>NW_027590117.1:2846000-5692000 GCF_964213995.1 Mustelus asterias
CGAGGAGGTGAGCACAGCCTTCTCTGAAGTATCAGCCGAGGTTGTAGCTATCCAGACTGTTGCTTTACAGAACCGATTGACACTTGATTATGTGTTGGCTTTCCAGGGAGGAACGTGCGCTATAATTGAACCCGAATGCTGCACATATATCCCAGATGATTAAAATATATCTCGTTTGGCAGATTATATCAAACGAATAGCGAAGACAATACAAGATGAAGGGAGCCAATATCATAATTATAACCCTCCGGGTTGGCTGGGGCAATGGTTCGGGTCGTGGGGATCATACTTGATGCATGGGTTAATTGCATTAATTGTCATTGTTATATTTGTATTTGTATGGCATTATTGAACACTTGTTGTAAAACGGTAACAGCCTAGATTATGCCGACTGCAAGTGTGCAGGCAGAAAGGGCAGACTTCCTGACGAAAGGGGTAGACCCATATGCTGGTAACATTTGGCTCTAAATTGGTCATGAGGCCATGTTTGCACTTGGCCTCTGACCAAAAGGGGGGATTGAAGAAGGGGAAGCGTTAATTTTTTTTTGTAATCAATGTGTTTTGTACCAAAAAGGTTTAACTTTGTACCACAATGTATTACAAACATAACCCTTCCTGATGGATACTCTCCCCTTTGTTTATATTGCTCCTGGTAGTAGTATAAGCCATTTGTTCATGGTTCCCTCGCTTGTTTATATCATTCTGATAAAACGGACAGTTAAATGTAGATGTTGGGTTGTAAGTCTTGCTTTCTCGTCGGCTTGTGTATGATTTAAACAAAGGAAGCAGCAACCAAATGGTAGAGTGCGAGAATGGCCGTTTGAAGGAGGACTCCCACTGGGACAGCTGCGATCGCACACAGTCACTTCAAAGGAAAGGCCGCGGGAAGAGCAGAGGACAAGAGTTTGCATCTTGACTACAACTACCAGGAGAATTGTGCTTCATGACCCAAGGATACCAGATAGTCCCAAATCATAAACCAGAGTGTATCAGTAGCTGTTAAAGGAACTATAAGTTATGATCAAAGACTGTTAACTGGACTTTGCTTCATGACTTGTATTGGGAACCCTGATGTATAAAGGTCAACGCTTCTTGTGTTCAGGGAGAACTTTGGCTTCTGCTTTCAAGGGGTCAGGTTCTCCTGCACTTTTGTGAGAATAAAGCCTGACTCTATTTTGACTCAGACCAGGCTCCGAAGTATTTTTACCTACTTCAAGTCCAAAACGTGGAGCCTGCGTGCGTAGAGTTCAGAAATACCAAGGGGCAAAAAGCATGAGTGAGTGTCATATATACACTCCCAAACTGCAGTGGTGATGTTTGGAATGATATTTAACACGAAATTAGAGATGCATGTGATAAGGGGATATCGTTGATCATGGGTGATTCTAATCTGCACATGGATTGCACAAATAAATTAGCTACAGTGCCATAGATGAAGAATTCCTGGAGCGTATACTGCATGGTTTTCTTGAAAAATATGTCGAGCAACCAACGAGAGAGCAAGTCATCTCAGACTGAGTACTGTGCAATGAGAAGGGAATCATTGCCAATCTAGCTGTACAAGCCCTTGGGGATGAGCGAACATAACATTCTGAATTTTTTTATCAAGGTGGATAGTGAAGTTGTTGGTTCGGAGACTATGGTGTTGAATCATAATAAAGGACACTATGAGGATATGAGGCTTGAGTTGGCCTTGATAGATTGGGGAGAGTTAATTAAAAGCATGTCAGGAAGGAGAGATTGCGGAGAGTTAATTAAAAGGAAGACAATGACAAACATTCAAGGAACACATGGGGGAACTGCAGCAACTGATTGTTCATGTCCGGCACATAAGCAAAATGGCGAAGAGGGCCAATCCATGTCCTACAAAGGAAATTAGAGACAGTATCCAATCCAAAGAAGAAGCATACAGATTGGCCAAGAAAAATAGTAGGTCTGAGGATTGGGAGCAGTTTAGAATTCAGCAAAGAAGGACCAAGGGACTGATTAAGAAGGGGAAAATACAGTACGGAAGTAAGCTTGCAGGAAACATAAAGACTGACGCTGAGAGTTTCTAGAGATGCGTGAGGAGAAAGAGGTTGGTGAAGACAAATGTCGATCCTCTGCAGACAGAAATGGGGAATGTATAATAGGGGACAAAGAAATGGCCGAGCAACTGAATGCATACTTTGGTTCTGTCTTCACAAAAGAAGACATAAATCAAATGCCAGGAATGTTGGAGAATGCCAGATTTAGTGAGAGAGAAGAACTGAGGAAGATTAATATCAGTAGATAAATGGTGCTGGGAAAATTGAAGGGGTTAAAAGCAGATAAACCCCCCGGGCCTCATAATCTACATCCCAGAGTACTTACAGAACTGGCTCTCGAAATAATGGATGCATTGGTGGTCATCTTCCAGGATTCTATAGATTCTGGAACAGTCCCTCTGATTGGAGGGAAGCGAATACCATTCCAATATTCAAAAAGGGAGGTAGAGAGAAAACAGGGAATTATGGAACAGGAAGCTGAACATCGAGATGTGGGGAAGATTTTCGATTCCATCATCAAGGACTTTATAACAGAGCATTTAGAAAGCAGTGGCAGGATCAGAAAGAGTCAGGATGAATTTATGAAGGGGAATTCATGCTTGACAAATCTGCTGACATTCTTTGAAGACGTAACTAGTAGAGTTGACAAAGGGGAACTAGTTGATGTGGTATATTTGAACTTTCAGTAAGCGTTTGACAAAGTGCTGCCCGAGAGATTATCGTGAAAGATTAAAGCACATGGGACTCGGGGAATTATAGAACATAGAAAAAATACAGCATAAATAGGCCCTTCACGTTGCTCCGGTCATGTACCGAACTACCTTGGCTTATACAGAGGCTTCCCTAGAACCCTCAATCCTATTAAGTTCCATGTACTCATTCTGAAGTCACTTAAAAGACCCTATCGAGTTTGCCTCCACCACCACTGACGGCAGCCGATTCCACTCGCCCACCACCCTCTGAGTGCAAAATCTACTCCTGACATCTCCTCTGTACCTACTCCCCAGCACCTTAAACGTGTGTCCTCTCGTAGCAGCCATTTCAGCCCTCGGAAAAAGCCTCCGAGAATCCACCCGATCTATACCTCTCAACACATTGTTAACCTCTATCAGGTCACCTCTCATCCTTCGTCTCTCCAAGGAGAAAAGACCGAGCTCCCTCAACATATCCTCATAAGGCATGCCAACCAATCCAGGCAACATCCTTGGAAATCGTCTCTGCGCCCTTTCAATAATTCGCACATCCCTCCTGCAATGAGGCGACCAGAGCTGAGTACAGTACTCTAAGTGGGGTCTGACGAGGGTCTTATAAAGCTGCATCATTATCTCCCAACTCCTAAACTCAATCCCTCGATTGGTGAAGGGCAGCACACCATACGCCTTCTTAACCACCTCCTCTACCTGCGAGGCTGATTTAAGAGTCCTACGGACCCGGACCCCAAGGTCCTTCTGATCCTTTGCACTGCTAAGAATCTTACACTTGATACTATACTCCTTCATCCCATTTGACCTGCCAAAATGGACCACTACACATTTATCCGGATTGAAGTCCATCTCCCACTTCTCCGCCCAGCCTTGCATCCTATCTATGTCACGCTGCAGCTTCTGACATCGCTCCAAACTATCCACAACACCACCAACCTTCGTGTCGTCAGCAAACTTGCAAACCACTCCCTCCACTTCCTTATCCAGTTCAATTATGAAAATGACAAACATCAAGGGTCCCAGAACAGATCCCTGGCGCACTCCACTGGTGACTGACCTCCATTCAGAAAAAGATCCATTTACAACCACTCTCTGCGTTCTGCAGGCAAGCCTGTCCTGGATCCTCAAGGCAACAGCCCCTTGGATCCCATGCCCTCTCACTTTCTCGAGAAGTCTTGCATGGGGGACCTTATCGAACGGCTTGCTGAAGTCCATGTAAACCACATCTACCGCTTTTCCTTCGTCAATGTGTTTAGTCACATTTTCAAAGAACTCCACCAGGCTCGTGAGACACGATTTGCCTTTGACAAAGCCGTGCTGACTACTTTTGAGCATATTAAACTTCTCTAAATGTTCATAAATCCTGTCCCTCAGGATCTTCTCCGTCAACTTACCAACCACTGAGGTTCGACTCACCGGTCGGTAATTTCCTGGGCTATCCCTATTCCCTTTCTTGAATAGAGGAACCACTTCCGCAATCCTCCAATCCTCCGGAACCTCTCCCGTCTCCATCGACGACACAAAGGTCATCTCTAGAGGCTCTGCAATCTCTTCCCTCGCCTCCCACTGTGCCCTGGGGTACATCCCATCCGGTCCCGGCGACTTATGTATCTTGATGCTACTCAAAATTTCCAACACATCCTCTTTCTTAATTTCCACATTCTCTATCTTTTCAGTCCACCGCAATCCTGTAGTACAACCACCCAGGTCTTTTTGCACTGTGAATACCGAGGTAAAGTATACCCTAAGCACCTCTGCTATTTCTTCCGGTTCTGTACATACTTTCTCACCTTCACATTTTATAGGTCCTATTTCTTCGCATCTCATCCATTTACTCTTCCCATATTTATAGATCGCCTTAGGGTTCTCCTTAATCTTACCTGCCAAGGCCTTCTCGTGACCCCTGCTGGCTCTCCTAATTTATATCTTAAGTCCCTTCCTACAAGCCGTACACTCATCGAGATCCCTATCATCTCCGAACTCTCTGAACCTTTTGTACGCTTTCCCTTTCTTTTTGACTAGGTTCAGCGCAGCTTTCATGCACCACGGTTCCCGTAACCGACCAAAACCTCCCTGTCTCATCGGAACGTTATCATGCAGTACTCCAGACAAACATTCCTTTTAAATCTGCCACCTTACTTCGGTACTTTTCCTCGAGAATACCTCGTTCCAATTTACGCCTCGAATTTCCTGCCTGATGGCTTCATATTTCCCCTTACTCCAGATAAACACTTTCCTTGCTTGCCTGATCCTATCTCTTTCTAATGCTCGCGTAAAGGAGATAGAGTTATGATCACTATCCCCAAGATGCTCCCCCACTGAGAGATCCGACACCTGTCCAGCTCATTAGCCAGTACCAGATCGAGTACAGCCTCTCCTCTTGTAGGCTTATCCACATGCTGTGTCAGCAAATCCTCCTGAACACACCTAACAAACTCCTTCCCATCTAAACCCCTTACCTTCGGGATATTCCAATCGATGTTTGGGAAATTAAAGTCTCCCATCACGACAACCCTGTTATTACTACATCTCCCCAGGATCTGTTTCCCTATCTGCTCCTCAACATCCCTGTTACTATTGGGCGGCCTGCAGAAAACACCCAGCAAAGTTATCGACCCCTTCCCGCTCCGGACTTCCACCCACAGAGACTCCATAGACAATCCCTCCACGGCTTGCACCTTCTCTACAGCTGTGACACTATCCATGATCGGCAGTGCCACTCCCCACCCCCTCTTTTGCTTCCCTCTTGTCCTTTCTGAAACATCTGAAACCTGGCACCTGAAGTATCCAGTCCTATCCCTGTCCCCAAGTTTCCGTAATTGCCGCCACATCACACTTCCAAGCACCAATCCACACTCTAAGCTCATCCACTTTATTCACTACACTCCTGGCGATAAAATAGACACATCTCAAACCTTCGGTCTGAGCTCTCCCCTTCTCCATCACCCGTCTATTCTCCCTCTTACAATGTTTACAATCCTTCTCTATTTGTGGGCTAACCTCCTCGCTCTCAGTCACCTCATCACGATTCCCTCCCCCCAACTTTTGTAGTTTAAAGTCTCCCCAGTAGCCTTAGCCAACCTTCCTGCCAGGATATTGGTCCCCCTGGGATTCAAGTGCCACCCGTCTTTTTTGTAAATGTCACATTTGCCCCTAAAGAGTTCCCAATGATCCAGGAACTTAAATCCATGCCTCCTACTCCAGTCCCTCAGCCACGCATTCATCCTCCACCTCACTCCATTCCTACTCTCACTTTCCTGTGGCACAGGCAGAAATCCTGAGATTACTACCTTTGCGTTCCTCCTTCCCAACTGTCTACCTAACTCCCTATATTCTCTTCTCATGACCCCTTCCCTCTTCCTACCTATGTCAGCGGTACCAATATGTACCACGACCTCTAGCACCTCTCCCTCCCACCTCAGGATTTCTCAATATTTCCATCTTGAGATGGATCGAAAACTGGTTGGCAGAGAGGAGACAAGGGGTAGGAACGAATGGATGCTTTCCAAATTGGCAGGCAGTAGCTAATGGGGTGCCACAGGGAACGGCGCTGGGACCCCAGCTATTCACAATAAATATCAATGGTTTGGATGAGGGAACAAATTGTAACACCTCAAAGTTTGCAGATGACACCAAGTTGTGTGGGAGGGTGAATTGAGACGAGGATGCAGAGATCCTTCAGAATGATCTGGACAGGTTGGGCGAGTGGGCAAATCAATGGCAGATGCAGTAAGATTTGGACATGTGTGAGGTTATTCATTTTGGAAGTAAAACAAGAAGGCAGATTACTACCTGCATGACTGTAAATTAGGAAAGGGGAGTGTGCAGTGGGAGCTGGGTGTCGTCGTGCACCATTCACTGAAGGTAAGCATGCTGGTGCAGCAGGCGGCAAAGAAGGTAAATGGTATGTTGGCATTCATTGCGAGAGGTTTCCAGTGCAGAAGCAGGAATATGTTGTTGCAATTATACAGGGCCTTGGTGAGTCCACACCTAGAATATTGTGTGCAGTTTTGGTCTCCTTTTCTGAGGAAGGATATTCTTGGACTCGAGGGAGTGCAGTGAAGGCTTACCAGGTTGATTCCAGGGATGGCAGGGCGGATGTATGAGGGGAGATAGACTAGGTTAGGATTGCTTTCGCCGGAGTTCAGACGAATGAGGTGGGATCTCATAGAGACTTATAAAATTCGAAAAGGGCTGGACGGAATAGATGCAGTTCGAATTTCTCCGATCGTTGGAGAGTCCAGAAACAGGGGTCACAGTCTGAGGATTCAGGGTAGACCATTTAGGACGGAGGTGAGAAGACATTCCTTCAACCAAAGAGTAGTGCGCCTGTGGAATTCATTACCACAGGAAGTAGTTGATGCCAAAATATTGAATGCATTCAAGAGGCGGCTAGATATAGCACCTGGGCGAATGGGATCAGAGGTTATGGGAAAAAGCGGGATTAGGCTATTGATTTGGAGGTTTAGCCATGATCGTAATGAATGGCAGAGCAGGTTCGAAGGGCCAAATGGCTTCCTCCTGCTCCTTTCTTCTATGTTTCTATGAAGCCCCCAAAGCGAGAATCACACCACGAGACCAACGAGCCGGTCACATGCAAGGAGCTGAGCTAATCAATATATGTTCCGCTCAAAGCAGACTAACTGTCTTTGCAGACCATGAGAGAGTAATAGAAAATTGAAGACAACACAGCAGATTCACAGGGAAATGTGATTCTCTTTGTCTTACACCCTGAGTATTGAACAAAATTTCAATGTTGGGATTGTAGTTCCTCTCAGCGAAAGGGACTCCAATCACATCAGTTCAGAGATTGTCGTGAAGAGCCGACAAGAAACAAAATGTGGAAAAGCACAGCTACGTGTGTTCAAATGCAGAGAAGCAATGTATGAAACGTTCCATGGATTGTTGATGAGAGTGCATTATGCACCATCCGTGCAGAATACAATCGATAATCAGTCCATCGCCAAAACCATTCGAACATCTCGTCAACTACACAGAAACTTGTCAACCGTCTCCTTCCATTTGATTTTCTATCCATGAAGAGCTGGGGAAGAAGGTCTCCCTCACCAGCGCTCCTGGATGACCAGCCAGATGGAACATGCTGGAAATGTAGCTGCTGCAAATAGAATACATTTTCTTTCCATCAGGTCAGGGAATTATGGGAATGGAGCAGTGTGAAATATTCCCAGACCATGTCCCACATGTTTCTCCTCAGCATGAAAACTCACCACGGAAAGACTGAAACAGACACTCATTTGATCACATCATGATTCGCATCACTCATACTTTAACCATGAGGCCACAGGTGAAGTCAGGATGACTTCGAATTTCTACTAAAACTCACTGACTGGCAGAATGATATTACGCACAGGACTGGTGATTCACAACCACAGGCCGACTTGGCGAGTGGTGAAAACAGATATCACTGCTTCTGACCTTCACCAGAACCGATAGTGAAATGAAACATTGTTCATTAACATCTCTGATGCGTTGAGAAAAGATAGTTGATAAACAATTGCGTTGTGAAAAGATATATGCTAAACTTTGGGATACATTGAAAAGTTGTTTTCAGGGTTTGGGTTACTGCGGGTGGCTCGTTGGTCTACGGGTATGATTCTCGCTTTGGGCGCAGCATGAAGATGCGAAAGGTCTCGGGTTCAAATCCCGGACGAGCCCCGAAAAGTTTGTTTTAAAGATAATTCTTTGCAATGCAGACGGCGACAATGAGCGAATGCCGAAGCAATGTTGAGCTCCCGTGAACACATTGCAGAGAAAATATCTCTGCAGACTCGAAAAACAACCATACAGTCTGACAGATCTGGGAATCCCACCGTCTGATTTTATTTTTTCCATGTATTAGCTTAAGTCCGGTGCTCTGAGTGAACCGCGAATACGGGTGCGTTTCAGCAGTCCTGTTGAGGGGAAATTTACAATCAGGCGACGACACATGAACAGAGGAAATAAGGGCAGAAGAAGGCCATTCGGCCCCACAAGACTGCCCCGCCATTCACTAAGATCATGGCTGATCTGTTTATGTTTCGATTTCCACATTTCCATCTGTCCCCGACAACCTTTGATTCTGTTGCCAAATAGGAATCATCTCCCTCAGGCTTAAAAATATTCAATATCCCCGCCTCCACCGCCTTCTGAGGCAGAGTTCCAAAGTCGCGCAACGCTCCGAGAGAACAGAATTCGCCGTCCGATAAGAGGAAGCTCAGTTTTCTTTAAGTGCCCGTTGTTCTGCATTCACTCACACGAAGAGACATCATTTCCACGTGCAATTGTGAAGACCATTCAAGATCTGATAAGCTTTGAACAAGGTACCTCCGACTCGGAGTATCCCCGTTGCAAAGATGCCCTAACAGAGGAAATTCTTTCCTCTTCGCAATCTGGTAAATCTCCTCTGCATTGTCGAACTTTTCAAGTTATCAAACTGGTAATCTCTTCTGGACCGTTTGCAACGCATTTACATCCTTCATTAGATATGGATACCAAAACTTTAGACAATATTCGAGATACTTCACTAATGACCTAAACAACTGAAGCATAACAATATTTTCTTACATGGTTAAATGCTTGTAACAAAGCAAACATTCCATTTACCTTTTTTGTTACTTGTTATTCTCGCATACTAAATATTTGTGACTCGTACACTCGAACAACGAAATCCCTTTGCATCTGGGGAAGTTTGTAGCCCTTCTCGAATTCAGTAATAATCTGATTTTGTTCTCTTCCTGCCAAAGTGAATAACTTCACATATTCCAGTTGCCAGGTTTCTACACATGCACAACACCTGTCTATAACTATCTCCAAGCTCCTTACCTCCTCTCCTCTCCACAAGTTACTTGACGACATATATTGTGGCTTCTGCAAATTTTGCTGTCGTGCTTTCAGCTGTGGGCTGCGATAGCTGAGCTTCTATGGAGATGACAACACCCAGACACAAAGTGTCCGATTATTTTTTCCTGCGCTGTAACTATTCTGTGTGTATGGATGTGAAAACCATTCTGTGTTCCTTGGTGTGTGATGCAGGAATTGAGAGTGGAATTCATTGTTTATCTGTCAGTCTCTGTGGGGTATATGAGTGGAAAATTTTAACAATACTAATGTTGGACGTGGTTTTTTATGATAGGTATTTTGTAACAAGCAGTTGTAATCGTTGCCTGTCCCTCGATTCAAGGATGACATCTATTCAGGGCCGTGAATTTCTGCTATGGGTCTTCATGTGAATGAACAGGCCCATTCTCGGCCCACAGAGCTTTCTTCTCTGTTACTTTCTTCTCTGCCGCCATTTTGCCTCATAAAAGTATGCTGTAGATTGGCGGATATGTTTCGCCCATTTTCAAGCTCCTCCCAGTCATCGGCATGAATGTTACCTCGCTTCAATCTGGAGGATGTCGGGGAAGAATTACTTTTGGAATTTCCCTCACACTCTTAGGATGCGCTGATACACTGGTCGGATGTACATCATTGCCCTAAAACTACCAACCATCAATGGCATATATGAGTGAGATGCATTTTTATCTGCCCTTCTCTGGTCCCATTTGATTGAAATGATTTTTTTTCCAAATCTTTCCCTAATTTAAATCCCAGAATCAGGCCATTCCTCAGCCTTGTTATTAGAGGAGAAGAAGGATCCAGTTTCTCAGTCCGTTACCAGGCCATTCTCTTTCCACTCAATGATTCTTCTTTTTATGGGCTGTTGGTGTCGCCTGCAGGACCAGCATTTGTTGCCCTTCCCTAATTCCCCTTCAACTGAGAATGGCTTGTTTGACCATTTCAGAGGTCGAGTAAGAGTCACCCTGTTACTCTGGGTCTGGAGTCACATGTAGGCCAGACCAGTTAAGGAGGCCAGACTTATTTATCTGCAGTGCATCGGTGAATCAGATTATATTTTACAACAATCGACCGTAGTTTCAAGGCCGCCATTACTCAGACCAGCTTTCAATTCCAGATTGATTAAATAGTGATTTTAAATTTCATCAGCTGCCGTGGTGGGATTTACTCCGTGTCCCCAAAGATTAGTGCCAGCCTCTGGATTACCAGCCCCATCACCTTTCATCCCTGTAAACAGTTCACTCAGCTCATTATTAAACCTCTTCCTGAGGAGATTAGATTTTCCTCCACAGAATTTTATGAAACCATTTGCTGCAAAGCCTGTTGCTCCATTCGGGAGCATCAATAATTTATTAAGATCACACAAAAAATATTGATTTCTTGGGAGGAGAATAAAATAAAGAGATGAGAAAATTTAATGAACAGAACAACAAGGAAATGCATTCAGAGAAAGCGCCCTGCAGTGTGTGCAAGACAATGCAGAACTTTCAGCTGAAGAAGGAAATCTCGGTTTGCCGTTCGTTCTCCCAGATTTCTGCATAAAACGACCGCGACAGGACTCGAACCTGCAATCTTCTGATATCATCAACGCACAGAACTACCGAAGTCAGACGCCTTATCCATTTGGCCACGCGGTCAACAGATGCCATGGCGTCCCAAATGTTAGCTCCATGTGAATAACTGCCGTGATTGTATTTATTTTCATTTGCGTTTTTGGATGCTTCTCTGATTCCCAGATGCCAAAAAATTGAAGGGGAATCCCCAGAGTTTGTAAACGGCCGGAAACTAAAGTCCACTTCTATCATTCTTGGCTGCGTGTTTGTGTGGAGTTTGCCCGTTCTCCCATGTCTGCGTGGGTTTCCTTCGGGTGCTCCGGTATCCTCTCATCTCCAACGATGTGCAGATTAGGTGGATTGACCAGGCAAAATTGACCCTTATTTTCAGGGGGATAAGCAGCGCAATTACGTGGGGTTCCAGGGAGAGATTCTCTGTCGGAGAGTCGGTGCAGAATGTCTGGGCCGAATGGCCTCCTTCCGCACTGTCGGGATCCTATGCCTCCTCCACATCCTGTCTTAAATCTTTGATACCTGTCCCTGAATACTCCTGCTCGCAGCTAATGCAGCAACTTCCCCCTGTGTGCCTTAGTTCAATATGTTATAGTATTTTACACCTCTCGTACAGCACCACTCAATCCCGTTTGCTGCAAAGAGAGAAACTCCGAATTATCCAGCATTACCTTGTAGGTATAATCCCTCAACGCTGGATCCAAAACAGTAAATCTCGTTTCCCCCCTCATAAGGACCCTCACGCACTTTCTAAGCTGTGCTTACCGCGTCTGGGTGCAATCCAAAAACAGCTGCAGTTGATCAGAACTTCATAAAGATTGAGCATAACTTCCCTGCTTTTATACTCAGTGCCTCGACTTACGAAGCCAATGATCCAATGCGCCTTCCTGACGACCCTTTCCATCAAAGGCATCTTTGAACCTCAGGTCCCCGTCAGCCTGCACACAGTCGAGAACTGGACCATTCCGTTTCTATTGCCTCTCCCCATCTCTTCTGTCAAAATGCAGCACTGTTCCTGAGTGTGGTATTAATACTGTGTCTCTGTTACAATATCACTGAGAGCTGAGGCTGCAGCTTTTGTTTCTCCAAGATAATCTTTCTGGAAAAAGCCGGAATTTACAAGGATTGTTGTAATTGAGACATTGTCTGGCCGTCTGTGTCTCACTGCCCTAACTCACTCTGTCTCTGTCTATCCCTCCACGCCCTCTCATCAACTTTATATGAAGGGGGGAATTTGTGGGTTAGTAACTGAGTGCACACAATCTGTACATTCATCTGATCAAATAGAATTCAGCTTGTGAACAAGATCATAATTTCAACCAGTTCTGGGTTCACCCAGGCACAGCTCTAATTGGCTGCAGCCCCCTGAATCTGGGGAACAGACAGTGTGAGCATCGCCGGCCTCAGCGCTTTTAACAGTTACTGACCTGTGAAACTCCAACTAATGCCCGAGAATCCACAGCACAGAGCGAGGAGACGAAGTCCTGGGGCTGTCAATCTGAGACAGAGTTTGACCTGTCAATGTGCAGAGGTGAACATTGTGCCAGCGAGAGTGTGTTAAAGGGGCGGCTGGGTTAGACAAATGTTAGTGTTTGTGTGTCCGCACTCAGCTCCGGATTCTCCAGCCCTTCTTGTGTCAAATCGAAAGATTCTCTTGTCATTAGATCGTGCTGCTGTCCTGCTCAGACCTGAAGAAAGAAGTTAAGCGAAAGTTTTGGTCGATTTCAAGGTTTCAGTCGACAAACGAACTCTGAGTCAGCGCTCGACTGAGAGAGCGCGATCAATTCAGCAAAGAGACGTGTTGAAATGGAAATTGCTGCCCTGAATTCAGATGGAAATTTCTCAACGGGAAATTTTCAGATTTCAGTAATAGAAGTAGGACAGTCTGAGAATCTGGAGTGTCCAATTTTAATTGCAGTGGGAGAGTTTGTGAGGAGAGTGAAACACAGAGAGGCTGGAGGAGCCGGGAGCTGACAACAGCTTGTCTCTGCTCCGTCTGCTCTCTGCCTTTAAGCTGCTCTGTGCCGCCACCGCTAGTTTCATTTCGGATCCAGGTCTGACTCTCACAGACATTTTCCAGACATTCTTGGATATAATTTTGTCGGTCTGGGACATATTGTACCAGAAATATATCTTGTGCGTAAACAATACAACAACCGCTTTCTAAATGAGCTGCCCAGCTCGGTTCAATGTGTCAGAAATTATTGGACGATTTTAAAGCAACATCGATTTGGATGCAGAATTCTCTCATCTCTGAATATATTCCATCACTTTATCGCTTGTGTTTGGAGTCCGGGGCAAAGTGACCACTTAATCCAAAGACATTTTGAAATTAATTCAAACATGAAATTTCCTGATGTCTTCTGAATATCTATAATCCTCCTTTACTAACGGTCCGATATGATTATAATTCCCGATATTCGACATGTTCCTTCCATTCCCAAGCGATTTTAAGCAGGAATACTTAACGCCCAGTAGTGAACAGCTTGTAGCATTTTTTGAATGAACATGATATTTTATCATCGAAGCCGTGTGTGTCATTACATAAGAATGTTACTCTGAAATGAGACGTAGTTTTGTCCTTGTGTCCTGATTGTGCTCTTTTTCTTTCTTCCTCCGTCATGATTTTTCTCATGGAAGGGAGTTACAGCACAGACGCCATTCGGCCCATCTTGTCGATGCCAGCATAGTTCCCGATCATTATTGAAAAATACCACAGCAAATTACAACTCAATATCATGGGCTGCCCTGGAGAAGCCAATTAAACATTTCTCGTCTCAGTCACTGCGCGGACGGCTTGAACCTGCGCGTGGAAACGAGGGTTTCGAGTCGAACGCCTTAACCACTCAGCCACCGTAGCTGCCTATCTCTTAAAGTGATGTAATCGTCTCAGCAATGTTCATCTTAACTTCGTAAGAAGTCTCACAACACCAGTTTTAGTCCAACAGGTTTATTTGGCAGCAAAAGCCACTCGCTGGAGTCACATGATGAAGGAGCAGCGCTCCGAAAGCTAGTGGCTCTTGCTACCAAATAAACCTGTTAGACTTTAACCTGGTGTTCTGAGACTTCTTACTGTGTTTACCCCAGTCCAACGCCGGCATCTCCACATCATCTTAACTTCGTCAGGCACCAGGATTGTGCAGAGAACAGTGTGAGCTGAAATATGTTCCTCGTTTATTTGGTGTCCTATTCTTTGACTGAGAATTTATTTATTAGTTCAGACTTGTTCTTCTATTTCAATATTGTTTTCAGTATAAACAAATTGAAACCGATTTCTCCGTCCGAAAAAAATAAAATTAAAACGGGAAGTCCTTTTTATTTCGTTGCCGCCTATTGTTCTGTTCGAACTTTAGTATATCCACATGCTTTGAAACGCAAGAGATGGTGGATACGGTCCGAAGTAAATTATCGTTGAGCGTCTTCAAGACAGAAATTGATAAATTCTTGATTTCTCGAGGAATTAAGGGCTATGGGGAGAGAGCGGGTAAATGGAGTTGAAATCAACCATGATTGAATGGTGGAGTGGACTCGATGGGCCGAATGGCCTTACTTCCGCTCCTATGTCTTATGGTCTTATGGTCTTATCAAGGTGATGGCCGGGAAGCGCACTCGAGCCAACTGCTTGGAATGCAGCTATGCTCACCACTATCACACCATCTCCCGCTCTGTTTCATTAATTGTTATTTTCATTAGTTATAATTACGGAACTACCTTAGTTGCCGAATTCATCGGACACCAGGTGTATCGTAATGCAGTTTGTAGACTGAAATTGTTTACTCTCGTTTTTTGGACAGTTTAATATTACACCTTTCTGGGGACTCAATTATTGGTTTTGAGGCCTGGTCTTTCACTTAAACAAAGTTTCCCACTGAAAGCAAATTTAGATTCCAAGTCAAGCGCCTGAACCACTCGGCCATCGCAGCTCCTTATTGGCCAGTCGATGCAACCACCGCAGTTCATATTGACTTCATCAGGATGATTGAGATCACAGTCAGGGAGGTCAACTGTGCTCGGTTCCCTTTGTTTTATATATTTATCTCTGACTGAGAATTCATTCATTAGATCAGAGACTTGTTCATCTATTACAGTATTTGCTTTCAGTATAAAGAAACTGAAGCCGAATTTTCCGTCCGGAAAAATGAAATGCAAACGTGAAGTCCATTTTATGACATTGCCGTCAAATGCTGCGTTCTCGCTGTTTTTGTCCACATGATTTGAAACGCAAGAGACCGTGGATAAGATTCTAAAAAAAATGATGAATGCGATGGCTGGGAATCGAACCCGGGTCAACTGCTTGGAAGGCAGTTATGCTCACCACTATATCACCACCGCTTGCTCTGCTGATGGGCCCCTTATTTTCATTAGATATAATTACGCAACTTCCTGAGTTGCTGATTTCATCAGATACCAGGTGTGTCCATAGCACAGTTCATAAACTGAACTTGGCTTGTCTCCTTTTTCTGGACAGTTGAACTTACCTTTTTTTACTGTTGTTCCTGACTGAGAACTCATTGATTAGTTTTGAGATCTGTTCTTCCATTGAAACAAAGTTTACACTGAAAGCAAATTGAAGCTGGATTTTCCGTTCGTAACTCATTGATAATAAGAATATTCAGTGAATTTCATTTTAGGAGTGACCCTCTGCAGTTCTTACCTGCGATAGCTAATTAAATAAGTCACCACTGCGATGGTCAGGAACTGACTCTTGGTCAAATGCACGCAGAGTCACCACGACACCACCATCGCTCACCTAAATCTGACACTCCCCGTGCATTTACGGAACGAATACACAAGCAACGAGGTGGCATAGAAATCAGAGATTAGAGAATCCTATAAACGACATTCCATTTCTGGGAGTTTTATATTTTCCGTAGATCGGGGTGTGCAGCATCGCTCAATCAGAAAATAGATCTCTGGAACATGGAATTTGGTTAATATCATTTTTTGCAATCATTTTAATTGGTAAGAATCATGTTGTTCTTCTTTCACTCCAATCCAAAAAGGTTCTGAATGAATGGCTGCCTTGTTGCACAACACGCGTTCAGCCAGCAGTGAACAATAATTTGGATTTGCTGTTTGTGTCAAGACATCGGGAACAGGAATGGAGTTGCTGCTGCCCGCGGAGCTGGGCCAAGCAAGAGGCACAGATACTGACCAACTGTACCCGCTCCAAATAGATTCACGAAATTAATGAACAAACGGAAAACAAGCGCAACTGATCTTTTAAGGAGCTACGACAGTCTCTGAAAGCATTATATTAACAACTCTTCAAGAATCAATTTGCTGCAACTACTTCAATATGAACCGTTTCAATGTCAGCCTTATTCATGGCCAGTTCACAAACAGGCATTGACTGGTTAGAAGTTTTAACGTTATCAGAAAACAGTTATCAATATTCTCAGAGAAGTGAAACAACCGCCCAAACTTCATAGAATCCCTATAGTACTGAAGAAGGCCAATCGGCCCATCGAGCCTGTGCCAACAACAATCCCATGCAGGCCCCATCCCCGTAACCTCACGTATTTAACATGCTAACGCTCCTGACCCGAAGGGGCTATTTTACATGACCATTGCACCTAACCCGGCACTAGTTTTCATGGCGGAACAGCCGATTCTGGAAAGAAAATACCTGCTACTAGGACCGCAAATGAAGCTGGCGTCTGCTTTGGAGCTTCTGAAACCACATGTTCTCATGCTGGCAAACTCCTGCCCAAAGCTTGTGTCCTGATTTAAATCGATTGCCAGCTCGAGTTTCTGATTTGGATGAAGAATATGGAATGGTGCTGGACTATTCACCCCTCAAACCTGTGGAACTCTGAGTCTTACCTTCACCTTGGTCCGTGAACCTCAAAATAAGTGTTCAGTTTACCCTCAATCAGTCAATGCGGAGGCAGAGATTTAAATGTAATAACAATAAAGATGGAATTAAAAAAATTTCGGCAGAGATTTTACAGCTTTCCCCGTGTAGTCAGAATGGCCGAGCTGTCTAAGGTTCGGGTAGCAGTCTCCACTAGAGGTATGGGTTCAAATTCTGCTCCTGATGTTGGTTTTTCCTTCTCGAGGCGCACCCAAACCCAATAAATCTCTCACATGGCAGCACAAGGACAGCAGATGCAGAGAAACAACGACCACCTCTCAGTTCCATTCCGCGACGCACATCATCCTGACTTGAAAATATATCGCCGTTCCGATGGTTCGCAATCGTGGAAATCCCTCCCAAAGGGGCTTGCTTTATTTCTGCGTGAAATTGAAGATGGCTGATGAGAAGAAACAAACATCGAAACCAGTTCCCAAGAAGGAAGCGAAGAAAGTGATGAAGAAACCGGTAGCAAAGGGCGGGAAGAAGCGGCGAATGTCCAGGAAGGAGAGTTACTCCATCTACATCTACAAAGTGATGAAGCAGGTTCACCCCGACACCGGCATGTCCTCCAAGGCCATGAGCATCATGAACTCGTTCGTGAACGATATTTTCGAGCGCATCGCGGGTGAGGCTTACCGCTTGGCCCATTGCAACAAGCGCAGCACCATCAGCTCCCGGGAGATCCAGACCGCCGAGCGCCTGCTGCTGCCCGGGGAACTAACCAAGCACGTCGTGTCGGAAGGGACAAAGGCGGTGACCAAGTACACCAATTAAAACTCCCCAATGGACTGAAAAGAACCCCAAACACAACGGCTCTTTTAAGAGCCACGCACAATCTCTGTGAAAAAGCTGTTCCATCTTTTCCCTTATTAAGTTAATGAGAGATCTATTTCTGGAGGATAGGGATTTGTCCCGTTACAGAATGCTGTGAATGGGACTTCAGACCCGCCCCTCACACACACTTTCACATTGATGGGACAATCAAACTGAACTGAGAGTGGATTATTAAACTCAGTTTGGGATTTGTGAGGGGCAATGAGGAGAAACACAATATTAGGAAGCCATTACTTAAATTTAATAATACCTATATTGAGAGCTTTAACAATTGGTGAATTAACTTCATAATACAATGATGTTTATTGATCTCTGGTGATCTCGGAGTCGCAGCCTGAACAGAAGAAAGGCGGGAATGAGGAGGTTCTTCTCGGGGTCATCTGTGTATTCCGCAGTTTTCTCAGAGGCCGGAATCAGCGAGATTTGTGCACACTCAGGACCCTGAGCCCATCGTAGCGATCCCCCCCCCCCTTTCCCTCCGCCCCCCCCCCCCCCCCACTCCCTGCAGCCCCGATTCTCCGGACACAATGCTGCCGATTCAACCGGCAGGATATGCCGGGAATTCTCTCCACACTTCCGATTGTAATATTCCCAGCCGCTTTCAGGGGAGAGGATCAGAAATCAGCCTTTCCCTCTGTCCCTGTGAAGCCTGTGTGAAGGAGTTGGCTGGGAATCTCTGTTTTTGCTTTTCCAGTGAGCTGAGATTTGCTCCGTTTTAAATTGCTGAACGGGGTCTTATTTCCGCTGGTGACAGATAACAGATTGAGAAAATCAAACTGTTCCTAAAATAGCGCCAGGATTCTGTGAGGGAAAATACAATAAACAGATTCTAAAGTGTGAGATTGAAATAGTTTCCTGAACATTCAGGCGTTCGGTTATTTTCTATTTTTCCTGTACTGAAATTGGCGGGCTTTTCCAATTTGGAAATGTAAACCAATCAAAACCTCCCATTTCTTCTCCTGGCTCTCAGATTGGTTACGAACCTGATTGAAATGATAGTGACCAATCAAAGCTCGAGTCTGGCTTCAGCCTCGCAAACCGCTCACAATGATTATTAATCGAGATTAAACTGACGGAATGTGTATTTGAGTTGTCAAATGTACTGTGTTCGCGCGGACAAATAATTGAAGGAACCGGAATAAATGTGATATTTCGTCCACGGAAGTTAAAGAGAAGAGTGTCGCCAGCTCCTTGTCACACATTCCGCATATTTTCACTGACAGAGAAGCAAACAGCTCATCAGTTCCACGTCTGAGACAGCAGAAATAAATCCAGAGGCGCATTTTCAATCCACTGCTCTAACAGCAGGAAAGCCAGATGTAGTGTTCACATCAGGCCAAACTTTCGTATTAGGATGGCCGAGAGGTTAAGGCGTTGGATTTAAGATCCAATAGACATATGTCCTCGTGGGCTCGAACCCTACTCCTGGTAAATAGATTTTTTAACACGACAGTGCTTCATTTCTCCTCCATGAACGGTATGCTTTGTCGAACCAGCATGCAAGAAACTGGAATTTTCACAGCAGAATAATACATGAGACAATAAGAAATCAAAACAAACTCAGTACAACTAACAGGGGGATTCATCAATCCCAGTCCAAATTCTCATCAATTATCAGATCATCGCTGTGTCAACCACACAATAGTGCAGCCTCAGCTCCAAATTAAATATCAGATAAAACTGACAGATGGTTTTCTGTTAAAAGTTACACAACCTGAATAATGTACTCTGAGATTCGAGTTAAATACCAGTCATATCACCAAATCAGGGGTTTAGAAGTGGTCGCAATAATCCCCACAGTCTGCCCTCACATACATTAGGTACACATTCAAATCTCAAATACATTCTCAGATTCGGATATTCTGAAAGCTCGGATACAAACACAAATGCCAGTTGAAAACTTACCCTGCTTATGAAACTAAAAGTTACAACATCAATTTGATGGCTACGAACTGAACTATAAATTATAAACTAACGCTAAATCCTCACTCACACTGTGCCAGGTGGAAGACACTCTACCAATTCCAGACTGGACTTCATTTTACATGCATGTCAAAATTCTTACACAGAATCAGGCTGAGTGTCACAGATCAAATCAATGTGAACAACCTGAGTGAAACTTGCATAGCAATCCAGTATCAGATTGAAGGATACATTATCTTTCACAATTGTGTTCACACTGACAGAGATTTATTGCTGGGCTGAAACTCACACACATTGTTTGCTTAACACCTACCACATCAGTGGTCTGTTTCGGTGCTGGAAAGTTATTTGGAATTAATCCAAATTCATAAATAGTCCCAGAGACTGCAGATTATTTAATTAATCCCAAACTCATACTAAATACCAAAGATTGATAGATGAGATGATAGTTCTCGCTCACATGCACTTTCAGGAGCTGAAAAATACAGGCTGCTTGCTGCACTCACTCAGAGGAGCTGTGCCTGAGTGATATGAAATAAATTGCACACATCAATTGTATCACTGAGAGATTTAGAAACAATGCAAGACTCACACAGAGTAATGAATGCAAAAGGAAGAATAGCGAGAGAGAGAGATGTGTGACAGATAACAAATGAAACCCGCAATTTTAAACAGCACCAGAGACTTACATACAGAATTATTTCCAATGATAGGACCAGCATAAAGCTGATGTTCCATAAACAGTACCACGGGAATTAACGCATATGTTCCAAAAACAGCGCCAGGGGACTTAAAATTATCGATGATCCCCACATTTATATGAAATTTACTGTTTATTCATGAGTCACAAGTACGCTTACATTAACATTGCAATGAAGTTACTGTGAAAATCGCAGAGTCGCCGCACTCTGGCACCTGTTCAGGTACACTGAAGGAGAGTTTAGTACGGCCAGTGCACCTAACCAGCGTGTTTTTGCCCTGTGGGAGGAAACCGGAGCACCCGGAGAAAATCCACGCAGACACAGTGAGAACATGCAAACTCCACGCAGGCAATGGCCCAAGCCGGGAATCAAACCCGGGGCCCCTGTGCTGTGAGGCAACAGTGCTAACTCCAGTACCACTGAGACACCGCACAGACATATCACAGAATAAAGAACCATTGACAGGTCCAGAATGATACCACACTCACACACTTTATAACAGTCCGAGACACTCACAGAAACAACACCAGACAAATTCAGATACGGAATGGTTCCAGATACTGAAACAGGTGAACTGATTCCCACACTGATTGTGTGCCCTGGGCAGTCCATAGCTACAGGGATGCGGTGAATCACGGTGACAAATCCGACCATATACACCACCAGGCAGGTCACGACTGCATAATGTGATTCTGCAATGGGACAACACTTACTAAATAATCCTGATTGTGCTCAGAATTACACTGACAATGTGACCAGAAAAGCAGAGTTTTTTAAAAAGCAACCTCCCATTGAAGATGGAGGTGAGGAGGAACCTTTTTGATCAGTGGTTTTTTTTTTTACTTCGTCCATTCATGGGATTAGGGCATCGCTTGCTCAGCCAGGATTTATTGCCCGTCCATAATTGTCTTGAAGTACGCTGTGCTGAACTGCAATCTTCAACTGCTGCCATAAATGTCATGTAGGTACACCCACAGTGCGATTCGGGGGTGGGGGGTGGGAGGTGTTGGGGAGTGGGAAGTTTCTGGGTTCTGACCTACTGAAACTGAAGGAACGGCGATACATTTCCAAGTCCTGATGGTGAGTGCCTTGGAGGGAGATTCCCAGGTCGTATTGTTCTGATGCGTCTGCTGCCCTTTTCCTTCTCGGCCAAAGTCACGGTGGGTTTTGGAAGGTGCTGCCAAATTAGCCTTTGTTAATTCAGGCAATGCATCTTGTGGATGGTACACACCGCTGCCGCTGTCTGCCAATGACAATGTAAGCCTATTTGTGACTCATAAATAAACTTTAATTTTTGGTGGAGGGAGTGAATATCGGTGGATGGGGAGCGAATGAAGGCAGATGCTTTGTACAGGATAGCGTCAAACTTTGACTGTTTATGGAGCTGCATTCACCCAGGTAAGTTACGTCTGGAAACCGAGTACTCCGGATTCCTTCCACAGTCCCAAAACGTGCCGGCTGGTTGGATTTGCCATGCTAGATTGCCTTTGGTGTGTTAAGAAGTGAAGGTAAGATAGATTAGTGGTCGGACAGACAGAGGGTAGTGGTCGAAGGGTCTTTTTCCGGCTGGAGGTCTGTGACCAGTGTTCCGCAGGGCTCTGTACTGGGGCCTCTGCTATTTGTGATATATATAAATGATTTGGAAGAAGGTGTAACTGGTGTAATCAGCAAGTTTGCGGATGACACGAAGATGGCTGGACTTGCGGATAGCGAAGAGCATTGTCGGGCAATACAGCAGGATATCGATAGGCTGGAAAATTGGGCGGAGAGGTGGCAGATGGAGTTTAATCCGGATAAATGCAAAGTGATGCATTTTGGAAGAAATAATGTAGGAAGGAGTTATACAATAAATGGCAGAGTCATCAGGAGTGTAGAAACACAGAGAGACCGAGGTGTGCAAGTCCACAAATCCTTGAAGGTGGCAACACAGGTGGAGAAGGTGGTGAAGAAGGCATATGGTATGCTTGCCTTTATAGGACGGGGTATAGAGTATAAAAGCTGGAGTCTGATGATGCAGCGGTATAGACCGCTGGTTAGGCCACATTTGGAGTACTGCGTCCAGTTCTGGTCGCCGCACTACCAGAAGGACGTGGAGGCGTTAGCGAGAGTGCAGAGAAGGTTTACCAGGATGTTGCCTGGTATGGAGGGTCTTAGCTATGAGGAGAGATTGGGTAGACTGGGGTTGATCTCCTTGGAAAGACGGAGAATGAGGGGAGATCTAATAGAGGTGTATAACATTATGAAGGGTATAGATAAGGTGAACAGTGGGAAGCTTTTTCCCAGGTCGGAGGTGACGATCACGAGGGGTCACGGGCTCAAGGTGAGAGGGGCGAAGTATAACTCAGATATCTGAGGGATGTTTTTTACACAGAGGGTGGTGGGGGCCTGGAATGCGCTGCCAAGTAGGGTGGTGGAGGCAGGCACGCTGACATCGTTTAAGACTTACCTGGATAGTCACATGAGCAGTCTGGGAATGGAGGGATACAAACGATTGGTCTAGTTGGACCAAGGAGCGGCACAGGCTTGGAGGGCCGAAGGGCCTGTTTCCTGTGCTGTACTGTTCTTTGTTCTTTGTTCTTTGTTCTATTAGCGGGGTGAGTGCATGGTGCTATGGGTATAGGGCATGGATGGGATGCTCTGTCAGAGAGTCGGTGGAGACTCCATGGGCCGAATGGCCTTCAGCACTGTCGGGATTCTATGATTTTAATGCCTTTTGACTGTGTCAGAACTGCCCTGAGAAAAGGGGGAAAACTGTGTTTGTAGCATTTACAGCAGAGAGCTCGTTGCAGCTTAAACTGTTGATTGCAAGCGAGAGTTGATGAAAATGACTGAGTCCTGTAAAAGAATAGGTGAGATACTTGTGGGAAACAACCGAATGTTTTTTTAAAAAATCTGATATTGGAAACGGAAATAGCAGAAATTGGTACTGACCTATCGATCCCTGGGTCATGGGCCCAGAACGCTTCCGCTGCGCCACTCTGCTACACACTGGCGATATCGTACTTATTGTTGTCGTGCCATACAGGACAAAATTTCACTGTCGTTTACCAGGTGGATTCCTGGGATGGCAAGTCTGGCGTATGAGGAAAGATGAAGTCAGTTCGATTATATTCATTGGAACCAACAGCGAAAATGCTGGAAAATCTCAGCATCTGGCAACATCCGTAAGGAGAGAAAAGAGCTGAGATTTTGAGTCCAGATGACCCTTTGTCAAAGCTAAAAGGCATAGAAAGTGGGAGATATTTACACTGCAGGGGGAGGGAATGAAAGATGAGTCCATGGAAACCAGGGGAAAAGACTGCTAATAGCTGTCCACAGAGAGAATAAAGGGTGTGAATGGCCAAACGGCAGAGAAGCTTTTATCCTGATGTTCTTTGGAGTTTAGAAGATTGAGAGGGGTCTCATAGGAACTTATAAAATTCTAACAGGACTAGAAATGGTAGATTCAGGTAGAATGTAACTGATATTCAAAGACTGAGGTGAGGAGAAATGTCTTCACCCAGAGAGTGGTGAATCTGTGAAAATAGCGAATGCAGAAAGTTAGTTGAGGCCAAAATGTGTGATGTCAAGAAGGAATTAGATATAGCTCTTGTGGCTAAAGGGATCAAGGGATATGGGTGGAAGGTGGGATCAGGAAGTCGAACTTGATCAGCCAGGATCATAATGAACGGTAGATCAGGCTCGATGGGCCGAAGGGCCTATTGCTTCTATTCGCTGTTTAAAGAGAACAAAGAAAAGTGCAGCAAAAGAATCGGCCCTTCGGCCCTCCAAGCCCGTGCCGAACATGGTGACCGAATTAAACTGAAGAAAAAACCTTCTGCCCTTCCTCAGTCCGTATCTCTCCATTCCCTCCGTAATCATGCACCCACCCTTACATGTTGCTAGTGTGCCTGCTTCGACCACCTCCTGTGGCAAACTGTTCCAGGCACCCACCACTCGCTGTGTGAAAAACCTCCCCCGCACATCTCTCTTAAACTTTCCCCCTCTCACCTTGAACATGTGCCCCCTTCCACCCCTGGGAGAAAGTCTGTTACTATTCACCTTGTCTTTGCCTCTCACAATTTTGATGATCTCTATCAGGTAACCCCTCAGCCTCTGTCTTTTCAGTGAAAACAATCCTAGTTCATGCAACCTCTTCTCCTCGCCAACAACCTCGAGACCAAGCAACAACTTTCTAAGCATGAAAGAGAGGAACCAGTGAGTGTGGAACAGAATCCACCCAGAGTCATCACCTTCAGGGGAAGGGAGACAGGAACCAGTGAGTGTGGAGCTGAACCCAATGAAAACCATTGCCTTGAGAGAAAGGGAGAGGAACCAGTGAGTGTAGAACTGAACTGCGCCAGCGCCAGCATCTTCGAGAGAGAGAGAGGAACCAGTGAGTGCATGACGGAGCCCAGCCAGAGTCAGCACCTTCAGGAGAGTTGGAATAGTGAGGATAGGTAGTTGAGAAGACTGCATGGCTGCATGGATGGTACAGGAGGGAGGGCTATAGATTCCTGGGGCAGAGCGACCATTTCAGGCAGAACTGGGAACGGTACAATTTGGACAGATTACATTTGAACAGGAAGGGGACCAACATCCTCCCTGGGAGCTTTGTGAGAGCTGTTGGGATGGATTTATACTAAACTGGTAAGGGGATAGGATCCTGACAGGTAGTGATAGAATCTTCAGATTTGCCAAGTGGTCACAGCCAGGACGGAGTGACTGCAGCTTAGGCAGCGAAGAGGACTCAGAGGGCAGCTGTGTCAGCCTCTACAACTAACCAATAGGTTTGAGGTTCTTCCAGCTTCTTTGGATAAGAGCGGGGGCTGTAGGATGGATGAGGTGACTGACCTTTGCACTGGAGTACGGATGCCATTCAAGTACTGATAGAAGGGGTATAGTGAGGAGAAGTGAGACTGCTCTCTGTAGCAAGGAGCAAGAGTTCAGATGGCTGTGAGGAAGAATTCTGAGTATGAATATGAATCTGCAATTAAAAATCTAATTGTCCCTTGTCATAAAACCCTATCTGGTTTACTAATGCGCTTTAGGGAAGGAAGTCTATTGGGCAGGCGTGTGTCTGAATTGTCAAGTCTCGATGTAACAAAAGCATGGATGAGGATTTCAGGTGCGGGTGAGTTGACGTATAATCAACAATGCGTGATCTTGCACAGCTGGAAATAGGTGATCTTGGTGAAGGGACAATATGTGGTCAGAATCTCATTTCCGAGTCCAATGAGTTCCCAAGATTATGAGGGTTTGTTTCAACCTCAGACATTGACCAGTGGGAGAGATGGAGTCAGTGACTGGGAACGGAATTTGTGGTGGGAACTTTGGTTTTCCAAATATTTAATTGGGGGAATTCTCTGCTCAGCCAGTACTGGAGGTCAAAGAAGGATTCTATTAAATTAATAACAGAAGTTGGTTGTGAAGGGTGATGTTGAGGTAGAGCTGGGTGTTGTAAGCATGCACGTGAAAACGACCACTGTGCTTTGAGATAATGTCACCAAGGGGTAAGATGAGAAGTAGGACGGAGCCAAGGATAGATCCTTGGGGAATTTGGGTGGTAACAGCAGAGGAGTGGGGAGAGAAAACATTGCAGGTGATATTCTGCATATGACCAGAAAGATAAGTTTGGAACCAGCTGATTGCAGTCTTACCCAACTGAACAATCCCTCCTCATCCTTCTCAACCTGTCCATGCCTTTGACATGGTTGACTGCACCATCCTAAACCAATACCTTCCCACTGTGAGGTCAGTGTTCACAGCAGATGACGGTGTTAACGTACCTGACATGCCAGGGAAACATGATGAAGAACGTCTGGGCCTCAGTAAACGAGTCAGGAGAAGGCTGGAGTTCTCAATCATCTTCGTCTCAGGCGGCAGCTCCTCCATCTCAATGTGTGGTGAGATAAGACCATTCTGCTCAGTCAGGAACACCCAGATTGACTGTCAGAGATAGAGGTTGTAATTATAACCAAACAATGTGTAACCAAGCCCCACCCAAACACAGAATCATAGAATCCCTACAGTGCAGAAGGAGGCCATTCGACCCATCATGTCTGCTCTGACCAAATTCCCACCCAGGCCCTTTCCCTCTAAACCCACATATTTACCCTGCTAATCCCACTAACACTTGGGTCAATTTAGCATGGCCAATCAACCCAAACCACATCTTTGGTATGGGAGGAAACCGGAGCACCCAGAGGAAACCCACGCAGAGACGGGGAGAACGTGCAAACTCTGCACAGACCAGTGACCCGGGGCCGGAATTGAACTTGGGTCCCTGGCGCTGTGAGGCAGCAATGCTAACCACTGTGACACCTTTCCTTTCCCAGAAAGCACCGAAGGATCCCAGTATCTCTCTCTGGCCGATGCAGATTGAGGTGCTCTAACCCGGTATGGCACTGAGCCCCACATGCAGAGCACTAGAAGATCCCAGTATCCCTCCCTGGCCTATGCAGAGTTAGGGGCTCTTACCTGGTGTGGCACTGAGCCCCACACATAGAGCACGGGAAGATCCCACTGTCTGTGCTTATTGGTCTGACTCCAGGTGGTTTGCAGCACCGCCACTGCTGAGACTGGGGAACTGCAGCGTGACAGGTTTACATAGCAAGCCGACATTGGAAACCCTGAGCTGCGGATTGAGAGCCGGGCGGGACGGAATTCTCGATGCCAACACCCTTCACCCATCCAGAGCCCCGCCGCGGGCTCAGGATCCCGGCCCGGAGACTGAAACCACTGGCCGGACATTTGCTGCCGCTCCGTCCGGTGTCTGATGGGCCCAGGGTAAATTCCCGCCATCGACCTGTGACTGGCAGCTGGGAAAACCAATCAGAAATTGACGCATCACTGTTATTCAATGGACGGTCTGCGTCGACTGATTGACAGCTACTTTGTCCAACCTGTGAGCTCCATTCGACTGAATTAAGAAAATAATGAAAATGACGATCACGCTGCGAACAAAACACGGCCCTAATGTGATTGACATCTTCGTTAGCCAATCGCAACGCACTGACCAATCAGTGTGCGCCGAGTTTGCGCGACTCGCGGAGCGTCAATCCCAGCCCAGCGCTATTGCGTCATTCAATTCGATCCGGGGCTGATCCCAATGAGAAATCAGAGAGCTGGAGGCGGGAAGAATCCTTAAAGTGGAATCGCTCAGAGAATTATAGTTGTGCAACTATTATTTGCTGATGGCAATTGAAGAGTCAAAAGTCAGACTGTGCAAAAGATGAAACCCGCGGGAAAGGAAAGAGGAAATGAATGAACGGGAAGGAACGCAAGTGAGAAGCAGAGGCGTTTAGAGAGGGAATTCCAGAGCTGAAAGCACGTCAATCACAGGTGGAGAGAATGAAATGAGTGTTGCTCACGAGGCCAGAATCAGATGAGCTCACACATTTCAAAGGATTCTTGGGCTGGAGGTGATGAATCATAGAAACATACAGTACAGAAAGAGGCCAATCGGCCCATCCCAGGCTGTACCTCCATATATTTTACCCACTAATCCCGCTAATCTATCCATCCCAGGCTGTACCTCCATATATTTTACCCACTAATCCCGCTAATCTATGCATCCCAGGACACTAGGGGCAATTTTAGCATAGCCAATCAACCTAACCCGCACATCTTTGAATTGTGGGTGGAAACCGGAGCTCCCGGGGAAAACCACGCAGACACGAGGAGAATGTGCAAACTCCACACAGACAGTGACCCAAGCCGGGAATCGAACCCAAGTCCCTGGAGCTGTGAAGCAGCAGTGCTAACCACTGTGCTACCGTGCCGCCCACGGCATGAAAGGGAGGAAGAGCTGAGGACATGGAGGGATTTGGAAACAGGGATAAGAATTTTAACATTGAGGCATTACTTAACCACGAGTCAGTGTTTGTCAGTGAGCACAGGGTTGATGCATGAATGGTATTTGGAGTAAATTCTGATATGAGAAATCAATTAGCAGCTTTTTAGACCCAGCAGCACAATAAATCGGATCAGAAGTGGACCACATGGCCCCTCAAGCCTGCTGTTCCAGTAAATACGGTCATGTTTTAGATTCTCAAACCACGGAATATTTGCAATGTACTACAACCCTTTTGGCCCATCAAGTCCACACTGCCTCATTGAAACGGCATTCTACCGAATCCCACTCCCCCACCTCACAGCCCCAGAAACCCGGGTTTGTTTCTGGCCGTTGGTGACTGTGCAAAATCTGCACATTCTCCCCGTGGGTTTCCTGGGTGCTCTCGTTTACTCGCGTGGTTCCACGATGTGCAGGTTAGGTGGATTGGCCTTGCTATATGTACCTATAATGTCCAAAGTTGTGTACATTCGGCATTGATTCGGTGCAATTGTGACACTCAGTTTGAAATTTTACATCTGGTTCTTGATGAACTCGGGAAGATGAAAACCTTGGTCATAATATCCCTAAAGTGCAGAAGGTGGACATTCGGCCCATTGAGTCTGCCCTGATTCTCTGACCTCTTCACGCAACCTCACATATTTACCCTGTTGATCTTTCTAAACTAAACATACTGGGACACATCAGGGAGAATTTAGCATGGTAAATTCACTTACCCTATCAATGGAGTGAGTGTGTGTGTGTGTGTGTGTGTGTGTGTCGGGGGGGGGGTGGGGAGGCGGCGGGAGGAGGGGGGGGTTGATGGGGAGGGGGCAAGAGCACCCGGAGGAAAGCAATGTGGACACAAAGAATATGTGGAAATTGCAAACAGGCAGTCACCCAAGGCCTGAATTGAATCCGGGTCCCTGTCATTGTGCGGCAGCAGTGCTAACCACTGTGCCACTCTTCTTTTTCTTATAAAAGACCAAAAGACATAGGAGGGGAATTAGGCCACTCTGCCCATCGAGTCTGCTGCGCCATTCAATCATATATTTATCTCATTCCCATTCTCCTGTCTTTTTCCCATAACCACTGATCCCGTTATTAATCAAGAACCTATCTATCTCTGTCTGAAAAAACACTCAATCACCTCGCCTCCACAGCCTTCTGCTGCAATGAGTTCTACAGATTCACCACTTTCTCGCTGAAGAAATTCCTCCTCATCTCTGTGTTCAAGGAACGTCCCTTTAGCCTGAGGTTGTGCCCTCTGCTTCTAGTTTTTCCTACTCGTGGAAACATCCTCTCCATGTCCACTCTATCCTGGCCTCAGTTTCAATAAGATCCCCCCTCATCCTTCTAAACTCCAACGAGTGCAGACCCCGAATCCTCAACCGTTCCTCATATAACAAGCTCTTCATTCCAGGGATCATTCTTGTGACCCTCCTTTGGACTCATTCAAAAGGCCAGCACATCCTTCCTTAGATACGGGTCCCAAACTGCTCATAATACTCCAAATGGGGTCTGACCAGAGTCTTTGTCGGCCTCTGAAGTACATCCCTGTTCTTGTATTCTAACCGTCTCGACATTGCATTTGCCCTCCTAAATGCCGGCTGCACCTGCACATTAACCTTAAGAAAATCTTGAACTCGGTCTCCCAAGCCCCTTTGTGTTTCTGATTTCCGAAGCATTTCCCCATTTAGAAAATAGTCTATGCTTCTATTCCTCCTTCCATAGTGCATAACCTCACAGTTTTCCACATTGCATTCGATCTGCCACTTCTCTGCTCACACTCCTAGCCTGTCCAAGTCCTTCTGCAGCAGCCACCCACCACCCCCGCACCACCGCCCCCCCCCCCCCCGCGCCCCACCCACCCCACGCCTGCTTCCTCAATGCCACCTGTCCCTCTACAGGTCCTCTCAGACTTATTTGCCTCATGAAAAATACCCAACTTCTCAAATCTATCTTCAATGCTGCAGGTCGTGATCAATAGAATCATTCATGGGAATCTCCTTTGCACTCTCTCCAATGTCTTCACAATCTTCTTCAATTGTGATGCCCAGAACTGGACTCACTGCTCCAGGTGAGGCCTGTCTAATGTACTTAAAAGCTCAACTTGACCTTCTTATTCATGTATTCGATCCTCCAAGAAAACGTATGATGCCATTTGCTTTATTCTCTGCTCTCTCAACTTTCACAACCAACTTCAATTATTGTTGTACTTAGAAACCGAGATCCCTTTGTTCCTGCATTTCCTTAAGAGTTTCTCCCTTTCTTTCTCCACACTCTCAAAATGAATCAACTCACACTTCTGAGCATTGAACTTCATCTAATTAGGTGCATTGACGCGAACAGATCCTGGAGTATGGCGACTGGGGGAATTTCACATTAACTTCATTGCAGTATTTATTCGGCAAAATCCTTACTTATTACTAATATATAAACTTTATTTAAAGTTCACTTTACTTTACTTTTACTTTATCTGCCACTCGTCTGCCCAGAGGACAGGAATGGAAGCGTTGACTCAGCATTTACACTGAGATGTTCGCTGTTGTTGTGCAAGTGTTTCACTGTTTATACATATATTTCCTGCTGTGCTCTGTGATGTAGAGTGTTCCAGCATGGAAACAGGCCCTTCGGCCCAAAGTGTCCATGCCGCCCAGTTTTTTTTTTTACCTCGGAGCCATTCCCAATTAACCGCGTTTGGCCAATATCCCTCCAGACCCATCTTACCCAGGCAACTGTCTCAAATGTTGTTGAGAGCTTTTTTATCTGCTGTTGTGTAAAATCCTTCCCTGTTGTTGTGTTTCCGGCTCTGTAAATATTTTTTTCTTCTGTTCTGTTAATATTTCCCCTTCTCTTGCAAACGTATTCCCTGATGTGTAAAAAGATTCTCCGTGAAGATGTTTTTGTCAGTAAATCGTTGCGTGTTGTGTTAAGATGTTCCCTCTTCTTCTGTAAAACGCTGGCTGCAGATCGAAGTTTTTTTGCGGGAAAGAGAAGCCAAATACCTGTCTTCGCCATGTTAAAGTCACAAATTATATGCGATTATCGTCATGCTACTGCACCATAAGTGTGAACATGAATAGCAGAGGATGGTTTTGATCCATCGACCTCTGGGTTATGGGCCCAGCACGCTTCCGCTGCGCCACTCTGCTACGCCACAAACCACCCTTGCTGTCTATCAATGTATCCAGGCAGATTTTCACTCCTGTATCCTTTAACAGGAATACGAGTGTGAGGAGGCATCACTGCATCACACCGAGAATACAATAGACAGAGAAAAACACACAATAGCAGCAAGAGAGACTGCTTGGATGCATGTAACGACAGACAAAGGTGCTGGGAAAACGGCAAGAAACGGAATTGCAGGATCGATCACTGATTTTTAAACGAATTTTCTGTTGCAAATCCATGTTTGTACATATATTTCCTGCTGTGTAACTGTGCTCTATGTTGTTGAGAGGTGTTTTCTGTTGTTGTGTAGCATGTCTCCCTGATGCTGTCAATGTCTTTCCGCCTGTGTAAATATGATCCATTTTGTGTCAATATTTTTTAAATATTCTGTTAATATATGCCCTGCTGCGTAAACGTGTTCCCACTTGAGTCAAAATATTCTCCGTGAAGATGTTTTCTGTTCAGCAAATGTTAATTATCTGCTCTCATGATGTTCCATACTGGGTTAAAATGTTGCAGGTTGTGTGAAGATGTTCTCTGTTCTTGCATAAAACTCTGGTTAAACTGCAACTGAAAAAGGATCGCCCAATTTCGACTGTCTTTTACCCTCTGTTAGCGAATGTGATTGGGGATTCATATTGTATCCAATACATGCATGTGAGTGAGATGTGTTCTGTATCTGTCTGTCTCCAGTTGTAGTTGCGAGTTTTTATTTATTTCGAGAGGTGGGCATCACTGACTAGGCCAGCATTCATTGCCAATCACTAACTGACCTTAAGAAGGTGGTGGTTTGTTGTTTTCTTGTACTGCTGCATTCCCTGAGGTGTCGGTACAGCCCCAATGCTGTTAGCCAAACAGTCTTTCAGGATTTTGCCACTGCAGCAGTGAAGGAGCCGCGATGTATTTCCATGTCAGGACGGTGAGTGGGTTAGACGCCGGTTTGGGGCGGGGGTGATGGGGGGGAGGGGGGGGGGTGGGTGCGGGGAGGGGGGGGCGGTGTGGAAGCGGGAGGTGGTGGAGATTGCAGTGCTGGTGCTCGCATGTATCTGCTGCCGCTGTCCTTCGAGGTGGTAGAGGTGGTGGGTTTGTGGGTGCAGTCTAAGGAGAGAAAATGAAAAAAAATATTGTTCCAATTGGCAAAGGAGAGAAGGATGGTTTTTAATGCGCTGAGTGATTAGGACCTGGATTGCACTGCCCGAGACTGTGGCAGAGGCAGCATCAAATCAGGGCTATCAAAGGGGAATGGGTTCAGCACCTGAAGTGAAAGGATTTGCAGGGATATGAGACAAGGACTGGGAAAGGGAAGAGCTGAGTCGTTCTTGTACAGACCAGCACACAGGCAAAGGGCCGAATGGTCTCCCTTTCTTTGTTGTATGCATTCTGAGATTCTGTATGTATGAGTGTTGGACTCATTCTGTATCGCTCTGTCTCTGGTGCGACATATGTGTGTGATATTCATTTTAAATCTATGTGAGAGATTTTGCAAATCTGTACACATTCTACCCGCAAGATACCTAATTGGAACCGGGCCTTTTGTTCTAATTAGTACATGATTCCATACGATCCTCTACTCTAAATCTTCAATGTAACAGCATCTGCTTATCTCTGAAATTCATTCTCCATCGTCTTATTGCCTAGGTTTCCCTTTAGTACATTGGTGCTAGTCGACTCAACTGCTCCAGGTAATAGCAAATTGCAAGTTATATTGACTACATGGGAAAGTACATTAACATTGAATTCTCCATGGGATATAAGGCTGACATCCAATCATTAATTCCTGTTTGATCTGTCTCTGCAAAAGCGATAGTTCATGTCTTTTATCTCTGCTCTACTGCAGTTCTGTATTGCGGCCAGTAGATGTCAGCACACTCTGGTCGTCTGAAGTTTCGATGTGGAGATGCCGGCGTTGGACTGGGGTAAACACAGTAAGAAGTTTAACAACACCAGGTTAAAGTCCAACAGGTTTATTTGGTAGCAAAAGCCACACAAGCTTTCGGAGCTGCAAGCCCCTTCTTCAGGTGAGTGGGGTCTGAAGTTTAGACAGAGAGGGATACAACAGACAGGAAATGTTCACATTATATTGAACCTGGGACGGAGGAATTTCGGAATATTAAATATGTTGGCCATATCAATTCGAAATTGACCAGTACGCTGCTTTGCTCTGTATTCACCATTTAAATACCCATGAATCAGCAAGGCTATGCTTTTTAAGTATTTTTAAGTGAAAGTATTAGCACCAGTCGGTATTCTCTTTTCAACCAACTGGCATTTTGAATCATTGTTGTTTAGCATGGTTAGAATTTCATTATGCAACGGTTTAATTATTAGTACAAACCTATTAAAGCATATATTACACAAAGTTTTATCTATTTATAATTGGGGTAGTATATAAAGATAAACTTGCTTTTCTTGACATATATTATTGACCTATATCTGGGTGTACAGGTTTCAATCTCAAAATTTACCAGTGGTGCAAAACTTGAAAAGATTATGAACTTTAGTGAGAAGGATATTGATAATCTTCAAGAAGATATGGACAGGCTCGTGGAATGTGCAGACACGTGACATATTGCAACTTAATTAATGTAAGGAAGTGTGAACTGATACATCTTGGTCCGAAGATCAAAGAGAGACGATATAAAACAATTTATATTTTATATTAAAACATTTAGCGTTCCTAATCCGTATTGCACCTTTACCACACCAAGATGCCGCAGTCTCTCCACACATTTCAGAACCCACTGAATATCCAGCCTGGAGTCTGCATTTCACCATCTACTTGTACGGTGAACATTAAACATTTAGCACACCTACTTTCCTATGTCCCTTCACTCTGCAACGACTCCCTGCTCCATCTGACAACTCCGTCAATGTCGCACCTTCACTTTGTCTATTGCCCATGGTAGGCTTACTCTGCCCAGTATCCATTGTGTTTCACTTTGATCAGTTATATTGCCCAGATTGCATACTGTTCCAACTTTTCTATTCTCCATTAATAATGAATGAATAAATAGAACCATCCCTTGAATAAACACTGTCACCTTTCAATGTTTTGCGGGTGAGTTTCATGAAGTGCTGTGTGTGATTCCCACCTTTATGCTTCTGTACAAATTGAGTCAAAGGAAAGTTATTCAAATATATTTTCAATTCTCCTTCTCTTTCACAAAGGACTGAGCGGGTATTGGATACAGTTTCAATCATAGCTTTAAAAAGATAGAGATTGGGTTTTCAAGTTTAAAATCCAAGGGTGACCTCAATGCCTGAAGTGATTTTCAGGGCTGTGGCGACTAGAATACCAATGCAGATTATCAATTTGAATTATTCAAAATCATAGAATGGAGCATCCATTGTTGATGAAAGGAAACTTTAAACTGTGCAGCTGTGCTCTGCTTCAGGAACTGGTTTTATGGAAATCTCCATGAATCAAAAATGTTGCCACACCTGGTGAGCATTTCCAGCATTTTTTGTGTTTCTTTCAGATTTCCAGCTTCCAGCTTTGCGTTGTGTTCTGTGCAGATGTTTCCCTGGAACAGGGAACAGGTTCTGATCAGTCCTGTGACAGATAGAGTGGAATGTGTCTCCCGACTATCAAAACCGCGAGATTAATCTCCAAGATGTACAGGAGAATGAGGAGGAGAGACAGGGAGGATCATTCTGTGATGGACAGATTTCCCGTATAAAGGACACAAAGGTTTGTATTTCCACAGCCTTCTGAACAGACATAAGATGCCCCAACATGACTTGCAATCAATGAAGTTCCTCTCAACAGTTCTTGACATTTTAACTACGAGAGTTCTGAACTTACCAGTCGTTTCTACCTTGTCAAGCATCCATGTATGGACCTGAGAAGTGAATTCCTAGCGCGCGGCTCTGTGGCGCAATGGATAGCGCGTTGGACTTCTAAAAGATGGCAGCTTAGCAATTCAAAGGTTGTGGGTTCGAATCCCACCAGAGTCGAATTTTGGATCAGATTCGTAACAAACAGCTTGCTCCTTCATTGATCTGATTCGGTTTGGCACCGACATTTCCTGCTCTGCCATCTCTCCATGCTGTTTCTGTTTACTCGGCTCCCAGGGAAACCACTGACTCGAGAAGAAATCGCAATCCCCGGGGGCTTTCTTAAAGTTTGACACAACATTCGCTGGTTGGGTTAGAAATAGTAATTTTTCAATTAGATATTTCGCTTCCTTTGGAAGATAAAGATTAAAGAACACACACTGAACGACAACAACTTATAAATAACTACAATCAATAACTAAATATCAGCGCCGTGCAACCTAGTGGTATTATTCTGATGTGTCTGCTGCGCTTGTCCTTCTCGGCTGTAGTGGTCGTGGGTTTGGGAAGGTGCTGGCAAAGTAGCCTTGCTGAGTTGTGCAGTTCATCTTGTAGATGGTGTACACTGCTGCCGTTGTGTATTGGTAGCGAACGGAGTGAATTTTTATGTATGGGAAGGGAATGACGTGGGATGCTTTGTCCTGGATGGTGCCAAACTGTAGTGCTGTACAAGCTGCATTCACCGAAGCAAGTTATCCCAGGAAACCGAGTGCTCCGGTTTCCTCCCACAGCCCAAAGATGAGCAGGTTGTGTGGATTGGCCATGCTAGATTCCCCAAGGTGTTTGTATCGGTAGATTAGCGGGGTGGAAAGGTCCTGTGTGCGATTCTCTGTCGGAGAGTCGGTACAGGCCCGATGGGCAGAATGGTCTCTTTCAGCACTGTCGGGATTGTATGATTCTAAGGCCATTTGACTGTGTTAGAAATTCCCTGAGGAAATAAAAAGGAAAACTGTCTTTGTAGAATTTACAGCATTGGGTTTATTGGAGATTATTTTTTACTGCAAAATGATGAAAATAACTGAATCGTGTAAATAAACAGTCGAGATATTCGTGGGGAGTCTCGAAATCTGTGTTTGTTTCATCTTTGTAGATCATACACTGTAAAGGGAAAGACAATATTGACAAGCAAGAAAGGGACATTGTAACTTGAGCAATTGCAATGAACACTTGAAAGATCACCTGAAAGTAATCAAGGCACTGCTCGTGTCCGTGAAACCAGGATCTACCTGTTGCTAGACATGGGCTTTAACCAACTCAGCTGCAGAGCCTGATACTGCTACTCGTGGTACAGCAGAATGCTGGAAATAAGCTCCAGATCTGTTGGTGTTTGTGAAAAAAGAGATACTGCCAGATCTGGAACGTATCTGAGAAAATAGAGGTCGTTCACATTTCAGATGCAGACCTTTCACGGGAACGACCGTTTCTCTCTCCCCAGATGCTATGGGATCTCGGATAGATTCATGAAAGAAAATAATTGAATCCCACAGTGGCCCATCGAGACTGCACCGAATTCCCAGTAAACATTTCAAATCCGCCTTTCCCCGACATTGAACAAGCACATCAGAGGGAATCGCACACATCACTCAGTGAAACTCTTCCGCTAATCATTGAGCTGGTTCCATTTACTGTTTTCAGGCACACATCTGGTATAAAAGTAGCCGTGTTCAGGATTTGATTCACACGTATAATTTACTATTCTAAAGTTGGTTATTTTTTAATACTTCATTCATACGGGATATGTGTGTCACTGGCCTGGGAAGCATTTATTGATCAATTTAAATACTTCTCAGTAATTGGCGGTGAACTCATTCTTGAGCCACTGCAGTCCATGTGGTGTATGTGTATATACACTGTTGTTCTGGATAGAGTTCCAGGATTGTGAGCTGGCCACAGCAAAGGCGATATATTTCCAAGTCAGGATGGAGTGGATCTTGCAGGTCGTCGTCGTTGTTGTTGTTCTGCATCTGCTGCCCATGTGCAGCCAGGTGAGAGTTGCCTTGCGTTTCGAAGGTGCCTCGCGACGCAATAACCATTGTCAGGAGTGGGATTTGAACAGACGTCTCCAGAGGAGACTGCGATCTAAACGCAGCGCCTTAGACCGCTCGGCCATCCTGCCTACACTGGAACTAGCGTAAAAACTCTGCACAAATCGATTTGAATTCCATCTTTATTGTTATTACATTTAAAACTCGATGTGTTTTTTCCATTTGTCAATCCCAGCCAGAGGCTCGTATCTGAGTCCCATCCTTCTCCAAGCCGCCGGGGGGTGAGCAGTTTCTCATTGCTGCATTGTTCTGTTCGCCCAAATCAACAAAGACCCAATTCCCGCCCTCCCTGTTCCTTCCATGAAGGTGTTGAGAGGGTCAGGTCTGAGCAACATGATGTATTCAATTGGAGAGTTACATCCTGGTGACATGAATATCTCTCCACAGCTGCTTTCGGAGCTGCAGAACATTTCCAGCATTTCCTGGTTCTGATTTTGTGCCTTCATTACAGGAGGTCATTGTCTGACAACCAAAACCTGTCTCTTTTACGCAGCTCCAGATACAGCTTTTCTGTGATCTTCTCACAGACAAGTTCACTCTTCACTTTCCTACACACACGCTTTAAAATCGGCTGTTTTACACTCAGCACCCTGCGGCATTGTCTTCAATGCTCACCACACCTCCCATCCGCCCATCAGGGTCACAAGGGTACAAGTATTTTTAAAAAAATAAGAATTCACCGGTTCAAAGGGATCACATTGTTTGTGAGGGAATATAGGGGAATAATCCGCACTCACAAGCAGAATGAAAATGAGTTAATCTCTCTCTCACACGCACACTCATATAAACACTCAGACATCCACCGCCACGGCAGATGGTGAAATTCGACATCAATAAAAATGTCTGGAATTCATTACCTTGAATCGATTGTCGTAGAAAAAGAAACAACAACTGATAAACTGATGCTCTTTAGGGAAGGAATTCTTACCTTGTCTGGCCTGTATGTGACTCCCGACCAACAGCAATGCGGTTGACTCTGAGCTGCCCTCAAAGGTGGCCGACCAAGCCACTCAGTTGGAGGGAATTTTGGGGGCGATGTCTTTGTGGTATTATCGCTGGAATATTGATCCCGAAACTCAACTAATTTCTGTCTGGATCCGTGCTCAAATCCCGCCACGGTAGCCGGTGGAATTTGAGTTCAATGCAAAATACCTGCAATCCACCAGGTACACGGTACATACTCTTGCAACTCGGCCAACGTTGTCGACCTGATACGCTGCAAGAAAGGATGTCCCGAGGCATGGTACATTGGGGAAACTATGCAGACGCTGCGACAACGGATGAATGAACGCCGCTCGACAATCACCAGGCAAGACTGTTCTCTTCCTGTTGGGGAGCACTTCAGCGGTCACGGGCATTCGGCCTCTGATATTCGGGTAAGCGTTCTCCAAGGCGGCCTTCGCGACACACGACAGCGCAGAGTCGCTGAGCAGAAACTGATAGCCAAGTTCCGCACACACGAGGACGGCCTCAACCGGGATATTGGGTTCATGTCACACTATTTGTAACTCCCACAGTTGCGTGGACCTGCAGAGTTTCACTGGCTGTCTTGTCTGGAGACAATACACATCTTTTTAGCCTGGCTTGATGCTCTCTCCACTCCCATTGTTTTGTCTCTTAAAGACTTGATTAGTTGTAAGTATTCGCATTCCAACCATTATTCATGTAAATTGAGTCTGTGTCTTTATAAGCTCTGTTTGTGAACAGAATTCCCACTCACCTGAAGAAGGGGCTTAGAGCTTCGAAAGCTTGTGTGGCTTTTGCTACCAAATAAACCTGTTGGACTTTAACCTGGTGTTGTTAAACTTCTTACTGTGTTTACCCCAGTCCAGCGCCGGCATCTCCACATCAGTCAGGAACACCCAGACTGACTGCAAGAGAGAGAGAGGCTGCAATTAGAACCAAACAATGAGGGAGACCCACTGAGAGTAACCAAGCCCTGGCCCCAGACACAGGGCACTGGAAGATCCCAGTATTTCTCACTGGCCTATGCAGTGAGGTTCTCCAACCCGGTGTGGCACTGCGCCCCACACAAGAACAATGGAAGATCCCAGTCTCTGTGCTGATTGGTGTGACGGGGTTTGCAGCGCCGAGACTGGGGAGCTGCAGCGTGACATGTTTACACAGGAAGCCGCCATTCGAAACCCTGAGCTGCGGATTGACAGCCGGGCGGGGCGGGATTCCCGCTGCCAAAACCCTTCCCCCATCCGAAGCCCCACCGCCGGCTCAGGATCTGGGCCCGGGGACTGAAGCCACTGGCCGGACATTTACCGCCGCCCGGTGTCTGATGGGACCAGTGTGTACCCCCGCCCTCTGTCCAATCACAGCCACCGACCTGTGACCGACAGCTGAGAAAACCAATCAGAAATTGAGCCAGTTCTGTTATCCAATAGACGCTCTGCGCTGATTGAGTGATGGCTGCATCATCCAATCAGTGAGCTCAGTCTGTCTGACATGTGCGCGAACAATGGAAATGACCTTTTATTCTTGACCAATAGAGCGAAATGCTTCACGATTGACATCGGCCTGAACCAATCGAAGAACGCCGCTGTAACACATACACCAATCGGAATGCGGCGCTGATGTTCGGTTCCAGCAACGTCACTCCCAGCCCAGCGTCATTGCGTCATACAATTCGATCCGCGGCTAAAACCAATGAGAAATCAGACAGCTGGAGGCGGGTAAAGAATCCTTAAAGCGACACCGCTATTAGAATTACCGTTGTACAACTCTAATTTACTTCCGATAGTTGAAGCAACAACAGGATTGGTGAAAGTCAGAGCGTGAGAGAAGTAGAACTCGGGGGAAAGGAAGGAGGAAATAAATGAAGGAAACGCGATAGAAATGAAAGGAGAGGAAAGGAAGATGGAGGCAGTGAGGTTTAGAGAGGGAATTCTGGAGCTGAGTCGCTGAGAATTGAAAGCACAGCCATCACTGGTGGAGTGAATCGATGATGTGGAGATGCTGTTTCTGGGGGTGTTTCCGAGTCGGGAATGGTGGAAATGATCTTTAGTTTTCTGCATGTTGCAAACTAAAGTCTCATCTGCTTCTCAGAAGGAATGCTCAGTGAGCTGGGGCTAAGTTTCTGAGTTAGCACCCACACAAGCTTTACCTGCAGCCTGGAGCTCAATTACTGAAGCGGGATTTTGTCTTTCTCATCAGGACGGTGCAGGCTGAACAGGTGCAGTGTTGCAGTGAGGAAAATGAAAAAGAGAATTGGTGCAATGACACAACCTTATTTGGCTGCAGTTTTTACTGAACGGGGTTTGTGTTGGTTCACTGGGTTAGGATCACTGACTGCATGTATTTGTGGAGTGTTTTAGGTTCATTTATTAACATCGCAAGTAGGCTTACATTAAAACTGCAATGAAGTTACTGTGAAAATTCCCCAGTCGCCACACTCCAGCGCCTGTTCGGATACACTGAGGGAGAATTTAACATGGTCAATGCACCTAACAAGTGCATTTTTCGGACTGTGGGAGGAAAATGGAGCACCTGGAGAACACTCATGCAGAAACAGGGAAATGTGCAGACACTGAACAGATAGTGATCCAAGCCGGGAAGCAAACCCGGGTCACTGGCGCTGTGAGGCAGCAGTGCTAACCACTGTGCAACCATGAGGAGAGGGTGCTGACACATGTCCGTGAGAAGCCAAGTCTGACGATAATAGCGAGAGTCATACAGTACAGAAGAGGCGCTTTGACCCATCACTTCTGCACCAACAAACCTACATTAAATCTACAAGTATTCCTACCTTCCAGCACTTGGCTCGTAGCATTGAAAGTTATGACATTTCAAGTGTTCATCCACATACTTTGTAAAATTAGTGAGTTTTCCCACCTCTACTACCTCTCCAGGCATTGCAATCCAGACTCTGACCATGCTTTGGATGCAATAATGTTTCTCTCAAATCCCCTCTAAACATTCTGCCCCTCACCTTAAAATTCTGCTTCCTTGGTATCAACCCTGCAACTAGGAGGAACAGCTGCTTCCTATCCACCCTTTCCATAAACCTCATAATCTTATACACCTCAATCAGGTCTCCCCTCAGCCTTCTCTGCTGTAAAGAAAATGACACGAGCCTATATAGTCTCTCTTCCTCGTTCAAATTCTCCATCCCAGTCAACATCCTGGTGAATGGCCTCTGCACCCTCTCCAGTACAATCATATCCTTTCTCCAGTGATTTGACCAGAACTGCACTCAGTGCTCCAACTATGGCCTCACCAAAGTTTTGTACAGCTCCAACATTGTCTTGCTGCTCTTATAATCATACATTAATACTCCATCCCTCATGCTTCATGAATCTTCGCAACTCACAGAGTGAAAGGCTCTTTTATCATCAAAAAATACAATGTACGGCAGCTGGGGCTTTCCCTTGTATTTTCAGGGATCCAGGAATCAGTGGATCATCTAGAGATAGAACGAAAAGAATATTTTCACAGTATTTATTCACATGGTACTAACATCAGGTTCCAGTAGTTATGAGCCGATTGCGTGGCCTTATGGATAAAGTGTCTGACTTTGGTGTTTGTAGTAATGATATCAGAAAATTGCAGGTTTGAGTTCTGTCACGGTCATTTCTGGTGGAGCTTCCTGGGAACCGATCTCCCACATCATATTAAATCCACATTTTCTTCCAAACATTGCAGGGTGCTTTCTCAGAATGTACGTCCTTGTTATATTATTAGCTCAATTCTAAAATAATCTTAGCTCTGAACAATTCCACAATATCTGTTTGATCTGGATAAATTATTGATGTTCCCAACTGGAGCAAAATGCTTTGTATTGATTGGGTGATTGAAATTCTGTGGAGGTAATTCTAATTTCCTCAGGACGAGGTTTAATAATGAGCTGAATGAAGTGTTTTTGTTTACAGGGATGAAAGGTTATGTCACTGGGCTGGTAAACCAGAGGCCCGCACTGATCTTTGGAGGCATGAAGTAAGTCCCACCATGGCAGCTGGTGAAATTTGAATTAACTGATTTGATACACAGAATTATTGATCAAAAACAGAAACAGGAGTAGGCAATTCGGCCGAAATAAGTCTGGACTTGAAACCAAGCCTCAGAAATGGCGGCCTTGAAATTCCTGTTGATCGTTTTCCCACAGAAAACATCTTCACTGAACAACAGAGAACATTTCACACAACGAGAAACACCTTTGCAGAACAGAAAATAAAAATTCTGCTCAAGATGGCTCATATTTACATAACCAGGAATCTGATCAGACCCCATTTGGAATATTGTGAGCAGTTTTGGGCCCCATATCTAAGGAAGGATGTGCTGGCCTTGGAAAGGGTACAGAGGAGGTTCACAAGAATGATCCCTGGAATGAAGAGCTTGTCGTATAAGGAACAGTTGAGGACTCTGGATCTGTATTCCTTCGAGTTTAGAAGAATGAGGGGGCATCTTATTGAAACTTACAGGATACTGCGAGGCCCGGATAGAGTGGGCATGGAGAGGATGTTTCCACTCGTAGGAAAAATTAGAAACAGAGGGCACAACCTCAGGCAAAAGGGACGATTCTTTAAAACAGAGATGAGGATGAATTTATTCAGCCAGAGAGTGGTGAATCTGTGGAACTCTTTGCTGCAGAAGGCTGTGGAGGTCAGGTCATTGCGTGTCTTTAAGACAGAAATAGATAGATTCTTGATTAATAAGGGGATCATGGGTTATGGGGAAAGGGCAGGATAATGAGGATGAGAGAAATATATGATTGAATGGTGGAGCAGACTCAAAGGTCCAAGTGGCATAATTCTGCTCCCATGTCTTATGAATATATTTACACAACAGGGATGAATTTGACACAACCACAGCAAAGATCTGTCAACGGCAGAGTCACAGTTTCACAACAGAGAGAACAGTTACACAGCAGAGAGTGCAGTTACACTTACATGAAATTAATTTTAAAACAAGGTCTATCTTTATGTAACAGAAGATCCCTTTTCAAACATAATCAGTTGTTCCACCTCAGTATCTTGTTGGTTTGTTCGGTACCTTCTCTGTCTATCGCTCTGTGTGTGTCCTGATCATCTCTTACTGCTTCTCTGTGTGTCTTTCTCTGTCTGTTTGATTCGGGCTGATGTTAAGTGTTATTGTCCAGCCAGGGTGCGCTTCCCAACACGTGGGTCTTGTTTGAATACAAATACAATGAATAGTTTCCTCTCACCCGCGCAACAGGAATAGACAGGAAGCGGCAACGTTTCGGGGCAGAGTGGCTGGACCCATAACCCAGAGGTCGATGGATCGAAACCATCATCTGCTATCATGTTCTCACCAACATCAAATCGTAACATTCGGCTGCTGCCCAAAGGTAAATCTGGGTTTTCTCGACAGTAAATTTGTTTCATCATCTTGATTTTCATTAACTGGGAACACAGCGCATATGTCCCAGGTTCACAGGAAGTCGTCTCACAACACCAGGTGAAAGTCCAACAGGTTTATTTGGTAGCATGGGCTTTCGGAGAGTTGCCCTTTCATTAAATGGTTGGACAGCTTATTCAGCCAAAAGCAGGGGATTAATTCCTGTATCGGTTGAGATTGTTCATGAAGGCCCGGCTTCGAAGCCTTGCTCCTCTCTTGATGTGTGAATCATCCAGTTAAATCGCCACAGTCAGCTGTCTCCTTTGATGACCCAGAGAAACATCTGAGTCTGTGGACCTAGCTTTAATTTTGCAAGCAATGAACACCTCACAACTCTGACACATTGTTTCAGATATAAAACTGCAAAAACAAAACTGAGCATGCGAACCGGAAGCATCCCTAAAATATCATTTCTACCATCGTTTTGAAATTTGTCATTTCGGGAACAATCAACTTTACCAAGATACCAATTTTACCCAGACACAAAATCCGACGTAGAAAAGCTTCATGAGCCTGACGTGATTTGAACACGCAACCTTCTGATCTGGAGTCAGACGCGCTACCGTTGCGCCACAAGCTCAGACTACTTGCTGCATTTTACATCCGGGTTATGTTCGGTGAATTCAAAATCAAACTGGGACCAGGGAATGGAACTGTCTCCCTCTTTACTTTCTGTGGTTACACATCGAATGGAAGAGTAGCAGCGAACCGGATTAACAAGAAAGCAGCAACACAGCATTATCATGCGGGAGAAATATGTTCTTTGTTACGGGTGTTAAAACACCCTGGTTTGGTGAGAAGTCAAAAGAGAAAACGCTAGAAAATCTCAGCAGGTCTGGCAGCATCCGCAAGGAGAGAAAAGAGCTGACACTTCGAGCCCTTTGTCAAAGCTTGGTTTCTATTGCGTGATGAGGTGGCCGAGTCGTTAAGGCGATGGACTGCTAATCCATTGTGCTCTGCACGCATGCGTTCGAATCCCATCCTCGTCGGTGATGGTTCGTTCAGTGTTTTGAGGTTCCAAGATGAAGTTTGAACACTCAGGCTTGAGAGATCAGACCAGAACAATTCCATATTCCCATAATTCTCATCCTCTGAGAAACTCGATCTGACAGTCAATTCAAATCAGGGCACCCGCTTTGGACACGAGTTTGCCACCATGTCAACATGTGGTTTCGGAAGCTCCAAAGCAGACGCCAGTGGCAGATTTTGTCTTTCCAGAATCGGCAGGTCAGCCATAAAAATTAGTGCTACATTAGCTGGTTTGGCCATGCTAAATAGCCCCTTAATGTCAGGGGGATTAGCATGGTAAACATATGGGGTCACGGGGACTCATTCTGGGTGGGATTGTTGTCGGTTTCGGCTTGATGGGCCGAATGTCCTCCAAGTTCGAGGCGGCAGTTTCGCTTCTCTGAGAAGACTGACACACCAGTTCCTAATTTCCTCAAATTTTACCCAGAAAGCTGACTCCGATGAGATTCGGACCCACAACCTTTGAACATTTCACAAGAAAATGACTCGCAGTCTAACATGCTGGTACCCACTGCCGCAAACAGGTCCACAGCAGACGCCATTTCCCTGGCCCTGCACTCAACCCTGGAACACCTAGATAACAAGGCTACCTCTGTCAGACTCCTATTTATTGACTACAGCTCAGCCTTCAACACCATTATTCCCAGGAAACTCATCTCCAAACTCTGTGGCCTGGGCCTCGGCACCTCCCTCTGCGACTGGATCCTGAACTTCCGAACTCACAGACTTACCTCGAATGGACTTACTTTGCATGAAGTTGATCTTTCTCTCCACCCTAGCTATGACTGTAACACTACATTCTGCACTCTCTTGTTTCCTTCTCTATGAATGGTATGCCTTGTCTATATAGTGCTCAAGAAACAATACTTTAACAATACTTTTTCACTGTATGTTAACACGTGACAATAATAAATCAAATGAAATCAAATCCAAAATGCCATTCTTTGTGCCACAGAGACATTGCTGCAGCAACTATTCCCCGTTCCCATCTGGCAATTTCTGATGTCGTCGAACAGACAGTTGAAAAGTTCAGCAATTGGGCAGCGATTACATTTCAAAAATACTTTATCATCATTAAAATATTTTGGGACGTCCTATGGTTGTGAAAAGAGCTACAGAAATTCCAGTCGAACTCCGAAAGGACACAGACAGGTTGGTGGAATGGGAGGACATGTGGCAGATGATGAATGAAGTGATTAATTTTGGTGGGAATAACACAAAGCGACAATATAAAATAAAGGATTTAATTCCAAAAGGGGGTGCAAGAACAGCAGGACATATTTGGACATGTGCATATGTCATTGAAGGTGGCAGGACAGTTTTTAAGAGCCGTTAATAAAACATACTGTATCCTCCAGTTTATAACTGAAAACAAGAAGTTTATACAAATTTACGGCAAAGAAAATGCAGATGTGCTGTTAGATATTTTCAGCCTTGCCCCTCGCCTGAGGTGTAGTAATCCTGAGGCTAAATCAACACCATTAAGCTCTCCCTGTTGAGATGGGGAACAGCGGATGGTCATTTGGGATTATGGTAACTTTACCTTTATATCTGTGCCATATTCAGAATATGTTTTGCATTATCTGCTGATTTTCGAGGATTGGGATCTTTCTGATTCTGTTGGTAGAACTGTGCGTGTACAAGCAATTTGTTCTGGCGGTCAGCTCCCGGAACAGTAAACTAGTTTGGAATCCATTCTGTATTTGCAAACTCTGGGATTGTAAACGAGTTGATGGATCTCCTCATTCTGAATCTTCAATGCATTTTTTCAGCGTCGCTGACTGGGCTTGCATTTTTTTAAAAATTAATTCATGGGACATGGGTGCCACTGGCTGACCAGTATTTATTGCCCAACTCTAGTTGCCTGCGGGCAATTGAGAGTCAACCACATTGCTGTGGCTCTGGAATCACATGTCGGCCAGACTGTGTAAAGACGGCAGATTTTGGTCCCTCGAGGACCAGATAGATTAATACAACAATCGACAAAGGTTTCATAGTCATCAGGAGATCCTTAATTCCACATATTTTTTATTGAATTCAAATTCCACTGCCTTGTCAGGATTTGAACCCGGGTCCCCAGAATACGAGCTAAGTTTCAGATTTCAGCGATGATACCACAAGGCAAGGTCTCCAAATTTCCTTTGAACTGAGTGGCTTGGTAGGCCACCTCCGAGGGCCTACAACATTGTTGTGGGTCGGGAGTTGTATGTAAGCTAGTCCAGGTAAGAATTCCTTCCCTGAAGAGCATTAGTGCTTTAGTTGTCTTTTTTTACGAAAGTTGATTCAAGGCCATTAATTCCAGATTTTTTATTGATTTTGAATTTCGCCATCTGTCGTGGTGGGAGATGTGTGAGTGTTGGTCTGTGAGAGCTTGTGTGGGTGTGTGTGTGGGTGTGTGAGAGAGAGAGAGTGATGGAGATTCACTCATTTCCAGTGAATGTGAATTAACCTCTTATATTCATACACGGACACTGTGATCCCCTTGCCCTTGCGAATTCCTAAGAAGTAATTATACCACTGATATCCATTGTCGTAGCGTCTGCATGGTTTCCCCAATGTACCATGCCTCGGGACATCCTTTCCTGCAGCGTAGAATGAACACCGCTCGACAATCACCAGGCAAGACTGTTCTCTTCCTGTGGGGGAGCACTTCAGCAGTCACGGGCATTCAGCCTTCGATCTTCAGGTAAGCGTCCTCCAAGGCGGCCTTCACGACACACGACAGTGCAGAGTCGCTGAGCAGAAACTGATAGCCAAGTTCCGCACACATGAGGACGGCCTAAACCGGGATGTTGGATTTATGTCACATTATCAGTAACCCCCACAGCTTTCCCCCTGATCTTGCAGAATCTTACTAGCTGTTCTGTCTGGAGACAATACACATCTCTTTAACCTGTGTTTAATGTTCCCTCCACCCACATTATCTGTACCTTTAAGACCTGGCTGGCTGTAGAGATTTGCATTCTGATTAGTATTCTGTAACTTGATTTCTGTGTCTCTGTGCACTATTGGAGAACAGATTTTCACTCCATCTGACGAAGGGGCAGCGCTCCGAAAGCTTATGGTATTTGCTACCAAATAAACCTGTTGGACTTTAACCTGGTGTTGTGAGACTTCTTACTGTCCTTTCCCTCTGCCAGACATGATGATTCTTCACTCAGATCTCTGCACAATATGAGAGGAAATCTTTCAGGCTCCTTTTATACAGCCCGCCCCGACCTGACTGGGGAAGGCGGAGTGAGAGAGCAGAGAGGGGAGGAGACAGAGTGAAGAATAAACACAGAGCGGGAGGGAGGAGAGAGCCGGACTGACACACACACACAGAATGGCCCCTGATCTTTCATCTCCACCTCCAGTTTCTGCAACCGCCAATTTCAACTCGTTTATTAACAATGGAAGCGAAACACAGCTCCCCACACAAACCCGTCACAAACAAGTGTTTCCACAAACCCGCAGCTTTGAAATATGGAATCAAAGAGAAAATGCTGCAAATAATCAGCAGCTCCGGCAGCTTTTGTGAAGAGAGAGAGAGACAGAGTTAACGTTTCGGGTCGTGACTTTGTTCTTTTGTGTTTTTAAACCTGGTCCCGTAATAATTGTAAGAAGTTTAACAACACCAGGGTAAAGTCCAACAGGTTTATTTGGTAGCAAAAGCCACACAAGCTTTCGGAGCTCTAAGCTCACCTGAAGAAGGGGCTTAGAGCTCCGAAAGCTTGTGTGGCTTTTGCTACCAAATAAACCTGTTGGACTTTAACCTGGTGTTGTTAAACTTCTTACTGTGTTTACCCCAGTCCAACGCCGGCATCTCCACATCATGCCCCGTAACAATTCCCAGTCAGTCATATTCCGACCTAAACACAGTCGATTCTATAGCAATAATCTTCCTCCGCAACATCGTCACACACATCTGCTTCTCGCTGTTTGCAAACACTTTATTGAAGCTGCTTGGGGCAATCTCCTGTGTTAAAATTAAGGAAGTCAGGATGGCCGAGCGGTCTAAGGCCGCAGTCTCCTCTGGAGGCGTGGGTTCAAATCCCACTCCTGACATCGATGTTTGGCTAAGAATTGCCGTCTCACAGCGCCAGGCACCTGGGTTCGATTCCCGGCTGAGGTCACTGTCTGTGTGGAGTTTGCACATTCTCCCTCGGCTTTCTCCGGTTTCCTCCCGCACACCAAAATGCGTGTTAAGTTGACTGGCCATGCTAAATTGCACCGGAGTGTCGGGGAGTAAATAGGGTCATGGGGATCCGGACTGGGTGGGATTGTGGTCGGTGCAGACTCGATGGGACTGCAGGGATTCGGTTAATAATGAGGCGCGAATGCGGTGTTTGGCCGCCAGTGTTACTGAATCTACCAGACATCTTTATTATGCGAGAAAGTGGCGATTGAGCAAATGAAATTCAGCCTGTTTCGCTTTAGTCTGAATTTGAAATGATCTCTATTGAGAACGAGCCGGGCCGCGGGACAGGAATCATTTTCTTGCGGGATCAGCTCTTTCCTGAGAGATGTGGGTGGCTCTGAGAAGAGCCTTTGGGTTCAGAGGTTTACAATTTGCTCGGGTTGTTTCACTTCTTTCCTGACGCTTTCTTCGCTTTTGCTGCTTTCACTTTGGGTTTGGCCTTCGATTTAGTCACTTTTTTGACAGACTTTCCGCCCGTCACCTTCTTCACAGGAGACTTTTTCTTCAGGGCTGCTTTCTTCACCACCTTTTTTGGAGTTGCCACCTTCTTGCTGCTTGTTTTCTTCACTGTTGATTTCTTCACTGGAGTTTTCTTTGCTGCTGGTTTCTTGGCTGCGGGTTTCTTGGCTGCTGCTTTCTTTGTTGTCACCTTCTTGGCCGCTGTTTTCTTTACTAAAGATTTCTTGGCTGTTGGTTTCTTCACCTTCTTTCCCATTTTCCCCAGGCTTTCCTTCTTAGCGAGCTTGAAGGAGCCGGAGGCGCCCTGTCCCTTTGTCTGCGCCAGAGAGCCTTTCTCCACCATCCTCTTGATAGTTAACCTGATCTGGGAGCCGCGCTTCCCCACATCCACTCCACTGCCAGCCAAAGCTTTCTTTATCGCGGCCAGGGACATCCCCTTGCGATCGCTGCAACCCGCCACAACATTGAGGATCTGCTCGCCTAACTTGGGACCGGCTGCCGCAGGTCGGGGAGCCGCCTTCTTCTTCCTGGGAGACTTCACTTGAGCGGGAGCGGCTGGAGGAGCCGTTTCGGCGGCTGCAGTTTCAGTCATATCCGAGAGTGTGTGGAAAATCTGTGTGAGTCAGAACTGGATCCGACATGAATCCAGTGGTGGCGGCACAGAGCAACTTAAAGGCAGAGAGCGGACGGAGCAGAGACAAGCTGCTGTCAGCTCCCGGCTCCTCCAGCCTCTCTGTGTTTCTCTCTCCTCACAAACTCTCCCCTTGCAATGAAATTCCGCCTCTCCAGAGATCCAGCTCACATCCTTCATGTCTCTGACACACGAATGTTTGCTGTTGAAAAGATTTCACTCGAACTGAGAACTCCATTTTCCACTGAAACCCGTTTTACTGCTGCACTGATCGCGCTCTCACACGCGATAGCTGACATGTTCTCTACTTTTCCACTGAAATCTTGAATTTAGCGAACCATTTGCCTTGAAATCTCACTTTGGGGCTCAGCAGGGGGATTAAGGGAATCTTTGATTGGAAAATTGTTTTATTTTACACAAGAGAGACTCGGTGATCTCATGATCAGAACAGACACACAAACACAGTTGGATTAGTCTGACTCCCCCGTCCCTTTCATCCACTCTTACACAATATTCACACCTACACATTCACAGGACAAAACTTTTACCAACTGTAAGGTCCCAGGACGGAATTTCTGCTCCTTTAAGCCTTTGCTCTGTATACCGGGGGCGTCGTTATAGTTTTTCGCCTCAGTAATTGTTAAACACTCTGAAGCCCTCTCCCCGCAGATTGTCTTTGAATTCATTCATGGAATGTGAGTGTCGCTCTCTGGGTCAGCATTAGTTGCCCATCCCTAATTGCCCTTGGGAAGGTGGTGATGAGCTGCCTTCTGGAACCGCTGCAGTCCATGGGGTGTACGGCCACATCTGTTAACCAGATTCCGCGGCAACAGCCAGTTATATCTGTTTTTTCAGTTATTATAGCGGTTGCAGACATCATTATGTTTCTTTAGGGTGAAGATACAAATTAACTGCTCTCGGAGTCTCTCAATTTTCCTGTTTTATTTGTTTTTCCTGCCCTGACAGGTAACAGTAAATCACAACCTCAACAACCAGTGACAGCCAGTTAAGTAATCATCCCCCACTCGCTGATAATGGAGTTTCTGACAGTGGCAGACATGTTCTGACCATCCTCCGATTGGGCCCGAAGGTGACCAGATTCACTGTCAGAGCTGGACTTTCAGACTGAGGGGGTGGCAGAGCCAGGTGAGTGATGATGGTGACTGTGCGAACATTTGACCAAGGGTCAGTTCCTGGCCATCACAGTGGTAATTCATTTAATTATCTATCGCAGGTCAGAACAGTTGGTGGGCACTCCTAAAATAAAATTGACTAAAAATTCTCATCATCGCTGTGTTTCCAATGGAAAATCCATATTCAATTTGCTTTCAGCTGAAATGTTGTTTAAATGAAATTAAAGGCCTCAAAACTAATCAATGAGTTCTCAGTCAGAAACAATAGTAAAAAGAAAGGTGGCCTAAACTGTCCAGAACTATGAGACAAGCCAAGTTCAGTTTACAAACTGTGCTATGGACACATCTGGTATCTGATGAAATCAGCAACTCAGGAAGTTCAGTAATTATAACTAATGAAAGTAACGGTTGTTTCAGCAGAGTGAGCGATGGTGGTATAGGGGTGAGCATAACTGCCTTCCAAGCAGATGACCCAGTTTTGATTCCTGGCCAATGCATTGGTCATTTATTTTGAACCTTATCCACGGCCTCTTGTGTTTTAAACTGAGTGGACAAAAACAGGGCGAACGCAACATTTGACAGGAATGAAATAAAATGCAGATACCTTTTTCATTTTTGGTTCGGACATAATTCTTTTTTAATGAAAAATATTGGAAGAGAAAATCAAGTCTCTGACCAAATAAATGAATTTTCAGCCAGACACAATGACTCAAAGTAAAAGTAGAGGAACAAATTTCAGCTCCCACACTGTGTGTTGCGCAATCCTGGTGCCTGATGAAGTTAATATGAACTTTACTGCGGTTGTTTTCATTATTCTGACAAATAAGATCTGCCAAAAGATAAAATACTGGAAAATCTCAGCAGGTCTGACAGCATCTGTAAAGAAAGAAAAGAGCTGACGTTTCGAGTCCAGATGACTCTTTGTCAAAGCTTTGACAACGGGTCGTCTGGACTCGAAACGTCAGCTCTTTTCTCTCCTTACAGATGCTGCCAAACTTGCTGAGATTTTCCAGCATTTTCTCTTTTGGTTTCAGATTCCAGCACCCGCAGTGATTTGCTTTAATTTGTTAAATAAGCAGCTGCTGTGGCCGCGTGGTTAAGGCGTTGGATTTAAAACCCGATGGGGTTTCTCCGTGCAGATTCGAGCCCCGCTGCCAGCGAGTGTGATTGGAAATGTATGCTTTAGACAGCCACAGAGTTGCAAATCATATTTTTTTGGAAAGAATTATTTGGATCTCCAGCATGCTTTCAGCTACATAACAAGAAGGTGAGCTTGGAAAGGACACCTGAGTGTCCTCAGTCTGGCAAGGACAAGATAGGCCGAATGGGTTCCTTCTATGCTGTTACATTTCTCTGGTTCTTTCTAAGGTGACATGAGGAAAATCAAAGCATGAGCAGAATGACAAAGGCATCAACAGGGGCACAAGGACAAAACAAGGTCTCACGTCAGAGGAAGATTTTTATTGATGACACACAGAACATAAGAAATACATTTATTTAATTGAGCTGGATCCTGGAAAATGACACAAACTTCGAACCAATCAGTGTCTATCTGAGAACTGGCAAGAAATATGGCTGACATTGATACGGTTCATGGTGAATTTGTTTCTAGAATAATAGAATCATGCAGTACAGAAGAGGCTCTTCGGCCCATCGAGTCTGCTCTGACATTGAAGAAGCATCTGATCTCCAATCAAATCGTATCCACCACCACTTGACCCATAGGCCTGAATGTTATGATATGCCAATTGCTGACCACATATTTTTAAAGGATGTGAGGCAACTTGCCTCCATCACCTTCCAAGGCAGCGCATTCCCGACCGTCACTACCCTTGGGTGAAAATGTTTTTCCGCACATCCACCCTAAACATCATGCCCCTCACATTGAACCTATGTCCTCTTTTTACTGACCCTTCAACCAAGGGGAACAGCTGCTTCCTATCCACTCTGTCGATGCCCTCATAATTTTGTACACCTCGATCAGGTCCCCCCTCAGTATTCTCTGCTCTCAAGAAAACAATCCAAGCCTACCCAATCTCCCTTCAGAACTTACATGTTCCATCCCAGACAGCATCATGGTGAATTTCCTCTGCACCCCCTCCAGTGCAATCACATCCTTCCTATCTTGTGGCGACCAAAACTGCACACAGTACTCTAGCTGTGGCCCCACCAAAGTTCTATGCAACTCCAACATGACATTTTATTGCAGTCGATGCCCCGATTGTTAAAGACAAGTGCCCCATATGGTTTTTTTTCACCATCCTACTAACATACCCTTCTACCTTCAGAGATTATGGACAAACACGCCAATGTCCCTATATTCCACAGAACTTCCAAGTGCCATGCCCTTCATTGAATACTTCCTTGCCAAATTATTCCTTCCAAAGTGTGTTACCTCACATCTTTCGGGGTTAAATTCCATCTGCCACTTATCCGCCCGTTTGACTATCCTGTCTACATCTTCTTGCAGACAAAGAAACTCAGCCTCCCTTTCACCACCCAGCCAATCTTTATGCCATCTGCAAAGTCACTCATCCTACCCCCGTCATTTATATTAATGATTTGGATGAGAATTTAGGAGGCATGGTTAGTACGTTGGCAAATTACACCAAGATTGGTGGCAGAGTGGACAATGAAGAAGGTTACCTCAGATTGCAGTGGGATCTTGATCAATTGAGTCAATGGGCCAATGAATGGCAGATGGAATTTGATTTAGATAAATGTAAGGTGATGTATTTTGGTGGATTAAACCACGACAAGACCTATTCAGTTCATGGTAAGACGTTGGGGTGAGTTATAAAACAAAAAGATCTCGGGGTACAGGTTCATAGCTCCTTGAAAGTGGAGTCACATGTGGACAGGGTGGTGAAGAAGACATCCGACATGCTTGTTTTCAGTGGTCAGAACATTGAACATGGGAGTTGGGACATCTTGTTGAAATTGTACAAGACATTCGTAAGGCCACGTTTGGAATACTGTGTACAGTTCTGGTCACCCTATTATGGGAAGGAAGGATATTAAACTAGAAAGAGTGCAGAAAAGATTTATTAGGATGCTACCAGGATTTGATGGTTTGAGTTATAAGGAGGGTCTGGATAGACTGGAACTTTTTTTTCCCCTGGAGCACAGGAGACCTAGAGGTGATATAAAGAGGCCTATATCATAATGAGGAAATAGATAAGGTAGATAGTCAACAACTTTTTCCCGCAATAAGGGAGTCTAAAACTAGAGAACATAGGTTTACGATGAGAGGGGAGGGATACAAAAGGGTCCAGAAGGGCAATTTATTTCACACAGAGTGGTGTGTGGAACGAGTTGCCAGAGGTAGTAGAGGCGGGTACAATTTTGTCTTTTAGAAAGAATTTAGACAATTACATGGGTGAGCTGGATATAGAGGGATATGGACCAAACACGGGCAATAGGGACGAACTTAATGGAAAAAATTGGGCGGCATGGACATGTTGTGCCGAAGGGCTTTTTTCCATGCTGTGAACCTCCATGACTCGATTTATTGACACAAACAGCAAATCCAAATTATTTTTCCCTGCTGCCATCTCCTGGCTGAACGCAAGTTGTGCAACAAGGTCACGGTTCAATCAAACCTTCATAGATTGGAGTGAAATAACATCAACATGGTTCTGACCGATTAACATGATTGCAAAACATGATATTAATCAAATTCCATGTCCCAAGGACCTGCTTTCTGATTGGGCGACCCTGCTCACCCCGATCTATCGGAAAGTGTAAAACTCCCAGAACGGGAATGTCGGTTATATAATTCTCTAAGCTGTGATTTGTCTGCCACTTGATTGCTTGTGTATTCGTTCTATAAATAAAGAGGGGGTGACAGAGCCAGGTGGTGTTGTGGTGACTGTGCGAGCATTTGACCAAGGGTCAGTTCCTGACCCAGAGTTTTGACTTATTTAATTGGCTATCTCTGGTCAGAACAGAAGGGGGACACTCCTAAAAAAAATCACCAAATATTCTCATCATCCATGTGTTTCTAACATAAAATCCAGCTTCAATTTCCGTTCAGTGGAAACTTTGTTCAAATGAACTGCAAATCTAATCAGAGTTATCAGTCAGAAACAACAGCAAAAAGGTGGCTCAAACTGTCCAGAGAAACGAGACAAGCGAAGTTCAGGTTTAAAAAATGGGCCAAGGACACACCTGGTGTCTGCGGAAATCAGCAACTCAGGTAGTTTTGTAATTATAACTAATGAAAATAACAACTGCTTACGCAGAGTGAGCGATGGTGGGAGAGTGGTGAGCATAGCTGCCTTGACCCGGCTTCGATTCCCGGCCATCGCATTGGTAATGTATATTGGACATTATCGGCGCCCTCTTGTGGTTTACACGCACCATTTGACTGAAATGAAGTGGACTTTATTTTTCGGATGCAGAATTCGGGTTCAATTTGATTTTAATGAAAGGTTATTGAAAAAGAATAACAAGTCTCTGAACTAGTGAATGAGTTCTGGATCAGAGACAAAGATACAAATTAAAAGGAGACGAACAAATTTCAACTCACAGGCTGTGCTCTGCATCATTCCGGTGCCTGATAAAGGTCTGTGAATGTTGCTAAGGCGGTTACATCACAATAGCAAATAAGCAGCTGCGATGGCCGAGTGGTTAAGGCGTTGGACTTGAAATCCAATGGGGTTTCCCCGCGCAGGTTCGAACCCTGCTCGCAGCGCGTGCGATTTGAAATATTAACTCTACTGCTTCAGGGCAGCCACTGGCTCAAAGAAGGTTTGCAATGTTTTGGCATATCGTATTTGGATCTCCATCGTGCATTCAGCTGCATGGCTCCGGGCTGGGTGCAGGAAGATGGGCTTGGAAAGGACACCTGGGTGTCCTTATTATTTTGTAAATTGAATTTGTGTCTTTATATGCCCTGTTGTGAATAGAACTCCCACTCACCTGATGAAGGAGCAGCAAGCTTTGTTACCAAATAAACCTGTTGGACTTTCACCTGGTGTTGTGAGATTTCTTGCTGTGTCCTTGGACTGGCATGGCAGGATAGGTTCAATGGCTTCCTTCTGTGCTGTTATTTTTCTATAATTCTTCCTGTGGTTCGATGAGAAAATTCATAACATGAACATTTTCTTTTAAAAGCAGTATCAAGGCACAAAGGCAAAATACGGTCTCATGTCAGAGGAAGATTCTTGTGCAATGGCATAAGAATGCACACAGAGCATAAAAATACATTTCATTACAATACATTGAATGAATATTTCAAAATGCTGCTTCGATGATATCACATCATGTTCATTCAAACACATTGCAACAAGCTGGTCATTACTGGGCGTTCTGTATTCCTCGTTATGACAGTTTGGGAATGGAAGGAGCAGGTTCACATCTGCACATTGACAGGATCAAACTGTCTCAGATTGACAGCTCCCAGGACAGGCTTTCCTCTCCTCTCGCTCTGTGCTGTGGATTCTCAGGGATTAGTTGGAGTTTCCCAGCTCAGTAACTGTAAAAGCCTCTGAGGCCGGCGATGCTCACAGTGTCTGCTCCCCAGATTCAGGGGGCTGCAGCCAATCAGAGCTGTGCCTGATTTAACCCAGAACTGGTTGAAATGATGATATTGTTCACAAGCTGAATTCTATTTGATCAGATGAAGATACAGATTGTGTGCACTCAGTCACTAAACAACAATATCCCGCCTTCTTATAGAGTGGATGAGAGTGGGTGGAGGGAGAGACAGAGACAGAGTGAGTTAGGGTGGTGAGACACAGACGGCCAGACAATGTCTCAGTGACAGAAATCCTTGTAAATTCCAGCTTTAGCCAGAAAGATTCTCTTGGAGAAACAGAAGCTGCAGTATGTGGAAGAGACACGTTATTAATCCCACACTCAGGAACAGTGCTGCCTTTTGACAGAAGAGATGGGGAGAGGCAAAATAAACTGAATGGTCCAGTTCAAAACTGTGTGCAGGCTCAGAGGGAGTAGGTTCAGGAAGATATTTGAAAGTGAGACAGTTCAGGACAGTCGCTTGCAAAGTGGATGGGATCCTTGGCTTCACAAATGGAAGCACTGAGTATCCATTGGATCCCGCATAATCCACAGTGTAAAAGGAGGCCATTTGCCCATTGCATCTGCACTGACTCTCTGGAAGAACATCTTTCTAACCCTCTTACTCTACACATCTTGGGTCACTAAGGGGCAATATACAATGTCTAATCCATTTATTCTGCACATCTTTAGTCTATGGGAGGAAACTGGAGCACCTGGGGAAACCCATGCAGACACAGGGAGAATGTGCAAATTCCACACAGACAGTCAGCCATGGAGGAATTGAGCATGGGTCTCTGGCGCTGTGAAGCAGCAGCGCTAACCAGTGCCACTCTGCTGGTGTAACTTTAACAATCCAATTCCTTTCTGAATGCCTCACTTGAAGCTGCATCACCACATTGTCAGACAATGCATCCCAGAGCTGAACTACTCGCTGCGGGAAAGGGTTTTCTCATTATGCTTCAATCACTAATGAAGGGTCAGTAAATTGGTCCACGGGGGTGAAAGGGTTTCGTATGATGTGACCCTTCGTAAACTGGGTCTGTATTCTCTGTGATTCACAAGCATGAGAGGCAAAACATTAAAACATACAAGATTCTGAAGGGGTTTGATTTTGTGGACATTGGGAGATTGCGTAAGCTGGCTCAGTGTAAGGATCAGATCATTTCGGACTGACATGAGAATAAATTTCTGCACTCATTGGGTTGTGATCCTTTGACATGCTCCATTGTTGAATACCCTAGTGGTGTCACAGTGGTTAGCATTGCTGCCTCAAAGCACCAGGGAACCGGGTTCAATTCCACCTTGGGTGATTGCCTGTATGATGTTTGCACATCCTCCCCATGTTTGCAATTCATCCCATTCTCCAAAGTTTAGATGGATTGACCATGCTAAACTGCCTGTTAGTGTACCAAATATATTGGTTCGGGGGATTAGCAGAATATGTGGGGTTACCGGGATAGGGTCTGGGTGGGATGCTCTGTCAGAGAGTCAGTGCAGATTCAATGGATCAAATGGCCTCCATCTACACTGCAGGTTATGACAGTCTATGACAATTAAGGCTGAGATAGACAAATTTTGGTTTCTCAGGGAATCAAGGGAGTGAGCAGTAAAGTGGAGTTCAATCCCAAGATCTGAAACTCCATAAGCAGCTGGTATGCCCACATCTGGAGTCTGCATCCACAGTTTGGAACCCACACTTTCAAAAAGATATACAGCTGATAGAAAGAGTGCAAAGCTGTGTAACCAGGAAAATGGAAGGCATGAGGGGAATACTTAGTGAGGGATTAAGAATTATTGGATTGCAACCTTTCAAGAGGTTGATTTATGGTTTAGTTCAAATTTATAAATTGATACATGACCTTATTACCCAAGCTTGAAAAGTTCTTTATTCGGAGTTACCATATTTTTGGTGATCGTCAGTATCAACTACAGAAATTTGATTCACATCTTAATAGTCACAGTTTGTTTTCTCCCCAATAGAACTGCTGATATTTCAAATGATTTTGTTAGGAATGCAGAAAATGTAGTGACTTTTTAGAAAACTTGTCAGAAATATAGTGTCATTTCTATCTATGTATTGTCTGATGATGTTGCTGTTCTTGTTTTATTACTGTGCCTATGTGCTTTGCACTGTATGGCAATAAAGACACATAAACCATAATTGTTTTGAATGGTTTAACATTATTGATGAGCCACATAGTAAATGTCTGCCCTATATTTCCTGTGTTCTTGTGACTGGACAAGCCACAAGCATGGATACTGAGGGGGAAAAAAAGGGTGGAAATTGCAGAGGCAATGGTTAAAAGTTTTCTATCCGAGCTAGTTATATGAGTGGTGCCAGAGGACTGGAGAATTGCAAATGGTAAATACACTTCTTCAGAAAAGGCTGTGAGGATAAGCCAACTAAAGTCCAATCAGTTTAACCTCAGCAACGTGAAATATTCTCCAAACACTGGAGATTAAATGAACACTGACTTGTGCTGATGTACATTAAGGAAAACACATACATAATGATTAAAGGGGAATCATATTTTACTTGCTTAAGATTTTAATGAGGGTAACAGAAAAGGTTGATGAGGGGAATGTGGTAAATGTGAACATGGACTGCCAAAAAGCATTTTATAAATAAAGGGGCACACAGCAAACTTGTGGTAACATTTGGAGCTGATAGAATAAAAGGGACAGCAGCAACATGGATAGGAATCTGACAGAGTGACAGGAAACACAGCAGTGGGAAATGTTTTTATTTGGAATGGAGGTCGGTTAAAGTGGGATTCCAGGAGGGTTAGTGTTAGGAATCCTGCTCTTCCTGATACATATTAGAGACATCGGCAATGCTGCACAGAGCACACATTCAAAATTGTGGGAATTACACAATACGTGACAGCATTGTGAACTGTGAGGGGGTAGTGTTGAAGCTCAAAGTTACTTCGACAGCTTGTGGATTAGTGAGACAAGACCAATTTAAAGCAGAGAAGTGTGAAATGATTTATTTCAGTGGGAAGTAAAGGGAGAGACAATATGAAAAAAATGATACAATTGTAAAGGCATGCAGGAACAAGGGACTTGTGATTAAATGTGACACTAATAATTGCTGTTTGGGTGACAGGTTGAGAGTGTGGTTACTAATGTATTTGGGATTGTGAGCTTTATACATAGGGGCACAGTTTACAAGACCAAGCAAGTTATGGGAAAGCTGTATAAAACACTGGTTTGGCCTCAGTTGGAGTATTGCATTATCTGCAGGACAGCACTGTTTAGAAAAGAGGGGAAGGCATAAAAAAGGTTGCAATAAATCACTGGGCGAGGGTCCAGGGATGAAGAAGTTCAGTTGCATCGGGAGATTGGAGAATTTGGGTCTTTGCTGAAGAGAAGGTTGAGAGGAGATTTGATAGAGGTGTTCAGAATTGTGGAGGGAAGTGGAAAGAGCTGACAGGGAGAAGCTGTCATGTCCCAATCTTCCTCTGTCAGGAAGTGTTCCCCAAACTGAATGAACAGGGCACTGTTCCTGGTTACACTTCTCTGGCAATGCTAAATATTCCGAGTATTTGTTTTAATGTGTAATATTTAAGATAATTATACAAACACAACAAATTGTTTAGAGTAAAGAAGAGACATTAAAAGTGAAAATTCATGTTGACATCTCTCTGCTGGGCTTTGAGTCGTTCCAGTATGGGCCACTGATCTGATTCATCCAATGATGCTTTTCCCAGTCGCCTGCGTAACATGGCTTGAATCCTGGACTTTCAGTTTTTGAACTGCACAGCAGAGCGTTTAAGAAATTATTGGGGCTGAATGGCCTCATCTGTGCTCCAGTCCTCCTTCCATCTGGTGAGCTGATCTGACACCCACCCCAGAGTGGAGTTGCTGCACAGGTTGCCTTAAAAATGGTCTCTCAGCTGAGGGAATAACTGTGAATCTCATCACCACTTCCATCCTGACTAATTTCCTCCACTTCAAACCGTCCATCAATGCCAGAAGGAGTCAGAACTGGAGTAGGAGTCTCCACCAATGATTCAGTCCCATCTTTGACCACTCGAGCATCCTGCCTTGCCTCACATCTTCTCTGTTCTCCAGCAGCGATGATGTTCCAGGGTCTTGGCTACTCTGAGTGGCCTGTTCGAGGATCGCCTTGCTCCAAAGCAGCTGCCTTTTGATGTTTGTCAGCAAGTTGTTGAATCTTGGCTCCTCTTCACCTCCAACTTCAGACCAATCGGGGACTTCCACCTTCCAAGCTTCTGGGGCTGGTTGAGCAGAAACAACAATAATTGAGGATTTTGCAGTGTTGCCACATTCGAGCAGATTTCCACCTGGGGCATTTCATTAAACACCGGCTTTTTCACTTCATTAACAACTATAGGAATGGCAATGCAATGTATTGGCCCATTTATCCTCACATAGGATTTCGCACATCATGTTGAAGTTGCACAAGACATTGGGAAGGCCACACTAGGAATACCGTATGCAGTTCTGGGCACCCTATTATAGAAGGACCATTATTAAATTTGAAAGAGTGCAGAAATGATTTACTAGGATGCTACCGGGACTTGATTGTTTGAGTTATAAGGAGAGGCTGAATAGACTGGGACTTTTTCCCTGGAGTGTAGGAGGCGTGGGGTGATGTTATAGAGATCTATAAAATAATGAGGGCCATAGATCAGCAAGATAGTCAATATCTTTTCCCAAAGATAGGAGAGTCTAAAAGTGGAGAGCATAGGTTTAAAGTGAGAGGGGAGAAACACAGAGGGTGGAGTCTGGAACGAGCTGTCAGAGATAGCAGCAGAGGTGGTTACAATTTTGCCTGGGCGGCATTGATAAGTTGGGCTGAACGGCCTGTTTCCAGCTGTAAATCTCTGTGACTGTATGACTATGACTCCAGCCCTATCCGGAAACGATGCAGGTTGTCACTATCATTGCTGTAAGTGGAGGTGGACAATGCTCATTCACAACATCTGTATTCCGTATGAACAGCTGGCAGGTAGAACACCAAATCAATGGTAAATATTCTGTCAACATCCAGTGAAACTGGGGAACTATGTTAACGGGTCGGTATATTGACAACACAGGACTCTGTGACAATAGCTTCATCCCCAACAGGGAATGTCACCACATCCACAATTTCCCCAGTTTGGAGATTCCAGTCAGGAAGCAAGGAGCAAAGTGTAAGACACCAGAGAAAAGACAAGAGATCTTCATTTCTATCAAACAAATCATTATGTCAGGAGTTCCCAAAGGACAGCCAATGAATGACTTCTTTAAGAGGTCATAGTCATAGAATTTTACAGCGCAGATAGAGGCCATTCAGCCCCTCGTGTATGTACTGGCCATCAGCATCTATCTATTCTAATCCCATTTTTCAGCGCATATTCAAACATGTACGACCTGATGAGGGAACCAAACGTAACATTTCCACATTTGCTGACAACACAAAACTGGCGGAATTGTGAGTTGAAGGAGAATGCATGGAGGCTTCAAGGTGATTTGGACAACTTGAGTGAGTGACCAAACACATGGCAGATGCAGGACAACGCGGCTAAACGTGAAGTTCTACATTTTGGTGTGAAAAACAGAAAGGACAGGATGAGAGGAGATCTGATTAAAACATAAAATTCTAACAGGGCTGGACAGATTAGCTGCAGGAAGGATGTTTTCCTTGGTTGGGGAATGTAGAACAAGAGGACACAGTCTTAGGATACGGGGTTCACCATTTAGGAAGGAGAGGAGGAGAGATTTCTTCACCCACAGGGTGGTGAACCTGTGGAATTCTCTACCTCAGAAGCTGTGGAGACCAAGTCACTGCATATATTCAAGAAGGAGAGAGAGGTTTTTTTTAGATTTTACTGGCATCAAGGGGTATTGGGAAAAATGAGAACATGGAATTGAGATAGAGGATCAGCCATGATCACATTGAATGATGGAATAGACTCGAAGGGCTGAATGGCCGACTCCACTTCCCAGTTTCTATGTTTTCAAGTTCTGATGAAAGGTCACAGACCTGAAACACTAACTCTGTTTCTCTCTCTAAACAGATGCTGCACAATTTGCTAAGCTTGCTTTTCTGCTTTCATTTCAGATTTCCAGCTTCCGAACAGAACCCAGCCAGAGTCAGCACCTTCAGTAGAGAGGGAGAGAGGGACCAGTGAGTGTAGAACTGAACCCAGCCAGAGTCAGCACCTTCAGAGAGAGAGAGAGGAACCAGTGAGTGTAGAACTGAACCCAGCCAGAGTCAGCACCTTCAGTAGAGAGAGAGAAACCAGTGAGTTCGAACTGAACGCAGCCAGAATCAGCACCTTCAATAGAGAGAGAGAAACCAGTGAGTGTGGGACTGAACCCAGCCAGAGTCAGCACCTTCAAGAGAGAGAGAGAGAGAGAGAAACCAGTGAGTGCAGAACTGAACACAGCCAGAGTCAGCACCTTCAGTAGAGAGAGAGGAACCAGTGAGTGTAGAACTGAATCCAGCCAGAGTTAGCGCCTTCTGTGGAGAGAGAGAAACCAGTGAGTGTAGAACTGAAGCCAGCCAGAGTCAGCACCTTCAGGAGAGAGGGAGGAACCAGTGAGTGTGGAACTGAACCCAGCCAGAGTCAGCACCTTCAGAGGATAGAGAGGTAACTAATCTAAACCCTGTATTCAAGAACAGATGATGTGGAGATGCCGGTGTTGGACTGGGGTAAACACAGTAACAGCTTTAACAACACCAGGTTAAAGTCCAACAGGTTTATTTGGTAGCAAATGCCATTAGCTTTCAGAGCGCTGCTCCTTCGTCAGATGGAGTGGAAATCTGCTCTCAAACAGGCCACAGTTTGCCCTGTTTGAGAGCAGATTTCCACTCCATCTGACGAAGGAGCAGCGCTCCGAAAGCAAATGGTATTTGCTACCAAATAAACCTGTTGGACTTCAAGAACAGAGGCAGAAAAGAAAGAGGGAACCAATGAACAGTGAGCTGAACGCCGGTCAGCGGGCAGTTGCTGGAGTCCATCATCAAGCATTTGGAAAGCAGGGTTATAATCAGCATGGATTTAAGGGAGGGAAATCACGCTTGACAATACTACTGGAATTCTTTGAGGATGTAACTAGGAGAGTTGACCAGGAAGAACCTGTGGATGCGGTTTATTTAGACTTTCAGAAGGCTTTGGACAAGGTCTCACATGACGTTTTTAAGTTTTAAAGGTTAATTTGTTTTTTAGTGTCAGAAGCAGGTTTCCATTCACACTGCAATGAAGTTATTGTGAAAATCCCCCACTCGCCAGACTCTGCGACCTGTTCAGGGAGAATTTAGCATGACCAATATACCTAACTAGCACATCTTTCAGATTGTGGGAGGAAACTGGAGCACCCAGAGGAAACCCACATAGATGCAGACGTACCTAGATGTACGTGCAGACTTCACAGTGACAGTGACCCAAGCCAGGAGTCGAAGCCGCGTCCCTGGCGCTGTGAGACAGCAGTGCTCACCACTGTGCCACCTCTCTACTATATAAAATTAAAGTACATGGGATTGCAGGTAGTGCCTTGTGATGTATAGAAAGCTGGTGAACAGACAGGAAGCAAAGAGATGGCCTAAATGGGTATTTTTCCAATTGGAAGGCAGTGACTGGTGGGGTACTGCAGGGATCTGCGCGAGGACCCCAACTGTTCATATTATATATTAATGATTTGGACACGGGAGCTAAATGTATTATCTCCAAATATGTAGATGATACAATTGTGTGGGAGGGTGAGCTTTGAGGGGCATGCAGAGATCCTCCAACGTGATTTGGACAGGCTGAGTGTGTGGGCATCTACATGGCAGATGTAGTATTATGTGGATATTATGGCAGATGATGAAATTTGAATTCACTATGAATCTGCAATCAAAAATCTAATTGTCGCTTGTCATTGAACCCTATCTGGTTTACTAATGTCCTCTCAGCAAGGAATTCTGCTGGGCCAGAGTGTGTTTGAATTGTCACGTCTAAAGGTAACAAAAGCATGGATGAGGGTTTCAGGGACGGGTGAGTTGAGGTATTACAAACACTGTGTGATGTTACACAGCTAGAAATAGGTGAACTTGGTGAAGGAACAGATATGTGGTTGGAATCTTATTTCCAAGTCTGATGAGGTGCCAAGATTATGAGGGTTTGTTTCAAACTCGGACATTGACAGTGGGAGATGGACTCAGTGACTGAGAACAGAATTTGTAGTGGAAACATTGGTCTTCCAAATATTTAATTGGGGGAATTCTCTGCTTAGCCAGTACTCGAGGTCGGAGAAGGAGTGTAATAACTTAATAACAGGGGATTGGTTGTGAGAGGTGATGGTGAGGTGGAGCTGGGTATTATCAGCAGACATGTGAAAACTAACACTGTGCTTTCAGATAATATCACTGAGGGGTAAGGTGTAGATGAAAAATAGGAAGGAGCCAAGGATATATCCTTGGGTGATTTCGGTGGTAACAGAACAGGATGGGAAGAGAAACCATTGCAGGTGATACTCTGCATATGACCAGAAAGATAAGAATGGAACCGGCCGAGTGCAGTCTTACCCACCTTGTATTGAGACTTAGTGGTGGTGCCAAGAAGAGGAAGAAGAAGTCTTACACCACACCAAAGAAAAATCAGCACAAGAGGAAGAAGGTCAAGCTTGCTGTCCTTAAATATTACAAGGTCGATGAATACGGAAAAATTTATCGCCTGCGGCGTGAATGTCCTTCTGAGGAGTGTGGTCCTGGTGTTTCATGGCTAGTCACTTCAACAGACAATACTGTGGAAAGTGTTGTCTGACATATTGCTTCAACAAGGCTGAAGATGCATAATTAAATGGATTGTAATAAACTATGATGGAAAACAAAACTGTCAGGTCAGTGTGCACAGCAGGTGAAGATGTTCATGTACCTGACATCCTGGAAAACTAATGATGGATGAAGGCCCACTCAGTAAACGAGTGGAGAGAAAGCTGGAGTTCTCAATCATCTTCATCTCGAGCGGCAGCTCCTCCCTCTCAATATGTGTGGTGAGATCAGGCCATTCTGCTCAGTCAGGAACACCCAGACTGACTGTAAGAGAGAGAGAGGCTGTAATTAGAACCAAACAATAAGGGAGATTCACTCAAAGTAACCAAGCCCCATCCCAAAACAGAGCACAGGAAGATCCCAGTATCTAACCGTGGCCTCTGCAAAGTGAGCTGCTCTAACCTGCTGTGACACTGAGCCCAACACACAAAGCACGGGAAGATCCCAATTTCTGTGCTGATTGGTCTGACTCCAGGGAGTTTGCAGTGCCGCTATTGCCCTCTTTTTAGGGCAGTGCCGCTATTGCTGAGACGGGGGAACTGCAGCGTGACATGTTTACACAGGAAGCTGCCATTGGAAACACTAAGCTGCGGATTTATAGAATCCGACAGTGCAGGAGGAGGCCATTCTGCCCATCGAGTCTGCACCAACTACAATCCCACCCAGGTTCTACCCCCAGCACTGACCCGAGCTGGTCCCCATGAAACGAAGGAGCAGTTTAGCATGGCCAATCCACCTAACCCGCACATCTCTGGACTGTGGGAGGAAACCGGAGCACCCGGAGGAAATCCACGCTCCCCACGCTGTGAGGCAGCAGTGCTAACCACTGTGCCACCCCATTTACAGCCGGGCAGGATGAGATTCCCGCTACCAAAACCCTTCACCCATCCGGAGCCCCGCTGTGGATGGATCCGGACCCGGGGACTGAAGCCACTTGCGGTGCATTTGCTGCCGCTCCGCGCGGTGTCTGATGGGCCCGGGGTAAATCCCCGCCAACGGCCTGTGACCGACAGCTGGGAAAACCAATCGGAAATTGACGCATCGCGATTATCCAATGGCCGCTCTGCGCCCACTGAGTGACAGCTGTCTTATCCAATCAATGGGTTCCATAGTCAGAAGTTCGAGACCATTGAAAATGATGCTCCCAATTGTAACCAATCGCAGACCGCGTTGCTAACAACAACAGCCCCACAATGTGATTGACATCTTGTCTAGCCAATCGTAACGCAGTGTCCAATCGGACTGTGCCGCTCGTGCGCGACTGCCGGTCCGATGGTAGTGGGTTATCGTTGATATTTGCCCTCTTTTTAGGTCAAACCAAATAAACAAACTCGTGAGCTTCACTCCCAGCCCAGCGTCATTGCGTCATTCAATTCGATCCGGAGCTGAAACCAATGAGAAATCAAAGAGCTGGAGGCGGAAAGAATCCTTAAAGTGGAACTGCTCACACAATTATAGTTGTACAATTATAATTCGTTGATGGCAGTTAAAGCGGCAAAAGGATTGCGGAAAGTCAGAGGATGCAAAAGCTGAAACCCGCGGGAAAGGAAGGAGGAAAGAAATGAAGGGAACAGGCGACAGAAATGAACGAGAGGAAAGCAAGCTGGAAGCCAGGGGCTTTTAGAGACCGTATTCCAGAGCTGAAACCCAGAGAGCTGAAAGTACGAATATCACTGGTGGAGTGAACCAAGTAAGAAGTCTAACAACACCAGGTTAAAGTCCAACAGTTTTATTTGGTCGCAAAAGCCACTAGCTTTCAGAGCGCTGTTCCCTCATCAGGTAAGTCAGGTAACGTGATGAAGGAGCAGCGCTCCGAAAGCTCGTGGCTTTTGCGACCAAATAAACATGTTGGACTTTAACCTGATGTTGTGAGACTTCTTACCATGAGGGCAGAATCAGTGGAGCTCAGATATCTCAGAGGATTGTTACGCTGGAGGTGATGAAAGGGAGGAAGAGCTGAGGACATGGAGGGTTTTGGAAACACGGATAAGAATATTAAAATTGAGACATTGCTTAACCACGAGTCAGTGTTTGTCACTGAGCACAGGGTTGATGCATGAACGGTATCTGGAGTAAATTCTGATTTAATGATGAGAAATCAATTAGCAGCTTTCTGGACACTGCAGCACAATAAATCGGATCAGAAGTGGACCACTTGGCCCCTCAAGCCTGCTGCTCCATTCAATAGGATCATGTTTTAGATTCCAAACCACAGAATCTTTACAATGCCGTAACAGCCCATTTGGTCCATCAAGTCTACACTGCCTTATTGAAATTGCACGCTACCTAATCCCACTCTCCCGCCTCACAGCCCCAGAGACCCGGGTTTGCTCCTGGCCTTTGCTGACTGTGCAAATTTTGCACATTCTCCCCCGTGGGTTTCCTCTGGGTGCTCTGGTTGACTCCCACGATTCAAAGATGTGCAGCTTAGGTGGATTGGCCATGTTAAATGTTCCTTTGAGTTTCCAAAGATGTATACATTTGGAACTGAATCTGTGCAATTTTGACACTTATTTTGAAATTTTCCCCCTGGTTCTTGATGAACGCTTGACTGGAACATAAAAAACTCTATCATTGAATCCCTGCATTGCAAAAGGTGGCCATTCGGCCTATTGAGTCTGCACTGATTCTCTGATCTATCCACGCAACCTCACATATTTATCCTGATAATCCTCCTAATCTAAACATACTGGGAGACATAAGGGGAAATTTAGCATGGTAAATCCACTTACCCTATCAATGGAGTGTGGGGGGAAACCAGAGCACACAGAGGAAAGCTACGTGGACATAGAGAAAATGTGAAAAATACGTACAGTCACCCAAGGCCTGAATTGAGTCCAGGTCCCTGTCATTCTGCAGCAGCAGTGCGAAAGCCACCCTTATTTCTCTTCCATAAGACCATAAGACATAGGAGCAGAATTAGGCCACTCAGCCCATCGAATCTGCTCCGCCATTTTTCTCATTCCCATTCTCCTGTCTTTTCCCCATAACCCCTGATCCCCTTATTACTCAAGAATCTATCTATCTCTTTCTTAGATACACTCAACGACCTGACCTCCACAGCCTTTTGCAGCAAAGATTTCCATAGATTCGCCACTCTCTGGCTGAAGAAATTCCTCCTCATCTCTGTTTTAAAGGAACGTTCCTTTCGTCTGAGGTTGTGCTCTGGTTCTAGTTTTTCCTACAAGTGGAAACATCCTCTCTGTGTCCACTCTCTCCAGGCCCCCCAGTATCCTTTAAGTTTCAAAAGAACCCCCCTCATCCTTGTAAACTCCAACGAGTACAGACCCAGAGTCCTCAACCATTCTTCATACAACAAGCTCTTCGTTCCATGGATCATTCTTGTGAACCTCCTCTGGACCTTTTCCAAGGCCAGCACATCCTTCCTTAGATATGGTGCCCAAACTGCTCACAATACTCCACACGGTGTCTGACCAGAGCCTTTGCCAGCCTCAGAAGTACATCCGTGCTCTTGTATTCCACCCCTTTCGACATTGCATTTCCCTTCCTAACTGCCGACTGAACCTGCACGTTTACCTTAAGAGAATCCTGAACAAGGACTCCCAAGTCCCTTTGTGCTTCTGAGTTCCTAAGCATTTCCAATTTAAAAAGTAATCTGTGCCTTCATTCCTCCTTCCAAAGTGCGTAACCTCACACTTTCCCACATTGTTTTCCTTCTGCCATTTCTCTGCCCACTCTCCCAGCCTTTCCAAATCCTTCTGCAGCACACCTGCTTCCTCAATGTTACGTTTCCCTCCACAGGTCCTCACAGACTTCTTTCCGTGAGGAAAAATACCCAACTTCTCAATCGATCTTCATTGCTACAAATCTTTGTCAACAGAATCATTCATGTGAATATCCTTTGCACTCCCTCTAAACTTCTTCAAGTGTGGTGCCCAGCACTGGACTCAATGCTCCAGGTGAGGCCTATCTAGTGTATTTAAAATCTCAACATGATCTTCTTATTCATCTATTCAACCTTCCAATAAAACATAGGGTGTCATTTGCTTTATTACCTGCTCTCTCAACATGCCCAACCACCTTTAATGACTTTTCTACTGAGAAACTGAGATCCCTTTTTTCCTGCATTTCCTTAAGTGTTTCTCCATTTATTTCTCCACACTCTCAAAATGAATCAACTCACACCTCTGTGCATTGAACATCATCTAGTTAGGTGATTGACTCACCCAGGTGCCCGACTGTGGCAAATTGGGGAATTTCACAATAACTTCATTGCAGTGTTAATGTGAGCCTTACATGTGACGAATAAACTTTACTTTAACTTTACTTTTCTTTACTTTTACTTCATCTGCCACTCGTCTGCCCAGAGGACAGCAATGGAATCATTCACTCAGAATCTACACATTGTTCTGAGCTCTAGGGTCTCTCAGAATAATTCACTCGGCCTCTCAACATGGAACAACCACCTCTTTCCGGGGGGTAATCTAGTGAACCTTCTCTGTACCGCCTCTAATGCAAGCTTATCTTTTCTCAAATGTAGATACCACAGCTGCACATAGCATTGCAGATGTGGTCTCCATAAACTCCTGTACAATTGGAGCAAGACACTTTTCTTCATCTCCTCCAATTCACGTGCAATAAAACCAAACATGCCATTTGCCTTTGTAATTGCTTGAATGAATAATCCAGATTGTGCTCCGAATTCTCGAGAACATTTTAAATCCGTCACATTTCAAACTCTCCTCAACTCTGAAGAAGAGTCACGGACACCGAAAGCATTAACTCTGTTTCTCCCCCGATAGATGCTGCGAGACCTGCATGAGGTTTCTTGCATTTTCTGTTTTTATTTCAAATTCCGTCACTGTGCCTTCCTCATCTCCTTTTAGAAACATATTTGTAATTTTTTAACTCTCCAGTGACTTAGGCCACCAACTGTCTTGTCATTTAATCAGTGTTGCACTTCTACTTGTTTAGAAACGACAAGAGAACAGTTCACACTCGATTCAGTGATGAATGATGAATGAGAAATTATGTGAGGAGTTGTGACAGAAAATGAACATCTCCGCCTTCTCCCTGTAATGCGGCAGATAACAATCTAATTCCTTTGGAACGTTTCAATTGAATCTGTATCCACCGCACTTTCCAGCAGTGCATTCCAATCTTTAAACTCTCACTGTGTGAAAAATGTTTTCCTCGTCTTCCTATTCCTTCCTTTGCTCATGATGTTCAATCTGTTCTCTCTCATTCTTCATCATTCCACAAGTGGGAACAGTTTGTCCCTATCCATTCTGTCCAGACTTCTCATGACATTTAATAGCTGTAAGTGGAACCCCTCATGGAGTGGTAAGATATTTAAACCAGTAGACATTAAGGCATGGATACAACTCGCAGCATTCAGTTAAATGACTTTTAAATACGTTTATGAGCTAACACGAAGTAATGTGAGATGCAGTAATTTCATTCAAATGAGTAATTATGATTGTAAAATACATATGCGGATATTTTGAATGGATTATTATTGACTTTAAGGAAGTTACCAATTGGCAGTAAACCAATCCAGATAACCCTTTGTCAAAGGGTCATCTGGACTCGAAACACGAGCTCATTTCACTCCTTACAGATGCTGCCAGACCGGCAGAGATTTTCCAACATTTTCTCTTTTGGTTTCAGATGACAGCATCCGCAGTAATTTGGTGTTATTTTAGAGTTGTACTATTGCACCTCATTTAGAGTTGTAGGACTGAGAAACGTTACTAATGAAATGGATTAGATACTTTGGAACTGTTTCCCTTTTACTTTTCATTGTCTCTCTATAATCTTCCTACCAGAATGAATCACTTCACAATTCTCAGCTTTGAATTTCATCTGTAACTTGTCCACGCATTCCGTCAACTTGCCGATGTCCTTTTTGAAGTTTTACACCAGGCTCCTCACAGGTCACGATGCTTCCAAGTTTCACATTGTCCACAAATTCTGAAATTGTGCCCTGTGCACCATTACCTCTGTCTAATATATCCTGGTGCATGTTCACAGTATCTACACCTTGTGTGCATATCAAACTGGGTTGAGGCTTATAACAGAAAAGAGGGGCCAATGCAGATACCTGCCTGCATATTCCACGTAAATGCTGCAGAATTGTAGTCAAGTGGTTTTGTTATTATTGTTAAGAGGAAGTAACAGAGGATGGTTTCGATCCATCGGCCTCTGAGCTATGGGCTAAGCACTCTTCAGCTGCGCCACTCTGCTACAGAAAGTCCATCTTCGCTTCCACCCGCCCCGCCCCCCGCCCCCCCGCCTCCGCTCCCCAGTCTCAGCCCCCTCACTCCTCCCCCACGACCCCTGTCCCCTTCTCCCTCCTCCCCTCCCCCTCCCCTTCCTCCCCCGTTCCCCCTCCTTCCCCTTCCCCTCCACATGCCTTCCCCTCCTCCCCCCTCGCCCTCCCCCCTCCCCCGCCCCCTCCTCTCCCCTGCTCCCTCCCCCCTTTCCCCTCCCGCTCCCCCTCCCATCTCTCCCTCCCCCTTCCTCTCCCCCCTCCCCCTTCCATTCTCCTCTCCCCTCTCTTTCTCCCCGTCCCCCCTCCCTCCTTCCCACTCCTCCCTCCCCCCTCTCCTCCTCCCCCTCACCCTACCCCCACCCCCGCTGCCTATCAATGCAATCCGTTAGATATTCAATTCCACACTTTTGTTTAACACCATCACCAGTGTCAGGAGGCTCAGTCTGGCTACACAATTCCACTGCATTCCACCAAGAATAAAGGGTCAGAGAAAGACACACACAAAAGCAGCCAAAGAGGTTGTTTGTTCACGTGTAACGACAGTCACGGAATTGATCACTGATGTTTGAAAGGAGTTTTCTCTTGTAAATATGTTTATAAATATATTTCCCGCTGTGTAACTGTGCTCTCTGCTCTTCAAAGATGTTCACTGTTGTTGTGCAAAGTGTTTCACTGTTTTTCCTGCTGTGCTCTATGATATAGAGGTTTACAACATGGAAACAGCCCCATCGGCCCAACCTGTCCATGCCGCCCAGTTTTTTTACCACCGAGCGATTCCCAATCGCCCGTGTTTGCCCCATACCCTCCAGACCCATCTTACCCATGTAACTGTCTCAATTGTTGTTGAGAGATGATTTCTGCTGTTGTGTAAGATGTTCCGCTGTTGTGTTTCCGGCTGTGTAAATGTTTTTTTTCTATTCTGTTAATATGGCCCCTGCTCTGAAAATGTGTTCCATGGTGTTTGAGAAGATTCTCCGTGAAGATGTTTCTGTCAGTAAATTGTTGCATGTTGTGTTAAGATGTTCCCCGTTCGTATGCTTTCTTGCATATAAAATTGATTCACTGCAGATTGAGGTTTTTTGGAGAAAAGAGAAGCCGATGTAAATACCTGTCTGCAGACTCCACGTAAAAGCCACAAGTTGTTTCATTGTCAGTGATAATAGGAATAGCAGAGGATGATTTCGATCCATCGACCTCTGGGTTATGGGCCCAGCACGCTTCCGCTGCGCCACTCTGCTCCGGTAAAGGCCATTTCTGCTGCCTATCAATATAGTCAGGCAGATTTTCGCTCCCGTATCATTTAATACACGTTCCAGTGTCAGGACGCTCAGCCACTGCATCAAACCGAGAATAAAACAGAGAAAAACACACAATAGCAGTAAGAGAGATTGTCTGGACACGTAACGACAGGCAAAGGTGATGGGAAACCGGCAAAGCACGGAATTGGAAAATCGATCTCTATTTTTAAAGGAATTTTCTGTTGCAAGTACATATTTGTAAATGTATTTCCTGCTGTGTAACTCTGCTCTCTGTTGTTGAGAGGTGCTTTCTGCTGTTGTGTAAAATGTTTCCCTGATGCTGTCAATATCTTTCCGGTTGTATAAATATGATCCATGTTGTGTACTTTTGAAAAATGTTCTGTTAATATATGCCCTGCTCTGTAAACGTGTTCCGTGTTGTGTGAAAATATTCTCCGTGAAGATGTTTTCTGTTCGGCAGAAAGATGATTAACTGGTCTCATAATGTTCCATATTGGGTTAAAATGTTACACGTTGTGTTAAGATGTTCTCTATTCTTGTATAAAACTCTGGTTAAACTGCAACTGGATAACGATCGCCCAATTTCGACTGCATTTTACCCTCTGTTAGTGAATGTGATTGGGGGATTCAGATTGTATCCAAACATGCACGTGAGTGAAATTTGTTCTGCATCTATCTGTCTCCGGTTGTAGTTGCGAGAGTTTATTTGTTTTATTCATTTCGAGAGGTGGGCATCACTGAAGAGGCCAGCATTCATTGCCAATCCCCAACTGACATTCGGAAGGTGATGGTTTGCTGCTTTCTTGAACTGCTGCAGTCCATGAGGTGTCGGTACAGCCACAGTGCTGTTCGCCAGACAGTCTTTCAGGATTTTGCCACTCTGACAGCGAAAGAGCCGCGATGTATTTCCAAGTCAGGATGGTGAGTGGCTTGAGGGGGAGCTTGCAGTGCTGGTGTTCCCATGTATCTATTGCCGCTGTCCTTCGAGATGGTAAGAACATAAGAACATAAGAAATTGGAGCAGGAGTAGGCCATCTAGCCCCTCGAGCCTGCCCCGCCATTCAATAAGATCATGGCTGATCTGATAGTGGTTTAGTTCCACTTATCCGCTCGCTCCCCAAAACTGTTAATTCCCTTATTGATCAGAAATCTATCTACCTGTGACTTAAACATATTGAACGAGGTAGCCTCCACTACTTCAATGGGCAGAGAATTCCAGAGATTCACTACCCTCCGAGAGGAGAAGTTCCTCCTCAACTCTGTCCTAAACTGACTCCCCCTTACTTTGAGGCTGTGTCCTCAAGTTCTTGTTTCCTTTCTAAGTGGAAAGAATCTCTCTGCCACTACCCTGGTAGAGGTGGTGGGCTTGTGGGTGCAGTCTAAGAAGAGTAGATGAAGAAATATTGCTCCCATTGCCTGAGGAGAGAAGGATGGCTTTTAATGTGCAGAGTATATAGGACCTGGGATGCACTGCCTGAGAGGGTGGCAGAGGCAGCATCAAATCAGGGCTGTCAAGGGGGAATGGAATCAGCACCTGAAGTGAAAGGATTTCCATGGTTATGAGACAAGGACGGGAAAGGGATGAGCTGAGTTGTTCTTGTACAGACCAGCAGAGAGACAAAGGGCCGAATGATCTCCCTTTCTTTGCTGTATCCATTCTAAGATTCGAGGTGTATGAGTGTTGGACTCATTCTGTATCGCTCTGTCTCTGGTGCGACATATGTGTGTGATGTTCATTATGAATCTCTCTGAGAGACTTTGCAAATCTGTACACATTCTATCTGGAAGGTATATAATTGAAACAGGGCCTTTGTTCTAATTAGTACATGATTCCACACTATCCTCTACTAAAAATCTTCAACGTAACATCATCTGCTTATCTCTGAAATTCATTCTCCATCGTCTCATTCCCGAGATTTTCCTTTTGTACATCTGTACTAGTCGACTCAACTGCTCCAGGTAATAGCAAATTCGAAGTCATACTGACTGCATTTAAAAGTACATTAATATTGATTTCTCTATGGAATGTAATGCCGATATCCAATCATTAACTCCTGTTTGATCTGTCTCTGCAACAGCGACAGCTAAGATGCATTTTTCCGCTCTACTGCAGTTCTGTATTGCGGCCAGTGGATGTCAGCACACTCTGGTAGGCTGAAGTTCAGACATCAGAGAGGGACACAACAGACAAGAATTGTTCACATCATATTGAACCTAGGACTGCGGAATTTAGAAATACTAAATCTTTTGGCCATTTCATTTTGAAATCTACCAGTACGCTGCTTCCCTCTGTATTCGTCATTTAAATCCTGATAAATGAACAAGGCTATGCTTATAATTGAATGTATTAGTGCCGGTTGGCATTATATTTGGAACCAAATGGCATTTGAATCATTAGCTTAGTTAGAATTTTATTCAGCAACAGTTTAATTATTAGTACAAACCTATTAAAGCATATATTTCAGAAGGTTTTACCTATTTCTGATTGGGGATATTATATAGAGAGAAATTTGCTTTTCTTGATATATGTTACTGACCTATATCTGGGAGCTTAGGTTTCGATCTCAAAATTTGTCAGTGGTGCAAAATTTGAAAATATTATGATTTTTAGTGAGGAGGATATTGATAATCTGCAAGAAGATATAGACAGTCTGGTGGAATGGGCAGACACGTGACAGATACAAGTTAATTAATGTAAGGAAGTGTGAAGTGACGCATTTTGGTCCGAAGATCGAGGAGAGGTGATATAAAATAAAGGATACACCTTTACCCGTCCTAATCCCCATTGCACCTTTACCATGCCAAGATTCCACAGTCTATTCACCCATCACAGAACCCATTGAATATCCAGCCTGCAGTCTACATTGCACATTCTACTTGCACATTCATCATTCAACATTTTACACTCCCATTTTCCGATGTACCTTCACCTTGCAACATCTCCCTGCGCCGTCTCACAAGCCAGCCAACGTCGCACCTCCACTCTGTCCATTGCCCATGCTAGGCTTATCCTGCCCAGTCCGCATTGTGTTTCACTTTGCTCAGTTACAATGCCCAGGTTGCACACTGTTCCAACTTTTATATTCTCCATTAATAATAAATGAACAAATAGAACCATCCCTTGATTAAACACTGTCACCTTTTAGTGGGTGAATTTCATGAAGTGCTGTGTGTGGTTCCCTCCTTGACCTTGATGCTTCTGTACAAATGTAGTCAAAGGAAAATTATCCAAATATATCTTCAATTCTCCTGCTCATTCACAAGGAAATGAGCGGGTGGTGGATACAGTTTCAATAGTAGCTTTAAAAGATAGAGAATGGATTTACAAATTTAAAATCCAAGGGAGAGATCAATGCCTGGAGTTGTTTTCAGGCTGTGGCGACGAGAATAACAATGCACATTTTCAATTTGAATTGTTCAAAATACTAGAATGGAATATCTATTTTGGATGAAAGGAAACTTTAAATTGTGCAACTGTGCTGTGCTTCAGCGGCTTGTCATATAGTCATAGCGGTTTACAGCATGAAAACAGGCCCTCGGACAACTTGTCCATGCCGCCTTTTTTTCAAAACGCCAAAGCTAGTCCCAATTGCCCGCATTTGGCCCATATCCCGCTATACCCATCTTACCCATGTAACTCTCTAAATGCTTTTTAAAAGACAAATTTGTACCCGCCTCTACTACTGCATCTGGCAGCTTGATCCAGACACTCACCACCCTCTGTGTGAAGGAAATTGCCCCTCTGGACCCTTTTGTATCTCCCCCTCTCACCTTACAGCGATGGCCTCTCGTTTTAGATTCCCCTACCTTTGGGAAAATATATTGACTATCTAGCTGATCTATGCCCCTCATTATTTTATAGACCCCTCAGCCTTTGACAGTCCAGAGACAAAAGTGCCAGTCTATCCTGCCTCTCCTTATAACTCAAACCATCAAGTCCTGATAGCATCCTAGTAAATCTTTTTTGCACTCTTTCTAGTTTAATAATATCCTTTGTATAATAGGGTGACCAGAACAGTATACAGTATTCCAAGTGTGGCCTTACCAATGTCTTGTACAACTTCAACAAGACGTCCCAACTCCTGAATTCAATGTTCTGACCAATGAAACAAAGCATGCCGAATGCCTTCTTCACCACTCTGTCCACCTCTGACTCCACTTTCAAGGAGCTATGAACCTGTACCCCAAGGTCTCTTTTACAGGAATCTCCATTCATCCATCACCTGCTGAGCATATCCAGCATTTTCGGTTTTTGATTCTGGTTTCCAGCTTCCAGCTTTGCGTTGTGTTCTGTGCAGGTGTTTAACTGGAACAGGGAACAGATTCTGATCAGCGCTGTGACAGATAGAGTAGAATGTGCCCCCGACTATCAAGCCTGTGAGATTATATTCCGAGCTGTCCACGAGAATAAGGAAGAGAAAGAGGGAGGATCATTCTGTGATGGACAGATTTCATGTACAAAGGACAAAATGGTCTTTATTCCCACAGCTGTTTTAACAGACATAAGATGTAGCAACATGACTTGCAATCAATAAAGTCCCTCTTCACAGTCCTTGACTTTTTAACTACGAGATTGTTGAACTTTCCACATTGTCAAAAATCCATATATGGACAAGTAAAGCAAACTTCCAGCATGTGGCGTTTTGGGTAGCGCGTTAGACATCTAAATAATGGCAAGTCAGCCATTCAAAGGTTGTGGGTTTCAGTCCCACCAGAATCGGACTTGGGGTCCGATTAGTAGAAAGCAGGTTGCTGCTCCGTTGATGTGATTCAGCTTCGGCACCGACATTTCCTGCTCTGCCATCTCTCCATGCTGCTTCTGTTTATTGGCTCCCAGGGAAACCACTGACTCAAAAATAAACCGCAAACCCCGGGGGCTTTCTTAAAGTTTGACACGACGTTCGCTGGTTGGGTTAGAAATAGTAGCATCTTTTTCAATTAGATATTTCGCTTCTTTTGAAGATCACGAAGATTAAACAACACACACGTGCAACAACAACAACTTATAAATAACTACAATCAATAAATAAATATCAGTGCCCTGCAACCTGGTGGTGTTATTCTGATGTGTCTGCTGCGCTTGTCCTTCTAGGCGGTCGTGGTCGTGGGTTTGGAAGGTGCTGGCAAAGGAGTCTTGCTGTGTTGCTGCAGTGCATCTTGTAGATGGCGCAAACTGCTGCCATTGTGTGTCGGTAGTGGAGGGAGTGAAGCTTTATGCATGGGAAGCGAATGAAGTGGGATGCTTTGTCCTGGATGGTGCCAAGTTTTTGCAGTGCTGTTCAAATTGCATTCATCCAGGCAAGTAATCTCAGGAAACCAGGTGCTCGGGTTTCCTCCCACAGTCCAAAGATGAGCAGGTTGGGTGGATTTGGCCAGGCTAGATTGCCCCTTGGTCACCAAGGTGTTTGTATCGGTAGATTAGCGGGGTGGATGCGTGGCTCTGCGGGAATAGATCCTGTGTGCGATTCTCTGTCGGAGAGTCGGGACAGACTCGATGGGCAGAATGGTCTCCTTCACAATTGTCGGGATGGTGTGATTCTAAGGCGATTTGACTCTGTTCGAAATTCCCTGAGAAAACAATGGAACGCTATGTTTGTAGAACTTGGAGAATTGGATTTATTGCAAATTAAATGTTATTTTACTGCAAGATGATGAAAGTACCTGGATCACGTCAATAAATAGTCAAGATATTTGAGGAGACTCTCGAACTATGTTTTTTTTTATCGTTGTAGATTATCCACTGTGAAGGGAAAGACAACATTGACAAGCAAGAAATGGATATTGCGACGTACGAAGTTGCAAAGTTCACTGGAAAGGAATCCGAGGATCTGAATCCTGAATCTTCTGATTTACTAAATCGGCGCTTTAACCAACTAAGCCCCAGAGCCTGATACCGCTCTTCGAGGGTACATCAGAATGCTGGAAATACATTCCAGATCTGGTGGTATTAGTGAAAAAAGAGATATTACCAGATCTGTAACGTCCCTCTGAAAAAAGAGATAGTTCACATTTCAGATGCAGACCTTGCACGGGAATGACCGGTTCTCTCTCCACAGATGCTATGGGATCTCGGATAGATTCATGAAAGAAAAATAACTGAATCCCACAGTGGCCCATCGAGACTGCACCGATTTCCCTGTAAAACTTTCAAATCCGCCTTTCCCCGACACCCGCCCACCAGGGTCTCAGGGGAGGTGCTCCTTAGGAATTCACAAAAGAAAGCACATCGGAGGGAATCACACAAATCACTCAGTGAAACACTTCCACTAAACATTGAGCGGTTTAACGTGAGCTTGGTTCCACTTACTGTTTTCAGACACACACCTGGTATAAAAGTAGCCGTGTTCAGGATGTGATTCACATACAGTTTTCTGCTCTGAAGGCAGATGTGCTCCTTCTGTGGCACGAGGTGATTTTTTAAAAAGTACTTTATTCATACGGGATATGTGTGCCGCTGGCGCGAGAAGCATTTATTGTCCAAATTAATAATCTTTGAGTAATTGGCGATGAATTCATTCTGGTGCCGCTGCAGTCCATGTGGTATATGTGCACATACACTCCTGTTCGGGAGGGAGTTCCAAGATTGTGAGCCAGCCAGGGGAACGGTGAGACATTTCCAAGTCAGGATGAAGTGTGTCTCGGAGTGGAACTCACAGGTGGTCGTTGTTTCTCAGCATCAGCTGCCCTTGTGCTGCCAGGTGAGACATTTCTTGGGTTTGGATGCTGCTTCGCGAACGAAAAATCACTGTCAGGAGTGGGATTTGAACCCACGCCTCCAGAAGAGACTGCGACCTGAACGCAGCGCCTTAGACCGCTCGGCCATCCTGACTACACTGGCAAAGTGCAAAATTTCTGCACAAGTCGATCTGAATTCCACCTTTATTGTCATTACATTTATAACTCGATGTATTTTTCCATTTTTGAACCCCAACCAGAGTCCTGTATCTGAGTCCCATCCTTTCCCAAGCCGCCGGGGGCTGAGGAGCTTCTCACTGCTGGATTGCGCTGTTTGCTCAAATCAACAAAGACCCAATTCCCGCCCTACCTGTTCCTTCCACGAAGGTGTTGAGAGTGTCAGATCTGAGCAACGTGAAGTATCCAATCGGAGAGTTATATCCGAGCGACAGGAATATCTCTCCACAGCTGCTTTCGGAGCTGCTGAATATTTCCAGCATTTCCTCTTTCTGATTTTGTCCCTTCATTACAGGAGTTCATTTACTGACAACCCAAAACTTGTCTCGAGGGCGCAGGTCCAGACATACCTTTTCTGTGATCTTCACACAGACAAGTTCACTCTTCACTTTCCAACTCACAAGCTTTAAAATCGGCTGTTTCCACACTCAGCACCCTGCGGCATTGCCTTCAACCCTCACCCCACCCTCCACCCGACCACCAGGGTCTCAGTAGTACAAATGCTTCTTGGGAATTCACAAAAGCAAGGGGATCACAGTGTTTGTGAGGGAACATAAAAGGTTAATCCACACTCACAAACGGACTGATTATGTGAGAATCTCTCTCTCTCTCACGTACACACACACACACACACACACACACACACACACACACACACACACACACACACACACACACACACACACACACACACACACACACACACAGAGACCACCACCACCACCAAGGCAAATGGTGAAATTTCATCAATTAAGAACATCTGGGATTAAAAGTCTGACGACCATGGATCGATTGTCAAAAGGAAGACAACTGCTTCACTAATGTCCTTTAAGGAATGAATATTTTAACTGGTTTGGACCTAAATGGGGCCCCCGACACACAGCAACTTTGGTGACTCTAAGCTGCACTCTGAGGTGACCTATCAAGCCGCTCAGTTCAAGGGAAATTTAGGATGGGCAATAATGCGGGCCCAGCCAGCGACACCCACATCCCAGGAATGAATAAACAAAATAAATCGGTGAGTCAAAATGAGGGGATACAGAAACTCAGTTGCAGTACCAAAAGTTGAAAGAGACAGAATTCATTGAGAAACCATATTTCAGTTCCGGAAGCTGACAGTCAGAACAAGTCACTTCTCCACGCACAGTTTAACTGATCGAATCAGGAAGATCCCAATCTTCATTGAGCAGCAGATAATGCAAAACACAGTCTGAATACAGACAGATGCACCAGAAAAAGCATTCATTCTGGTTGCATCACAGCTTGGTGCGGCTCCTGCTCTGTCCAGGACCGCAAAAAATCGACAAAGTGTCGTAAACAAAGCCAGTTCATCACGCAAACCAGTCTGCCATCCATTGACACGCCGCGTTGCCTTGGAAAAGCAGCCAGTTGAAGGAGCCACGCACCGTGGACAGATTATCTTCCACCGGCTTCTGTCGAGAACTGGATACAAAAATCTGACGGCAGGCACGAACCAAGTAAAGAACAGCGTCTTCCTTGTTATCATCAGAATTTTGATTGGACCTATCTCGTATTAATTTGATCTTTCTCTACATGTTGCTGTGACTGTAACTCTACATTGTGCGCTGTCTTCTTTCCTTCGCTATGTATGGTATGCTTTGTCTGCGTAGCATGTAAGAAACAATACTTCTCACTGTGTACTAATGCATGTGACAAGAATAAATCAAATCAAATAAAATCAAAGAATATGACACAGATATAAAGGTCAAATCGGCGTAGTTGCAAATGACCAGAGGCTGCTTTCCCCCTCAAAAGGGAGAGCTTACTGGTGGCGATTTAGCCCAAGGGTTCCCAGGCGACAGGCAATGCTTGGAATATCTAATGTGCGATCGAATAGTACATCTGGATTTTCTTTGCAGAAAATTTGTATCAAAATCCTGATGTTGTTTTTAAATCCGGGGATAATATACGGCTGTTACAAACTGCCCTGCCACCTTCAATGATTTGTACACAGGTCCATATATTTCCCGCTGTTCCTGTTTCCCCTTTTGGAATTATATCCTTTATTTTGTATTGTCTCTTTGCGTTCTTCCCACCAAAATGAATCACTTAATCCGCCACATGTCCTCCCATTCCACTAAGCTGTCTGTGTCCTTTCAGAGTTCGACTGGAATTTCTGTAGCTCTTTTCAGAACCAAAGGGCGTCCCAAATCATTTCACTGATAATAAAGGATTTTTGAAATATAGTCATTGTCCAATTGCTGAACTTTTGAACTGTCTGTTCGATACGTCAGAAATTCCCATATGGGGATGGGGAATAAGTGCACCAGGTGTGGCTCTGTGGCGCAACGGATAGTGTGTTAGATTCCTCGTCATTGTCTGGCGAGACAATCAAAGGTAAACTTTGAAGAAATCAGCTGTTCATAAACTGGTTAGTTAGATGTTGGTTATAGTTGCGATGACCGAGTTGTTCAGGCGTTTGATTTAAAATCTAATGTGGTTCACCGCGCAGGTTCAAGCCCCCAGGGTTTCGAGAGTGGATGAAACTGTTCATTTTCTTTAATCACCTCCAGAGGGCTGATCACTGACTGGAAAACTGATCGCCATTCCTATTGGATTTTGTGAAGATATCGACGAAATATTGAGTGAACAGATGGAAAAGAAGACGATAACAATGTCTGTTTGACTTCTGTATTTTGGGAGCCGATCGTGGCTCTGCGAGGAGAAAGGGGTGAGGTCAGAGGTGCGGGAGACGAATAGGGCACGGTTGAGCGCCTAACCAAACACCGAGGGTCGGGGTGGAGGCACCTTGGTGTCAGGAAGTTGGAGTCCATGTCAGGAGCGCCGATTTGGAAAGAGGCATCAGGGGAACAGTTCCGACTGAGGTGAACAAACTAGGAGAATGGGGATGGCGTCCTTACAGGGATCGGGGTATGAGGATCTGTACTCGGCGTGTGAGTCGGTGGGGCTTTAGTTACTGGTGGTCAGTCTATCTAGAATTGGAGGCAGACAGGTCAAGGAAGGGTAGGGAAGTGTCGGATTTGGACCATGCGAAAATGCGAGGGCAGAAAATGGAAGCAAAATCGCTATTTTTTCCAGGCGCAGATGAGAGCAGGAAGCAGCACCGATACAATCATCGACGTAACGGAAAAAGAGTTGGGGGGTGGGAAGAGGGGGTGGCGGGGTGGGGGGGGGGGGCGGTGGCGGTGGCTGAACAGGACTGGAACAAGAAATATTCCACATACTCCACAAAAATCACTCACTTTCAGGCGCGTAACCGGAGCCTAACGGTGCCTTTTGTGATGCTATCTGAAGATTACAGTTTCCAACCCAGTCACTTTGTACAGAAATCTGGTGGAACCTCCTCAAAACTGAGCCTGTTGACTGAAATCCACTATTTCTTTCAGAAATTGCAGGGAGCTTTCTCAGAATTACTTCCCTTGTAACTTTGTCCATTTAATTCTCACTTATCTTAGAATTTTTGATCCGAACAATTCCACAATATCTGTTTGATCTGGATAAATTATTGATGTTCCCAACTCGAACAAAATGCTTTGTTATCAATCGGCCAATGGGAATTCTGTGGATGGAATTCTAATGTCCTCAGGAAGAGGTTTAATAATGAGCTGAATGAACTGTTTTTGTTCACAGGGATGAAAGGTTATGTCACTGGGCTGGCAATCCAGAGGTCCGGACTAATATTTGGGGACACGGAGTAAATCCCACCACGGCAGCTTGCAAAATTCAAATTCACGGATTTAATACATAGAAACATGAATAGAAAACAGAAACAGGAGTTGGCCATTCGGCCCAAATAATGCTGGAATTGAATGCAAGCTTCAGAAATGGCGGCCTTGAAATTTCCGTCGATTGTTTTCCAGAGACAACATCACAGAACAACAGAGAACATGTCACACAACAGGACACGCCTTTACAGAACCGAGAAAACTTCTGCTCAAGATGGATCATATTTACACAACCGGGAACACATTTACACAACAGGGAACACATTTGCACAACAGGGAAGAATTTGACACAACCACAGTGAAGATCTGTCAACGACAGAGTCACAGTTCCACAACAGAGAGAACAGTTACACAGCACAGAACACAGTTAAACAGCAGGAAATAGATTTCAAAACAGGGCCTGGCTTTGTGTAACAGAAAACAGCTTTTCAGAAATAATCATATTTTCCATCTCAGTATCTTGCTGGTTTGCTCGGCACCTTTTCTGTCTGTCATTGTGTGTGTATCCTGATAGTCTCTTCCTGCTTTTCTGTGTGTCTTTCTCTATCTGTTACACTCGAGGTGATGTCATGTGTTATTGTCCAGCCAGGGTGTGCTTCCCACCACGGGGGTTGTTGTTTTAAATCAATGGATGTCCAAAGATGTACGGGTTCGGTTGATTGGCCAGGTTAAAAATTGCCCCTTAGAATTCTGAGATGCGTAGGTTAGAGGGATTAGCGGGTAAATATGTGGGGGTAGGGGCTGGGTGGGATTGTGGTCGGTGCAGACTCGATGGGCCGAATGGCCTGCTTCTGCACTGTAGGGTTTCTATGTTTCTAATAGTTGTCGGACTGCCGCGCAACAGTCATAGACAGGAAGCGATTATGTTTCGGAGCAGAGTGTCGCAGCGGAAGCGGCCCGTAACCCAGAGGTAGATGGATCGAAACCACCCTTTGCTATCGTGTTTTGACTCGCATCAAAAAGGCATATTCGGCTGCTGTCCAAGAGCAAATCTGGATTTTCTCGGCAGCAAATTTGCTTCGTCATGTTGATTTGTGTTACCGTGGGTGGCACAGCGCATTTGTCCCAGGTTTAGTTCAGTTGGCTGTGCAGCAGATTCAGCCAACAGCTCCTGATCATTTCCCGTATCGGTTGAGATTATTGATACAGGCCCCGCCTTCTCAGCCTTGCTCTCCGCCTGAGATGTGAATCCTCCGGTTAAATCACCAGAAGTCAGCTCTCCCCTGAGATGTCCGCTGAATCATCTCGGACCGTGGACGTTGCTTTAAATTTACAAACAGCAAAAATATGACCTGCTCGTGGAAACCGGAGGTATCCCTAAAATATCATTTCATCATAATTTTGAAATGTATCATTTCGCGAACATTTGCAAACAATCAACTTTCCCCGGATGCAGAATCCAAAGACCAACTGCAGAAATCCTCCAGGAGCCTGACGTGAATTAAACACGCAACCTTCTGACCTGGAGGGGCCTGATAAATTAACTGTCTCCCTCTTTACTTTCTATGGATTTACATCGAATGGAAGAGTTACAACGAACCGAGATTAATGAGAGAGCAGGACCACAACATTGTCCTGCGGGAGAAATGTCTTCTTGTTGCGGGTGTTAAGAGCACAAGAGCTGGTTTGGGGCAGTATAGACGCATGACGAGGTGGCCGAATGGTTAACGCGATGGACTGCTAGTCCATTGCGCTCTGCACGCGTGGGTTCGAATCCTATCTTCGTCGTAGATGCATTTTCTCCGTCTTCGTATTGACCCACTGATTGAGGGTGGACTGATATTGAGATTTCCGAACAAACGTGAAGTTTCGACCGAGTTCTGCAGGTATTTGGGGTGAATAATCCAGCACCATTCCATATTCCTCATCCAAATGAGAAACTCGAGCTGGCAATCGATTCAAATCAGGACACCAGCTTTGGGCAGGAGTTTGCCACCAGGAGAAGCTCCAAAACAGACTCCAGCTTCATTTGAGGCACCAGTTGCGGATTTTGTCTTTCCAGAATCGGACGTTCCGCCATGAAAATTAGTGCCGGGTTTGGTGGAATGGTCTTGTTCAATTGCCCCTCACTGTCACGAGCATTAACATGTTAAATATGTGGGGTTACGGGCCTGCATGGGATTGCTGATGGCGCCGGCTCGATCAGCCGAATGACCTCCTTCTGTACTGTCGGGATTCTATGAAGTTCAGGGCGACAGTTTCACTTCTTTGAGAATTTCCCGAACTGCTCTCGGATAAGATTAAAACTTCTAACCAGTCAATGCCTGTTTGAGGACTGGCAAGGAATAGGGCTGACATTGAATAGGTTCATATTGAATTAGTTACAGCAAATTGATTCTTTAAGAGGTGTTGGTGTAATGCTTTCAGAGAGACTGTCATAGTGCCTTTTTTTGTTCAGTCATTTTGTTAATCTACTTGGAGCGGGTGCAGTTTGTCAACATCTGTGCCTCTTGCTTGGCCACCTCTGCGGGCAGCAGCAGCTCCAAGAGTCAAGTGGGCGATGGTGGTGACTGTGTGAGCATTTGATCAAGGTTCCTGACCATCACATTGGTGACTTATTTAATTAGATATCGCAGGTCAGAACAGAACAGAACAGGACACCTGAAATGAAATTCACTCAAGATTCTCGTTATTCATGAGTTATTAATGGAAATATTTCTTCGATTTGCTTCCTGTGTAAACTTTGTTGCAATGAAAGAATAGGCCTCAATGCTATTCAATGAGTTCTCAGTCAGAAACTACAGTGAAAAGGGGGGTTAAACTGTGCAGAAAAACGCGACAGCCAAGATCAGTTTACAAATTGTGTTATGGACACACCTTCGTGAGCAGCGAAAGTAATTCCGTAATTATAACTAATGAAAATAACAACCACTTTAGCAGAGCAAGCGCTGGTGATGTCGTGATGAGCATGGCTGTCTTCGAAGCAGTTAGCCCGGATTCGGTTCCCGGCCATAGCACTGGTCATTTATTTAGGTCCTTATCCACGGCCTCTTGCGTTTCAAATCATGTGGTCAAGAACAGTTCACACGCAGCAGTTGCCGGAAATGAAACAAAAAGGATTATTTATTTGGACGGAAAATTCCGCTTCAAATTCCCTCTGCAGAAAAAAATATTGAAACAGAGGAAGAAGTCTCTGTGTTAATGAATGAGTTCTCAGTCAGAGACAACGATATAATGTAACGGGAACCGAACACAGTTGACCTCCCTGACTGATCTCAATAATCCCGATGAAGTCAATATGAACGTTACTGAGGTCGTTGCATCGACTGGCCAATAAACAGCTCCGATGGCAGGGTGGTTCAGGCGTTCGACTTGGAATCTAAATTTGCTTTGATTGGAGACTTTTTTAACTGAAAGAACAGGCCTCAAAACTATTCAATGGGTTCCCAGGCAGGTACAATATTAAAAAGTAGGCTTAAACTGTCCAAAAAACAAGAGTTAACAATTTCAGTTCACAAAATGTGCGTCAGGACCACCTGGTGTCTGAGGAAATCGGAACTAAGGCAGTTCCGTAATTATAACAAATGTAAATAACAATCACTCAAACATAGCGAGCGATGGTGGTATAGTGGTGAGCAGAGCTGCCTTCCAAACAGTTGACCCGGGTTCCATTCCCGGTCATCGCATTGGCAATGTAGTTTTGACTATATTTTGTGGACAAAATAAAATTCGAACGCGGCAGTTGCCGAGAAATACGCTTCCCCTTCTAATTTTATTTATTTCGGGCGGAGAATTCGGTTTCAATTTCTTTATCCTGAAAACAACGTTGAAATAGAAGAATAATTGAATAAATGAATTCTCAGTCAAACATAAGGACACCAAATAAAAATAGAGGAACACATGTCAGCTCACACACTGTTCACTGCACAATCCTGGTGCTTGATGAAGTTAACATGAACATTGCTGAGGTGATTACATCATTTTGAGAGATAAGCAGCTGCGCTGGCCGAGTGGTTAAGGCGTTGGACTCAAAACCATCGTTTCCTCGCGAAGGTTCAAACTCTGTGCGCAATGAGCGAGATTGGAAATGTTTAATTGGCTTCTCCAGGGCAGCCCATGATATTGAATTCTAATTTACTGTGGGCTCTTTCTATAAAGACCGGGAACTGTGCTGGCATCGACAATATGGGCCGAATGGCTTCTGTGCTGTCACTTCCATGAGAAAAATCATGACTTGAGAAGAAAGAAAAAGAGCAGCACAAGGACAAAACAAGGTCTTATTTCAGAGAAAGATTCTTGTGTAATGACACACAGGACATAAGAAATACACTTCATCAGAATACATTGAATGAATGAGAATTTCAAAATGCTGCTGAGATGATAAAATAGCGTGTTAATTCAAAACATGCTACAAGCTGGTCATTACTGGGCGTTAGGTATTCCTGCTTAAAACAGTTTGTGAATGGAACGAACATGTGGAATATTTGGAAGAATAATCATATTGGAACGTTAGTAAAAGAGGATTGTAGACAATCATAAGACGTCAGGAAATTTCATGTTAGAATTAATTTCAAAATGTCTATGAATTAAGTGGTCACTCAGCCCAGGACTCCAAACACAAGCGATAAAGTGATGGAATATATTCAGATATCAGAGAATTCTGCAACCAAATCGATGTTGCTTTAAAATTTCCCAATAATTTCTGACAGATCCAACCGAGCTGGGCAGCTCATTGAGAAAGCAGCTATTGCCATGCTTAGGCATCAGATATATTTCTGGCACAAAATGATATCCGAGAGTGTGTGGAAAATGTGTGTGAGAGTCAGAACTGGGTCCGAAATGTAACCAGTGGTGGCGGCACAGAGCAGCTTAAAGGAAGAGAGCGGACGGTGCAGAGGCAAGCTGTTGTCAGCTCCCGGATCCTCCAGTAGTGTTTCTCTCGCCTCACAAACTCTCTAACTGCAATTCAAATTAGACACTCTAGGTTCTCAGACTGGCTTATTTCTGTTTCTGAATTACGAACGTTTCCTGTCGTGCAAATCGAAGACAGAGGGTGGTGGTGGATGGAAAATTTTCGGATTGGAGGCAGGTTGCTAGCGGAGTGCCGCAGGGATCAGTGCTTGGTCCTCTGCTCTTTGTGATTTTTATTAATGACTGAGAGGAGGGGGCTGAAGGGTGGATCAGTAAATTTGCTGATGACACCAAGATTGGTGGAGTAGTGGATGAGGTGGAGGGCTGTTGTAGGCTGCAAAGAGACATAGATAGAATGCAAAGCTGGGCTGCAAAATGGCAAATGGAGTTTAACCCTGATAAATGTGAGGTGATTCATTTTGGTAGGACTAAATTAAATGTGGATTACAGGGTCAAAAGTAGGGTTCTGAAGACTGTGGGGGAACAGAGAGATCTTGGGGTCCATATCCACAGATCTCTAAAGGTTGCCACTCAAGTGGATAGAGCTGTGAAGGTGGCCTATAGTGTGTTAGCTATTATTAACAGGGGATTGGAGTTTAAGAGCCGTGGGGTTATGCTGCAACTGTACAGGACCTTGGTGAGACCACATTTGGAATATTGTATGCAGTTCTGGTCACCTCACTATAAGAAGGATGTGAAAGCGCTGGAAAGAGTGCAGAGGAGATTTACCAGGATGCTGCCTGGTTTGGAGGGTAGGTCTTATGAGGAAAGGTTGAGGGAGCTAGGGCTGTTCTCTCTGGAGCGGAGGAGGCTGAGGGGAGACTCAATAGAGGTTTATAAAATGATGAAGGGGATAGATGGAGTGAACGTTCAAAGACTATTTCCTCGGGTGGATGGAGCTATTACAAGGGGGCATAACTATAGGGTTCGTGGTGGGAGATACAGGAAGGATATCAGAGGTAGGTTCTTTACGCAGAGAGTGGTTGGGGTGTGGAATGGACTGCCTGCAGTGATAGTGGAGTCAGACACTTTAGGAACATTTAAGCGGTTATTGGATAGGCACATAGAGCACACCAGGATGATAGGGAGTGGGATAGCTTGATCTTGGTTTCAGATAAAGCTCGGCACAACATCGTGGGCCGAAGGGCCTGTTCTGTGCTGTACTGTTCTATGTTCTATGTAAAATTCCATCTGAATTCAAGGCAGCAATTCCCATTTCAACCCTTTCTTTGCTGCATTGATCGCGCTCTGTCAGTTGAGCGCTGACTTCGTCTTTGTTTGTCCACTGGAACCTTAAAATCGACCAAAACGTTCCCTTAAATTCTCTCTTCAGGTCTGAGCAGCGCGATCCAATGACAGGAGAATCTTGTGATTTGACACAAGAAGGACTGGGAAACCAGGCGCTGAGAGCGGACACACAAACACAGTAACATTAGTCTAGCCCAGCCGCCCCTTTGACACACTCTCGCTGACAGTGTTCACCTCTGCACATTGACAGGTCAAACTGTGTCTCGGACTGACAGCTCCGAGGACAGGCTTTCCTCTCCTCTCGCTCTGTGCTGTGGATTCGGGGAGAATAATTGGAGTTTCCCAGCTCAGTGACTATTAAAGCCTCTGAGGCCGGCGATGCTCACAGTGTTTGTTCCCCAGATTAGGGGGGCGGGGGGGAAGGGGGGGGCGGCGCTGCAGCCAATCAGACCTGTGCCTGGATTAACCCAGAACTGGTTGAAATTATGATCTAGTTCACAAGCTGAATTCTATTTGTTCAGATGAAGATACAGATGGTTTGCACTCAGTCATTAACCAACAAGATCCGCCCTCCATATACAGTTAACGAGTGGGGGTGGAGGGATAGACATGGACAGACTGAGTTAGGGCGATGATACACAGACGGCCAGACAATGTCTCAGTGGCTGAAATCCTTGTAAATTCCGGCTTTATCCAGAAAGATTCTCTTGGAGATTCTCACTGATATTGCAACAGAGACACATTATTAATCCCACACTCAGGGACAGTGCTGCATTTTGACAGAAGGGATGGGGAGAGGCAATAGAAACTGAATGGTCCAGTTCTGAGCAGTGTGCAGGCTCAGAGTGACCAGAGGTTCAGAGAGATCTTCGAAGGAGAGAGGCGAATTTGGGAGAGCTGTCAGGAAGGCGGATTGGATGTTTGGTTTCGTAAATGGAAGCCATGATGTGGAAATGCCGGCGTTGGACTGGGGTAAACACAGTAAGAAGTAAGACACCAAATAAATCTGTTGGACTTTAACCTGGTGTTGTGAGACTTCTTACTTCATAAATGGAGGCATTGAGTATAAAAAATGGGAAGTTATGCTCAATCTTAATAAAGCTCAGCTTAACTGCAGCTATTTTGGGATTGCACCCACACCCGCTAACGACACTTTAGAAAGTGTGTGAGTGTCCTTTGGAGATTTACTGCTTTGGATCCAGCGATGATGGATTTTAGCTCAAAGGTTTGGCTGGATAATTCGGATTTTCTCTCTTTGCAGCTGACGGGATTGAGTGGTGATGTAAGAGACGTGTAAAAGAGCATAATACATTGAACACAGGCCAAGTTGCTGCATTAGCTGCGAGCAGAAGGATTCAGGGACAGGCAGTGAAGATTTAAGACAGGATGTCTTGGAGGCAGAGGATCCCAACAGCGCGGAAGGAGGCCATTCGGCCCAGACATTCTGCACCGACTCTCCGACAGAGAATCCCTCCCTGTAATCACACGTAATTACACTGCTAATCCCCCTGAAAATAAGGGTCAATTCAGCCTGGCCAGTCCACTTAATCTGCACACCATTGGAGATGCCAGTAAACCGGAACACCCGAAGGAAACCCACGCACACGGGGAGAACGTGCAACCTCCACACAGACAGTCGGCCAAGAATGTTAGTAATGAAATTCAGTTTTCTGCCGGTTACAAACGCTGGGGATTCCCCTTCAATTTGTGGCGTCTGGGAATCAGCGAAGCATCCAAAAATAGAACTGACAATAAATATAACCACGGTAGGTGTGTCAAGAACAGAAGGTTGGTTAGGGCAAGTTTAGGGCCAGTTATAGATGGCAGAGGGAAGTTATGTGTGGAACCGGAGGAGATTGGTGAAGCATTGAACCAATATTTCTCTTCGGTGTTCACGCAAGGGGACATGAATATAGCTGAGGAGGACACTGGGTTGCAAGGGAGTAGAATAGACAGTATTACAGTTGATAAGGAGGATGTGCAGGATATTCTGGAGGGTCTGAAAATAGATAAATCCCCTGGTCCGGATGGGATTTATCCAAGGATTCTCTGGGAGGCAAGAGAAGTGATTGCAGAACCTCTGGCTCTGATCTTCAGGTCGTCGTTGGCCTCTGGTATAGTACCAGAAGATTGGAGGTTAGCGAATGTTGTCCCATTGTTTAAGAAGGGGAACAGAGACTTCCCCGGGAATTATAGACCGGTGAGTCTCACTTCTGTTGTCGGCAAGATGTTGGAAAAAATTATAAGGGATAGGATTTATAGTTATTTGGAGAGTAATGAATTGATAGGTGATAGTCAGCATGGTTTTGTGGCAGGTAGGTCGTGCCTTACTAACCTTATTGAGTTTTTTGAGAAAGTGACCAAGGAGGTGGATGGGGGCAAGGCAGTGGACGTGGTATATATGGATTTTAGTAAGGCATTTGATAAGGTTCACCATGGTAGGCTTCTGCAGAAAATGCAGATGTATGGGATTGGGGGTGATCTAGGAAATTGGATCAGGAATTGGCTAGCGGATAGGAAACAGAGGGTGGTGGTTGATAGTAAATATTCATCATGGAGTGCGGTTACAAGTGGTGTACCTCAGGGATCTGTTTTGGGGCCACTGCTGTTTGTAATATTTATTAATGATCTGGATGAGGGTATAGTTGGGTGGATTAGCAAATTTGCTGATGACACCAAAGTCGGTGGTGTGGTAGACAGTGAGGAAGGGTGTCGTAGTTTGCAGGAAGACTTAGACAGGTTGCAAAGTTGGGCCGAGAGGTGGCGGATGGAGTTTAATGCGGAGAAGTGTGAGGTAATTCACTTTGGTAGGAATAACAGATGTGTTGAGTATAGGGCTAACGGGAGGACTTTGAATAGTGTGGAGGAGCAGAGGGATCTAGGTGTATGTGTGCATAGATCCCTGAAAGTTGGGAATCAAGTAGATAAGGTTGTTAAGAAGGCATATGGTGTCTTGGCGTTTATTGGTAGGGGGATTGAATTTAGGAGTCGTAGCGTTATGTTGCAACTGTACACAACTCTGGTGCGGCCGCACTTGGAGTACTGTGTGCAGTTCTGGTCCCCACATTACAGGAAGGATGTGGAGGCTTTGGAGAGGGTGCAGAGGAGGTTTACCAGGATGTTGCCTGGTATGGAGGGGAGATCCTATGAGGAGAGGCTGAGGGATTTGGGATTGTTTTCGCTGGAAAGGCGGCGGCTAAGAGGGGATCTTATTGAAACATATAAGATGATTAGAGGTTTAGATAGGGTGGATAGTGATAGCCTTTTTCCTCTGATGGAGAAATCCAGCACGAGGGGGCATGGCTTTAAATTGAGGGGGGGTAGTTATAGAACCGATGTCAGGGGTAGGTTCTTTACCCAGAGGGTGGTGAGGGATTGGAATGCCCTGCCAGCATCAGTAGTAAATGCGCCTAGTTTGGGGGCGTTTAAGAGATCCGTAGATAGGTTCATGGACGAAAAGAAATTGGTTTAGGTTGGAGGGTCACAGTTTTTTTTTTACTGGTCGGTGCAACATCGTGGGGCGAAGGGCCTGTTCTGCGCTGTAATGTTCTATGTTCTATGTTCTATGTATTCACATGGTACTGACATTCTGTATTAACTTGCATTTGTAGGCCGCGTGGCCTAATGGATAAGGCGTCTTACTTCGGTTATCATAGTGATAATGATATCAGAAAATTGCAGGTTCGAGTCCTGTCGCGGTCGTTTTAGGGAGAAATCAGGTCAAAGTTCCGGAAAAAACGAGATGTCCTTCTTCAGCTGAAAGCTCTGCATTTTCTTGCAAACATTGCAGGGCGCTATCTGAGAATGCACTTCCTTGTTGTTTTCTTCATTCAATTTTCTAATCTCATTATTTTATTCTCCTCCCAAGAAATCAATCTTATCTTTGAGATCTTAATAAATTATTGATGCTCCCGAATGGAGCAACAGGCTTTGCAGCAAATGGTTGAATCGAATTATGTGGAGGGAATTCTAATCTCCTCAGGAAGGGGTTTAATAATGAGCTGAATGAACTGTTTCTGTTAACAGCGATGAAAGGTCATGTCACTGGGCTGGTAATCCAGAGGCGTGGGAAGACGGAGTAAATCCCACCACTGGTGAAATTTAATTCATTGATTAAATCAATCTGGAATTGAAAGCTAGTGTCAGTGATGGCGGCCTTGAAACTGCCGCCGATTGTGGTAAAACCTCATCTAGTTCACCAGGGCACTTTAGATAAAGAAGTCTGCCCTCCATGTGACTGCAGACCCGGAGCAATGAGGGTGACTCTTACCTGCCCTCTGAAATGGCCGAACAAGCCACTCTCAGTTGATGGACAATTAGGGAAGGGCAACAAATGCTGGTCCAGCAGGCGACACCAACAGCCCATAAAAAGAGAATGGCCTGGTAACGGATTGAGAAACTGGATGCTTCTTCTGCTGCAATAACAAGGATGAGGGAGGCTGTAAATTAGTGAAAGATTTTGAAAAATTTCATTTCGACACAATAGGCCAGAGAAGGGCAGATAAAAATGTATCTCACTCTCTCATACATCTCATTGATGGTTGGTGGCTTTAGCACAATGATGTACATGCGACCAGCATATCAGCGAATCCTAAGAGTGTGAGAGAAATTCCATCAGTAATGCTTCCCCGACATCCTCCAGATTGAAGCGAGGCAGCATTCATGCTGGTGACTGGGAGGAGATTGTTACTCATCGTTGAAAATGGCCAAAACATTTCCCTCAATCTACAGCACGCTTTTATGAGGCAGAATGGCGGGAGAGAAGAAAGTAACAGAGAAGAAAGGTCTGTGGGCCGAGAATGGGCCTGTTCACTCACTTGAAGACCCATGGCAGTAATTCACGGCCCTGACTGGGTGTCATCCTCGAATCAAGAGACAGACAACGATAACAACTGCTTGTTACAAAATAACTATCATAAAAAACCACGTCCAACATTAATATTGGTAAAACTTCCCGATAGTCTGAACAATTCTTGTTTATTTATCCCTCTCTGGTCTGTGAGCTTCGCTCTACCTGGGTGTGCTGACATCTACTGGCCGCAACCCAGAACTTCAACAGAGGGAAGACGTTCACATCAAGTGAGGGTGTTCCAGGAAGAGGTCAATATGAATAATTAATAATGGGGTGTGATTGGGTAGACCTCGTACTTTAATCATTAAATCCACTATAGAAATCAATATTAAATTATCATTCAGTCGGCAGCATTTGCAATTTGCTATCGTCCAGAGCATTGGCAGTTGGCTCGTTGGTCGAGGGGTATGATTCTCGGTTAGGGTAATATTAGTATGCCAGAGGTTCCGGGTTTAAAACCCGGACATGCCCAGCGATCGTTCATTAAATCGGGAGCAGGTTTGAGCTCATCAGAAATCATTGCAGTGAATATGTCACTGCAGAACACGAGAAGAAACGATCGCCAGATTTAAATTTCGTTTGACCATCCAAAGGTACTGAAGGATATGACACGGGAAATTTGCGAAGAGACTGGAAATAATTTTGAGTGGCACAGTGGTTAGCACTCCTGCCTCACAGCCCCAGAGACCCCGGTTTGCTCCTGGCCTTTGCTGACTGTGCAAATTTTGCACATTCTACCCCGTGGGTTTCCTCTGGGTGCTCTGGTAGACTCCCGTGATTCAAAGATGTGCAGGTTGGGTGGATTGGCCATGTTAAATGTTCCTTTAGTTTCCAAAGATGTGTACATTAGGCACTGAATCTGTGCAATTTTGACACTTATTTTGAAATTTTTCCTCTGGCTCTTGATGAACGCTTGACTGGAACATAAAAACCTCTATCATTGAATCCCTGCATTGCAAAAGGTGGCCATTCGGCCCATTGAATCTGCACTGATTCTCTGACCTATCCACGCAACCTCACATATTTATCCTGTTAATCCTCCTAAGCTAAACATTCTGGGAGACATAAGAGTAGATTTAGCATGGTAAATCCACTTACCCTATCAATGGAGTGTGGGGGGAAACCAGAGCACACAGAGGAAAGCCACGTGGGCATAGAGAAAATGAGAAAAATACGTACAGTCACCCAAGGCCTGAATTGAGTCCAGGTCCCTGTCATTCTGCAGCAGCAGTGCGAAAGCCACTCTTATTTCTCTTTCATAAAACCAAAAGACAAAGGAGCAGAATTAGGCCACTCAGCCCATCGAATCTGCTCCGCCATTTTTCTCATTCCCATTCTGCTGTCTTTTCCCCATAACCCTTGATCCCCTTATTAACCAAGAATCTATCTATCTCTGTCTGAGATACACTCAACGACCTGACCTCCACAGCCTTTTGCAGCAAAGATTTCCATAGATTCGCCACTCTCTGGCTGAAGAAATTCCTCCTCATCTCTGTTTTAAAGGAACGTTCCTTTCGTCTGAGGTTGTGCTCTGGTTCTAGTTTTTCCTACAAGTGGAAACATCCTCTCTGTGTCCAGTCTCTCCAGGCCCCCCAGTATCATTTAAGTTTCAATACGCTCCCCCCCTCATCCTTGTAAACTCCAACGAGTACAGACCCAGAGTCCTCAACCGTTCTTCATACAACAAGCTCTTCGTTCCATGGATCATTCTTGTGAACCTCCCCTGGACCTTTTCCAAGGCCAGCACATCCTTCCTTCGATACGGTGCCCAAACTGCTCACAATACTCCAAATGATGTCTGACCAGAGCCTTTGCCAGCCTCAGAAGTACATCCGTGCTCTTGTATTCTAACCCTCTCGACATTGCATTTCCCTTCCTAACTGCCGACTGAACCTACACGTTTACCTGAAGAGAATCTTGAACAAGGGCTCCCAAGTCCCTTTGTGATCCTGAGTTCCTAAGCATTTCACAATTTAAAAAGTAATCTGTGCCTCCATTCCTCCTTCCACAGTGCATAACCTCACACTTTTCCACATTGTTTTCCTTCTGCCATTTCTCTGCACACTCTCCCAGTCAATCCAAATCCTTCTGCAGCACACCTGCTTCCTCAATGCGACCTTTGCATCTACGGGTCCTCACAGACTTCTTTCCGTGAGGAAAAATACCCAACTTCTCAATCGATCTTCATTGCTACAAATCATGGTCAATAGAATCATTCATGTGGATATCCTTTGCACTCCCTCCAAACTTCTTCAAGTGTGGTGCCCAGCATTGGACTCGGTGCTCCAGGTGTGGCCTATCTCGTGTATTTAAAATCTCAACATGATCTTCTTATTCATGTATTCAATCCTCCAATAAAACATAGTGTGTCATTTGCTTTATTACCTGCTCTCTCAACATGCCCAGCCACCTTTAAAGACTTTTGTACTGAGAAACCGAGATCCCTTTTTTATTGCATTTCGTTAAGTGTTGCTCCCTTTATTTCTCCACACTCTCAAAATGAATCAACTCACACTTCTCTGCATTGAACTTCATGTAGTTCGGTGAGTGACCCGCACAGGTGCCCGACTGTGGCAAATTGGGGAATTTCACAGTCACTTCATTGCAGTGTTAATGTAAGCCTTACATGTGACTAATAAACTTTACTTTAACTTTACTTTTCTTTACTTTTACTTCATCTGCCACTCGTCTGCCCAGAGGACAGCAATGGAATCATTCACTCAGCATCTACACATTGTTCTGAGCTTTAGGGTCTCTCAGAATAATTCACTAGGCCTCTCAACATGGAACAACCACCTCATTTCAGGGGGCAATCCAGTGAACCTTCTCTGTACCACCTCTAATGCAAACTGATCTTTTCTCAAATGTGGATACCACAGCTGCACACAGCATTGCAGATGTGGTCTCCATAAACTCCTGTACAATTGTAGCAAGACACTTTTCTTCATCTACTCCAATTCACTTGCAATAAAACCAAACATGCCATTTGCCTTTGTAATTGCTTGAATGAATAATCCAGATTGTGCTCCGAATTCTCGAGAACATTTTAAATTCGTCACATTTCAAACTCTCCTCAACTCTGAAGAGTCCCAGACACCGACAAGCATTAACTCTGTTTCTCCCCCGATAGATGCTGCCAGACTTGCATGAGGCTTCTCGCATTTTCTGTTTTTATTTCAAATTCCGTCTCTGTGCCATCCTCATCTCCTTTTAGACAGATATTTGTAATTTTTAAACTCTCCAGTGACTTATGCCACCAACTGTCATTTAATCAGTGCTGCACTTCTACTTGTTTAGAAACGACAAGAGAACAGTTCACACTCGATTCAGTGATGAATGATGAATGAGAAATTATGTGAGGAGTTGTGACAGAAAATGAGCATCTCCGCCTTCTCCCTGTAACGGGGCAGATAATAATCTAACTCCTTTCGACCGTTTCAATTGAATCTGTATCCACCGCACTTTCCAGCAGTGCGTGCCAAACTTTAAACCCTCACTGTGTGAAAAATGTTTTCCTCGTCTTCCTATTCCTTCCTTTGCTCATGATGTTCAATCTGTTCTCTCTCATTCTTCATCATTCCACGAGTGGGAACAGTTTGTCCCTATCCATTCTGTCCAGACTTCTCATGACATTTAATAGCTGTAAGTGGAACCCCTGATGGGTGGTTAGATTTTTAAACCAGTCGACATTAAGGCATTGATAAAACTCGCAGCATTCAGTTAAATGACTTTTAAATACGTTTATGAGCTAACACGAAGTAATGTGAGATGCAGTAATTTCATTCAAATGAGTAATTATGATTGTAAAATACATATGCGGATGTTTTGAATGGATTATTATTGACTTTAAGGAAGTTACCAATTGGCAGTAAACCAATCCAGATAACCCTTTGTCAAAGGGTCATCTGAACTCGAAACACGAGCTCATTTCACTCCTTACAGATGCTGCCAGACCGGCAGAGATTTTCCAACATTTTCTCTTTTGGTTTCAGATGACAGCATCCGCAGTAATTTGGTGTTATTTTAGAGTTGTACTATTGCACCTCATTTCGAGTTGTAGGACTGAGAAACGTCACTAATGAAATGGATTCGATACTTTGGAACTGTTTTCCTTTTACTTTTCATTGTCTCTTTACAATCTTCCTACCGGAATGAATCACTTCACAATTCTCAGCTTTGAATTTCATCTGTAACTTGTCCACTCATACCGTCAACTTGCCTCTGTCCTTTTTGAAGTTTTACACTATCCTCCTCATAGTTCACAATGCTTCCAAATTTCACATTGTCCACAAATTCTGAAATTGTGCCCTGTGCACCATTACGTCTGTCTAATATATCTGGTGCCTGTTCACAGTATCTACACCCTGAGTGCATATCAAACTGGATTGAGGCTTATAACAGAAAAGAGGAGCCAATGCAGATACATGCCTGCATATTCCACGTAAATGCTGCAGAATTGTAGTCAAGTGGTTTTGCTTTATTGTTAAGAGGAAGTAACAGAGGATGGTTTTGATCCATCGGCCTCTGAGCTATGGGCCCAGCACGCTTCAGCTGCGCGAGTCTGCTACAGAAAGTCCATCTTCGCTTCCACCCCCGGCCTCCGCTCCCCAGTCTCCGCCCGCTCCCCCCTCCCCCACGACCCCTGCCCCCTCCTCCCTCCTCCCCTCCCCTCCCCCTCCTCCCCCCTCCTCCCCCCTCCTGCTCCTCCCATCCCCCTCCACCTCCTTTCCCCTCCTCCCACCACGCCCGCCCCCTCCTCCCCCCGCTCCCGCCCCCTCCTCCCCCGCTCCCTCCCCCTTTCCCCTCCCTCTCCCCCCTCACCTCCCCCTCCCATCTCCCCCTCCCCTCCCCTCCCTCTCCCCCCTCCCTCTACCCCCTCCCCCACCCCTCCCCCTCCCCTCTCTTCCTCCACGTCCCCCCGGCACGGTAGCGCAGTGGTTAGCACTGCTGCTTCACAGCTCCAGGGTCCCGGGTTCGATTCCCGGCTCGGGTCACTGTCTGTGTGGAGTTTGCACATTCTCCTCGTGTCTGCGTGGGTTTCCTCCGGGTGCTCCGGTTTCCTCCCACAGTCCAAAGATGTGCGGGTTAGGTTGATTGGTCAGGTTAAAAATTGTCCCTGAGATGCGTAGTTAGAGGGATTAGTGGGTAAATATGTGGGGGTAGGGCCTGGGTGGGATTGTGGTCGGTGCAGACTCGATGGGCCGAATGGCCTCCTTCTGCACTGTAGGGTTTCTATGATTCTATGATTCCTCCTTCCCACTCCTCCCTCCCCCTCACCCTACCCCCCACCCTCGCTGCCTATCAATGTAATCCGGCAGATATTCACTTCCACACTGTTGTTTAACACCATCAGCAGTGTCAGGAGGCTCAGTCTGGCTACAAAATTCCACTGCATAACACCAAGAATAAAGGGTCAGAGAAAGACACACACAAAAGCAGCCAAAGAGGCTGTTTGTCCACGTGTAACGACAGTCACGGAATTGATCACTGATGTTTGAAAGGAGTTTTCTCTTGTAAATATGTTTATAAATATATTTACCGCTGTGTAACTGTGCTCTCTGCTCTTCAAAGATGTTCACTGTTGTTGTGCAAAGTGTTTCACTGTTTTTTTTCCTGCTGTGCTCTATGATATAGAGGTTTACAACATGGAAACAGCCCCATCGGCCCAACTTGTCCATGCCGCCCAGTTTTTTACCACCGAGCGATTCCCAATCGCCCGTGTTTGCCCCATACCCTCCAGACCCATCTTACCCATGTAACTGTCTCAATTGTTGTTGAGAGATGATTTCTGCTGTTGTGTAAGATGTTCCGCTGTTGTGTTTCCGGCTGTGTAAATGTTTTTTTTCTATTCTGTTAATATGGCCCCTGCTCTGAAAATGTGTTCCATGGTGTTTGAGAAGATTCTCCGTGAAGATGTTTCTGTCAGTAAATTGTTGCATGTTGTGTTAAGATGTTCCCCGTTCGTATGCTTTCTTGCATATAAAATTGATTCACTGCAGATTGAGGTTTTTTGGAGAAAAGAGAAGCCGATGTAAATACCTGTCTGCAGACTCCACGTAAAAGCCACAAGTTGTTTCATTGTCAGTGATAATAGGAATAGCAGAGGATGATTTCGATCCATCGACCTCTGGGTTATGGGCCCAGCACGCTTCCGCTGCGCCACTCTGCTCCGGTAAAGGCCATTTCTGCTGCCTATCAATATAGTCAGGCAGATTTTCGCTCCCGTATCATTTAATACACGTTCCAGTGTCAGGACGCTCAGCCACTGCATCAAACCGAGAATAAAACAGAGAAAAACACACAATAGCAGTAAGAGAGATTGTCTGGACACGTAACGACAGGCAAAGGTGATGGGAAACCGGCAAAGCACGGAATTGGAAAATCGATCTCTATTTTTAAAGGAATTTTCTGTTGCAAGTACATATTTGTAAATGTATTTCCTGCTGTGTAACTCTGCTCTCTGTTGTTGAGAGGTGCTTTCTGCTGTTGTGTAAAATGTTTCCCTGATGCTGTCAATATCTTTCCGGTTGTATAAATATGATCCATGTTGTGTACTTTTGAAAAATGTTCTGTTAATATATGCCCTGCTCTGTAAACGTGTTCCGTGTTGTGTGAAAATATTCTCCGTGAAGATGTTTTCTGTTCGGCAGAAAGATGATTAACTGGTCTCATAATGTTCCATATTGGGTTAAAATGTTACACGTTGTGTTAAGATGTTCTCTATTCTTGTATAAAACTCTGGTTAAACTGCAACTGGATAACGATCGCCCAATTTCGACTGCATTTTACCCTCTGTTAGTGAATGTGATTGGGGGATTCAGATTGTATCCAAACATGCACGTGAGTGAAATTTGTTCTGCATCTATCTGTCTCCGGTTGTAGTTGCGAGAGTTTATTTGTTTTATTCATTTCGAGAGGTGGGCATCACTGAAGAGGCCAGCATTCATTGCCAATCCCCAACTGACATTCGGAAGGTGATGGTTTGCTGCTTTCTTGATGTTTCCCGATCCTATGCTTCCTTGCATATAAAATTGATTCACTGCAGATCGAGGTTTTTTGGAGAAAAGAGAAGCCGATCTAAATACCTGTCTGCAGACTCCACGTAAAAATCACAAGTCGTTTCATTGTCAGTGATAATAGGAATAGCAGAGGATGGTTTCGATCCATCGACCTCTGGGTTATGGGCCCAGCACGCTTCCGCTGCGCCACTCTGCTCCGGTCAAAGCCGTTTCTGCTGCCTATCAATATAGTCAGGCAGATTTTCGCTCCTGCATCATTTAATACACATTCCAGTGTCAAGACGCTCAGCCACTGCATCAAACCGAGAATAAAACAGAGAAAAACACACAATAGCAGTAAGAGAGATTGTCTGAACACGTAACGACAGGTAAAGGTGATGGGAAACCGGCAAAGCACGGAATTGGAAAATCGATCTCTATTTTTAAAGGAATTTTCTGTTGCAAGTACACATTTCTAAATATATTTCCTGCTGTGTAACTCTGCTCTCTGTTGTTGAGAGGTGCTTTCTGCTGTTGTGTAAAATGCTTCCCTGATGCTGTCAATATCTTTCCGGTTGTATAAATATGATCCATGTTGTGTACTTTTTAAAAACGTTCTGTGAATATATGCCCTGCTCTGTAAACGTGTTCCGTGTTCTGTGAACATATTCTCCCGTGAAGATGTTTTCTGTTCGGCAGAAAGATGATTAACTGGTCTCATGATGCTCCACATTGGGTGAAAATGTTGCACGTTGTGTTAAGATGTTCTCTATTCTTGTATAAAAATCTGGTTAAACTGCAACTGGATAACGATCGCCCAATTTCGACTGCATTTTACGCTCTGTTAGTGAATGTGATTGGGGATTCAGATTGGATCCAAACCTGCACGTGAGTGAGATTTGTTCTGTATCTATCTGTCTCTGGTTGTAGTTGCGAGTGTTTATTTGTTTTATTCATTTCGAGAGGTGGGCATCACTGAAGAGGCCAGCATCCATTGCCAATCCCCAACTGACGTTAAGAATGTGATGGTTTGCTGCTTTCTTGAACTGCTGCAGTCCATGAGGTGTCGGTACAGCCACAGTGCTGTTCGCCAGACAGTCTTTCAGGATTTTGCCACTCTGACAGCGAAAGAGCCGCGATGTATTTCCAAGTCAGGATGGTGAGTGGCTTGAGGGGGAGCTTGCAGTGCTGGTGTTCCCATGTATCTATTGCCGCTGTCCTTCGAGATGGTAAGAACATAAGAACATAAGAAATTGGAGCAGGAGTAGGCCATCTAGCCCCTCGAGCCTGCCCCGCCATTCAATAAGATCATGGCTGATCTGATAGTGGTTTAGTTCCACTTATCCGCTCGCTCCCCAAAACTGTTAATTCCCTTATTGATCAGAAATCTATCTACCTGTGACTTAAACATATTGAACGAGGTAGCCTCCACTGCTTCAATGGGCAGAGAATTCCAGAGATTCACTACCCTCCGAGAGGAGATGTTCCTCCTCAACTCTGTCCTAAACTGACTCCCCCTTACTTTGAGGCTGTGTCCTCAAGTTCTTGTTTCCTTTCTAAGTGGAAAGAATCTCTCTGCCACTACCCTGGTAGAGGTGGTGGGCTTGTGGGTGCAGTCTAAGAAGAGTAGATGAAGAAATATTGCTCCCATTGCCTGAGGAGAGAAGGATGGCTTTTAATGTGCAGAGTATATAGGACCTGGGATGCACTGCCTGAGAGGGTGGCAGAGGCAGCATCAAATCAGGGCTGTCAAGGGGGAATGGAATCAGCACCTGAAGTGAAAGGATTTCCATGGTTATGAGACAAGGACGGGAAAGGGATGAGCTGAGTTGTTCTTGTACAGACCAGCAGAGAGACAAAGGGCCGAATGATCTCCCTTTCTTTGCTGTATCCATTCTAAGATTCGAGGTGTATGAGTGTTGGACTCATTCTGTATCGCTCTGTCTCTGGTGCGACATATGTGTGTGATGTTCATTATGAATCTCTCTGAGAGACTTTGCAAATCTGTACACATTCTATCTGGAAGGTACATAATTGAAACAGGGCCTTTTGTTCTAATTAGTACATGATTCCACACTATCCTCTACTAAAAATCTTCAACGTAACATCATCTGCTTATCTCTGAAATTCATTCTCCATCGTCTCATTACCGAGATTTTCCTTTCGTACATCTGTGCAAGTCGACTCAACTGCTCCAGGTAATAGCAAATTCGAAGTTATACTAACTGCATTGAAAAGTACATTAATATTGATTTCTCTATGGAATGTAATGCCGATATCCAATCACTAACTCCTGTTTGATCTGTCTCTGCAACAGCGACAGTTAAGATGCATTTTTCCGCTCTACTGCAGTTCTGTATTGCGGCCAGTGTATGTCAGCACACTCTGGTAGGCTGAAGTTCAGACATCAGAGAGGGACACAGCAGACAAGAATTGTTCACATCATATTGAACCTGGGACTGAGGAATTTAGAAATACTAAATGTTTTGGCCATTTCATTTTGAAATCTACCAGTACGCTGCTTCCCTCTGTATTCGTCATTTAAATCCTGATAAATGAGCATGGCTAGGCTTATAATTGAATGTATTAGTGCCGGTTGGCATTATATTTGGAACCAAATGGCATTTGAATCATTAGCTTAGTTAGAATTTTATTCAGCAACAGTTTAATTATTAGTACAAACCTATTAAAGCATATATTTCAGAAGGTTTTACCTATTTCTGATTGGGGATATTATATAGAGAGAAATTTGCTTTTCTTGATATATGTTACTGACCTATATCTGGGAGCTTAGGTTTCGATCTCAAAATTTGTCAGTGGTGCAAAATTTGAAAATATTATGATTTTTAGTGAGGAGGATATTGATAATCTGCAAGAAGATATAGACAGTCTGGTGGAATGGGCAGACACGTGACAGATACAATTTAATTAATGTAAGGAAGTGTGAAGTGATGCATTTTGGTCCGAAGATCGAGGAGAGGTGATATAAAATAAAGGATACACCTTTACCCGTCCTAATTCCCATTGCACCTTTACCATGCCAAGATTCCACAGTCTATTCACCCATCACAGAACCCATTGAATATCCAGCCTGCAGTCTACATTGCACATTCTACTTGCACATTCATCATTCAACATTTTACACTCCCATTTTCCGATGTACCTTCATCTTGCAACATCTCCCTGCGCCGTCTCACAAGCCAGCCAACGTCGCACCTCCACTCTGTCCATTGCCCATGCTAGGCTTATCCTGCCCAGTCCGCATTGTGTTTCACTTTGCTCAGTTACAATGCCCAGATTGCACACTGTTCCAACTTTTATATTCTCCATTAATAATAAGTGAATAAATAGAACCATCCCTTGATTAAACACTGTCATCTTTTAGTAGGTGAATTTCATGAAGTGCTGTGTGTGGTTCCCTCCTTGACCTTGATGCTTCTGTACAAATGTAGTCAAAGGAAAATTATCCAAATATATCTTCAATTCTCCTGCTCATTCACAAGGAAATGAGCGGGTGATGGATACAGTTCCATAGTAGGTTTAGAAGATAGAGAATGGATTTACAAATTTAAAATCCAAGGGAGAGATCAATGCCTGGAGTTGTTTTCAGGCTGTGGCGACGAGAATAACAATGCACATTTTCAATTTGAATTGTTCAAAATACTCGAACGGAATATCTATTGTGGATGAAAGGAAACTTTAAACTGTGCAACTGTGCTGTGCTTCAGCGGCTTGTCATATAGTCATAGCGGTTTACAGCATGAAAACAGGCCCTCGGACAACTTGTCCATGCCGCCTTTTTTTCAAAATGCCAAAGCTAGTCCCAATTGCCCGCATTTGGCCCATATCCCGCTATACCCATCTTACCCATGCAACTCTCTAAATGCTTTTTAAAATACAAATTTGTACCCGCCTCTACTACTGCATCTGGCAGCTTGTTCCAGACACTCACCACCCTCTGTGTGAAGGAAATTGCCCCTCTGGACCCTTTTGTATCTCCCCCTCTCACCTTACAGCGATGCCCTCTAGTTTCAGATTCCCCTACCTTTGGGGAAATATATTGACTATCTAGCTGATCTATGCCCCTCCTTATTTTATAGACCTCTATAAGATCACCCCTCAGCCTTTGACAGTCCAGAGACAAAAGTGCCAGTCTATCCTGCCTCTCCTTATAACTCAAACCATCAAGTCCTGATAGCATCCTAGTAAATCTTTTCTGCCCTCTTTCTAGTTTAATAATATCCTTTGTATAATAGGGTGACGAGAACTGTATATAGTATTCCAAGTGTGGCCTTACCAATGTCTTGTACAACTTCAACAAGACGTCCCAACTCCTGAATTCAATGTTCTGACCAATGAAACCAAGCATGCCGAATGCCTTCTTCACCACTCTGTCCACCTGTGACTCCACTTTCAAGGAGCTATGAACCTGTACCCCAAGGTCTCTTTTACAGGAATCTCCATTCATCCATCGCCTGCTGAGCATATCCAGCATTGTCGGTTTTTGATTCTGGTTTCCAGCTTCCAGCTTTGCGTTGTGTTCTGTGCAGGTGTTTAACTGGAACAGGGAACAGATTCTGATCAGCGCTGTGACAGATAGAGTAGAATGTGCCCCCGACTATCAAGCCTGTGAGATTACATTCCGAGCTGCCCACGAGAATAAGGAAGAGAAAGAGGGAGGATCATTCTGTGATGGACAGATTTCATGTACAAAGGACAAAATGGTCTGTATTCCCACAGCTGTTTTAACAGACATAAGATGTAGCAACATGACTTGCAATCAATAAAGTCCCTCTTCACAGTCCTTGACTTTTTAACTACGAGATTGTTGAACTTTCCACATTGTCAAACATCCATATATGGACAAGTAAAGCAAACTTCCAGCATGTGGCGCTTTGGGTAGCGCGTTAGACATCTAAATAATGGCAAGTCAGCCATTCAAAGGTTGTGGGTTTCAGTCCCACCAGAATCGGACTTGGGGTCCGATTAGTAGAAAGCAGGTTGCTGCTCCGTTGATGTGATTCAGCTTCGGCACCGACATTTCCTGCTCTGCCATCTCTTCATGCTGCTTCTGTTTATTGGCTCCCAGGGAAACCACTGACTCAAAAATAAATCGCAAACCCCGGGGGCTTTCTTAAAGTTTGACACGACGTTCGCTGGTTGGGTGAGAAATAGTAGCATCTTTTTCAATTAGATATTTCGCTTCTTTTGAAGATCACGAAGATTAAACAACACACACGTGCAACAACAACAACTTATAAATAACTACAATCAATAAATAAATATCAGTGCCCTGCAACCTGGTGGTGTTATTCTGATGTGTCTGCTGCGCTTGTCCTTCTAGGCGGTCGTGGTCGTGGGTTTGGAAGGTGCTGGCAAAGGAGCCTTGCTTTGTTGCTGCAGTGCATCTTGTAGATGGCGCAAACTGCTGCCATTTTGTGTCGGGAGTGGAGGGAGTGAAGCTTTATGCATGGGAAGCGAATGAAGTGGGAAGCTTTGTCCTGGATGGTGCCAAGTTTTTGCAGTGCTGTTCAAATTGCATTCATCCAGGCAAGTTATCTCAGGAAACCAGGTGCTCGGGTTTCCTCCCACTGTCCAAAGATGAGCAGGTTGGGTGGATTTGGCCATGCTAGATTGCCCCTTGGTCACCAAGGTGTATGTATCGGTAGATTAGCGGGGTGGATGCGTGGCTCTGCGGGAATAGGTCCTGTGTGCGATTCTCTGTCGGAGAGTCGGGACAGACTCGATGGGCAGAATGGTCTCCTTCACCACTGTCGGGATGGTGTGATTCTAAGGCGATTTGACTCTGTTCGAAATTCCCTGAGAAAACAATGGAACGCTATGTTTGTAGAACTTGGAGAATTGGATTTATTGCAAATTAAATGTTTTTTTACTGCAAGATGATGAAAGTATCTGGATCACGTTTAATAAATAGGCAAGATATTTGAGGAGACTCTCGAACTATGTTTTTTTATCGTTGTAGATTATCCACTGTGAAGGGAAAGACAACATTGACAAGCAAGAAATGGATATTGCGACTTACGCAGTTGCAAAGTTCACTGGAAAGGAATCCGAGGATCTGAATCCAGAATCGTCTGGTTTACTAAATCGGTGCTTTAACCAAGTAAGCCACAGAGCCTGATTCCGCTCTTCGTGGGTACAGCAGAATGCTGGAAATACATTCCAGATCTGGTGGTATTAGTGAAAAAAGAGATATTACCAGATCTGTAACGTACCTCTGAAAATAGAGATAGTTCACATTTCAGATGCAGACCTTGCACGGGAATGACCGGTTCTCTCTCCACAGATGCTATGGGATCTCGGATAGATTCATGAAAGAAAAATAACTGAATCCCACAGTGGCCCATCGAGACTGCACCGATTTCCCTGTAAACATTTCAAATCCGCCTTTCCCCGACACCCGCCCATCAGGGTCTCAGGGGAGGTGCTCCTTAGGAATTCACAAAAGAAAGCACATCAGAGGGAATCACACAAATCACTCAGTGAAACACTTCCACTAAACATTGAGCGGTTTAACGTGAGCTTGGTTCCACTTACTGTTTTCAGACACACATCTGGTATAAAAGTAGCCGTGTTCAGGATGTGATTCACACACAGTTTTCTGCTCTGAAGGCAGATGTGCTCCTTCTGTGGCACGAGGTGATTTTTTAAAAAGTACTTTATTCATACGGGATATGTGTGCCGCTGGCGCGAGAAGCATTTATTGTCCAAATTAATAATCTTTGAGTAATTGGCGATGAATTCATTCTGGTGCCGCTGCAGTCCATGTGGTATATGTGCACATACACTCCTGTTCGGGAGGGAGTTCCAAGATTGTGAGCCAGCCAGGGGAACGGTGATACATTTCCAAGTCAGGTTGAAGTGTGTCTCGGAGTGGAACTCACAGGTGGTCGTTGTTTCTCAGCATCAACTGCCCTTGTGCTGCCAGGTGAGAAATTTCTTGGGTTTGGATGCTGCTTCGCGAACGAAAAATTACTGTCAGGAGTGGGATTTGAACCCACGCCTCCAGAAGAGACTGCGACCTGAACGCAGCGCCTTAGACCGCTCGGCCATCCTGACTACATTGGCCAAGTGTAAAATTTCTGCACAAGTCGATCTGAATTCCATCTTTATTGTCATTACATTTATAACTCGATGTATTTTTCCATTTTTGAACCCCAACCAGAGTCCTGTATCTGAGTCCCATCCTTTCCCAAGCCGCCGGGGGCTGAGGACTTCTCATTGCTGGATTGCGCTGTTTGCTCAAATCAACAAAGACCCAATTCCCGCCCTCCCTGTTCCTTACACGAAGGTGTTGAGAGTGTCAGATCTGAGCAACGTGAAGTATCCAATAGGAGAGTTATATCCTGGCGACAGGAATATCTCTCCGCAGCTGCTTTCGGAGCTGCTGAATATTTCCAGCATTTCCTCTTTCTGATTTTGTCCCTTCATTACAGGAGTTCATTTACTGACAACCCAAAACTTGTCTCGAGTGCGCAGGTCCAGACAAACCTTTTCTGTGATCTTCACACAGACACGTTCACTCTTCACTTTCCAACTCACAAGCTTTAAAATCGGCTGCTTCCACACTCAGCACCCTGCGGCATTGCCTTCAACCCTCACCCCACCCTCCACCCGACCACCAGGGTCTCAGTAGTACAAATGCTTCTTGGGAATTCACAAAAGCAAGGGGATCACAGTGTTTGTGAGGGAATATAAAAGGTTAATCCACACTCACAAACGGACTGATTATGTGAGAATCTCTCTCTCTCACGTACACACACACACACACACAGAGAGACCACCACCACCACCACCAAGGCAAATGGTGAAATTTCATCAATTAAGAACATCTGGGATTAAAAGTCTGACGACCATGGATCGATTGTCAAAAGGAAGACAACTGCTTCACTAATGTCCTTTAAGCAATGAATATTTTAACTGGTTTGGACCTAAATGGGGCCCCCGACACACAGCAACTTTGGTGACTCTAAGCTGCCCTCTGAGGTGACCTATCAAGCCGCTCAGTTCAAGGGAAATTTAGGATGGGCAATAATGCGGGCCCAGCCAGCGACACCCACATCCCAGGAATGAATAAACAACATTAGTCGTTGAGTGAAAATGAGGGGATACAGGAATTCAGTTGCAGTACCAAAGGTTGACAGAGACAGAATTAATTGAGAAACCATGTTTCAGTTCCGGAAGCTGACAGTCAGAACAAGTCACTTCTCCACGCACAGTTTAACTGATCGAATCAGAAAGATCCCAATCTTCATTGAGCAGCAGATAATGCAAAACACAGTCTGAATACAGACAGATGCACCAGAAAAAGCATTCATTCTGGTTGCATCACAGCTTGGTGCGGCTCCTGCTCTGTCCAGGACCGCAAAAAATCGACAAAGTGTCGTAAACAAAGCCAGTTCATCACGCAAACCAGCCTGCCATCCATTGACACGCCCGCGTTGCCTTGGAAAAGCAGCGAGTTGAAGCAGCCACACACCGTGGACAGATTATCTACCACCGGCTTCTGTCGAGAACTGGATACAAAAATCTGAGGGCAGGCACGAACCAAGTAAAGAACAGCTTCTTCCTTGTTACCATCAGAATTTTGATTGGACCTACCTCGTATTAATTTGATCTTTCTCTACATGTTGCTGTGACTGTAACTCTACATTGTGCGCTCTCTTCTTTCCTTCGTTTTGTATGGTATGCTTTGTCTGCGTAGCATGTAAGAAACAATACTTCTCACTGTGTACTAATGCATGTGACAAGAATAAATCAAATCAAATAAAATCAAAGAATATGACACAGATATAAAGGTCAAGTCGCCGTAGTTGCAAATGACCAGAGGCTGCTTTCCCCCTCAAAAGGGAGAGCTTACTGGTGGCGATTTAGCCCAAGGGTTACCATACCTCAGGCGACAGGCAATGCTTGGAATATCTAATGTGCGATCGAATAGTACATCTGGATTTTCTTTGCAGAAAATTTGTATCAAAATCCTGATGTTGTTTTTAAATCCGGGGATAATATACGGCTGTTACAAACTGCCCTGCCACCTTCAATGATTTGTACACAGGTCCATATATTTCCCGCTGTTCCTGTTTCCCCTTTTGGAATTATATCCTTTATTTTGTATTGTCTCTTTGCGTTCTTCCCACCAAAATGAATCACTTAATCCGCCACATGTCCCCCCATTCCACTAAGCTGTCTGTGTCCTTTCAGAGTTCGACTGGAATTTCTGTAGCTCTTTTCAGAACCAAAGGGCGTCCCAAATCATTTCACTGATAATAAAGGATTTTTGAAATATAGTCATTGTCCAATTGCTGAACTTTTGAACTGTCTGTTCGATACGTCAGAAATTCCCATATGGGGATGGGGAATAAGTGCACCAGGTGTGGCTCTGTGGCGCAACGGATAGTGTGTTAGATTCCTCGTCATTGTCTGGCGAGACAATCAAAGGTAAACTTTGAAGAAATCAGCTGTTCATAAACTGGTTAGTTAGATGTTGGTTATAGTTGCGATGACCGAGTTGTTCAGGCGTTTGATTTAAAATCTAATGTGGTTCACCGCGCAGGTTCAAGCCCCCAGGGTTTCGAGAGTGGATGAAACTGTTCATTTTCTTTAATCACCTCCAGAGGGCTGATCACTGACTGGAAAACTGATCGCCATTCCTATTGGATTTTGTGAAGATATCGACGAAATATTGAGTGAACAGATGGAAAAGAAGACGATAACAATGTCTGTTTGACTTCTGTATTTTGGGAGCCGATCGTGGCTCTGCGAGGAGAAAGGGGTGAGGTCAGAGGTGCGGGAGACGAATAGGGCACGGTTGAGCGCCTAACCAAACACCGAGGGTCGGGGTGGAGGCACCTTGGTGTCAGGAAGTTGGAGTTCATGTCAGGAGCGCCGATTTGGAAAGAGGCATCAGGGGAACAGTTCCGACTGAGGTGAACAAACTAGGAGAATGGGGATGGCGTCCTTACAGGGATCGGGGTATGAGGATCTGTACTCGGCGTGTGAGTCGGTGGGGCTTTAGTTACTGGTGGTCAGTCTATCTAGAATTGGAGTCAGACAGGTCAAGGAAGGGTAGGGAAGTGTCGGATTTGGACCATGCGAAAATGCGAGGGCAGAAAATGGAAGCAAAATCGCTATTTTTTCCAGGCGCAGATGAGAGCAGGAAGCAGCACCGATACAGTCATCGACGTAACGGAAAAAGAGTTGGGGGGTGGGAAGAGGGGGTGGCGGGGTGGGGGGGGGGGGGCGGTGGCGGTGGCTGAACAGGACTGGAACAAGAAATATTCCACATACTCCACAAAAATCACTCACTTTCAGGCGCGTAACCGGAGCCTAACGGTGCCTTTTGTGATGCTATCTGAAGATTACAGTTTCCAACCCAGTCACTTTGTACAGAAATCTGGTGGAACCTCCTCAAAACTGAGCCTGTTGACTGAAATCCACTATTTCTTTCAGAAATTGCAGGGAGCTTTCTCAGAATTACTTCCCTTGTAACTTTGTCCATTTAATTCTCACTTATCTTAGAATTTTTGATCCGAACAATTCCACAATATCTGTTTGATCTGGATAAATTATTGATGTTCCCAACTCGAACAAAATGCTTTGTTATCAATCGGCCAAGGGGAATTTTGTGGATGGAATTCTAATGTTTAATAATGAGCTGAATGAACTGTTTTTGTTCACAGGGATGAAAGGTTATGTCACTGGGCTGGCAATCCAGAGGTCCGGACTAATATTTGGGGACACGGAGTAAATCCCACCACGGCAGCTTGCAAAATTCAAATTCACGGATTTAATACATAGAAACATGGATAGAAAACAGAAACAGGAGTTGGCCATTCGGCCCAAATAATGCTGGAATTGAATGCAAGCTTCAGAAATGGCGGCCTTGAAATTTCCGTCGATTGTTTTCCAGAGACAACATCACAGAACAACAGAGAACATGTCACACAACAGGACACGCCTTTACAGAACCGAGAAAACTTCTGCTCAAGATGGATCATATTTACACAACCGGGAACACATTTACACAACAGGGAACACATTTACACAACAGGGAAGAATTTGACACAACCACAGTGAAGATCTGTCAACGACAGAGTCACAGTTCCACAACAGAGAGAACAGTTACACAGCACAGAACACAGTTAAACAGCAGGAAATAGATTTCAAAACAGGGCCTGGCTTTGTGTAACAGAAAACAGCTTTTCAGAAATAATCATGTTTTCCATCTCAGTATCTTGCTGGTTTGCTCGGCACCTTTTCTGTCTGTCATTGTGCGTGTATCCTGATAGTCTCTTACTGCTTTTCTGTGTGTCTTTCTCTATCTGTTACACTCGAGGTGATGTCATGTGTTATTGTCCAGCCAGGGTGTGCGTCCCACCACGGAGGTTGTTGTTTTAAATCAATAGTTGTCGGACTGCCGCGCAACAGTCATAGGCAGGAAGCCATTATGTTTCGGAGCAGAGTGTCGCAGCGGAAGCGGCCCGTAACCCAGAGGTAGATGGATCAAAACCACCCTTTGCTATCGTGTTTTCACTCGCATCAAAAAGGCATATTCGGCTGCTGTCCAAGAGCAAATCTGGATTTTCTCGGCAGCAAATTTGCTTCGTCATGTTGATTTGTGTTACCGTGGGTGGCACAGCGCATTTGTCCCAGATTTAGTTCAGTTGGCTGTGCAGCAGATTCAGCCAACAGCTCCCGATCATTTCCCGTATCGGTTGAGATTATTGATACAGGCCCCGCCTTCTCAGCCTTGCTCCCCGCCTGAGATGTGAATCCTCCGGTTAAATCACCAGAAGTCAGCTCTCCCCTGAGATGTCCGCTGAATCATCTCGGACCGTGGACGTTGCTTTAAATTTACAAACAGCAAAAATATGACCTGCTCGTGGAAACCGGAGGTATCCCTAAAATATCATTTCATCATAATTTCGAAATGTATCATTTCGCGAACATTTGCAAACAATCAACTTTCCCCGGATGCAGAATCCAAAGACGAACTGCAGAAATCCTCCAGGAGCCTGACGTGAATTAAACACGGAACCTTCTGACCTGGAGGGACCTGATAAATTAACTGTCTCCCTCTTTACTTTCTATGGATTTACATCGAATGGAAGAGTTACAACGAACCGAGATTAATGAGAGAGCAGGACCACAACATTGTCCTGCGGGAGAAATGTCTTCTTGTTGCGGGTGTTAAGAGCACAAGAGCTGGTTTGGGGCAGTATAGACGCATGACGAGGTGGCCGAATGGTTAACGCGATGGACTGCTAATCCATTGTGCTCTGCACGCGTGGGTTCGAATCCTATCTTCGTCGTAGATGCATTTTCTCCGTCTTCGTATTGACCCACTGATTGAGGGTGGACTGATGTTGAGGTTTCCGAACAAACGTGAAGTTTCAACCGAGTTCTGCAGGTATTTGGGGTGAATAATCCAGCACCATTCCATATTCCTCATCCAAATGAGAAACTCGAGCTGGCAATCGATTCAAATCACGACACCAGCTTTGGGCAGGGGTTTGCCACCAGGAGAACATGTGGTTTCAGAAGCTCCAAAACAGCCTCCAGCTTCATTTGAGGCACCAGTTGCGGATTTTGTCTTTCCAGAATCGGACGTTCCGCCATGAAAATTAGTGCCGGGTTAGGTGGAATGGTCATGTTCAATTGCCCCTTACTGTCACGAGTATTAGCATGTTAAATATGTGGGGTTATGGGATTGCTGATTGCGCCGGCTCGATCAGCCGAATGGCCTCCTGGACTGTAGGGATTCTATGAAGTTCAGGGCGACAGTTTCACTTCTTTGGGAATTTCTCCAACTGTTCTCGGATAAGATTAAAATTTCTAACCAGTCAATGCCTGTTTGAGGACTGGCAAGGAATAGGGCTGACATTGAATAGGTTCATATTGAATTAGTTACAGCAAATTGATTCTTTAAGAGGTGTTGGTGCAATGCTTTCAGAGAGACTGTCAGAGTTCCTTTTTTTGTTCAGTCATTTTGTTAATCTACTTGGAGCGGGTGCAGTTTGTCAACATCTGTGCCTCTTGCTTGGCCACCTCTGTGGGCAGCAGCAGCTCCAAGAGTCAAGTGGGCGATGGTGGTGACTGTGTGAGCACTCGATCAAGGTTCCTGGCCATCACATTGGTGACTTATTTAATTAGCTATCGCAGGTCAGAACAGAACAGGACATCTGAAATGAAATTCATTCAAGATTCTCATTATTCATGAGTTATTAATGGAAATATTTCTACGATTTGCTTCCTGTGTAAACTTCGTTGCAATGAAAGAATAGGCCTCAAAGCTATTCAATGAGTTCTCAGTCAGAAACAACAGTGAAAAGGGGGGTTAAACTGTGCAGAAAAACGCGACAGCCAAGATCAGTTTACAAATTGTGTTATGGACACACCTTCGTGAGCAACGAAAGTAATTCCGTAATTATAACTAATGAAAATAACAACCTATTTAACAGATGGTGGTGTAGTGGTGAGCATGGCTGCTTTCCAAGCAGTTAGCCCGGATTCGGTTCCCGGCCATAGCACTGGTCATTTATTTAGGTCCTTATCTACGGCCTCTTGCGTTTCAAATCATGTGGTCAAAAACAGTTCAAACGCAGCATTTGCCGGAAATGAAACAAAAAGGACGTCCCGTTTAAATATTATTTATTCGGACGGAAAATTCCGCTTCAAATTCTCTCTGCAGAAAAAAATTATTGAAACAGAGGAAGAAGTCTCTGTGCTAATGAATGAGTTCTCAGTCAGAGACAAAGATATAAAGTAACGGGAACCGAACACAGTTGACCTCCCTGACTGTGATCTCAATAATCCTGATGAAGTCAATATGAACGTTACTGAGGTCGTTGCATCGACTGGCCAATAAACAGCTCCGATGGCAGGGTGGTTCAGGCGTTCGACTTGGAATCTAAATTTGCTTTGATTGGAGACATTTTTAACCGAAAGAACAGGCCTCAAAACTATTCAATGAGTTCCCAGGCAGGTACAATATTAAAAAGTAGGCTTAAACTGTCCAAAAAACAAGAGTGAACAATTTCAGTTTACAAAATGTGCGTCAGGACCACCTGGTGTCTGAGGAAATCGACAACTAAGGCACTTCCGTAATTATAACAAATGTCAATAACCATTGCTTAAACATAGCGAGCGATGGTGGTATAGTGGTGAGCATAGCTGCCTTCCAAGCAGTTGACGTGGGTTCGATTCCCGCCCATCGCATTGGTAATGTAGTTATGACTTCATTTTGTGGACAAAATAAAATTCGAACGCGGCAATTGCCGATAAATACGCTTCCCGTTCTAACTTTATTTATTTCGGACCGAGAATTCGGTTTCAATTTCTTTATCCTGAAAACAATGTTGAAATAGAAGAATAATTGAACAAATGAATTCTCAGTCAAACATAAGGACACCAAATAAAAATAGAGGAACACATGTCAGCTCACACACTGCTCACTGCACAATCCTGGTGCTTGATGAAGTTAACATGAACATCGCTGAGGTGATTACATCATTTTGAGAGATAAGCAGCTGCGTTGGCCGAGTGGTTAAGGCGTTGGACTCAAAACCATCGTTTCCTCGCGAAGGTTCAAACTCTGTGCGCAATGAGCGAGATTGGAAATGTTTAATTGGCTTCTCCAGGACAGCCCATGATATTGAATTCTAATTTACTGTGGGCTCTTTCTATAAAGACCGGGAACTGTGCTGGCATCGACAATATAGGCCGAATGGCTTCTGTGCTATAACTTCCATGAGAAAAATCATGACTTGAGAAGAAAGAAAAAGAGCAGCACAAGGACAAAACAAGGTCTTATTTCAGAGAAAGATTCTTGTGTCATGACACACAGGACATAAGAAATACACTTCATCAGAATACATTGAATGAATGAGAATTTCAAAATGCTGCTTAGATGATGAAATATCACGTTCATTCAAAACATGCTACAAGCTGGACATTACTGGGCGTTTCGTATTCCTGCTTAAAACAGTTTGGGAATGGAACGAACATGTGGAACATAAGGAAGAATAATCATATTGGAACGTTAGTAAAAGAGGATTATAGACAATCATAAGACATCAGGAAATTTCATGTTAGAATTAATTTCAAAATGTCTATGGATTAAGTGGTCACTCAGCCCAGGACTCCAAACACAAGCGAAAAAGTGATGGAATATATTCAGATCTTAGAGAATTCTGCAACCAAATCGATGTTGCTTTAAAATCTCCCAATAATTTCTGACAGATCCAACCGAGCTGGGCAGCTCAATGAGAAAGCAGCTGTTGCCATGTTTACGCATCAGATGTATTTCTGGCAGAAAATGATATCCGAGAGTGCGTGGAAAATGTGTGTGAGAGTCAGAACTGGGTCCGAAATGAAACCAGTGGTGGCGGCACAGAGCAACTGAAAGGAAGAGAGCGGATGGTGCAGAGACAAGCTGTTGTCAGCTCCCGGATCCTCCAGCTGTGTTTCTCTCTCTTCACAAACTCTCCCACTACAATTAAAATTAGACTATCTCGATTCTCAGACTGACTTATTTCTGTTACTGAAATCCGAACGTTTCCTGTCGTGAAAATTCCATCTGAATTCAAGGCAGCAATTCCCACTTCAACCCGTTTCTTTCCTGCATTGATCGCGCTTTTGTCGACTGAAACCTTAAAATCGACCCAAACTTTCCCTTAAATTCTCTCTTCAGGTCTGAGCAGCGCGATCCAATGACAGGAGAATCTTGTGATTTGACACAAGAAGGACTGGGAAATCAGCCGCTGAGGGCGGACACACAAACACAGTAACATTAGTCTAACCCAGCCGCCCCTTTAGCACACTCTCGCGGACACAGTGTTCACCTCTGCACATTGACAGGTCAAACTGTGTCTCAGATTGGCAGCTCCGAGGACAGGCTTTCCTCTCCTCTCGCTCTGTGCTGTGGATTCGGGGAGAATAATTGGAGTTTCCCAGCTCAGTAACTATTAAAGCCTCTGAGGCTGGCGATGCTCACAGTGTCTGTTCCCCAGATTCGGGGGGCTGCAGCCAATCAGAGTTGTGCCTGGTTTAACCCAGAACTGTTTGAAATTATGATCTTGTTCACAAGCTGAATTCTATTTGTTCAGATGAAGATACAGATGGTTTGCACTCAGTCATTAACCAACAAGATCCCCCCTTCATATACAGTTAATGTATAGGAGGCATCGGATCCCAACAGCGCGGAAGGAGGCCACTCGGCCCAGACATTCTGCGCCGACTCTCCGACGGAGAATCCCTCCCTGCAACCACAAGTAATTACACTGCTAATCCCCCCGACAAGAAGGGTCAATTCAGCCTGGCCAATCCACCTAGTCTGCAAATCGTTGGGGATGGGAGTAAACCGGAACACCCGAAGGAAACCCACGCACACGGGGAGAACGTGCAAACTCCACACAGACAGGCATCCAAGAATGTTAGTAATGAAATTCAGTTTTCTGCCGGTTACAAACGCTGGGGATTCCCCTTCAATTTGTGGCATCTGGGAATCAGCGAAGCATCCAAAAATAGAACTGACAATATATATAACCACGGTAGGTATTCACATGGTACTGACATTCTGTGCAATATTGCATCTGTTGACCGCGTGGCCTAATGGATAAGGCGTCTGACTTCGGCAATCGTAGTGATGATGCTATCAGAAAATTGCAGGTTCGAGTCCTGTCGCGGTCGTTTTATGCAGAAATCTGGTCGAAGTTCCGGAAAAAAACGAAATGTCCTTCGATAGCTGAAAGCTCTGCATTTTCTTGCAAACGTTGCCGGGCGTTATCTGAGAATGCACTTCCTTGTTGTTTTCTTCACTCAATTTTCTAATCTCATTATTTTATTCTCCTCCCAAGAAATCAATCTTATCTTTGAGATCTTAATAAATCATTGATGCTCCCGAATGGAGCAACAGGCTTTGCAGCAAATGGTTGAATCAAATTCTGTGGAGGGAATTCTCACATCCTCAGGAAGAGGTTTAATAATGAGCTGAATGAACTGTTTCTGTTTACAGGGATGAAAGGTTATGTCACTGGGCTGGTAATCCAGAGGCGTGCACTAATCATTGGGAAGACGGAGTAAATCCCACCATTGGTGAAATTTAATTCATTGATTAAATCAATCTGGAATTGAAAGCTAGTATCAGTGATAGCGGCCTTGAAACTGTCGCCGATTGTTGTAAAACCTCATCTGGTTCACCAGTGCACTTTCGATAAAGAAGTCTGCCCTCCATGTGACTGTTGACCCAGAGCAATGAGGGTGACTCTTACCTGCCCTCTGAAATGGCGGAACAAGCCACTCTCAGTTGATGGACAATTAGGGAAAGGCAACAAATGCTGGTCCAGCAGGCGACACCAACAGCCCATAAAAAGTAGAATAATTATGTAGAAAGAGAATGGCCTGGTAACGGATTGAGAAACTGGATGCTTCTTCTCCTGCAATAACAAGGCTGAGGGGGGTCTGATGCTGGGCTGTAAATTAGTGAAAGATTTTGAAAAATTTCATTTCGATACAATAGACCAGAGAAGGGCAGATAAAAATGTATCTCACTCTCATTGATGGTTGGTGGCTTTAGCACAATGATGTACATGCGACCAGCGTATCAGCGAATCCTAAGAGTGTGAGAGAAATTCCATCAGTAATGCTTCCCCGCCATCCTCCAGATTGAAGCGAGGCAGCATTCATGCTGGTGACTGGGAGGAGTTTGTTACTCATCGTTGAAAATGGCCAAAACATATCCCTCAATCTATAGCACGCTTTTATGAGGCAGAATGGCGGGAGAGAATAAAGTAACAGAGAAGAAAGCTCGGTGGGCCGAGAATGGGCCTGTTCACTCACTTGAAGACCCATGGCAGTAATTCACGGCCCTGACTGGGTGTCATCCTCAAATTAAGAGACAGACAACGATAACAACTGCTTGTTACAAAATAACTAACATACAAAAGCCACGTCCAACATTAATATTGTTAAAACTTCCCGATAGTCTGAACAATTCTTGTTTATTTATACCTCTCTGGTCTGTGAGCTTCGCTCTTCCTGGGTGTGCTGACATCTACTGGCCGCAACCCAGAACTTCAACAAAGGGAAGACGTTCACATCAAGTGAGGGTGTTCCAGGAATAGGTCAATATGAAGAATTAATAAAGGGGTGTGATTGGATAGACCTCGTAATTTAATCATTAAATCCACTTTAGAAATCAATATTAAATCATCATTGAGTCGGCAGCATTTGCAATTTGCTATCGTCCAGAGCATTGGCAGTTGGCTCGTTGGTCGAGGGGTATGATTCTCGGTTAGGGCAATATTAGTATGCCAATGCTTCCGGGTTTAAAACCCGGACAAGCCCAGCGATCGTTTATTAAATCGGGAGCAGGTTTGAGGTCATGAGAAATCATTGCAGTGAATATGTCACTGCAGAACACGAGAAGAAACGATCACCAGATTTAAATTTCGTTTGACCATCCAAAGGTTCTGAAGGATATGACACGGGAAATTTGCGAAGAGACTGGAAATAATTTTGGGTGGCACAGTGGTTAGCACTCCTGCCTCACAGCGCCAGGGTCCTAGGTTCAATTGCGGCCTCGGTTCACTGTTTGTGTGCAGTTTGCACGCTCTCCCCATGTCTGTGTGGCTTTCCTCCCACAGTCCAAAGATGTGCGGGCTAGGTTGATCGGCCATACTAAATGGACCCGATTGTCAGCGGGATCAGCAGGGTAAATGAGCGTTACTGAACTAGGACCTGGGTGGGATTGTAGTCGGTACACACTCGATGCACCAAATGTCCTCCCTTCTGTACTTTCGGCATTCTACGATTGGAGACGATTAGCACAGCTGCATTTAATGGAAAGCTGGATAAGTGTTGGAAGGAGAATGGATTTCAGATACAAACAGATAATGTTACATGAAATAGTTGGGTGGAGGATCGGGTCGAGCAGTTTAAGAATTCGAAAAAATGGTCCCAATTTCACTTAGGTATCTTATTTATTGAATCACTCCAGATCTACAAAGTCATAGAAATCATAGAAACCCTACAGTGCAGAAGGAGGGCATTCGGCCCATCGAGTCTGCACCGACCACAATCCCACCCAGGCCCTACCCCCACATATTTACCCGCTAATCCCTCTAACCTACGCATCTCAGGGGCAATTTTAACCTGGCCAATCAACCTAACCCGCACATCTTTGGACAGTGGGAGGAAACCGGAGCACCCGGAGGAAACCCACGCAAACACGAGGAGAATGTGCAAACTCCACACAGACAGTGACCCGAGCCGGGAATCGAACCCGGGAGCTGTGAAGCAGCAGTGCTAACCACTGTGCTACCGTGCCGCCCAGTGTCTGAGAGACTGGGAGACAATTAGTAATTCCCCAATCACAGGATGAACAAAACACAGGGTGATACAGAATGAATGATGTGCAAAGATGTGCGGGTTAGGTTGATTGGCCAGGTTAAAATTGCCCCTGAGATGCGTAAATTAGAGGGATTAGCGGGTAAATATGTGGGGGGTAGGGCCTGGGTGGGATTGTGGTCGGTGCAGACTCGATGGGCCGAATGGCCTCCTTCTGCACTGTAGGGTTTCTATGATTTCTATGATTTCTATGAATCATTCACTCATATACATCCACTGAGATTGCCAGATAGACAATGAATTCCACACTCAAATCCTGCACCACACACTAAGTGCGACAGAATGGTTATCACACCCATACACACAGAATAGTTACAGCACAGGAAAAGATCATCCGGCCCTTTGTGTCAGGGAGTTGGCTTTTATATAGAAGCTCAGTTATCCCAGCCCACATCATGAAAGCATGGGAGTTGGCTTTTATATAGAAGCTCAGTTATCCCAGCCCACATCATGAAAGCATGGCAGCAAAACTTGAAGAAGACACAATATATGTCGTTAAGTAATTTGTGGAGAGTGCGTAAGGAGCTTGCAGATAGCTGCAGACAGGTTTTGTACATGGGCAGAAACCTGGCAACTGGAATATAATGTGCAGGTATTCACTTTGGCAGGAAGATAACAAAATCAGATTATTACTCAAATATAGAACGGCTGCAGATTTCCAAGGTGCAGAGGGATCTCGGTGCTCGAGTGCACGAGTCACAAATAATTAGTATGCATGTTCAGCAAGGAATAAAAAAGGTTAATGGAATATTTGATTTGTTACAAGCATTTCAGCGTGTGAGAAAAGAATGTCATGCTTCAGTTGTACAGGTCATTAGTGAAGTATCTCGAATATTGTCTGAAGTTTTGGTGTCCATATTTAATGAAGGGTGGGAATGTGTTGGAAACGGTCCAGAAGAGAATTACCAGTCTGATATCATGAATAGTTCGACAGTGCAGAGACGATTTACTAGGTTGATCAGAGGAAAGGTTACGCAGACTGGCTGGGCGTCTTTGTCCCAGAGATACTCCGAGTGGGAGGTACCTTGTTCAAAGCACCTCAGATCTTGAATGGTCTTCACAAGTTGCACGTGGAAGTGATGTCTCTATTTGTGTGTGAATCCAGAACAACAGGCACTTAAAGAAAACTAAGCTTCTTCTTTTCGGATGGCAAATTCTGTTCTCTCGGAGCATTGAGCGACTTTGCAACTCTGCCTCAGAAGGCGGTGGAAGCGGGAATATTGAATATTTTTAAGCCGGAGGTACATAGATTCTTGTTTGGCAACAGAACCAAAGGTTATCGGGGATAGATAGAAATGTGGAAATCGAAACACAAACATATCAGCCATGATCTGAGTGAACGGTGGGGTAGGCTTGTGGGGCCGAATGGTCTACTTTTGCTCCTATTTCCTCTGTTGATGTGTATGTCGCCTGGTTGTAAATTGCCCTTGAACAGGATTGCTGAAATGCACCAATACTCACGGTTCACTCGGAGCACCGGAATGAAAGTAAATTATGGAAAAATTAATATCAGACCGTGGGATTCCCAGTTCTGTCAGACTGTATGGTTGCTTCCGGACTTTTGCAGAGATATTTTCTCTGCAATGAGTTCTCGGGAGCTCAGCACTGCTTCGGCTTTCGCTCATTGTCGCCCTCTTCATTGCAAGGAATTATCTTCTAAAACAACGCCTGCCTGGGCTCGTCCGGGATTTGAACCCGGGACCTCTCGCATTTTAATGCTACGCCCAAAGCGAGAATTGTACCCCTAGACCAACGAGCCACCCGTTGGAGCTCAACGCAATGAAAACAACTTTTCAATGTATCCCAAAGTTTATCAACCATCTTTTCACAACGCAATTGTTTATCAACCACTTTTTCACAATGCAGCAGAGGTGTCAATGAACAATGTTCTATTTCACTGCCTGTTCTCGTGAAGATCAGAAGGAGTTATATCAATTTTCACTACTCGCCAAGTCAGCCGATGGTTGTGACTCGCCAGTCCCGTGTGTAATGTCATTCTGCCAGTCAGTTGGCATTTTAGGAGAAATTCGAAGTCATCCTGACTTCATCAGTGGCCTCATGGTTAAGGTGTGAGTGATGTGAATCATGATGTGATTGAATGAGCCTCTGTTTCAGTCTTTCCGCGGTGAGTTTTCATGCTGAGGAGAAACATGTGGGACATGGTCTGGGAATGTTTCACACCGCTCCATTCCTAACATTCCCTGACCTGATGGGATAGAAATTTCCTGTGTTTGCAGCAGCTACATTTGAAACAGGTCCCATCTGGCTGGACATCCAGGAGCGATTGTGGGGGGAACCTTCCTCCCCAATTCTTCATGGATAGAAAATCAAATGGAAGGAGACGGTTTACAAGTTTCTGAGAAGTTGACGAAATGGTCGAGTGGTTTTGGCGATGGTCTGTTTATCGATTGTATTCTGCACGGGTGGGTGCAAAACCCACTCTCATCATGAATCGATGGAACGTTTCATGCATTGCTTCTCTGTATTTGAACACACTGAGCTGTGTTCTTCCACACTTTCTCTGAACTGATATGATGGGAATCAATGTCGCTGAGAGAAACTACAATTCCGACATTGAACATTTGGTTGAATACTCAGTGTTAAAGACAAAGAGGATCATGTTTCCCTTTAAATCTGCTGTGTTTTCTTCATTTTCTATTCCTCGATCATGGTCTGCAAAGACAGCTAGTCTGCTTTGAGCGGAACATATATTGATTGGCTCAGCTCCTTGCATGTCACCGGCTCGTTGGTCCAGTGGTATGATTCTCGCTTTGGGGGATTCATAGAAGACAGGAGCAGGAGGAGGCCATTTGGTCCTTCAAGCCTACTCCACCATTCATTACGATCATGGCTGATTGTCCAACTCAATAGCCTAATCCTGCTTTTTACCCGTACCCTTTGATCCCTTTTGCCTCAAGTGCTATATCTCGCCGCCTCTTGAATACATTCAATGTTTTGGCATCAACTACTAGCTGTGGAAATGAATTCCACAGGCTCACCACTCTTTGGGTGTAGAAATGTCTCCTCACCTCCGTCCTATACAGTCTACCCTGAATCTTCAGTCTGTGACCCCTGGTTCTGGATTCCCCCAGCATCGGGAACATCCTCCATGCATCTGCCCTGTCCAGTCCTGTTAGAATTTTACGTCTCTGTGAGAACCCCCTCATTCGTCTGAACTCCAGCGAAAATAATCCTAATCTAGTCAATCTCTCCAACCTGCTATCCTCGGAATCATCGTGGGAAACGTTCGCTGCACTCCCTCGAGAACAAGAACATCCTTCCTCAGAAATGGAGACCAAAACTGCACATAATACTCAAGGTGTGGCCTCACCAAGGCCCTGTATAATTGCAGCAACACATCCTTGCTCCTGTATTCGAAACTTGTCGCAATGAAGACTAACATACCGTGTTTGTATAGGTAGATTAGCGGGGTGGATGCGTGGCGCCGTGGGGATATTTCCTGTGTGCAATTCTCTGTCTGAGAATCGGTACAGACTCGATGAGCAGAATGGTCTCCTTCAGCACTGTCGGGATTGTATGAATCGAAGGCCATTTGACTGTTAGAAATTCCCGGAGGGAAAAAATGGAAATCTGTGTTTGAAGAACTTGCAGCATTGGGTTAATTGCAGATTAAATGTTTTTTTACTGCAAGATGATGAAAATACCTGAATCGTGTAAGTAAACATTCGAGATATTCGTGGGGAGTCTGGAAATATGGTTTTGTTTCATCTGTGGAGATCATGCACTGGAATGGGAAAGGCAACATTGACTAGCAAGAAACGGACATTGTGACTTACGCAATTGCAAAGATCACGTGAAAGAAGTCAAGGCTCTAACTAGATTTGAACTGAGAATCATCTGTTTACTAGAAAGGCGCTTTAACCAACTAAACCCCAGAGACTCTTGCGACAAGCGAGCGCTGGAAAAACGTTCCTGATCTTGTGGTATTTGTCAAAAAAGAGACACTTCCAGTGCATGTGCACACTGATTTGAAACGAGGGTCATGCCTGCTACCGGAAAGGCGCTTTCACCAACTAAGCCACAGAGCTTGACACTGCTACTCGTGGTACAGTGGAATGCTGGAAATACGTTCCAGATCTGGTGGTATTTGTGAAAAAAGAGATACGACCAGACCTGGAACGTAACTGTGAAAATAGAGATAGTTCACATTTCGAATGCAGACATTTCACGGGAACGACCGTTTCTCTCTCCACAGATGCTACGGGATCTCGGAAAGATTCATGAAAGAAAAATATTTGAATCCTACAGTAGCCTATTGAGACTGCACCGATTTCCCCATAAACCTTTCAAATCCGCCTTGCCCCGACATTGAACAAGCACATCAGAGGGAATTGCACACATCACTCAGTGAAACACTTCCGCTAAACATTAAGCGGTTTATCTTGAGCTGGTTCCATTTACTGTTTTCAGATCCACTTTTGCTATAAAAGTAGCCGTGTTCAGGATGTGATTCATACACACAGTTTTCTGCTCTGAAGGCCATTCTGTGGCGCGAGGTGATTTCTTTAAAATACTTCATTTAAACGGGATATGTGTGTCGCTGACCCGGGAAGCACATATTATCCAAATTAATTATCTTTGAGTAATTGGCGATGAATTCATTCTGTAGCCACTGCAGTCCATGTGGTGTCAGAACATGCACTGCTGTTAGAGAGGAATTTCCAGGATTGTGACCCATCGGAACAGCAATATGTTTCCAAGTCAGGATGATGTAGGTTTCGGAGTGGAACTTAGAGCGGGTCGTTGTTTCTCTGCGTCTGCTGCCCTTGTGCTGCCAGGTGAGAGATTTCTTGGGTTTGGATGGCGGCTCGCGAATGAGAAATTACGGTCAGGAGTGAGATTTGAACCCTCTCCTCCAGTGGAGATTGTGACCTTGGACCGCTCGGCCATCCTGACCAGCGACGTCAATGTTTAAAATCTCTGCACAAATCGATTTGCATTTCATCTTTATTGTTATGACATTTGAAACTCTGTCTCCGACTTGACTGATTGAAGGTGAACTGATCACATATTTTGAGGTTCACGGACCATGTGAAGGTAAGACACGGAGTTCCACAGGTTTGAAGGGTGAATAGTCCAGCACCATTCCGTATTCTTCATCCAAATGAGAAACCCGAGCTGACAACCGATTCAAATTAGGACACCAGCTTTGGGTAGAAGCTGCCACCATGAAACCATGTGATTTCAGAAGCTCCAAAGCAGACTTAGTTTCATTTGCGGCACTAGTGGCAGATTTTGTCTTTCCAGAATCGGTCGTTCCGCCATGAAAATTAGCGCCGGGTTAGGTGAAATGGTCAAGTTATATTGCCCCTTAGTATCAGGAGCATTAGCATGTTAAATACGTGGGGTTACTGGGATAGGGCCTGCATGTTGTTGGCATAGGATCGATGGGCCGAATGGCCTCTTTCTGTACTGTAGGTACTCTATGAAGTTCGGGGTGGCAGTTTCACTTTTCTGAGAATATTGATGACTGTTCTCTGATAACATTAAAACTTCTCACCAGTCAATGCCTGTTTGAGAACTGGCCATGCATAGGGCTGACATTGAAACGGTTCATATTGAATTAGTTACAGCAAATTGATTCTTGAAGATGTGTTAATATAATGCTTTCAGAGATTGTCATATCTTCTTAAAAGATCAGTTGCGCTTGTTTTCCGTTTGTTCAGAAATTTTGTGAATCTATTTGGAGCGGGTGCAGTTGGTCAGTATCTGTGCCTCTTGCTTGGCCAACTACGCGGCAACAGCCGGTCCATTCCTGTCCAGATGTGTGGACACAAACAGCAAATCCAAATTACTGTTCACTGCCGCCATCTCCTGGCTGAACGCAAGTTAACGATTCATTCAGAACCTTTTTTGGATTGGAGTGAAATAACATCAACGTGGTACTTTACCGATTAAAATGATTGTAAAACATGATATCAATCAAATTCCATGTTCCAGAGATCTGCTTTCTGATTGGGCGATCCTGCTCACCCCGATCTACGGAAAATGTAAAACTCCGCGAAACGGAACGTCGGTTATAGGATTCTCGAATCTTTGATTTCTGTGCCAATTCGTTCCTTGTGTATTCGTTCCGTAAATACAGGGGAAGTTGCAGAGTCAGGTGAGCGATGGTGGTGTCGTGGTGTCTGTGCGAGCAGTTGACCAAGCGCCAGTTCCTGACCATCACAGTGGTGACTTATTTAATTAACTATCGCAGGTCAGAACAGAAGAGGGTCACTCCTAAAATGGGACTCACTGAATATTCTTATTATCAATGAGTTACGAACGGTAAATCCAGCTTCAATTTGCTTTCAGTGTAAACTTTGTTTCAATGGAAGAACAGGCCTCAAAACTAATCAATGAGTTCTCAGTCAGAAACAACAGTAAAAAAGGTAAGTTAAACAGTCCAGAAAAACGAGACAAGCCAAGTTCAGTTTATGAACGTGTGCTTTGGACACACCTGGTGTCTGATGAAATCAGCAATTCAGGTAGTTCCATAATTATAACTAATGAAATTAACGGGCACTTAAGCAACACAGCGATGGTGGTATAGTGGTGAGCATAGCTGCCTTCCAAGCAGTTGACCCGGGTTCAATTCCCGCTAATCGTATTAATCAATTGTCACCTTATCCACGGCTTCTTGCGTTTCAAAGCATGTGGGCACAAACAGTTCGAACGCAATGTTTGCCGGTTGTGAATTAAAATGGACTTAACTTGTTTTTTTTTGCCGATGTTAAATTCGGCTTCAATTTTTTATGCTGAAAAAAATATTGAAATAGACGAAAAGTCTCTGAACTAATAAGTGAATTCATAATCAAAGATAAAGATACCAAAAAGAGAGAGACAAACAGATTTCACCTCACACGCTGTGCTCTGCATAATCTAGGTGCCTGACGAAGTTGCTATGAACGTTTCTGAAGTGGTTACATCATTCGTACGGATAAGCCGCTGTGGTGGCTGAGCAGTTAAGGTGTTGGACTCGAACCACAGCGGGGATTCCATGCGCAGGTTGGAAACCTGCTCGCAGCGGTTCTCATTTGAAATGTTTAATTAGCTTCTCCAGGGCAATCCACGGGAATGAATCGTAATTTTCAGTATTTTTTTTCTATGAAAAGCTGGATCTGTGCTGTGAGCCGGGCGCAGGAAGTTGGTATTGGAATGGGCACCAGGGTGTTCTCAGCTGGCATCTACAATATGGGCCGAATGGCTTCTGTGCTGTAACTTCCATGAGAAAAATCATAACGTGAAAGAAAATAAACATAGCAGCATAAGAGCAAAACAAGGTCTCATTTCAGAGTAAGATTCTTATGTAATGACACACAGGACATAAGAAAAGCATTTCACAACAATGCATTGAATGAATGAGAAATTCAAAATGCTAGGGATATGATATGACATCGTGTTCATTCAAACACATTGCAACAAGCTGAGCGTTCGCTATTCCTGGTGATAACAGTTTGGGAATGGAAGGAGCACGTGAAAAATAGGGAGGAATAGTCATATTGGGACGTTAGTGAAAGAGGATTCTTGAGAATAATAAGACATCAATGGAAATTCCATGTTAGAATTGATTTCAAGATGTCTGGATTAAGTGCTCGCTTTTCCCAGGAAACCCAAACACAAGCGACAAATTGATGGTATATATTCAGAGATTAGAGAATATTGCAAATAAACCGATGTTGCTTTAAAAGACGTCCAATAATTTCTGACAGATTGAATCGAGCTGGACAGCTCGTTCAGAAAGCAGTTGTTGTCTTGTTTACGCACACGATATATTTCTGGTACAATATGCACCAAGCCGACAAGATGACAGAGTCATATAGTCATAGAGGTTTACAGCAGGGAAACAGCCCCTTCGGCCCAACTCGTCCATGCCGCCCTTTTCTTTAAAACACCTAAGATAGTCCCAATTGCCCGCATTTGGTCCATATCCCTCTGTGCCCATATTGCCCCTGTAACTGTCTAAACGCTTTTTAAAAGACAAAATTATACCCGCCTCTACTACTACCTCTGGCAGCTTGTTCCAGACAGTCACCACCCTCTCTATGAAAAAAAATGCCCCTCTGGACTCTTTGGTATCTCACCCCTCTCAACGTGGACCTATGGCCTCTAGTTTTAGGCTCCCCTAATTTTGGGAAAATGAATTGACTATCTAGCTAATCTATGCCCCTCATTATTTTATAGACCCCTATAAGATCATACCTCAGCCTTCTACGCTCCAGAGGAAAAAGTCCCAATCTATCCAGCCTCTCCTTATAATTCAAACCATCAAGTCCCGTTAGATGCCAGTAAATTTCTTCTGCACTCTTTCTAGTTTAATAATATCCTTTCTACATTAGGGTAACGAGAACTGTACACAGTATTCCAAGTGTAGCTTTACCAAGGTCTTGTACAACTTCAACAAGACGTCCCAACTATTGTATTTCATGTTCTGACCAATGTAACCATGCATGCTGAATGCCGTCTTCACCAGTCTGTCCACCTGTGACGTCAGTTTCAAGGAGCTATGAACCTGTACCCCAAGATCCCTTTGTTCTGTAACTCTTCCCAACGCCCTACCATTAACTGAGGAAGTCTTGCCTGGTTCAATCTATCAACATGCATCATTTCGCATTTATCTAAATTAAACTCTATATACCATTCGTCAGCCCACTGGCCCAATTGATCAAGATCCCGTTGCAATCAGAGATAACCTTCTTCACTCTCCACTATGCCACCAATCTTGGTGTCATCTGCAAACTTACTAACCATGCCTCCTCTATTCTCATCCAAATCATTAATATAAATAACAAATAACAGCGGACCCAGCATCGGTCCCTGAGGCACACCGCTGGTCACAGGTCTCCAGTTTGAAAAACAGCCCTCGACAAGCACCCTTTGCTTTCTGTCATCAAGCCAATTTTGTATCCATTTAGCTACCCTAGATTCCGTGAGATTGAACCTGATGCAACACCCTATCATGTGGTACCTTGTCAAGGCCTTGCTAAAGTCTATGTAGGCATCATCAAGTTCACTGCACTTGATTACCCCTTCAAAAAACTCAATCAAAATTGTGGGACATGGTTTTCCACTCACAAAGCCATGCTGACTGTCCCTAATCAGTCGTTGCGTCACTAAATGCCTGTAGATCCTGTCTCTCAAAATACCTTCCAACAACTTACCCACCACAGCTGTGAGGCTCACTGGCCTGTAATTCCCAGGCTTTTCCCTGCAGCCCTTTTTAAACAATGACATCTGAGAGTGTGTGGAAAATGTGTGTGAGAGTCAGAACTGGATCCGAAATGAAACCAGTGGTGGCGGTACAGAGCAATTTAAAGACAGAGAGCGGACGGAGCAGAGATAAGCTGCTGTCAGCTCCCGGCTCCGCCAGCCTCTCTGTGTTTGTCTCTCCTCACAATCTATCCCATTACAATTAAAACTTGACATTTCGCATTCTCAGACTAATTATTTCTGTTACTGAAATCCGAATATTTCCTGTTGAGAAAGTTCCATCCGAATTCCGGGCAGCAATTTCCATTTCAACCCGTCTCTTTGCTGCATTGATCGCGCTCTCTCAGTCCAGCGCTGACTTATTCTCCGTTTGTCAACTGAACCCTTGCAATCGACGAACATTTTCCATTAAATTTTCTCTTCAGGCCTGAGCAAGGGAGCAGCGCGATCCTATGCCAGGAAATCTTGCGATTTGACACCAGAAGGACGGCGAGATCCGGCGCTGAGGGCGGACACACAAACACAATAACATTAGTCTAACCCAGCCGCCCCTTCAACACACTCTCTCTGACACAATATTCACATTTGCACATTGACAAGTCAAACTATGTCTCAGTTTGCGTGGAGGACGCGGAAAGTCTGCAGAGAGATTTGGATAGGCTGAGCGAGTGGGCGAGGATCTGGCAGATGGAATATAACGTTAGCAAATGTGAGGTTATCCACTTTGGAAGAAATAATAGTAAATTGGAATATTATTTAAATGGAGAAAAATTACATCGTGCGACTGTGCAGAGGGACCTGGGGGTCCTTGTGCACGAATCGCAAAAACTCAGTCTGCAGGTGCAGCAGGTGATCAAGAAGGCGAATGGAATGTTGGCCTTTATCACGAGGGGGATAGAATATAAAAGCAGGGAGGTCTTGCTGCAACTGTACAAGGCACTGGTGAGGCCGCAACTGGAGTACTGTGTGCAGTTTTGGTCCCCTTATTTGTGAAAAGATATATTGGCCTTGGAGGGAGTGCAGAGAAGGTTCACCAGGTTGATACCGGAGATGAGGGGTGTAGCTTATGAGGAGAGATTAAACAGATTGGGTCTGTACTCGTTGGAGTTTAGAAGGATGAGGGGTGATCTTATAGAGACATATAAGATAATGAAGGGGCTGGATAGGGTAGAGGTGGAGAGATTCTTTCCACTTAGAAGGGAAACCAGAACTAGAGGGCACAGCCTCAAAATAAGGGGGGGGGGGCGGTTCAGAACAGAGTTGAGGGGGAACTTCTTCTCTCAGAGGGTAGTGAATCTCTGGAATTCTCTGCCCATTGAAGTGGTGGAGGCTTCCTCGTTGATTATGTTTAAATCACGGGTAGATAGTTTTCTGATCGATAAGGGAATTAGGGGTTATGGGGAGCAGGCGGTTAAGTGGAACTGATTCTCTTCAGATCAGCCATGATCTTGTTGAATGGCGGGGCAGGTTCGAAGGGCCAGATGGCCTACTCCTGCTCCTATTTCTTATGTTCTTATGTTCTTATGTTCAGATTGACAGCTCCCAGGGCAGGCTTTCCTCTCTCGCTCTGTGCTGTGGATTATCGGCGATTAGTTGGAGTTTCGCAGCTCAGTAACTGTTAAAGCCTCTGAGGCCGGCGATGTTCACTGTGTCAGTTCCCCAGATTCGGGGGTTGCAGCCAATCAGAGCTGTGCCTGGGTTACCCCGGAACTGGTTGAAATGATGATCTTGTTCACAAGCTGAATACTATATGATCAGATGAAGATACATATTATGTGCATTCAGACACTAAACAATATTCAGCCTTCATATAGAGTTGATGAGAGTGGGTGGAGGGATAGACAGAGACAGAGTCTGCTCGGCTAGATAATGTATCAGTGCCAAAAGTCCTTGTAAATTCCGGTTTGGAGAAACAGAAGCTGCAGTCTTAGCTCTGACTAATATTGTAGTAGAAACACATTATTCATCCCACAATCAGGAACAGTGCTGCATTCTGATAGAAGGGATGGAAAGAGGCAACAGAACATAGAACCCCTGCAGTGCAGAAGGAGGCACTTTGGCCCATCGAGTCTGTACTGACGACAATCCCACCCAGGCCCTATTCCCATAACCCCACACATTTACCCGTCTCATCCCACAGACACTATGCATTCAATCCATGGTCAATCAGCCTAACCCGCACATATTTGAACTGTGTGGGGAAAACGAGGGAACCTGGAGGCAACCCATGCAACATGGGGAGAAAATGCAAATTCCAAGCTGACAGTGAACTGAGGCCGGAATGGAACCTGTGAGGCAATATGTTAACCACTGTGTCAATGATTGTGCCACCCTGCCACTCTGAATGCTCCAGTTCTACACAGGATTGCAGGATCAGAGGAACCTGAGGTTTAGAGAGATCTTTGAACGTGAGCAGATTTTGAGTGAGTCGTTCGGGAAGTGGATTGCATCTTCGGCCTCATTAATTAGGACACTGAATATAAAAGAAGGGAAGCTATGCTCAATCTTTATAAAGCTCGGATCAACTGCGGCTGTTTTAGAATCACAACGAGACCTGGTAACCACACTTTAGAAATTGTGTGAGGGTCCTTAGGAGGGAGAAAAGGAGATTTACTGGTTTGGATCCAGCGATGAGAGATTTTAGCTACAAGGTTTGGTTGGATAATTCGGAGCGTTTTCTCTTTGCAGCACACGAGATTGAGTGGTGTAAGAGACGTGTAAAAAACATATTGAACTAAGGTACATAGGGGAAGTTGCTACATTAACTGCGAGCATGGAGATTCGGGGATAGGTGTTGAATGTTTAAGGCAGGATGTGTAGGAGGCATAGGATCCCTACAGTGCGGTAGGAGGCCATTCTGCCCACTGATTCTGCACCGACTCTCTGACAGAGAATCCCTCCCCATCCCTGTAACCACACGTAATGACCCTGCTAATCCCCCTGACACTAAGGGTCAATATAGTCTGGCCAATCCACCTAATCTGCACCTTGTTGAAACGGGGAGGAAACCGGAACACCTGAAGGAAACCCAGGCAGACACGGGGAGAACGTGCAAACTCCATACAAAATGTCATCTGGATTCGAAACGTCAGCACCTTCTCTCCTTACAGATGCTGCCAGGCCTGCTGAGATTTTCCAGCATTTTCTCTTTTGATTTCAAACTCCACACAGACAGCACCCAGGAATGTTAGAAGTGGTCTTTAGTTTTCTGCAGGTTAGAGCAGCTGGAGTTTTCCCTTCGAGTTTCTGGTATATGGAAAGCAGCGGAGCATCCAAAAATAGAACTGAGAATGAATATAACCACGGTAGTTATTCACATGGCAGTAACACCCTCTGCATCAATACGTGTGCTGATCGCGTGGCCTAATGGATAAGACTTCGTGATTACGCTGTTATCAGAAGATTGTAGGTTCGAGTCCTGTCACCGTCGCTTTATGCAGAAAAGATCCGGAAAACCACCATGTTACTCATCAACTATTAGTTTAGCATTTTCTTGCAAACATTGCAGGGCGCCTTTTCAGGAAGTATTTCATTGTTGTCTGCTTCATTCAATTTTCTCATATCATTAATTTATTGAGCTCCTGAGAAATCAATCTCATCTGTGTAATCTTAATAAATTATTGATGCTCCCGAATGGAGCAACAGGCTTTGCAGCAATAGATTTCATAGAATTCTGTGGGGAGGGGAATCTATTCTCCTCAGGAAGAGGTTTAATAATGAACTGAATGAACTGTTTTTGTTCACAGGGATGAAAGGCAATGTCACTGCGCTGGTAATCCAGAGGCCCGCACTAATATTTGCGGACACGGAGTGAATCCCACCATGGCAGCTGGTCAAATTTAAATTCACTGATTTGATCAATCTAGAATTGAAAAACTGGGTCTCAGTAATGGCCGCCTTGAAACTACTGTCGATTGTTATAAAACCTCATTTGGTTCACCAGTGCACTTTAGATAAATCAGTCTGCCCTCCTTACCTGGTCTGGGCACATGTGTCTCCAGACACAGAGCAATGTGGGTGACTCTTACCTGCCCTCTGAAATGGGCGAGCAAGCCACTCTCAGTTGAAGGGCAATTCGGGAAGGGCAACAAATGTTGGTCCTGCAGGTGAAATCCACAGCCCATAAAAAGAATAATAATTAAGAACAAAGGAAAGGCCTGGTAAAGTTTTGACTGTTTGCATCTTTCTTTTCTTGTAATAACAAGGCTGAGGGGTGGCCTGATTCTGGGCTTTAAATTAGTGAAAGATTTTGAAAAATTTCATTTCGATAAAATGGACCAGAGAAGGGCAGATAAGAATGTATCTCACTCTCTCATATATGTCGTTGACTGTTGGTGGTTTCAGCACAATGAGGTAACTGCTCCAGTGTATCAGAGAATCCTAAGTGTACGAGAGGAATTCCACCAGCAATGCTTCCCCGACGTCCTCCAGGTTGAAGCGATTCATTCATGCTGATGACTGGGAGCAGTTTGTTAGTCATCGTTCAAAATGGCCAAAATCGGTCCCCCAAGCTGCAGCACGCTTTGAGTCACAGGATCTTAATGATGAGGCAGAATGGCGGCAGAGAAGAAAGTAACAGGAAGCTAATTCTGCGCTCTTGATCCCACTACCTCGTGGGACATCCTGTCCCATGTGTCCAAAGATCTGTGGGCCGAGAATCGCCCCGTTCACTCACATGAAGATCCATAGGAGAAACTTACGGACCTGAGTGGATGTTATCCTCGAATCGATGGACAGCCAACGACAACAAATGTTTGTTACAAAGTAAATGCCATTAAAAGCCACGTTCAATATTAGTGTTGCTAAAACTTCCCATCGCCAACAGAACATCAACAAGTGTTGTCTGTTTGTCCCTCTCTAATACGTGAGCTTCGTTCTACCCGAGTTTGCTGGCATCTACTCGCCGAAACCAGAACTTCAACAGAGGGAAGATATTCACATCAAGTTTCGATATTGCAGGAACAGGTCAAGATGAAGAATTAATAATGGGATGGGATAGGACACACCTCGTAATTTAATCAATAAATCCACTCTAAAAATCACTGTTAAATTATGATTGGATCGGCAACATTTGCAATTTGCTGTCGTCCAGAACATTGGAGACGATTCGCGCAGCTGTAATTAATGGAAATCTGGAAGGAGGGGTGTGTCGAGCAGTTTACCAATTAGAACTAATTGAACCAATTTCATTTAGGTATATTATTTATTGAATTACTCCAGATTTACAAAGTATTTACAAAGACAGAGTCACACAGAATGAATCATTCACTCATACACACCCACAGTGACTGACAGATAGACAATGAATTCCACACTCAAATCCTGCACCACACACCAAGTGACACAGAATGACTCCTGCACCCATACACATAGAATAGTTACAGCACAGGAAAAGATCATTCAGACCTTTGTGTCTGGGAGTTGTCTTTCAATAGAAGCTCAGCTACCCCAGTCCACAGCATGAAAGCATAGGAGCAGAATTTGCAGGAGACACAATACATCGAGGAAAGTGAGTTGTGAAGAGGACAGAAGGAGCATGCAGCTAGTTATAGACAAGTTCTGGACATGGGTTGAAGCCTGGTAACTGGAATATAATGTGAAGTTATTTATTTTGGCAGAAGGAGTACAAAATCAGATTATTACTCAAATATAGAACGGTTGTGGAATTCGAAGTTGCAGAGGGGGTCTCGGTGTTCTAGTGCATGAGGCGCAAATAATTAGTATGCAGGTACAGCAAGTAATAAAGAAGGTGAATGGAATGTTTGCTTTATTACAAGCAATTGACCATGAAAGAAACGAATATTATGCTTCAGTTGTACAGGTCATTTGTGAAGTATCTCGACCATTGTGCGAAATTTTGGTATCCATATTCTATGAAGGATGTAATTGCGTTGGAAACGGTCCAGAAAGCTTTACTAGTTTGATAACTGAGTGGGTAGACAGTGCAGACGAGATTTACTAGGCTGAAAGGTAACGCAAACTGGCTGAATTGGAGGTAACTTGCTCGATGTACATCAGATCATGAATGACCTTCACAAGATACACGTGAAAAGGACGTCTCCAGTTGTGGGTGAATTCAGAAAAACAGACACTTAAAGAAAACTGATCTTCCGCTTTTCGGGCTGAGGTGAGGAGAATTTTGTTCTCTCAGAGTATTGTGCGACTTTGGAACTCTCTGACTCAGAAGGCGGTGGAGGCAGGGTACTAAATATTTACTAAGGCAGAGATGGATAGATTATTGTTCGGCAACAGAATCAAAGGTTATCGGAGGTAGATGGGAATGTGGAAATTGAACCACAAACAGATCAGCCATGATCTTATTGAATGGCGGGGCAGGCTCGTGGGGCCGAATGGCCTACTTCTGTTCCTGTTTCCAGTGTTCTTGTGTATGTATCCTAATTGTTAATTTCCCCTGAACTGGATTGCTGAAACGCACCAATCCTCAAGGTTCAGTGGGAGAACCAGAGTAATACCAAAATGTGGAAAAAATAAAACAAAACCGTGGGATTGCCAACTCTGTCAGACTGTATGGTTTCTTCTCGAGACGTATTCTCTGCAATGATTTCTCGGGAGATGAGCTCTGCCCCAACTTTTGCTCATTGTCGCCATCTCCATTGCGAAGAACTTTCTTTTTAAATTGTGTCTGGGATCATGCAGGATTTGAACCCGAGACCTCCCGCATTGTAATGTTATTACCCCAAGCAAGAATCATGCCCTCTGGCCAGTGAGGTGAGCCAGCCGCTACATCAAGATCCAGTGCAAACATATTTTTATTGTCTCCCTAAGCTTATCAACCATCTTTTCGCAACGCAATTGTAAAATCAGAAATGTTAATGAACAATGGACAAAATGCTGGAAAATCTCCCGGATCTGATAGCATTTGTAAGGAGAGAAAAGAGGTGACATTTCGAGTCCAGCTGACCCTTTATCAGAGCTAAAAGGCATAAAATGTGGGAATTATTTATACTGTAGGGTGAGGGAATGAGTCATAGAAGGTGACCTGCTGGGATGGAAATTTCCTCTGTTTTGCAGCAACTACATTTCCAACATATTCCATCTGGCTGGGCATCCAGGAGCGATGGTGAGGGTGACCTTCTTCCCCAAATATTCATGGATCGAAAATCAAATGGATGGAGGCCTTTTTCCAAGCTCCTGGGTGACTGAGGAGATGGCCGAGCGGTTTTAGCGATGGTCTACACGGGTGAGTTTAAAACTCACTCTCATCATTAATCTACGGAACGTTTAATAAATAACTTCTCTGTATTTGAACACATGCAGCTGTGGTCTTCCACACTTTGCTCATGTCGGTTCTTCACAACAATCTTTGAACTGACGTGATGGGAATTTCTTTCGCTGAGAGAAACTACAATCCCAACATTGAACATCTGGTTGAATTTTCAGGGTCTAAGACAAAAAGGATCACATTTCCCCGTGAGTCTGCTGTGTTTTTCTTCAATTTTCCATTGTTATGACATCGTCTGTAAAGACAGCTAGTGAGCAGAAGTGTATTGGTTGAGGAGCTCGCTTGCCAGCGGCTCGTTGGTCTAGTGGTATGATTCTCGCTTCGGGGATTTCGTTGTCTGATTATGCGAGAGGTCCCGGGTTCAAATCCCGGACGAGCCCTCGCTTGCTGCCAGTTTTGATCCCAAGTGCTGGTCGTTTATCTGAACAAAATACCTTGCATTTTAGATGGCGGGACTTACATATCTCGAGATCAGGTTTGAAATCCTGCAACACCTCGCGACAATTTTCCCAATGCTGCACATGGAGAAAATGAAAAGTTTTCAAGAATGTTCACCCACGTAACCAGACTGTAAACTTATCCCAATAAATCAATCAGGACTGTCCATTGCTTATCGCGTCAGGGATTCTTGCATCGTGTGTTCAATTGTATTTTAGTCAGAAAGAAATTGCAGTCTGACAAAGCTGGGGGTCACAGTTTGGTTTTGAATTGATTATATTTTAACTCTGCTCCAGGCGTTTCACTGAGCAGGAAGTGAATCTTTGTGATGCTGTTCGGCATTCCACTCCAGAGGCAATTCACTCAGTGAAGAGGAGATTTGGAGAGGCTGTCCGTGTTTGATTAGACACGAGGACCGGGTGACATGCATCTAAGGATACTGAAGGAAATGATCGGTAATTGCGAAAAAATTGGAAATAACTTTCCAATTTCGGATTTAGTAAGGTAACAATGTTTTCAACTAACTATCTCGAGTATTTTGAAGTGGTCACCGAGAGTGTTGATGAGGGTAATGCCGTTCATGCGGTTTACATAAACTTCCAAAAGCATGGGAATTTTTGATGCGGCAGATTAAATTAAATGTATCAAAATGTGAATTGATCTGTTTTGAAGGAAGAACCCAGATTCAAAACATAAAATACATGGTGCAATTCTAAAGAGGCAAATAAGTACATACATCTCCCAAGTTGACAGGGATTGGCATAGAGGTTTAGAGCATGGAAACAAACCCTTCGACTCAACTTGTCCATGCAGCCCTTTTTTAACGACTAAGCTAATCCCAATTGCCTGCGTTTGGTCCATATCCCTCGATACCCATCTTACTCATGTAACTGTCTAAAAGACAAAATTGTCCCCACCTCTATGACTACCTCTGGCAGCTTTTTCCAGACACGCACCACCCTCTGTGTGAAAAAATTGCCCCGCTGCACCCTTTTGTATCCACCGCCCCCCCCCCCCCCCCCCGCTCCCCCGCCACCGCCCCCCCCCCCCCTCCACCCCCCACCCGCCCGCACTCACCTGAAACCTATGCCCTCTAGTTTTAGACTCCCCTACCTTTGGGAAAAGATATTGACTGTCCAGCTAATCAAGGCCACTCATTATTTTGTAGACCTCAATGAGACCACCCCTGAGCTCTAGAGTAAAAAATCACAGTGTATCCAGCCTCTCCTTGTAACTGAAACCATCAAGTCCTGGTAGCATTCTGGTAAATCTTTGCTGCACTCTTTCTATTTTAATAATATCCTTTATATTATAGCGTGTCCAGAACTGTACACAGGATGGTGAGCAGAGTGATTATAATAAATCAGACGGTGCCTTGCTTTTTATTAATGGGGCACAGAGTACAAAAGTATAGAGACTATGTTAAGCCTGCATTTAAATCGAGTTAGGTTTCAAGTGGATATTGTTTCCATTTTCTGGAGAGCAAATTTAAAAAAACAATATAAAAGATTTCAGAAGGTAGCAGAAATGTTTCACCAGAATAGTTCAATTGATGAAGAACTTCAGTTCCTGAGAATGGTTGGATACGCTGCGACTTCTCTACTCAGAGAAGAGAAGGTTCAGAGGAGAATTGGGAAAAATATGCAAATCCTCATGGGAGATTGATAGAAATTTGTTCTCATTGTTAGTAGGATCGAGACCCAGAGGGCAGATATTGGAGGTAATTGTCAAAAGAAGCAATAGCAGCATTAAGTGACAGTGTAGGACGGTGATATGCTTCCAAATCAAGATGGTGAGTGACTTGGAGGGGAACATTTGGGTGGAGGTGCTCCCAGGTATCTGCTCCTCTTGTTCTTCTAGATGGTCACGATCGTGGGTTTAGAAGCTGGTGTTTAAGAGTTAGGAGACTGGATCAGAGAGTAATTCCACTGACAAATTAAAGATCTTTTACAGCAAGATGTTTGTTTAAGTCACAGTTTAAAACCAACTCTAACAAATGAAGCAACTTAACTATAAACAATTGAACAATATTTAAAGAAGAAAGTAAACAACTAGAATTACTAATTTTCATTGTTTTAGTCCCAAATAAGCAACGTTCCTCTTGAAGGAGCAACGCTCCGACAGCTCATGATTCCAAATAAAACTGTTGGACTTTAACCTGGTGTTGTGAGACTTCTTAATATGCCCACGTCTGTCCAATGCCGGCATCGCCACATCAGGGTCATAGTTAAACTGCGTTTTTCATTATCTGCTGCTGTGTGGGGGTTGGGATCTTTCTCATTCTGTCTGTGGAATTGTGCGTGCACAAGCGATTTGGTCTAACCGTCAGCTCCCGGATCTGTAAATTAGTTGGAATTCATTCTGTATTTGCAAGCTCTGGGATTGTAAACCAGTTGATGCATCTCGTCATTTTGAATCTCCGATATATTTTTTTCAGCGTCGCTGACCGGGCCAACCTTTTTTTGTGTTCATTCATGGGGCTTGGGCGTCACTGGCTGGCCAGCATTTATTGCCCAATCACAGTTGCCCGAGTGCAGTTGAGAGTCAACCACAATGCTGTGGCTCTGGAGTCACATGTAGGCCAGACTGGGCAAGAACGGCAGATGTCGCTCCCTGAAGGGCACTGGTGAACCAAATGGTTATTCCGATAATGGACAATGCATGAAAGCATAAATAGATTATTGATTGCAAATATTTTGCATTGAATTTAAATTCCACCAGCTGCCGTGGTGGGATTTGAGCACGGATCCCCACTGAAATTAGTTGGGTTTCGGGATCAATATTCCAGCGATAATACCACAAAGACATCGCCTCCAAATTTCCCTCCAACTGAGTGACTTGTTGGGCCACCTTTGAGGGCAGCTCAGAGTCACTAACATTGCTGCTGGTCGGGAGTCACATTCAGGGCAGACCAGGTAAGAATTCCTTCCCTAAAGAACATCAGTTTATCAGTTGTTGTTTTTTTTCTACGACAATCGATTCAAGGTCATTAATTCCAGACACTTTTATTGATGTCGAATTTCACCATCTGCCGTGGCGGTGGATGTGTGAGTGTTTATGTGAGTGTACGTGTGTGAGAGAGATTAATTCATTTTAATTCAGCTTGTGAGTATGAATTAATCCCCTATATTCCCTCACAAACACTGTGATCCCTTTGCACCGATGAATTCTTATTAAAAAATACTTGTACCCTTGTGAGCCTGATGGGCGGATGGGAGGTGTGGTGAGGTTTGAACGCAATGCCACAGGGTGCTGAGTGTAAAATAGCCGATTTTAAAGCATGTGTGTAGGAAAGTGAAGAGTGAACTTGTCTGTGAGAAGATCACAGAAAACCTGTATCTGGAGCTGCGTCCAAGAGACAAGTTTTGGGTTGTCAGTAAATGAACTCCTGAAATGAAGGTACAAAATCAGGAAGAGGAAATGCTGGAAATGTTCAGCAGCTCCGAAAGCAGCTGTGGAGAGATATTCCTGTCGCAAGGATGTAACTCTACAATTGAATATTTCATGTTGCTCAGATCTGACACTCTCAACACCTTCATGTAAAGAACAGGTAGGGCGGGAATTGGGTCTTTGTTGATTTGGGCAAACAGAACAACGCAGCAATGAGAAACTGCTCCCCCCCCCCCCCCCCCCCCACCCCCCGGCGGCTTGGAGAAGGATGGGACTCAGATACGGGCCTCTGGCTGGGATTGACAAATGGAAAAATACACATCGAGTTTTAAATGTAATAACAACCAAGATGTAATTCAAATCGATTTGTGCAGAGTTTTTAGGCGAGCTCCAATGTAGTCAGGATGGCCGAGCGGTCTAAGGCGCTGCGTTTAGGTTGCAGTCTCCTCTGGAGACGTCTGTTCGTATCCCACTCTTGGCAGTGATTTTTCCGTCGTGAGGCACCTTCTAAACCCAAGGCATCCCTCACCTGGCTGCACATGGGCAGCAGATGCAGAGAAACAACGACGACCTGCAAGGTCCACTGCATCCTGACTTGGAAATGTATCGCATTTGCTGTGGCTCGCTCGCATTCCTGCAACTCCCTTCCGAACAGCAGTGTATATGCACATGGACTGCAGTGGCTCAAGAATGAGTTCATCGCCAATGACTGAGAAGTATGTAAATTGAACAATAAATGCTTCCCGGGCCAGTGACACACATATCCCGTATGAATGTATTTTTAAAAAATCAACTTTCGAGCAGTAAACTACATGGGTGAATCAAATCCTGAAGACGGCTACTTTTATACCAGATGTGTGTCTGAAAACAGTAAATGGAACCAGCTCACGGTAAACCGCTCAATGTTGAGCGGAAGAGTTTCACTGAGTGACGTTAGCGATTCCCTCTGATGTGCTTGTTCAATGTCGGGGAAAGGCAGATTTGAAATGTTTACAGGGAAATCGGTGCAGTCTTGATGGGCCACTGTGGGATTCAATTATTTTGTTTCATGAATCTATCCGAGATCCCATAGCATCTGGGGAGAGAGAAACGGTCGTTCCCGTGAAAGGTCTGCATCTGAAATGTGAACTACCTCTATTTTCTCAGATCTGGCAGTATCTCTTTTTTCACAAACACCACCAGATCTGGAGCGTTTTTCCAGCATTCTGCTGCACCAGGAGTAGCAGTACCAGGCTCTGCAGCTGAGTTGGTTAAAGCCCATGTCTAGTAACAGGAAGATCCTGGTTTCACGGACACGAGCAGTGCCTTGATTACTTTCACGTGATCTTTCAAGTGTTCATTGCAATTGCTCAAGTTACAATGTCCCTTTCTTGCGAATCAATATTGTCTTTCCCTTTACAGTGGATGATCTACAAAGATGAAACAAACACAGATTTCGAGACTCACCACGAATATCTCGACTGTTTATTTTTACAATTCAGTTATTTTCATCATTTTGCAGTCAAAAAAAATATTCTGCAATAAAACCAATGCTGGAAATTCTACAAACACAGTTTTCCATTTTTTTTCCTCAGGGAATTTCTAACACAGTCAAATGGCCTTAGAATCACACAACCCCGACAGTGCTGAAGGAGACCATTCTGCCCATCGAGCCTGTCCCGACTCTCCGACAGAGAATCGCACACAGGACTTTTCCACCCCGCTAATCTACCGATACAAACACCTTGGGGACCGAAAGGCAACCTAGCATGGCGAATCCACCCAACCTGCTCGTCTTTGGACTGTGGGAGGAAACCGGAACACTCGGTTTCCTGGGATAACTTGCCTGGGTGAATGCAGCGTGAACAGCACTACAGTTTGGCACCATCCAGGACAAAGCATCCCACTTCATTCGCTTCCTATGTATAAAAATTCACTCCGTCCACTACCAACACACAACGGCAGCAGTGTGCACCATCTACAAGATGCACTGCAGCAACTCAGCAAGGCTTCTTTGCCAGCACCTTCCAAACCCACGACCACCACAGCCGAGAAGGACAAGCGCAGCAGATGCATCAGAATAATACCACCAGGTTGCAAGGCACTGATATTTAGTTATTGATTGTACTTATTTATAAGTTGTTGTTCCGTGTGTGTTCTTTAATCTTCTTTATCTTCCAAAGGAAGCGAAATATCTAATTGAAAAATTACTATTTCTAACCCAACCAGCAAATGTTGTGTCAATCTTGAAGAAAGCTGGGGTTTGCGATTTCTTCTCGAGTCAGTGGTTTCCCTGGGAGCCGAGTAAACAGGAACAGCATGGAGAGATGGCAGAGCAGGAAATGTCGGAGCAAAAGCGAAATCATATCAATGAAGGAGCAAGCCGTTTGTTACTCAACTGATCCAAAACCCGACTCTGATGGGATTCGAATCCACAAACTTTGAATAGCTAATATGCCATCATTTAGAAGTCCAACGCGCTATCCATTGCGCCACAGAGCCGCGTGCCTGAAGTTCACTTTACAGTTCTATACATAGATTCTTGACAACGTTGAAACGACTGGTAAGTTCAAAACTCTCGGAGTTCAAATGTCAAGAACTGTTCAGAGGAACTTTATTGATTGCAAGTCATCTTGGGGCATTTTATGTCTGTTAAAACGGCTGTGGAAATACAAACCTTTGTGTCCTTTATACAGGAAATCTGTCCATCACAGAATGATCCTCCCTCTCTCTCCTCCTCATTCTCCTGTACAGCTTGGAGACTAATCTCGCGGGTTTGATAGTCGGGAGACACATTCTACTCTATCTGTCACAGGACTGATCAGAACCTGTTCCCTGTTCCAGGGAAACAGCTGCACAGAACACAATGCAAAGCTGGAAGCTGGAAATCTGAAACAAAAACAGAAAATGCTGGACATGCTCACCAGGTGAGGCAACATTTTTGATTAATGGAGATTTCCATAAAACCAGCTCCTGAAGCACAGCACAGCTGCACAGTTTAAAGTTTCCTTTCATCAACAATGGATGCTCCATTCTATGATTTTGAACAATTCAAATTGATAATCTGCATTGTTCTTCTAGTCGCCACAGCCTGAAAACCACTTCAGGCATTGATGTCACCCTTGGATTTTAAATTTGTAAATCCATTCTCTATCTTTTTAAAGCTACTATTGAAACTGTATCCATGATCCGCACAGTTTTTTGTGAATGAGAAGGAGAATTGAAGATATATTTGGATAACTTTCCTTTGACTAAATTTCAACAGAAGCATAAAGGCGGGAATCACACACAGCACTTCATGAAACTCACCAGCTAGACATTGAAAGGTGACAGTGTTTATTCAAGGGATGGTTCCATTTATTCATTCATTATTAATGGAGAAAAGAAAAGTTGGAACAGTTGCAATCTGGCTAATGTAACTGAGCAAGGTGAAACGCAATGGGGACTGGGCAGGATAAGCCTACCATGGGCAGTGCACAAAGTGAAGGTGCGACGTTGACTGAGTTGTCAGGCGGAGCAGGGAGTCGTTGCAGAGTGAAGGTACATAGGAAAGTGGGAGTGCTAAATGTTTAATGATCACTGTACAAGTAGACGGTGAAATGCAGACTTCAGACTGGATATTCAATGGTTCTGAGATGGGTGAATAGACTGCGGCATCTTGGCATGGTAAAGGTGCAATACGGATTAGGAATGCTAAATGATTTTATGTAAAATATAAATTGTTTTACATCGCCTGTCCTTGATCTTCGGACCAAGATGTTTCACTTCACACTTCCTTACATTAATTAAGTTGCATATGTCACGTGTCTGCACCTTGCACCAGCCTGTCCACATCGTCTTGAAGATTATCAATATGCTTCTCACTAAAGTTCATAATATGTTCAAGTTTTGCACCACTGACAAATTTTGGGATTGAAACCTGGACACCCAGATATAGGTCATTAATATATATATCAAGAAAAGCAAATTTCTCTCTATATACTACCCCCAATCAGAAATAGGTAAAAGTTGGTGTAATATATGCTTTAATAGCTTTGTACTAATAATTAAATCTTGTATAATGAAATTCTAACCATTCTAAACAACAATGATTCAAAATACCACTTGGTTCAAAAGAAAATACCTATTGGTACGAATACTTTCACTTCAAAAGTACTTAAAAAGCATAGCATTGCTGATTTATCGGTATTTAATTGATGAATACAAAGGAAAGCAGTGGTTTCCCTTGGAGCCGAGTAGACAGAAACAGCATGGAGAGATGGCAGAGCAGGAAATGTCGGTGCCAAAGCTGAATCACATCAATGAAGTAGCAAACTGTTTGTTACTAATCTGATCCAAAATCCGACTCTGGTGGGCTCAAACCCACAAACTTTGAATGGCTAACGTGCCATCATTGAGAAGTCCAACTCGCTATCCATTGCGCCACTGGTAGATTCTAAATTGATACGGCCAACACATTTAGTATTTCGAAATTCCCCCGTCCCAGGTTCAGTGCAATGTGAACATTTCCTGTCTGTTGTATCCCTCTCTGATGTCTAAAGTTCAGTCTACCACAGTGTGCTGACATCTACTGGCCGCAACACAGAACTGCAGTAGAGGGAAATAAATCACATTAACTGTCGCTGTTGCAGAGACAGATCAAACAGGAATTAATGATTGAATGCAGCACTAAATCCCATGGAAAATTCAATATTAGTGTACTTGCCCATATAGTCAATATAACTTGGAATTTGCTATTATCTGGAGCAGTTGAGTCGACCAGCATCGATGTACTAAAGGGAAATCTAGCAAATGAGACGATGGAGAATGAATTTCAGAGATAAGCAGATGATGTTACATTGAAGATTTTGAGTAGAGGATCGTGTGGAATCATGTACTAATTAGAACAAAAGGCCCGGTTTCAATTAGGTATCTTCCGTGTAGAGTGTGTACAGATTTTCAAAGTCTCTCACATAGATTTATAATAAATATCACACACATTTGTCACACCAGAGACAGAGCGATACAAAATGAGTCCAACACTCATACATATAGAATCTTAGAGTGGATACAACAAAGAGAGGGAGAGCATTCGGCCCTTTGTAGGTATGCTGGTCTGTACAAGAACAACTCAGCTCATCCCTTTCCCAGTCCTTGTCTCATAACCATGGAAATCCTTTCACTTCAGGTGCTGATTCCATTCCCCTTTGACAACCCTGATTTGATGCTGCCTCTGCCACACTCTCAGGCAGTGCATTCCAGGTCCTAAATACTCTGCACATTAAAACCCATCCTTCTCTCCTCTGGCAATGGAAACAATATTTTTTCATCTACTCTTCCCAGACTGCACCCACAAATCCACCACCTCTACCATCTCGAAGGACAGCGGCAGCAGATACATGCGGGCACCAGCACTGCAATCTCCTCCGCCTCCCGCCCCCCCCCCTCCCCCCGCCCTCCCCCGCCCCCCTCCCCACCCCCCGCCCCCCCCTCCCCCACCCCCCGCCCCCCCTCCCCCGCCCCCCGCCCCCCCTCCCCCCCCCCGCCTGCCCGCCCGCCCCCAGTCCACTCACCGTCCTAACTTGGAAATACACCGCGGCTCCTTCACTGTCGCAGTGGCAAAATCCTGAAACACTGTTGGACTAACAGCACTGTGGCTGTACCGACACCTCAGGGACTCAGCAGTTCAAGAAACCAGCAAACCACCACCTTCGTAAGGTCAGTTAGAGATTGGCAATGAATGCTGGCCTCGTCAGTGATGCGCACCTCTCGAAATGAATAAATAAAAACTCGCAACTACAACCGGAGACGGACAGATACAGAACAAATCTCACTCACATGCATGTATTGGATACAATATGAATTCCCCAATCACATTCGCTAACAGAGGGTAAAAGACAGTCGAAATTGGGCGATCATTATCCAGTTGCAGTTTAACCAGAGTTTTATACAAGAACAGAGAAGATCTTAACACAACATGCAACATTTTAACCCAATATGGAACATCATGAGACCAGATAAGTAACTTTTGCTGAACAGAAAACATCTTCACGGAGAGCATTTTGACACAACAGGGAACACGTTTACAGGGCATATATTAACAGAATATTAAAGAAATATTGACACCAGATGGATCAAATTGACACAGCCGGAAACACGTTTATAGCATCAGGGAGACATTTTACACAGCAGCAGAAAACACCTCTCAACAACATAGAGCACAGTTGCACAGCAGGAAATATTTTTACAAACATGTATTTGCAACAGAAAATTCCTTTAAAAATCAATGATCGATTCTGCAATTCCTTGTCTTGCCGTTTTCCCAGCACCTTTGTCTGTCGTTACATGTGTCCGAGCAGTCTCTTGCTGCTATTGCGTGTTTTTCTCTGTCTATTGTATTCTCGGTGTGATGCAGTGATGCCTCCTCACACTGGTGTTCCTGTTAAACGATGTAGGAGTGAAAGTCTGTCTTGTTACAGAGACAACTTTTGCCGGAGCAGAGTGGCGCAGCGGAAGCGTGCTGGGCCCATAACCCAGAGGTCGATGGATCGAAACCATCCTCTGCTATTCATGTTCATAGTGATGGTGCGCCAACTGCATAGCACTTGTGACTTTCACGTGGAGAAAACAGGTATTCAGCTTCTCTTTCCCGCAAAAAAACCTCGATCTGTCGTTAGTCACTTTTATATGCAATCAGAGTTTTACACAAGAAGAGGGAACATCTTAACACAACACGCAACGATTTACTAACAAAAACACCTTCACGGAGAATCTTCTCACACAACAGGGAGAACGTTTACAAGAGAAGGGGACATACTAACAGAACAGAAGAAACAAATATTTACAGAGCCGGAAACACAACAACAGGGAAGCATTTTACACAACAGCAGAAAAAAAACTCTCAAGAACATTTGAGACAGTTACCTGGGTAAGATTGGTCTGGAGGGATATTGGCCAAACGCGGGTAATTGGGAATAGCTCTGAGGTAAAAAAAAACTGGGCGGCATGGACACTTTGGGCCGAAGGGCCTGTTTCCATGCTGTAACCCTCTACATCATAGAGGACACCAGGAAATATATTTATAAACAGTGAAACACTTTGCACAACCAACAGTGAACATCTTTGAACAGCAGAGAGGACAGCTACACAGCAGGAAATGTTTTTACAAACATATATTTGCAACAGAAAATTAATTTAAAACATCAGTGATCAATTCCGTGTCTTGCCGGTTTCCGCCACCTTTGTCTGTCGTTACACGTGTCCAAACAGTCTCTTTTGCTGCTTCTGTGCGTGTCTTTCTCTGTCCATTGCATTCTTGGTGTTCTGCAGTGGAATTGTGTGGGCAGACGGAACCTCCCTGACAATCGTGCTGGTGTTAAACAAGAATGTGGAAGTGAATACCTGAATGACTACATTGATAGGCAGCAGGGGAGAGCTAGCTTTGCCAGAGCAAAGTGGCGCAGCGGAAGCGTGCTGGACTGATAATTCAGAGGTTACTGCATCGAGGCTATCCTCTGCTACTTTCTGTAAGCGATGATAACAAAACCAATTGACAGTAATTCTGCAACTCTGACGTGGAATGTGCAGGCATTTACATTGGCTTCTGTTTTCACCCTCAAACTGCAGCAAATCACATTGATCCGCACACAAGCGGTAGATACTGTGAACATGCACCAGGATATATCAGTGACTGAGGTAATGGTGGACAGGGCACAATTTCAGAATTTGTGGATGATCTGAAAGTTGGAACCATTGTGACCTATGAGGAGGATAGTGTAAAACTTCAAAAAGGACATCGACAAGTTGACAGAATGAGTGGACAAGTTGCAGATGAAATTCAAAGCTGAGAATTATGAAGTGATTCATTCTGATAGGAAGATGATAGAGAGACAATGAAAAGTAAAAGGAAAACAGTTCCAAATTTTCGAATCCATTTCATTCGTGAGGTTTCTCAATCCTATAACTCTAAATGTGGTGCAACAGTACAACTCTAAAATAAAAGCAAATTACTACGGATGCTGTAATCTCAAACCAAACGAGAAAATGCTGGAAAATCTCTGCAGGTCTGGCAGCATTTCTAAGGAATACAATGAGCTCATCTCTCGAGTCCAGATGATCCTTTGACAAAGGGTCATCTGGACTGGTTTACTGCTAACTGATAACATCCTTAAAGTCAATAATAATCCATTCAAAATATCAGCAAATGTGTTTTACAATCATAATCAGTCGTTTGAGTCAATTACTGCATCTCATATTTGTAAATTGCTTCTTGTTAGTTCATTAACATATTTAACAATTCATTTAACTGAATGCTGGTAGTTTTATCAATGCCTTAATGTCGACTGCTTTGAAAATCTTACCACCCCATGAGGGATTCCACTTACAGGTATTAAATATCATGAGACGTCTGGACAGAGTGGATAGGGACAAACTGTTCCCACTCGTGGGATGATGAAGAATGAGAGAGAACAGATTCAGCATCATTAGCAAAGGAAGGAATAGGAATACGAGGAAAACATTTTTCACACAGCGAGTGCTTAATGTGTGGAATGCACTGCCAGAGAGTGTGGTGGAGGCAGATTCGATTGAAGAGTTCAAAAGGAATCAGACTGTTACCTGAAAAGGAAGAATGTGCAGGGTTACAGGGAGAAGGTGGAGATGTTCATTTTCTATCACATAATTTCTCATTCATCACTCATCACTGAATCGAATTTGAATTGTTCTCTTGTCGTTTCTAAACAAGGAGAAGTGCAGCAATGATTATATGGCAACAGAGCTGGGGGAGTCATAAGTCTAATGGGAGAGTGAAAAAAAGAACAAATATGTGCCTAAAAGGTGAGAATGGCAGGGAGACGAAATCTGAATTAAAAACAGAAAATGCTCGAAACCTCAGCAGGTTTGGCAGCATCTACGGAGAGAGAAACAGAGTGAATACTTCGAGTCTGTATGACTCTTCTTCAGAGTTGAAGAGAGGCTGAAATGTGACAGATTTTAAAATGTTGAAGGGCATTCGGAGCACAATCGGGATTATTCATTAAAGCTGTTAGAAAAGCAAATGGCATGTTTGTTTTTATTGCAAGTGGATTGGAGTAGATGAAGAAAGGTGTATTGCTGCAATTGTCCAGGATTTTATTGAGACCACATCTGCAATACTGTGTACAGCTATGGTCTCCACATTTGAGAAGGGATAGACTTGTATTGCAGGCGGTACAGAGAAGGTTCACTAGATTGTCCCCCGGAAGGAAGAGGTTGTTCAGTGAGGAGAGGCTGAGTGAATTAAGTTGACAGACCCTGGAGCTCAAAACAATGTGTAAATGCTGAGGCAATGCTTCCATTCCTGTCCTCTGGGCAGACGAGCGGCAGATAAAGTAAATGTAAAGTAAAGTAAACTTTAAATAGAGTTTAGATATTAGTCATAAGTCAGGATTTTGACTAATAAATACTGCAATGAAGTTACAGTGAAATTCCCCCAGTCTCCATATTCCAGCATCTGTTCGCGTCAATGCACCTAATTAGATGAAGTTCAATGCAGAGAAGTGTGAGTTGATTCATTTTGAGAGTGGAGAAATAAAGGGAGAAACTCTTAAGGAAATGTAGGAACAACGGGATCTCAGTTTCTAAGTACAAAAGTAATTGAAGTTGGCTGGGCATGTTGAGAGAGCAGGTAATAAAGCAAATGGCATCCTACCTTTTATTGGAGGATTGAATACATGAATAAGAAGGTCAAGTTGAGCTTTAAAATACACTAGACAGGCCTCACCTGGAGCACTGAGTCCAGTGCTGAGCACCACAATTGAAGAAGGTTGTGAAGACATTGGAGAGAGTGCAAAGGAGATTCAAATGAATGATTCTATTGATAAAGATCTGTAGCTATGAAGGTAGATTTGAGAAGTCGGGTATTTTTCATGAGGCAAAGAAGTATGAGAAGACCTGTAGGGGGACAGGTAGCATTGAGGAAGCAAGGGGGAGGTCGGGGTGGGGGGACTGCAGAAGGACTTGGACAGGCTAGGAGAGTGAGCAGAGAAGTGGCAGATGGAATACAATGTGGAAAACTGTGAGGTTATGCACTTTGGAATGAGGAATGGAAGCATAGACTATTTTCTAAATGGGGAAATGCTTATGAAATCAGGAACACAAAGGGACTTGGGAGTCCGAGTTCAAGATTCTCCTGATGTTAATGTGCATGTGCAGTCGGCATTTAGGAGGGCAAATGTAATGTCGAGAGGGCAAGAATACAAGAGCAGGGATGTACTTCAGAGGCTGGCAAAAGCTCTGGTCAGACCCCATTTGGAGTATTGTGAGCAGTTTGGGGCCCGTATCTAAGGAAGGATGTGCTGGCCTTGGAAAGTGGAGGCTCACAAGAATGACCCCCGGAATGAAGAGTATGAGGAACGGTTGAGGACTCTTGGGTCTGTACTCATTGGAGTTTAGAAGGAAGAGGGGGGATCTTATTGAAACTTACAGGATACTGCGAGGTCTGGATAGAGTGGACATGGAGAGGATGTTTCCACGAGTAGGAAAAACTAGAACCAGAGGACACAACCTCAGGCTAAAGGGACGATCCTTTAAAACAGAAATTAGGAGGAATTTCTTCAGCGAGAAAGTGGAGAATCTGTGGAACTCTTTGCCGCCGAAGGATTTGGGAGCGAGGTGGTTGAGTGTTTTTTAAGACATAGGTAGATAGGTTCTTGATTAATAAGGGGATCAGGGGTCATGGGGAAAAGACAGGAGAATGGGAATGAGAAAAATATATGATTGAATGGTGCAGCAGGTTCGATGGGCAGAGTGGCCTAATTCTGCTCCTCTGTCTTATAATCTTTTATAAGAGAAAGAAGAGTGGCACAGTAGTTAGCACTGCTGCCGCACACTGACAGGGATCCAGTTTAATTCAGGCCTTGGGTGACTGTTCATAATTTCCACATTTTCTCTGTGTCCACATGGTTTTCCTCCGGGTGCTCTTGCAACCACCCCCCCTCCCGCCACACACACACTCCATTGATAGGGTAAGTGGGTTTACCGTGCTAAATTTCCCCTTATGTTCCTAGTATATTGAGATTAGGAAGGTTAACAAGGTAAATATGTGAGGTTGCGTGAATAGGTCAGAGAATCAGTGCAGACTCAATGGGACGAATGTCCACCTTCTGCACTTTAGGGATTCTATGATAGAGGTTTTCATGTTCCCGTCAAGTGTTGATCAAGTACCAGGTGCACAATTTCAAAGTAAGTGTCAAAATTGTACGGATTCAATGCCTAATGTACACAACTTTGGACACTATAGGAACATTTAACATGGCCAATCCACCTGACCTGCACATAGTTGAACCACGGGAGTAAACGAGAGCACCCAGGAAACCCACGGGGAGAAGGTGCTGATTTTGCACAGTCACCAAAGGCCAGACCCAAACCCGGGTTTCTGCGGCTGTGAGGAGGGGGAGTGGGATTAGATAGAATGCTGTTTCAATAAGGCAGTGTAGACTTGATGGTCAAATGGGCTGTAGTGCATTGCAAATATTCTGTGGTTTGAGAATCTAAAACATGGTCATATTTAATGGCGGAGCAGGCTTGAGGGGCCATGTGGTCCACTTCTGATCTGACTTATTGTGCTGCTGGGTCCAGAAAGCTGCTAATTGATTTCTCATATCAGAATTTACTCCAAACACCATTAATGCATCAACCCTGTGCTCACTGACAAACACTGACTCGTGGTTAACCAATGCCTCAATTTTAAAATTCTTATCCTTGTTTCCAAATCCCTCCATGTCGTCAGCTGTTCCTCCCTTTCATCGCCTCCAGCCCAGCAATCCTCTGAGATATCTGAGCTGCTCAGATTCTGGCCTAGTGAGCATTCCTGATTTAATTCACACCTCCATCTGACGAAGGAGCAGCACGCTCCGAAAGCTTATGGTATTTGCTACCAAATAAACCTGTTGGACTTTAACCTGGTGTTGTGAGACTTCTTACTGTGCTTACCCCAGTCCAACGCCGGCATCTCCACATCTTGATTCACTCCACCAGTGAGCTCTCTGGGTCTCGGTCTGGAATTGCCTCTTTAAACGCATCTCACTTGCTTTCCTCCTCGTTCATTTATTTCCTCTTTCCTTTCATGCGGGATTCACCTTTTGCACCCTCTGACTTTTGCCCCTTCAACTGCCATCACCGAATTATATTTGCACAACTATAATTCTGTGAGCGGTTTCACTTTAAGGATTCTTTTCGCCTCCAGCTCTCTGATTTCTCATTGGTTTCAGCTTCGGATCGAATTGAATGACGCAATGACGCTGGACTGGGACGGACGCTGATTGGTCAGTGCGTTGCGATTGGCTGGCAGAGATGTCAATAACATTGAGGGGCGTGTTTTGCCATCAGCGCGGTCTGTGATTGGTTATAATTGTGAGCGTCATTGACATGTGTTCTCTCAGTTCAAGCGGATGGAGCTCACGAATTGGATAAAGTAGCTGTCACTCAGTAGGCGCAGAGCGGCCATTGGATAACCGCGATGCGTCAATTTCCGAATGGTTTTCCCAGCTGCCGGTCACAGGCCGTTGGCGGGGATTTACCCCGGGCCCATCAGACACCGCGCGGAACGGCAGCAAATGTCCGGCAGGTGGCTTCAGTCCCCGGGCCCGGATCCTGAGCCCGCGGCGGGGCTCCGGGTGGATGAAGGGTTTCGGCAGCGGGAATCGCGTCCCGCCCGGCTGTGAATCCTCAGCTCAGGGTTTCCAATGGCAGTTTCCTGTGTAAACATGTCACGCTGCAGTTCGAAGTTTAACAACACCAGGTTAAAGTCCAACAGGTTTATTTGGTAGCAAAAGCCACACAAGCGTCTAACTTGTGTGGCTTTTGCTACCAAATAAACCTGTTGGACTTTAACCTGGTGTTGTTAAACTTCTTACTGTGTTTACCCCAGTCCAACGCCGGCATCTCCACATCACGCTGCAGTTCCCCAGGCTCAGCAGTGGCGGTTATACGAATTCCCTGCAGTCAGACCAATCAGCACAGAGACTGAGATCTTCCCGTGCTCTGTGTGTGGGGCTCAGTGCCACACTGGGTCAGAGCCCTTCACTCTGTATAGGCCAGGGAGAGATACTGGGATCTTTCGGTGCTCTGTTGGAACGGCACTATGGCACAGTCGTTAGCACTGCTGCCTCACAGCGCCAGGGACCCAGGTTCAATTCCGGCCCTGGGTCACTGTCTGTGCGGAGTTTGCACATTCTCCCTGTCTCTGCGTGGGTTTCTTCTGGGTGCTCTGGCTTCCTCCCGCACTCCAAAGATGTGTGGTTTGGGTTGATTGGCCATGCTAAATTGACCCTAGTGTTAGTGGGATTAGCAGGGTAAATATGTGGGGTTAAGGGGATAAGGCTTGGGTGGGAATTTGGTCGGTGCAGACATGATGGGCCGAATGGCCTCCTGCACTGTAGGGATTCTCTGGTTCTGTGTTTGGGTGGGGCTTGATTGAGTGGATCTCCCTGATTGTTGGTTCTAATTACAACCTCAATCTCTTACAGTCAGTCTGGGTGCTCCTGACTGAGCAGAATGGCCTGATCTCACCACACACATTGAGATGGAGGAGCTGCCGCCTGGGATGAAGATGATTGAGAACTCCAGCCTTCTCCAGACTTGTTTACTGAGGCCCAGCCGTTCTTCATTATGTTTCCTCCGGGTGTCCTCTCCATCTGCTGTGAACAATGACCTGACAGTGGGAAGATATTGGAGTAGGATGGTGCAGTCAACCATGTCAAAGGCATGGATAGGTTGAGAAGGATGAGGAGGGATTGTTCAGTTGGGAAAGACTGCACTCATCTGGTTCTATTCTTATCTTTCTGCTCATATGCAGAATATCACCTGCAATGGTTTCTCTTCCCACTCCTGTGTTGTTGTCACCCAAATCCCCCAAGGATCTATCCGTGGCTCCCTCCTATTTCTCATCTAGACCTTACCCCTTGGTGACATTATCTGAAAACACAATGGTAGGTTTCATGTGTATGCTGATAACACCCAGCTCTACCTCACCGTCACATCTCACAACCAATCCCCTGTTATTAATGTATTAGACTCCTTCTCTGACCTCCAGTACTGGCTCAGCAGAGAATTCCCCCAATTAAATATTTGGAAGACCAAAGTTCCCACCACAAATTCCATTCCCAGTCACTGACTCCATCTCTCCCACTGGTCAATGTCTGAGGTTGAAACAAACCCTCATAATCTTTGGGACCTCATTGGACTCAGAAATGAGATTCTGACCACATATCTGTTCCTTCACCAAGATCACTTATTTCCAGCTGTGTAACATCACACATTATTTGTAATACCTCAGCTCACCCATACCTGAAACCCTCATCCATGCTTTTGTTACCTCGAGGCTTGATGATTCAAACACATTCCTGCCCAGCAGATTTCCTTCCCTAAAGGACATTTGTAAACCAGATACGATTTTATGAATAGCGACAATTAGATTTTTAATTGCAGATTCATATTCACACTCTGAATTCTCCCTCACAGCCATCTGAATTCTCGCTCCTTTCTACAGAGAACAGTGTAACTTCCCCTCACTATACCCCTTCTACCAATACTTGAATGGCATGCTGTACTGCAGTGCCAAGGTCAGTCAGCTCATTCACCCTGCAGCCCCCACTCTCATCCAAAGAAGCTGCAAGAACCTCAGAGCTATTGGACAGTTGCAGAAACTGACATAGCTGCCCTCTGATTCCTCTTAGCTGCCTCAGCTGCAGTCACTCCCTCCTGCCCCTGACCACTTGGCAAAACAGAAGATCCTATCACTACCTGTCAGGATTCCATCCCCTTAGCAGTTTAGTATAAATCCATCCCAACAGCACTAACAAAGCTCCATGGGAGGATGTTGGTCCCGTCCCTGTTCAGATGTAATCTGCCCAACTTGTACAGGTCCCAGCTCAGCCAAAAATGGTCGCAATGCCCCAGGAATCTAAAGCCATCCCTCCTGTACCATCTCTGCAGCAATGCAGTCATCTAATCTGTCTATACTCACTATTGCATCTCCTCTGAAGGTGCTGACTCTGGCTGAGTTCCATTCTACTGGTTCCTCTCCCTTTCTCCTGAAGGCAATGACTTTGATTGGGTTCAGCTCCACACTCACTAGTTTCTCTCTCTCTTCCCTTGAAGGTGATGATTCTGGATGGGTTCAGTTCCACACTGACTGGTCTCTCTCTCTCGTACGGAGAAAGATGTTGCCTGATCTCAAGGGTGTTGGCGAGGAGGAGAGGTTGAATAAACTGGGATTGTTTTCACTGAAAAGACGGAGGTTGAGGGTGACCTGATAGAGGTCTTCATAATTGTGAGAGGCATAGACAGGTTGAATAGGCAGAGGCTTTCTCCCAGGGTGGAAGTGGGCACATGTTCAAGGTGAGAGGGGGAAAGTTTAAGGGAGATGTGCGGGGGAGGATTTTCAGGCAGCGAATGGTGAGTGCCTGGAACAGGCTGCCACAGGAGGTGGTCAAAACAGGCATCTGGATGGGTACATGAATAGGAAAGGAATAGAGAGATACGGACTGAGTAAGGGCGGAAGCTTTTTTCTTCAGTTTACTTAGGGCACCATGTTCGGCACGGGCTTGGAGGGCCGAACGGCCTATTCTTTTGCTGCACTTTTCTTTGTTCTCTTTAAACAGCGAATAGAAACAGAAGGAGGCCATTTGGCGCCATGAGGCCCATCGAGCCTGCTCTGACATTCATTATGATCCTGGTTGATCAAATTCTCTTTCCTGATCCCACCTTCCACCCATATGCCTTGATCCCTTTAGCCCCAAGAGCTATATCTAATTCCTTCTTGACATCACACATTTTGGCCTCAACTACTTTCTGCATTAGCGATTTTCACAGATTCACACTCTCTGGGTGAAGACATTTCTCCTCACCTCAGTCCGAAAAGTTTTCCCCTTAACCTTACACAAAGAATATCCATAACATTCTTCCCGAATCTACGCTTTCTAGTCCTGTTAGAATTTTATACGTTCCTATGAGACCCTCTCAATCTTCTAAACTCCAATGAACATAAGGATAAAAGCTTCTCTGGCGTTTGGACATTCACACCCTTTATTCTCTCTCTGGACAGCTATTAGCAGTCTTTTTCCCTGGTTTCTATGGCTTTGACTCATCTTTCATTCCTTCCCCCTGCAGTATAAATATCTCCCACTTTCTATGCCTTTTAGCTTTGACAAAATGTCATCTGGACTCGAAATGTCAGCTCTTTTCTCTCCTTACAGATGTTGCCAGGCCTGCTGAGATTTTCCAGCGTTTTCTCTTTTAGTTCCAATGAACATAATGCTAACTGACTTCATCTTTCCTCATATGACAGACTTGCCATCCCAGGAATCCACCTGGTAAACCTTTGCTGCACTCTCCCTGCAGCAAGGACATCCTCCCTCAGATAAGGACACCAAAACTGCACACAATACTCCAGATGTGGCCTCATCATTGCCCTGTACAATTGCAGTAAAACATCATTTTTCCTATACACAAATCATCTTGCTTTCAAGGCCAACATAACATTTGCCTTCTTTTTGCCTGCTGTACCTACGAACTTCCTTTCAGCGACTAAACAAAGAACAGCACAGGAACAGGCCCTCTGGACTACCAAGTCTGTGCCACCACAGATGCCTCTTTATAATGACTTCAATCGGGCCATTGAGGTTGGCCTATTGGAGTATGAATTCCTTGACTAAGGATCCAATTGATCGGCCAATCAGGGAGTCTTTGCCTTGTACTTAACCGGGAGTGTCAGTTCCTTTGACACCCCCGGAGGTAGACTGCTAACTGTTAGCACTCTGTGTACTGCTATTAGAGTTGTAAATGAAGGGGTTTTGGTGAAGGGACGTCTGCCTCCGAAGAATTATTACAGCTCTCTAATATTTTCATGCCACTGCGTGGTCCATTTCCCTCTGTTCCCGGCCTATTCATGTATCTATCCAGATGCCTCTTGAACGTTATAGAATCTGCTTCCACTACTTCCTCCGGCAGCATGTTCCAGGCATTCACCACCCTCTGTGTGAAAAACTTGCCCCTTACATCTCTTTTAAACTTTCCCCCTCTTTCTCGCAACCTGTGCCCCTGAGTAAGTCACCTTTCGACACTGGGAAAAAGGCTCTGACTATCTACTCAACCAAGCCTGTCATAATCTTGTAAACCTCTATCAGGTCCCCCCTCATCCTCTGACGCGCCAATGAAAATATTCCAAGTTTGTTCAACCTTTCTTTCCAGTCCATATCCTCCAAGCCAGGCAACATCCTGGTAAATTTCTTCTGCACCCTTTCCAATGCATCAACGTCCTTCCTCCAATGTGGCACTCAGAATTGTACACAATACTCCAAATGTGGCCTAACCAAAGTCTTACATAGCTGCAACATGATTTTCCATCTTGTATAGCTTCAACATGATTTTACTGACTGATGCACAAGGACACCTAGGTCTCGCTGAGTATCCACCTCCATCGATTTACACCCATTCAAATAATAATCTGCCTTGCCATTTTTGCTACCAAAGTGGATAATTAAATGGGTAACCACATATTTATCCACATTATACTCCATGTGTGGGTTCAGACTGTCCAAATCTCGCTGAAGGATCTCAGCATCCTCCTCACAGCTCACTCTCCCATCCATTATTGTATCATCTACATATCTGGAGATAATACATTTATTTACCACGTCCAAATCATTAATAAATTATATAAATCGTTGGGGTCCTAGCACAGATCCCTGCAGTACCCCACTAATCACTGCCTGCCAATTAGAAAAAGGACCCATTCATGCCATCTCTTTGCTTCCTATCTGCTGACCAGTTTTCTATCCATCTCAAGACACTACCCGCAATCCCATGCACTTCAACTTTACATAGTAGAAGGGCAGCCCGGTGGCACGATGGTTAGCTCTGCTGCCTTACAGCACCAGGGACCGGATTTGATTCCCAGCTTGGGTCACTGTCTGTGTGAGTCTGCACATTCTCCCCGTCTCTGCATGGGATTCCTCCGGGTGTTCCGGTTTCCTCCCACAGTCTGAAAGACATGCTGTGGTTAGGTGTATTGGCCATGCTAAATTCTCCCTCAGTCTTCCTGAACAGGAGCCGGAGTATGGTGACTAGGGGATTTTCACAGTAACTTCATTGCAATGTTAATGTAAGCCTACTTGTGAAACTAATAAATAAACTTTAAACGTAAAAACGTTATGTGATATTTTGTCCAAAGTTTTCTGGAACTCTAAATGAACCACATCCACCGGTTCTCCCTGGTCAACTCTACTAGTTACATCAAAGAATTCCAGTAGTATTGTCAAGCATGATTTCTCTTTTGTAAATCCATGCTGACTTTGTCTCTTTATATCATTGCTTTCCAAACGCTTGATAATGGTCATTGGTTCCCTCTTTCTTCTCTACCTCTGTTTTTGAAAACAGGTCTTAGATTATTTACGTCTCTATCCCCTGAAGGTGCTGACCCTGGGTGGGTTCAGTTCCAAACTCACTGGTGGCTCTCCCCTCTCCCCAAGGTGCTGACTCTGGCTGGTTCATTTCTGCACTCATTAGTTCCTCTCTCTGTGTCCTGAAGGTGCTCATATCTGATCCTCTATCTCAATGCCACATTCTCATTTTTTTCCCAATACTCCTTGATGCCATTAAAATCTAAAAAAAAATCTCTCCTTCTTGAATACATTCAGTGACTTGGTCGCCACAGTTTCTGAGGTAAAGAATTCCATAGGATCACCACCCTCTGTGTGAAGAAATCTTTCCCCGTCTCATTCCTAAATGGTCTACCCAGTATCCTAAGACTGTGTCCCCTTGTTCTACATTCCCCAACTAGGTGAAACATCCTTCCTGCAGCTAGTCTGTCCAGCCCTGTTAGGATTTTGTATGTTTCAATCAGATCTCCTCTCATCCTTTCCTTTCTGTTTTTCACACCAAAGTGTATAACTTCACACTTAGCCGTGTTGTCCTGCATCTGCCATGTATTTGCGCACTCACTCAACTTGTCTAAATCACTTTGAAACCTCCTTGCATCACCCTCTCAACTCACAATTTTGCCCAGTTTTATGTCGTCAGCAAACGTGGAAATGTTACATAGAACAGTACAGCACATAACAGGCCCTTCGGCCCACGATGTTGTGCCGAGCTTTATCTGAAACCAAGATCAAGCTATCCCACTCCCTATCATCCTGGTGTGCTCCATGTGCCTATCCAATAACCGCTTAAATGTTTCTAAAGTGTCTGACTCCACTATCACTGCAGGCAGTCCATTCCACACCCCAACCACTCTCTGCGTAAAGAACCTACCTCTGATATCCGTCCTGTATCTCCCACCACGAACCCTCTAGTTATGCCCCCTTGTAATAGCTCCATCCACCCGAGGAAATAGTCTTTGAACGTTCACTCTATCTATCCCCTTCATCATTTTATACACCTCTATTAAGTCTCCCCTCAGCCTCCTCCGCTCCAGAGAGAATAGCCCTAGCTCCCTCAACCTTTCCTCATATGACCTACCCTCCAAACCAGGCAGCATCCTGGTAAATCTCCTCTGCACTCCTTCCAGCGCTTCCACATCCTTCCTATAGTGAGGTGACCAGAACTGTATATTTGGTTCCCTCATCCAGGTCATTTATATATATGGTGAGGAGCAGTGGGAATCATTCAAAAAGGAAATAGAGAGAGTACAGGGCCAACATGTTCCCATAAAGGTGAAGGTGGGAGCAAAAACATTCAGAGAATCCTGGATGGTGAGGGATTTATAGCATTGGAGCAGGAAAACTTGGGAGATTATCGCAGAGAGAGGGGGCTTGAAACAATGGATGCCCTGGAGTATAGAACGTGCAGGGAATGTAATTTGAAAATAAATTAGCAGAGCGAAGAGCTATAAAAAACACCGGCGGGCAAAATAAAGGAAATCCCACGGCTGAGGCGGGATCCTAATCGAGGTGTACAAAATTAGGAGGGACATTGAGAGGGTAGATAGAAATAAACTTTTCACCTTAGTAGAGGGGTCATTTGGCAGGGGGAATAGGATAAACGTAGGGGCCAGGAGCTTTAGAGGGATTTGAGGAAAAGCATTTTCACCCAGAGGGTGGTGGGAATCTGGAACTCACTGCCTGGAAGGGTGGCAGAGACATGAACGCTCACAACATTGAAATTAACATTTGCAATGCTGTAGAATATGAGAGTCTATGCCAAGTGCTGAAAAATGGGATTAGAATCATAGAGTACCTCCAGAGCAGAACGAGGCCATTCGGCCCATCGAGTCTGCACCGACCACAATCCAACCAGCCCCTGTTGCTATCACCTCACATATTTACCCTGCTAATCCCCGTGGCACGAGGAGTAATTTCGCAAAGCGAATCAACCCAACCCCCACATCTTTGGACTGTGGGAGAAAACCGGAGCATCCGGAGGAAACCCCTGAAGACACGGGGAGAATGTGCAAACTTCACACAAACAGTGACCCGAGACCGGAATTGAACCCGGGTCCTCGGCGCTGTGAGGCAGCAGTGCTAACCACTGTGCCACCGTGCCGCCGAATGGGCATAGGTAGGTGCTGATGGCCAATGCAGACACGATGGGCTGAATGGCCTTTTTCTATGCTGTAAAATTCTCTGACTCTATGACTTCTTAAAGAGGTCCTTCATTGGCTGTCCTTTGGGAAATCCTGAGAAAATGATTGGTTCGATAGAAATGAAAATCTCTTGTCTTTTCTCTGGTGTCTTACACTTTGCTCCTTGCTTCCTGACTGGAATCTCCAAACTGGGGGAATTGTGGATCCTGGTGACATCACCCTGTTGGGTAGGAAGCTATTGTCACAGAGTCCTGTGTTGTCAATGTACCGACCTGTTACCATAGTTACCCAGTTTCACTGGATGCTGACAGAATGTTTACCATTGATTTGGTGTTCTACCTGCCAGCTGTTCATGCAGAAAACAGATGCTGTGAGTGAGCATTGTCCCCCTCCCACTTACAGCAATGATAGTGACAATCTGCATTATTGGGACGAGAGTCATAGTCATAGAGTCATGGAGATTCACTGCTGGAAACAGGCCCTTTGGCCCAACTCGTCCATGCTGTCCTGTTTTTACCAATAAGCGAGTCCCAATTACCTGCATTTGGCCCATATCCCTCCATGCCAACCTTACCCATGTAACTGTCTAAAAGTTTTTTAAAAGACAGAATTGTCCCCGCATCTGCTACTACCTCTGGCAGCTCGTTCCAGACACTCACCATCCTCTGTGTGCAAAAACTGTCCATCTGGACCCTTTTGTGTTTCTCCTCTCTCACCTATACCCTCCACTTTTAGACCCCCCCCCCCTACCTTTGGGAAAAGATGTTGACTATCTACCTCATCTATGCCCCTCATTATTTTATAGCCCTCTATAAGATCACCCCTCAGCCTCCTACGCTCCAGAGAATAAGGTCCCAGTCTATCCAGTCTCTCCTTGTAACTCAAACCATCAAGTCCCGGTAGCATCCTAGTAAATCTTTTCTGCACTCTTTCCAGTTTAATCATATTCTTTCTATCATAGGGTGACCAGAACTGTACACAGTATTCCTAGTGTGGCCTTACCAATGTCTTGTACAACTTCAACAAGACATCCCAACTCCTTTGTGACGATAAATGGACCAATACATTGCATTGCCATTCTTACAGTTGTTAATGAAGTGAAAAAGCTGGTGCTTAATGAAATGCCTCTCGGGGAAATCTGCTCGAATGTAAAAATGCCGCAGAATGCTCAATTATTATTGTTTCTGCTCAACCAGCCCCAGAAGCTTGGAAGATGGAAGTTCCCGATTGGTCTGAAGTCAGAGACGAAGAGGAGCCAAGTTTCAACAACTTGCTGACAGACATCAAAGTCAGCAGCTTTGGAGCAAGGAGACCCTCGGACAGGGCATTCAGCGTAACCAAGCCCCTGGAACATCACCGCTTCTGGAGACCAGAGAAGGTGTGAGGCAAGGCAGGATGCTCGATTGATCGAAGGTGGGACCTCAATCATTGGTGAAGTCTCCTACTCCGGTTTGAAGTGGAGGAAATTAGTCAGGATGGAAGTGGTGACGAGATTCACAGTCACTCCCTCAGTTTAGAGTCCATTTTTAAGGCAATCTGAGCAGCGACTCCACTCTGGGATCGATGTCAGATCAGCTCACCAGACGGTAGGAGGACTGGAACACAAATGACGTCACAAAATACTTCCTCAAATGCTTCGCTGTGCAGTTCAAAACCTGGAAGGCCGGGATTCGAGTCACGTTACACAGGCGACTGGGAAAAGTACTGTCAGATTAATCAGACCACTGGCCAATATTGGAAAGACACAAAGCCCAGCAGAGGGAAGTCAACATGAATTTTCACTTTTAATATTTCTTTTTCACTCTGAATAACTTATTGTGTTTGTATAATTATCCTAAATGTTTCACATTAATACAAATACTCAGAAAATTTAGCATTGCCAGCTAAGTGTAACCGGGAACAATGACCTGTCCGTTCAGTTTGGGGAACACTTCCTGACAGAGGAAGATTGGGACATGAAAGCTTCTCCCTATCAGCTCCTTCCAGTTCCCTCCACAATTCTGAACACCTCTATCAAATCTCCTTTCAACCTTCTCTTTGTCAAAGAGAACAGACCCAAATTCTCCAATCTACCGATGTAACTGAACTTCCGCATCCCTGGACCCATACCCAGAGATTTATTGCGCCCTCGCTAATCCTTCACATCCTTTCTAAACTCTGCTGTCCAGATCAGAGTGCAATACTCCAACTGAGGCCAAACCAGGGTTTTATACAGGTTTCCCTCAACTTGCTTGCTCTTGTACTCTGTGCCCCTACTGATAAAGCTCACCAAACCAAATACTTTTGTAACCACACTCTCAACCTGCCACCCAGACAGCAATTATTAGTGTCACATTTAACCGCAGGTCCCTCTGCTCCTGCTTGCCTTTACAATTGTACCATTTTTATCCTGTGTCTCCCTTTCCTGCCAACTGAAATGAATCATTTCACACTTCTCTGCTTTAAATTGGTCTTGTCTGACTAATCCACAAGCTGCCTAAGAAACAACACTCACAGTTCACAATGCTGCCATGTACTGTGTAATTACCACAGTTTGAATGTGTGCTCTGTGCAGCATTGCCGATGTCTCTAAAATGTATCAGGAAGAGCAGGATTCCAAACACCAACCCTCTTGGGATCCCATTTTAACCGATCCACTCCAACTAAAAACATTTCCCACTGCTGTGTTTCCTGTCACTCAGTCAGTTTCCTATCCATGTTGCTGCTGTCCCTTTTATTCTATCAGCTCCAAATGTTCCCACAAGTTTGCTGTGTGCCCCTTTATTTATAAAATGCTGATTCTTACAACCTTTTCTGAAGAGGTGTGTTTACCATTTGCAATTCTCCAATCCTCTGGCACCACTCATATAACTAGCTGGGTTAGAAAAAAATTACCCATTGCCTCTGCAATTTCCACCCCTATTTCCCTCAGTATCCATGGATCCGTCTCTTCCAGTAACAAGAACACAGCAATTAAGAACAGACATTGACCACATGGCACATTGACTCTGTTCCACCATTCAATTCGATCATGACTCATTTATTTATTTATCTTTATTGCCGGACAGTGAAAACACAGTCACAGTATTAAAAACAAGAACAGCAGCAACAACATCTACATAGATAGAAATCACACTAGGTTTCTGACAAGTTTTCTAAAAGTCACTATATTTTCAGCATTCACAACAAAATCAGGCAAAGCATTTGAAATATCAACAGTTCTATGTGAGGAAAACAAACTGTGACTATGAAGGCTTGAACCAAATTTCTGCAGCTTATACTCGCGCCCACCCAACATACAGTAACTGCGAATAAAGAACATTTCAGCCTTGGGTAGTAAGGCCATAGTAAATTTCCATGTCAAATTAAAATGTATCAATTTACAAACTTGAACTAAACCAGAAATCAGCCTTCTCGAAAGAATGCAATCCAAGAATTCTTAATCCCAATAAAGTATTCCCCTCATGCCTTCCATTTTCCTGGTAACATGTCTTTGCACTCTCTCTTTCAGCTGTATATCTTTCTGGAAGTGTGGAATCCAAACTGTGGATGCAGACTCCAGATGTGGGCATACCAGCTGCTTATAGAGTTTCAGATCTTGGGGTTCAACTCCACTTTACTCCTCACTCACTTAATTCTCTGAGCAACATAAATTTGTCTATTTCTGCCTTTACTGTCATAGAATCCCTATGGTGCAGATGGAAGCCATTTGACCCATCAAGTCTGCACTAACATAACCCTACATATTTATCCCGCTAATCCCCCAGAACCAATACATTTGTGATACGAAGGGGCAATTTAGTATTGCATATCCATCTGACATTCGGAGCTTGGGAGGAAACAAACATGGGGAGGACATGCAAGCTCCACGCAGACAATCACCCGAGGTGGAATTGAACCTGGGTACCGGGCGCTTAGAGGCAGCAATGCGAACCACTGTGCCACCCCTAGTGTATAAATAATGGAGCATGTCAAAGGATCACAACGCAGTGAGTGCAGAAATTTATTCTCATTTCAGTCCTTAATGATCTGATCCTTACACTGAACCTGCTTAAACAACCTCCCAATGTCCATAAAATCAAACCCCTTCAGATTCGTGTATGTTTTAATGTTTTGCCTCTCATGCTTCTGAATCACAGAGAATACAGACCCAGTTTACTAAGGGTTGTATCATATGAAACCCTTTGTTAGTGATTGAAGCATAATGTGAAAACCCTTTCCCACAGCGAGTAGTTCAGCTCTGGGATGCATTGTCTGACAATGTGGTGATGCAGCTTCAAGTGAGGCATTGAGAAGGGAATTCGATTGTTAAAGTTTCATTGGAACGGTGGCACAGTGGTTAGCACTACTGCCTCACAGCATCAGTGTGGAGTTAACATGTTGTCCCTGTGTCTGCATGGATTTTCTCTGTGTGCTCTAATTTCTTCTCACAGTCCAATGCTGAGCAGATTAAATGGATTAGATATGATAAATTGCCCCTTAGTGTCCCAAAATGTGCAGGTTAAGGGGTTAGCCATCGTAAAAATGCACGAAAGATGTTCTTTCAGAGAGTCAGTGCAGACACGATGGGCCGGCTGGCATCTTTCTGGACTGTGGAGTATGAGGGATCCAAGGGATACTCAGTGCTTTCATTGGTGAAGCCAAGGATGCCATCCACTTTTCTAATAACTCTCTTAAAATCTCTCGCGTTCAAAGATCTCTCTGAACCTCAGAACACTCTGAGCCTGCACACTCTTTAGAACTGGACCATTCAGTTTCTTTTGCCTCTCCCCATCTCTTCTGTCAAAATGCAGCACTGTTCCTGAGTGTGGCATTAATAATGTGAGAGCTGAGACCGCAGCTTCTGTCTCCCCAAGAGAATCTTTCTGGATAAAGTGGAAATTTACAAGGATTTCTGTCACTGAGACATTGTCTGGCTGTCTGTGTCTCACTGCCCTAACTCAAACTGTCTCTGTCTATCCCTCCACCCCCTCTCATCCACTCTATATGAAGGCGGGATATTGTTGTTTAGTGACTGAGTGCACACAATCTGTATCTTCATCTGATCAAATAGAATTCAGCTTGTGAACAATATCATCATTTCAACCAGTTCTGGGTTAAATCAGGCACAGCTCTGATTGGCTGCAGCCCGCTGAATCTGGGGAGCAGACACTGTGAGCATTGCCAGCCTCAAAGGCTTTAACCCTTACTGAGCTGGGAAACTCCAAATAATCCCTGAGAATCCACAGCACAGTGCGAGAGGAGAGGAAAGCCTGTCCTGGGAGCTGTCAATCTGAGACACAGTTTGACCCTGTCAATGTGCAGATGTGAACCTGCTCCTTCCATTCTCAAACTGTTATAACCAGGAACACAGAACGCCCAGTAATGACCAGCTTGTTGCAATGTGTTTGAATGAACACGATGTCATATCATCTAAGCAGCATTTTGAAATTCTCAATCATTCAATGTATTCTGATGAAATGTATTTCTTGTGCTCTGTGTGTCATTACATAAGAATCTTCCTCTGATATGAGACCTTGTTTTGGCCTTGTGCCCCTGATGCTGATTATTTTCATTCTGCTCACGTTATGATATTTCTCATGGAACCAGAGAAAGAACCAGAGAAAAGTAACAGCACAGAGGGGACCCATTCGGCCTATCTTGTCCATGGCAATCTGAGGATACCCAGATGTCCTTTCCAAACTCACCTTCCTGCACGTGGCCCGAAGCCATGCAGCTGAAAGCATGACAGAGACCCAAATACTGCATGCCAACAATTCACTAGGATTTGCGACTCTGTGGCTGCCTGAAGCAGCCGAAGTAAATATTTCCAGTCATAATCGCTGTGAGCAGGGTTCAAACCTGCGCGGGGAAAGCCCAGTCGATGTCGAGTTGAACGCCTTAACCACTTGGTCATCGCAGCTGCATATTCGTGAGGATAATATAACCACCTCAGTAGCATTTATATTCACTTCATCAGGCACCATGATTGTGCAGAGCACAGTGTGTGAGCTGAAATGTGTTCCTCAACCTTTACTTTGTATCTTTGTCTCTGACTGAGAACTCATTTATTCGGTCAGGGACCTGTTTTCCTATTTCAATATTTTTTCATCAGAAACGAATTACGTCCGAACAAAAATTGAAAAAGAGAAATCTCTATTTAATTCCTGTCAAATGTTGTGTTCGCACTGTTTTTGTCCACTCGGTTTAAAACACATGAGGCCGTGGATAAGGTTCTAAATAAATTATCACTGCGATGGCCGGGAATCGAACCCGGGTCAACTGCTTGGAAGGCAGCTATGCTCACCACTATACCACCATCGCTCAATATACTTAAACAGCTGTTATTTTAATCAGTTATTATTACAGAACTACCTTATTTGCTGATTTTGTCAGGCACGAGGTGTGTCCATTGCACAGTTTGTAAACTGAACCTGTCTTGTCTTGTTTTTCTGGACAGTTTAAGCCGCCGTTTTATTATTGTTTCTGACTGGGAACTAATTGATTAGTTTTGAGGCATGTTCTTTCATTTAAACAACTGAAAGCAAATTGAAGCTGGATTTTCCATTAGAAACACAGTGGTGATGAGAATCTTTAGTGAATTTTATTTCAGGAGTGCCCACCTACTGTTGTGACCTGTGATAGCGAATTAAATAAATCACCATTGTGATGGTCAGGAACTGACCATTGGTCAAATGCTCGCACAGTCACCACCATCACACACTTGGCTCTGCCACTCTCTCAGTGCGAAAGGTCAGCTCTTGACAGTGAATCTGGTTTCCTCCAGGGCCAATCGGAGGATGGTCAGAAACTGTCTGTCACTCTCAGAAACTCCATTATCAGCGAGTGTGGGATGATTATTGAACTGGCTGTCACTGGTTGGTGAGGTTGTGATTTACTGTTACCTGTCAGTGCAGGAGAAACAAATAAAACAGGAAATCTAGAGACTCCGAGAGCAGATAATTTATACTTTCATAGTACAAACTAAACAAACATAGGGCTGTCTGCAATCATTGTAATAACTGAAAAAAAAAGGATTGGCTTGGCCACGGAATCTGGTGAACAGATATGGTCCTGCACCACATGGACTGCAGCGGTTCCAGAAGGCAGCTCACCACCACCTTCCCAAGGGCAATTAGGGATGGGCAATAAATGCTGACCCAGACAGCGACACCTACATTCCATGAATGAATTCAAAGACAATCTGTGGGGAGCGGGCCTCAGAGTGTTTAACAGTTACTGAGGTGAAAAACTATAAATAACCCCCTGGAATCCGGAGCAAAGCCCGGAAGGAGGAGAAATTCCGTCCTGGGACCTTACATTTGGTGAAAGTTTTGTCCTGTGAATGTGTAGATGTGAATATTGTGTAAGAGAGAGTGTATGAAAGGGACGGGCGAGTCAGACTAATCCAACTGTGTTTGTGTGTCTGTTCTGATCATGAGATCTCCGAGTCTCTCTTGTGTAAAATAAAATGATTTTTCAATCAAAGATACCCGCTAAACCGCCTGCTGAGCCCCAAAGTTAGATTTCAAAGCAATTGTTTCATTAAATTAAGGATTTCAGTGGAAAAGTAGAGAACATGTCAGCGATCGCATGTGAGAGCGCGATCAGTGCAGCAGTAAAATGGGTTTCAGTGGAAAATGGAGTCCTCAGTTCGAGTGAAACCTTTTCAACAGCAAACGTTCATGTGTCAGAGACATGAAGGATGTGAGCTGGATCTCTGGACAGGCGGAATTTCTTTGCAATGGGAGAGTTTGTGAGGAGAGAGAAACACAGAGAGGCTGGAGGTGCCGGGAGCTGACTGCACCTTGTCTCTGCTCCGTCCGCTCTCTGCCTTTAAGTTGCTCTGTGCCGCCACCACTGGGTTCATTTCGGATTCAGTTCTGATTGGCCGACAAGAGGTGAGGCCACATTGGATTTGGTACTGGGAAATTAACCGGGCCAAGTGTTAGATTTGGTTGTGGGAGAGCACATTGGAGATAGTGACCACAATTCGGTGTATTTGGTTATTGCAATGGAGAGGGATAGGGTTGTACGGCAGGGCAAGGTTTACAATTGGGGGAGAGGTAATTAGGATGCTATTAGGCAAGAATTAGGGGGCATAAGTTGGGAACAGAAACTGTCAGAGAAAGGAATTAATGAAAAGTGGAACTTTTTCAAGGAACAAATACTGGATGTCCTTGATAGGTATGTCCCTGTCCGGCAGGGAGGAAATGGCCGAGTGAGGGAACCATGGTTCCCGAAAGAGGTGGAATGTCTTGTGAAAAGGAAGAGGGAAGCTTATGTAGGGATGAGGAAACAAGGTTCAGATGGCTCGATTGAGGGTTACAAGTTAGCAAGGAATGAGCTGAAAAAGGGGCTTAGGAGAGCTAGGAGGGGACATGAGAAGTCCTTGGCGGGTCGGATCAAGGAAAACCCCAAGGCTTTTTACTCTTATGTGAGGAATAAAAGAATGACCAGAGTGAGGTTAGGGCCGGTCAAGGACAGTAGTGGGCACTTGTGTATGGAGTCTGTAGAGATAGGCGAGGTGATGAATGAATACTTTTCTTCAGTGTTCACCAAGGAGAGGGGCCATGTTTTTGAGGAAGAGAAGGTGTTACAGGCTAATAGGCTGGAGGAAATAGATGTTTGGAGGGAGGATGTCCTGGCAGTTTTGAATAAACCGAAGGTCAATAAGTCCCCTGGGCCTGATGAAATATATCCTAGGATTCTTTGGGAGGCAAGGGATGAGATTGCAGAGCCTTTGGCTTTGATCTTTGGGTCCTCGCTGTCCACGGGGATAGTGCCAGAGGACTGGAGAATGGCGAATGTTGTTCCTCTGTTTAAGAAAGGGAATAGAAATGACCCTGGTAATTATAGACCGGTTAGTCTTACTTCGGTGGTTGGAAAATTGATGGAAAAGATCCTTAGGGATGGGATTTACGACCATTTAGAAAGATGCAGATTAATCCGGGATAGTCAGCACGGATTCGTGAAGGGCAAGTCGTGCCTCACAAATTTGATTGAATTTTTTGAGGAGGTAACTAAGTGTGTTGATGAAGGTAGGGCAGTTGATGTCATATACATAGATTTTAGTAAGGCATTTGATAAGGTCCCCCGTGGTCAGCTTATGACGAAAGTGAGGAGGTGTGGGATAGAGGGAAAGTTGGCCGATTGGATAGGTAACTGGCTGTCTGATCGAAGACAGAGGGTGGTGGTGGGTGGAAAATTTTTGGATTGGAGGCAGGTTGCTCGCGGAGTGGCACAGGGATCAGTGCTTGGTCCTCTGCTCTTTGTGATTTTTACTAATGACTTGGAGGAGGGGTCTGAAGGGTGCATCAGTAAATTTGCTGATGACACCAAGATTGGTGGAGTAGTGGATGAGGTGGAGGGCTGTTGTAGGCTGCAAAGAGACATAGATAGGATGCAAAGCTGGGCTGGAAAATGGCAAATGGAGTTTAACCCTGATAAATGTGAGGTGATTCATTTTGGTAGGACTAATTTAAATGTGGATTACAGGGTCAAAGGCAGGGTTCTGAAGACTGTGGAGGAACAGAGAGATCTTGGGGTCCATATCCACAGATCTCTAAAGGTTGCCAGTCAAGTGGATAGAGCTGTGAAGAAGGCCTATAGTGTGTTAGCTTTTATTAACAGGGGGTTGGAGTTTAAGAGCCGTGGGGTTATGCTGCAACTGTACAGGACCTTGGTGAGACCACATTTGGAATATTGTGTGCAGTTCTGGTCACCTCACTATAAGAAGGACGTGGAAGCGCTGGAAAGAGCGCAGAGGAGATTTACCAGGATGCTGCCTGGTTTGGAGGGTAGGTCTTATGAGGAAAGGTTGAGAGAGCTAGGGCTGTTCTCTCTGGAGCAGAGGAGGTTGAGAGGAGACTTAATACAGGTTTATAAAATGATGAAGGGGATAGATAGAGTGAATGTTCAAAGACTATTTCCTCGGGTGGATGGAGCTATTACAAGGGGGTGTAACTTTTGGGTTCGTGGTGGGAGATATAGGAAGGACATCAGAGGTAGGTTCTTTACGCAGAGAGTGGTTGGGGTGTGGAATGGACTGCCTGCAGTGATAGTGGAGTCAGACACTTTAGGAACATTTAAGCGGTTATTGGATAGGCACATGGAGCACACCAGGATGAGAGGGAGTGGGATAGCTTGATCTTGGTTTCAGATAAGCTCGGCACAACATCGTGGTCCGAAGGGCCTGTTCTGTGCTGTACTGTTCTATGTTCTATGATTCTCACACACATTTTCCACACACTCTCTGATAGGATTGAAACTGTAGCCGCCGAAACGGGTCCTCCAGCCGCTGCCGCTCAAGGCAAATCTCCCAGGAAGAAGGCGGCGGCTCCCCAGTCTGCGGCAGCTAGTCCCAAGTTAGGCGAGCAGATCTTCAATGTTGTGGCGGGTTGCAGCGATCGCAAGGGGATGTCCCTGGCCGCGATAAAGAAAGCTTTGGCTCGCAATGGAGTGGATGTGGGGAAGCGCGCCTCCCAGATCAGGTTCACTATCAAGAGGAAGGTGGAGAAAGGCTCTCTGGTGCCGACAAAGGGACAGGGCGCCTCCGGCTCCTTCAAACTCGCTAAGAAGGAAAGGCCGGGGAAAATGGGAAAGAAGATGAAGAAACCAACAGCCAAGAAATCTTTAGTAAAGAAAACAGCGGCCAAGAAGGTGACAACAAAGGAACCCGCAGCCAAGAAACCCGCAGCAAAGAACATTCCTGTGAAGAAATCAACAGTGAAGAAAACAAGCAGCAAGAAGGCGGCAACTCCAAAAAAGGCGGTGAAGAAAGCAGCCCTGAAGAAAAATTCTCCTGTGAAGAAGGTGACGGGCGGAAAGTCTGTCAAAAAAGTGACTAAATCGAAAGCCAAACCCAAAGTGAAAGCAGCAAAAGCGAAGAAAGCGTCAGGAAAGAAGTGAAACAACCCGAGCAAATTGTTAACCTCTGAACCCAAAGGCTCTTCTCAGAGCCACCCACATCTCTCAGGAAGGAGCTGATCCCGCAAGAAAATGATTCCTGTCCTGCGGCCCGGCTCATTCTCAATAGAGATAATTTCAAATTCAGACTAAAGCAAAACACTGCAGACGCTGATTTTCATTTGAATTTCACATTTGTTCAATCGCCACTTTCTCTCATAATAAAGATGTCTGGTAGATTCAGTATGAATCTACACTGGCGGCTAAACACTGCTTTCCATCTTCCTTGGAATCCAGACAGTGGCCATTCGGCCCCTCGAGTCTGCACCAACGGGAATCCTACCCAGTTCCTATCCCCATAACCCTATTTATATATCCTAATAACCTCCTGATTCTCCGGGGCAATTTAGCATGGCCCATCAACCGAACTCACATATCTTTGGAGTGTGGGAGGAAACCGGAGCACCCAGAGGAAGCCCACGCAGGGGGAATGTGTAATCTCCACACAGGGCAGTGACCCAAGCTGAGAATTGAACACAGGTCCCTTGCGCTGTGAGGTTGCAATGGTAGCCACTGTGCCGCCCCAAAATCAATATCAGGAGTGGGATTTGAACCCACGCCTCGAGAGGAGACTGCAACCTGAACACAACAACTTAGACCGCTCGGCCACCCTGTCTCCCTTAATTTTAACAGAGGAGATTGCCTCAGACAGCCGCAATAAGGTTTTTGTAAACAGCTGGAAGCGGATGTGGGTGAGGATGTTACTGAGAAAGATTCTTGTGATGGAATAGACTGTGTTTAGGTCGAAATATTACTAAGTGGGAATTATAACAGGACCAGGTTTAAAAACACAAAAGGACAAAGTCACGACTCGAAACGTTAACTCTGTCTCTCTCTCCCTTCACAAAAGCTGCCGGAGCTGCTGATTATTTGCAGCATTTTCTGTTTTGATTCCATACTTCAAAGCTCCGGGTTTGTGGAAACTCTTGTGTGTGAAGAATGGCTCTGGAAGGGTTTGTGTGGGGAGCTGTGTTTCGCTTCCATTGTTAATAAACGGGTTGAAATTGGAGGTTGCAGAAACTTGAGGTGGAGCTGAAAGATCAGGGGCCGTTCTGTGTGTGTGTGTCAGTCCGGCTCTCTCCTCTCTCCCGCTCTGTGTTTAATCTTCACTCTGTCTCCTCCCCTCTCTGCTCTCACTCCGTCTTTCTCAGTCAGGTCGGGGCGGGCTGTATAAAAGGAGCCCGAAAGAGTTCCTCTCTCATATTGTGCAGAGATCTGAGTGAAGAATCATCATGTCTGGCAGAGGGAAAGGAGGCAAAGGACTGGGTAAAGGCGGCGCAAAGCGCTTCGTGATAATATCCAGGGCATCAGCAAGCCAGCAATCCGCCGCCTGGCTCGCCGTGGGGGTGTCAAGCGGATCTCGGGTTTGATCTATGAGGAGACTCGCGGGGAGCTGAAGGTTTTCCTGGAGAATGTGATCAGGGATGCGTTCACCTACACTGAACATGCCAAGCGCAAGGCGGTCACTGCCATGGATGTGGTGTACGCTCTGAAACGCCAGGGCCGCACTCTCTATGGATTTGGCAGCTGAGCAACTCGCCCCTTTCTACTGAACACACAACAAAGGCTCTTTTAAAAGCTACTCACCCACTTCACAGACACAGCAGTGACCTGGGAATTGCAGCTGGGATAGGCTGTTCAGTGTTTGAGATGCATGTTTGCTTTGCATATGTTACGGTGCGGGAATCACCGAATTTAACACTTCATTTGGAGCAGCGATGAGAATTGTTTTTGAACTGTTTAAATGTATTGTCTGAACAGCCCCCTAGTTTCTGCAGTCATTGATTTCAGTAAGAAGTCTCACAACACCAGGTTAAAGTCCAACAGATTTATTTGGTAGCACAAGCCACAAGCTTTCGGAGCGCTGCCCCTTCATCAGGTGAGTGGGAGTTCTGTTCACAAACAGGGCATATAAAGACACAAACTCAATTTAGAAAAAAATGGTTTGAATGCGAGTCTTTACACGTAATCAAGTCTTAAAGGTCCAGACAGTGTGAGAGTGGAGAGAGGGTTAAGCACAGGTTAAAGAGATGTGTATTGTCTCCAGCCAGGACAGTTAGTGAGATTTTGCAAGCCCAGGCAAGTCATGGGGGTTACAGACAGTGTGACATGAACCCAAAATCCCAGTTGAAGCCGAGCTCATGTGTGCAGAACTTGGCTATCAGTTTCTGCTCAGCAACCCTGCGTTGTCGTGAAGGCCGCCTTGGAGAACGCTTACCCGAAGATCAGAGGCCGAATGCCTGAGACTGCTGAAGTGTTGCCCAACAGGAAGAGAACACTCATGCCTGATGATTGTCGAGCGGCGTTCATTCATCCGTTGTCATAGCGTCTGCATAGTCTCCCCAATGTACCATGCCTCGGGACATCCTTTCCTGCAGCGTATCAGGGAGACAACATTCGCCGAGTTGCAAGTGCATGTACCGTGTACCTGGTGGATGGTGTTCTCACGTGAGATGATGTCATCTCAAACATCATCAAACATGATTTCAGAAATGAGGAATTTTATATACAAGGAAAGATTCGAGAAATTGAACTTATTCTCCTTGGAGCAAGGAAGATTAAGTGGTGACCTTATTGAGGTGTTTAGAATTATGAACAATTTTAGAATGATAGAACATTACAGCACAGAAACAGGCCTTTTGGCCCTTCTTGGCTGTGCCAAACCATTTTTGTGCCTCGTCCCACTGACCTGCACTTGGACCATATCCCTCCACACCCCTCTCATCCATGTACCTGTCCAGGTTTTTCTTAAATGTTAGAAGTGTGCCCGCATTCACCACTTCATCTGGCAGCTCATTCCACACTCCCACCACTCTCTGTGTGAAGAAGCCCCCTCTAATATTCCCTTTAAACTTTTCTCCTTTCACCCTTAACCCATGTCCTCAAGTTTTTTTCTCCCCTCGCCTCAGTGGAAAAAGCCTGTTTGCATTCACTCTATCTATACCCATCATGATTTTATACACCTCTATCAAATCTCCCCTCATTCTTCTACGCCCCAGGGAATAAAGTCCTAACCTATTCAACCTTTCTCTGTAACACAGTTTCTCAAGTCCCGGCAACATCCTTGTAAACCTTCTCTGCACTCTTTCAACCTTATTAATATCCTTCCTGTAATTAGGTGACCAAAACTGCACACAATACTCTAAATTCGGCCTCACCAATGTCTTATACAGCCTCACCATAACATTCTAACTCTTATACTCAATACTTTGATTTATAAAGGCCAAATTAGCAAAAGCACTCTTTACGACTCTATCGACCTGTGACGCCACTTTTAGGGAATTATGTATCTGTATTCCCAGATCCCTCTGTTCTACTGCACTCTTCAGTGTCCTACCATTTACCTTGTATGTTCTACCTTGGTTTGTCCTTCCCAAGTGCAATACCTCACACTTGTCTGCATTAAACTCCATCTGCCATTTTTCAGTTCATTTTTCGAGCTGGTCCAAATCCCTCTGCATGCTTTGAAAACCTTCCTCACTGTCCACTGCACCTCCAATCTTGGTATCATCAGCAAATTTGCTGATCCAATTGACCACATTATCATCCATATCATTGATATAGATGACAAACAACAATGGACCCAGCATTGATCCCTTTTGACAGGGGAAAGAAGGATATTTTGTTTCCACCAGTTGGGATGTCAGTGACTTGGAGTCACAAAGAACAAAGAACAAAACCGCACAGGAACAGGCCCTTCGGCCCTCCAAGCCCGCACCGCTCCCGGTCCAAACTAGACCATTCTTTTGTATCCCTCCATTCCCACTCCGTTCATATGGCTATCTAGCTAAGTTCCCAATGTGTCCGCCTCCACCACCTTGCCTGGCAGCGCATTCCAGGCCCCCACCACCCTCTGTGGAAAATACGTCCTTCTGATATCCGTGTTAAACCTCTCCCCACCCCTCTCCCTCACCTTGAACCTATGACCCCTCGTGAACGTCACCACCGATCTGGAAAAAAGCTTCCCACCGTTCACCCTATCTATGCCTTTCATAATTTTATACACCTCTATTAGGTCAACCCTCATCCTCCATCTTTCCAGTGAGAACAACCCCAGTTCACCCAATCTCCCCTCATAACTAAGCCCTTCCATACCAGGCAACATCCTGATAAACCTCCTCTGCACTCTCTCTGAAGCCTCCACGTCCTTCTGGTAGTGTGGCGACCAGAACTGGGCGCAGTATTCCCAATGCCGCCAAAACAACGTTCTCTACAACTGCAACATCAGACCCCAACTTTTATACTCTATGCCCCGTCCTATAAAGGCAAGCATGCCATATGCCTTATTCACTACCTTCTCCACCTGTGACGTCACCTTCAAGGATCTGTGGACTTGCACACCCAGGTCCCTCTGCGTATCTCCACCCTTTATGGTTCTGCCATTTATCGTATAGCTCCCCCCCTACGTTAGTTCTACCAAAATGCATCACTTCGCATTTATCTGGATTGAACTCCATCTGCCATTTCTTTGCCCAAATTTGCTGCCTATCTATATCCTTCTGTAGCCTCTGACAATGTTCCTCACTATCTGCAACTCCAGCCATTTTCGTGTCGTCCGCAAACTTACTGATCACTCCAGTTACACCTTCTTCCAGATCGTTTATATAAATCACAAACAGCAGAGGTCCCAATACAAAGCCCTGTGGAACACCATTAGTCACAGGCATCCAGCCGGAAAAAGACCCTTCCACTACCACCCTCTGTCTTCTGTGACCAAGCCAGTTCTCCTCCCCTCTAGCCACCTCCCCCTCTATCCCATGAGATCCAACCTTTTGCACCAACCTACCATGAGGGACTTTGTCAAACACTTTGCTAAAGTCCATATAGACGACATCCACGGCCCTTCCCTCGTCAACCATTCTAGTCACTTCTTCAAAAAACAGGTTATTGAGGCATGACCTCCCTCTCACAAAACCATGCTGACTATCGTTAATGAGTTTATTCCTTTCTAAATGCGCATACATCCTATCTCGAAGAATCCTCTCCAACAACTTCCCTACCACGGACGTCAAGCTCACCGGCCTATAATTTCCCGGGTTATTCTTCCTACCCTTCTTAAATAACGGGACCACATTAGCTATCCTCCAATCCTCTGGGACCTCACCTGTGTCCAGTGACGAGACAAAGATTTGGGTCAGAGGCCCAGCTATTTCATCTCTCGTCTCCCTGAGCAGCCTTGGATAGATTCCATCAGGCCCTGGGGATATGTCAGTCTTTATATTCCCTAAAAAACCTAACACTTCCTCCCTTGTAATGGAGATTTTCTCTAACGGGTCAACACTCCCCTCCGAGACACTCCCAGTCAACACATCCCTCTCCTTTGTGAATACCGACGCCAAGTATTCATTTTGGATCTCCCCTACTTCTTTGGGCTCCAAGCATAATTCCCCACTTTTGTCCCCGAGAGATCCGATTTTTTCCCTGACAACCCTTTTGTTCCTAACGTATGAATAAAATGCCTTGGTCACAATTTCAAGAAGGTCAGCAAGAGAGCTGGGAGTGAGATGAGGAGAAATCTCTTTACTCAGCGACCAAAAGAGAAAATGCTGGAAAATCGCAGCAGGTCTGGCAGCATCTGTAAGGAGAGAAAAGAGCTGACGTTTTGAGTCCAGACAACCCTTTGTCAAGGCTGCAAGGCATAGAAAGTGGGAGATATTTATACTGCAGGGTGAGGGGATGAAGATGAGTCATAGCCACAAAAACTGGGGGAAAAGACTGCTTCCAGCTGTCCACAGAGAGAATAAAGAGAGTAACTCTCTTTACTCAGAGAGTAGTTGGGATTTGGAATGCGCTGCCTGGGAGAGTGGTGGAGACGGATTCCACAGGAGGTTTGAAAAGAGAGCTGGATACATGTTTGAAAGTGATGAATTTAGAGGGCTACAGGGATAGGGCTGAAGAAAGGGATGAGCTGGGTAGCTCTCTGGGGAGCCGGTGCAGACACAATAGGCTGAATGGCCTTCTTCTGTGCTTATAAAATGCTATGATTCTATAATGTTTGGGAATGTGAAACAGTCCATTTTGACAGGAAATAGAAACAAAGCTCATTATCCAAATGGTGGGAGATTGCAGAGCTCTGAGGTGCAGAGGGTTCTGGGTGTCCTAGTGCATGAATCAGAAAAGGCTGATATAGATGCGCAGCAAGTAATTAGGAATGCAAATAAGAGTGTTATTGCTTGTGAGTAATTGTAGGGAATTGATGCTTCAGTTGAACAGGACATTGGTGAGACCACGTCTGGAGTATTGTGTACAGTACTGGTCTCCTTACCTAAGGAGAGATGTAAACATGTTAAAAGCAGTTCAGAGATGGTTTATGATACCAGGAATGAGCGGGCTTTCTTATGAGGAAAGGTTGGAGAGGTTAGATTTATATTCACCAGAGTTTAGAAAAGTGAGAGAGTAGACAGGAAGAAATTTACTGCATTTCCACCCTGCAAAACTGTAACTGACACTGACAGATAGAGAGTGAATTGTGCTTTCATGTACAGATTGACTGATAGCGGGAATCAGTTAATTCCGCATTTAAGATCCTGAGTGGTATTGACAAGATGGATGGCGAGAATTTGGAACTAGAGGCCACTGTTGAAATGTAAATTGTCCGTAATTTGAGACAGAGATTAAGAGAAATGTTTTCTCTGAGTCTCTGGAACTCTCTTCCTGCAAAGGAAGTGGAAGTCGAGTCTTTAATTATATTGAAGGCAGAGGTAAATTGATTCTTGATTAACAAAGGGGTGAAAGGTTATCGGGGGTAGAATGGAATGTGGGTTTGAGGTTCTGATAAATCATGATAATCTGATAAACCATGATCAGATTGAATGGAGGAACAGGCCCAAGGGGCCGAATGCCCGACTCCTGCTCCTAATTCATATATCTGGTGTATCTCAAGTGTGTTCAAGAGAATTTCCTGGAGCAGAATGCTCTCGGTCAAATGATGAAGGAGGCATTGCTGGGTCTGCTGCTGGGGAATGGGGTGAGCCAAGGTTGGCCACATGAACCAAGTGTCTGTGGGTTAACACTTGGGGTGGAGTGATCATTGTATCATAAGATTAAGATTAGTGTGCAACAATCAGAAGTAAAAATTCTCAATTGGAAGTGGACTAACTTCAATGGGAGGAGCTGGGATTGAGCCAGGGTTAAATGAAGCCAAAATTTACATGAAAAACTGTAACAGAACAATGGGTGATCTTTCAGATGTTTCAGGTCCAGACTCGGTAAATTCCTATGAGGGTGAAAGGGAGGGGAACCAAAGCCAGGGCTGGATGATAAGGAAGATAGAAAATATAATTAAACAATGAAGATGCCGTATGAAGCATGTCAGAAGAATTCTTCAAATGAGAACCTTTATAGTGAGAGAGTGTGGATTTAACTCTCTATCTGGCCATCTCTGTTACTGCATGTGAATGTGGAGTTAACTGATTCCCGCTATCAGTCAATCGGAACATGAGAGCACAATTCACTCTCTGTCTGTCAGTGTCAGTTACTGTGTTACAGGGTGGAAATGCAGTAAATTTCTTCCTGTCTATTCTCTCTCAATCTATTACAGTGTGTGACAGTGTGGAACTAACTCTCCCTCAATATATTACTGTGTGTCTGTGGAACTAACTCTCTCTCAATCCATTTCTGTGTGTCAGTGTGGTATTAACTCTCTCAATTTTTACTGAGAGAGAGTGTGGAATTAACTCTCAATCCATGACCGCACAAGTGTGGAATTAACTCTCTCTCAATCTACTGTGAGAGAGTGTGGAATTAATTCTCTCTCAATTTATTACTGTGTGCGAGTGTGGAATTCACTCTCAATCTATTAGTGTGTGAGAGTGTGGAATTAACTTTCTCTCAATCTATTAGGGTGTGTGCGTGAGCAATTAACTCTCTCTCAATCTATTACTGTGTGAGAATGTGGAATTAACTCTCTCTCAATCTATTACTGTGTGAGAATGTGGAATTAACTCTCTCTCAATCTATTACTGTGTGTCAGTGTGGAATTAACTCTCTCTCAATCTATTACTGTGTGAGAGTGTGGAATTAGCTCTCTCTCAATCTATTACTGTGTGCGAGAGTGGATTTAACTCTCTCTCAATCTATTACTGTGTGCGAGAGTGGATTTAACTCTCTCTCAATCTATTACTGTGTGTCAGTGTGGAATTAACTCTCTCTCAATCTATTACTGTGAGAGAGTGTGGAATTAACTCTCTCTCAATCTATTACTGTGTGAGTGTGGAATTAACTCTCTCTCAATCTATTACTATGTGTCAGTGTGGAATTAACTCTCTCTCAATCTATTACTGTGTGTCAGTGTGGAATTAACTCTCTCTCAATCTATTACTGTGAGAGAGTGTGGAATTAACTCTCAATCTATCGCTGTGTGTCATAGAACAGTACAGCACAGGAAACAGGCCCTTCGGCCCTCAAATCATTGCGGAATTAACTCTCTCTCAATCTATTAGTGTGTGAGAATGTGGAATTGACTCTTCCAATCCATTACTGTGCGAGAGTGTGGAATTAACTCTCTCCCAATCTATTACTGTGTGAGAGTGTAGAATGAACTCTCTCTCAATCTATTACTGTGTGTCAGCGTGGAATTAACTCTCAATCGATTACTGTGTGTCAGCGTGCAATTAACTCACTCTCAATCGATTACTGTACGAGTGGAATTAACTCACTCTCAATCTATTACTGAGTGTGTGTGCGCCGAATTAACTCTCTCGCAATCTATTACAGTGAGTGAATGTTGAATTACCTCTCTCTCAATCTATTACTGTGTGTCGGTGTGGAATTAACTCTCTCTCAATCTATTACTGTGTGTCGGTGTGGAATTAACTCTCTCTCAATATATTACTGTGTGTCGGCGTGGAATTAACTCTCTCTCAATCTATTACTGTGTGTCGGCGTGGAATTAACTCTCTCTCAATCTATTACATTGAGTGACTGTGGAATTAACTCTCTCAATCTATTACTGTGTGAGAGTGTGGAATTATCACTCCCTCAATCTATTACTGTGCGTCAGTGTGGAATTAACTCTCTCTCAATCTATTACTGAGAGAGTGTGGAATTAACACTCCGTCAATCTATTTGTGAGTCCGAATGTGGAAATAACTGTCCGTCAATCTTTTGCTATGTATGAGCTGGGATTAACTCTCAATCTATTGCACAGGACGTGTGTGTGGAATTAAATCTCTTTCTCAATCTATTACTGTGTGAGAGTTTGCAATTAACTCTCAATCTTGTGCTGAGAGAGTGTGGAATTAACTCTCAATCTATTACTGTGTGCGCGCGAGTGTTCAATCAACTCTCTCTCAATCTATTACTGTGTCAGAGTGTGGAATTAACTATCTCTCAATCTATTACTGTCTGACAGTGCGGAATTAGAACAAACAACAAAATAATTAAGCACAGGAACAGCCTTTCGGCCCTCCAAGTCTGCACCGAGCATGCTGCCCGACTGAACTAAAACCTCCTACCCTTCTAGGGACCATTTCCCTCCATTCCCATCGTATTAATGTATTTGTCCAGATGCCCTGAAAACTCACTATCGTTTCTGCTTCCACCATCTCTCCTGGCAGCGCTTCCAGGCACCCACCACCCTCTGTGTAAAAAACATGCCTTGTACATCTCCTTTCACCTTGCCCCTCGCACCTTAAACCTCTGCACCCTAATAATTGATTCTTCCACCCTGGGAAAAGGCTTCTGATCATCTTCTCTATCCATGCCTCTAATAATCTTGTAGACTTCTATCAGGTCGCCCCTCAACCTCCATCGTTCCAGTGAGATTAAACCAAGTTTCTCCAACCTCTCCTCATAGCTAATGCCCTCCCATACCAGGCAACATCCTGGTAAATCTTTTCTGTACCCTCTCCAAAGCCTCCACATCTTTCTGGTAGTGTGGCGACCAGAACTGAACACTATATTCCAAGTGCGGCCTAACTAAGGTTCTATAAAGCTGCAACATGACCTGCCAATTTTTAAACTCAATGATCCGAAGCAAGTTCGCTGTGTGCCTTCCTGACTACCTTCTCAACCTGTGTTGCCACTTTCAGTGACCTGTGTACCTGTACACCCAGAACCCTTTGCCTGTCAATACACTTAAGGTTCTGCCATTGACTGTATATTTCCTATCTGTATTAGACCTTCCAAAATACATTACCTCACATTTGTCCGGATTAAACTCCATCTGCGATCTCTCTGCCCGCGTCTGCAACCGATCTATATCCTGCTGTATCCTCTAATGGTCCTCATTGCTATCCGCAAATCCACCAACCTTTGTGTCATCCGCAAACTTACTAATCAAACCAGTTACATTTTCCTCCAAATCATTTACATATATCACAAAGAGTAAAGGTGCCATCACTGATCCCTGAGGAACTCCACTTGTCACAGCCCTCCATTCAGAAACGCATCCTTCCACTACTACTCTCTGTCTTCTATGACCAAGTAAGAAGCCTGACAACACCAGGTTAAAGTCCAACAGGTTTATTTGGAAGCAAACATTTTTGTGTTTGCTACCAAATAAACCTGTTGGACTTTAACCTGGTGTTGTTAGACTTCTTACTGTGTTTACCCCAGTCCAATGCCGGCATCTCCACTTCTATGACCGAGCCAGTTCTGTATCCACCTTGCCAACTCATCTCTGATCCCATGCAACTTCACCTTCTGCACCACCCTTGTCAAGGGTCTTACTGAAGTCCATGTAGACAACATCCACTGCCCTACCCTCATCAATCATCCTCGTCACTTCCTCGAAAAACGCGATCGGAATTAACTCTCTCTCAATCGATTACTGTATGAGAGTGTGGAATTAACTCACTCTCAATCTATTACTGTGTGAGAGTGTGGAATTAATTCTGTCAGCCATTCTCTTTTCCTGTGTTTCAGTTTGGAATCACTTCAGTTCATGTTCATTCGTGAATGTGAGGATGGCATTAAATCTGTATTTGTTTTTCACTATTACTGAATGTGAGTGGAACAGTAACTCTCTGTTCATCGCCGTTATTGCGTGTGAGAATGGAATTAACTGTCAGTCTTTGTTACTGTGAATGAATGCAGCATTAACCCGTTTTCAGATCTGCTTGTATAACTGAATGTGTAATTAACTCTCTCTCTGTGTTACTGTATGTGTGTGGAATTAATTCTCTATCCTTTAATCACCATCACTGTATTTTAGTTTGGAAGTACCACTGTGTCAATCTCTGTTACTCTATGTGACTGTGTAATTCACTCCCTATCTATCAATAATAATGTGCGTAACTAACTCTTTGTCTGTCAGTCTCTGTTACTGTATGAAAGTGGGTCACTGTCAGCGTAGCAAACTACAGCGAGTAGATCAGTGACGTAGTGATCAGTGCTAGGTTCTCAGCTATTTACAATCTATATTAATGACTCAGATGAAGGGACAGGCCATCACCAAATTTTCAGACAATACATAGATAGGTGGGAAAGCAAGTTGTGAGGAGGACACAGAGTCTGCAAGGGAATATAGAGAGGTTAAGTGAGTGGACACAAATTTGGCAGCCACGATAAATTTAGGAAAATGTGAGGCTTTCCACTTCAGAGGGAAGAATAGGAAGGCAGAAAATTATTTAAATAGAGAAAGAGACAGCAGAATGTTACAGTACAGAAGGATCTAACTGTAATTATAAGTACATCTGTGGAGTAAAAAAGTAGGGAAATGTTGCTGCAAATACATGACATTGCTGCTTCTACATGTTTAAAGGTTTTCTCTGATTTAAAGGGGGAAATACTTGTATTGGAGGCAGTGAAGATTCACTTATCCGATTGCTGAGATGAAGGAGTCAACTTATGAGGAAAGTTTAATCAAGTTGAGCCGATCTCATAGAAGTTGAGAAGAATGAGATATGATCATATTGAAACATTGAAGAATCTGAGGGGACAGGGTAGATATTAAGAGGAATGTTTTCATTTGAGGGCAAAATTAGAACTCGAGGATACAGTTTAAAAATAAAGTATGCCCCACTTAAGATGGAGATGAGAAGGAATTTCTTCTCTTAAACTGTCCTTAATCTTTGGTATTGAATAGACTCCATCCTAAGTTAGAAAGAGTTTTGATTTACAGGAGAATCAAGGGTTATGGAGCAGACAATAAAGTGGAGTTGAGGCCATTATCACATCAACCATGATCTTTCTGAATAGTGGGATAACCCTAAAGAAGAAATTGCCTTCTGCTGCTCCTGCTTTGTATGTTCTGATTTGATGTCAATGTGGAACGAACTCTCTGTTTGTTCGTCTCTGTTACAGTATTTAGTGTGGAATTAACTCAAATTTGACACTGCAGATGAGTGCAGAACTGATTCCCTGTCTATCACTTATTTTATGTGAGAGTGCAATGATTCTGTCAGTCTCTGTTACTGTACGGGAAACCATGAGGAGAAATGTTTGAGTGCTACTGGTCTCAAACGTACTCAGGGTTAAACCCATCAGCTTTCCCTCCATCAACGCTCCAGTTCAAAATCAGCCAACAAGAACCTACCTTCACAGAAAGTGTGCAACTGACTGCCACATCCAACATCCACTCTGATTAAACATGGTTCTGCATTTGTCTATTTCTGGCCTCAGTTTTCAGAGCAAGAGCTGCAATAATTCACCAGTGAAATCATGTGCACAAAAAATACACAAGGCAGGCAGCATCTGTGGAAGGAGAAACAGAGTTCATGTTTCAGCTCACTGACAATCAGCCTGCAATAAAACTTACTGATATCTGCTAATGGTGGCCGCGGTTTCCACATGGTGACGTAATGCGTAGTTGGACTGTCGCTGGACTAGTGATTCAGTGTAATGCAATGGGACCAAATATCATCACCGTAGAGAGTAAAATTTGAACGCAAAAAAAATCTGGAATTGAAGGTCTAATGATGACCATCTCATAACCACCCATTTGATTCACTGATGCCCCTACAGGGAAGCAAATCTGCCCACATGAACTCTTCTGGTTTACACGTGACGCCAGGCACACAGCAATGTGGTTGACTCTTGAATGACCTGTGAAATGGTTTAACAAGCCACTCAGTTCAAGGATAATTAGGGCAATAAATGCTGGCCATACCAGTGAAGCCCACATGACATGAATGATGAAACACAGTTCTCTGCACCCAGAAAGCGCTCTATCCAACACATTGCTCAGGCACTGAGAGTGGACATACTCATGATGTGGAGATGCCGGCGTTGGACTGGGGTGAACACAGTAAGAGTTTTAACAACACCAGGTTAAAGTCCAACAGGTTTATTTGGTAGCAAATACCATTAGCTTTCCACAGCGCTCCGAAAGCTAATGGTATTTGTTACCAAATAAACCTGTTGGACTTTAACCTGGTGTTGTTAAAACTCTTACAGTGGACATACTCCCCAGGAGCCGCCTTGTCTCCCATCCCACCAAGCTGCCTGTGTCCTTTTGAAGTTTCCCACTTTCCTCCTCACAGTTGCCAATGCCTCCAAGTTTGGTGGCGTGTGGAAATGTTGAGCTTGTGTCCTGTACACCAAGGTGTGTGTCATTAATATATTAAGAAGTTTAACAACACCAGGTTAAAGTCCAACAGGTTTATTTGGTAGCAAAAGCCACACTTTTGCTTCCAAATAAACCTGTTGGACTTTAACCTGGTGTTGTTAAACTTCTTACTGTGTTTACCCCAGTCCAACGCCGGCATCTCCACATCATCATTAATATATGTCAGGAAGAGCAGGGCTCCTAACACCGAGCCCTGGGGAACTCCACTTCCTCCAGTCTGAGGAAACAACCTTTAACCACGACTCTCTGTTTCCTCTCACTCACACTATTCCATATGGGGCGGTGAGGGTGGCCCCGCTGCACCATCCGCTCCCCAGGCTCCCTCGCCGCACTCCGCCGGCTCTGATCCGGGCTTGGAGTGCCACTGAGATTCGGTTTTGCTGCTGCTCCGCGCGGCCCAATTCAGCTTCCGGGAACCGCACCGGGGGGGGGGGGGGGGGGGGCGCAGCCTAATGGCGCCTGCGTACTGAGGACCATTCTGAATGAAATGGACTGTATTCACACGCGCGGTGCGTCCTGGGCTACCCTTCCCACCATTACATTGAATAATATTGTGCATGTGATTATATTTAAACCCGTAGTAATTCTGCCGGCGATTTCGTTGCAAATCCATCTTGTTGTCCTGAAAATCGCCCATATCCAATGAATGCTGAAAATATGAACTTCGTATTCAAATTCGGAAGTATACAAGTCAGCACCTGTGGAGACAAAATTGTTCAAGTTTAATGTTTCAAGCCAACATCCTTTCCTCAGGACAAGTAAAAGTTAGAAATGTAATACGTTTTAAGAAAATGCAACGGAGACAGTCAGATATCAAAAAGAGCAAACGAAAAAAATGTAACAGTTATACATTTCCTTCAGGAGCAAAAGCATAACAGGAAAAAGACCCAATCATGGCAAATAAAATTACTAGATTCTATGTGCAATCATATACATATGGTTACGGGTGTGAAGAACACAAGAGCTGGTTTGAAAGAAAGCAAACACCTGACGTGGGAGCCGAGCGGTGAAGGCGATGGACTGCGAATCTATTGTGCTCTGTAGGCGTGGGTTCGCATCCCATCTTTGTCGGAGATCCATTTACTATCTATCCGTGTTGACCCACTTATTAAGAATGAACTGATGACTTATTTTGAGATTCACGAACCGAGGTGAAGTTTCGACTCAGAGTTCAACAGGTTTCAAGAGTGTCATTGATAATGAGAATATTCAGTGAATTTCATTTTCGGAGTTCATCACAGAGTTCAAGGTGATGGGGGAGGGGGGGAGGCTTAACACAGATATCAGAAGGACGTATTTTACACAGAGGGTGGTGGGGGCCTGGAATGCGCTGCCGGGCAAGGTGGTGGAGGCAGACACACTGGGGACGTTTAAGACTTATCTAGATAGCCACATGAACGGAGTGGGAATGGAGGGATCCAAAGGTCTCGTTTGGACCAGGGAGCCGGGTTTGGAGGGCCAAAGGGCCCGTTCCTGTGCTGTATTGTTCTTTGTTTGTTTGTTTGAGGGGTGAATACGATTCCGTATTACTCATCCAAATGGGAAACTCGAGCTGGCAATCGATTCAAATCAAGACACCAGTTTTGGGCAGGATTTTGTTACCATGAAAACATGTGGTTTCAGAAGTTCCAAAGCAGGCACCAGCTTCATTTGTGTCACCAGTGGCAGATTTTGTCTGTCCAGAATCGGCAGGTCAGCCATGAAAATTAGTGCCAGGTTAGGTGGAATGATCATGTTAAATTGCCCCTTCGTGTCAGGAGCATGTTGCATACGTGGGGTTATGGGGATAGGGCCTGCATGGGATTGTTGTCGGCGCAGGCTCGATGGGCCGAATGGCCTCCTTCTGTACTGTAGGTATTCTATGAATTTCGGGGCAGCAGTTTCTAAGAATATTGAAAACTGTTCTCTGTTGAACATTGAATACAGGAGTTGGGACGTCGTGTTGAAGTTGTGCAAGACATTGGTAAGGCCACACTTGGAATACTGTGTGCAATTCTGGTCACCCTATTATAGAAAGGATGTTATTAAACTAGAAAGAGTGCAAAAAAGATTTACTCGGATGCTACCGGGACTTGATGGATTGAGTTATAAGGAGAGGCTGAATAGACCGGGACTTTTCTTTTTTGAGCGTAGGAGGCTGAGGGGTGACCTTATAGAGGTCTACAAAATAATGAGGGGCAGAGAGACAAGGTAGGTAGTCAATATCTTTTCCCAAAGGTAGGGGGGTCTAAAACTAGAGGGCATAGGTTTAAGGTGAGAGGGGAAAGATACAAAAGTGTCCAGGGGGGCAATTTTTTCACACAGAGGGTGGTGAGTGTCTGGAACAAGCTGTCAGAGGTGGTAGTAGAGGCGGGTACAATTTTATCTTTTAAAAAGCATTTAGATAGTTACATGGGCCAAATGCAGGCAATTGGGATTAGCTCAGGGGTTTAAAAAAGGGTGGCAGGGACAAGCTGGGCCAAAGGGCCTGTTTCCATGCTGTAAACCTCTATGACTCTATAACATTAAAACTTCTAACCAGTCAATGCCTGTTAGAGAACTGGCCATGAATAGGGCTGACAGTGAAATGGTTCATATCGAATTAGTTACAGCAATTGATTTGTGAATAAGTGTTGATATTATGCTTTCAGAGAGACTGTCATATCTTCTTAAAAGATCAGTGGCACTTGTTTTTTTTTGTTCAGTAATTTTGTGAATCTATTTGGAGCAGGTGCAGTTGGTCAATATCTGTGCCTCTTGCTTGGCCAGCTCCGCAAGCAGCAGCAGCTCCATTCCTGTCCAGATGTGTGGACACAAACGGGAAATCTCAATTATTGTTCACTGCTGCCATCTCCTGGCTGAACGCGAGTTGTACAACAAGGTAATGATTAATTCAGAACCTTTTTGGATTGGAGTGAAATAACTTACTTACCGATTGAAATGATTGTAAGACATGATATTAATCAAATTCCATGTCCCGGACATATGTTTTCTGACTGCACGTCCCTGCTCACCCCGATCTATCGGAAAATGTAAAACTCCCAGAACTGGAATGTCGGTTCTAGGATTCTCTAATCTCTGATTTATTTGTCGCTTCATTGCTTGTGTATTCATTCCGTAAATACAGAGGGGGTGGCAGAGTGAGGTGAGCGATGGTGGTCACTGTGCGAGCATTTGACTAATGGTCAGTTCCTGGCCAGCACAGCGGTGACTTATTTAATTAGCTATCGCAGGTCACAACAGAAGGGGGTCACTCCTAAAATGAAATTCACTGAATATTCTCATTATCAATGGGTTACTAACGGAAAATCCAGCTTCAACTTTATTTCAGTGTAAACTTTGTTTCAATGGAAGAAGAGGCCTCAGAGTAAATCAATGTGTTCTCAGTCAGAAACAACAGTAAAAAGGTAAGTTAAACTGTCCAGAAAAAACCCCAGCCAAGATTAGTTTACGAACTGTGGCATGGACACTCCTTGTATCAGTGACTGAAGTAGTTCTGTAATTATAACTAACGGAAATAATTATTGATTCGACTGAGTGAGCAATGATGGTATAGTGGTTAGCATTGCTGCTTTCCAAGCAATTGATCCAGGTCCATAGAACATAGAACAGTACAGCACAGAACAGGCCCTTCGGCCCACGATGTTGTGCCGAGCTTTATCTGAAACCAAGATCAAGCTATCCCACTCCCTATCATCCTGGGGCGCTCCATGTGCCTATCCAATAACCGCTTAACTGTTCCTAAAGTGTCTGACTCCACTATCACTGCAGGCAATCCATTCCACACCCCAACCACTCTCTGCGTAAAGAACCTCCCTCTGATATCCTTCCTATATCTCCCACCACGAACCCTATAGTTATGCCCCCTTGTAATAGCTCCATCCACCCGAGGAAAGTCTTTGAACGTTCACTCTATCTATCCCCTTCATCATTTTATAAACCTCTATTAAGTCTCCCCTCAGCCTCCTCCACTCCAGAGAGAACAGCCCTAGCTCCCTCAACCTTTCCTCATAAGACCTACCCTCCAAACCAGGCAGCATCCTGGTACATCTCCTCTGCACTCTTTCCAGCGCTTCCACATCCTTCTTATAGTGAGGTGACCAGAACTGCACACAATATTCCAAATGTGGTCTCACCAAGGTCCTGTACAGTTGCAGCATAACCCCACGGCTCTTAAACTCCAACCCCCTGTTAATAAAAGCTCTATCCACTTGAGTGGCAACCTTTAGAGATCTGTGGATATGGACCCCAAGATCTCTCTGTTCCTCCACAGTCTTCAGAACCCTACCTTTGACCCTGTAATCCACATTTAAATTAGTCCTACCAAAATGAATCACCTCACATTTATCAGGGTTAAACTCCATTTGCCATTTTTCAGCCCAGCTTTGCATCCGATCTATGTCTCTTTGCAGCCCACAACAGCCCTCCACCTCATCCACTACTCCACCAATCTTGGTGTCATCAGCAAATTTACTGATCCACCCTTCAGCCCCCTCCTCTAAGTCATTAATAAAAATCACAAAGAGGACCAAGCACTGATCCCTGTGGCACTCCGCTAGCAACCTGCCTCCAATCTGAAAATTTTCCATCCACCACCACCCTCTGGCTGTCTGATCGGACAGCCAGTTACCTATCCAATCGGCCAACTTTCCCTCTATCCCACACCTTCTCACTTTCGTCATAAGCCGACCATGGGGGACCTTATCAAACGCCTTACTAAAATCCATGTACATGACATCAACTGCCCTACCTTCATCAACACACTTAGTTACCTCCTCAAAAAATTCAATCAAATTTGTGAGGCACGACTTGCCCTTCACGAATCCGTGCTGACTATCCCGGATTAATCCGCATCTTTCTAAATGGTCGTAAATCCCATCCCTAAGGACCTTTTCCATCAATTTACCAACCACCAAAGTAAGACTAACCATTCTATAATTACCAGGGTCATTTCTATTCCCTTTCTTAAACAGAGGAACAACATTCGCCATTCTCCAGTCCTCTGGCACCATCCCCGTGGACAGCGAGGACCCAAAGATCAAAGCCAAAGGCTCTGCAATCTCATCCCTTGCCTCCCAAAGAATCCTAGGATACATTTCATCAGGCCCAGGAGACTTATCGACCTTCAGTTTATTCAAAACTGCCAGGACATCCTCCCTCCGAACATCTATTTCATCCAGCCTATTAGCCTGTAACACCTTCTCTTCCTCAAAAACATGGCCCCTCTCCTTGGTGAACACTGAAGAAAAGTATTCATTCATCACCTCGCCTATCTTTACTGACTCCATACACAAGTTCCCACTACTGTCCTTGACCGGCCCTAACCTCACCCTGGTCATTCTTTTATTCCTCACATAAGAGTAAAAAGCCTTGGGGTTTTCATTCATCCGACCCGCCAAGGACTTCTCGTGTCCCCTCCTTGCTCTCCTAAGCCCCTTTTTCAGCTCATTCCTTGCTAACTTGTAACCCTCAATCGAGCCATCTGAACCTTGTTTCCTCATCCCTACATAAGCTTCCCTCTTCCTTTTCACAAGACATTCTACCTCTTTCGTGAACCATGGTTCCCTCACTCGGCCATTTCCTCCCTGCCCGACAGGGACATACCTATCAAGGACATCCAGTATTTGTTCCTTGAAAAAGTTCCACTTTTTCACAAGTCCTATTCCAATTCCACAAGTCCAATTCCTGGGCATCATATTGGTCACGTCTTTATAACCTTAACCACATCCTCGTGCATTTCAAAGCATCTCGACAAATGCAGTTTGACCGCAACATTTGCCGCTGAATAGAATGGACTTCAATTTTTAACATTATGTTTTCGGCCAGAAAATTCGGCTTCAATTTCTTTATACTGAACAAAAAATGCTGAAATAGAAGAAAAGTCTCTGAACTAATGAATGAATTCCAGCATCTCGGACGACTATGTCTGCAGGACGTGCACCCAATTGCAGCTCCTTACAGAATGCTTGGGTATGTTGAAGCAGCAGTTGGATGCACTTAGGAGCATGAAGGAGGCAGAAAGTGTCATAGATAGGAGCTTTAGAGACGTGGTCACACCGAAATTGCTGGCTGATAGATGGGTGACTGCCAGAAAGGGCAGGCAGTCAGTGCAGGAATCCCCTGTGGTCATCCCCCTCTCTAACAAGTATAACGTTTTGGATACTGTTGGGGGAGATGGGCTATCAGGGGATACCAGCAGCAACAGCCAAAGCAGTTGTACTCCGGCTGGCTCTGTTGTAAGCAGGGAGGGACAAAGAGCATTAGAGCAATAGTTATAGGGGACTCTATAGTTAGGGGTGCAGATAGGTGTTTCTGTGGACATGAAATAGACTCCAGGATGGTATGTTGCCTCCCTGGTGCCAGGGTCCAAGATGTCCCTGAACGGACAGAAAACATTCTGAAGGGAGAGGGTGAACAACCAGAGGTCGTGGTACATATTGGTACTAACAACATAGGCAGGAAGAGTGATGAGGTCCTGCAGCAGCAGTTTAGGGAGCTGGTAGAAAGTTAAAAAGCAGGACCTTTCGGGTTGTAATCTCAGGATTACTCCCTGTGCCACGTGCTAGTGAGGCTAGGAATAGGAAGATAGTGCAGCTCAACACGTGGCTAAACAGCTGGTGCAGGAGGGAGGGTTTCAGATATCTGGACCATTGGGGTCTCTTCAGGGGCAGATGGGACCTGTACAAGAAGGACGGGTTGATTCTAAACTGGAAGGGCACAAATATTCTGGCCGGGCTTGCTAGTGTCACACGGGAGGATTTAAACTAGTTTGGCAAAGGAGTGGGAACCAAAGCAAAGGTGAATTAGCTGAAGGGGAACCAGAGAGTAGGGCCAGTAAGACTCAGAGAAACAGCAGGCAGGGTGGGATTGCAAATCAGAGAGGATCTGGTGGACTGAAGTGCATTTGTTTCAATGCGAGAAATGTAACAGGTAAGGCAGATGACCTTCGAGCTTGGATCAGTACTAGGAACTACGATGTTGTTGCCAATGCAGGGACTTGGTAAAGGGAAGGACAGGATTGGCAGCTTAACATTCCAGGATACAGATGTTTCAGGCAGGATAGAGGGGGATGTAACTACTGGTTAAATAGAATATCACAGCTCTACTCCGGGAGGACACCTCGGAGGGCTCATACAGCGAGGCAATATGGGTAGAGCTCAGGAATAGGAAAGGTGTAGTCATAATTTTGAGGGTTTACTATAGGCCACCCAACTGCCAGCGGGAGATTGAGGAACAGGTACGTAGGCAGATTTTGGCAACGTGTAAAAGTAACAGGGTTGTTGTGGTGGGAGATTTTAATTTCCCCGATATTGACTGGGACTCACTTAGCACTAGGGGCGTGGAAGGGGCAGAGTTTGTAAGGAGCAACCAGGAGGGCTTCCTGAAACAGTAGATAGTCCAACTAGGGAAGGGGCCATACTGGACCTGGTATTGGGGAATGAGCCCGCCCAGGTGGTCGATGTTTCAGTAGGGGAGCAGTTCGGGAACAGTGACCACAATTCAGTAAGTTTTAAGGTACTGATCGATAAAGATAAGTGTAGTCCTCAAGTTAAGGTGCTAAATTGGGGGAAGGCTAATTGCAACAATATTAGGCAGGAACTGAATAATGTAGATTGGGGGCAGATGTTTGAGGGCAAATCAACATCTAGCATGTGGAAGGCTTTCAAGTGTAAGTTGATAGGAATTCAGGACTGGCACATTCCTGGAAGGATGAAGGATAAGTATGACAAGTTTTGGTAACCTTGGGTAATGAGAGATATTGTGAGCCTAGTCAAAGAGAAAAAGGAAGCATTTGTCAAAGCTAGGAGGCTGGGAAAACACTAAGCAACTGTAGAATACAAGGAAAGTAGAAAGAAACTTAAGCAAGGAGTAAGAAGGGCTAAAAGGCATTGGCCAGCAGGATTAAGGAAAATCCCAAGACTTTTTATACATATATAAAGAGCAAGAGGGTAGCCAGGGAGAGGGTGGGCCCACTCAAGGACAAGGGAGGGAATCGACGCGTGGAGCCAGAGGAAGTGGGCGAGGTATTAAATGAGTACTTTACGTCAGTATTCACCAAAGAGAAGGACTTGGTAGATGATGAGTCTGGGAAAGGATGTGTAGATAGTTTGAGTCATGAAGAGATCAAAAAGGAGGAGGTATTGGGGTTCTTGAGAAACATTAAAGTAGACAAGTCCCCAGGGCCTGATGGGATATCCCCCAGAATACTGAGAGAGGCAAGGGAAGAAATTGCTGGGGCCTTGAGAGAAATCATTGTACCCTCAGTGGCTACAGGGGAGGTCCCAGAGGTTTGGAGAATAGCCAATGTTGTAACTATGTTTAAGAAGGGTAGCAAGAATAATCCAGGTAATTACACGTCGGTGAGCCTTACATCAGTGGTCGGGAAATTATTGGAGAGGATTCTTCGAGACAGGATTTATTCCCACTTGGAAATAAGTGGATGTATTAGTGAGAGGCAACATGGTTTTGTGAAGGGAAGGTCACGTCTCACGAACTTGATCAAGTTTTTCGAGGAAGTGACAAAGATGATTGATGGGGGTAGGGCAGTGGATGTTGTCTACATGGACTGGAAGGTTGACTTCAGATAGAAGACCAGTCATTATCATATTGAGTATCAGCGCAGCTTCCGGAGTCTTTACAGCCTATTCCTGGTCCCAAATCAGATGTGTTTGAATGTCTTTACACCTGTGAAGCTTGCTTTTTATAACTTTCTTTTTGACTGTATATTTCTGTAACTGAATTAAATGATCAATTTGCCAAATTCATCAAAAACATTTTAATGGTTGGCAGGGAATTGCTTCAGATGTGTGGAGCTTATTCCCATACAGCACACTATTGCCTCAGGGAAGGGTAAAGCACATCCTGCTTACATAACACGAACAAAAACGTCCTGCAGGATAACAAATATTAGAATGACGTTTGAGGAAACTGTTTCAACAAAGCTAGGGAATGAGTGAAATTCACAGTATAATAATCCAGAGAGATTTCAAAGCAAGGAATGAGTGAGGGGGAGGGAGTGGAAGTTGAAAACTGGAATTGGGGATTTACCCTGTGTTCAAGCCGCATTTCTCACCCAGAACCTCTGAAGGTCAACAAGGGGATTCAGGGCTGCCTCCAGCTGCTTCCAATGAGGAGAGCAGAGAACAATATTAAAGTTTCATGAAAATCGAGGCATTATTACTCACAAGCAAACCCATTGATATAATGCTTGTGAATGTCTCAGTGACTGAAATCCTTGTACGTGCCTGCTTTATCCAGAAAAATTATTTTGGAGAAACAGAAGCTGCAGTCTCAGCTCTCACTGACATTGTCGCAGAGGCACATTATTAATCCCACACTCAGGGACAGTGTTGCATTTGACAGAAGAGATGGGGAGATGCAATAGGAACTGAATGGTCCAGTTCTAAACAGTGTGCAGAGGGACCTGAGGTTCAGAGAGATCCTTGAAGGTGAAAGGAAATTTGAATGAGTCATTAGGAAAGTGGTTTGGATCCTTGGCTTCGTAAGTGGAGGCACTGAGTATAAAATCAGGGAAGCTATGCTCCATTTTTATAAAGCTCTGGTTAACTGCAGCTGCTTTAGGATTGCATCCAGGCCGAGATACCATATTTTCAGAAGTGTATCAGGATCCTTGGGTGGTTGTCAATGAGATTTACTGGATTGGACCAAGCGATGAGAGATCTTAGATGCAAGGTTTGGTTGGGGAATCCGGAGTTCCTCCCATTGAAGCAAACTGGATTGAGTGGTGCTCTGAGAGATCTGTAAAAGTGTATAAAATATTGAACTATATTACACAGGGGGCAATTGTTACAGTAACTGCGAGCAGAAGGATTTGGAACACTGAAGTTTTAAGATGCATAGAAGTCAGAGGATCATCGCACTTCAGAAGGAAGCATTCGGCCCATTGAGATTGCACCAACTCTCCGACAGGGCATCCCGCACTATCCCCACGTAATTACCCCGATATTTCCCCCAAACCAAACATCCTAAGACATCAAGCTAGCGTGATCAATCCACCAAACCTGCACATCTTTGAAGAAACTCACGCAGACACTAAGAGAATGTGCAAACTTCACACAGACAGTGAATCAAGGATTGAATTGAAACCGGGTCACTGGCCAGATGAGGCTGTGAATAAGGTTGTAAATAAATTAAACCAATGCGATGGCCGGGAATCGAACCTGAGTCAAATGCTTGGAAAGCAGCCATCCTCACCACTACACCACCGTCGCACGTCCACAGCAGCAGTATTTCGCTGCGAGTAATGGTCCCTTTGAGGATGGTGGAAGCAGAGACGATCAATGATTTCACAGTAATAGTTTGTACATATTAGCTGCAATGTGTCTAATCTCCAGTTCACCCTGCAGTACGTCGCCATGCTTATTTAGACAGCAGCATCTTCCCTGTGACATATATCATTGAGAGGGACAAGAGTTTCAGCACAGCGGAGACTGCATCACATTAAAGACACAATTAATAATTACTCGGACATAAATCTGCATTCTTTCTTAACCATTGCTTTAAAATATAAAATTTCGTTCTGAAAATCGGCATGAATTGAGAAGGTGAAATTTCCATTCTTTGGGATTGTATTAGAAACATATTGTTCCATATGTTTCTTTCTCAGTCTCTGATTGTTTGTGTTTGCCTGTTAGCACCTGTTCCAATTTAACATGTTCAACTTACCGCTCATTCTGTCCATATCAACCTTACATAAGGTAAAAATTAGAGCATTTGTGTGACCTTTCTCTGCCTCAAACATATTGTGGTCACTCATTGCTGAATGCTTCGCTGCTGTCAGAATATTAATTAACTCTCTCTCATTACTTATGACTGAATTCAGCATTAATATTTCTCTGCTGGTTTCAAAGCATCATCGAGTGCAGGAGACAGTAAATGACAAAGGAGTTGATGATATAAGGCTAAGGTAAATGCTCTCGTATTGAAACTAAAATGTGTCTAAAATTCAAAGAAATGCGTAAGATTGGGACACAGATTGCACTCTCAAACTGCTGAACAGAGTGTTGAGTCTGGAAGGCTGTAAAGTGCTCAAAGGAAAGATGAGCTTATATTGAGGCTCATTAGAAAACTGCAGGCGGTCGAAGACAGAAAGGTCAGTGTGAGAACAAGATGGAGAATTAAAATGACTGGTGATCAGATACTCGGTGTCAGACTTGCAAACTGAATGGATGTTCCACAAACCAATCACTCAGTTTGCCCAAAGGAGTGAACAGTGACTGTTGGATACATAACTTAAGGAAGTGAACACAAATCACTGTTTCTCCTGTGAGGAGAGATATGGAATGTTTCATAAAAAACACTGCTAATTTATCTTCTGTTTCTTTTGTCAACTGATAATCTCCTTTATCTGTGGCTGACAAGGCTGCAAAGTGCTCCTGTCCCATTTAACACACCTTTGCTCTCACCACGTCCCCTCCCTCCCAGAACCTCTGTTCCTTCACTGTCGCTGGGTTAGAATCATGGAACTCCATTCCTTGCAGCACTGTGGCTCTTCCTGCACCTCAAGGCCTGCAGCCGTTCACCACATTCGCAAGATGAATTAGGGCTGGTCACAAAATGTTGGTCTCACTCGCGATGCCGGGATCCCATGAAGTAGTTTTAAAATTCCCTTTCGGCTGTTAACTAACCCTGGTTCATTTCTGATTGTTAATTCTACTATAATCTGCCAACTTGTTCCTCTAACAGAAAGCTATCCCAGGTATGCCAAACATAATCCCTACATTTTTGACATGTGCTGCTCTGCTTATTCCAATCTACACAGAAGTTAAAATCCCCCAGTGAAACTACACCGACTTCACTGCAGGCTTGTCAGATCTCACAATGTATATAAACTATCGTTTCCAGGCTGATATCCGGTGACAACTCCAGCCAAAATTTTAAATATTAATCACTTCTTTATTTCATCTATTTCAGTCCTGGCTGATCTCACCTATATCCTACCTTATTATGGAAGTTTATGTTTATTTATTAGTTTCACACATAGTCTTACATTAACACTGTAATGAAGTTACTGTGAAAATCCCCTTTTCCTCACACTCCGACGCCTTTTCGGGTAGACTGAGGGAGAATTTAGCATGGCCAATGCACCTAACCAGCATGTCTTTCGCACTGTGGGAGGAACCAAGTGGAAACCCACACAGACACGGGGAGAGTGTGCAAATGCTACACAGATAGTGACTCAAGCCGGAAAATGAACCCCTATCCTTGGCGCTGAGGCAGCAGCACTAACCAATGTGCCAATGTGCTGCCCTTTTGTGATTTTATCTGTAATAATTAGGGTTAAGCTTCAGCCTCTCCATTTTCCCTATCTTTCCTGTAGACCTAGTTCCTTGTATGTTTAGTTCCCAGTTCTGACGGTCATGGAGCCATGGACCAATGAGGCGAACATATTGTATCCTCCAAGTTGCATTTGCACTTGCAATTCAGTGTGTGCCTAAAGACTGTGCGTGCTTGTATAAAGAGTATTTATTTGAGCCATAAACCCTGTCCTGTCTGTCTGCTCGCATGTTTTACCGACATATTTCCTCTCATCTTTTGGGTGACTTATCCACTTGTTCAGTTTATGAACCAGCCGGGGTGTCTCGAACTAGGAGACACAGTCGCACAACGAGGATCAGCCACTTCAGACTGAAATTAGGTCTGTCTTCACTCAAATGTTTTTGGAATTTTGGAATTCTCTATCCCACAGAGCTGTGGATGATCAGCTGTTGTTTAAGTTCAAAACTGAAATCCATAAGAATTTTGGACAATAAGGGATTTGAAGAGTGGGAAGGTAGACTCATGGAGTTAAGGCAATGGATCAGCCGCACTTCATTCATCAGGAGAACAGCACTGATGGGTTGAGTGGTTGACTGTTGCTCTGATTTCTAATGTTGTTTTATACATTTCTTTGCCAAGTGTCTGCACTCTACGTGTCCGGGTCCTGTTTTCCTTATATTTGATCACCTGCCTCTGTAACTGAAGCTGTTTGGTCAGCTGGCAAATAGATGTGAGATATTTGAATAATTTGCAAGCCATTGCTGCTGCTGGGCTGAATGTGTTACTCACAGAGCGCACAAAGCCCGCAAGGGAGGGTGGATCACAGCCTTGTTAAATAACATGAAAAATACATTCTACACAGCATCTCATAATAGAAGCAAATCCAGGAAAATATCTCAGCAAAGCAATGTAATGAATAGAATTTAGAGGCATATTTATATATAGAATTTACATTGTATGAGAGTTAAGTGAATAACATTTTTAGGTGAATAGTGTGAACCTTAAACTACAGCAAAGTATCTAGGAAGTAAATGTTGCGAAAGGGAAAAGGGAATGGAGTAGTTACAGCGTATTAGGATGTCCCAGTAGATAGGAAGTCCAGGAAGACAGTGGTGATGGGTCCAGTCATTGAAAATAAACCCCAGCAGAAATGAGAAGTCAGTTCAGTGACAACCAGTTATCAAACAGAATACATTAAGGATCTAGTCTTATGAGGAAAGGTTGAGGGAGCTAGGGCTGTTCTCTCTGGAGTGGAGGAGGCTGAGGGGAGACTTAATAGAGGTTTATAAAATGATGAAGGGGATAGATAGAGTGAACGTTCAAAGACTATTTCCTCGGGTGGATGGAGCTATTACAAGGGGGCATAACTATAGGGTTCGTGGTGGGAGATATAGGAAGGATATCAGAGGTAGGCTCTTTACGCAGAGAGTGGTTGGGGTGTGGAATGGACTGCCTGCAGTGATAGTGGAGTCAGACACTTTAGGAACATTTAAGCGGTTATTGGATAGGCACATGGAGCACACCAGGATGATAGGGAGTGGGATAGCTTGATCTTGGTTTCAGATAAAGCTCGGCACAACATCGTGGGCCGAAGGGCCTGTTCTGTGCTGTACTGTTCTATGTTCTATAAGGTAATGACTGAGAAAAATGTAAAGAAGAAAAATAATAGATTACAAATAGAACATTCTGAGGAGTTGACAATGTAACTTATGAAGATAAACCTGAACAGAATGCTGACGAACAAAGAGAATAGCAATGATTAAACAACATCAGGAGAAATATATTCTGCTCAAACAGGAACCCATTATCCAATAATGAAATGTCTTGGATGAATAAAGGGATGAGGGGGAAATTGAAATTAAATAAAAGGTTTGTGCTGAAAAAACATTAACAGCAAATGAAAGGATGATGAAAGGAAACATCAGGATGTCCGGCAGCATAGAAATCAGACAATTCGATAGTGCAGAAGGAGGCTATTCGGCCCCTCGAGTCGGCACAGACCACACTCCCACCCAGCCCCCATCCCCACAACCCCACATATTTACCGTAGCTAGTCCCCCCGAAACGAAAGGGCAATTTAGCAGGGCCAATCCATCTAACCCGCACACCTTTGGACTGTGGGAGGAAAGCGGAGCACCCGGAGGGAACCCACAGAGCTCCCGGAGGGAACCCACGCAGACATGGGGAGAATGTGCAAACTCTGCACAAGCCGGGAATCAAACCGGGTCCCTGGCACTGTGAGACAGCAGTGCCAACCATTTTCCACCTTTCCTGTGTCAAAGGGAAACTACATAATTTAGTTATAGAAACATAGAAAAACTACAGCACAAACAGGCCCTTCAGCCCACAAGTTGTGCCGAACACGTCCCTACCATCTAGACCTACCTATAACCCTCCATCCTATTAAGCTCCATGTACTCATCCAGGAGTCTCTTAAAAGACCCTGTTGAGTTCGCCTCCACCACCACTGACGGCAGCCGATTCCACTCGCCCACCACCCTCTGTGTGAAAAACTTACCCCTAACATCTCCCCTGTACCTACCCCCAGCACTTTAAACCTGTGTCCTCTCGTAGCAGACATTTCCACCCTGGGAAAAAGCCTCTGAGAGTCCACCCGATCTATGCCTCTCAACATCTTATACACCTCTATTAGGTCTCCTCTCATCCTTCGTCTCTCCAAGGAGAAAAGACCGAGCTCGCTCAGCCTATCCTCATAAGGCATGCCACTCAATCCAGGCAACATCCTTGTAAATCTCCTCTGCACCCTTTCAATCTTTTCCACATCCTTCCTATAGTGAGGCGACCAGAAATGAGCACAGTACTCTAAGTAGGGTCTGACGAGGGTCTTATATAGCTGCATCATTATCCCCGGACTCCGAAACTCAATCCCTCGATTGATAAAGGCCAGCACACCATACGCCTTCTTAACCACCTCCTCCACCTGTCGGCCGATTTTAGAGTCTTGTGGACCCGGACCCCAAGGTCCTTCTGATCCTCTACCGTACTAAGAGTCTTTCCCTTTATATTGTACTCCTTCATCCCATTTGACCTACCAAAATGGACCACAACGCATTTATCTGGGTTGAAGTCCATCTGCCACTTCTCCGCCCAGTCTTGCATCCTATTTATGTCCCACTGTAACTTCTGACATCCCTCCAGACTATCCACAACCCCACCAACCTTCGTGCCATTGGCAAACTTACCAACCCATCCCTCCACTTCCTCATCCAGGTCATTTATGAAAATGACAAACAGCAAGGGTCCCAGAACAGATCCCTGGGGCACACCACTGGCGACCGACCTCCATTTAGAAAAAGACCCATCTATATCCACTCTCTGCCTCCTTTGGGCAAGCCAGTTTTGGATCCACAGGGCAGCAGCAGCTTGGATCCCATGCCCTCTCACTTTTTCTAGAAGCCTTGCATGGGAGACCTCATCGAACGTCTTGCTAAAATCCATATAAACCACATCTACCGCCTTCCCTTCGTCAATGTGTTTAGTCACATTTTCGAAGAACTCCACCAGGCTCATAAGGCACGATCTGCCCTTGACAAAGCCATGCTGAGTATTCTTGAGCATACTAAACCTCTCTAAATTCTCATATATCCTGTCCCTCAGGATCTTCGCCATCAGTTTACCAACCACTGAGGTTAGACTCACCGGTCGGTAATTACCTGGGCTATCCCTATTCCCCTTCTTGAAAATAGGAACCACATCCGCAATCCTCCGGCACCTCTCCCGTCTCCATCAATTTATGAAGGAATGCCAAATTAATTAGTAAAATTTACAATGGGCACAGAATAAGAGAAGGCAAATCAGAATCGAGAAAAAGTCACCTAAGGATGCACAAGTAATAAACTCAGATGACAGAATTGTGGGAGAAATATTGAATTGTTACTCTGCCTCAGTTTTTACAAGTCAACTGACCAAATGGGCTGATGTCATGTCAAGAAAATTTCAGGACGTCTATTAAAGAGGGGATAGCAGTGAAACATGGAGGTGATAAATCCATGGAGAAGGATGAATTGTACCCAGTTATGCTAATACAGGTAAGGGAAGATCCCACTGGAGCTGATGCAGTCAGATCGAGACTTCACACCTCAAGAATGAGGTATTTTCTCAGGATGGGGTGCAGAGGACAGATTCTACCGAATGATACTAACGTTTGAAGGGTGTCATTACGAGGACCGATTGTGTAGAAGAGTACTGTTGCCTCTAAACATTCGCAGATGAAGAGACAATCTTTGGTAATGATAAGCTGAATATAGGATGAAATAGGATAGAGAAAAAGAAACTAATTCTTCAGCTGAATGATTCCGAAAGGAAACATTTTCCTCAAGTTAAGGTGAAGCCCCTCATCTCTGTCTCTGCTCTATCTCTCTTTCTGATTGTGCCACTCCTAGTTCGTTCCCTTTCAGTCTTCCAGCATTTCTCCCCCTCTGCTTACTCTCTTGATTCATCTCACTTTCTTATTCTCTGACCCTTGCTTTTCATTCAATTCTCATTTTCCCTTCTTCCTTCTGCATTCTCCACCTTTTGGCTTCTGCATCCCCTGCTACCTCCTCTTTCCCTCTTAATTTTCTCTACCTCATCCCGCTCATTCATTTTCTCTTCTCTCATTAAGAATTTCTCTTCATTTCTCTTTGTCCCATTGTCTTTCTTCTCCACTCTCCATAATCCTGTCTTCGCTCTGTCTGTTTCCTTTCAATCTGTTTCTTTCCCCTCTCTACCCATGTCTACCCTAAAAAATAAAATTGTTGATGTTTTAGGTCAGTGTGAAAACAAACCTTTCCACTTGAACCCAGCCTGTAGTCTAACACATTGCTTTCTGATGAATCCAGCTTCTCCATTCCCTGTTTGAAATGAGCTGCCTGAATGTTCCAGGCTCCATCCATGGCTTCAAGTACAACAAGATAGGGATGAAATCGAGAGGAACCTTTGCTTTTCATTCCAATGTTTTTCTGCAGTCCTGCCTTCTGATCTCCAGAACTAACTCTATTCCATCCTATGTGGGAGATATAGCCACTCACTTATGTATATATGCTGCATGGGGAATATAGAACCACAGGACTCATTCTTATATTAAAGATCAGTCATTAGTGACAAAGATCAAGGAAAATTTATTGTTGAAATGACTGTGACTCTTTGGCGTTTCCTATCCCAGATGATTGTAGACGCTCAGGCATTGGGTATATTTAGGAGACAATATGATAGATGTTTGGATACCAAGAGGACAAAGGGATAAGGGGGTGTATCTGGAAGGTTGACTTCAGATAGAAGACCAGTCATTATCATATTGAGTATCAGCGCAGCTTCCGGAGGCTTCACGGCCTATTCCTGTTCCCATTTCAGATGTGTTTGAATGTCCTTACACCTGTGAAGTATTCTGTCCGGTGTATCTTATAAAGCTTGCTTTTTATAACTTTATTTTTGACTGTATATTTCTGTAACTGAATTAAATGATCAATTTGCCAAATTCATTAAAAACATTTTAATGGTTGGCAGGGAATTGCTTCAGATGTGTGGAGCTTATTCCCATACAGCACACTATTGCCTCAGGGAAGGGTAAAGCACATCCTGCTTACATAACACAAACAAAAACGTCCTGCAGGATAACAAATATTAGAATGACGTGAGAGGAAACTGTTTCAACAAAGCTAGGGAATGAGTGAAATTCACAGTATGATAATCCGGAGAGATTTCAAAGCAAGGGAGAGGTAATTATGATGCGATTAGGCAAGAATTAGGGGGCATAAGTTGGGAACAGAAACTGTCAGGGAAAGGCACTAATGAAAAGTGGAACTTTTTCAAGGAACATATACTGGGTGTCCTTGATAGGTATGTCCCTGTCAAGCAGGAAGGAAATGGCCGAGTGAGGGAACCATGGTTCACGAAAAAGATGGAATGTCTTGTGAAAAGGAAGAGGGAAGCTTATGTAGGGATGAGGAAACAAGGTTCAGATGGCTCAATTGAGGGTTACAAGTTAGCAAGGAACGAGGTGAAAAAGGGGCTTAGGAGAGCTAGGAGGGGACATGAGAAGTCCTTGGTGGGTCGGATCAAGGAAAACCCCAAGGCTTTTTACTCTTATGTGAGGAACAAAAGAATGACATGGGTGAGGTTAGGGCCGGTCAAGGACAGTAGTGGGAACTTGTGGCTGGACTTGCGGATAGCGAAGAGCATTGTCGGGCAATACAGCAGGATATAGATAGGCTGGAAAATTGGGCGGAGAGGTGGCAGATGGAGTTTAATCCGGATAAATGCGAAGTGATGCATTTTGGAAGAAATAATGTAGGGAGGAGTTATACAATAAATGGCAGAGTCATCAGGAGTATAGAAACACAGAGGGACCGAGGTGTGCAAGTCCACAAATCCTTGAAGGTGGCAACACAGGTGGAGAAGGTGGTGAAGAAGGCATATGGTATGCTTGCCTTTATAGGATGGGGTATAGAGTATAAAAGCTGGAGTCTGATGATGCAGCTGTATAGAACGCTGGTTAGGCCACATTTGGAGTACTGCGTCCAGTTCTGGTCGCCGCACTACCAGAAGGACGTGGAGGCGTTAGAGAGAGTGCAGAGAAGGTTTACCAGGATGTTGCCTGGTATGGAGGGTCTTAGCTATGAGGAGAGATTGGGTAAACTGGGGTTGTTCTCCCTGGAAAGACGGAGAATGAGGGGAGATCTAATAGAGGTGTACAAGATTATGAAGGGTAGCGATAGGGTGAACAGTGGGAAGCTTTTTCCCAGGTCGGAGGTGACAATCACGAGGGGTCATGGGCTCAAGGTGAGAGGGGCGAAGTATAACTCAGATATCAGAGGGACGTTTTTTTACACAGAGGGTGGTGGAGGCATGCACGCTGACATCGTTTAAGACTTACCTGGATAGTCACATGAACAGCCTGGGAATGGAGGGATACAAACGATTGGTCTAGTTGGACCAAGGAGCGGCACAGGCTTGGAGGGCCGAAGGGCCTGTTTCCTGTGCTGTACTGTTCTTTGTTGTGTATGGAGTCAGTAGAGATAGGCGAGGTGATGAATGAATACTTTTCTTCAGTGTTCACCAAGGAGAGGGGCCATGTTTTTGAGGAAGAGAAGGTGTTACAGGCTAATAGGCTGGAGGAAATAGATGTTCGGAGGGAGGATGTACTGGCAGTTTTGAATAAACCGAAGGTCGATAAGTCCCCTGGGCCTGATGAAATATATCCTAGGATTATTTGGGAGGCAAGGGATGAGATTGCAGAGCCTTTGGCTTTGATCTTTGGGTCCTCGCTGTCCACGGGGATGGTGCCAGAGGACTGGAGAATGGCGAATGTTGTTCCTCTGTTTAAGAAAGGGAATAGAAATGACCCTGGTCATTATAGACCGGTTAGTCTTACTTCGGTGGTTGGTAACTTGATGGAAAAGGTCCTTAGGGATGGGATTTACGACCATTTAGAAAGATGCGGATTAATCCGGGATAGTCAGCAAGGATTCGTGAAGGGCAAGTCGTGCCTCACAAATTTGATTGAATTTTTTGAGGAGGTAACTAAGTGTGTTGATGAAGGTAGGGCAGTTGATGTCATGTACATGGATTTTAGTAAGGCGTTTGATAAGGTCCCCCATGGTCGGCTTATGATGAAAGTGAGGGATAGAGGGAAAGTTGGCCGATTGGATAGGTAACTGGCTGTCTGATCGAAGACAGAGGGTGGTGGTGGATGGAAAATTTTCAGATTGGAGGCAGGTTGCTAACGGAGTGCCACAGGGATCAGTGCTTGGTCCTCTGCTCTTTGTGATTTTTATTAATGACTTAGAGGAGGGGGCTGAAGGGTGGATCAGTAAATTTGCTGATGACACCAAGATTGGTGGAGTAGTGGATGAGGTGGAGGGCTGTTGTAGGCTGCAAAGAGACATAGATAGGATGCAAAGCTGGGCTGCAAAATGGCAAATGGAGTTTAAACCTGATAAATGTGAGGTGATTCATTTTGGTAGGACTAATTTAAATGTGGATTACAGGGTCAAAGGTAGGGTTCTGAAGACTGTGGAAGAACAGAGAGATCTTGGGGTCCATAGCCACAGGTCTCTAAAGGTTGCCACTCAAGTGGATAGAGCTATGAAGAAGGCCTATAGTGTGTTAGCTTTTATTAACAGGGGGTTGGAGTTTAAGAGCCGTTGGGTTATGCTGCAACTGTACAGGACCTTGGTGAGACCACATTTGCAATATTATGTGCAGTTCTGGTCACCTCACTATAAAGAAGGATGTGGAAGCGCTGGAAAGAGTGCAGAGGAGATTTACCAGGATGCTGCCTGGTTTGGAGGGTAGGTCTTATGAGGAAAGGTTGAGGGAGCTAGGGCTGTTCTCTCTGGAGCGGAGGAGGCTGAGGGGAGACTTAATAGAGGTTTACAAAATGATGAAGGCGATAGATAGAGTGAACGTTCAAAGACTATTTCCTCGGGTGGATGGAGCTATTACAAGGGGGCATAACTATAGGGTTCATGGTGGGAGATATAGGAAGGATATCAGAGGTAGGTTCTTTACGCAGAGAGTGGTTGGGGTGTGGAATGGACTGCCTGCAGTGATAGTGGAGTCAGACACTTTAGGAACGTTTAAGCAGTTATTGGATAGGCACATGGAGCACACCAGGATGATAGGGAGTGGGATAGCTTGATCTTGGTTTCAGATAAAGCTCGGCACAACATCGTGGGCCGAAGGGCCTGTTCTGTGCTGTACTATTCTATGTATGAATGAGTGAGGGAGAGGGAGGGGATGTTGAAAACTGGAATTGGGGATTTACCCTGTGTTCAAGCCGCATTTCTCCCCCAGAACCTCTGAAGGTCAAAAGGGGATTCAGGGCTGCCTCCAGCTGCTTCCAGTGAGGAGAGCAGAGAACAATATTAAAGTTTGACTGAAAATCGAGGCATTATTACTCACAAGCAAACCCATTGATTATAATGATCGAAAAAGAGTGAAGTCAGGAAAAGCACAATGTCATGTATTGAAAAAACTTCTTGTTAGGTGCTGGGAATCCAACTTGGAAAGATGAACTGGAAAATAATATTAACAAACAAAGAGAGAGAACAACATTGAGAATTATTTAAATCGAGATGTATAGACTTCAGGAAAAATCTATTTCACTAAAGAAATACAGTCCAGTCAATAATTGAAACGCTGTGCAGGAGTAAATAGGAAAGGAATCATTTAAAAGTCTGCACTAAATATTTAATGATGTGGAGATGCCGGCGTTGGACTGGGGTAAACACAGTAAGAAGTTTAACAACACCAGGTTAAAGTCCAACAGGTTTATTTGGTAGCAAAAGCCACACAAGCTTTCGAGGCTCTGAGCCCCTTCTTCAGGTGAGTTCCCACTCACCTGAAGAAGGGGCTCAGAGCCTCGAAAGCTTGTGTGGCTTTTGCTACCAAATAAACCTGTTGGACTTTAACCTGGTGTTGTTAAACTTCTTACTAAATATTTAATACAGAGAAATGTGAGGTGATGCATTATGGAAAGAATGTAGAGGAGAGGAAGTCAGTTCAGAAGAGTGTTCAGGGTCTTTGGGACGTAGCGGATTTCTGTACAATGGTCTTTCAAGGTGGCAGAATGTATTGAGAGGGTTAACAGCAAAACAATTGGGCTTTTGGGGCTTCATAAAGAGGATCATCGGGTACAAAAACATGGAAATTATGATGAATACTTAGAAAACTCTGGTTAGACCACAATTAGACATCCCTAACGGCCTTCTAGTGCTATTTTAGTGCCTCCCACCCCAGCAGATCTGCAGAGTAGGGAACTCTCCCCTCCTGCCGAGCCCTGAACTAAAGCCTCCAGTGCAGCATCCATGACCCCAGGAGCTCTCTCTCTCTCACTCTCCTGTGTTCCTCGATTTCACATTCTCTGCAAATCAGCAACAGCTTCCAGACAATAAGTCGAGCTCGCCTTTGAGAGTCAGACCAGCTGGATTATTAGCCATGCAAAACTGCTGGCCAGCTTGCAGGTGTTAATAGCACGGAGAATTCTTGCTTAAAGGCTACATTTGTAGAAATGAGGATGTGGCAGGAAGCCTTTTGTCCTCTAATACATTCAGAGAGCAGAGTCACTCCCCATGTGTGTGACTATAAAAACTGCAAACTCCCCGAGATTAGGTACAGAAGATTTCTGTTCCAGCTTTCTGAGGAACTCCACTGAAGATGATGAAAACTCTTTTCTTGCTGATTGTGCTTCTGTCGCTGAGCCCGCCCGTTCTGACTGCAAGGGTTGACTTAGCCTCTTTTACTGGTAAACATTTGGAAATTGCTCCAATCTCTCAGCAGCTAGTGTTCAGTACTTTATTACGGGACGGTGACACAGTAGTTAGCACTGCTATCTCACAGCGCCAGAGACCCAAATTCAATTCCAGCCACAGGTCACTGTCTGTGTGGAGATTGCACAGTCTCGACTTGGCTGCATGGGTTTCCTCCGGATGCTCCCGTTTCCTCCCACAGTCCAAAGATGTTCATGTTAGGTTGATTGGGCATGCTAAAATGACCCTAGTGTCAGCAGATTAGCAGGGAAATATGTGGGGTTACGGGAATAGGGCCTGGGTGGATTTGTGGTCAATGTAGAATCGATGGGCCGAGTGGCCTCCTTCTGTACGGTAGGGATTCGATAAACTCACGTTTTCCCTTTGAACGTAAACAGTTTAAATGGCTAATTTAAGGTGAAAGGCTGAATTTTCTTAAGTGAACCAGTCTCATAGATAAATTCCTTGAATGTTCAGTCACTCCCTGAACAGTGAGAGGAGACGGTGAGGTTTGGACGCTGATCCAAGCAGTCCAGCAAGAAAACCACAAATTACTCGGCAGTGCCGAGTTGGCGGGTCACAGCTGGATGGTCAGTTTGGCGACTCTGTAATTGGCCTCAATACCCAGATATTACAGGGAGCAAATTCCCAATCGCTGCTCCCAATCACTGCCAAGTGCTGCAGTGTGAGAGTGGAGACTGTGTGTGGGCACAGGATCGCGGCTTCCCTCAGTCCCTTCCCCCCAGACTCAGTGACCATGGTCCCAAGTAAGCAATGAGTAATTAGGAGGTGTCTGACAAGGCAGTGGCCACACGTGTCCAGCTTTCATAATGAGGGCAAAGAGTGAGAGAAAAAGGGTTTAAGACAGGTTTATTTAACTTGATTCATACTACGGCTTTCATGGAGCTGGGGTTGCGAGAAAACAGGCGATGTAAATAAGACAAACGGTTAATTTATCCATTGTCTCTAGGCCTCAGTCGGGAACTGCCTGAACAGATTGTGGGTTAATGTTGCACTCCACTTGATCCAGTCCAGCATTGGTGGAGTGCTGCACTGTTTGTTGTGTTATGCTTTGGATGAAACATTAAACAGAGACGCTGACGATGTGTTCATGGGACCGGAAATGTCTGCTAAATTATTTGAAGAGCTGACATTTCTCCCAGTGAAACAAGATCACACCCTCAACCCACATGACCAACAACTCCTCATCCTGTCAAACCCCATTCACTCTTTCTGGGACTTGGCTGAAAGCTGATTGGCTGCGACGTTGCCTATCAAACGGTGTCAGTACTTCAGACACTATCCCTGGTCTGTGAAACTTTCTGAGAACTTCTGGCAACAGGAAAGCTTCTCGATTAATGTCAGAGCTTTTCTGTCTCCCTCTGCTCTTAGATTGCGGGTGTGGTGGGGTCTGCTCTGAGGAAAATCCCTTGGACTGTCCTTCAGGGCAGAGAGTGAGTGTGTACTAGTCAAGGGGAGGAAGGGAAGTGTGGGCTTATATTAAATATAAAAGAGTTAAGGTTGATGTCTGATCCGGAGTCAGGCCCAGTCACAGCAACAGGATCAGTAACGAGACTTTCACATTATTCTCTCTCCCTGTGTGCAAAACCATCTCTCCATTCACTTTTCATTTTGCATTGTAGAGCACAAGGAGATTTGCGATCAGGTTGGAGGACAAATCCGTGAAGAGGCCTGTAAGGAAATGGAGGAGTCTCTTTTCCCAAACTCCGTCAAGCCACTATGTTGCATTCCAATATCGTGAAAGATATAGGGATGGATTCGCAGCAGCTCGAGCTCTCCAATTCTCACTGAATGAAATCTTCCTTCTTTGGAAACAGTCTCCTATTTGATTTGCTCTGTCCACTAATCCCTGACCCTGACTTACTGCTGTCTGAAAAATGGGCTGCACTCTGAAATAAAACTTATTGCATTTATCACAACTCCATATCGTGTCTTCTTTCTCTTAAGGGTCAGTGTATTCCAGGACAATGTGTTTGGAGATAGGATGAGGCTGGGAGAAGTGGTGGGAATTTCAGGAATTGGGAAGCGAGAATCATCGCAGGGAATTTCTGAAATTTCAGAGCAACCCATTCTGGAAGGGTCGGAGAGGGGGCCGGGGGGTGGGAGGGGGACTTGGTGGAGCTGCGAATGGTCAGCACTCTGACCATTCGCAGAGGAATATCACAGACAATGCAGTGCTTTCAAAATGTAGTTCCTGATGTCGGAAACTCAGCGACTACATTTCACTGATGTCAATTAAATCCACAACAGGGCTGCGGAAATTGGGAGGAGTGGAAATGGGAAGGCAAAAAAAGGAACGGGATAGCTATAGAAACATAGAAAAACTACAACACAATACAAGCCCTTCAGCCCACAAAGTTGTGCCAAACATGTCCCTACCTTAGTGATTACTAGGCTTACCTATAACCCTCTATCTTACTAAGTTCCAAGTACTTACCTAAAAGTCTCTTAAAAGACCCTATCGAATCCACCACCACCACCATTGCTGGCAGCCCATTCCACGCACCCACCACCTTCTCAGTGAAAAACTTACCCCTGACATCTCCTCTGTACCTACTCCCCAGCACCTTAAACCTGTGTCCTCTTGTGGCACCCATTTCAGCCCGAGGAAAAAGCCTCTGACCGTCCACTCGATCAATACCTTAACCAATACTCGATCAATACCAAGTGACCTTAACATGGGGCGGCACGGTAGCACAGTGGTTAGCACTGCTGCTTCACAGCTCCAGGGACCTGGGTTCGATTCCCGGCTTGGGTCACCATCTGTGTGGAATTTGCACATTCTCCTCGTGTCTGCATGGGTTTCCTCTGGGTGCTCCGGTTTCCTCCCACAGTCCAAAGATGTGTGGGTTAGGTTGATTGGCCAGGTTAAAAATTGCCCCTTAGAGTTCGGAGATGCGTAGGTTAGAGGGATTAGCGGGTAAATATGGGGGGGGTCGGGCCTGGTGGGATTGTGGTCGGTGCAGACTCGATGGGCCGAATGGCCTCCTTCTGCACTGTAGGGTTTCTATGATTTCTAATACCTGTCAACATCTTATATACCTCTATCAGGTCACCCCTCATCCTTCATCTCTCCAAGGAGAAAAGGCTGAGCTCACTCAACCTATCCTCATAAGGCGTGCCCCCCCAATCCAGGCAACATCCTTGTAAATCTCTTCTGCACCCTTTCTATGGCTTCCACATCCTTCCTGTAATGAGGCGACCAGAGCTGAGCACAGTACTCCAAGTGGGGTCTGACCAGGGTCCTATATAGCTGCAACATTATCTCACGACTCCTAAACTCAGTTCCTTGATTGATGAAGGCCAGTACACCATACGCCTTCTTAACCACAGCCTCAACCTGCACAGCTGCTTTGAGCGTCCTATGAACTCGGACCCCAAGGTCCTTCTGATCTTCCACACTGCCAAGAGTCCAACCATTAATATTATATTCCACCATCCTATTTGACCTGACAAAATGAACTACCTCACACTTATCTGGGTTAAACTCCATCTGCCACTTCTCCACCTAGTCTTGCATCCTATCAATGTCTCACTGCAACTTCTGACATCCCTCCACACTATCCACGACACCTCCAACCTTTGTGTCATCAGCAAACTTACCAACCCATCCCTCCACTTCCTCATCCAGGTCATTTATAAAAATCACAAAGAGTAAGGGTACCAGAACAGATCCCTGGGGCTCTCCACTGGTGACCGACCTCCATTCAGAATATGACCCATCTATAACCACTCTTTGCCTTCTGTGGGCAAGCCAGTTCTGGATCCACAAAGCAATGTTCCCTTGGATCCCATGCCCCCTCACTTTCTCAATAAGCCTTGCATAGGACACCTTGTCAACTGCCTTGCTGAAGTCCATATTTACTACATCTACTGCTTTTCCTTCATCAATGTGTTTAGTCACATCCTCAAAAAATTCAACCAGGCTCGTAAGGCATGATCTGTCTTTGACAAAGCCATGCTGACTAATCTTAATCACATTATACCTCTCCAAATGTTCATAAATCCTGCCTCTCAGGATCTTCTCCATCAACTTACCAACCATTGAGGTTAGACTCACTGGTCTATAATTTCCAGTGCTATTTTTACTCCCTTTCTTGAATAAAGGAAGGGAGTAGAGATGGAAGGAAGAAAGAAAGATGGAGGCAGAGATTGGGAGGGGTAAGGCCATGAAGGGTTTTGAAAGCAAGGAGGAGAATTTTAACATTGAGACCACGCAGCGATTAGGGGTTGTAGACTGAACCGGATTTGGAGTGAATTCTGATAAGGGAAGCAGAGTTGTGAATCAACTAATTGGTGGTGAATATGAGTTTATCCAGGAGAATGCTTGAATGGACAAGTCACGAGGTAACAAACGCATGGATGAGGGTTTCAGATACGGGTGAGTTGAGGCATTATCGACTGTGTGTGATGTTACACAGCTGGAAATATGTGATCTTGGTGAAGGAGCAGCTATGTGCTCAGAATCTCATTTCCGAGTCTAATGAGGTGCCAAGGTTATGAGGGTTTACTTCAGCCTCAAACAGTGACCAGGGAGAGAGAGATCGAGTCAGTGACTTGGAGCAGAATCTGTGGTGGGAACTTTGTCTTCCGAATATTCAGATGGGGAATTCTCTGCTTATCCAGTACTGGATGTCGAATAAGCAGTCTAATAATTTCATAACATGAGATTGGTTGTAAGTGGTGATTGTGAGCTGGGTGTTATCAGCATACATGTGAAAAGCAAAAGTGTTTTCAGATAATGTCACGAAAAGGTAAGGTGCAAATGAGAAATAGGAGGGAGACAAGGATAGATCCTTGTGGGAATCGGAAGGTAACAGAACAGGAATGGGAAGAGAAACCATTGCAGCTGATATTCTGCCTCTGATCAGAAAGATAAAACCGAAACCAGGTGGGCGCAGTCTTACTCAGGTGAACAATCCCTCCTCATTGTTCTGAACCTCTCCACACCTTTAACATGGTTAACTGCACTATCCTGCTCCAATACCTTCCCACTGTCAAGTCAGTGTTCACAGCAGATGAAGATGTTAACGTACCTGACATCCTGGGGAAACTAATGATGAAGGAAGGGCTGGGCCTCAGAAAACAAGTGTGGAGAAGGCTGGAGTTCTCATTTACCTTCATCTCGGTGGCAGCTCCTCCATCTCAATGTGTGTGGCGAGATCAGGCCATTCTGCTCAGTCAGGAACATCCAGACTGACTGATTATGCAGAGTGAGGTGTTCTAACCCGGTGTGGCACTGAGCCCCTCACACAGAGCACAGGAAGATCCCAGTCTCTGTGCTGAATGGTCTGCCTCCAGGAGGTTTTCAGCGCCGGTGCTGCTGAGGCTGGGGAACTGCAGCGTGAAATGTTTACACAGGAAGCTGCCATTGGAAACCCTGAGCTCCGGATTGACAGCCGGGCGGGACGGGATTCCCGCTACCAAAACCCTTCCCCATCCGGAGCCCCGCCGCGGGCTCAGGGTCCGGGCCCGGGGACTGAAGCCACCTGCCGGACATTTGCTGCCGCTCCGCGCGGTGTCTGATCGGCCCTGGGTCACCTCTGCCCTCTTTACCGACCTATTGACCAATCACAGCCACCGGACTGTGTCTGACAGCTGGGCAAACCAATCGGACTGTGGGACCGCTCCGTTATCCAATGGACGGTCTGCGCTGACTGTGTGACAGCTACTTTATCCAATCAGTGAGCGCTGTCCCTCTGGAATGGGAGCGAACAATGGAAATGATGCCGCTGATCCCGACCAATAGAAGAGCGGGCTGCTCAGTTAAACACACGCCCACATTGTGCTTGACATCTCTCCTTGTTTTCCCTCTGCATCTGATAACTACTGAGCTCATTCCTCCCCACCTGAAGTCTGCAGGGTCTCACACTGAACCGGGTGTCACAGTTCTCTGGGACTCAGCTCGAAAATTTGCTCTCGAAACCTCACTGCCTCGATTTTGTTTTCCTCCCCTTCCATTTCTATCGCGTTTCCTCCACTTATTTCCTCCTTCCTTTCCCCCGAGTTCTATTTCTGTCACGCTCTGACGTTCACCAGACCTGTTGTTGCTTTAACGAGCATCAGTAAATTAGAGTTGTACAACGGTAATTCTAATAGCGGTCCTGGTTTCAGGATTCTTTCCCTGCCTCCAGCTCTCTGATTTCTCATTGGTTTCAGCCGCGGATTGAATTGAATGACGCTGGGCTGGGAGGGATGCTGCTGGAGTCGAAAAATACCGCCGCATTGCGATTGGTGTCTGTGTTACAGCGCCGTTCTTCGATTGGCTCAGACTGATGTGAATTGTAATGTGGTGGGGTGTTGAGCGAAGCACGTCTCTCTGCTATTACAGTAAGAAGTCTCACAACACCAGGTTAAAGTCCAGCAGGTTTATTTGGTAGCAAAAGCCACTCGCTTTCGGAGCGCTCGCTGCTCCTTCGTCAGGTGAGTGGCATTTAAGTTCACAAACAGGGCATATAAAGACACAATCTCAATTTACAAAATAATGGTTGGAATGCGAGTCTTTACAGATAATCATGTCTCAAAGGGACAGACAATGTGAGTGGAGAGAGGGTGAAGCACAGGTTAAAGAGATGTGTATTGTCTCCAGCCGGGACAGTTAGTGAGATTTTGCAAGCCCACGCAAGTCGCAGGGGTTCCAGATAGCGTGACATGAACCCAAGATCCCGGCTGAGGCCGTCCTCATGTGCGCGGAACTTGGCTATCAGTCTCTGCTCAGCAACTCTGCGCTGTCGTGTGTCGTGAAGGCCACCTTGGAGAACGTTTACCCGAAGATCAAAGGCCCATGACCGCTCAAGTGTTCCCCAATAGGAAGAGAACACACTTGCCTGGTGATTGTCGAGCGGTGTTCATTCATCCATTGTTGTAGTGCCTGCATGGTCTCCCAAATGTACCATGCCTCGGGACATCCTTTCCTGTAGCATATCAGGTAGACAACATTGGCCGAGTTGCAAGTGTATGTACCTGGGAGATGGTGTTCTCATGTGAGATGATGGCATCCGTGTCGATGATCCAGCACATCTTGCAGAGGTTGCTGTGGCAGGGCTGTGTGGTGTCGTGGTCACTGTTCTCCTGAAGGCTGGGTAGTTTGCTGCGGACAATGGTCTGTTTGAGGTTGTGCGGTTGTTTGAAGGCAAGAAATGGGGGTGTGGGGATGGCCTTGGCGAGATGTTCGTCTTCATCAATGACATGTTGAAGGCTCCAGAGAAGATGTCGTAGCTTCTCCGCTCCGGGGAAGTACTGGACAACGAAGGGTATTCTGTCTGCTGTGTCCCGTGTTTGTCCTCTGTCCCGGCTGGAGACAATATACATCTCTTTAACCTGTGCTTAACCCTCGCTCCACTCACATTGTCTATACCTTTAAGACTCGAGTACCTGTAAAGACCCGCATTACAACCATTATTCTGTAAATTGAGTTAGTGTCTTTATATGCCATGTTTGTGAACAGAACTCCGACTCACCTGATGAAGGGGCAACGCTCCAAAAGCTAGTGGCGTTTGCCACCAAATAAACCTGTTGGGACTTTAACCTGATGTTGAGACTTCTTACTGTGTTTACCCCAGTCCAACGCCGGCATCTCCACATCATGACTCTGCTATTAGTCAGAATTAAGCGTAATTTCCATTGTTCGCGCACATTGGACAGACGCAGCTCACTGATTGGATAATGCAGCTATCACTCAATCAGCACAGAGCGTCTCTTGGATCACAGGGAAGTCCCAAATGCTGATTGGTTGCCTTAGTTGTCGGACACAGGCCGGTGACTGTGATTGGACAGTGGGCGGGGATTACACTGGACTCATCAGACACCGGGCGGCGGCAAATGTTCGGCCAGTGGCCTCAGTCCCCGGGCCCGGATCCTGAGCCAGCAGGGGGACTCCGGATGGGTGAAGGCTTTTGGCAGCGGGAATCCTGTCCTGCCCGGCTGTCAATCCGCAGCTCAGTGTTAAAAATGGCGGCTTCCTATGTAAACATGTCACGCTGCAGTTCCCCAATCTCAGCAGTGGCGGCGCTGCAAACCCCGTGTAGTCAGACCAATCAGCAGAGAGACTGGGATCCTCCTATGGTGTGTGTGTGTGGGGCTCAGTGCCACACCAGGTTAGAACAACCCACTCTGCATCGGCCAGGGAGAAATACTGGGATCTTCCTGTGCTCTGTCTGGGTCCAGGGCTTGGTTACTCTGAATGGATCTCCTCCACTGTTCGGTTCTCGTTACAGCCTCTCTCTCTTACAGTCAGTCTGGGTGTTCCTGACTGAGCAGAATGGACTGATCTCACCACACACACAGAGATGGAGGGGCTGCTGCCCGAGATGAAGATGATTGAGAAGTTCGGCCTTCTCTACACCCGTTTACTGAGGCCCAGCCCTTCATTCGTCATTCGTTTCCCAAGGATGTCAGGTACATTAACATCTTCATCTGCTGTGCACACTGACCTGACAGTGGGAAGTTATTGGAGCAGGATGGTGCAGCCAACCATGTCAAAGGCATGGACAGGTTGAGAAGGATGAGGAGGGATTGTGCAGCAGGGTAAGACTGCACTCGCCTGGTTCCATTCTTATCTTTCTGGTCATAGGCACAATATCACCCGCAATGGTTTCTCTTCCCACTCCTGTGTTGTTACCTCCTGAATCCCCCAAGGAGCTATCCTTGGCTCCGTCCTATTTCTAGACCTTACCCCTCGGTGACATTATCTGAAGAACAGTACTAGTTGTCACATGTATGCTGATATCACCAGTTCTACCTCACCATCACCTCTCAGAACCAAACCCACTTATTAAATTATTAGATTGTTTATCCGACATCCTGTACAAGATAAGCAGAGAATTCCCCATTAAATATCTAGAAGACCAAAGGTCCCACCACAAATTCCATTCCCAGTCAATGACTCCATCACTCTCCCTGGTCACTGTCGAGGCTGAAACAAACCTTCATAATCTTGGCACATCATTAGACACAGAAATGAGATTCTGACCACATATCTGTTCCTGCATCAAGATCACCTGTTTCCAGCTGTGTAACTTCACACATTGTTGATAACACCTGAACTCACCCGTACCTGAAACCCTCATCCATGCTTTTGTTACCTCGAGACTTGCTGATTCAAATACACTCCTCCTGCCCAGCAGATTTTATTCCCTAAAGGGCATTAGTAAATCAGATGGGGTTTTATGACAATCGACAATTAATTCCAGATTTGTCTTGAATTAAAACTTCACCACTTGCCCTTTTGGGTTTTGAACCCAGCTCCCCAGAGCATTACCCAGGATCTCTGGATTACTTGTCCACGATGCCACTGCCTCCCCCAAACAATGTCAGGACTGGGATTTGAACCCTTGCCTTTTCCATCACCCTCATGAAAATCTCGAGCAAGTTCATCAAGTACAATTCATCCTTAGTAATTACATTGGGGTTTTCCTTAATTAATGTACATTAGCACAAGTGAGTGTTAATTTTATCTCAGGTTGTTATTTGGAGAATATTCCACATTGCTGATGTTAAACTGATTGGACTGATTCTTATAGCCTTTTCTGAAGAGGTGTGTTTACCATTTGCAATTCTCCAGTCCTTTGGCACCACCCCTATAACTAGATAGGTTAGAAAAAAAATAGCCATTGCCTCTGCAATTTCCATCCTTACTTCCCTCAGTATCCATGGATCCGTCTCTTCCAGTAACAAGGACACAGCAATTCAGAACAGACATTGACCACATGGCACATTGACTCTGTTCCACCATTCAATTCGATCATGGCTCATTTATTTATTTACCTCCAAGCAGCATATTCCTGACCATCACCACCCTCTGAGTAAAAAGGTTTTTCCTCACATCCCCCCAAACCTCCCACCCCTCACTTTTAATTTGTCTCCCCTCGTAACTGACCCTGCAACTAAGGGGAACAGCTGCTCCCTATCCATGCCCCTAATAATCTTGAACACCTCAATCAGGTCGCCCCTCAGTCTTCTCTGCTCCAATGAAAAAAACCCAAGTCTATCCAACATAACTTAAATGTTCCATCCCAGGCAACATCCTGGTAAATCTCCTCTGCACCCGCTCAATGTCCTTCCTATAATGTGGCGACCAGAACCGCACACAGTGCTCCAGCTTTGGCCTCACCACAGTTCTATACAACTCCATCATGACCTCTTTGCTTTTGTAATCTATTCCCCGATTGATATAGGTGAGTGTGACATATGCCTTTTTCACCACCCTATTAACCTGCCTTTCCGCCTTCCCAGATTTATGGACAAACATGCCAAGGTCCTTTCGTTCTTCGAAACTTCCCAGTGTCAGATCTTTCATAGAATACTTCCATGTCAAATTAAAATGTATCAATTTATCAACTTGAACTGAACCATTAATCAGCATTCTCTAAAGATTGCAATCCAATAACTCTTAAATCCCTCATAGAATATTCCCCAAATGCCTCCCCTTTTCCTGGTAACATCTTTGCACTCTCTCTATCAGCTGTATTTCTCTTTGAAAGTGTGGATTCCAAACTGTGAGTGCAGGCTCCAGATGTGGGCGTACCAGCTGCTTGTAGAGTTTCAGATTGTGGGTTTCATCTCCACTTTACTCCTTGATTCTCTGAGAAACCAAAATTTGTCTATTTCAGCCTTAACTGTCATACAATCCCTACTGTGCAGATGGAGGCCATTTGGCCCATCGAGTCTGCACCGACTCTCGGACACAGCATCCCACCCAGAACCTATCTTGGTAACCTACATATTTATCCTGCTAATCCCCCGAACCAAAACATTTGGGACACGAACAGGCAATTCAGCATGGTCAATCCACCCAACGATTGGAGCATGCGAGGAAGCGCAAACAAGGGGAGGACGTGCAAACAGCACACAATCACTCAAGGTAGAATGGAACCTGGGTCCCTGGCACTTTGAAACAGTATGTGTGAGGGATTTACTCACTCTGATAGTGTGTGTGGGATTTACTCACTCTCTGACACTGTGTGTGTGGGATTTACTCACTCTCTGATACAGTGTGTGTGGGATTTACTCACTCTCTGATACAGTGTGTGTGTGTGGGATTTACTCACTCTGATACAGTGTGTGTGGGATTTACTCACTCTCTGATACAGTGTGAGTGTGGGATTTACTCACTCTCTGATACAGTGTGTGAGTGTGGGATTTACTCACTCTGATACAGTGTGTGAGTGTGGGATTTACTCACTCTCTGATACAGTGTGAGAGTGTGGGATTTACTCACTCTCTGATACAGTGTGGGATTTACTCACTCTCTGATACAGTGCGAGAGTGTGGGATTTACTCACTCTCTGACACAGTGTGTGAGTGTGGGATTTACTCACTCTCTGATACAGTGTGAGTGTGGGGTTTACTCACTCTCTGATACAGTGTGAGAGTGTGGGATTTACTCACTCTGATACAGTGTGTGAGTGTGGGATTTACTCACTCTCTGATACAGTGTGAGAGTGTGGGATTTACTCACTCTCTGATACAGTGTGTGAGTGTGTGTGGGATTTACTCACTCTCTGATACAGTGTGAGAGTGTGGGATTTACTCACTCTGATACAGTGTGAGAGTGTGGGATTTACTCACTCTGATACAGTGTGAGTGTGGGATTTACTCACTCTCTGATAGTGTGTGAAGTGTGGGATTTACTCACTCTCTGATACAGTGTGTGAAGTGTGGGATTTACTCACTCTCTGATACAGTGTGAGAGTGTGGGATTTACTCACACTCTGATACAGTGAGAGTGTGGGATTTACTCACTCTCTGATACAGTGTGAGAGTGTGGGATTTACTCACTCTCTGATACAGTGAGAGTGTGGGATTTACTCACTATGTTGGTTTGTGAAGGTGGGGTTCATTCTGTATCTTTCAGTCTCAGGGACTGCATGTGACAGATGGAGACTCATTGTGTATTTGCCAGTTAGTGGGGGCTGAGAGTGAGCGCGGGATTCATTCTCTCCCTGCGATGATATGCCAGTTTGGGATTAATGTTGTAGCTGTCCTTCTCGGCCACAATTTGGGGAACTGGGTTTATTCTGTACCTATCAGTCTCTGCAACTGTCTGAGAGATTCATCCTGTATTTGTCAGTCTCTGGCAGTGTGAATCAGTGTGATATTGACTGGATATCTTTCAATCTGTGACATTGTGTGCTCTGCTGCTCAATATGATAGTGGAATTCAGTCTGTATCTGTCAGCTACTGGCACTGAATGGGAATGTGGGAATCATTCTCAAAATCTGGGAATCTTTGACATCAATTCTGCATTTGTTTATCTTCAGTGCTGTTTTTGAAAGTGGTACTGTCTGTGAGATTGGGATCAATTGTCAGGGCTCTGCATATGAATATATGTAGCCTCTAACATATGTAAGTGTGTCACATTGTGAAGGATGAGGAACTTTAATTATTGAGATACACTGGGGAAGTTGGGACCACTTTCCTTGGAGCAGAGCAGGTTGAGAGGAGATTTGATAACAGTATTCAGAATCATGAGGAGTCTGGACAGAGTTGACAGAGAGAAACTGCTGGAAGGATTGAGAAGCAGAGGGAACAGGTTTGAGGGAATTGGGGAAAGAAGGAATGGATACATGAGGAGAAACTTTGCCATGCAGCGAGTGGTTATGATCTGGGGATGTTGGGCCTGACAGTGCACGAGAGGCAGCTTCAATTGAGGGATTCAAGAAAGAATTGAAAATGAAGAATGTACAGAGATGTGGGGAGGAGGTAGATGAATGGCCTGAGGTGTTCTCACTTGGAGAGCCAGAACTTGACAGGCCCAAAATCCTATTTCAGTGGTGTAACAACTATGTCTCTCTGTGTGTTTGACTGTGTTGATTACGCACATCAGATTCTTCTGCTGTATGTGAATGTGCAATTCATTCTGTTTCTGTCAGGACCTGGTGGGAGTTTTAAGAGTGGGATTATTTTATTATAAATCAGAGATCCTCTGTGGTGTTAGGAGAATAAAGAGTTAATGTCCCGATTTCAACCCTGTCAGCAAAATCTCGTATGCTGACAACTGCTACGGACAATGGAGACAGCCTGTCCACATGGAAGGATAACCATGTCAAAACATAATTAAATTAGATCCGTGCCCAAGACATAGCGTGAATGATTAACCATTAAACTTGTTTTCTTGAGCTGCGAACAATAGAACTTGTATTGCACAAGACTGCTCTAAACATCACGTATTTGGCCGGATACCAAGAGTGAATCATATTCAGATGTCCAGAACAAAGAGAGGCTTTTCTCTATAAATATGCGGGAAAGTCCCTACTACAGCAGAGTCTGCCGTGGGTTACGTACGGACGCCCGGAGGGAGGTAAGCCACTCTACCTGGACTGACGGCTCTCCAGTCCACGTGTCAGGGTAGTTAAACTATATAAGGCTTAGCCCATTGAATGATACTTGTAGAACTTGTCCATGTATTGTGGGGAATAAAGAGACACATTTTATTCTAGCAATACTGGTGTAGTGTGAATTCTTTCTCTCAGACCACCTCCACGAACCTGTTACCGGTCCGGCTAAACATTTTGGCGTAATCAGCAGGATACGGTGATAATTGGCGGTGGGGGGTTCTTGGAGAAAGATGTTTCGCAAAACTAAGAAGTTACAGGAGGAGGAAAAGGGAGAGGAAGCGATCATTCCGGGATGGGAAGGATCGTGGAGACCGGTTGCAGCGTGCCTCCGAGACGGAGGGGGTCGCGCTGAAAACTGGGGAGAGGAGACCCGAGATGGATCTCCCGGAGAAGTATTATCTACTCTGTTAAAAATACCCGTCCCTCTGAAGACCCCCGTGGAGGGAATTCAGCGGAGACTGTGGGTATGTGCAACAGCGTGGAAGAATCAGTTTAAACAACGACAGGAAGCCGAGCAGAATGCTCTTAAACTGAAGCAGCAATTGGGAGAACAGGAATGTAATAATTCGTTGTTAAAGCAAAAAATAATAAAGTTAGAAACAGAATTAGAAGCCCTTAAAACCCTGGCTGGCCAGGCAGGGGGTTATGTATCCAGAATAAATCGGAGGAAGAAGCGTAAAAAACCTAGAGAATTGGAAATGGTGAAAATTAAAGCATTTGTAGCTAGATTGGGGGACGGGAGCGGCTGGAATCCCGATACGTGGGATGGAAACATTTGGAGTGATAGTGACAATGGTTCCCACTTTACGGGAAACCTGGTCCGACAATGGGCCACTGACAATCATGTGGAGTGGATATACCATATTCCGTACTATCCCCAAGCAGCAGGATTAATTGAAAGAATGAATGGAATACTGAAAACCTCATTGCGAAAGGCTAGTACTTCTGATGATTTGTCTAATTGGAAGGTGAAATTAAATCAAGTATTGAAGCAAATTAATAATCGACCACTAGGTGGGGGAGTCACGCCTTTGAACCGAATGGTCCATGTATGTGAAACCCCACAAGGAGAATCAATCAAAATGTGGAAATTGGATGATAATGCAGAATTACCGCAGCGAGCCACGCCTGGCTCGGCCGGTTTAGATCTAAGAACCTTAGAAACAGTGACCCTGCCACAAGATACACCTACTGTTATTAAAACCGGATTAGGATTGCAGTGCCCTAAGGGAACTTATGGGCACATCCTTCCCCGTTCTGGATTGTCCCTGAAGGGGATAACTGTTATGGCAGGAGTCATTGATTCAGATTATCAAGGAGAAATTGGGGTGGTTCTGTGTAATATTAAACCTGATCCCTATACTGTGACTGCGAATGATAAAATCGCCCAACTGGTGATTAAACCCTGTGAGATGGCACCGGCCGTTGAAGTTGGTATCCCACAGGTGGTGACTGAAAGAGGAACTGGTGGTTTTGGCTCAACAGATAAACCTGGAGCTAAAGTCTGGGTGAAACAGGAAACTGGCCCACCCAGAGCTGCTGAAATCATTGCTCAAGGCAGTGATGGAACCGTAACGGTAATGTACCCTGGTGAGCCCAAATGGGTTAATGTCCCTGCTAAGAAATGTTATCTACGAGAAGATTAACTATGTCTTGAAGATTGATCTCTTTTACAGGAATAAAACAGCATGGAACGATTGACGTTGATACTGATAGCAGGAATACTCTTGATCTCGTGGATATGGGTTGAGGGGACCCCTGGTTATCAATTGACCGAAAAGCTTGGCGGTTTTCGCCTCGCATGGAAGAACTCCACCCATAATAGAACTCAAGGGGAGTTCACTTGTGGCGCGAATCGAATGTGCGGAATCGCGAATATAACGAGTGTGTGTAAGCTATATCGTTGTGAAAAATGCTTGGACAACAACAAAGCTCTCCCCACAACTGCTATGAATTGTACGGTTACCATAACGGCAGGAGCTCCACTTTGCCAGATACAAACAAGAAGGAATAGAACCTGTATGTCCAGTAAGGAAAATGGCACCACCTGGAATATTACTGTGACAGGTGAGAGGCCTCGATTGGTATGGTTCCAGAACAGTACAGAAATAAAAGGCCGCAATACATTCCTATATGCAATAATGTTCCTACCAAACAAGCCTATAATAGAACAAACACAATTCGCCCCAGTCCTACATACTTGTCGAAAGATGGCGAATCAGCTCACGCACACTGAGGTACACTGGACTGTCATTCTGCCCTCGCTACCTACCTGTTCTGGCGCCCGCAGGCGGCGAGCATGGTATGATACGCTGTTGGGTGGGACTGGTACAGTACTAGGTATCTCTAATGCGGCTGACAATGAAGTTACCAGAACTATGTTATCGGACACTGGATATTCGACATCACACGGGCTCCATACTGTCGGAATATGGATGCCCACGGTTGTGAAAACGCAAGTGGAAACAGCACGAATTCTGCTACGAACTCTGGACTGGGAGAAGCGAATGTGGAATGCGACACAGGAACTTATGCATAACATCACGGCGGCACTTAATATGACTATCTGCAACATCCAAGGAGTGCACATGCGAGTGCAACAAGAGAGGTTTATCCGAATAGTTACTACGGGTAACTCTCATGAACTGCGAGAACTCTGGAACATATCGGACACTTTGTGGGTGCAAGCCCGCTCAGATAAAACTGTTTGTAACAAAACAGCATGTACTGGACATTACACCTTGATGAATGTAGCAGATGTAATATCTGTATGTAAATACCATGTACTGCCTGTAATTACCCTGCATGGGTTTTACTTTCTGAGAACTAATGGTAACTGGTTTAGTCCTAAAAACAATTGGACTTATGATTTGTCAACATGTGAAGACACTGACAGAGGATTGGCATGTTTAACTATGACAAGATATCGCGATCCATGTTTAACTGATGACACGGCATTATGTGAGTGGCGAGTAGAGAAACCACGAGATATCTTGTGGCAGATTGGGCCCCACGCTGTATGTGTGGCCACCATACACCGCCACCCATTATTGCCGCAGATACCGTTCTCTGGGTGTTTGAAGGGGGTGTACATTTGGCATTGGGCGAACAAGACTTACAAATTGACTAATTATAGCACTGAATCTCGCTTGAGTACGGCTCAGTGGAAAGTTCTCCATATGCCATGGCGAGTCTCTCTCGACAGGTTCAAATGCGCATTGAATCAGTCGACGGAGCTAAAACATATAATTGACTCTCATAAGTCTAACGTGTCCCGTGTCATGGTCTCTACCTTTATAGCCGGAGAACAGGTAGTACATGCTGCGCGAATGATAGAGAATGAATCAGCCCATCATTGGTGGGACTTGCGAACCGGGATATCACAAACGGCCCGGCGATATGTTTTGCCTCCTCTGATATTGATATTTGTGATTGTTGCTGTTTTAACTTGTTGTAATGTACTTACCTGTGTATATGTCAGGCGTGTGAAACAGGGTTTGGAAAGTACCCTGTATCACACTGCGTTGAGGTAAATGGTGATTGAAATCGGTCCAACAGGTGGAATGTTAGGAGAATAAAGAGTTAATGTCCCGATTTCAACCCTGTCAGCAAAATCTCGTATGCTGACAACTGCTACGGACAATGGAGACAGCCTGTCCACATGGAAGGATAACCATGTCAAAACATAATTAAATTAGATCCGTGCCCAAGACATAGCGTGAATGATTAACCATTAAACTTGTTTTCTTGAGCTGCGAACAATAGAACTTGTATTGCACAAGACTGCTCTAAACATCACGTATTTGGCCGGATACCAAGAGTGAATCATATTCAGATGTCCAGAACAAAGAGAGGCTTTTCTCTATAAATATGCGGGAAAGTCCCTACTACAGCAGAGTCTGCCGTGGGTTACGTACGGACGCCCGGAGGGAGGTAAGCCACTCTACCTGGACTGACGGCTCTCCAGTCCACGTGTCAGGGTAGTTAAACTATATAAGGCTTAGCCCATTGAATGATACTTGTAGAACTTGTCCATGTATTGTGGGGAATAAAGAGACACATTTTATTCTAGCAATACTGGTGTAGTGTGAATTCTTTCTCTCAGACCACCTCCACGAACCTGTTACCTGTCCGGCAAAACATGTGGGAATGTGGAAAACCTGTCTGAAAATGTGGGTCTGTAACTCCCATTCTTTAATATGGGGTGTGTAGTGCGTGGTCACCTTCATCAGTTTATGTGGGTTTGTGTTGATTTCTGACGATCAGTGGCACCATATACGTGTGTCAGACTGATTAGTGCCATTCAGGATCAGGCTCAGGGAGTGTCAGTGAGTTCAGTAACAGTCTGCACCAGTCAGTGTCTGGTAATGGACAAGTGCTTGACAATGATTCTGAATCTGTCGTCTCTGCTGCTTTGACAGTGTGGGATTCATTACATAACCTCAGGCTCTGGGACTGTTTAACAATCTGAGTTTATTCCATGTTGAAATTTCAGCACAGAAACAGACCATTAATGCTGTGGGTTTTAATGAAATAATTGAGAGTTTCACTCAGTTTTAAATCACTTTCTATTTGGACACAATTGGGAAGGAGCATGGATCTTTTCATCTCACAATCATTGCAAAGTGAAATAAAGAGTTATTTAAATTTTATTACTCAAATTGATGCCTTCATTATTCATTCTGTTTGTAAGGAGTTGATACTTGAATGTTAAGCTCAGTTTTCACTGCAAGATTAGAATATTTGCCATAGACTATGAGGCATTAGTTTGGTTTGTGATCTATATCTCAATCTTTACTCATCAAATTTATATGAATTCTTATTTTAATCACAGTTGGTGTCTCAGGTTATACCATCATTCAGTTCTATCTGGTATTTAATTGAATTGCAGCTAATTCTGTCATATTGTCTGACAGACACACTGACAATCTGATAGCGGCTGAGAATTCGGACTGGGATTTATCTATCAACCTGTCAGTGGTACTGACTTGGGAAGACATGGAGACAATGTCTGTCTCTCCTGCTCTGATTGATTGTTGGATTGAAAATGTGTCTCTGGAACTAGTTCTGTTGCCTGAGACTGTGGAACTGATGCACTGAGAGAGAGAACATGCATACTGTGTGTGAGGAACTCGCTGCACTGTTCATTGCAACTCAGGTGGAAGAAACTTCAAACTAACCTTGATTGGTTCAATGATTTGCCTGTCAGGAATAATGTATTCTTTATAACCCAAGTACAATGAGGGAACAATACACAGGCCTTCAATTAAATCTCAGTATATAATCATAATGAACAGCCACAAAGGAACCCCAGTGATACAAACATTGTCAATGTCTGACTGCAGGCCTCAGTGTCTGTGTAAGAGATGCATAATCAGTGGCGGTAGGCGCTACAACAATTCAATGACATTCAGATTGAACTGAAACCCTGCACTGCTCCATGAATGGGATAACCGGATGGAGCAGGGACATTTGTAATATTTCCATTCATTGCTCCGGTGTGATTAACCAGATAGTAATCATAACCAAACAGTCTCCATTTAAAATGTGTCCATCCTCATTCTCACCTGGTGCCTGCAAGAGCTGCTCTTTGTCTAACTCCCCACATCCTGACTGTCTGCCTCTGTTTCCAATCTTCACTGTCCAATAACAATGATGTAGAGATGCCGGCGTTGAACGAATATCTCGCCAAGGCCATCCCCACACCCCCACTTCTTGCCTTCAAACAACCGCACAACCTCAAACAGACCATTGTCCGCAGCAAACTACCCAGCCTTCAGGAGAACAGTGACCACGACACCACACAACCCTGCCACAGCAACCTCCGCAAGATGTGCCGGATCATCGACACGGATGCCATCATCTCACATGAGAACACCATCCACCAGGTACACGGTACATACTCTTGCAACTCAGCCAACGTTGTCTACCTGATACGCTGCAGGAAAGGATGTCCTGAGGCATGGTACATTGGGGAGACCAAGCAGACGCTATGAGAACGGATGAACGAACACTGCTCGACAATCACCAGGCAGGAGTGTTCCCTTCCAGTCGGGGAACACTTCAGCAGTCATGGGCATTTAGCCTCTGATCTTCGGGTAAGCGTTCTCCAAGGCGGCCTTCACGACACACGACAACGCAGAGTCGCTGAGCAGAAACTGATAGCCAAGTTCCGCACACATGAGGACGACCGCAACTGGGATCTTGGGTTCATGTCACACTATCTGTAACCCCCATGACTTGCCTCAGCTTGCAAAATTTCATAACTGTCCTGGTTGGAGAAATTTACACACCTCTTTAACTTGTGCTTGGCCCTCTCTCCACTCACATTGTCTGTACCTTTAAGACTTGTATACCTGTAAAGACTCACATTCCAACCATTATCTTGTATATTGAGTTTGTGTCTATATGTGCCCTGTTTGTGAACATAACCCCTCCTCACCTGATGAAGGGGCAGTGCTCAGAAAGCTTGTGCTGCCAATTAAACCTGTTGGATTTTAACCTGGTGTTGTGAGACTTCTTACAATAACAACAAGCCAGGGGAGACTGGAACTAGAGTCATTACTGTACAAGAGGCGGCGATTCACAACATCCAGTTCATGCTGGTTCGCCATGGAACAATCCAGTCAGTCCCATTCACCTGCTCTATCCCATAGCCCTACGAGTATATTTGCGTCAAATGTTCATCCCAATTCCACTTTGAAATTATTCATTGTCTCTGCTTCCACCCTCAGAGGCAGCGACTTCCAGGTTGTTACTCACTGCATGAAAAGTTCTTCCACACATCCCCTCTCTGTCTCTTCCCAAAACATTCAACTTGTGCCCCCGAGTCCCTGTACTATCCGTGAATGGGATCAGCTTTTCTTTGTCTACCTGATCCACATCTGCCATGAACCTGTCCACCTCTATCAGACCTCCCCCTCAATCTGCTTTGCTCCAAACAGATCAACCTTAGCTTCTCCAACCTAACCTGATGGCTAAAACTCTTCATTGCTGAAACCATTATGGTAAATCTCCTCTGCATCCGCTGAATGATCCTCACATGTTCCCTCAAGTGTGCTGAGTCGAACTGGACACAATACTCCAGCTGTGGTCCAATCAGAGCTTTCTAAAGGCTCAGCATAACTTGCATGATTCTGTACTCAATGCCTCTGTGTCCTCATGGGGAGGGTCACTCTTGTGGATGGGGAGGGTTTGAACTAAACTGGCAGGGGAGTGGGCACAAGTATATAGAAGTAGGAAACAGGAATATCTAGAGAAGGACCATATAAGAAACGAGCAGATGAAGAAGGAATTCAAGAGGAAGACCAGGAGAGGTTTAGAATGCATGTGAGTAATCACACAAAGTGTGGTGAATAAGGTTGGTGAGTTAGAAGCACAAATAGCCACATGGGAATACAATACACAGGCAATGATGAAAATGTGGTGTCGAAATGGAGGGGGCTGCATGCTTACTATTCAATACTAAGTGATCAGAAATGATAGAGAAGGAAAACAAGGGAGGTATGTTGATAAAGTGACAGAGGAGCAAATCTGCAAGGAGATTACAGATGTACAAGAACTATAGAGTGGTGCTGTACTGGAGCTGGGATTGTGCAATGAGACAGGACTGATTGATAATCTCATTGTGAAGGCATCCTGAAGTAGTAGTAATCATAAAATGATTGACTTTACATTCAGGATGAGGAAGAGAATTGAGTTCAAGATGAGTATTTACACTTAAATAAGGGCAATTATGAGGACATAAAAGTGGAGCTAGTTAAAGTGAACTGGCAAGTTGCTTAAGGGAAAGATCACGGTACGGTAGCACAGTGGTTAGCACTGCTGCTTCACAGCTCCAGGGTCCTAGGTTCGATTCCCGGCTCGGGTCACTGTCTGTGTGGAGTTTGCACATTCTCCTCGTGTCTGCGTGGGTTTCCTCCGGGTGCTCCGGTTTCCTCCCACAGTCCAAAGATGTGCGGGTTAGGTTGATTGGCCAGGTTAAAAATTGCCCCTTAGAGTCCTGGGATGCGTAGGTTCGAGGGATTAGTGGGTAAATATGTAGGGATATGGGAGTGGGGCCTGGGTGGGATTGTGGTCGGTGCAGACTCGATGGGCCGAATGGCCTCCTTCTGCACTGTAGGGTTTCTATGATTCTATGATCAATAGAGGCCGAGTGGCAGACATTTAAGGGGATACTTCAAAATACAAACAAAAGATACATTCCAAAGAACAACATAAATTACATGGGAAGGCTCTGTCAGCTGTGGTTAGCAAGAATATTTGGAGAAAATATTAATCTTAAAGAAAAAGGAGACATCTTTGCGCAAAGAGGAGAGGCAGGTCAGAAGATTGGAAAGAATATAAAGAACATCAAAGAATGACAAAAAGATTGATAAGGAGGGAAAACTTGAGAGAAAGCTAACTAGTAATATAAAGATGGATAGTCAGATTCTCCGTTGATATTTAAATAAGGAAAGATTTAACAAAGTGAATGTTGGTCCCATAGAAAGTGTGTCTTGGGAACTGAACGGAAAGCTGTACTATGACACATGAATTAAACAATTACGAGTCTTCACGATAGAAGTAACATCCCAGAAATAGCTGTAAATCAGGAAACTGAAGGGTGGGAGTAGCTCACGAAAATTACAATCACCAGGGAAGTGTATGAGCCAATTGTTGGGTCCATGGGCTGTTGGACTTCACCCTGAGGTCTTGAAAGAAGTGGCGAATGAGATAGTCGATGCATCAATTGTTCAAAGTTCCCTTCATTTGGCAAGATTCAATTAAATTAGAAGATAGGAAATGCAACTCCTTTATACAAAAAGGGGAGACAGAAAGCAGGAAACTTCAGGCCAGTTTGCCAAATATCTCTCAGACCGAAAATGTCAGAAGCCATTATTAAAGATGTTAATGCAAAGCACTTGGAAACATTCAAAGTATTCAGGCTTTTGTTTAGCCATTGTGGTTTTGTGCAATGGAAATCATGTTTGACCAATTGATTGGATTTCTTTGAAGGAGTCACATGTGCTGTGGATAAAGGGGAACTGCTGGATGTACTGTACTTAGATTTCCAGAAGCTCCGGTACAGACATGATGGGCCAAATGACCTCCTTCTGCACCGTAGAAATTCTGTGATTTGGTAACTTGCCATATGAAAGGTTGTTGTGAAAAACAAAAGCTCATGGTGTAGCAGGTATCATATTGGGATGGAATGAGGATTTGCTCGGTAACAGGCAATCAAGTTGGCATCAGTGGATTTTTTTTTGTTTGCAGGATATGAATGATGTGCCACAGGGATCAGTGCCGGGGCCTCAACTTTTTACAATTTATATAAATGACTTGGATGAAGGGACTGAAGGTAAGGTTGATAAATTTGCTGATTACACAATGGATAGGTGGGAAAATAAATTGTGAAGATGACACAAGCGGGCTACAAAGGGACATTGTAGGTGAAGTTAACGCACAAAAATCTGGCAAATGGAACATAATGTAGGCAAATGTGAAACCATCCATTTTGGCAGGAAGAATAAAAAGTGTATTATCAAAATGGTGGGAGATTATGGAGCTCTGATGTGCAGAGGGATCTGGTTGTCCTCGTGCATGAATCGTAAAAGACAAGTATAGAGGTCCAGCAATTAAGTAGGAAAGCTAATAGGATGTTATTGTTTATTGTGAAGGGAATTGATGACAAAAGTAAGGTGTTTATGCTTCAGTTGTAAGGGCATTGGTGAGACCACATCAGGAGTATTGTGTACAGTACTGCTCTCCATATCTAAGGAAAAATGTAAATGTGCTAGAAACAGTTTAGAGAAGGTTTAATGGACTAATACCAGGAATGAGCGGGTTGTCTTGTGAAGAAAGGTTGAAGAGGTTGGGTTTAGATCCACGAGAGTAAAGAAGAGTAAGAGGTGCCTTGATCTTAACCTTTAAGATCCTGAGGTGTATTGACAGGGTGGATATGGAGAGAATCTCGAACTAGGAGTCACTGCGAAACATAAGGTGGAGATGATGAGAGTATTTTTTCTCAGAGGGTCGTGAATCTCTGGAATTCTCTTCCACAAAAGGAAGCAGAAGCAACATTTAAGTATTTTTAAGGCAAAGCTCGATATAGTCTTGTTTAACAAGGGGGTGAAAGGTTATCAGGGATAGGCAGGAATGTAGGTTTGAGATTACAATCAGATCAGCCATTATCTTATTGAACAGTGGAGCAGGTTGGAGGGACCAAGTGGCGTATGCCTGCTCCTAATTCACACATTCATATATCTGGGAATTTGTGAATTGTGTTCAACAGAATTTGCTTGACCGGAATGTTCTTGGTCAAACGAGGAAGGAAGCATTGCTGGATCTGCTGCTGGGGAATGGGGTCACTCCACATCACAAACCCGCCATCCAGCCAACTGAGCAAACCGACCCCTAAGACAGGACAGAGGTAATTTCACACTGAAACAGAGACTAACTGATCAGTTGGTTAGTTAGCTCAGTTGGCTGGATGGCTGGTTTGTGATGTTGAGTGATGCCAGCAGCATGGGTTTAATTCCTGTACTGGATGAGGTTATTCGTGAAAGAGGAGAGCAGCCTTGGTCATCTGGAACTCAAGCAACTTCAGCCATTACTTCTCTGTCCATCTTCATTAGTGTACGTGAGGATGGAATTAATTCTGTATCTGTTATTCTCTATTGCTGTCTGTGAATGGGGCATTAACTCTCTGTTCAGCTCTGTTTTGCATGCGAGAGTGGAATTCACCGTCAGTCTTTGTTACTGTATATAAATGCAGCATTAGCTCTTTCCCAGTCTCTCTTGGTGGAATTGAATGTGTAATTAACTCCCTCTGTCAGTCTGTGTTTCTATACCTTAGTTTCCATTACTGTATTTTAGTGTGGCATTAACACACTGATAATTTGTGTTACTGTATTTTGAATTCACTGTCAATCTGTAATAATGTAAGTAAATCTCTGTCTGTCAGTCTCTTACTGTATGGAAGTGGGTCACTGTCAACTTAGCAAACTGCAGCGAATTGAGCGCCACCTGGATCAGTGCTGGGTTCTCAGCTATTTACAATCAATATGAGCGACTCAGAAGATGGACAGACCATCACCCAATTTTGAGACAATAGATAGGTGGGAAAGCAGATTGTGAGAAGGGCACAGAGTGTCTGCAAGGGGATATAGATAGGTTAAGTGAGTGGGCGCAAATTTAGCAGGCAAGATACAATGTAGGAAAAGGTTTCCCAGTTTAGTGGGAAGAATAGGAAAAAAGAACATTGTTTAAGTGGAGAGAAATGGCAATCCTGAAATATCTGGCTGTCCTTGTACATGAATCACAGGATGTTAATTTGCAGATATGGCAAATAATTGGAAAGTCAAATGGAATGTTGACCTTAATTCCAGGAGGGATGGAGTCTAAAATTATGGAAATCTTGCTACAACTACAGGACATTGGTGCAACAACAAGTAAGAATCCGGTGTAAAGTTTTCATCTGCTTATTTAAGGAGGGGTATACTTGCATTAGAGGCAATTCAGTGAAAGTTCACTGGGCTGATTCCTGAGATGAAGGAGTTATCTTATGAGGAAAGTTGAAGCAAGTTGGGAAGAATGAGAGATGATCTTACTGAAACATATCAGATCCTGAGGGGGCTTGACAGGGCAGATGCTGAGAGGGATGTTGCCATTTGTGGGGGAAACTAGAACGAGAGGAAACAGTTTAAAATAAAGTATTTCTTATTTAAATGGAGATTATAGAATTTCACTGGTGAAGAAATTTCACTTCTTCAGGTGAGAATTCCCAAGAACAATTCTGTTCAGGTGTTGAACAGAATTCCCACTCCCCTGAAGAAGGGGCTTGGAGCTCCGAAAGCTTGTGTGGTTTTTGCTACCAAATAAACCTGTTGGACTTTAACCTGGTGTTATTAAACTTCTTACTGTGTTTACCCCAGTCCAACGCCAGCATCTCCACATCCTGAGTTAAGATCAACAGACTGTGATGACCGGTATTCGAAGCCGGGTCAGCTGCTGGGAATGCAGCTATGCTCACCACTATACCACCATCACTAAACATTTTAATCAATTAGCAGCAGGCCATTCGGTCCCCTGAACCTGCTTCACAAACAATGTCATGCAATGAGGAGATATATCCTATGCTCCTGAGAGTAAGGGTCTGAAGCTACGCCAATTAATCTAGCTGAGATGAGGAGGAAGTTATTCTCTAAAAGTGATCTTGATAATTACAATAGATCTTTATGATCTTGATAATTCACTATTACTGAGAAAGTGGAGGTTGGGTCATTGAATAGATTCAAGTCTGAGTTATTCATAGTTTTGATTTATCAGATAGTCAAGCATTGTGGGGACAGGCAGGAAAGAGGAGTTGAGGCACAATCAGATCAGCAATGATCTTATTGAATGGCAGAGCAGGCCTAATGGGCTGAATGGCCTTCTCCTGCTCCATTTTCTTTTCTGATTTTATGTCAGTGTGGGACTCGCTCTGTGTCTGTCAGTCTCTGTTACTGTATTTCAGTGTGGAATTAACTCAGTCTGATATTGCATCTGCGTGGATTTGATTCTCTGTGCATCATATGTGAGCATGCAATGTCTATGTCACTGAGTAGGAAACAGTTAGTGATCTTTTATCACAAATCCATCAGCATCTCCTCAATTTACAATCCAGTTCAAAATCAGCCAACAAGAACATACCTTCACAGAAAGTGAGCGACTGACTGCCACGTCCAACATCCACCCTGATTAAAAATGGTTTTTCATGTGTCTATTTCTGGCTTCAGTTTTCTGAGCAACAGCTGCAATGATTCACCGGTAAAATTATGTGGACACTGGAAATCTGAAACAAGGTGAAAATTCTGGGAACACACATGGGCTCAGGCAGCATCTGTGGAGAGAGAAACAGAGTTCATGTTTCAGCTCACTGACAATCATCCTGCAATAAAACACTTATTGATATCTGCTAATGGCAGCCACAGTTCCCACATGATGGCGTAGTGGTATTGTCGCTGGACTAGTGATCCAGAGATCCAGTGTAATGCAATGGGACCTGAATATCACCACAGCAAAGAGTGAAATATGAACTCAATAAAAATCTGGAATCAAAAGCCGAATGATGGCTATGCTGTAAAAAACCCATTTGATTCATTGATGTCCCTTTCGGGAAGGAAATCTGCCTACATGACCTGCCCTGGCCAACATGTGACTCCAGACACACAGCAATGTGGCTGACTCTTAAATCCCCTCTGAAATGGCCTAACAAGCCAGCGACACCCACATCACGTGAATGAACAAAAACAATTCCCTGCACCCCAGAAAGCGCTCTATCCAACACACTGACTTGCCCAGGCACTGAGAGCAGACATGACCCCCCCAGGGGCAGCCACAGGGCAATCGGTGCTGGAAGTTTCCTCACTGCCAGTTTTAAAGTTTGTTTATTTATTAGTGTTAGAAGTAGGCTTACATTAACACTGCAATGAAGTTTTTGTGAAAATCCTCTGGCCACCACGCTCCGGTGCTTGATTGGGTACACTGAGGGAGGATTAAGCATGACCAATGCACCTAACCAGCACGTTTTTCAGACTCTGGGAGGAAACCTATGCAGACACAGAGAGATTGTGTGCAGACTCCGCAGTGACCCAAGCCAGGAATTGAACCTGGCATTGTGAGACGGCATTGTGAGACAGCAGTGCTAACCACTGCACCACTCCTCTTCCACCAAACTGCCTGTGTCCTTTTGAAGTTTCCCACTTTCCTCCTCACAGTTGCCAATGCCTCCAAGTTTGGTGGCGTGTGGAAATGTTGAGCTTGTGTCCTGTACACCAAGCTGTGTGTCATTAATATATATCAGGAAGAGCAGGGCTCCTAACACCGAGCCCTGGGGAACTCCACTGGAAACCTTCCTCCAGTCTGAGAAACACAACCATTAACCACTCCTCTGTGTTTCCTCTCACTCACACTATTCCATGTGGGGCGGTGAGGATGGCCTGGCTGCACCATCCGTCTCGCGGTGCCGCTCCCTCGCCGGACCCGGTGGCTTTGATTCGGGCTCTGACAGCAGCTGAGACTCGCTGTTGCAGCTCCTGCATCGTTCCGCTCAGCTTCCGGGAGCCGCACTGCGCATGCCCCACGTAGATGGACGGTCTTCCGGGGCTAGGCCAAATAGCGCCTGCGCAGTGTGAACTATTCGGAACGAGATAGACCGTATTCACTAACGCGCTGCATCCTGGGTTACGTAGGCCACCATTAATACCTCTCTCGGGATTAATTTTAAATCCATCGGAATACTGCCAGCGAATTTATCGCGAATTAATCTATTTCCTCTTGTTGTTTGAAAAATCGGAAATAAAATATCTTCATTTCTGCATATCTATATTCCTGTATATCTATATCACAACATCTCTGTAACCTCCTCCAGCCCCTACACCCCTCCCTATATTTGTAACATCTTGCAGCCCCACCAACCTTTTTTATGGCTGTAACGTCCTCCAGCTGCCTACACCGCTCTCTATCTGTGTAACCTCCTCCACATTCTACACCCGCCCTATCTGGGTAGCCTCCTCCAGCTCCTACACCTTCCCTATCTTGGTAACTTCCTCCAGCCCCCTACATCCCACCCTATGTCTGTAACCTCCTCCAGGCCGTATGCCCCTCCCTATATCTGTAGCCTCCTCCAGCCTCTACGAACCTCCCTATCTCTGTAATGCCTTCCAGTCACTACAACCCTCTCTATCTCTATAATCGCCTCCAGCTCCTACACCCCTCACTCTTTCTGTAACCTCTTCTAGACAGTACAACAATTGTTTTCTCTCCTACCTCCACCAACCACTACAATCCTCCCTATCTCTGTAACCTTCTGCAGCCCCCAAAGTGCTGTGAGATATCTGCTCGCAAGGCATGGGAGCTGGATAAGTCCATTCAGTCCCTCGACCCTGCTGTGTTATTCAGGAAGGTGAAGACGGCTTGGTTTCCAATCTCCACCTTCACCCCTTTACCCCCTCACCCCTAATAACCACTGTTAACAAGAAGCTATCGATCTTGGGTTAACAATTCACGGATTCCCTTTTGGGGAGGCCAAGATTCCCAAACTTGGAGCAGCCTCAAGTGTTACCCAGCTTCTCTCCTGTCCGGTCTGTCTCCCGGTGTTAAACTCTGACCCTCTCGCTCTCTCTCTACCCATCCTCCCCCCAAACCAGGTCTCAGGGTCCTCCCAGCCCCCACCAGCAGAAATCATTCCTCTCTAATTTAAATGCGGATTACAGGGTCAAAGGTAGGGTTCTGAAGACTGTGGAGGAACAGAGAGATCTTGGGGTCCATAGCCACAGATCTCTAAAGGTTGCCACTCAAGTGGATAGAGCTGTGAAGAAGGCCTATAGTGTGTTAGCTTTTATTAACAGGGGGTTGGAGTTTAAGAGCCGTGGGGTTATGCTGCAACTGTACAGGACCTTGGTGAGACCACATTTGGAATATTGTGTGCAGTTCTGGTCACCTCACGAGAGGATGGGGAAGCGCTGGAAAGAGTGAGGAGGAGATTTACCAGGATGCTGCCTGGTTTGGAGGGTAGGTCTTATGAGGAAAGGTTGAGGGAGCTAGGGCTGTTCTCTCTGGAGCGGAGGAGGCTGAGGGGAGACTTAATAGAGGTTTACAAAATGATGAAGGGGATAGATAGAGTGAACGTTCAAAGACTATTTCCTCGGGTGGATGGAGCTATTACAAGGGGGCATAACTATAGGGTTCATGGTGGGAGATATAGGAAGGATATCAGAGGTAGGTTCTTTACGCAGAGAGTGGTTGGGGTGTGGAATGGACTGCCTGCAGTGATAGTGGAGTCAGACACTTTAGGAACATTTAAGCAGTCATTGGATAGGCACATGGAGCACACCAGGATGATAGGGAGTGGGATAGCTTGATCTTGGTTTCAGATAAAGCTCGGCACAACATCGTGGGCCGAAGGGCCTGTTCTGTGCTGTACTGTTCTATGTTCTATTGACCCCCACCATCACATCCTGAAAAATGCAATCAAACCCCAAAGAAAAAGGCCCTCATTTGTCTAATCACTCCTCGTAACAAAGAACAAAGAACAATACAGCATAGGAACAGATCCTTCGGCCCTCCAAGCCCGTGCCGCTCCCTGGTCCAACTGGACCATTCTTTTGTATCCCTCCATTCCCACTCCGTTCATGTGGCTCTCTCGATAAGCCTTAAACGTTCCCAGTGTGTCCGCCTCCACCACCTTGCCCGGCAGCGCATTCCAGGCCCCCACCACCCTCTGCGTAAAATACGTCCTTCTGATACCCGTGTTAAACCTCTCCCCGCACCCCCCCCCCCCCCCCCCCACCACCACCCCGGTCACCTTGAACCTATGATCAGCCCCAGGCTTCAGTCCAATGAATCTTACATGATGCCAATGAACCCGATACCAATTTTTATGTGGCTCGGGTAATAATCCAGAGATTATAACCCTTGAGGACCTGTTCTTAAATTTATTTTCTCGTTCCTGGTAATCCCCAACCTAGTCCTTTTTCCTAGTCTTGCCAATGTTAGTAAAAGAGGATTATAGTTAATCATGAGAAATCAGTGAACATTTCATGTTTAGAATCGATTTCACAGAGATAACGTTGTTTGTCCCAATGTAGACCACAAAAACAGGATCCACCACCCCACCGCCACCCCCCCGCCCCCCCCCCGCCCCCCCCCGCCCCCCCCCCACACCCCCCCCCAACCCTCCCCCGCCCCCCCCCCTGCTCCCCCGCCCCCACGGCGGATTTTTTTCCCCACGATACCCTTTCCCTATCAGGACGTGTTGCGTTTATTTGCTCGTTTGCTTAAATGTTGAACTGAAACCAATTGGAATTGGCCTATTATTTCAGCAAGATCCACTTTCTGCTCTGATCACTCTTTGTTGCAGTATGAGCGCTGCAGCTGCGGATCTGTGGCGCAAAGAATGGCATGTAGGACTTCTCATCATTGTTTTATTTAATTTGATTTGATTTCTTCTTGTCACATGTATTAGTATACAGTGAAAAGTATTTTTCTTGTGCGCTGTGGAGACAAAGCATACCGTTCATAGAGAAGGAAAGGAGAGAATGCAGAATGTAGAATCATAGAACAAAGAATAAAAAACAAAGAACAAAGAAAATTACAGCAAAGGAACAGGCCCTTCGGCCCTCCAAGCCTGCACTGACCATGCTGTCCGACTTAACTGAAACCCTCCACCCTTCCGGGGACCATATCCCTCCATTCCCATCTCATTCATGTCCTTGTCAAGACGCCCCTTAAAAGTCACCACCGTATCTGCTTCCACTACCTCCCCGGAAACGAGTTCCACTCTCTCTGCAAAAAGTCTGCTCGTAAATCTCTTTTAAACCTTGCCCCTCACACCTTAAACGTATGCCCTCTAGTAATTGACTATTCCACCCTGGGAAAAAGCTTCTGACTATCCACTCTGTCCATGCCTCTCATAATCTTGTAGACATCTATCAGGTCGCCCCTCAACCTCCGTCGCTCCAGTGAGAACAAACCAAGTTTCTCCAACCTCTCCTCATAGCTAATGCCCTCCATACCAGGCAACATCCTGGTAAATCGTTTCTGTACCCTCTCCAAAGCCTCCACATCCTTCTGGTAGAATGGCAACCAGAATTGAACACTATATTCCAAGTGCGGCCTAACTCAGGTTCTATAAAGCTGCAACATGACTTGCCAGTTTTTCAACTCAATACCCCAGCTGATGAAGGCAAACATGCCGTATGCCTTCTTGACTACCTTCTCCACCTGCATTGCCACTTTCAGTGCACTGTGTACCTGTTCACCCAGATCCTTTTGCCTATCAATACTCCTAAGGGTTCTGCCATTTACTGTATATTTCCTATCTGTATTAGACCTTCCAAAATGCATTACCTTACATTTGTCCGGATTAAACTCCATCTGCCATCTCTCCGCCCAAGTCTCCAACCGATCTATATCCTGCTGTATCCTCTGATGGTCCTCATTGCTATCCGCAAATCCACCAACCTTTGTGTCATCCGCAAAGTTACTAATCAATCCAATTACATTTTCCTCCAAATCATTTCTATCTATATTACAAACAGCAAAGGTCCCAGCACTGATCCGTGAGGAACACCACTTGTACTCTTACTGTGTTTACCCCAGTCCAACGCCGCCATCTCCACAAAACTCTTACTGTGTTTACCCCAGTCCAACGCCGGCATCTCCACATCATGAACACCACTTTTCACAGCCCTTCATTCAGAAATGTACCCTTCCACTGCTACCCTCTGTCTTCTATGACCGAGCCAGTTTTGTATCCACCTTGCCAACTCACCTGTGATTTCACCTTCTGCACCATTCTGCCATGAGGGACCTTGTCAAAGGCCTTACTGAAGTCCATGTAGACAACATCCATTGCCCTACCCTCATCAATCACCTTCGTCACTTCGTCGAAAAAGTCGATCAAGTTCGTGAGACACAACCTCCCCTTCACAAAACCATGTTGCCTCTCACTGATACGTCCACTTATTTCCAAGCGGGAATAAATCCTGTCATAGCTAGGGTGTCGAAAAAGATCAACTTAATGCAAGGGAGGTCCATTCAGAGGTCTGCTGGCAGCAGGGCAGAAGCTGTTCTTGAGTCGGTTGGTAGGTGACCCCAGACTGTTGTATCTTTTTCCGATGGAAGAAGGTGGAAGAGAGAAGGTTGTCTGGTGAAACATTCAAAAGTTGTGGGTCAGAATCTCATCGAAGTCGGCGTTTTAGGTAAAGTTTGAAGAAATTAGGAACTGGCGTATCAATGCTCTCGGAGAAGTGAAGCTGCCGCCTCGAACTTCATAGAATGCCGACAGGGCAGAACGAGAACATTCGGCCCATCGGGCCTGCACCGACAACAATCCCGCCCAGCCTGTATCCTCGTAACCTCACAGTGTCCCCTGACACTGAGGGACTTTTGTAGCATGGCCAATCCAGCTAATACGGCACTAGTTCTCATGGCTGAGCAAGGCAAAATCTGCTTTTCGGGCTGCAAATGAAGCTGGCGTCTGCTTTGGAGGTTCTGAAACCACAAGTTTACTCCTGTCCAAAACTGGTGCCCTGAATTGAATTTCAGCTCGAGCTTCCTCATCGGATTGGAAAGATGGGAGCGTGGAATTGTTCTGGACTATTCACCCCTCAAGCCTGTGTGTCCAAGCTTCATTTGGTTCCGTGATCCTCAATACGCTGAATGAATCATCAGTTCACAGGCAATAAGGCGCTAGAACAAATCCACAACCGACGAGGATGGGATTCGAACCCACGCGTACAGAACACAATGGATTGTGTTCATCGCCTTAACCACTCGGCGACCTCATCATGCAGTGATTGCTCCCCAACTGTTTTAACATCCGTAACAAAGAACACATTTCTCCCCAGGAAAATGTTGCCTTTCTGCTTTCTCGTTAATCTTGATTCGCTGTTACTTTTCCATTTGATGTAAATCCAGAGAACGTAAAGAGAGAGGCAGTTAACCTCTCTGGTCCCGGTTTGGTTTTGAATTCACCGAACATGACCCTGATGTAAAAAGCAGCCAATGCTGTGAGTTTGTAGCGCAACGGTAGAGCGTCTGACTTCAGAGTAACGGGCTGCATGTTCGAATGATGGAGCTTTTCTGCGTATGTCTTTGGATTTTGGTTTCTTTGCGATTGTTCCTGAAATGACAAATTCCAAAACTATGATCCAAATGAAATTTTTGGGATGATCCAGTTCGCATGTTCAGTTTATTTTTAGCACGCTTTCATATTTAAACAATGTGTCAGAGATATGATTCGTCCATTGTTTGTAAAATTGAAGCAAGGTACACAGTCCCAGTTGTTTCTGGGAGCCATCAATGGGTAGAGCTGACTGGTGGTGATTTGAGCGGAGAATTCACACCTCAGGCAAAGAGCAAGGCTGAGAAGGCGCGGCCTTCATGAACAATCTCAACCGATACGGGAATTGATCCCGCGCTGTTGGCTGAATAAACTGTCCAACCAACTGAGACAAATACGCTGTGCTACTCGTTAATGGAAATCAAGGTGATGAAGCAAATTTACTGTCGAGAAAGCCCAGATTTGCCCTTGGGCAACAGCAGAATGCTTCTTCTTGATGGAGTGAGTACGTGATAGCAGAGGATCGTTTTGATCCAGCGACCTCTGGGTTATGGGCACAGCACGCTTCCACTGCGCCACTCTGCTTCGAAAGTTGATGCCTCCCTGCTTATTACTGCTGCCCGCGAGCCAGGAAACGATTCACTGTCTCTTTTTATTTCAAACAAGGCCCATGTGTTGGGAAGTTCACAATGGCTGGATAATAACACATAACATCACCCCGAATGTAAGAGACAGAGAAAGACAGACAGAACAGCAGTAAAAGACTATTAGGACACACACACAATGAGAGACAGAAAAGCTTCGAGCAAACCAGCAAGATACTGAGATGGAAAAGCTGATTATATATGAAAAGGGATTTTCTGTTACACAAAGATAGGCCCTTTTGAATTGTATGCTCTGTTGTGTAACTGTGCTCTCTGCTGTGTAACTGTTCTCTCTGTTTGGAACTATGACTCTGTCGTTGACAGATCTTCACTGTGGTTCTGACAAATTCTTCCCTGTTGTGTAAATGTGTTCCTGGTTTGTAAATATGATCCGTCTTGAGCAGAAGTTTTCCCTTTGTGTGAAATGTTCTCTGTTGTTCTGTGAAGATGTTTTCTGTGGGAAAACAATGGACGGAAATTTCAAGGCCGCCATTTCTGAGGGTTGCTTTCAATTTCAGGTTTGTTTGGGGCGAATGGCCTCCTCCTGTTTCTGTTTTCTATCCATGTGCCGATGTGTTAAATCAGTGAATTTGAATTTCACCAGCTGCCATGGTGGGATTTACTCCGTGTCCCCAAAGATTAGCGCGGGCCTCTGGATTACCAGCCCAGTGACATCACCTTTCATCCCTGCAAACAAAAACAGTTCATTCAGCTCAGTATTAAACCTCTTCCTGAGGAGATTAGAATTCCCGCCGCAGAATTTCAATTCGCCGATTGATGCAAATCATTTTGTAGTAGTTTGGAACATTAACAATTTATCCAGATCAAACATACATCGTGGAATAGTTCTAATCTAAAAATACTAAGATAAGTGAGAATTAAATGAACAAAGTTACAAGGAAAGTAATTCTGTTTGGAACTAACGGTGGATTTCAGTTAACGGGCGAGAGCTCGGTTTTCAGGAGGTTCCACCAGATTTCTGTATAAAGAGAAAGGACTCGAACCTGCAATTGTTACATAGCAGCATGGAAAGTAGCGAAATTAATCGGCTGCATCGATGACTGTATCGGTGCCGCGTCCTGCTCTCGTCTGCACCTGGACAAAAAAAATAGCTACTTTCCTTCCAGTTTCCACCGTCGCACATTCACATGGTCCATCTCTGACGCTTCCCTACCCTTCCTTGACCTCTCTGTTTCCAATTCTACACAGACTGACCACCAGTAATTAAAACCCTACCGACTCACACGTCGAGTACAAATCTTCATTCCCCGCGCCCTGTAAGGACGCCATCCCCATTCTCCTGGCTTCTGAACCTCTGTCGCAACTGTTCCCCTGATGCCTCTTTCCAAAGCAGCGCTCCTGACATGGACTCCAGCTTCCTGAAACCAGGGTGACTCCAACCCCACCCTCGGTGTTTGACTGGGCGCTCAACCGTGTCCCATTCATCTCTGATCGAGAAAAAACAAATTACTACAAGATAAGTCCAATCAAAATTCTGATGGCAGCAGGGAAGAAACTGTTCTTTAGTTGGTTAGTGCCTGTCCTCAGACTTTTGTAGTTTTTTCTCGACGGAAGCCGGTGGAAGAGAGCGTGACCAGGCTGCGTCGCTCCATGATAAAACTGGCTGCTTTTCCAAGGCAGCGGGAAGTGTCAATAGATGGGAGGCTGGTTTGCGTGATGGACTGGTTTCTTTCACGACACTTTGTGGTTTTTTTGCGGTCTTGGCCAGAGCAGGAGCCACAGCAAGCTGTGATGCAACCAGAATTAATGCTCTCTCTGGTGCGTCTGTCTGTATTCAGACTGTGCTTTGCATTGTCTGCTGCTCAATGAGGATTGGGATCTTTCTGATTCTGTCAGCTGAACTGTGCGTGTACAAGTGACTTGTTCTGACTGTCAGCTTCCGGAACTGTCAAATAGTTTATAAATTAATTCTGTATCTGTCAATTTTTGACACTGACTTTCTGTATCCCCTCATTTTAAATCACTGATTAATTTTCTTTATTGATTCCTGGGATGTGGGTGTCGCTGGCTGGGCCCGCAATTATTGCCCATCCTAAATTGTCCTTGAACTGAGCAGCTTGATCGGTGGCCTCAGAGGGCAGCTCAGGGTCAACCACATTGCTGTGGGTCGGGGAGCCACATTTAGGTCCAGACCAGGTAACAAATCATTCCTTAAAGGACATTAGTGAACCAGCTGTGTTATTTTATGAAAATCGAGTCGTGGTCATTGGACTTTTAATTCCAGATGTTTTTATTGATGTCAAGTTTCACCATCTGCCGTGGCTGTGTGTGTGTGTGTGTGTGAGAGAGAGAGAGAGAGAGAGAGATTCTCACATAATCAGTCTGTTTGTGAGTTTGGATTAATCCTTTATATTCCCTCATAAATACGGTGATCCCTTGTCTTTGTGAATTCCTCAGATACACTTGTACCACTGAGACTCTGGTGTGCGGATGGAGGGTGGGGTGAGATTTGGAGGCAAATGGGCCAAATGGCCTCTTTCTGCACTATAGGGCTTCTATGATTCTGTAATCAATGCCGCAGGGTGTTCAGCGTAAAAACAGTCGATTTTAAAGCACGTGTGTAGGAAAGCGAAGGGTGAACTTGTGTGCGTGAAGATCACAGAAAAGCTCTGTCTGGTGCTGCGTCCAAGAGACAAGTTTTGGGTTGTCAGTAAATGAACTCCTGGAATGAAGGTACAAAATCAGATACAGGAAATGCTGGAAATATTCAGCAGCTCCGAAAGCAGCTGTGAAGAATTATTCCTGTCGCCAGGATGAAATCCTCCAATTGCATAGTTCATGTTGCTCAGACCTCTCAATCATAGCGCCTTCTTGCAAGGAACACGAAGGGCGGGAATTGGCTCTTTGTTGACTTGAGCAAATAGAGCAATGCACCAGCCTCGTAAACAGGTAGATCCCGGTTTCAAATCCCAGCGAGAACCTTGAGTCCTTTCAAGTGATCAGTGCAATTGTGCAAGTCACAATGTCCCACCCTTGCTAGTCAATATTGTCTTTACCTTTACAGTGGATGATCTACAAAGATGAAACAAATACATATTTCAAGACTCCCCACAAATATGTCTACTATTTATTGACATGATCCAGGTATTTTCATCATCATGCAGAGAAAAAAATAACCTGCAATAAACCCAATGTTGTAAATTCTACAAATACAGCTTTCCATTTTTTTTCCTCAGGAAATTTCTAACACAGCCGAATGGCCTTACACTAGTATAGTGGTTAGTATCCCCGCCTGTCACGCGGGAGACCGGGGTTCAATTCCCCGACGGGAGCTTGTTGCATTTTTATTATGTCAAACTGTAATTAAATTAAATCATTTAAATTATGATAAATCAGCAAGGCTATGTATACTAACGAGGAAGCAATGCTTTGCGTACTGTACACTTGCCACTTACACTTTCAGAGCGACAACTGAGTTCGGACGAGATCAGTTCGTTTCCCCAATACAGAGTCCCATTTAATGCCGCAAACAGCGGCTCTCACCAACCGACTTTTGGATTAGCAGGAAAGAGAATGAGATGGATGCATGAAAAAAACAAGAATCAAACGGAGACAGAAAGGTGCGTTTGCCGTTCATTTCAAACTGCATGTTCTTATTCATTCTGGAGGAAAGACGGCCTGTGTTGAAATCTGAACAATCTGGACAATCTCAGCTGGTCTCTCTCCACAGATGATGTCAGACATGCTGAGATGTTTCAGCATTTTCATTTGTTGTTTCAGATTCCAGCAGCGGCAGTATTTTGCTTTTATCTTGTTTAGAAATGCATTTTTTTCTCTCCAAACTGCTGGAACTTCCAAAGTGCTTTACAGCTGAGATGCTTTTCTTTAATTCTATTGTCTTTTGTATAGCCCGAGGTGTAGGTGCGGATTGAGCAAAAACAGAAAATATCATCCCCAATCTCACAGGATCATAGAAAAATTATTTCTGTGGCTTTGACCATCTCATCAGTTGTTTGATATAGATACATTTGCTCAAAGCTGCCTCAGTTAAAATCTTATTGGTGCATATTTCTGTGAGCCACTGGAAAATGAGCGAAGTTCCCAACCCGTTTCTGAACTCATGAAGTTGAAGTTAATTATTCTCTGTCTCCGATGATAATTTTAAGAAGCTCAATTAAAGCTCTACTGTCCATGGTTCGGCCACGGATTCGATAATCAAACAGATTTCCAAGCAGTGTCTGCAACATAGAACCACGTAATCCCTGCACCGCCAAAGCAAGCCTTTCGCCAGAGTCTGATGTGATCTGATCAGTTGTTTCATTTCACTTGATTTGATTTATTTTTGTCACGTTTTCGCCTTCAGTGAAAATTATTGCTTCTTGCGCGCTCGACAGACAAAACATTCCGTTCACAGGGAAGGAAAGGAGAGAGTGCAGAATGTAGTGTTACAGTCATAGATAGAGTAGAGAGAAAGATCAAATTAATGTAAGATAAGTCCATTCAGAAGTCTGATAGCCGCAGGGAAGAAGCTGTTCTTGAGTCGGTTGGTACGTGACCTCTGGCTTTGGTATCTTTTTCCCGACGGAAGAAGGTGGAAGAGAGTATGTCCGTGTGCGTGGGGTCCTTAATTATGCTGGCTGTTTTGCCGAGGCAGCGGGGAGTGTAGACAGAGTCAATTGATGGGAGGCTAGTTTGCGTGATGGATTGGGCTACATTTATAATATTTTGTAGTTCCTTGCGGTATTAGGCAGAGCAGGATCCATACCAAACTGTGATAGACTCAGGAAGAATGCTTCTTTGGTGCATCTGTAAACGCTGGTGAGAATCATAGCTGACATACCAAATTTCTTTTGGGAATGAAATTCCTTTGTTTTGTTTTGGGCATGGAAAGTAGCTTGCCTGGCTGGGAATCGAACACAGGCCACGGCGGTGAAAAGCGCCGAATCCTTATCACTCGACCATCGGAAAGTGCGTGCGGCCTCACCAGGCTGCAGTGTTGCCTTCCAATCGGACTTCCGCAGTCAAGTGCACTCAGCCTCCGATCTTCGGGTATCTTCATGGCACACGACAAAGCAGAATCGCCAAGCAGAAACTGACAGGCAACTTCCACATGCATGAGGAAAGCCTCAACCGGGATCCTGGGTTCAAGCCACAGGACACACAACCCTCACCATACTCACTGAGTTTGCAAAATCCTTCTAACTCTCCTGATTTGAGAGAATTCACATCTCTTTAACCGGTGATTATCCCTCTCTCCACCCTTGCTGTCTATATCTTTACCTGAAAACACTCACATTCTAACCATTGCCCACACTCCAATTTGTAATTATCGTACTATTGTATTTGTGTCTATCGATGACGTGTTTGTCAACCTCCCTCAACTCATCATTGGCTGCAGCCTGCTGAATCTGGGGAGCAGACACTGCCGGCCTCAGAGGTTTTTACAGTTACTGAGCTGGGAAACTCCAATTAATCCCTGAGAATCCACAGCACAGAGCGAGAGGAGAGGAAAGCCTGTCCTGGGAGCTGTTAATCTGAGACAGTTTGACCTGTCAATGTGCAGATGTGAACCTGCTTCTTCCATTCCCAAACTGTTATAACCAGGAATACAGAACGCCCAGTAATGACCAGCTTGTTGCAATGTGTTTGAATGAACATGATGTGATATCATCGAAGCAGCATTTTGAAGTATTCATTCAATGTATTCTGATGAAATGTATTTTTATGCTCTGTGTGCATTCTTATGTCATAGAATCTTCCTCTGACATGAGACCTTGTTTTGCCTTTGTGCCTTGATGCTGCTTTAAAAAAACATGTTCATGTTATGAATTTTCTCATCAAACCATAGGAAGAATTATAGAAAAATAACAGCACAGAAGGAAGCCATTGAACCTATCCTGCCATGCCAGTCCAAGGACACAGTAAGAAGTCTCACAACACCAGGTTAAAGTCCAACAGGTTTATTTGGTAGCAAAAGCCACTTGCTTTCAGAGCGCTTGCTGCTCCTTCATCAGGTGAGTGGGAGTTCTATTCACAACAGGGCATATAAAGACACAAACTCAACTTACAAAATAATTAAGGACAGGTGTCCTTATGCCTGAATGGAGAAAAATTAGCATGATTTATTTACCCATCAGAAGAGATGGTGTGGAAAAAATTCATGCAAGTGTCTTTAAATCAAAATTTACAGAGGCAGAGGTATGTAATCATCAGTTTTTATCAAAAACAGTTTATAACAAATGGGGTTCGAACCCACTCGATCTTAAGTCCAATGCCTTAACCACTCGGCCATCCTGGTAGGATATTTAAAGTCACGTGGACACAAACGTCTGTCTCTCCTGCTCTGTTTGATTGACGGATTGAAAATGTGTCTGCAACTATTTCTGCTCTCAGAGACTGTGGAACTAATAAGATGTGTCTGCTCTTCACAACTCTTACTCAGCTGACAATGTACGGACTGTGAGAAGGAGCTGGCGCCTCCCTTCCCTGTAACTTGCGTGGGGAGACATCACATTTATTCACTTTCCTTCAATAATTTGTCTGTGGAAACAACGTATATTTTAAAATACAAGTACAGGTGAGAGAGAAGATACAGATTCCGTCAGTTTAATCTCTATTAATAATCATTGTGAGCGGTTTGTGAGGCTGCAGCCAGACTCCAGCTCTGATTGGTCACTCACATTTCAATCAGAATAGTAACCAATCGGAGAGCCAGGGAGAAGAAATGGGAGGTTTTGATTGGTTCACATTTTCAAACTGAAAAAACCCGCCAATTTCAGTGCAGGAAAAATACAAAATAACCGAACGCCTGAATGTTCAGGAAACTATTTCAATCTCACACTTTATAATCTGTTTATTGTATTTTCCCCTCACACAATCCTGGCGCTATTTTAGGAACAGTTTGAATTTCTCAATCTCTTATCTATAACCCGCGGTAATCAGACCCCGTTCAGCAATTTAAAACGGAGCTAATCTCAGCTCAGTGGAAAAGCAGAAACGAAGAGATCACCAAGCAATCCCTTGACACAGGCTTCACAGGGACAGAGGGAAACGGCTGATTTCTGATCCTCTCCCCTGCAAGCGGCCGGGAATGTTACAATGGGAAGTGCGGAGAGAATCCCCGGCCCGATCCCGCCGGTGGAACCTGAGTTCCAGACATTAACTATTAATAAACAACAGCAACTTGCATGTATTAAAATACTGCCTGTGACAATACTATCAGAGAAAGATGTCTCACAACAACATGCTGACGTCCAACAGGTTTATTTGGCGGAGGAGAGTGACAGAGCGGGAGAGGCAGCGACACCAGCGGTGGGAGGAGAGAGTGACAGAGCGAGAGAGAGGGAGAGGCAGCGACACCAGCGGTGGGAGGAGAGAGTGACAGAGCGAGAAAGGGAGAGACGGCGACAACGGCGGTGGGAGGAGTGACAGAGAGAAAGAGGGAGAGGCAGCGACACCAGCGGTGGGAGGAAAGCGTGACAGAGGGAGAGAGAGGGAGCGACAGCGACACCAGCGGTGGGAGGAGAGAGTGACAGAGCCAGAGAGGGCGAGACAGCGACACCAGCGGTGGAAGGAGAGAGTGACATTTTAAAGCTATAAACCAATAAAAACTTCCAATTCCTTCTCTCTGGCTCTCCGATTGCTTCAAAGTTGGATTGACATGAGAGTGACTAATCCGAGCCTGACCTTTGCTGTCACCTCACAAACCGCTCACAATGATGATTAACAGAGATTAAGCTGACGGAATCTGTATTTGAGTTACAAAATGTATTTTGTTTCAACAGACAAATATTTGTAGGAACCGGAATAAATGTGATGTTTCTTCCGGAATTTACAGGGAAGAGAGTCACGAGCTCCTTATCACACACAGTCCGTACATTGTCACTGACGGAGCTCAGGGACACAGACAGCTCATCAGTTCCACAGTCTCAGACAGCATAAATTGTTCCAAAGACGACAAATTTTGAATCCATCAATCAAACAGAGCAGGAGAGACAGATGTTGTGGCCATGTCACCCCCAACTCAGTACAACTGACAGGGGGATCCATAAATCCCAGTCCAGATTCTCACCCACTATCTGATAATCACAGTGTCAATCCCACAATAGAACAACCTTAGAGACTGACAGATGAGAGAATAATTCTCAAACACAGGTTCAGTGTCAGGAGCTGAAAAATACAGACTGTTTGCTGCACTCATTCACAGGAGCTGTGTCTGAGTGATAGGGAATAATTCTGACACACCAGTAATATCACTGAGAGATTTAGAAAGAGCACAAGACACACACAGTGAAAAGCATACTAATGGAAGATAAGAGAGTGAGACGTGACTGAAAAATATCAAATTAAAGCTATAATTTCAAACAGCATCATAGACTTACATAGATAATTAATTCCACTGACAGGTACAGAATGAAGCAGCAGTGCACTTAAAGTTGCATCTGACCGATATATCTTTATAATTGACACCCTCAGAATTACCCCAGTCAAATTCAAATACAGAATAGTACCAGAAACAGAAACTTTTGAAATTATTCCCACAGTGACTGTGTGTCCTGGGCAGACCATAGCTAAGTGGATGCAATGAACCATGAGGACAAATCCTACCATGTACACCACCAGCTCATGGCTCCACAATGTGATTCTGCGGTGGGACAGCACTTACCAAACAATCTTCATTACGCTCAGAATTACACCGGCAATGTAACGAGAAGAACAGAGTATAAACAAATCAGCATCTTCCTTTTCAGAGATGGGAAGGAACCATTGTGCTCAGTGCTTTTGTTGTGTTCATTCATGGGATTTGGGCATCACTGGCTAGGCCAGGATTTATTGCCCACCCATAATTGCCCTGGGAAAGGTGGTGCTGAGCTGTTTGCCTCAGCTGCTGCAGTCAGCATGCACATGCACAATGCTGTCGGGAGGGAGAGGGAAAGTGGGCAGGATCGGAGAATCATAGAATCCCTACAGTGCAGAAGGAGGCCATTGAGCCCATCGAGTCTGCACCGACCACAGTCCCATTCTGGCCATATCCGCATAACCCAACATACTTACCCTGCTACTCCCCCTGAAGAAGTGACAATTTAGCAATCCATTAGGATCTCGGGTACATTCATGGAAGAAAAGTAATTGAATCCCACAGTGGCCCATCGAGACTGCACCGATTTCCCTGTAAACCTTTCAAATCTGCCTTTCCCGATATTGAACAAACACATCGGAGGGACTCACACACATCACGTGTGAACTCCTCCGATAAACATTGAGCGGTTTACCGTGAGCTGGTTCTATTTACTGTATTCAGACACACATCTGGCATAAAAGTACCCATGTTCAGGATGTCATTCACACACATAGTTTTCTGCTCTGAAATCAGGTGTGCTCCTTCGGTAACACGATGTGTTTCTTTTTTAATTTTATTAATATAGGATATGTGTGTCGCTGGCCTGGGAAGCATTTAATGTTCAAAATTAATTATCTTTGAGAATTTGGCGGGGAATTCATTCTTGAGCCACTGCAGTCCATGTGATGTTTGTACACAAACTGTGTTGTTAGGGAGGGAGTTCCAGGATTGTGAGCCAGCCACATACTCTGCGTCATATTTGCAAGTCAGGATGGTGTGTGCCTCTGAGTGTAACTTGCAGGTGGTCCTTGTTTCTCTGTATCTGCTGCCCTTGTGCTTCCAGGTAGGATGTTTCACGGGTTTGGATGGTGCCTGGCACAGGAGAAAAAGCAATATCAGGAGTGGAATTTGAACCCACACCTCCGGAGAAGACCATGACTTTAACACAGCACCTTAGACCACTTGGCCATCCTGGCTTTGCATGGTGCCGGGTGCAGGAGAAAAAAATCGATGTCAGGAATGGTATTTGAACCCATGCTTCCACAGGAGACTGCGACCTGAACGCAGCGCATTGATCTTCATGGCATTTGAATCTCGATGTGCTTTTGCATTTTTCAACACCAACCAGAGTCCTGTATCTGAATCCCATCCCTCCCCAAGCCGCCGGGGGGTGAGGAGTTTCTCATTGCTGCATTGCCCTGTTTGCTCAAATCCACAATGATCCAATTCCCACCCCACCTGTTCCTTACACGAAGGTGTCGAGAGTGTAAGATCTGAGCAACGTGAAGTATCCAATTGGAGAGTTACATCCTGGCGACAGCATTATCCCTCCACAGCTGCTTTTGGAGCTGCTGAATATTTCCAGCATTTCCTCTTTCTGATTTTGTGCTCTCATTACAGGAGTTCATTCACTGACAACCCAAAACTTGTCTCTGGGGCTCAGCTCCAGACACAGCTTTTCTGTGATCTTCTCACAGACAAGTTCACTCTTCACTTTCTGACACCCATGCTTTAAAATCGGCTGTTTTCACACTCAGCATCCTGAGGCATTGCCTTCAAACCTCACCCCACCCTCCACCCACCCACCAGGTCTCAGTGGTATAATTATTTCTTAGGAATTCACAAGGGCAAAGGGATCACAGTGTCCGTGTATGAATACAAGGGGTTAATTCACACGCACTGAAAATGAGTGAATCTCCATCACACACACACACACACACACGCACACAGCCTCTCACAGACGAACACTCACCCATCTCCCACCACGACAGATGGCGAAATTCGAAATCAATAAAAATATCTGGAATTAATGGCCTTGAATCGACTTTCGTAAAACTAAGACAACTGCAGCACTAATGTTCTTCAGGGAAGGAATTCTTACCTGGCCTGACTTACATGTAATTCCAGACCCACAGCAACGTGGCTGCCCTTGGAGATGGCCTTCCAAGCCACTCAGTTCAAAGGAAATTTGGAGGCCTTGGCCTTGTGATATCATCACTGAAATCTAAAACTTAGCTTGTAGTCTAGGGACCCGGGTTCAAATCCTGCCATGGCAGCTGGTGGAATTTGAATTCAATAAAAAAAATCTGGAATTAAGGATCTCCTGATGACCATGAAAACTTTGTTGATTGTTGTACGAATCTATCTGGTCCTCTGGGGACCAAAATCTGCCGTCTTTACACAGTCTGGCCGACATGTGGTTCCAGAGCCACAGCAATGTGGTTGACCCTCAATTGCCCGCAGGCAACTAGAGTTGGTCACTAAATGCTGGTCAGCCAGCGGCACCCACGTCCCATGAATTAATTTAAAAAAAATTGCAAGCCCAGTCAGCAACGCTGAAAAAAATACACCGGAGATTCAGAATGAGGAGCTCCATCAACTCGTTTACAATCCCAGAGATTGCAAATGCAGAATGGATTCCAAACTAATTTACAGTTCTGGGAGTTGACTGCCAGAACAAATGTACATGCGCAGTTCTACCAACAGAATCAGAAAGATCCCAATCCTGGAACAGCAGCAGATAATGCAAAGCATATTCTGAATATGACACAGATATAAAGGTAAAGTCACCATAGACCCAAATTACCATCCGCCGTTTCCCATCTCAATAGGGAGAGCTTAATGGTGATGATTTAGCCTCAGGATTACCACACCTCAGGCGAGGGGCAAGGCTGAGAATATCTAATATGCTATCTAATAGCACATCTGCATTGTCTTTGCCGTAAATTTGTATCAACTTCTTGTTTTCAGTTATAAACCGGAGGATACAGTATGCTTTATTAACGGCTCTTAAAAACTGTCCTGCCACCTTCAATGACATATACACATGTCCAAATATGTCCCGCTGTTCTTGCACCCCCTTTTGGAATTAAATCCTTTATTTTATATTGTCACTTTGTGTTCTTCCCAACAAGATGAATCACTTCATTCATCATCTGCCACATGTCCTCCCATTCCACCAACCTGTCTGTGTCGTTTCAGAGTTCTACTGGAATTTCTGTAGCTCTTTTCACAACCATAGGACGTCCCAAAATACTTTAATGATGACAAAGTATTTTTGAAATGTAATCGCTGCCCAATTGCTGAACTTTTCAACTGTTTGTTCGACGACATCAGAAATTCCCATATGGGAACGGGGAATAGTTGCTGCAGCAATGTCTCTGTGGCACAAAGAATGGCATTTTTGATTTGATTTGATTTATTATTGTCACATGTATTAACATACAGTGAAAAGTATTGTTTCTTGCGCGCTCTACAGACAAAACATACCATTCATAGAGAAGGAAACAAGAGCGTGCAGAATGTAGTGTTACAGTCATAGCTAGGTGCAGAGAAAGATCAACTTAATGCAAGGGAAGTCCATTCAAGGTAAGTCTGTGAATTCGGATGTTCAGGATCCCGTCGCAGAGGGAGGTGCCGAGGCCCAGGCCACAGAGTTTGGAGATGAGTTTCGGGGGAATAATAGTGTTGAAGGCTGAGCTGTAGTCAATAAATAGGAGTCTGACAGAGGTGTCCTTGTTATCTAGGTGTTCCAGGGTTGAGTGCAGGGCCAGGGAAATGGCGTCAGCTGTGGGCCTTTTGTGGCAGTAGGTACCGGCATGTTGGACTGCTAGTCATTGTCTTGTGAGATGTTCAAAGGTTGTGGGTCCGAATCTCAACGGAGTCAGGTTTTCGGGTAAAATTTGAAGAAATTAGGAACTGGTGTTGTGAAACTGCCACCTCGAACTTCATAGAATGCCTATAGTGTAAAAGGAGGACATTCGACCCATCAGGCCTGCACCGACAACAATCCCACCCAGACCGTATCCCCGTGACCCCACATATTTACCGTTCTAATCCTCCTGACACTAAGGGGCTATTGAGCATGGCCAAACCAGCTAATACAGCACTAATTTTCATGGCTGACCTGCCGATTCTGGAAAGACAAAATCTGCCACTGGGGCCGCAAATGAAGCTGCCGTCTGCTTTGGAGCTTCTGAAACCACATGGTGGCAAACTCCTGTCCAAAGCTGGTGTCCTGATTTGAATCGATTGTCAGGTCGAGTTCTCATAGCATGAGAATTATGGGAATATGGAATTGTTCTGGACAGCCTGTGTCCCCAAACTTCATCTTGGTTCCGTGAACATCAAAATGCTAAACGAACCATCAGTTGGGGGTCAGAGCAAATGCATCACCGACGAGGATGGGATTCGAACCCACGCATGCAGAGAACAATGGATTAGCAATGCATCGCCTTTACCACTCGGCCACCTTGTCACAGAATGAGTGCTCACCAAGCTTTGACAAAGGGTCATCTGGACTCGACATGTCAGCTCTTTACTTGCGGATGCTGCCAGACCTGCTGAGAATTTCTAGCGTTTTCTCTTTTGACTTCTCACCAAACCAGGGTGTTTTAACACCCGTAACAAAGAACATATTTCTCCCACAGGATAATGCTGTGTTGCTGCTTTCTTGTTAATCCGGTTCGCTGCTACTCTTCCATTCGGTGCGTAACCACAGAAAGTAAAGAGGGAGACAGTTCCATTCCCTGGTCCCAGTTTTGAATTCACCGAACATAACCCGGATGTAAAAAGCAGCAAGCAGTCTGAGCTTGTGGCGCAACGGTAGCGCGTCTGACTCCAGATCAGAAGGTTGCGTGTTCAAATCACGTCAGGCTCACGAAGCTTTTCAGCGTCGGATTTTGTATTTGGGTAAAATTAGTATCTTGGTAAAGTTGATTGTTTGCGATTGTTCCCGAAATGACAGATTTCAAAACGATGGTAGAAATGATATTTTAGGGATGCTTCCGGTTCGCATGCTCAGTTTTGTTTTTGCACAGTTTTATATCTGAAACAATGTGTCAGAGTTGTGAGGTGTTCATTGCTTGCAAAATTAAAGCAAGGTCCACAGACTCAGATGTTTCTCTGGGTCATCAAAGGAGAGAGCTGACTGCTGGTGATTTAACAGGATGTTGGGAAGCGAACCCTGGCTGGACAATAACACTTAACATCAGCCCGAATCAAACATACTGAGAAGGACACACAGAGAAGCAGTAAGATATGATCAGGACACACACAGAGCGATCGACAGAGAAGGTAACGAACAAACCAACAAGATACTGAGATGGAACAACTGATTATGTTTGAAAAGGGATTTTCTGTTACACAAAGATAGACCTTGTTTTAAAATGTATTTCATGTAAGTGTAACTGCACTCTCTGCTGTGTAACTGTTCTCTCTGTTGTGAAACTGTGTCTCTGCCGTTGACAGATCTTTGCTGTGGTTGTGTCAAATTCATCCCTGTTGTGTAAATATATTCATAAGACATGGGAGCAGAATTATGCCACTTGGCCCTTTGAGTCTGCTCCACCATTCAATCATATATTTCCCTCATCCTCATTATCCTGCCTTTTCTCCATAACCCATGATCCCCTTATTAATCAAGAACCTATCTATCTCTGTCTTAAAGACACGCAATGACCTGACCTCCACAGCCTTCTGCAGCAAAGAGTTCCACCGATTCACCACTCTCTGGCTGAAGAAATTCCTCCTCATCTCTGTTTTGAAGAATCGTCCCTTTTGCCTGAGGTTGTGCCCTCTGTTTCTAATTTTTCCTATGAGTGGAAACATCCTCTCCACGCCCACTCTATCCGGGCCTCGCAGTATCCTATAAGTTTCAATAAGATGCCCCCTCATTCTTCTAAACTCCAAGGAATACAGATCCAGAGTCCTCAACTGTTCCTCATACGACAAGCTCTTCATTCCAGGGATCATTCTTGTGAACCTCCTCTGGACCCTTTCCAAGGCCAGCACATCCTTCCTTAGATATGGGGCCCAAAACTGCTCACAATATTCCAAATGGGGTCTGACCAGATTCCCGGTTATGTAAATATGAGCCACCTTGAGCAGAATTTTTATTTTCTGTTCTGCAAAGGTGTTTCCTGTTGTGTGAAATGTTCTCTGTTGGTCAGTGAAAATGTTTCCTGTGGGAAACCAATCAACAGGAATTTCAAGGCCGCCATTTCTGAGGCTTGGTTTCATGTCCAGACTTATTTCAGCTGAATGGCCTACTCCTGTTTCTGTTTTTGATCAATAATTCTGTGTATCAAATCAGTTAATTTAAATTTCACCAGCTGCCATGGTGGGACTTACTCCATGCCTCCAAAGATCAGTGCGGGCCTCCGGTTTACCAGCCCAGTGACATAACCTTTCATCCCTGTAAACAAAAACACTTCATTCAGCTCATTATTAAACCTCGTCCTGAGGAAATTAGAATTGCCTCCTCAGAATTTCAATCACCCAATCAATACAAAGCATTTTGCTCCAGTTGGAAACATCAATAATTTATCCAGATCAAACAGATATTGTGGAATTGTTCAGAGCTAAGATTATTTTAGAATTGAATTAATAAAATAACAAGGACCTACATTCTGAGAAAGCACCCTGCAATGTTTGGAAGAAAATGTGGATTTAATATGATGTGGGAGATAGGTTCCCAGGAAGCTCCACCAGAAATGACCGTGACACAACTCAAACCTGCAATTTTCTGATATCATTACTACAAACACCAAAGTCAGACACTTTATCCATAAGGCCACGCAGTCGGCTCATAACTACTGCAACCTGATGTTAGTACCATGTGAATAAATACTGTGAACATGTTCTTTTCGTTCTATCTCGAGATGATCCACTGATTCCTAGATCCCTGAAAATACAAGGGAAAGGTCCAGCTGCCGTACATTGTATTTTTTGATGATAAAAGAGCCTTTCACTCTGTGACTTGTGAAGATTCATGAAACATGAGGAATGGAGTATTAATGTATGATTATAAGAGCAGCAAGACAATGTTGGAGCTGTACAAAACTTTGGTGAGGCCATAGTTGGAGCACTGAGTGCAGTTCTGGTCAAATCACTGGAGAAAGGATATGATTGTACTGGAGAGGGTGCAGAGGCCATTCACCAGGATGTTGACTGGGATGGAGAATTTGAACTAGGAAGAGAGACTATATAGGCTCGCGTCATTTTCTTTACAGCAGAGAAGGCTGAGGGGAGACCTGATTGAGGTGTATAAGATTATGAGGGTTATGGAAAGGGTGGATAGGAAGCAGCTGTTCCTCCTAGTTGCAGGGTTGATACCAAGGAAGCAGAATTTTAAGGTGAGGGGCAGAAAGTTTAGAGGGGATTTGAGAGAAACATTTTTTCATCCAAAGCATGGTCAGAGTCTGGATTGCAATGCCTGGAGAGGTAGTAGAGGTGGGAAAACTCACTAATTTTACAAAGTATGTGGATGAACACTTGAAATGTCATAACTTTCAATGCTACGAGCCAAGTGCTGGAAGGTAGGAATACTTGTAGATTTAATGTAGGTTTGTTGGTGCAGACGTGCTGGGTCAAAGCGCCTCTTCTGTACTGTATGACTCTCGCTATTATCATCAGACTTGGCTTCTCACGGACATGTGTCAGCACCCTCTCCTCATGGTTGCACAGTGGTTAGCACTGCTGCCTCACAGCGCCAGTGACCCGGGTTTGCTTCCCGGCTTGGATCACTATCTGTTCAGTGTCTGCACATTTCCCTGTTTCTGCGTGAGTGTTCTCCAGGTGCTCCATTTTCCTCCCACAGTCCGAAAAATGCACTTGTTAGGTGCATTGACCATGTTAAATTCTCCCTCAGTGTATCCGAACAGGCGCTGGAGTGTGGCGACTGGGGAATTTTCACAGTAACTTCATTGCAGTTTTAATGTAAGCCGACTTGCGATGTTAGTAAATGAACCTAAAACACTCCACAAATACATGCAGTCAGTGATCCTAACCCAGTGAACCAACACAAACCCCGTTCAGTAAAAACTGCAGCCAAATAAGGTTGTGTCATTGCACCAATTCTCTTTTTCATTTTCCTCACTGCAACACTGCACCTGTTCAGCCTGCACCGTCCTGATGAGAAAGACAAAATCCCGCTTCAGTAATTGAGCTCCAGGCTGCAGGTAAAGCTTGTGTGGGTGCTAACTCAGAAACTTAGCCCCAGCTCACTGAGCATTCCTTCTGAGAAGCAGATGAGACTTTCGTTTGCAACATGCAGAAAACTAAAGAGCATTTCCACCATTCCCGACTCGGAAACACCCCCAGAAACAGCATCTCCACATCATCGATTCACTCCACCAGTGATGGCTGTGCTTTCAATTCTCAGCGACTCAGCTCCAGAATTCCCTCTCTAAACCTCACTGCCTCCATCTTCCTTTCCTCTCCTTTCATTTCTATCGCGTTTCCTACATTTATTTCCTCCTTCCTTTCCCCCGAGTTCTACTTCTCTCACGCTCTGACTTTCACCAATCCCGTTGTTGCTTTAACTATCGTAAGTAAATTAGAGTTGTACAACGGTAATTCTAATAGCGGTTCCGCTTTAAGGATTCTTTACCCGCCTCCAGCTGTCTGATTTCTCATTGGTTTGAGCCGCGGATCGAATTGTATGACGCAATGACGCTGGGCTGGGAGTGACGTTGTGGAGCCGAACATCAGCGCCCCATTCCGATTGGTGTATGTGTTACAGCGGCGTTCTTCGATTGGTTCATGCCGATGTCAATCGTGATGTGGGCGGGTGTTGTGTGAAGCATGTCGCTCTATTGGTCAAGATTAAAACGTCATTTCCATTGTTCGCGCACATTTCAGACAGACTGAGCTCACGGATTGGATGATGCAGCCATCACTCAATCAGCGCTGAGCGTCTATTGGATAACAGAAATGTCTCAATTTCTGATTGGTTTTCTCAGCTGTCGGTCACAGGTCGGTGACTGTGATTGGACAGAGGGCGGGGAATACACTGGTCCCATCAGACACCGGGCGGCGGTAAAGGTCCGGCCAGTGGCTTCAGTCCCCGGGCCCGGATCCTGAGCCGGCGGTGGGGCTTCGGATGGGGGAAGGGTTTTGGCAGCGGGAATCCCGCCCCGCCCGGCTGTCAATCCGCAGCTCAGGGTTTCGAATGGCGGCTTCCTGTGTAAACATGTCACGCTGCAGCTCCCCAGTCTCGGCGCTGCAAACCCCGTCACACCAATCAGCACAGAGACTGGGATCTTCCTGTGTTCTTGTGTGGGGCGCCGTGCCACACCGGGTTAGAGAACCTCACTCTGCATAGGCCAGGGAGAAATACTGGGATCTTCCAGTGCCCTGTGTCTGGGACCAGGGCTTGGTTACTCTCAGTGGGTCTCCCTCATTGTTTGGTTCTAATTTCAGCCTCTCTCTCTCTTGCAGTCAGTCTGGGTGTTCCTGACTGAGCAGAATGGCCTGATCTCACCACACACATTGAGATGGAGGAGCTGCCGCCCGAGACGAAGATGATTGAGAACTCCAGCTTTCTCTCCACTCGTTTCCTGAGGCCCAGCCCTTCATTCATCATTAGTTTCCTCAGGTTGTCAGGTACATTAACATCTTCATCTGCTGTGAACACTGACCTGACAGTGGGAAGGTATTGGAGCAGGATGGTGCAGTCAACTATGTCAATAGTGGGGGACAGGTGGAGAGATTGTTCAGCTGGGTAAGATGGCACTCCCCAGTTCCATTCTTCTCTTTCTGGTCGTAAGCACAACATCACCCGCAATGGTTTCTCTTCCCACTCCTGTGCTGTTACCTCCCGAATCACCCAAGGATCTATCCTTGGCCCCCCACAAGGCGCATTGACTCTTTTCCACCATTCAGTTCGATCATGACTCATTTATTTATCTTGATTGCCACACAGTCACAGTGTTAAAAACAAGAACGGCAACAACATCAAACAATACATAAATAGAAATCACACTATGTTTCTGACAGGTTTTCCAAAAGTCACTGCATTTTCAGCATTCACCACAGAATCAGGCAACGCTTTTGAAATATCAACAATTCTATGTGGGATAAACAAATTGACTATTGAGACATGAACCAAATTTCTGTAGTTTATTATGACACCAAAAATACAGTAACTGAGTAAAGAACTTTTCAAGCTTGGGTCGTAAGGCCATGTATCACAGAATATTACAGTGCAGAAGAGGCCCTTCGGCTCATCAAGTCTGCACCGATGCATGAAATGCTCTGACCTGGGCACCTAATCCCACTTGCCAGCACTTGGCCCATAGCCTTGAATGTTATGGCATGCAAAGTACTCATCCAGGTACTTTTTAAAGGATGTGAGGCACCCCGCCTCCACCACTTTCCCAGGCAGTGCATTCCTGACTGTCACCGCCCTCTGGGTAAAAACATTTTTCCTCAACTCCACCCTAACCCTCACACCCCTCACTTTTAACTTGTGTCCCCTCGTAACTGACCCTTCAACTAAGGGGAACAGTTGCTCCCTATCCACCCTGTCCATTCCCCTCAATCTTAAACACCTCAATCAGGTTGCCCCCTCAGTCTTCTCTGCTTCAACAAAAACAACCCAAGCGCATCCAACCTCTCTTCATAACTTAAATGTTCCATCCCAGGCAGCGTCTTGGTAAATCTCCTCTGCACCCCCTCCAATGCAGTCACATCCTTTCTATAATGTGACAACCAGAACTGCACACACAATTCCAGCTGTGGCCTCACCGAAGCTCTATACATCATTGATGCACTATCAATTACAACGCGGAGACTTCTGAGAGTGAGGGAAAACTAATAGGCTTTTATTCTCTGAGAACAGGAGCACACCCTTTTAGCTGACCTCGTCTGAACTGAGGCAAGAAGGAGGGACCATCACCTTTATACCCCACTCTGGGTGGAAAGGGAGGGGTCCCAGGTGGAAAGGGAGGAGTCTCGGGCCAGGTGCAGCATGGGTGTGTCCAGGTACATACATAGTAACAGTGGTTCACCACAATCATGACCTCTCTGCTTTTGTAATCTATACCCCGATTGATAAAGGTGAATGTGCCATATGCCTTTTTCACCACACTATTAACCTGCCTTTCTGCCTTCAGAGATCTATGAACAAACACGCCAAGGTCCCTTTGTTGTTCGGAACTTCCCCGTACCTGACCTTTCATCGAGTACTTCCATGTCAAATTAAAATGTATCAATTTATAAACTTGAACTGAACCATAAATCAAGCCTTCTCTAAAGATTGCAATCCAAAATCTCTTAATGCCTCATAAAATATTCCCCACATTCCTTCCATTTTCCTGGTAACATGTCTTTGCAATCTATGAGCTGTATTTCTCTTTGAAAATGTGGATTCCAAACTGTGGATTCAGGCTCCAGATGTGGGCGTAGTAGCAGCTTATAGTGTTTCAGATCTTCAGCTTCAACCCCATTTTACTCCTTGATTTTTTGAGAAACCAAAGTTTGTCTATTTCGGCCTTAACTGTCATAGAATCCTTACAGTGCAGATGAAGGCCATTTGGCCCACAGACTCTGACACAGCATCTCACCCAGAACCTATCCTGGTAACCCCACATCTTTATCCTGCTAATCCCCCTAACCAATATATTTGGGACACTTAAGGGGCAATCTCGCATGGTCAATCCACTTAACATTTGGAGCATGGGAGGAAACGCAAACAAGGGGAGGATGTGCAAACTTTACACAGACAATCACCCAAGGTGGAATTGAACCTGGGTCCCTGGAACTTCGATACAGTATCCGAGTGTGGGATTTCCTCACTCTGGTACAGTGCGAGAGCGAGGGATTTACTCACTGGATGATGCAGTGTGAGAGTGTGGGATTTACTCTCTGTCTGATACAGTGTGTGAAGTGTGGGATTTACTCACTCGCTGATACAGTGCGAGAGTGTGGGATTTACTCTCTGTTCGGGTGTGAAGGTGAGGATCATTCTGTATCTTTTAGTCACGGGGACTATGCGACTGATGGAGTCATTCTGTCTGTGGTAGTGTTGGAGACTCATTGTGTATTTGCCAGTTAGTGGGGGCTGAGAGTGAGCACGGGATTCATTCACTCCCTGGGATGATATGCCAGTTTGGGATTAATGTTGTAGCTGTCCTTCTCGGCCACTTTGAGGGGGCTGGGTTTATTCTGGACCTATCAGTCTTTGTAACCATCTGTGAGATTCATCTGTATTTGTCAGTCTCTGGCAGTGTGAATCAGTGTGATATTGATTGGATATCTTTCAGTCTGTGGCATTGAATGTGCTCTGCTGCTCAATATGATAGTGGAATTCAGTCTGTATCTGTCAGCTACTGGCACTGAATGGGAATGTGGAGATCATTCTCAAAATCTGGGAATCTTTGACACCAATTCTGCAGCTGTTTAACTTCAGTGCTGTTTGTGAGAGTGGGATTAATTCTGTCAGTTGGTGGTCCTGTCTGTGAGATTGGGATCAATTGACAGGGCCCAGCATATAAATATATGCTGCCTCTGGCCTGTGTAAGTGAGACACATTGTGAAATATGAGGAACTTCAGTTATTGAGATAAACTGGTGAAGTTGGGACCACGTTCCTTGGAGCCGAGGAGATTTGATAACAGTATTCAGAATCATGGGGAGTCTGGACAGAGTTGACAGAGAAAAACTGTCCCCATTGTTGGATGGGTTGAGAAGCAGAGGGAACAGATTTACGGGAATTGGGAAAGGGAGGATTGGATACATGAGGAGAAACGTTTTCAAACAGCGAGTGGTTATGGTGTGGGATGTGGGGCCTGACAGTGCATGAGAGGCAGCTTCAATCGAGGCCTTCAAGAAAGAATTGGATTATTGCCTGAAAATGAAGAATGTGCAGAGATGTGGGGAGAAGATGGATGAATGGCCCGAGGTGTGTTACTCACTTGGAGAGCCAGAACTTGACAGGCCAAAAATCCTTTCAGTCGTGTAACAAGTGTGTCTCTCTGTGAGTTTGACTATGTTGATTACGCATATCAGATTCTGGTGCTGTATGTGAATGTGGAATTCATGCTGTGTCTGTCAGGATCTGGTGCTGGATGTGAGTGTGGGATTATTTTAATATAATTCAGTGATCCTCCGTGGGAATGTGGAAAACCCGTTTGAAAATGTGGGTCTGTAACTCCCACTCTTTAATGGGTGTATGTTGTTAGAATGTAACCGGTGACAACTTTGATTGGATGTAATGAGACTAATGGGAACAAGATTTAAGGGTCAGCTGACCCAGTAAACCATGGAACCAATTAGAGTGATGTAATAGTCAGCTGACCAGCTGATTCATTATAAATAAGGAACTGTGCAGAATTTTGGAGAGCTTGGATTGGCCCAGGTGAGACCCCGAGTTTGGAGTAATGATGCTTCTTTATCAAACCCTTTCTTTGATTTATAAGTTGGAGTAAGTTTTTGTTGTATTTTCATTAGCTGCATTTTGAAGAGTTCCTTCTGAAGAAACATGTGCTGTTTGTGCACATTTGTGATGATTTCTGATCATGTCAGTGGAACCATATATGTGTGTCAGATTGATTAGTGTCATTCAGGATCAGGTTCTGTCAGTGAGTTCAGTAACAGTTTGTCTCTGTCAGTGTCTGGTAATGAACATGTGCTCGAGAATGATTCTGAATCTGTCGTCTCTGCTGCTCTGACAGTGTGGGATTCATTACATAACCTCAGGCTCTGTGACTGTTTAACAATCTGAGTTCATTCCACGTTGAAATTTCAGCACAGAAACAGACCATTAATGCTGTGGGTTTTAATGGAATTAGAACATAAGAACATAAGAAATAGGAGCAGGAGTAGGCCATCTAGCCCCTCGAGCCTGCCCCGCCATTCAATAAGATCATGGCTGATCTGACGTGGATCAGTACCACTTACCCGCCTGATCCCCATAACCCTTAATTCCCTTACCGCTCAGGAATCCATCCATCCGCGCTTTCAACATATTCAGCGAGGTAGCCTCCACCACCTCAGTGGGCAGAGAATTCCAGAGATTCACCACCCTCTGGGAGAAGAAGTTCCTCCTCAACTCTGTCTTAAACCGACCCCCCCTTTATTTTGAGGCTGTGTCCTCTAGTTTTAACTTCCTTACTAAGTGGAAAGAATCTCTCCGCCTCCACCCTATCCAGCCCCCGCATTATCTTATAAGTCTCCATAAGATCCCCCCTCATCCTTCTAAACTCCAACGAGTACAAACCCAATCTCCTCAGCCTCTCCTCATAATCCAAACCCCTCATCTCCGGTATCAACCTGGTGAACCTTCTCTGCACTCCCTCCAATGCCAATATATCCTTCCTCATATAAGGGGACCAATACTGCACACAGTATTCCAGCTGCGGCCTCACCAATGCCCTGTACAGGTGCATCAAGACATCCCTGCTTTTATATTCTATCCCCCTCGCAATATAGGCCAACATCCCATTTGCCTTCTTGATCACCTGTTGTACCTGCAGACTGGGCTTTTGCGTCTCATGCACAAGGACCCCCAGGGCAAATGGGATGTTGGCCTATATTGCGAAGGGGATAGAATATAAAAGCAGGGATGTCTTGATGCACCTGTACAGGGCATTGGTGAGGCCGCAGCTGGAATACTGTGTGCAGTATTGGTCCCCTTATATGAGGAAGGATATATTGGCATTGGAGGGAGTGCAGAGAAGGTTCACCAGGTTGATACCGGAGATGAGGGGTTTGGATTATGAGGAGAGGCTGAGGAGATTGGGTTTGTACTCGTTGGAGTTTAGAAGGATGAGGGGGGATCTTATGGAGACTTATAAGATAATGCGGGGGCTGGATAGGGTGGAGGCGGAGAGATTCTTTCCACTTAGTAAGGAAGTTAAAACTAGAGGACACAGCCTCAAAATAAAGGGGGGTCGGTTTAAGACAGAGTTGAGGAGGAACTTCTTCTCCCAGAGGGTGGTGAATCTCTGGAATTCTCTGCCCACTGAGGTGGTGGAGGCTACCTCGCTGAATATGTTTAAAGCGCGGATGGATGGATTCCTGATCGGTAAGGGAATTAAGGGTTATGGGGATCAGGCGGGTAAGTGGTACTGATCCACGTCAGATCAGCCATGATCTTATTGAATGGCGGGGCAGGCTCGAGGGGCTAGATGGCCTACTCCTGCTCCTATTTCTTATGTTCTTATGTTCTTAATGAAGAAGCCGCATGATGCATGTCAGAAGAATTCTTCAAGTGAGAACCGCTATTCAAAGAGAACAAGAAAATAAATAACAGTACAGTACAGCACAGGAACAGGCCCTTCAGCCCACAAGCCTACGCCGAACACGTTGTACTATCCACCTGTACCCTTCTATTCCCTGCCTGTTCATATGTCTAGACAGATAAGTCTTAAATGTCGCGAACATATCTGCCTCAACCAACTCACTTGGCAGTGCATTCCAGGCCTCCACCATCCTTTGTGTAAAAAAACTTCCCCGCACATCTCCACTTAACCTTTCCCCCCTCAGCTTGAACTTGTGCCCTCTTGTAATTGTCATTGTCAAAAAGCTTCCCACTGTTCACCCTATCTATATCCCTCATAATTTTATAAACTTCTATCAGGTCTCCCCTCAGCCTCTGTCTTTCCAGGGAGAACAATCCCATTTTATTTAATCTCTCCTTATAGCTAATACACTCCATCCCAGGCAACATCCTGGCAAACCTTTCTGCACTCTTTCCAAAGCCTCCACATTCCTCTGGTAGTGTGGTGACCAGAATTGAACACAGTATTCCAAATGTGGCCAAACCAACATTTTATGTAACTGTAACATAATTTGCCAACTTTTATACCCGATGCCCCGTCCAATGAAGGCAAGCAAGTCATATGCTTTCTTTACCACCTTTTCCACATGTGCTGCCATGTTTAAGGATCTGTGGATTTGCACGCCCAGATCTCTCTGTGTGTCTTGCTCCTGATGGTTCTGCCATGTATTTTATAGCTCCCATCTGAACTGGACCTACCAAAATGAATCACCTCATTTGTCCGGATTAAATTCCACCTGCCATTTCTCTGCCCAATTTTCCTGCCCAGCTATATCCTGCTGTATTCTCTGACCATCTTCATCACTATCCCCAACTCCAATCTTTGTATCATCGGCCAACTTGTTAATCAGTTCAGCTACGTTTTCTTCCAAGTCATTTATATATATTACAAACAGCAGAAAACCTGCGGAACACCACTAGTTACAGACCTCCATTCAGAAAAACACCCTTCCATCGCTACCCTCTGTCTTCTGTCGTCAAGGCAGTTCTGAATCCATCTGGCTCGTTCACACCAATCTCATGTGATTTAATCTTTTGTACCAGCCTGCTATGAGGGACCTTTTCAAATGCTTAACTAAAGTCAACATCCACAGCACTTCCATCGTCAATCATTTTTGTCACCTCCTCAAAAAACTGAATTAAATGAATGAGACATGACCTCCCTCCTACAAAACCATGCCGTCTGTCGCTAATAAGACCATTCAGTTCCAAATCCTCTCATTAAAAATCTTCCCCAACAATTTCACTATCATTGACGTCAAGCTCACCGGCCTATAATTAACCGGGTTATCCTTGCTACCCTTCTTAAATAATGGGAAAACATTAGCTATCCTCCAATCCTGTAGGACCTCACCTGTGGCCAACGAGGAAACAAAGATTTCTGTTAGAGGTCCAACAATTTCAAATTTTGTCTCCTTCAGAAATCTGGAATAAATGCCATCTGGTCCTAGGAGTTTGTCCACCTTAATGCTTTTTAATTCACCTAACACTTCCTGCCTCATAATTTGTCCCAAAAGGCTTACATATCCCTCTGAGACACCACCAATCAACATGTCCCTCCTTTGTGAATACCGATGCAAAGTACTCATGAAGGATCTCACCCATTTCCTTTGGATCTACGCATTATTTCCCTCCTTTGTCCTTAAGTGGACCAACTCTTTCTCTAGCTACCCTCTTGTTCCTAATATCTGTACAAAATGCCTTGGAATTCTCCTTAATTCTGTCTGCCAAGGATATTTCTTGACCCCTTTTTGCCCTCCTAGCTCCCTGTTTGAGTTCTTTTCTACTTTCCCTATATTCTTCAAGTGCTTCATCTGTTTTTAGTTGCCTAGGCCTCATGTATGTATCCTTTTTGATTAGATTCACAATTTCCCTGGTCATCCACGGTTCCCGAATCCTGCCTTTCCTGTCCTTCCTTTTCACAGGCACATTCCAGTCCTGCACTCTGATCAACTGCTCCTTAAAAGACTCCCACATGCCAGATGTGGATTTACCCTCAAAGAGCCTCTCCCAAGCAACAGCCTCCAAATCCGACCTAATCTGGTTGCAGTGAGCCTTCCCCCAATTTAGCACCTTTCACCCGAGGACAACACTCGCCCTTTTCCATGAGTATCTGAGAGGTTCCGGAATTGTGATCACTGTCCGTTGCATGTTCCCTCACTACAACTTTGATGACCTGGCTGGGCAAATTCCCGAGTACTAGGTCCAGTATAGCCACCTTTCCAGTCGGACGAGTCACATATTGTTCCAAAAAACCTTCGACACTCTTAAATTCCTCACCATCCGACCCCAAGCACTAAGGGATTTCCAATCAATATGAGGAAAATTAAAGTCTCCCACTACAACAAACCTTTTATTTCTACATCTGTCCAGAATCTGTTTATATATCCGTTCAACTTCCATGGGCTGTTGTGAGGCCTGTAGTACACCCCTATCATAGCGACTTCCCCCTTCCTGTTTCTGAGCTCTACCCACAGTGTCTCGTTACATGATTCTTCCAAGTTGTCCTCCCTCTGTACAGCTGTGACATGTTCCCTCACCAGTATTGCAACTCCCACACCTCTTTAACCTTCCCCTCTGTCTCGCCTAAAACACTTTATAATCTGGAATATTTAGCAATCAGTCCTGTCCCTTTTTTAACCAAGTCTCCGTTGCTGCAACTACATCCAAGTTCTGCTCATGAATCAGGGCTTTAAGTTCATCTGTCTCTCCCCTTATATTCCTTACATTGAAGCAGTTCAACTCGTGACCTCCAGGTCTACTGAGTTCGACGTCCCCCAGCCTGCTGTTCCTTTTAGCTCGCCTGGCCATAGTCCCATGTTCATCCGTACTGTTCTGATTTCCACTCCCTGCCACATTAGTTGAAACCGACCTGAACCATAGCAGCAAACCTCCCAGCCAGGATGTTGGTGCCCCTTCAGCTCAGGTGTGACCCGTCCTTCTTGGCCAGGCCCCACCTTCCCTGGAAGACATCCCAATGATCCAAAAATCTGAAGCCCTCCTTCCTGCACCAGCTCTTTCGCCACGTGTTCAGGTGCACTATCTCCCTGTTCTTAGCCCCACTCGCACGTGGCACAGGGAGTAATCCTGAGATTACTCTCTGAGAGGTCCTGTTTTTAATCTTCTATCTAACTGCCTAAATTGCTGTTACTCTTTCTACCTATATCATGCGTGACATCTGTCTGATTTCCCTCCTGTTTTGGGATGCTTTGTATCCACTCAGAGACATCCAGGACCCTGGCACCGGGGAGGCAAACTGCCATCCTGGAGTCTATAGAGTGAGAGTGTGGAATTCACTCTCTATCTGTCCATCTCTGTTACTGTATGTGAATGTGGAATTAACTCATTCCCGCTATCTGTCAATGTATACATGAGAGCACAATTCACTCTCTGTCAGTCTCTGTTACTGTATTTCAGGGTGGAATTACAGTGAATTTCTTCCTGTCAGTTTATTTGAGAATGGAATCAATTCTCTGATGTGTCAGCCTCTATTAGTGCAAGTCAGTGTGGAATTAACTCGATCAGTCAGTCTCTGTTCCTGTGTTTCAGTGTGCAATTACCTCTCTGTCTTATCCTGAGGATTGATTTGCTCAGTTGGCCGGACAGCGGGGCTGTGATGCGGACCAACCCCAACAGCGTGGGTTCAATTCCCTTACCAGCTGAGGTTAGTCATGAAAGGGGAGAGCAGCCTATGGTCATCTGGGACTGTGCTGAATTTAGTTTTAACCTTTCTGTCCATCTTTGTTAGCATGTGTGAATATAGAATTAATTCTGTATCTGTTACTCTCTATTACTGGATGTGAATGGGGCATTAACTCTCTGTTCATCTCTGATTTGCATGTGAGGCTGGAAGTAACTTCTTTATCCTTCACTGCAGTGAGGCATTAACACTGTCAATCTCTGTTACTGTACGTAGGAGTGGAATTGACTCTAAATCAATTCATAACAATTTATCTGCCAGTCCCTGTTACTGTATGGAAGTGGGTCACTGTCAGCTTCGCAAACTGAAGCGAGTGGAGAGACACAGGGATCAGTGCTGGGTTCTCAGCTATTTACAATCTATATTAATGACTCAGGTGAAGGGACAGACCATCACCAAATTTTCAGACAATAGATAGGTGGGAAAGCAGGTTGTGAGGAGGACACAGAGTCTGCAAAGGGATCTCTACAGGTTAAGTGAGTGGACACAAATTTAGCAGATGTTTTATACAATCTGCAAGAATGTGAGCACAATAAGGAGTCTCACAACACCAGGTTAAAGTCCAACAGGTTTATTTGGTATCATGAGCTTTCGGAGAGCTGCTCCTTCTTCAGGTGAATCTCATCTGATGAATGAGCAGTGCGCCGAAAGCTTGTGCTACCAAATGAACCATTTGGACTTTAACCTGGTGTTGTGAGACTTCTTACTGTGCCCATTCCAGTCCAACGCCGACATCTCCACATCGTGGGAAAATGTGAGGTTTTCCAGTTTAGTGGGAAGAATAGAAAAGTATAAAATATTCAAATAGAGAGAGACGGCAGAATGTTGCAGTGCAGATGGATTTGGCTGTCCGTGTACACGAATCATAATAAGTTAATGAACAGGTTCAGCAAGTATTAGGAAGGCAAATGGAATGTTGATCTTTATTCCAAAGGGGCTGGAGTATAAAAGTAGGAAAGTCTTGTTACAACTACAGGGCATTGGTGAGACAACATCTAGAGTACTGTGTAAAGTTTTCATCTTCTTACTATAGGAGGGATATACTTGCATCGGAGGCAGTTCAGTGAGGATTCACTGGGCTGATTCCTGAAATGAAGGAGTTATCTTAAGAGAAAAATTTAAACAAGTTTGACCAATTCTCATTGGAGAAGAATGAGAGACGATTGTACTAAAACATACAAGATTCTGAGTGGCTTTACAGGATAGATGCTGAGGGGGATATTGCAATGTGTTGGGGAAACTAAAATTGAAGGCACAGTTTAAAGATAAAACATATCCAAATTAAGATGGCGATTAGGAGGAATTACTTCTTTTAATGGATCTTTACTTTTTGGCATTGAATAGATTCAATCCTGAGTTACACAGTTTTGATCTACAAGAGAATCAAGAGTTATGGGGACAGACACTGCAGTTGAGGCCACAATCAGATCAGCCATGATCTTACAGAATGGCAGAGCAGGCCTGATGGGCTGAATGGCCTTCTCCTGCTCCTTTTTCTTACGTTCTGATATTACTCTTTTTCTGTCAGTCTCTGTTACAGTATTTCAGTGTGGAATTAACTCAGTCTGATACTGCATATGAATGTACCCATGTGAATCTGCCCAACACTTATTGTATGTCAGAGTGCAATGTCTCTATAACTGTACAAGACACAGTTAATGACCTTTGATCAGAAGTGTTTGGACCCTATTGCTCTCAGATGTTAAGGTTACGGTTAAACCCGCCACTTTCTCCTGCTTTTGCACACCAAAGTCACTCTTTTAACAAGAACATACCTTCACAGAAACTGAGGGACTGAGTTCCACAAACAACATTCTGCCTGATTCAAGAGCTTTTCATTTGGCTCCTTCAAGCCTCGGTTTTCTGAGCAACAGCTGCAATATTTCACTGGTGGACACTGGGAATCTGAAACAAGATGAAAATTCTGCAAATACAGAAATCAGGCAGCATTTGTGGAGAAAGAAACAGAGTTCACGTTTCAGCTCTCTGACAATCAGCCTGCAATAAAACAATTGTTGATACCGGCTAATGGCAGCCACAGTTCCCACATGGGGAGGTAATGGTGTGCTGGTATTATCGCTGGACTAGTGATCCAGAGATCCATTGTAATGCAATGGGACCTGAATATCACCACAGCAGAGAGTGACATTTGAACTCAATAAAAAGCTGGAATTAAAGGTCGAATGAAGGGCATGTTGTAAAAAACCCACTTGGTTCACTGATACCCCTTGAGGGAAGCATATCTGCCCACATGTGACTCCAGGCCCCCAGTATGTTTTTGACGCTTTAATGCCCCCTGAAATGGCCGAAGATGCCACTCAGTTCAAAGGTAATTAGTGCAATGAATGCTGGCCAAGCCAGTGGCGCACACATCACATGAATGAATAAAACAATTATCTGCACCCAGAAAGCGCTCTATCCAACACACTGACTTGCCCAGGCACTGAGAGTGGGCACGCTCCCCAGGGGCAGCTGCGGGGCAATCGGTGCAGGAACTTTTCCCACTGCCACTTGTCTCCCATTCCACCAAGCTGCCTGTGTCCTTTTGAAGTTTCCCACTTTCCTCCTCACAGTTTGGTGGCGTGTGGAAATGTTGAGCTTGTGTCCTGTACACCAAGGTGTGTGTCAATATATATCAGGAAGAGCAGGGAACTCCACTGGAAACCTTCCTCCAGTCTGAAACACAACCATTAACCACTGCTCTCTGTTTCCTCTCACTCACACTGTTCCATATGGGGCGGTCAGGATGGCCTCGCTGCACCATCCGCTTCATGGTGCCGTGCTCTCGCCGCCGGGCGCCTCTGCTCCGGCCTCTGACTCGGTATTACTGCGGCTGCGCGCGGCCACGCCGACCTTCCGGGAGCCGCACCGCGCATGATCCGCGCAGCCACACGGTTCCCGTGGGCGCGGCCTAATAGAGTCTGCGCTGTGCGGACTATACTGAATGAGATAGACGAAATTCACCCCCACACTGTATCCTGGGTTACACAGGCCACCATTGCATTGAATAAAACAGCACATGGAATTATATTTCAAATTATCCGCATTCCACCTGAGATTTGGTATCGCTTTGGAGCAATACTTCCTCTTGTCTAAAAATTCAACCTCAAAATGTATTTCTATCTTATTTGTCCAATGACATTTTAAATTTACTGTTCACTCTGATTCGCTTGGATTACAGGCAATTTATTCAGGATCATAAGTCTCGCTGCCCAATGTAACGTCAAATATGTTCCCTGACGGTTTTCTTATTTTGTACCATTCACCAGGAATCTGTGCCTTTGGTTCACATAAATAATTTATTCCCAATTACTCTATTGAAACTGATCATGATTTTAATAACCTCTCTCAAAACTCCTCGGAATCTCAGCACTGACGCCAAATAGTATGAATGCAGGAAGTATGAATTAAATTTCGAAGTTCTGGAATTACATAACATGTCAGTGCTGCGGAGACAAACAAAGTTAATGGCGAATATTTCAGATCAATGTATTTTCATCAGAACTGGTGGATGTTAGAAATGTAAAACATTACAGGCAAATGGAGAGGAGAGAGGCTCCTGTGAAAAGGAACAAAATGGAAGGTCTGTGACCGTTTGGACCAAACATGTATTAAATAAGGAGAGTTAGTGACACAATCAAATGGGATAATCACCAGACACATAAACGTGGAAGAATCTGTATAGAGCAGAGGTGCTCTGAACTTCCTTGGAAGGGGCTTGGGCCTCTGAAAGCTTGTGTGGCTTTTGCCACCAAATAAACCTGTTGGACTTTAACTTGGTGTTGTTAAACTTCTTCCTTGGAACACCAGCGAAGACCAAGGACAGAGTGATCATGTGAGAGTAAGACGCACAATGAAAATGACGGGCTGGCAGAAACTCAGATCAGAAATTGAATCATCCTTATGGACTGGTTTGCAATGTTCCAACTGTGGGACATGGGAATGACACACTTGACAACCCTGCCAGCCACAGAGGGGTGAGAGGATTGATTGAGGAAAGGGAAGAAATATCAGAAGTTCTTGAATGGAAGGTCGCATTATCTCTTGTCACAGTTCAGTGTTTAGATACATACAATGCAGGAGAAATTGCTTTTTCAACATTTTTTTGTCCAATTTTTCAATGCTAATGATGGGTCGATTGAGTGACTGCAATGTGCTCTACATTGGGTAGATTGAGTGACTGTTTTGTGGAACACCTCCCATCAGTCCATAAACATCAACAAAGAACAAAGAAAATGACAGCACTGGAACAGGCCCATCGGCCCTTCAAGCCATCACCGACCGTGCTGCCCGTCTGAACTAAAACCCCCTCCCATTCCAGAGACCATAATCCTCTATTCCCATCTTCTGCATATATTTGTCAAGACGCCCCTTAAAAGTCACTATCTTATCTGCTTCCACTACCTCCCCCAGCAGCGAGTTCCAGGCACCCACCACACTCTGTGTAAAAACACTTGCATTGTACATCTCTCTTAAACGTTGCCCCTTGCACCTTAAATCTATGCCCCCTGGGAATTGACTCTTCTACCCTGGGAAAGTGCTTCTGAGGGCCCAATCCTGAACTGGAATCCTAAATCTAAACAAAGTAACCTCGGAAGGTATGAGGGGTGAATTTGCTAAAATAGGTTATGGATTAAAAGATTCATCAAATGGCATGACGGTGGATAGGCAATGGCTAGTATTTAAGTCATAGTTGTATGCAATGAACGTAAACATAACAGGAAATTATTGGAAAAAAAATTCTGAGGGACAAGATTTACTCACATTTTAGGGCGGCACGGTGGCACACTGGTTATCCTGCCGACTCGCAACTCCAGTCACCTGGGTTCAATTCCGGTCTTGTGTCCTTGTCTGTGCAGAGTCTGCATGTTCTTTCTGTGTTTGTGCAGGTTTCCTACAAGCACACCAATTTCCTCCCACAGTCCAAAAGACGTGCTGGTGCAATGACCATGCTAAAATCTACCTCAGTACCTGAACAGGCGCTGGAGTGTGGTGACTGAGGGATTTTCATGGTATCTTCATTGTGGTGTTAACTAATTGTGGTTACTAATAAATAATTGCTTCTTTCCATGCATTATTCCTTTCTGGCACGAAAACATAACTGGTGAAGAGGTCCAACCATGGCGAGCAAAATAAATTAAATAGTACTGGATTCAAAGAAGAACATAGAACATAGAACATAGAAAGCCACAGCACAAACAGGCCCTTCGGCCCACAAGTTGCGCCGATCACATCCCCACCTCTAGGCCTATCTATAGCCCTCAATCCCATTAAATCCCATGTACTCATCCAGAAGTCTCTTAAAAGACCCCAACGAGTTTGCCTCCACCACCACCGACGTCAGCCGATTCCACTCACCCACCACCCTCTGAGTGAAAAACTTACCCCTGACATCCCCCCTGTACCTACCCCCCAGCACCTTAAACCTGTGTCCTCTCGTAGCAACCATTTCAGCCCTTGGAAATAGCCTCTGAGAGTCCACCCTATCCAGACCCCTCAACATCTTGTAAACCTCTATCAGGTCACCTCTCATCCTTCGTCTCTCCAGGGAGAAGAGACCAAGCTCCCTCAACCTATCCTCATAAGGCATGCCCCCCAATCCAGGCAACATCCTTGTAAATCTCCTCTGCACCCTTTCAATGGCTTCAACATCTTTCCTGTAATGAGGTGACCAGAACTGCGCGCAGTACTCCAAGTGGGGTCTAACCAGGGTCCTATAAAGCTGCAGCATTATCTCCCGACTCCTAAACTCAATCCCTCGATTAATGAAGGCTAGTACGCCATACGCCTTCTTGACCGCATCCTCCACCTGCGAGGCCGATTTAAGAGTCCTATGGACCCGGACCCCAAGGTCCTTCTGATCCTCTACACTGCTAAGAATGGTACCCTTCATTTTATACTGCTGCTCCATCCCATTGGATCTGCCAAAATGGATCACCACACACTTATCCGGGTTGAAGTCCATCTGCCACTTCTCCGCCCAGTCTTGCATTCTATCTATGTCTCGCTGCAACTTCTGACATCCCTCCAAACTATCCACAACACCACCTACCTTGGTGTCGTCAGCAAACTTACCAACCCATCCCTCCACTTCCTCATCCAGGTCATTTATGAAAATGACAAACAGCAAGGGTCCCAGAACAGATCCCTGGGGCACTCCACTGGTCACTGACCTCCATGCAGAGAAAGACCCCTCCACAGCCACTCTCTGCCTTCTGCAGGCAAGCCAGTTCTGGATCCACAAGGCAACAGCCCCTTGGATCCCATGCCCTCTCACTTTCTCAAGAAGTCTTGCATGGGGGACCTTATCGAACGCTTTGCTGAAGTCCATATAGACCACATCCACCGCTCTTCCTTCGTCAATGTGCTTGGTCACATTTTCAAAGAACTCAACCAGGCTCGTAAGGCACGACCTGCCCCTGACAAAGCCGTGCTGACTACTTTTGATCATACTAAACTTCTCTAGATGATCATAAATCCTGTCTCTCAGGATCCTCTCCATCAACTTACCAACCACTGAGGTTAGACTCACCGGTCGGTAATTTCCCGGGCTGTCCCTGTTCCCTTTCTTGAATATAGGGACCACATCCGCAATCCTCCAATCCTCCGGAACCTCTCCCGTCTCCATCGACGATGCAAAGATCATCGCCAAAGGCTCCGCAATCTCCTCCCTCGCCTCCCACAGTAACCTGGGGTACATCCCATCCGGTCCCGGCGACTTACCAACCTTGATGCCATTCAATAGTTCCAACACATCCTCTTTCTTTATGTCCACATGCTCGATCCTTTCTGTCCTCCGCAATCCAGCAGTACAACCACCCAGATCCCTTTCCACCGTGAATACCGAGGTAAAGTATTCATTAAGCACCTCCGCCATTTCTAACGGTTCCGCACAAACTTTTCCCCCTTCACCTTTTAAGGGTCCTATGCCTTCACATCTCATCCTTTTACTCTTGACATATTTGTAGAAAGCCTTGGGATTCTCCTTAATCTTACCCGCCAAGGTCTTCTCATGACCCCTTCTCGCTCTCCTAATTTCCTTCTTAAGCTCCTTCCTACATCGCGTATACTCCTCTAAATCCTTAACACCTCCTAGCTCTCTGAACCTTCTGTACGCCTCTCTTTTCTTATTCACCAGGTTCATCACAACCTTCGTGCACCACGGTTCCCGTACCCTACTCTGTTATTCCTACATCTCTCCAGGATCTGTTTCCCCATCTGCTCCTCAACATCTCTGTTACTATTGGGCGGCCTATAGAAAACACCCAGCAAAGTTACCGACCCCTTCCTGTTCCTAACCTCCACCCACAGAGATTCCGTAGTCAGTCCCTCCACGGCGTCCACCTTCTCTACAGCCGTGACACTATCCCTGATCAACAGTGCCACTCCCCCCCCTCTCTTGCCTCCCTCCCTGTCCTTCCTGAAACATCTAAAACCCGGCACCTGAAGCACCCAGTCCTGTCCCTGAGACATCCAAGTCTCCGTAATGGCCACCACATCACAATTCGAAGCAGCAATCCACGCTCCAAGCTCATCCACTTTATTCACTACACTCCTGGCATTAAAATAGACACATCTCAGACCTTCAGCCTGAGCACTTCCCTTCTCCCTCACTCGTCTAACCTCCCTCTTACCCTGTCTACATTCCTTATCTATTTGCGAGCTAACCTCCTCGCTCTCAGTCCCCTCATTTCTATTCCCTCCCCCCAACCTTTCTAGTTTAAAGTCTCACCAGTAGCCTTAGCCAACCTTCCCGCCAGGATATTGGTCCCCCTGGGATTCAAGTGCCACCCGTCTTTTTTAAACAGGTCACACCTGCCCCTAAAGAGGTCCCAATGATCCAAGTACCCAAATCCTTGTCCCTTGCTCCAGTCCCTCAGCCACGCATTAATTCTCCACCGATTCCTGTTCTCACTCTCCCGCGGCACAGGCAGCAATCCCGAGATTACTACCTTTGCATTCCTCTTTCTCAGCTGTCTACCCAACTCCCTATATTCTCTTTTCATGACCCCTTCCCTCTTCCTACCTATGTCAGCAGTACCTATATGCATCACGACCTTGGGCTCCTCTCCCTCCCCCTTCAGGATTTCTGGGACTCGACCAGAGACATCCCGGACCCCTGCACCAGGGAGGCAAACCACCATCCGAGAGTCCCGTCTGTGTCCGCAAAAACGCCTATCTGACCCTCTCACCGTAGAGTCCCCAATTAGCACTACCCTCCTTTCCTTACCCCTTTGCACTACTGGGCCAGGCTCAGCTCCAGAGACACTGCCACCGCTGCTTCCCCCAGGTGGGCTGTCCACCCCAGTAGTACTCAGACAGGAGTACTTATTATTAAGGGGCACATCCACCGGGGTGCTCACCATCACCCGAGCTTTCTCCTTCCTCACTGTTACCCAGTTACCCTCCTCCCGTGGTCCCGGTGTGACCACCTGCCGATAGCTCCTGTCAATGACCTCCTCACTATCCCTAACCCGGCGAAGGTCCTCGAGCTGCAATTCCAGTTCCCTAACATGGTCCCTTAGGAACCGCAGCTCAACACACCCAGCACAGATATGGTCGTCCGGGAGGCTAGGAGCCTCCAGGACCTCCCACATCCTACATTGGGAACAACATACTGGCCTGACAGTCATAATTGCCCTTTTAAACACAGGGAAAAAAGTGAATGAAGATTATTCCTCTCTGTTCCAAATTATTTCTACCAAGGTACCCGGAGAAAAGTAACTTATGAATAAAATTTTTTAAAAATAAGAAACTCACCCCTGCTCGCCCTTTCTGCCTAAGCCCGATGAGCCAAAGCCCCTCAGTTCTCACTCAGCTCCGTCTCACTCCGCTGCCCGCTAGATAGTGGGACCTGCCTTTTAAACCTCCTCTGCACTAAAAAAAAACTCAAGAGACCCTTCCCAGTAAACCCCGCGGCCACTGCCGGTTGCGCGCCAAAATTTAAAACTAAATTAAATAAATAACTAACACCCGCGGAAAAGTACTTAAAACTAATTCTTACCCCAAAAATCCTGTCACCAGTCACAGCTCTGCCTTTCTCCACAGCAACAAGAGCTTAAGAACTTGGAGCAGGAGTGGGCCATTTGTCCCCTCGAGCCTGCTCCGCCATTCAATAAGATCATGGCTGATGTTTTCAGGAAAACTTCACACAAATGATCAGTCGGCGCATTCTCCTTTGCCTGTGTGTGATCTTGTGTATTCTGACAGTCTCTCGCTGTTTTTGTGTGTATTTCTGTTATTGTTCCATTCTTGGTGTTTCGACAGTGGAATTGTGCCGCTAGGCGGAGCTGCTGGGCACATTTGCTGTCATTAAACAGCAATACGAAAGTGATTTTTTTTGCTTTGCTGTAGCGCAACAATAATAAACAGAACCTTGTTGGTAGATAGCAGAGTGGCGCAGCGGAAGCATGCTGGGCCCATAACCCAGAGGTCGATGGATCGAAACCATTCTCTGCTATTTACGTTTTCAGGATCAGTTAAAACAAAATTGCTGCTCTCCGCAAGTATCACTGCTATTTCTTTACATGCTACAGTTATTTTCATCAGCTCTCGCCTGCAATAAACAACTTAGTTTGCAACATGCTCACTGTTGTAAATGCCACAAAGACAGGTTTTCTCTTTTTATCTCAGGGCATTTATGACACAGAGAAATGACCAAAAAATCATAGAATCCCTCTAGCGCTGAAGAAGGCCATGGGGCCCATCGAGACTGCACCAACTCTCCGACAGAGCATCCCACCCAGGCTCTTTACCCACAGCCCCACGCATCCACCCCGCTAATCTACTTAACCTGCACTTAACAGGCACAATCTAGCATGGCCAGCCCACCCAGCCTGCACATCTTTGGACTGTGGAAGGAAACTAGAATATCTGGTTTCCAGACATAGCTTGCCTGGGTAAATGCAGCTTCAAGAACACTAGCCGTTTGACACCATCCAGTACAAAATATCTGACTTAATTTGCTTCCATCCACAAACATTCAATCCCTCCAACACCGACAAAAAGGGACAGAAGTGTGCACTATCCAAAAGATGCACTGCAGGAATTCACAAAGGCTCATTTGACAGCACCTTCCAAACCCACCTTGACTGTGGCCTGGAAGGAAAAGATGGACTTTAACCTGGTGTTGTTAAACTTCTTACTGGAAGGAAAAGGGCAGCAGACACATCAGAACAACACCACCTGGAATTCTCCCTCCATACAACTCACTATCCGGACTTGGAAATATATTCTCATTCCTTCAGCGTCAGCAGATAAGAATCCAGGGAGTTTGCATTCCACCCACCCCACCCCCTCCCCCCAAACAGCACTGTGGGTGTACCTGCATGACATTGATGCCAGCAGTCGAAGCATGCAGTTCAGATGAGCAATAAATCCTGACCAAACCAGCAATGCCCGAATCTGAAGAATGCACAAAATGAAATAAAAACAACTGATCAAAAAGGTTCCTCCTCATCTCCGTCTTAACTGGGAGATCATTTTTTTAAAAATCTGCTCTTCTGGTCCCATTGTCAGTGTAATTCTGAGCACAATCGGGATTGTTTAGTCAACGTTATCCCATTGCAGAATCATATTGTGCAGTAGTGACCTGCCTGGTGGTGTATATGGTACGATTTGTCCCTATGATTCACTGCATCCCCGTAGATATGAGTTGCCCAAGTCACACAATCAGTGTTAGAATTAATTCACATGTTTCAGTATCTGGTACCATTCTGTATCTGAATTTGTCTGGCGTTTTTTCTGAGGGTGTCTCACACTCATGAAGTGTGTGAGTGTGGGATCATTCTAGATCTGTCAATGCCTCTCTATGTCTGTGATAATTTTATATAAATGTTGGAGTCATCAATACCTTTAAGTCCCCTGGTGCTGTTTGTGAAACATATGCTTTATGTTCCCTGGTACTGTTTGTAGAACATCAGCTTAATGCTGTACCTATCAGCGGAACTAATTATGTTTGCAAGTCTATACTGCTGTTTAAAGTGATGGTTTCAGTTGAGATTTTTCAGTCACATCTCTCTCTCTCTCTGATAGACCATTTGTATTCATTACTCAATGTGAGACTGGGCTTCTTTCCAAATCTCTCAGTGATACAATTGGTGTGTGTAATGTTTTTCGTGTCATTCATGACAGCTCCAATGAGTGAGTGCAGTGAAATCATAGAAATCATAGAATCATAGAAATCATAGAACAGCCTGTATTTTTCCTGTAAAAAAAGCCTGTAATCATAGAACAGCCTGTATTTTTCAGCTCCTGACACTGAACACGTGATTGAGAACGATTCTCTTATCTATCAGTCTTTGCTATTTAGTGTTAGTTTGGGATGAATTAAATCACATTCAGTCCCTGGGGCTATTTATAAGTTTGGATTAATTCCAAATAACTCTCCAGCACAGAAACAGGCCACTGATGCAGTAGGTTTTAAACAGACAATGTGAGTGAGTTTCGGTCCAGCAATAAATCTCTGTCAGTGTGAACACAATTGTGAAAGATAATGTATCCTTCAATCTGATACTGGATTGCTCTGCAAGTTTCACTTAGGTTGTTCACCTTGATTTGATCTGTGACACTCAGTCGGATTCCGAATAAGAATTTTGACATGAATACAAAATGGAGTCCAACCTGGAATTGGACAGTGTCTTCCATCTGGCCCAATGTGAGTGAGGATTTAGGATGAGTTAATAATTTATATTTCAGTTCACAGTCATCAAATTGATATTGCAACTTTTAGTTTCATAATCTGAGTGAGTTTTCAACTGGAATCTGAGTTGTATCCCAGGTTAGACGAGCTTTCAGAATATCCCAATCTGAGAATCTGTACTTCAGATTTGGATTTGTATCGAATATATTTGTGAGGACTCACTATGAGGATTAGTACAGTAACTTCTAAACCCCTGATGTGGGTGATATGACTGGTATTGATCTCGAATCTCAGAGTGCATTATTAAGGTTAATTGTCTAATTTTTAACCGAAAACCATCTGTCAGTTATATCTGATATTTAATTTGGAGGTGAGGCTGCACTATTGTGGGATTGACACAGTGATGATCTGATTGTGGATGACAATTTGGATTGGGCTTTATGGATCCCCCTATCAGTGGTACAGTGGAGTTTAATTTAGATAAATGCAAGGTGATGCATTTTCATAGATCGAATCAGGGCAGGACCTACTAAGTTAATGGTAGGGCGTTGGGGAGAGTATAGAACAAAAAGATCTAGGGGTACATGTTCACAGCTCATTGAATGTGGAGTCACAGGTGGACAGAGTGGTGAAGAAGGCATTCGGCATGCTTGGTTTCATTGGTCAGAACATTGAATACAGGAGTTGGGACGTCTTTTGAAGTTGTATCAGACATTGGTAAGGCCACATTTGGAATACTGTGTATAGTTCTGGTCACCCTAATATAGAAAGCACAGAAAAGATTTACTCGGATCCTCCCAGAACTTGATGGTTTGAGTTATAAGGAGAGGCTGGATAGACTGGGATTTCTTTCTCTGGAGCATAGTCGGCTTCGGGATGATCTTATAGAGGTCCATAAAATAATGAGGGGCACAGGTCAGTTAGACAGTCAATATATTTTCCCAAAAGTAGGGGAGTCTAAAACTAGAGGACATCGGTTTAAGGTGTGAGGGCAGCGGTACAACCGGGAAGTGAGGGGCAATTTTTTCACACAGAGTGTGGTGAGTGTTTGGAACAAGCTGTCAGAGGTAGTCGTGGAGGAGTATAAAATTTTGTCTTTTAAAAAGTGTTTAGACAGTTACATGCGTAAGTGGCTATCGAGGGACATGAGCCAAGTGCGGGCAATTGGGACCAGTTTAGCCGTTAAAAAAGGGTGTCATGGACAAGTTGGGCCGAAGGGCCTATTTCCATGCTGTAAACCTCTGTGACTCGATGGTACTGAGTTTGATTTGATTACTTCTTGTTACATGAATTGGTATGCAGTGAATATCTTGTTTATTGCGCGCTAGACAGACAGAGCATACCGTTCATGGAGTAGATAGGGGAGAACGAAAGGAGAGGGTGCAGAATGTAGTGTTAACAATCCATTTGCTTGGAGTGGGGTTCAAACCCATGGGATCTATAAATCCAACGCCTTAACCACTCGGCCATCCTGGTCCGAGAGCTGGGCATGATATGGCCACAACTCCTGTCTCTGCTGCTGTTTGAGCAGTGACTTGAAAAGGCGTCTCTGGAATTATTATTATTATTATTTTTTTATACTTTTCCAATTCAATCAAATCAAATCCAATTCGGACTCTCAACAAGTTGAGACATTTCAGATCCAGGCTGACAAGACAGGGCGAGCGACCAAACCACCCTGTCCTGGGCCTGATCTACATGAGCCAAGCTGATTGGAGAAGGGGGAGGTTCTTCCTCCAAGACTTGAGCTAATTTGCATCTAAGCCAAAAGGCCGAGATGCCGCTTTTAAAAATTGCTTCATATGAAACATATGAAGCCTCAGCGCAACCCAATGACCTCGACCAAGCGCGGCCGACAATGGGGTGCCGACCATACACTTGATCTTAGCCAAAAGGCCGAGGCGTCTGGAATTATTTCTGCTGTCTGAGACTGTGGAACTGATGAGCTCCGTCAGTGACAATGCACGGACTGTATGTGAGAAGGTGCTGGCGACTCTCTTCTCTGTAACTTGTGCGGAGGAAATATCATTTATTATGGTTCATTCAAATATTTGTCTTTGGAAACAAAGTACATTCAATAACTCAAATCCAGATTCAGTTTAATCTCTATTAATAATCATTGTGAGCGGTTTGTGAGGCTGCAGCCAGACTCCAGCTCTGATTGGTCACTCACATTTCAATCACATTCTTAACCAATCGGAGAGCCAGGGAGAAGAAATGGGAGGGTTTGATTGGTTCACATTTTCAAATTGGAAAAACCCGCCAATTTCAGTGCAGGAAAAATACAAAACGCCTGAATGTTCAGGAAACTATTTCAATCTCACACTTTATAATCTGTTTATTGTATTTTCCCTCACACAATCATGGCGCTATTTTAGGAACAGTTTGAATTTCTCAATCTCTTATCTGCAACCGGCGGTAATCAGACCCCGTTCAGCAATTTAAAACGGAGCAAATCTCAGCTCACTGGAAAAGCAGAAACATAGAGATTACCAACCAACTCCTTCACACAGGCTTCACAGGGACAGAGGGAAACGGCTGATTTCTGATCTTCTCCCCTGAAAGCGGACGGGAATGTTACAATGGGAAGTACGGAGAGAATCCCCGGCCCGATCCCGCCGGTGGAACAGGCAGCTTTGTGTCCGGAGAATAGGGAGCGCCGGGGGAGGGAGATCTTAAAGCGCTGCAATGGACTGTGTGTGCAGAAATCTCGCTGATTCCGTCCTCTGGGAAAACTGCGGAATAAACAGATCAACCCGAGAATAACCTCTTCATTCCCGTCTTTACTCTGTTCCGGGAGCGGCTCCCAGATCACCCGAAATAACGAATAAATAATCGTATTATGAATTTAATTCTGCTGCTGCGAAACGGTGAATATAGGTATCATTAAATCTAAAGAACTACCTTCCGATGTGGTGTTTCTCCTCATTGTCCATCATAAATCCCAGACGAGAATTTAACATCCGCGCTCAGTTCAGTTTGATTGTCCCTTCAATGTGAAAGTGTGTGTGAGGGGCGGGTATGAAGTCCCATTCACAGCATTCTGCACCGGGACAAATCTCTATCCTCCAGAAAGACATTTCTCATTCACTCAATAAGGGAAAAGATGGCGCAGCTTTTTCACAGAGATTGTGGATGGCTCTTAAAAGAGCCGTTGTGTTTGGGATGTTTTTTCAGTCCATGGGGAGTTTTACTTGGAGCTGGTGTACTTGGTCACCGCCTTTGTCCCTTCCGATACGGCGTGCTTGGCCAGTTCCCCGGGCAGCAGCAGGCGCACGGCGGTCTGGATCTCCCGGGAGCTGATGGTGCTGCGCTTGTTGTAATGGGCCAGGCGGGAAGCCTCACGCGCGATGCGCTCGAAAATATCGTTCACGAACGAGTTCATGATGCTCATGGCCTTGGAGGAGATGCCGGTGTCGGGGTGAACCTGCTTCATCACTTTGTAGATGTAGATGGAGTAACTCTCCTTCCTCGACCTTCGCCGCTTCTTGCCGCCCTTTGTTCCCGGTTTCTTAATCACTTTCTTCGCTCCCTTCTTGGGAGCTGGTTTTGATGTTGGTTTCTTCTCATCAGCCATCTTCAATTTCACACAGAAATAAAGCAAACCCCTTCCGAGCGCTGATTAAATAGACAGTCCCACAGATCTATGCTAATGAGGAATTGGGAAAGCAATGGTTGTGATTGGACATTTTGAAAGTTATTACAGTCACTTATCGGATTCAATTGAGTGGATATGAAAACAGACCAATCAGATTGAGGGGTTTCCGCCAATCACAAGCCCCCTTACCACAATCAGGAAGAACATTTCACAAAGAATCTCCAGCGCCAGTTTCTCAGTGTGTAAAGATCCACCGGGAAATGTCGCCTGGCTGTCGGTGTGAGGGACCCTTCTCCACAGAGGGACTGTGCGGGAGTGTGGGATTCCTTCCGGAGCTGTGAATCTCTGGTAATGTGTGTGTGTGTGATTTTTTCACTCTCTGACACAGTGTGTGTGTGTGTGGGATTTACTCACTCTCTGATACACTGTGTGTCTGTGTGGGATTAATTCACTGTTTGTAAGTATGGAGTACATTATGTGAGTTTGGAAATCATGTATCTGACTTGCTCTGACCATGTTTGAGTGTTGGATGCATTCTATATTTGAGTATTGGACTCATTTGTTTCTGGGGATTCATTGTGTATCTGTTCGATAGTGAGGCATGTGAGTGAGTGTATTGATTCTCTCCCTGGGAATATAAGGCAGTGCTGAATTAACTGTGCATGTGTCACATACACCATGCTGAACTTATTCTGTACTTGTCACTTTCTGGAACTGTATGTAAAAGAGATTCACCCTGTCACTGTCATTCTCTAACACTGTACGTCAGTGTGAAATTGATTCAGTCTGGGCTTCTTTGTCTGAGTGTGAACTTCTCATCCACTGTCAGTGCCTGGTACTGTGTGGGAATGTGAGTTTAACTCTGTACCTGTTAACATCTGCTGCTGTAAGGGTGCACGGATCTCAATCTGTATCCGTCAGTCTCTGGTGCTGAATGGGTGTGTGGAGTTCATTCTGTATCTGTCAGCCTTTGGTACCAAAAGAAAATATGCGGAAAATCTCAGCAGGTCTGGCAGCATCTGTAAAGAGAGAAACGAACTGATGTTTCGAGTCCAGATGACCGTTTGTCAAACCTTTGACCCGGAGAGAAGGGGGGGGGGGGGCGGCAGGGGGCGAGAACAAATAACAATACAGCACAGGAACAGGCCCTTTGGCCCTCCAAGCCCGCGCCGCTCCCTCGTCCCAACTAGATCATTCTTTTGTATCCCTCCATTCCCACTCCGTTCATGTGGCTATTTAGATAAGTCTTAAATGTTCCCAGTGTGTCTGCCTCCACCACCTTGCCCGGCAGCGCATTCCAGGCCCCCACCACCCTCTGTGTAAAATACGTCCTTCTGATATCCGTGTTAAACCTCCCCCCCCCCCAACCCCCCCTCACCTTGAACGTATGACCCCTCGTGAACGTCACCACCGACCTGGGAAAAAGCTTCCCACCGTTCACCCTATCTATGCCTTTCATAATTTTATACACCTCTATTAGGTCACCCCTCATCCTCCGTCTTTCCAGTGAAAACAACCCCAGTTTACCCAATTTCTCCTCATAACTAAGCCCTTCCATACCAGGCAACGTCGTGGTAAACCTCCTCTGCCCTCTCTCTAAAGCCTCCACGTCCTTCTGGTAGTGTAGCGAACAGAACTGGGCACAGTATTCCAAATGCGGCCGAACCAACGTTCTATACAACTGCAACATCAGACCCCAACTTTTATACTCTATGCCCCGTCCTATAAAGGCAAGCATGCCATATGCCTTATTCACTACCTTCTCCACCTGTGATGTCACCTTCAAGGATCTGTGGACTTGCACACCCAGGTCCCTCTGCGTATCTACACCCTTTATGGTTCTGCCATTTATCGTATAGCTCCCCCCTACGTTAGTTCTACCAAAATGCAACACTTCGCATTCATCTGGATTGAACTCCATCTGCCATTTCTTTGCCCAAATTTCCAGCCTATCTATATTCTTCTGTAGCCTCTGACAATGTTCCTCACTATCTGTAAGTCCAGCCATTGGAAGTGGGGGAATGGACAGAAGTGAGGGGTGGAGAGAATTGGGGGAGGTGGAGAGAAGGGGGAGGCAATGTCAAAGCCACGTTCTTAACGGGGGAGGCAATTCATAGACAGGTTCTGAACAAGGCCAGGGGGACACAATGGCAAGAACTCATTATTCAACATTGTTGCTGTTTTTCACTCCCAAACCGCCGGGAAGGTGCCTCATTTAGTTCCCATCTCCCAATGTTTGTTATTATTATTGTACAATGAACAGCGGAAATGTAACTGCACAATAACCAGGAGAGCAGCCGTACAAACAAGATCTACTGTCGGCAGCAGGTTTGGAGTGGGAAGGAGAGGGTTTACAAAGTGGCTGCTTGTTTATTTTTCGATATTTGTTCAAAGTGGGAGCAGGAAATAGATATCTGACCCGTGCAAAAGTTACTGCTGCTTCGCACAGCTCAACTCAATCAGCAGTGCATGGATTGGGCTGTTTCTGAATGTCACAAAATTGTTTTAAACTCACCGCAAACACCCAGTGAGCAAAAGCAGTTTGGTGTATTACTGAAGTGATCTCAAATATTGTTTGTGCTGATGGATTTCCTTTTACCCAGGTTCCTAAATAATTGTTATTTGTGAAGATATATCGACAACTTTTGTACCTTTTATTTCATCTGTTCCTCAGTTAAGTTAGTTATTTTTCTTTTTACAGGCAGATATTTGTTGGTCTCAGATGATTCCTTGGCACAAGCACAATTTCATCAAGCCAATTCCAACACAAAGCAGTTCCAGTATCATTCACATAGCACAGAGATACTGCCAACTCGTTGGGTTCACTGTCACAAAGAGAAGTATTCAGCCCCATACTGTTTGCAAGGTAAGAGACAACTTTTCAATCCAAGAGTTGAACAGGAAAAGAGGCTTTTTTTTATTTCCTTCCCCACCAATGTGGGACATAGGATCAGGAGTTGACCATTCAGCCCATTGAGCCTGCACCACCATTCAATCTGATTATGGCTGACCATCTCCTTCAATGCCCTTTCCCCTCTCTATCCCCAATTTCCCTTTTTGACATTAAGATTTAGAAATCTGTCAATGTCCATGAATATTTACTCTGTGTGTGAACTTCCACAGCCCTCTGAGCTACAGAATTCCAAAGGTTCACAACGCTGAGTAAAGAAAAATGCAGATCTCGGTCCAAAGAGGATTTGCCCTTATTTTAAAATTGTGTCTAGACTCCCAACCAGGGGAAACATCTCGCCTGCATCTACCATGTATACCCTTTTAAATACTTTGTTGTTTTCAGTGAACTACAGGCCCTGTTTCCCCAGGATTTCTTCATAAGACAGTCCCACCATTCCTGGAACAAATCTGCTGAACGGTCATTGCACTCCCTCTGAGGCAATAATATTCTTCGTAAGGTGAGGGGACCGAAACTGCACACAGTATTCCAGATGCAATCTAATAACACTGCTATACAATTAAACCAAGGCTTCACTACTCCTCCTGTACTCAGATCCTCTTGCAATAAAGACCAACGCACCATTAACCTTCCAAATTACCTGCTTCATTTCTTTGTTAGCCTCCACTGACTTATTAATGAGGATACACATGTCCCTTTGTACATCGACACTTTCTAATCTCTTAGCATTGAAGAAATACTCTGAACATCTGTTCCTTCTGCGAAAATGGAAAATCCCGCACATTCCACTTGATATTCCATCTGCAATGTTCTGAACCTCTCACTACTTCTGTCCAAATCCTCCTGAAGCTTCTTTGTATCTTTCTCCCAACACACATTCACGTCGAGCTTTGTGTCAAGTGCAAACTTCTCAATATTACATTTGGCTGACAGGTAGATCCATCAATCACAGGATTTTAACAAAACACACCACTCACAGATATAAAACATTGTGTCATGTTGGTCACAAATTGAATAAGAATTCATAGCCAGAATAGACAAAAAATAATGTTGTGATACTAAAAAAAATTGCAATTAATTACCTCAGAATATAGGCATTGATACATTTTGTAAACCAATCCAAAAATCTCAATGAGTGAAACTGAAAGATGCAATGACAATTCTGTTACTGCAAACTGCAGTAATTAATTACCAGGTTATGTATCCAAATGTTACCATTCACAGAGCTATGAATTGAATACCATTTGCACAACTTAAAAACAGCTACTGAATATAACCCATGACTGTAAAATGTACCCAAATCCATGTGATAAATTGAATCAAATGGCAAACAAATATCAATGCATTATGTTTTAAATAAATAGTTTCTAACACAGTGCCTGAAATGCATGTAAATTTAAAGTGCCAAAGTATCCCACATTTCAATACATCACAAGGAACAACTGTATGAGGATTGATTCCTACACTCACATAGATAACGAGAGAATCACAGATGTAAATTTAGTCCTACATTCACAAATTCCCAAGAGACAGATGGAAGAACAAGGAATTCCATAACATACTCGGGAATGACAACTACAGAATGATTCTTACACCCAAACGTTCATCAGAGGAAAAGTGAAACAAAATGAACTCCACACTCAGACTATATCAGCAAGTAACATTTACAGAATGAATCCTGTAGTCATACACAGCACCACAGGAACAGAGATGCAGAAGGAAAATAACTTCGAGCTGCTGTACCAGGGATGGATACAAACAGTATGAATCACACACTCATGTTCTTACTCAAAATCTGAAGACTGCAAAACTGAAATCAAACTCATGTTGACTTCATGGCAAACTGAGGAACAGAATTAACCCCATATTAACATACAAAAGCTGAGGCTGACATAGTGCCAGAGTCACAAAATCATGTTCAGCTAATCTCACACATGCAGACTGACAATAGAGACAAATACATGATAAAAATTTATTTTGTATACAGTGTCCAATACTTACAGGCACAAAATTAATCTCATTCTTTATAAGAGATGGAGAGATGCAGATTGAGTCCCACACTCAGCCTCACTGAGTTGTTGCAGTGTATCTCACGGATGGTACACATTGTGCACCAGTGACTGAGGAATTAAATGCTGAAGCTGGTGTGCAAGTGAAACCCAAAACATTATTTTGTTTTTGAGATTCTTTCATGTTGTCGGAGATGCACTTACCCAGTGAGTGGAGAGTATTCCATCTCTGACCTGACATGAGGCTTTTCAATTGTGGAAAGCCTTTGGGGAAATAAATGGTCAGTCAGTAGCTGTGGACATGCTCTGCTCTATTTTTAAAGCCACAGTCACATTGTGACAGGATACGAAAAGAACCTTGTACTCATTTCTCATTAATTACAGTCACAAAATGATGACCATGCTGAAACATAATTAAAGATGTGAATTGTGAGGAAGAGTAGGCCATTCAGCTCTTTGAGCCCATATTGTCACACAATGAGGTCATGGCTGATTTTCCACATCAGCACCATTTCCCTGCTCTGTCGCCATATCCTCTGATGTTACTAATACGTAGAAATCTATCCATCTCACTCATGAACTTAATCAACAAGTAAGACTCCACAGCCCATTGGAGTGATAATTCCAAAGAATCACCCACTCAGTGAAATAATTCCTCCTCATCTCAGTCCTAAATGAGCTGCCCCTTATTCTGAGTCTGTATCCTTTGGTTCCAAACACACCAGCCAGGGAAAGCATACTTCCTGCTTCTACCCTCTTGGGCCCTGTAAGATTGTTGTATGCTTGAATGTCAGCAACTCTCATTCTTTTAAATGCCAGAAAATAAACACCTGTTGTTTCTTGTTTTTACTCATACAACAATCCCTCCAACCAAGAAATTCATTTCGTGAACCTTCATTCCACTCCCTTTATGGCAATCATATCTTTCTTTAGGTAAAGAGAACAATACTGCACACAATAGTCCAGCTGCTGTCTCAGCAAGACTATATAATTATGGAATACTCTGCATTTCTGAATGGAGGGCTGTGACAAGTGGTGTTCCTTAGGGATCAGTGCTGGGACCTTTGCTGCTTGTAATATATATAAATGACTTGGAGGAAAATGTAACTGGATTGATTAGTAAGTTTGCGGATGCCACAAAGGTTGGTGGATTTGCGGATGGTGATGAGGACCATCAGAGGATACAGCAGGATATAGATCAGATGGAGACTTGGGCGGAGAGATGGCAGATGGTGTTTAATCCGGACAAATGTGAGGTAATGCATTTTGGAAGATCTCATACAGATAGGAAATATACTGTAAATGGCAGAACCCTTGGGAGTACTGATAGGCAAAGGGATCTGGGTGTACAGGTAAACAGGTCACTGAAAGTGGCAATGTAGGTGGAGAAAGTAGTCAAGAAGGCATACGGCATGCTTGACTTCATCAGCCGGGGTATTGAGTTTAAAAATTGGCAAGTCATGCTGACGCTTTACAGAACCTTAGTGAGGCCGCCCTTGGAATATAGTGTTCAATTCTGGTCGCCACACTACCAGAAGGATGTGGAGGCTTTGGAGAGGGTACAGAAAAGATTTACCCGGATGTTGCCCGGAATGGAGGGCATTAGCTACGAGGAGAGGTTGGAGAAACTTGGTTTGTTCTCACTGGAGCGACGAAGGTTGAGGGGAGACCTGATAGAAGTCTACAAGATTATGAGAGGCATGGACAGAGTGGATAGTCAGAAGCTTTTTCCAAGGGTGGAAGAGTCAATTACTAGGGGGCATAGCTGTATGGTGCGAGGGGCAAGTTTTAAGGGATATACGAGGCATATTTTTTACACAGAGAGTGGTGGGTGCCTGGAACTCGTTGCCGGGGGAGATAGTGGAAGCAGATACGGTAGTGACTTTTGAAGGGCGTTTTGACAAGTACATGAATGAGATGGGAATAGAGGGATATGTTCCCCGGAAGCGTAGGGGGTTTTCGTTAAGTCGGGCAGCATGGCTGGTGCAGGCTTGGAGGGCCGAAGGGCCTGTTCCTGTGCTGTAATTTTCTTTGTTCTTTGTTCTTAGTACAGTAAAACATCTTTACCCCGTATTCAAAACATCTTGTAATAAAGGCTTACATTCCATTTTCCTTCTTAATTGCTTGTTCTAGCTGCAGATTAGTTTTCTGTGACTCATGAACAGGAACAGTCAAGTGCTTTTGAATTTCAACACTTTCAAGCCCCTCATCATTTAAGGAATACTCTGCACATTGCATTCCATCTGCAAAATTGTTGCCCACTCTCTTAGCCACTTCAAATCCCCTTGAGGAGTTTTTGCCTCCTCTTCACAACTCACACTTCCAGCTTATTTTGTGCATTCTCCAAAGATTGATATAGATTGTGAATGTTGGGGCCCAAGCACTGATCCTTGTTGTATCCTACTTGTCATTGTCTGCTAACTTGATATGACCTATTTATATTTATTCTCCGTTTTCTGTCCTTTAACCAGTTCTCAATCCAGGCCAGTATTCAGCATGTGTTCTGATTGTGTTTATTAACCTCTTGTGTGGAAACTTATCAAAGGATTTCTGAAAATGTAAATATACCACAACAGCTGGTTACTCCTGATCTGTTCAGTTAGTTGCATCCTCAGATCTCCAACAGGTTTGCTAAACCTGATTTCACTTTCATCAGACCATCAGGAACTGTTAAAAATAGAAACATAGAAGATACAAGCAGGAGTAGGTCATTTGGCCCTTGGAGCCTGCTCCAACATTCGTTTTGATTGTGGCTGATCATCAAGATCAATATCCTGTTCCCGCCTTCCCCCCATATCCCTTGATCCCTTGAATCCAAAGAGCTATCTCAAATTTACTCCACAGATTGACCGAGGTCTGGGTGAAGAAATTTCTCCTCCCCTTTCTCCTCACCTCAGGTCATGTTTCCTGGATTTGTTGTCACCTAACAGAGAAGCAAAGAAACTAGAGGTAGGAAACAGAATACTGTATTTGCAATCAGCAAATTGACAAGAACAGCATAAAACACTGCTACTCATAAAATACAGTAAGAAGTTTAACAACACCAGGTTAAGGTCCAACAGGTTTATTTGGTAGCAAAAGCCACACAAGCTTTCGGAGCTCCAAGCCCCTTCTTCAGGTGAGTGGGAATTCTGTTCACAAACAGAGCATATAAAGACACAAACTCAATTTACATGAAGAATGGTTGGAATGCGAATACTTACAACTAATCAAGTCTTTAAGAAACAAAAGAACGTGAGTGGAGAGAGCATCAAGACAGGCTAAAAAGATGTGTATTGTCTCCAGACAAGACAGCCAGTGAAACTCTGTGGGGGTTACAAATAGTGTGACATGAACCCAATAGCTCGGTTGAGGCCGTCCTCGTGTGTGCGGAACTTGGCTATCAGTTTCTGCTCAGCGACTCTGCGCCGTCGTGTGTCGCGAAGGCCGCCTTGGAGAACGCTTACCCGAATATCAGAGGCCGAATGCCCGTGACCGCTGAAGTGCTCCCCAACAGGAAGAGAACAGTCTTGCCTGGTGATTGTCGAGCGGTGTTCATTCATCCATTGTCGCAGCATCTGCATAGTTTCCCCAATGTACCATGCCTCGGGACATCCTTTCTTGCAGCGTATCAGGTAGACAACGTTGGCCGAGTTGCAAGAGTATGTACCGTGTACCTGGTGGATCCAGCGTTCTCCAAGGCGGCCTTTGCGACACACGACGGCGCAGAGTCGCTGAGCAGAAACTGATAGCCAAGTTCCGCACACACGAGGACGGCCTCAACCGGGATATTGGGTTCATGTCACACTATTTGTAACCCCCACAGAGTTTCACTGGCTGTCTTGTCTGGAGCCAATACACATCTTTTTAGCCTGTCTTGATGCTCTCTCCACTCACGTTCTTTTGTTTCTTAAAGACTTGATTAGTTGTAAGTATTCGCATTCCAACCATTATTCATGTAAATTGAGTTTGTGTCTTTATATGCTCTGTTTGTGAACAGAATTCCCACTCAGCTGAAGAAGGGGCTTGGAGCTCCGAAAGCTTGTGTGGCTTTTGCTACCAAATAAACCTGTTGGACTTTAACCTGGTGTTGTTAAACTTCTTACTGTGTTTACCCCAGTCCAACACCGGCATCTCCACATCATGACTCATAAAATACAGCAGCTACAGAGTACAACCCACATCTTCCTCACACTGACAGGAAAAATAATACTCACATTGCAACAATTAACAGATTCTGCATAAAGACACGCGGACCTTGTGGTGAACCATCGTTGGTTCCCACTAGATAGTACTGAGCCAGGGTCTGGCCAGTACTACAAGTATGTATATATGTTGCTGTTGGGGTTAGGGATGGGTTGTTCTACTTGTTGCTGTTGGGGTTAGGGTTGGGCTGTTACACCTTGTGTTATAGTTATTGTGGTACATCCCAGTCGGGCTCCGCCTCCTGGGAGAGGTAGAAAGGTCTCTGCTCTGTCTGGGACCCCTCAGTCTGGGATCGTGTATATAATTAGTAGCTTCATTGTTACAGCAAATAAAATCCTTTATTTCCTGAGCATCTCAAGCCTCGTGTGTGATAACGTGCATCAGACCTACCGCACACTGACAGCAGGACCTTCTTGAAATCCTTCCAGGCCAGAAACAGAGAGGGACAGAATAAAGCCCGTTGTAATAAAGCAGAAAATGACTGGCACAGACTGAAATCCATATTTATGTTTCAGGAACTTATAAACAATCCACACCTCGCTAGCAGAGTGTACTAGATGTTGAATAAAGAACATGCATAAGTTAATAGTCACGGTAGGCAGGATGGTGTCTCATCTCTATTTAATGCATTCGTGACTAAGTGACGTTTCATAGAATCCATACAGTACAGAAGGAGGTCATTCGGCCCATCGAGCCTGCATTGACCACAGTCCCACCCAGGCCCTTTCCCCGGAACCCCATGTATTTATCCTTCAATCCCATGACGCTAAGGGGCAAATGTTGATTCGTTGGTTAGTGTTGACTTTAATTTGTTCCAGTACAAGTTGTGAACCTTTGTCATGTGACCCTTTCAGATGGTCACTGGGCAATATCAACCTCATTGGGAACTGTAACATCACACATAACTGAGACCTTGAGAATTAGTGGTAGAGACACACTCCAAATAATAGAACAGCATATTTGGGAAAATACCAACACACTTATACCAAAGACTGTTATGCGTAGATTAAAAACTTACTCACATGGCAGAAATTAAAGTGTGCAGTGAAATAACACAAACAAATCCAAAACTGAGAAGCGCAGCTCGAAAAAAATCACAAGATTTTCCATTTCTGAAACCAACAGGTGGCAAATGAAATACAGAATAACATCCCGGAACCAACATACTGTAAAGCCCACACTCTCTTAAATACTGAATGTTATAGAGAAAATAAAACACACGGACATATACCAGAGATTGCATTTTCTGAATTAAATCTTAACATCACCGACCATAGACTGACAGAGATAGAAGCAACATAGAAATATCAGATTCTAATCGACACAGCATGAAACCCACTCGCACATCGCTAACAGAGAAGCAGTTTGAAATAGAATGTGTGTATCCTGTTGTGGAATCGCTCTCGCATTGTTCCATAACTGGTACCGAATAGATTCTGCACCTTTTGGTTTGACGTTTTAAGTTTCCTTTCGACTTTGATTTTGGTTCGGGCTGTTCCCCCCTTCCTTTTGGGGAGCCGCCCCTTTTACTTTGTCCCCAAGTTAATTTGAGTTCGTTTACTTGATTGGTGTCGAAAGAAATACCGAATAGATTCTGTTTCTGATCCCTCAATGTCATCCCCCCAGCACTCTAATAGTTGCTTTGAACAGTAAATCACCCTCCGGGATTGTTTGACTAATCGTCCCTGAACACCTTGCAGCCAGTAATGTCCAACTCTCATTCCACTCCTTCTTTCAGTCACTTTTCTGTTTTCGCCACAATGTTAGTGTCACATGTGGGACTTGTTGCTGCTGCTCATCAAACTTTTTCCCCTTTAACTCGCACAGCAGAGCTCGCATTAACCCCTGTCTGAGCCCAGATATTCTGCACTGCCAGCTCCCGGTGATGGGCGGAAGTAAAGCAGAGCTGTTGGTGCTGGTGAGGAAGGGGAAATGTATGAACAGTATCAGCAGTCTGATAGAGTGATGTGGGATTAGTAGCAGAGAGAATGCGCTGGTGCGTCAGAGGGAGTGAGAGGGTCAGGGGGTTGGGTGGATCGGGGCGGACAAGGGGAAAGGACGGATTGACAACATTGTGGATTTGAGCAGCAACCAATGTGTTTGGGTATCTAAAGTAACCAATCAGAGACAGCATCACGAATTGACATCGCTGTGAATGAGCCAATGGGGAACAGGTCTTTCAGCCATGCTTCATTAGCACAGGCCTCTGCTTTGGTCTATAAAAGAGTTCTGAGCGCGACTCAGTGATTCTGTGTCTGAAATTAACTGTGACAATGGTTGATGAGAAGAAAGCGCCGGTTTCCGAGAAATCATACAAACCCTACAGTACAGAAAGAGGCCATTCAGCCCATCGAGTCTGCATCGACCACAATCCCACCCAGGCCCTACCCCCATATACCTTACCTGCTAATCCCTCTAATCTACGCATCCCAGGACACTAAGGGGCAATTTTAGCATGGCCAATCAACCTCCCCGCACATCTTTGGACTGTGGGAGGAAACCGGAGGAAACCCACGCAGACACGAGGAGAATGTGCAAACTCCACACAGACAGTGACCCAAGTGGGCATCGAACCCAGGTCCCTGGAGCTGTGAAGCAGCAGTGCTAACCACTGTGCTACCGTGCCGCCAACCACTGTGCTACCGTGCCGCCAGAAGGGCGCCAAAAAAACGCAGAAAAAGCTGCCAGCAAAGGGCGGCAAGAAGAGGAAAAGATGCAGGAAGGAGAGTTACTCCATCTACAAAGTGATGAAGCAGGTTCACCCCGACACCGGCATCTCCTCCAAGGCCATGAGCATCATGAACTCATTCGTGAACGATATTTTCGAGCGCATCGCGGGTGAGGCTTCCCGCCTGGCCCATTACAACAAGCGCAGCATCATCAGCTCCCGGGAGATCCAGACCGCCGTGCGCCTGCTGCTGCCCGGGGAACTGGCCAAGCACGCCGTGTCGGAAGGGACAAAGGCGGTGACCAAGTACACCAGCTCCAAGTAAAACTCTCCAATGGACTGAAAAGCTCCCCAAACACAACGGCTCTTTTAAGAGCCACCCACAATCTGAAAAGGCTGTGTCATCCATTTAGTTTCAATTATTATTTTACGACGCAGCGTCTCGAACAATGATAATTGTTGTTTTTCAGGTTATCAATGACAGACACGGAGTAATGTAAGTCAACCGCCCGGTGGACCATTGGGTCTTAGTAATGTTTAAAATTAATTAACTGGTTCCTGACCCTCTCTGGGTTTAGATCTCAGACGCGTTGATATTTGGCCCCTTTCCCAGGCTTGAGAGAGAGAGCGCGAATGGAGCAAATGTCTCAATCATCGAATCCCTGCAGTACAGGGGGCCATTTGGCCCATCGAGTCTGCACCTACAACAATCCCTCACCCATCCTCGTAACCCGACATATTTATCCTGTTATCCCTCTCATACTGGGGCAATTTAGCATCCCAATCCACCCAACCCGCATATCTTTGGGCTGTGTGAAGAAAGCGGAGTGCCCGCAGGAAAACCACGCGGACTCGGGGGGGAGTGCAAACTCCTCAGTTTCCAGTTCTGTTCCAGTTTGGTCTCAATAATCGATCAGTTTATTCCCTATAAGCCCCGGTTGTGCAGGAACCCTCAGTCTCGACGAAGATGAAGAACAGCCCGTCCGTTTGCAGAACGATGTCAATGAAACTTTCTGGCGGCTGGTTCGAGAGTTTGAAAAAGAAAGAGATTAACCCCGAATGTATCCCGCATTCGAAAAGCAAATCTGCAACTTGGGATAAAATGTGAAATTGTGCAAACACAGACTGATGTTTTAAAAACGTTGTTGATAGATAGTTAATTATTGATGGGATTTGGTATTAACCGTATTTCTTGTTTGAGAAATATATCTGCGAACTTTCCAAAGTTGAACAATTTATTTTCGGCTTGTTTTCAGATAAACCCAGACTGAAAATCAGAGACTGCCAGATACAGGTTAACTATAGACTGGGGAAGTGTGAAAGGGAGATTCTTACATTACTCAAAATGAATTCACCATTACCGATTAGAATAATTTCCGAAACTCTTGTTATTTTCCGCTTTGGCGGCTTTTACAGTTTGAAATGAAATCGGTTCGAATCTGAGATTTTGGCGCCGTTATTTTCCGCCCTCACTTCGTGGGCTCTCCGGATTGGTGAGTTAAGCAGATTTCTGATTGGTCATATGAACAAGATGCTGAGAGGCAGCAACAAAGTGACCAATCAGCAATGTCCGCACCTCCATTCCTCCCGGAGCTATAAGAGAAGCGAAAGGGAGTGGGTTTCAGCATTCTTTGTGAGATTGTGCAGATGTCTGGAAGAGGAAAGGGCGGCGGGAAAGCTCGGGCCAAGGCCAAGTCTCGCTCCTCCCGGGCTGGACTGCAGTTCCCGGTGGGCCGTGTTCACAGGCTCCTGAGAAAGGGCAACTATGCTGAGCGTGTGGGTGCCGGAGCCCCGGTCTATCTGGCTGCTGTGCTCGAGTATCTGACCGCTGAAATTCTGGAGCTGGCCGGGAACGCGGCCCGGGACAACAAGAAGACCCGCATCATCCCCAGACACCTGCAGCTGGCCGTCCGCAACGACGAGGAGCTCAACAAGCTGCTGGGAGGGGTGACCATCGCTCAGGGCGGGGTGCTGCCTAATATCCAGGCCGTGTTGCTGCCCAAGAAAACTTCTGCGGCCTCGTCCAAGAGCAAGTGAAGCGACCATTCTTTAATCTGATAACCCAAAGGCTCTTTTCAGAGCCACTCACTTTATCTGGAAAAGGGTGATCTGTTTAACCGTCAGACACTGCACTGCTATTCACAGTAGAGCTGTTTCTCGCTTTGCTTTATCAATCCGTAGTTCGCCCTGTGCACATTATTGATGATGTGGAGATGCCGGCGTTGGACTGGGGTGAACACGGTAAGAAGTCTCACTTTAACCTGGTGTTGTGAGACTTCTTACCACATTATTGACCCAGGTGTTTTAATGCATGTAAATTTATGCTATTTATTGGAGAACATTTTACATATGTTGGAAATATCATTTCCAGCACCATGTCTGAGGTAATTATTTAAATGCAGGTACACAATTGCCCCAGAGTGAGAAACAGCATCAAAGATTGATGGCTGAAAAGCACCTCAAACTCAACGGCTCTTTTAAGAGCCACCCACAATCTGAAAAATCTGCGCCATCTTTTCCCTTATTGAGTTAATGAGAAATTTCTTTCTGGAGGATAGAGATTTGTCCCGTTACGGAATGCTGTGAATGGGACTTCATATCCGCCTCTCACACAAACACTCAGATTGAAGGGACAATCAAACTGAACTGAGAGCAGATTTTAAACCCCAGTCTGGGATTTGTGACGGACAATGAGGCCCAGCACAATATCAGGACGTAATTATTTACATTTAATGATAACTATATTCAGTTTCAGAATAAGGTTTCTTTTTCACTCCAGTTATCTGGGCACCGCTCCCGGAACAGAGTAAAGGCGGGAATGAAGAGGTTATTCTCGGGCTGATCTGTTTATTCCGCAGTTTTCCCAGAGGACGGAATCAGCGAGATCTTTGCACAAGCAGCGCCTGAGTTCATTGCAGCGCTTTAAGATCTGCCTCCCCCCGGCACTCCCTATTCTCCGGGCACAAACCTGCCTGTTCCACCGGCGGGATTGAGTCAGGAATTCTCTCCACACCTTCCATTGGAACATTCCCGACAGCTTTCAGGGGAGAGGATCAGAAATCAGCCGTTTCCCTCTGTCCCTGTGAAGCCTGTGTGAAGGAGTTGGTTGGTGATCTCTATGTTTCTGCTTTTCCAGTGAGCTGAGATTTGCTCCGTTTTAAATTGCTGAACAAGGTCTGATTACCGTCGGTTACAGATTAGAGATTGAGAAGTTCAAACTGTTCCTAAAATAACGCCAGGATTCTGTGAGGGAAAATACAATAAACAAATTATAAAGTGTGAGATTGAAATAGTTTCCTGAACATTCCGGCGTTCCGTTATTTTGTATTTTTCCTGCACTGAAATTGGCGGGTTTTTCCAATTTGAAAATGTGAACCAATCAAAACCTCCCATTTCTTCTCCCTTGCTCTCCGATTGGTGAAGAATTGGATTGACATGAGAGTGTCCAATCAGAGCTAGAGTCTGGCTGCAGCCTTGCAAATCGCTCACAATGATTATTAATAGAGATTAAACTGACGGAATCTGTATTTGAGATATTAAATGTACTTTGTTTCCACAGATAAATATTTGAAGAAACCAGATATTTCCTCCACAGGAGTTACAGGGAAGAATGTCCCAGCTCCTTCTCACAATTCCACAGTCTCCGAGAACAGAAATGATTCCAGAGGCACATTTTTAATCCAGCAATCAAACAGCAGGAATGGCAGACGCTGTGTCCCTATCACGTCTAGTTTTCGTACCAGGATGGCCGAGTGGTAAAGGCGTTGGACTTAAGATCCAATGGACATATGTCCGCGTGGGTTCGAACCCCACTCCTGGTAGAAGGATTTTTAACACTACATTCTGCACCCTTTCCTTCTCCCCTATATACTCTGCGAACGGTATGCTCTGTCTGTATAGTGCGCAAGAAACCAGAGTTTTCACAGCATAGTAATTATTTCTTGTCACAATAAGAAATCAAATCAATCTCAATACCGCTGACAGGGTGATCCATAAATCCCAGTCCAAACCATTATCAGATCATCACTGTGTCAATCCCACAATAGAGCAGCCTTAGCTCCAAATTATGTATCTGATAAAACCGTAAAATGGTTTTTTGGTTAAATGTTACACAATTAACCTTAATAATGTACTTTGAGATTCCAGTTAAATACCAGTCATATCACCCACATCAGGGGTTTGGAACTGGCAGTACTAATCGCCATGGTGAGTTCTCACAAATACATTAGATACAAATCTGAAAGACAATCTCAGATTGAGATATTCTGAAAGCGAGTATAACCTGAGATACAAACTCAGGTTCCAGTTGAAAACTCACCCAGATTATGAAACTAAAAGTTACAATATCAGTTTGATGACTATGAACTGAACCATAAATTATAAACTAATCCTCACTCACACTGAGCCAGATGGAAGACACTGTAGCAATTCCAGACTGAGCTCCATTTTACACTCATGTCAAAATTCTTACTCAGAATCAGACTGTCACAGATCAAATCAATGTGAACAACCTGAGTGAAACTTGCATAGCAATCCAGTATCAGATTGAAGGATACATTATCTTTCACAATTGTGTTCACAGTAACAGAGATTTATTGCTGGGCCGAAACTCACTCACATTATTTGCTTCATACCTACTGCATCAGTGGCCTATTTCTGTGTTGGAAAGTTATTTGGAATTAATCCAAATAGATCACTTGTCCCAGAGATTGAAGGTTATTTAATTAACCCCATATTCACACTAAATACCAAAGACTGATAAATAAGAGAATAGTTCTGATCACATGTTCAGCATCAACAGCTGAAAAGTACAGGCTGTTTACTGCACTCACTCACAGGAGCTGAGTCTGAGTGATATGAAATAAATCACACACACACCAATTGTATCACTGAGGGATTTGGAAACAACCAAAGGCTCACACAGAGTTACGGAAACAAATGGAAGATTAGATAGAGAGAGACGTGATTGAAAAATCCCAAATGAGACACACAATTTTAAACAGCACCATAGATTTACAAACATGATTAATTCCACTGACAGGAACAGCATGAAGCTGATATTCTGCAAACAATACCAGGGGAATTAAAACATATGTTCCATAAACAGCAGCAGGGGATTTAAAATTACTGATGTTTGCCACACTTATATAAAATGCTCACAGATATAGAGGCCATTGACAGGTCTAGAATGATCCAACACTCACACACTTTATAAGTGTCTGCCAGATACATATAACTGGCACTTTCAGAAATAACACCAGACAAATTCAGATACAGAATGGAACCAGATACTGAAACATGTGAATTGATTCCAACACTGATTATGTGTCTTGGGCAGCCCATACCGACGGGGATATGGTGGATCATGACGACAATTCCAGGCAGGTCTCTATTGCACAAATAAAAGCAAATTACTGTGGATGCTGGAATCTGAAATCAAAAGAGAAAATTCTGGAAAATCTCAGCAGGTCTGGCAGCATCTGTATGATGACAAAGGTCTTCGACAAAGGGTCATCTGGAATCGAAACGTCAGCTCTTTTCTGTCCATACAGATGCTGCCAGACCTGCTGAGATTCTCCAGCATTTTCTTTTTTGGTCGCTACTGCACAATGTGATTCTGCAATGGGGCAACACATACTAAATAATCCTGATTGTGCTCAGAATTACACTGAAAATGTGACCAGAAGAGCAGAATTTTATTTGAAAGATGTGACCTCCCCTTTAAGGCAGAGGTGAGGAGGAACCTTTTTGATCAGTTGTTTTTTTTTACTTTATCCATTCATGGGAAGAGGGCATCACTGGCTCGGCCAGGATTTATTGCCACCCATAATTGCCCTGGGGTAGGCGGTGCTGAACTGCAATCTTCAACTGCTGCTGCCAATGCCATATCGGTACACCCACAGTGCGTTTTGTTTTGGGGGGGGGGGGGATGTTGGGGAGTGGGAAGTTCCTGGACTCTGACCTACTGACACTCAAGGAATGGCGATATATTTCCAAGCCCTGATGATGAGTGGCTTGGAGGGAGATTTCCAGGTGATGTTGTTCTGATGCATCTGCTTTTCCTTTTCCTTCTCGGCTCTAGTCATGGTGGGTTTGGAAGGTTCTGTCAAATAAACCTTTGTGAATTCTGGCAATGCATCTTGTAGATGGTGTGCACTGCTGACCCTGTCTGTCAATGGTAACATAAGCCTTATTGTGACTAATAAATACACTTTAACTTTAACTTTTGGTGCAGGGAGTGACTCTTTGTGGATGGGAAACGAATTAAGTCAGATGCTTTGTACTGGATAGTGTCAAACTTCTAGTGTTGTTGGAGCTGCATTCACCCAGGCAAGTTACATCTGGAAACCGGGTACTCCGGCTTCCTTCCACAGTCCAAAGATGTGCAGGTTGGGTGGATTGGTCATTCTAGATTGCCCTTTGTGTGGTAAAAAGTGAAGGTTAGGTAGGTTAGCGGGGTGGGTGTGTGGGGCTCTGGCTATAGGACATGGATGGGATGCTCTGTCGGAGAGTCAGTGCAGTTTCAATGGGCCAAATAGTCTCCTTCAGCACTGTAGGGATTCTGTGATTTAAAGGTCATTTGACTGTCAGAACTGCCCTGAGGAAACTGGGAAAGCTGTTTGTAGCATTTACAGCAGTGAGCTTTTGCATATCAAATTGTTTATTGCATCGAGAGTTGATGAAAATAACTGTTTCCTGCAAAGAAATAGAAGAGACACTTGTGGGGAACTGCAAAATGTTTTTTTTTTCAAACTGCTCCTGAAAAGGTGAATAGCAGAAAATGGTTCCGATTCATTGACCTCTGGGTTATGGGCGCAGCACGCTTCCGCTGCGCCACTCTGCTATTACCTAACAGCTTCCTGCTTATTATTGTTGAGCTGTCGTAGGACAAAATGTCACTGTTGCATTGCTATTTAATGTCAGAAAATGAGGCAGCTCCGCCTAGCGGCACAATTCCATGCTTAACACACCAAGAATGGAACACACATAAAAGCAGCAAGAGACTGTCAGGAGACACAGACAAAGGAGAATGGACCGACTGATCATTTGTGTAAAGTGTTCATGAAAAGATCAGCCATGATCTTATTGAATGGCGGTGCAGGCTCGAGGTGTCAAATGGCCTACTGCTGCTCCACGCTTTTATAATCTCATATTCTTCTTTGGATCCAATACTATTAATTTATTTTGTTAGCCATGATTGGGGCACTTTCCAGTTATGTTTACGTGCCAGAAAGGAATGTATAACTCTTTCATTACATACAACTATGCCTTAAATATTAAACATTAAATATTAGCCATTGCCTATCGACCGTTATGTCATTTTATGAATCTATTAATCCGTAATCTATTTTAGCAAACTCACCTCTCATAACTTCCTCGTTTACTTTATTTAGGTTTGGGATTCTCGTTCAGGATTGGATCTGAGTCATGCTTCTGGACTGATGGGAGATGTTCCACAAAGCAGTCACTCAATCTACCAATGCAGAGCACATCATTAGCAGTGAAATTTTAGAAAAACTATAATGTTGCAAAAGCTATTTCTCCTGCATATAGACACTGAACTGTGAGGAAAGGTAATGCGACCTTCCAATCGGGAACTTCTGATATTTTTTCCCTTTCCTCAACCAATCCTCTCACCGCTCTGTGGCTGGCAGGGTTCTCAAGTGTGTCGCTCCCATGTCCCACACTTGGAACATTTCCAATCAGTTCACAATGATGATTGAATTTTTGATAAGAGTTTCGAGTCACCTGCCATTTTCATTCTGCATCTCACGCTCACATGGATCATTCTGTCCTGGGTCTTTCCTGGTGTTCAGAGCACCTCTCCTCCATTCAGATTTTTCTTACTTTATGTATCTGATGATTATCCCTTTCACTGTGTAACTAATTCTTATTATTTAATGCATCTGTGCATGTCACAGATATTCCATTTCGTTCTTTTTCACATGAGCCCCTCTCCTCTCCATTTGCCTGTAATGTATTACATTTCTAACTTCAACCAGTTCTGATGGGCAGATGTTGATCTGAAATATTTGCTATTAACTGTTTGTCTCTGCAGCAGCTCACTTGTTATGTAATTACAGAACTTCGAAACTAAATTCATACTTCCTGCATTCATACCGTTTGAAGTCAGTACTAAGGTTGAGAGGAGTTTTCAGAGAGGTGAGTAAAATCGTGATCAGTTTCAATGGAGTAAATTGAAAGAAAATGTTTCTGTGAAACAATGGCACGGCTCATTGTGAATGATATAAAAGATCAAAGAAAACCGTCAGGGAACACATTTGTCCTTACAATCGGCAACAAATTGCTGTGACCTTGAATATGATGCCTGTAATCGAAGCCAATTAGAATGAAAAGTAAATTCAAAATGTGATTGGACAAATAAGGATAGGAATACATTTTGAGGCTGTACTTTAGATAAGAGGAAGTATTGCACTAAAGGGAGAGGAAATCTCTTTCGGAATGCTGATGGGTTTAAATTTAATTCCTTGTGCTGTTTTATTCAATGGAATGGTGGCCTGTGTAACTAACCCAGGAAGAGTTTAATTAAAACCAGGTTAGAGTCCAACAGGTTTATTTGGCAGCAAATACCATTAGCTTTCAGCGCTTCGAAAGCTAATGGCATTTGCTACCAAATAAACCTGTTGGACTTTAACCTGGTGTTGTTAAAACTCTTACTGTATTTACCCCAGTCCAACGCCGGCATTTCAACACCATAACTAACCCAGGATACAGCGCGCGGGTGAATATGGTCGATCTCATTCAGAATGGTCCGCACGGCGCAGCTGCCGTTCGGCCGCGTCCTCGGAAACCGTGTGTCTGCGCGGAGCATGCGCGGTGCTGTTCCCGGAAGTTCAGCGGGGTCGCGCGCAGCCGCAGTAATTCCGAGTCAGAGGTCGGAGCCGAGGCGCCCGGGTCCGGCGGACGTGCGGCGAGGGAGCGGCACCATGAAGCGGATGGTGCAGCGAGGCCACCCTCACCGCCCCATATGGAACAGTGTGAGTGAGAGGAAACAGAGAGCAGTGGTTAATGGTTGTTTCTCAGACTGGAGGAAGGTTTCCAGTGGAGTTCCCCAGGGCTCGGTGTTAGGAGCCCTGCTCTTCCTGATATATATTAATGACAAACACCTTGGTGTACAGGACACAAGCTCAACATTTCCACACGCCACCAAACTTGGAGGCATTGGCAGCTGTGAGGGGGAAAGTGGGAAACTTCAAAAGGACACAGGCAGCTTGGTGGAATGGGAGACAAGTGGCAGTGGGGAAAGTTCCTGCACCGATTGTCCTGCAGCTGCCCCTGGGGAGCATGCCCACTCTCAGTGCCTGGGCAAGTCAGTGTGTTGGATAGAGCGCTTTCTGGGGCGCAGATAATTGTTTTCATTCATGTGATGTGTTCATAACTGGCTTGGCCAGCATTTATTGCACTAATTTCCCTTGAACTGAGTGGCTTGTTAGGCCATTTCAGAGGGCATTAAAGAGTCAAAAACATACTGTGGGTCTGGAGTCACAGGTCGGCCAGAACAGGTAATGTGGGTGGGTTTCCTTTCCTAAAGGGGTATCAGTGAACCAAATGGGTTTTTACAACATGGCCATCATTAGACCTTTAATTCCAGATTTTAATTGAGCTCAAATTGCACACTCTGCTGAGGTGATAATCAGGTCCCATTGAATTGCACTGGACCTCTGGGTCACTAGTCCAGTGACAATACCACTACACCATTACCTCCTCATGTGGGAACTGCGGCCGCCATGAGCAGATATCAGCAAGTAGTTTATTGTAGGCTGATTGTCAGTGAGCTGAAACATGAACTCTGTTTCTCTCTCCACAGATGCTGCCTGACCTGTTGTGTATTCCAGAATTTTCACCTTGTTTCAGATGTCCAGCGTCCACATGATTTCACCTGTGAATTATTGCAGCTGTTGCTCAGAAAACTGAGGCCTGAAATAGACAAATTAAGAGCGATTTTGAATCAAGCTGGATGTTGGTTTTGGAATTTGACCCCTCAGTTTCTGTGAAGGTATGTTTTTCTTTGGGTGACTTTGGTCTGTAGAAGCAGGAGAAAGTGATGGGTTTAATTCTGAGTAAATTTGAGAGCAGTAGGGTCAAAACACTTCTGATCAAAGATCATTAACTGTGTCTTGTACAGTTAAAGAAACATTGCACACTCACATACAATAAGTGTTGGACAGAGAATCAATTCCACATTGATATGCAGTATCAGACTGAGTTAATTCCACACTGAAAACTGTAACAGAGACTGAGAAAAGGAGTTAGTCCCACACACACACTATCAGAACATAAGAAAAAGGAGCAGGAGAAGGCCATTCAGCCCATCAGGCCTGTTCTGCCATTCAGTAAGATCATGGCTGATCTGATTGTGGCCTCCACCCCACTTCAGTACCTGTCCCCATAACCCTTGATTCTCTTGTAGCTCAAAAATCTGTCTAACTCAAGATTGAATCTATTCAATGACAAAAATTAAGGTTCCCTTAAAATAAGTAATTCCTCCTAATCTCCATCTTAAATTGGAGATGCTTTATCTTTAAACTGTGCCTCTAGTTCCAGTTTCCCCCTACACATTGCAACATCCCAGTCAGCATCTACACTGTCAAGCCCTTGAGAATCTTATATGTTTTAGTACGATCCTCGCTCATTCTTCTTCACTGAAAATTGGCCAGACTTGTTTAATTTTTCCTCATAAGAGAACTCCTTCATCTCAGGAATCAGCCTCCACTCGCTGCAGTTTGCTAAGCTGACAGTGACCCACTTCCATACACTATCAGACACTGACACAGACATTATTATCAATTGATTGAGTCAATTCCACATCTACACACAGTAATAGAGATTGACAGAGTGTTAATGCCACACTGCAGTAAAGGATAAAGAATAGAGAAGAGTTAATTCCTGCTTCATGTGCAAATCAGAGATGAACAGTGTTAATGCCCCATTCACATACAGTAATGCAGAATAACAGATACAGAATTAATTCTATATTCACATACGCTAACAAAGATGGACAGAAAGGTAATGGCTAAATTCAGCACAGTCCCAGATGATCATAGGCTGCTCTCTCCTTTCATGAATATCCTCAGCTGGTACAGGAATATGAACTCACGCTTTTGGGGTTACTCTGCATCACGGTCCCGCTGTCCAGCCAACTGAGCAAATCAACCCCCAGGGTAGGACAGAGAACAAAGAAAATTATAGCACAGGAACAGGCCCTTCGGCCCTCCAAGCCTGCACCAACCATGCTGCCTGATTTAACTAAAACCCCCTACGCTTCTGCGGACCATATCCCTCTATTCCCATCTCATTCATGTACTTGTCAAGATGCCCCAAGAGAGGTAATTGCAAACTGAAACACAGGAACTGAGACTGGCGAATCAATTTAATTCCACACTCACTTGCACGAATACAGGCTGACACATCAGAGAATTAATCCATCCTCAAATAAACTGACAGGAAGAAATTCACTGTCGTTCCACCCTGAGATACAGTAACAGAGACTGACAGAGTGAATCGTGCTCTCATGTACAGATTGACAGATAGCGGGAATGAGTTAACTCCACATTCTCATACAGTAACAGAGATGGACAGATAGAGTGTGAATTCCACACTCTAATGGTTCTCACTTGAAGAATTCTTCTGATATGCATAGAATCATAGAGGTTTACAACATGGAAACAGGCCCTTCGGCCAAACTTGTCCATGCCGCCCTTTTTTTAAAAAACAAAGTCAAGGTAATCCCAATTGCCCGCATTTGGCCCATATCCCTCTATACCCATTGTACCCATGTAACTATCTAAATGCTTTTTAAAAGACAAAATTGTACCCGCCTCTACTACTACCTCTGGCAGCTTGTTCCAGACACTCACCATCCTCTGTGAAAAAATTGCCCCTCTGGACACTTTTGTATCTCTCCCCTCTAGTTTTGGACTCCCCTACCTTTGGGAAAAGATATAGACTATCCAGCTGATCTGGGCACCTCATTATTTTATAGACCTCTATAAGATCACCACCTACGCTCCAGAAGAAAAAGTCCCAGTTTATCCAGCATCTCCTTATAACTCAATCCATCAAGTCCCGGTAGCATCCTAGTAAATATTTTCTGCACTCTTTCTAGTTTAATAATATCCTTTCTAAAATAGGGTGACCAGAATTGCACACAGTATTCCAAGTGTGGCTTTACCAATGTTTTGTACAACTTCAACAAGACATTCCAAGTCCTGTATTCAGTGTTCTGACCAATGAAACCAAGCATGCCGAATGCCTTCTTCACCACTCTGTCCACCTGTGACTCCACTTTCAAGGAGCTATGAACATGTACCCCGAGATCTCTTTGTTCTATAACTTTCCCAATGCCCTACTATTAACTGAGTCAGTCCTGCCCTGGTTCAATCTACCAAAATGCATCACCTCGCATTTAAACTCCATCTGCCATTCGTCAGCCCACTGGCCCAATTTATCAAGATCCCCTTGCAATTGGAGATCACTTTCTTCACTGTCCACTCTGCCACCAATCGTAGTGTCATCTGCAAACTTACTAACCATTCCTCATATATTCTCATCAAATTATGAACATAAATGACAAATAACAGTGGACCTAGCACAGATCCCTGAGGCATATCCCTGGTCACAGGCCTCCAGTTTGAAAAACAACTCTCTACAACCACCATCTGGCTTCTGTCAAGAAGTCAATTTTGTATCCAATTAGATACCTCACCCTGGATCCCGTGAGATTTAACCTTATGCAACAACCTACCATGCGGTACCTTGTCAAAGGCCTTGCTAAAGTCCATGTAGACAACATCAACTGCACTGCCCTCATCTACCTTCTTGGTTACCCCTTCAAAAAACTCAATCAAATGGCCTCTTCATTGTTTCATTATACTTTCTATCTTCTTCATCCTCCAAGGAGCCCTGGTTTTGGTTCCCCTCCCTTTCACCCTGATTAGAATGTACCAAGTCTGTACCTGAAACATCTCCTGAAAGATCACCCATTGTTCTGTGACAGCTTTTCCTGTCAGATTTTGGCTCCAGTTTACTCTGGCTCAATTCCAGCTCCTCCCATTGAGGTTAGTCCTCTTCCCGTTCAGAAGTGCTACTTTAGATTGTTCCTCGCTAATATCAAGCTTGTGACACAATGATCACTGTTACTCAAGTGACCACCTCCAGACACTTGGATCATGTGGTCAACCTTCCTGTCAGTCTGTGTGAGAATGGAATTAATTCTGTATCTACAATGCATGATCTGCCTGTAGATTTGCTGCTCTATTTCCTTCTCACCACACCTACCTTTTACCCTTCTCTCTTTTCTGTTCACATTGTATTGAATAGTAATCGCCCGGTTCTCTCCATTTCCAGACCGCATTTTCAACATTGACACTCTCTTGTGTTCCTATGTGGCTATTTGTGCTTCTAACTCACCAACCTTATTCACCACACTGTCCACTATGTTACCAAGATTGCTGGCATAGTGGACAGTGAAGAAGGTTATCTAGGATTGCAACAGTAGTGTGATCAATTGGGCCAGTGGGCTGACGAATGGCAGATGTAGTTTAATTTCGACAATTGCAAGGTGATGCATTTTGGTAGATCGAACCAGGGCAGGACTTAGTCTTAGTTAATAGTAGGGAGTTGGGGAGCATTATAGAACAAAGAGATCTCGGGGTACAGGTTCATAGCTCCTTGAAAGTGAAGACACAGGTGGACAGAATGGTGAAGAAGACATTCAGCATGCTTCGTTTCACTGGTCAGAATATTGAAGACGTGGAGATGCCGGCGTTGGACTGGGGTAAACACAGTAAGAAGTTTAACAACACCAGGTTAAAGTCCAACAGGTTTATTTGGTAGCAAAAGCCACACAAGCTTTCGGAGCTCTTAGCCCCTTCTTCAGGTGAGTGGGAATTCTGTTCACTAACAGAGCTTATAAAGACACAGACTCAATTTACATGAATAATGGTTGGAATGCAAATACTTACAACTGATCAAGTCTTTAAGAAACAAAACAATGTGAGTGGAGAGAGCATCAAGACAGGCTAAAAAGATGTGTATTGTCTCCAGACAAGACAGCCAGTGAAACTCTGCAGGTCCACGCAACTGTCGGAGTTACAAATAGTGTGACATGAACCCAATATCCCGGTTGAGGCCGTCCTCGTGTGTGCGGAACTTGGCTATCAGTTTCTGCTCAGCGACTCTGCGCTGTCGTGTGTCGCGAAGGCCGCCTTGGAGGACGCTTACCCGAATATCAGAGGCCGAATGCCCGTGACCGCTGAAGTGCTCCCCAACAGGAAGAGAACAGTCTTGCCTGGTGATTGTCGAGCGGTGTTCATTCATCCGTTGACGCTGCGACAACGGATGAATGAACACCGCTCGACAATCACCAGGCAAGACTGTTCTCTTCCTGTTGGGGAGCACTTCAGCGGTCACGGGCATTCGGCCTCTGATATTCGGGTAAGCGTTCTCCAAGGCGGCCTTCGCGACACACGACAGCGCAGAGTCGCTGAGCAGAAACTGATAGCCAAGTTCCGCACACACGAGGACGGCCTCAACCGGGATACTGGGTTCATGTCACACTATTTGTAACTCCCACAATTGCGTGGACCTGCAGAGTTTCACTGGCTGTCTTGTCTGGAGACAATACACATCTTTTTAGCCTGTCTTGATGCTCTCTCCACTCACATTGTTTCGTTTCTTAAAGACTTGATTAGTTGTAAGTATTCGCATTCCAACCATTATTCATGTAAATTGAGTCTGTGTCTTTATATGCTCTGTTTGTGAACAGAATTCCCACTCACCTGAAGAAGGGGCTAAGAGCTCCGAAAGCTTGTGTGGCTTTTGCTACCAAATAAACCTGTTGGACTTTAACCTGGTGTTGTTAAACTTCTTACAGAATATTGAATACAGGAGTTGGGACGTCTTGTTGAAGTTGTACAAGACATTGGGTATTTGAAATTGTACAAGACATTGGGACGTCTTGTCGAAGTTGTACAAGAGGGCATGGGTTAAGGGTGAAAGGAGAAAAGTTTAAAGGGAATATTAGGGGGGGCTTCTTCACGCAGAGAGTGGTGGGAGTGTGGAATGAGCTGCCGGATAAAGTGGTAAATGCGGGGTCACTTTTAACATTTAAGAAAAACTTGGACGGGTTCATGGATGAGAGGGGTGTGTAGGGATATGGTCCAAGTGCAGGTCAGTGGGACGAGGCAAAAAATGGTTCGGCACAGACAAGAAGGGCCAAAAGGCCTGTTTCTGAGCTGTAATTTTCTATGGTTCTATTGATCAGGCCACACTTGGAATACTGTGTACAGTTCTGGTCACATTATAGAAAGGATATTATTAAATAAGAAAGAGTGCAGAAAAGATTTATAGGATGCTACCGGGACTTGATGGTTTGAATTATAAGGAGAGGCTGGATAGACTGGGACGTTTTTCTCTGAAGCGTACAAGGCTGAGGGGTGATGTTATAGAGTGTTATAAGAACATAACATAAGAAATAGGAGCAGGAGTAGGCCATCTAGCCCCTCGAGCCTGCCCCGCCATTCAATAAGATCATGGCTGATCTGACGTGGATCAGGACCACCTACCCGCCTGATCCCCATAACCCTTAATTCCCTTACCGATCAGGAATCCATCCATCCGCGCTTTAAACATATTCAGCGAGGTAGCCTCCACCACCTCAGTGGGCAGAGAATTCCAGAGATTCACCACCCTCTGGGAGAAGAAGTTCCTCCTCAACTCTGTCTTAAACCGACCCCCCTTTATTTTGAGGCTGTGTCCTCTAGTTTTAACTTCCTTACTAAGTGGAAAGAATCTCTCCGCCTCCACCCTATCCAGCCCCCGCATTATCTTATAAGTCTCCATAAGATCCCCCCTCATCCTTCTAAACTCCAACGAGTACAAACCCAATCTCCTCAGCCTCTCCTCATAATCCAAACCCCTCATCTCCGGTGTCAACCTGGTGAACCTTCTCTGCACTCCCTCCAATGCCAATATATCCTTCCTCATATAAGGGGACCAATACTGCACACAGTATTCCAGCTGCGGCCTCACCAATGCCTTGTACAGGTGCATCAAGACATCCCTGCTTTTATATTCTATCCCCCTCGCGATATAGGCCAACATCCCATTTGCCTTCTTGATCACCTGTTGTACCTGCAGACTGGGCTTTTGCGTCTCATGCACAAGGCCCCCAGGTCCCTTTGCACGGTAGCATGTTTTAATTTGTTCCCATTGAGATAGTAATCCCATTTGTCATTATTTCCTCCAAAGTGTATAACCTCGCATTTATCAACGTTATACTCCATTTGCCATATCCTCGCCCACTCACTCAGCCTGTCCAAATCTCTCTGCAGATCTTCTCCGTCCTCCACACGATTCACTTTTCCACTTATCTTTGTGTCGTCTGCAAACTTCGTTACCCTACACTCCGTCCCCTCCTCCAGATCATCTATATAAATGGTAAATAGTTGCGGCCCGAGTACCGATCCCTGCGGCACGCCACTAGTTACCTTCCTCCAACCGGAAAAACACCCATTTATTCTGACTCTTTGCTTCCTGTCGGATAGCCAGTCCCCAATCCACTTTAACACACTACCCCCAACTCCGTGTGCCCTAATCCTCTTCAGCAGCCTTTTGTGGGGCACCTTATCAAACGCCTTTTGGAAATCCAAAAACACCACATCCACCGGTTCTCCTCCATCAACCGCCCTCGTCACATCTTCATAAAAATCCAACATGTTCGTCAAGCACGACTTTCCCCTCATGAATCCATGCTGCGTCTGATTGATCGAATCATTTCTATCCAGATGCCCTGCTATCTCCTCTTTAATAATGGATTCCAGCATTTTCCCTGCTACAGACGTTAAGCTGACCGGCCTATAGTTACCCGCCTTTTGTCTCCTTCCTTTTTTAAACAGCGGCGTAACATTAGCCGTTTTCCAATCAACCGGCACTACCCCAGAATGCAACGAGTTTTGATAGATAATCACTAACGCATCCACTATTACCTCTGACATTTCTTTCAATACCCTGGGATGCATTCCATCCAGACCCGGGGACTTGTCCACCTTCAGTCCCATTAGTCTACCCAGCATTGCCTCTCTGGTAACATTAATTGTATTAAGTATTTCTCCTGCTGCCAACCCTCTATCGTTAATGTTTGGCAAACTATTTGTGTCCTCCACCGTGAAGACCGACACAAAAAACTTATTTAAAGACTCAGCCATATCCTCATTTCCCACTATTAACTCCCCCCTCTCGTCCTCCAAGGGTCCAACATTCACTCTAGCCACTCTATTCCTTTTTATATATTTATAAAAACTTTTACTATCATTTTTTATATTAATTGCTAGCCTAGCTTCATAGTCTATCCTTCCTTTCTTTATCGCTTTCTTAGTCTCTCTTTGTTGTTTCTTAAATTTTTCCCAATCACTTGTTTCTCCACTTTTTTTGGCCACTCTGTACGCAGCTGTTTTTATTTTAATACTCTCCTTTATTTCCTTCGTTATCCACGGCTGGTTCTCCCTTTTCTTTTTTGCTGGAATATATTTTTGCTGAGAACTGAAAAGGATCTCCTTAAAAATCCTCCACTGTTCCTCAGCTATCCTACCTGCCAGCCTGCTCTCCCAGTCTACCTTAGCCAATTCATCCCTCATCCTATCATATTTCCCTCTGTTCAAACAGAGGACACTGGTTTGGGACCAAACTTTCTCCTCTTCCATCTGAATCAGAAATTCGACCTGGACCATATTGTGGTCACTAGACCCAAGAGGGTCCTTCACAATAAGATCCTTAATTCTACCTACCTCGTTACACAATACCAGATCCAACATAGCTCGTTCCGTCGTCGGTTCCGTAACATGCTGTTCAAGGAAACTATCCCGACAGCATTCTAAGAACTCTTCCTCCATTCCACCCTTACCGACTTGAGTCTGCCAGTCAATGTGCATGTTGAAGTCCCCCATGATTATTGCCGTTCCGTTTTTACACGCATCCCTTATCTGCTTGTTTATAGCCCTCCCTACCTCAACGTTATTATTTGGGGGCCTATATACCACACCTACTAGTGTCTTTCTCCCTCTACTATTCCTCATCTCTACCCATAATGATTCCACATTTTGTTCCTAATTAATATAAAATAATGAGGAGCATCGGGCAGCTAGATAGTCGATATCTTTTCCCAAAGGTAGGGGAGTCTAAAACGAGAGGGCATAGGTTTAAGGTGAGAGGGGAGAGATATAAAAGAGTCCAGAGGTGCAATTTTTTCACCCAGAAGGTGATAAGTGTCTGGAACAAGTTGCCACAGTTGTAGTAGAGGTGGGTACAATTTTGTCTGTTAAGTGTTTAGACAGTTACATGGGTAAGATAGGTATAGAGAGATATGGGCCAAATACAGGCAATTGGGACTAGATTAGGGGGTTAAAAAACGGGGTGGCATGGACCAATTGGGCCAAAGGGCCTGTTTCCATGCTGTAAACCTCTGACTCGATGACACTTTGTGTGATTACACACATGCTTTCCAAACCTATCCTTGTATTCCACTGAGATTCCTTCTTCATCTACTCCTATCTTATATGATTTGATTTATTATTTTCACGTGTATGAGTATACAGTGAAAATTACTGTTTCTTGCGCGCTATATAGACAAAGCATACCTTTCATAGAGAAGTAAAGGAGAGAGTGCAGAATGTAGTCATAGCTAGGGTGTAGAGAAAGATCAACTTAATGCGAGGTAGGTCCATTCAAAAGTCTGGCAGCAGCAGGGAAGAAACTGTTCTTGAGTCGGTTGGTACGTGACCTCAGACTTTTCTATCTTTTTCCCAACGGAAGAAGGTGGAAGAGATAATGTCCGGGGTGAGTGGGGTCCTGAATTCTGCTGGCTGGCAGCAGGAAGTGTATACAGAGTCAATGGATGGGAGGCTGGTTTGCGTGATGGATTGGGCTACATTCACAACATTTTGTAGTTTCTTGCAGTCTTGGGCAGAGCAGGAGCCAAACCAAGTTGTGATACAACCAGAAATAATGCTTTCTATGGTGCATCTCTAACAGTTGGTGAGAGTCGTAGCTGATGTGCTAAATTTCTTTAGTCTGCTGAGAAAGTATAGACGTTGGTGGTGCTTTCTTAACTATAGTGTCGGCATGAGGGGGACCAGGACAGGTTGTTGGTGATCTGGACACCTAAAAACATGAAGCTCTCGACCATTTCTACTTCGTCCCCGTTAATGTAGACAGGGGCATGTTCTCTCTTATGCTTCCTGAAGTAGATGACAATCTCCTTCATTTTGTTGACATTGGGGGACAGATTATTGTCACTGCACCAGTTCACCAGATTCTCTATCTCGTTCCTGAACTCTCTCATCATTGTTTGCGATCCGGCCCACTGCGGTGGTGTCGTCAGCAAACTTGAAAATCGAATTGGAGGGGAATTTGGCCACACAGTCACAGGTGTCTCAGGAGTATAGTAGGGGGCTGAGAACACAGCCTTGTGGGGCACCAGTGTTGGGGATGATCGTGAAGGAGGTGTTGTTGCTTATCCTTTCTGATTGTGGTCTGTGGGTTAGGAAGTTCAGTATCCAGTCGCAGAGAGAGGAGCCGAGGTCCAGGCCACGGAGTTTGGAGATGAGTTTTGTAGGAATATTGGTGTTGAAGGCTGAGCTGTAGTCAATAAATAGAAGTCTGCTGTCAGTGTCTTTGTTATCGAGGTGTTCCAGGGCTGAGTGCAGGGGCAGGGAGATGGCGTCTGCTGTGTCCTGTTGCGCTGGTAGGCGAACTGTAGTGCATCCAGATAGTCTGGGAGGCTGGAATTGATTTGTGCCATGATCTTTCAATGCACTTCTTAATGATGGATGTCTGAGCCACTGGATAATGGTCATTGAGGCACGCTGCTTAGCTTTTCTTTGGTACTGGGATGATGGTCGTCGTCTTGAAACAGGTAGGGACCTGAGATTGTTGGAACAAGAGGTTGAAGATGTCTGCGAATGCGCCCGCCAGCTGATCCATGCAGGATCTGAGTGCTTGTCCGGGTACCCCATCCGAGGCAGTCACTTTCCTTGGGTTGACCTCTGAGAAAGCTGCTCTGACATTTGCAATGGTGACCTCAGATACAGATTCATCTCAGGCTTCCAGGGTGGAGCGCGTGCTCTCGCTGACCTCTTGCTCAGAGCGGGCACAGAATGCATTGAGCTCATCAGGGAGGCATGCGTTGGAGCCGGTGATTTTTGTTCTTTCTCTAGATATTCCTCTTTTCCACTTCTATATAATGGTGCCCATCCCCCTGCCAGTTTAGTTCAAACCCTCCTCGTCCACATGAGTGACCCTCTCCATGAGGACACAGGCATTGAGTACAGAATCATGCAAGTTATGCTGAGCCTTTCGAAAACTCTGATTGGATCACAGCTGAAGCATTGAGTCCAGTTCTGCTCAGCACACTTGAGGAAACGTGACGGTGGTTCAGCGGGTGCAGAGGAGATTGACCAGAATGGTTTCAGCAATGAGGGATTTTAGCCACAAAGTTAGGTTGCAGAAGCTGTGGTTGATCTTTTTTGGAGCAAAGCAGATTGAGAGAGAGATCTGATAGAGGTGGACAGGATTATGGCTGGTGTGGTTCAGGTAGACAAAGAAAAGTTGATCCCATTCACTGATAGTATTAGGACTAGGGGGCACAAGTTGAAGGTTTTGGAAGAGACACGGGGGGATGTGTGGAAGAACTTCTCATGCAGCGAGTGACAACCTGGAAGTTGCTGTCTCTGAGGTTGGAAGCCGAGACGATGAATTATTTCAAAGAGGAATTTGGAGGGCCATTTGAGGGAAATAAACTTGTCGGGCGATGGGGATAGAGCAGGAGAATGGGACTGACTGGATTGCTCCACGGAGAACCAGCATGGACTGGATGTGGCGAATGGCCTCCTTCCATACGGTAATGACTCTAATTCCAGTCTCCCCTGGTTGTCTGTTATTGGACAGTGAAGATTGGAAGCAGAGGCAGACAGTCAGGATGTGGGGAGTTAGACAAAGAGCAGCTCTTGCAGGCACCAGGTGAGAATGAGGATGGACACATTTTAAACAGAGACTGTTTGGTTTTGATTACGATCTGGTTAATCACACGGGAGCAATGAATGGAAATATGAACATTACAAATGTCCCTGCTCCATCCGGTTATCCCATTCATGGAACAGTGCAGGGTTTCAGTTCTATCTGAATGTCATTGAATTGTCGTAGCACCTACCGCCACTGATCATGCATCTCGTACACAGACACTGAGGCCTGCAGTCACACATTGACAATGTTTGTATCACTGGGGTTCCTTTGTGGATGTTCATTATGATTATATACTGAGATTTATAAATTACTAAAACTGCTCTTTTAAATTTATTTGCAAGACCAGAGATCCTCTGACCTCGGAAGGGAGACCCCGACCTGGCAGTGACCCGGAGAACCCGAACACGTGAACCCAGCCGTGACCCCAGAGACCCCATCCACCAACCGGTCTTCAACCCGTCCATGCCAGAGTGTGGTGTGAACACCCTCCAAACTCAAACCGCAGCCCGACAGCGACCCGGAACTCCCAACCGCTCAGACCCGACTGCCGACGCAGGAACCGTGACCATGGCAACAAATCCTCCACCCACACACCAACCAAAGCGGAAACAGGATACAGCTACACCCTTGATCCCACAGACTAAACACCGTCTCACAGGCACGACAGGAAGCAGCCACCCCAGGAAGCGTGGGAAACGCGCAGGCTTGCAGGTGAGACTGAAACAATGTGGTTCCAAGGCCCCCCTCCCCAGCTTACTCCTGGCAAATGTTCCATCTCTGGAACACAATCTAGATGAACTTAAAACCAGACTCACTTTTCAAAGGGAACTGAGAGACTGCTGTGTGCTCTGTTTCACGGAGACACAGACCACACCTGCTTCACCGGACAGTGCCCTACAACCTCAGGGCTTCTCCATCCACCGAATGGACCGTACAGCGGCCTCAGATAAGCACTTGAATGAGTACGTCACTACAGTAACTGACTTCCTTAGTCATTGCATAGAAGACTGAGCCAAAGAAGCAAATCCATGTTTTTCCCAACCGGAAAGCATGGATGAACAGGGATATCCACTGCTTCCTGAAGTCCAGGTCCGAGGGGTTCCAGTCAGGGGACCCTGAACTGTAAAGAAATCCAGATGTGACCTACAGGGAACCATCAAAGATGCCAAGTGCCAGTACCGGACCAAGCTAGAGTCCGAGGCTCGCCACATGGACTCCCACCGTTTATGGTAAGGTCTGAAAGGCATAACAGGCTACCAGATGAAGGCATGTCGAATTGCCAGCGACAATGCCCCTCTCCCCGATGGGCTCAATGCATTCTATGTCTGTTTTGAGGAAGAGAGAGGATGCCCTCCACTCTGAAAGCCTTGGCCGAACCTGTATCCGAGGTCACCATCACAGACTTCAGATCAGCCTTCTTGAAAGTTAACCCGCGGAAAGCGACTGGCCTGGATGGGGTGCGGGGACAGGCACTTAGATCCAGCGTGGACCAGCTGGCAGGGGTATTCGCAGACATCTTTAACTTCTCCTTTCACCAATCTGAGGTCCCTATCTGCTTCAAGAAGATGACATCATCCCTGTACCAAAGAAAAGCCAGGCATCGTGCCTTCATGACTATTGCCTGGTAGCTCTGACATCCATCATTATGAACTGCTTCGAAAGGTTAGTCATGGCACGGATCAGCTCCAGTCTCCCAGATTGCCTGGATCCACGACAGTTCACCTACTGCTGCAACAGGTCCACAGTAGATGCCATCTCCCTGACCGTACACTCAACCCTGGAACACCTAGATAACAAAGACCCATGTCAGATTCCCATTTATTGATTACAGCTCAGCCTTCAACACCATTATTCCTACAAAGCCCATCTTCAAACACCATGGCTAGGGCTTGGTTCCTCCCTCTGCGACTGCATCCTAGACTTCTTAACCCACAGACCGCAATTAGTAAAGATAAGCAACGACACCTCCTCCATGATTATTCTCAACACCAGTGCCCCACACAAGGCTGTATCCTCAACCCCTGACGATGCTCCTTATACACTTATGACTGTGTGGCCAAATTCCGCTTCAAATCTATTTTCAAGTTTGCTGATGATACCACCATAGTGGGTCGGATCTCAAACAATGATGAGACGGACTATAGGAATGAGATAGAGCATCTGGTAAATTAGGGCAACGACAATAATCTCTCCCTCAATGTCAACCAAACAAAGGGGATTGTCATTAACTTCAGGAAGCATCGTGGAGGACATGCCCCTGTCTACATCAATGGGGGTGAAATGGAAATTGTCGAGAGCTTCAGGTTTCTGGGTGTCGAGATCATCAATAACTTGTCCTGGTCCTTCCACGCTGACACTACAGTTAAGTAAGACCTCTAATTTCTCAGGAGACTAAGGAAATTCAGCATTGCCTGTGTGGAGTTTGCACATTCTCCTCGTGTCTGCGTGGGTTTCCTCTGAGTGCTCCGGTTTCCTCCCACAGTCCAAAGATGTGCGGGTTAGGTTGATTGGCCATGCTAAAATTGCCCCTTAGTGTCCTGAGATGTGTAGGTTAGAGGGAAATGTGTAGGGATATGGGTAGGGCCTGGGTGGGATTGTGGTCGGTGCAGACTCGATGGGCCAGATGGCCTCTTTCTGCACTGTCGGGTTTCTATAATTTCTATGATTTCCGCTATGACTCTCACCAAGTTTTTCAGATGCACCAAAGAAAATACCCTTTCCAGATGTATCACAGCTTGGTATGGCTCCTGCTCTTACCAAGACCGCCTTAAACTACGAACAGTTCTTATAGTAGTGCAGTCCATCACACAAATCAGCCTCCCATCCATTGACTCCGTCTGCACTTCCCATCACGCCAGAAAAGCAGCCAGCATAATCAAAGACCCCCATGCACCCCGGACATTCTCTCTTCCATCTTCTTTCAACAGGAAAAAGATACAAACATCTGAGATCATGTACCAACCAACTCAAGAACCGCATCTTCCCTGCTGCCATCAGACTTTTGAATGGACCTATCTTATATTGATCTTTTGCTGCAGACTAGTTATGAATGTAACACTACATTCTGCACTCTGTCATTTCTTTCTCCCCATGTACTCTATGAATGGTATGCTTTGCTTGTATAGCGCACAAGAAAAAATACTTTTCACAGTATGCCAATACATGTGACAACAGTAAATCAAATTGAACAAGGGCTGTGTATTATTCCCTCACCTGTAATTGGGTTACAATGAGTAAATTATTCCTGACAGGCAAATCATTGAACCAATCAATGTTAGTTTGAAGTTTCCTCACTTGAGTTGCAATGAACAGTGCAGTGAGCTCCTCACACACATTATGTCTGTTCTCTCTCAGAGTGCATCAGTTCCACAGTCTCAGGCAGCAGAACCGGTTGCAGAGACACATTTTCAATCCAACAATCAATCAGAGCAGGAGAGACAGACATTGTTTCCATGTCATCCCAAGTCAGTACCACTGACAGGGAGATACATAAATCCCAGTCCAAATTCTCACCCGCTATCAGATTGTCAGTGTGTCAGTCCTACAATATTGTAGCATTAGTTGCAATTCAATTAAATACCAGATAGAAATAAATGATTGTATAATCTGAGACACACACTGATTATTATAATAAGGATACATATAAATTGGTACAAACTGAGATACAGATCACATAGCTGACTTAAAGCCTCAGACGTGTAGGGCAGAAATTGTAATAATTCTCACAGTCAAACTGAGCTCAACATTCAAGTATAAAGTTCTCCCAAACACAGTGAATGATAAAGGAATCAATTTGATTATTAAAATGTGAATTACACTTCCCTTTACTTAACAAGGGCGTGTTAGATGAAAAGATGCATGATCCTCCACAATTGTGCTCACACAAAGTGATTTAATACAAGGCAAAAATTAGATTTTTTTTGGAAAAAACCTACAGCATCAATGGCCTGTTTCTGCACTGAAATTTCAATGTGGAATGAATCCAGACTGTTAAACTGTCCCAGAGCCTTCGGTTATGTAATGAATCCCACACTGTCAGAGTAACAGTGACTGACAGATTCAGAATCATTCTCCAGCACATGTCCATTACCAGACACTGACAGATACAGACTGTTACTGAACTCACTGACAGCACCTGAGCCTGATCCTGAACGACACTAATCAGTCTGACACACAGATATGGTACTACTAATAGAGTCCAGAAATCATCACAAACCCACACAGACTGATGAATGTGCCAGACGACACACCCCATATTAAAGAAAGGGAGTTACGGACCCACATTTTCTTACATATTTTCCACATTCCCATAGTGGTCGCTGCATATTTATCCACATTATACCACATCTGCCATGCAGATGCCCACACACACAGCCTGTCCAAATCACGCTGGAGGATCTCTGCATGCTCCTCACAGCTCACCCTCCAACCCAATATTGTATCATCTACATGTTTGGAGATAATACATTTAGTTCCTGTGTCCAAATCATTAATATATAATATGAACAGTTGGGGTCCAAGCACAGATCCCTGCGGTACCCCACTAATCACTGCCTTCCAATTGGAAAAAGACCCATTTATGCCATCTCTTTGCTTCCTGTCTGCTAACCAGCTTTCTATCCATCTCAAGACGCTACCCACAATCCCATGTACTTTAATTTTACATAGTAGAAGGGTGGCACGGCGGCACAGTGGTTGGCACTGCTGTCTCACAGCGCCAGGGAGCCGGGTTAGATTCCTGGCTTGGGTCACTTGTAGAGTTTGCATGTTCCCTCTGTGTCTGCGTGCGTTTCCTCTGGATGCTCTGGTTTCCTCCCACAGTCTGAAAGGCATGCTGGTTAGTTGCATTGGCCATGCTAAATTCTCTCAATCTACCCGAACAGGTGGCAGAGTATGGCGACTGGGGGATTTTCACAATAACTTCATTGCAGTGTTAATGTAAACCTACTTGTGACACTAATAAACAAACTTTAAACTTTATAACTTAAAACCGTTATGTAAGACCTTGTCCAAAGCCTTCTGAAAGTCGAAATAAATCACATCCACCGGTTCTCCCTGGTCAACTCTACTAGTTACATCCTCAAAGAATTCTAGTAGTTTTGTCAAGCATGATTTCCCTTTTGTAAATCCATGCTGACTTTATCTGATTAGAACACTGCTTTTCAAACGCTTGATAATGGACTCCAGCAACTGCCCTACGACCGACGTTCAGCTCACTGGTCGTTGGTTCCCTCTTTCCTGTAACACTACATTCTGAACTCTCTCATTTCCTTCTCTATGAACAGTATGTTTTGTCTGGATAGCGCGCAAGAAACAATATGTTAATACATGTGACAATAATAAATCAAATCAAATCAAATCCTCTCTACTTCTGATTTTGAATACAGGGCTTAAATTAATTACCTCTCTATCCCCTGAAGGTGCTGACTCTGGCTGGGTTCAGTTCTACACTCACTGGTTCCTCTCTCTCCTGAAGGTGCTGACTCTGGCTGTGTTCAGTTCGACACTCACTGATTCTTCTCTCTCTCTCTCCTGAAGGTGCTGACTCTGGCTGGGTTCAGTTCAGACGCTGGAAATCTGAAATGAAACAGAAAAGAAAGCTCTGCAGATTGTGCAGCATCTGTCTACAGAGAGAAACAGAGTTAGTTTTTCAGGTCTGTGACCTTTCATCAGAACTTGGAAACACAGAAACTCGGAACAGGAGTCGGCCATTCAGGCCTTTGAGCCTGTTGCATCATTCAATGTGGTCATGTCTGATCCTATATCGCAATTCCATATTCTCAGTTTTCCCCAATACCCCTTGATGCCATTAAAATCGAAAAAATTCTCTCTCTCCTTGAATATATGCAGTGACTTGGTCGCCACAGCTTCTGTGGTAGAGAATTCCACAGGTTCTAAGTGAAGAAATCTCTCCTCATCTCATTTCTAAATGGTGAACCTTGTATCCTAAGACTGTGTCCCCTTGTTCTACATTCCCCAACCAAGGAAAACATCCTTCCTGCAGCTAGTCTGGGCAATAAATACTGACCCAGACAGCGACACTCACATTCCATGAATGAATTCAAAGACAAACTGTGGGGAGCGGGCCTCAGAGTGTTTAACAGTTACTGAGGTGAAAAACTGTAACGAACCCCCTGGCATCCGGAGCAAAGGCCGGAAAGAGTAAAACATTCCGTGCTGGGACCTTACAGTTGGTAAAGGTTTTGTCCTGTGAATGTGTAGGTGTGAATTTTGTGGAAGAGAGAGTGTATGAAAGGAGCGGGCGGGTCAGACTAATCCAACTGTGTTTGTGTGTCTGTTCTGATCATAGAAATCATAGAAACCCTACAGTGCAGAAGGAGGCCATTCGGCCCATCGAGTCTGCACCGACCACAATCCCACCCAGGCCCTACCCGCTAGTCCCTTTTTTTACCCGCTAATCCCTCTAACCTACGTATCCCAGGACTCTAAGGGGCAATTTTTAACCTGGCCAATCAACCTAACCCGCACATCTTTGGACTGTGGGAGGAAACCGGAGCACCCGGAGGAAACCCACGCAGACACGAGGAGAATGTGCAAACTCCACACAGACAGTTTCCCGAGCCGGGAATCGAACCCGGGACTCTGGAGCTGTGAAGCAGCAGTGCTAACCACTGTGCTACCGTGCCGCCCCATCATGAGATCTCCGAGTTTCTCTGGTGTAAAATAAAACGATTTTCAATCAAAGATTCCCCCCAATCCCCCTGCTGAGCTCCAAAATGAGATTTCAAGGCAATTGTTTCGGTAAATTGAAGATTTCAGTGGAAAAGTAGAGAATATGTCAGCTATCGCGTGTGAGAGCGCAATCAGTGCAGCAGTAAAACGGGTTTCAGTGGAAAATGGAGTTCTCAGTTCGAGTGAAACCTTTTCAACAGCAAACATTCGTGTGTCAGAGACATGAAGGATGTGAGCTGGATCTCTGGAGAGGCGGAATTTCATTGCAAGGGGAGAGTTTGTGAGGAGAGAGAAACACAGAGAGGCTGGAGGAGCCGGGAGCTGACAGCAGCTTGTCTCTGCTCCGTCCGCTCTCTGCCTTTAAGTTGCTCTGTGCCGCCACCACTGGGTTCATTTCGGATCCAGTTCTGACTCACACAGATTTTCCACACCCTCTCGGATATGACTGAAACTGCAGCCGCCGAAACGGCTCCTCCAGCCGCTCCCGCTCAAGTGAAGTCTCCCAGGAAGAAGAAGGCGGCTCCCCGACCTGCGGCAGCCGGTCCCAAGTTAGGCGAGCAGATCCTCAATGTTGTGGCGGAATGCAGCGATCGCAAGGGGATGTCCCTGGCCGCGATAAAGAAAGCTTTGGCTGGCAGCGGAGTGGATGTGGGGAAGCGCGGCTCCCAGATCAGGTTAACTATCAAGAGGAAGGTGGAGAAAGGCTCTCTGGTGCAGACAAAGGGACAGGGCGCCTCCGGCTCCTTCAAACTCGCTCAGAAGGAAAGCCTGGGGAAAATGGGAAAGAAGTTGAAGAAACCAACAGCCAAGAAATCTTTAGTAAAGAAAACAGCGGCCAAGAAGGTGACAACAAAGAAAGCAGCAGCCAAGAAACCCGCAGCCAAGAAACTCGCAGCAAAGAAAACTCCAGTGAAGAAATCAACAGTGAAGAAAACAAGCAGCAAGAAGGCGGCAACTCCAAAAAAGGTGGTGAAGAAAGCAGCCCTGAAGAAAAAGTCTCCTGTGAAGAAGGTGACGGGCGGAAAGTCTGTCAAAAAAGCGACTAAATCGAAGGCCAAACCCAAAGTGAAAGCAGCAAAAGCGAAGAAAGCGTCAGGAAAGAAGTGAAACAACCCGAGCAAATTGTAAACCTCTGAACCCAAAGGCTCTTCTCAGAGCCACCCACATCTCTCAGGAAAGAGCTGATCCCGCAAGAAAATGATTCCTGTCCCGCAGCCCGGCTCGTTCTCAATAGAGATCATTTCAAATTCAGACTAAAGCAAAACACAGCAGATGCTGAATTTCATTTGAATTTCACATTTGTTCAATCGCCACTTTCTCTCATAATAAAGATGTCTGGTAGATTCAGTGTGAGACAGTAACACTGGCGGCTAAAAAGCGCTTTCCAACTTCAATTTTAACACAGGAGATTTCTCCAAACAGCTGCAATAAGGTATTTGTAAACAGCTGGAAGCGGATGTGGGTGAGGATGATACTGAGGGAGATTCTTGCTGTGTTTAGGTCGGAATATTACTGACTGGGAATTATAACGGGATGTGGAGATGCCGGCGTTGGACTGGGGTAAGCACAGTAAGAAGTCTCACAACACCAGGTTAAAGTCCAACAGGTTTATTTGGCAGCAAATACCATAAGCTTTCGGAGCAATGCTCCTTCGTCAGATGGAGTGGTCTCTGTTCTCAAACAGGGCACAGACACAGAAATCAAATTACAGAATACTGATTAGAATGCAAATCTCTACAGCCAGCCAGGTCTTAAATGCACAGACAATGTGGGTGGAGGGAGCATTCAACACAGGTTAAAGAGATGTGTATTGTCTCCAGACAGTACAGCTTGTGAAATTGTGCAAGTCCAGGAGTCAAGCTGTGGGGGTTACTGATAATGTGACATAAATCCAACATCCCGGTTTAGACCGTCCTAATGTGTGCGGAACTTGGCTATCAGTTTCTGCTCAGTGACTCTGCGCTGTCGTGTGTTGTGAAGGCCGCCTTGGAGAACGCTTACCTGAAGATCCAAGGCTGAATGCCCGTGACTGCTGAAGTGCTCCCCCACAGGAAGAGAACAGTCTTGCCTGGTGATTGTCGAGCGGTGTTCATTCATCCGTTGTCGTAGCGTCTGCATGGTTTCCCCAATGTACCATGCCTCGGGACATCCTTTCTTGCAGCGTATCAGGTAGACAACGTTGGCCGAGTTGCAAGAGTATGTACCGTGTACCTGGTGGATGGTGTTCTCACGTGAGATGATGGCATCCGTGTTGATGATCCGGCACGTCTTGCAGAGGTTGCTGTGGCAGGGTTGTGTGGTGTCGTGGTCACTTGTTCTCCTGAAGGCTGGGTAGTTTGCTGCGGACAATGGTCTGTTTGAGGTTGCGTGGTTGTTTGAAGGCAAGAAGTGGGGGTGTGGGGATGGCCTTGGCGAGATGTTCGTCTTCATCAATGACATGTTGAAGGCTCCGGAGGAGATGCCGTAGCTTTTCCGCTTCGGGGAAGTACTGGACGACGAAGGGTACTCTGTCCACCGTGTCCCGTGTTTGTCTTCTGAGGAGGTCGGTGCGGTTTTTCACTGTGGCACGTCGAAACTGTTGATCGATGAGTCGAGCGCCATATCCTGTTCTTATGAGGGCATCTTTCAGCGTCTGGAGGTGTCTGTTGCGATCCTCCTCATCCGAGCAGATCCTGTGTATTCGGAGGGCTTGTCCGTAGGGGATGGCTTCTTTTACGTGTTTAGGGTGGAAGCTGGAGAAGTGGAGCATCATGAGGTTATCCGTGGGCTTGCGGTACAGTGAGGTGCTGAGGTGACCATCCTTAATGGAGATGCGTGTGTCCAAGAATGCAACCGATTCCGGAGAGTAGTCCATGGTGAGTCTGATGGTGGGATGGAACTTGTTGATGTCATCATATAGTTTTTTTCAGTGATTGCTCACCATGACTCCAAAGGAAGAAAATGTCATCGATGTATCTAGTGTATAGCATCGGTTGAAGGTCCTGTGCGGTGAAGAAGTCTTGTTCGAACCTGTGCATGAAGATGTTGGCATATTGAGGTGCGAATTTTGTCCCTATGGCTGTTCCTTGTGTCTGGATGAAGAACTGGTTGTTGAAGGTGAAGATATTGTGATCCAGGATGAAGCGGATGAGTTGTAAAATTGCATCTGGAAACTGGCAGTTGACGGCATTGAGTACTGAGGCCGTTGCAGCAATGCCATCATCGTGGGGGATGCTGGTGTAGAGTGCCGAGACATCCATTGTGACGAGGAGTGCTCCTGGTTCAACTGCTCCATGTGTGTTGAGTTTCTGTAGGAAGTCCGTAGTGTCGCGACAAAAGCTGGGGGTTCTTTGTACAATGGGTTTCAAGATGCCCTCGACATAGCCGGAGAGGTTCTCGCACAGGGTTCCGTTTCCTGAAACGATGGGACGGCCGGGTGTGTTTGCCTTGTGTATTTTTGGGAGGCAGTAGAGATCTCCAACGCGTGGAGTACGTGGGATGAGAGCACGGAGGGTGCTCTGAAGGTCCGGATCAAAGGTTTTGATCAGAGTGTTGAGTTGACGGGTGTGTTCTTTGGTCGGATCTGTGGGTAACTGTCTGTAGTGTTCCTCATTGTTCAGTTGTCGGTACACTTCTTTGCAGTAATCCCTTCTGTTCAGTATGACGATGGCCCCTCCTTTGTCTGCTGGTTTGATGACAATGTTGCGGTTGGTCTTGAGAGCGTGGATGGCGTTGCGTTGTGCTTGGGTGATGTTCGGTGCTGTCTTGTGAGTGCGGCTGATGAATTTGGTGTTGACGCACCTCCTGATGGCTTGGGCATACATGTCAAGTCGAGGGCAGCGGCCTTCCGGAGGAGTCCAATTCGACTCTTTCCTCTTCGGTTGCACTGCGGGTCTCTCTGTCTGCTGTTCCGGTTCATTAGCTGTCTCATTGTGTTCGCTGTTGGCCTCTTGGGGTTTGTGGAAGAACTCCCGCAGCCTCATTCGCCTGATGAATTCCTCTGTGTCCGCTGCGAGACTGATGGGGTCTATTTTGGTAGTGGGGCAAAAGTTGAGCCCTCGGCTGAGAACTTCGATTTCATCTGGCTGAAGTGTGTAGTCCGATAGGTTGACAATGGACTTTCCTGCAGTGGTACTGTTTTCTACTGTGATACCGGGGGAGGCTTGGTTGCTGCTGGTGGTGATGCCGAGTTTCTCAAGTTTCCTGTTCTTGGTGTGCATGTAGATGGTGTCGTTCCTTTGTCTCGTCTGCTTGGCAGAGTTTCGCAGCTGGTCTGCGTCCTGAGCGCAGGTTGAGACTATGGATTCGATCTTGGTTTCCAGGCTGCGGCGTTTGCTGTAGAGTTGGTGTATGAGGTGTTTGAGGAGGGTGAGAGAGGTGTGACGGCACAGTCTCTCAGCGTAGTCCGTGTTAAAGGTTGACCTGAGTGGGTTCGTGATCCGTAGTCCTTTCGGTATCTTGTCTGCTTTCTTGCATGTTTGTAGAAACTTGATGTCTGTAACAGAGACCACTCCATCTGACGAAGGAGCATTGCTCCGAAAGCTTATGGTATTTGCTACCAAATAAACCTGTTGGACTTTAACCTGGTGTTGTGAGACTTCTTATTATAACGGGGCCAGGTTTAAAAACACAAAAGCAAAGAGTCACGACCCGAAACGTTAACTCTGTCTCTCTCTCTCTCTTCACAAAAGCTGCCGGAGCTGCTGATTATTTGCAGCATTTTCTGTTTTGATTCCATATTTCAAAGCTCCGGGTTTGTGGAAACTCTTGTGTGTGAAGGGCGGCTCTGGAAGGGTTTGTGTGGGGAGCTGTGTTTCGCTTCCATTGTTCATAAACGGGTTGAAATTGGCGGTTGCAGAAACTGGAGGTGGAGCTGAAAGATCAGGGGCCGTTCTGTGTGTGTGTGTCAGTCCGGCTCTCTCCTCCCTCCCGCTCTGTGTTTAATCTTCACTCTGTCTCCTCCCCTCTCTGCTCTCACTCCGCCTTTCTGAGTCAGGTCGGGGCGGGCTGTATAAAAGGAGCCTGAAAAAGTTCCTGTCTCATATTGCGCAGTGATCTGAGTGAAGAATCATCATGTCTGGCAGAGGGAAAGGAGGCAAAGGACTGGGTAAAGGCGGCGCAAAGCGGCACCGCAAAGTGCTTCGTGATAATATCCAAGGCATCACCAAGCCAGCAATCCGCCGCCTGGCTCGCCGTGGCGGTGTCAAGCGGATCTCGGGTTTGATCTATGAGGAGACTCGCGGGGTGCTGAAGGTTTTCCTGGAGAATGTGATCAGGGATGCGGTCACCTACACTGAACACGCCAAGCGCAAGACGGTCACTGCCATGGATGTGGTGTACGCTCTGAAACGCCAGGGCCGCACTCTCTATGGATTCGGCGGCTGAACAACTGCAACCTTCCTCCCGAACACACAACAAAGGCTCTTTTAAGGGCCACTCACCGCTTCACAGAGAGAGCAGTGACCTGGGGACGGAGCTGGGACAGGCTGTTCAGTGTTTGAGATGCATGTTTGTTTTGTTTAGGTTACAGTGCGGGAATCACCGAATTTAACATTTCATTTGGAGCAGCCATGCGGATTGTTTTTGAAATTTAGTGTATTGTCGAATCAGCCCACAGTTGACATGTGCCCTCAGTGAAACGCCACATCACTCCTGCCTAATCACAGTGTTTTCATAGTGTATCAAAGCTTTCTCTGGAATAGCGGAGTTTAGTAGCAGCAGCCGGTGAATCGTTCACTGGAACCAGTCCCAGTTGTGATGCTATTTGCGCCCAGACGGTTGTTTCCTGCACTGAAACTGACAGGCTTTGTGAAACTGATCAGTTTCCGCTCAGTCATTCACAAACCCGCAATTCCCGCAGTTTGAGCCGCTCCAACCCCAGCCTGCTTCTGATTGGCCATCCTCTCCACATTCGCAGCTCTGAACCAATCGCAGAGCATCGAATGTGAACATTGAGCCAATCATTGGCTTCAACTGTCAACCGGCAGAAATTTTGAATTGGGGGGAAATGCCGCCAATTTCAGCGCGGGAAAGGGAATTGAGACAAATTCTTAACTTATTAAAAATAGATTCTCAATTAATATTCTGCTGTAAGATTATTTTACAAAGAGGTTTCATTTCTGAACATTTGTCCGCCACGGGCGGCAAACGGTTCTATTCAGTAATGTCAAACGGGACAAATATGAAGTCACTCTCTGTAACAAACAACAGACTCAACCCCTTTCACACCGGCTTCAGGGAGACACAGAGAAGGATTCTGATCCTTTCCCGGAAACGGCGGCGAATGTTACAAGCGGCACGAGAGGGGAAATCTGAATGGGCTGGAGAGCAGAGGGACAGGGATCGAGTGGAACAGCGGGAGATTCTGGGAATGAACAGCCCAGAGAGCGGGGAAAGGGTCTAAAGCACTAAGGGCAGGGAGATAGACTTCTTCAATATTTCGAGTCATGTTTGTTTTAATAAGGACGGGATAAATAGCCGTCTTTTATACAGACGGCTATTTCCTGCATCGAAAACGGCCCAATTTCTGAAAGGCGCGGTTAACAAAACAACCGAACCAATCAGAACCTGAGTTACAGACATTAATTCCCTGGTCAGAGTTTGATTGAAACTTCCTGGGCCAATTCCCGCTGGGGGCGGTTCCTCACAGAGTTTAAAAAGGCGGATGCAGGACAGATCGTTTGCGTCTCAGAGATTGCGCTGAATCCGCTCAGAAAATGGCCAGGACCAAGCAGACAGCGCGCAAATCGACCGGAGGGAAAGCTCCTCGCAAACAGCTGGCTACCAAAGCGGCCCGGAAGAGCGCTCCAGCCACGGGCGGAGTGAAGAAGCCTCATCGCTACAGACCCGGCACTGTGGCTCTGAGGGAGATCCGCCGCTACCAGAAATCCACCGAGCTGCTGATCCGCAAACTGCCCTTCCAGCGCCTGGTGCGAGAGATCGCTCAGGACTTCAAGACAGACCTGCGCTTCCAGAGCTCGGCCGTCATGGCCCTGCAGGAGGCCAGCGAGGCTTACCTGGTGGGGCTCTTTGAGGACACCAACCTGTGCGCCATCCACGCCAAGCGAGTCACCATCATGCCCAAAGACATCCAGCTGGCCCGCCGCATCCGCGGGGAACGCGCCTAAACCCCGACTTCAGCACCAAGTACAACAACGGCTCTTTTAAGAGCCACCAAATCGGCAAATGAAAGAGCTGCGATCTCCTGTTAACGATTCTAGTGTTTGAATTCCCAGGACAGAATATTCCCAGGACTCCAGTACTGAAACCTCTCAATGTTACAATTAACCCTCCGTTGCATTGAGGTCACTCATATCTCCAATCCTTCGATGGTTGGAGTAAAAACGATGCCGTTAACAGTTCTACCGCAATTCAATTTTAAAGTGGTTTTATTAAACCTGCGATCATTTCAGTTTCCGAGCAATAATTCCGCAAATCCACTTTCTCCGCACATGTTTCGAGTCGCAGCGAGTGTTGAAAATTGCGTCAATTAGGTTCAGAATATGAAGCATGTCTCAAACAGGAGCCCACTCACACAGATATAGCCATTGCAGAAACGCTTGCACATTCGCATGGACAATAATTAACACTTTTCCAGATAGTGACTGACTTTGAAAACCGATGGGCTGCAGATGAATGTCCTCGCAGACTATCACATTTTAAAGCAATTATATTTGAAATAGGATCATTTATGTTCACTGGGATAGTTTCCCCGATAAACAGCAGCAAGTTGCATTAAAATACTGTATGTGTCAATAGTACGGATTGATAGAACAAAGCGGGAAACAGCTGTGCTGTGAATAGCAGTGCAGAAACTGACCGATAGACACCAGGTCGCCCTTTTTCAGATAAAATGAGTGGCTCTGAAAAGAGCCTTTGGGTTATCAGATGAAAGAATGGTCGCTTCACTTGCTCTTCGCGGCCCCAGCGCTGCTTTTCTTGGGCAGCAGCACGGCCTGGATATTGGGCAGCACCCCGCCCTGAGCGATGGTCACTCCTCCCAGCAGCTTGTTGAGCTCCTCGTCGTTGCGGACGGCCAGCTGCAGGTGTCTGGGGATGATGCGGGTCTTCTTGTTGTCCCGGGCCGCGTTCCCGGCCAGCTCCAGGATTTCAGCGGTCAGATACTCGAGCACAGCAGCCAGATAGACCGGGGCTCCGGCACCCACACGCTCAGCATAGTTGCCCTTTCTCAGGAGCCTGTGAACACGGCCCACCGGGAACTGCAGTCCAGCCCGGGAGGAGCGAGACTTGGCCTTGGCCCGAGCTTTCCCGCCGCCCTTTCCTCTTCCAGACATTTGCACAATCTCACAAACACTTTCACAAAGAATCAGCAATTTCTCCAGCATTGACTGTTCTTATAAACTGACAGCTCCTCTGATTGGCCGCTGCTCTATTCACCTCATTTGCCTATATTCTTCACCAATCAGCTCACTGGAAACAGAAGAGGGCGGGATTTCCCCACAACATCCGGCAGAAGCAGAGAATTTGTCCATTTCCAAAAGCCCGCCAATTTCATTGTGGGAAAGGAGCGAATTCAAATAAATCAATGTCGCCCTTGGTCAGAGATTTCAAATCCCTTCTATTGATTTGCTTTTATTCAGCTCTTCCCGTCACCAATCGCAGGCGCGGCTTTAACATTTTCTTTCAATGTGCTTCATTCTCCTATCGCTTTCTAACTGTCCCGGGCGGGAATCAATCCCTGTTCACAGCATTCCCAGAAGGAAAACACTCCGTTTCGTCTTCAATCAGAACCCACTCTCCTTCACAGAAAACAGGGAGCCGGATCGAGTCCGCACACTGTCCTTATTCCGCTCTGTAATAATCCCACTCCGGACTGTTACCCTGCGGAGAATTACTGTGAATAAAATGATGAATCAATGAACATTTCAGGAATTGAGAGAAGGGACCGTTACCGCGAAAAACAGCCGCTAATGAGGTCATTTTGGAGCTGTGAAAACAACAGAATAATAACAGTTTTCAGCACAAAGCGAAGGCAGTGAGTGAATTCTGGGTTAATGTTTGGTTTACAGGACAGGAGACACAAACAGCAGTCGAAGTTATTCCATTTTACATTCTAACCATCGAATAGGAAGGTGCCGGATACAGCTTTTCACAGAGACTGACGATTAGATTTCCTCACCCAAATGTTATTGGAATGATGACCAAATAGGATTCGGGAAAGATTTTTCCCTCCATCCCTTCCATTCTCTGGATTTACACCGGCTGAAAGAACAACGAGAAAAGTTCATAGTGACAGAAACAGATTATCCTTGGGAACACATTTAGTTTGAAACGTCCTTGTGATGTAATCGAGCAGAGTGGTTATGTTTGTGGCGAGATGCAGGAAACTGCAGACGAACAGAGGGCCGTGTTTTTTTAAAAATCATTTGTGGGACATGGGCATCGCTGACTGGCCAGCATTTAATGCACATCCTGAGTTGCCCTTGTTCAGAGGACAGTTGAGAGTCAACCACAGTGCTGTGGCTCTGGAGTCACATGACGGCCATACCGGGTAAGGACGGCAGATTTCCTCCCGAAAGGAAGTGAACCAGATAGGATTTTCTGACAATCGACAATAGCTTCACGGTCATCAGTAGATTCTTAATTCCAGATATTTTTTTATCAAATTTAAATTCCATCAACTGCCATGGCAGGATTCGAACCCGGGTCCCCAGAACATTAGCTGAGTTTCTGGATTAATAGCATAGTGATAATACCACTCGGCCATCACCTCCCCCAGTGTACAGACATCATTAACTGGTAGGTGAATGATGCGCGTCAATTGAACACGAGGCACGAAGCTTCGGTAACAGAAGGCTTTTATTGTCTAACAATGGAACTAATAGAACGTAAACACACTATCCCAGACTGACGAGGTCCCGCCCGAGCAGGGGGTCTTATACCTCTCCCAGGAGGCGGAGCCCGACTGGGATGTGCCACAACAGTAACAACCACAGGTGTATTAATCCCACAGTGGGAACCAACGATGGTTCACCACATTCACCCCTCCTTTGAGAACAAAGGCCGGCGGGGTACGAAAACAGACTAAAATGTCAACAGATTATAAGTTCAGACGGTCTGGTGGACCGCACCATCGTTGTGACCTCCTCAATACCGGCGGTGACACCGGAGTAGGTGCTTGCGGTGGCGTTCTCCCCAAAACAGCGTCCAGCTGTTCCCCCACGGACTCACAGGCCGGTTGACCCTGATGAAGCGGTAGTGCAGGGGATCCCGGTACACTCTGCGATGGCGCCGATCTCCGGGGCTCAGGCAAGCTGTGCATTGGAGTAAAACTGTTAAGCACTGGTCCCGGTGCTGTCCGCGCCACGTCCGGGGGAGAAATAAGGGATTCGTCACTGGGGGTATGGGAGCGACAGGAGTTGCTACGTCCCCTGCGGGCGCCAGGTCTCGGATCGAGACTGTGTCCTCTCGCCCGTCAGGATATGCCACATAGGCATACTGAGGGTTGGCGTGGAGGAGGTGGACCTGTTCGACCAAGGGGTTGGACTTGCGGGCCCTTACCTGTCGCCGCAGAAGGACGGGTCCTGGGTACGTCAACCAGGCTGGTAAAGATATCCCCGAGGACGACTTCCGAGGGAATGAGAACATCCTCTCGTGGGGAGTAGCATTGGTTGCCGTACACAGGAGGGAGCGAATGGAGTGAAGCGCATTAGGGAGGACCTCCTGCCAATGGGAGACTGGAAGGCCTTTGGACTTCAGCGCCAATAGGACAGCCTTCCAGACTGTAGCATTCTCTCTTTCCACCTGTCCATTACCCCTAGGGTTGTAACTCGTGGTCCTACTAGAGGCAATCCCGCATGAGAGCAGGAATTGCCTCAAGTCATTACTCATGAACGACGAGCCCCTGTCGCTATGGATATAGCTGGGGTACCCGAACAGGGTAAAAAGATCACGGAATGCCTTGATCACCGTGGCAGTCGACGTGTCCGCGCAGGGGACAACAAACGGGAACCGGGAGTACTCATCTATTATGTTCAGAAAGTACACGTTCCGATCTGTTGAGGGAAGGGGGCCCTTAAAATCCACACTCAGCCTCTCGAAGGGGCGAGTGGCCTTGACCAAATGTGCCCGGTCAGGTCGGTAACAGTGCGGTTTGCATTCCGCGCAAATCCGACAGCTCCTTGTCACCGACCTGACGTCCTCCACCGAGTAAGGCAGGTTGCGGGCTTTGATAAAGTGGTAGAGCCGAGTGACCCCAGGATGGCACAGGTCATTATGGAGGGCGTTCAAGCGATCCTCCTGCATAGTAGCGCATGTTCCGCGCGAGAGGGCGTCCGAGGGCTCATTGAGTTTCCCTGGACGATACATGATATCGTAGTTATAGGTGGAGAGTTCAATTCTCCACCGCAAGATCTTATCATTCTTGATCTTGCCCCTCTGCGTGTTGTTGAACATGAACGCCACGGACCGCTGGTCCGTGATCAGAGTGAACCGCTTCCCCGCCAGGTAATGGCGCCAGTGTCTGACGGCCTCCACAATGGCCTGGGCCTCCTTTTCCACCGCTGAATGCCGAATTTCGGGGCCTTGGAGGGTGCGGGAAAAAAACGCGATGGGCCTGCCCGCCTGGTTCAGTGTGGCGGCCAGGGCGAAATCAGATGCATCGCTTTCCACCTGAAAAGGGATGGATTCGTCTACCGCGTGCATCGTGGCTTTCGCGATGTCGTGTTTCAATTCCTTGAAGGCCAATTGGGCCTCTGGCGTGAGTGGAAAAGTCGTGGACTTAATAAGCGGACTGGCTTTGTCCGCGTAGTTAGGGACCCACTGCGCATAATAGGAGAAGAAGCCTAGGCATCTTCTCAGTGCTTTTGCGCTAGCGGGCAAGGGAAGTTCAGCAGGGGGGCGCATACGGTCGGGATCAGGGCCAATGACCCCGTTTTCCACCACGTATCCCAGGATGGCTAACCGGCACGTATGGAATACACACTTCTCCCTATTCGAGGTCAAATTCAGGCGAGATGCAGTGCGTAAAAAGTTCTGGAGATTTGTGTCATGGTCCTGCTGATCACGGCCGCAGATGGTGACATTATCCAGGTACCGGAAGGTAGCCCGCAGCCTGTTCTGGTCCACCATTCGGTCCATAGCACGCTGGACGACCGAGACCCCATTGGTGACACCAAATGGAACCCTAAGAAACTGATACAGACGACCATCCGCCTCAAAGGCCGTGTAGTGTCGGTCCTCTGGGCGAATGGGGAGTTGGTGGTAGGCGGACCAAAGGTCTATGGTGGAGAACACCCGGTACTGCGCAATCTGATTGACCATATCAGATATGCGCGGGAGGGGATACGCATCCAGCTGCGTATATCGATTAATGGTCTGACTGTAATCAATGACCATCCGGGGTTTGTTCCCGCTCTTGACCACCACAACCTGTGCTCTCCACGGACTAACACTGGGCTGTATGATCCCTTCTTTGAGGAGTCGCTGAACCTCAGATCTGATGAAGATCCGATCTTCAGTGCTGTAACGCCTACTTTTAGTAGCGATGGGCTTGCAGCCTGGTACCAGATTCTTGAATAAAGAGAGTGTGGTGATCTTTAATGTAGAAAGATTGCATGCGGGGCGCTTTGGACAATTTGGAGACTGCAGCTGTTCCCCTACTGTCAGCGAAGGGAGTGGCCCACCGTACTGTAGGATCACACTCTTCATGTGGACCATAAAGTTTAGTCCGAGGAGAATTGGTGCGCAAAGATGCGGCAACACAAGGAGCCTGAATCGCTCGTAAATTGTGCCTTGCACTTTCAAGGTTACCACACAACGTCCTAGCACAGGGACAGACCGGGACCTTGATGCCATAGAGATTGTCTGTTTGGCAGGTTGAATCTGGAGTCCACACCTCTTTACAATGTCAGGGTGAATAAAGCTCTCAGTGCTCCCGCTGTAAAAAAGACAATAAATTGCACGACCATTTACCTGTATATCCATCATTGAACAGTCAAGCCTGTGGTGCTTAGCCTGGTTCAGGGTGATCGACGCCACCGTTGGTCCGTGAACGTCACTGCAGGCAGCTGAGGTCGATGCTGAGGACCCCTGCTGGTCGCTCATGGTCATCGTCGACCAAAATGGCCGCCCCCATGAATCGCACATGGTTGAGGGCGCCAAACGTAGCGACTCCTGGTGGTCATCCTCCTCCGACTCCGTCGACCACAATGGCGTCGTCCTGGACTCGCACGTGGACGAACCCCGTGAGTACTTCGACGTCGATGGTGATGATCCCCGTTCCGAAGGGTCACAGGCTGCACTGCCGTTCTTGGGCTTCGATCTGCACACCTTCGCATAATGCCCCTTTTTACCGCATAGGTTACAGACCACCGCTTCAGCGGGACACTTTTGTCGTGGATGCTTGGCTCCTCCGCAGAAGTACCACCGCGGGCCGCATGGGGCAGCAGCCGTCGTCGGGTCTACATGGGAGCACGCCATAACACTGCACTTCGAGCCCGTGAGGCGAGGAGGGATTTGCGACTGCTCCTGCCACGTTGTCTCCACGTGGTCCTCCGGATACAGGACCAAGCTCTTCGAAGCCGCCTCAAGCATTTCAGCCAATTCCATAGCTTGGGTCAGGTTGAGATTTCCCTTTTCTAGCAGCTTGAGACGGATGTATGAAGACCCTACCCCTGCCACAAACGCATCTCGGGTGAGGTTATACATGTACTGCTCAGCCGACACAGCTTTGCAGTCACAGCCCCTGGCAAGCTGCAAGAGCTCATTGGCGTAATCCTCCATGGTTTCGCCCGACTGCTGACGTCGTGTAGCGAGGAGGTAACGAGCGTGGATCTCGTTGGGAGGTTTCGTGTAGCGCTTTTTTAAAAGCTCGAGGGCCCTCGGGTAAGTGGTGGCTGCACGGATCGCGAGGTAGACTGTGTCGCTTACCCTCGAATGGAGGACCCGGAGTCTGTCATCATCTGTGGTGACCGCTGCGGAGGCTGCCAGGTAGTCTTCAAAACACTTCAGCCAGTGGTCGAAGGTGTTAGAAGCGCCCACCGCACGTGGATCTAGCGTCAGACGTTCTGGCTTTAGGATTTGCTCCATACTCTCCTTTCTTTTTCCCTTCCGTCGAGAGCTTAATGTCAGACAATAAAATTGATGCGCGCCAATTGAACACGAGGCACGAAGCTTCGGTAACAGAAGGCTTTTATTGTCTAACAATGGAACTAATAGAACGTAAACACACTTTCCCAGACTGACGAGGTCCCGCCCGAGCAGGGGGTCTTATACCTCTCCCAGGAGGCGGAGCCCGACTGGGATGTGCCACAACAGTAACAACAACAGGTGTATTAATCCCACAGTGGGAACCAACGATGGTTCACCACAGTGAAGTAATAAAACTAATAGTCTATGAAGGATTGGAATTTGTGTTACAGTTGCAGAAAACTCTGTTCAGACCCCATTGAGATCACTGTGTTCATCCCAGGAAGATTAGATTGGCCTTGGAGTGGGAGCAGCAGAATTTCACCAGTGATGCCAGACTCAAATGATGAGGACAGATTGCAAAGACTAGTCCTGTAATAACCTGAACATGGAAGATTAAGTGGTGATGTGAGTGAGATGTTTACAGTGAATGATTTGATAGGGTGCAGAGAGATAAACTGTTAGAATGAAAACAGATGGGTGACGTTGAGAGGGGCTGGGAGAAAGCAGTCCGTGCAGGGATCCCCGGTGGTCGTTCCCCTTAGCAACAAGTATTCCACTTTGGATACGGTTGAGGGGGATGGCATACCAGTGGTGAGCCGCAGTGAGAGGATCTCCGGCACTGTGTCCGTCTCTGTGGCTCGGGAGGGTAAGGGGCAGAGCGGGAGGGCAATAGTAATTGGGGACTCGTTAGTTAGAGGGATAGATAGGAGGTTCTGTGGCAGCAAAAGAGACTCACGGATGGTATGTTGCCTACCGGATGCCAAGGTCCGTGACGTCTCAGACCGTGTTTTCCGGATTCTGAAGGGGGAGGGGAAACAGTCACAAGTCGTGGTACACATTGGTACCAATGACATAGGTAAGAGAAGGGACGGGGATTTAAAGCAGGAATTTCTGGAGCTGGGCTGGAAGCTGAGAGCCAAGACAAAACATGTGGTCATCTCTGGTACGTTGCCGGTGCCATGTGATAGCGAGTTGAGGAACAGGGAGAGAGTGCAGTTAAACATGTGGTTGCAGGGATGGTGTCGGAGGGAGGGTTTCAGATACGTGGATAATTGGAACACATTCTGGGGAAGGTGGGACCTGTACAAACAGGACAGGCTGCACCTGAACCAGAGGGGCACCAATATCCTGGGAGGGAAATTTGTTACGGCTCTTCAGGGGGGTTTAAACTAATTTGTCAGGGGAGTGGGAAAAGGAGTTGTAGTCCACAAGTCAGTGAGGGTGGTGAGGTATTGGGGAAGGTATCAGGGTCAAGGGTGGGTACCGGTAGACAGGAAGGTGGGTTGAAGTGTGTCTACTTCAATGCAAGGAGCATCCGGAACAAGGTAGATGAACTTGGGGCGTGGATTGGTACTTGGGACTATGATGTTGTGGCCATTACGGAGACGTGGGTAGAACAAGGACAGGAATGGTTGTTGGATGTTCCGGGGTATAGATGTTTCACTAAGTGTAGGGAAGCTGGTAAAAGAGGTGGAGGAGTGGCATTGTTAATCAAGGATAGTTTAACGGCTGCGGAAAGGCACTTCAAGGGGGATCTGCTCACTGAGGTAATATGGGCTGAGGGTAGAAATAGGAAAGGAGCGGTCACGTTGTTAGGAGTTTACTATAGGCCCCCAAATAGTAATAGAGATGTGGAGGAAGAAATTGCTAAGCAGATTATGCATATGTGTGGGGGTCACAGGGTAGTTAGACTTTAACTTTCCAAATATTGATTGGAACCTTTGTAGGTCAAATAGTTCGGATGGGGCAGTTTGTGTGCAGTGTGTACAGGAGGGTTTCCTGACACAATATGTGGATAGGACGACAAGAGGTGAGGCCACATTGGATTTGGTACTGGGAAATGAACCGGGCCAAGTGTTAGATTTGGTTGTGGGAGAGCACTTTGGAGATAGTGACCACAATTCGGTGCCTTTTGTTATTGCAATGGCGAGGGATAGGGCCATACGACAGGGCAAGGTTTACAATTGGGGGAGAGGTAATTATGATGCGATTAGGCAAGAATTAGGGGGCATAAGTTGGGAACAGAAACTGTCAGGGAAAGGAACTAATGAAAAGTGGAACTTTTTCAAGGAACAAATACTGGATGTCCTTGATAGGTATGTCCCTGTCAGGCAGGGAGGAAATGGCCGAGTGAGGGAACCATGGTTCACGAAAGAGGTGGAATGTCTTGTGAAAGGGAAGAGGGAAGCTTATGTAGGGATGAGGAAACAAGGTTCAGATGGCTCGATTAAGGGTTACAAGTTAGCAAGGAATGAGCTGAAAAAGGGGCTTAGGAGAGCTAGGAGGGGACACAAGAAGTCCTTGGCGGGTCGGATCAAGGAAAGCCCCAAGGCTTTTTACTCTTATGTGAGGAATAAAAGAATGACCAGGGTGAGGTTAGGGCCGGTCAAGGACAGTAGTGGGAACTTGTGTATGGAGTCAGTAGAGATAGGCGAGGTGATGAATGAATACTTTTCTTCAGTGTTCATCAAGGAGAGGGGCCATGTTTTTGAGGAAGAGAAGGTGTTACAGGCGAATAGGCTGGAGGAAATAGATGTTTGGAGGGAGGATGTCCTGGCAGTTTTGAATAAACTGAAGGTCGATAAGTCCCCTGGGCCTGATGAAATAATAGAAATCATAGAAACCCTACAGTGCAGAAGGAGGCCATTCGGCCCATCGAGTCTGCACTGACCACAATCCCACCCAGGCCCTACCCCCACATATTTTACCTGCTAATCCCTCTAACCTACACATCTCTGGACTCTTATGGGCAATTTTTAACCTGGCCAATCAACCTAACTTGCACATCTTTGGACTGTGGGAGGAAACCGGAGCACCCGGAGGAAACCCACGCAGAAACGAGGAGAATGTGCAAACTCCACACAGACAGTGACCCGAGCTGGGAATCGAACCTGGGACCCTGGAGCTGTGAAGCAGCAGTGCTAACCACTGTGCTACCGTGCCGCCCAATGTAGCCAAGGATTCTTTGGGAGGCAAGGGATGAGATTGCAGAGCCTTTGGCTTTGATCTTTGGGTCCTCGCTGTCCACGGGGATGGTGCCAGAGGACTGGAGAATGGTGAATGTTGTTCCTCTGTTTAAGAAAGGGAATAGAAATGACCCTGGTCATTATAGACCTGTTAGTCTTACTTCGGTGGTTGGTAAATTGATGGAAAAGGTCCTTAGAGATGGGATTTACGACCATTTAGAAAGTTGCGGATTAATCCGGGATAGTCAGCATGGATTCGTGAAGGGCAAGTCGTGCCTCACAAATTTGATAGAATTTTTTGAGGAGGTAACTAAGTGTGTTGATGAAGGTAGGGCAGTTGATGTCATATACATGGATTTTAGTAAGGCGTTTGATAAGGTCCCCCATGGTCGGCTTATGATGAAAGTGAGGAGGTGTGGGATAGAGGGAAAGTTGGCCGATTGGATAGGTAACTGGCTGTCTGATCGAAAACAGAGGGTGGTGGTCGATGGAAAATTTTCGGATTGGAGGCAGGTTGCTAGCGGAGTGCCGCAGGGATCAGTGCTTGGTCCACTGCTCTTTGTGATTTTTATTAATGACTTAGAGGAGGGGGCTGAAGGGTGGATCAGTGAATTTGCTGATGACACCAAGATTGGTGGAGTAGTGGATGAGGTGGAGGGCTGTTGTAGGCTGCAAAGAGACATAGATAGGATGCAAAGCTGGGCTGAAAAATGGCAAATGGAGTTTAAACCATAGAAACCCTACAGTGCAGAAGGAGGCCATTCGGCCCATCGAGTCTGCTCCGACCACAATCCCACCCAGGTCCTACCCCCACATATTTACCCGCTAATCCCTCTAACCTACGCATCCCAGGACTCTAAGGGGCAATTTTTAACCTGGCCAATCAACCTAACCCGCACATCTTTGGACTGATAAATGTGAGGTGATTCATTTTGGTAGGGCTAATTTAAATGTGGATTACAGAGTCAAAGGTAGGGTTCTGAAGACTGTGGAGGAACAGAGAGATCTTGGGGTTCATATCCACAGATCTCTAAAGGTTGCCACTCAAGTGGATAGAGCTGTGAAGAAGGCCTATAGTGTGTTAGCTTTTATTAACAGGGGGTTGGAGTTTAAGAGCCGTGGGGTTATGCTGCAACTGTACAGGACCTTGGTTAGACCACATTTGGAGTATTGTGTGCAGTTCTGGTCACCTCACTATAGGAAGGATGTGGAAGCGCTGGAAAGAATGCAGAGGAGATTTACCAGGATGCTGCCTGGTTTGGAGGGTAGGTCTTATGAGGAAAGGTTGTGGGAGCGAGGGCTGTTCTCTCTGGAGCGGAGGAGGCTGAGGGGAGACTTAATAGAGGTTTATAAAATGATGAAGGGGATAGATAGAGTGAACGTTCAAAGACTATTTCCTCGGGTGGATGGAGCTATTACAAGGGGGCATAACTATAGGGTTCGTGGTGGGAGATACAGGAAGGATATCAGAGGTAGGTTCTTTACACAGAGAGTGGTTGGGGTGTGGAATGGACTGCCTGCAGTGATAGTGGAGTCAGACACTTTAGGAACATTTAAGCGGTTATTGGATAGGCACATGGAGCACACCAGGATGATAGGGAGTGGGATAGCTTGATCTTGGTTTCAGATAAAGCTCGGCACAACATCGTGGGCTGAAGGGCCTGTTCTGTGCTGTACTGTTCTATGTTCTATGTTAGCTCTGAATGGGGGAACCTCACCGTAAAATGAGAGTGAGACATTTCAGGGATAATTTAGACCATAAGATATAAGTATATAAAATATAAGAATTAGGCCACTCGGCCGCTTGAGTCTGCTCTGCCAATGAAGCATAGATGATATTTTTCTCATCCCCACTGTTCTGCCTTTTCCCCATAATCCCTGATCCCCTTATTTAATTTCAGGAAAAGCTTCTTGATAGAGGATGGTGGGAATGTTGAATTGTCCACAAACAATTTTTAAAGCTGAGTTTATCAGGAAATTAACAAGCTGAAGACGACAAGCAGCCAGTAACATGAAGGTGGATAGTCAGAGTTTCTGTAGGTATTTAAACAATAAAAGAATTAAAGTGAGCATTGGTTCTATCGAAAGTGCATCTGGGGAATTGATAATGGAAAATGGGATATTGACAAATGAATTGAACAGGTAGTTTTCATTTGTGTTCACTATAGAGGACACAAGTAACATCCCAAAAATAGCTGGAAATCAGCAAATGGAAGGGAGGGAGGAACTCAGGAAAATTACAATCACCAGGGAAAGTGGTATTGAGCAAATTGTCGGATCTGGAGGCTGACAAATCCCTGCGTCCGGATGGGCTTCACACTCAGGACATGAAATCAGTGGCTAATGAGATAGCTGATGCATTTGTTTTAATTTTGCAAAATTCCCTGGCTTCAGAGAATGTGATGTGGAGATGCCGACGTTGGACTGGGGGGTAAGCACAATAAGAAGTCTTACAACACCAGGTTAATGTCCAACAGGTTTATTTTACTACTAAGTAAACCTTGTGCTACCAAATAAACCTATTGGACTTTAACCTGGTGATGTGAGACTTCTCATTGTTCAGAGAATGTTCCATTAGAATGAAATATAGAAAGTGTAACACCTTTATTCAAAAAGAGATGGAGAGAGAAAACAGGGAACTACAGGCTGTTACCCTGACAGCTGTTCGACGATGAAGGGGCAGCCTGTTCCGAAAGCTGGTGGCTTTTGCTACCAAATAAACCTGTTGGACTTTAACCTGGTGTTGTCAGACTTCTTCCTCTGTTTACCCCAGTCCAACGCCAGCATCTCCACATCTTTTTCTGGGTGGCAGGATATGTCGAATGGTGTATCTGTACCAGGGCCACAACTTGTTACAATTTATAAAAATGGCTTTGATGAAGGGACTGAAGATACGGTTGTTAAATTTGCTGACAGCATAAAGATTGACAAGAAATTAATTGCAAAGTGTACGTAAGGAGGCTACAAAAGGAAACAGATAGGTTATGTGAATTGGCAAAATGTGGCAAGTGAGGCAAATTGCGAGGATGAAACAGTGGATGAAAAATTGAGACTTACAAAGTTGAGATGAATAGGGTGCCAGCCAGGTACATAGCCACCAGAAATAAATACACGGCATCCAAAGCTAGAGTATCCTGGAGTCTAAGGATATTGATAAGAAAATAAGGAAGAAAAAAGAGACATAGGATGCATGCTGGAATAATAATAGCAATAGAAATCAGGAAAAACAGTTCAAATGCAGGAGAGAGGCTAAGGCTTTAATAAGGGAGGCTAAAAGGGAGCATGAGGAAAGGATAGCAGGCTGCGCTAAAACAAATAGTAAAATGTTCTTCAAACATATACATGTGAAAAGGTTAGTGAAGGATAAAGTGGGGCTCAAAAGGGCAGGGTAAACTGATCACTGAAGCAGAGGGTATGGCAGAGATACTAAATGAGTACCCTGCTTCTGTCTTTACAAAATTAGACAATATGACAATGGCCCTGTTGAAAATATGGGTGCTCAGTAACTGAACAGTATAGTGATAGATAAAGAAGAGGCGCTAAAACTCTGGCAGCACTCTCAGTCGAGAAATCACCAGGTCCAGACTGGATGCATGGTAGATTGCTGAGAGGTGAGGGAGCAAATTGCGCAGCCATTGACAGAAACTTCCTGGCCTCTTTGAACACAGAATTAGTCCCATGGGATTGGAGGATTGCAAATGTAATGCTGTTTTTCAGGAAAGGGGCAAAGGATACCCCAGGAAACTACAGACCTCTCAGCTGGACATCAATAGTGAGAAAACAGATGGAGGCCACAGTCTGAAATAAGATATATATATACTCTCAGAGAAATATAAGTTCATACTCGGCAGATGACATAATTTTCTCAAGGGCAGGTCATGTTTGGCAAGATGAGACACAGACATTGGATGAGGGTAGTGCTGTCGATGTTGTATATTTGGCCTTTCAGAAAGCATTTGATATGGTGCCACATGGCAGGTTGGTGAGCGAATTAGAAATGTTTGTGATTGATGGGTCCTTGGCAGCATGGATTAGAAGTTGGCTGAAAGATAGGAAACAGAGGTTGGGTATAGATGTGCATTTCTCAGACTCGAGACGAGTTGAAAGTGGTGTTCCCCAGGGATCAGTGTTGGGACACTTGCTTTTTCTGATTTATAAAAAACCATTTAGAGATCGATGTTAAGGGCAAAATTTGCATACAATACCAAGCTGGGGAGAATAGTGAATTGTGAGAATGATGCTGAGTGACTTTAGAGGGACATTGACAAGTTGCCCAAATGGGCAGACACCGCAGATGAATTGCAATGCAGCAAAATGTGAGGAAATGCATTTTGGTACAAGAAACATGAGGAGAAAATATGCCCATTATGGTACAACATTTAGGGGAAGAACAGGAGCAGAGAGAACTTGGGTTTCAAGTGTATAATGCTCTGTTGCGGGCAAGGCAAGTTGAAACAGTTATTAATACGGCTGATAGGATCCTTGGAGTCATAGAGGTTTACAGCATGGAAACAGCTCTTTGGCTCAACTTGTCCAAGCTGCCCTGTTTATACCACTAAGCTAGTCTCAATTGCCTGCATTCGGCCTGTATCCCTTCAGAATCATAGAAGCCCTATAGTGCAGAAAGAGGCCATTTGGCCCATCGAGTCTGCACCGACCACAATCCCATCCCGGCCCTACCCCCTTATCCCGACATATTTACCCGCTAATCCCTCTAACCTACGCATCTCGGGACACGAAGCGGCAATTTTAGCATGGCCAATCAACCTAACCTGCACATCATTGGACTGTGGGAGGAAACCGGAGCACCCAGAGGAAACCCATGCAGACACGAGGAGAATGTGCAAACTCCACACAGACAGTGACCCAAGCCAGGAATCGAACCCAGGTCCCTGGAGCTGTGAAGCAGCAGTGCTAACCACTGTGCTACCGTGCCACCCCAATTCCCTACAATTCCAATTCCAATTTATACCAATCTTACCCATGTAACTGTCTAAATGCTTTTTAAAAGACAAAATTGTACCTACCTCTACGACTGCCTCTGGCAGCTCGTTCCAGACACTCACAACTGTGTGTGTGAAAACCCTCTGGTTCTGGGTTCCTAGTCCATGAATCAGAAAAGGCTAATATAGATGTGCAGCAAATAATTAGGAATGCAAATAGAATGTTATTGCTTAATGTGAGGAATTGTAGGGAATTGATGCTTCACTTGAACAGAACGAGGTGAGACCACATCTGGAGGATTGTATACAGTACTGGTCCCCTTATCGAAAGAAAGATGTAAACACGTTAGAAGCAGTGTCAGTGTGCAATGAATACTCTCTCAATCTATCAGCGTGTGTGCGTGAAGAATCAACTCTCTCAATCTATTACTGTATGGGTGTGGAATTAACTCTCAATCTATTAGTGTGAGAGTGTGGAATTAACTCTTTCTCAACCTATTACTGTGTCTCAGTGTGTAATTAACTCTATCTTAATCTAGTGCTGTGTTTGGGTGGAATTAACCCTCTAACAATCTATTACTGTCTGTGTGTGTGTGGAATTAAAACTCTCTCAATCTAACAGTGTGTGTGGGTGTGGAATTAACTTTCTCTCAATCAGTTGCTGTGTGTCGGTGTGGAATTAACTCTATCTTAATCTATTACTGTGAGAGAGTGTGCAAGTAACACTGACAATCTATTAGTGTGTGTGAGTGTGTGGTTAACTCTCTCTCTCAGTCTATTGCTGTGAGAGAGTGTGGAATTAACTCTCCCTCTCAATCTATTACTGTGTGAGAGTGTGTTGAATTAACTAGCTGACAATATATTACTGTGTGTGTGTGTATGTGGAACTAACTCTCTCTCAATCTATTACTGTGTGAGAGTGCGTGGAATTAACGAGCTGACAATATATTACTGTGTGTGTGTGTGTATGTGTGTGTGTGGAACTAACTCTCAATCTATTACTGAGTGAGTGTGTGTGTGGTGTGTGTGGAACTAACTCTCTCTCAATCTATTACTGTGTGTGTGTGTGTGTGTGTGTGTGTGTGTGTGTGTGTGGAGTTGACTCTCTCAATCCATTAGTGTGTGAGAGCGGCAATTATAATTGTCTCAATCTACTACTGTGTGTCAGTGTGGCAGAAACTCTCTCTCAATCTATTACTATGTGAGAGTGTGGCAGTAACTCTCTGACAATCTATTACTATGTGAGAGTGTAGAATTATCACTCTCTCAATCTGTTACTGTGTGTAGAATTAATTCTCTCTCAATCTATTAAGGTGTGTGAGTGTGTAATTAACCCTCTGTCAGTCTATTACTGTGTATGAGTGTCGAATTAACTCTCTCAATCGATTAGTGTGTGAGTGTAGAATTAACTCTCTCACTCCATTACTGTGTGTGAGTGTGGAAATGACTCTCTTCTATTACTTTATCGATTACTGTGCAGAATTAACTCTCTCAATCTATTATTGTATGTGAGTGTGGAATTAACTCTATCCTATTACTGTTTGTGCATGTGTGCGTGTGTGTGGAATTAACTCTCTCTCAATCTATTCCTCTGTGTGATTGTGGAAGTAGCTCTCTCAATCTATTGCTGTGTGTGTGTTGAATTAACTCTCTCTCAATCTATTGCTCTGTCAGTGTGGAATTAACTCTCTCTCAATCTATTGCTCTGTCAGTGTGGAATTAACTCTCTCACAATCTATTACTGAGTGTGAGTGTGGAATTAACTATCTCTCAATCTATTACTGAGTGCAAGTGTGCAAATAATACTCTCTCAATCTATTACTGTGTGAGAGGGTGGAATTAACTCACATCTATTACTCGGTGCGAGTGTGGAATTAACTCCCTCTCAATCTATTCCTCAGAGTGTGTGGAATTAACTCTCTCTCAATCGATTACTGAGTGTGAGTGTGGAATTAATTCTCTCTCAATTTATTACTGTGTGAGAGGGTGGAATTAACTCCCATCTATTACTATGCATGAGTGTGGAATTAACTCCCTCTCAATCTATTACTATGTGATAGTGTGGAATTAACCGTCTCAATCTGTTAGTGTGTGTGTGTGGAATTAACACCCTCTGAATTGAATTGTGAGAGAGTGTGGAATTATCTCTCTCAATCTATTACTGTGTGCGAGTGTGCAATGAATAATCTCTCAATCTATCACTGTGTGAGTGTGTAATTAACTCTCTCTCAAACTATTACTGTGTTTCAGTGTGGAATTAACTCTCAATCTATTACTGTGTGTCAGTGTGGAATTGACTCTCTCTCAATCTATTGCACTGTGTGCGAGCGTGGAATTAACTGTCTCTCACTGTATTGTTGTGTGTGAGGATGGAAGAACTCTCTCTCAATCTATTACTGTGTGAGAGTGTGGATGTAACTCTCTCTCAATATGTTACAGTGTGAGAGTGTGAAATTGACACTCTCTCAACCAATTACTGTGTATGTGTAATTAACTCCCTCTCAAACTATTACTGAGTGTGAATGTGGAATTAACTCTCTCTCAATCTGTTACTGTGTGATTGTAGAAATAACTCCCTAGCTATCTATCAATAATGTATGCAATTAACTGTCAGTCTCTGTTACTGTATGGAAGTGGGTCACTGTCAGCTTAGCAAACTGCTGCTAGTAGAGGGCCACAGGGATTAGTGCTGGGTTCTCAGCGATTTACAATCTATACTAATGACCCAGATGAAGGGACAGATCAACACCAAATTTTCAGGCAATATATAGGTAAGTGGGAAAGCAGGTTGTGAGGAGGACACAAAAAGTCTGCAAGGGGATATAGAGAGGTTAAGTGAGTGGACACAAATCTGGCAGGTAGGATACAATGTAGGAAAGAGTGAGGCTTTCCACTTCAGTGGGAAGAATTGGAAGGCAGAACATTATTTAATTAGAGGAAGAGACAGCAGAATGTTACAGTACAGAGGGTCTAACTGTAATTATAAGTACATATGTGGAGTATAAAAGTAGGGAAATGTTGCTGCAAATACATGGCATTGCTGAGTCTACACGTTTATATGCTTTCTCTGATTTAAAGAGGGAAACACTTGTATTGTAGGCAATGAAGATTCACTTGGTTGATTGCTAAGATGAAGGAGTCATCTTATGAGGAAAGTTTAATCAAGTTAAGCTAATATCATAGAAGTTGAGAAGAATGAGAGATGATCATATTGAAACATTGAAGAATCTGAGGAGACTGGACAGGGTAGATGTTGAGCGGAATGTTTCCATTTATGGGCAAAATTGGAACTACAGGACACAGTTTAAAAATAAAGTATGCCCCACTTAAGATGGAGATGAGAAGGAATTTCTCCTCTCAAAGTGTCCTTAATTTTTGGCATTGATTAGATTCCATCCTAAGGTAGGAAGAATTTTGATCTACGAGAGAGACAAGGGTTATAGGGCAGGCAATAAAATGGAGTTGAGGCCATAATCACATCAACCACGATCTTACTGAATGGTGGGGCAACCCAAAAGAACAAATTGCCTTCTGCTACTCCTGCTTCATATGTTCTGATTTGATGTCAATGTGGAACTAACCCTCTTAGTCTCTGTTTCAGTATTTCAGTGTGGAATTAACTTACGTTTGACACTGCATATGAGTGCAGAACTGATTCCCTTTCCATTACTAATTTTATATGAGTGTGCAATGTCTCTGTCAGTCTCTGTTACTGTACAGGACACCTTGATGAGAAATGTTTGGGCCCGACTGGTCTCAAATGTACTCAGGGTTAAACCCATCAGCTTTTCCTCCATCAACACTCCAGTTCAAAGCCAGCCAACAAGAACATACCTTCACAGAAAGTGAACACCAATTTTCACAACCAACATCCACCCTGGTTCAAATGGATTCTTTGTCCATTTCTGGCCTCATTTTTCTGAGCAACAGCCACAATAATTCACTGGTAAAATCATGTGGCCACTGGAATTTTGAAACAAGGTGAAAATTCTGGAATACACAACATGTCAGGTAGCATCTGCAAAGAGAGAAACAGAGTTCATGTTTCAGCTCACTGACAATCAGCATGAGATAAAACACTTCCTAATATCCACTCATGGCGGCCGCAGTTCCCACATGGGGAGGTAATGGTGTAGTGGTATTGTCACTGGACTAGTGATCCAGTGTAATGCAATGGGAGCAAATTTTACCACAGCAGAGAGTGCAATTTGAACTAAAAAAAAATCTGGAATTAAGGTCTAATGATGACCACGTCATGACAACCCACTTCATTTACTGATGCTCCTTTAGGCAAGCAAATCTGCCCAAATTTACTCTTCTGGCCGACATGTGACTCCAGACACACAGCAATGTGGTTGACTCTTAAGTGCCCTCTGAAATGGCCTAACAAGCCAGTGATGCCCACATCACATGAATTAATAAAAACAATGCTCTGCGCCCCGGAAAGTGCTCTATCCAGGACACTGACTTGCCCAGGCACAGCCACAAGGCAATCTGTGCTGGAACATTCCCCAGTGCCACATGTAAAGTTTATTTATTTGTGTCACAAGTAGGGCTTACATTAACACTGCAATGAAGTTACTCTGAAAACTCTCTAGTCACTGCACTCTGGCACCTGTTTGGGTACACTGAGAGAGCATTTAGCATGACCAATGACCAGAGGAAACCTATGCAGACATGGGGAGATTGTGTAGACTTCGCATCGACAGTGACCTAAGCCAGGAATCGAATCTGGGTCCCTGGCGCTGTGAGGCAGCAGTGCTAACCACTGCACCACTCCCATTCCACCAAGCTGCCCGTGTCTTATTGAAGTTTCCCACTTTCCTCCTCACAGTTGCCAATGCCTCCAAGATTGGTGGCGTATGGAAATGTTGAGCTTGAGTCCTGTACACCAAGGTGTGTGTCATTAATATATATCAGGAAGAGCAGGGCTCCTAAAACCGAGCCCTGGGGAACTCCACTAGAAACCTTCCTCCAGTCTGAAACACAACCATTAACCACTACTCTCTGTTTCCTCTCACTCACACTGTTCCATATGGGGCGGTGAAGATGGCCTCAGCACCCTAGCTATGACTGTAACACTGCATTCTGCACTCTCTCCTATCCTTCTCTGTGAATGGTATGCTTTGTTTGTATAGCACGCAGGAAACAATACTTTTCACTATTTACTAATACATGTGACGATAATAAATCAAATCATACCTCAATCTGAGAATGTATTTCAGATTTGGATTTGTATCAAATGTATTTGTGAATATTCACTGTGGCCATTAGTACAGTCAATTCAAAACCCCTGATTTGCGTGATGTGACTGGTATTTAAGTCGAATCTCAGAGTACATTATTACTGTTCATTGTGTAACTTTTAATTAGAATCGATGTGTCAGTTTTACCACATATTTAATTTGGAGCTAAGGCTGCTCTATTGTGGGATTGACACTGTGATGATCTGATGGCAGGAGTCAATTTGGACTTGGATTTATGGATCCCACTATCAATAGTACTGGGTTTGATTTGATTTATTATTGTCACATGCATTGGTATACAGTGAAAAGTATTGTTTTCTTGCGTGCTATACAGACAAAGCAGACAGTTCATACAGCACATAGAGCAGAAGAAAAGGTGAGGATGCAGAATGTAGTCCATTTAATTGGAGTGCGGTTCAAATGCACACGGACATAAGTCCGTTGGATCTTAAGTCCAACCCCTTAACCACTCGGCCATCCTGGTAGGATATTTAGAGTCACATGGACAAAAATGTCTGTCTCTCCTGCTCTGTTTGATTGATGGATTGAAAACGTGTCTGCAACTATTTCTGCTCTCTGAGACCGTTGAACTAATAAGATGTCTGTGTGTCTGGAATTGGTTGCATCCTTGGACATACGCATCTCCATCAAGGACGGTCACCTCAGCACTTCACTGTACCACAAGCACATGGATAACCTCATGATGCTCCACTTCTCCAGCTTCCATCCTATACACGTTAAAGAAGCCGTCCTCTGTGGACAAGCCCTCTGTATACACAGGATCTGCTCAGATGAGGAGTATTGCAACAGACACCTACAGACGCTGAAAGATGCCCTCATAACAACAGGATATGGTGCTCGACTCATTGACCGACAGTTCCGATGTGCCACAGAAGACAAACACAGGACATGATAGACAGAGTACCCTTCATTGTCCAATCCTTCCCCAGAGCGGAGAAGCTACGACATCTTCTCCGGAGCCTTCAACATGTCAAGTATGAAGACGAACATCTCGCCAAGGCCATCCCCACACCCTCACTTCTCGCCTTCAAACAATCGCATAACCTCAAACAGACCATTGTCTGCAGCAAATTACCCAGCATTCAGGAGAACATTGACCACGACACCACACAACCCTGCCACAGCAACCTCGGTAAATGTGCCGGATCATTGACACTGATGCCATCATCTCACATGAGAACACCATCCACCACGTACACCGTACATATTCTTGCGAGTTGGCCAATGTTGTCTACCTGACACGCTGCAGGAAAGGATGTCCCAGGGCATGGCACATTGGAGAGACTATGCAGACACTATGACAACGGATGAATGAACACCGCTCAACAATCGCCAGGCAGGAGTGCTTCCTTCCTGTCGGGGTACACTTCAGCAGTCATGGGCATTCAACCTCTGATCTTCGAGTAAGCGTTCTCCAAGGTGGCCTTCACGACACATGACAACGCAGAATCACTGAGCAGAAACTGATAGCCAAGTTCCGCACACATGAGGACGGCCTCAACCGGGACCTTGGGATCATGTCACACTATCTGTAACCCCCACAACTTGCCTGGGCAAAATATCAATAACTGTCCTGGCTGGAGACAATACACACCTCTTTAACCAGTGCTTGGCCCTCTCTCCACTTACACTGTCTGTAATTTTAAGACTTGATTACCTGTAAAGACTCGCATTCTTACCATTATCTTGTAAATTGAGTTTGTGCCTGTATGTGCCCTGTTTGTGAACACAGCTTCTCACTCACCTGAAGGAGCCTGAGACTCCAAAAGCTTGTGCTGCCAAATAAACCTGTTGGACTTTAACCTGGTGTTGTGAGACTTCTTACTGTCTGAGCTCCGTCAGCGACAACGTGAGATGGAGCCGGCGACTCACTTCCCTGTAACTTGCGTGGAAGAGACATCACATTTATTCACGTTCCTTCAATAATTTGTCTGTGGAAACAAAGTATATTTTAAAATTCAAGTACAGGTGAGAGAGAAGATACAGATTCCGTCAGTTTAATCTCTATTAATAATCATTGTGAGCGGTTTGTGAGGCTGCAGCCAGACTCGAGCTCTGATTGGTCACTCACATTTCAATCAGATTCGTAACCAACCGGAGAGCCAGGGAGAAGAAATGGGAGGTTTTGATTGGTTCACATTTTCAAATTGGAAAAGCCCGCCAATTTCAGTGCAGGAAAAATACAAAATAACCGAACGCCTGAATGTTCAGGAAACTATTTCAATCTCACACTTTATAATCTGTTTATTGTATTTTCCGCCACAGAATCCTGGCGCTATTTTAGGAACAGTTTGAATTTCTCAATCTCTTATCTGTAACCGGCGGTAATCAGACCCCGTTCAGCAATTTAAAACGGAGCAAATCTCAGCTCAGTGGAAAAGCAGAAACATAGAGATCACCAACCAACCCCTTCACACAGGCTTCACAGGGACAGAGGGAAACGGCTGATTTCTGATCCTATCCCCCGAAAGCGGCCGGGAATGTTACAATGGGAAGTGCGGAGAGAATCCCCGGCCCGATCCCGCCGGTGGAACAGGCAGCTTTGTGTCTGGAGAATAGGGAGCGCCGGGGGGAGGCAGATCTTAAAGCGCTGCAATGGACTCAGGTCCTGTGTGTGCAGAAATCTCTCTGATTCCGTCAATGGCGCAAATGATGAAATTGTTGATTAACAACTGAAATCAGAACCTGGGTTCCAGATATTAACTATTAATAAAAAGCAGCAACTTGCATGCATTAAAATACTGCCTGTGACAATACTGTCGTAATGTGGATGGTGTATTCGCCTGATGAATTCCTCTGTATCTGCTGCGAGACTGATGGGGTCTATTTACTATCGCACACAGGGGGAACTACGGATTGATAAAACAAAGCGGGAAACAGCTGTGCTGTGAATAGCACCGCAGCATCTGAGGGACAGACAATAGATCGCCCTTTTCCAGAAAAAGTGAGTGGCTCTGAAAAGAGCCTTTGGGGTTATCAGATTAAAGAATGGCCGCTTCACTTGCTCTTGGACGAGGCCGCAGAAGTTTTCTTGGGCAGCAGCACGGCCTGGATATTGGGCAGCACCCCGCCCTGAGCGATGGTCACCCCTCCCAGCAGCTTGTTGAGCTCCTCGTCGTTGCGGACGGCCAGCTGCAGGTGTCTGGGGATGATGCGGGTCTTCTTGTTGTCCCGGGCCGCGTTCCCGGCCAGCTCCAGGATTTCAGCGGTCAGATACTCGAGCACAGCAGCCAGATAGACCGGGGCTCCGGCACCCACACGCTCAGCATAGTTGCCCTTTCTCAGGTGCCTGTGAACACGGCCCACCGGGAACTGCAGTCCAGCCCGGGAGGAGCGAGACTTGGCTTTGGCCCGAGCTTTCCCGCCGCCCTTTCCTCTTCCAGACATCTGCACAATCTCACAAACACTTTCACAAAGAATGCTGAAATCCACTCCCTTTCGCTTCTCTTATAGCTCCGGGAGGAATGGAGGTGTGGACATTGCTGATTGGTCACTTTGTTGCTGCCTCTCAGCATCTTGTTCATATGACCAATCAGAAACCTGCTTAACTCACCAATCCGGAGAGCCCACGGAGTGAGGGCGGAAAATAACGGCGCCAAAATCTCAGATTCGAACCGATTTCATTTCAAACTGTAAAAGCCACCAAAGCGGAAAGAACAAGAGTTTCGAAAATTATACGAATAGGTAATGGTTAATTAATTTTGAGTAATGTAAGAATCTCCCTTTCTCTCCTTCCCCAGTCTATAGTTAACCTGTATCTGGCAGTTTCTGATTTTCAGCCTGGGCTTTTCGGAAAATAAGTCGAAAATAACAAACCGTTGCTGATCGTGAAATCTGAATTCAAATTTCCTTTCCTTTACCCCAATTCCGTCGGGACCTGGGGTGGAGGGTGATGCATGCAGCAGTTCCGCACAACCGTAGGATTCACTGGTTCACGGGCTCCGAAGACTGCCCTTTCTTCGGCCTTGTGGAGTCCGTGGACCATGTCTATGTTGTGTGTCTTAGGCTGCACTCCCTTTATGTTTTCCTAAAGAACCTTTTGTTGATGTTTTGTTTGCACTTCAGTCCCACGCTCCTGATCTCCGGACACCCGGTGCGGAGAGGGGAGGGTCGGATGGCGACCTCCTCGTGAACCTGCTCCTGGGCCTGGCGAAACGCGCCATTTACCGGGCCAGGCTGCGGGCGATCGAGGGGGCCGTCCATCCTGACTGTCTTCCCCTCTACCGCGGCTACGTTCGCGGCCAGGTGTCCCTGGAGAGGGAGCATGCGGTGTCCACGGGCGAGGTTGACGCTTTCCGCGCCCGCTGGGTACCGCAGGGGTTGGGGTGCATTATTGGCCCTAATAATCACATTTTAATTTTATGTTTTTAAGTTTCCTTTGTACTTTGATTTCTGTTCGGGCTGTTCCCCCTCCTTTTTGGGGAGCTGCCCCTTTTACTTTGTCCTGATTTAATCTGAGTTTGTTTACTTGGTTTGGTTTGACCTAAAAAGAGGACAACACCTACATTTAAAAAAAATCTCCCTTTCTCTCCTTCCCCAGTCTATAGTTAACCTGTATCTGGCAGTTTCGGATTTTCAGCCTGGACTTTTCGGAAAATAAGTCGAAAATAACAAAATTTTCACTATTCATTTTTGAAAAGTTCGCAGATGTATTTATAAAACAAGAAATACATTTCAAATAAAATCTCTCAATAATTAACTGTTGAACAACAAAGTGTTTAAAACATCAGTATCTGTTTGCACCATTTCACATTTTATCCCAAGTTGCAGATTTGCTTTTAGAATCCTGGATCCATTCGGGGTTAATCTCGGCCCTTTTTAAAACTCTCGAACTCGCCGCCAGAAAGTCTCATTGACATCGTTCTGTAAACGGACGGGATGTTCTCCATATTCGTGAGAATCAAGAGGGGAGTGAACATTTTCGGTGTAAATTGACCAGTGCCGAGACTGAGGTTCCTGCACAATCGGGGCTGATAGGGAATAAACTGATCGATTATCAAGACCAAACTGGAACAGAATTGGAAGCTGACACATTTGCTCCATTCGCTCTCTCTCTCTCTCTCTCTCTCTAAAGTCGGGGAAACGGGCCTCTGAGATCTAAGTGCGGAGGCGGTCGGAAACCAATTAATTAATTAATGAAACATTATTAATCAGACGCTGGGCGATCAACTTGCATTACTCAGTACCTATCATTGATCAACAGTAAAAACAATTAGATTGTTCGAGACGCTTCAGAGTGAAAGATTAATTGAAACTAAATGGATGATACAGCTTTTTCAGGGAGATTGTGAGTGGCTCTTAAAAGAGCCGTTGTGTTTGGGATGTTTTTCAGTCCATGGGGTTTTACTTGGAGCTGGTGTACTTAGTCACCGCCTTTGTCCCTTCCGACACGGCGTGCTTGGCCAGTTCCCCGGGCAGCAGCAGGCGCACGGCGGTCTGGATCTCCCGGGAGCTGATGGTGCTGCGCTTGTTGTAATGGGCCAGGCGGGAAGCCTCACCCGCGATGCGCTCGAAAATATCGTTCACGAACGAGTTCATGATGCTCATGGCCTTGGAGGAGATGCCGGTGTCGGGGTGAACCTGCTTCATCACTTTGTAGATGTAGATGGAGTAACTCTCCTTCCTCGACTTTCGCCGCTTCTTCCCGCCCTTTATTACCGGTTTCTTAATCACTTTCTTCGCCCCCTTCTTAGGAGCTGCTTTCTTCTCATCCACCATTGTCACAGTTAATTTCAGACACAGAATCACTGAGTCGCGCTCGGAACTCCTCTTTTATGGATCAAAGCAGAGGCCTATGCTAATGAAGGATTGCTGAAAGCCCTGTTCCCCATTGGCTCATTCACAATGATGTCAATTCGTGACGCTCTCTCTCTGATTGGTTAGTTCAGATACACAAACACATAGTTTTTTTTATACTTTTCCAATTCAATCAAATCTAATTCAGAGTCTCAACAAGTTGAGACATTTCAGATCCAGGCTGACAAGACAGGACGGGAGACCAAAACCACCCTGTCCTGGGCCTGATCGACATGAGTCAAGCTGATTGGAGAAGGGGGAGGATCCTCCTCCAAGACTTGAGCTCATTTGCATCTTAGCCAAAAGGCCGAGATGCCGCTTTTAAAAATTGCTTCATATGAAACATATGAAGCCTCAGCGTAACCTAATGACCTCAACCAAGTGCAGGCAATCCATACTACACTTGATCTGAGCCAAAAGGCCGAGAAGCGATGTGGATTTGAGCAGCAACCAGCCTGTTGTCAATCCGTCCTTTCCCCTTGTCCGCCCCGATCCACCCAATCCCCTGACTCTCTCACTCCCTCTGCCGCACCAGCGCATTCTCTCTGCTGCTAATCCCACATCACTCTATCAGACTGCTGATACTGTTCATACATTTCCCCTTCCTCACCAGCACCAACTGCTCTGCTTTACTTCCGCCCATCACCGGGAGCTGGCAGTGTACAATATCTGGGCGTGTGGAAGGGGAATAAGTTTGATGAGCAACAGCCACATTGACATTGTTGCTAAAACAAAAAGCTGATTGCAAGAAGGAGTGGAATCAGAATTGGATATTACTGGCTACAAGCCTTGATACGGTTCCACACCAGAGGCAAATAAAGAAAATGAGAGCACGTGGAATGGTGGGGGCTGGGTGGGTGGGTGGGTGGCTGGGTGGGCGGGCGGGGGGGGGGGGGGGGGCCTGGGGGAGAGAATGTCCTGGAATAGACTGAGAACGAGCTGATGGACAGAAAACTGAGAGTCGGAACAAATGGGTCATTTTCAAGTTAGCAGACTATGACAAGTGGGCTACCACAAGGATCAGTGTTTGGGCCACTGCTTTCTACAATCTGTGTATCAATGATTTGGGATTAAAGGTAATATTTCCAAATTGGGAGCTGTCACAAACAAGGTGGATGTGTGAGTTGTGAGAAGGAGGCAAAGACTCTTTGTGTGTATTTGAAGAGGCTGAGCGAATGGGCAACAATTTTGCAGATAGAAGCAATGCGGAGAGATATGAGGAGATTTAATCATTAAATATGTTCATGAGTGAGATTGATAGATTTCTACATATCAAAAACATCAAGGGTTACGGGGATAGTTCAGGAAAATGGTGTTGAAGTGGAAAATCAGTCATGATTTCACTGTATGGCAATGTAGACTCGAAGAGCCGAATGGCCGACACTTGCTCCAATTTCTTATCTTCTAATTATGTTTTAGCATGGTCATCATTCTGTGACTGTAATTAACGATAAATGAGTACAAGGTACTTCTTGTATCCTGTCACAATATGACTGTGGCTTTAAAAATAGAACAGAGCATGTCCATAGCTAGTGACTGACCTCCTATTTTCCAACAGACTTTCCACAATTGAATTCCACATTTAGGTAAGGGATGGAATACTCTCCACTCACTGGTCAGTGCACCTCCAACAACACCAAAGAATCTCAGAAACAAATCTAGTTTTTGGTTTCACTTGCAAACCATTCACCAGCTTCAGCATTTACTCCCTCAACCATTCATACACAGTGTGCACCATTTGTGAAGTACACTGCAAGAACGGGCGACACAATGGTTAGAGAGCTGCCTCACAATGCCAGGGACCCAGGTTCGTTTCCGGCCTCGGACGCCTGTCTTTGTGGAGGTTGCATATTCTCCCCTTATCTGCATGGGTTTTCTCCAAGTGCACTGGTTTCCTCCCACAGTTCAAAGTTGTGCAGGTTATTCGGATTGGCCATGTTAATTGCCCCTTGGTACCCCAAGATGTGTAGTTAGGGGATGTAGCCGTGGTAAATTTGTGGGGTTATGGGGATAGGGCCTGGGTAAAATGTTGAGTCAGTGCAGACTTGATGGGTCGAATGACATTCTTCTGCACTGGAGGGATCCTATTCTAAATCAGTGAGGCTGAGTGTGGGACTGAAATAGCATCTCACTATTTCATGTACAGAATGTGATTAATTATGCGCCTGTAAGTATTGGGTACAGTATGTGAAACAAAATGTGTATTTGTCTGTTGATTGCCAGCTTGCATGTGTGAGATTGGCTGAACATAATTTTGTGACTCATGCACAATATCAGTCTCCACTGTGTGTGTTAATATGGGGTAAATTCTGCTCATGCCAGTGTCTTGAATTGAATGGGAGTTTGATTTCAGTTCTGCAGGCATGTGTCATTGAGTAACTGCATAAGTGTCTGAATCATACTGTATGCATCGGTCTCTGGTACAACATTTGGTGTGCTTTTCTGTCTGTCTGTGATGTTGTGTGTGAATGCAGGGTTCATTCTATGGATGCTACTTGTGATACTGTGTGAGAGTGGACTTCATTTTGCTTCACTGTTTCTCAAAACAAAAGTTTGAATGTAGGTATCATTCTGTAGTTGTCATTCTCTAGTATGTTTTGGAATTCCTTGTTCTTCCATCTGTCTCTAGAGAGTTTGAGAAAGTAGGATTAATTTTACATCTGTGATTCTCTGATTATCCATGTGGGTGTAGGAATCAATCTTTATCCATGTGTCTCTTGCGTTGTGTTGAAGTGTGGGATACTTCTGTACTTTAAGGTGACATGTATCTCAGACATTGTGATAAACACTACATGCTAAAATTATAATGTGTTGATATTTGTTCATCTTTCAATTTATTTTTTCATGTAGATTTCCAGTACATTTGACTGTCCCTGTTTATATTCAGCAGCTGTGTGTGAGTATTCAATTTGTAATTCTGTGAATGGTAACAATTGGATACATAACCTGGGAAGCAATTCCTGCAATTGGAAGCAAAGGAATTGCTGTTACATCTTTCTGTCTTACTCATATTGAGCTTTTTTGGATTCATTTACATATTTATCAGGTAATTAATTGTAATTTATTCAGTATTGTACAATTATCTTTTGTCTGTCTGAGCGAAGAATTGTTACTTAATGTGTGATCAAGGTGACACCGTGTTTTATATCTGTGAGTGGATGAATTTGTTTTATTCCTGTGATATATACCTGTCAAGATAAAAGATAAGAAAATGTAGATGTACAAAAGGACTAAAAATGTTAACATGCAGGTCCAGATGGCAATTAGGAAGGCTAATGATATGTTGGACGTTATTGCAAAAGGTTTTGAGTACAGCAGAAGTGAAGCCTTACTTTAATTGTATAGCAGCTTAGTTAGACGGCACCTGGAGAACTGTGTGTAGTTTTGGTCCCCTTACCTTAGGAAGGATAATTATTTTGTGATAGAAAGTGTAACAAAGGTTCACCAAACTTGTTCCAAAGATCAGAGAGGCATCTACATCGGTACAGACTTGGTGGGCTAAAGGATCTGTTTCTGTTCTGTATTGTTCTTTGTTCTTTGCATCCCTATAGTGGGGGAGGATATTTATGCCATCTAGTCTGCACTGACTCAGCATCTTACATTTTCCCACACAACCCCCTCCCACACTATCCAAATAACCCACAAACCATTGAATCTGCACAAGCTGGAACACAAAGGAACATGCAACCTGTGACCATCACCCTCTGCTTTATGCCACTACGAAAGTTTTTGATGCAATTTTCCAAATTATACTGGATCACATGGGCTCATATCTTCTTGACCAGTCTCCCATTGTCAAATGCCTTACTGAAGTCCATGTGGACGACATCAACTCACTGCCCTGACCTACAAGGCTAGACAACTCCCCAAAAAATTCAATCTAATTTGTTAGACATGATCTCCCCCGAACAAAGCCATGCTGACTATCCTTGATTAATCCTTGCCTCTGCAAATGGAGATTAATTTTGACCCTCACAATTTTTCTCAATAGTTCCCCTTACACTGATTTCAGACTTTAAACAACTGCATTGTGTCCTTGTCACCTCAAGTACATCTCCACTCTCCAACACTACAATGACTTCCCTGGTCAGTATTGTCATCCCACCTCTCCTGTTCTCTTATCTATCTCTTTCTGAACACAATTCTTGAATATTCAGCACCCTGTCTTCACTCTTTAAGCCACATTTCTGTCATTTCCTTCGCATCAGATTCCCACATTTCTCTTGGTCCTTCAAGCTCATCAACCTTATTTATCACACTTTGTGTTTACATACATTGGAAACCTGTCTTGACATTCTTCATAGTACTTGTTTGTCTCCTTCTATCCAACATGGTATTACTTCCTTCTCCTGTATTATCCATCACTCTCCCTCCTTTCTGCCCTTATTCCTTTCTGCTACTTTTATATGTATCACAACCTCTATCCTATCACCCTCCTCTTTCAGGATGTCCTGCAGCGATTCAGTGACATCCCTGACACTGGCCAGAGAGATAACACACCATCCTGAAGTCAAATCCTTGGCCACAGAAATGCTTGTCTGCACTACTGACTGATGAATTCCCTATCACTATTGCTCTTCCTGTCTTCTTCTTCCCCACCTGTTCAAGCAAGATGCTTGTGGTGCCAGAATCTTGGCTCTGACTGCACTCCTCTGGGGTGCTGACCAGCACCCTCATCTGCATCCAAAATGGAAGACATGTTCGTGACTAGGATCCCAGGGGACTCCTGCAGTACCCGTTTGGGTGGCAGGGTGACAAAGTGGTTCGCATGGCTGCCTCACAGCATGAGGGACCCGGCTTCAAGTCTGGCCTTGGATGGCTGTTTGTGTGGAGTTTGCACATTCTCCCGGTTTATGTGTGGGTTTCCTCCTGGTGCTCTGGTTACCTCCCACAGTCCAAAAATGTGCAGGTTAGGTGGATTGACCATGCTAAATTGCCCTTTAGTGCCCCAAGATGTGTAGGTTAGAGAGATTGGCAGCGTAAATACCTGGGGTTATGGGGATAGGGGCTGGGTAGGATGGTTATTGGTGCAGGCTCGATGGGCTGAATGGCCCCCTTCTGCACTGTAGGGATTCAATAATTCTATTCTATGATTCCACATGCCTGTTCTTCCTGGACTGCTCAGTGGTCACCCATTCCCTTCTTTCCTCTAGTACCTTGAGCTCTGCTGTGACCATCTCTCTAAATGTGCTGTCCATATAACTCTCAGCCTCTCAAATGCATCACAGTCTGTCCAGCTGCTCCTCAAGGTCCGAAACCTGGAGCTCCAGTTTCTGCAGCTGGGAACACTTCCTGCACATGTGGTCATTCAAGACACTGGCCGCATCCAAGACTCCCCACATGAGACAAACCACACATTCTACTCAGCTGTCTTCACCTGACGTGTCTTCAATGTAAAATTTACACCTTATACTAGAACAAATCAGATGTCGTGATGCCGGCATTGGACTGGGGTGGGCATGGTAAGAAGTCTCACAACACCAGGTTCAAGTCGAACAGGTTTATTTGGTAGCACGAGCTTTCGGAGCACTTCTCCTTCCTCAGGTGAGTGGAGAATTGGGTTCACAAACAGAGCATATATTTTTTTTATACTTTTCCAATTCAATCAAATCAAATCCAATTCAGAGTCTCAACAAGTTGAGACATTTCAGATCCAGGCTGACAAGACAGGGCGAGCGACCAAATCACCCTGTCCTGGGCCTGATCTACATGAGCCAAGCTGATTGGAGAAGGGGGAGGTTCCTCCTCCAAGACTTGAGCTCATTTGCATCTTAGCCAAAAGGCTGAGATGCCGCTTTTAAAAAATTGCTTCATATGAAACACACGAAGCTTCAGTGCAACCCAATGACCTCAACCAAGCGCAGCCGACCATACTACACCTGATCTCAGCCAAAAGGCCAAGAATGAATCAGCTCATCAGCTGACTATTACATCACTCTGTGATTGGTTCCATGCTTTGTTGGGTCAGCTGACCCTTACATCTTGTTCCCATTGGTCACATTACATCCAATCAAAGTTGTCCCCGGTTACACTCCAACAAGGAGCAGCGTGCTGAAAGCTCATGCCACCAAAAAATCCAGATGGACTTTAACCTGGTATTGTGAGACTACTTGCTAGAACAAATAAAGATAATATATAATAATTTTCCCAATAAATAACATGCTTCGTTTAGCTTCAGCTAAATATGTAGATGTGCTTGAAACAGTTCAGAGAAGGTTTACGGGATTAATACCAGGAAGGAGCGGGTTGTCTCATGAGGACATGTTGGAGGGGATAAATTTGCAAGCGAGAGGTTAGAAGAGTAAGTGTCGACTTGATTGAAACTTTACAGATCTGAGTGGTCTTGACAGGATGGATATGAAGAGCATATTTCCTCTTGTGGGAGAATCTAGAATGAGGGGTCACTGTTTAAAAATAAAGGGTCATTCATTTGAGGCACAGATGAGGCGAGATTATTTTCTCTCAGAGGGTTGTGTGTCGATGGAACTCCCTCAAAAGGCAAAGCAAGCAAAATCTTTCAATATTTTGATTGCAGAGGTGGATAGAAAATCATAGAATACCTACAGTGTCGACGAAGGCCATTTGGCCCCTCGGGTTAGCACTGATTTTCCAACAGAGCATCTTTCTGAGGCTCACTCCTTGCTGCATCCCTGTAACCCCATGCATTTACCCTGCTAATCCCCCTAACCTACACATCTTGGGACACAAAGAAGCAAGTTAGCATGGTCAATCCACCTAACCTGCACATCTTTGGAATGTGTGAGGAAACTGGAGCGTAGAAACATAGAAATCAGAAGCAGGAGTCGGCCATTCAGCCCATCGAGCTTGCTCCACAATTCATTCTGATCATTGAATTCAATATCCTGATCCCCACTCTCCCCCCCATATCCCTTGATCCCTTTGAACCCAAGAGCTATATCTAATTTCTTCTTGAAACCAGATAACGTTTTGGCCTCAACTACATTCTGTGGTCATGAATTCCGCACATTCACCACCCTCTGGGTGAGGAAATTTCTCCTCACCCAAGTTCCAAAAGCTTTACCCCTTATCCTCAACCAAGACCCCTAGTTCTGGACTCCCCCACCATTTGGAATATTCTTTCCAGCCAACTTAGTCTCTCTGAATCCTAAGTGATTTAGTCTCCGATCATATGACACATCTGCCAGCCCAGGAATCAGCCAAGTAAACCTCCATTGTACTCTCTCTATAGCAAGGACATCCTTCCTCAGATAAGGACACCAAAAATGCACACAATACTCCAGGTGTGGCCTCACCAACGCCCTACACAATTGCAGCAAAACATCCCTATCTCTGTACTCAAATCCTCTCGCTATTAAGGCCAACATACCATTTGCCTTCTTTACTGCCTGCTGTACCTGCGCTCTTACTTTCAGCAACTGATGCATGAGGACTCCAAGATCTCATTGAATATCCACCTCTCTAAATTTACAACCATTCATGTAATAATCTTTTTTCCTATTCCTTCTACCAAAGTGGATAACCTCACATTTATCCACATTATAGTGCATCTGACATGCGATGTCCATGCACTCAGCTTGTCCAAATTACGCTGAAGTAACTCTGCATCCTCCTCACAGCTTACCCTCCCACCCAACTTCGTATCATCTGCAAATTTGGAGATAATACATTTAGTTCCCTCTTCTAAATCATTAATATATAATGTGAACAGTTGGGGTCCTGGCACTGATCCCTGCAGAACTGCACTAGTCACTGACTGCCACTCAGAAAAAGCACCCAGAGGAACAAATGTTGACACAGGGAGAATGTGCAAATTCCAGACAGTCACCCAAGGTTGGAATTGAACCCGGCTCCCTGGTGCTATGAGGAAGCAAGGAGGTGAAAGATTATCGGGGATAGGTAAGGATGTGGGTTTGAAGTTACAATCAGACCAGTCATGATCATATTGAATGGTGGAGCAGGCTCAAGGGGCCAAGTGGCCTACACCTGCTCCTAATTCAGACATTCATCTGTCTGGGAATTTTTGAAATATGTTCAAGAGAATTTCTTGGATCAGAGTATTCTCAAGAAACTATGAACAAAGCATTGCTGGATCTGGTGCTGGGGTGGGCCAAGGTTGGCCACATGAATCAAGTGTCTGTGTTTTTATCCAGTGATCATTGGATCACAAGCTTGACATTAGCAAGGAACAATCTAAAGTAAACATTCTAAATTGGAAGAGGACTAACTTCAATGCTTCTTAGTCTGCTCCTTCTGCAGTATTATCCATCACTCTCCCTCCTTTCTGCCCTTATTCCTTTCTGCTACTTCTATGTGCTGGTGTCGAACCCGCTGCCAATTTAGTTGAAACCCTCACCAACCAGACGACTGAACCATAAACCAACAACAATGTTGTGCTTGGGGCCTGTGCTTGCAGAGCACAATGGATCAGAACTCCAGCAAGTGAACCTCTTGGCCATCTCTGCTGGGTGTGTGAGTGACACTTACTGTGTGTGAGGAGCTGGCTGTAATTCACCTTGTGTGAAAGAATCGCTCCATTTATTCTGCTGGTTTCAACTCTTTGCCTGTCAGAAGGAAAAATGTTGATTAAATTTAAGAGGATAGGTAGAAAATACACTATACATTGAATATTTTAACAATTGCTTATCAAGCGCAAAGGAAGAACAGTCAAACAGAGTCAGTGTGTGATTCCACTGCCGTCCTGCAACACATGCACTGAAATACAGGTACAGAGACTGACAGATACAGAATAAAATGAACACACTGATATTGTGGATGAGAGCGATACAAACAAAAATAAAACTAATACCACCAAGAAGAGAATTATTACTACATGCAGTCACATGCACCACCTTTGGACAGACACACAATGAGACCCAGATACAGAATGAATCATAAACTCAGATATGTTCTCATCCATTCACAGATACAAATCCCACACTCACATGCTCTATCAGTGAGTAAATCCCACACTAAGCTTTAAAGTTCTTTGAGGAGGCAAAAGGAAGTTCGATAAAGGAGAACCAGTGGACGTGATTTATTTAGATTTCCAGAAGGCCTTCTGACACGGTGCGGAGTCGGAGACTGTTAAATAAGTTAAGAGCCCATGATGTTAAGGGTAAGATCCAGGCATGGATAGAGGATTGGCTGACTGGCAGAAGGTGGGGATAAAGAGGTCTTTTTCAGGATGGCAGCCGATGTTGAGTGGTGTGCCTCAGGGATCAGTGCTGGGACCACAACTTTTCACCATATACATTAACAATTTGGAAGCAGGAAGTGAAAGCTCTGTTGCTAAGTTTGCAGATGATACAAAGACATGGAGAGGGACAGGTAGTACTGAGGAAGCAGGGAGGCTGCAGAAGGACTTGGACAGGCTAGGAGAGTTGGCAAAGAAGTGGCAGATGGAATACAATGTGGAAAAGTGTGAGGTTATGCACTTTGGAGGGAGGAATGGAGGCATAGACTATTTTCTAAATGGGGAAATGCTGAGGAAATCAGAAGCGCAAAGGGACTTGGGAGTCATTGTTCAAGATTCTCTTAAGGTTAACCGGCAGGGTCAGTTGGCAGTTCGGAAGGCAAATGCAATGTTAGCATTCATGTCGAGAGGGATACAATATAAGAGCAGTGATGTACTTCTGAGGCTGTACAAGGCTCCAGTCACACCCCATTTGCAGTATTGTGAGCAGCTTTGGGCCCCGTATCTAAGGAAGGATGTGCTGGCCTTGGAAAGGGCCCAGAGGAGGTTCACAAGAATGATCTCTGGAATGAAAAGCTTGTCATATGAGAAACGGTTGAGGACTCTGAGTCTGTACTCATTGGAGTTCACAAGGATGAGGGGGGACCTTGTTGAAACTTATAGGATACTGTGAGGCCTGGATAGAGTGGACATGGAGAGTTTGTTTCCAAAATCAGGAAAAACTAGAACCAGAGGGCACAATCTCAGGCTAAAGGGACGATCCTTTAAAACAGAGATGTGGAGTAATTTGTTCAGCCAGGGACTGGTGAATCTGTGGAACTCTTTGTTGCAGAAGGCTGTGGAGGCCAAGTCATTGAGTGTTTTTTAAGACAGAGATAGGTAGACTTGATTAATAAGGGGACCAGGGATTATGGGGAAAAGGCAGAATGAGGAAGAGAAAAATATCAGTCATGATTGGCGGATAAGACTCGATGGGCCGAGTGGCCTAATTCTGCTCCGATAACTTATGGTCTCACACACTATCAGAGTGAGTAAATCCCGCAATCACACACTGTATCAGAGAGTGAGTAAATCCCACACTCTCACACTGTATCAGAGAGTGAGTAAATCCCACACTCTCACACTGTATCAGAGAGTGAGTAAATCCCACACTCTCACACTGTATCAGAGAGTGAGTAAATCCCACACTCTCACACTGTATCAGAGAGTGAGTAAATCCCACACTCTCACACTGTATCAGAGAGTGAGTAAATCCCACACTCTCACACTGTATCAGAGAGTGAGTAAATCCCACACTCTCACACTGTATCAGAGAGTGAGTAAATCCCACACTCTCACACTGTATTAGAGTGAGTAAATCCCCCACACACACACTGTATCAGAGAGTGAGTAAATCCCGCACTCACACACGGTATCAGAGAGTGAGTAAATCCCACACTGTATCAGAGAGTGAGTAAATCCCACACGGTATCAGAGAGTGAGTAAATCCCACACTCTCACACTGTATCAGAGAGTGAGTAAATCCCACACTCTCGCACTGTGTCAGAGAGTAAGTAAATCCCACACTCACGCACATTACCAGAGATTCACAGTTCCTGAAGGAATCCCACACTCCCGCACAGTTCTTCTGTGGAGAAGGGTCCCTCACACCGACAGCCAGGCGACATTTCCCGTTGGATCTTTTTTTTTAAGTGTTTAAATCACCATCTTTAATTTACTTAGGACAAAACAGCTTTAACTATACCCTCCATGTTCAGTGTCAATTTGCTGATTCAGTGACTTTATTTGGTCTGCGCCCTTGAAACAATTTTCTGTTTCTCTGAACTTGAAGCTTTGCCCCTTCAAGGAGGCGTGGTTCCTTCTGCAGTGCATTCTGAAGCCCTTCTTCTGTATTGAAGCCAACCCAACAGAATCCTCTACGAAATCCAGTCTCTTTTTCGAATGGAAGAAGACATTTCTTTACTAATCCAAACTGTCCAAAATATTCTTTGATTTCTTTGCCGGCCAGGGTCCAGGGCACCCGCGACACGAAGATCTCGAAGCTCTTTCTGGAAGGAGCCGCCGCCATCTTGTAATGGCCGCCGGTCCCGGTGGATCTTTACACACTGAGAAACTGGCGCTGGAGATTCTTTGTAAAATGTATTTCCTGATTGTGGTAAGGAGGCTTGTGATTGGCGGAAACTTCTCAATCTGATTGGTCTGTTTTCATATCCACTCAAATGAACCCCTGATAAGTGACTGTAATAACTTTCAAAATGTCGAATCACAATCATTGCTTTCCCAATTCCTCATTAGCATAGTTCTGTGGGACTGTCTATTTACGGTAAGAAGTTTAATAACACCAGGTTAAAGTCCAACAGGTTTATTTGGTAGCAAAAGCCACACAAGCTTTCGAAGCTCTAAGCCCCTTCTTCAGGTGAGTGGGAATTCTGTTCACAAACAGAGTTTAGAAAGACAAAACAAAGTTTATTTAATCAGCGCTCGGAAGGGGTTTGCTTTATTTCTGTGTGAAATTGAACATGGCTGATGAGAAGAAACCAACATCGAAACCAGCTCCCAAGAAGGGGGCGAAGAAAGTGATTAAGAAACCGGGAGCAAAGGGCGGCAAGAAGCGACGAAAGTCGAGGAAGGAGAGTTACTCCATCTACATCTACAAAGTGATGAAGCAGGTTCACCCCGACACCGGCATCTCTTCCAAGGCCATGAGCATCATGAACTCGTTCGTGAACGATATTTTCGAGCGCATCGCGGGTGAGGCTTCCCGCCTGGCCCATTACAACAAGCGCAGCACCATCAGCTCCCGGGAGATCCAGACCGCCGTGCGCCTGCTGCTGCCCGGGGAACTGGCCAAGCACGCCGTGTCGGAAGGTACAAAGGCGGTGACCAAGTACACCAGCTCCAAGTAAAACTCCCCATGGACTGAAAAACACTCCAAACACAACGGCTCTTTTAAGAGCCACCCACAATCTCTGTGAAAAAGCTGCGCCATCTTTTCCCTTATTGAGTGAATGAGAAATGTCTTTCTGGAGGACAGAGATTTGTCCCGGTGCAGAATGCTGTGAATGGGACTTCATACCCGCCCCTCACACACACTTTCACATTGAAGGGACAATCAAACTGAACTGAGAGCGTATTTTAAATCCCAGTCTGGGGATTGTCACGGACAATGGGGAGAAAGAATATCAGGAGGTAATTATTTAAATTTATTTATAACTATATTCAGAGTTTCACGACCCTGAATTAATTTTTTTTTCTCGGTTGATCTGGGAGCAGCTCCCGCAACAGAGTAAAGGCGGGAATGAAGAGGTTATTCTCGGGCTGATCTGTTTATTCCGCAGCTTTCCCAGAGGACGGAATCAGCCAGATCTGTGCACACACAGGACCTGAGTACATTGCAGCGCTTTAAGATCTGCCTCCCCCCCCGGCCTCCCTATTCTCCGGACACAAAGCTGCCTGTTCCACCGGCGGGATCGGGCCGGGGATTCTCTCCGCACTTCCCATTGTAACATTCCCGGCCGCTTTCAGGGGAGAGGATCAGAAATCAGCCGTTTCCCTCTGTCCCTGTGAAGCCTGTGTGAAGGGGTTGGTTGGTAATCTCTTCGTTTCTGCTTTTCCACTGAGCTGAGATTTGCTCCGTTTTAAATTGCTGAACGGGGTCTGATTACCGCGGGTTATAGATAAGAGATTGAGAAATTCAAACTGTTCCTAAAATAGCGCCAGGATTCTGTGAGGGAAAATACAATAAACAGATTATAAAGTGTGAGATTGAAATAGTTTCCTGAACATTCAGGCGTTCCGTTATTTTGTATTTTTCCTGCACTGAAATTGGTGGGTTTTCCAGTTTGAAAATGTGAACCAATCAAAACCTCCCATTTCTTCTCCCTGGCTCTCCCATTGGTTAAGAATGTGATTGAAATGTGAGTGACCAATCAGAGCTGGAGTCTGGCTGCAGCCTCGCAAACCGCTCACAATGATTATTAATAGAGATTAAACTGACGGAATCTGGATTTGAGATATTAAATGTACTTTGTTTCCACAGATAAATATTTGACAGATCCAAAACAAACGTGATATTTCCTCCACACAAGTTACAGGGGAAATTGTCGCCAACTCCTTCTCACACACAGTCCGTACATTGTCACTGACAGCTCAGAGACAATGATCAATTCCACAGACCCAAACAGCAGGAGAGACAGATGATGTGCCTATTTGACAGCTCGTTCTCGTACCAGAATGGTCGAGTGGTTAAGGCTTAAGATCCAATGGCCATATGTCTGCGTGGGTTCGAACCCCACTCCTGGTAAATGAATTTTTAACACTACAGTCTGCACCCTCTCCTTTCCTTCTCCCCTCTACTCTATGAACGGTATGATTCGTCCGTTTTACGCAAGAAGCAATACCTTTCACTGTATACCAATACATCAAAACAAACTCAGTGCCATTGATAGGGGGATCCATAAATCCCAGTCCAAATTCTCACCTAATATTGGATCATAGAATCATAGAAAGAATCATAGAAACCCTGCAGTGCAGAAGGAGGCCATTCGGCCCATCGAGTCTGCACCGACCACAATCCCACCCAGGCCCTACCCCCACATATTTTACCCACTAATCCCTCTAACCTACGCATCCCAGGACTCTAAGGGGCAATTTTTTTAACCTGGCCAATCAACCTAACCCGCACATCTTTGGACTGTGGGAGGAAACCGGAGCACCCGGAGGAAACCCACGCAGACACGAGGAGAATGTGCAAACTCCACACAGACAGTGACCCGAGCCGGGAATCGAACCCGGGACCCTGGAGCTGTGCAGCAGCAGTGCTAACCACTGTGCTACCGTGCCGCCCATCACTGTGTCAATCCCACAATAGAGCAGCCACAGCTCCAAATTCAATATCTGATCAAACTGACAAATGGTTTTCGGTTAAAAGTTACACAATGCACCTTAATAATGTGCACTGAGATTCGAGTTAAATACCACCCACATCAGGGGTTTAAAAGTGGCCCATAGTTTGTATCCTCACAAATACATTCGATACAAAGCCTCATCTCAAATACATTCTCAGATTGAGATATTCTGAGGGCTCGTATAACCTGAGATACAAATTCAGATTTCAGTTGAAAATTCACCCAGATTATGAAACTTAAAGTTACAATATCAATTTGATTACTTTGAATTGAACTATAGCTTATTAACTAATCCTAACTCCCCACTCACACTGAGCAAGATGGACGATACTACATGAATTCCAGACTGAGTTTCCTTTTACATTCATGTCAAAATTCTTACTCAGAATCAGACTGAGTGTCACAGATCAAATCAATGTGAACAACCTGAGTGAAGCTTGCATAGCAATCCCGTATCAGATTGAAGGATACACTATCTTTCACAATTGTGTTCAGAGTGACACAGATTTAATGTTGGGCCGAAATTCACACACATTGTTTGCTTCAAACCTACCACACCAGTGGCCTGTTGCTTTGCTGGAAATTTATATAGAATGAATCCAAACTTATAAATAGATTGAAGATTACATGATGAATCCCATGCTCACACTGAGTCATAGAGTCTGACAGACACACGATAATTCTCAAACATGTGCTCAGTGTTAGATGAATGAATCTCATGCTGCACATGCAGCACCAGAGACTGAAAGTTACATCTGATTATCACACTTACATAGCAGTATCCCAGACACTTGAGTACCAGTGACAGATTCAGAATGATCCCACACTCACACACATTATGACAGTCTGACCAATACACATGATTTGCACCCTTTAGAAACAGCAGCAGATATACTCAGATGCTGAATGAACCCCACTGTATGGTACCAGAAACAGAAACATAAATCCTACCCTAATATTCCATCTTTGTGACAGATCAGAATGCCTGCCAAACTCATACAATTTCAGAGAATACTGAATACTGCACTCGTGCGGTACCAGAAAGATTCCTATTCAGAATTGTGTTTAAATTCATATACAATAGCACTGACTGATAGTCACACACACAAACACACACACACTAACTGAAATGGAGTCTTTAAGCCAAAGGTAGATAGATTGTTGATAAACAAAGACTAAAAGGTATTAAGTTTAGACAGGAGTGTGGAGTCGATGTTCAAATCAGATCAGCCATGATGTAATAGAATGGAGGAGCAGACTCGAGTGTTCTATTCCTGCTCAGAATTTGAATGTTCACGCATGCTATTCTTAAGAGATTCAGAATGAGTCCCAAATTCACGTGCAATATCAGAAAGTAACTGATGGACAAAATCCCTTGCTCAACTACTGTTCCAAACACAGGCTCAAACAATGATGCAACATACATCCTGCAGCAGAAAATGCAAGATACATATGACATATGGTACAGATATATTGCACCAGAGAATGAGAGATACAGAATGAATCCAGCCACAATGAAGGAACAGCAATATATTTCCAAGTGAGAATGGTAAGTGACTTGGAGGGTAAGGTCCATTTAATGGTGTTTCCATGAGTCAACTGTTCTTGTCCTTCTCTCGACGGTAGTGCTCTTTGGTTTGAAAGATGCTACTGAAGGAAGCTTTGTGAGTTCCAGTAGCTCATCTTGGAGGTAGTAAGTACTGCTGCCACTGTGTGTCAGTGGTCAAGGGCATGTGTGTTTACAGATGGGATGTCAATCATGAGGGATGCTTTGTCCGGGATGGTGTCAAACCTCTTGAGTGTTGCTGGTGCTGCATTAACCCAGGCAAGTGGAGATTAATCCATCATACTCCTGATTTGTGCCTGGTAGATGGTGAATAGTGTTTGGCAGTCAGGATCTTTGTTACTCACCATGGGATTTTGTGTCTCTGACCTGCCTTGTAGCCCTTGTATTACATCGCTAGTCCAATTGAAGGTAATCACAAAGATATTGATATAATTTCATTTAATGTCAAGGGACAATGGTTAGATTCTCTCTTGCTGGAAATGGTCTTGGTCTGGTACATGTGTGGTGTGATTGTTATTTGCCACTTCTCAGCCCAAGCTTGGATACTGTCCAGTTCTTGCTGCATTTGCGAGTGGGCTGCTTCGGTAACTGAAGAGTCCTGAATGGTGCTAAACATTGCACAGTCATCAGCGAGCATCTCCAGTTCTGACCTTATGGTGGAAGGGTCTGGGACAGTAACTTGACAAACTCGGGAAATGATCTCCTGAGGATGAAATGACTGACCACCACAACCATCTTACTTTATGCTGGATAAAGTTCCAACCAGTGGAGAGGTTTCCATGATTCCCATCGACTTTGCTTTTGCTGAGGATCCTTGATGCTGAACTCGGTCAAATCCTGTTTTGATGTCGAGGGCAGTCACTCTCATCTCATCTCAGAGGATCGTTAGTCAGTGGAATTCCCTTCCCCAGACAACAGTTGAGGCTGGATCATTGAATATGTTCTAGGCTGAATTAGACAGATTATACAAGGGAGTGAATGGTTGCTGCAAAAGTTCAAAAAGTCGATTTGCAGCCACAATGATTTCCTTGGTCCATTCATAGGATGTGTGCATCACTGGCCAGCATTTATTACCCATCCACGGATCGAGTCAACCACATTGCTGTCGCTCTGAAGTCACATGGAGGCCACACAAGATAATTTCATCAGATTTCCTGCCCTAAAGCACATTAGTGAACCAGATGGATTTTTCCAACAATGGTTCCATCGCCATCACTAGATTCTTATTTTCAAATTACTTTTTATTGACATCAAATTCGACCATCTGCTGTGGAGGGTTTCGAACCTGGGTGCCCAGAACATTAGCTGAGTTTCCAGATTAATAGTCTAGCGATGATACCTCGAGACCATCGCCTCCCCTTCTTGAATGATGGTGCAGGACTGAGGGGCTGAATGGCCTGACTCCTGTCCATATTTCTAATATGATAGTAACCGTCATAATTGATTCCATTTTATTTTGATTTTTGGTTTTCATCTTTATTTTCTCTTGATTTTGCTTTCAGCTGGCAGCTGTTCATCATTCTTCCATTCACACCTCCTTCAGACACATCTCTGTTTGCTGTTACTTGTTCCTTTCCCACTCCCTTGCAGCACCAATTATTTTATTACTTAATCACTCCTGCCCTCCACCTTGCTTTGGAAAGCACAAGACAAAAGGTTCCACTAATTTCAGTAATGAGGCGGGAGCAGGATAAATTAATAATCTGACAGTAAATAAACATCAAACACTGAGTGACCGCAATATGTTAGAGGCAGACATTCAGTGCGTGGAGAAAGGACACACGCAGGTCACAGTTTTGACCTTAAGTAAGGCCGAGAAGGGTGAAATGTGTTGTAAACTGTACATGTTAAAATCCGTCCAGCTGTGAAGAGGCGAATCAAGGGAACAATCAGAGAGACTGAAAAAAGTATTTCATACAATGTGTATCTAATGAAAGCCTGAAGAAAGGAAACTTCACGTTCTCTCTGCTTTGGAACTGTGCTCTCTGCTGTGGAACTGTCTTCTCTGCTGTGGAACTGTGCTCTCTGCTGTGGAACTGTGCTCTCCGCTGTGGAACTGTGCTCTCCGCTGTGGAACTGTGCTCTCCGCTGTGGAACTGTGATCTCTGCTGTGGAACTGTGATCTGTGCTATGGAACTGTGCTCTCTGCTGTGGAACTGTGCTCTCTGCTGTGGAACTGTGCTCTCTGCTGTGGAACTGTGCCCTCTACTGTGGAACTGTGATTCCTGCTGTGGAACTGTGCTCTCTGCTGTGGAACTGTGCTCTCTGCTGTGGAACTGTGCTCTCTGCTGTGGAACTGTGCTCTCTGCTGTGGAACTGTGATATCTGCTGTGGAACTGTGATCCCTGCTGTGGAACTGTGATCCTTGCTGTGGAACTGTGCTGTCTGCTGTGGAACTGTGATCTCCGCTGTGAAACTCATTTCCCTGTTGTGGAAAAGTACTCTCTGCTGTGGAACTGTGCTCTCTGCTGTCAAACTGTGATCTCTGCTGTGGAACTGTGCTCTCTGCTGTGAAACTGTGCTCAGGGGTAACATTTTCCACTCTCCAAACTGCTGAGACTGTTAAAGAATGTAGACAATGTTGGATCCATTCTTCCCATTGCCACTTCCTTTCGTATCCTGTGATGTAGATTATTGGGCCTTGGAGATTTTGCAGCCCTCAGTCCCATTAATTTCTCCAGCACTATATATTTTAGTAATATTAAATCCCCCCAATTTCTAGACCATGGTTCCCGAGCATTGCTGGGAAGTTATTTGTGTGTTCCTCCATGAAGACAGCATGAAAACACTTATTTAATTGCGCTGCCATTACCTTGTTCTCCGTTATAAATTTGCCCATATCCGAATGCAAAGCACCTAAATTTGTCTTTGTTATATTTTTTCACACACGAACATAAGCTTTAATAGTCCAATTGTAAGCGACTTGCAAGTTCACTCTCCTACAGCATTTTATCCCTCTAATCAATCTCTTTATCCTCCTTTCCTAAAATAAAAACTGTTCCCAATCCTTGGGATTGCAACTTTTTCTTTCAACTTTATAAAAATCATCATCAGATCTAATAATACGTAATTTTATTAGCCATGATTAGGTCATTTTTCCTGTTATGTTTCTGCGACTGAAGGAAATGTACAACTGTTACAATGCAAGCATTTCTTCCTTAAATATCAGACACTGCCTATCCACCTTCGTGCCCCTTCATCGAGTTTCCCAATCTATTTTAGCCAACTCACCTGTAATACATTCTGAGTTTCCGTTGTTTAGAGCTGGGACTTCAGTTTAAGCTTGGATTTGAATCTTTGTTCTGACTGAAGACAGGTGTTTCACAAAGCAGACACTCAGTCTATCCAATCTAGAGCAAACCACATTGTGAGCATTGAATGTATTCTACCAAATTGAAACATAAAACGTTCAGATACATCAATATTTCTCCTGGCCGTATAATTAAGGTCTTGAACAATGCGTACTGATAATGGAGCTTTCCATTTGAGAAATTCTGATATTTCTTCCTTTTTCCTCAGCCACTGATCTCCCCACTCTGTGGCTGACAGCATTCTCATCTGTGTCCGCTCTTGTCCCACACCTCTGCTCTCACCCCGTCTCTATATTCTCTGTATTATGATAATGCTTTCTCCTTTAAATTACCAACTTCTTCAATGGATTAGCTCTCATTGAATGTTTTTAAGGCAAGGATAGATAAATTTTTGAACAGTAAAGGAATTAAGGGTTATGGTGAGCGGGTGGGTAAGTGGAGCTGAGTCCACAAAAAGATCAGCCAAGATCTTATTGACTGGCGGAGCAGCCTCGAGGGGACAGATGGCCTACTTCTACTCCTAGTTCTTATGTTCTTCATCCCACATTCATACACAATAAATGATTGTGAGAGAGTAAATTTCACACACACACACAGTAATAGATTGAGAGAGAATTAATTCCAGACTGCCACACAGTAATACACTGAGAGTTATTTCCACTCTCGCACACATTAATAGATTGAGAGAGTGTTAATTCCGCACCGACACACGGTAATAGATTGAGAGGGAGTTAATTCCACACTGACACACAGTAATATGTTGAGACAGAGAGGTAAATTCATACTGACATACAGTAATAGATTGAGAGGGAGATAATTCCACACTCATACATAGAAAATTACAGCACAGGAACAGGCCCTTCGGCCCTCCAAGCCTGCAACGACCATGCTGTCTGACTCAACTAAAACCCCCTACGCTTCCGGGGACCATATCCCTCTATTCCCATCTCATTCATGTACTTGTCAAGACACCCCTTAAAAATCACTACCGTATCCGCTTCCACTCCCTCCCCCGGCAACGTGTTCCAGGCACCCACCACTCTCTGTGTAAAGAATCTGCCTCATATATCTCTTTTAAAACTTGCCCGTCGCACCTTAAACCTATGCCCCCTATTAATTGACTCTTCCACCCTGGGAAAAAGCTTCTCACTATCCACTCTGTCCATGCTTCTCATAATCTTGTAGACTTCTATCAGGTCTCTCCTCACCCTCCGTCACTCCAGTGAGAACAAACCAAGTTTCTCCAACCTCTCCTCATAACTAATGCCCTCCATACCAGGCAGCATCCTGGTAAATCTTTTCTGTACCCTCTCCAAAGCCTCCACATCCTTCTGGTAGTGTTGCGAACAGAATTGAACACTATATTCCAAGTGCGGCCTCACTAAGGTTCTATAAAGCGTCAACATGACTTGCCAATTTTTAAACTCAATACCCCGGCCGATGAAGGCAAGCATGCCGTATGCCTTCTTGACTACCTTCGCCACCTGCATTGGCACTTTCCGTGACCTGTGTACCTGTACACCCAGATCCCTTTGCCTATCAATACTCCTAAGGGTTCTGCCATTTACTGTATATTTCCTATCTGTATTAGACCTTCCAAAATGCATTACCTCACATTTGTCTGGATTAAATTCCATCTGCCATCTCTCCGCCCAAGTCTCCAACTGATCTATATCCTGCTGTATCCTCTGATGGTCCTCATCGCTATCCACAAATCCACCAACCTTTGTGTCGTCGACAATCTTACTAATCAATCCAGTTACATTTTCCTCCAAATCATTTATATATATTACAAACAGCAAAGGTCCCAGCACTGATCCCTGAGGAACACCACCACCCCAAGCAATAGATTGAGAGACTGTTAATCCCACAGTCACACACAATGAATGATTGAGAGAGAGTGAATTCCACACCGACACACAGTAATAGATTGAGAGGGAATTAATTCCACACTCTCACAAACAAATAGATTGAGAGAGTTAATTCAACACACACACACTGTAATAGATTGAGACAGAGAGCTAATTCCACACTGACATACAGTAATAGATTAAGAGGGAGATAATTCCACACTCTCTCTGTTTTGGATTGCGAGAGAGATGATTCCACACTGAGACACAGTAATAGATTGAGAGAGTTAATTTCACATTCACACACACTAATAGACTGAGAGAGTTAATTCAACACACACACACTGTAATAGATTGAGACAGAGAGCTAATTCCACTGTGACATACAGTAATAGATTGAGAGAGAGAGAATTCCACACACTCACACAGTTATAGATTGAGAGAGAGTTAATTCCACACTCATACAAGTAATAGATTGAGGGACCGTTAATCCCACAGTCACACACACAAATGATTGAGAGGGAGTGAATTCCACTCCGACACATAGTAATAGATTCAGAGAGAGTTAATTCCAGACTGACACAGTAATAAATTGAGAGAGTTATTTCCATTCTCTCACACAGTAATAGATTGAGAGAGAGTTAGTTCCACACTCAGACACACTAATCGATTGAGAGAGTTATTTCCACACCCATACACACCAATAGATTGAGAGAGAGTTATTCTACGTTCCCACACAGTAATAGATTCAGAAAGAGTCAATTCCACACTGACACTGTAATAGATTGAGCGAGAGTTAATTCCACATTCACACACAGGAATAGATTGCGAGTTAATTCCATGCTCTCTCACAGCAACAGATTGAGAGAGAGTTAATTCCATGCTCTCTCACAGCAACAGATTGAGAGAGAGTTAATTCCACACTGACACAGGAATAGATTGTGAGAGAGTTAATTCCACACTGACACAGGAATAGATTGAGAGAGAGTTAATTCAACACTCTCTCACAGTCATAGATTGAGAGTTAATTCCACACCCTCACACAGTAATAGATTGAGAGGGAGTTAATTCCACACTGACACACAGTAATAGAGTGAGAGAGAGAGATAAATCGACACTCTCACACAATAAAAAATTGAGAGAGAGTGAATCCACACAGACACACAGTAATAGATTGAGAGAGTTTATTCCACACTGACACACAGTAATAGATTGAGAGAGAGTTAATTCCCCACACACACAGTAATAGATTGAGAGAGTTTATTCCACACTGACACACAGTAATAGATTGAGAGAGAGTTAATTCCCCACACACACAGTAATAGATTGAGAGAGTTTATTCCACACTGACATACAGTAATAGATTGAGAGAGAGATAATTCCACACTCACACAGGTGATAGATTGAGGGACCGTTAATCCCAGTCACACACAAATGATTGACAGGGAGTGATTTCCAATCCGACACATAGTAATAGATTCAGAGAGAGTTAATTCCAGACTGACACAGTAAGAAATTGAGAGTTATTTACACACACACACACAGGTGCGCGCACTGGCACACACACACACTGGCACACACACACACTGGCACACAGTAAAAGATTGAGAGGGAGTTAATTCCCCGCTCAGACACAGTAATAGATTGAGATATAATTCCACAGTGACACACGGTAATTGATTGAGAGAGAGTCAATTCCACATTCACACAATGTAACAGATTGAGAATTAATTCCACAGTGACATTGAGTAATAGATTGAGAGACAGTTAATTCCACATTCATACAAGTAATAGATTGAGAGACCGTTAATTCCACACTCTCACACAATAACAGATTGAGAGTTACTTCCTCACACACACAATGATCGATTGAGAATTAATTCCACACTCTCTCTCAGTAATAGATTGAGAGAGTTACTTCCACACTCTCTCACAATAATAGATTGAGAGAGAGTTAATTCAACACTGACACACACGAATAGATTGAGACAGGATTAATTCCGCACCCACACACAATGATCGATTGAGAGAGAGTTAATTCCACACTCTCACTATGAAGCTCAGTTAATCAACACATACATTTTCAACTGGGCCATTGTCACATTGTCTAATTTGGTAAAGACGGCATATTTGTGTCTGGTGGCTATGTACCTGACTGGCATCCCATTCAACTCAACTTTGAAAGTCTCCCATTTGTCAACCACTGTTTTATCCTCGCAATTTGCCTCATTTGCCACATTTTGCCCTCACTTAATCTATCTGTTTCCTTTTGAAGCCTCCTTACGTATACTTAACAATTAATTTCTTATCTATCTTTATGCTGTTGTTTTGTTTCTTAAAGACTTGATTAGTTGTAAGTATTCGCATTCCAACCATTATTCATGTAAATTGAGTTTGTGTCTTTATATGCTCTGTTTGTGAACAGAATTCCCACTCACCTGAAGAAGGGGCTTGCAGCTCCGAAAGCTTGTGTGGCTTTTGCTACCAAATAAACCTGTTGGACTTTAACCTGGTGTTGTTAAACTTCTTAATTTGGTAAAGCCAGAAGTACAGTACTTATTTACTATCTCTGCCATACCCTCTGCTGCAGTGAGCAGTTTACCCTGCTTGGCCCTTATGAACCCCACTCTATCCTTCACTAATCCTTTACAATTAATGTTTGAAGAAGATATGATTTGTATTAGCGCAGCCTGCTAACATTTCCTCATGCTTCCTCTTCATTATTCCAGCCTTAGCCTCTCTCCTGCATTTTGAGCTGATTTTCCTGATTTCTATTGCTATTATTATTCCAGCATGCATCATATGCCTCTTTTTTTCTTCCTTATTTTCTTGTCAATAACCTGAGACATCCAGGATATCCTAGCTTTGGACACCACATATTTGTGTCTGGTGGCTATGTACCTGACTGGCATCCCATTCAACTCAACTTTGAAAGTCTCCCATTTGTCAACCACTGTTTTATCCTCGCAATTTGCCTCATTTGCCACATTTTGCCCTCACTTAATCTATCTGTTTCCTTTTGAAGCTTCCTTACGTATACTTCACAATTAATTTCTTATCTATCTTTATGCTGTCAGCAAATTTAGCAACGGTATCTTCAGTCCCTTCATCCAAGTAATTTTTATAAATTGTAACAATTTGTAGCCCCAGCATGAATACACCACTCATCAGATCCTGCCACCCAGAAAAAGAACCATTTGTGCGAACTCTTTTTGACCTGTTAGCTAGCCAACCATCAATCCATGCCAAAATGTTACGCCCAAAACCATGAATGTTTATTTTACACAATAACCTTTGATCTGGCACTTTGGCAAATCTCTTCTGAAAATGTAAGAACCGGTTCCCCATTCACAGCACATGGGCCTCTTTCAAAAAACTCCAATAATTTAGTTAAACATGATTTCCCTTTCAGAAAACCATATTGACTCTGCCTGATTGCCTTGTATTTTTTCCAAGTTGTAATATCTGTAATATCTTTCAGAATGGCTTCTAACATTTTCCCGATGACAGCTGTGTTAGGCTAACAGCCTGTAGTTTCCTGCTTTCTGTCTCCATCCCTTTTTGAATCAAGGTATTACATTTGTTATATTTCAACCGAATGGAACATTCTCCAAAGCCAGGGAGTTTTGCAAAATTAAAACAAATGCATCAACTATCTCATTCGCCACTTCTTTCATGTCCTTCACGAGAAGTCCATCCGGACCCAGGAATTTGTCAGCCTGTCGACCCGACAATTTGCTCAATACCACTTTCCCTGTTGATTGGAATTTTCCTGTGTTCCTCCCTCCCTTCCATTTGCTGGTTTACAGCTATTTCTGGGATGTTACTTGTATCCTCTATCGTGAATACCAATGAAAAATACCTGTTCAATTCATTTGCCAATACCCTGTTTTCCATTATCAATCCCCCAGTTGCACTTTCTATAGAACCAATGCTCACTCTGCTAACTCTTTTCTTGTTTAACTATCTACAGAATCTCTGACTATCCACCTTCATATCACTGGCTACTTGTCAGCTTCAGCTTGGAAATTTCCTGATAAACGGAGCTTTAACAATTGTGTGTGGACAATTCAACATTTTCACCATCCTCTGAAAAGAAGCTTTTTCTGAAATTACCCCTGAAATGCCTCTCTGTCATTTTACGGTGAAGTTCCCCATTCAGAGCCAATAGTTTATCTCTCTGTACCCTGTCAAATTATTCATTGTAAACATCTCACTCACATCATCCCGTAATCTTCCATATTCAGGTAATGACAGGACTTGTCTTTGCAATCTGTCCTCATCATTTGAGTCTGGTATCACTGGTGAAATTCTGTTGCTCCCACTCCAAGGCCAATCTAACCTTCTTGAGGTGTGTTGTCCAGACTGAACGCAGTGATCTAAATGGGGTCTAAACAGAGTTTTCTATAACTGTAGCACTAGATCCAATTCTTCATATTCTATTCGCTTTGTTACATTATTCTTTACCTTCCTGTCCACTGGCTGATAATGATGTCTGTACACGGCTCTCTGTTCCTCCACAGTTTCTTCCATCTCACCACAAATGTAACCACTCTGCTCTATTACATAACAAGGAAATTTCAAACTTAATGTGTTTCCCAAAGATAATCTGTTACTGCTCCATCACTAAAACGTTTTCCGTTGTTCTTTCAGCCGGTGTAAATCCAGAGAATGGAAGGGAGGAAGGAAAAATCTTGCTGCCTTTTTCCCGAATCCTATTTGATCAGCATTCCAACAACAATTGGGTCAGGAAATCTAATTGGTTTTCCTCTGGGTGAATCATAGAATCCCAACAGTGCAGAAGGAGGCCATTCAGCCCATCAAGTCTGCACCAACAACAATCCCACCCAGGTCCGATCCCCGTAACCCCACATAGTTATCCCGCAAATCCCTCTAAACTATGCATCCCGGGACACTAAGGGGCAATTTAGCACGGCCAATCCACCTAACCCGCACATCTTTGGACTGTGGGAGGAAACCAGAGCACCTGGAGGAAACCAAGCAAACACAGGGAGAGCATGCAGACTCCACAAAGACCGAAGCCAGCAATCAAATCCAGGTGCCTGGCGCTGTGAGGCAGCAGTGCCACCCCATAAACTTCTAATTTGCCCCATTAGGAATCCACCCCATTGGGATTTGAACCCAGGACTCTGGGTTTCCAGACCAGGACATCCATCCTCTGCCTCTTTCCTCTTCTGAAAGAGGAAAGTGCTCCTGTTTTCTCCCACAGTCCAAAGATGTGCAAGTTGGGTGAATGCTAAATTCTCCCTCAGTGTACCCGAACAGGCGTCGGAGTGTGGCGACTGATGGATTTTCACAGTAATTTAATTGCAGTGTTAAATGTAAGCCTACTTGTGACGAATAAATTATCTTTTAAACTTTCGTTTGTGTCTCCTGTCCTGTAATCCAAACACTGACCCAGAATTCACTCAGCTGCCTTCGCTTTGTGCTGAAAACTGTTATTATTCTGTTATTTTCACAGCTCCTAAATTAGCGGCTGTTTTTCGCGGTTAACGGTCCCTTCTCTCAATTCATGAAATGTTCATTGATTCATCATTTTATTCACAGTAATTCTCCGCAGGGTAACATTCCGGAGTGGGATTATTACAGAGCGGAATAAGGACAGTGTGAGGACTCGATCCGGCTCCCTGTTTTCAGTGAAGGACACTGGGTTCTGATTGCAGACTAAACAGAGTGTTTTCCTTCTGGGAATGCTGTGAACAGGGATTGATTCCCGCCCGGGACAGTTAGAAAGCGATAGGAGAATGAAGCACATTGAAAGAAAATGTTAAAGCCGCGCCTGCGATTGGTGACGGGAAGAGCTGAATAAAAGCAAATCAATAGAAGGGATTTGAAATCTCTGACTGATGACGACATTGATTTGAATTCGCTCCTTTCCCACAATGAAATTGGCGGGCTTTTGGAAATGGACAAATTCTCTGCTTCTGCCGGTTGTTGTGGGGAAATCCCGCCCTCTTCTGTTTCCAGTGAGCTGATTGGTGAAGAATATAGGCAAATGAGGTGAATAGAGCAGCGGCCAATCAGAGGAGCTGTCAGTTTATAAGAACAGTCAATGCTGGAGAAATTGCTGATTCTTTGTGAAAGTGTTTGTGAGATTGTGCAAATGTCTGGAAGAGGAAAGAGCGGCGGGAAAGCTCGGGCCAAGGCCAAGTCTCGCTCCTCCCGGGCTGGACTGCAGTTCCCGGTGGGCCGTGTTCACAGGCTCCTGAGAAAGGGCAACTATGCTGAGCGTGTGGGTGCCGGAGCCCCGGTCTATCTGGCTGCTGTGCTCGAGTATCTGACCGCTGAAATCCTGGAGCTGGCCGGGAACGCGGCCCGGGACAACAAGAAGACCCGCATCATCCCCAGACACCTGCAGCTGGCCGTCCGCAACGACGAGGAGCTCAACAAGCTGCTGGGAGGGGTGACCATCGCTCAGGGCGGGGTGCTGCCTAATATCCAGGCCGTGCTGCTGCCCAAGAAAAGCAGCGCTGGGACCGCGAAGAGCAAGTGAAGCGGCCATTCTTGAATCTGATAACCCAAAGGCTCTTTTCAGAGCCACTCACTTTATCTGAAAAAGGGCGACCTGGTGTCTATCGGTCAGTTTCTGCACTGCTATTCACAGCACAGCTGTTTCCCGCTTTGTTCTATCAATCCGTACTATTGACGCAGACAGTATTTTAATACAAGTTGCTGCTGTTTATCGGGGAAACCATCCCAGTGAACTGAAATGATCCTATTTCCAATATAATTGCTTTAAAATGTGATAGTCGCATAGACATTCACAGAGACAATAATTAACACTTTTCCAGATCCAGTGACTGACTTTGAAAACCGATGAATGTCCTCACAAAGTCAGTCACTGGATCTGGAAAAGTGTTAATTATTGTCTATGCGAATGTGCAAGCGTTCCTGCAATGGCTATATCTGTGTGAGTGGGTTGCTGTTTGAGACATGCTTCATATTCTGAACTTAATTGACACAATTTTCAACACTCTCGCTGCGACTCGAAACACGTGCGGAGAAAGTGGATTTGCGGAATTATTGCTCGGAAACTGAAATGATCGCAGGTTTAATAAACTACCTTAAAATTAAATTGTGGTAAAATTGTTAACGGCATCGCTTTTACTCCAACCATCAAAGGATTGGAGATATGAATGACCTCAATGCAACGGAGAGTTAATTGTAACATTGAGAGGTGTCAGTACTGGAGTCCTGGGAATATTCTGTCCTGGGAATTCAAACACGAGAATCGTTAACAGGAGATCGCAGCTCTTTCATTTGTCGAGTTGGTGGCTCTTAAAAGAGCCGTTGTTGTACTTGGTGCTGAAGCCGGGTTTTAGGCGCGTTCCCCGCGGATGCGGCGGGCCAGCTGGATGTCTTTGGGCATGATGGTGACTCGCTTGGCGTGGATGGCGCACAGGTTGGTGTCCTCAAAGAGCCCCACCAGGTAAGCCTCGCTGGCCTCCTGCAGGGCCATGACGGCCGAGCTCTGGAACCGCAGATCTGTCTTGAAGTCCTGAGCGATCTCTCGCACCAGGCGCTGGAAGGGCAGTTTGCGGATCAGCAGCTCGGTGGATTTCTGGTAGCGGCGGATCTCCCTCAGAGCCACAGTGCCGGGTCTGTAGCGATGAGGCTTCTTCACTCCGCCCGTGGCTGGAGCGCTCTTCCGGGCAGCTTTGGTAGCCAGCTGTTTGCGAGGAGCTTTCCCTCCGGTCGATTTGCGCGCTGTCTGCTTGGTTCTGGCCATTTTCTGAGCGGATTCAGCACAATCTGAGAGACGAAGACTGTTAATACAGAGTCTGCGCTGCATCCGCCTTTTTAAACTCTGTGAGGAACCGCCCCCAGCGGGAATTGGCCCAGGAAGTTTCAATCAAATTGTGACCAGGGAATTAATATCTGTAACTCAGGTTCTAATTGGTTCAGTGGTTTCCCTAACCGCCCCTTTCAGAAATTGGGCCGTTTTCGATGCAAGAAATAACCGTCTGTTTCAAAGAAGACTTTATTCCGTCCTTATTAATATAACCATTACCAGAAACATTGAAGATTTGAAGTCCATCTCCCTCCACTTAGTGCTTTAGACCCTTTCCCCGCTCTCTGGGCTGTTCATTCCCAGAATATCCCACTGTTCCACTCTATCCCCGTCCCTTTGCTCTCCAGCCCATTCAGATTGCCCCTCCCCTGTCGTTTGTGACATTCGCCGCCGCTTTCAGCGGAAAGGATCAGAAATCTGTCGCTTCTCTGTGTCCCCCTGAAGCCGGTGTGAAAGGGGTTGAGTCTGTTGTTTGTTCCAGAGTGACTTCATATTTGTCCCGTTTGACATTACTGAATAGAGCCGTTTGCTTCCCGTGGCGGACAAATGAAACCTTTTGTAAAATAATCTTACAGCAGAATATTAATTGAGAATCTATTTTTAATAAGTTAAGAATTTGTCTCAATTCCCTTTCCCGCGCTGAAATTGGCGGCATTTCCCCCAATTCAAAATTTCTGCCGGTTGACAGTTGAAGCCAATGATTGGCTCAATCTTCACATTCGATGCTCTGCGATTGGTTCAGAGCTGCGAATGCGGAGAGGATGGCCAATCAGAAACAGGCTGGGGTTGGAGCGGCTCGAATTGCGGGTTTGTGAATGACTGAGCGGAAACTGATCAGTTTCTACACCTTGGCGGGCCTTGTTGCCGCCGGGCGGCGGAGGTCCCCGCTGGAGGTCCCTCTACGGAGGCACGGTAGCACAGTGGTTAGCACTGCTGCTTCACAGCTCCAGGGTCCCGGGTTCGATTCCCGGCTCGGGTCACTGTCTGTGTGGAGTTTGCACATTCTCCTCGTGTCTGCGTGGGTTTCCTCCGGGTGCTCCGGTTTCCTCCCACAGTCCAAAGATGTGCGGGTTAGGTTGATTGGCCAGGTTAAAAATTGCCCCTGAGAGTCCTGGGATGCGTAGGTTAGAGGGATTAGCGGGTAAAATATGTGGGGTGGGATTGTGGTCGGTGCAGACTCGATGGGCCGAATGGCCTCCTTCTGCACTGTAGGGTTTCTATGATTCTATGATTCTAATTACGTCGGGGACCTGGAGTGGAGGGTGATGCATGCAGCAGTTCCGCACAACCGTAGGATTCACTGGTTCACGGGCTCCGAAGACTGCCCTTTCTGTGGCCTTCCATAGAATAGAAATCATAGAAACCCTACAGCACAGAAAGAGGCCATTCGGCCCATCGAGTCTGCACCGACCACAGTCCCACCCAGGCCCTACCCCCATACCCCTACATATTTACCCACTAATCCCTCTAACCTACGCATCTCAGGACTCTAAGGGCAATTTTTTAGAATGGCCAATCAAACTAACCCGCACATCTTTGGACTGTGGGAGGAAACCGGAGCACCCGGAGGAAACCCACGCAGACACGAGGAGAATGTGCAAACTCCACACAGACAGTGACCCAAGCCGGGAATCGAACCCAGGTCCCTGGAGCTGTGAAGCAGCAGTGCCTTGTGGAGTCCGTGGACCATGTCTATGTTGTGTGTCTTCGGCTGCACTCCCTTTATGTTTTCCTAAAGAACCTTTTGTTGATGTTTTGTTTGCACTTCAGTCCCACGCTCCTGATCTACGGACACCCGGTGCGGAGAGGGGAGGGTCGGGATGGCGACCTCCTCGTGAACCTGCTCCTGGGCCTGGCGAAACGCGCCATTTACCGGTCCAGGCAGCGGGCGGTCGAGGGGGCCGTTCATCCTGACTGTCTTCCCCTCTACCGCGGCTACGTTCGCGGCCAGGTGTCCCTGGAGAGGGAGCATGCGGTGTCCACGGGCGAGGTTGACGCTTTCCGCGCCCGCTGGGCACCGCAGGGTTTGGGGTGCATTATTGACCCCAATATTCACATTTTAATTTGATGTTTTTAAGTTTCCTTTGTACTTTGATTTCTGTTCGGGCTGTTCCCCCTCCTTTTTGGGAGCTGCCCCTTTTACTTTGTCCTGATTTAATCTGAGTTTGTTTACTTGGTTTGGTTTGACCTAAAAAGAGGACAAAGCCTGTCAGTTTCAGTGCAGGAAACAACCGTCTGGGGGCAAATATCATCACAACTGGGTTCCAGTGAACGATTCACCGGCTGCTGCTACTAAACTCCGCTATTCCAGAGAAAGCTTTTATAAACTCTATCCAAACACAGTGATTAAACAGGAGTGATGTGGCTTTTCACTGAGGGCACATGTCAACTGGGGAAAATCAACAACTGCAGAAACGATAGAGCTATTTAGATCATCCAATTAAAAATCAAAACAATTTCAATCCCTACTGCAAATGAAATGTTAAATTCAACCTGAACAAAGCAAATATTCATCTCCACCACTCAACAGCCTGTCCCAGCCCCCGCCCCCAGGTCACTGCTCTCTCTGTGAGGCGGTGAGTGGCTCTGAAAAGAGCCTTTGTTGTGTGTTCGGGAGGAAGGTTGCAGTTGTTCAGCCGCCGAATCCATAGAGAGTGCGGCCCTGGCGTTTCAGAGCGTACACCACATCCATGGCAGTGACCGTCTTGCGCTTGGCGTGTTCAGTGTAGGTGACCGCATCCCTGATCACATTCTCCAGGAAAACCTTCAGCACCCCGCGAGTCTCCTCATAGATCAAACCCGAGATCCGCTTGACACCGCCACGGCGAGCGAGGCGGCGGATTGCTGGCTTGGTGATGCCCTGGATATTATCACGGAGCACTTTGCGGTGCCGCTTTGCGCCGCCTTTACCCAGTCCTTTGCCTCCTTTCCCTCTGCCAGACATGATGATTCTTCACTCAGATCACTGCACAATATGAGAGAGGAACTCTTTCAGGCTCCTTTTATACAGCCCGCGCCGACCTGACTGAGAAAGGCGGAGTAAGAGCAGAGAGGGGAGGAGACAGGGTGAAGACTAAACACAGAGCGGGAGGGAGGAGAGAGCCGGACTGACACACACACACAGAACGGCCCCTGATCTTTCAGCTCCACCTCCAGTTTCTGCAACCGCGAATTTCAACCCGTTTATTAACAATGGAAGCGAAACACAGCTCCCCACACAAACACTACCAGAGCCGCCCTTCACAGTCAAGAGTTTCCACAAACCCGGAGCTTTGAAATATGGAATCAAAACAGAAAATGCTGCAAATTATCAGCAGCTCCGGCAGCTTTTGTGAAGAGAGAGAGAGACAGAGTTAACGTTTCGGGTCGTGACTTTGTCCTTTTGTGTTTTTAAACCTGGTCCCGGAATAATCCGTTGGACTTTAACCTGGTGTTGTTAAACTTCTTACCCGGAATAATTCCCAGACAGTAATATTCCGACCTAAACACAGTCGATCCTATAGCAAGAATCTTCCTCCGGAACACCCTCACACACATCTGCTTCTCGCTGTTTGCAAACACTTGATTGAAGCTGTTTGGGGCAATCTCCTGTGTTAAAATTAAGGGAGTCAGGATGGCCGAGCGGTCTAAGGCCGCAGTCTCCGCTGGAGGCGTGGGTTCAAACCCCACTCCTGACATTGATGTTTGGCGAAGAATTGCTGTCTCACAGCGCCAGGCACCTGGGTTCGATTCCCGGCTGAGGTCACTGTCTGTGTGGAGTTTGCACATTCTCCCTGGGCTTCCTCCGGGTGCTCCGGTTTCCTCCCGCACAACAAAGTGCCTGTCAGGTTGATTGGCCATGCTAAATTGCACCGGAGTGTCAGGGGATAAGTCCGGTCAATAAATAGGGTCATGGGGATCCGGACTGGGTGGTATTGAGGTCGGTGCAGACTCGATGGGACGATTGGCCTCCTTCTGCATTGCAGGGATTCGGTTAAAAATGAGGCGGGAATGCGGTGTTGAGCCACCAGTGTTACTGTCTCACACTGAATCTACCAGACATCTTTATTATGAGAGAAAGTGGCGATTGAACAAATGTGAAATTCAAATGAAATTCAGCCTCTGCTGTGTTTTGCTTTAGTCTGAACTTGAAATGATCTCTATTGAGAATGAGCCGGGCCGCGGGGCAGGAATCATTTTCTTGCGGGATCAGCTCTTTCCTGAGAGATGTGGGTGGCTCTGAGAAGAGCCTTTGGGTTCAGAGGTTTACAATTTGCTCGGGTTGTTTCACTTCTTTCCTGACGCTTTCTTCGCTTTTGCTGCTTTCACTTTGGGTTTGGCCTTCGATTTAGTCACTTTTTTGACAGACTTTCCGCCCGTCACCTTCTTCACAGGAGACTTTTTCTTCAGGGCTGCTTTCTTCACCACCTTTTTTGGAGTTGCCGCCTTTTTGCTGCTTGTTTTCTTCACTGTTGATTTCTTCACTGGAGTTTTCTTTGCTGCGGGTTTCTTGGCTGCGGGTTTCTTGGCTGCTGCTTTCTTTGTTGTCACCTTCTTGGCCGCTGTTTTCTTTACTAAAGATTTCTTGGCTGTTGGTTTCTTCACCTTCTTTCCCATTTTCCCCGGGCTTTCCTTCTGAGCGAGTTTGAAGGAGCCGGAGGCGCCCTGTCCCTTTGTCTGCACCAGAGAGCCTTTCTCCACCTTCCTCTTGATAGTTAACCTGATCTGGGAGACGCGCTTCCCCACATCCACTCCACTGCCAGCCAAAGCTTTCTTTATCGCGGCCAGGGACATTCCCTTGCGATCGCGGCATCCCGCCACAACATTGAGGATCTGCTCGCCCAACTTGGGACCGGCTGCCGCAGGTCGGGGAGCCGCCTTCTTCTTCCTGGGAGTCTTCACTTGAGCGGGAGCGGCTGGAGGAGCCGTTTCGGCGGCTGCAGTTTCAGTCATATCCGAGAGTGTGTGAAAAATCTGTGTGAGTCAGAACTGGATCCGAAATGAACCCAGTGGCGGCGGCACAGAGCAACTTAAAGGCAGAGAGCGGACGGAGCAGAGACAAGCTGCTGTCAGCTCCCGGCTCCTCCAGTCTCTCTGTGTTTCTCTCTCCTCACAAACTCTCCCCTTGCAATGAAATTCCGCCTCTCCAGAGATCCAGCTCACATCCTTCATGTCTCTGACACACGAATGTTTGCTGTTGAAAAGGTTTCACTCGAACTGAGTACTCCATTTTCCACTGAAACCCGTTTTACTGTTGCACTGATCGCGCTCTCACACGCGATAGCTGACATGTTCTCTACTTTTCCACTGAATTCTTCAATTTAGCGAAACAATTACCTTGAAATCTAACTTTGGGGCTCAGCAGGGGGATTAAGGGAATCTTTGATTGGAAAATTGTTTTATTTTACACAAGAGAGACTCGGAGATGTCATGATCAGAACAGACACACAAACACAGTTGGATTAGTCTGACCCGCCCGTCCCTTTCATACACTCTCTCTTACACAATATTCACATCTACACATTCACAGGACAAAACTTTCACCAAATGTAAGGTCCCAGGACGGAATTTCTCCTCCTTTTAGCCTTTCTTCTGTATTCCGGGGGGTTCGTTAAAGTTTTTCACCTCAGTAACTGTTAAACACTCTGAAGCCCGCTCCCTGCAGATTGCCTTTGAATTCATTCATGGAATGTGAGTGTCGCTGTCTGGGTCAGCATTTATTGCCCATCCCTAATTGCCCTTGGGAAGGTGGTGGTGAGCTGCCTTCTGGAACCGCTGCAGTCCATGTGGTGTACGGCCATATTTGTTCACCAGATTCGCGGCAACAGCCAATTATATCTGTTTTTTTTCAGTTATTATAGCGATTGCAGACACGATTGTGTTTCTTTAGGGCGAAGGACAAATTATCTGCTCTCGGAGTCTCTCAATTTTCCTGTTTTATTTGTTTCTCTTGCACTGACAGGTAACAGTAAATCACAACCTCAACAACCAGTGACAGCCAGTTAAATAATCATCCCCCACTCGCTGATAATGGAGTTTCTGACAGTGGCAGGCAGTTTCTGACCATCCTCCAATTGGGCCCGAAGGTAACTAGATTCAGTGTCAGAGCTGGACTTTCTTACTGAGGGGATGGCAGAGCCAGGTGAGTGATGGTGGTGACTGTGCGAACATTTGACCAAGGGTCAGTTCCTGGCCATCACAGTGGTAATTCATTTAATTATCTATCGCAGGTCAGAACAGTAGGTGGGCACTCCTAAAATAAAATTCACTAAAAATTCTCAATCGCTGTGTTTGTAATGTAAAATCCACATTCAATTTGCTTTCAGCTGAAACGTTGTTCAAATGAAAGAAAAGGCCTCAAAACTAATCAATAATTTCTCAGTCAGAAACAGTGGGAAAATGCAAGGTGGCCTAAACTGTCCAGAAAAACGAGACAAGCCAAGTTCAATTTACAAACTGTGCTGTGGACACATCTGGTGTTTGATGAAATCAGCAACTCAGGAAGTTCAGTAATTATAACTAATGAAAATAACAGTTGTTTAAGCAGAGTGAGTGATGGTGGTATACTGGTGAGCATAGCTGCCTTCCAAGCAGATCACCCAGGTTTGATTCCTGGCCAACGCATTGGTCATTTATTTCGAACCTTATCCGCGGCCTCTTGTGTTTTAAACTGAGTGGACAAAAACAGGGCAAACGAAACATTTGACAAGAATGAAATAAAATGCAGATAGCTTTTTCATTTTTTGTTCGGACATAATTCTTTATTGATGAAAAATATTGGAAGAGAAAAACAAGTCTCTGACCGAATAAATGAATTTTCAGCCAGACACAAAGACTCAAAGTAAAAGTAGAAGAACAAATTTCAGCTCCCACACTGTGTGCTGCGCAATCCTGGTGCCTGATGAAGTTAATGTGAACGTTACTGAGGTGGTTACATTATTCAGACAAATAAGAGCTGCCAAAAGATAAAATACTGGAAAATCTCAGCAGGTCTGACAGCATCTGTAAAGAAAGAAAAGAGCTGACATTTCGAGTCCAGATGACTCTTTGTCAAAGCTTTGACAATGGATCGTCTGGACTCGAAACGTCAGCTCTTTTCTCTCCTTACAGATGCTGCCAGACTTGCTGAGATTTTCCAGCATTTTCTCTTTTGGTTTCAGATTCCAGCATCCGCAGTGATTTGCTTTCATTCTTTAAAGAAGCCGCTGCCATGGCTGCGTGGTTAAGGCGTTGGATTTGAAACCCAATGGGGTTTCTCCGTGCAGATTCGAACCCTGCTGGCAGCAAGTGTGATTGGAAATGTTTGCTTTAGGCAGCCACAGAATTGCAAATCCTATTTTTTTGGAATGAATTCTTTGGATCTCCAGCATGCTTTCAGCGACAAACCAGGAAGGTGAGCTTGGAAAGGACACCTGAGTGTCCTCAGTCTGGCAAGGACAAGATAGGTCGAATGGGTTCCTTCGGTGCTGTTACATTTCTCTGGTTCTTTCTAAGGTCGTGATGTGGAGATGCCGGCGTTGGACTGGGGTGAACACAGTAAGAGTTTTAACAACACCAGGTTAAAGTCCAACAGGTTTATTTGGTAGCAAATACCATTAGCTTTCGGAGCGCTGCTCCTTTGTCAGATGGAGTGGAAATGTGCTCTCAAACAGGGCACAGAGACACAAAATCAAGTTACAGAATACTGATTAGAATGTGAATCCCTACAGCCAACCAGATCTTTAAACCTGTTAGACTTTAACCTGGTGTTGTTTAAACTCTTACTCTTTCTAAGGTGCCACGAGGAAAATCAAAGCATGAGCAGAGTGACAAAGGCATCAACATTGGCACAAGGACAAAACAAGGTCTCATGTCAGAGGAAGGTTTTTATAAATGACACACAGAACATAAGAAATACATTTATTTAATTGAGCTGGACCCTGAAAGATGAAACAAACTTCGAACCAATCAGTGCCTGTCTGAGAACTGGCAAGGAATATGGCTCACATTGATCCGGTTCGTGGTGAATTTTTTTAGAGAATAAAAGAATCATACAGTCCAGAAGAGGCTCTTCAGCCCATCGAGTCTGCTCTGACACGGAAGAAGCATCTGACCTCCAATCGAATCGCATCTACCAGCACTTGACCCATGGACCTGAATGTTATGATATGCCAATTGCTGAACACATACTTTTAAAGGATGTGAGGCAACTTGCCTCTATCATCCTCCAAGGCAGCGCATTCCAGACCGTCACTACCCTTGGGTAAAAATGTTTTTCCGCACATCCACCCTAAACTTCCTGCCCCTCACATTGAACCCATGTCCTCTTTTTACTGACCCTTCAACCAAGGGGAACAGCTGCTTCCTGTCCACTCTGTCGATGCCCTCATAATTTTGTACACCTCGATCAGGTCCCCCCTCAGTATTCTCTGCTCTAAAGAAAACAATCCAAGCCTCCCCAATCTCCCTTCATAACTTACATGTTCCATCCCAGACAGCATCATGGTGAATTTCCTCTGCATCCCCTCCAGTGCAATCACATCCTTGCTACCTTGTGGCGACCAAAACTGCACACAGTACTCTAGCTGTGGCCTCACCAAAGTTCTATGCAATTCCAACATGACATTTTATTGCAATCGATGCCTCGATTGTTAAAGGCAAGTGCCCCATATGTTTTTTTTTCACCATCCTACTAACATACCCTTCTACCTTCAGAGATTATGGACAAACACGCCAATGTCCCTTTATTCCACAGAACTTCCAAGTGCCATGCCCTTCATTGAATACTTCCTTGCCAAATTGTTCCTTCCAAAGTGTGTTACCTCACATCTTTCGGGGTTAAATTCCATCTGCCACTTATCTGCCCGTTTGACTATCCTGTCTACATCTTCTTGCAGACTAAGAAACTCAGCCTCCCTTTCACCACCCAGCCAATCTATATGCCATCCGCAAAGTCACTCATCCTACCCCGTCATTTTTTAGGAGGCATGGTTAGTATGTTTGCAAACGACACCAAGATTGGTGGCAGAGTGGACAGTGAAGAAGGTTACCTCGGATTGCAGTGGGATCTTGATCAATTGAGTCAGTGGGCCGATGAACGGCAGATGGAATTTGATTTCGATAAATGTAAGGTGATGTATTTTGGTGGATTAAACCACGGCAGGACCTATTCAGTTAATGGTAAGACGTTGGGGTGAGTTATAAAACAAAGAGATCTCGGGGTACAGGTTCATAACTCCTTGAAAGTGGAGTCACATGTGGACAGGGTGGTGAAGAAGGCATTTGACATGCTTGGTTTCAGTGGTCAGAACATTGAACACGGGGGTTGGGACATCTTGTGAAATTGTACAAGACATTCATAAGGCCACACTTGGAATACTGTGTAGAGTTCTGGTCACCCTATTATCGGAAGGATATTAATAAACTAGAAAGAGTGCAGAAAAGATTTATTAGGATGCCACCAGGATTTGATGGTTTGAGTTATAAGGAGGGGCTGGATAGACTGGAACTTTTTTTCCCCTGGAGCGCAGGAGACCTGGAGGTGATATAAAGAGGCCTATATCATAATGAGGAAATAGATAAGGTAGATAGTCAACAGCTTTTTCCCGCAATAAGGGAGTCTAAAACTGGAGAACATAGGTTTAAGATGAGAGGGGAGGGATACAAAAGGGTCCAGAAGGGCAATTTATTTCACACAGAGAGTGGTGTGTGGAACGAGTTGCCAGAGGTAGTAGAGACGGGTACAATTTTGTCTTTTAAAAGGAATTTAGACAATTACATGGGTAAGATGGATATAGAGGGATATGGACCAAACACGGGCAATAGGGACGAACTTAATGGTAAAATTTGGGCGGCATGGACATGTTGTGCCAAAGGGCTTTTTTCCATGCTGTGAACCTCTATGACGAGATTTATTGACACAAACAGCAAATCCAAATTATTGTTCCCTGCTGCCATCTCCTGGCTGAACGCAAGTTGTGCAACAAGGTCACGATTCAAACAAACCTTCACAGATTGGAGTGAAATTACATCAACATGGTTCTGACCGATTAACATGATTGCAAAACATGATATTAATCAAATTCCATGTCCCAAGGATCTGCTTTCTGATTGGGCGATCCTGCTCACCCCGATCTATCGGAAAGTGTAAAACTCCCAGAACGGGAATGTCGGTTACAGAATTCTCTCAGCTGTGATTTCTCTGCCACTTCATTGCTTCGTTCTATAAATACAGAGGGGGTGACAGAGCCAGGTGGTGTTGTGGTGACTGTGCGAGCATTTGACCAAGGGTCAGTTCCTGACCTTCAGAGTGTTGACTTATTTAATTCGCTATCTCTGGTCAGAACAGAAGGGGGACAGTTCTAAAAAAAATCAGCAAATATTCTCATCATCCATGTGTTTCTGACATAAAATCCAGCTTCAATTTCCGTTCAGTGGAAACTTTGTTCAAATGAAAGAACAGGCCGCAAATCTAATCAGTTATCAGTCAGAAGCAATCGCAAAAAGGTGGCTAAAACTGTCCAGAAAAATGAGACAAGCCAAGTTCAGGTAAAAAAAAAAGTCCCAAGGACATACCTTCTGTCTGCTGAAATCAGAAGCTAAGGTAGTTTTGTAATTATAACTAATGAAAATAACAGTTACATGAGGGGAGCGAGCGATGGTGGTATAGTGGTGAGCATAGCTGCCTTCCAAGCAGTTGACCCGGGTTCGATTCCCGGCCATCGCATTGGTAATGTGTATTGGACAATATCAGCGCGCCCTCATGTGGTTGAAACGCAACATTTGACTGCAATGAAATAAAGTGGACTTAATGTTTTCGTTTAATTTTTCGGATGCAGAATTCGGGTTCAACTTGATTTTAATGAAAGGTTACTGAAAAAGAACAACAAGTCTCTGAACTAGTGAATGAGTTCTGGATCAGAGACCAAGATACAAATTAAAAGGAGACGAACAAATTTCAGCTCACCCGCTGTGCTCTGCATCATTCCGGTGCCTGATAAAGGTCTGTGAACGTTGCGAAGTCGGTTACATCACAACAGCAAATAAGCAGCTGCGATGGCCGAGTGGTTAAGGCGTTGAGAAATCCAATGGGGTTTCCCCGCGCAGGTTCGAGCCCTGCTCGCAGCAGGTGTGATTTGAAATGTTTACTCCGCTGCTACAGGGCAGCCACTGACTCGAAGAAGGCTCGCAAATATTTGGCATTATTTGGATCTCCATCATGCATTCAGCTGCATGGCTCCGGGCTGGGTGCAGGAAGATGGGCTTGGAAAGGACATATTATTTTGTAAATTGAATTTGTGTCTTTCTCAGCCCTGTTCGTGAATAGAACTCCCACTCACCTGATGAAGGAGCTGCAAGCGCTCTGAAAGCTAGTGGCTTTTGCTACCAAATAAACCTCGGCCTTTTGGCTAAGATCAAGTGTATGGACGGCAGCCCATGGTCGGCCGCACTTGGTCGAGGTCATTAGGTTACGCTGAGGCTTCATATGTTTCATATGAAGCAATTTTTAAAAGCGGCATCTCGGCCTTTTGGCTAAGATGCAAATGAGCTCAGGTCTTGGAGGAGGAACCTCCCCCTTCTCCAATCAGCTTGGCTCATGTAGATCAGGCCCAGGACAGGGTGGTTTGGTCGCTCGCCCTGTCTTGTCAGCCTGGATCTGAAATGTCTCAACTTGTTGAGACTCTGAATTGGATTTGATTTGATTGAATTGGAAAAGTATTAAAAAAAATAAACCTGTTGGACTTTAACCTGGTGTTGTGAGATTTCTTGCAGTGCCCTTGGACTGGCATGGCAGGATAGGTTCAATGGCTTCCTTCTGTGCTGTTATTTTTCTATAATTCTTCCTATGGTTCGATGAGAAAATTCATAACATGAACATGTTTTTTTAAAGCAGCATCAAGGCACAAAGGCAAAACACGGTCTCATGTCAGAGGAAGATTCTTATGCAATGGCATAAGAATGCACACAGAGCATAAAAATACATTTAATCAGAATACATTGAATGAATATTTCAAAATGCTGCTTCGATGATATCACATCATGTTCATTCAAACACATTGCAACAAGCTGGTCATTACTGGGCGTTCTGTATTCTTGGTTATAACAGTTTGGGAATGGAAGGAGCAGGTTCACATCTGCACATTGACAGGGTCAAACTGTGTCTCAGATTGACAGCTCCCAGGACAGGCTTTCCTCTCGCTCTGTGCTGTGGATTCTCAGGGATTTGTTGGAGTTTCCCGGCTCAGTAACTGTAAAAGCCTCTGAGGCCGGTGCTGCTCCCCAGATTCAGGGGGCTGCAGCCAATCAGAGCGGTGCCTGATTTAACCCAGAACTGGTTGAAATGATGATATTGTTCACAAGCTGAATTCTATTTGATCAGATGAAAATACAGATTGTGTGCACTCAGTCACTAAACAACAATATCGTGCCTTCACATAGAGTCGATGAGAGTGGTTGGAGGGAGAGACAGAGACAGAGTTAGGGCGGCGAGACACAGACGGCCAGACAATGTCTCAGTGACAGAAATCCTTGTAAATTCCAGCTTAAGCCAGAAAGATTCTCTTGGAGAAACAGAAGCTGCAGTCTCCGCTCTCACTGATATTGTGGAAGAGACACATTATTAATCCCACACTCAGGAACAGTGCTGCCTTTTCACAGAAGAGATGGGGAGAGGCAAAATAATCTGAATGGTCCAGTTCTAAACAGTGTGCAGGCTCAGAGGGAGTGAGGTTCATGGAGATATTTGAAAGTGAGATAGTTTCGGACAGTCGTTCGCAAAGTGGATAGGATCCTTAGCTTCACAAATGGAAGCACTGAGTGTCCATTGGATCCCTCATAATCCATTGTGAGAAAGGAGGCCATTTGCCCATTGCATCTGCACTGACTCTCTGGAAGAACATCTTTTCCCATGGCTAACCCTCTTAACCTACACATCTTGGGTCATTAAGGGGCAATATATCATGTCTAATCCATTTATTCTGCACATCTTTAGTCTTTGGGAGGAAACTGGAGCACCTGGGGAAACCCATGCAGATACAGGGAGAATGTGCAAACTCCGCACAGTCAGCCATGGAGGAATTGAGCATGGGTCTCTGGCGCTGTGAAGCAGCAGCGCTAACCAGTGCCACTCTGATGGTGTAACTAACAATCCAATTCCTTTCTGAATGCCTCTCTTGAAGCAGCATCACCACATTGTCAGACAATGCATCCCAGAGCTGAACTACTCGCTGTGGGAAAGGGTTTTCTCATTATGCTTCAATCACTAACGAAGGGTCAGTAAATTGGTCCACGGGGGTGAAAGGGTTTCATATGATGTGACCCTTCATAAACTGGGTCTGTATTCTCTGTGATTTAGAAGCATGAGAGGCAAAACATTAAAACATACAAGATTCTGAAGGGGTTTGATTTTGTGGACATTGGGAGATTGCGGAAGCTGGCTCAGTGTAAGGATCAGATCATTTCACACTGACATGAGAATACATTTCTGCACTCATTGGGTTCTGATCCTTTGACATGCTCCATTGTTGAATACACTAGTGGTGGCACAGTGGTTAGCATTGCTGCCTCAAAGCACCAGGGAACCGGGTTCAATTCCACCTTGGCTGATTGCCTGTATAATGTTTGCACGTCCTCCCCATGTTTGCGATTCCTTCCATTCTCCAGAAGTTTGGTGGATTGACCATGCTAAACTGCCTGTTAGTGTCCCAAATATATTGGTTCGGGGGATTAGCAGAATATGTGGGGTTACCGGGATAGGTTCTGGGTGGGATGCTCTGTCAGAGAGTCAGTGCAGATTCAATGGATCAAATGGCCTCCATCTACACTGTAGGTTATGACAGTCTATGACAATTAAGGCTGAGATAGACAAATTTTGGTTTCTCAGGGAATCAAGGGAGTGAGGAGTAAAGTGCAGTTCAATCCCAAGATCTGAAACTCTTTAAGCAGCTGGAATGCCCACATCTGGAGTCTGCATCCACAGTTTGGAACCCACACTTTCAAAAATATATACAGCTGATAGAAAGAGTGGAAAGCTCTGTAACCAGGAAAATGGAAGGCATGAGGGGAATACTTAGTGAGGGATTAAGAATTATTGGATTGCAACCTTTGAAGAGGCTGATTTATGGTTTAGTTCAAATTTATAAATTAGTACATAATCTTATTACCCAAGCTTGAAAAGTTCTTTATTCGGAGTTACCATAGTTTTGGTGATCGTCAGTATAAACTACAGAAATTTGATTCACATCTTAATAGTCACAGTTTGTTTTCTCCCCAATAGAATTGCTGATATTTCAAATGATTTTGTTGGGAATGCTGAAAATGTAGTGACTTTTAGAAAATGTGTCAGAAACATAGTGTGATTCCTATCTCTGTATTGTCTGATGATGTTGCTGTTCTTGTTTTAATGCTGTGCCTCTGTGCTTTGCACTGTATGGCAATAAAGATACATAAACCATAATTGTTTTGAATGGTTTAACATTATTGATGAGCCACATAGTAAATGTCTGCCCTTATTTCCTGTGTTCTTGTGACTGGACAAGACACAAGCATGGATACTGAGGGGAAAAAAAGGGTGGAAATTGCAGAGGCAATGTTTTAAAGTTTTCTATCCGAGCGAGTTATATGGGTGGTGCCAGAGGACTGGAGAATTGCAAATGGTAAACACACTTCTTCAGAAAAGGCTGTGAGGATAAGCCAACTAAATCCAATCAGTTTAACCTCAGCAACGAGGTTAAACTGGTTTGAGGTTTAATCTCCAAACACTGGAGATTAAATTAACACTCACTTGTGCTAATGTACATTCAGGAAAACACATACATAATTATTAAAGGGGGATCATATTTAACTTGCTTCAGATTTTAATGAGGGTAACAGAAAAGGTTGATGAGGGTAATGTGGTTAATGTGAACATGGACTGGCAAAAAGCATTTTATAAATAAAGGGGCACACAGCAAACTTGTGGTAACATTTGGAGCTGATAGAATAAAAGGAACAGCAGCAACATGGATAGGAAACTGACTGAGTGACAGGAAACAGAGCAGTGGGAAATGTTTTTATTTGGAATGGAGGTCGGTTAAAGTGGGATTCCAGGAGGGTTGGTGTTAGGAATACTGCTCTTCCTGACGCATATTAGAGACATTGGCAATGCTGCACAAAGCACATATTCAAACTGTGGTAATTACACAATGTGGAGATGCCGGCGTTGGGGTAATCACAGTAAGAGTTTTAACAACACCAGGTTAAAGTCCAACAGGTTTATTTGGTAGCAAATGCAATCAGCTTTCGGAGCGCTGCTCCTTCGTCAGATGGAGTGGATATCTGCTCTCAAACAGGGCATACAGAGACACAAAATCAAGTCACAGAATACTGATTAGAATGCAAATCTCTCCAGCCAACCAGGTCTTAAAGATACAAACAATGTGAGTGGAGGGAGCATTAAGCACAGGTTAAAGAGATGTGTATTGTCTGCAGACAGGACAGCCAGTGAGATTCTGCAAGTCCAGGAGGCAAGCTGTGGGGGTCACTGATAGTGTGACATAAATCCAAGATCCCGGTTTAGGCCGTCCTCATGTGTACGGAACTTGGCTATCAGTTTCTGCTCAGTGACTCTGCACTGTCGTGTGTCGTGAAGACCGCCTTGGAGAACGCTTACCCGAAGATCAGAAGCTGAATGCCCGTGACCGCTGAAGTGCTCCCCCACAGGAAGAGAACAGTCTTGCCTGGTGATTGTCGAGCGGTGTTCATTCATCCGTTGTCGTAGCATCTGCATGGTTTCACCAATGTACCATGCCTCGGGACATCCTTTCCTGCAATGTATCAGGTGGACAACGCTGGCCGAGTTGCAAGAGTAGGTACCGTGTACTTGGTCGACGGTGTACTCACGTGAGATGATGGCATCCGTGTCGATAATCCAGGACGTCTTGCAGAGGCTGCTGTGGCAGGGTTGTGTGGTGTCATGGTCAATGTTCTCCTGAAGGCTGGGTAGTTTGCTGCGGACAATGGTCTGTTTGAGGTTGTGCGGTTGTTTGAAGGCGAGAAGTGGGGGTGTGGGGATGGCCTTGGCGAGATGTTCGTCTTGATCAATGACATGTTGAAGGCTCCGGAGGAGATGCCGTAACTTCTCCGCTCCGGGGAAGTACTGGACGACGGAGGATACTCTGTCCACCGTGTCTCGTGTTTGTCTTCTGAGGAGGTTGGTGAGGTTTTTAACTCCCGTATACACAGGATCTGCTCAGATGAGGAGGATCGCAACGGACACCTCCAGACGCTGAAAGATGCCCTCACAAGAACAGGATATGGCGCTCGACTCATCGATCGACAGTTCCGACGCGCCACAGCGAAAAACCGCACCGCCCTCCTCAGAAGACAAACACGGGACACGGTGGACAGAGTATCCTTCATCGTCTAGTACTTCCCGTCAGTGGCTGACTTTAATCTTCCTGTGGATTCGGACAATCAAGTTTGCAGAGGTAGCCATGAGGAAGAATTCAGAGTGCATTCGGCACAGTTTCCATGAAGAATATTTTGTGAATCCAAGCAGAAATCAGGCCAGTTTGAATATTGTAATGTATAATGAGACAGTTTTCATAAACAATCAGAGTAAAAGCTCCGCTAGGAAACAGTGAACTTGACATGGTGGAATTTAGCATTCAGTTTGAGAGTGCAAACTTGGGTCAGAAGCAACTGTGTTCAACGTAAATAAGGGTAATTGCAAAAGAATGAGAGCAGAGTTGGCGAGACTGGACTGCAAAAGATATTTAGCAGAAAAGACGATCGATCAGCAATGACATACATTATGAAAATAGTTTTTGACTCACAAAAAACACTCAATGTGTTTCTGGAGTCACTTTGTGCAGATTGTGTCATGGTCAAGTTCTGCCTTTCCAGCATCTCTCCAAGAATGTGGGAGTGTGTCTATAAAGGGCTAAAACAATTGTAATTTCCTTTTTATAAACTTGATCGGCAAAAGATTCCCACAGCTACTGTAACTAGCTCTCTAAGGAGAGTCACCCTTAGATTCATAGTTACTCCCGCTTTTATAGATTTGTGAAACTGCAATATTGTTTGCATATATCAAGATGATCTCCATATAAGAAAATCAGAATATTTACAGAATGTTTTAATGGCAAGTTGCTTCTCCTTGCTTTATTTACATGAGCAAGTTGCTCTTCTGTGAAGATATAGGTCTACATGGCTTATTCTACCTTGGGGACATGGTGGCACAGTGGTTAACACTGCTACACCTCAGCACCAGGGACCCGGGTTCAATTCCAGTCTTGGGTGACTGTGTCGACATTTGCATGTTCTCTCCGTGTCTGCATGAGTTTCCTCCGGGTGCTGTGGTTTCCTCCCACAGTTCAAAGATGTGTCATGCTAAATTGCCCCCTAGTGCCAGGGGGACAAGCAGGGTTAACAAATGGGGTTACGGGGATAGGGCCTGGCTGGGATTGTTGTTGATGCAGGCTCAATGGGTCAAATGGCCTCCTTCAGCACGACAGGGAATCTTATTCTGAATCTTATGTCTCTTTGCCCTCCACTTCTTCCCCCCCTGCCCTGGAATTTCAATGGCGGGGTGTTGCTGGGCCTCCCATTAAGATAAACTTGATTCAAGAGTACTTATCTGAAAGGTAACACTGTATTCATGCACAAGGACCTGGGGGTCCTTGTGCATGAGACGCAAAAGCCCAGTCTGCAGGTACAACAGGTGATCAAGAAGGCAAATGGGATGTTGGCCTATATTGCGAGGGGGATAGAATATAAAAGCAGGGATGTCTTGATGCACCTGTACAGGGCATTGGTGAGGCCGCAGCTGGAATACTGTGTGCAGTATTGGTCCCCTTATATGAGGAAGGATATATTGGCATTGGAGGGAGTGCAGAGAAGGTTCACCAGGTTGATACCGGAGATGAGGGGTTTGGATTATGAGGAGAGGCTGAGGAGATTGGGTTTGTACTCATTGGAGTTTAGAAGGATGAGGGGGGATCTTATGGAGACTTATAAGATAATGCGGGGGCTGGATAGGGTGGAGGCGGAGAGATTCTTTCCACTTAGTAAGGAAGTTAAAACTAGAGGACACAGCCTCAAAATAAAGGGGGGTCGGTTTAAGACAGAGTTGAGGAGGAACTTCTTCTCCCAGAGGGTGGTGAATCTCTGGAATTCTCTGCCCACTGAGGTGGTGGAGGCTACCTCGCTGAATATGTTTAAAGCGTGGATGGATGGATTCCTGATCGGTAAGGGAATTAAGGGTTATGGGGATCAGGCGGGTAAGTGGTACTGATCCACGTCAGATCAGCCATGATCTTATTGAATGGCGGGGCAGGCTCGAGGGGCTAGATGGCCTACTCCTGCTCCTATTTCTTATGTTCTTATGTTCAATATGTGCATACTGTCTTGGGCCTTTTTTCTCTGAAACGTAGAAGGCTGAGGGGTGATCTTATAGAGGTCTTGAAAATAATGAGGGGCATAGATCAGCTTGATAGTCAATATCTTTTCCCAAAAGTAGGGGAGTCTAAAACTAGAGGGAATAGGTTTCAGGTGAGAGGGGAGAGATACAAAAGTGTCCAGAGGAGCAATTTTTTCACAGAGGGTGGTGAGTGTCTGGGACAAGCTGCCAGAGGTAGTAGTAGAGGCAGGTACAATTTTATCTTTTTAAGTGTTTAGACAGTTACATGGGTAAGATGGGTATAGAGGAATTGGCCAAATGCGGGCAATTACGACTAGCATAGGGGTGTTTTTAAAAAAAAGGGGGCGCCATGGACAAGTTGGGCCAAAGCACCTGTTTCCATGCTGTAAACCTCTATAACAAAGATATATACCAGTGACAAACAAGGATTCTGGAAGGGAATAAATCAACCATGGTTAACCGAGGAAGTTAAAGATTGCATTAAACTGAAAGACGAACATAGGATGTTTCATATATTAGTGGGAAGACAGAGCATTGGGGAAGTTTCAAAAACCAACAAATGATGACCAAAAAAATACTAACGTGGGAGAAGATGAACTACAAACGTAAATGAACAAGTAATATAAAAAGGATCAGAAAGAGCTTCTTTAAATATATAAAAATAAAGAGGGAGACTAAAGTGAACATAAGCTCCTGAGAGATCGAGACTGGGAAATAAAGGGGAACCAGAAAGTGGCAGAGGAGTGAAATACATAGTCTGTGTCAGGATGGCCAAGTCATCGAAGGTGCTGCATTCAGGTCACAGTCTCCTCGAGAGGCATGCGTTCAAATTCCAGTCCTTACATTGATGAAGGGAGGCAGTGGCGTCATGGGCTAGTGATCCAGAGACTCTGGGGAATGCTTGAGGGACCTGGGTTCAAAACCCAGCAGGGCAGATTGTGAAATTTGAATTCAATATGAATCTGCAATCAACAATCTAATTGTTGCTTGTCATAAAACCCTATTTGGTTGACTAATGTCCTTCAGGGAAGGAAATCTGCTGCAGGAGTGTGCTTGAATTATCAAGTCTAGAGGTAACAAAAATATGGATGTGGGTTTCAGGTACGGGTGAGCTGAGATATTACAAACAATGTGTGATGTTACACAGCTGGAAATAGGTGATCTTGGTGAAGGAACAGATATGTGGTCAGAATCTCATTTCCGAGTCTAATGAGGTGCCAAGATTATGAGGGTTTGTTTCAACGTCGGACAGTGATCAGTGGGGGAGATGGAGTCAGTGATTGGGAACGGAATTTGGGGTGGGAACATTGGTTTTCCAAATATTTAATTGGGGGAATTCTCTGCTTAGCCAGTACTAGAGGTCGGAGAAGGAGTCTAATAATTTAATAACAGGGGATTGGTTGTGAGAGGTGATGGTGGGGTAGAGCTGGGTGTTATCAGTATACATGTGAAAACTAACACTGTGCTTTCAGATAATGCCACTGAGGGATAAGGTGTAGATGAAAAATTGGAGGGAGCCAAGGATAGATCCTTGGGCGATTTGGGTGGTAACAAAACAGAAGTGGGAAGAGAAATCATTGCAGGTGATATTCTGCATATGAAGGAAAAGATCGGAACGGGGTAAATGCAGTCTTACCCAGCTAAACTATCCCTCCTTATCCTTCTCAGCCTGTCCACACCTTTGACATGGTTGACTGCACTATCCTGCTCCAATACCTTCCCACTGTCAGGTCAGTGTGCACAGCAGATGAAGATGGTAATGTACCTGACATCCTGGGAAAACTAATGATAAATGAAGGGCTGGGCCTCAGTGAACGAGTGTCGAGAAAGCTGGAGTTCTCAATCATCTTCATTTCGAGCGGCAGCTCCTCCATCTCAATGTGTGTCGTCAGATCAGGCCATTCTGCTCAGTCTGTAAGAGAGAGACTATAATTAAAACCAAACAATAAGGGAGATCCACTCAGAGTAAGCAAACCCCACCCCCAAAGCAGAGCACAGGAAGATCCCAGTATCTAACCGTGGCCTCTGCAAAGTGAGCAGCTTTAACCCAGTGTGGCACTGAGCCCCACACACAGAGCACAGGAAGATTCCAGTTTATGTACTGATTGGTCTGACTCCAGGGGAGTTTGTAACACCGGCATTGCTGAGACTGGGGAACTGCAGCGACATGTTTACACAGGAAGCTGCCATTGGAAACCCTGAGCTGCGATTTATAGAATCCAACAGCGCAGAAGGAGGCCATTCGGCCCATCGAGTCTGTACCAACCACAATCCCACCAAGTCCGATCTCCATAACCTCATGCATTTATCCGAGCTGGTCCCCTTGACACGAAAGGGCAATTTAGCATGGCCAATCCACCTAACCCGCATATCTTTGGACTTTGGGAGGAAACCGGAGCACCCGGAGGAAACCCACTGGGAGACGTGCAAACTCCACACAGACAGTGATCCAAGCCGTAATCGAACTCGGGTCCCTGGCGCTGTGAGGCAGCAGTGCGAACCACGGTGCCGCCCCATTTACAACCGGGCAGGACGGGATTCCCGCTGCCGAAACCCTGCCCCCATCCGGAGCTCCGCCGCGGGCTCAGGATCCGGGCCCGGGGACTGAAGCCACTGACGGGACATTTGCTGCCGCTCCGCGCGGTGTCTGATGGGCCCGGGGTAAATCCCCGCCAACGGCCTGTGACCGGCAGCTGGGAAAACCAATCGGAAATTGCCCCATCGCGGTTATCCAATGGACGCTCTGCGCCGACTGAGTGACAGCTACTTTATCCAATCCGTGAGCTCCATCCGGCTGAACTGTGAGACCACTGAAAATGACGCTCCCAATTCTAACCAATCGCAGACCTCGCTGATGGCAACACACGCCCTCAATGTGATTGACATCTCCTTCAGCCAATCGTAACCCACTGCCCAATCGGAATGCGCCGCTCCTGCGCGACTCGCGCAGCGTCACTCCCTGCCCAGCGTCATTGCGTCATTCAATTCGATCCGGAGCTGAAACCAATGAGAAATCAAAGAGCTGGAGGCGGAAATAATCCTTAAAGTGGAACCACGGGGAAAATTATAGTTGAACAATTATAATTCGTTGATGGCAGTTAAAGCGGCCAAAGGACTGCGGAAAGTCAGAGGATGGAAAATGTGAGACCCACGGGATAGGAAGGAGGAAATAAATGAAGCAAGCAGGCGACAAAAATGAACGAGAGGAAAGCAAGCGAGAAGCGGGGTCATTGAGAGAGGGAATTCCAGAGCTGAAACCCAGAGAGCTGAAATTACGATCACCAGTGGTGGAATGAACCGAATCAGGGATGCTCACGAGGGCAGAATCAGAGGAGCTCAGATATCTCAGAGGATTGTTATGCTGGAGGTGATGAAAGGGAGGAAGAGCTGAGGACATGGAGGGTTTTGGAAACACGGATAAGAATATTAAAATTGAGACATTGTTTAACCACAAGTCAGTGTTTGTCACTGAGCACAGGGTTGATGCATTAACAGTATTTGGACTAAAATTCTGATTTAATGATGAGAAATCAATCAGCAGCTTTCTGGACAGAGCAGCACAATAAATCGGATCAGAAGTGGACTGCATGGCCCCTCAAGCCTACTGCTCGATTCAATAGTATCATGTTTTAGATTCCCAAACCACAGAATCTTTACAATGCAGTCGCAGTCCATTTGGCCCATCAAGTCTACCCTGCGTTATTGAAATTGCACGCTATCTAATCCCACTCTCCTGCCTCATAGCCCCAGAGACCCGGGTTTGGTCCTGACCTTTGCTGACTGTGCAGATTTTTGACATCTTCCCCAGTGGGTTTCCTCTGGGTGTTCTGGTTTACTCCCGTGGTTCAAAGATGTGCAGGTTAGGTGGATTGGCCATGTTAAACGTTCCTTTATTTTCCTAAGATGTGTACATTAGGCACTGAATCGTTGCAATTTTGACACTTATTTTGAAAATTTTCCCCTGGTTCTTGATGAACTCTTGACTGGAACATGAAAACATCTATCATTGAATCCCTACATTGCAAAAGGTGGTCATTCGGCCCATTGAGGCTCCACTGATTCTCTGACCTATCCACGCAACCTCACATTTTACCCCGTTAATCCTCCTAATCTCAACATACTGGGAGACATAAGGGCAAATCTAGCATGGTAAATCCACTTACCCTATCAATGGAGTGTGGGGGAAACCAGAGCACCCGGAGGAAAGCCGCATGGACACAGAGAAAATGTGGAAAATACATACAGCCACCCAAAGCCTGAATTGAACCCGGGTCCCTGTCATTCTGCAGCAGCAGTGCGAAAGCCACACTTCTTTCTCTTCCATAAGACCATAAGACGTAGGAGCAGAATTAGGCCACTCAGCCCATCGAGTCTGCTCCGCCATTTTACTCATTTCCATTCTCCTGTCTTTTCCCCGTAACCCCTGATCCCCTTATTAATCAAGAATCTATCTTAATCTGTCTTAGAAACACTCAATGACCTGGCCTCCACAGCCTTTTGCGGCAAAGATTTCCATAGATTCGCCAATCTCTGGCTGAAGAAATTCCTCCTCATCTCTGTTTTAAAGGATCATCCCTTTAGTCTGAGGCTGTGCACTTTGGTTCTAGTTTTTCCTAGAAGTGAAAACATCCTCTCTGTGTCCACTCGAACCAGGCCTCGCAATATCCGATAAGTTTCAATAAGATCCCCACTCGTCCTTGTAAACTCCAACGAGTACAGATCCAGAGTCCTCAACCATTCTTCATACAACAAGCTCCTCAATCCAGGGATCATTCTTGTGAACTTCCTCTGGACCTTTTCCATGGCCAGCACATCCTTCCTTAGGTATGGGGCCCAAACTGCTCACATTACTCCAAACGGGGTCTGACCAGAGCCTTTGCCAGTCTCAGGAGTGCATCCATGGCCTTGAATTCCAGCCCGCTCAACATTGCATTTCCCTTCCGAACTGCCGACTGAACCTGCACGTTTACCTGAAGAGAATCTTGAACAAGGACTCCCAAGTCCCTTTGTGCTCCTGAGTTCCTAAGCATTTCACAATTTAAAAAATAATCTGTGCCTCCATTCCTCCTTCCAAAGTGCATAACCTCACACTTTTCCACATTGTACTCCATCTGCCACTTCTCTGCCCACTCTCCCAGCCTATCCAAGTCCTTCTGCAGCACACCTGCTTCCTCAATGCTCCCTGTCCCTCAACAGGTCCTCTCAGACTTCTTTCCCTGAGGAAAAATATCCAACTTCTCAAATCGATCTTCATAGCTACAAATCTTTATCAATAGAATCATTCGTGTGGATATCCTTTGTACTCTCCCCATTGCCTTCACAACCTTCTTCAAGTGTGGTGCCCAGAATTGGACGCAGTGCTCCCGGCTCTAGTGTATTTAAAAGCTCAACACGATCTTCTTACTCATGTATTCAATCCTCCAATAAAACGTAGGGTGCCATTTTCTTTATTACCTGCTCTCTCAACATGCTCAACCACCTTCAATGACTTTTGTACTGAGAAACCGAGATCCCTTTTTTCCTGCATTTCCTTAAGAGTTTCTCTCTTTATTTCTCCACACTCTCAAAATGAATCAACTCACACTTCTCTGCATTGAACTTCAACTAGTTCGGTGATTGACCCGCACAGGTGCCCGACTGTGGCAATTCGGAGAATTTCACAGTAACTTCATTGCAGTGTTAATGTAAGCCTTACTTGTGATTAATAAACTTTACTTTAACTTTACTTTCCTTTACTTTTACTTAATCTGTCACTCGTCTGCCCAGAGGACAGCAATGGAAGCGTTCACTCAGCATCTACACATTGTTCTGAGCTCTCGGGTCTCTCGCCTAATTCACTCTGCCTCTCAACATAGAACAACCTCCTCATTCCGGGGGGCAATCTCGTGAACCTTCTCTGTACCGCCTCCAATGCAAGCTTACCTTTTCTCAAATGTGGATACCATAGCTGTACACAACATTGCAGATGTGGTCTCCATAAAATCCTGTACAATTGTACCAAGTCTTCATCTACTCCAATCCACTTGCAAATAAAAACAAACATGCCATTTGTAATTGCTTTAATGAATAATCTGGATTGTGCTCCGAATTCTCTGCAACATTTTAAATCCGTCAAATTTCAACGTCTCTTCAGCTCTGAAGAAGAATCATACAGACTCGAAGTATTAACTTTGTTTCTCTCTCCATATATGCTGCCAGATCTGCTAAGGTTTCTAGCATTTTCTGTTGTTATTTCAAATTTCGTCTCTCTGCCATCCTCACCTTTTAGACATATATTTGTTTTTTTTTAACTTTCCCGTCAGACTTCGGCCACCAACTCTCCTGTCATTTAAACATTGCTGCACTTCTCCTTGTTTAGAAACGACAAGAGAACAGCTCACACTCGATTCAGTGATGAGTGATGAATGCGAAATTATGTGAGGAGTTGTGACAGAAAATGAACATCTCCGCCTTTTCCCTGCAACCCTGCACATTCTTCCTTTTCAGATAACAGTCTAATTCATTTAGAACGTTTCAATTGAATCTATATCCACCACACTCTCCAGCAATGCATTCAACACTTTACACAATCACTGTGTGAAAAATGTTTTCCTCGCGTTCCTATTCCTTCCTTTGCTAATGATGCTAAACCTGTTCTCTCTCATTCTTCATCATTCCAGAGTGGGAAGAGTTTGTCCCTATCCACTCTGTCCAGATGCCTCATAACATTTAATGCCTGTAAGTGGAACCCCTGATGGGATGGTAAGATTTTTAAACCAGTCGACATTAAGGTTTTGATAAAACTAGCAGCATTCAGTTAAGTGACTTCTAAATGCGTTTATGAGCTAACAAGAAACAATATGAGATGCAGTAATTGATTCAAACGAGCAATTATGATTGTAAAACACATATGCTGATATTTTGAATGGATTATTATTAACTTTAAAGAAGTTACCAGTTGGCAGTAAACCAATACAGATGAGACTTTGTCAAAGGGTCATCTGGACTTGAATCATCAACTCATTTTACTCCTTTCAGATGCTGCCAGACCGGCAGAGATTTTCCAGCATTTTCTCTTTTGATTTCAGATGATCGCATCAGTAGCAATTTGCTTTTATTTTAGAGTTGCACTGTTGCACCTCATTTAGAGTTGTAGGACTGAGAAACCTCACTAATGAAATGGATTAGATACTTTGGAACTATTTTCCTTTTACTTTTCATTGTCTTTCTATAATATTCCTACCAGAATGAATAAGTTCACAATTCTCATCTTTCAATGTCATCTGCAACTTATCCACTCATTCTGTCAACTTGCCTATGTCCTTTTTGAAGGTTCACACTATCCTCCTCACAGTTCACAATGCTTCCAACTTTAACATTATCCCAAAATTCTGAAATTGTGTCCTGTGCACCATTACGTCTGTCACGAATAGATCCTGGTGATGTTCACAGTATCTACACCTTTTGTGCATACCAAACTGGTTTGAGGCTTAAAACAGAAAAGAGGAGCCAATGCAGATACCTGCCTGCATATTCCACGTAAATGTTGCAGAATTGCAGTCAAGTGGTTCTGTTATTATTGTTAAGAGGAAGTAGCAGAGAATGTTTTCGATCCATCGACCTCTGAGCTATGGGCCCAGCATGCTTCAGCTGCGCCACTCTGCTACGGCAAGCCCAGCTTCGCCTACCCCCTCCCGCCTCCACCCCTCCTCCCCCACCGCCTCCACCCCCTCTCCCTCCTCTCTCCTCCCCTCCCCGCATCTCTCCCCTTCCCTGTCCCCCCTTACCCCGTCCCCCCTCCCTACTGCCCTCTCCTTCTCTCCCCTCTCCCCCTCCCCCCTCGTCCCCTCCGCCCCTCTCCCCCCTACACCCTCGTCCCCTCCGCCCTCCCTCCTCCCCCTCTCCTCCCGTCCCTCTCCCCCCTCACCCTTTCCCCTCCCCCTCCAGCCGCCCCCTCCCCTCCCCGCTCCCCGCTCCCCCCTCCCCGCTCCCCCTCCCCGCTCCCCCTCCCGGTCCCCTTCCCCCTCCCCCTCCCACTTCCCCCATCCCCCTCCCCCCTCCCCCTCCCCGTTCCCCCTCCCCCTTCCCCAACCTCCCCTCCCCCATACCCCTCCCCCGTCCCCCATCCCCATCCCCCTCCCCTTCCCCTCGCCTAACCCTCCGCCTCCCCCTCCCCTCCACCCTCCTCTTCCCCTCCCCCTCCTCCCTCCCCCCTCTACCCCTCCCCCCCACCCCCGCTGTTCAAAGATGTTCACTGTTGTTTTGCAAAGTGTTTCACTGTTTTTCCTGCTGTGCTCTATGATATAGAGGTTTACAACATGGAAACAGCCCCATCGGCCCAACCTGTCCATGCCGCCCAGTTTTTTTTTTACCACCGAGCCCGTGTTTTTTTTACCACCCAATTGCCCGTGTTTGTCCCATACCCTCCAGACCCATCTTACCCATGTAACTGTCTCAATTGTTGTTGAGAGATGATTTCTGCTGTTGTGTAAAATGCTCCCCTGTTGTGTTTCCGGCTGTGTAAATGTTTTTTTTTCTCTGTTCTGTTTATATGGCCCCTGCTCTGCACATGTGTTCTATGTTGTGTGAGAAGATTCTCCGTGAAGATGTTTCTGTCAGTAAATTGTTGCATATTGTGTTAAGATGTTCCCCGTTCATATGCTTTCTTGCATATAAAAGTGATTCACTGCAGATCGAGGTTTTTTGGGGGAAAGAGAAGCCGATGTAAATACCTGTCTCAGACTCCATCTAAAAGTCACAAGTCGTTTCATTATCAGTGATAATAGGAATAGCAGAGGATGGTTGTGATCCACCGACTGCTGGATTGTGGATCCAGCACGCTTCCGCTGCGACACTCTGCCATGGTAAAAGTCAGCTGTGCTGTCTATCAATGTAGTCAGGCAGATTTTCGCCGTTGTATCATTTAATACTCGTTCCAGTGTCAGGAGGTTCAGCCACTGCATCACACCGAGAATAAAACAGAGAAAAACACACAATCGCAGTAAGAGAGATTGTCTGGACACGTAACGACAGACAAAGGTGCTGAAAAACCGGCAAAACACGGAATTGGAAAATCAATCACTATTTTAAAAGGAATTTTCTGTTGCAAATACATGTTTGTAAATATAATTCCTGCTGTGCAACTGTGCTCTCTGTTGTTGAGAGGTGCTTTCTGTTGTTGTGTAAAATGCTTCCCTCATGCTGAAAGTATCTTTTCGGCTGGATAAATATGGTCCATCTTGTGTAATTTAAAAAAATGTTCTGTTAATATATGCCCTGCTCTGTAACCGTGTTCCCTGTTGTGTCAAAATGTTCACCGTGAAGATGTTTTCTGTTCGGCAGAAAGATGATTAACTGGTCTCATGATGTTCCATATTCGGTTAAAATGTTGCACGTTGTGTTAAGATGTTTTCTATTCTTGTATAAAACTCTGGTTAAACTGCAACTGGATAACGATCGCCCAATTTCGACTGCATTTTACCCTCTGTTCGTGAATGTGATTGGGGGATTCATATTGTGTCCAACACAGGCACATGAGTGAGATTTGTTCAGTATTCGTCCGTCTCTGGTTGTAGATGTGAGTTTGTGTTTGTTTTATTCATTTCGAGAGGTGGGCATCACTGACGAGGCCAGCATTCATTGCCAATCTCTAACTGACCTTAAGAAGGTGGTGGTTTGCTGCTTTATTGAACTGCTGCAGTCCATGAGGTATCGGTACAGCCACAGTGCTGTTAGCCAAACAGTCTTTCGGGATTTTGCCACTGCGACAGTGAAGGAGCCGCGATGTATTTCCAAGTTAGGATGGTGAGTGGCTTGAGGGGGAGCTTGCAGTGCAGGTGTTCCCATGTATTTACTGCCACTGTCCTTCGAGATGGTAGAGGTGGTGGGTTTGTGGGTGTAGTCGAAGAAGAGTTGATGAAGAAACATTGATCCCATTGCCAGAGGAGAGAAGGTTGTTTTTTAATGTGCTGAGTGTTTAGGACCTGGGATGCACTGCCTGGGAGGGCGGCAGAGGCAGCATCAAATCAGAGCTGTCAAGGGGGAATGGGATCAGCACCTGAAGTGAAAGGATATCCAGGTTTATGAGACAAGGACTTGGAAAGGGATGAGATGAGATGCTCTTTTACAGACCAGCATACAGTTAAAGGGCCGAATGGTCTCCCTCGCTTTGTTGTATCCATTCTAAGATTCTAGATATATGAGTGTTGGACTCATTCTGTATCTTTCTGTCTCTAATGCGACATATGTCTGTGATATTAATTTCTAAATCAATCTGAGAGACTTTGCAAATCTGTACACATTCTACCTGGAAGATACCTAATTGAAACTGGGCCTTTTGCTCTAATTAGTGCATGATTCCACACGATCCTCTACTCAAAATCTTCAACGTAACATCATCTGCTTATCTCTGAAATTCATTCTCCATCGTCTCATTACCGAGATTTTCCTTTAGTACGTCTGTGCTCGTCGACTCAAATGCTCCAGGTAAAAGCAAATTCGAAGTTATAGAACAAAGAACAAAGAAAATTACACCACAGGAATAGGCCCTTCAGCCCTCCAAGCCTGTACCGACCATGCTGCCCGACTGAACTAAAACCCCCAACCTTTCCGGGGACCATATCCCTCTATTTCCAACCTATTCATGTATTTGTCAAGACGCCCCTTGAAAGTCACTACCATATCCGCTTCCACTACCTCTCTCGGCAAAGAGTTCCAGGCACCCACTACTCTCTGTGTAAAAAATCTGCCTCGTGCATCTCCTTTAAACCTTGCCCCTCGCATCTTAAACCTGCGTCCCATAGTAATTGACTGTTCCAAACTCGGAAAAAGCTTCCATCCATGCCTCTCATAATCTTGTAGACTTCTATCAGGTCGCCCCTCAACCTCCGTCATTCCAGTGAGAACAAACAAAGTTTCTCCAACCTCTCCTCATAGCTAATGCCCTCCATACAAGGCAACATCCTGGAAAATCTTTTCTGTACCCTCTCCAAAGCCTCCACATCCTTCTGGTGGTATGGCGACCAGAATTGAACACTATATTCCATGTGCGGCCTAACTAAGGTTCCATATAGCTGCAAAATGACTTGCCAATTTTTAAACTCATTGCCCTGGCCGATGAAGGTAAGCATGCCGTATGCCTTCTTGACTACCTTCTCCACCTGCATTGCCACTTTCAGTGACCTGTGTACCTGTACACCCAGATCCCTTTGTCTATCAACACTTGTAAGGGTTCTGCCATTTACTGTATATTTCCTCTCTGTATTAGACCTTCCAAAATGCATGACCTCACATTTGTCCGGATTAAACTCCATCTGCCGTCTCTCCTCCCAAATCTCCAACTGACCTATATCCTGCTGTATCCTCTGATTGTCCTCATTGCTATCTGCAAATCCACCAACCTTTGTGTCGTCCACAAACTTACTCATCAAAACAGTTACATTTTCCTCCAAATCGTTTATATATATTACAAACAACAGAGATCCCAACACTGATCCCTGAGGAACGCCACTTGTCACAGCTCTCCATTCAGAAACGCACCCTTCCACTGCTACCCTCTGTCTTCTTTGACCAACAACATGTCGGTCTGCAGCGATAGTTGATGTGCATTTTTTCCACGCTACTGCAGTTCTGTATTGCGGCCAGTGAATGTCAGCACACTCTGGTAGACTGAAGTTTAAACATTAGAGAGGGACACAACAGACAAGTATTGTTCACATTATATTGAACCTGGGACGGAGAACTTCGGAATACTAAATCTGTTGGCCAGATCATTTTGAAATCTACCAGTACGCTGCTTTCCTCTGTAATTAAATTAAATCACTTAAATTATGATAAATCAGCAAGGCGATGCTTTTCAAGTGAATGTATTAGTGCCGGTTGGCATTTTATTTTGAACCAAGTGGCATTTTGAATCACTGCTGTTTCGGATAGTAAGAATTGAATATCCAACCTGCAGTCTGCATTACACCTTTTGCTTGTACAGTGATCATTAAACGTTTAGCACTCCCACTTTCCTATGTACCTTCACCCTACAACGTCTCCCTGCCCCGTCTCACAAGGCAGTCAACATCGCACCTTCACTTTGTCTTTTACCCATGGGAGGCTTATCGTGACCAGTCCCCATGTGTTTCACTTTGCTCAGTTATATTGCCCAGATTGCATACAGTTCCAACTTTTCTATTCTCCATTAATAATAAATGAATGAAGAGAACCATCCCTTGATTAAACACTGTCAGCCTTTAGCGGGTGATTTTCATGAAGTGATGTGTGTGATTCCCGCTTTTATGCTTCTGTACAAATTCAGTCATAGGAAAATTATCCAAATATATCTTCAATTCTCCTTCTCACTCACAAAGAACTGAATAGGTGATAGATACAGTTTCAATAGTAGCTTTAAAAGATAGAGAATGGATTTACAAATTTAAAATCCAAGGGCGACATCAATGCCTGGAGTGGTTTTCAGACTGTGGCGACCAGAATAACAATGCACATCCTCAAATTTGGATCATTCAAAATCATGGAATGGATCATCCATTGTGGATGGAAGGTAACTTTAAACTGTGCAGATGTGCTGTGCTTCAGGAGCTTGTTTTCCAAAAATCTCCATTAATCAAAAATGTTGCCTCATCCGCTGAGCATTTCCAGCATTTTCTGTTTTTGTTTCAGATTTCCAGCTTCCAGCTTTGCGTTGTGCTCTGTGCAGATGTTTTAGTGGAACAGGGAACCGGTTCTGATTAGCCCTGTGACAGATAGAGTCGAATGTGTCTCCCGGCTATCAAGCCTGCGAGATTTGCCTCCAAGCTGTACAGGAGAATGAGGAAGAGAGAGAGGGAGGATCATTCTGTGATAGACACATTTCCTGTATAAAGGTGTGAATTTCCACAGCTGTTTCAAAAGACATAAGATGTTCCAACACGAGTTGCAATCAACGAAGTTCCTCTTAACAGTTCTTGACGTTTTAACTATGAGATTGTTGAACTGATGAATAGTTTCTACATTGTCAAAAATCCATAGATGGCCAAGTAAAGCAATCTTCCATTGCGCGGCTCTGTGGCGCAATGGATAGCGCATTGGACTTCTAAGTCAAGGCAAGTTAGCCATTCAAAGGTTGTGGGTTCGAGTCCCACCAGAGTCGCATTTTTGATCAGATTCGTGGCCTCCAGTTTGCTGCTTCACTGATGTGATTCAGCGTCGGCACCGACAATTCGTGCTCTGCCATCTCTCCATGCTGTTTCTGTTGACTCGGCTCCCAGGGAAACCACTGACTCGAGAATAAATCGCAAACCCCGGGGGCTTTCTTAAAGTTTGACACGACGTTCGCTTGTTGGGTTAGAAATAGTAACATATTTTTCAATTAGATATTTCACTTCTTCTGGGAGATAAACAAGATTAAAGAACACACACACGCAACAACAGCAATTGATAAATAGCTACAATCAAGAAATCAATATCAGTGCCCTGCAACCTGGTGGTGTTATTCTGGTGTGTCTGCTGCGCTTGTCCTTCCAGGCTGTCGTAGTCGTGGGTTTGGAAGCGGCTGGCAAAGAAGCCTTGCTGAGTTGCTGCAGTGCATCGTGTAGATGGTGCGCACTGCTGTAGTGGAGGGAGTGAATTTTTAATGCTTGGGAAGCGAATGAAGTGGGATGCTTTGTCTTGGATGATGCGAAACTTCTGTAGTGCTGTTCAAGCTGCATTCACCCAGGCACGTTATCTCAGGAAACCAAGTGCTCCTGTTTACTCCCACAATCCAATGATGGGCAAGTTGGGTGGATTGGCCATGCTCGATTGCCCCTTGGCCTCGAAGGTGTTTGTATAGGTAGATTAGCGGGGTGGATGCGTGGCGCCGCGGGGATAGGTCCTGTGTGCTCTCTGTTGGAGAGTCGATACAGACTCGATGGGCAGAATGGTCTCCTTCAGCACTGTTGGGATTGTACGATTGTAAGGCCATTCGACTGTGTTAGAAATTCCCTGAGAAAAAAAATGGAAAGCTGTATTTGTGGAATTTACAGCATTGGCTTTACTGCAGATTATTTGTTTTCTGCAAAATGATGAAAATACCTGACCGAGCAAATAAATAGTAGACATATTTGTGTGGAGTCTCGAAACATGTTTTTGTTTCATTTTTGTAGATCATCCACTGTAAAGGTAAAGACAATATCGACGAGCAAGGATAGGACATTGCGACTTGCACACTTGCACTGATCACTTGTAAGGACTCAAGGTTCTCGCTGGGATTTGAGACCGGGATCTCCTGTTTACTCGGCTTGTGCAATGTCCTGTTTGCTCAAGTCAACAAAGACCCAAATCCCACCCTACGTGTTCCTTGCACGAAGGTACTAAGATTGACAGGTCTGAGCAACGGGAACTATGCAATTGGAAGGTTTCATCCTGGCGACAGGAATATCTCCCCACAGCTGCTTTCGGAGCTGCTGCATATTTCCAGCATTTCCTGTTTCTGATTTTGTGCCTTCATCATAGGAGTTCATTTACTGACAACCCAAAATTTGTCTCTTGGACGCAGCACCAGATAGAGCTTTTCTGTGATCTTCACACAGACAAGTTCACTATTCACTTTCCTACACAAGTGCTTTAAAATCGGCTGTTTTCACACTGAGCACCCTGCGGCATTGCCTTCAAACCTCACCCCACCCTCCACCCGCACACCAGATTCTCAGTGGTACAAGTGTATCTGAGGAATTCACAAAGATAAGAGATCACGGTGTTTATGAGGGAATATAAAGGATTAATCCATACTCACAAACAGATTGATTATGTAAGAATCTCTCTCTCTCTCTCTCTCACACACACACACACACACACACACACACACACACACACACACACGGCAGATGGTGAAATTTGACATCAGGAAAAACATCTGGATTTAAAAGTCCAATGACCACGAATCGATTGTCATAAAATAACACAGCTTGTTCATGAAGGCCCCGCCTTCTCAGCCTTGCTCCTCGCTTGAGGTGTGAATCCTCTGGTTAAATCATCAAAGTAGCTGTGATGGCCGAGTGGTTAAGGCGTTGGATTCGAAGTCCAATTTGCGTTTCCCTGCGCAGGTTCGAACTCTACTCGCAGTGATTATGTTTGCTTCAGGCAGGTACAAAGTCGCCAACTTTTTCTATTCAGTATGTGGATCTCCATCATGCTTTCAGCTGCATGGCTCTGGGCCGGGTGTCGGAAGCTGAGCTTGGAAAGGACACCTGGGTGTCCTCGGGCTGGCATGGACGTGATAGGCTGAATGGGTTCCTTCTCACCCGGTGCGGAAAGGGGAGTGTCGGGATGGCGACCTCCTCGTGAACCTGCTCCTGGGCCTGGCGAAACGCGCCATTTACCGGTCCAGGCAGCGAGCGATCGAGGGGGCCGTCCATCCTGACTGTCTGCCCCTCTCCCGCGGCTACGTTCACGGCCGGGTGTCCCTAGAGAGGGAGCATGTGGTGTCCAAGGGTGTGGTTGACGCCTTCCGCGCCCGTTGGGCACCGCAGGGGTTGGGGTGCGTTATTGACCCTGACAATCACATTTTAATTTGATGTTTTTAAGTTTCCTTTGTACTTTGACTTCTGTTCGGGCTGTTCCCCCTCCTTTTGGGGAGCTGCCCCTTTTTACTTTGTCCTGACTTAATCTGAGTTTGTTTATTTGGTTTGACCTAAAAAGAGGGCAAACCGGGCACACATTTACACAACAGGGAAGAATTTGTCAGAACCACAGTGAAGTTCTGTCAACGACAGAGTCATATTCCAAACAGAGAGAACAGTTACACAGCAGAAAGCACAGTTACACAACAGGACATACATTTCAAAACAGGGCCTATCTTTGTGCAACAGAAAATCCCTTTTCATACATAATCAGTTTTTCCATCTCAGTATCTTGGTCGAATATGTTCTGTCCCTCATTGTGTGTGTATCCTAATAGTTTTTTACTGCTTTTCTATGTGTCTTTCTCTGTCTGTTAAATTCGGGATGATTTGGTTTGAAATAAAAAGAGATAGTGAATAGTTTCCTGGCTCGCGGGCAGCAGTAACAAGCAGGGAGATACTTGCTTTCGGAGCAGAGTGGCGCAGCGGAAGCGTGCTGGGCCCATAACCCAGAGGTCGCTAGATCAAAACCATCCTCTGCTATCACGTACTCACTCCATCAAGTAGGAATGTTCTGCTGCTGCCCAAAGGCAAATCCAGGTTTCATTTACTTCATCTTCTTGATTTTCATTAACGAGTCGCACAGCGTATTTGTCTCAGTTGGCTCGACAGTTTATTCAGCCAGCAGCGCGGGATCAATTCCCGTATCGGTTGAGATTGTTCATGAAGGCCCTGCCTTCTCAGCCTTGCTCCTCGCCTGAGGTGTGAATTCTCTGGTTACATCACCAAAGGTTAGCTCTCCCCATTGATACCTCCCAGAAACGACTGTGGACCTTGCTTTAATTTTACAAACAATGGACGAATCATTTCTCTGACACATTGTTCAAATATAAAAGTGTGCAAAAAAGTAAACTGAGCATGCGAACCGGAAGCATCCCTAAAATTTCATTTCTATCACAGTTGTATCATTTCAGGAACAATCAAAATCCCAAGACCAACGCAAGAACAGTTCCGTGATTCGAACAGGCAGCTCTCTACTTTGAAGTCAGACGCTCTTCCGTTACGCCACAAACTCACAGCACTTGTGACTTTTAAATCACAGTCATGTTCGGTGAATTCAAAACCAGACAGGGACAAGGGAGTTGAACTGCCTCTCTCTTTACTTTCTCTGGATTTACATCAAATGGAAAAGTAACAGCGAATCAAGATTAACGAGAAAGCAGAAAGGCAACATTTTCCTGTGGGAGAAATGTGTTCTTTGTTACGGATGTTAAAACACAAGAGGTAGTTTGGGGAGCCACCATGGTATGACGAGGTGGCCGAGTGGTTAAGGCGATGGACTGCTAATCCATTGTGCTCTGCACGCGTGGGTTCGAATCCCATCCTCGTCGCTGGTGCATTTGTTCTGTCTACTGATTGGCGGTGAACTGATGATTCGTTCCGTATTTTGAGGTTCACGGAACCAAGATGAAGTTTGGGGACACAGGCTTGATGGGTGAATCGTCCAGAACAATTCCACATTCCCATTTTTCTAATCCGATGAGAAACTCGATTCAAATCAGGGCACCAGTTTTGGACAGGAGTTTGCCACCAGATTAACATGTGCTTTCAGAAGATCCAAAGCAGACGCCGGCTCCATTTGCGGCCCGAATGGTAGATTTTGTCTTTCCAGAATAGGCAGCTCAGCCATGAAAATTAGCGCCGTCTTAGCGGGATTGGCCATGCTAAATAGTCCCTCAGTGTCAGGGGGATTAGCACGGTAAATATGTGGGGTTACGAAGATACAGGCTGGGTGGGATTGTTGTCGGTGCAGGCCCGAGGGACCAAATGTTTTCCTTCTGCGCTGTAGACATTCTCATGAAGTTCCAGGCGGCAGTTTCACTTCTCTGAGAGCATTGATACACCAGTTCCTGATTTCTGACAACTTTACCTAAAAAGCCGACTCCGATGAGATTCTGACCCACAACTTTTGAATGTCTCACCAGACAACATTCTCTCTTCCACATTCTTCCATCGGGAAAAAGATACATCAGTCTGGGGTCACCTACCAATCGACTCAAGAACAGCTTCTGCCCTGCTGCCATCAGACCTCTGAATGGACCTCCCTTGCATTACGTTGATCTTTCTCGACACCTTAGCTATGATTGTAACACTACATTCTGCAGTCTCTTCTTTCCTTCTCTATGAACGGTATGCTTTGTCTCTATAGTGCACAAGAAAAAATACTTTTTCACTGTATACTAATACATGTGACAATAACAAATCAAATCAAATTAAATAAAACAATGATGAGAAGTCCTGCATGCCATTCTTTGCGCCACAGATCCGCAGCTGCAACGCTCATACTGCAACAAAGAGTGATCAGAGCAGAAAGTGCATCTTGCTGAAATAATCGGCCAATTCCAGTTCAACATTTAAGCAAACGAGCAAATAAACATGACACGTCGCGCTAGGGAAAGGGTATCGTGGGGAAAAAAAGACAAGAATCAAAGTGCATCAGACGTGACTGCCGTCAAACTGAACAGAAACAGACATCCATTATGCAAATACTCCCAGTGCCACAAGAGAAGCCCTTTCTCCAAATAAGTGTTTGTATAGTTTTATTTGTTGCTCTTGCACTGACAGCTAACAGTAAATCGCAACCACAACAACCAGTAACAGCCAGTTGAATGATCATCACAGACTCGCTGATAATGGAGTTTCTAACAGTGACAGACAGTTTCTGACCATCCGCAGATTGGACCTGGAGGAAACCAGATTCACTGTCAGAGCTGAACTTTCTTACAGAGTGGGTGGCAGAACCAGGTGAGCGATGGTGGTGGAGTGGTGACTATGCGAGCATTTGACCTAGGGTCAGTTCCTGGCCATCACAGTTCTGATTTCTTTAATTAGTTATCGCAGGTCATAACAGTAGGTGGGCACCCTTACAATGAAATCCTCACCATCACGATCGTTCTAATGGAAAATTCAGCTTCAATTTACTTTGAGTGGAAACTTTGTTCAATGAAAGAACAGGCCTCAAAATTGATCAATGAATTCCCAGTATGAAACAATAGTAAAAAGGTGGCTAAAACGAGAGACGCCAATTTCAGTTTACTCCGGGCACACCTGGTGCCTGATGAAATCAGCAACTAAGGTAGTTCCGTAATAATAACTAATGCAAATAACGGTTGCTTATGCAGCGCGAGCGATGGTGGCATAATGGTGGAAATAGCTGCCTTTCAAGCAGATGATATGGGTTCGAATCCCAGCCATTTGCATTGATAATTTATTTGGAATCTTATCAGCGGCCTCTTGTATTTTAAAATGAGTGAACAAAACAGGGTGAATGCAACATTCGACAGTAATAGAGATACTTTTGTTTTCACTGAAAAATTATTTAAATAGAAAAAAACAAGCCTCTGACCTAATAAATGAATTCAGAGACAAAGGTACAAAGTAAAAGTTGAGGAACAAATTTCAGCTCACACACTGTGCTCTGTGCAATCCTGGTACTGATGAAGTTAATATATGCACGTGACTGAGGTGGTTACATTATGGCGGCAAGTAAGTAGCTGCGATGGCCGCGTGGTTAAGGGGTTGGATTCGAAATCCAATGGGGTTTCCCCGCGCAGGTTCGAACTCTACTCGCAGCGATTATGGTTGGAAATGTTTGCTTCAAGCAGGTACAAAGTCGCCAACTTTTTCTATTAAGTATGTGGATCTCCATCATGCTTTCAGCTGCATGGCTCTGGGCCGGGTGTCGGAAGCTGAGCTTGGAAAAGACACATGGGTGTCCTCGGGCTGGCATGGATGTGATAGGCTGAATGGGTTCCTTCTGTGCTGGTACTTTTCTCTGGTTCTTTCTGCGGTTCCATGAGGAAAATCATAACGTGAGCAGAATGATAAAAAAAATCAGCATCAGGTGCACAAGGACAAAACAAGGTCTCACGTCAGAGGAAGATTCTTATGTAAAGACACACAGAGCATAAGAAATACATTTAATCAGAAAGAGTTGAATGAATGTGAATATCAGAATGCTGCTCAGATGATATGTCATCGAGTTCATTCAAACACATTGCTACAAGCTGGTCATTACTGGGTGTTAGGTTTTCCTGGCTAAAACGGATTGGGAATGGAAGGAACAGGTTCACATCTGCACATTGTCAGGTCAAACTGTGTCTCAGATTGACAGCTCCCAGGACGGGTTTTCCTCTCCTCTCGCTCTGTGCTGTGGATTCTCGGGGATTAGTTGGTGCTTTCCAGCTCAGTAACTGTTCAAGCCTTGATACTGTTGGCCGATTGGATAGGTAACTGGCTATCTGATCGAAGACAGAGGGTGGTGGTGGATGGAAAATTTTCGGACTGGAGGCAGGTTGCTAGCGGAGTGCCGCAGGGATCGGTGCTTGGTCCTCTGCTCTTTGTGATTTTTATTAATGACTTAGAGGAGGGGGCTGAAGGGTGGATCAGTAAATTTGCTGATGACACCAAGATTGGTGGAGTAGTGGATGAGGTGGAGGGCTGTTGTAGGCTGCAAAGAGACATAGATAGGATGCAAAGCTGGGCTGAAAAATGGCAAATGGAGTTTAACCCTGATAAATGTGAGGTGATTCATTTTGGTAGGACTAATTTAAATGTGGATTACAGGGTCAAAGGTAGGGTTCTGAAGACTGTGGAGGAACAGAGAGATCTTGGGGTCCATATCCACAGATCTCTAAAGGTTGCCACTCAAGTGGATAGAGCTGTGAAGAAGGCCTATAGTGTGTTAGCTTTTATTAACAGGGGGTTGGAGTTTAAGAGCCGTGGGGTTATGCTGCAACTGTACAGGACCTTGGTGAGACCGCATTTGGGATATTGCGTGCAGTTCTGGTCACCTCACTATAAGAAGGATGTGGAAGCGCTGGAAAGAGTGCAGAGGAGATTTACCAGGATGCTGCCTGGTTTGGAGTGTCGGTCTTATGAGGAAAGGTTGAGGGAGCTAGGGCTGTTCTCTCTGGAGCGGAGGAGATTGAGGGGAGACTTAATAGAGGTTTATAAAATGATGAAGGGGATAGATCGAGTGAACGTTCAAAGACTATTTCCTCGGGTGGATGGAGCTATTACAAGGGGGCATAACTATAGGGTTCATGGTGGGAGATATAGGAAGGATATCAGAGGTAGGTTCTTCACGCAGAGAGTGGTTGGGGTGTGGAATGGACTGCCTGCAGTGATAGTGGAGTCAGACACTTTAGGAACATTTAAGCGGTTATTGGATAGGCACATGGAGCACACCAGGATGGTAGGGAGTGGGATAGCTTGATCTTGGTTTCAGATGAAGGTCGGCACAACATCGTGGGCCGAAGGGCCTGTTCTGTGCTGTACTGTTCTATGTTCTATGTAAGCCTCTGAGGCCGGTGATGCTCACAGTGTCTGTTCCTCAGATTCAGGGGGTTGCAGCCAATCAGAGTTGTTCCGGGGGTAACCCAGAACTGGTTGAAATGATGATATTGTTCACGAACTGAATTCTATTTGATCAGATGAAGATACATATTGTGTGCACTCAGTCACTAAACAACAATATCGCGCCTTCATATAGAGTGGATGAGAGTGGGTGGTGGGAGAGACAGAGACAGAGTGAGTTAGGGCAGTGAGACACAGACGGCCAGATAATGTCTCAGTGACAGAATTCCATGTAAATTCCGGCTTTATCAAGAAAGATTCTCTTGGAGAAACAGCAGCTGCAGTCTCAGCTCTTACTGATATTGTAGCAGAGACACGTTATTAATCCCACTCTCAGGAACAGTGCTGCATTTTGGTAACAAAGATGGGGAGAGGCAACAGAAACTGAATGGTCCAGCTCTAAACAGTGTGCCGGCCCAGATGGACCTGAGGTTCAGAGAGATCTTTGAAGATGAGAGGAAATTTTAAAAGAGTCGTTCGGAAAACGGAAGGGATTCTTGGTTTCATAAGTGAAGACACTGTGTATGCATAGAATCTCTGCACTGCAGAAGGAAGCCAGTTGACACATCGAGTCTGCACCGACTCTCTGAAACAGCATCGTTCGCGCTATTTTACCATGGCTAATCCTCCGAACTCCACATCCTGGGACACTAAGGGGCAATTTAGCATAGCCCATGCACCTAACCAGCACGTCTTTGGACTGTGGGAGGAAACCGGAACACCCAGAGGAAACCCGCGCAGACACAAGGAGAACGTGCAGACTCCACACAGATAGGCACCCAAAGCCCGAATTAAACACGTGCAGCAATGCTCACTACTGTGCCACTTTGCCACCCTCTTTAATGCATCAAAGCAGGGAAGATATGCTTCATTTTTACATCTTGTGTTGCATTAATTGCTAGCCGCGGGATTCGGGGACAGATATTGAGGATTTGAGGTAACATGTGCGGGCACGCGATAACTGACATGTTCTCTACTTTTCGACTGGAATCTTGAATTTAATGGAGCAGTTGCCGTGAAAACTAACTTTGGGGCTCAGCAGGGGGATTACGGGTACTGTTTAATTGAAAAAATCGTTTTATTTTACACAAGAGAGACTCGGAGATCCCATGATCAGAACAGACACACTGACACAGTTAGAATAGTCTGACTCGCCCGCCCCGTTCATACACTGTCTCTTACACAATATTCACACCGACACATTCACAGGACAAAACTTTCACCAAATCTAAGGCCCCAGACGGAATTTCTCCTCCTTTTCGCCTTTGAAATCATAGAAATAGAAATCATAAAAACCCTACAGTGCAGAAAGAGGCCATTCGGCCCATCGAGTCTGCACCGACCACAATCTCACCCAGGCCCTACCCCCATATCCCTACATATTTTACCCGCTAATCCGTCTAATCTACGCATCCCAAGACACTAAGGGGCAATTTTAGCATGGCCAATCAACCTAACCCGCACACCTTTGGACTGTGGGAGGGAACCGCAGCACCCAGAGGAAACCCACACAGACTCGAGGAGAATATGCAAACTCCACACAGACAGTGACCCAAGCGGGGAATCGAACCCAGGTCCACGGAGCTGTGAAGCAGCAGTGCTAAGCACTATGCTACCGTGTGGCCTGGTCCCACATTGTACCCACATAACCTTTGCTCCGGATTCCAGGGTGTTAGTTACAGTTCTTCACCTCAGTAACTGTTCTTCACCTCAGTAACACTCTGAGGCCCGCTTCCCGCAGATTGCCTTTGAATTCATTCATGGAATGTGGGCGTCGCTGTCTGGGTCAGCATTTATTGCCCATCCATAATTGCCCTTGGGAAGGTGGCGGTGAGCTGCCTTCTGTAACCGCTGGAGTCCATGTGGTGCAGGCCCCATCTGTTCACCAGATTCCGCGGCAAGAGCCAGTCATATCTGGGTTTTTTTTTCAGTTATTATAGTGATTACAGATGTCATTGCGTTTCTTTCGGGTGAAAATATAAATTATCTGCTCTCGGAATCTCTGGATTTCCTGTTTTATTTGTTTCTCCTGCACTGACAGATAACAGTAAATCACACCCTCAACAACCAATGACAGCCAGTTAAATAATCATCCCACAGTCGCTGATAATGGAGTTTCTGACAGTGACAGACAGTTTCTGACCACCCTCCGATTGGGCCTGGAGGAAACCAGATTCACTGTCAGAGCTGAACTTTCTGCAAATTAACAGATACAGTGAAAAAAACACAGAAACGTAACATCGCAGCTGGAGGAGGCCATTCGGCCCTTCGAGCCTGCTCCGCCTTTCATTATGATCATGGCTGATCATCCAACTTAATCGCCTGGTCCCACATTGTACCCACATATCCTTTGCGCCAGTTTGCCTCAAGTGCTATATCTAACTGCTTTGAAAACATTCAATATTTTGACCTCAGAAATATCCATCTGTGTCCAAGGTAAAATTCAGTTTGAAGTTGCTGTCAGTGGAAACTTTGTTTCAGTCAAAGAACATGCCTCAAAGCTAATCAATGAGTTCTCAGTCTGAAGCAACAGTAAACAGGTGGCAGCCGTCCTGAAAAATGAGACAAGCCAAGTTTAGTTTATAAACTGGACAATGGACACACCTGGAGCCTGATGAAATCAGCAACTAAGGTAGTTCTGTAATTATAACGAATGAAAATAAGGGCTGTTTGAGCAAAGTGAGTGATGGTGGTATAGTGGTGAGTCTCGCTGCTTTTCCTAAAGAGTTGATCAGGGTTCGATTCACGACCATCGAATTGGTAATTTATTTAGAACCTTATCCGCGGTATCTTGTGTTTTAAACCGAGTGGACAGAAACAGGGCGAACGCAACATTTGACAGTCATGAAATAAAATGATGATTTCTCTTTTTCAGTTTTTATTCGGATGTAATTCGTTTCTGATGAAAAATTATTGAAATAGAAATACAAGTCTCTGACCTAATAAATGAGTTCTCAGTCGGAGACAAAGATACAAAGGACAGGAACAAATTTTACCTCACACACTGTGCTTTGCACATTCCTGGTGCCAAAGGAAGTTAATATGAACGTTACTGAGGTGGAATCCAATAGGGTTTCCCCACGCAGGTTCGAACCTTGCTCGCAGCGATTATGATTGGAAATGTTTACGTCGGCTGCTTCACAGAGCCGCAAATCCCAGTGAATGTTTGGTATGAAGGTTTTGGATCTCCATCATGCTTTCAGCTGCATGTTTCCGTGCCGGGTGCAGCTGAGTGAACTTGGAAATGACACCTTAGTATCCCCGGGCTGGCATGGACAAGCAAGGCCGAATGGGTTCCTTGTCTGCTGTTACCTTTCTTTGGTCCTTTCTATGGTTCCATGAGGAAAATAGCATGAACAGATTTTTTTTAAAATCAGCATCAGGGGCACAAGGGCATGTCAGGGGAAAATTATTATGCAATGACACACAGAGCATAAGAAATACATTTCATCAGAATATATTGAATGAATGAGAATTTCAAAATGCTGCTTCGATGATATGACATCGTGTTCATTCAAACACATTGCAACAAGCTGGTCATTACTGGGCGTTCTGTATTCCTGGTGACAACAGTTTGGGAATGGAAGGAGTCGGTTCACATCTGCACATTGTCAGGCCAATCTGTGTCTCAGATTGAGAGCTCCCATGACAGGCTTTCCTGTCCTCTCGCTCTGTGCTGTGGATTCTCCAGGATTAGTTGGAGTTTCCCTGTTCAGTAACGGTTAAAGTCTCTGAGGACGGTAATGCTCAGTGTCTGCTCCCGAGATTCAGGGGGCTGTCTCCAATCAGAGCTGTGCCGAGGTTAACCCAGAACTGGTTGAAATGATGATGTTGTTCACAAGCTGAATTCTATTTGATCAGATGAAGATACGGATTGTGTGCACTCAGTTACTAAGCAACAATATCCCGCCTTTATATTGAGTTAATGAGAGGGGTTCGAGTGATAGACAGACAGAGTGAGTTCGAGCAGTGAGATACCGACGGCGAGACAATGTATCAGTGACTGAAATCCGTGTAACTTCCGGCTTTATACAGAAAGATTCTCTTGGAGAAACAGAAGCTGCAGTCTCAGCTCTCACTGATATTGTCGCAGAGACACATTAATAATTCGACACTCAGGGACAGTGCTGCATTTTGACAGACGAGATGGGGAGATTTTAGAAAGTGTGTCAGGGTCCTTGGGAGGGTGTAAATGTGATTTACTGCATTGGACACAGCGATGAGGGATTTTAGCTGCAAGGTTTGGTTGGAGAATCCAGAGTTCCTCTCGTTGAAGCAAACTCAATTGAGTGCGGCTCTAAGAGATGTGTAAAAGTGTATAACATATTGAACTAAGATGTGGAGATGACGGCGTCAGTATTGAGTACTGAGGCTGTTGTAGCAATGTCGTCGTCGCGGGGGATGCTGGTGTCGAGTGCCATTGTCCATTGTGACGAGGAGTATTCCTCGTTCAACTACTCCATGGGTGTTGAATTTCTGTAAGAAGTTCGTGGTGTCGCTTCAAAAGCTGGGGGTCCTTTTTCGATGGGTTTCAGGATGCCTTCGACTTAGCCAGAGAGGATCTCACACATAATCCTATTGCCTAATATTGAACTAAAGTACTCAGGCGGAAATTGTTGCTGTAACAGCTAGCAGAAAGATTTGGGAACAGTGAAGATTTAAAATGTATGGAACGCATAGGGGCATCGCACTTCAGAAGGAAGCATTCGGTCGATTGAGTGTGTACCGGCTCTCTGACAGAGCATCCCACTCTATCCCCAGGTAAATACCCCGATATTCCCCCTAACCCAAACATCCTGGGACATTATACGGCAATTTAGCATGGCCAATTCACCAACGCTGCACATCTTTGAGGAAACCCATGGGGACACTGGAAGAATGTGCAAACTCCACACAGACAGTGAATCACGGACAGATTTAAAAGCGGGTCACTGGCCCTGTGAGGCAACAGTGAAAGTGGTTGTGGATAAGATAAGTTTATTTATTTGTCACAATAGGCTTACATTCACACTGCAATGAAATTACTGTGAAAATCTCCTCGTCGCCACATTCCGGCGACTGTTCGGGTACACTAAGGGAGAATTTACCGATTCACCGAACCTGCACATCTTTGGGGTGTTGGAGGAAACTGGAGCACTCAGAGGAAACCCACGCAGACACGAGGTGAAGGTGCAAACTCCACACAGACAGTGACCCCAGCCAGGAATCGAACCTGAGGCTCCGGCGCTGTGAGGGAGCAGTGCTAACCACTGTGCCGTCCCAAATAAATTAAACCAATGCGATAGCCGGGAGTCGAACTCGGGTCAACTGCTTGGGAAGCAGCTGCGTCACCACTACAGCAACATCACTCGGCCAGAAGAGCCGAGTAATGGATCAATCAAGTTCGCTACGAGGATGGTGGAAGCAGAGACGATCAATGATTTCACAGAAATAGTTTATCCATATTTGCTGCGGTGTGTCTGATCTACAGGACACCCTGCAGTAAGTCACCATGCTGATTTGGACAGCAGCGTCCTCCTTGTGACATGTACCACCAAGAAGGACGAGAGAGTCAGCAAAGTGGAAACGGCACCACGTTAAAGACAGAGTTTTTACCTTAAGGTAAAAATTACATAAGGTAAAAATTACAGCATTTGAGTGATTTTGCCCTGCCTCAAACACTCATTTCTGAATGTTTCGCTGCTGTCAGAATATTAATTAATTATTTCTTGATACTTATTACTGAATTTAGCATTAATATTTCTCTTCTGGTTTCAAAGCATCGTTGAGGGCAGGAGACATTAAATGACAAAGGAGTTGATGGTATGATGCTAAGGTAAATGCACTAGTACTGAGACTATAAATGTGCATAATATTCCAAGAAATGTTCAAAATTGGGACAGAGATTCCACACTCAAAGAAATGCAACAATTTCAAAGAAGAATCATATAATCCCTGCAATGCAGAAGGAGGCCGTTTCGCCCATCAAGCCTGCACAGAAGACAACCCACCGAGTTTCTATGCCCGTAACCCCATGTATTTATCTTGCTTGTCCCCCTGACACGAAGGGACAATTATAACATGGCCAATCAACCGAAGGCACACATCCTTGGAGTGTGGGGGGAAACAGGAGCACTCAAAGGAAAGCCACGAGGACACAAGGAGAACATGTAAACTATACACAGACAGTCACCCTCGGCTGGAATTGAACCCGGGTCGCTGACGCTCTGAGGCAACAGTGCGAAACATTGTGCTACCCACCTGCCTTAAATTTGATTTTATTTGATGTTTGGTTTGATTTATTATTGTTACCTGTATTAGTATATTGTGAAAAATATTTTTTATTTTATGCTATACACACAACGTATACCAATCATAGAAAAGGAAAGGAGAATGCAGTATTCCAGTCATGGCTCGGATGTAGAAAAAGATCAGTTTAATATAAGGTAGGTCGATTCAAGAGATTGATGGTAGCAAGAAAGAAGCTGTTCTTGAGTCAGTTGACACGTGATCACAGACTTTTGCATCTTTTTCCCAACAGAATGTCGAAGACAGTATGTCAGGAGTTTGTGAGGTCCTTGATTATGATGGCTGCTTTTCTGAGGCAGCGGGATGTGTAGACAGAGTCAATGGATGGAAGGCTGGTGTGTGTGATGGACTGGGCTTCGTTCATGACCCTTTGTAGTTGCTTCCAATCTTGGTCAGAGCAGGAGCCTGTGATGCAACAGGAAATAATGTTTCCTATGATGCATCTGTAAAAGTTGCTGAGCGTCGTAGTGGACATGCAGCATTTCCTTAGCCTGCTGAGAATATAGAAGTGTTGGGGGGCTTTGTTATAGCGTTGGCCTGGACGGACCAGGACAGGTTGTTCTTGATCTGCACACCTAAAAATTTGAACCTCTCGACCAAAAGAAAATGGCAGATCGATAACGGCAGAAAAAAGGGGACAAAATAGAAGGTCTGTGATTGTGTAGAGTACAAGAGAGGTGAAATGCAAGAACTGGTGGTGCAAAACTACCATGAATAGAAAAAGAACGAGTGAAGATATCAAAGTAGTGCGTTGAGGAATTGTGCACCGAGGTTCATTGGAACACGAGAGAAGACGAAGGACAGAGAGATCAGAGTGAAAAAAGCGAAGAATTAAAAAGATAGTGGACCAGAGTTCTGATCAGAAGTGGAGCCACAATTTTGGACTGAATGGAGAAATCCCACAGGGTTATTACACAATCTTTGTTTGGTCTCCACAATCCAGAGCAGAGCATGATGTAAACAGCAAATACGATTAATTTGAGAGACGAAACTGGCCTTTCATCTGGAAGTAATGTTCAAGGCGTTTACTATGAGCAGATTGGATCGGATGAGGGGGGGGGGGGCGGGGAGTGGGGGGGGGGGGAGGGGGGGCGTGGCGGGGGGGGCGGAATTGCCTTAACTGATGGGAAATGGGTGAAGGTGTAAAGAAGAAAATCTCCACTCAGAAAATTGAAAGGACTGCAGAGGGGTGTGGAATTCTAGTGGTGGCAACGATCGAGAGTTGGCAGAAATGACAAAGGATGATGCATTAAATGAGAAGAATATTGGGGAACAAGGTAAAGTGAAGTTTGTTTATTTATTGGTGTCACAAGTAGGCAGACATTAACACTGCAATGAAGCTATGGTGAAAGTCCCCCAGTCGCTTCAGTCCAGCACGTGTTTGAGTACACTGAGGGAGAAGTTAGCATGGCCAATGCACCTAACCAGCACATCTTTCGGACTGTTGGAGGAAACTGGAGCACCCAGAAGGAATTCACGCAGCCATAGGGAGAACGGAGTAACTTCAAACAGACAGAGACCCAAGTCAGCAATCGAACCCAGGTTCCTGGCGCTGTCAGGCAGCAATGTTAATCATTGCACCACTGTGTCGCCGTGAGGACAAGGGGAAAACATCCATAGTTTTAGAGGCGAAGGGATGGGGTTGAAAAACAGGAAGTGGGACAGAAAATCTTGAAATCCCTGTCAACCTCAGTGGGAGCAGATCATCTGGTGAGGAAACAGGAAAATGGATTACAATTGCTGGTGTGATAAGTTCCATATTCTCTCCTCACTGTTCAGATCCCTAAACTCAAATTCCACATGTAAGATTGATTTCTATAATTCTTTTTTCCAACATGTTATTTTGCCTATAAAGCTGACTGTCATATTGGGCAGAGTATTTATTTATTATTTATTATTTGATTTATTATTGACATAAGTATTAACATACCGTGAAAATTATTGTTTCTTGTGCGCTATAGAGACACAACATACCGTTCATAGAGAAGGAAACGAGAGAGTGCAGAATGTCGCGTTACAGTCATAGCTGGGGTGCAGAGAAAGATCAACTTAATGCAAGGCAAGTCCATTCAAAAGTCTGATGGCAGCAGGGGATAAGCTGTTCTTGAGTTGGTTGGTGCATGACCTCAGACTTTTGTGTCTTTTTCCCGATGGAAGAAGATGGAAGGGTCCAGAGTGCGTGCGGTCCTTAATTATGCTGGCTGCTTTGCCGAGGCAGCGGGAAGTGTCGACAGAGCCAATGGATGGGAGGCTGGTTTGCGTGATGGATTGGGCTACATTCATGACCTTTTGTAGTTCCTTGCGGTCTTGGGCAGAGCAGGAGCCATACCAAGCTGAGATACAACCAGAAATAATGCTTTCTTTGGTGCATCTGTAAAAGTTGGTGAGAGTCGGAGCTGACATGCCAAATTTCCTTCGTCTTCTGAGAAAGTAGAGGCATTGTTGGGCTTGCTTAACTACAGTGTCGGCATGGGGGGAACCGGGCCAGGTTGTTGGTGATCTGGACACCTAAATACTTGAAGCTCTCGACCCTTTCTACTTCGTCCTCGTTGATGTAGACAGGCGTATGTTCTCCTTTACGCTTCCTGAATTAGATGACAATCTCTCATTTTGTTGACATTGAGGGAGAGATTGTTGTTGCCGCAACAGTTCACCAGATTCTCTCTCTCATCATTGTTTGAGATCCGACCCACTACGGTGGTGTCGTCAGCAAACTTGAAAATAGAATTGGAGGGGAATTTGGCCACACAGTCATGGGTGTATAAGGAGTATAGTAGGGGGCTGAGAACACAACCTTGTGGGGCAGCGGTGCTGAGGATGATCGTGGCGAAGGTGTTGTTGTCTATCCTTTCTCATTGTGGTCTGTAATTTCGGAAGTTCAGGATCCAGTCGCAGAGGCAGTGACTGCTTTGTGAAACACCTCTGTTCAGTTAATAAACATCACTCGGATTTCACAGTCTCCTGTCATTTTAATTTTCTACCTTGCTTTCTACTGCTCTTTCCATTCAGCCTCCTGCAATGTTCCAATGAAGATTAATGTAATTTGCAGGAACAGAAACTCATCTCTCAATGAAACATTTTACAGCCTTCCAGACTCAGCACCGAGTCAAACAATTTCAGACATTAAACACAGCTCCATTTTGCTTCCATTTTTCTTTGCAGGTTTTGGTTTTTACCCTCATGTTTATTCTTGTTTTTGTTTTCACTTCCTTTTCAACACAAACTTGGTTTCTTTCCCTCCCGTTTAGACTTACCCCACCAACTTTTTTGTCATTTAAACATTGCTGTACTTCACCGTGTTTAGAAACAACAAGAGAACAGTTCATACTCGATTCAGTGATGAGTGACGAATGAGAATTTATTGATGTTCTGACCGAAAATTAACATCTCCACCTTCTCCCTGTAATCCTGCACATTTGTCTTTTTCATGTCACAGCCTAATTCTTTTTAAAATGCTTCATTTGAACTTACCTTCATCACTCTCTCCGGCAGTGCATTCCACACATTAAGCATTCACTGTGTGAGAAAGGTTCTGTTTGTATTTCTATTCCATCCTTTGCTAATGGTGTTACATCTGCTTTCTCATCCTTGATCATTCCAAGAGTAGTTACAGTTTGTCCCTATCCACTCTATCCAGACGATTCGTGACATTTAATACGTCCATTAAATCTCCTTCAATTTTCACTTCTCCAAGGAGAACAATTCCAACGTCTTTGATCCATTTCATTAGTGAAGTTTCTCAGTCTCACAAACAATCTCATGAACCTTTTATGCACTCGCTCCAATGCCTTCGCATTCTTCCTAAAGTGTGGCTTCGAGACATGCTACAATACTCCAGCTGGATGTTTTAGTGTCTTACACCATTTGAACACAACCTCCTTGTCCTTGTACTCTATGACCCTGTTAATAAAGGGTAGAATTCAATATGTCTTATTAAACGTATCTTAACCTGTCCTGACCTGTTCAGTGACATATACACATGCACAACCAGCTCCGTCCGCTCCTGCACCTCATTGAGAGTTGTACCCTTTATTTTGTATCTCTATAATCTTCCCACCAGAATGAATCCCTTCACAATTCTCTGCTTTAAATTCCACCGGCGTCTTTCCCATTCATTCGAACAACTTATCTATGTCCTTTTTGAAGATTTGCACGATCCTCCTCAGAGTTCGCAACACTTCTAAGTTTCACATTATCCACAAATTCAGGAACTCTGCCCTGTACAACATTACCTAGATCACTAATATATGCTGATGCATTTTCATAGTATTTCTAGCTTGTGTGAATATACAAGAGATTCGCTGCAGATTGAAGCGTTTAACGAAAAAATGAAGCGAATGTAAATATCTGTCTATATATTCCACGTAAAAGTCACAAATGCATTGGTGTTGATTTCAAGAGATTTTATTATCAGTATTAACAGAAATTAGCAGAAAATGATTTAGATCCATCGACCTCTGGGCTATGGGCCCAGCACACTTCTGCTGTGCCACTCTGCTAAAGCACTCTGACCTTTTGCTGCCTATTAATGTAGCGAGAGAAATATTCATTGCTGTATTGTTATTTAACCCAACACCAGTGTATCGTCCATTGTTGACCTTGAGAATGACTGCTGCAGTCCCTGAGGTGTAGGTACCGCCACAGTGCTCGTAACCTAATAGTTTTCGGGAGGTTGTTCCAGGATTTTGCGACAGCGAAGGTAGTGACATTTTTCCAAGCCAGGATGGTGAGTGCCTTGCAGGACAATTTCTAGGTGCAGGTGTTCCCATGTATCTGCTGCCACTGACCTTCTAGACGGTAGCAGTCGTGGGTTTGATTGTGCTGTTCAAGGAGAGTAGATGAAGAAAAACTGTTCCCATTGGCAGATTGGAGAAGGATCGTTTTTAATATGCTGAGAGTTTAGGACCTGGAATGCACTGCCTGAGCGTGTGGCAGAGACAGCATCAAATCAGGATTGTCAAAGGGGAAAGGAATTAGCACCTGAAGAGAAAGGATTTGCAGGTTTTTGATACAATGACTGGGAAAGGTTCGAGATGAGTTGTTCTTGGACAGGACAGCACACAGACAAAGGGTGTAATGGTCTCTCTCCCTCTCTTTTGTATCTATTCTAAGATTCTACAGGTGCTGGACGCATTCTGTCTCCGATACAAAATAAGTGTGTGATATTCATTATAAATCCATCTGAGACACTTTGCAAATCTGTACTCATTCTCCCCGGAAAATATCGAATTGAAATTGGACCTTTTGGTGCACTTAGTACATGATTCCACACGATCCTCTGCTCAAATCTTTAATGTAACATCATCTGCTTATCTCTGAATTTCATTCTCCATCGTCTCATTACCGAGATTTTCCTTCAATACAGCTGAACGAATCGAGTCAACTGCTCCAGCCTATAACAAGTTCCAAATTAAACCGACTACATGGGAAAGTACATTAATATTGAATTCTTTATGGGATTTTATGCTGACATCCAATCATTAATTCCTGTTTGATCTGCCTCTGCAACAGGGACAGTTCATGTAAATATCTTCCTCTCTGTTGCAGTTCCGGGTTGCGGCCAGTAGATGGCAGCACACACTGGTAGACCGAAGTTGAGTAAGAAGTTTCACAACACCAGGTTCAAGTCCAACAGGTTTATTTGGTAGCAAATGCCACTAGCTTTCGGAGCGTGCTGCTCCTTCGTCAGGTGGAGTGGGAGATGTGCTCACAAACAGGGAATACAGAGACACAAACTCAATTTACAGAATAATGATTGGAATGCTAATCAAGCTAATCAATGCTAATACAGCTTCATCGATAGAAACCCTACAGTGCAGAAAGAGGCCATTTGGCCCATCGAGTCGGCACCGACCACAATCCCACCCAGGCCCTACTCCCATATCCCTACTAATCAAGTCTTAAAGGTACAGACAATGCGAGTGGAGAGGGCATTAAGCACAGGTTAAAGAGATGTGCATTGTCTCCAGACAGGACAGCTAGTGAGATTTTGCAAGTCCAGGCAAGTTGTGGGGGTCACAGATAATGTGACATGAACCCAACATCCCGGTTGAGGCCATCCTCATGTGTTCGGAACTTGGCTATCGGTTTCTGTTGGAGGGATAGACAGAGACAAAGTCTGCTCGGCCAGATAATGCATCAGTGTCAAAAATCCTTGTAAATTCCGGCTTGGACAAACAGAAGCTGCAGTCTTAGCTCTCACTGATATTGTAGCAGAGACACATTATTCATCCCACAATCAGGAACAGTGCTGCTTTCTGCCAGAAGGGATGGGGAGCGGCGACAGAACATAGAAACGCTGTAGTTCCGAAGGAGGAAATTTAGCCCACTGAGTCTGGTCTGACTGCAATCCCACCCAGGCCCTATTCCCACAACCCCACACATTTACCCGGATCATCCCCCTGACACTATGCATTCAATCCCTCTGACATTTAGCGTGGTCAATCAACCTAACCCACTCATATTTGGGGTGTGGGAGGAAACCAGTGCACCCGGAGGAAAGCCACGCAACGCGGGAGAAAATGCAAACTCCACACAGACAGTGATCCGGGGTCGGAATGGAACCTGGGACTCTGGTACTGTGAGGCAGCAGCGCTAACCACTGTGTCAATCACTTTGCCGCAGTGGCATTCTGAATGGTCCAGTTCTAAACAGTGTGCAGGATCAGAGGGACCTGAGGGTCAGTGAGATCTTTGAACGTGAGAGGAGATTTTGAGAGATTCGATCGGAAAGTGCACTGAATCCTTGGCTTCATCAATCGAGAAACTGAGTATAAAAACAGGGAAGTTATGCTCAATCTTTATAAAGCTCTGATCAACTGCAGCTGTTTTAGGATTGCACCCAGACCCGGGAACCACATTCTCGAAAGAGTGTGAGGGTCCATGGGAGGGAGAAAAGGAGATTTACCATTTTAGATCCAGCGATGAGGGATTTTAGATACAAGGTTTGGTTGAAGATTTCGAAGTTTCTCTCTTTGCAACAAAGAAGATTGAGTGGTGCAGTAAGTGACGTGTAAAAGAGTACAACATATTGAACTAAGGTACACAGGGGATGTTGCTGCATCAGCTGCGAGCAGAGGGATTCTGGGGATCAGTAGTGAATGTTTAAAACAGGATGTGTAGGAGATATAGGATCCCTATAGTGCTGTATGAGGCCATTCTGCCCAGTGATTCTGCACCGACTCTCCGTCAGAGAATCCCTCTCCAACCGTGTCGCCACAAGTAATTACCCTACTAATCCCCCTGACACTAAGGGTCAATTTATTCTGGCCTATCCATCTAACCTGCATTGTTGAAGCTGGGAGGAAACCGGAGCACCCGAAGGAAACACAGGCAGACACGGGGAGAACAAGCAAACTCCACATAGAGGGTCACCTGGATTCGAAACATCAGCTCCTTCTCTCCTTACAGACGCTGCCAGACGAGCTGAGATTTTCCAGCATTTTCTCTTTTGCTTTCAAACTCCACAAAGGCAGGCACCCAAGAATGTAAGAAGTGGACTTTAGTTTTCGCTGGTTACAGCAGCTGGAGATTTCCCTTCAATTTTGTGCTATCCGGAAACCAGCGGAGCATCCAAAAATAGAACTGACAATTAATATCACCACAGTAGTTATTCACATGGCGCTAGCACCCGCCGCTTTCATGCGTGTGCTAACGCCGTGGGCTAATGGATAAGGTGTTTGACTTCGGCGATCATGATGACGATAATATCAGAAGATTGCCGGTTTGTGTCCTGCCGCCGTCGCTTTATGCAGAAATTTTCTGGTGGTATTTCCGGAAAACCGTGATATGCCTCGTCAGCTGAAAGTTCTGCATTTATTGCCTGCATTGCAGGGCGCCTTTTCAGAAAGTACTGTCTTGTTGTTCTGTTCATTCAATTTTCTCAGATTATTAATTTTTTGAGTTCCGAAAAATCAATCTTACCTGTGTGATCCTAATATATTACTGATGCTCCAGAATAGAGCAACAGGCTTTGCAGCAATCGGTTTAGTCGAACTCTGTGGGGGGAATTCTAATCTCCTCAGGAAGAGGTTTAATAAGGACCGGAACGAACTGTTTTTGTTTACAGGGATGAAAGACTGCGCTGGTAATCCAGGGGCCCGCACTAATATTTGCGGATATGGAGTGAATTCTACCATGGCAGCTGGTGAAATTTAAATTCACTGATTTGATCAAAGTGGAATTGAAAACTGGTTTCAGTAATGGCCGCCTCGAAACTACCGTCGATTGTTGTAAAACCTCATCTGGTTCACCAGTGCACTTTAGATAAAGAAGTCTGCCCGCCTTACCTGGTCTGGCCTACATGTGTCTCCAGACACAGAGCAATGTGGGTGACTCTTACCTGCCCTCTGAAATGGCCGAGTGAGCCACTCTCAGTTGAAGGGCAATTAGGGAAGGGCAACAAATGTTGGTCCTGCAGGTGACACCCACAGCCCATAAAAAGTAGTGTCATTGAGAACAAAGGAAAGACCTGGTAAAGTTTTGACTGCTTGCATCTTTCTTTTCTTGTAATCACAAGGCTGAGGTGTGGCCTGATGCTGGGCTTTAAATTAGTGAAAGATTATTTAAAAATCATTTCGATAAAATGGACCAGAGAAGGGCAGATAAGAATGTACCTTACCCTTTCATACATGTCGTTGATAGTTGGTATGTACCTGGACCGCGTGGTTAGGGCTCTGAATAGTGAGGACGGATAATGGAACACATCACACCAACACTTCTGATCCATTTTCCTATTTCCTCAACAGATGATCTGCTCGCACGAGTGCTGATGTGGAGGTGCCGGCGTTGAACTGAGGTGGGCACAATAAGAATTCTCACAACACAAGGTAAAGTTGGAATCACAAGCTTTCGGAGATGTGCTCTTTCATCAGATGAGTTGAGGGAGGTTGCCAAACACGGCATCGATAGACACAAATACAATAGTACGATAATTACAGATTGGAGTGTGGACAATGGTTAGAATGCGAGTCTTTTCAGGTAAAGATATAGACAGCAAGGGTGGAGAGAGGGATAATCACTGGTTAAAGAGGTGTGAATTCTCTCAAATCAGGAGAGTTAGAAGGATTTTGCAAACTCCGAGAGTATGGTGAGGGTTGTGTGTCCTGTGGCTTGAACCCAGGATCCCGGTTGAGGCTTTCCTCATGCATGTGGAAGTTGCCTGTCAGTTTCTGCTCGGCGATTCTGCTTTGTCGTGTGCCATGAAGATACCCGAAGATCGGAGGCTAAGTGCCCTTGACTACGGAAGTGTTGCCCGATTGGAAGGCAATACTGCAGCCTGGTGAGGCCGCACGCACTTTCCGATGGTCGAGTGATAAGGATTCGGCGCTTTTCACCGCCGTGGCCTGTGTTCGATTCCCAGCCAGGCAAGCTACTTTCCATGCCCAAAACAAAGGAATTTCATTCCCAAAAGAAATTTGGTATGTCAGCTATGATTCTCACCAGCGTTTACAGATGCACCAAAGAAGCATTCTTCCTGAGTCTATCACAGTTTGGTATGGATCCTGCTCTGCCTCATACCGCAAGGAACTACAAAATGTTATAAATGTAGCCCAATCCATCACGCAAACCAGCCTCCCATCAATTGACTCTGTCGACACTCCCCGCTGCCTCGGCAAAACAGCCAGCATAATTAAGGACCCTACGCACCACGGACATGCTCTCTTCCACCTTCTTCCGTCGGGAAAAAGATACCAAAGCCAGAGGTCACGTACCAACCGACTCAAGAACAGCTTCTTCCCTGCGGCTATCAGACTTCTGAATGGACTTATCTTGCATTAATTTGATCTTTCTCTCCACTCTATCTATGACTGTAACACTACATTCTGCACTCTCTCCTTTCCTTCCCTGTGAACGGAATGTTTCATCTGTCGAGCGCGCAAGAAGCAATAATTTTCACTGAAGGCGAAAACATGTGACAAAAATAAATCAAATGAAATCAAGTGAAATGAAACAACTGATCAGATCACATCAGACTCTGGCGAAAGGCGTGTTTTTGCGCTGCAGGGATTACGTGGTTCTATGTTGCAGACACTGCTTGGAAATCTGTTTGGTTTTCGAATCCGTGGCCGAACCATGGACAGTAGAGCTTTAATTGAGCTTCTTAAAATTATCATCGGAGACAGAGAATAATTAACTTCAACTTCATGAGTTCAGAAACGGGTTGGAAACTTCGCTCATTTTCCAGTGGCTCACAGAATTATGCACCAATAAGATTTTAACTGAGGCAGCTTTGAGCAAATGTATCTATATCAGACAACTGATGAGATGGTCAAAGCCACATAAATAATATTTCCATGATCCTGTGAGATTGGGGATGATATTTTCTGTTTTTGCTCAATCCGCACCTACCTCGGGCAATACAAAAGACAATAGAATTAAAGAAAAGCATCTGAGCTGTAAAGCACTTTGGAGGTTCCAGCAGTTTGGAGAAAAAAAACGCATTTCTAGACAAGATAAAAGCAAAATACTGCCGCTGCTGGAATCTGAAACAACAAATGAAAATGCTGGAACATCTCAGCATGTCTGACATCATCTGTGGAGAGAGACGAGCTGAGATTGTCCAGATTGTTCAGATTTCAACACAGGCCGTCTTTCCTCCAGAATTAATAAGAACATGCAGTTTGAAATGAACGGCAAACGCACCTTTCTGTCTCCGCTTGATTCTTGTTTTTTTCATGCATCCATCTCATTCTCTTTCTTGCTAATCCAAAAGTCGGTTGGTGAAAGCCGCTGTTTGCTGCATTAAATGGGACTCCGTATTGGAGAAACGAACTGATCTCGTCCGAACTCAGTTGTCGCTCTGAAAGTGTAAGTGGCATGTGTACAGTACGTAAAGCATCGCTTCCTCGTTAGTATAGTGGTTAGTATCCCCGCCTGTCACGCGGGAGACCGGGGTTCAATTCCCCGACGGGGAGCTTGTTGCATTTTTATTATGTCTGGTCGACTGAAGTTTGGACATCAGAGAGGGACACAACAGACAAAAATTGTTCACATTATATTGAACCTGGGACGGTGGAATTTCGAAATACTACATCTGTTGGCCATATCATTTTGAAATCTAGCCGTACCCTGTAACTAAATTAAATCATTTAAATTATGATAAATCAGCAAGGCTATGTTTTTTAAGTGAATGTATTAGTGCCGGTTGGCATTTTATTTTGAACCAAGTGGCATTTTGAATCACTGTTGTTTAGGATAGTAAGAATTGAATATCTAGCCTGCAGTCTGCATTGCACCTTTTGTTTGTACAGTGAGCATTAAACGCTTAGCACTCCCACTTTCCTATGTGCCTTCACCCGACAACATCTCCCTGCTCCGTCTCACAAGGCAGCCAACGTCGCACCTCCACTTTGTCTTTTGCCCATGGGAGGCTTATCGTGCCCAGTCCCCATTGTGTTTCACTTTGCTCAGTTTTATTGCCCAGATTGCACACAGTTCCAACTTTTCTATTCTCCATTAATAATAAATGAATAAATAGAACCATCCCTTGATTAAACACTGTCAGCTTTTCGGGGGTCATTTTCATGAAGTGCTGTGTGTGATTCCCGCCTTTATGCTTCTGTACAAATTCAGTCAAAGAAAAATTACCCAAATATATCTTCAATTCTGCTTCTCACTCACAAAGAACTGAATGGGTGACAGATACAGTTTCAATAGTAGCTTTAAAAGGTAGAGAATGGATTTACAAATTTAAAATCCAAGGGCGACATCAATGCCTGAAGTGGTTTTCAGGCAGTGGCGACGAGAATAACAATGCACATTCTCAAATTTGGATTGTTCAGAACCATAGAATGGAGCCTCCATTGTGGATGAAGGGAAACTTTAAACTGCGCAGCTGTGCTGTGCTTCAGGAGCTTGTTTTCCAGAAATCTCCATTAATCGAAAATGCTGCCTCATCCGCTGAGCATTTCCAGCATTTTCTGTTTTTGTTTCAGATTTCCAGCTTCCAGCTTTGCGTTGTGTTCTGTGCAGATGTTTCACTGGAACAGGGAACAGGTTCTGATCAGCCCTGTGACAGATAGAGTAGAATGTGTCTCCCGACTATCAAGCCTGCGAGATTTGCTTCCTGTTCTCTTTGTATAGTGGTTCTCATTTGAATAATTCTTCTGACATGCATCATGCGGCTTCTTCATTGTTTCGTTATATTTTCTATCTTCCTCATCATTCAGCTCTGGCTTTGGTTCCCCTCCCTTTCAACCTGATTGGAATGTACCGAGTCTGTACCTGAAACATCTCCTGAAAAATCACCCATTGTCCTGTTACAGTTTTTCCTGTCAGATTTTGGCTCCATTTTACTCTCGCTCAATCCCAGCTCCTCCCGTTGAAGTTAGTCCTCTTCCCATTCAGAAGTGCTACTTTAGATTGTTCGTTGCTAATATCAAGCTTGTGATACAATGATCACTGTTACCCAAGTGACTTCCCACAGACACTTGGATCATGCAGTCAACCTTCCTGTCAGTCTGTATGAGAATGGAATTAATTCTGTATCTGCAATGCCTGATCTGCCTCCAGATTTGCTGCTCTATTTCTTTGTCACCACACCGACCTTTTTCCCTTCTCTGTCTTTTCTCTTCACATTGTATTGAATAGCAATCGCCCGGTTCACTCCATTTCTAAGCCACATTGTCATCATTGCCAGTGTATTGTATTCCCAAATGGCTATTTGTGCTTCTAACTCACCAACCTGATACACCACACTGTGTGATTACACACATGCATTCTAAACCTGTCCTTGTATTCCTCTTAGATTCCTTCTTCATCTACTCTGATCTTATATGGCCCTACTTCTTCCTCGAGATATTCCTCCTTTCTACTTCTCTACACTGCCAGTTTAGTTCAGACCCTCCCCATCCACACGAGTGACCTCCCCATGAGGACACAGGCATTGAGTATAGAATCATGCAAGTTATGCTGAGCCTTTAGAAAGTTTTGATTGTACCACAGCTGCAGTATTGAGTCCAGTTCTGCTCAGCACCCTTGAGGAAACACGTGAGGATCATTCAGCTGGTGCAAAGGAGATTAACCAGAATGGTTTCAGCAATGAGGCTTTTAGCCACAAGGTTTGGTTGGAGAAGCTGGGGTTGATCTTTTTGGAGCAAAGCAGATTGAGGGGGAGATCTAATAGAGGTGGACAGGATTATGCCAGGTGTAGATCAAGTCGACAAAGAAATGCTGATCCCATTCGCTGAGAATGCAAGGACTAGGGTGCACAAGTTGAAGGTTTTGGGATGAGACAGAGAGGGGATGTGTGTGGAAGAACTTCTCATGCAGCGAGTAACAACCTGGAAGTCGCTGCCTCTGAGGGTGGAGGCAGAGATGATGAATAGTTTGAAAGATGAATTGGGATGGACATTTGAGGGAAATAAACTGATAGGGCTCTGGGGATAGAGCACGGGAGTGAGACTGACTGGATTGTTGCATGGAGAACCAGCATGGACTGGATGTGGTTCCAGAGATATATTTTTAATCCACAATCAGTCAGAGCAGGAGAGACAGACATTGTTCCCATGTCACCCCAACTCAGTACCACTGACAGAGAGATAGATAAATCCCAGTCCAAATTCTCACCCACTATCAGATTTTCAATGTGTCAGTCCTAAAATATTGCAGCATTGGCTGCAATTAAATTAAATGCCAGATACAACTGAATGATAGGATAACCTGAGACACCAACTGTGATCATTAAAATAAGAATACATATAAATTTGATGAGTACAGATTGAGATACAGATCACATACCCAACCTGATGCCTCATAGAGTGTATGGCAGATATTGTATTCTAACAGTGAAAGCTAAGCTCAACATTCAAGTATAAAGTTCTTACAACCAGAGTGAATGATGAAAGCATCAATTTGATTAATAAAATTTGAATAACACTTTCTTTGACTTTGCAACGATTGTGAGATGAAAAGATCCATGGTCCTTCCCAATTGTGTTCAAATAGAAAGTGATTTAATACTCGGCCAAATTCTCAATAATTCCATTAAAACCCACAGCATTAATGGTCTGTTTCTGTGCTGAAATTTCAACGTGGAATGAACTCAGATTGTTAAACAGTCACAGAGCCTGAGGTTATGTAATGAATCCCGCACTGTCAGAGCAGCAGAGGCGACAGATTCAGCATCATTCTCGAGCACATGTTCATTACCAGACACTGACAGAGACAGACTGTGACTGATCTCACTGACAGAACCTGATCCTGAATGACACTAATCAATCTGACACACATATATGGTACCACTGACATGGTCAGAAATCATCACAAACCCACATAGACTGCCGAATGTGCACAAACAGCACATGTTTCTTCAGAAGGAACTCTTCAAAATGCAGCTAATGAAAACTTACTCCAACTTATAAATCAAAGAAAGGGTTTGATAAAGAAGCATCATTACTCCAAACTCGGGGTCTCGCCTGGGCCAATCCAAGCTCTCCAAAATTCTGCACAGTTCCTTATTTATAGGGAATCAGCTGGTCAGCTGACTATTACATCACTTTAATTGGTTCCATGGTTCACTGGGTCAGCTGACCCTTACATCTTGTTCCCTTTTGTCTCATTACATCCAATCAAAGTTGTCACCGGTTACATTCTAACAACACACACCCATTAAAGAGTGGGAGTTACAGGCCCACATTTTCAAACCGGTTGACCACATTCCCACGGAGGATCACTGAATTATACTAAAATAATCCCACACTCACATCCAGCACCAGATGCTGACAGACACAGCATGAATTCCACATTCACATACAGCACCAGAATCTGATGTGCGTAATCAACATAGTCAAACTCACAGAGAGACACACTTGTTACACGACTGAAAGAGGATTTTTGGCCTGTCAAGTTCTGGCTCTCCAAGTGAGTAACACACCTCCGGCCATTCATCCACCTTCTCCCCACATCTCTGCACATTCTTCATTTTCAGGCAATAATCCAATTCTTTCTTGAAGGCCTCGATTGAAGCTGCCTCTCATGCACTGTCAGTCCCCACATCCCACACCATAACCACTCGCTGTAGGAAGAAGTTTCTCCTCATGTATCCATTCCTTCCTTTCCCAATTCCCTTAAATCTGTTCCCTCTGCTTCTCAACCCATCCAACAATGGGGACAGTTGTTCTCTGTGAACTCTGTCCAGACTCCTCATGATTCTGAATACTGTTATCAAATCTCCTCTCAATCTTCTCGGCTCCAAGGAACGTGGTCCCAACTTCACCAGTTTATCTCAATAACTGAAGTTCCTCATATTTCACAATGTGTCTCACTTACACAGGCCAGAGGCAGCATATAATTATATGCAGGGCCCTGACAATTGATCCCAATCTCACAGACAGTACCACCGACTGACAGAATTAATCCCACTCTCACAAACAGCACTGAAGATAAAAAGATGCAGAATTGGTGTCAAAGATTCCCAGATTTTGAGAATGATCTCCACATTCCCATTCAATGCGAGTAGCTGACAGATACAGACTGAATTCCACTATCACATTGAGCAGCGGAGCACACTCAATGCCACAGACTGAAAGATATTCAATCAATATCACACTGATTCACACTGCCAGAGACTGACAAATACAGGATGAATCTCACAGATGGTTACAAAGACTGATAGGTCCAGAATAAACCCAGCCCCCTCAAAGTGGCCGAGAAGGACAGCTACAACATTAATCCCAAACTGGCATATCATCCCAGGGAGTGAATGAATCCTGCACTCACTCTCAGCCCCCACTAACTGGCAAATACACAATGAGTCTCCAACACTACCACAGACAGAATGACTCCATCAGTCGCATAGTCCCCGTGACTAAAAGATACAGAATGATCCTCACCTTCACACCCGAACAGAGAGTAAATCCCACGCTCTCGCACTGTATCAGCGAGTGAGTAAATCCCACACTTCACACACTGTATCAGACAGAGAGTAAATCCCACACTCTCACACTGCATCATCCAGTGAGTAAATCCCTCACTCTCGCACTGTACCAGAGTGAGTAAATCCCACACTCGGATACTGTATCAAAGTTCCAGGGACCCAGGTTCAATTCCACCTTGGGTGATTGTCTGTGTAAAGTTTGCACATCCTCCCCTTGTTTGCGTTTCCTCCCATGCTCCAAATGTTAAGTGGATTGACCATGCGAGATTGCCCCTTAAGTGTCCCAAATATATTGGTTAGGGGGATTAGCAGGATAAATATGTGGGGTTACCAGGATAGGTTCTGGGTGAGATGCTGTGTCAGAGTCTGTGAAGACTCGATGGGCCAAATGGCCTTCATCTGCACTGTAAGGATTCTATGACAGTTAAGGCCGAAATAGACAAACTTTGGTTTCTCAAAAAATCAAGGAGAAAAATGGGGTTGAAGCTGAAGATCTGAAACACTATAAGCTGCTACTACGCCCACATCTGGAGCCTGAATCCACAGTTTGGAATCCACATTTTCAAAGAGAAATACAGCTCATAGATTGCAAAGACATGTTACCAGGAAAATGGAAGGAATGTGGGGAATATTTTATGAGGGATTAAGAGATTTTGGATTGCAATCTTTAGAGAAGGCTGATTTATGGTTCAGTTCAAGTTTATAAATTGATACATTTTAATTTGACATGGAAGTACTCGATGAAAGGTCTGGTACGGGGAAGTTCCGAACAACAAAGGGACCTTGGCGTGTTTGTTCATAGATCTCTGAAGGCAGAAAGGCAGGTTAATAGTGTGGTGAAAAAGGCGTATGGCACATTCACCTTTATCAATCGGGGTATAGATTACAAAAGCAGAGAGGTCATGATTGTGGTGAACCACTGTTACTACATGTATGTACCTGGACACACCCATGCTGCACCTGGCCCGAGACTCCTCCCTTTCCACCTGGGACCCCTCCCTTTCCACCCAGAGTGGGGTATAAAGGTGATGGTCCCTCCTTCTTGCCTCAGTTCAGACGAGGTCAGCTAAAAGGGTGTGCTCCTGTTCTCAGTGAATAAAAGCCTATTAGTTTTCCCTCACTCTCAGAAGTCACCGCGTTGTAATTGATAGTGCATCAATGATGTATAGAGCTTTGGTGAGGCCACAGCTGGAATTGAGTGTGCAGTTCTGGTTGTCACATTATAGAAAGGATGTGACTGCTTTGGAGGGGATGCAGAGGAGATTTACCAGGGTGCTGCTTGGGATGGAACATTTAAGTTATGAAGAGAGGTTGGATACACTTGGGTTGTTTTTGTTGAAGCAGAGAAGACTGACGGGGCAACCTGATTGAGGTGTTTAAGATTGAGGGGAATGGACAAGGTGGATAGGGAGCAGCTGTTCCCCTTAGTTGAAGGGTCAGTTACGAGGGGACACAAGTTAAAATTGAGGGGTGTGAGGTTTAGGGGGGAGTTAAGGAAAAATGTTTTTACCCAGAGGGTGGTGACAGTCAGGAATGCACTGCCTGGGAAAGTGGTGGAGGCGGGGTGCCTCACATCCTTTAAAAAGTATCTGGATGAGTACTTTGCATGCCATAACATTCAAGGCTATGGGCCAAGTGCTGGCAAGTGGGATTAGGTGCCCAGGTCAGGGCATTTCCTGCATCGGTGCAGACTTGATGAGCTGAAGGGCCTCTTCTGCACTGTAATATTCTGTGATACATGGCCTTACTACCCAAGCGTGAAAAGTTCTTTACTCACAGTTACTGTATTTTGTGTGTCATAATAAACGACAGAAATTTGGTTCATGTCTCAATAGTCAATTTGTTTATCCCACATAGAATTGTTGATATTTCAAAAGCGTTGCCTGATTCTGTGGTGAATGCTGAAAATGCAGTGACTTTTGGAAAACCTGTCAGAAACATAGTGTGATTTCTATTTATGTATTGTTTGATGTTGTTGCCATTTTTGTTTTTAATACTGTGACTGTGTGGCAATCAAGATAAATAAATGAGTCATGATCGAACTGAATGGTGGAAAAGAGTCAATGCGCCTTGTGGGGGGCCAAGGATAGATCCTTGGGTGATTCGGGAGGTAACAGCACAGGAGTGGGAAGAGAAACCATTGCGGGTGATGTTGTGCTTAAGACCAGAAAGAGAAGAATGGAACTGGGGAGTGCCATCTTACCCAGCTGAACAATCTCTCCACCTGTCCCCCACTATTGACATAGTTGACTGCACCATCCTGCTCCAATACCTTCCCACTGTCAGGTCAGTGTTCACAGCAGATGAAGATGTTAATGTACCTGACAACCTGAGGAAACTAATGATGAATGAAGGGCTGGGCCTCAGGAAACGAGTGTAAAGAAAGCTGGAGTTCTCAATCATCTTCGTCTCGGGCGGCAGCTCCTTCATCTCAATGTGTGTGGTGAGATCAGGCCATTCTGCTCAGTCAGGAACAGCCAGACTGACTGCAAGAGAGAGAGAGGCTGAAATTAGAACCAAACAATGAGGGAGACCCACTGAGAGTAACCAAGCCCTGGCCCCAGACACAGGGCACTGGAAGATCCCAGTATTTCTCCCTGGCCTATGCAGAGTGAGGTTCTCTAACCCGGTGTGGCACTGCGCCCCACACAAGAACACAGGAAGATCCCAGTCTCTGTGCTGATTGGTGTGACGGGGTTTGCAGCGCCGAGACTGGGGAGCTGCAGCGTGACATGTTTCCACAGGAAGCCGCCATTCGAAACCCTGAGCTGCGGATTGACAGCCGGGCGAGACGGGATTCCCGCTGCCAAAACCCTTCCCCCATCCGAAGCCCCACCGCCGGCTCAGGATCTGGGCCCGGGGACTGAAACCACTGGCCGGACATTTACCGCCGCCCGGTGTCTGATGGGACCAGTGTGTACCCCCGCCCTCTGTCCAATCACAGTCACCGACCTGTGACCGACAGCTGAGAAAACCAATCAGAAATGGAGCCATTTCTGTTATCCAATAGACGCTCTGCGCTGATTGAGTGATGGCTGCCTCGTCTAATCAGTGAGCTCAGTCTGTCTGACATGTGCGCGAACAATGGAAATGACGTTTTAATCTTGACCAATAGAGCGACATGCTTCAAACAACACTCGCCCACATCACGATTGACATCGGCCTGAACCAATCGAAGAACGCCGCTGTAACACATACACCAATCGGAATGCGGCGCTGATGTTCGGCTCCAGCAACGTCACTCCCAGCCCAGCGTCATTGCGTCATACAATTCGATCCGCGGCTAAAACCAATGAGAAATCAGACAGCTGGAGGCGGGTAAAGAATCCTTAAAGCGGAACCGCTATTAGAATTACCGTTGTACAACTCTAATTTACTTACGATAGTGAAAGCAACAACGGGATTGGTCAGAGCGTGAGAGAAGTAGAACTCGGGGGAAAGGAAGGAGGAAATAAATGTAGCAAACGCGATAGAAATGAAAGGAGAGGAAAGGAAGATGGAGGCAGTGAGGTTGAGAGAGGGAATTCTGGAGCTGAGTCGCTGAGAATTGAAAGCACAGCCATCACTGGTGGAGTGAATCGATGATGTGGAGATGCTGTTTCTGGGGGTGTTTCCGAGTCGGGCATGGTGGAAATGCTCTTTAGTTTTCTGCATGTTGCAGACGAAAGTCTCATCTGCTTCTCAGAAGGAATGCTCAGTGAGCTGGGGCTAAGTTTCTGAGTTAGCACCCACACAAGCTTTACCTGCAGCCTGGAGCTCAATTACTGAAGTGGGATTTTGTCTTTCTCATCAGGACGGTGCAGGCTGAACAGGTGCAGTGTTGCAGTGAGGAAAATGAAAAAGAGAATTGGTGCAATGACACAACCTTATTTGGCTGCAGTTTTTACTGAACGGGGTTTGTGTTGGTTCACTGGGTTAGGATCACTGACTGCATGTATTTGTGGAGTGTTTTAGGTTCATTTATTAACATCGCAAGTAGGCTTACATTAAAACTGCAATGAAGTTACTGTGAAAATTCCCCAGTCGCCACACTCCAGCGCCCGTTCGGATACACTGAGGGAGAATTTAACATGGTCAATGCACCTAACAAGTGCATTTTTCGGACTGTGGGAGGAAAATGGAGCACCTGGAGAACACTCACGCAGAAACAGGGAAATGTACAGACACTGAACAGATAGTGATCCAAGCCGGGAAGCAAACCCGGGTCACTGGTGCTGTGAGGCAGCAGTGCTAACCACTGTGCAACCATGAGGAGAGGGTGCTGACACATGTCCGTGAGAAGCCAAGTCTGACGATAATAGCGAGAGTCATACAGTACAGAAGAGGCATTTTGACCCATCACGTCTGCACCAACAAACCTACATTAAATCTACAAGTATTCCTACCTTCCAGCACTTGGCTCGTAGCATTGAAAGTTATGACATTTCAAGTGTTCATCCACATACTTTGTAAAATTAGTGAGTTTTCCCACCTCTACTACCTCTCCAGGCATTGCAATCCAGACTCTGACCATGCTTTGGATGAAAAAATGTTTCTCTCAAATCCCCTCTAAACTTTCTGCCCCTCACCTTAAAATTCTGCTTCCTTGGTATCAACCCTGCAACGAGGAGGAACAGCTGCTTCCTATCCACCCTTTCCATAACCCTCATAATCTTATACACCTCAATCAGGTCTCCCCTCAGCCTTCTCTGCTGTAAAGAAAATGACGCGAGCCTATATAGTCTCTCTTCCTAGTTCAAATTCTCCATCCCAGTCAACATCCTGGTGAATGGCCTCTGCACCCTCTCCAGTACAATCATATCCTTTCTCCAGTGATTTGACCAGAACTGCACTCAGTGCTCCAACTATGGCCTCACCAAAGTTTTGTATAGCTCGAACATTGTCTTGCTGCTCTTATAATCATACATTAATACTCCATTCCTCATGTTTCATGAATCTTCACAACTCACAGAGTGAAAGGCTCTTTTATCATCAAAAAATACAATGTACGGCAGCTGGAGCTTTCCCTTGTATTTTCAGGGATCTAGGAATCAGTGGATCATCTAGAGATAGAACGAAAAGAATATTTTCACAGTATTTATTCACATGGTACTAACATCAGGTTGCAGTAGTTATGAGCCGATTGCATGGCCTTATGGCTAAAGTGTCTGACTTTGGTGTTTATAGTAATGATGTCAGAAAATTGCAGGTTTGAGTTCTGTCACGGTCATTTCTGGTGGAGCATCCAGGGAACCGATCTTACACATCATATTAAATCCACATTTTCTTCCAAACATTGCAGGGTGCTTTCTCAGAATGTAGGTCCTTGTTATTTTATTAATTCAATTCTAAAATAATCTTAGCTCTGAACAATTCCACAATATCTGTTTGATCTGGATAAATTATTGATGTTCCCAACTAGAGCAAAATGCTTTGTATTGATTGGGTGATTGAAATTCTGTGGAGGCAATTCTAATTTCCTCAGGACGAGGTTTAATAATGAGCTGAATGAAGTGGTTTTTTTACAGGGATGAAAGGTTATGTCACTGGGCTGGTAAACCAGAGGCCCGCACTGATCTTTGGAGGCATGGAGTAAGTCCCACCATGGCAGCTGGTGAAATTTAAATTAACTGATTTGATACACAGAATTATTGATCAAAACAGAAACAGGAGTAGGCCATTCAGCCGAAATAAGTCTGGACTTGAAACCAAGCCTCAGAAATGGCGGCCTTGAAATTCCTGTTGATTGGTTTCCCACAGGAAACATTTTCACTGAACAACAGAGAACATTTCACACAACAGGAAACACCTTTGCAGAACAGAAAATAAAAATTCTGCTCAAGGTGGCTCATATTTACATAACCGGGAATCTGGTCAGACCCCATTTGGAATATTGTGAGCAGTTTTGGGCCCCATATCTAAGGAAGGATGTGCTGGCCTTGGAAAGGGTCCAGAAGAGGTTCACAAGAATGGTCCCTGGAATGAAGAGCTTGTCGTATAAGGGACAGTTGAGGACTCTGGATCTGTATTCCTTGGAGTTTAGAAGAATGAGGGGGCATCTTATTGAAACTTACAGGATACTGCGAGGCCCGGATAGAGTGGGCATGGAGAGGATGTTTCCACTCGTAGGAAAAATTAGAAACAGAGGGCACAACCTCAGGCAAAAGGGACGATTCTTTAAAACAGAGATGTGGATGAATTTATTCAGCCAGAGAGTGGTGAATCTGTGGAACTCTTTGCTGCAGAAGGTTGTGGAGGCCGGGTCATTGCGTGTCTTTAAGACAGAAATAGATAGATTCTTGATTAATAAGGGGATCATGGGTTATGGGGAAAAGGCAGGATAATGAGGATGAGGGAAATATATGATTGAATGGTGGAGCAGACTCAAATGTCCAAGTGGCATAATTCTGCTCCCATGTCTTATGAATATATTTACACAACAGGGATGAATTTGACACAACCACAGCAAAGATCTGTCAACGGCAGAGACACAGTTTCACAACAGAGAGAACAGTTACACAGCAGAGAGTGCAGTTACACTTACATGAAATTAATTTTAAAACAAGGTCTATCTTTATGTAACAGAAGATCCCTTTTCAAACATAATCAGTTGTTCCATCTCAGTATCTTGTTGGTTTGTTCGGTACCTTCTCTGTCTATCGCTCTGTGTGTGTCCTGATCATCTCTTACTGCTTCTCTGTGTGTCTTTCTCTGTCTGTTTGATTCGGGCTGATGTTAAGTGTTATTGTCCAGCCAGGGTGCGCTTCCCAACACGTGGGTCTTGTTTGAAATACAAATACAATGAATAGTTTCTTCTCACCCACGCAACAGGAATAGGCAGGAAGCGGCAACGTTTCGGGACAGAGTGGCTGGACCCATAACCCAGAGGTCGATGGATCGAAACCATCATGTGCTATCATGTTCTCACGAACATCAAATCGTAACATTCGGCTGCTGCCCAAAGGTAAATCTGGGTTTTCTCGACAGTAAATTTGTTTCATCATCTTGATTTTCATTAACTGGGAACACAGCGCATATGTCCCAGGTTCACAGAAAGTAGTCTCACAACACCAGGTGAAAGTCCAACAGGTTTATTTGGTAGCATGGGCTTTCGGAGAGTTGCCCTTTCATTAAATGGTTGGACAGCTTATTCAGCCAAAAGCACGGGATTAATTCCTGTATCGGTTGAGATTGTTCATGAAGGCCCGGCTTCGAAGCCTTGCTCCTCTCTTGACGTGTGAATCATCCTGTTAAATCGCCACAGTCAGCTGTCTCCTTTGATGACCCAAAGGAACATCTGAGTCTGTGGACCTTGCTTTAATTTTGCAAGCAACGAACACCTCACAACTCTGACACATTGTTTCAGATATAAAACTGTGCAAAAACAAAACTGAGCATGCGAACCGGAAGCATCCCTAAAATATCATTTCTACCATCGTTTTGAAATTTGTCATTTCTACCATCGTTTTGAAATTTGTCATTTCGGGAACAATTGCAAACAATTAACTTTACCAAGATACCAATTTTGCCCAGACACAAAATCCGACGCAGAAAAGCTTCATGAGCCTGACGTGATTTGAACACGCAACCTTCTGATCTGGAGTCAGACGCGCTACCGTTGCGCCACAAGCTCAGACTGCTTGCTGCATTTTACATCCGGGTTATGTTCGGTGAATTCAAAATCAAACTGGGACCAGGGAATGGAACTGTCTCCCTCTTTACTTTCTGTGGTTACACACCGAATGGAAGATTGGCAGCGAACCGGATTAGCAAGAAAGCAGCAACACAGCATTATCCTGTGGGAGAAATATGTTCTTTGTTACGGGTGTTAAAACACCCTGGTTTGGTGAGAAGTCAAAAGAGAAAACGCTAGAAAATCTCAGCAGGTCTGGCAGCATCCGCAAGGAGAGAAAAGAGCTGACATTTCGAGCCCTTTGTCAAAGCTTGGTGAGAAGTTATTGCGTGACGAGGTGGCCGAGTGGTTAAGGCGATGCACTGCAAATCCATTGTGCTCTGCACGCGTGGGTTCGAATCCCATCTTCGTTGGTGATGGTTCGTTCATTGTTTTGAGGTTCACGGAACCAAGATGAAGTTTGAACACACAGGCTTGAGAGAACAGTCCAGGACAATTCCATATTCCCATAATTCTCATCCTCTGAGAAACTCGATTTGACAGTCAATTCAAATCAGGGCACCCGCTTTGGGCACGAGTTTGCCACCATGTCAACATGTGGTTTCGGAAGCTCCAAAGCAGACGCCAGTGGCAGATTTTGTCTTTCCAGAATCGGCAGGTCAGCCATGAAAATTAATGCTATATTAGCTGGTTTGGCCATGCTAAATAGCTCCTTAGTGTCAGGGGGATTAGCATGGTAAACATATGGGGTCTCGGGGATTCATTCTGGGTGGGATTGTTGTCGGTGTAGGCTTGATGGGCCGAATGTCCTCCAAGTTCGAGGCGGCAGTTTCGCTTCTCTGAGAAGATTGACACACCAGTTCCTAATTTCTTCAAATTTTACCCAGAAAGCTGACTCCGATGAGATTCGGACCCACAACCTTTGAACATTTCACAAGACAATGACTAGCAGTCTAACATGCTGGTACCCACTGCAGCAAACAGGTCCACAGCAGACGCCATTTCCCTGGCCCTGCACTCAACCCTGGAACACCTAGGTAACAAGGATACCTCTGTCAGACTCCTATTTATTGACTACAGCTCAGCCTTCAACACCATTATTCCCAGGAAACTCATCTCCAAACTCTGTGGCCTGGGCCTCGGCACCTCCCTCTGCGACTGGATCCTGAACTTCCGAACTCACAGACTTACCTCGAATGGGCTTACTTTGCATGAAGTTGATCTTTCTCCCCACCCGAGCTATGACTGTAACACTACATTCTGCACTCTCTTGTTTCCTTCTCTATGAATGGTATGCCTTGTCTATATAGTGCACAAGAAACAATACTTTAACAATACTTTTTCACTGTATGTTAACATATGTGACAATAATAAATCAAATGAAATCAAATCAAAAATGCCATTCTTTGTGCCACAGAGACATTGCTGCAGCAACTATTCCCCGTTCCCATCTGGCAATTTCTGATGTCGTCGAACAGACAGTTGAACAGTTCAGCAATTGGGCAGCGATTACATTTCAAAAATACTTTATCATCATTAAAATATTTTGGGACGTCCTATGGTTGTGAAAAGATATACAGATATTCCAGTCGAACTCTGAAAGGACACAGACAGGTTGGTGGAATGGGAGGACATGTGGCAGATGATGAATGAAGTGATTCATTTTGGTGGGAATAACACAAAGCGACAATATAAAATAAAGGATTTAATTCCAAAAGGGGGTGCAAGAACAGCAGGACATATTTGGACACGTGTATATGTCATTCAAGGTGGCAGGACAGTTTTTAAGAGCCGTTAATAAAACATACTGTATCCTCCAGTTTATAACTGAAAACAAGAAGTTTATACAAATTTACGGCAAAGAAAATGCAGATGTGCTGTTAGATATTTTCAGCCGTGCCCCTCGCCTGAGGTGTAGTAATCCTGAGGCTAAATCAACACCATTAAGCACTCCCTGTTGAGATGGGGAACAGCGGATGGTCATTTGGGATTATGGTGACTTTACCTTTATATCTGTGCCATATTCAGAATATGTTTTGCATTATCTGCTGATTTTCGAGGATTGGGATCTTTCTGATTCTGTTGGTAGAACTGTGCGTGTACAAGCAATTTGTTCTGGCGGTCAGCTCCCGGAACAGTAAACTAGTTTGGAATCCATTCTGTATTTGCAAACTCTGGGATTGTAAAAGAGTTGATGGATCTCCTCATTCTGAATCTTCAATGCATTTTTTCAGCGTCGCTGACTGGGCTTGCATTTTTTAAAAAATTAATTCATGGGACATGGGTGCCACTGGCTGACCAGTATTTATTGCCCAACTCTCGTTGCCTGCGGGCAATTGAACGTCAACCACATTGCTGTGGCTCTGGAATCACATGTCGGCCAGACTGTGTAAAGACGGCAGATTTTGGTCCCGAGAGGACCAGATAGATTAATACAACAATCGACAAAGGTTTCATAGTCATCAGGAGATCTTTAATTCCACATATTTTTTATTGAATTCAAATTCCACTACCTTGTCAGGATTTGAACCCGGGCCCCCAGAATACGAGCTAAGTTTCAGATTTCAGCGATGATACCACAAGGCCAAGGTCTCCAAATTTCCTTTGAACTGAGTGGCTTGGTAGGCCACCTCCGAGGGCCTACAACATTGTTGTGGGTCGGGAGTTGTATGTAAGCCAGTCCAGGTAAGAATTCCTTCCCTGAAGAGCATTAGTGCTTTAGTTGTCTTTTTTTACGAAAGTTGATTCAAGGCCATTGATTCCAGATATTTTTATTGATTTTGAATTTCGCCATCTGTCGTGGTGGGAGATGTGTGAGTGTTGGTCTGTGAGAGCTTGTGTGGGTGTGTGTGTGGGTGTGTGTGAGAGAGAGAGTGATGGAGATTCACTCATTTTCAGTGAATGTGAATTAACCCCTTATATTCATACACGGACACTGTGATCCCCTTGCCCTTGCGAATTCCTAAGAAGTAATTATACCACTGATATCCGTTGTCGTAGCGTCTGCATGGTTTCCCCAATGTGCCATGCCTCGGGACATCCTTTCCTGCAGCGTATCAGGTACCTGAAGACGCTACGACAACGGATGAATGAACACCGCTCGACAATCACCAGGCAAGACTGTTCTCTTCCTGTGGGGGAGCACTTCAGCAGTCACGGGCATTCAGCCATGGATCTTCAGGTAAGCGTTCTCCAAGGCGGCCTTCACGACACACGACAGCGCAGAGTCGCTGAGCAGAAACTGATAGCCAAGTTCCGCACACATGAGGACGGCCTAAACCGGGATGTTGGATTTATGTCACATTATCAGTAACCCCCACAGCTTTCCCCCTGATCTTGCAGAATCTTACTCGCTGTTCTGTCTGGAGACAATACACATCTCTTTAGCCTGTGTTTACTGTTCCCTCCACCCACATTATCTGTACCTTTAAGACCTGGCTGGCTGTAGAGATTTGCATTCTAATTAGTATTCTGTAACTTGATTTCTGTGTCTCTGTGCACTGTTGGAGAACAGATTTTCACTCCATCTGACGAAGGGGCAGCGCTCCGAAAGCTTATGGTATTTGCTACCAAATAAACCTGTTGGACATTAACCTGGTGTTGTGAGACTTCTTACTGTCCTTTCCCTCTGCCAGACATGATGATTGTTCACTCAGATCTCTGCACAATATGAGAGGAAATCTTTCAGGCTCCTTTTATACAGCCCGCCCCGACCTGATTGAGGAAGGCGGAGTGAGAGAGCAGAGAGGGGAGGAGACAGAGTGAAGAATAAACACAGAGCGGGAGGGAGGAGAGAGCCGGACTGACACACACACACAGAACGGCCCCTGATCTTTCAGCTCCACCTCCAGTTTCTGCAACCGCCAATTTCAACCCGTTTATTAACAATGGAAGCGAAACACAGCTCCCCAAACAAACCCGTCACAAACAAGTGTTTCCACAAACCCGCAACTTTGAAATATGGAATCAAACAGAAAATGCTGCAAATAATCAGCAGCTCCGGCAGCTTTTGTGAAGAGAGAGAGAGAGACAGAGTTAACGTTTCGGGTCGTGACTTTGTTCTTTTGTGTTTTTAAACCTGGTCCGTAATAATTCCCAGTCAGTCATATTCCGACCTAAACACAGTCGATTCTATAGCAAGAATCTTCCTCCGCAACATTCTCACACACATCTCCTTCTCGCTGTTTGCAAACACTTTAATGAAGCTGCTTGGGGCAATCTCCTGTGTTAAAATGAAGGGAGTCAGGATGGCCGAGCGGTCTAAGGCCGCAGTCTCCTCTGGAGGCGTGGGTTCAAATCCCACTCCTGACATTGATGTTTGGCTAAGAATTGCCGTCTCACAGCGCCAGGCACCTGGGTTCGATTCCCGGCTGAGGGCACTGTCTGTGTGAAGTTTGAACATTCTCCCTCGGCTTTCTCCGGTTTCCTCCCGCACACCAAAGTGCGTGTTAGGTTGACTGGCCATGCAAAATTGCACCGGAGTGTCGGGGAGTAAATAGGGTCATGGGGATCCGGACTGGGTGAGATTGTGGTCGGTGCAGACTCGATGGGACGATTGGCCTCCTTCTGCACTGCAGGGATTCGGTTAAAAATGAGGCGCGAATGCGGTGTTTAGCCGCCAGTGTTACTGAATCTACCAGACATCTTTATTATGAGAGAAAGTGGCGATTGAGCAAATGAAATTCAGCCTCGACTCTGTTTCGCTTTAGTCTGAATTTGAAATGATCTCTATTGAGAATGAGCCGGGCCGCGGGACAGGAATCATTTTCTTGCGGGATCAGCTCTTTCCTGAGAGATGTGGGTGGCTCTGAGAAGAGCCTTTGGGTTCAGAGGTTTACAATTTGCTCGGGTTGTTTCACTTCTTTCCTGACGCTTTCTTCGCTTTTGCTGCTTTCACTTTGGGTTTGGCCTTCGATTTAGTCACTTTTTTGACAGACTTTCCGCCCGTCACCTTCTTCACAGGAGACTTTTTCTTCAGGGCTGCTTTCTTCACCGCCTTTTTTGGAGTTGCCGCCTTCTTGCTGCTTGTTTTCTTCACTGTTGATTTCTTCACTGGAGTTTTCTTTGCTGCGGGTTTCTTGGCTACGGGTTTCTTGGCTGCTGCTTTCTTTGTTGTCACCTTCTTGGCCGCTGTTTTCTTTACTAAAGATTTCTTGGCTGTTGGTTTCTTCACCTTCTTTCCCATTTTCCCCGGGCTTTCCTTCTGAGCGAGTTTGAAGGAGCCGGAGGCGCCCTGTCCCTTTGTCTGCACCAGAGAGCCTTTCTCCACCTTCCTCTTGATAGTTAACCTGATCTGGGAGCCGCGCTTCCCCACATCCACTCCACTGCCAGCCAAAGCTTTCTTTATCGCGGCCAGGGACTTCCCCTTGCGATCGCTGCAACCCGCCACAACATTGAGGATCTGCTCGCCTAACTTGGGACCGGCTGCCGCAGGTCGGGGAGCCGCCTTCTTCTTCCTGGGAGACTTCACTTGAGCGGGAGCGGCTGGAGGAGCCGTTTCGGCGGCTGCAGTTTCAGTCATATCCGAGAGTGTGTGGAAAATCTGTGTGAGTCAGAACTGGATCCGAAATGAACCCAGTGGCGGCGGCACAGAGCAACTTAAAGGCAGAGAGCGGACGGAGCAGAGACAAGCTGCTGTCAGCACCCGGCTCCTCCAACCTCTCTGTGTTTCTCTCTCCTCACAAACTCTCCCATTGCAATGAAATTTCCGCCTCTCCAGAGATCCAGCTCACATCCTTCATGTCTCTGACACACGAATGTTTGCTGTTGAAAAGGTTTCACTCGAACTGAGAACTCCATTTTCCACTGAAACCCGTTTTACTGCTGCACTGATCGCGCTCTCACACGCGATAGCTGACATGTTCTCTACTTTTCCACTGAAATCTTGAATTTAGCGAACCATTTGCCTTGAAATCTCACTTTGGGGCTCAGCAGGGGGATTAAGGGAATCTTTGATTGGAAAATTGTTTTATTTTACACAAGAGAGACTCGGTGATCTCATGATCAGAACAGACACACAAACACAGTTGGATTAGTCTGACTCCCCCGTCCCTTTCATACACTCTCTCTTACACAATATTCACACCTACACATTCACAGGACAAAACTTTTACCAACTGTAAGGTCCCAGGACGGAATTTCTCCTCCTTTTAGCCTTTGCTCTGTATCCCGGGGGCGTCGTTATAGTTTTTCGCCTCAGTAACTGTTAAACACTCTGAAGCCCGCTCCCCGCAGATTGTCTTTGAATTCATTCATGGAATGTGAGTGTCGCTGTCTGGGTCAGCATTAGTTGCCCATCCCTAATTGCCCTTGGGTAGGTGGTGAACCGCTGCAGTCCATGGGGTGTACGGCCACATCTGTAAACCAGATTCCGCGGCAACAGACAGTTATATCTGTTTTTTTCAGTTATTATAGCGGTTGCAAACATCATTGTGTTTCTTTAGGGTGAAGATACAAATTAACTGCTCTCGGAGTCTCTCAATTTTCCTGTTTTATTTGTTTTTCCTGCACTGACAGGTAACAGTAAATCACAACCTCAACAACCAGTGACAGCCTGTTAAATATTCATCCCCCACTCGCTGATAATGGAGTTTCTGACAGTGGCAGACATGTTCTGACCATCCTCCGATTGGGCCCGAAGGTGACCAGATCCACTGTCAGAGCTGGACTTTCAGACTGAGGGGGTGGCAGAGCCAGGTGAGTGATGATGGTGACTGTGCGAACATTTGACCAAGGGTCAGTTCCTGGCCATCACAGTGGTAATTCATTTAATTATCTATCGCAGGTCAGAACAGTAGGTGGGCACTCCTAAAATAAAATTGACTAAAAATTCTCATCATCGCTGTGTTTCTAATGGAAAATCCACATTCAATTTGCTTTCAGCTGAAATGTTGTTTAAATGAAATTAAAGACCTCAAAACTAATCAATGAGTTCTCAGTCAGAAACAATAGTAAAAAGAAAGGTGGCCTAAACTGTCCAGAACTATGAGACAAGCCAAGTTCAGTTTACAAACTGTGCTATGGACACATCTGGTATCTGATGAAATCAGCAACTCAGGAAGTTCAGTAATTATAACGAATGAAAATAACGGTTGTTTAAGCAGAGTGAGCGATGGTGGTATAGGGGTGAGCATAACTGCCTTCCAAGCAGATGACCCAGCTTTGATTCCTGGCCAATGCATTGGTCATTTATTTTGAACCTTATCCACGGCCTCTTGTGTTTTAAACTGAGTGGACAAAAACAGGGCGAACGAAACATTTGACAGGAATGAAATAAAATGCAGATACCTTTTTCATTTTTTGTTCGGACATAATTCTTTTTTAATGAAAAATATTGGAAGAGAAAATCAAGTCTCTGACCGAATAAATGAATTTTCAGCCAGACACAAAGACTCAAAGTAAAAGTAGAGGAACAAATTTCAGCTCCCACACTGTGTGTTGAGCAATCCTGGTGCCTGATGAAGTTAATGTGAACTTTACTGAGGTGGTTACATTATTCTGACAAATAAGATCTGCCAAAAGATAAAATACTGGAAAATCTCAGCAGGTCTGACAGCATCTGTAAAGAAAGAAAAGAGCTGACGTTTCGAGTCCAGATGACTCTTTGTCAAAGCTTTGACAACGGGTCGTCTGGACTCGAAACGTCAGCTCGTTTCTCTCCTTACAGATGCTGCCAAACTTGCTGAGATTTTCCAGCATTTTCTCTTTTGGTTTCAGATTCCAGCATCCGCAGTGATTTGCTTTAATTTGTTCAGTAAGCAGCTGCTGTTGCCCCGTGGTTAAGGCGTTGGATTTGAAACCCGATGGGGTTTTTCCGTGCAGATTCGAGCCCCGCTGCCAACGAGTGTGATTGGAAATGTATGCTTTCGACAGCCACAGAGTTGCAAATCCTATTTTTTTGGAAAGAATTATTTGGATCTCCAGCATGCTTTCAGCTACATAACAAGAAGGTGAGCTTGGAAAGGACACCTAAGTGTCCTCAGTCTGGCAAGGACAAGATAGGCCGAATGGATTCCTTCTTTGCTGTTACATTTCTCTGGTTCTTTCGAAGGTCAGTAAGAAGTTTAACAACACCAGGTTAAAGTCCAACAGGTTTATTTGGTAGCAAAAGCCACACAAGCTTTCGGAGCTCTTAGCCCCTTCTTCAGGTGAGTGGGAATTCTGTTCACAAACAGAGCTTATAAAGACACAGACTCAAATTACATGAATAATGGTTGGAATGCGAATACTTACAACTAATCAAGTCTTTAAGAAACGAAACAATGTGAGTGGAGAGAGCATCAAGACAGGCTAAAAAGATGTGTATTGTCTCTAGACAAGACAGCCAGTGAAACTCTGCAGGTCCACGCAACTGTGGGAGTTACAAATAGTGTGACATGAACCCAATATCCCGGTTGAGGCCGTCGCGCGCGCTTCCCCTCCGACGCGCGCGCGCTTCCCCTCCGACGCGCGCGCGCTTCCCCTCCGACGCGCGCGTGCGCGCGCTTCCCCTCCGGCGCGCGCGCTTCCCCTCCGGCGCGCGCGTGCGCGCGCTTCCCCTCCGGCGCGCGTGCGCTTCCCCTCCGGCGCGCGCGCTTCCCCTCCGGCGCGCGCGCGCTTCCCCTCCGGCGCGCGCGCGCTTCTCCTCCGGCGCGCGTGCGCTTCCCCTTCGGCGCGCGCGCTTCCCCTCCGGCGCGCGCGCGCTTCCCCTCCGGCGCGCGCGCTTCCCCTCCGGCGCGCGCGCGCTTCCCCTCCGGCGCGCGCGCTTCCCCTCCGGCGCGCGCGCTTCCCCTCCGGCGCGCGCGCGCGCGCGCTCCCCCCCTCTCAGATCTTCTGGCACACACATCCTTTCTATTACATGAATCCTCTTTCCGGCACACACCTTCCCTCTGGCACACATCCTGTCTGCACACACACCTTCACTGGTACATACTTCCACTCTGGCAATCACGTACTTTCTGGCACACAGATCCTCTCTTGCGCACATACATTCTTCTGTTGATTCCTTCACAGTCTCCATCACTTTCTCTCACACTCTCTCACTCCATAACTCATTCAGTCACTCTCTCGATCACATCCTCCATCTCACACCCATTCACACACTTTCAAACTCTCTCACTCACTCTTTCACACTTTCCCTCACACCTTCATAACCTCTCTCACAGATTATCTCTCTCTCTCAAACTTACTTTCTCATGTTCATTCTCTCACACCGTTTTTCATACTATGTTTCTCACCACTTCTAATTCACACCCACACATTCTGCTCACTCGCTCTCGCTCGCACACTCTCTCTCATTAAGGTAATAAGGATCCACTTGTCCCGTAAAATGCTCTTGCCTTGCCGCTATTACCCAATTATAGATTCTGACGGCCTCTGTTTATTGCTCGTGTTCCTTAACTGCAGCAGTTCTCCTGTTTGTGCAAAGTTGACCTTTTTCCCATCATGCTCTGCATTTCGCTGTTAGTTCCCCTTTGAGCATTAGCGAATTGGAGCACAATTGAGCCTCATCAAACCTCACTCTTGTCATGCAGCTTTAATAGAAACGCATTCCAAGCATTTCATTTAATGAGACAAACAAGAACAGCAATTCAATTATTGCTTCATTTTACACTTCTCGTACCAATTCAAACAAACAGTTGCAACTCATTAAATCTTCACTCTACTTGAACTAACTGAACATCAACTTTCAATTGAACTTTAACACTTAAACTGCACTTTAACTTTAACTGAACATCAACTTTAACTATTTAACTGAAAATAGATACTACCCAGTTGAGGAGAGCATTGGCCATTAAATATCCTCGATGTAGAATCTATTTTCCCCTTCTCTGAAGCATCCTTCAGGGTACAAGTCTACTTGCGATGGTCGGTCTCTTTGAGTTATCGCTGCCAAACAAAGGACTCACGTGGCTTTTTATCCACAATTCTTCACTCGCCTCCGGAAGATTATCTGTCATCCAGCTAATTGTGTAACCAGAAACCGATCGCATGGCTCGAACATCCACTGAAATTACTTTTGAAAGACGCCTTTACGCTTAGTTCATTTTATATATCCCATACATTACAGCTATATAAATCAGAGACGCAGTGTTTCTGTTAATGGAAACAACTTCCCTTATCTGGGCCAATACAGGAATTTCAGAACACAGCTCCCAGACCACAGTCTCTTTCCGACCGGTACCTGGTTTTAATCTACATGTTGAATAAAAATCCCAGCATGCTTCTCTCCCAGCGAGAATACCCTTTTTCCAGTCACTGTTGCCATTATTCTTGTTAAGTCATTGTTGTAGCCGTTCTTTCTCCGTCCACACCCTGTTTAAGCAGATACTCAAATCCATGTCATGTTACATTCGAAGTATATCGATCAGTCGTTCGGGCTTTCTTCTGTACAATTACGTTTCTAACTTATTTTCCATTTCATCTCTCCGGAATTCAAATGATCAAAGTTTGCATTTGTTACTTTACCGTCGAAACTACAACAATAATTGCAACATGGAAAGTAATTCTTATCCAGAGTTGTATGTGTACTTTCGCACCCCAATTCCAAAATTCCTCTCACCAGTTGGTTCCGTTTGTTGCTGCAATCACTTGCCTGGTTTCCCCTCTTTCTTGAATGACTTGGGCAATCGTTTGGTGAATTGTATTTGTTTCTTGATCCATTGCCAGTCTTTTTGTAAAATTACAATGTTAGTTTCACACTTATCAACGTAATTGCCCAAAGTACTGTTTGATTCTTCAGTGACATTATGAATGTTTTCTTCCAGTTTATCTCTGTCGACCAGCTTGAGGTGGCCTCAGCGTGATGGGATCTGGGCTTTAAAGCAAAGGATGGTGTTAGCAATGGGAAAAACTCTCACAGCCATATTCCTATTCTTTCAATTAGGTGGTAATACAATATTCCCCGTTTCCCTTATAAGGAACTTGGACACTGTCAATATCGAGGCTTCGGATTTCCATTGTACAATTCAGATGTTTGTCTGTTTTAAATCCACACAAGGCTTTTACGCTGGGATATACAAGATCATAGATCATAGAATCCTACAGTGCAGAAGGAGGCCATTCGGCCCATCGAGTCTGCACCGACCTCAATCCCACCCAGGTCCTCTCCCCATTTCCCCATGCACTTACACTAGTTACGCTCCCTGACACTAATTGGCAATTTAGCAAGGCCAATCCACTTCACCCGCATATTTGGACTGTGAAAGGAAACTGGAGCACCCAGAGGAAACTCACGCAGACACAGGGAGAATGTGCAAACTCCACGCACACAGTGACCCAAGCCGGGAATCGAACCCGGATCCCTGGTGCTGTGAGGCAGCAGTGCTAACTACTGTGCCACCGTGCTGCCCCTCATAAGATAATGAGACCATAAGAAAAACATACAGACGTAGGTTGTTCAGCTCCATGGGCCTGACCCTTGATTCCCTTGCTGATCAAAAATATGGTTCTCAGCCTTAAAAATACGCAATAATTCTTCCGCCACAGCTCTCTTTGGAAAAGAGTTCCAAAGACTCTCAGCCCTATGGAAGAAGAGTCTTTAATTAGCGTCCCTTTATTCAAAGTCTATGCATTCTGGGCCTAGAGTCTCCCATGACTGGAAACATTCCCTCAGCATTTAGCCTGACAAGAACCTTAAGAATCCTGTCTGTCTCAATGAAATGAGTTCTCATTCTTCTAAATTCCAATGAGTAGAGTCCCAACCTGCTTAACGTTTCTTCATAAGACAATTCCTCCATGAGTTCTGTGAAATGCCGTGAATGAAATCATATATTCCTTAAATAAGGGGACCAAAAATGTTCACAGTACTCCAGATGTGGTCTCACCAACACTTGCAACACGACTTCCCTACTCGTACTCCAACACCATTGAAATAACGGCCAACATTCCAGTAGATTTCCTGATTACCTGCTGCACCTATGTGCCAGATGTCTGTGCTTCGTGCTCAAGTACCACCAAGGTACTTTGTCTTGTGACTTACTGCAGTTTTTCTCCATTGAAATAATACGCTTTTCTTTTGTTCTCCCTTCCAAAATGAACGACTTGTATGGGATAGAGTGAAAGTTGGCCGATTGGATAGGTAACCGGCTATCTGATCAAAGACAGAGGGTGGTGGTGGATGGAAAATTTTCGGACTGGAGGCAGGTTGCTAGCGGAGTGCCACAGGGATCAGTGCTTCGTCCTCTGCTATTTGTGATTTTTATTAATGACTTAGAGGAAGGGACTGAAGGGTGGATAAGTAAATTTGCTGATGACACCAAGATTGGTGGAGTCGTGGATGAGGTGGAGGGCTGTTGTAGGCTGCAAAGAGACATAGATAGGATGCAAAGCTGGGCTGAAACATGGCAAATGGAGTTCAACCCTGATAAATGTGAGGTGATTCATTTTGGTAGGACTAATTTAAATGTGGATTAGAGGGTCAAAGGTAGGGTTCTGAAGACTGTGGAGGAACAGAGAGATCTTGGGGTCCATATCCACAGATCTCTAAAGGTTGCCTCTCAAGTGGATAGAGCTGTGAAGAAGGCCTATAATGTGTTAGCTTTTATGAACAGGGCTTTGGAGTTTAAGAGCCATGGGGTTATGCTGCAACTGTACAGGACCTTGGTGAGACTACATTTGGAATATTGTGTGCAGTTCTGGTCACCTCACTATAAGAAGGATGTGGAAACGCTGGAAAGAGTGCAAAGGAGATTTACCAGGATGCTGCCTGGTCTGGAGGGTAGGTCTCATGAGGAAAGGTTGACAGAGCTCGGGCTGTTCTCTCTGGAGCGGAGGAGGTTGAGGGGAGACTTAATAGAGGTTTATAAAATGATGAAGGGGATAGATCGAGTGAACGTTCAAAGACTATTTCCTCGGGTGGATGGAGCTATTACAGGGGGCATAACTATAGTGTTAATGGTGGGAGATATAGGAAGGATGTCCGAGGTAGGTTCTTTACACAGAGAGTGGTTGGGGTGTGGAATGGACTGCCTGCAGTGATAGTGGAGTCAGGCACATTAGGAACATTTAAGCGGTTATTGGATAGGCACATGGAGCACACCAGGATGATAGGGAGTGGGATAGCTTGATCTTGATTTCAGGTAAAGCTCGGTACAACATCGTGGGCCGAAGGGCCTGTTCTGTGCTGTACTGTTCTCTGTTCTGACTTCACATTTTCTCAAATTATGCTCCATTTGCCAACTTTTTGCCCACTTACTTAGCTTACAATAAAATATTTATAGGTTATTTGAATCCATCTTGCAACTTGCCTTTCCACCTATTTTTGTATTGTCTGTAAATTTGGCTACAAAACATTAATTTCCTTCATCCAAGTCATTATTATATATTGTAAAGATTTGCAGTCCCGCACTGATCCCTGTGTAACCCCACTGTTTATAGGTCACCAACCTGAAAGGGAACGCTTTATGCCACTCGCGGTTTCCTGCCCATTAGCCAGTCCTCGATCCATGCCAATACACTGCCTCAAACATCATGGGCTCATATCTAATATCTTGAACTTTTTTGACGTACCTTGTAAAACGCCTTCTGGAAGTCCTAATACATCACATCTACTGCCTCCCCTTTCTCCACTCTGGTTGAGAGTTCCTCGAAAAAGTCTAATAAATTAGTCAGACATATTTCCCTTTCATGAAGCCATGGTGATGCTGTTTAATTAGATTATAATTTTACAAATCTGCTGCTATTGCTTCCATCATAATTGATTCCAATCTTTTTCCACAATAGATGTTAGGCTATTCGGCCGATAGTTACCTGCTTTTTGCCTCCATCCCTTTTTGAATAGGGGTGGCATATTGGCATATGGGGAAGGAGCAGGCAATTATCTTGTCTCTTTGATAGAATTCAGCTAATGTGGTACCCACCAGCTTTCCCTTCTACTGTCCTTAACTATTTTTCCTTTAGTTCGTGAATAGCGTGATTGGCGCAAACTCTGTATTTTATTCTTTTAAGGTTTTGAATTCCATTCCATAACTGCAGACAATTAAATGATGGAAAAATCTTATCATCTGTTGCAACTTCATTGTCATTCCCAATATTTAACTTTATCTTCCTATCTGCAGATCACCTCGTTCCTCTACACATAACAGCCCTAAAGTGTTATTGTAAAATTACTTTACAGTCATTAATTTCTGACATATTAGCATTTAATTAAGTATAAATTCAGCAACATATTTTTCATGCCTCTTTATACGTTAGCTGAGTTTACATTAACATTACTCCTCATGCATAACATACAAAAAACTTCATATTACCTTTAGAAATTGAGGCCAAGATTCAAATTGACCAGAAGCTGAGAATATGTTTAACTCATCACTTTTCAAACAACAAAAAGGTCTTGAAACTCAAAAAAAACATATAGACTAAATCATATTACTCCTTGTTTCTTAATAACAATTTTAAAAAATGCTTATTATCCTCTTAAACAGTATGTAACTTCTTAAATACGAGTTGCTAATATTCATACAATCAATTTATTTAAACAGTTAAATATACAGGCATGGCAGGTTTAAGAGAAGGGTTAAATTATCAGTTGCCGCAGTGCCTGAGTTGAAATGGAAGTTAAGTGAATTTAATCACAAATACTTTAATTCAAAGGGAAACAAATTAGTTTAAATGTGTTCACCTTTTCTACAAAAAGACAAAGCCTTTACATCCCCAATTATCATTATGTTGTGATAAACAATCTTGAAGTCTTGAAGCTGGTCGACTTCCTGATTGTCTTGTGCTTCATGAGCTATATATTTAAAGAAAACACAAAATATACATTTGGCTTGGAGCCAAGTTAGTTAATTCAGTCCAGATATATCTGTCTATTTGAGAAAAACTGAAAGCTAAAATCTGCTCTAAATAAAAAATCGCAATCCGTATATGAGATGTGCAATAAATTTAAACAGAGAATTGTTAAGTTATGTGTGGAACCGGAGGAGATTGGTGAAGCATTGAACCAATATTTCTCTTCGGTGTTCACGCAAGGGGGCATGAATATAGCTGAGGAGGACACTGGGTTGCAAGGGAGTAGAATAGACAGTATTACAGTTGATAAGGAGGATGTGCAGGATATTCTGGAGGGTCTGAAAATAGATAAATCCCCTGGTCCGGATGGGATTTATCCAAGGATTCTCTGGGAGGCAAGAGAAGTGATTGCAGAGCCTCTGGCTCTGATCTTCAGGTCGTCGTTGGCCTCTGGTATAGTACCAGAAGATTGGAGGTTAGCGAATGTTGTCCCATTGTTTAAGAAGGGGAACAGAGACTTCCCCGGGAATTATAGACCGGTGAGTCTCACTTCTGTTGTCGGCAAGATGTTGGAAAAAATTATAAGGGATAGGATTTATAGTTATTTGGAGAGTAATGAATTGATAGGTAATAGTCAGCATGGTTTTGTGGCAGGTAGGTCGTGCCTTACTAACCTTATTGAGTTTTTTGAGAAAGTGACCAAGGAGGTGGATGGGGGCAAGGCAGTGGACGTGGTATATATGGATTTTAGTAAGGCGTTTGATAAGGTTCACCATGGTAGGCTTCTGCAGAAAATGCAGATGTATGGGATTGGGGGTGATCTAGGAAATTGGATCAGGAATTGGCTAGCGGATAGGAAACAGAGGGTGGTGGTTGATAGTAAATATTCATCATGGAGTGCGGTTACAAGTGGTGTACCTCAGGGATCTGTTTTGGGGCCACTGCTGTTTGTAATATTTATTAATGATCTGGATGAGGGTATAGTTGGGTGGATTAGCAAATTTGCTGATGACACCAAAGTCGGTGGTGTGGTAGACAGTGAGGAAGGGTGTCGTAGTTTGCAGGAAGACTTAGACAGGTTGCAAAGTTGGGCCGAGAGGTGGCGGATGGAGTTTAATGCGGAGAAGTGTGAGGTAATTCACTTTGGTAGGAATAACAGATGTGTTGAGTATAGGGCTAACGGGAGGACTTTGCATAGTGTGGAGGAGCAGAGGGATCTAGGTGTATGTGTGCATAGATCCCTGAAAGTTGGGAATCAAGTAGATAAGGTTGTTAAGAAGGCATATGGTGTCTTGGCGTTTATTGGTAGGGGGATTGAATTTAGGAGTCGTAGCGTTATGTTGCAACTGTACACAACTCTGGTGCGGCCGCACTTGGAGTACTGTGTGCAGTTCTGGTCCCCACATTACAGGAAGGATGTGGAGGCTTTGGAGAGGGTGCAGAGGAGGTTTACCAGGATGTTGCCTGGTATGGAGGGGAGATCCTATGAGGAGAGGCTGAGGGATTTGGGATTGTTTTCGCTGGAAAGGCGGCGGCTAAGAGGGGATCTTATTGAAACATATAAGATGATTAGAGGTTTAGATAGGGTGGATAGTGATAGCCTTTTTCCTCTGATGGAGAAATCCAGCACGAGGGGGCATGGCTTTAAATTGAGGGGGGGTAGTTATAGAACCGATGTCAGGGGTAGGTTCTTTACCCAGAGGGTGGTGAGGGATTGGAATGCCCTGCCAGCATCAGTAGTAAATGCGCCTAGTTTGGGGGCGTTTAAGAGATCCGTAGATAGGTTCATGGACGAAAAGAAATTGGTTTAGGTTGGAGGGTCACAGTTTTTTTTTTAACTGGTCGGTGCAACATCGTGGGCCGAAGGGCCTGTTCTGCGCTGTAATGTTCTATGTTCTAATGTTCTATGTTAAGTTTTTGCTAGTTGGAAATGAAAAAAGAACAAAAGTTTTCAAAAGTAGTTACATCATCACTGCCCGTTTTAAAAAAAAATACAAATAAGTTATCAGCAACTGTGCCCAGGATTAAGGAATTTCAAAGTTTTGCCTGGTATTAAATTTCATTTTTCATTCTGCTCATGACCCACATTTGATTATAAACTGTTTATTGAAACTTTTATTACAAAATCGTAATTAAGGGAAACAAAACATTAAAGCTACCAAGACAGCAAAGAAAGATCCATACCAGTGTTTTATTAGACACACAGACTCATCGAGCATGGATGCTTCGCATTCACATATCCTCTGCACAGCATTAAAGTTTGCTTTCATTCATTGTTAACGATTTATCACTGAAAATAGAATATTAAAATAAAATAAGGGAATAGGTTCAGACAGAAGTCATCATTCTTCTTTCTACAAAAACTGCAATTATCCTCCAAGCTAAACGTAAATTCTGAAGAAATTATAAACAATGCCTTTCTGGTTTAATAGTCAATCTCTCTAAGCCATAGATAGTCTTTGAAGTTAAACCAAAGTGTAAATAATTATATTTATTGTCCCATCATCACCACTCTCCCGCCAAAACAAAGCAGGTGCTTCAAAAACTCCTGTATCATTTTATCACAATTATCCTCTCCTGACTCAACCTATTTCACCATATAACTGCATGCATTTACCAAGAAACTTGAAACCAGCTAATGGAACCAAATCACAGAGGGTTAACCAGCACAATTCAATGCCGCAGACAGGAGGCACAGATTCGCTGGCAAGAAAAATCACACGGACCTGTCACACAACACAGAAACTTACTCAAACACAAGTTTCCTTATCAAAGCATATTGTGTTTTAAATGTGCATTCAGAATGCTGTGATTCAAAGCATTTTCCCAGATTGTTAGTTTGCTTAGCCATACAGGCGTGATCTGTTTTATCTATGACTTGAGCCTCCCACCAATTTACAGCACAGCAGTGGATCGGTATGAACCCACCCTTGCATTTGCCTCTTGCCAATTTGTTTACAACATTTCCAGGTGATGTGTAGGGACATAGTTCCTTCCTCTCCCAGTTCTGTAACATCGCGCAATCACTTGCTCACTTATTTGTTTTGGTGCAAATGGCCCCTTGGGTTTATTTGCGGTCTATGTGAGGGTCGTGATTATGGGTGCAAGTGGACCTGATGGTTTCACCAAATGCACACCATATCTCCGTCCCTGTCGCTGTCTTCATCCAGATCTATGTTCCCAAATGTGTAAAACAACCCACCATAGGCGACAGTAGCAAATTCAATAATTCAATTTATCACTGATTCCATCCACCCCATGGTTCTTAAAACTGCACATCACACCATTTGAGCTGAGAATAGAGACGTCAATTTATCACTCTCTATGTCAGTCTCTATCTCCTTCTGACGCGTTGTGTTGTTAGACAATTTTTGATTGTGTTCTGTGTTTCAATTCACAGTTGCCTCGAATTTACTATATTTCTGCACTATCTCCCCAAATTCTTGTTAGCTGCATCCCTCTCTATCACAGCTCTCGTTCTCATTATCGTCCTTCTCACAGTGTGTATGAAAGTGACTCACCCGTGACATTTGCATATCATTATATTGTTCAACTTCTAAGGCCACATGTCAGTTTCAAGTTTTGCTTCACTAAACTTCTGTTTTAACCTTGCATTTTCCAGCTGCTCCCTCTATGCTGCCTCACAGGCGAGGGACACGGGTTCTTTTCCTCGTTTGGGTTACTGTCTATGTGGAGTTTGCACGTTTTCCCTGCGCCTGCATGGTTTTCCTCCGGGTGCTCCGTTTCTCTCCCACAGCCCGAAAGACGTGCTGTTCGGTTCCTTGACTTCAAGAAGGCAGCTCATCGCCACTATCGCAAAGGCAATCGGCGACGGGAAATATATGCTACCCTAGCCAGTGACATCTGGATCCAGTAAATGATTTAAAAAAACCTCTCCAACGGACCCTCTCGCACAAACTCTCTTGCACAATTTCTGTCACAGTACACACTCTCTCTCTCTCTCTCACACACACACGCTGTCCCACATACACAGTTATACGCATGTTCTCACATACACATTGTCATACTCACTCTCACTCACTTGCGCACACACTCTCACACTCTATCCCTCACAGAGACTCACACACATGCACTCATACACACATTCTCAGACTCATCGTCGCTCAGTCACACACAGATTCTCTGTCACATAATCTCTCGCATGGTCTTCCTCTCACATATTTCTCACATACTCTCACAATCTCTTTCTTATGTACACCCACAACACCCTCATTCTTCCTCTCACACGCACTCTCTTCCATACACGCTGTGTGTTTCTCAAACACACATCGATAACTCTGTTTTGCTCTCACATTTTCTCTCTTTATCTTGCATACATCGACATCCTCACTCTCACCTACTCAGACTCACAATATTATCCTCTCGCCTTTTCTCACTCACTATCTCCCTCTTCATCGCTTCCTCTGTCATTCTCCCTAACACAGTCTCACAACCTTTATCCCTCAACCTTTCCTCTGTTATTATCGCATTCTGTTTAACACCCACAGTCTCAGGGAAGTTTTCACTCATGTTCCCTCCCACACGCTCTCTGTCAGTTGTTCTCCTTCTCTGTCACTCTCTCATAATCTCACACACACTCTCTCGCACACACTCTGCTTCTGTCTTTCTCCATCTCTATCTCTCTCTCTCTCTGTGCACTCACTCACACATATCTATGCACACACAAACACCCCACTCACGTGCGGTAATTGTTCCTCACGATTCTCGCCCTTTCTCTGCCCTGACCTGAATCCTGCTATTTGCTGTCGTGATACGAGCTCTGTAAGGTTCAAATTAAAATAGAAAAGTGGAGTTTTCAACACTTTGTTGCTTGTCCAATCACAGCCTCCTTTCTCCCCATATTTTCTTTATTTGTGGTCTAATTCTGTTGCAGGACAAATGACATAAAAAGGGAAAATTGCGGAAAAACTCTGCAGATCTGCAGAGGCAGAAAGGGAAATCGGTGTTTGGATCAGATTTGACTTCTGCAGAGCTGAGCTGTCCAGCCATATTTATTCGGCTGAATGCAAAGAGTTCAGTGGCTGAATTTGGCCCATGGACCATTAGTTGTAAAAGCCAGTTGTACAAAAATCTATCTTGGAACTGAACTATTGCCTGCAATATTTTATGGATTGGTCAATTTTACTGGGATGTTTGTAAAATGCCAATAGAACTAACTTTCTCTCCGTTCTTATTGAAGATCTCCAACAGAAACACAAGGAGACACTCCGGGTACAAACTGAAACACTGAGAGTGAACACTATCCTCATAAAGGAGAAGGTTACGATTTTCCAGCTGGTTGGTCGATACGCTGAGCTAACGGTTATTTCTACTGTTCAAGATCGGACACTTGTCGAACATGAACTGCTGGCAAGAGGCCGAGACCATGAAGAATGGAGAGAGAAAGATCTCCGGAAAGAACTGGAAAAAATCCGAACTGATCAATTGTTCCAGAGCAGCTTTTCCCAGAGAAAATTCAAATCTGGGAGCTCAGCAGCAGTGAGCGGAGTGCCGGGAATTGGAAAAACAACAATGGTACAAAAGATTGTTTATGACTGGGCCACTGGGAAAATATACCCACACTTTCAATTTGTTTTCAGTTTTAAATTCCGGGATTTGAACACTATTAACTGTAGAATAAACCTGAAGAATCTGATATTGGATCAGTATCCCTACTTTGGGAATATTCTGGGAGAGCTCTGGAAGAACCCAGAGGGATTGCTGTTTATATTCGATGGTTTGGGTGAATTCAAGGACAGTATTGATTTTGCCGACAATTGGAGAAATACAGAACCTCAGTCCATGTGCAGAGATCCTGAATGCTGGTGTGAAGTGTCTGACATTGTGTACAGTTTAATACAGCGCAAGCTGCTCCCAGGATGTTCAGTGTTAGTGACCAGCCGCCCCACTGCATTACGTTTATTGGAAAAGGCTGACGTCAGTGTCCGGCTGAAATCCTGGGATTTGTTGGTGATGAATGGAAGAAATATTTCAACAAGTTTTTTGGAGATCAGACGGTGGCAGCAGCTGTTTTCAAACACGTGGAGGAGAACGAGATCCTGTACACCATGTGTTACAACCCTTCCGACTCCTGGATTCTCGGTCTGTCACTGGGTCCCTTCTTTACACAAAGAGACAGGAAACAGCAGCAAGTTCCCAAGACCATCACCCAACTATATTCCTACTATATTTACAACATTCTGAAAAACCATGGCCGAGAGACTGAAAACCCCTGTGATGTGTTACTGAAGCTTGGTGGGATGGCCTACACAGGAATCTCCAAGAAGAAGATTGTGTTTAGGAATAGAGATTTGATTGAGTACAATCTACATCCTTCCCAGTTCCTGTCTGGATTCCTGATGGAACTTTTGGAGAGAGATGATTCTGCCCAGAGTGTGGTTTACACATTCCCACACCTCACCATCCAAGAGTTTGTAGCTGCACTCACACAGTTCCTGACTCCAGATCCCGGGGAGATCGGGAAACTCCTCAGTGAAGCCCACAGCAAGGAAGATGGGCGATTTGAGATATTTCTCCGTTTTGTTGCTGGTCTCTCCTCCCCACAGTCAGCTCGGCCCCTGGAGGAGTTTCTGGGTCCATTTCTTCATCAAACAACCTGCCGAGTGATTGACTGGGTGAAGGAGAAGGTTGAAGGGCAGATTGGAGACACAGAGACTAAAACTGGGAAGAGGAAGCTCCTGAACACATTCCACTACCTGTTTGAGTCTCAGAACAAAGCACTGGCTCGGAACACAGTGGGATCGGTGGAAACACTTTCATTTCGTGAATTGCGACTGACCCTGACTGACTGTGTGGTCCTGTCTCATGTCATTGGACTCTGTGATACAATAAAACACCTCGATCTACAGCAATGCTACATTCAGTGTGAAGGGCTCCAGCGGCTGGGACCCGTTCTGCACAAATGTCAGGAGTTGAGGTAACTGTTTGGTCTCATAGCGGATATTTTCATTGTTGAGAAGCCATTTCCTTTGTTCTAATAAAACAGAGGCATGTTCATTCGAGGACGTCAAGAGAGAAACAATGTCCAATGGTCACAGAGAAAGTGTGGGAGAATGGCACAAAGTAATAGTGCTCATTTGAGAGCAGGTGCAGATATGATGGGCCGATTGGCCTCCTTCTGAACCTGTAATAAATCTAGATTCTCTGATAAAACTACATCGTTTCAAGAAGGCAGATTCTCGTGGAATAGGCGTGGATAATAAATGTTGGCATAACCAGCGATGCCCACATTCCTTGAATGAATAAAAACATTATTGGGATGAATTTCAAATAGTTAGAGCTGTAAAGGCCACCCTCCAAAATGTGAAAAAGGATCTTTCCCTCTCCCAACAGAAGCCATCTGATTCTGTGTGATGCTATACAGAAATTAGTTTCTCTTGTTCGGTACAGCTTACAGTTTGTGTTTAATTATGATCAGGATTATTTTACTGCGCTCTACCTCATATGTATTACAGTCGGTGTGTGTTATATTGGGACAATGTCCCTTTATAAGTCACGTGATCACTGGTGACATCATCAGTTCGGGTTGCTTTCTGAATGCCTGCATTGCGCTGCCTCTACTGGCAGCCTCTGTGAACTCAGTCTTGCTTCTTGGATTAACTGGTTGTCACTGAAACTCAGTGCTTCTATCATTCATTGTGGGCCTCTGAATAGAAGCAACCATTTTTTTAAACCACCATAACTCTTACAACGTCGTAAACCTTAAATTAAAATGCAGGGACAGTTTAAATTGAAACCAAAAACCCGCAGGCAGGCAGCTTTGTTTAACATGAAGTGAAATTAAAGTTTTGGCCCTTTCTGAGCTCACAAGCACAGAAACACAAATTAAACTTAAACTCATGAATTACTGTGTAATGCCCACAAACACAAATTATTACATAACAGTGAAGCCCAAGATGCTGTATTCTTTATTAATTGCTACCTACACTTGCCCTGCCAACGGCAATGATCGATGCACATATGTGTTCAGTCCCTCTGCTCCTGCAATCCGTTAACAATTCTACCGATTATTTTATATTCCTTCCTCGTGTGCATGTTTCCTGAAAGTATCACCTCACCTGCCTCTGCATTGAACTTAATCTGCCACCTATCTGTACACTCCACTATAGTCTGTTTTTCAGTCCCAAGCTCTTCTCCTCACAGTTTACAATGCCTCAAACTGTTCTGTGATCAACAAACTTTGAAATTTTCCACGAGACTGCAAACCATAGAAACTCTACAGTGCAGGAAGAAGCCATTCGGCCCATCGAGTCTGCACCGCCCACAATCCCACCCAGGCCCGACCCCCATATCCCTACATATTTTACCCTCTAATCCCTGTAACCTACACATCTCAGGACACTAAGGAGCAATTTTAGCATGGCCAATCAACCTAACCCGCACATCTTTAGACTGGGAGGAAACCGGAGCACCCGGAGGAAACCCACGCAGACACGAGGAGAATGTGCAAACTCCACACAGTGACCCAAGCCGAGAATCGAACCCAGGTCCCTGGAGCTGTGAAGCAGCAGTGCTAACCACTGTGCTACCGTGCTGCCCATTTCTCATTTCCATTGACTTCAGTTTTTCTCTGGCTCCTTTTTGCTACATGTAGCCATATGCTGCCTTGATGTCAAGGGCAGACACTCTCCCCTCTCATCTTGAGTTCAGCTCTGTTGTCCGTGTTTGCATCAAGGCTGTAATGAGGTAGGGGGCTGAGTGTCCCTGAGTAAAAACAAGCTTCAAGTCAGATAGCAGGTCATTGCTAATTAAGTGTCACTTGTTAGTCTCGTTAGCCTTCCATTACTCTACTGATGATCGAGAGTAGGCTGATGGGGTGGTAAATGGACAGATTGGATTTGTTCTCTCCTTTTTGTGTACGGTCAGATCTGGACAATTTCCCACTATTTTGGGTAAACATCAGTATTGTAGCTCTACTGGAACAGCTTGGCGAGGAACAGAACAACTTCTGGAGCAGTAATCTTCAGTACAGTTACTGGAATATTGTCAAGATCTGTGGTCTTTGCCGTTTCTTGACATCATGTGGAGTGAATGGAATGAGCTGTTACCTGTGATTTTGGGGCCCTCTGGATGGTTCAGCCACTGAAGTTAGTCACTAATATTTGAACCATATCTTTTGCACTGATGTGCGAGTCTCCTCCGTCATGAGGATGGGATATTTGTGGAGCCTCCTCCTTCTGTTGTTTCATCATCCACAATCATTCACAACTAAATGTGGCAGGACTGCAGAACTTAAATCTGAGCCGAGGAAACCAGAATTTCCTGAATGAGGAAACCTGCTGCTGGAAAATCTTCAGTTAAACTGTCAGTGATATGAAACAGGGTTTTTGGATAATCCTTTTCCTATGTGAGGATCTACCGGGAAGAGGGAACTCCCGGTAATTCCCGGAGATAGAACACTAGCCATACCTGCAGAAAATGTAGAGCCTGTTTACTGTGGAATGTAGCGGGAGACACCCCTCCCCTATAAACTAGTCAAACAGAAATATTTCAACTTTCTAATGGGAGAATAATCTTTCCTGGTTGTGTCAAATCTAGGGGATGGATCTTAAAGCAACAGTTAGCACAGTTTCACACTTTAACTCGCCCTGAGATAGAATACAGATGATATAATGTCAATAGTTAAGAAGCACAGGGAATCCAGAGGGATCCACTCTCGCAGCTTTATCATTTAACCCTCAGTAAAATGTACAATTCTCATAAAATCCTGGATTTATGTAACAGCAGAAATGATTTGAATTTCCGGAAACGTAGCAGGGTCAGTGAGATTCAGGAGGGTAATTCTTTTGATCAGGAAATGAGACCAGAATGTGGGACATGTTTAAAAATTACTTGCTTGTTCACAGGATGTGGGCATCACTTCCTCTGGGGGCCATTAGCAGTGGGAAATGAATGTTGGTCCAACCAGCGACACCCATATCCCATGGACAATTAAACAAAATATACATTTTGAGAGGTGTAAAAGTGGTTTCCCCCAGTAGGCAAACCAGTGGGAGTTAATTGTTCAGTTGTTTCAATGCTGATTATTGCCTTTTCCATTCAACAGAAAGGGTTTGATATTATCTGATTTAATATTGTCACATTTATTAGTGCCAAAGCATACCGTACATAGGGAAGGAAAGGAAAGAGTCCAGAATGCAGTGTTACAGTCACAGCTAGGATGTGGAGAAAGATCAAACTGGGTGAGGTATCGTATCGTAACTTGAATCCGTTCACCACTGGTGATAAGTTTCTGACACAAAAATAGATCCAGCTATTTTTCCTGCTGATCCTTAATCTGAATTTAATGTGTTTCTCACTTTCTCCATTTAGTCTGGATCGCAATGAAGTGGGAGATTCAGGAGTGAAACTATTGTCTGCGGCTCTGAGGAATCCAGAGTGTAAAACACGGAAACTGGAGTAAGTATCAGACTGTGAGATTGTGTTAATAATCAGTGGATGTCTGACACTGTAAATTATTATCAGTGTCAGTAATCGTGTCATTAATAACCATTCCACATTATTCCTGTCAGTATTCGTGTTAAACACCACGGATTTACTCTGATTCCTGAAATCTTTCTCTCTCTGATCTCCAGTTTGGAGAGTAACAGCCTCAGATATTCTCACCTCTGCTCTCAGTACAAACCAGTCAGTGATGTGTCTGAACCTGAGTTACAATAAACTGCGAGATTCAGGAGTGAAAGAATTAACTAATCATTTATAATTATTCTCAAAACCATTCATGAGAATAAAAAAGATGGACAAAACAATGAAATGTTTATAGAATTACCAGATATGGCTGGTCATATGTTCAATTTAGTTTAATTTGTCATTCAGATTATAGATGTTTATGTCTGTCGGATTCTCAGTTTGATTAAACATAGAAAACTGCTGTGTATCGGTGAGGCAGATTACAAACTACATTGAATTCTGATGAGTTTTATCCTGAGGGATCCACTCTCAAATTTATGTTAAACGGAGCTTAAGGAGCATCTGAAAAGAGAATGCAGAGATGGAGGTGGGGAGGGTTATGAAGAGAATTCCAGAGCTCGCAGCCCAGCAGTTCAAGGCACAGCTCAGCTGGCAATGGCAATAATCACAGTGCAGAATAATCTGAATGATGTCCCTATTAATAATGGACATTGTTTTTAAGAACACAAATAATGATACTAAATATACCATTGCTATCAGTATTCCTGTTATTAAAAACACTACCCGCTATTAGAAGACACAAAATAAGCTTGGGAGCAAAGTTGTCGACCATGAAATAAAAGAGACAAAGGCAGCCTGGATATGAAGTTATCTGAGTGACAGGAAACAGGCAGGAAAGGTGAACTGTACCTTTTCATTTATAGGAAGCTGACAGTGGCTTTCCCCAGCAACCAGTATTGTGTTTCTACGACTAATTTTCTTTACATGTACTACCAAATGAGACTTGGGTTTATCTAAAGATGAGATGTGAAGCTCCAGCACACGGCCACCAGAACACAGAGCGGACGCAGCATATGATAGACCGAGCTCAATCACACCAAAACCAATGGATCAGATCAGAGATCTGCTGTCTTGCCATATCCAGTCATAAATAGTGTTAGACATGCCACAAAATATTGGACATGCCGGTTACATTAGGCGACAAGGTGGCACAGTGGTTAGCACTGCTGCCTCACAGCGCCAGGGACCAGGGTTCAATTCCGGCCTTGGGTGACTTTATGTGTAGAGTTTGCACGTTCTCCCAGTGTCTGTGTGGGTTTCCTCTGGGTACTCCAATTTTCTCCCACAATCCAAAGATGTGCAGGTTCGGTTGATTGGCTATACTAAGTTGTCCCGAGGTGTCTCAGGGTGTGTAGGTTACGGGGATTAGTGGGCCATATATGTGGAGTTATGGAGATAGGGCCTGGATATGATATTCTTTCAAAGAATTGGTGAAGACTCGATGGGCCAAAGGGCCTCCTTCTACACTGTGGGAATTCTATGATTCTATAAACATGCCACAAGAATTCCATCATTACCGATGAGGGAACCCAGAGCATCAGTGCCATCTCCAGCCAGAAGTGCTGAGTAGAATGATTAATCTCGGCCTCCTCCTGAGGTCCCCAACATTACAGATGACAATTTGATTCACTGCATGTGAGGTAAAGAAATGACTGAAGGCACTGCATACTGCAAACTCTGTCAGCCTGGCAGTACCCCAGCAATGGTACTGAAGAATTGTGCTCCATAACTAACCATTCCCCGAGCCAAGCTGTTCCAGTACAGCTACAACAGTGGATCTACCGGACAATGTGGAATAAAACAGGGCAAATCCAATCTGATGAATTGCTGCTCCATCAGTCTGCTCTTGATCATCAGAAAAGTGTCATCCTTCCAGTGCCTCATGAACATCACTGCAGGAGTTCCTGAGGGTGATGGCCGAAGGCCAACCACCTTCAATTGCTTTATCAATGTCCTGCCTTCCATTATAATGTCAGAAGTGAGGATGCTCACGAATGATTGCACAATGCTCAGTACTGTTCACAATTCCTCAGAGACTGAAGCAGTCCATGTCCATAAACAGCAGACCTGAACAAAACAGAAAATGCTGGAAAGGCTCAGCATGTCTGACAGCTTCTGTGGAGAGAGAACAGCTAACCCTTTGAGTCTAGATGACTCTTCAACAGAGCTAACATCTTAAGGTCTGAAGATCGTTCAGGCTTAACCTGATAAATGTCGTCAAGTAATGTTTCACTACACAAGTGCTAGGCAAGGACCATCTCCAACAGAAGGGAACCTAACCATATTCCCTTTTTAGTTTTCGTTTGAATGGCAGCACCACCGCTGAATCCTCGCCCATCAACATCCTGAGTGGTGGGGGCGCACTGGGACCATTGAACAGACACTGAACTGTAAACACTATGGCTCCAAGGGTAGATCACAATCTGGGAATTCGGAAATGAGGAACTCGCCTCCTGCCTCCCAAATTTTTCCCACCATCTTCAAGGCACAAGTCAGCAGTGTGATGGAATCCGCTCATCTTGCTGGATTGACTGCAGCTTCAAAAACACTGAAGAAGCTCATCCATGGAAAAGAAGCCCACTGGATCAGCTGGCCATTCACCAAATTAAACATTGACTGTCTCTCCCACTGACGCACAGTGGCAGTATTTTGCCACATACAAGGTAGAATGTAGCAGCTCACCAAGGTTCCTGAGCCAGCATCATCCAAACAGGCACTATCCATCACCGAGATGGCCAAGGATATCAGAAGGATGGAACACCAACCAGCTTCAGATTTCTTTCCAAACCACACACCATTCTGACTTGGAATATATTGCTTTTCCATCACTGATACGGGATCATAATCCCGGATGACCCTTCCTAACGGTTTTGTACCAGATGCTCTGCAGAATTTAAGAAGATGGCTCACCACCTCCTTCTCAAGGGCAATTGGGGATGGGCTGCAAGTGTTGGCATTGCCAGTGATACCATCATCCCATGAAAGAATTAATAAAGACAAGCGCTACCCACTGTAGGGATGGGGAATTGTGCCTGTGTGTAACCCAAACGCAGTCACAGAAGAGAGAAAAAACAGCTGCGACAGGACAAATAGTGTGACCATTGCACAGGCCAGAGGAATTCTAAAGATAGATCTGGTGGAACTATTCAATATACTCGGCGAGGGTCTCAAATGTCCTGGTGTTGTGCTGTGTGCGATACAACCTGGATCTAGAGTGGAGAAGCTTTGAAGAAAGTGTGATGCAATACAATGTTGACCAGATGCTTCATGATGAGGAACCCCATGGACCACAGGCCAGGGACATGGGATATGTGTCAGGGAGGATCGAGATTCAGTAATGCAGACATGTTTTCCATGAACCTGAGCTCTCGCAGCCATTCAGTGTAATAAATCTTCACCATCTCCAGCCCTGTGGCTGTTTCTGTGAATGTTTTATAATTTCCCTGGAGCCGTCACTACATGAAACAAAGGTATTGGAATTGTACTGACCCCATTCAGTGCTGTATTTCCTATCTCTCATTCCCGGTGAACTGTTAGATACCCAGTAATATGGTGAAGGATTTTTCTGGTAGTGCTCCATCTCTGAATTTACTGAAAATACATACATAACAAAGTGCCCAGTAACAACAAAGTATAACCCTGTGAAACCCAAGGAAGCAACCCCACCGTGACAACCGCCCCCATCCCCGCACTTTCCGCTGAGCTGCAGGCAGGATCTTTACCTCTCCTCTGAGAATTTCGATGACTGTGGCCTTTGTCCTCGTATTTCCTGAGTCCTGGAAGGATCCGGCCAACCGGATCCTCTGCACAGATGCTGGAGTTGTCTCTGTCACCCTAGCTTCGTGAGGTGCTTGTGTCACAGTCGGAGCAGAAGGGGACCCACTGTCCACACCAGGGGCATCCTGAGAGGAGCTCCCAAATGCTGCAGGCAGACGCTCCTCTATCCATTCAGGGCAAACTGGACCCTCCCTGCTCAGCTGGGGAGCTCCTGACAGTTACTCCAGGCACATTTTCCCACCCCTCACATAACCCGTGTTCCACAGAGCTCATGGAGATGGTGAGAACATGCAGGTTCATGTGTATTTCCTGTGGGTGATAGGCTGGATGTGACTCTCCATGAAGGTCACCAATCTCTCTGTGGAGGGTGCTATTTGTGCTCATACCTGAGACATGGTAACACTGCTGGCCTGGATTGACTCCTGCATCCTTTGTGTGTGGATACACAGAGCCTTTGGAAACTCCACCGGATGTTAAAATACCTTACGCTGCAGCTCCAGTATCTGCTGCCTTGTTAAAGACTCCAGTCACATTTCATCTTCCTGAAGCTGACAATGACCTTTCTTCTCGAGAGTGTGAGTGAACTCAGCTATTCCTGCCTCCATCAGCTGCTCGGGTTTGTGTGTGCTCTCCTGTGCTGCCAGATTGTAACCCCTTTGCTACTCGTGTGAGACAGTATCTGCCTGGTGGAGGTTGTGGGGAATAATGTGACAGAGCACCCTCTGTGAACCCCTCCTCTTCTTCTGAGGTGGACACTTGTCTCCCTCTCGCAGCAGCTGTTGATTTGTGAGAGAATGAAGAATGTTAGAGGGTAATGCACATTCCAACATGTCCTGGAGACTGTTCCTAATCCAGAGCTCCATGTGACCAATGGAAGACACACAAGCACCAGGTTTTGGACTCAGCAGCAGAGTCTCTCCTGTGCCCATCCATTCACTCACTCACTCTCTCTGGATCCACAACCCATCTCACCATCAGCGATTGCCCACCCAGCCTCCAGGTCTCCCAGCTCCAGCACTGCATCTCCCATTGGCATAAGGATGACACAATCCAGACACTGTCACTCTTGGCTCCTTCTCTGACGCTGTGTGCCCTCTTCTACAAGCACATAAATTTCCATTGTTACTCACCCATCAAAGACACACACAAGCCTATGGTGCTGCCAGACTGACCATCATGGGACCACCAGGATGGTCACTCAGTGTCGGCAGTGCAGCAGTCATCTCTGACTGACCGGAACCCTTCACAGAGAGGCTGACATGTTCCTGAAGATTGATGCTGCTGTCTGGACATTGCCAGTGTCTGGGTGGAGATGTTCTTTCCACAATTCCTCTTTCATCCTTATTCACATATCAGCCTGTAAGTTTAACGCTCACCTTGTCAGAACATATCAGGTTATTGATCCTTTTGCCTCACTGCAGCCACGTGCTGCCTGCTCTGGCCCTCGGCAGTTTCTATCCAGCCTTGTTTCGGTTGATGTGACAGGTCTCGTCCTCCAGTCCTGACGGAACAAAACCTCCCTCCAAACCGATATAGCCTTGAGAATTTCCAGGGAAGTCTCAGCGAATTGGGTTTAATCTGCCTTCTGCCATTTCAGCTCTTTGTTCATTAACCAGGGCTCCCTCACTGCTCCCTTCAGAGCCTTTGAAAGTGCTGCTGGCTGCCTTTTAATCTGGTAAGAAGTCTCACAACACCAGGTTAAAGTCCAACAGGTTTATTTGGTAGCAAATACCATAAGCTTTCGGAGCGCTGCCCCTTCGTCAGATGGAGTGAAAATCTGTTCTCCAACAGTGCACAGAGACACAACATCAAGTTACAGAATACTAATTAGAATGCAAATCTCTACAGCCAGCCAGGTCTTAAAGGTACAGATAATGTGGGTGGAGGGAACATTAAACACAGGTTAAAGAGATGTGTATTGTCTCCAGACAGAACAGCTAGTAAGATCAGGGGGAAAGCTGTGGGGGTTACTGATAATGTGACATAAATCCAACATCCCGGTTTAGGCCGTCCTCATGTGTGCGTAACTTGGCTATCAGTTTCTGCTCAGCGACTCTGCGCTGTCGTGTGTCGTGAAGGCCGTCTTGGAGAACGCTTACCTGAAGATCCAAGGCTGAATACCTGTGACTGCTGAAGTGCTCCCCCACAGGAAGAGAACAGTCTTGCCTGGTGATTGTCGAGCGGTGTTCATTCATCCGTTGTCGTAGCGTCTGCATGGTTTCCCCAATGTACCATGCCTCGGGACATCCTTTCCTGCAGCGTATCAGGTAGACAACGTTGGCCGAGTTGCAAGAGTATGTACTGTGTACCTGGTAGATGGTGTTCTCACGTGAGATGATGGCATCCGTGTCGATGATCCGGCACGTCTTGCAGAGGTTGTTGTGGCAGGGTTGTGTGGTGTCATGGTCACTGTTCTCCTGAAGGCTGGGTAGTTTGCTGCGGACAATGATCTGTTTGAGGTTGCGTGGTTGTTTGAAGGCAAGAAGTGGGGGTGTGGGGATGGCCTTGGCGAGATGTTCGTCTTCATCAATGACATGTTGAAGGCTCCGTAGGAGATGCCGTAGCTTCTCCGCTCCGGGGAAGTACTGGACAACGAAGGGTACTCTGTCCACCGTGTCCCGTGTTTGTCTTCTGAGGAGGTCGGTGCGGTTTTTCGCTGTGGCGCGTCGGAACTGTTGATCAATGAGTCGAGCGCCATATCCTGTTCTTATGAGGGCATCTTTCAGCGTCTGAAGGTGTCTGTTGCGATCCTCCTCATCTGAGCAGATCCTGTGTATACGGAGGGCTTGTCCGTAGGGGATGGCTTCTTTTGCGTGTTTAGGGTGGAAGCTGGAGAAGTGGAGCATCGTGAGGTTATCCGTGGGCTTGCGGTACAGTGAGGTGCTGAGGTGACCGTCCTTAATGGAGATGCGTGTGTCCAAGAATGCAACCGATTCCGGAGAGTAGTCCATGGTGAGTCTGATGGTGGGATGGAACTTGTTGATGTCATCATGTAGTTGTTTCAGTGATTGCTCACCATGACTCCAAAGGAAGAAAATGTCATCTGTGTATCTAGTGTATAGCATCGGTTGAAGGCCCTGTGCGGTGAAGAAGTCTTGTTCGAACCTGTGCATGAAGATGTTGGCATATTGAGGTGCGAATTTTGTCCCCATGGCTGTTCCGTGTGTCTGGATGAAGAACTGGTTGTTGAAGGTGAAGATATTGTGGTCCAGGATGAAGCGGATGAGTTGTAAAACTGCATCTGGAAACTGGCAGTTGACGGCATTGAGTACTGAGGCCGTTGCAGCAATGCCATCATCGTGGGGGATGCTGGTGTAGAGTGCCGAGACATCCATTGTGACGAGGAGTGCTCCTGGTTCAACTGCTCAATGTGTGTTGAGTTTTTGTAGGAAGTCCGTAGTGTCGCGACAACAGCTGGGGTCCCGAGTGGACGGATTTCCCGAACCTGTCAGATATTTATGTGCCCGTTCTGGCAATAGTGTGGAGTTGGTTAGTTCAGTTGGTTCATGTCTCGAGTGTGATGTAGAATGATGCTAATGTTGAGGGTTTGGTCTTCGTACCGGCTGTGGGGTTCATGGAGTCACATCTCCATTATCTTCACAGAATTCTTACGGAGCACAATGAGGCCATTTGGCCCATCGTGTCTGCACCAGCTCACCAAATTAGCATTTGGAATTAGTGTCATTTTCCAGCCTTTTTCTCGTATCTTTTAATCTGGTGCCAGCATTGCCTGAATGGGGTCTTCCCCTGCAGCCAGTGGTTAAGCTCTGGAATGCACAGGGTTTTGGGGGAAGGTGGGGGAATGACACTTAGTGCTTTTCTCAATCGGAGAGTCAGTGCAGACACTGTGGGCCGAATGGCCTCCTCCTGCTCTGTAACAATTCAGTGATTCTGCCTGTGCTGCCCGAGTGGACGGATTTCCCGAACCTGTCAGATATTTATGTGCCCGTTCTGGCAATAGTGTGGAGTTGGTTAGTTCAGTTGGTTCATGTCTCGAGTGTGATGTAGAATGACGCTAATGTTGAGGGTTTGGTCTTCGTACCGGCTGTGGGGTTCATGGAGTCCCATCTCCTCCCTTTGCCTCACATTTACTAAGTTGTGTCCCTGAAGCTACATGTAACTAATTGTCTCGATTGGAGAGAAATATTAATATTTCACCGAGGACTATGGCTACTAACACTGTCCACACTGCAACATCACCAACTTCCAGTTGAAATGTCGATACATTTCCAACCATTATCTTCACAGAATTCTTACGGTGCACAATGAGGCCATTTGGCCCATCATGTCTGCACCAGCTCACCAAATTAGCATTTGGAATTTGTGTCATTTTCCAGCCTTTTTCTCGTATCCCCGTTCATTGTTTATATTCAAATAATCATCTAATTCCTTTTTGACTGCTTCGATGCAGCCTACCTCCACCACACTTCCAGACTGTACATTCCATACCCGAACCACTGGCATCGTGAAAAAGGTTTCTCCCTCATCATCTTCAACCCCACCACACACTCCATTCCTGAGCCACTGACCATCCCATGTCCCTCCCTGTGACTCAGGGAAAGGACATGCGAATCCTGTGCTCTTCCCTTTCACCATCATCCTTTTTGTCATTTAATCACTCCGGCACTTCCATTTTGTTCTTTCTTTGTCACCCGCCCATCCCCAGCTCCCGTCACTTAAAACAATTTAATTCACTGCTATTTCCAATTTCTAATTTTAGCGAATTGAACTGAAACTAAATATGTTTCTATCTTCACAGATATTGCCTGACCTGATGAGAGTTTCCAACATATTTTATTCATATTTCAGATTTACAGCATCAATATAATTTTGCCTTCTGTATCAACTGAAGTTGTGTTTCTTGAATGTCCCGCGCTGTACATTATTATTGTTCATGATCATATTTTTAAAAACACTGTGGATTTACCCTGATTCCTGTTATTTTTGACTCTCTGATCTCCAGTCTGTTTGGGAACAATCTCTCAGATTCTTGTGCCAAGGACCTGTTCTCTGCTCTCAGTACAAACCGCTCACTGATGGATCTGCATCTGGGTTGCAATAAACAGGGAGATTCCGGAGTGAAACTGCTGTCTGTGGCTCTGAAGAATCCGGACTGTAAAATACAGAAACTGGAGTAAGTAGCAGACTGTGTGAGATTGTGTTTATAATAACTGAATATTGAACAATATAATTTCACCACTGGTATTTGTATAAAAAACACTGCCCATTACTATTGGCGTCAGTTATGAATAAGGAAAATTGCTTTTCCTCTGACTCCTGTTGCTTCTCTCTCTGATCCCTGAGCAATGGGATGTCAGTCCCACAAATCCTTATGTTGAGGGAGTGGGGGAATAATATTACAGTGCACCCTCTGAGGTCCTCTCCTCCTCCTCAGATGCTCACAGCTCTCCCCGGACACAGCATCCATTGATTAGTGAAAGAGGGAGAGTGAGTGGATGACAGTAAATGGAGGACAGGACATGGTGGTGGAGTCTCACTGTTAGTAACAGATGTCAGTACAGTAGCGAGAGGTGAACTTAGTTCAAATGATCAAGATGCAGAATCAGTTTGGGTAGAGATGAGAATTAACAAAGTTAAAAGATCACTTGTGGGAATCATTTATAGACCCCTAACAATATTCAGACTGTCCGACTCCATACACAGGAAAAATAAGGGTCTTGTAAAAACATACTGCAATAATCACAGGTGATTTTAACATTCATGTACAAAGAAGAACAAAGAGCCATGCAGCACAGTTACAGGCCCTTCGGCCCACCAAGCCTGCAGCGACTCCTCATTCTTATTCAGACCCAGTACTTATTGCTCATACGTGGTTTCTATTCCTCTGTTTGTCTCCCGTTCATGTTTCTATCAAGACAAACCTTGAACATTGGGAACGTGCCTGCTTCCGTCAACTTCACTGGCTGTGCATTCGAGGCACCCACCACTCTCCAAGTGAAACCTTTCCCCGTAAGTCTCCTCTAAACTTTCCCCCTCTTGCCTTCAAACTGTCCCGTCTTGTAGTTGACCTTTCCACCCTGGGGAAAAGACTCCAACTATCAACCATATATCTGCCTCTGTCAGGTCACCCCTCAGCCTCCGTCTTTCCAGTGAAAACAATCAGAGTTTATTCAACTTCTCTTCATACCTTAACCAGACCAGGCAACATCCTTGTAAACCTTCTTTGCACCTTCTCCAAAGCAGCCACATCCTTCTCGTTGTCTGGCGATCAGCACTGCACGCAATATTCCATGTTGGGCCTAACTAAAGTTTAATACAGCTGTAACATAACTTGCCAACTTTTATACTTGATGCCCTGGCCAATGAAGCAAGCATGCTGCATGCCTTGTTGACCAAGTTATCCACCTGTGTTACCACTTTCAGGGATCAGTGGACAAGTACGCACAGATCCATCTGTATGTCAATGCTCCTGTTGTTTTTTTCAGACAGGGAAGTCTGGGGGACGACCATGTGGAGTTGTATCAAATTATAGAAATAAACCTTTCCCCTTTGTTTTAGGAGACAATAACCAGGGGCATAGATTTAAGGCATTGGGGAGGAGTTTCAGAGGAGAATGGAAGATGGCACAGTGGTTAGCATTGCTGCCTCACAACGTCAGGGCCCTTTGTTTAATTCTGGCCTCGGGTGACTGCCTGTGTGGAGCTTGCATGTCCCCCCCAATGTGTGCGTGTTTGCGTCAGGTACTCTGGTTTCCTCCCACAGTCCAAAGATGTGTAGGTTAGGTGGATCGACCATGTTAAATTATCATTTCGTGTCCAAAGATATGTAGTTTCAGTGGATTTGCCATGATAAATGTCCAGTGATAAGCAGTTGTGTGGGCCTGGCTTTTTCGGACAGTCAGTGCAGAGTCGATGAGGCAATTGGGCACCTTCTGCAGAGTGGGGATTCTATGGTTCTGTAGAAAAGCTTTTTCACCCAGAGGGTGGTGGGAATCTGGATCTCACTGTCTGAAAGGGTGGTGGAGTCAGGAACACTCGCAACATTTAAGAAGCATTCAGACAAGCACTTGAAATGCCGCAGCAGACAACGCTATGGAGCAAGTGCTGGAAATGGATTAGAATAGATTGCTGCTTGATGGCTGACACAGACAAGATGGGCCGAAGGGCCTCTTTCTGTGCTGAAAAACTCTATAAAGGCCCAGGGGTTGGAAGTTACGAACCAGAACCTGAATTTTCACTGATTCCTGTCATTTCTCTCTCTCTGATCCCAATGCAGTGGAATGTCAATCACGTTGATTTTTTGTGCCCTGGGTGTCGGGGAATAATGTGACGGTGACTCTATGAGGACCCGTTCACATGCTTACAGGGGGACACACGTCACCCAGTCACACAGTCCTTGATTTGTGAGGAAGAGTAAAGAGTGAATGGAGGCAATTGTTAAGATGCAGACCAGAAACTCCAAGGTGTTTTGTAAAGTTAGCCTGGACACTTGGTTTTATATTTTATTTTGGCATTGATGAACATGAGGTGTTTCACTCCAGGTATGAATCAAGTGACCCACTAGGATGCTTTTATCAAACACAGTTTATTTAAGAATGCAGTTCGAATCTAAAAACAAGAATTAGCATAGCCTTCACCAATTGCAAGACTTAAACATGACACAGTATAACTCTTAACAGCTCGCTATCTCTGTTGTTCCAATATAAAGCAATACCCACAGACATACACCCTTCTCCAACATTAGTTAGCACAAAAACAAGTAAGCTCACGTGATGCCGATTTCCAGCTTTTTACCACTTTCGGAGAGCCAACAGACAATTGTTTTCAGAGACGGATGTCGCCTCCGAACAGTCCGACCGCAGAGAGGTAACCCCAGTCTCTGACAGCTTCCAACACAGCAACACTTGAACAGCAAACACTCCAACTTCAGAGAGGGAAACAGCACTGCTGTTTGTCTTAACTTCAAGCATCTTCTCAAAGCAGAATTGAAACTAGAATGTTCTGTGAAAAATAGCTGTTCCTCAGTCACATGACATAACCTGTCAATCACCCGCAATCAAGCTCTACTCTGCCATCCCAGGGGAACACTGAAACAACAGAACACTGCATTAGTTCAGATTAAAATCAACATGATGTCAATTATACTGCTTCAGTAACAATAAAGGAAACCGGCTACAGATAGCACGGTGCCGACAACATAACCTGCAGAGAAACATGATTAAAATACAAACTAGAAGCAGGAGTTAGCCATTCGGCCCTTCGAGCCTGATCCACCATTCATTTTGTTCATGGCTGATCATCGAATTCAATATCCTTCAATGTTCAGTATATTTCTTCAAGGCATAGTTTGTAACAAAATGTACATTCCAACACGTCCTTCAGCCGGTTCCATGTGACCAGTGATGGGCACACAAGCTCTATGTGTTGCAGGCACCAGAGAGTCTCCTGTGTCCATCCATTGTTCCTCTCCCATCAAAGACACAAGCCTATGCTGGTGAGAACCTGACTGACCATCATGTCTACACAGGGAAAGCCTCTTGCCGGTGACCATCCCATTCTCCCAGTGCTAGAGTTATCTGACTAACCAGAACTCTGCAGAGAGAGGCTGACATGTCTCTGACAGTCGATGCTGCTGTCTGAGCATTGCCTGTGTCTGTGTGGGGGATGGCTTTTCTACCATTTCACTTTCATTCTCATTCGACCCCATATGCCTCAGATTATATGCTATAAGTTGCTTCACCACCTTGTCAGAACTTGGCAAGTTATTCATCCTTTTGCCTCATGCAACCATATAACCCACGCCTACTCAGGTCTCCAGTAATCTCCATCCCGATATACTTGGGTTGATGTGGCAGATACTGTCCAGTGCTGAGAGAACAGAAATTTGCTCCAAACTCAGGTAGCCTTGGGGAAGAGTACCAAGTGTTGCCAAGTGCAGCATTGAATTGAGCTTAACCTTTCTCCTCCCATTCCAGCCCTGTGTTCTTAACCAGGTCTTCCTCACTGGTCTCTCCAGAGCTGCTGCCTATCAAAGTGCTGCCGGTGCCAGCATTGCCTGAACCGGGACTTCCCCTGCAGCGAGTGGTTAAGGGCTGGAGTTCACTGTCTGGGAGTGTGGTGGAGACACGTTCAGTTGAAAATTTCCAAAGGGAATTGGATTATTATCTGAAAAGGAAGAATGTGCAGGGTTACGGGGAGAATTTGGGGGAATGACACTTAGTAAATTGCTCATTCAGAGAGTCAGTGCAGACAGCATGGGCCGAATGGTCTCCTTCTGCTCTGTAACAATTCTCTGATTCTACCTGAGAGAGATACCAATGGCCCTTTGTGGACACTGGCTAAATTACCTCACCCTGTTGACACTGCAACATCAGCAGCTTCCAGTGAAAATCTTGATACATTTCCAACCATTATCTTCACAGAATTATTGCGGAGCACCACGAGGCGAAATGTGTCTGCACCGGCTCACCAAACTAGGATTAGGAATTTGTCTCATTCTACTGCCTTCTCCTCGTATCTTTGCACATTGTTTCATTCGCATGTTCATCAACTGTCCTCTGTTATGCCTCTAATCAGCCTGCCTCCACCACACTTCCAGACTGTACATTCCAGACCCGTGCCACTGGCATCGTGAAAAAGGTTTCTCTCTCATCATCTTCAACCCCACCACACACTCCATTCCTGAGCCACTGACCATCCCGTGTCCCTCCCTGTGACTCAGGGTAAGGACATGGGAATCCTGTGCTCTTCCCTTTCATCATCATCCTTTTTGTCATTTAATCACTCCGGCACTTCCATTTTGTTCTTTCCTTGTCACCTGCCCATCCCCAGCTCCCTGTCACTTAAAACAATTTAATTCACTGCTACTCCCAAGTTTTAATTTTAGCTAATTGAACTGAAACTAAATCTGTTTCTCTCTTCACAGATATTGCCTGTCCTGCTGAGATTTTCCACATATTTTATTCATATTTCAGACTTACAGCATCAATATAATTTTGCCTTCTGTATCAACTGAAGTTGTGTTTCTTGAATGTCCCGCGCTGTACATTATTATTGTTAATGATCTTACTCTTAAAAACACTGTGGATTTACCCTGATTCCTGTTATTTTTCTCTCTCTTATCTCCAGTCTCTATGGTAACAATCTCACAGATTCTTCTGCCGAGGACCTGGTCTCTGCTCTCAGTACAAACCGCTCACTGATACATCTGTATCTGGGTTACAATAAACTGGGAGATTCCGGAGTGAAACTGCTGTCTGTGGCTCTGAGGAATCCGAACTGTAAAATACAGAAACTGTGGTAAGTAGCAGACTGTGTGAGATTGTGTTTATAATAACTGAATATTCAACAATATAATTTCACCACTGGTATTTGTATAAAAAACACTGCCCATTACTATTGGCGTCAGTTATGAATAAGGAAAATTGCTTTTCCTCTGACTCCTGTTGCTTCTCTCTGTGATCCCTGAGCAATGGGATGTCAGTCCCACAGATCCTTATATCGAGGGTGTGGGGCAATAATGTTATGGTTCACCCTCTGAGGTCCTCTCCTCCTCCTCAGATGTGCACAGCTTTCCCCGGACACAGCATCCATTGATTAGTGAAAGGGGGAGAGTGAGTGGATGACAGTAAATGGAGGACAGAACATGGTGGTGGAGTCTCGCTGTTAGTAACAGATGTCAGTACAGTAGCGAGAGGTGAACTTAGTTCCAATGATCAAGATGCAGAATCAGTTTGGATAGAGATAAGATTTAGCAAAGTTAAAAGTTCACTTTTGGCAATCATTGATAGGCTCCTAACAACAGTCACAATCTCCGACACAATACACAGGAAAAATAATGGGGTCTTGTAAAAACATATTGCAATAACCACGGGTGACTTTAATCTTCATATACAAAGAAGATCAAAGAACCGCACTGCACAGTAACAGGCCCTTCAGCCCACCAAGCCTGTGGCGACTCCTAACCCTTATTCAGACCCAGAACATACTGCCAATTTGCGGTTTCTATTCCTCTGTTTGTCTCTTGTTCATGTGTCTACCAAGATGCACCTTGGACATTGGAAACATGCCTGCTTCTGCCACCTCCATTGACAGTGCCTTCGAGGCACCCACCACCCTCTGGGTAAAAACTTACCTCACACACCTCCCTCCAAACTTTGCTCCTCTAACCTTCAACCTGTGCCCTCTTGTAGTTGACCATTCCACCCTGGAGAAAAGTCTCTGACTATCCACCATATTGATGCTTCTCATAATTGTGGATACCTCCATCAGGTCACCCCTCAGCCTCCCCTTTTTGTAGTGAAACAATCTGTGTTTATACATCGTCTCCTCATAACCTAACCGTCCTTGACCAGGCTACATTCTGGTAACCCTTCCTTGTACCCTCTCCAAAGCATCCACATCATTCTGGTAGTGTTGCGAACTGCAAGCAATATTCAAATGTGGCCAACTGAAGTTTCATACAGCTGTAACATAACTTGACAACTTTTATAATCGATGCCCCGGTCGATGAAGACAAGCATGCTGTCTGCCTTCTTGACCACCTCATCCACCTGTGTTGCTACTTTCAGGGATCTATAGACTTGTACACACAGATCCCTCTGTAGGTCAATGCTCCTGTGGCTTCTTCCATTTACTGTATAAATCGCTCAGATTGTCAAAAGTTGAAAAGAAGATTCGTTCACAGAATGTATTCAAGCAATTTCTTGGAGAAGCATGTTCCAGTGCCAATCACACAACAAGCTGTTTAAGACATGGTGATGTGCAAATGTGTGGCGTTTCCAACAAAAATACATTCCTTTCATTTGAAAAACAGCAGCATAAGTGTTCCAGCCGTTGCTAATTCAAGGACTGTATTAGATTAAGTGAAGATGTGGCACCGGGGTTGGCACTGCTGCCTCACAGCGTCAGATTCCCGGATTCATTCCAGCTTTGGACTACTGTCTGTGGAGTTTTCACGTTCTCCCCGTGTCTGTGTGGGTTTCCTTCGGCTGCTCCTGTTTCCTCCCATAGTCCAAAAAAACTGTGTAGGTTAGGTGGATTGGCCATGCTAAATTGCCCGTTAGTGTCCAAGATGTGTAGGTTAGGTGGATTAGCGGCGTAAATATGTGGGGTTACGGGAAACCGGGCAACTGCAGATCTATTAGTCTGACATTGATGGTATGGAAATCCTATAGTAATCTGTAATGAAGGAAGAGATAACAGAACACTTCGAAATTAATGGCAGGATTAGACAGGGCCAACATGGATTTATGAAAGGCTGGCACGGTGAGACAGTGGTTAACATTGTTGCATCCCAGCCAGGGGCCCGGGTTCAATTCCAGCCTTGGGTGACTGTGTGGAGTTCCTACATTCTCCCCGTGTCTGCGTGTGTTTCCTCTGGGTGCTCCGGTTTCCTCCCACACTCCAAAGATATGGATGGTAGATGGAGTGGCCATGGTAAAATTGCCCTTCGTGTCCCAAGGTATGTAGGTTAGGTGGATTAGCCCGAGTAAATTTGTGAGTTTATGGGGAGCGGACCTTGGTAAGTTACTCTGTCAGTGTGTCTCGATGGGCCGAATGACGATTCCTACACTAGGGATTCTATAGTTGCATGATTCACAAACAAGAGGTTATTAAATAAAATTGGAGCACGTGGTATTGGGAGGAATATACCAGCATGGATTGAGAACTGATCAATGGACAGAAACAAGGAGTTGGAATAAATGGGTTACTTTTGGGCTGGCAGCCTCTAACTATTGGAGTACGGCAGCGATCAGTGTTTGGGTCTCAGCTATTCAGAATCTATATGAATGATATGGATGTGGGGATCAAATATAATATTTCCAAATTTGCGAATAATGGAAAACTAGGTGAAAATCTGAATTGTGAGGAGGATGCAAAGATGTTTCAAGGGGATGTGGAGAGGCTCAGGGAGCGGCCAAAGGATTGCCAGCTGGATGACAAGGTGGAAAAATGTGAGGTTATCTAATTTGTAGAAAAAACAGAAATTAAGATAATTCCAAAGATATTTTGATGTCCTTGTTCATGAGGCACTGAAAGCTAAGATGTGAACAATTAAGATAACAAATGGTATATTAGCCATTATTCTAAGAAGATTTGAGTTGAGGGAAAAGATGTCTTCCTGCAATTATATGGAGCCTTGCTGAGACCAACCTGGACTATTGAGTACAGTTTTGGTCTCCTGCCCGAAGCAAAGATGTACTTGGCATGTAAAGAAGGGTCACTTTCAAACCTACACTATTTTACGGGGTTCAATAGGCCAGATGTAGAAAGGATGTTTCCCCCTTGCTGGAGGGTCTGAAACCTGGGACACAGTCTGAGAATAAGGGGCAGTTATTTAGGCTGAGATGAGGGGTATTTGTTTCCCATTAGAATGCTGGTGAATCAAGGAATGCAGGGATAATTCTGGAAATGGTGTTGAAGCAGAGGATCAGCCATGGTCACATTGAATGATGGAGTGGATTTGAAGGACAGAATGGATGACTCCTGCTCCTGTTTCTTAATGTTCTTATTGCAATAGGAATGGAAGGTAAGAGTAAGAAGGTTTTGCTGCAGCTTTACACGACCTTCATTAGATCACAACTGGAGTAATGTGTATAATGTTGAGCTCTTTACTTAAAAAAGGATAGAATTGTATCAGAACCAGTTCAGAGAAAGTTCACTCGGCTGATTCCTGGGATGGAGAGGTTTATTTTACGAGGAAAATTTGAGCAGATTGGAGCAATATCTACGACAGTTCAGAAGATTAAAAGGTGATCGCATTGAGGGGATGAGACAGGGTGGTTGCTGAGAGGCTGTTTCTTCTTGTAAGAGAGACCAGAACAAGGGGACAGATTTTAAAATGTAATTGTCAGTCCCTTAAGACTGAGATGAGGAGAAATTTATTTTTTAGATGGTGGCTGGTCAGTGGAATTCTCTTCGCTGGAGACTAGTGGCGGCAGAGTCATTGAATATATTCAAGGCTGAGTTAAGAATGATTTTGGATTGAGAAGCGAATCAAGGGTTACGGGGGAGCGACAGGGAAAAGAGTTGAGACTATAATTAGATCAGCTGTGATGGAGTATGCTCGAAGGGCTGAATGACCTTCTGCTGCTCCTAGGTATTTTGTTCTTAGAAACATAGAATAGAAACATAGAAAAACTACAGCACAAACAGGCCCTTCGGCCCCACAAGTTGTGCCGAACAGATCCCTACCTGAGCAACCGGGAGGAGCCCCTCTGGGGGGGGGGGGGAGGGGGGGGGCACAAGCCTTGCTCTGCTTTCTGACATTTCAGCCCCTCATTCAATAAGCAGAGCTCCCTCGCTGCCCCCTCCAGAGCTGCTGTGTTTGAAAGTCCTGCTGGCTGCCTTTGGAGATGGTGCCAGCATTGCCTGAACCGGGACTGCCCCTTGCCCAGGCTGCCTCAGTGGGCAGCTCCCCCTGCCTGCCAGCCGTTAATTGTCCCCCTCTGACAATATCACCTTCATAACTCTGCCTATCCTGCCCACACGGACACACCACCCATTTCCAATCCCCATGTTGGGACTTCAGAGCTTCAGGTAAAATCACAGCCATTATCTTCAACCTCACCACAAACTGCATTCCCAAACCACTGACCATCCCATGTCCCTCCCGAGCCACTCCGAGTGGGGACATGTTGATCCTGTAATTATGGTCCTGTCCCATCATCACTTTTATCATTTAATCACTCCTGTAATTCCAGTTTGTCCTTTCTTTGTTTCTTCCCCAGCCACCCACCGCTGTCACTTCAAACCTGTCAATTCACTGCCCGTTCCCAGTTCCAATGGAAGCTCAAACTTTACCCCTGTTTCTCTCTTCACATGTATTTAGCTAACCTGCTGAGCATTTCCAGTTTATTTATATTTCATTTTCAGCATTGAGTATTTCCTCATTCTACAGACATGCAGGTTGTGTTTTTGGAATGTCTGATTGTTTATTTATTTAATTAGTCAGCTAGTGTGTGTATTTTTTTGGCCTTTACTTTAACAGCAGTTTTTCAAGTTTAAAGTGAAAACTAGAAGTGGGCAGCAAAGGAGTCTGGGAAGGGTTTTTATTTTAACTTTAAAAGTCAGTTACCTGGGAGGTTTCCCCTCAGTAGTAGTTTTTTTTTTTCTCTCGGGCCCCTCGCCCTATAAATTGGTGCAGAGGAGATACCCGATCCTCTACACTGGTAGAGGATCCCACCCTTCCATCCTCCTCTAACCTAATTATAAGTGTGGGGAAGTTTTTTGTTTTCTTTTTTTCTTGCTGGTAATGGCTTCAGGGATGGCAGTTCAGGCAGTATGCTGCATCTCCTGTGGGATGTATGTGGTGAGGAAATCCAGTAGTGTTTCAGGAGATTTTAGTTGTAAGAAGTGCATTAGATTGCAGCTTCTGGAGGAGCGTGTAAAGGAGCTGGAGGGGGAGGTAGAGGAACTCCGCATAATTCGGGAGGCGGAGGTGGAAGTTGATAGGAGTTATAGAGAAATAGTAACTCCTAGAAATGAGGCTTGGGTCAATGCCAGGAGGAGGGGTAAGAAGCAATCGGGAAGACAATCCCCTGGGGCGGTTCCCCTCCATAATAGGTTTTCGGTGCTGGAGGCTACAGTTGAGGAGGAATCAACTGAGCATAGAGAGCAGATCTCTGGGGGTGAGCCGAGTGAGAAAGCTCAGGTGGTTAGGGGCTGTAAAAGACTGGGCCTTGTGATTGGGGACTCCACAATTAAGGGGACAGATAGGAGGGTTGGAACTAAAGGTAGGGACTCAGGGTTGGTGTGTTGCCTACCAGGGGCTGGGGTCCGGGATGTGTCTGACAGGGTATTCAGGACTCTTAGGGGGGAGGGAGATAAACCACAAGTTATTGTACATGTGGGGACACACGACATAGGGAGGATAGGGGAAGGGGATATTAGGCAGGGATTTATGGAGTTGGGGTGGAAACTAAAGGCCAAGACTGACAGAGTGGTTATCTCTGGACTCTTGCCTGTACCACGGGATAGTTTAGAGAGGAATAGGGAGAGGGAAGGTTTGAATTCATGGCTGAGGGGATGGTGCAGGAGGGAGGGGTTCAGGTACTTAAGCAATTGGGGCTCGTACTGGGGAAGGTGTGACCTCTATGAGAAGGATGGTCTACACCTTAATCAGAAGGGGACCAATATCCTGGGGGGTAAATTTGCTAAGGCCATGCAGGGAGGTTTAAACTGATTCGGGGGGGGGGAGGGATCCTGAGTAGTGGGGCTGAAAGTGAGGGATGCATGGATGGGGACTGCAATGCACGGCATTGCAGAGGTGGGGTGGAGCAGGGTTTGAAATGTGTATACTTCAATGCCAGGAGTATTCGCAATAAAGTGGGTGAACTTGCAGCGTGGATCAGTACCTGGGACTTCGATGTTGTGGCTATTTCAGAGACATGGATAGAGCAGGGGCAGGAATGGATGCTGCAGGTCCCGGGGTTCAAATGTTTTAGTCGAAGTAGGGAAGGAGGTAGAAGAGGGGGAGGGGTAGCATTATTGGTCAGAGATTGTATCACAGTGTCAGAGAGGAGGTTTGATGAGGACTTATCTGTTGAGGTAGTATGGGCGGAGATTAGAAATAGGAGAGGAGAGGTCACCCTGTTGGGAGTCTTTTATAGACCTCCTAAAAGTTCTAGAGAGGTTGAGGAAAGGATTGCGGAGTCAATCCTGCTTAGGAGTGAAAGTAATAGGGCAATTGTTATGGGGGATTTTAACTTGACTAATATTGACTGGAATTGTTATAGCTCTAGCTCGTTAGAGGGGTCAGTTTTTGTTCAAAGCGTGCAGGAAGGTTTTTTGACTCAGTATGTAGACAGGCCAACTAGAGGTGAGGCTATATTGGATCTGGTGCTGGGAAATGAGCCAGACCAGGTGCTAGACTTGGAAGTTGGTGTGCATTTTGGTGATAGTGACCACAATTCGGTTACGTTCACCTTAGTGATGGAAAGGGATAGGCATGAACCTCGGGCCAGTGGGTTTAGCTGGGGGAAGGGTAATTATGAGGCTATTAGGAGAGAATTAGGAAACATAGGTTGGACTAGGAGATTACAGGGACTGGGAACGTCCGACATGTGGAGTTTTTTCAAGGAGCAGCTACTGCGAGTCTGTGATAGGTATGTCCCTGTCAGGCAAGGAGGAATTGGTAGGGCTAGGGAACCGTGGTGCACCAAAAAAGTTTCTTTGTTGGTTAAAAAGAAAAAGGAGGCTTATGTTCGGATGAGACGTGAGCACTCGGGTAGTGCACTAGAAAGCTTTAGATTGGCTAAGAGGGAGTTGAAGAGCGAGCTTAGAAGGGCTAAAAGGGGACATGAGAAGACTTTGGCGGATAGGGTTAAAGAGAATCCTAAGGCGTTCTATAGGTATGTCAAGAACAGAAGGTTGGTCAGGGCAAGTTTAGGGCCAGTTATAGATGGCAGAGGGAAGTTATGTGTGGAACCGGAGGAGATTGGTGAAGCATTGAACCAATATTTCTCTTCGGTGTTCACGCAAGGGGACATGAATATAGCTGAGGAGGACACTGGGTTGCAAGGGAGTAGAATAGACAGTATTACAGTTGATAAGGAGGATGTGCAGGATATTCTGGAGGGTCTGAAAATAGATAAATCCCCTGGTCCGGATGGGATTTATCCAAGGATTCTCTGGGAGGCAAGAGAAGTGATTGCAGCGCCTCTGGCTCTGATCTTCAGGTCGTTGTTGGCCTCTGGTATAGTACCAGAAGATTGGAGGTTAGCGAATGTTGTCCCATTGTTTAAGAAGGGGAACAGAGACTTCCCCGGGAATTATAGACCGGTGAGTCTCACTTCTGTTGTCGGCAAGATGTTGGAAAAAATTATAAGGGATAGGATTTATAGTTATTTGGAGAGTAATGAATTGATAGGTGATAGTCAGCATGGTTTTGTGGCAGGTAGGTCGTGCCTTACTAACCTTATTGAGTTTTTTGAGAAAGTGACCAAGGAGGTGGATGGGGGCAAGGCAGTGGACGTGGTATATATGGATTTTAGTAAGGCGTTTGATAAGGTTCACCATGGTAGGCTTCTGCAGAAAATGCAGATGTATGGGATTGGGGGTGATCTAGGAAATTGGATCAGGAATTGGCTAGCGGATAGGAAACAGAGGGTGGTGGTTGATAGTAAATATTCATCATGGAGTGCGGTTACAAGTGGTGTACCTCAGGGATCTGTTTTGGGGCCACTGCTGTTTGTAATATTTATTAATGATCTGGATGAGGGTATAGTTGGGTGGATTAGCAAATTTGCTGATGACACCAAAGTCGGTGGTGTGGTAGACAGTGAGGAAGGGTGTCGTAGTTTGCAGGAAGACTTAGACAGGTTGCAAAGTTGGGCCGAGAGGTGGCGGATGGAGTTTAATGCGGAGAAGTGTGAGGTAATTCACTTTGGTAGGAATAACAGTTGTGTTGAGTATAGGGCTAACGGGAGGACTTTGAATAGTGTGGAGGAGCAGAGGGATCTAGGTGTATGTGTGCATAGATCCCTGAAAGTTGGGAATCAAGTAGATAAGGTTGTTAAGAAGGCATATGGTGTCTTGGCGTTTATTGGTAGGGGGATTGAATTTAGGAGTCGTAGCGTTATGTTGCAACTGTACACAACTCTGGTGCGGCCGCACTTGGAGTACTGTGTGCAGTTCTGGTCCCCACATTACAGGAAGGATGTGGAGGCTTTGGAGAGGGTGCAGAGGAGGTTTACCAGGATGTTGCCTGGTATGGAGGGGAGATCCTATGAGGAGAGGCTGAGGGATTTGGGATTGTTTTCGCTGGAAAGGCGGCGGCTAAGAGGGGATCTTATTGAAACATATAAGATGATTAGAGGTTTAGATAGGGTGGATAGTGATAGCCTTTTTCCTCTGATGGAGAAATCCAGCACGAGGGGGCATGGCTTTAAATTGAGGGGGGGTAGTTATAGAACCGATGTCAGGGGTAGGTTCTTTACCCAGAGGGTGGTGAGGGATTGGAATGCCCTGCCAGCATCAGTAGTAAATGCGCCTAGTTTGGGGGCGTTTAAGAGATCCGTAGATAGGTTCATGGACGAAAAGAAATTGGTTTAGGTTGGAGGGTCACAGTTTTTTTTTAACTGGTCGGTGCAACATCGTGGGCCGAAGGGCCTGTTCTGCGCTGTAATGTTCTATGTTCTATGTTCTATGATACAATACATTATTATTGTTATTAACAGTATTATTTAAAACACTGGGGATTGAGCCTCATTCCTGTTATCTCTCTCTCTGGTCTCCAGTATCGGTGATAACGCTCTCACAGATTCCATAAGACCATAAGACATAGGAGCGGAAGTAAGGCCATTCGGCCCATCGAGTCCACTCCACCATTCAATCATGGTTGATTTCAACTCCATTTACCCGCTCTCTCCCCATAGCCCTTCTTGTGCTGAGGATCTCGCCTCCGCTCTCTGTACAAACCAGTCACTGAGGATTCTATACCTGATAACAACCTCCTTCACAGATCAATCTATCCCTGCTCTCCGTCGCCTCATACTGACCTGCAGGAGCCTGGAGGAGATAGAGTAAGTGTTTGTGTTAACTTTTAGTGTAACAATTAAAATATAAATGGATTTAAAGTATAAATGGGCCTGAATCTTCCAAGCAGCAGCAATGATAAGCAGATTGTCGGTATGTGTGAAAATTCTCCCAACCTGATACTGCTGCATATTTCTCCCAGAATCTTCAGCACTGCGACACCGGGAGCTCCATCAGAGCAGACAAGAGTCGGGGAAGAGAGAGCACACACCCTATTTACAGCACAGTGAACCCGGGGAGCTCCATCAGAGCAGACAAGAGTCGAGGAAGAGAGAGCACACACCCTATTTACAGCAGTGACTCCAGGGAGCTCCACCAGAGCAGACAAGAGTCGGGGAAGAGACAGCACACACCCTATTTACAGCAGTGACTCCAGGGAGCTCCACCAGAGCAGAGTTGGGGAAGAGAGAGAGCAGACACCCTGTTTACAGCACAGTGACCCCGGCGATCTCCATCACAGCAGAGTGGAGTCGCGGTAGAGTGAGCACACCTTATTTACAGCACAGTGACCCCGGCGATCTCCATCAGGGCAGAGTGGAGTCGTGATAGAGCGATCACACCTTATTTACAGCACAGTGACCCCGGGGATCTCCATAAGTGTTAGTTGATTGTGGGAGTGAATGGGTTGGTGTGTCGCTGGATGAATGGTTAGTCAGGGAGCTGGGGAGAGGTTCAAGGATTAGTTCTGGGTGTCGGGAGGGTGGTCGAGTTGTATTGTGTTGGGTTGGAGGGTTACTCAGCAGTTTGGATGGTGGCTGGGAGTTGGTAATGTTGTTGGGTGTCTAGTTAGATTTGGTTGCGTGGTCGGGGGTTGGGATTGGTTAATAGCTTTGGAGAGTAGTGGGTTGGGGTTGGTTCTTGAATAATCAGTTTAAGTCAGAGATATAGTCAAGAATGTATTCAAGAGGCAGCTGCATATAGCACTTAGGGCGAACAGGATCAAAGGTTATGGGGAGAAAGCAGGATGAGGCTTTTGAGTTGGACGATCAGCCATGATTGTGATGGATGGTGGATTTGGCTTAAAGGGCCAAATGGCCGCCTCCTGCTCCTATCTTCCATGTTTCTATGTCAGGTCAGGAGAAGTTGGGACGGATGAGGCCAAGTTGGGAGGTTTAGTCAGATTTGTTCAAGGGCTAGTGGGAGGTAGTCGGGCTGGAGGGGAGGGAGAGATGATTTACGGGAGTGACAGCCTGTCAGGGGGAGATACCAGCAGTAGCCAGGCCTGTGACACCACAGCTGGTTCTGCTGTGGGACAGGGTCGGGCAAAGAGCAAGCGAGCAGTAGTAATAGGGGATTCGCTAGTTAGAGGCACAGACAGGCGTTTCTGTGGCAGCAATCGAGACCCCAGGATGGTGTGTTGCCTCCCTGGTGCCAGGGCCAAGGACGTCTCTGAGCGATTGCAGGACATTCTTAAGGGGGAGGGTGAACAGCCAGTGGTCGTTGTACTTATTGGTACCAACGACATAGGTAGGAAAAGGGATGAGGTCCTGAAATGTGAATACAGAGAGTTAGGCAGAAAGCTAACGTGTAGGACCTCGAAGGTAGTAATTTCAGGACTACTATCGGTACCATGTGCTAGTGAGAGTAGGAATAGGAGGATTAGGCTGATGAAAGACTGGCTTGAGAGCTGGTGCAGGGGGCAGGGATTTAGATTTTTGGATCATTGGGATCTTTTCTGGGGAAGGGCTGATCTGTTCAAGAGGGATGGGTTACATTTGAACTGGAGGGGGACTAACATCCTGGCGAGGAGATTTGCTCGAGCAGCTCGGGAGCGTTTAAACTAGTTTGGCAGAGGGGTGGGATCCAAAGCAGGAGGGAGACAGAAGAGAAGTTTGAGGACAGCACGGAAGTTAAAGAGAGCACATTAATTAGAAAAGGCAGTGTCAGTAATCCTAGTACCAGACACATCAGACAGAAGCAAGACAGAGAGCAAGGGAAGTCCAGATTAAACTGCATTTATTTCAATGCAAGAGGCCTGACGGGCAAGGCAGATGAACTCAGGGCATTGATGGGTACGTGGGACTGGGATATTAGAGCAATTACTGAAACATGGCTAAGGGAGGGACAGGACTGGCAGCTTAATGTTCCAGGGTACAGATGCTATAGGAAAGATGGAACAGGAGGTAAGAGAGGAGGGGGAGTTGTACTTTTGATTAGGGAAAACATCACGACCGTACTGAGAGGGGATATATCCGAGGGTTCGGCCACTGAGTCTATATGGGTAGAACTGAGAAATAAGAAGGGGGAAATCACTTTGATAGGGTTGTACTATAGGCCCCCAAATAGTCCGCGGGAAATTGAGGAGCAAATATGTAAGGAGATGACAGATACCTCCAAGAAAAATAGGGCGGTAATAGTCGGAGATTTTAATTTTCCCAACATTGACTGGGACAGCCATAGTATTAGAGGGTTGGATGGAGAGAAATTTGTTGAGTGTATTCAGGAGGAATTACTCATTCAGTATGTGGATGGCCCGACTAGAGAGGGGGCAAAACTTGACCTCCTCTTGGGAAATAAGGAAGGGCAGGTGACAGAAGTGTGAGTGAGGGATTACTTTCGGACTAGTGACCATAATTCTATTTGTTTTAAGATAACTCTGGAGAATTATCGGTCTGTCCCAAAAGTTACTATTCTAAATTGGGGCAAGGCCAATTTTGATGGTATCAGGCAGGAAGTTTCAAAAGTTAATTGGGGGGGGGGTCTGTGGGAAGGAAGAGGGATGTTTGGTAAATGGCACGCTTTCAAAAGTGTGTTAACCAGGATTCAGGGTAAACACATTCCTCTGAGAGTGAAGGGCAAGGCTGGCAGAAGTCAGGAACCCTGGATGACTCGGGATATTGAGGCCCTGGTCACGAAGAAGAAAGAGGCACATGACGTGCATAGGCAGCTGGGATCAAGTGAATCTCTTGATGAGTACAGGGGGTGTAGGAGTAGAGTTGAGAGAGAAATCAGGAGGGCAATAGGGGGACATGAGATTGTTTTGGCAGATAAGGCAAAGGAGAATCCAAAGAGCTTCTACAAATACATAAAGGACAAAAGAGTAACAAGGGGAGAGTAGGGGCTCTGAAAGATCAACAAGGTTTGCGGATCCACAAGAGATGGGTGAGATCCTAATTGAATATTTCTCATCAGTATTTACTGTTGAGAAAAGCATGGATGTTAGGGAACTTGGGGAAATAAATATTGATGTCTTGAGGAGTGTACATATTACAGAGAAGGAGGTGCTGGAAGTCTTAAAGTGCATCAAGGTAGATAAATCTGTGGAACCTGATGAGGTATATCCCAGGACGTTGTGGGAGGCTAGGGAGTAAATTTGAATCATCGATAGTCACGGGTGAGGTGCCTGAAGATTGGAGGGTGGCAAATGTTGTGCCTTTGTTTAAAAAGGGCTGCAGGGAAAAGCCTGGAAACTACAGGCCGGTGAGCCTCACATCTGTGGTGGGTAAATTGTTGGAAGGTATTTTTAGGGACAGGATCTACAGGCCTTTAGAGATGCAAGGACTGATTAGGGACAGTCGGTGTGGCTTTGTGAGTGGAAAATCATGTCTCAAAAATTTCATTGAGGTTTTTGAAGGGGTAACCAAGAAGGTCGATGAGGGCAGTGCAGTTGATGTTGTCTACATGGGCTTTAGCAAGGCCTTTGACAAGGTACTGCATGGTAGGTTGTTGCATAAAGTTAATTCTCACGGCATCCAGGGTGAGGTATCTACATGGATACAAAATTGGTTCCTTGACAGAAGCCAGAGGGTGGTTGTAGAGGATTGTTTTTCAAACTGGAGGCCTGTGACCAGCGGTGTGCCTCAGGGATCCGTGCTGGGCCCACTGTTATTTGTCATTTATATTAATGATATGGATGAGAATATAGGGGCATGGTTAGTAAGTTTGCAGATGACACCAAGATTGGTGGCATAGTGACAGTGAGGAAGGTTATCTCCAATTGCAGCGGCATCTTGATCAACTGGGCCAGTGGGCTGACGAATGGCAAATGGAGTTTAATTTAGACAAATGAGAGGTAATGCATTTTGGTAGATTGAACCAGGGCAGGACTTACTCAGTTAATGGTAGGGCGTTGGGGAGAGTTACAGAATAAAAAGATCTCTGGGTACAGGTTCATAGCTCCTTGAAAGTGGAGTCACAGGTGGACAGAGTGGTGAAGAAGGCATTCGGCATGCTTGGTTGCATTGGACAGAACATTGAATATAGGAGTTGGGACATCTTGTTAAAGTTGTACAAGACATTGGTAAGGCCACACTTGGAATACTGTGTACAGTTCTGGTCACCCTATTATAGAAAGGATATTAATAAACTAGAAAGGTACAGAAAAGATTTACTCGGACGCTACTGGGACTTGATGGATTGTGTTATAAGGAGAGGCTAATAGACTGGGACTTTTTTCCTTGGAGCGTATGGGGCTGAGGGATGACCTTACAGAGGTCTATAAAATAATGAGGGGCTTAGATCAGCTAGATAGCCAATATCTTTTCCCAAAGGTAGGGGAGTCTAAAACTAGAGGGCACAGGTTTAAGGTGAGAGGGGAGAGATACAAAAGTGTCCAGAGCGGCAATTTTTTCACACAGAGGGTGGTGAGTGTCTGGAACAAGCTGCCAGAGGTAGTAGTAGAGGCGGGTACAATTTTATATTTTAAAAAGCATTTAGCTAGTTACATGGGTACGATGGGTATAGATGGATATGGGCCAAATGCGGGCAATTGGGATTAGCTTCGGGGTTTAAAAAAAAAGGATGGCATGGACAAGATGGGCCGAAGGGCCTGTTTCCATGCTGTAAACCTCTGTGACCCTATGAGTGGGTCTAGTCAGATTGTGGGAGGTGTAGTATGGGGATCAGTGGGAAGTGATTGGAGGACTCCGTTGTGCTATTCAGGTACTAGCCCAGGTGGTGAGCTGTCTAACATTACCTGAGTAACTATCCAGGTAAACTTTGTGGCTCTGTCCCAAGTATCTGACTCTAACTGCAGCAGGGGAGTTCCCCAATAGTAGTTAATACCTCTGGGACAATTCCCAGGTAGATCAGTGCGTCAGGACATCCACAGGGTCCCAATGCTCATCTTCGGATGTGTGTCTGGTCTCTGGCGATCCAGAGACCAGAAGATTTGTCCCATTAACTCCAGTCTCCTGTTATTCACTCTGTTGTTCAATCTGTTTATTTCCTGTTTCATCTTTACTCTGTTTCAGGCTGCGGCAAAATCAGTTCAGTCCAAATGGGAAGAGACAGCTGCGGTCGCTGCGGGGATCCAGATGGGGAGTGAGTGTGTTCGTGTGAACATTTCAATCTATAAACATTACTGCTCCACCGGTTACAGTGAAATCCTGAATTGTGAAGATCTTCGACAGCTCCTTCCAAACCCTTCATTCCTGCCCCTCTCCCTCCCTATTCCATCAGCCCCTCCAGCCTGGCACTGATTTCCCTGCTTACCTGGTTTCCCAGCTGGAAAACTGTTGTAGTTTTAGTCTCCACATTGAAGGAAAGATTGCTGCAAACCATTGTTTAAGCAGCAATGTGTTGTCAGTGTTCTCAGCAACAGAGTCTTCAACCTCCTTTCAAAAGGGAGCAGCAGAGATAATTCTCCAGAGAGAGAACAGTGTGTGTGTGATTCTGACAGTACCCAGCAGAGGGCAGATTGGTCAATCTTGTCAGAGTTTGCTCTCTGTCTCTGTGAATGAATTAAAGGCTCCACCAGCCTCTCCTCAAAACCTCTTTCACTATCTGGTGATTAAAGTGACACAATGCCACCATCTGCTGGCAGCTCACAGCTACTGCAGGCGCTGCTCTCTGTGAGCCTCAGACAAGTTCAGTATGTCCCATGTCTGCATCTGGGAACCGGTTACTGCAGTGTGAATATTGAACAATATTGACAGGGATTGGAGTTTGCAGCAGGAACCCCGGCTGGTGAATTAACCCTTTTATCACCAGACACTGTACATGAACTCTGTTCCCTCATTCCCTATGGGAGATATTGTCTGGAGATTGTAGTTGGGGATGATCTCAGACTGTATTGTGTACATTTGGTGCAGTTATCAGACACTAATCCCATTCAGAATGGGAGTGGGTAAACTGTGCTGCACTCTGTAATTCCTGTGTCAGACATTGTCAGTGTTTAATCTTACACAATGGATCTTGCTCACGGTTCTTTTAACGTTTCCAAGATAATTGTCTGAATCTCACAGGCTGATTCTCTGAAAATTGGAAACACAAACATTTTGAGACACAATTACCACCTTTAATCACATTTTGTCCGTGTTCAAACAGAAAATAATTTCCAAACAAACTATTCCCCTTTTGCAGCTCTTGCTTTACAATTCCAGGTTTCGGTGATACAGAGAGCAGCTCCATTGGAATCCAAATGCTCTCGTTCCACTCGCCCCCAGTTTACCCTGCCAATTATCAACCTCAACAAAAGTTCCCACATATTTATCTGGGATAGTTTCAGTGTTGACTCTGGTGAAGCAGGGTTTCCATTCCTTAACCTACAACACACACACACGGTAAATGTTACTGCAATTATTTCTGGAACTGTTAAAATCCCGAATGCACAGGTTGTTTAAAGTGATTCCAATCCAAAGGTGGAATGTGTTTCTGATTTATAATCTGAATCACACAGACACACTGACATTCCCACACAAAAACAAACAATCATAAGCACAATCTCACACACACGCTCACAGAGAGAGACACACAGAGAGGCACAATCATGGAAACCAACATACAGACACATAATCATACACATACACACATCTGTGCATCCTACACACATCCCTCCAGACGCACACAAAGACACAAACTGACACCCCCACACTCATTCACACACTGACAAACTCACACACATGCTCACGGGCACAGATACACACTCACAAACACACGCATACAAACCCAGACACTTCCACACTCTTACCCACGTACTGACACACAGAGAGAAACACAGAATCTCTCTTAAATACACACCCATACACCCATAGAAACACACATCACAAACCCATGCATTACAGCGGTTAATGAATTCTCAGCACCCCATAACCAAATGATTTAAGTTGGACAAAAGTGATAACATTTCCTCTGAAACCGACATCCCTCGAACGAAAGCAACAAAGGAACACTGGCGCAGCATTGCACAGGATCAGAGCCTCGGAAATGCAGTTTCCTCTTTCCTTGTTCCTTATATCTCACTACGCAGATGCAGAGCAAGAGCATAGAAAGGTAGAATTCACAATTTCACTCTGTTCCTCCACACTCACCTCAGCCTTATTTAATTTCTGAATGTATGATTGATTTTGGCTTATCCCAAGGGTCTCAGGACAGATGTATGATGTCAGATATTGCCATTATTTATCAAACTGTTTATTTTACCATGACAGATATTACATGGTGTTTGTCAGATTGTTGCTTTTCATCCATCTACAGTTGCAGATGCCGGCGCTGAAAAGTGGGTAGATATTCTATACCATTAAAAGCATCACATTGGATCGGGGAAATTCTTCAAAGACTATGAATTAATCACTTTCAAATTAATATAATTTCTTCAGAACAAACTACTCATATCATCTATTATTTCAATTTGAACTAACTTTATTGTGTTGTCTGGTCTGTGCTAGTTTTAACTGAATACTGCTCAGTATGTGACATGATCTGTGTTATTGAGTCTTGGAAGAGAAAGGGTTAATGCTGCTGCTCTGTAATTGTAATGGATATTCCTAATTTTATCATCTGTATAACTGTAGTATTTGCAATTAAATGCTTATTGGTTAATTAGTTAAATGCTAATTGTGAATCATTGGAATGCTGAAATTAATACGTACACAAGCTAATAAAGAGCGGGGGACTAGTGTAAATACTGTAGCTAACAGTGAGCGTGAAACTGAAAATACCATAAGATACACGAGCAGAATTCAGCTATTCTGCTCATCGAGTCTACTCCACCATTTAATCACGGCTGATAAGTTTCCAACCCCATTCTCCCACCGTTCCCCCATAACATTTGATCCCCTGACCAATTAAGAAAGTGACGACCTCTGTCTTAAATACACAATGAGAGAGAGAGTGAGCAGAAAGAGTGACGGGGAGAGTAGGTGAAGAGCGAGTGAGGGGGAGTGTGGGTGAGGAGAGTGGAGAATGTGTGAGGGGGAGAGTGCAATGGGAGATAGTGTGGGGGAGAGGGAGTGAGGGGGCAATAGGTGAAGACGAGTGAGGGACAGAGAAGGAAAGAGAGTGATGGGGAGAGTGCGAGGAGAGAGAGTAAGGGGACAGGGTGAGGGCTGAGAGCATGATGGGGAGACAGTGTCGGGGGGAGAGAGCAAGCTGGAGTGAGGAGGACAGAGTGAGGGGGAAGAAAGTGAGGAACAAAGTGATGTGGAGAGAGTGAGGGGATGAGAGGCTGAGGGAGAAGAGAATGAGAGGTAGGGTGAGGGAGAAAGAGAGAGAGGGGGAGAGAGTGAGCGTGAGAGGGAAGAGATTTAGGGGACGAGTGAGATGCAGAGATTGAACGGGAGTTACCGTGAGGGGTAGAGAGGGTGAGGGGGGGAGTGATTGTGAGGGGGAGAATGTGAGGTAGATAGGGTAGAGGTAGTGAGGGGGAGAGTAGGTGACCCCCGCCCATTGGGTCGGTGGCTGGACGAGTAAACATGGGACCCAGGGAACTGATGTGCTGATGTGGGTTCAAATCTCAGCAAAGCAGCTTATGAGCATCAAAATTAGTCAAAATAAAGGGGAAAACGATCATTTGACTATCTTCTAACTGTGACATCTTGTTTGTAGTCACTGACAAATATATATTTAAAAATTTCCCTGACACAGTATGATCACTTTGCGACATCAGCCGTTCTGGTTAACAATTCGTAAGTTCAAAATTTCCAGGCACATCTATTGTTTTCTTATACTCCATTACTGACTTCGATAGCTGAGTAATTTTGTTTTGAACTTGATCACTGTTATCCGAAGAGTTTATGTTTGTGTTATTCACCTGTGAAACATGGGCAGCACTGGCTGGCCAGCATTTATTGTCCATTCCTAGTTGCCCTCGAGAAAGTGGTGGTGGTCTGTCTTCTCTGAACGCTGCAGTTCACGGGCTGTGGGTTGACCCACAATGCCGTTAGGGAGGGAATTCCAGATTTTAACCCAGCGACTGTGAAGGAACAGCGATACATTTCCAAATCAGGACGGTGAGCGGCTTGGAGGGGAACTTGCAAGTGGTGGCGCTCCCATGCATTTGTTTCCTTTGTCCTTCTAGATCGAAGTGGCCGTGCGTTGTTTAAGTATACTTATTTGTCACAAGCAAGGCTTACACTCACAGTGCAATGAAGTTATTGTGAAATTCCCCGAATCGCCACATTCCGGCGTCTGTTCGGGTTAATGCACCGAACCAGCACATCTTTCAGATTGTGGGAGGAAACCACAGGCTGTTGTCTCAGGCACTTTGGTGAATTTATGCAGAGCATTTGTAGAAAGCTACTGAGCGTCGGTAGTGTGCATCGCGTCCAGTTGACGTTCTGGTCAATAGTAACCCCAAGGATGGGGGTGTGGTGGTAGCAACACCATTGAGTTTCAGGAGAGGCGGTTAAGTTATACTGTCTTGCATTTTGACATAGAATGCTTTATTACATGATGTTCCATGAATATGATTGAACTTGGGCAGTCATCAGTGAACATCCTCGTTTCTGACATTAGATGGAAGGAAATGCTTGAACGTTGAAGATTGTTGATTTTCGGAATAACGTATACAATAATGTCCGGGAAGAACTATGAACGGCTTCCAAACATGTCAGCCGTGCAATGTATAAATCCAACAAGCAATAATTATCCTGCGTATACCCCTTCACGTAAATCCTGTGCGGGCTCACTAATGCTGCATGTAGAAGGGATTTACAGACAGTAGCAGCTAACAGATAGGATAGAGAGAGACTTAAAACCAATCTTACCCAACCAGAGGTTTCGAAATAGTCGATTACATGTGAAATAATTTAAATTGAAATTGACTCATGAGCAATGCACTTTATATAACTGAATGATTTTAACCTCATTAATTAAATTGATTTGTATTAATTATGACGTGCAGTTTGTCTGCACTGTGGTTAACGATATCAGGAATTTCGGTGAAAGGATACAGCATTGCACAACATTTTGATTTAAAACTTTGTAACTTGCATTGTGGAAACAATTGATGCAAGCAAATACATGCAAAATACATCTTGATAAAAAGACCATTCCATGATACATTGTGCACGAATCACGCCTGGATTTGGGCTGGGGAAAGATGTCATGCAGGGCCCACATTGGGCATTATACCAAGTCCTGGCATATCGTCAACGCTGAGTTAAGCAATATATAGTTTGTATATACCTTAGCAACCAGGAAGTAACATATGCTAAGAGGTAGACTTCTGTTAGTCAAACATGACTAACGGGGCGGCACGGTAGCACAGTGGTTAGCACTGCTGCTTCACAGCTCCAGGGTCCCAGGTTCGATTCCTGGCTCGGGTCACTGTCTGTGTGGAGTTTGCACATTCTCCTCGTGTCTGCATGGGTTTCCTCCGGTTGCTCCAGTTTCCTCCCACAGTCCAAAGATGTGCGGGTTAGGTTGATTGGCCAGGTTAAAGAAAAATTGCCGCTTAGAGTCCTGGGATGCGTAGGTTAGAGGGGTTAGCAGGTAAAATATGTGGGGGTGGGGCCTGGGTGGGATTGTGGTCGGTGCAGACTCGATGGGCCGAATGGCCTCCTTCTGCACTGTAGGGTTTCTATCATTTCTATGAATTAATGAAAAGCCATTATTTAAGGTGGCAAATCGTAATTGATTGGAACTATACTGTCATGATTGGATTGCCATATCAAAAATAAATTTAGCTAAGGGCTGGCGTGAACCAAAGATTTAAAAAGTGTTTTATCACGAAAGACGGGATATGTTGAGATGCCCTGTGGCACTGTTGTGCTGCCCGGTGTATCTGAGGTATCCCTTTGGCCGAAGTTATTGCACTGTCTTTTTGTATATCATGTTAGATTTTTCTATGTTTTAGTATACTAATTTTAAATCAATGTGATTACGCTTTTAAACTGAGTCATTTTACCTTTGCGAAGTTTGCATTTTCAGAAATACATTAGTCGTTCTAATGATATCTGGACAGTGAATCAAAATTCCCCAGTACAGTGAAACGGGACAGCTGCGGTACGTTATTCTTCGCCTCCCAATTCCCGCTTACACCCATAATCCACCTGCTTCGTCCTTTTTCGAACCAAGACTGTAAAGAGGTCAGGATCTTGCTGACGTGAGCGGAATCCAGATTGGTCTTTCTTAAGCAAGGTTTTGAAAAACATTTTCTGTCTGATGTCGCTGCTGGTAAACCCGCTCATCACTTCACTATTCAACACTTTTGATTAAGTACCTTCATCCGCTATTGCAAGATTGGGTTGTTCTCATCTTTCTTTCTGTATGCACAGCAACCATCACCTCCATCGGCAGGCTGGCCTCTGCTCTCACTCGCACAAACACATTAATTACTTCCCACATTTACTTGTACGTAGTGTTTCTCTCGCTTACTCTCTCTTTGTCTCATCTTTCTTTCTCTCTCCCACAACAACGTCGTCTCTCTCGTTCGCGTTCTCCATCTATCTCCCTCTTGGTCTCTTTCTCTAACTCGATCATTTTCTTTCTATCTGATTTATGAAATAAATTCTGCTTTTATTTGCTTTCACACTGTTGTTTTTAATTTATCTGTGGACCATTAACTCGGTTCCTGCTATTCTTGAACATTAAGCTCGTATCCCACTCTGTGAAATTTAACCATTGATACACCTTTTTCTCCATTTGCACACTTCCTGACTTTCTCTCTCTCGCTCTCTGTTTCCAACTAATTGAGTGAATTTAAGCTCTATTTGCACACAGTACTGTTCTTTGTATTATATGCATTAGATTCCTGATCAATTTTCACACTGCCATGTTCTCTCCCTAGTTCTATAACGCACACAATGCATTCCAGTTTTACTTGCACACTGCCTTACCTTCTCTGCAATGTATTGTTTACATTTCTGTGCGGATTGTACACGGCATTGTTCCATCTGAGTCTAATATTTAATTGCGTTCCTGCTCTATTTGCACACTGCCTTGCTCCCCAACTCCACCCACACCACTCCCGCTACGCTCTCTCTCTCGCTCTCACTCTCTCTCTCACCCTCACTTCAATTATGCTGTCGCTTTCTCTCTGTATTTTTAATGCCATTTCCGCTATGTTTGCCCAATTGATCGTTTGCTTCTTCTCAATTTTATGATTATTGCGTTCCTGCTTAATTCTCGCTCTTCCTCGCTTTCTTCCTCGCACTTGCTCTTTCTCTTTTTGTTTTTAGTTGTATGCCCACTATGTCGTCACACTGCCCCTTGCCCCCTCCACCAGCTTCTCTCTCCTAACCACTTTGTCTGCAATATATAAATCGTATCCTGAGCAATTTACATAAGAACATAAGAACATAAGAAATAGGAGCAGGAGTAGGCCATCTAACCCCTCGTGCCTGATCCGCCATTCAACAAGATCATGGCTGATCTGAGGCGAATCAGTTCCACCTACCCGCCTGCTCCCCATGTCCCTTAATTCCCTTAGCGATCAGAAATCAACGAGGTAGCCTCCACCACTTCAATGGGCAGAGAATTCCAGAAACTCACTACCCTCTGAGAGAAGAAGTTCCCTCTCAACTCTGTTCTGAACCGGCCCCCACTTATTTTGCGGCTATGCCCTCTAGTTCTGGTTTCCCTTCTAAGTGGAAAGAATCTCTCTACCTCTACCCTATCCAGCCCCTTCATTATCTTATATGTCTCTGTAAGATCACCACTCAGCCTTCTAAACTCCAACGAGTACAGACCCAATCTGTTCAAGTTTGGACCAGGGAGCGGCGCGGGCTAATTGTTCCCTGTTTCTCGTTTCAAGGCTTCATTCTATGATCATCTTGCTGGTGCCAGTACAGAGCGAGACTGCGGATAGTTGGGAACCTGTCTCGGGGGCAGGGAATTCATATGGTGTCGTGGAAGTGGAAATGACTAGGGTTGGGAAGCATTTTCCGATCGGGGCCATTGTGATCTCCTGGACTCGTTTCGATCGCCTCAGGGGGTCGGAGAGGAATTTCCCAGATTTTTTTCCCCCCATATTGGCCCTGGGGTTTTTCACTCTGGGTTTTCGCCTCTCCCTGGAGATCACATGGTCTGGAATGGGGGGGTGGGGGTGAGTTAATAGCTTGTAATGAACAAAGCATCGTAGCTGTGAGGGACAGCTCGGTGGATAGGATATTGGTATGTAGATAGGCTGGAAAATTGGGCGGGGATCCTGGATTCAGGATTCAATCCTGGACCGGGGAGCGGCGCGGGCTTGGAGGGCCGAAGGGCCTGTTCCTGTGCTGTATTGTTCTTTGTTCTTTGTTCTTGTTCTCTCCTCATAAGCTACACCACTCATCTCCGGTATCAACCTGGTGAACCTCCTCTGCACTCCCTCCAAGGCCAATATATCCTTTCGCAAATCAGGGTTACAAAATTGTTGCGGCCTCGCCAGTGCCTTGTATAGTTGCAGCAAGACCTCCCTGCTTTTATGTTCTATCCCCCTCGCGATAAAGGCCAACATTCCATTTGCCTTCTTAATCACCTGCTGCACCTGCAGATTGAGTTTTTGCGATTCGTGCACAAGGACCCCCAGGTCCCTCTGCACAGTAGCATGATATAATTTTTCTCCATTTAAATAATATTCCAATTTACTCTTATTTCTTCCGAAGTGGATAACCTCACATTTGCCAACGTTATATTCCATCTGCCAGATCCTCGCCCATTCGCTCAGCCTATCCAAATCTCTCTGCAGACTTTCCGCATCCTCCATGCAATTCGCTTTCCCCCTCATCTTCGTGTCATCAGCAAACTTTGATACCCTACACTCAGTCCCCTCCTCCAGATCATGTATGTAAATGGTAAACAGTTCAGGCCCCAGCACCGATCCCTGCGGCACGCCACTGGTCACCAACTGCCAACCAGAAAATCACCCATTTATTCCAACTCTCTGCTTCCTGTTAGATAGCCAATTCCCAATCCACGCCAACACCTTACCCCCAACTCCGTGTGCCCCAATCTTCTGCAGCAACATTTTGTGAGGCACCTTATCGAATGCCTTCTGGAAATCTAAAAACACTCTATTTATGCACTTTTTTGTCCATCTATATCCCATTAATATGACAGAATTGCATGCCTGTTCTTTTTGAGGACGATGAACCTATATATATCTTACCCTCTTAATCAATTACTTGTTTTCCTGCTCCGTTTTCACCCGGTGTTGCTCCCCCTCCACCCACCCGGCCCCATTGATTCATTCATTTCTTCTCTATTTGAAAACTACTTGCTTTCTCACGCTTTGTAATTTATTAATACATTTCTGCTATATTTCCTCTCTCTACGGAAAGTTTGCAAATGGAGCATGAATGCTGTGATTAAATTACAAATGAAGAGAAGGAGAAAAACACAGTACGAACAGAACTACTCATTTACAACGGAAGACAAGGAACATCTCCCTGTGCAACTACAACAGGAATGTAAATAATAGAGCAGGAAGGTACTTAAACAATTCAGATGTAGAGGGAGCAAAACAATGCAAAGATCCAACAGGTGAACACGAATGTAAATACTTAATGACAAACACAGACTCTCACTCACACTCAAACACACACTCACACACACACTCACTCACACACGCACACTCTCACGCACACACACACACACTCTCTCTCACTCCCTCATACACACACACATTCCACACAGCGACAGCAATGCCACTGAAAGTTCATGTAAGATTCTGGAAACAGATGACTATTCATCACGAGGCATTTTATTCTGGATTTTTTTTTACAAATGTCATGATCTGCCTTGGTGTTATTCGAATTTGCATGCACAGCATATCAGTTTGTGTTTCTGAATTCCTGCTCAAGTCAGCATATCACTGTGTCACTGTCTTCCAGGGTACAACTCGCTTAGCCCATATGTTGCAACGGAATCTCTCTCTCCTTCGAAGATTATGAATCTTACCCAGTATCACGCCATTCCTTCTCGGTAACCCTGAGCATTAACCATTTGCCAAGGCTTCAGCTTGGCTGCATTTTCAGGATATCCCTATCTCCTCTCACATGCTTCGAACGTCCTGAGTTCCAAAAGCTGCGTTGGCGTAGATGCTGTGGACATCAAACAGGACTCCACTCACCTGGTGATGGAGCAGCGCTCCAAAAGCTCGTGATTCCAACTGAACCTGTTGGATTTTAACCTGGTGTTGTGAGACTTCTCACTGTGCCGACCCCAGTCCAAAGCCGGCACCTCCACATCTCTGATTGGATAAGAGAGCTGTCGTTCTGAAAACAAGTATCCAATTGGACACGATAGTCACTTAGTTGTTCAGTTGTTGCTCAATGATTAAAAAAAAGGTATGATTCTTCTCCTGCTCTGAGGTGGAGATTTTCTTGGAAGGTCTGTTTTGCATTGAGTCGAGCTTCCTGTTTGGAGAGGAATGAAATCCCAAGTAATCTAAAGCAACTGCCGGTCAGCAGGCAGGATTTCTTGATTATTCTGCTGGTACTTTTCAGTGTCTTTCAATTCAGTCGATATTCCATTAATGGCCAGACAAAAACATTCTAGCCATCTCATGGCACATTTCCGTGGCATAAATAAAGTGTTGATTGAATTATAAGGACAAAAAGAACGAACAAGGGACAGTATAGGAAAGCAACTGGCCATTCGCCCCCAAGGATGTGAAGATAAGATATCTATGAAGGCCCCAGTTATTTCTTCCTTTGCTTTGCGCAGTATCTTGGGATAAATCCCATCTGGCCTCGGGGACTTTGTGACCTTAACACAATTCAGGATACTCAACACTTCCTTCTTCGATATATTGACATTCTTTGGAACATTCACACGCCCATCACTGATCTTGACATCCATCATGTCCTTCTCCTTGGTGAATAAGGCTACAAAGTACTCGTTATGGATCTCACCTAATTCCCGTGTCTCCACGCATAACTTCTTTCAATTTTTCTTGAGTGGGCCTACTCTTTCTCTTCCTTGGAAATCAAGCTTAAAAAGCCTTGGGATTCTCCTTGACCCTGTTTGCAAAAATATTTCATGGCCCCTTTTACCACTCCTAATTCCACATTTAAGCGGAGTCCTGTGTTCCCTACACTTCTCTAGGGTGTCGTCGATATTTACATGCCTGGATCTATTGTATGCCTCCTTTTTCCTTACGACTAAACTTTGAATTTCCCTTGTCATCCATGGGTCCCGAATACTGCCATTTATATCCCTCATTTGTTCGAGGACTTGCATGTCACGCACTTCACCAACTGGCCTTTAAAAACCTCCCTCATGACAGACGTTGAGTTGTTCTCAAATAGCCACTCCCAATCCATATTCCAAAGTTCCAGTCTAATTTGGATGTATTTGGTCCTCGCCCACTTAAGAATCCTTCCCCGATGGCCATTCTTGTCCTTATCCAATATTACCTGGAATCTTGTGGAATTATGGTCGCTCACCCCAAAATGCTCCTCACTGAATCATCAAACACCTGGCCCGGCTCATTCCCCTATGTTATATCTAATATGGCTCCTTCCCTGGTTTAGAACCATAGAACCATAGAACATTACAGTACAGAAACAAGCCTTTTGGCCCTTCATGGCTGTGCCGAGCCATTTTTCTGCCTAATGCCACTGACCTGCACCTGGAGCATATCCCTCCACACCCCTCTCATCCATGTACCTGTCCAAGTTTTTCTTAAATGTTAAAAGTGAGCCCGCATTCACCACCTCATCTGTCAGCTCATTCTACGCTCCCACCACTCTCTGTGTGAAGAAGTCCCCCCTAATATTCCCTTTAAACTTTTCCCCCTTCACCCTTACCCCATGTCCTCTAGTTTTTTTCTCCCCTAGCCTCAGTGGAAAAAGCCTGCTTGCATTCACTCTATCTATACCCAATATTTAATGTCAATATAATTTATCAATGTACCCTCCTGGACACATTAAAAAAATAATCTCCATCCAAGGCTTTAGGCTCTAAGGGAGTCCCAGTCAACATGGAGGAAGTTAAAGTCAGCCACCACAACCACCCTGCTTTATTCACACCTTTCCACATCTGGCCACATGTCTGAAACTCATTCTCCTGCGGGCTGTTGGGAGGTCAATAGTACACTGCTCACATTGTGGTTTTGCCCTTTGTATTCCTGAGCTCTACCCATAATGCCTCACTGCATGATCCTTCCAACGTGGCCTCCATCAACACAGCTGTGATCTACTCCCTAATCAGCAATGCAACTCCCCAGCCCCTCTTGATTCCCCTTCAGTTCCGTCAAAAAAAAAACGACACGTCACAATATTATGCTGCTAGTCCAGTCCCTCCTTTAAATATGTCTCCTCATGGCAATAACATCGTAATTCCTTGCACTAATTTAGGCTCTCAGTTCATCTGTGTTTCCAGTTTTGTTCTTGCATTGAAGCAAGCGAACTCCAGACATCCAGTCCCCACAGCCTCCCATTGCCTGCTCTTTCTCTGTGTATGTTCATCTCAGTCCAACTTTTTTCCCCGTCCCTACAGTTACAGGCTTCCAATTCTGGCTCCCAGTCCCTGCCATACTAGTTTAGACGGTTCCAAACAGCACTAGCAAAACTCCCTCCCAGAATATTGATGCTCCTCCAGATCAGGTGCAACCCGTCCTTTTGTACAGGTCCCACCATCCACAGAAGACATCCCCAGTGATCCATTTATCTAAAACCGTCTCTCCTACACCAGCTGTTTAGTCACGTTCAACTGTGCTATCTCCCAGTTCCAAGCCTCACTAGCACGTGGCACGGGGAGTAATCCTGAGATTACTATCCTGGAGGTTCTGCTTTTCAGCTCCCTACCTAACTCCCTGAGTTTTCTTCGCAGAAGCTCTTCCTCAACCTGGACAATGACATCTAATAGACTCTGCCAGTCTCTGTTGCAATCTGGATGCCTCAATATTGGATTTTGTCCACCATGGGTCAGATGGGGCGGCAGGATGGTACAATGGTTGACAGTGCTGCCTCACAGCGCCAAGGATCTGGGTTCAATTTCCGGCTTGGGTCACTGTCTGTGTAGAGTTTCAAAATTCATCCCATATCTGCAAGGGTTTCCTCCGGGTGCTCCAGTTTTCTCCCACAGTCCAAAAATGTGCGGGTTAGGTTGATTGGCCATGCTAAACTGTCCCTTAGTGTCAGGAGGACTAGTAGGGTAAACACGTGCTGTGATGAGGATAGGGTTTGGGTGGCATTGTAGTCGGCGCAGACTCGATGGGGAGAGGGCCTGGGAAAGATTGTGGTCGATGCACATTCGGTGGGCCAAATGGCCTCCTTCTCCAGGGATTCTATCTGTCTCTGTTTTGAAATAATGTCCGTATGGATATGGGTGACATGTGTTTTCAATGAAGAAGGAAACTTGATTCATGGTTCAGGTTTAACGGATTTGGTATATATATTTGCACTTTATTGCACTTAATTTATTTTACCTATAAATGACCTGGTGACTAATAAGCTACTTGCGCCCTTCCACTGTGAAGGAGTGAATGGCATTCAGCCAGTCAACGCCGCCACTTAATACACTTAATAACATTAGTTATCTGAATCTTTCCATTTTGACTGCATGATGATTCATTGAATCCGCATAACAACACGTTCTGACCCTATACCTATCAAGGGACTAATGTTGGACTTGTAAGTCCATTCACACTTGACTGACTACCATATTCCCACAGAGGGTATGACTGTGCAAGATACAGTGACTCAATTCATCTGCTTCCTCCTCATCATGAGGTACAGCCGGGAGAGATCTGAGCCTCAGTTACAGCACTTCAATCAGTGCTCGCTCGCTGAAACATTGTCATCCATCAATGGTTTCTAATATTGCAGCATGCCTTCAAATTGGAGACAAAGAGTGAAAGGATCAGCGATAAACAGAAATGTGGGCATATCTCCGGTGTCCTTGGTAATCAGATGGGCTTTTGTTAGGTAAAAATACTCTTTCGACATAGGAAATGTGAACTGGAGAAACGTTAGTGCCTGAATCGGGCAACGATCGTTATAAATGATATATTTAGTGCAGATAGTTTTGTAAGATAATTTTCACAGAATATTCCAACCTATTATTATTTGAGTTCTAATATTTGACTTTGACATTTTTGAAATGGGAAAAACTGAATGATCAGAGAAGCGAACAGAAGAAAATCCTTATTTGTTCATTCAGCAGGTCAGCAAATTTTTTGGCTATTCCCTCAAATAAAAAAATGAGGAGGAATTGATGTTTGTCAGAGAATGTTCATTGACTGGAAACAATGCGCTGTTCACATCAGAAACAGAACGAAGAACACATTCAGTGACATATGCAAATAAGGCAGGAGGAAGTGAAAGAGCTGGGACTATGTATAGAACATAGAACATTACAGCGCAGTACAGGCCCTTCGGCCTTCGATGTTGCGCCGACCAGTGAAACCAATCTAAAGTCCCTCTAATCTACACTATTCCAATATCATCCATATGTTTATCCAATAACCATTTGAATGCTCTTAATGTTGACGAGTCCACTACTGCTGCACGCCCTTACTACTCTCTGAGTAAAGAACCTACCTCTGACATCTGTCTTAAATCTATCACCCCACAATTTAAAGCTATGTCCCCTCGTGTTCGCCATCACCATCTGAGGAAAAAGGCTCTCACTACTCACCCTATCTAATCCTCTGATCATCTTGTCTGCCTCTATTAAGTTACCTCCTTACCTTCTTCTCTCTAACGAAAGCAACCTCAAGTCCCTCAGTCTTTCCTCATACGATCTTCCCACCATACCAGGCAACATCCTGGTTAATCTCCTCTGCACCCTTTCCAAAGCTTCCACATCTTTCCTATAACGCGGTGACCAGAACTGTACGCAATACTCCATGTGCAGCCGCAGCAGAGTTTTGTACAATTGCAGCATGACCTCATGTTTCCGAAACTCAATCCCTCTACCAATAAAAGCTAACACACCGTAAGCCTTCTTAACAACCCTATCAACCTGGGTGCCAACTTTCAGGGATCTATGCACATGGACACCCAGATCTCTCTGTTCATCCACACTACCAAGTATCTTACCATTAGCCCAGTACTCTGTATTCCTGTTACTCCTTCCAAAGTGAATCACCTCACACTTTTCTGCATTGAACTCCATTTGCCACCTCTCAGCCAAGCTTTGCAGCTTATCTATGTCCCTCTGTAACCTGCCACTTCCCTCCACACTGTTTTCAACTCCACCGACTTCAGTGTCATCCGCAAATTTACTAATCCATACTTCTACGCCCTCATCCAGGTCATTTATGAAAATGACAAACAGCAGTGGCCCCAAAACAGATCCTTGCGGTACACCACCAGTAACTGAACTCCAGGATGAACATTTCCCATCAACCACCACACTCTGTTTTCTTACAGCTAGCCAATTCCTGATCCAAACCACTAAATCAGCCTCAATTCCATGCGTCCGTATTTTCTGCAATAGCTTACCATGGGAAACCTTATCAAACGCTTGCTGAAATCCATATACACCATGTCAACCGCTTTACCCTCATCCACCGCTTTGGTCACCTTCTCAAAGAACTCAATAACGTTTGTGAGGCACGACCTACCCTTCACTAAAGCGTGCTGACTATCCCTAATCAAATTATTCCTTTCTAGATTATTATAAATCCTATCTCTTATAATCCTTTTCAAAACTTTGCCCACAACAGAAGTAAGGCTCACGGATCTATCATTACCAGGGTTGTCCCTACTCCCCTTCTTGAACAAAGGGACAACATTTGCTGTCCCCCAGTCTCTGGCACTGTTCCTGTAGCCAATGACGACACAAAGATCAAAGCCAAAGGCTCTGCAATCTCCTCTCTCGCCTCCCAGAGAATCCTAGGATAAATCCCAACCGGCCGAGGGGACTTATCTATTTTTACCCTTTCCAGAATTGCTAACACCTCCTCCTTATGAACCTCAGTCCCGTCCAGTCCAACAGCCTGCATCTCAGTACTCCCCTCGACGACACTGTCTCTCTCCTGTGTAAATACCGACGAAAAATATTCATTTAGTGCCTCTCCTATCTTTTCAGATTCCACGCACAAATTCCCACTACTGTCCTTGATAGGCCCTAATCTTACCCCAGTCATTCTTTTACTCCTGACATACCTATAGAAAGCTTTAGGGTTTTCCTTGATCCTATCTGCCAAAGACTTCTCATGTCCCCTCCTGGCTCTTCTTAACTCGCTCTTCAGGTCAAAGATGCGGGTTCAACATTAGAAACATTGCAAAATGTCAACGCCCAGATACTGACTGTTTTTCACCCATTCAGATGAATGAAGGACATTAAGATCCCTGTGTTTAAAGTTAATGCCAAGCTTCAGTGGTGAAATAATTTTGAAGTGGGAATTATTTCCGTACATTCTTGTTCAAAGCCGGGACGCTGCCCACTGCATCACAGGTCACTCATGCAGTCAATCGTAGTTCGTTATCTGCTTATTCTAAAGACTGGGGAGTGAGTGACAAGGCCATCAAAAACACCTGCATATTGTGAATGCCTTACACAGAACCATGAATGAGATGTGCGGTTTACAATCAATGGATACTCTGTGATACTCAATGGCCTATTCCTGCTTCTAGTTTCTTTGTTTCTATGTTGCCACTAATATATTCCACACCTTCCATCCAGCCAATTGACACAACCCGTCACAAACGGATTCTGTCTTCCTGTGGTATGATCCACTTCAACATGCTTGTTGCGGCCTGGAGCTATGGATCCTGATAGTTCGAAGTCAAATGTCTTTGTCTGATATGGCTGACCAAAAATCATTCCAACTCTTACTTCCTCCCCCTGGTGTATCCTGGAAAGATATAATGTTGTTACTCAAAACTGTGGGGCCGGCTCCGAATGTATAATCTTTGAAGTGCGAATTCTATCCGTAGATTCCGGCTCAAAGGTGAGGACGCTGGCCACTGCATCACAGGTTCCTCATGCAGCCTATAGTAGTTCGCTATCTACTAATTCTACAGACTGGAGTGTGAGTGACAAGGCTATCATATAATAATCGAAATGCGCAGCCAATTCCGTGTCAAACTGCTTGCGTGCAGATACCACTGCTCTCATCCAGACACGTGGAGAGTATTCCTTCCGGTTCTTGAATTGTGTCTTATAGACTGTGGAACTGAGGTGGCATTCGTGAGGCAAGTTAGCAACATGGAATACGCGAACTCGCACCTGACATTGCTGCATGTGTTGCTTGATTTTCAGAAATCTGATTAGAAATTAACACCGTCTCATAATGAACAAATATATTCACTCCTGTGGAAAAGCAACACGGGAGAATAGGGAGAAAATTGCGGCTGCCCGCAGAGGCCTTTGTATCATCGACAGCACCACGTGAGCTGCATGAAAATTGGCGGCGGGAATATGTCGTACCTTTGTTTGAGAAGGTCTCCAGGGAAAAGCCTGGGAACTACAGGCTGGTGAGCCTAACGACGGGACTGGTTAAGTTTTAAGAAATTATTCTGAGAGACAGGATCTGCAGGTATTTAGATATGACATGAATGATTAGGAAAAATCAGCATGGATTTGTGAGTGGAAATTCATGTCTCACCAAGCTGATTGAATTTTTTGAAAGGGTTACCAAGAAGGTAGATGAATGCAGTGCAGTCCACGTTCTCAATATAGACTTTAGTGAGGCATTTGCCAAGGCACCATAATGCATTTTGTTGTATGAGGTTAAATTGCACGCGATCGAGGGTGAGGTAGCCAATTGGATGCAAAGTTGGTTTGATGACAGAAGACAGAGGGCGATTAAACAGGGCTGTTTTTATACTGCAGGCCTGTGCCCAGCGGTGGGCGTCAGGGATCATTGCAGTGTCCGCTCTTATTTGTCATTTATATTATTGATTGGATGACAATTTAGGAGGCGTGGTTCATAAGTTTGCAGATGACACCAAGATTGGTGGCAGAGTGGACAGTGAAGACGGTTATCGAGGATTGAAACAGGATCTTGGTCAATTGGAACAGTGGGCCGATGAATGGCGTTGGATTTTAATTTAGATAAATGTGAAGTGATAATTTTGGTATATTGAACACAGGGCAGGACTTACTCAGTTAAAGTTAGGCGTAGGGGAGAGTTATAGAACAAAGAGATCGAGGAGTGCAGGTTCATAGTTCTTTGAAAGTGGAGACACTGCTGGACAGGATGGTGAAGAGAGTGTTCGGCATGCTTTGTTTAATCGGTCAGAACATTGAATACAGGAGTTGGGACGTCTTGTTGAAATTGTACAGGGTTTTGGTGAGCCCACATTTCGAATACAGTGTACAGTTGTGGTCAGCCTATTATGGAAATAATGATATTCAACCAGAGAGAGTGCAGAAAAGATTTTCTAGGATGCTACCGGGACTTGAGGTTTTGAGATTAATGGGGAAGCTGGATAGACTGGGATTTTTTTCCGTGGAGCAGGAGGCTGAGGGCTGATCTAATACAGATATATAAAATAATGGACGGCATAGATAAGAAAGATAGTCAGCATCTTCTCCCAAAGATAGGATAGTCTAAAACTAGAGGGCATAGGTTTAAGGTGAGAGTGGAGAGATCGAAAAGAGTCTAGAGGGTCAATTCTTTCACACAGAGGATGGTCAGTTTCTGAAACGAGCTGCCTAATGCAGTAGTAGAGGCAGGTACAATTTTATATTTTAAAAGGCATTTAGACAAGTGCATGGGCAGGATTGATGCGAAGGCATATGGGCCAAATGCTGGCAATTGGGACGAGCGTAATCGTGACAACTGGGCAGCATAGGCCAGTTGGGGTGGAAAGGCCTGTTTCCATGATGTAAACCTCTATAACTCTATGAGCCTACACTGAGTATGAAGCTGAATGAAATTAAAAAGTAAAGAAATACACAAGGAATGCTCAGCATGCCAGGGAGCATCTGTTGGTAGGGGCGGGGGTAGATTTGTTGCTTCAAGCTCATGTCCATTCCTGATATGGTTCAGCTATCATGTGGGGATTTGTTTTCTTCTCCATTGGTTGCCCGATGCTGCATCTCCTCCTCCTGTTGTGCACGTGTGCAGTTGTATGCTGTCGCTCCACCAGGCTTGCACAACATTTTCACATAGGCCTGTGCTGCTCCTGGCAGCATATCAGAACATCTTCTCATTGAGCGAGTCATTGATCATTTGCTTGACGATAATGGTAGAATACTGGACCTTGAAGATGGAGTGGAATCTATCGTTTCTGTTGGCCCGGAGAGCCACATGGAATACTCATTTGCTCTTTTCTGGCTCTAGGAATTTCAATTGGTTACATTGATTGCATTGCTGATGATGGCTTTGTTGTTCTATATTTACTTCATTACTTGAATTCATGTAGTACTGTTTCGGGGCATGAACTCGATTCTCCACAGCATGTGAACATAGTAAATAGAAGGAGTCGGTAATTCCTCCCTTAGCACCTGCTCCGTCATTCCTTTTGATTATGGCTCATCACGAAATTCAAAATCCTGATCCCAACATCCCCCCATATCCCTTTATCAAATGAGCCCCAAGAGCGATGCCTAACTTATTCTCGAAATCACACAACGTTTTGACCTCAACTACTTTCTGTGGTAGGGAATTGCACAGATTCTCCACTCTATGGCTGAAGAAATTTATCCTCAGCTCAGTTCAAAAAGGTTTACCCCTTATCCTCAAACCATGACCCCAATTAATGAATCTCCCATTTTCGGGAACATTCTTTATGAATCTACCCTGTTTATTCATGATAGAACTTTCTGAGGTTCCATGAAGTCCCGCCTCTTCTAAATCTAATCAACTTAGTCACCCCTCTTATGACGTTATTCTAGGTGACCAATGTAGAAAATAACCACTATATTTGCATGCCCAGGAATGAACTTCAGAGGCAGGAGGCAGAGACATTGGCTCCAACTATTATTTTACAAACATTAGGTAACAATCATTTGGTATAAGGTCCCGTTTATTTATGCTTTATTCCTCTAATTATAACGTTCATTCGAAGTTTTCTAAAAAATGAAACCTTTCCTATGCATTCTCTCTCTTTCTTCGCACAAGTTTTACCAACTGATAAAACAAAAATAATTCAAATGTCAAATCAGTTGGAAATATCTCCCCTGTCCAAAAACGTTTTGACGTGGAGATGCCGGCATTGGACTGGAGTAAACACAGTAAGGAGTCTAACAACACCAGGTTAAAGTACAACAGGTTTATTTGGTAGCAAACGCCACTAGCTTTCGGAGCGCTGCTCCTTCATCGGGTGAGTGGGAGATCTGCTCATAAGCAGCAAACAGGGCATATAAAGTTGTGGGGGTTACAGATAGTGTGACATGAACCCAAGATCCCGGTTGAGGCCGTCCTCATGTGTGCGGAACCTGGCTATCAGTCTCTGCTCAGCGGAGGAGATGTTCAGAGTACCCTTCATCGTCCAGTACTTCCCCGGAGCGGAGAAGCTACGACATCTCCACCGGAGCCTTCAACATGTCATTGATGAGGACGAACTTCACGCCAAGGCCATCCCCACACCCCCACTTCTTGCCTTCAAACAACCGCACAACTTCAAACAGACCATTGTCCGCAGCAAATTACCCAGCCTTCAGGAGAACAGTGACCACGACACCACACAACCCTGCCACAGCAACCGCTGCAAGATGGGCCGGATCATCGACACAGATGCCATCATCTCACGAGAGAACAACATCCACCAGGTACACGGTACATACTCTTGCAACTCGGCCAATGTTGTCTACCTGATACACTGCAGGAAAGGATGTCCCGAGGCATGGTACATTGGGAAAACCATGCAGACGCTACGACAATGGATGAATGAACACCGCTTGACAATCACCAGGCAAGACTGTTCTCTTCCTGTTGGGGAGCACTTCAGTGGTCACGGCATTCGGCCTCTGATATTCGGGTAAGCGTTCTCCAAGGCGGCCTTCACGACAGCGCAGAGTCGCTGAGCAGAGACTGATAACCAGGTTCCGCACACATGAGGACGGCCTCAACCGGAATCTTGGGTTCATGTCACACTATCCGTAACCCCCACAACTTGCCTGGACTTGCCAAATCTGACTGGCTGCCCTGTCTGGAGACAATACACATCTCTTTAACCTGTGCTTAATGCTCCCTCCACTCACTTTGTCTGTACCTTTAAGACGTGATTAGCTGTAAAGACTCGCATTCCAAACATTATTCATTGTTCTGTAAATTGAGTTTGTGTCTTTATATGCCCTGTTTGCTGCTTGTGAGCAGATCTCCCATTCACCTGATGAAGGAGCAGCGCTCCGAAAGCTAGTGGCGTTTGCTACCAAACAGACCTGTTGGACTTTAACCTCGTGTTGTTGGACTCCTTGCTGCACAAACGTTTTGTCATGGTCAACTGTCTGCCAGGCTCGCTCCTTCATCCTGACAAACGAACCTTGGATATTTCTTGATGTTAGTCTGATGTATGGTACTGTCAGTTGTCCCAGGGTTAGCAGATGAATAATCGTCAGTATTGGATCAGTAATTGATAGTAATAGCGTCTATTGTGGCTATGTTACGACCAGCGAATGAAAAATGCAGTCCCCCTAACATTATGAGAGGAGCAGAAAGATGTGGTCGATGGTGAGTGCAAAATGGAGGATGTTGACATTTCAGGACATGGCGAGAGAGAAATGTAGAAGGCATTTGAGTTTAAGATTTTGAAAAAACATTAAGGTAATCAAGTCCCCAGGAGCAGATGGGGGCTAGCCACGTATACTGAGAGAGGGGAGGGAAGAAATTGCTCAGGCCTTTGCCAAAATCTTTGCATCGTATTTAGCCATGGATGAGGTGCCAGAGGATTGGAGAACAACTAACATAGAACAGAGAACATAGAAAAGCTACAGCACAAACAAGTCCTTCAGCCCACAATTTGTGCCGAACATGTCCCTACCTACTCAGCTTACCTATAACCCTCTATCTTACTAACTTCCATGAACTTATCCAAAAGTCTCTTAAAAGACCCTATGGAATCTGCCTCCACCAACACTACCGGCAGCCGATTTCACGCACCCACCACTCTCTGAGTGAAAAAGTTACCCCTAAATCTCCTCTGTACCTACTTCCCAGCACCCGAAACCTGTGTCCTCTTGTGGCAACCATTTCAGCCCTGGGTAAACGCCTCTGAGAATCCACTCTATCAATACCTCTCAACATCTTATACACCTCTATCAGGTCACCTCTCATCCTTCGCCTCTCCAAGGAGAAAAGACCTAGCTTTCTCAACCTATCCTCATAAGGCATGTCACCTAATCCAGGCAACATCCTTGTAAATCTCCTCTGCACCCTTTCTATGGTTCCACATCCTTTCTGTAATGAGGCGACCAGAACTGGGCACAAAACTCCAGGTGGGGTCTGACCAGGGTCCTGTACAGCTGCAGGATTATCTCCCGATTTCTAAACTCAATTCCTCTGTTGATGAAGGCCAGTATTCCATGTGCCTTCTTAACCACAGCCTCTACCTGCGACGCGGCTTTGAGCGTCCTATGAACCCGGACCCCAAGATCCTTCTGATCTTCCACACTGCCAAGTGTCTTACCCTTAATATTATTTTCTTCCATCCTATTCGACCTGCTAAAGTCCAGCAAGGAAATCATTTTGCTGACCAGGTGAAACCGGATTGGGAGTGGACAAAGCCTCGAGGGTTAGCAGCAATAGCAGTTGAGGACAGTCCAGATATTGATGTTAAACACGTGCAGGAACAAGCAGATGAAGAGGAAAAGGAGAATGGAAAAAAAGATAGAGGATGGAAAGGTGATAATGGATTATGGAGGAGAGAAGGGACAATAATAGTTCCTGAAATAATACACGGAATAGTACACATGAGCAGGGACAGAATGCTTGATTTCTTGAAGAAATGGGAGCATTGTCAGAAGGTCTGAAGTGCACCCTCGTGGTGCCAGGACGTCCCTGCAAGATTAAAATGGGAAGTCAACTCAGACCCAAAGGACCCTGGGAGAATTTACGAATGAATGTGCCAGGGCCATTCCCACGGGTACAGGGAAAGCGTAGTGTTTAGAAATTGTAGACTAGTTTACTCGATGGGTTGAAGCATTTCCATGTAAAGATACCAGAGCTACAACAGTAGCTGTGATATTAGCAAGTGAGAGAATTCTCAGGTGGAGAATGCCTCTTCAGCTGGATTCTGATCATGGAACTCATTTCACGGTATGTGTAGGGGCCGGGGGTGGGGTGGGGTGGGGGGGGGGGGGCGGCGTTGATAGAGCTCTTCCGTATGTTGGGAATAAAGCAGAGGTTTCACATGCCATAGCACCCTCAGAGTTGAGGGATGGTCGAGAGGATGAATTGAATATGGAATGATCTAATAGACATTCTACATTTTCTCAGTAGGAAGTTGATCACGCAACAGCAGCACCGAGATTGGACTAAATTGGTGGGAGAGAGTACTCCTAAATTGCATTCACCAGGAGATAAGGTAATGGTGAAGCTCATGACAGGCAAAAAGGGGCTAGGAGCTCGCTTGGAAGGGCCTATTGATGTGTTGGTTACAGGGCAGACATGTGCCCTAATTGGTGAGAGGTGCGACCCGCGCTGGAGACACTGGACTCAGTTAAGGCCGTTGGTAAACCCCAAAATACCAAACCTGACCCAGCGACTGAATGGTTTAATATAATAGTAGACGTGGCGAAAATCTGATTAGATTAAATTTATTCTGATTGTTAAATTTAAGGTCGCGAGGCCATCTGAATTCTATTACAGATTATGTGCATAGAAGGTCTCTGACCTGCCGCAGCTGCAATCAAAGCACAGTTCCAATCAAGTTCGACCGGACATCCCCCAATACGGAAGCAAGTCAAGTCGTGAGTGCATGCAATTTGTGGCGCAGTAATTGTGCAAGTTTTGTAAACAAGCTGTAGTATTACCTGAAATTGATCAACAATTGTGTTTGATTGTAAGACAGAAGTTGTAGAGATTGTTATAATGAATGCTTTTGATTATATGTTGTTAGGTTTGAAAGTACAGACTTGGACTCAGGTGGGACCAGCAACTGAGGACCTTCAGCGTTCCCCTCGGGAGGTGCGTGTTAATACTTACTAATATATGGCACACACATATGCTAGATTGACCAGTCAAGCGAAGTGTTGTGTATGTTCGCACATCACCATACATGCAGGAGGGGGAATACCACTGCAGCCAATGCCCCTAAGATGGTCTGAATTCGTAAAGGAGGATCAAACAGCCCAGAATTCCCAGCATCGTGGACATCCAATATCAGGATTCATCAGTACAGGGGTAAGTGAAGAATTTCATAGCAGTGAGCCTTGTGCAGGGAAGTTAGGTCATAGGGAAACCAGCTCCTAGTTTAGTTTTAAAACAGCCAACACCAAAACCAACAGGGATATATTGTGTTTGAAACATGGAAGGCCAAGGGGAAAACGTAGGCATAAGTGAATGTGACCACATGATGTATCGAACCACCTGGCTATGCCTGAATCCACCTAGTAATGATCAGTCTTGCAATATTTCTTATTGCTTTCGAGGAGGCAATACTTATCCAACTCTCAGTGGAAAATATTGGATTTGTGGAGATAGGGCATATCCTCCCTGTCGGATGGAAGGAATTGTGTTACCTTGGACATGCATTCGCATGCATATATCACATTCCTAAATTCCCTCCCCTGTCAAGACATCGATGAGTTATTACAGAAACACAACGGTTCTTTGGCATATTGTTTTCCCAATATGGAGTAGCTAAAGCGATCTGTGAAATTCTGGTTCTCCACTCCATTTTGGAACAAGTCGCCAGTGATGCAGCAACTGCCATTGCTAAGGTTAATGACGAGATGGTAGCCATGCCAACTGTGTTGCTTCAACACAGATTGGCATTAGATCATGTCTTGGCGGCAAGGGGCAGGACTTGTGCAGTGATTGAATCAGAATGTTGCACGTACGTACCAGATAGTTCAGAAAACATATTTAATCCGGTTAATCATATCAGGAAAGAAGTGGAGATACTCAAATACCCTGAACCATTAACCTTAGGCTCTCACGCTGGCCGGGATACTTGGAAACATCAATCCTACAAGGGATTGCAATATTCGTCATGGTGATCTTGGAATTGATGGTGCTTGTCAATGTAATTAAGCGTGCTTGTGCAAGGTTGTCGATGTCCAGAGAAAGGATGGTACCAATGATGACAGTTAAGTTGAGCAAGCAAGATAAGAAGGGACCAGTCATACTTCAGGACACAGGAACAAGGATTGGGACACTTTTATTTGAGTGGCCTTATCTTGGGCTATAGCCAAGGGCCAAAAACAGGGACTGATGTGGTTTGGCGGCGGGGGTGGGGGGGAGGGGGCGTTGGTAGTATAGAATACTTAGTGTGTGACCCTTCATTTCAGTTATACTAACGTAAGTAGACTAGGTCAAGGTAATTATAAAGTGTCTTATACACATATTCACAATGTGCCTGGGACAAAATATGCAAAAGGTATTGCAAACTGCAAAGGTATTATAAACTGTACAACCACAAATTAACCAAGTATTCGAAGCTTAAATTGCATTTTCAATATATATGTATTGTGCGCCATGGCCAGCTTCGTTCTGATTGCAGCATGATGGTAAATGCAGTGATAGACAGGCCGAATTATTTTAATACAATGGAGCACAGAAAGGCAGCTTCTGTTATCTGGTTTTGGATATGCGAAAGCCAAGGTTAATAGGCCTGCTATTTAAGGGAGTAAATTCGCTCGTGGGTCGCGAGGCTAGAGAAGTCTCTCAAGCTGATAAAGGAGGTTCTGGTTCCAGCGAAACATCCAGCGAAAATCCCAATATGTTAGTTACTTCTGATGACCTGGGTTAGGTTTCCGAGATAAAGGTGAAGGAATCTCCTATTCCTGTTGACAGGTGGAACGTTTTTGGCTCAGGGACTAATGTTGAATATTGTGATTGGGCCCTCCAGTTTTGATTGACGAGACAGGGTGGGATATTGAAATGGTCAGAGTAACATAATAATTTTACCTTTTAATATTAGTTCAGAGAGGACAGTCAACCCTCATTGACTGTGTCTCCCGCCTCATGCATGCATTAGCAAATAGATTCATTTTTGCTCTTTAATCTCATACTGTCTTTCGCAGTCGATGCATTGGTTGAATGTGGTTCAACAAGTACAGAGCACCCGAGGGGAAACCTCAAAAATCCCTCTTACAACCCCTTTAATGAGCGTCTAGGATAATCTTCCAATGGGGAAGTGACTTTAGCCAAGATGGGAGTTAGCATTCAGATTTAATGGACGAATGAGACTTCATTATGCTAGGTGGCAAAATTGAATTGGCTGAGGTCATGCCAGGGATTATTCCTGACATGTATATACTAAAGATGATTTATTTTAAGCTGGTATAAGGTCAGAATGATTGATCAGAATACCTTGAATTGATCTGTTTTGGCTTGTAAAGGTCAGATCTATTCGGAGTGATCCGACTGCTCCATCTGAGAGTTGACTCAACCCTCTGACGATCTGCAAGCAGCTGCTGGTTAAATAGATTTGCGCCTTTAGTTCAAAAATACTGGCTTTGTGAGTCTTATATTGTCTGAGATACCCTGAGAGTACTGGTCACCTCGGGTACCCCACCAACAGGCTATCAGGTTGGGTTTAGTTAACCTCTCATGATAGGAGTTTACTTAATCAAAAACGCGGCAGGAAAGGTTTATAAAGTTATGTTAACTGTCTAAAGATGTTCATTCTTTTACTTCTTATATATTTTACTTTTTTTAATAAGCTGAGACCTTTGATATATAACATCATTACAAATGGTCTGAAATTTATTTATTGCGATTTTAGATCATTCATCATTTTATGCAGATTGAAAACTTGTGGCAGCTAATTCAAGTTTCGTTTTGGGGTTTGGATAGCCTTGCATGTAACGGCTGCAATCTCCGAAAATATGCAATAGTATGTTTTGGGTGTGAGAACCAATTCAAATGCTAATCAGATTGCACATTACAATTGATAATGGGTGCATTGTATGACAGGTCTGAGGGACATGGAGCGGGTTTAATTTAAAGAGCACGGATTTCCCCTCCCAACACCCGCCCGTTAAATAAACGGGCTTTTGATTTCTGAATTCTCCCTTCATATGTGGTCATGTTTTTTTCCCACAACTGATCAGTTTGCTGTGATCTAATTCTCTTTGGAAAACCCCTCCAGTAAACAAGAGATCAGGAAACATAAGAGGGTTTGTTTATTTTCCATACACAGTAAACAAGGCAAGAGTTATGACAACTGCCGCCATTTCTTGCATTTATGCAACAGAAGGTGGATAAGTGAAAGAAAGTGGTTCAGAGAAAGACCAAAAGAACAAAGCATACAATGGTTATAGATTTCCTCGGAGCCGCGAGTCCATAATCAAAACTCCATTGGTATAGTCCTTCAGAATGCAGGTGGCTGAGGATGATGCTGTCTTCCGGACTGGACATAAGGTTCAGTTAATTGATGTATCTCTGTGACAGCAAATTCTAAAATCAATTCACAATTATTTGTAACATTGGATATTGTAACAGATGCAGGTTGTATTAGATTATTTTTCATTTTACATTGGATCTGGTAACACTGCGTTATTTTCTTCTTTCGTTGCAGTGAATTTAAAATCAGCTTGATAGCCAATAAAGTAAAGGAAATTTAATTTATTAGTCACAAGTAAGGCTTACATTAATACTGTAATGAATTTGCTGTGAAATTCCCCTCGTCGCCAGAGTCCGGCGCGTGTTCGGATCAATGCACCGAACGAGCACGTTTTTCAGAATGTGGGAGGAAACTGGAGCACCCGGAGGAAGTGCACGCAGACATGGGAAAAACGTGCAAACTCTACACAAACAGTCACCCAAGCCGGGAATCGAATCCAGGTCCCTGGTGCTGTGAAGCAGCAGTGCTAACCACTGTGCTACCGTGGTGAAGAGATCTGTATTCCTATCGAGATACGAAATTCTAAGCAAAATGAAGTGATAGCTAACAGGACATGAAGAACTTTCTAAGCACACACGGTTGTATAAACTTTCAGTTTATTGTTGCTGTGTGCATGGTTAATAAGAGAAAAGAGTATGTCCGAGCATCTAATTGCTTTATTGGGCATAATGTTATTGCCTGGGGTCCATGTTCGTATTTATTTTGATATCGTGCAAGATAATAATACACATTGCATTTTACTTTCAATTGTGGGAGGTTTCGGGGGGAATTTGAGGAAAAACTGTTTTACTCAGAGTGTGGTGACGGTCTGGAATGCACTGCCTGGGAGGGGGTGGAGGCGGGATGCCTCACATCCTTTAAAAAGTACCTGGATGAGTAATTAGAACGCCAGAACATTCAAGGCTCGTCGGTGGGATCAGGTGGGTAGGTCAGGACATTTCATGCATCGGTGCAGATTCGATTTGCCGAAGGGCCACTTCTGCACTGTGATATTCTGTGATTCTGTGACAGCTGCAGAGAGGAATCGACCTCACTCGCTCGGAAATTCTGACTGACTCACACAGTTGGTAAGTCGGCATTGCTCGCTCAATCAGTCAGTCAGCCTCGCTGGCTCGGTCAGTCAGCCTTGCTCGCTCAGCCAGTCAGTCTTGCGCGCTTAGTCAGTCTGCATTTCTCACTCGACCTCTCTGCCTTACTCAATCGGTCGGACAGTGGGCCTCGCTTGCTCGCTCCGTCAGTTGGCCTTGCTCACTCGGCCCATCTGTCAGTCTCGCTCACTCAGTCCAGCATTCAGCCTCACTCGGTTAGTAAGTCATTCAGCCTCACTCACTCTCTTGGTCAGTTGGCTTCATTCGGTCAGTTGGTCAGTCAGCCTCACTCCTCATTCAGTCTGCATTACTCGCTCAGGCATTCAGTCAGCCTCGCCTGCTCGCTCAGTCAGTTGGAGTCCCTCATCATTAGTTTGCCTTATCCACTGAGTCGGTGAGTCGATCTCGCGTAGTTGGCCTCACTCACCTGGTCAATCAGCCTCGCGCAGTCATTCTGACTTACTGGTTCTGTCAGTCAGCCTCGCTCGCTCCGGTGGTCATTCAGCCTTACTCACACGGCCAGTCAACCTCGTTTCGTTGGTCAGTCGGGCTCGCTTACAAAGTCAGTTGGCCTTGCTCACTCACTGATACCCCATTGCTTGCTCGGTCCGTCAGTATCGCTCATTCAGTCAGTAAGTTGGCCTGGCTTGCTTGGTCATTCAGTGAGTCAGCTTCACTCAGTTGGTCGGTGAGTCGGTCAGTTAGTTGGTTTGTCAGCCTCGCTCACTCGATCAATCAATCGGCCTCACTCACTCGATCAATCAATCGGCCTCGCTCACTCGATCAGTCAGTCAGCCTTGCTTGCTCGCACGGTCAGTCGGCTTGGTCACTCAATAGGTCTGTTTTCCTCAATCGCTCGGTCTGTCATTCAGTCAGACGCGCTCGGTCAGTTAACCTCACTCGGAAGGACAGTTAGCGGCTCGGGCTCACTCACTCGCTTGTTCGTTCAGCCTTACTTGCTCGGTCAGTCATCGAGTCAACTGCATTCTCTCTGTTGGTTGTACTATCAGACTCGCTCAATCGGTCTGTCAGCCTGTCGGCCTCGGTCAGTCGGTCAGGCTACTTTGCTCGCTCGGTCGGTCAGTCAGCCTCACTCGCTCTATCCGCCGGTCTGTCTGCTGCACTCAGTCGGTCCATTGGTCAGTCAGCCTTGCTCGGTTAGTCTGCCTTACTCGACCCCTCGGCCAATCAGCCTCACTCTTTTGGTCCATTTGTCAGTCGGCCTCACTCGGTTGGTGAGTCAGCCCCGCTCAGTCAGTCACTCAGATAGCCTCACTTGCTTGGTCAGTCGGCCTTTCTCGGTTAGTCTGCCTTGCTCGATCGGACAGCCTCATTTGCTCAATCGGTCTGTTGTCCCAGTCAATTGGTCTGTCATTTTGTCAGCCTCGCTCACTCAGTTATTCAGAGATTCGGGCTCATTCACTCACTTGGACTTTTGACCTCTATTTCCCAGTCATCAGGCCTTGCTCCATCAGTCATAAAGTCTGCGTCAATTGCTCGATTGTTTGTTCTATCAGCCTAGATCACTTGCTCTGTCACTCAGCCTCGTCTGTTAGTCAGTTGACCTCACTCTCCCAATCTGTCAGTCTGCCTCATTCACTCGATTAGTCAGTCAGCCTCACTCGCTCGCACAGTCAATAGACTTCGCTCACTCAGTTGGTCTGTTGACCTCCGTCGCTCGGTCTGCCATTCAGTCAGACTAGCTCGGTCCGTCATTTGAAGACTTGGGCTCACTCAATGTTCAGTCAGTCGGCCTTGCTCAGTCACTATTAGAGTCAGCCACATTCGCTCGGTTGGTTGTACTATCAGCCTCGCTCAGTCTGTCTGTTGGTCAGTCGGCCTCGTGCAGTCAGTCCGTCTGCCTTTGCTAGTTGCTCAGTTGGTCCGTCTGCTTTGCTCCCTCGGTCGGTTGGTCAGTTTCGCTTACTCAGTTGGTCAGTCTGCTTTGCTTGCTCAGTTGGTTAGTCGCCTCAATCGCTCAGTCGCTCAGTCAGCCTAAGTTGCTCAATCCGTCGGTCAATTGGCCTCACTCAGTCGGTCACTCTGTCGCTCAGTCAATTGATCAGTCAACCTCATTCGCTTGGTCCATTTGTCAGTCGGCCTTCCTCGGTCCATTGGTCAGTTGACCTCTGTCAGTCAGTTCGTCAGTTGGGCTCGCTCATTCAGTCAGTCAGTGGGCTTCACTAGCTCAGTCAGCCGCTCTCAGTCGTTTGGTAAGTTGGACTTGCTCAGTCGGTCAGTCAGTTGGCCTCGCTCACCTGGTGGCTGGTGCTGCTCTGCTGCACTTGTATGTGCAACCCCTGTGACCTCACATCCTAGGACCTGCCCCACCCTGATTTGCTATTCATGATTGGAGGATTAGCATCCAATCTGTGTCAAGGATGAAGATGATGAACAGGATAACTAGCCACCGAGAGGACAGAGACACTGGGAGGCCCGTAAGGGATTGTAACGACGGACACTTTGGCTGACCAACAGAAGAGGAGAAATGGCGTGTGGCGCATTTCTGTCCAGTGAGAGACAAGACCACAATGATTGATAGGTGGAGCGACCAGTTGCAGAGCAGAGTTGACAGCGGTTTTTCATCTGTCCAATCAGTATGATGGTGGCGGGTGCTTTACTGTTTGAATGTCCATAAGGAAGGGAAAGAGGCCGTTTGGGTGGGTTTTCCTATCAGCGTTTAATAAATTGAAGAATTGTAGTAAAGGGAAATTGCAGCACATTGTTCATCTGCTGTCTGAACTGAGTCTGTGTCACAGCGTAAATTGCCGTGTTAGTGCAGCAACTCAGGAGCTGCATCATGAAGCCAAGTTCCATAAATAAATCAGGCAAATTTAAAGTATGATACCCCAACCACGAAAGTCGGTTAGATGTAGAATAAACCATGAACATTGACCATAACAGGATGAAATTGGCTGAGATAACAAACAATAAAATTATGGATTTCCTTCGACTCTCCATCTCAGGGTCTTTGGGATTCTCCCCACTGCTTTGAGCTCGGAGTCTCCTGCGGGCTCTGCTGCTCACTAAAATATGTCTCATGGTGAAAACATTGAGCAGCAGAATCAGGACAAACGGGACACATGGGTTTAGAATGTTGTGGACAAACACGATTGCTACCCAGGCCAGAGATATCTCAGCATTGATTGTCATTTCACAAAACCAGGGGATGTTCACCAGCCAATATTTACCGGTTAACAAAAAATACCAGAAAATGTTCTTTAAGCAGCTCAGCACGGTCACTGTTCCCAGAACCACAGCTGCCGTTCTCTCACTGCAATAATTACTTTTCAATTTGGGACAGCAAATGGCCACAAATCGATCAAAGGTGAAAGTGACGGTGAACCACACAGAACAATCAGTGGCTGCAAAAAGCAGGACAGCATGGATATTGCACACAGATATGAACCTCAGGAATAAAAACTGTTCCCCAAAAACAATGGGAATGTGTCTCAATATCAGGTCGAGAATAATGACCAGTAGATCCCCCACTGACATGGCCACGAGGTATTGAATGATACATTTGGACAGACCACATTTCCTGCTCTTCAGCGTCACAATTGTGATTACGTTCACTGAAAGGAAGAGAAACAAATAATAAAATCATACAGCAGGCTGGGGAAGAAGTCACGAATTTCAGTGAGGTGATGTTTACAAAGACACACTGATACACATCCACATACATACAATACACATACACACACACACATACACACACACTCCCAGAAACACAGGAACACAAAAATACACGCAAACTCACCATTGGACAAATGAACATAAACCCACACGTGCAAATTGTCCTCGAGACACAGGAACACAAACCCACAAAATGTTCTGGAGACAAAGGAACACGAACCTGAACAGGAAATTCTTCTGGAGACACAGGAGCACAAACACAGACACAGGCGCAAACTCTTCTGGAGGTACAAGACATATACACACACATAAACTCTCCCAGAGACACAGGAACACACACTCACACGCACAAATAAACACGAACTGGCAAAAGCACATAAATAGCGCACTCTCCCAGATTGAAACACATTCAGTTACACACACTGATATTAACGCACAGAAGGACACACACAGACCCATAAAAAAGCGCAAACGTTTAAATACACACATGCATCAAAAATATCCTCAGACACTAATACACGAAAAGACAGACACTTGCATACACAAACATAACATGATATGTTGATACCGGAGATGAGGGGTTTGGATTATGAGGAGAGGCTGAGGAGATTGGGTTTGTACTCGTTGGAGTTTAGAAGGATGAGGGGGGATCTTATGGAGACTTATAAGAAAATGCGGGGGCTGGATAGGGTGGAGGCGGAGAGATTCTTTCCACTTAGTAAGGAAGTTAAAACTAGAGGACACAGCCTCAAAATAAAGGGGGGTCGGTTTAAGACAGAGTTGAGGAGGAACTTCTTCTCCCATAGGGTGGTGAATCTCTGGAATTCTCTGCCCACTGAGGTGGTGGAGGCTACCTCGCTGAATATCTTTAAAGCGCGGATGGATGGATTCCTGATCGGTAAGGGAATTAAGGGTTATGGGGATCAGGCGGTTAAGTGGTACTGATCCACGTCAGATCAGCCATGATCTTATTGAATGGCGGGGCAGGCTCGAGGGGCTAGATGGCCTACTCCTGCTCCTATTTCTTATGTTCTTAACATTTAGAAACATAGAAACCAGAAGCAGGAGGAAGACATTTGGCGCAGTGAGCCTACACAAACATTCATTTTGGTCATGGTTGGTCATCGAATTCAGTATCTTGAGCGCTCCCAGCCCCCACCTCCTCCCCGCCCCCCCCCCCCCCCCCACCAACCCCATATGCCTTGAATCCTTTAGCCTCTGGAGCTAGATTTAATTTATTAGTTCCCAGAAAACGTTTAGCCTCAGTTACATTCTGGTAGTGAATTCCAGACTTTGACCACCCTCTGGGTGAACAAATCTTTCCTCATCTCTGTTGTGAGATGGTTACCCCTTATCCTCAATCTATGACTCCTAGTTCTGGAAACCCCCACCATTGTGATTATTCTTTCTGAATCTACCTTGTCTAACCCTGTGAGAATTTTATAAGTTTCTATGAAACCCCCCTCACTCTTTTAAACTCCAATGATTATAGTCATAACAGACTTAGCAGCTCCTCAAATGGCAGACCGACAATCCCACGAATGAGCTATGCCCCCTCTATGGCAAGGGCATCCTTCCTCGGAAAATGACACCAAAACTGCACAATATACTCCAGGCGCGGCCTCATCAACACCCTATATAATTCCTGTAAAACATCTTTATTCCGATCATCAAAACCTGTTGCTATTAAGATCAATGCACCATTTGCCTTCCTTACTTCCTGCTGTACTTGCGTGCTTAATCTCAGCGACTGGTGCACGAGGGCACCAAAGTCTCGCAAGGTATCAGCTTATTTAAATTTATAAGAAGTTTCAAGAAATAATCCGTCCTCCTATTATTGGTACAAAATTGTATGATCTCACATTTATCTGCATTATAGTTTGCATCTGTCATACATATAGCCACACACTCAGCATGTCCAAATCACGCTGAAGCATCTCTGCATCCTTCTCACAGCTCAACCTCGCACACAAATTTGTATCATCCGCCAATTTGGAGGTACTACATGCAGTTCCTTCTTCCGAATCAATTATATATAATGTGAACAACTGGAGTCCGGGCACCAATCCCTGTGTAGCCCCACTAGTCACTGGCTGCTGATCAGAAAAAGACTAATTTTTCCAACTTTTTCCTTCCTACCTGCTAACCAGCTCTCTAACCATCTCAAGCCATTACCTGCAATCCCATGTGCTTTAACTTTATATAGTAGTCTATTTTGTGAGACCTTGTCGAAAGCCTTCTGAAAGTTTAAATAATACTCATCCCATGGTTCTTCAAGGTCAACTCCACTAGTTACATCTGCAAAGAATTCCGAACAATTCGTCGAGCATCAATTTCCATTCTGACTTTGTCTGATTATACGACTGCCTTCCAAATACTGAGTTATGAAATCATTGTTTATGGACTCTGCTAATTCACCAGTACCAATGTTAAACTCACTGGTCTATGATTCCGTTTTCGCCCTACTTCCTTTTTTGAATAGGGGGCTTACATTATCTCCCGTCCAGTCTGTAGTAACAGCATAGCCCCTAAAGAATTGTGGAAAATAACCATGAATCAATCAACTATTTCCACTTCCTTAAGATCCCTTGGATGAAGATTATCAGGACGTGGATGTTTATCCACCTTTAATCCCACCAATTTCCCCAAAACACGTTTCTCTACTACTGATGATTTCCTTCAGCTCCTCACTGAAACTTTTTTTTCTCTCAGATCTCCTGGCACATTTTTCACATCTTCCTTTGTGAAGACTAAAGCAAAGTACGAATTTAATTCCTGTCTTTAATGTATTCCCATTTTGAATTCTCCCGTTTCTGATTATAAGAGGCCTGCATGCGTTTTTGTCAATCATTTTCTTCTTGCATATCTATAGAAAATTTTGCAGTCACTTTTAATGTTCCCAGTTAGCATACATTCATACTCTATTTTTTCCTCTTAATCAAAACTCTTGGTCCATCTTTGCTGAAATTTTAACTGCTCCCAGTCCTCGTGCATCTTGCGTTTCTTGCCAATTTATATGCTTCTACTTTGAATCCGATGCTATCTCTAATTTCCGTTGTCAGACATGGCTTTGGCCACAGATGTCGTCCCACTCACACACCAAAGAGGAATAAACAACAGCTGGAGTTAATTTATTCGTTCTTTAGGGGCATGCCAATGGCTGTCCACTTTCGTTCCTTTCAGTGACGTTTCCCGCCAATTATGGTCATTTCATGCTTCATGCCATCAATTACATTCATTGAGACTCAGGACTCTGGTTTCCTGGTCTCAGAATCAACTTCATCACTGTCCACCATGACAAATAATTTAACCATATTATGGTCAGTCGTCCCCAAGGGTTCTCTCACAACTAGATTACCAGCTAATCCTTTCTCATTGCACAACACCCAGTCCAAGATGGCCTGCTCCCTTGTTGGTTCCTCAAAGTATTGTTCCAGTTAACCATCCCGTATGCAGTCCAGAAATTCCTCCTAAATTGTACCGTGACTAATTTAACTCTCCCAATCTATATGCACATTCAAGTCGATCATAATCACAGATGTCCCTTTAACAGATGCATCTCTCATTTCCTGTCTAATGATTTTCCCAACATTCCCACGAGAGTTTGGTGGTCTGTATACCGTCCCCACTAATGTTCTTTGCACTTTGTTTTTTTTTCTGAACTGGACCCATACAGATTCCACATCCGCTACGCTAATATTTTTCCTCAATATCGTATCAATATAATATTTGATCAACAATGCAACTCCACCACCTTTTCCTTTCTGTCCGGCCTTCGTAAACACTGAATAGGCCTCAATGTTTAGTTCCCATCCTTAGTCAACTTGAAGCCATGTTTTCGTATTGGCAACTATATCGTACCCATTTACATCTATTTGTGCAAGTAATCTATCCATTCCTTGAAAGTCCCGAGCATGGAGGCGCAAAGATGAGCAGTTTGGACACTTGCTTCCCGTTCCAACTGTTTTGATAGTGTTCATCTCATTCTGGCTCTTTATTTCTCTGCCTATCACTTTCCTTATTATCCTCATTACCTTTCCTCTGGTTATTAATTGACGTGGCTCTGAATCCTTGCAAAGTTTCCCATCATCCTGTCATATTTATTTAAACCCTCCCCCGCCGCACTGGCAAGTACCGCCCCCCCCCCCTCCTCCCCACCCCTCCACCATGCCCAACGATATCAATCCCGATCCTGCTCATGCGTTACCCGTCCTGTTTGAAGAGGTCTAACCTTCCCCAGAACCAGTCCCAATGTCCTAGGAATCTGAAACCCTCCCCTCAGATCATATTTTCAACCCTGTCTTCATCCCATGTAACCTGTTGTATCTACTCTGACTAGCACTTGTCACTGGTAGTAATCCTGAGATCACCAACTTTGAGGTCTTACTATTAAGTTTGTTTCCTGGATCCCTATATCCTGATTTAGGACGTCATCCTTTCTTGTTTCACTTGTGTCGTTTGTACCAACGTGCACTACGGCCACTGGCTGTTCGCTATCTCCCTTCAAATTTTCCTGCAGCCAAACCGAGACATACTTGAACCGAGCAGGTGAAATTCCATCCTGGAGTCTCGTTTGTGGCCACAGAAACGCCTAACTGCTCCTCTTACAATTGCATTCCCTATAACTATTGCATTACCACACTTTGTACTCCTCCCCTCTGCAGCTGAGTCAACTGTGGTGCAATGGATTTGCGTGTTGCTGTTTTCCCATGAAAGGACATTCCCCTCAACAGTATCCAAAACGGTATATCTGTTTTACAGGGGAATAGCCACAGCAGATTCCTGCACTGCTGCCTCGTTCTCTTGCTGTGCCTGCTGGCCCCCATTGACTTGTGCCTGTTGACTCTTACCCTGCGGTGTAACCACCTCTCTATACTTGCTAAACATGATACTCTCCGCTTCGCGGATGCGACAGATTGTCCCCAGCCGCCATTCGACACTGAGGCTTCCAGGAGGTGCAGCTTCCTGCACATGTGCTGGCCCCAGTAACTGCAAATGTTGCCGGCCTCACATACGGAGAGGGACCAGCAGACTATGGGTTGGAGCTCTCCTGTTAAGTCTTACCCCTTTAAATTAAACATTTGAAATACTTTTGCTTCAGACTATATTTTATTCTCTCGAGCCCTTCTTTCCTGCTCCTCGTTACTACCCAATATATCATTTACAAACAACAAACTACAGAAATTACCACTGAGGCAGTAAGCGATAAAATGATTAAACACTTACCCCATATTTCTACTTACCAATGAACTCTTTCGCTTGTGTCCTCTACTACTGCAGAAGTGCAAGACCACTCCTATCTTTTACCTTTTTTGTCCTCTGAACAGAGCCATTTTTGTGGTTGGAGGAGGGAGGTACATAGGGAAAAAGCTCGTAACATCTCGGGCCTAAGAAATCCTCGGCAGCAGTTCTTTCTCTACCCACTATGCATTCGAGGTGACGACGCGAATTTCTCCCTGAATGCCCCTCAGTGCAGTTACTCTCCTGCCTCTGCTGGATTGGCTTATAGAAGCAAACATACTCAAACACAAACACACTCAATAACATCAGCACTCAAGAATTCTGGTACTCCCCCAGAACTATGCACACTCAGAAACACTGATACAGAACTCTCACTTACACTCCCGTACACCGACACAGAAAATATGGGCACACACGATCTCTCTCGCTCACACACGCACACGTCGATAGAAACAAAATAGACACGCAGTTTTTCTCACGCACATTGATAGGACAATATAGAAGCACACAATCTTTCTCACACACATCGATAGTAACAATACAGAAATGCACATTCTCTCTCACATAAATATTGACAGAGACAATATAGACACACACACAATCTCTCACGCACATCGATAGCGACAACATAGACACACACACGTTGACAGAAACAATATAGACACAATCAAGACTTCTCCCACAGTTGCATACATCGATGGAGCAGGAGGTATACATGCTTCAATGTTTAAAGATGGCATCAAGACTGTATTAGAAAATGACACTGGCACTAAAGCCCAATAAGAGTTTTAACAACACCAGGTTAAAGTCCAACAGGTTTATTTGGTAGCAAACACCATTTGCTTTCGGAGCACTGCTCTTTCGTCAGATGGAGTGGAAATGTGCTCTCAAACAGGGCACAGAGACACAAAATTCAAGTTACAGAATACTGATTAGAATGCGAATCTCTGGCTGGCTGTAGGGATTCGCATTCTAATCAGTATTCTGTAACTTGATTTTAAACACTAATGGTGTTTGCTACCAAATAAACCTGTTGTACTTTAACCTGGTGTTGTTAAAACTCGTACTGTGTTCACCCCAGTCCAACGCCCGCATCTCCACATCATGACTAAAATCCAACACATTGAATCAATGTGGGTGGAAATAAAATCAAATAAGAAAAAAACCAGTAGGACTGACTTGCAGGCACCCGAGCAATACCTCCAAAGCGGAGCATAGTTTAAATCAAGAAATAATGAGGTCTTGGGAACACAGCACAAAGGTAATCATGGGCGATTTTAAACGCATATTAACTGATTAATGAAATTGGCCAATGTCGTCTCGAGGGAGATTTCATAGATGGTATGAGGGATTGTTTCTGAGAGCAATATGCGATGGAACATATGAAGGAGCACGTTATCTTAGTTTACTATTATGTGTTGTAGAAGGGTTGATAAATAGTCTTGTCGTTAAAGATCCTCTTGCCAGGAGTGATCACCACGTGATAGGATTTCTGATTCAGATTTAGCGAGAGTAGTAAAAGTGCCATAGGAGAGTTTTGGTGATTATACAGGCCTGAGGAAAGAGTTGGCCCAAGCAGGCTGGGCACAAAAAAGTGGGTGCATGGGGAGTTGACGAACAATGTGGGATGTTCAGGGAGATATTGAATATCTCCCAATTAAAGGATATTCCGGAGAAGAAGAGGAATTATAAAGGGATGAAAGACGATTCATGGCTAAACATAGAGGACATAAATGCAAAAACTCGTGAATACCAAACTCCAAAAGCTAGTGGCAAGATGGAGGATTGAGGGAACTTTATGATTCAGCAAAGGGCTTCAAAAAACAAAAGCAAAAGAGCTATAATGAACGACGAAAGACGACGAGCAGAAAACATAAACACTGTTCAAATAAGGTTTGTCTCAGTATGCAACGAGGAAAAGAATAGCGAAAGAAAATATTATCCCTTCAGATGACGATACTGGTGAGGTAATAATGGGGAACACAGAGATGGCATAAGTATTAACCTAATGTTTTGTCTTCAGGATGGAGAATAATAAAAAAAATCCCAAAAACTGTAATATTGCAGAGGAACTTGGTAAAATAACCATCACTGGGGACAAGGTATTTAATAAAGTAATGGGTTTAAAGCCAGCTAACAGTCGAGGTCCTGATGGCCTGCAGTCTATGGTATTAATGGAAGTGGCAGCAGAGATAGTGGATAAACTGGTTTTGATGTTTCAAACTTCCTTGGATTCTAGTCAGATACCGGTGGATTGGAAACAAGTTAGTGTGATGCCCCGATTCAAAAAGGGCGAGAGGCAAAATGTAGGAAACGAAGGGCTGGATAGCTCCACTTCTGTGGTGGGGAAGTTGCTGGAATCAATTACTAAGGAGGAGTTAACTCAGCATTGGAAAGACAATGCTCAATCCACCATTGTCCGCATGGTTTTATGAAGGTTAAGTCATGCTTGACAAACTTGTTTGAGTTCTTTGAGGACATAATTAGCAAGGTGGTTCGTGAGGAAACTTTGGACATGGTGTATCTGGACTCCCAAAAGGCGTTTGACACGCTGTCTCCAAAAGACTGATCCAGAAGGTGAGTTCGGAGATCGAGTAGTGGATTGGATTGCGGATTGGCTGTTTGATATAAAGCAGAGAATCGGGATAAATATGTCCTTCTCTGGCAGGCGAAATGTACTTCGTGGAGTGCCACATTGGTCAGTCCTCAAAACCTCAATTGTTTACAATGTATATCATTGATCTGCAAGAAGTGACAGTATGTAACATAGCAAAAAATCAATATGATACGAAAATAGGTCGGAAAGCAGGCAGTGAAGAGGATAAAAACATTTTACAGATGGTTACAGGTAGGCGAGGAGAGTGGATTACAATTTGGGTGATGGAGTTTATTGTGGATCGATGTGAGGTTGTCCCTTTTGTCAAGAATGATACAAGGCAAATTATTATCTCAATGGAAAGCAGATTCAAAATGCGTCTAGCTGTCTTTTTTCATGAATCTCAGAGAATGTGTGTGCAGGTACAGCATGTTATAAAAAAGACGAATGGAATGCTGACATTTTTTTGCAACCGACTGGAGTGTTAAAGTAGACAAATGCAATTGTCAGTGTGTTGCTGGGACCACATCTGGTGTATTGTGTCAAGTTTCGGTGTCATTAGTTGAGGGAGGAGGTGGTGACATTGGAGGCAGTTCAGAGCAAGGTCACAGGATTGCTTCCGAGGATAAAACGTTTAACATATGAGGAGATGTTTGACCGCTTGGGCTTCTATCTACTGGTGTTTCGATGGATGTGAGTGGCTCTCATCGCGATACAGAAAAAGCTAAATGGATTCATAATGTAATTGTAGACCAAATGTTCCCCCCTTGTGGCGAAATCTAGAGAATGTAGTTATAGGTCTAGTATGAGAGGAGGCAGAATTAAAACTGACATGAGGAGGAGCTGCTCCTCGCAGAAGGGGGTGAATTGTGCAACTCGCTACCCCATAGTGCTGTGGAGAATGAATCATTAAATGGTTTCAAGAAGGAGAAAGGTATATTTTTCGTCTAAAATGTTAAAGGGATCTGGATAACACATGGTGAGGTGGATTTGAGTGAAGGGAGAGATCAGCCATGATCTAATTGAATGGCGGAGCAGGCGAGAAGAGTTGAATTTGCCTATTGCTGCTCCAAGTCATCTGTTCCTATGTTACAAATTAGGAAGATATAGATGGGTTGGTCAAATGGGCAGAGCAGTGGAGGATGGTCTTTAACCCTGAAAACTGTGAGATGATGCGCTTTGGAAGAAGTAAGGGCACAACGGATTATTTAATGAATGACAGGACGGGATATTCAGATGAACAGACGGATTTTGGGGTGCTCATGCACAGACACCTTAAGACTGCAGAGCATGTGAATAGGCTGATTAAATAAGTACATGGAACATTTGCTTTTATCAGTCGTTGTATAGAGTATAAGCGCAAGAAGGTTGTATTGGAGTAATACAGAGCGTTAGTTAGGCCACGGCTGGAGTATGGTGTGCAGTTCGGTTCTCCTCACTATATGATGGATGTGATTGCAATAGAGGGGTTGCAGATGAGAATTACGAAGATGCTCTCAGGGATGAACCATTTGAGATTTCAGGAGAGACTGGATAGGCTTGGATTGTTTTATCTAGAGCATAAGAGGCGGGGGGAGGATAGAATTAACGTTTATTAAAATTTGAGGTGTATGGATAGGGAAATAGGAAGCAGCTGTTCCCCTTGGCTGAGGGGACACCGTTTTAGGAAAACGGGCAGAATATTTTAAACAAGGTTTGAACGGTTATGGCTATTGGACAGGGAAGTGGATTTGAGACCGAGACGCGATCAGCCAAGGTCGTTTTGAATCGGGGAGGAGGCTCCAGGAGCTGAATGGTCTACACCTGCATCTAGTTCCTTTGATTCTTACTATTAGACTTTAATTGCAAATCATGTTTCTGATGGAATGCAAGTCACACCAGCTGCTGTGCTAAGATTCAAAGCTGTTACTTCTGAGAAATATCCTCTTTATCTGGATTACTAAATTACGGATACAAGATATAAATAAAATACAGAAAATTATAATGGACATGCAGTGCAGTGAGCTTGTCACTGGATTAGTTACCCAGTTACCAAGGGCAATGTTCGTGGGACTGAGGTTCGAATCCCAACGTAATAGATGTGGTTGTCACTTAAATGCTCTGGAGGTACTCCAGCAGAGTAAGTAGGGATGGACGACAAATGCTTGCCGAGCCAGTGATGCCCAAAACTCATGATCGAGTTAAAGAAATGCTAGCGATAATTCCACAGTTTTGGGAATCCTGGGATGGGTAGGATAGAGGCCATCTAACTCATTATAGAGCATCCCCTCTCTGCAGCCTCTCCTCCATTTGGTGGTCAGGTCACAGAGCCAGACACACTGTAACTACAGTCTCTATACATCACCCAGAGGTGGGACACATAATTCCCTGTCCCACCTGAATGTATGCAACACAACCTCCAGAAACCCATTCACAAAACCACCCCTAACATTCCAATCACAGGGGTCAGTCAATAGCCCCTCAGCTGCAAGTGTGGTGCCTGCAACGTTTTAAATAACACTGAATGAGCTCCTGCTGTTGGTAAACACACTGTGAGATGACTGAAATTAACACATGCTTTCAGTGGACAGACACAGTCCAAGTTTCGCAGACATGTGCCAGAGCTGCTGAAACCCGCTGTGCAACACGGAGCTCCACATTGAAGACACGAGGAGCAGAATCTGCAGCATTTCCTGTTTTCAGAATTCTGTCACACTGTCAGCAATCATTGCATAGAGCATAAAACACAGGCAAAAGGTACAGAGCGAATTACATTCACTTTAAAGAATCGGACATGTTCTTAAAGCAAACGTTGTCGAGAAAAGGGACATTGAATCACTGGATGAGACGTTGTATCCAAAGGAAGGGAATATCAACATTCAGGTAATGTTAGGTTGAAACAACGTTTTGATGACACTATCAGAGCCTGCCTCGCATTCCAGTCCCAAGTTGGATATCTGCTCAGCATGGGGAGATGTACAGGACACACTGCAACTGTCCAGCTCTGTGGTTGTATCGGGTATGTATCTAGATTTCCATAGCACGGGTAACAGAGGGTTGTAAGAGTGAACATTGCTGTCAGGGAGAGATATGTTGCAGGACAGGAGATGGGGAAATTGTGTGGGGTGGCTGTTTTCAGGCTCTGTATAAATGTGAACAAGCAGAGACATTTTGGAAAACGGATATAGAGTGGGACAATCAGAGAGAACATCATGGAGGGATTTGATCAGGTAAGTGAGAAAATTAAGGATTTTTCTGATCAGCTGGTGACAGAGGTCAGCGAGCACAAATATGATGGGTAAATCGGATATGGTGAGTGTTGTGGAGTGGGCACCACAGCTTCGGATGATTTCTTTTTCAGCAGGTTTTTATCTGAGAGGCTTATCAGCAAAGAATTGGAATATTTGTGTCGGGATTTCGCAACAACAGCTGGTTGAAGCGAGAGGATTGTACTCCAGAGAAGACTGCAGATAGGGTTAATGATGGAATGGATACTCGGTCAGTAATCAGCTCAGAGTCAAAGCACGAATAGAGGTTGCTGTGAGTTTGGACTAGCCTCAGGTACAGGAATGGTGTTAGTGGATAATGAACACAGATTAGGGGTGGAACGAAACTCAATGTCCATATCCCTAATGCAGGAAATAACAAATACAGTAATACAATGAAACATGGCTGACAAATACAATCTCTAATACAGAGATATACCAGATACAACAACGGGAGAAATTCAAATAATCACAACTATTAAAAGCACTGGAAAAGTTTTCCATGTTGTGATCGGTTCATTAATAGATATAGAGTCACAACAGCAATAATAACAAAGTAGCAGTGCAGAGTAAATCACAAGATCCGGAATAGAGTTAAATAGGGTGTATAGAACTAATTACTGCACCGGGAGACTTACCGGGGACTCCTATCATAGCCAGGATGGGATAGTAAAATCCTTGAATAAACAAGAGTACATAATGAATCTGCTTTGACAATAATAGCATATCAAATCCATCATGTGACAGGAAGGAAAGACCGTCGGCAAAAGTGCCACTTATACTGAAATCCAAAGGTGGTAGCGGTGGTGGGGGTGGAATATTCCGATGCATTGTTCCCAGATTCTGATCCATTGTTGGAGCATTACAGTCTATTGTTCTCAGATTCTGATCAATTGTTGGAACATTCCAGTCCACTGTTCCCAGATTCTGATCCACTGTTGGAACATTCCAGTCCATTGTTCTCAGGTTCTGATCTCTCCTCCCCATCGCCCTGCAGCCGCTAATCCTTATTAGATCTGGGGTTGACGCTCCTGCTGACTCTATGCGATAACACATGGGAAATAATCCCTTATAAATAGGAGAGGGAAAACCTCCAGTGACACCGCCCAGCTCCATGTAGACTGACATTATTCACAGCCACAGAACAAACAGCTTCAGTTAACCCCATTCAATCCAGAATTGTAATGTGGCAATATACCATAAGGCTGCATGGGATGGTGAGGGTCAGGGAGGGGTGGAAAGGTAAAAATGATCGAGAGTCTGACCACACTGTTTTAGCCTTCCCTGAACATGGTAGTGGTACCTGTTTTATCATGTTTGTGGGTTTTTGATGAGGTTATCATTTGTCAGGATTGAAAGACACTGCCGAAATGTAGGCTGTTGTTAAAGTTTAACTTTCGTTGAACTCCCTGTTATGTACAGAACATCCTTAGCAGAGGCTTCACGGAGGGTGTGATCTTACAAAATTAATTCTAAGTCCCGAAATGGAGCATTTCAGATCCATTTCTTCGGCGCATTCACGAGTCCCAACTTATGATACGCTGTGCAGGAAAAGAACCTCGCTCTGTTTTTCCCAGTGGGAAGAGGGGATCTGGACTATGCCTGCCCAAAAGCCGGCTGCTTAGCTTGGAGGTCTCAAATGCGCTTGCGTCCAGAAAGCAGCATACCAGCTGTTCTGTTACCCACACACTGATCTCCTTCCACATGCACCCCATTGCGGACATAGGAACACTTCTGACCACAGGAATTGCTTCCCCGGGTCAAAGATCATGAGGAGTCTGTCATCAGTGTAAGCCAACAGGACCACTCCAATACCTCGTCTGTGCCGAGTCTAACCCGACAACCTCCTCCGCAAGAGGTGCAGGAATGACTCCACGCAAACTGAATACAGTTGGCCACACCAATTGGCAGCTCTGCAATACTCCTGTCCCAAAGAGAAGGGGCACCATCGGGACACTTTAACCTTAACGGGACACTGTTCGGTAGCGTACAGTAAGCGGACGAGGGTGAAAAAGTGTGTCCCAAACCTGAATGCCCACAGAGTCCAGAGTAGATACACATGATCCATCCTGTCGAATGCCTTCTCCTGGTCAAGAGAGAGGAAGGCGTTCGACCGAGCAAACCTCTGGGAATGAGAATGATGTACCAGATCCCAACCCGATGAATGATATGCCGAATGGTGCAGCCCTCTGGAGCGAGGCGAGGAAACCTTGTATACAGTGCTGCTCATTTTATTCCGAATCTTGCGCTCCTCAATGAGGGCGCACACGGATCAGCCCAGCAGCACCAGACCCGAATATGTCCCGGAAACAGTGATGTTGCAGTAAGAATTCCTGGCGTTCGCCAGAGGGAATAACGGGAGACTGGGTGTGAGATATGATGGAGTCCACTGCCTCACTGGTAATGGCCTCTAACTCACCTCTTTTATCCACAATCGAGTAGCCATTCTCCTCCGGACAGGCGCCTTATGGCTCTGAGTCCCCTGCCACAGTCAGTGTGAGAGGAGGCAAGGACCCGCCAACTAGACCAGAATCGAACCGACTACCAGGATAAAGGTCTGAGGATCGTGGGATTATATTCATTGGAGTTTAGGAGGTTGAGGGGAGATCTGATAGAAACTTACAAGATAATGAACGGCTTAGATAGGATGGACGTAGGGAAGTTGTTTCCATTAACAGGGGAGACTAGGACGCGGGGGCACAGCCTTAGAATAAAAGGGAGTCACTTTAGAACAGAGATGAGGAGAAATTTCTTCAGCCAGAGAGTGGTGGGTCTGTGGAATTCATTGCCACAGAGGGCTGTGGAGGCCGAGACGTTGAGCGTCTTCAAGACAGAAATTGATAAATTCTTGATTTCTCGAGGAATTAAGGGCTATGGGGAGAGAGCGGGTAAATGGAGTTGAAATCAACCATGATTGAATGGTGGAGTGGACTCGATGGGCCGAATGGCCTTACTTCCGCTCCTATGTCTTATGGTCTTATGGTCTTAGGGCTCCTCTGCGGGTACCTTCAGTGACTCTGAGCTGGAGTGTCGCAGCAGCTCAGACCCCCACTGTTCCCCAGATCACCGAGACACCCAGCAAAATCGGAGAAATGTCAGGTCCAAAAACAGGGTTGCTCATTGCTCGGCTGAAGAGGGGATGCGGGGGGCGGGGTGGGGGGGGGGGGGGTGGAGGCCCTCCGCAAGTATTCAAAGATTGCAGTGCTGTTGAAGCCCCACCGGAGTTATAAAATACAAACCCCCCGTTACATAATTGCACCAGGAGGAATGAGCCCTGGGTCTCTCACCAGGCCCCGGCACATCCTGTTCAGGGGGCTGCGATTGCAGGAGTGCTGTCAGGTGCCCCCGTTGCCTTATCCCACCCCCCCTCCATGCTGCATCCACCACTGGGCGGTTTTCTCGACCCTTTTAACTAAGACCACTGTCAGGGACGCCCAGCTCCTGACAGGTATGGCACCACATGTCATCCTGTGACCAAAAGATTTGGGAGCTGATTCCATCATGGGGTAATTTGAAAATTTCCTGCTGGGCATTCCTCCTTTGCCAGGGGTATAAATAACTGCCGCCTGTTGGAATACATATTGCGAATGCTGGCCTCCCCAGACAGAACGGGACTGACACCATCCCGGAACGGATCTCCCCCAGAAGGTGGAAGTGGTTGAGTAGCAACCCATTTGGAACAAAGTGTGGGGCATTGTACCACATTAATCCCCTCAAGGGTCCATCCCCATTATGTTCCCAGCCACCGTGAGACCCTTTTCAATGGCGAGTTGGACCACTTGCTCAGTCTTCAGGAAGTAAATTGCTGGCACAAACATTTCAGGAACCGCAGCAATGGCCGAAGGGGTGACACATGTCTGTATAATCATGGTGGGGTGCGTGTAGCACCTCACTCGGAGGTTTTTCATTGTCAATGTAAATGCGACGGGGTAATGGGAGCAGCAGCGGCTCGGGAAGCCCCTAATCCCGCATAGGTTGTCCTGCAGGACTCCACCACGGGCGAAGGTGCTGGCATTACTCTCTGGGCAGTGCTACAACTACCTGAAATATTTGTTATTTCGATATATATCAGCATTGGGGATGTCGTGTGAAAAGGAAACCAAATCCCTAAGTTGTGGAAGTAGCTGAGAGCAAAGGAACAAGGAGAGACAGAAAGGACTGTGTTATAGGGAGAGATTGGACAGGTTCCGACTTTTTTCTTTGAAACATAATAGACTGAGGGGTGATCTTATTCAGGTCTATAAGATTATGAGAGGCGTCGACAGGGTGAATGCACTCAGACCTTTTCCGATGTTTAGTGAATCGAGAACGAGAGGGAAGGGAGAGAACACCGGGATAATGAGGAATACGGTACCGAGATGCAAGTTACCAAGGTCAGATGGTGAGGAGAGCATCAGGAGCTGGCTGGGGGAAGTGGGGGGGGGGGGGGCGGTGGCCGGGTGTTGGAGGAATAGTTCCTCGCCCAGCTTGTGGGACGAGCTTGGTATTCTTCACTCCTGGAGAGATTGGCTATGATTCCAATTAAGAAGTGAAGATATGGTCCGAAAGTAATCTTGCAGGGAACATAAAGACTGACATTAAGTTTTTCTTTGGATACGTGAAGAGAAAGGTCCCCAACAGACAGAAACTGGGGAATATATAACAGGGGACAAAGAGGTAGCTGAGCAACTGAAGACATACTTTGGTTTTGTTTTCACAAAAAGGGCTTAAATCAGATGCCAGAAATGTTAGAGAATGCAAGATTTTGTGAGAGTTCAGAACTGAAGATGATCAATGTTAGTAGTAAAATGGTGCTGGGAAAATTGATGGGACTGAAGGTGATAAATCCTAGGGCCTGATAATCTACATCCCAGTGTACTAAAGGAAGTGGAAGTAGAAATAATGGATGCATTGGTGGTCATCTACAAGGATTCTATAGACAGGAGAAAAGGCCCTGCAGATTAGAGGGTAGCTAATGCCACTCCAATATTCAAAAAGGGAGGGAGAGAGAAAACAGGGAATTACAAACCAGTAAGCTTTACATCGCAAGTGGGGAATTTCTCGAATCCATTATCAAAGACTTGATAGCAGATCATTCAGAAAGCAGTGGCAGGTTCAAACAGAGTCAGCATGGATTCATGAAGGGGAAATCATGTCTGGCAAATCTGTTGGAATTCTTTGAAGATGTGTATCTCGTAGAGTTGACAAGTGGGAGCCAGTCCATGTAGCACATTTGGACTTTCAGAAAGTGTTTGACAAATTTCTGCTTAAGAGATTGTAATGCAAAATTAAAGTGCATGGAATTGGGGGAAGTACATTGAGATGGATAGAAAAGTGGTAGACAATCAGGAAACAAAGACTCGGAATTAATTGGTACTTTTCAAATCGGCAGGCAACAATTAGTGCTGCGACCTCATCAGTTCGCAATATATTTTAATGATTTGGATGAGGGAACAAAATGTAACATCTCAAAGTTTACAGATGATACCAAGTTGGGTGGGAAGGTGAACTGTGACGAGGATACAGAGATCCTTCAGAATGATCTGGACAGGTGTGGGGAGTGGGCAAATCAATGGCAAGTGCAGTATAATTTGAATAAATGTGAGGTTTTACACTTTGGAAGCAAAACAAAAGAAGGCAGATTACTAACTGAATGGCTACAAATTGGGAAAGGGAAGTGTGCAGCGGGACCTGGTTGTCCTTGTGCACCAGTCGCTGAAGGTAAGCATGCAGGTGCAGCAGGCAGTAAAGAAGGCACATTGTTTATTGGCCTTAATTGCGAGGTTTTGAGTACAGGAGTAGGCAAATGTTCTTGCAATTATACAGGGCCTTGGCGAGGCCACACCTGCAGTATTGTGTGCACTTTTCGTCTCCTTTTCTGAGGAAGGACGTTTTTGCTCTCCGGGTAGTACAACAGAAGTTTACCAGCCTGCTTCCCGGGATGGCGGGACTGATGTTTGAGGAGAGATTGACTTGGTTAGGATTGTTTTCGCTGGAGTTCAGACTTATGAGGGGGGGATCTCATCGAGATTTCTAAACTTCGAACAGGACTGGACAGGTAGCTGCTGGGAGGATGTCCCCGATGGTGGGGGAGTCCAGAACCAGGGTTCACAGTCTGAGGATTCAGGGTAAACCATTTAGGACTGAGGTGAGGAGACATTTCTTCACCCAAAGACTGGTGAACCTGTGGAATTCATTACATAGAACATAGAACATTACAGCGCAGAACAGGCCCTTCGGCCCACGATGTTGCACCGACCAGTTAAAAAAAAAACTGTGACCCTCCAACCTAAACCAATTTCTTTTCGTCCATGAACCTATCTACGGATCTCTTAAACGCCCCCAAACTAGGCGCATTTACTACTGATGCTGGCAGGGCATTCCAATCCCTCACCACCCTCTGGGTAAAGAACCTACCCCTGACATCGGTTCTATAACTACCCCCCCTCAATTTAAAGCCATGCCCCCTCGTGCTGGATTTCTCCATCAGAGGAAAAAGGCTATCACTATCCACCCTATCTAAACCTCTAATCATCTTATATGTTTCAATAAGATCCCCTCTTAGCCGCCGCCTTTCCAGCGAAAACAATCCCAAATCCCTCAGCCTCTCCTCATAGGATCTCCCCTCCATACCAGGCAACATCCTGGTAAACCTCCTCTGCACCCTCTCCAAAGCCTCCACATCCTTCCTGTAATGTGGGGACCAGAACTGCACACAGTACTCCAAGTGCGGCCGCACCAGAGTTGTGTACAGTTGCAACATAACGCTACGACTCCTAAATTCAATCCCCCTACCAATAAACGCCAAGACACCATATGCCTTCTTAACAACAGGAAGTAGTTGATGACAAAACATTGAATTTATTCAAGAGGCGGCTAGATAATGCACTTGGGATGAATGGGATAAAAGGTTATGGCGAAAAAGCAGGATTCGGCTATTGAGTTGGACAATCACCCGTGATAGTAATGAATTGGCGGAGCAGGCTCGAAGGGCCAAATGGCCTCCGCCTGCTCCTATCCTCTGTGCATCTATATTTTTCTAGGTTAAGAGCAAAGGAGGTTGAGGGGCGACCTAATTGAAGTCTATAAAATTATGAAGGGCATAGATCGAGTGAACAGTTGGAACCTTTTTCCCAGGTCAGAAATGACAAACACAAGGGGTCACAAGTTCAATGTAAGGGGGCAAGGTTCAATACAGATATGTGGAGCACGTATTTTACACTGAGGGCGGTGGGGGCCTGGAATGCACTGCCAAGCAAGGTGGTTGACGCAGACATGCTAGTATCATTTAATACTTATCTAGATAGCCACATGAACAGACTGGGAATAGAGGGATACAAACGGATGGTCTAGTTAGGAACACAGATCGGTGCAGGCTTGGAGGGCCGAAGGGCCTGATCCTATACTGTATTGTTCTTTGTTCATTGTTCAAAGCCTCCCAGCAGCTTCACCTCCCAGCCTGACTTGCAGTTGGTAAATGCAGTCACCATTTTTCAACTGGAGAAGCTGGGGCAACGAACCCAAGCTCCATCCTTTGCTTCTCCCTCTAGAAGATGGAGGTGGGTGATTTGGAGCCCATTGGGAACAAACGGCAGCGCATTTATCACAGTAATCTGTGGGCGGTGGTCTCTAAAGGGACCATCTTCAAATTGTTCCCGCCCACCGTGAGCCCCTTTTCAATAGCGACTTGCACCATCCATTAGGTCTTCAGGAAGTAAACTTCTGTGGCAAAAATTTTAGAGGCCGCAACAAAGGCAGAGGGTCCTACACATTCCTCCATAATCATGATGAAATGCGTGTAGCTCATAGGCTCTGAGGCGTATGAGCCTACCTACGATGCCCCACGTGGTCCGCATTTCTCTCTTCCCGTGCAGAAGTCCTCTGGCACATACATTCGAGCCCAAATGCCTCAGGCCTCTTTTTACCAGGTCACACTCTTTTCAACATGCAACTCTTATCTTCCGAGCTCCAAACATAAGTCAAATGCCACAACCAAAACTGCAGCACAAGAGTCAGTTGCAGCGAGCTCCATCAGGGGCGGCACGGTAGCACAGTGGTTAGCACTGCTGCTTCACAGCTCCAGGGTCCCGGGTTCAATTCCCGGCTCGGGTCACTGTCTGTGTCTCCTCGTGTCTGCGTGGGTTTCCTCCGGGTGCTCCGGTTTCCTCCCACAGTCCAAAGATGTGCGTGTTAGGTTGATTGGCCAGGTTAAAAATTGCCCCTTAGAATCCTAAAATGCGCAGGTTAGAGGGATTAGTGGGTAAATATGTGGGGGTAGGGCCTGGGTGGGATTGTGGTCGGTGCAGACTCGATGGGCCGAATGGCCTCCTTCTGCACTGTAGGGTTTCTATGATGATTCTATGAAAACAGCAGCAACCAGCTCCATCAGTAAACAGCTCCTGAAGCAACCAGCTCCAAAAGCAAACAGCAACCAGTCCAGTTGCGAACAGCTCTTGCAGCAAACAGCTCCACTAGCACCAATCTCCTGCAGCAATGAGCTGTATCAGCAATCAACTCGAGAAACAAACAGCAGCAACCAACTCGAGCAGAAACCAGTTCCAAAAGCAACCAACTCCAACAGCAAACAAAAACAACCAGCTCCAAAAGCAACCGGCAGCAACCAGCTCCAGCAGCAAACAACAACAACCAGCTCCAGTAGCAAACACCTCCAACAACAAACAGCAGCAAACAGTTCCAGTTGGAAACAGAGGCAAGCAGCTCCAACAGCAACAACTCCTGCAGAAACTAGCACCAATAACAAACTGCAACTGACTCCAGCTATCAGTCTAAACACGGTAAAGAACCCATCCCCGATGGAGAAGCCCTCCGTACACATAGGATCTGCTCAGATGAAGATGAACGCAACAGACGACTACAGACTCTGAAATACACCCTCGTAAGAACAAGATATGGCTCTCGACTCATCGAACGACAGTTCCAACGTGCCACAGTGAAAACCGCACCAACCTCCTCAGAAGGCAAACATGGGACACGGCAGACAGAGTACCCTTCGTCATCCAGTAGTTCACCAGAGCGGAGAAGCTACGTCATCTTCTTCGGAGCCTTCAACATATAATCTATGAAGACGAACTTCTCGCCAAGACCATCTACACACCCCCACTACTTGCCGTCAAACAACCGCACAACCTCAAGCAGACCATTGTTTGCCGCAAACTACCCAGCCTTCAGGAGAACAGCGACCATGACACCACACATCCCTGACACAGCAACCTCTGCAAGACGTGCCGGATCATCAACACGGAGACCATCATCTCACGTGAGAACACCATCCACCAGGTACACAGTACAGACTCGTGTGACTCTGCCAACGCTATCTATCTGATATGCTGCAGAAAAGGATGTCCCGAGGCATGGGACATCGGCGAGACCATGCAGACACTATGACAATGGATGAATGGACACCGCTGGACAATCACCAGGCATGACTGTTCCCTTCCTGTCGGGGAACATTTCAGCAATCAAGGACACTCAGCTTCCGATCTTCGGGTAAAGCATTCTCCAAGGCAGCCTTCAAGACACACGACAACGCAGAATCGTCGAATGGAAAGTGATAGCCAACTTCTGCCCACATGATGATGGCCTCAACCGGGATCTTGGGTTCCTGTCACACTATCTGTAACCCCCACGATTCGCCAGGGCTTGCAAAATCATACTAACTGTCCTGCCTTGAGACAATTCACACGTCTTTCACCTGTGCTTAAACCTCTTAAACCTCTTAAACCTAATCTTAAAGACTTGATTAGTTGTAAGTATTCGCATTCCAACCATTATTCATGTAACTTGAGTCTGTGTCTTTATAAGCTCTGTTTGTGAACAGAATTCCCACTCACCTGAAGAAGGGGCTAAGAGCTCCGAAAGCTTGTGTGGCTTTGCTACCAAATAAACCTGTTGGACTTTAACCTGGTGTTGTTAAACTTCTTACTGTGTTTACCCCAGTCCAACGCCGGCATCTCCACATCTTTCGAAGGTGACATGAGGAAAATCAAAGCATGAGCAGAATGACAAAGGCATCAACAGGGGCACAAGGACAAAACAAGGTCTCACGTCAGAGGAAGATTTTTATTAATGACACACAGAACATAAGAAATACATTTATTTAATTGAGCTGGATCCTGGAAAATGAAACAAACTTCGAACCAATCATTGCCTATCTGAGAACTGGCAAGGAATATGGCTGACATTGATACGGTTCATAGTGAATTTGTTTATAGAATAATAGAATCATGCAGTACAGAAGAGGCTCTTCAGCCCATCGAGTCTGCTCTGACATCGAAGAAGCATCTGATCTCCAATCAAATCGCATCCACCACCACTTGACCCATAGGCCTGAATGGTATGATATGCCAATTGCTGAACACATACTTTTAAAGGATGTGAGGCAACTTGCCTCCATCACCTTCCAAGGCAGCGCATTCCCGACCGTCACTACCCTTGGGTAAAAATGTTTTTCCGCACATCCACCCTAAACATCCTGTCCCTCACATTGAACCTATGTCCTCTTTTTACTGACCCTTCAACCAAGGGGAACAGCTGCTTCCTATCCACTCTGTCGATGCCCTCATAATTTTGTACACCTCGATCAGGTCCCCCATCAGTATTCTCTGCTCTCAAGAAAACAATCCAAGCCGACCCAATCTCCCTTCAGAACTTACATGTTCCATCCCAGACAGCATCATGGTGAATTTCCTCTGCACCCCCTCCAGTGCAATCACATCCTTCCTACCTTGTGGCGACCAAAACTGCACACAGTACTCTAGCTGTGGCCCCACCAAAGTTCTATGCAACTCCAACATGACATTTTATTGCAGTCGATGCCCCGATTGTTAAAGACAAGTGCCCCATATGTTCTTTTTTTCACCATCCTACAAACATACCCTTCTACCTTCAGAGATTATGGACAAACACGCCAATGTCCCTATATTCCACAGAACTTCCAAGTGCCATGCCCTTCATTGAATACTTCCTTGCCAAATTGTTCCTTCCAAAGTGTGTTACCTCACATCTTTCGGGGTTAAATTCCATCTGCCACTTATCCGCCCGTTTGACTATCCTGTCTATATCTTCTTGCAGACTAAGAAACTCAGCCTCCCTTTCACCACCCAGCCAATCTTTATGCCATCTGCAAAGTCACTCATCCTACCCCGTCATTTATATTAATGATTTGGATGAGAATTTAGAAGGCATGGTTAGTACGTTGGCAAATTACACCAAGATTGGTGGCAGAGTGGACAATGAAGAAGGTTACCTCGGATTCAGTGGGATCTTGATCAATTGAGTCAATGGGCCAATGAATGGCAGATGGAATTTGATTTAGATAAATGTAAGGTGATGTATTTTGGTGGATTAAACCACGACAAGACCTATTCAGTTCATGGTAAGACGTTGGGGTGAGTTATAAAACAAAGAGATCTCGGGGTACAGGTTCATAGCTCCTTGAAAGTGGAGTCACATGTTGACAGCGTGGTGAAGAAGACATTCGACATGCTTGGTTTCAGTGGTCAGAACATTGAACATGGGAGTTGGGACATCTTGTTGAAATTGTACAAGACATTCGTAAGGGCACGTTTGGAATACTGTGTACAGTTCTGGTCACCCTATTATAGAAAGAAGGATATTAAACTAGAAAGAGTGCAGAAAAGATTTATTAGGATGCTACCAGGATTTGATGGTTTGAGTTATAAGGAGGGGTTGGATAGACTGGAACTTTCTTTTCCCCTGGAGCACAGGAGACCTAGAGGTGATATAAAGAGGCCTATATCATAATGAGGAAATAGATAAGGTAGATAGCCAACAGCTTTTCCCCACAATAAGGGAGTCTAAAACTAGAGAACATAGGTTTACGATGAGAGGGGAGGGATACAAAAGGGTCCAGAAGGGTAATTTATTTCACACAGAGTGGTGTGTGGAACGAGTTGCCAGAGGTAGTAGAGGCGGGTACCATTTTGTCTTTTAAAAAGAATTTAGACAATTACATGGGTGAGCTGGATATAGAGGGATATGGACCAAACACGGGCAATAGGGACGAACTTAATGGCAAAAATTGGGCGGCATGGACGTGTTGTGCCGAAGGGCCTTTTTCGATGCTGTGAACCTCCATGACGAGATTTATTGACACACACAGCAAATCCAAATTATTGTTCCCTGCTGCCATCTCCTGGCTGAACGCAAGTTGTGCAACAAGGTCACGATTCAATCAAACCTTCAGAGATTGGAGTGAAATAACATCAACATGGTTCTGACCGATTAACATGATTGCAAAACATGATATTAATCAAATTCCATGTCTCAAGGACCTGCTTTCTGATTGGGCGACCCTGCTCACCCCGATCTATCGGAAAGTGTAAAACTCCCAGAACGGGAATGTCGGTTATATAATTCTCTAAGCTGTGATTTCTCTGCCACTTTGCTTGTGTATTCGTTCTATAAATACAGAGGGGGTGACAGAGCCAGGTGGTGTTGTGGTGACTGTGCGAGCATTTGACCAAGGGTCAGTTCCTGACCCAGAGTTTTGACTTATTTAATTGGCTATCTCTGGTCAGAACAGAAGGGGGTCACTCCTAAAAAAAAAATCACCAAATATTCTCATCATCCATGTGTTTCTAACATAAAATCCAGCTTCAATTTCCGTTCAGTGGAAACTTTGTTCAAATGAACTGCAAATTTAATCAGAGTTATCAGTCAGAAACAACAGCAAAAAGGTGGCTCAAACTGTCCAGAGAAACGAGACAAGCGAAGTTTAGGTTAAAAAAATGGGCCAAGGACACACCTGGTGTCTGCTGAAATCAGCAACTAAGGTAGTTTTGTAATTATAACTAACGAAAATAACAACTGCTTCCGCAGAGTGAGCGATGGTGGTATCGTGGTGAGCATAGCTGCCTTGACCCGGGTTCGATTCCCGGCCATCGCATTGGTAATGTATATTGGACATTATCGGCGCCCTCTTGTGGTTTACACGCACCATTTGACTGAAATGAAGTGGACTTTATTTTTCGGATGCAGAATTCGGGTTCAATTTGATTTTAATGAAAGGTTATTGAAAAAGAATAACAAGTCTCTGAACTAGTGAATGAGTTCTGGATCAGAGACAAAGATACAAATTAAAAGGAGACGAACAAATTTCAACTCACACGCTGTGCTCTGCGTCATTCCGGTGCCTGATAAAGGTCTGTGAATGTTGCTAAGGCGGTTACATCACAATAGCAAATAAGCAGCTGCGATGGCCGAGTGTTTAAGGCGTTGGACTTGAAATCCAATGGGGTTTCCCCGCGCAGGTTCGAACCCTGCTCGCAGCGGGTGCGATTTGAAATGTTAACTCGACTGCTTCAGAGCAGCCACTGGCTCAAAGGAGGTTTGCAAAGTTTTGGCATTTCGTATTTGGATCTCCATCGTGCATTCAGCTGCAGGGCTCCGGGCTGGGTGCAGGAAGATGGGCTTGGAAAGGACACCTGGGTGTCCTTATTATTTTGTAAATTGAATTTGTGTCTTTCTATGCCCTGTTGTGAATAGAACTCCCACTCACCTGATGAAGGAGCAGCAAGCTTTGTTACCAAATAAACCTGTTGGACTTTCACCTGGTGTTGTGAGATTTCTTGCTGTGTCCTTGGACTGGCATGGCAGGATAGGTTCAATGGCTTCCTTCTGAGCTGTTATTTTTCTATAATTCTTCCTATGGTTCGATGAGAAAATTCATAACATGAACATTTTCTTTTAAAAGCAGCATCAAGGCACAAAGGCAAAATACGGTCTCATGTCAGAGGAAGATTCTTATGCAATGGCATAAGAATGCACACAGAGCATAAAAATACATTTCATCAGAATACATTGAATGAATATTTCAAAATGCTGCTTCGGTGATATCACATCATGTTCATTCAAAGACATTGCAACAAGCTGGTCATTACTGGGCGTTCTGTATTCCTCGTTATAACAGTTTGGGAATGGAAGGAGCAGGTTCACATCTGCACATTGACAGGATCAAACTGTCTCAGATTGACAGCTCCCAGGACAGGCTTTCCTCTCCTCTCGCTCTGTGCTGTGGATTCTCAGGGATTAGTTGGAGTTTCCCAGCTCAGTAACTGTAAAAGCCTCTGAGGCCAGCAATGCTCACAGTATCTACTCCCCAGATTCAGGGGGCTGCAGCCAATCAGAGCTGTGCCTGATTTAACCCAGAACTGGTTGAAATGATGATATTGTTCACAAGCTGAATTCTATTTGATCAGATGAAGATACAGATTGTGTGCACTCAGTCATTAAACAACAATATCCCGCCTTCTTATAGAGTGGATGAGAGTGGGTGGAGGGAGAGACAGAGACAGAGTGAGTTAGGGTGGTGAGAAACAGATGGCCAGACAATGTCTCAGTGACAGAAATCCTTGTAAATTCCAGCTTTAGCCAGAAAGATTCTCTTGGAGAAACAGAAGCTGCAGTATGTGGAAGAGACACGTTATTAATCCCACACTCAGGAACAGTGCTGCCTTTTGACAGAAGAGATGGGGAGAGGCAAAATAAACTGAATGGTCCAGTTCAAAACTGTGTGCAGGCTCAGAGGGAGTAGATTCAGGAAGATATTTGAAAGTGAGGCAGTTTAGGACAGTCGCTTGCAAAGTGGATGAGATCTTTGGCTTCACAAATGGAAGCACTGAGTATCCATTGGATCCCGCATAATCCACAGTGTAAAAGGAGGCCATTTGCCCATTGCATCTGCACTGACTCTCTGGAAGAACATCTTTCGCCCATGGCTAACCCTCTTACTCTACACATCTTGGGCCACTAAGGGGCAATATATCATGTCTAATCCATTTATTCTGCACATCTTTAGTCTATGGGAGGAAACTGGAGCACCTGGGGAAACCCATGCAGATACAGGGAGAATGTGCAAACTCCACACAGACAGTTAGCCATGGAGGAATTGAGCATGGGTCTCTGGCGCTGTGAAGCAGCAGCGCTAACCAGTGCCACTCTGCTGGTGTAACTTTAACAATCCAATTCCTTTCTGAATGCCTCACTTGAAGCTGCATCACCACATTGTCAGACAATGCATCCCAGAGCTGAACTACTCACTGCGGGAAAGGGTTTTCTCATTATGCTTCAATCACTAATGAAGGGTCAGTAAATTGGTCCACGGGGGTGAAAGGGTTTCATATGATGTGACCCTTCGTAAACTGGGTCTGTATTCTCTGTGATTCACAAGCATGAGAGGCAAAACATTAAAACATACATGATTCTGAAGGGGTTTGATTTTATGGACATTGGGGGATTGCGTAAGCTGGCTCAGTGTAAGGATCAGATCATTTCGGACTGACATGAGAATAAATTTCTGCACTCATTGGGTTGTGATACTTTGACATGCTCCATTGTTGAATACACTAGTGGTGGCACAGTGGTTAGCATTGCTGCCTCAAAGCACCAGGGAACCGGGTTCAATTCCACCTTGGGTGATTGCCTGTATGATGTTTGCACATCATCCCCATGTTTGCAATTCATCCCATTCTCCAAAGTTTAGATGGATTGACCATGCTAAACTGCCTGTTAGTGTCCCAAATATATTGGTTAGGGGGATTAGCAGAATATGTGGGGTTACCGGGATAGGTTCTGGGTGGGATGCTCTGTCAGAGAGTCAGTGCAGATTCAATGGATCAAATGGCCTCCATCTACGCTGCAGGTTATGACAGTCTATGACAATTAAGGCTGAGATAGACAAATTTTGGTTTCTCAGGGAATCAAGGGAGTGAGGAGTAAAGTGGAGTTCAATCCCAAGATCTGAATCTCCATAAGCAGCTGGTATGCCCACACCTGGAGTCTGCATCCACAGTTTGGAACCCACACTTTCAAAAAGATATACAGCTGATATAAAGAGTGCAAAGCTGTGACCAGGAAAATGGAAGGCATGAGGGGAATACTTAGTGAGGCATTAAGAATTATTGGATTGCAACCTTTCAAGAGGTTGATTTATGGTTTAGTTCAAATTTATAAATTGATACATGACCTTATTACCCAAGCTTGAAAAGTTCTTTATTCGGAGTTACCATATTTTTGGTGATCGTCAGTATCAACTCCAGAAATTTGATTCACATCTTAATAGTCACAGTTTGTTTTCTCCCCAATAGAACTGCTGATATTTCAAATGATTTTGTTAGGAATGCTGAAAATGTAGTGACTTTTTAGAAAACTTGTCAGAAATATAGTGTGATTTCTATCTATGTATTGTCTGATGATGTTGCTGTTCTTGTTTTAATACTGTGCCTATGTGCTTTGCACTGTATGGCAATAAAGAGACATAAACCATAATTGTTTTGAATGGTTTAACATTATTGATGAGCCACATAGTAAATGTCTGCCCTTATTTCCTGTGTTCTTGTGCCTGGACAAGACACAAGCATGGATACTGAGGGGAAAAAAGGGTGGAAATTGCAGAGGCAATGGTGAAAAGTTTTCTATCCGAGCTAGTTATATGAGTGGTGCCAGAGGACTGGAGAATTGCAAATGATAAATACACTTCTTCAGAAAAGGCTGTGAGGATAAGCCAACTAAAGTCCAATCAGTTTAACCTCAGCAACGTGAAATATTCTCCAAACACTGGAGATTAAATTAGCACTCACTTGTGCTGATGTACATAAAGGAAAACACATACATAATGATTAAAGCGGAATCATATTTTACTTGCTTAAGATTTTAATGAGGGTAACAGAAAAGGTTGATGAGGGGAATGTGGTAAATGTGAACATGGACTGCCAAAAAGCATTTTATAAATAAAGGGGCACACAGCAAACTTGTGGTAACATTTGGAGCTGATAGAATAAAAGGGACAGCAGCAAAATGGATAGGAAACTGACTGAGTGACAGGAAACACAGCAGTGGGAAATGTTTTTATTTGGAATGGAGGTCGGTTAAAGTGGGATTCCAGGAGGGTTGGTGTTAGGAATCCTGCTCTTCCTGATACATATTAGAGACATCGGCAATGCTGCACAGAGCACACATTCAAAATTGTGGTAATTACACAATACGTGACAGCATTGTGAACTGTGAGGGGGTAGTGTTGAAGCTCAAAGTTACTTCGACAGCTTGTGGATTAGTGAGACAAGACCAATTTAAAGCAGAGAAGTGTGAAATGATTTATTTCAGTGGGAAGTAAAGGGAGAGACAATATGAAAAAAATGATACAATTGTAAAGGCATGCAGGAACAAGGGACTTGTGATTAAATGTGACACTAATAATTGCTGTTTGGGTGACAGGTTGAGAGTGTGGTTACTAAAGTATTTGGGATTGTGAGCTTTATACATAGGGGCACAGTTTACAAGACCAAGCAAGTTATGGGAAAGCTGTATAAAACCCTGGTTTGGCCTCAGTTGGAGTATTGCATTATCTGCAGGACAGCACTGTTTAGAAAAGAGGGGAAGGCATAAAAAAGGTTGCAATAAATCTCTGGGCGAGGGTCCAGGGATGAAGAAGTTCAGTTACATCGGGAGATTGGAGAATTTGGGTCTTTGGTGAAGAGAAGGTTGAGAGGAGATTTGATAGAGGTGTTCAGAATTGTGGAGGGAAGTGGAAGGAGCTGACAGGGAGAAGCTGTCATGTCCCAATCTTCCTCTGTCAGGAAGTGTTCCCCAAACTGAATGAACAGGGCACTGTTCCTGGTTACACTTCTCTGGCAATGCTAATTATTCCGAGTATTTGTTTTAATGTGTAATATTTAAGATAATTGTACAAACACAACAAATTGTTTAGAGTAAAGAAGGGACATTAAAAGTGAAAATTCATGTTGACATCTCTCTGCTGGGCTTTGAGTCTTTCCAGTATGGGCCACTGATCTGATTAATCCAATGATGCTTTTCCCAGTCGTCTGCGTAACATGGCTTGAATCCTGGACTTTCAGTTTTTGAACTGCACAGCAGAGCGTTTAAGAAAGTATTGGGGCTGAATGGCCTCATATGTGCTCCAGTCCTCCTTCCGTCTGGTGAGCTGATCTGACACCCACCCCAGAGTGGAGTTGCTGCACAGATTGCCTTAAAAATGGTCTCTCAGCTGAGGGAATAACTGTGAATCTCATCACCACTTCCATCCTGACTAATTTCCTCCACTTCAAACCGTCCATCAATGCCGGAAGGAATCAGAACTGGAGTAGGAATCTCCACCAATGATTCAGTCCTATCTTTGACCACTCGAGCATCCTGCCTTGCCTCACATCTTCTCTGTTCTCCAGCAGCGATGATGTTCCAGGGTCTTGGCTACTCTGAGTGGCCTGTTCGAGGATCGCCTTGCTCCAAAGCAGCTGCCTTTTGATGTTTGTCAGCAAGTTGTTGAAACTTGGCTCCTCTTCACCTCCAACTTCAGACCAATCGGGGACTTCCATCTTCCAAGCTTCTGGGGCTGGTTGAGCAGAAACAACAATAATTGAGGATTTTGCTGTGTTTCCACATTCGAGCAGATTTCCACCTGGGGCATTTCATTAAACACCGGCTTTTTCACTTCATTAACAACTATAGGAATGGCAATGCAATGTATTGGCCCATTTATCCTCACATAGGATTTCGCACATCATGTTGAAGTTGCACAAGACATTGGGAAGGCGACACTAGGAATACCGTATGCAGTTCTGGTCACCCTATTATAGAAAGACCATTATTAAATTTGAAAGAGTGCAAAAATGATTTACTAGGATGCTACCGGGACTTGATTGTTTGAGTTATAAGGAGAGGCTGAATAGACTGGGACTTTTTCCCTGGAGTGTAGGAGGCGTGGGGTGATGTTATAGAGGTCTATAAAATAATGAGGGCCATAGATCAGCAAGATAGTCAATATCTTTTCCCAAAGATAGGAGAGTCTAAAAGTGGAGAGCATAGGTTTAAAGTGAGAGGGGAGAAACACAGAGGGTGGAGTCTGGAACGAGCTGTCAGAGATAGCAGCAGAGGTGGTTACAATTTTGCCTGGGCGGCATTGATGAGTTGGGCTGAACGGCCTGTTTCCAGCTGTAAATCTCTGTGACTGTATGACTATGACTCCAGCCCTATCCGGAAACGATGCAGGTTGTCACTATCATTGCTGTAAGTGGGAGGTGGACAATGCTCATTCACAACATCTGTATTCCGTATGAACAGCTGGCAGGTAGAACACCAAATCAATGGTAAATATTCTGTCAACATCCAGTGAAACTGGGAAACTATGTTAACGGGTCGGTATATTGACAACACAGGACTCTGTGACAATAGCTTCATCCCCAACAGGGTGATGTCACCACATCCACAATTTCCCCAGTTTGGAGATTCCAGTCAGGAAGCAAGGAGCAAAGTGTAAGACGCCAGAGAAAAGACAAGAGATCTTCATTTCCATCAAACAAATCATTCTGTCAGGAGTTCCCAAATGACAGCCAATGAATGACTTCTTTAAGAGGTCATAGTCATAGAATTTTACAGCACAGATAGAGGCCATTCAGCCCCTCGTGTATGTACTGGCCATCAGCATCTATCTATTCTAATCCCATTTTTCAGCGCGTATTCAAACATGTACGACCTGATGAGGGAACCAAACGTAACATTTCCACATTTGCTGACAACACAAAACTGGCGGAATTGTGAGCTGAAGGAGAATGCATGGAGGCTTCAAGGTGATTCGGACAACTTGAGTGAGTGACCAAACACATGGCAGATGCAGCAATTGGGGGAATTCTCTGCTTAGCCAGTACTCGAGGTCGGAGAAGGAGTGTAATAACTTAATAACAGGGGATTGGTTGTGAGGGGTGATGGTGAGGTAGAGCTGGGTGTTATCAGCAGACATGTGAAAACTAACACTGTGCTTTAAGATAATATCACTGAGGGGTAAGGTGTAGATGAAAAATAGGAGGGAACCAAGGATATATCCTTGGGTGATTTCGGTGGTAACAGAACAGGAAGAGAAACCATTGCAGGTGATACTCTGCATATGACCAGAATGATAAGAATGGAACCGACCGAGTGCAGTCTTACCCAGCTGAACAATCCCTCCTCATCTCCTCATCCCTCTCAACCTACCCACACCTTTGACATGGTTGACTGCCCCATTATGCTCCAATACCTTCCCACTGTCAGGTCAGTGTGCACAGCAGGTGAAGATATTAATGGACCTGACATCCTGTGAAAACTAATGATGGATGAAGGGCTGGGCCTCAGTAAACGACTGGAGAGAAAGCTGGGGTTCTCAATCATCTTCATCTCGAGCGGCAGCTCCTCCCTCTCAATATGTGTGGTGAGATCAGGCCATTCTGCTCAGTCAGGAACACCCAGACTGACTGTAAGAGAGAGAGAGAGGCTATAATTAGAACCAAACAATAAGGGAGATTCACTCAAAGTAACCAAGCCCCATCCCAAAACAGAGCACAGGAAGATGCCAGTATCTAACCGTGGCCTCTGCAAAGTGAGCTGCTCTAACCTGCTGTGACACTGAGCCCAACACACAAAGCACGGGAAGATCCCAATTTCTGTGCTGATTGGTCTGACTCCAGGGAGTTTGCAGTGCCGCTATTGCCCTCTTTTTAGGGCAGTGCCGCTATTGCTGAGACGGGGGAACTGCAGCGTGACATGTTTACACAGGAAGCTGCCATTGGAAACACTAAGCTGCGGATTTATAGAATCCGACAGTGCAGGAGGAGGCCATTCTGCCCATCGAGTCTGCACCAACTACAATCCCACCCAGGTTCTACCCCCAGCACTGACCCGAGCTGGTCCCCATGAAACGAAGGAGCAGTTTAGCATGGCCAATCCACCTAACCCGCACATCTCTGGACTGTGGGAGGAAACCGGAGCACCCGGAGGAAACCCACGCTGTGAGGCAGCAGTGCTAACCACTGTGCCACCCCATTTACAGCCGGGCAGGATGAGATTCCCGCTACCAAACCCCTTCACCCATCCGGAGCCCCGCTGTGGATGGATCCGGACCCGGGGACTGAAGCCACTTGCGGTGCATTTGCTGCCGCTCCGCGCGGTGTCTGATGGGCCCGGGGTAAATCCCCGCCAACGGCCTGTGACCGACAGCTGGGAAAACCAATCGGAAATTGACGCATCGCGATTATCCAATGGCCGCTCTGCGCCCACTGAGTGACAGCTGTCTTATCCAATCAATGGGTTCCATAGTCAGAAGTTCGAGACCATGGAAAATGATGTTCCCAATTGTAACCAATCGCAGACCGCGTTGCTAACAACAACAGCCCCACAATGTGATTGACATCTTGTCTAGCCAATCGTAACGCAGTGTCCAATCGGACTGTGCCGCTCGTGCGCGACTGCCGGTCCGATGGTCGTGGGTTATCGTTGATATTTGCCCTCTTTTTAGGTCAAACCAAATAAACAAACTCGTGAGCTTCACTCCCAGCCCAGCGTCATTGCGTCATTCAATTCGATCCGGAGCTGAAACCAATGAGAAATCAAAGAGCTGGAGGCGGAAAGAATCCTTAAAGTGGAACTGCTCACACAATTATAGTTGTACAATTATAATTCGTTGATGGCAGTTAAAGCGGCAAAAGGATTGCGGAAAGTCAGAGGATGCAAAAGCTGAAACCCGCGGGAAAGGAAGGAGGAAAGAAATGAAGGGAACAGGCGACAGAAATGAACGAGAGGAAAGCAAGCTGGAAGCCAGGGACTTTTAGAGAGGGTATTCCAGAGCTAAAACCCAGAGAGCTGAAAGTACGAATATCACTGGTGGAGTGAACCAAGTAAGAAGTCTAACAACACCAGGTTAAAGTCCAACAGTTTTATTTGGTCGCAAAAGCCACTAGCTTTCAGAGCGCTGTTCCCTCATCAGGTAAGTCAGGTAACGTGATGAAGGAGCAGCGCTCCGAAAGCTCGTGGCTTTTGCGACCAAATAAACATGTTGGACTTTAACCTGATGTTGCGAGACTTCTTACCTTGAGGGCAGAATCAGTGGAGCTCAGATATCTCAGAGGATTGTTATGCTGGAGGTGATGAAAGGGAGGAAGAGCTGAGGACATGGAGGGTTTTGGAAACACGGATAAGAATATTAAAATTGAGACATTGCTTAACCACGAGTCAGTGTTTGTCACTGAGCACAGGGTTGATGCATTAACGGTATCTGGAGTAAATTCTGATTTAATGATGAGAAATCAATTAGCAGCTTTCTGGACACTGCAGCACAATAAATCGGATCAGAAGTGGACCACTTGGCCCCTCAAGCCTGCTGCTCCATTCAATAGGATCATGTTTTAGATTCCAAACCACAGAATCTTTACAATGCCGTAACAGCCCATTTGGTCCATCACGTCTACACTGCCTTATTGAAATTGCACGCTACCTAATCCCACTCTCCCGCCTCACAGCCCCAGAGACCCGGGTTTGCTCCTGGCCTTTGCTGACTGTGCAAATTTTGCACATTCTCCCCCGTGGGTTTCCTCTGGGTGCTCTGGTTGACTCCCACGATTCAAAGATGTGCAGCTTAGGTGGATTGGCCATGTTAAATGTTCCTTTGAGTTTCCAAAGATGTATACATTTGGAACTGAATCTGTGCAATTTTGACACTTATTTTGAAATTTTCCCCCTGGTTCTTGATGAACGCTTGACTGGAACATAAAAAACTCTATCATTGAATCCCTACATTGCAAAAGGTGGCCATTCGGCCTATTGAGTCTGCACTGATTCTCTGATCTATCCACGCAACCTCACATATTTATCCTGGTAATCCTCCTAATCTAAACATACTGGGAGACATAAGGGGAAATTTAGCATGGTAAATCCACTTACCCTATCAATGGAGTGTGGGGGGAAACCAGAGCACACAGAGGAAAGCTACGTGGACATAGAGAAAATGTGAAAAATACGTACAGTCACCCAAGGCCTGAATTGAGTCCAGGTCCCTGTCATTCTGCAGCAGCAGTGCGAAAGCCACCCTTATTTCTCTTCCATAAGACCATAAGACATAGGAGCAGAATTAGGCCACTCAGCCCATCGAATCTGCTCCGCCATTTTTCTCATTCCCATTCTCCTGTCTTTTCCCCATAACCCCTGATCCCCTTATTACTCAAGAATCTATCTATCTCTTTCTTAGATACACTCAACGACCTGACCTCCACAGCCTTTTGCAGCAAAGATTTCCATAGATTCGCCACTCTCTGGCTGAAGAAATTCCTCCTCATCTCTGTTTTAAAGGAACGTTCCTTTCGTCTGAGGTTGTGCTCTGGTTCTAGTTTTTCCTACAAGTGGAAACACCCTCTCTGTGTCCACTCTCTCCAGGCCCCCCAGTATCCTTTAAGTTTCAAAAGAACCCCCCTCATCCTTGTAAACTCCAACGAGTACAGACCCAGTGTCCTCAACCTTTCTTCATACAACAAGCTCTTCGTTCCATGGATCATTCTTGTGAACCTCCTCTGGACCTTTTCCAAGGCCAGCACATCCTTCCTTAGATACGGTGCCCAAACTGCTCACAATACTCCACACGGTGTCTGACCAGAGCCTTTGCCAGCCTCAGAAGTACATCCGTGCTCTTGTATTCCACCCCTTTCGACATTGCATTTCCCTTCCTAACTGCCGACTGAACCTGCACGTTTACCTTAAGAGAATCCTGAACAAGGACTCCCAAGTCCCTTTGTGCTTCTGAGTTCCTAAGCATTTCAAATTTAAAAAGTAATCTGTGCCTCCATTCCTCCTTCCAAAGTGCGTAACCTCACACTTTCCCACATTGTTTTCCTTCTGCCATTTCTCTGCCCACTCTCCCAGCCTTTCCAAATCCTTCTGCAGCACACCTGCTTCCTCAATGTTACGTTTCCCTCCACAGGTCCTCACAGACTTCTTTCCGTGAGGAAAAATACCCAACTTCTCAATCGATCTTCATTGCTACAAATCTTTGTCAACAGAATCATTCATGTGAATATCCTTTGCACTCCCTCCAAACTTCTTCAAGTGTGGTGCCCAGCACTGGACGCAGTGCTCCAGGTGAGGCCTATCTAGTGTATTTAAAATCTCAACATGATCTTCGTATTCATCTATTCAACCTTCCAATAAAACATAGGGTGTCATTTGCTTCATTACCTGCTCTCTCAACATGCCCAACCACCTTTAATGACTTTTCTACTGAGAAACTGAGATCCCTTTTTTCCTGCATTTCCTTAAGTGTTTCTCCATTTATTTCTCCACACTCTCAAAATGAATCAACTCACACTTCTGTGCATTGAACATCATCTAGTTAGGTGATTGACTCACCCAGGTGCCCGACTGTGGCAAATTGGGGAATTTCACAATAACTTCATTGCAGTGTTAATGTGAGCCGTACATGTGACTAATAAACTTTACTTTAACTTTACTTTTCTTTACTTTTACTTCATCTGCCACTCGTCTGCCCAGAGGACAGCAATGGAATCATTCACTCAGAATCTACACATTGTTCTGAGCTCTAGGGTCTCTCAGAATAATTCACTCGGCCTCTCAACATGGAACAACCACCTCATTCCGGGGGGTAATCTAGTGAACCTTCTCTGTACCACCTCTAATGCAAGCTTATCTTTTCTCAAATGTAGATACCACAGCTGCACACAGCATTGCAGATGTGGTCTCCATAAACTCCTGTACAATTGTAGCAAGACACTTTTCTTCATCTCCTCCAATTCACGTGCAATAAAACCAAACATGCCATTTGCCTTTGTAATTGCTTGAATGAATAATCCAGATTGTGCTCCGAATTCTCGAGAACATTTTAAATCCGTCACATTTCAAACTCTCCTCAACTCTGAAGAAGAGTCACGGACACCGAAAGCATTAACTCTGTTTCTCCCCGATAGATGCTGCGAGACCTGCATGAGGTTTCTTGCATTTTCTGTTTTTATTTCAAATTCCGTCACTGTGCCTTCCTCATCTCCTTTTAGAAACATATTTGTAATTTTTTAACTCTCCAGTGACTTAGGCCACCAACTGTCTTGTCATTTAATCAGTGTTGCACTTCTACTTGTTTAGAAACGACAAGAGAACAGTTCACACTTGATTCAGTGATGAATGATGAATGAGAAATTATGTGAGGAGTTGTGACAGAAAATGAACATCTCCGCCTTCTCCCTGTAATGCGGCAGATAACAATCTAATTCCTTTGGAACGTTTCAATTGAATCTGTATCCACCGCACTTTCCAGCAGTGCATTCCAATCTTTAAACTCTCACTGTGTGAAAAATGTTTTCCTCGTCTTCCTATTCCTTCCTTTGCTCATGATGTTCAATCTGTTCTCTCTCATTCTTCATCATTCCACAAGTGGGAACAGTTTGTCCCTATCCATTCTGTCCAGACTTCTCATGACATTTAATACCTGTAAGTGGAACCCCTGATGGAGTGGTAAGATATTTAAACCAGTAGACATTAAGGCATGGATACAACTCGCAGCATTCAGTTAAATGACTTTTAAATACGTTTATGAGCTCACACGAAGTAATGTGAGATGCAGTAATTTCATTCAAATGAGTAATTATGATTGTAAAATACATATGCGGATATTTTGAATGGATTATTATTGACTTTAAGGAAGTTACCAATTGGCAGTAAACCAATCCAGATAACCCTTTGTCAAAGGGTCATCTGGACTCGAAACACGAGCTCATTTCACTCCTTACAGATGCTGCCAGACCGGCAGAGATTTTCCAACATTTTCTCTTTTGGTTTCAGATGACAGCATCCGCAGTAATTTGGTGTTATTTTAGAGTTGTACTATTGCACCTCATTTAGAGTTGTAGGACTGAGAAACGTTACTAATGAAATGGATTCGATACTTTGGAACTGTTTCCCTTTTACTTTTCATTGTCTCTCTATAATCTTCCTACCAGAATGAATCACTTCACAATTCTCAGCTTTGAATTTCATCTGTAACTTGTCCACGCATTCCGTCAACTTGCCGATGTCCTTTTTGAAGTTTTACACCAGGCTCCTCACAGGTCACGATGCTTCCAAGTTTCACATTGTCCACAAATTCTGAAATTGTGCCCTGTGCACCATTACCTCTGTCTAATATATCCTGGTGCATGTTCACAGTATCTACACCTTGTGTGCATATCAAACTGGGTTGAGGCTTATAACAGAAAAGAGGAGCCAATGCAGATACCTGCCTGCATATTCCACGTAAATGCTGCAGAATTGTAGTCAAGTGGTTTTGTTATTATTGTTAAGAGGAAGTAACAGAGGATGGTTTCGATCCATCGGCCTCTGAGCTATGGGCCAAGCACTCTTCAGCTGCGCCACTCTGCTACAGAAAGTCCATCTTCGCTTCCACCAGCCCCGCCCCCCGCCCCCCCGCCTCCGCTCCCCAGTCTCAGCCCCCTCACTCCTCCCCCACGACCCCTGTCCCCTTCTCCCTCCTCCCCTCCCCCTCTCCCTCCCCTTCCTCCCCCGTTTCCCCTCCTTCCCCTTCCCCTCCACATGCCTTCCCCTCCTCCCCCCTCGCCCTCCCCCCTCCCCCGCCCCCTCCTCTCCCCTGCTCCCTCCCCCCTTCCCCTCCCGCTCCCCCTCCCATCTCCCCCTCCCTCTCCCCCCTCCCCCTTCCATTCTCCTCTGCCCTCTCTTTCTCCCCGTCCCCCCTCCCTCCTTCCCACTCCTCCCTCCCCCCTCTCCTCCTCCCCCTCACCCTACCCCCACCCCCGCTGCCTATCAATGTAATCCGTTAGATATTCAATTCCACACTTTTGTTTAACACCATCACCAGTGTCAGGAGGCTCAGTCTGGCTACACAATTCCACTGCATTCCACCAAGAATAAAGGGTCAGAGAAAGACACACACAAAAGCAGCCAAAGAGGTTGTTTGTTCACGTGTAACGACAGTCACGGAATTGATCACTGATGTTTGAAAGGAGTTTTCTCTTGTAAATATGTTTATAAATATATTTCCCGCTGTGTAACTGTGTTCTCTGCTGTTCAAAGATGTTCACTGTTGTTGTGCAAAGTGTTTCACTGTTTTTCCTGCAGTGCTCTATGATATAGAGGTTTACAACATGGAAACAGCCCCATCGGCCCAACCTGTCCATGCCGCCCAGTTTTTTTACCACCGAGCGATTCCCAATCGCCCGTGTTTGCCCCATACCCTCCAGACCCATCTTACCCATGTAACTGTCTCAATTGTTGTTGAGAGATGATTTCTGCTTTTGTGTAAGATGTTCCGCTGTTGTGTTTCCGGCTGTGTAAATGTTTTTTTTCTATTCTATTAATATGGCCCCTGCTCTGAAAATGTGTTCCATGTTGTTTGAGAAGATTCTCCGTGAAGATGTTTCTGTCAGTAAATTGTTGCATGTTGTGTTAAGATGTTCCCCGTTCGTATGCTTTCTTGCATATAAAATTGATTCACTGCAGATTGAGGTTTTTTGGAGAAAAGAGAAGCCGATGTAAATACCTGTCTGCAGACTCCACGTAAAAGCCACAAGTCGTTTCATTGTCAGTGATAATAGGAATAGCAGAGGATGGTTTCGATCCATCGACCTCTGGGTTATGGGCCCAGCACGCTTCCGCTGCGCCACTCTGCTCCAGTAAAGGCCATTTCTGCTGCCTATCAATATAGTCAGGCAGATTTTCGCTCCTGTATCATTTAATACACGTTCCAGTGTCAGGACGCTCAGCCACTGCATCAAACCGAGAATAAAACAGAGAAAAACACACAATAGCAGTAAGAGAGATTGTCTGGACACGTAACGACAGGCAAAGGTGATGGGAAACCGGCAAAGCACGGAATTGGAAAATCGATCTCTATTTTTAAAGGAATTTTCTGTTGCAAGTACATATTTGTAAATATATTTCCTGCTGTGTGACTCTGCTCTCTGCTGTTGAGAGGTGCTTTCTGCTGTTGTGTAAAATGTTTCCCTGATGCTGTCAATATCTTTCCGGTTGTATAAATATGATCCATGTTGTGTACGTTTGAAAAATGTTCTGTTAATATATGCCCTGCTCTGTAAACGTGTTCCGTGTTGTGTGAAAATATTCTCCGTGAAGATGTTTTCTGTTCGGCAGAAAGATGATTAACTGGTCTCATAATGTTCCATATTGGGTTAAAATGTTACACGTTGTGTTAAGATGTTCTCTATTCTTGTATAAAACTCTGGTTAAACTGCAACTGGATAACGATCGCCCAATTTCGACTGCATTTTACCCTCTGTTAGTGAATGTGATTGGGGGATTCAGATTGTATCCAAACATGCACGTGAGTGAAATTTGTTCTGCATCTATCTGTCTCCGGTTGTAGTTGCGAGTGTTTATTTGTTTTATTCATTTCGAGAGGTGGGCATCACTGAAGAGCCAGCATTCATTGCCAATCCCCAACTGACATTCGGAAGGTGATGGTTTGCTGCTTTCTTGAACGGCTGCAGTCCATGAGATGTCGGTACAGCCACAGTGCTGTTCGCCATACAGTCTTTCAGGATTTTGCCACTCTGACAGCGAAAGAGCCGCGATGTATTTCCAAGTCAGGATGGTGAGTGGCTTGAGTGGGAGCTTGCAGTGCTGGTGTTCCCATGTATCTATTGCCGCTGTCCTTCGAGATGGTAAGAACATAAGAACATAAGAAATTGGAGCAGGAGTAGGCCATCTAGCCCCTCGAGCCTGCCCCGCCATTCAATAAGATCATGGCTGATCTGATAGTGGTTTAGTTCCACTTATCCGCTCGCTCCCCAAAACCGTTAATTCCCTTATTGATCAGAAATCTATCTACCTGTGACTTAAACATATTGAACGAGGTAGCCTCCACTGCTTCAATGGGCAGAGAATTCCAGAGATTCACTACCCTCCGAGAGGAGAAGTTCCTCCTCAACTCTGTCCTAAACTGACTCCCCCTTACTTTGAGGCTGTGTCCTCAAGTTCTTGTTTCCTTTCTAAGTGGAAAGAATCTCTCTGCCTCTACCCTGGTAGAGGTGGTGGGCTTGTGGGTGCAGTCTAAGAAGAGTAGATGAAGAAATATTGCTCCCATTGCCTGAGGAGAGAAGGATGGCTTTTAATGTGCAGAGTATTTAGGACCTGGGATGCACTGCCTGAGAGGGTGGCAGAGGCAGCATCAAATCAGGGCTGTCAAGGGGGAATGGAATCAGCACCTGAAGTGAAAGGATTTCCATGGTTATGAGACAAGGACGGGAAAGGGATGAGCTGAGTTGTTCTTGTACAGACCAGCAGAGAGACAAAGGGCCGAATGATCTCCCTCTCTTTGCTGTATCCATTCTAAGATTCGAGGTGTATGAGTGTTGGACTCATTCTGTATCGCTCTGTCTCTGGTGCGACATATGTGTGTGATGTTCATTATGAATCTCTCTGAGAGACTTTGCAAATCTGTACACATTCTATCTGGAAGGTATATAATTGAAACAGGGCCTTTGTTCTAATTAGTACATGATTCCACACTATCCTCTACTAAAAATCTTCAACGTAACATCATCTGCTTATCTCTGAAATTCATTCTCCATCGTCTCATTCCCGAGATTTTCCTTTCGTACATCTGTGCTCGTCGACTCAACTGCTCCAGGTAATAGCAAATTCGAAGTCATACTGACTGCATTTAAAAGTACATTAATATTGATTTCTCTATGGAATGTAATGCCGATATCCAATCATTAACTCCTGTTTGATCTGTCTCTGCAACAGCGACAGTTAAGATGCATTTTTCCGCTCTACTGCAGTTCTGTGTTGCGGCCAGTGGATGTCAGCACACTCTGGTAGGCTGAAGTTCAGACATCAGAGAGGGACACAACAGACAAGAATTGTTCACATCATATTGAACCTAGGACTGCGGAATTTAGAAATACTAAATCTTTTGGCCATTTCATTTTGAAATCTACCAGTACGCTGCTTCCCTCTGTATTCGTCATTTAAATCCTGATAAATGAACAAGGCTATGCTTATAATTGAATGTATTAGTGCCGGTTGGCATTTTATTTGGAACCAAATGGCATTTGAATCATTAGCTTAGTTAGAATTTCATTCAGCAACAGTTTAATTATTAGTACAAACCTATTAAAGCATATTTTACAGAATGTTTTACCTATTTCTGATTGGGGATATTATATATAGAGAAATTTGCTTTTCTTGATATATATTACTGACCTCTATCTGGGTGCTTAGGTTTCGAACTCAAAATTTGTCAGTGGTGCAAAATTTGAAAATATTATGGTTTTTAGTGAGGAGGATATTGATAATCTGCAAGAAGATATAGACAGTCTGGTGGAATGGGCAGACACGTGACAGATACAAGTTAATTAATGTAAGGAAGTGTGAAGTGATGTATTTTGGTCCGAAGATCGAGGAGAGGTGATATAAAATAAAGGATACACCTTTACCCGTCCTAATCCCCATTGCACCTTTACCATGCCAAGATTCCACAGTCTATTCACCCATCACAGAACCCATTGAATATCCAGCCTGCAGTCTACATTGCACATTCTACTTGCACATTCGTCATTCAACATTTTACACTCCCATTTTCCGATGTACCTTCACCTTGCAACATCTCCCTGCGCCGTCTCACAAGCCAGCCAACGTCGCACCTCCACTCTGTCCATTGCCCATGCTAGGCTTATCCTGCCCAGTCCGCATTGTGTTTCACTTTGCTCAGTTACAATGCCCAGGTTGCACACTGTTCCAACTTTTATATTCTCCATTAATAATGAATGAACAAATAGAACCATCCCTTGATTAAACACTGTCACCTTTTAGTGGGTGAATTTCATGAAGTGCTGTGTGTGGTTCCCTCCTTGACCTTGATGCTTCTGTACAAATGTAGTCAAAGGAAAATTATCCAAATATATCTTCAATTCTCCTGCTCATTCACAAGGAAATGAGCGGGTGATGGATACAGTTTCAATAGTAGCTTTAAAAGATAGAGAATGGATTTACAAATTTAAAATCCAAGGGAGAGATCAATGCCTGGAGTTGTTTTCAGGCTGTGGCGACGAGAATAACAATGCACATTTTAAATTTGAACTGTTCAAAATACTAGAATGGAATATCTATTTTGGATGAAAGGAAACTTTAAATTGTGCAACTGTGCTGTGCTTCAGCGGCTTGTCATATAGTCATAGCGGTTTACAGCATGAAAACAGGCCCTCGGACAACTTGTCCATGCCGCCTTTTTTTCAAAACGCCAAAGCTAGTCCCAATTGCTCGCATTTGGCCCATATCCCGCTGTACCCATCTTACCCATGTAACTCTCTAAATGCTTTTTCAAAGACAAATTTGTACCCGCCTCTACTACTGAATCTGGCAGCTTGATCCAGACACTCACCACCCTCTGTGTGAAGGAAATTGCCCCTCTGGACCCTTTTGTATCTCCCCCTCTCACCTTACAGCGATGCCCTCTCGTTTTAGATTCCCCTACCTTTGGGAAAATATATTGACTATCTAGCTGATCTATGCCCCTCATTATTTTATAGACCCCTCAGCCTTTGACAGTCCAGAGACAAAAGTGCCAGTCTATCCTGCCTCTCCTTATAACTCAAACCATCAAGTCCTGATAGCATCCTAGTAAATCTTTTTTGCACTCTTTCTAGTTTAATAACATCCTTTGTATAATAGGGTGACCAGAACTGTATACAGTATTCCAAGTGTGGCCTTACCAATGTCTTGTACAACTTCAACAAGACGTCCCAACTCCTGAATTCAATGTTCTGACCAATGAAACAAAGCATGCCGAATGCCTTCTTCACCACTCTGTCCACCTGTGACTCCACTTTCAAGTAGCTATGAACCTGTACCCCAAGGTCTCTTTTACAGGAATCTCCATTCATCCATCACCTGCTGAGCATATCCAGCATTTTCGGTTTTTGATTCTGGTTTCCTGCTTCCAGCTTTGCGTTGTGTTCTGTGCAGGTGTTTAACTGGAACAGGGAACAGATTCTGATCAGCGCTGTGACAGATAGAGTAGAATGTGCCCCCGACTATCAAGCCTGTGAGATTACACTCCGAGCTGTCCACGAGAATAAGGAAGAGAAAGAGGGAGGATCATTCTGTGATGGACAGATTTCATGTACAAAGGACAAAATGGTCTTTATTCCCACAGCTGTTTTAACAGACATAAGATGTAGCAACATGACTTGCAATCAATAAAGTCCCTCTTCACAGTCCTTGACTTTTTAACTACGAGATTGTTGAACTTTCCACATTGTCAAAAATCCATATATGGACAAGTAAAGCAAACTTCCAGCATGTGGCGTTTTGGGTAGCGCGTTAGACATCTAAATAATGGCAAGTCAGCCATTCAAAGGTTGTGGGTTTCAGTCCCACCAGAATCGGACTTGGGGTCCGATTAGTAGAAAGCAGGTTGCTGCTCCGTTCATGTGATTCAGCTTCGGCACCGACATTTCCTGCTCTGCCATCTCTCCATGCTGCTTCTGTTTATTGGCTCCCAGGGAAACCACTGACTCAAAAATAAATCGCAAACCCCGGGGGCTTTCTTAAAGTTTGACACGACGTTCGCTGGTTGGGTTAGAAATAGTAGCATCTTTTTCAATTAGATATTTCGCTTCTTTTGAAGATCACGAAGATTAAACAACACACACGTGCAACAACAACAACTTATAAATAACTACAATCAATCAATAAATATCAGTGCCCTGCAACCTGGTGGTGTTATTCTGATGTGTCTGCTGCGCTTGTCCTTCTAGGCTGTCGTGGTCGTGGGTTTGGAAGGTGCTGGCAAAGGAGTCTTGCTGTGTTGCTGCAGTGCATCTTGTAGATGGCGCAAACTGCTGCCATTGTGTGTCGGTAGTGGAGGGAGTGAAGCTTTATGCATGGGAAGCGAATGAAGTGGGATGCTTTGTCCTGGATGGTGCCAAGTGTTTGCAGTGCTGTTGAAACTGCATTCATCCAGGCAAGTTATCTCAGGAAACCAGGTGCTCCGGTTGCCTCCCACAGTCCAAAGATGAGCAGGTTGGGTGGATTTGGCCATGCTAGATTGCCCCTTGGTCACCAAGATGTTTGTATCGGTAGATTAGCGGGGTTGATGCGTGGCTCTGCGGGAATAGGTCCTGTGTGCGATTCTCTGTCGGAGAGTCGGGACAGACTCGATGGGCAGAATGGTCTCCTTCACCATTGTCGGGATGGTGTGATTCTAAGGCGATTTGACTCTGTTCGAAATTCCCTGAGAAAACAATGGAACGCTATGTTTGTAGAACTTGGAGAATTGGATTTATTGCAAATTAAATGTTTTTTTACTGCAAGATGATGAAAGTACCTGGATCACGTCAATAAATAGTCAAGATATTTGAGGAGACTCTCGAACTATGTTTTTTTTTTATCGTTGTAGATTATCCACTGTGAAGGGAAAGACAACATTGACAAGCAAGAAATGGATATTGCGACGTACGAAGTTGCAAAGTTCACTGGAAAGGAATCCGAGGATCTGAATCCTGAATCTTCTGATTTACTAAATCGGCGCTTTAACCAACTAAGCCCCAGAGCCTGATACCGCTCTTCGAGGGTACAGCAGAATGCTGGAAATACATTCCAGATCTGGTGGTATTAGTGAAAAAAGAGATATTACCAGATCTGTAACGTCCCTCTGAAAATAGAGATAGTTCACATTTCAGATGCAGACCTTTCACGGGAATGACCGGTTCTCTCTCCACAGATGCTATGGGATCTCGGATGGATTCATGAAAGAAAAATAACTGAATCCCACAGTGACCCATCGAGACTGCACCGATTTCCCTGTAAACCTTTCAAATCCGCCTTTCCCCGACACCCGCCCACCAGGGTCTCAGGGGAGGTGCTCCTTAGGAATTCACAAAAGAAAGCACATCAGAGGGAATCACACAAATCACTCAGTGAAACACTTCCACTAAACATTGAGCGGTTTAACGTGAGCTTGGTTCCACTTACTGTTTTCAGACACACACCTGGTATAAAAGTAGCCGTGTTCAGGATGTGATTCACATACAGTTTTCTGCTCTGAAGGCAGATGTGCTCCTTCTGTGGCACGAGGTGATTTTTTAAAAAGTACTTTATTCATACGGGAGATGTGTGCCGCTGGCGCGAGAAGCATTTATTGTCCAAATTAATAATCTTTGAGTAATTGGCGATGAATTCATTCTGGTGCCGCTGCAGTCCATGTGGTATATGTGCACATCCACTCCTGTTCGGGAGGGAGTTCCAAGATTGTGAGCCAGCCAGGGGAACGGTGATTCATTTCCAAGTCAGGATGAAGTGTGTCTCGGAGTGGAACTGACAGGTGGTCGTTGTTTCTCAGCAGCAGCTGCCCTTGTGCTGCCAGGTGAGACATTTCTTGGGTTTGGATGCTGCTTCGCGAACGAAAAATCACTGTCAGGAGTGGGATTTGAACCCACGCCTCCAGAAGTGACTGCGACCTGAACGCAGCGCCTTAGACCGCTCGGCCATCCTGACTACATTGGCAAAGTGCAAAATTTCTGCACAAGTCGATCTGAATTCCACCTTTATTGTCATTACATTTATAACTCGATGTATTTTTCCATTTTTGAACCCCAACCAGAGTCCTGTATCTGAGTCCCATCCTTTCCCAAGCCGCCGGGGGCTGAGGAGCTTCTCATTGCTGGATTGCGCTGTTTGCTCAAATCAACAAAGACCCAATTCCCGCCCTACCTGTTCCTTCCACGAAGGTGTTGAGAGTGTCAGATCTGAGCAACGTGAAGTATCCAATCGGAGAGTTATATCCGAGCGACAGGAATATCTCTCCACAGCTGCTTTCGGAGCTGCTGAATATTTCCAGCATTTCCTCTTTCTGATTTTGTCCCTTCATTACAGGAGTTCATTTACTGACAACCCAAAACTTGTCTCGAGGGCGCAGGTCCAGACATACTTTTTCTGTGATCTTCACACAGACAAGTTCACTCTTCACTTTCCAACTCACAAGCTTTAAAATCGGCTGTTTCCACACTCAGCACCCTGCGGCATTGCCTTCAACCCTCACCCCACCCTCCACCCGACCACCAGGGTCTCAGTAGTACAAATGCTTCTTGGGAATTCACAAAAGCAAGGGGATCACAGTGTTTGTGAGGGAAGATAAAAGGTTAATCCACACTCACAAACGGACTGATTATGTGAGAATCTCTCTCTCTCACGTACACACACACACACACACACACACACACACACACACACACACACACACACACACACACACACACACACACACAGACCACCGCCACCACCAAGGCAAATGGTGAAATTTCATCAATTAAGAACATCTGGGATTAAAAGTCTGACGACCATGGATCGATTGTCAAAAGGAAGACAACTGCTTCACTAATGTCCTTTAAGGAATGAATATTTTAACTGGTTTGGACCTAAATGGGGCCCCCGACACACAGCAACTTTGGTGACTCTAAGCTGCCCTCTGAGGTGACCTATCAAGCCGCTCAGTTCAAGGGAAATTTAGGATGGGCAATAATGCGGGCCCAGCCAGCGACACCCACATCCCAGGAATGAATAAACAAAATAAATCGGTGAGTCAAAATGAGGGGATACAGAAACTCAGTTGCAGTACCAAAAGTTGAAAGAGACAGAATTCATTGAGAAACCATGTTTCAGTTCCGGAAGCTGACAGTCAGAACAAGTCACTTCTCCACGCACAGTTTAACTGATCGAATCAGAAAGATCCCAATCTTCATTGAGCAGCAGATAATGCAAAACACAGTCTGAATACAGACAGATGCACCAGAAAAAGCATTCCTTCTGGTTGCATCACAGCTTGGTGCGGCTCCTGCTCTGTCCAGGACCGCAAAAAATCGACAAAGTGTCGTAAACAAAGCCAGTTCATCACGCAAACCAGTCTGCCATCCATTGACACGCCGCGTTGCCTTGGAAAAGCAGCCAGTTGAAGCAGCCACGCACCGTGGACAGATTATCTTCCACCGGCTTCTGTCGAGAACTGGATACAAAAATCTGACGGCAGGCACGAACCAAGTAAAGAACAGCGTCTTCCTTGTTATCATCAGAATTTTGATTGGACCTATCTCGTATTAATTTGATCTTTCTCTACATGTTGCTGTGACTGTAACTCTACATTGTGCGCTCTCTTCTTTCCTTCGCTATGTATGATATGCTTTGTCTGCGGAGCATGTAAGAAACAATACTTCTCACTGTGTACTAATGCATGTGACAAGAATAAATCGAATCAAATAAAATCAAAGAATATGACACATATATAAAGGTCAAGTCGCCGTAGTTGCAAATGACCAGAGGCTGCTTTCCCCCTCAAAAGGGAGAGCTGACTGGTGGCGATTTCGCCCAAGGGTTCCCAGGCGACAGGCAATGCTTGGAATATCTAATGTACGATCGAATAGTACATCTGGATTTTCTTTGCAGAAAATTTGTATCAAAATCCTGATGTTGTTTTTAAATCCGGGGATAATATACGGCTGTTACAAACTGCCCTGCCACCTTCAATGATTTGTACACAGGTCCATATATTTCCCGCTGTTCCTGTTTCCCCTTTTGGAATTATATCCTTTATTTTGTATTGTCTCTTTGCGTTCTTCCCACCAAAATGAATCACTTAATCCGCCACATGTCCTCCCATTCCACTAAGCTGTCTGTGTCCTTTCAGAGTTCGACTGGAATTTCTGTAGCTCTTTTCAGAACCAAAGGGCGTCCCAAATCATTTCACTGATAATAAAGGATTTTTGAAATATAGTCATTGTCCAATTGCTGAACTTTTGAACTGTCTGTTCGATACGTCAGAAATTCCCATATGGGGATGGGGAATAAGTGCACCAGGGGTGGCTCTGTGGCGCAACGGATAGTGTGTTAGATTCCTCGTCATTGTCTGGCGAGACAATCAAAGGTAAACTTTGAAGAAATCAGCTGTTCATAAACTGGTTTGTTAGATGTTGGTTATAGTTGCGATGACCGAGTTGTTCAGGCGTTTGATTTAAAATCTAATGTGGTTCACCGCGCAGGTTCAAGCCCCCAGGGTTTCGAGAGTGGATGAAACTGTTCATTTTCTTTAATCACCTCCAGAGGGCTGATCACTGACTGGAAAACTGATCGCCATTCCTATTGGATTTTGTGAAGATATCGACGAAATATTGAGTGAACAGATGGAAAAGAAGACGATAACAATGTCTGTTTGACTTCTGTATTTTGGGAGCCGATCGTGGCTCTGCGAGGAGAAAGGGGTGAGGTCAGAGGTGCGGGAGATGAATAGGGCACGGTTGAGCGGCCAACCAAACACCGAGGGCCGGGGTGGAGGCACCTTGGTTTCAGGAAGTTGGAGTCCATGTCAGGAGCGCCGATTTGGAAAGAGGCATCAGGGGAACAGTTCCGACTGAGGTGAACAAACTAGGAGAATGGGGATGGCGTCCTTACAAGGAGCTGGGTATGAGGATCTGTACTCGGCGTGTGAGTCGGTGGGGCTTTAGTTACTGGTGGTCAGTCAATCTAGAATTGGAGGCAGACAGGTCAAGGAAGGGTAGGGAAGTGTCGGATTTGGACCATGCGAAAATGCGAGGGCAGAAAATGGAAGCAAAATCGCTATTTTTTCCAGGCGCAGATGAGAGCAGGAAGCAGCACCGATACAGTCATCGACGTAACGGAAAAAGAGTTGGGGGGTGGGAAGAGGGGGTGGCGGGGTGGCGGGGTGGGGGGGGGGGGCGGGGGCGGTGGCGGTGGCTGAACAGGACTGGAACAAGAAATATTCCACATACTCCACAAAAATCACTCACTTTCAGGCGCGTAACCGGAGCCGAACGGTGCCTTTTGTGATGCTATCTGAAGATTACAGTTTCCAACCCAGTCACTTTGTACAGAAATCTGGTGGAACCTCCTCAAAACTGAGCCTGTTGACTGAAATCCACTATTTCTTTCAGAAATTGCAGGGAGCTTTCTCAGAATTACTTCCCTTGTAACTTTGTCCATTTAATTCTCACTTATCTTAGAAGTTTTGATCCGAACAATTCCACAATATCTGTTTGATCTGGATAAATTATTGATGTTCCCAGCTCGAACAAAATGCTTTGTTATCAATCGGCCAAATCGAATTCTGTGGATGGAATTCTAATGTCCTCAGGAAGAGGTTTAATAATGAGCTGAATGAACTGTTTTTGTTCACAGGGATGAAAGGTTATGTCACTGGGCTGGCAATCCAGAGGTCCGGACTAATATTTGGGGACACGGAGTAAATCCCACCACGGCAGCTTGCAAAATTCAAATTCACGGATTTAATACATAGAAACATGGATAGAAAACAGAAACAGGAGTCGGCCATTCGGCCCAAATAAAGCTGGAATTGAATGCAAGCTTCAGAAATGGCGGCCTTGAAATTTCCGTCGATTGTATTCCAGAGACAACATCACAGAACAACAGAGAACATGTCACACAACAGGACACGCCTTAACAGAACCGAGAAAACTTCTGCTCAAGATGGATCATATTTACACAACCGGGAACACATTTACACAACAGGGAACACATTTGCACAACAGGGAAGAATTTGACACAACCACAGTGAAGATCTGTCAACGACAGAGTCACAGTTCCACAACAGAGAGAACAGTTACACAGCACAGAACACAGTTAAACAGCAGGAAATAGATTTCAAAACAGGGCCTGGCTTTGTGTAACAGAAAACAGCTTTTCAGAAATAATAATGTTTTCCATCTCAGTATCTTGCTGGTTTGCTCGGCACCTTTTCTGTCTGTCATTGTGTGTGTATCCTGATAGTCTCTTACTGCTTTTCTGTGTGTCTTTCTCTATCTGTTACACTCGAGGTGATGTCATGTGTTATTGTCCAGCCAGGGTGTGCTTCCCACCACGGGGGTTGTTGTTTTAAATCAATGGATGTCCAAAGATGTGCGGGTTAGGTTGATTGGCCAGGTTAAAAATTGCCCCTTAGAATTCTGAGATGCGTAGGTTAGAGGGATTAGCGGGTAAATATGTGGGGGTAGGGGCTGGGTGCGATTGTGGTCGGTGCAGACTCGATGGGCCGAATGGCCTGCTTCTGCACTGTAGGGTTTCTATGTTTCTATGTTTCTAATAGTTGTCGGACTGCCGCGCAACAGTCATCGACAGGAAGCGATTATGTTTCGGAGCAGAGTGTCGCAGCGGAAGCGGCCCGTAACCCAGAGGTAGATGGATCGAAACCACCCTTTGCTATCGTGTTTTCACTCGCATCAAAAAGGCATATTCGGCTGCTGTCCAAGAGCAAATCTGGATTTTCTCGGCAGCAAATTTGCTTCGTCATGTTGATTTGTGTTACCGTGGGTGGCACAGCGCATTTGTCCCAGGTTTAGTTCAGTTGGCTGTGCAGCAGATTCAGCCAACAGCTCCCGATCATTTCCCGTATCGGTTGAGATTATTGATACAGGCCCCGCCTTCTCAGCCTTGCTCCCCGCCTGAGATGTGAATCCTCCGGTTAAATCACCAGAAGTCAGCTCCCCCTGAGATGTCCGCTGAATCATCTCGGACCGTGGACGTTGCTTTAAATTTACAAACAGCAAAAATATGACCTGCTCGTGGAAGCCGGAGGTATCCCTAAAATATCATTTTGATATTATATCATCATAATTTTGAAATGTATCATTTCGCGAACATTTGCAAACAATCAACTTTCCCCGGATGCAGAATCCAAAGACCAACTGCAGAAATCCTCCAGCAGCCTGACGTGAATTAAACACGCAACCTTCTGACCTGGAGGGACCTGATAAATTAACTGTCTCCCTCTTTACTTTCTATGGATTTACATCGAATGGAAGAGTTACAACGAACCGAGATTAACGAGAGAGCAGGAACACAACATTGTCCTGCGGGAGAAATGTCCTCTTGTTGCGGGTGTTAAGAGCACAAGAGCTGGTTTTTTTTTGGGGGGGGGGGGCGTAGACGCATGACGAGGTGGCCGAGTGGTTAAGGCGATGGACTGCTAATCCATTGTGCTCTGCACGCGTGGGTTCGAATCCCATCTTCGTCGTGGGTGCATTTTCTCCGTCTTCGTATTGACCCACTGATTGAGGGTGGGCTGATGACTTATTCTGAGGTTTTCGAACAAACGTGAAGTTTCGACCGAGTTCTGCAGGTATTTGGGGTGAATAATCCAGCACCATTCCATATTCCTCATCCAAATGAGAAACTCGAGCTGGCAATCGATTCAAATCAGGACACCAACTTTGGGCAGGAGTTTGACACCAGGAGAACATGTGGTTTCAGAAGCTCCAAAACAGACTCAAGCTTCATCTGAGGCACCAGTTGCGGATTTTATCTTTCCAGAACCGGACGTTCCGCCATGAAAATTATTGCCGGGTTAGGTGGAATGGTCATGTTCAATTGCCCCTTACTGTCACGAGCATTAGCATGTTAAATATGTGGGGTTACGGGCCTGCATGGGATTGCTGATGGCGCCGGCTCGATCAGCCGAATGGCCTCCTTCTGGACTGTAGGGATTCTATGAAGTTCAGGGCGACAGTTTCACTTCTTTGGGAATTTCTCCAACTGTTCTCGGATAAGATTAAAACTTCTAACCAGTCAATGCCTGTTTGAGGACTGGCAAGGAATAGGGCTGACATTGAATAGGTTCATATTGAATTAGTTACAGCAAATTGATTCTTTAAGAGGTGTTGGTGCTATGCTTTCAAAGAGACTGTCATAGTTCCTTTTTTTGTTCAGTAATTTTGTTAATCTACTTGGAGCGGGTGCAGTATGTCAACATCTGTGCCTCTTGCTTGGCCACCTCTGTGGGCAGCAGCAGCTCCAAGAGTCAAGTGGGCGATGGTGGTGACTGTGTGAGCATTCGATCAAGGTTCCTGGCCATCACATTGGTGACTTATTTAATTAGCTATCGCAGGTCAGAACAGTACAGAACAGGACATCTGAAATGAAATTCATTCAAGATTCTCATTATTCATGAGTTATTAATGGAAATATTTCTTCGATTTGCTTCCTGTGTAAACTTCGTTGCAATGAAAGAATAGGCCTCAAAGCTATTCAATGTGTTCTCAGTCAGAAACAACAGTGAAAAGGGGGGTTAAACTGTGCAGAAAAACGCGACAGCCAAGATCAGTTTACAAATTGTGTTATGGACACACCTTCGTGAGCAACGAAAGTAATTCCGTAATTATAACTAATGAAAATAACAACCTATTTAACAGAGCAAGCAATGGTGGTGTAGTGGTGAGCATGGCTGCTTTCCAAGCAGTTAGCCCGGATTCGGTTCCCGGCCAAAGCACTGGTTATTTATTTAGGTCCTTATCTACGGCCTCTTGCGTTTCAAATCATGTGGTCAAAAACAGTTCAAACGCAGCATTTGCCGGAAATGAAACAAAAAGGACGTCCCGTTTAAATATTATTTTTTCGGACGGAAAATTCCGCTTCAAATTCTCTCTGCAGAAAAAAATATTAAAACAGAGGAAGAAGTCTCTGTGTTAATGAATGAGTTCTCAGTCAGAGACAAAGATATAAAGTAACGGGAACCGAACACAGTTGACCTCCCTGACTGTGATCTCAATAATCCCGATGAAGTCAATATGAACGTTACTGAGGTCGTTGCATCGACTGGCCAATAAACAGCTCCGATGGCAGGGTGGTTCAGGCGTTCGACTTGGAATCTAAATTTGCTTTGATTGGAGACTTTTTTAACCGAAATAACAGGCCTCAAAACTATTCAATGAGTTCCCAGGCAGGTACAATATTAAAAAGTAGGCTTAAACTGTCCAAAAAACAAGAGTGAACAATTTCAGTTTACAAAATGTGCGTCAGGACCACCTGGTGTCTGAGGAAATCGACAACTAAGGCACTTCCGTAATTATAACAAATGTAAATAACCATTGCTCAAACATAGCGAGCGGTGGTGGTATAGTGGTGAGCGTAGCTGCCTTCTAAGCAGTTGACCCGGGTTCAATTCCCGGCCATCGCATTGGTAATGTAGTTATGACTTTATTTTGTGGACAAAATAAAATTCGAACGCGGCAATTGCCGATAAATACGCTTCCCCTTCTAATTTTATTTATTTCGGACGGAGAATTCGGTTTCAATTTCTTTATCCTGAAAACAATGTTGAAATAGAAGAATAATTGAACAAATGAATTCTCAGTCAAACATAAGGACACCAAATAAAAATAGAGGAACACATGTCAGCTCACACACTGCTCACTGCACAATCCTGGTGCTTGATGAACTTAACATGAACATCGCTGAGGTGATTACATCATTTTGAGAGATAAGCAGCTGCGTTGGCCGAGTGGTTAAGGCGTTGGACTCAAAACCATCGTTTCCTCGCGAAGGTTCAAACTCTGTGCGCAATGAGCGAGATTGGAAATGTTTAATTGGCTTCTCCAGGGCAGCCCATGATATTGAATTCTAATTTACTGTGGGCTCTTTCTATAAAGACCGGGAACTGTGCTGGCATCGACAATATAGGCCGAATGGCTTCTGTGCTATAACTTCCATGAGAAAAATCATGACTTGAGAAGAAAGAAAAAGAGCAGCACCAGGACAAAACAAGGACTTATTTCAGAGAAAGATTCTTGTGTCATGACACACAGGACATAAGAAATACACTTCATCAGAATACATTGAATGAATGAGAATTTCAAAATGCTGCTTAGATGATGAAATATCACGTTCATTCAAAACATGCTACAAGCTGGACATTCCTGGGCGTTCGGTATTCCTGCTTAAAACAGTTTGGGAATGGAACGAACATGTGGAACATAAGGAAGAATAATCATATTGGAACGTTAGTAAAAGAGGATTATAGACAATCATAAGACATCAGGAAATTTCTTGTTAGAATTAACTTCAAAATGTCTATGGATTAAGTGGTCCCTCAGCCCAGGACACCAAACACAAGCGAAAAAGTGATGGAATATATTCAGATATTAGAGAATTCTGCAACAAAATCGATGTTGCTTTAAAATCTCCCAATAATTTCTGACAGATCCAACCGAGCTGGGCAGTTCATTGAGAAAGCAGCTGTTGCCATGTTAACGCATCAGATGTATTTCTGGCAGAAAATGATATCCGAGAGTGTGTGGAAAATGTGTGTGAGAGTCAGAACTGGGTCCGAAATGAAACCAGTGGTGGCGGCACAGAGCAACTGAAAGGAAGAGAGCGGATGGTGCAGAGACAAGCTGTTGTCAGCTCCCGGATCCTGCAGCTGTGTTTCTCTCTCTTCACAAACTCTCCCACTGAAATTAAAATTAGACTATCTAGATTCTCAGACTGACTGATTTCTGTTACTGAAATCCGAACGTTTCCTGTCGTGAAAATTCCATCTGAATTCAAGGCAGCAATTCCCACTTCAACCCGTTTCTTTGCTGCATTGATCGCGCTTTTGTCGACTGAAACCTTAAAATCGACCCAAACTTTCCCTTAAATTCTCTCTTCAGGTCTGAGCAGCGCGATCCAATGACAGGAGAATCTTGTGATTTGACACAAGAAGGACTGGGAAATCAGCCGCTGAGAGCGGACACACAAACACAGTAACATTAGTCTAACCCAGCCGCCCCTTTAGCACACTCTCGCTGACACAGTGTTCACCTCTGCACATTGACAGGTCAAACTGTGTCTCAGATTGACAGCTCCGAGGACAGGCTTTCTTCTCCTCTCGCTCTGTGCTGTGGATTCGGGGAGAATAATTGGAGTTTCCCAGCTCAGTAACTATTAAAGCCTCTGAGGCTGGCGATGCTCACAGTGTCTGTTCCCCAGATTCGGGGGGCTGCAGCCAATCAGAGTTGTGCCTGGTTTAACCCAGAACTGTTTGAAATTATGATCTTGTTCACAAGCTGAATTCTATTTGTTCAGATGAAGATACAGATGGTTTGCACTCAGTCATTAACCAACAAGATCCCCCCTTCATATACAGTTAACGAGTGGGGGTGGAGGGATAGACATGGACAGAGTGAGTGAGGGCGATGATACACAGACGGCCAGACAATGTCTCAGTGGCTGAAATCCTTGTAAATTCCGGCTTTATCCAGAAAGATTCTCTTGGAGATTCTCACTGATATTGTAACAGAGACACATTATGAATCCCACACTCAGGGACAGTGCTGCATTTTGACAGAAGGGATGGGGAGAGGCAATAGAAACTGAATGGCCCAGTTCTGAGCAGTGTGCAGGCTCAGAGTGACCAGAGGTTCAGAGAGATCTTGAAGGAGAGAGGCGAATTTGAGAGAGTTGTCAGGAAGGCGGATTGGATGCTTGGCTTCGTAAATGGAAGCCATGATGTGGAAATGCCGTCTTTGGACTGGGGTAAACACAGTAAGAAGTAAGCCACCAAATAAATCTGTTGGACTTTAGCCTGGTGTTGTGAGACTTCTTACTTCATAAATGGAGGCATTGAGTATAAAAAATGGGAAGTTATGCTCAATCTTTATAAAGCTCTGCTTAACTACAGCTGTTTTAGGATTGCACCCAGACCCGGTAACCACACTTTAGAAAGTGTGAGGGTCCTCAGGAGATTTACTGCTTTGGATCCAGCGATGATGGATTTTAGAGAAAAGGTTTGGCTGGATAATTCGGATTTTCTCTCTTTGCAGCTGACGGGATTGAGTGGTGATATAAGAGACGTGTGAAAGAGCATAACACATTGAACACAGGCCAAGTTGCTGGATTAGCTGCGAGCAGAAGGATTCAGGGACAGGCAGTGAAGATTTAAGACAGGATGTATAGGAGGCATCGGATCCCAACAGCGCGGAAGGAGGCCACTCGGCCCAGACATTCTGCGCCGACTCTCCGACGGAGAATCCCTCCCTGCAACCACAAGTAATTACCCTACTAATCCCCCCGACAAGAAGGGTCAATTCAGCCTGGCCAATCCACCTAATCTGCACATCGTTGGGGATGGGAGTAAACCGGAACACCCGAAGGAAACCCACGCACACGGGGAGAACGTGCAAACTCCACACAGACAGGCAGCCAAGAATGTTAGTAATGAAAATGTTAGTTACAAACGCTGGGGATTCCCCTTCAATTTGTGGCATCTGGGAATCAGCGAAGCGTCCAAAAATAGGACTGACAATAAATATAACCACGGTAGGTATTCACATGGTACTGTCATTCTGTGCAGTATTGCATCTGTTGACCGCGTGGCCTAATGGATAAGGCGTCTGACTTCGGCAATCGTAGTGATAATGCTATCAGAAAATTGCAGGTTCGAGTCCTGTCGCGGTCGTCTTATGCAGAAATCTGGTCGAAGTTCCGGAAAAAAACGAAATGTCCTTCAAGAGCTGAAAGCTCTGCATTTTCTTGCAAACATTGCCGGGCGCTATCTGAGAATGCACTTCCTTGTTGTTTTCTTCACTCAATTTTCTAATCTCATTATTTTATTCTCCTCCCAAGAAATCAATCTTATCTTTGAGATCTTGATAAATCATTGATGCTCCCGAATGGAGCAACAGGCTTTGCAGCAAATGGTTTAATCAAATTCTGTGGAGGGAATTCTCACATCCTCAGGAAGAGGTTTAATAATGAGCTGAATGAACTGTTTCTGTTTACAGGGATGAAAGGTTATATCACTGGGCTGGTAATCCAGAGGCGTGCACTAATCATTGGGAAGACGGAGTAAATCCCACCACTGGTGAAATTTAATTCATTGATGAAATCAATCTGGAATTGAAAGCGCGTATCAGTGATGGCGGCCTTGAAACTGCCGCCGATTGTTGTAAAACCTCATCTAGTTCACCAGTGCACTTTAGATAAAGAAGTCTGCCCTCCATGTGACTGCAGACCCAGAGCAATGAGGGTGACTCTTACCTGCCCTCTGAAACGGCCGAACAAGCCACTCTCAGTTGATGGACAATTAGGGAAAGACAACAAATGCTGGTTCAGCAGGCGACACCAACAAGCCATAAAAAGTAGAATCATTAAGTAGAAAGAGAATGGCCTGGTAACGGATTGAGAAACTGGATGCTTCTTCTGCTGCAATAACAAGGATGAGGGAGGCCTGATGCTGGGCTGTAAATTAGTGAAAGATTTTGAAAAATTTCATTTCGACACAATAGGCCAGAGAAGGGCAGATAAAAATGTATCTCACTCTCTCATACATCTCATTGATGGTTGGTGGCTTTAGCACAATGATGTACATGCGACCAGCATATCAGCGAATCCGAAGAGTGTGAGAGAAATTCCATCAGTAATGCTTCCCCGACATCCTCCAGATTGAAGCGAGGCAGCATTCATGCTGGTGACTGGGAGGAATTTGTTACTCATCGTTGAAAATGGCCAAAACGTTTCCCTCAATCTACAGCACGCTTTTATGAGGCAGAATGGCGGGAGAGAAGAAAGTAACAGAGAAGAAAGCTCTGTGGGCCGAGAATGGGCCTGCTCACTCACTTGAAGACCCATGGCAGTAATTCACGGCCCTGACTGGGTGTCATCCTCGAATCAAGAGACAGACAACGATAACAACTGCTTGTTACAAAATAACTAACATAAAAAAGCCACGTCCAACATTAATATTGTTAAAACTTCCCGATAGTCTGAACAATTCTTGTTTATTTATACCTCTCTGGTCTGTGAGCTTCGCTCTTCCTGGGTGTGCTGGCATCTACTGGCCGCAACCCAGAACTTCAACAGAGGGAAGACGTTCACATCAAGTGAGGGTGTTCCAGGAATAGGTCAATATGAAGAATTAATAAAGGGGTGTGATTGGATAGACCTCGTAATTTAATCATTAAATCCACTGGCTCGTTGGTCGAGGGGTATGATTCTCGGTTAGGGTAATATTAGTATGCCAGTGCTTCCGGGTTTAAAACCCGGACAAGCCCAGCGATCGTTTATTAAATCGGGAGCAGGTTTGAGGTCAGGAGAAATCATTGCAGTGAATATGTCACTGCAGAACACGAGAAGAAACGATCACCAGATTTAAATTTCGTTTGACCATCCAAAGGTTCTGAAGGATATGACACGGGAAATTTGCGAAGAGACTGGAAATAATTTTGGGTGGCACAGTGGTTAGCACTCCTGCCTCACAGCGCCAGGGTCCTACGTTCAATTGCGGCCTCGGTTCACTGTTTGTGTGCAGTTTGCACGCTCTCCCCATGTCTGTGTGGCTTCCTCCCACAGTCCAAAGATCTGCGGGCTAGGTTGATCGGCCATACTAAATGGACCCGATTGTCAGCGGGATCAGCAGGGTAAATGAGCGTTACTGAACTAGGACCTGGGTGGGATTGTAGTCGGTACACACTCGATGCACCAAATGTCCTCCCTTCTGTACTTTCGGCATTCTACGATTGGAGACGATTAGCACAGCTGCATTGAATGGAAAGCTGGATAAGTGTTGGAAGGAGAATGGAATTCAGAAACAAACAGATAATGTTACATGAAATGGTCGGGTGGAGGGTCGGGTCGAGCAGTTTAAGAAATCGAAAAAATGGTCCCAATTTCACTTAGGTATCTTATTTATTGAATCACTCCAGATCTACAAAGTGTCTGAGAGACTGGGAGACAATTAGTAATTCCCCAATCACAGGATGAACAAAACACAGGGTTATACAGAATGAATCATTCACTCATATACATCCACAGAGATTGCCAGATAGACAATGAATTCCACACTCAAATCCTGCACCACACACTACGTGCGACAGAATGGTTATCGCACCCATACACACAGAATAGCTACAGCACAGGAAAAGATCATCCGGCCCTTTGTGTCTGGGAGTTGGCTTTTATATAGAAGCTCAGTTATCCCAGCCCACATCATGAAAGCATGGCAGCAAAACATGAAGAAGACACAATATATGTCGTTAAGTAATTTGTAGAGAGTGCGTAAGGAGCTTGCAGATAGCTACAGACAGGTTTTGTACATGGGCAGACACCTGGCAACTGGAATATAATGTGCAGTTATTCACTTTGGCAGGAAGATAACAAAATCAGATTATTACTCAAATATAGAACGGCTGCAGATTTCCAAGGTGCAGAGGGATCTCGGTGCTCGAGTGCACGAGTCACAAATAATTAGTATGCATGTTCAGCAAGGAATAAAAAAGGTTAATGGAATATTTGATTTGTTACAAGCATTTAAGCGTGTGAGAAAAGAATGTCATGCTTCAGTTGTACAGGTCATTAGTGAAGTATCTCGAATATTGTCTGAAGTTTTGGTGTCCATATTTAATGAAGGGTGGGAATGTGTTGGAAACGATCCAGAAGAGAATTACCAGTCTGATATCATGAATAGTTCGACAGTGCAGAGAAGATTTACTCGGTTGATCAGAGGAAAGGTTACGCAGACTGGCTGGGCGTCTTTGTACCAGAGATACTCCGAGTGGGAGGTACCTTGCTCAAAGCACCTCAGATCTTGAATGGTCTTCACAAGTTGCACGTGGAAGTGATGTCTCTACTTGTGAGTGAATCCAGAACAACAGGCACTTAAAGAAAACTGAGCTTCTTCTTTTCGGATGGCAAATTCTGTTCTCTCGGAGCATTGAGCGACTTTGCAACTCTGCCTCAGAAGGCGGTGGAAGCGGGGATATTGAATATTTTTAAGCCGGAGGTACATAGATTCTTGTTTGGCAACAGAACCAAAGGTTATCGGGGATAGATAGAAATGTGGAAATCGAAACACAAACATATCAGCCATGATCTGAGTGAATGGCGGGGCAGGCTTGTGGGGCCGAATGGTCTACTTTTGCTCCTATTTCCTCTGTTGATGTGTATGTCGCCTGGTTGTAAATTGCCCTTGAACAGGATTGCTGAAATGCACCAATACTCACGGTTCACTCGGAGCACCGGAATGAAAGTAAATTATGGAAAAATTAATATCAGACCGTGGGATTCCCAGTTCTGTCAGACTGCATGGTTGCTTCCGGACTTTTGCAGAGATATTTTCTCTGCAATGAGTTCTCGGGAGCTCAGCACTGCTTCGGCTTTCGCTCATTGTCGCCCTCTTCATTGCAAGGAATTATCTTCTAAAAAAAAGCCTGCCTGGGTTCGTCCGGGATTTGAACCCGGGACTTCTCGCATTTTAATGCTACGCCCAAAGCGAGAATCATACCCCTAGACCAACGAGCCACCCGTTGGAGCCCAACGCAATGAAAACAACTTTTCAATGTATCCCAAAGTTTATCAACCATCTTTTCACAACGCAATTGTTTATCAACCACTTTTTCACAATGCAGCAGAGGTGTCAATGAACAATGTTCTATTTCACTGCCTGTTCTCGTGAAGATCAGAAGCAGTTATATCAATTTTCACTACTCGCCAAGTCAGCCTATGGTTGTGACTCGCCAGTCCCGTGTGTAATGTCATTCTGCCAGTCAGTTGGCATTTTAGGAGAAATTCGAAGTCATCCTGACTTCATCAGTGGCCTCATGGTTATGGTGTGAGTGATGTGAATCATGGTGTGATTGAATGAGCCTCTGTTTCAGTCTTTCCGCGGTGAGTTTTCATGCTGAGGAGAAACATGTGGGACATGGTCTGGGAATGTTTCACACCGCTCCATTCCTAACATTCCCTGACCTGATGGGATAGAAATTTCCTGTGTTTGCAGCAGCTACATTTGAAACATGTTCCATCTGGCTGGACATCCAGGAGCGATTGTGGGGGGAACCTTCCTCCCCAACCCCTCATGGATAGAAAATCAAATGGAAGGAGACGGTTTGCAAGTTTCTGAGAAGTTGACGAAATGTCGAGTGGTTTTGGCGATAGTCTGTTTATCGATTGTATTCTGCACCGGTGGGTGCAAAACCGACTCTCACCATTAATCGACGGAACATTTCGTACATTGTTTCTCTCTATTTGAACACACTTAGCTGTGTTCTTCCACACTTTCTGTGAACTGATATGATTTGAATCAATGTCGCTGAGAGAAACTCCAATTCCGACATTGAACATTTGATTGAATACTCAGGGCTTAAGAAAGAGGATCATGTTTCCCTATGAATCTGCTGTGTATTCTTCATTATCTATTCCTCTATCAACGTCTGCAAAGACAGCTAGTCTGCTTTGAGAGGAACATATATTGATTGGCTCAGCTCCTTGCATGTCACCGGATCGTTGGTCTCGTGGTATGATTCTCGGTTTGGGGGATTCATAGAAGACTGGAGCAGCAGGAGACCATTTGGTCCTTCAAGCCTACTCCACCGTTCATTCCGATCATGGCTGATTGTCCAACTAAAGAGCCTAATCCTGCTTTTTACCCATAACCTTTGATCCCTTTCGCCTCAAGTGCTATATCTCGCCGCCACTTGAATACATTCAATATTTTGGCATCAACTACTACCTGTGGTAATGAATTCCAGTCGCCGGAATTTGGCGACGAGGAGATTTTGACAGTAACTTCATTGCAGTGTGAATGTAAGTCTACTCTGACAAATAAATAAATTATCTTATCTACAACCACTTTCACTGTTGCCTCACAGGGCCAGTGACCCGGTTTCAATTCTGTCCGTGATTCACTGTCTGTGTGGAGTTTCCAAGCCGGTTCCAACAACATCGTCCATATCGAAACAGACATCAAGTTTCTACAAAGATGCAAGAAAGCAGCAATCTCCACATGTGTGGAGTTCGCACATTTTTTCAGTGCCCTCATGGGTTTCCTCAAAGATGTGCAGCTTTGGTGAATTGGCCATGCTAAATTGTCCTATAATGTCCCATCATGTTTGGGTTAGGAGGAATATCGGGGTAATTACCTGGGGATAGAGTGGGATGCTCTGTCAGAGAGCCGGTACAGACTCAATCGACTGCATGCTTCCTTCTGAATTGCGATGACCCTATGCCTCCTCTACTTTTTTAAATCTTCAGTGTTCCCAAAACTTTCTGCTCGCAGTGACTGCAACGATTTCCGCCTGAGTACTTTAGTTCAATATTAGGCACTAGGATTCTGTATGAGAACCTCTCTGGCTAAGTCGAAGGCACCCTGAAATCCATCGAAAAGGAACCGCCAGCTTCTGAAGCGACACCACGAACTTCTTACAGAAGCTCAGCACCCATGGAACAGTTGAATCAGGAATACTCCTCGTCACAACGGACGTCTCGGCACTCTACACCAGCATCCCCCACGACGACGGCATTGCTGCAACAGCCTCAGCACTCAATACTGACGCCGGCATCTCCACATCTTAGTTCAATATGTTATACACTTTTACGCATCTCTCAGAGCCGCACTTAATTCAGTTTACTTCAACGAGAGGAACTCTGTATTCTCCAAACAAATCATGCAGCTAAAATCCCTCATCGCCGTGTCCATTTCAGTAAATCTCATTTACACCCTCCCAAGGACCCTGACACATTTCCTAAAATCGCCCCATCTCTTCTGTCAAAATGCAGCATTGTTCCTGAGTGTGGAATTAATAATGTGTCTCTGCTACAATATCAGTGAGAGCTGAGACTGCAATTTCTGTTTCTCCAAGAGAATCTTTCTGTATAAAGCCGGAATTTACAAAGATTTCAGTCACTGCGACATTGCCTGGCCGTCGGTGCCTCACTGCTCGAACTCACTCTATCTCTGTCTATCACTCGAACCCCTTTCATTAACTCTATATAAAGGTGGGATGTTGTTGCTTAGTAACTGAGTGCACACAATCCGTATCTTCATCTGATCAAATAGAATTCAGCTTGTGAACAAGACCACCATTTCAACCAGTTCTGGGTTAACCTCGGCACAGCTCTGATTGGAGACAGCCCCCTGAATCTCGGGAACAGACACTGTGAGCATTACTGGCCTCAGAGACTTTAACAGTTACTGAACAGGGAAACTCCAACTAATCCCGGAGAATCCACAGCATAGAGCGAGAGGAGAGGAAAGCCTGTCGTGGGAGCTCTCAATATGAGACACAGATTGGCATGACAATGTGTAGATGTGAACCTGCTCCTTCCGTTCCCAAACTGTAATAATCAGGAATACAGAACGCCCAGTAATGACCAGCTTGTTGCAATGTGTTTGAATTAACACGATGTCAGATCATCTAAGCAGCATTTTGAAATTCTCACTCATTCAATATATTCTGATGAAATGTGTCATTGCATAAGAATCTTCCTCTGATTTGAGACCTTGTTTTGCCCTTGTGCCCCTGATGCTGATTTTAAAAAAAATTATGTTCACGCTATGATTTTCCTCATGGAACCACAGGAAGAACAAAAGAAAGGTAACAGCCATACAAGGAACTTATTCGGCCTAGCTTGTACATGCCAACCCGGGGATACTAAAGTGTCATTTCCTAGTTCACCCAGCTGCACCCGGCCCGGAAACATGCAGCTGAAAGCATGATGGAGATCCAAAACCTTCATACCAAACAATCACTGGGATTTGTGGCTCTGTGAAGCAGCCGAAGTAAACACTCCCAAACATAGTCTCTGCGAGCAAGGTTCGAACCTGCGTGGGGAAACCCTGTTGGATTCCTCCTCAGTAACGTTCAAATTAACTTCATCAGGCACCAGGATTGTGCAGAGCACAGTGTGTGAGGCAAAATTTGTTCCTGTCCTTTGTATCTTTGTCTCTGACTGAGAACTCATTTCTTAGGTCAGAGACTTGTTTTTCTATTTCAATAATTTTTCATCAGAAACGAATTACGTCCGAATAAAAACTGAAAAAGAGAAATCTCCATTTTATTTCATGACTGTCAAATGTTGCGTTCGCCCTGTTTCTGTCCACTCGGTTTAAAACACAAGATGCCGCGGATAAGGTTCTAAATAAAATACTAAATCGATGGTTGGGAATCGAACCCGGGTCAACTCTTTAGAAAAAGCAGTCAGACTTACCACTATACCACCATCACTCACTTTGCTTAAACAACCCTTATTTTCATCAGTTATAATTACGGAACTACCTTAGTTGCTGATTTCATCAAGCTCCAGGTGTGTCCATTGCACAGTTTATAAACTCAACTTGGCTTGTCTCGTTTTTTAGGACGGCTGCCACCTGTTTACTGTTGCTTCAGACTGAGAACTCATTGATTAGCTTTGAGGCATGTTCTTTGATTTAAACAAAGTTTCCACTGACAGCAACTTTAAACTGGATTTTACCTTGGACACACACGGATGGTGACAATATTTCCGAGGCCAAAACATTGAATGTTTTCAAAGCAGTTGGATATAGCACTTGAGGCAAACTGGAGGAAAGGATACGTGGATACAATGTGGGACCAGTTGGATGATGAGCCATGATCATCATGAAAGGTGGAGCAGGCTCGAAGGGCCGAATGGCCTCCTCCAGCGGCGATGTTATTTTTCTGTGTTCTTTTCACTGCATCTGTTAATTTGCAGAAAGTTAAGCTCTGACAGTGAATCTGGTTTCCTCCAGGCCCAATCGGAGGGTGGTCAGAAACTGTCTGTCACTGTCAGAAACTCCATTATCAGCGACTGTGGGATGATTATTTAACTGGCTGTCATTGGTTGTTGAGGGTGTGATTTACTGTTATCTGTCAGTGCAGGAGAAACAAATAAAACAGGAAATCCAGAGATTCGGAGAGCAGATAATTTGTATTTTCACCCGAAAGAAACTCAATGACATCTGTAATCACTATAATAACTGAAAAAAAACAGATATGATTGGCTCTTGCCGCGGAACCTGGTGAACAGATGTGGTCCTGCACCATATGGACTCCAGCGGTTCCAGAAGGCAGCTCACCACCACCTTCCCAAGGGCAATTATGGATGGGCAATAAATGATGACCCAGACAGCGACGCTAACATTCCATGAATGAATTCAAAGGCAATCTGCGGGAAGCGGGCCTCAGAGTGTTACTGAGGTGAAGAACTATAACTAACCCCCTGTAATCCGGAGCAAAGGCTAAAAGGAGGGGAAATTCCGTCTGGGACCTTACATTTAGTGAAAGCTTTGTCCTGTGAATGTGTAGGTGTGAATATTGTGTAAGAGAGTGTGCATGTCTGTGTGGAGTTTGCACGTTCTCCTTGTGTCTGCGCGGGTTTCCTCTGGGTGTTCCGGTTTCCTCCCACAGTCCAAAGACGTGCTGCTTAGGTGCATGGGCTATGCTAAATTGTCCCTTAGTGTCCCAGGATGTGGAGGTTCGGGGGATTAGCGATGGTAAAATTGCGCGAAAGATGCTGTTTCAGAGAGTCGGTGCAGACTCGATGGGCCAACTGGCTTCCTTCAGCAATGCAGAGATTCTATGCATACAAAGTGTATTCACTTATGAAACCAAGAATCCCTTCTGTTTTCCTAGCGACTCTTTTAAAATTTCTTCTCAAATTCAACGATCTCTCTGAACCTTAGGTCCATCTGGGCCTGCACACTGTTTAGAACTGGACCATTCAGTTTCTATTGCCTCTCCCCATCTTTGCTGTCAAAATGCAGCACTGTTCCTGAGTGTGGGATTAATAATGTGTCTCTGCTACAATATCAATTAGAGCTGAGACTGCAGTTTTTGTTTCTCCAGGAGAATCTTTCTGTATAAAGCCGGAATTTACAAGGAATTCTGTCACTGAGACATTGTCTGGCCGTCTGTGTCTCACTGCCCTAACTCACTCTGTCTCTTTCTATCCCTCTGCCCCATCTCATCCACTCTATATGAAGGCGGGATATTGTTGTTTAGTGACTGAGTGCACACAATCTGTATCTCATTTGATCAAATAGAATTCAGTTCGTGAACAATATCATCATTTCAACCAGTTCTGGGTTATCCCCGGAACAACTCTGATTGGCTGCAGCCCCCTGAATCTGAGGAACAGACACTGTGAGCATCGCCGGCCTCAGAGGCTTGAACAGTTACTGAGCTGGAAAACCACAGCTAATCCCCGAGAATCCACAGCACAGAGCGAGAGGAGAGGAAAACCTGTCCTGGGAGCTGTCAATCTGAGACACAGTTTGACCTGACAATGTGCAGATGTGAACCTGTTCTTTCCATTCCCAATCCGTTTTAGCCAGGAAAACCGAACGCGCAGTAATGACCAGCTTGTCGCAATGTGTTTGAATGAACACGATGACATATCATCTGAGCAGCATTTTGATATTCTCATTCATTCTATTCATTCTGATTAAATGTCCTTCTTATGCTCTGTGTGTCTTTACATCAGAATCTTCCTCTGACGTGAGACATTGTTTTGTCCTTGTGCACCTGATGCTGATTTTTTTTTCATTCTGCTCACGTTATGATTTTCCGCATGGAACCGCAGAAAGAACCAGAGAAAAGTACCAGCACAGAAGGAACCCATTCGGCCTATCACATCCATGCCAGCCCGAGGACACCCAGGTGTCCTTTCCAAGCTCAGCTTCCGACACCCGGCCCAGAGCCATGCAGCTGAAAGCATGATGGAGATCCACATACTTAATAGAAAAAAATTGGCGACTTCGTACGTGCCTGAAGCAAACATTTCCAACCATAATCGCTGCGAGCAGGGTTCGAATCTGCGCGGGGAAACCCCATTGGATTTCGAATCCAACGCCTGAACAACTCGGCCATCGCACCAACTTATTTTCCACAGTAATGTCACCACCTCAGTAAAGTGCATATATTATCTTCATCAGTACCAGGATTGTGCAGAGCACAGTGTGTGAGCTGAAATTTGTTCCTCAACTTTTACTTTGTATCTTTGTCTCTGAATTCATTTATTAGGTCAGAGACTTGTTTGTTTCTATTTAAATTATTTTTCAGTGAAAACTAATTACGTCCGAAGAGAAAATGAAAAAAAAATATCTCTATGACTGTCGAATGTTGCGTTTGCCCTGTTTTTGTTCACTCGTTTGAAAATGCAAGGGGCCGCCGATAAGGTTCTAAATAAATTATCAATGCGATGGCTGGGAATCGAACCCATATCACCTGCTTGAAAGGCAGCTATTTTCACCACGATACTACCATCGCTCGCGCTGCATAAGCAATCGTTATTTGCATTTGTTATAATTACGGAACGACCTTAGAACATAGAACATTACAGCGCAGTGCAGGCCCTTCGGCCCTCGATGTTGCGCCGACCAGTGGAACCAATCGAAAGCCCCTCGAATCTCCACTATTCCAATATCATCCATATGTTTATCCAATAACCATCTGAATGCTCTTAATGTTGACGAGTCCACTGCTGCAGGCAGGGCATTCCACGCCCTTACTACTCTCTGAGTAAAGAGCCTACCTCTAACATCTGTCCTATATCGCTCACCCCTCAATTTAAACCTTAGTTGCTGATTTCATCAGGCATCAGGTGTGCCCGTAGGAAACTGAAATTGGCTTGTCTCGTTTTAGCCACTTTTTTACTATTGTTTCATACTGGGAATTCATTGATCAATTTTGAGGCCTGTTCTTTCATGGAACAAAGTTTCCACTGAAAGTAAATTGAAGCTGAATTTTCCATTAGAAAGATCGTGATGGTGAGGATTTCATTTTAAGGGTGCCCACCTACTGTTATGACCTGCGATAACTAATTAAAGAAATCAGAACTGTGATGGCCAGGAACTGACCCTAGATCAAATGCTAGCACAGTCACCACTCCACCACCATCGCTAACTGGTTCTGCCACCCACTCTGCAAGAAAGTTCAGCTCTGACAGTGAATCTGGTTTCCTCCAGGTCCAATCTGCGGATGGTCAGAAACTGTCTGTCACTGTAAGAAACTCCATTATCAGCGAGTCTGGGATGACCATTTAACTGGCTGTTACTGGTTGTTGTGGTTGTGATTTACTGTTACCTGTCAGCGCAGGAGCAACAAATAAAACGATACAAACACTTATTTGGAGAAACGGCTTCTCTTGTGGCACTGGGAGCATTTGCATAATGGATCATAGAACCCCAACAGTGCAGAAGGAGGCCATTCGGCCCATCGAGTCTGCACCGACCACAATCCCACCCAGGCCCTACCCCCACATATTTACCTGCTAATCCCTCTAACCGACGCATCTCAGGACTCGAAGGAGCAATTTTTAACGTGGCCAATCAACCGAACCCGCACATTTTTGGACTGTGGGAGGAAACCAGAGCACCCAGAGGAAACCCACGCAGACACGAGGAGAATGTGCAAACTCCACGCAAACAGTGACCCGAGCCGGGAATCGAACCCAGGACTCTGGAGCTGTGAAGCAGCAGTGCTAACCACTGTGCTACCGTGCCGCCCAATGTTTGGTTCTGTTCAGTTTGACGGCAGTCACGTCTGATGCACTTTGATTCTTGCATTTTTTACCCACGATATCCTTTCCCTGTCGCGACATGTCATGTTTGTTTGCTCGTTTGCTTAAATGTTGAACTGGAACCAATTGGAATTGGCCTATTATTTCAGCAAGATGAACTTTCTACTCTGAGCGCTCTTTGTTGCAGTACGAGCGCTGCAGCTGCGGATCTGTGGTGCAAAGAATGGCATGTAGGATTTCTCATCATTGTTTAATTTAATTTAATTTGATTTGTTATTGTCACATGTATTAATATACAGTGAAAAAGTATTTTTTCTTGTGCACTGTAGAGACAAAGCATACCGTTCATGGAGAAGGAAAGAAGAGACTGCAGAAGGAAAGAAGAGACTTGCTCATTGTTCCACTGGAGCAAGCTGAGAGGGAATGATTGGAGGCAGGAGTGCTGGTGAGAGATTGATAGAATTATTTATTTATTTAATTAGTCAGCTAGTGTGTGTTTTTTTTGGCCTTTACTTTTGCAGTAGTATTTTTCTTAAGTTTAAAGTGAAAACCGGAAGTGGGCTGCGAAGGAGTCTGGGAAGGGTTTTTTAAGCGCGCAAAGTATAAAAGGTAGACTGCAGTATACAGCGGGCAGCGTCGGGAGCGGGCAGGGGAGTGCGTGGGAAGCAGAGCGTGAGCTATAAGGCTTTGGCTCACAGTGCTTAGGCAGAATGGGCGAGCAGGAGTGAGTTTAAATTCATTTTTGCACTTTCTACCTGGTACTGGCAAGGTATCCAGAGGGGATGGGTGTGCAGGCAGTGCTATGTTCCTCTTGCACTATGTTTGAGGTGAGGGACGACGTCAGTGTCCCTGCTGATTACATCTGTGGGAAGTGCACCCATCTGCACCTCCTCCAAAACCGTGTTAGGGAACTGGAGCTGGAGTTGGATGAACGTAGGATCATTAGAGATGCAGAGGTGGCCATAGACAGAAGCTTAAGTAATACAGTTACTCCGAGGAATGAAAACAGATGGGTGACGGTGAGAGGGGCTGGGAGGAAGCAGTCCGTGCAGGGAACCCCTGTGGTCGTTCCCCTTAGCAACAAGTATTCCGCTTTGGATACGGTTGAGGGGCATGACATACCAGTGGTGAGCCGCAGTGAGAGGATCTCCAGCACTGTCTCCGTCTCTGTTGCTCGGGAGGGTAAGGGGCAGAGCGGGAGGGCAATAGTTATTGGGGACTCGTTAGTTAGAGGGATAGATAGGAGGTTCTGTGGCAGCAAAAGAGACTCACAGATGGTATGTTGCCTACCGGATGCCAAGGTCCGTGACGCCTCGGACCGTGTTTTCTGGGTTCTGAAGGGGGAGGGGAAACAGTCACAAGTCGTGGTACACATTGGTACCAACGACATAGGTAAGAGAAGGGACGGGGATTTAAAGCAGGAATTGCTGGAGCTGGGCTGGAAGCTGAGAGCCAAGACAAAACATGTGGTAATCGCTGGTACGTTGCCGGTGCCACGTGATAGCGAGTTGAGGAACAGGGAGAGAGTGCAGTTAAACATGTGGTAGCAGGGATGGTGTAGGAGGGAGGGTTTCAGATACGTGGATAATTGGAACACATTCTGGGGAAGGTGGGACCTGTACAAACAGGACGGGGTGCACCTGAACCAGAGGGGCACCAATATCCTGGGAGGGAAATTTGATACCTCTTCAGGGGGGTTTAAAATAATTTGTCAGGGGAGTGGGAAAAGGAGTTGTAGTCCGGAAGTCAGTGTTGAGGGTGGTGAGCTATTGGGGAAGGTATCAGGGTCAAGGGTGGGTACCGGTAGACAGGAAGGTGGGTTGAAGTGTGTCTACTTCAATGCAAGGAGCATCCTGAACAAGGTAGATGAACTTGGGGCGTCGATTGGCACTTGGGACTACGATGTTGTGGCCATTACGGAGACGTGGGTAGAACAAGGACAGAAATGGTTGTTGGACGTTCCGGGGTATAGATGTTTCAGTAAGTGTAGGGAAGCTGGTAAAAGAGGTGGAGGAGTAGCATTGTTAATTAAGGACAGTTTAACAGCTGTGGAAAGGCACTTCGAGGGGGATCTGCACACTGAGGTAATATGGGCTGAGGTTAGAAATAGGAAAGGAGCGGTCACGTTGTTAGGAGTTCACTGTAGGCCCCCAAATAGTAATAGAGATGTGGAGGAAGAAATTGCTAAGCAGATTATGGAGATGTGTGGGGGTCACAGGGTAGTTGTCATGGGGGACTTTAACTTTCCAAATATTGATTGGAACTTTTGTAGGTCAAATAGTTCGGATGGGGCAGTTTTTGTGCAGTGTGCGCAGGACGGTTTCCTGACACAATATGTGGACAGGCCGACAAGAGGTGAGGCCACATTGGATTTGGTACTGGGAAATGAACCGGGCCAAGTGTTAGATTTGGTTGTGGGAGAGCACTTTGGAGACAGTGACCACAATTCGGTGTCTTTTGTTATTGCAATGGAGAGGGATAGGGCCGTACGGCAGGGCAAGGTTTACAATTGGGGGAGAGGTAATTATGATACGATTAGGAAAGAATTAGGGGGCATAAGTTGGGAACAGAAACTGTCAGAGAAAGGAACTAATGAAAAGTGGAACTTTTTCAAGGAACAAATACTGGGTGTCCTTGATAGGTATGTCCCTGTCAGGCAGGGAGGAAATGGTCGAGTGAGGGAACCATCGTTCACGAAAGAGGTGGAATGTTTTGTGAAAAAGAAGAGGGAAGCTTATGTAGGGATGAGGAAACATGGTTCAGATGGCCCGATTGAGGGTTACAAGTTAGCAAGGAATGCTAAAAAAGGGGCTTAAGAGAGCTAGGAGGGGACATGAGAGGTCCTTGGCGGGTCGGATCAAGGAAAGCCCCAAGGCTTTTTACTCTTATGTGAGGACTAAAAGAATGACCAGGGTGAGGTTACGGCCGGTCAACGACAGTAGTGGGAACATGTGTATGGAGTCAGTAGAGATAGGCGAGGTGATGAATGAATTCTTTTCTTCAGTGTTCACCAAGGAGAGGGGCCATGTTTTTGAGGAAGAGAAGGTGTTACAGGCTAATAGGCTGGAGGAAATAGATGTACAGAGGGAGGATGTCCTGGCAGTTTTCAATAAACTGAAGGTCGATAAGCCCCCTGGGCCTGATGAAATATATCCTAGGATTCTTTGGGAGGCAAAGGATGAGATTGCAGAACCCTTGGCTTTGATCTTTGGGTCCTCGCTGTCCACGGGGATAGTGCCAGAGGACTGGAGAATGGCGAATGTTGTTCCTCTGTTTAAGAAAGGGAATAGAAATGACCCTGGTAATTATAGACTGGTTAGTCTTACTTTGGTGGTTCGTAAATTGATGGAAAAGGTCCTTCGGGATGGGATTTACAACCATTTAGCAAGATGCGGATTAATCCGGGATAGTCAGCACGGATTCGTGAAGGGCAAGTCGTGCCTCACAAATTTGTCATACACATGGATTTTAGAAAGGCGTTTGATAAAGTCCCCCACGTTCGTCTTATGATGAAAGTGAGGAGGTGTGGGATAGAGGGAAAGTTGGCCGATTGGATAGGTAACTGGCTGTCTGATCGAAGACAGAGGGTGGTGGTGGATGGAAAATTGTCGGATTGGAGGCAGGTTGCTAGCGGAGTGCCACAGGGATCAGTGCTTGGTCCACTGCTCTTTGTGATTTTTATTAATGACTTAGAGGAGGGGGCTGAAGGGTGGATCAGTAAATTTGCTGATGACACCAAGATTGGTGGAGTCGTGGATGAGGTGGAGGGCTGTTGTAGGCTGCAAAGAGACATAGATAGGATGCAAAGCTGGGCTGAAAAATGGCTAAAGAGTTTAACCCTGATAAATGTGAGGTGATTCATTTTGGTGGGACTAATTTAAATGTGGATTACAGGGTCAAAGGTAGGGTTCTGAAGACTGTGGAGGAACAGAGAGATCTTGGGGTTCATATCCACAGATCTCTAAAGGTTGCCACTCAAGTGGATAGAGCTGTGAAGAAGGCCTATAGTGTGTTTGCTTTTTTTAACAGGGGGTTGGAGTTTAAGAGCCGTGGGGTTATGCTGCAACTGTACAGGACCTTGGTGAGACCACATTTGGAATACTGTGTGCAGTTCTGGTCACCTCACTATAAGAAGGATGTGGAAGCGCTGGAAAGAGTGCAGAGGAGATTTACCAGGATGCTGTCTGGTTTGGAGGGTAGGTCTTATGAGGAAAGGTTGAGGGAGCTAGGGCTGTTCCCTCTGGAGCGGAGGAGGCTGAGGGGAGACTTAATAGAGGTTTATAAAATGATGAAGGGGATAGATAGAGTGAACGTTCAAAGACTATTTCCTCGGGTGGATGGAGCTATTACAAGGGGGCATAACTATAGGGTTCATGGTGGGAGGTATAGGAAGGATATCAGAGGTAGTTTCTTTACGCAGAGAGTGGTTGGGGTGTGGAATGGACTGCCTGCAGTGATAGTGGAGTCACACACTTTAGGAACATTTAAGCGGTTATTGGATAGGCACATGGAGCACACCAGGATGATAGGGAGTGGGATAGCTTGAACTTGGTTTCAGATAAAGCTCGGCACAACATCGTGGGCCGAAGGGCCTGTTCTGTGCTGTACTGTTCTATGTTCTATGTTCTATCTCCCTAACCTGCACAACTATGGACAGTTCTGGACAATTTAGCATGGCCAATCCACCGAATCTGCACAGATATTGAGTGTGGGAGGAAACTGGAGCACCTGGAGGGCACTCACTTCGATACGGGGAGGAAGTGCAAACTCCACACGGACAAGGGCCCAAGGTTCGAATTGTGCTAGGGCCTCTGGTGCTGTGAGGCAGCAGTGTTAACCATTGTGCCACCGTATGTGTGTGAGAGCATGTGTATGTGAGAGAGTATGTGTGTGCATTAGCTGTTCTCCAGTTCTTTGGCAGCTCCCCCGTGGTCAGACAGGAATTAAAACTTTGGGTCAGAGACCTTGCAATCTCCTCCCTTGCCTCCCAAAGCATCTTGAGGCACAATCACCCAGACCTGGAGACGTGTCCAATCAAGCCTCCCAACACCTCCAAAACCTTGTCCCTTCCTTTGTCAATTGGCTGAAGAACATCACAGTCTCTGTCTCTCTCCCTGCCTCTCCTCTCTAACTCTCTGCCCCTTTCTGTCTCTCTGCCCCCGCTCTCTCGGCACGGTCCGGTAGCACAGTGGGTAGCACGGTTAGGGCGGCACGGTAGCACAGTGGTTAGCACTGCAGCTTCATAGCTCCTGGGACCTAGGTTCGAATCCCAGCTTAGGTCACTGTCCTGTGGTGTTTGTACATTCTCCTCGTGACAGCGTGGGTTTCCTCCGGGTGCTCCGGTTTTCTCCCACAGTCGAAAGATGTGCGGGTTAGGTTGATTGGCCATGCTAAAATTGTCCGTTAGTGTCCTGAGATGCGGAGGTTAGAGGTATTAGCGGGTAAATGTGTCGGCATATGGGGGTAGGGCCTGGGTGGGACTGTGGTCGGTGCAGATCCGATGGGCCACATGGCCTCTTTCTGCACTGTAGGGTTTCTATGGTTCTATGATTCTCTTTCTGTCCCCTCTCGCTCGCTGCCCACCCTCTCTCTCTGCCCCCCTCTTTGCTTCCCTCTCTCTCTGTCGGCCTCTCTCTGCATGTCACCCCCCCTCTCTCTATGCCCCTATTTCTCTCTATGCCTCCTCTCTCGTCATGCCCCCCTCCCGCTCGGCATGCCCCCCTCTCTGCCCCTGAAGTCGGAAAATATACCTCTATAGGCTGGTATGAGTCAAAATACAGTCATGCTTTATTCTCATAAGCTTATGGGAGAACTTGACCCCTTGAAAGCGGAAGCCAAAGTTCGCTCTGAACACAAGAAGCGTGGATATTTATACATCAGGGTTCCCAATACAAGCCATAAAGCAAAGTCCAGTTAACAGCCCTTGATCATAAATTATCGTTCCTTTAACAGCTTCTGATAGTCTCTGGATCATGGTTAGAGGCCATCTGGTATCCTTGGGTCATCAAGCACAATTCTTCTGATCGTTGCAGTCAAGGTGTCACCTCTGGTCCCCTGCTCTTCCCGCAGCGTTTCCTTTGAAGTGACTGAGTGACTGAGTGCAACTGTCCCAGTGGGAGTCCTCCTTCAAACGGCCATTCTCGCACTCTACCATTTGGTCGCTGCTTCCTCTGTTTAAATCATAGACAAGCCCAACGGAAAGAAAGACTAACATCTATATTCAACTGTCTGTTTTATCAGAATGATATAAACAAGCGAGGGAACCATGAACAAATGGCTTATACTAAAAGTAAAAGATGAAACCAACAAATGGCTTATACTACTAAAAGTAAAAGATGAAAGACATGAACAAATGGCTTATGCTACTACCAGGAGCAATATAAACAAAAAGGAGGCTAGCCATAAAGAGGAGTTATGTTTGTGATACATTCCAGGTACAAAGTTCAACCTTTTAGGCACAAAATACATTGAGTACAAAAAAAACATTAACCCTTTCCCTTCTTCAATCCCCCCTTTTGGTCAGAGGCCAAGTGCAAACATGGCCCCATGACCAACTCAGAGCCAAATGTTACCAACATATATGGGCCTACCTCCTTCATCAGGAAGTCTGCCCCTTCTGCCTGTACACTTGCACTCGGCATAATTCGGGCTGTTACCATTTTACAACAAGCGTTCAATAATACCATACAAATACAACATGTGATAACAATGACAATTACTACAATTAACTCGTGCATCAGGTATGATCCCCACGACCCGAACCATTGCCCCAGCCATCCCGGAGGGTTATAATTATGATATTGGTTCCCTTTACCTTGTATTGTCATCACCACTCGTTTGATATGATCTGCCAAACGAGTTATATTTTCCGAAACATCTGGGATATACATGCAGCATTCAGACTCAATTATAGCGCACGTTCCTCCCTGGAAAGCCAACACATAATCAAGTGTCAATCGGTTCTATAAAGCAACAGTCCGGATAGCTACAACCTCAGTTGATACTTCAGAGAAGGCTGTGCTCACCTCCTCGAACCTGTCTCTCGTTTCATTTGCAATTCTCTCCAAGGTCGAGGCCATATGTATAAGTTCCTGAGCTGCTTTTGCTGTCCCATAAAGTGGGAAAGCTATCATAAAGAACCATTCTGTCTCAGTAACGGTGAATATAGGGTACCACATATACTAAATAACACGATCCCACCCAATCCCAATGAAGCCATGGAAAGGCATTCTTTCCACAGATACAACAGGTCCCATTATATGCAGTCATGCTGCTCATATAAGTAGAGGAGAGGCTGACCAGGACATCAGCAGTGGGGCAATGGATTGTAATCTGTTGTGCCAAAGCCCAGGCACCACTGGTGACATTAGCCTGCTGGGTACAGTAGCTATGGCCCACAGGTATGGTTCCATTCCTTACCAAGCAGATAGATCCCCCCTTGTTGGATTTTCACAACATGCCTAATGGGGTTTTAAATGTCACTTTCCTTGTCCCATCGTGGGTTCCATTCTGATTCGAAATCCCCTCTACTATTCCCGAAGTTGACAAAGGGATAGGGAAAAAAGGACTTCCCCCCCTGTCCTTCGTGCATGGGAATATGTGAGCAGACCCAGCACTTGCTCAAAATTGTGACTGCAATACATACAAGTGAGACATATACATGAAAGTGTTCACGTGATCGGGTCGTGATTTTAGAGCATTGGTACAACGATTGCTTGGATCGACCAAATCTCGTGTTGATGTACACATCCTCCGGAGCCGTCTGCTGTTGCCGGGTACAGATCCATCCCGGTCCCTCAGCTAAACACCAAAAATTCCAGTTACACCACATTACATGCATGGGAGACCCCAATCACATTGCCCCTCCAACAGAGTTAGCAACATTTCATGGTTAAGGAATCCCAAGCAGCGGTCCCTACGGGTAACCTCCCAGGGATTTATTCCATGTGTCGGAAGGTTACAATAGACAGAGCCATCGTTACAGAGATGCTTGCGATGCTCTATCCTCAAGTCTACACAATTCCATCTATACTTCCCCTCCGTAACTAGCAGGGCAAAGGTCGTGAGAAGCAGCAAGAAAATCATCCGATCACTTAACTAATAACCCGCGCGACCGTTGTACAATGGTCCAAAGGCTCTCCCGCCCGCACGCCACTGCCCGCGAATCCGTTCAGCTTGCTTGGAGGTCAACCGTCTCGCATATCTGTGAATTAAGCACACTACACAATTTTAACTTTATAGGGGCCTTCCCATTTAGGTGCGAACCCAGGTTTGTCAAGTAGTGCTTTTACTTGGACGCAACTTCCCGCCCGTCAGGGAGCATTTCAAGCTCTCTCTCTCTCTCTCTGTCTCTTTGTTCCGGATTGTCTTTTACCAATTTGCGCATCCCTTTAAGTTGGGTGCTTAGTTCCAACACATATTTCCTGAATTCATCTTTTAGTGAATCTACATCATCACCCATTCTGTCATTAATTCATAAAGGGGTTAATCCGGTTGTCCGCTTTGTGGTAATTATTAATCTCATCAGTATAGTGGGCAATATCTCTGTCCACAATTTCCCGATATCTGTATGGCTTTGGCTAGTACATTATACAGTTAACTACACATCCCCCTTCCATAGAAAGCTTAGTGTGAATTAAATAACACTTTAAACTGGTTTTTGGCTGCAGTTGGACATCCATTCATTTGTATATAATCTCGTCAGAAAACATCGCATTCCCCATTAAAATCACATACCATACAGCTCCAATCTTTATATAATGTACCCCGACATTATCTCTAGTTTAATCATTTGTATGGCGAGGAAAACAGGAAGCTCCTACAGAATTATGTGTTATCAATACACAACATATAATATATAACTATATTATACAAAATTGGTGAAAGCTTTTCAGGATTTGATTTTATTTCCGGGTCTATATATCAGTGCTATACTGTATAATAAAAATAATCAAGCGGCAGTTGTATCATACTTCACACACCATAACTGTGATATCTAAACCCCTTTAATCCAATCCGTTTCCAATTTAAACCAAGCTCCAGATCAACCCCCCCCCCCCGCCCCCCCGCACTCGAGGAAAACAACAGGCGCCAAATCAAAACCAAAGTAGGTACAATACACACTACTTAACTAATCAAAATATTTTGGTTTGATTTTAACTGGCTAGATTTTAAGCTTGACAGTGCTCAATATTTGGCAAACTTTGAACAATAGGTAGCACATAAAATTCCAATGGCAGTACATAATTTTAACCAGTTGCAGAATATTAAACTGTCAGACATTTGTAAGGGCAATTTGCATTGGCAACTAAGATTTAATTGATTAATCTCCTGCTGGAACTTGAAATAAGCAGAATTACAACTGACTCATAGACAGTACATTTACCTCATTCTTTTGTTCTTGCTTATCTACTTTTCCATAAATTACTTAATTTCTTCTCCCAATTTCTCAACTAATTCTCTCGTAATCTTCTCTTTAAGACAAAGGAGCGGGCACATGGTTCCCTCCAAGGTTTAAATCCTTTCTGAACAAAATTCAAACACAGGTTTAATCAAAATTCAATTTGGCTATTTCCAACTTCAATTTATGTACTTTGATTTTGAAATTTCAATTTATCTTCTAATTTTATCTAAACTCTGTATCAAACCCACAGTTGTAAAATCACATCAAAACAAACAACTCTGTTAAACACAAACAGACACACATGGAAACTTCCACCACTCATTCAAACTTAACATCTTAAACTGAGATGTAAGTAAAACATTTAAAAGAATATAGAACTTGGATTAAGACAGTCACTTTTATTCTTCTTTCTTCCAAACTGTAATTAAAACTCAAAACAGAAGTAAATGCAAGAAATCTTATCACTTTAATATTTAACAGTCTTCACACCTCCCCAGCACTCCTGAGGCTAAACTAAGGTCATTTATTACCCGCAATAAACACTCCACAAGAACAAAGGTTTCAACAATTCCTGCTCTCAATTTAATACAACAACAACCACCTACATTCGACTAGAAACCAGATCACACAAACACACTGAAATACAAAAACGAAGTCTCTCCTATCCACCTCCAGGTATGCCATTCGCCCATTCTACCAACTCATCATAGTTCGAGGTACTGAGAATTCCCATTTTAAGGATGTTTTGGTGAACACTAAACTATTCATCCTTAAAAGCCTGGATGAACGCTCGATCCCCTCGACCTGAGCTTCCTTGTCCAGAGCACTCCTGATGTCCCTGGGACAACCATCCCCCACATTCAGAAGCTCCTTTTAGCTGTTTCGTTGTGGTCATTCTGCTCCATTTAGTGGGAGCATTCCCTAATACTCTCAGAATTTCTACTTCAAACTGGGCGATGGGTGTCTGTTGGGCATCTATCTCTGATGTTAGGGCGACTACATGTTCAATTAGTCCAGCTAACTGATGTATTAACAATACTCCTATTTTCTTTGTCATGTTTCTTTTTCTTTACCCAACCACTTATGCTGTTGGCCCAGAGGGTAGGATAAGTTCCACACCCTTTTTCTCATCTGTTTAAAGAATTTGTTCCTCTCAGTCATACACTCATTTATCAGGGAGCCCGGGTGCCCCCACTGTCTTTGTGCTTGTGATCCCACCATAATACAGATAAGTTTTATACTCACCACCTGGAGCATTCGATTCTCCCTTCTCGCTCTCCCACTCCTAGGTCGCTCTTATCAGAGTCCGGTGTTACCTGTCAGGGGTGATCAAATCCCTCCGTACCACCGCTTACACTATTAAGCTTACACTATTCCAGTGATCACTCAGACAGTTTCTCTCTCACATAAACAGTTTCTTTCTCACTCACGTCTGAACATCACATCTCAGGCAACTTTTCTCCAGTCTTTACACTCACTTGAGAATCCATAACAGACAAATGCCTCCTTGTCCGCATGTGTTCAGCTCAGATGTCTTTCACTCTCACACACACACTCACCGCATATGCTCAGCCCACTGTAGTTTGACTCACCCTATTAGGTTCAGAACTCTATTCCAGTGCACAGGTTGTGGCCATTCAACCTGAGCCCGCAAACAGAGTCCCGCAAACAGATCCGGGGTTTTTTCCGGATTTCAGCACCAAAATGAAGTCAGAAAATATACCTCTATAGGCTGGTATGAGTCAAAATACAGTCATGCTTTATTCTCATAAGCTTATGGGAGAACTTGACCCCTTGAAAGCGGAAGCCAAAGTTCGCTCTGAACACAAGAAGCGTGGATATTTATATATCAGGGTTCCCAATACAAGCCATAAAGCAAAGTCCAGTTAACAGCCCTTGATCATAAATTATAGTTCCTTTAACAACTTCTGATAGTCTCTGGATCATGGTTAGAGGCCATCTGGTATCCTTGGGACATAAAGCACAATTCTTCTGATCGTTGCAGTCAAGGTGTCACCTCTGGTCCCCTGCTCTTCCCGCAGCGTTTCCTTTGAAGTGACTGAGTGACTGAGTGCAACTGTCCCAGTGGGAGTCCTCCTTCAAACGGCCATTCTCGCACTCTACCATTTGGTCGCTGCTTCCTCTGTTTAAATCATAGACAAGCCCAACGGAAAGAAAGACTAACATCTATATTCAACTGTCTGTTTTATCAGAATGATATAAACAAGCGAGGGAACCATGAACAAATGGCTTATACTAAAAGTAAAAGATGAAACCAACAAATGGCTTATACTACTAAAAGTAAAAGATGAAAGACATGAACAAATGGCTTATGCTACTACCAGGAGCAATATAAACAAAAAGGAGGCTAGCCATAAGGAGGAGTTATGTTTGTGATACATTCCAGGTACAAAGTTCAACCTTTTAGGCACAAAATACATTGAGTACAAAAAAAACATTAATCCTTTCCCTTCTTCAGCCCCCCCTCTCTCTCTCTGCACCCTCCCTCTCTCTCTGTCCCCCTGTCTCCCTCAGACAGTTAAAAGGAGGACCATGTTATTAATGCTGGGTGAGTTTATTGAGGGATGTATTGTGTCTTAGTTGGGGACAGGGACAGTTCAGAGGGTGAGGCCGGCTGCTGGACCCTCTCTTGGCCTAGAAGCCGAAGGTGCCGTGAGGTTTGGCACAACAGAGCTGTGTCCAGTTGGTGAGTGAGTCGAAGATGCCCAGATTGTTGTCAATCCTGATGGGCTCCTCCAGCAGCAAGACTCCATTAACTCGGCCCGTGAGTCACTACAACTGGTGAGCCTCCTGCACTGCCTCTGTCAAACGCAACCACAAAGTGTGCAGTCGTCAACGAGAGAGAGACAAAGTGAAAACCTGTGAGTCAGAGAGAGCGAGAGAGAGAGTCAGAGAGAGAGAGAGAGAGAGAGAGTCACAGAAAGAGAGTCACACAGCGAGAGTGAGTCAAAATGTGGTGACTAGGGAAATTTCACTGTAACTTCATTGCAGCGTCAATACAGGCCTTACTTGTGACAAATAAATAAACTTCTCTTCAACTTACCTTTACTTTACTTAAACTTTATCCGCTACTCGTCTGCCCAGAGGACAGCAATGGAAGCATTCCCTCAGCATCTACACATTGTTCTGAGCCTCAGGGTCTCTCAGACTAATTCCCTCAGCCTCTCATCACAGAACAACCTCCTTATTTCCCGGGGCAATCTTGTGAACCTTCTCTGTGCCGCCCCCAATGCAAGTGTATCATTTTTCAAATGTGGAGACAATAGCTGTACACAGTATTGGAGCGGTGGTCTCAATAAAATCATGTACAATTGCAGCAAGACACCTTTCTTCATCTACTCCAATCCACTTGCAATAAAAACAAATGTGCCCTTTGCTTTTCTAATTGCTTGAATGAATAATATCGATTGTGCTCCGAATTTTCTTCAACATTTTAAAATCCGTCACATTTCAACCTCTCCTTAACTCTGAAGAAGAGTCATACAGACTCGATGCATTCACTCTGTTTCGCTCTCCATCGATACTGCCAAACCTGCTGATTAGAACTGAAAATGGGGCCCTGCATGGGCACTGGATAATTACTCATTTGAATCAATTACTGCAGTCATATTGATTCTTGTTAGCTCATAAACCCATTTAAAAGTCACTTAACTGAATGCTGTTACTTTTATCAGTGGCTTAATGTCGACTGGTTTGAAAATCTTACCACCCCATCAGGGGTTCCACTTACAGATATTAATGTCATGAGACGTCTGGACAGAGGGGATAGGGACAACCTTCTCCCGCTCAAGGAATGATGAAGAATAAGAGAGAACAGATTGAGCATCATGGCCAAAGGAAGGAATAGGAACACGAGGAGTGCTTAAAGTGTGGAATGCACTGCCGGAGATTGAGATGGATACAGATTCAATTGAAATGTTCTAAAGGGATTAGACTGTTCTGTAAAAAGGAAAAATGTTCCGGAGTACAGGGAGAAGCTGGAAATCTTTATTTTCTGTCACAACTGCTCACATCATTTCTCATTCATCATTCATCGATTATGAACTGTTCTCTCGTCGTTTCTAAACAAGGAGAAGTGCAGGAATAATTATATGAAAAGAGATTTGGTGGCCTAAGTCCTACGGCAGAGTTAAAAGAAATAACAAATATATGACGAAAAGGCGGTCAGGACGACACAGAAATAAAATCTGTATTGAGGGAATATCCCCTCAACAGGCTGTCTTTAGATGTTCAGTACAATAAAGATTTCCAGCTTCTCCCTGTAACCCTGCACATTTTTCCTTATGATTGTAAAAGACATATGCTGATACTTTGAATGGATTATTATTGACTTTAAGGAAGTTAGCAGCCAGCAGTAAACCAGTCCAGGTGACACTTTGTCAAAGGGTCATCTGGACTCGACACATCAGTTCATGTCACTCCCTACAGATGCTGCCAGACCTGCAGAGATTTTCCAGCATTTTCTCTTTTGGTTTCAGATGACAGCATCCGCAGTAATTTGTTGTTGTTTTAGAGTTGTACTGTTGCACCTCATTTGGAGTTGTCGGTCTGAGAAACCTCACTAATGAAATGGATTAGATACTTTGGAACTGTTTTCCTATTACTTTTCATTGTCTCTCTGTAATCTTCCTACCAGAATGAATCACTTCACAATTCTCAGCTTTGAATTTCATCTGTAACTTGTCCCTGTCCTTTTTGAACTTTTACACCATCCTCCTCACAGGTCACAATGTTTCCACGTTTCAAGTTATCTACAAATTCTGAAATTGTGCCCCGTGCACCATTACCTCGGTCACTAACACATCCTGGTGCATGTTCACAGTATCTGCAGCTTTTGTGCATATCAAGGTGATCAACTGCAGTTTGATGCTTATAGCAGAAAAGAGGAACCAATGCAAATGTCCGCATATTCCACGTAAATGTTGCAGAATTGTAGTCAACTGGTTTGGTTACCATTGCTAATAGGAAATAGCAGAGAATGATTTCAATCCAGCTACTTCTGAGTTATGGGCCCAGCACACTTCCGCTGCACCACTCTGGTCCAGTACATTCAGCCCCACCTGCTGCCTGTCAATGTAGCCAATCAGATATTGTCTTCGACATTGTTGTTTAACACCAGCACCAGTGTCAGGAGGCTCAGTCTGGCCACACATTTCCACTGCACAACACCAAGAATACAATGGACAGAGAAATATACGCACAGAAGCAGCAAAATAGACTGTTTGTACGCGTGTAACGACAGAGAAATGTGCCGGGAAACCGGCAAGATACGGAAATGATCACTGATGTTATAAAGGAGTTTTCTAGTGTAAATGTGTTTCTAATTATATATTTCCTGCTGAGTAACGGTGCTCTCTGCTGTTCAAAGCTATTCACTGTTGTTGTGCAAAGTGTTTCACTGTTTATTAATATACTTCCTGCTGTGCTCTGTAATATAGAGGTTTCCAGCATGGAAACAGGCTCATCGGCCCAATTTGTCCATGCCGCCCAGTATTTTGCCACCGAGCTATTCCCAATTGCCCGTGTTTGCCCCATATCCCTCCAGACCATCTTACGCATGTCACTGTCTCAATTGATGTGGACAGTTGTTTTCTACTGTTGTGCAAAATGCTTCCCAGTTGTTGTAAATGTGTTTTCGGCTGTGTAAGTGTTCTGTTAATATGTCTGCTGCTCTGCAAACGTGTTTCCTATTGTGTGAGAAGACTCTCCGTGAAGATGTTTCTGTCAGTAAATTGTTGCATATTGTGTTAAGATGTTCCCGGTTCTTGTTTAAAACTCTGGTTGCTCATAAAAGAGGTTTACTGCAGATCGAGGTTTTTCGGGGAAAAGAGAATCCGAGGAAAATGCTCGTCTCGATACTCGACGTAAAGTCACAAAATGCTTCATGGTTGCTGCCAAGTTGTTTCATTTCCAGTGCTATTGGGAATAGTAGAGGATGGTTTCGAGCCACCGACCGCTGGGTTATGGACCAAGGACGCATCCGCTGCGCCACTCTGCTACGACACGCATCATTTCTGCTGCCTATCAATTGCAGCCAGGCAGATTTTCGCCCCTGTATCGTTGAACACGAGCACCGCTGTCAGGAAGCTCAGCCACTGCATCACACTGAGAATACAGCAGACAGAAAAAAGCAATCAAGAGCAGTTAAAGAGATTGCCTGGACATGTGTAAGGACAGGCAAAGGTGCGAGGAAACCGGCAAGACACGGAATTGCAGAATCGATCACTGATATTGAAAGGAATTTTCTGTTGGAAGTGCAAGTTTGCAAATATATTTCCTTTTGTGTAACTGTGCTCTGCCTGTTGTTGAGAGATGTTTTCTGCTGTTGTGTAAAATGCTTCCCTGATGCTGTAAATGTATTTCCGGCTGTGAAAATACGATCCATCTTGTGTATTTTTTATTAAATGTTCTGTTAATAAATGCCCTGCACTGTACACGTGTTCCTTGTTGTGTCAAAATATTCTCCGTGAAAATGTTTTCTGTTCGGCAGAAAGTTAATTATCTGGTCTCATCATGTTCCATATTAGTTTAAAATGTTGCATGTTGTGCTTCGATGTTCCCTGTTCTTGAGAAACTCTGGTTAAACTGCAACTGGATAACGATCGCCATAATTCGACTGTCTTTTACCCTCTGTTAGTGAATGTGACTGGGGATTCATATTGTATCCAACACATGCATGTGAGTCAGATTTGTTCTGTATCTGTCCGTCTCCGGTTGCAGTTGCGAGTTTTTATTTGTTTTATTCATTTCGAGAGGTGGGCATCACTGACGAGGCCAGCATTCATTGCCAATCCCGAACTGACCTTAAGAAGGTGATGGTTTGCTGCTTTCCTGAACTGCTGCAGTCGCTGGGATGTCGGTCCAGCCACAGTGCTGTTAGCCTAACAGTCTTTCAGGATTTGCTACTGAGACAGTGAAGGAGTATTTCCATGTCAGGTCGGTGAGTGGCTTGGGGGGAGCTTGCAGCGCTGTGGCTGCCATGTATCTGCTGCCGCTATTCTTCGAGATTGTAGAGGTGGTGGGTTTGTGGGTGCAGTCTAATAAGAATAGATTTAAAAATATTGTTCCCATTGCCAGAGAAGATCAGGATGGATTTTAATGCGCTGAGTGTTTAGGACCTGGAATGCACTGCCTGAGAGTGTGGCAGAGGCAGCATCAAATCAGAGCTCTCAAAGAGGAATGGGTTCAGCACCTGAAGTCAATGTATTTGCAGGGATATGAGAAAAGGACTGGGAAAGGGATGCGCTGATTTGTTCTTGTACAGACCAGCACACAGACAAAGGGCCGAATGGTCTCCCTCTCTTTGTTGTATCCAGTCTAAGATTCTAGATGTATGAGTGTTGGACTCATTCTGTATCGCTCTGTCTCTGGCGCGACGTATGTGTGTGATATTCATGATAAATCTATCTGAGAGACTTTGCAAATCTGTACACATTCTACCTGGAAGGTACATAATTGAAACCGGGCCTTTTGTTCTAATTAGCACATGATTCCACACGATCCTCTACTCAAAATCTTCAATGTAACATCATCTGCTTATCTCTGAAATTCATTCTCCATCGGCTCATGACCTAGATTTACCTTCAGTACATCTGTGCCAGTCGACTCAGCTGCTCCAGGTAATAACAAATTGCAAGTTACACTGACTAGATGGGAAAGTACATGAATATTGAATTTTCTATTGGGATTTAATGCTGACATCCAATCATTAATTCTTGTTTGATCTGTCCATGCAACAGCGACAGTGATGTGATTATTTTCCCGCACAACTGCAGTTCTGTATTGCGGCCAGTAGAGGTCAGCAGACTCTGGCAGACTGAACTTTCGACATCAGAGAGAGACAGAACAGACAAGGATTGTACACATTATATTGAACTGGGACGGAGGAATTTCGAAATACTAAATTTGTTTGCCATATCAATTCGAAACCTACATGTACGCTGCTTTCCTCTGTGCTCATCATTTAAATTGTGGTAAATCAGCAAGGCTATGCTGTTTCAGTGAAGGTATTTGTACCGGTATGTATTTTCTTTTGAACCAAGTGGCATTTTGAATCATTGTTGTTTAGCAGAGTTAGAATTTCATTATGCAACAATTTAATTATTGGTACAAACCTATTAAAGCATATATTACACAAAATTTTACCTATTTCTTATTGGGGATGGTATCTCGAGAGAAATCTACTTTTCTTCATATATATCACTGACAAATACCTGGGTAAGAGTTTTAACAACACCAGGTTAAAGTCCAACAGGTTTATTTGGTAGTAAATGCCATTAGCTTTCGGAGCGCTGCTCCTTCGTCAGATGGAGTGGAAATCTGCTCTTTTCCACTGTGTTTACCCCAGTCCAACGCCGGCATCTCCACATCATGACTATATCTGTGTGTACAAGTTTTAAACTCAAAATTTGCCAGTGGTGCGAAACTTGAAAATATCATGAACTTTAGTGAGAAGGATATTGATAATCTTCAAGAAGATACAGACCTGCTGGTGGAATGGACAGAAACGTGACTGATGCAAGTTAATTAATGTAAGAAAGTGTGAAGTGATATATTTTGGTCCGAAGATCGAGGAGAGGTGAGATAAAATAAAGTGTGTGCCTTTAGTGTTCCTCGACCCTTGGCACCTTCACCATGCCAAGATGCCACCGTCTATTCGCCCTTCACAGAACCCATTGAATATCCAGCCTGAAGTCTGCATTTCACCGTCCACTTGTTCAGTGATCATTAAACATTTAGCACTCCCACGTTCCGATGTACCTTCACTCTGCAACGACTCAATGCTCCGTCTGATAACTCAGTCAACGTTGCACCTTCTCTTTGTGCACTGCCCATGGTCGGCTTATCCTGTCCAGTCCTCATTGTGTTTCAGTCTGCTCAGTTACGCTGTCCAGATTGCACCAACCTTTCTATTCTGCATAAATAATAAATGAATAAATGGAACCATCCCTTGATTAATAACTGTCTCATTTCAATGCTTAGCGTTTGAGTTTAATGAAGCGCTGTGTGTGATTCCCGCCTCGATGCTTCTGTACAAATTTAGTCAAAGAACGTTATCTAATTATATCTTCAATTCTCCTTCTCATTGAAAAAGAACTGAGCGGGTGATGGATAATGTTTCAATAGTCGCGTTAAAAAGATAGAGAATGGATTTACAAATTTAAAATCCAAGGGTGACATCAATACCTGAAGTAGTTTTCAGGCTGTGGCGACAAAAATAACAATGCACATTATCTTGTTCAAAATCATAGAATGGAGCATCCATTGTGGATGAATGGAAACTTTAAACTGTGTAGCTTTGCTGTGCTTCAAAATCTTGTTTTACAGAAATCTCTGTAGATTTCTACAAAAAACACTTACAGAAATCATAGGTGTTGCCTCACCTGCTGAGCATTTTCAGCATTTTCTGTTTTTGCTTCGGATTTCAAACTTCCAGCTTTGCGTTGTGTTCTGTGTAGATGTTTTACTGCAATTGATCCGCTCTGTGACAGATGGAGCAGTATGTGTCGCCCAACTATGAAGCCTGCGAGATTACACTCCAAGCTGTTGAAGAGAATGAGGAGGAGAGGTAGGGAGGATCATTCCGTGATGGACAGATTTCCTGTATAAAAGAGATAAAGGTCTGTATTTCCACAGTTGTTTTAACAGACATAAGATGTCCCAACATGACTTGCAATCAGCGAAGTTCCCCCTAACTGTTACCGACGTTTTAAATACGAGATTTGTGAACTTATCAGAAGTTTCTACATTGTCAAGAATCCATATATGGAACTGTAAATTAATCAGTTGGCGCGTGGCTCTGTGGCGCAATGGATAGCGCGTTGGACTTCTAAATAAGGACAAGTTAGCCATTCAAAGGTTGTGGATTCGAGTCCCACCAGAGTCGGATTTTGGATCAGATTAGTAGCAAACGGTTTGCTTCTTCTTTGATGTGATTCAGCTTCGGCACCGACATTTTCTGCTCTGCCACCTTTCCGTGCTGTTCCTGTTTACTCGGCTCCCAGGAAAACCACTGACTCGAGAAGAAAACGCAAACTCCAGTGGCTTTCTTAAAGTGTGACACAACATTCGCTGGTTGCGTTAGAAGGAGTAACATAATTTTCAATTAGATATTTCGTTTCTTTTGAAAGATAAACAAGATTTTAAAACTCACACGCAGCAACAACTTATAAATAACTACAATCAATAAATAAATATCAGTGCCCTGCAGCGTGGTGGTGTTATCTTGATGTGTCTGCTGCGCTTGCCCTTCTAGGCTGTAGTGGCCGTGGGTTTGGAAGGTGCTGGCAAATGAGTCTTGCTGTGTTGCTGCAGTGCATCTTGTAGGTGGGGCACACTGCTGCCATTGTGTGTCGGTAGTGGAGGGAGTGAACTTTTATGCATAAGAAGCGAATGAAGTGGGATGCTTTGTGCTGGATAGTGCCAAACGTCTGGAGTGCTGTTCAAGTTTCATTCACCCAGGAAACCAGGTGCTCCGGTTTCCTCCCAAAAGATGAGCAGGTTGGTGGATTGGCCATGCTAGATTGCCCCTTGGTCCCCAAGGTGTTTGTATAGGCAGATGAGTGTGGTGCATGCGTGGCGCCGCGGGGAAAGGTCCTGTGTGCGATTCTCTGTCGGAGAGTCGGTACAGACTCGATGAGCAGAACGGTCTCCTTCAGCACTGTCGGGATTGTATGATTCTAAGGTCATTTGACTGTGTTAGAAATTCTCTGTGGGGAAAAAAAATGGAAAGCTGTGTTTGTAGAACTTACACCATTGGGTTTATTGCAAAGTAAATGTTTTTTTTATTGCAGCATGATGAAAATACTTGGATCTTGTAAATAAACATTCGGGATATTCGTGGGGAGTCTCGAAATATGCTTTTGTTTCATCTTTGTCGATCATCCACTGTGAAGGGGAGATAATATTACCGAGGAAGAAAACGGCATTGTGACTTGCACAATTGCAAATATCACGTAAAAGAAATCCAGGCTTAACTGGGATTTGAAGGCCAGACCACCTGTGTACGAGAAACGCGCTTTCAGCAACTAAACTACACAGGCTCTCTGTAAGGTCAAATGCTGAAAAAACGTTCTCGATCTTGTGGTATTTGTGAAAAAAAGTGATACTAACAGTGCATATGCACACTGATTTGAAACCAGGATATGCCTGCAGGCGCTTTAACCAACTTTGCCACAGAGCCTGACATTGCGACCCGTGGTACAGCGGAATGCTGGAAATATGTTCTAGATCTGGTGGTATTTGTGAAAAAAGAGATACGACCAGTACTGGAAAGTATCCGGGAAAATAGAGATAGTTCACATTTCAGATGCGGACCTTACACGGGAACGGCCGTTTCTCTCTCCACAGATGCGATGTGATCTCGGATAGATTATTAAAAGAAAAATAATTGAATCCTACAGTGGCCCATCGAAACTGCACCGATTTCCCTGCAAACCTTTCAAATCCGCCTTTCCCCGACATTGATCAAGCACATCAGCGGGAATCGCACACATGACTCAGTGAAACTCTTCCGCTAAACATTGAGCGGTTTATCGTGAGCTGGTTCTATTTACTGATTTCAGACACACATTTAGTATAAAAGTAGCCGTGTTCGGGGTGTGATTCATGCACACAGTTTTCTGCTCTGAAGGCAGACAGGCCCCTTCTGTGGCGCGAGATGACTTTCATTAAATACTTCATTCATACGAGATATGTTTGTCGCCGACCCGGGAAGAATATATTCTCCAAATTAATCACCTTTGAGTAATTGGCGATGAATTCATTCTGGAGCCACTGCCGTTCATGTTGTGCGTGTGCGCACACACTGCTGTTCGGGAGGGATTTCTCGGATTGTGAACCATCGGAACGGCAATATGTTTCCAAGTCAGGATGATGTGCGTCTCGGAGTGGAACTTCGAGGTCGTCGTTGTTTCTCTGCATCTGCTTGCCTTGTGTTGCAAGGTGAGAGATTTGCCTGGGTTCGGATGGTGCCTCGCGAAGAAACAAATCGTGAACTCAGCGCCTTAGACCGCTCGGCCACCCAGACTATCGGCCAAAGTGTAAAATCTCTGCACAAATCGATTTGAATTCCATCTTTATTGTTATGACATTTAAAACTCTGTTTCCCCATTGACTGATTGACGGTAAACTGATCACTTATTTTAAGGTTCACGGACCAAGGTGAAGGTAAGACTCAGAGTTCCACAGGTTTAAGGGCTGAATAGTCCAGCACCATTCCATATTCTTCATCCAAATGAGAAATTCGAGCTGGCAATCGATTCAAATCAGGACACTAGCTTTGGGTAGAGGTTTGCCACCATGAAAACATGTGGTTTCAGAAGCTCCAAAACAGACGTCAGCTTCATTTGCGGCATTAGTGGCAGATTTTGCCTTTCCAGAATCGGTCGTTCCGCCATGAACATTAGTGCCGGGCGAGGTGGAATGGTCATGTTAAATTGTCCATTAGTATCAAGAGTATTAGTGTGTTAAATACGTGGGGTTACTGGGATAGGGCCTGCATGGGATTGTTGTTGGCACAGGCTCGATGGGTCGAATGGCTTTCTGTACTGTAGATTTTCTGTGAAGTTCGGGGCCGCAATTTCACTTCTCTGAGAATATTGATGACTGTTCTCTGATTGCATTACAACTTCTAAGCAGTTAATGCCTGTTTAAGAACTGGCCTTGAATAGGGCTGACATTGAAACGGTTCATATTGAATTAGTTACAGCAAATTGATTATTTAAAAGGTGTTAATACAATGCTTTTAGAGACTGTCATAGATTTGTTCAGTAATTTTACGAATCTATTTGGAGCGGGTGCAGTTGGTCAGGATATTGCTTGGCCAGCTCCGCGGCAACAGTAGCTCCATTCCTGTCCAGATGTCTTGACGCAAACAGTAAATCCAATTTATTATTCACTGCTGCCATCTCTGGCTGAACGCGAGTTGTGCAACAAGGTCGCGATTCATTCAGAACCCTTTTGGATTGGAGTGAAATCAAATCAACATGGTTCTTACCGACTAAAATGACTGCAAAACATGATATTAATCAAATTCCATGTTCCAGAGATCTGCTTTCTGATTGGGCGATCCTGCTCACCCCGATCTATGGAAAATATAAGACTCCCAGAAATGCAATGTCGGCTATTGGATTCCATAATCTCTGATTTCTATGCCACTTCGTTGCTTGTTTGTTCATTCCGTAAAAACAGAGGGAGTGGCAGAGTCAGGTGAGCGATGGTGGTGCAGTGGTGACTGTGCGAGCATTTGACCGAGTGCCAGTTCCTGACCATCACAGTGGTGACTCATTTAATGAGCAATCGCATTCAGAACAGAAGCGGGTCACTCCTAAAACTAAATTCACTGAATATCCTTAGTATCAATGAATTACGAACGGAAAATCCAGCTTCAATTTGCTTCAATGTTTCAATGCAACAACAGGCCTCAATCCATGAGTTCTCAGTCAGAAACAACAGTAAAAAAGGTAAGTTAAACAGTCCGGAAATACGATGCAAGCCAAGTTCAGTTTCCAAACTGTGCTATGGACACGCCTGGTGTGTGATGAAATCAGCAACTCAGGTAGTTCTGTAATTATATCTAATGGAAATGACGAGCCCTGAAGTAGAGCAAGTGATAGTGATATAGTGGTGAGCATAGCTCCCTTCCAAACAGTTGACCCGTGTTCGATTCCCGTCTTTTGATTTGATCATTTATTTAGAACTTTATCCACTGTCTCTTGCGTTTCAAAGCATGTGGGCACAAACAGTTCGAACGCAATATTTGCCGCTCATGAAATGAAATTGATTTAAATGTTTCAATTTTATTTTTTTCGGACGTTAAATTCGGCTTCAATTTCTATATACTGAAAAAAAATATTGAAATGAACTAAAAGTCTCTCAACTAATAAATTAATTCTCAATCAAAGAACAAAGAACAAAGAACAAAGAACAGTACAGCACAGGAAACAGGCCCTTCGGCCATCCAAGCCTGTGCCGCTCCTTGGTCCAACTCGACCAATCGTTTGTATCCCTCCATTCCCAGGCTGCTCATGTGACTATCCAGGTAAGTCTTAAACGATATCAGCGTGCCTGCCTCCACCACCCGACTTGGCAGCGCATTCCAGGCCCCCACCACACTCTGTGTAAAAAACATCCCTCTGATATCTGAGTTATACTTCGCCCCTCTCACCCTGGGCCCGTGACCCCTCGTGAACGTCACTTCTGATCTGGGAAAAAGCTTCCCACCATTCATCCTATCTATCCCCTTCATAATCTTGTACACCTCTATTAGATCTCCCCTCATTCTCCGTCTTTCCAGGGAGAACAACCCCAGTTTACCCAATCTCTCCTCATAGCTAAGACCCTCCATACCAGGCAACATCCTGGTAAACCTTCTCTGCACTCTCTCTAACGCCTCCACGTCCTTCTGGTAGTGCGGCGACCAGAACTGGACGCAGTACTCCAAATGTGGCCTAACCAGCGTTCTATACAGCTGCATCATCAGTGGAGGCTTTTATACTCGATACCCCGTCCTATAAAGGCAAGCATACCATATGCCTTCTTCATCACCTTCTCCACCTGTGTTGCCACCTTCAAGGATTTGTGGACTTGCACACCTAGGTCCCTCTGTGTTTCTATACTCCCGATGACTCTGCCATTTATTGCATAACTCATCCCTACATTATTTCTTCCAAAATGCATCACTTCGCAATTATCCGGATTAAACTCCATCTGCCACCTCTCCGCCCAATTTTCCAGCCTATCTATATCCTGCTGTATTGTCCGACAATGCTCTTCGCTATCCGCAAGTCCAGCCATCTTCGTGTCATCCGCAAACTTGCTGATTACACCATTTACACCTTCTTCCCAATCATTTATATACGTCACAAATAGCAGAGGTCCCAGTACAGAGCCCTGCGGAACACGACTGGTCACCGACCTCCAGCCGGAAAAAGATCCTTCGACCACTACCCTCTGTCTCCTATGGCCAAGCCAGTTCTCCACCCATCTAGCCACTTCTCCTTGTATCCCATGAGCCTTAACCTTCTTAACCAACCTGCCATGTGGGACTTTCAAAGAAAAAGATACCAAAAAGAGGGAGACGAACAGATTTCAGCTCACACACTGCTCTGCATAATCTAGCTGCCTATTGAAGTTACTACAAATATTTCTGAGGTGGGTAAATCATTCTAACAGCCAAACCTCTTTCGTGGCCGAGCAGTTAAGGTGTTGATCTCGACACCCAGTATGGATTCCACGCGCAGGGCAGAAACGTGTTCGCAGTGGTTCCCTTTGAAATGTTTAATTAGTTCTTCCAGGGCAGCCCATGAGAATGAATCGTAATTTTCAGTGGTCTTTTTTCTATAAAGATCTGGATCTGTGCTGTGGGCCGGGAGCAGGAAGTTGGTATTGCAATGGACACCAGTGTGTTCTGACCTAGCATCTACAAGATGGGCCGAATGGCTTCTGTGCTGTAAATTCCATGAGAAAAATCATGGCGTGAGAGGAAAGAAACATCGCAGCAAAAGAGCAAAACATGGTCTCATGTCAGAGTAAGATTCTTATGTAATGGCACATAAAACATAAGAAAAGCAAGTCACCAGAATACGTTGAATGAATGAGAATTTCAAAATGCTGCTTCGATTATATGATATCGTGTTCATTCAAACAAATTGCAACAAGCTGGGCGTCCGCTAGTCCTGGTGAGAACAGTTTGGAAATGGAAGGAGCAGGTGAAACGGAGGGAGGAATAGTCATTGGAACGTTAGTGAAAGAGGTTTTTGAGAACAATAAGACATCAATGGAAATTCCAAGTTAGAATTGATTTCAAAATTTCTGGATTAAGTGGTCACTTTGTCAAGGATTCTAAACACGAGCGATAAATTGGTGGAATATATTCAGAGATTAGAGAATTTTGCAAACAAATCGATGTTTCTTTTAAAAATCGTCCAATAATTGCGGCCAGCACTAATACTTGCGGACGTGGAGTGAATTCTACCATGGCAGCTGGTGAAATTTAAATTCACTGATTTGATCAATCTGGAATTGAAAAACTGGTCTCAGTCACGGCCGCCTTGAAACTACCGTCGATTGTTATAAAACTTCATCTGGTTCACCAGTGCACTTTAGATAAATAAGTCTGCCCGCCTTGCCTGGTCTGGCGTACATCTGTCTCCAGACACAGAGGAATGTGGGTGACTCTTACTTGCCCTCTGAAATGGCCGAGTAAGCCACTCTCAGTTGAAGGGCAATTCGGGAAAGGCAACAAATGTTGGTCCTGCAGGTGACACCCATAGCCCATAAAAAGTAGTGTCATTGAGAACAAAGGAAAGACCTGGTAAAGTTTTGACTGCTTGCATCTTTCTTTTCTTATAATGACAAGGCTGAGGGGTGGCCTGATGCTGGGCTTTAAATTAGTGGAAGATTTTGAAAAAAATCATTTCGATAAAATGGACCAGAGAAGGGGAGAGAATAATGTATCTTACCCTCTCATACGTGTCGTTGATAGTTGGTATATACCTGGACTGCGTGAGGACGGATAATGGAACACATCACACCGACAATTCTGATCTATTTCCCTATTCGCTCAACAGATGATCTGCTCGCACTCGTGTTGATGTGGAAGTGCCGGCGTTGAAAAGGTGGACACAATAAGAATTCTCACAACACCAGGTTAAAGCTGGAATCACGAGCTTTAGGAGAGCTGCTCTTTCATCAGATGAGTTGAGGGAGGTTGACAAACACGACATCGATAGACACAAACACAATAGGACGATAATTACAGATTGGAGTGTGAATAATGGTTAGAATGCGAGACTTTTCAGGGAATCAATTCGTTAAAGACATAGAGAGCAAAGGTGGAGAGAGGGATAATCACCGGTTAAAGAGGTGTGAATTCTCTCAGATCAGGAGAGTATGAAGGATTTTTCAAATTCAGAGTGTATGGTGAGGGTTGTGTGTCCTGTGGCTTGAACCCACGATCCCAGTTGAGGCTTTGCTCATGCATGTGGAACTTGCCTGTCTGTTTCTGCTCGGCGATTCTGCTTTGTCGTGTGTCCTGAAGACAACCGAAGATCGGAGGCTCAGTGCCCTTGACTGCGGAAGTGGTGCCCGATTGGAAGACAATACTGCAGCTTGGTGAGGCCGCACGCACTTTCCGATGGTCTAGTGATTAGGATTCGGCACTTTCACCGCCGTGGCCTGTGTTCGATTCCCAGTCAGGCAAGTTACTTTCCATTCCCAAAACAAAGGAACTTCTTCCCAAAAGAAATTAGGCATGTCAGCTATGACTCTCACCAACGTTTACAGATGCAACAAAGAAGCATTCTTTCTGATTCTATCACAGTTTGGTACGGATCCTGCTCTGCCGAATGCCGCAAGGAACTACAACATGTTATAAATGTAGCCCAATCCATCACGCAAAACAACCTCCCATCAATTGACTCTGTCGACACTTATCGCTGCCTCGGCAAAACAGCCAACATAATTAAGGACCCCACGCACCTCGGACATTCTTTCTTCCACCTTCTTCAGTCGGGAAAAAAGATACCTAAGCCAGAGGTCATGTACCAACCGACTCAAGAACAGCTTCTTCCCTGCTGCTGTCAGATTTCTGAATGGACTTGCCTTGCATTAAGTTGATCTTTCTCGACACCCTATCTATGACTGTAACACTACATTCTGCACTCTCTCGTTTCCTTCCCTAAGAACGGAATGTTTTGTCTGTAGAGCGCACAAGAAGCAATAATTTTCACTGTATGGCTGATACATGTGACAAAAATAAATCAAATCAAATCAATTCAAATGAAACAACTGATCAGATCACATCAGACTCTGGCGAAAAGCTTGCGTTTGCGCTGCAGGGATTATGTGGTTCTATGTTGCAGACACTGCTTGGAAATCTGTTTTGTTTTCGAATCCGTGGCCGAACCATGGACAGTAGAGCTTTATTTGAGCTTCTTAAAATTATCATCGGAGACACAGAATAATTAATTACAACTTCATGAGTTCAGAATCGGGTTGGAAACTTGATTCATTTTCCAGTGGCTCACAGAGATATGCCCTGATAAGATTTTAACTGAGGCAGCTTTGAACAAATGAAACAATATCAAACAACTGATGAGACGGTAAAAGCCACAGAAATAATCTTTCCACGATTATGTGAGATTGGGGATGATAATTTCCGTTTTTGCTCAATCCGCACCTACCTCGGGCAAGACAGAAGACAATAGAATTAAAGAAAAGCATCTGAGCTGTAAAGCACTTTGTAAGTTCCAGCGGGTTGGAGAAAAAGACGTTTTTAGAGATAAAAGCAAAATACTTCCGATGCTGGAATCTGAAACAACAAATATCTCAGCATGTCTGACAGCATCTGTGGAGAGAGACCAGCTGAGATTGTCCAGCATGTTCAAGTTTCAAGACACGCCGTCTTTCCTCCAGAATTAATAAGAACATGCAGTTTGAAATGAACGGCAAACGCGCCTTTCTGTCTCCACCTGATTCTTGTTTTTTTCATGCATCCATCTCATTCTCTTTCCTGGTAATCCAAAAGTCGGTTGGTTAAAACCGCTGTTTGCTGCATTAAATGGTCCTCCGAATTGCGGAAAAGAACTGATCTCGTCAGAACTCAGTTGTCGCTCTGAAAGTGTAAGTGGCAAGTGTACAATGCGCAAATCATCATTTCCTCGTTAGTATAGTGGTTAGTATCCCCGCCTGTCACGCGGGAGACCGGGGTTCAATTCCCCGACGAGGAGTTTATCGCATTTTTGTTATGTCAAGTTGTTGTTGAACAACCTGTGTTGCTCTCTGGCTTTGAAAATAGAAAATAAAGACTGTCAAGGAAAGAAGCACTCAAAAATGCAAATCCTTACATTTTTACGGACACGTTTCGTGACCTGAGATCAACGTTCGTTCAATTCATCGGCATTTTGGCTCACATTTGATGTAGCGATGCCAATGTTTGGGTGGGGTCCTTGAAGGTGGCAGATCATCTTGAGAGAGCAGTTAATGAAGCAAATATTTTCCTAAGTTGTCTGAATAGTCGATTGGATACATGCATATGGAGGTCATGTTGAGCTTTTAAATACCCCAGATAGGCCTCATCTTGAGTACTGCAACCGCTTCTGGGCACCACATTTGACGAAGGTTGTGAAGGCATTGGAGAAGGTATTTGGACACAGCGTTTGATAGGCTTGAGGGGTGAATAGTCCAGCACCATTCAATATACCCACCTTTATAATCCCATGAGAAACTCGAGCTCGCAATTTCAGCAGTTGTTTGAAAAAAAGTTCCATCACCGAATGTAGACAGGCAGGAGGAGATACCTGTACCTCAATGATCAGACAACGTGGGAAATGACTTTTGTGTTCCGATGGTCAGTGTTCTGTGTGAAGCTGGGAGGGGTTTGACTTTTCCAATTAATTTGTAACCCTTCAGTTAGTTCTTTATGGAGCTGTTTCAAGGGGCGTTTCCGAGTCAGGAATGTTGGAAATGATCTTTAGTTTTCTGAATGTTACAAACCAAAGTCTCATCTGCTTCTCAGGAGGAATGCTCAGTGATCTTGGGCCGGTCGAATAATTTCCTGTCCTTCCTTTGATTATCTCCAGGCTTGTGGGTAAGGTGCTTGTTGACAGGTGCAGTATTGCAGTGAGGAAAATGAAAAAGAGAATGGGACAAAGTCACAAACTTGTTTGGCTGCAGGTTTTACTGAATGGAGTTTGTGTTTTTCACTTGGTGAGAGTCACTGACTGCATGTGATTGTGGAGTTGGCAGAGGATGGTTACACATGTCAGTGAACAGCCAAGTCTGAGGATAATAGTGAGAGTCATGCAATGCAGAAGAGGCGCCTCAACTCATCAAGTCTGCACCGAGAAACCTACATTAAATCTACACCAATCCTACTTTCCAATACGTGGCCCATAGTCCTGAAAATTATGACATTTCAAGTGTTCATCCACATACTTTGTAAACTTAGTGACATTTTCCTGCCTCGACTATCTTCCCAGGCATCGCAATCCAGACTCTCACCAAGCATTGGATGAAAAAAATGTGTCCCTCAAATCCCATCTAAACCTCCTGTCCCTCAACTTAAAATACTACCCCTTGTTATCAAAACTGAAATTGAGAGGAACAGCTGCTTCCTATCCACCTTGTCCATAACCCTCATAATCTTATACACCTCAATCAAGTCTCCCCTCAGCCTTCCCTGCTCTAAAGAAAACAACCCGAGCCTAAATAGTTTCCCTTCCAGTCAACATCCAGGTGAATGGCCTCTTCACCCTCTCCAGTGCAATCATATGCTTCCTATAGTGATTTGACCAGAACTGCAATCAGTACTTCAATTGTGGCCTCAGCAAATTTTTGTACAGCTCCAACATTGCCTTGCTGTTCTTGTAATCATACACTAATGCTCCATTCCTCACGCTCCATGTATCTTCACGACTCACAGAGTAAAAGGCTATTTCGATGTCGAAAAATATTACGTACATTGCTGGAGCATTCCCTTGTATTTTCTGGGACCTGGGAATCTGTCGATCATCTTCGAATCGAATGAAAAATAACATTGTCACTGTACTTACTCACACGATGCTAACGTCAGCGGCAGTATCCATCAGTTGACCGCGTGGCCTAATGGATAAGGCGTCTGACTTCGGTATTTCTCATGGTGGCATCAGAAGATTGCAGGTTCGAATCCTGTCGCGGTTGCTTTATATAGAAATCTGGTGCATCTTCCTGGCAACCTCGTTCTTTCGTGTCAGATGAAGTCCACTTTTGCTTCCGAACATTGCAGCGCTCTTTCTCAGAATACATTTCCTTGTTATCTTGTCAATTAAATTCAGACTCATGCTAATAATTTTACCTCCGAACAATTCCACAGTATCTGTTTGAATTGGATAAATTATTGATTTTCTCAACGAGAAGCAAATGCTTTGTTTCAATCGGTTTAATGAAATTCTGTGGAGGGAATTCCAATCTGCTCGGAAGAGGTTTAATAATGAGCTGAATGAACTGATTTTGTTTACAGGGATGAAAGATCATGCCACTGGGCTGGTAATCCAGAGACCCGTACTAACTTTTGGGGACACGGAGTAAATCCCAACAAATTTAAATTCCCTGATTTAATACAGAGAAACATGGATAGAAAACAGAAACAGGAGTAGGCCATTCAGCCAATCTAAGTCTGGAACTGAAAGCAAGTCTCTGTAATGGCGGCCTTGAAAGTCCCGACGGCTGCTTCTCCACAGAAAACATCTTCACAGAACAACAGAGAACATTTCACACAACAGGAAACCTTTACATGAGAGGGAAAACTTCTGCTCAATACGGATCGCATTTACACAACCGGGAACACGCCTACACAACAGGGAAGAATGTGATACAACCACAGTGAAGATCCCAGTTCCACAACAGAGAGAACAGCTACACAGGAGAGAGCACAGTTACGCAAAAGGAAATGCATTTCAAAACAGGGCCTATCTTTGTGGAACAAAAAACCCCGTTTCATACATAATCAGTTTTTCCATCTCAGTAGCTTGCTGGTTTGCTCGGAATATTTTCTGTCTGTCATTGTGTGTGTGTCCTGACAGTCTCTTACTGAGTTTCTGTGTGTCTTTCTCTGTCTGTTACAGTCGGCGTGATGTTACGTGTTATTGTCCAGCCAGGGTGATCCGCCCAACACGTGAATCTTATTTGAAATAAAAATACAATGAATAGTTTCCTCTCTCCCACGCAGCAGGAATAGGCAGGACGCGGGTGACATTCCGGAGCAGACTGGCAAAGCGGAAGGGCGCTGGACCTATAACCCAGCGGTCGCTGGATTGAAACCATCCTCTTGCTGTCATATTCTCGCTCACATCAAATAGAAACATTCGGCTGCTGCCCAATTTCCTCAACCGCTTGGTCGAAAACAGATTGTGAGAAATGAAATTCAGTCTCATTATCCTTACTCTTTGCCTCATGTGGCGGCACGATAGCGCAGTGGTTAGCACTGCTGCTTCACAGCTCCAGCGTCCCGGGTTCGATTCCCGGCTCGGGTCACTGTCTGTGTGGAGTTTGTACATTCTCCTCGTGTCTGCGTGGGTTTCCTCCCACAGTCCAAAGATGTGCGGGTTAGGTTGATTGGCCAGGTTAAAAATTGCTCCTTAGAATACTAACATGCGTAGGTTAGAGGGATTAGCGGGTAAATATGTGGGGGTTGGGATTGTGGTCGGTGCAGACTCGATGGGCCGAATGGCCTCCTTCTGCACTGTAGGGTTTTTATGTGGGCGGTACGGTAGCACAGTGGTTAGCACTGCTGCTTCCCAGCTCCTGGGATCTGGGTTCAATTCGCGGCTTGGGTCACTGTCTGCCTGGAGTTTGCACATTCTTCTTGTGTCTAGCGTGCGTTTCCTCCCACAGTCCAAAGATGTGCGCGTTAGGTTGATTGGCCATGCTAAAATTGTCCCTCAATGTCCTGAGATGCTTCGCTTAGAGGGGTTTGCGGGTAAAAAATTAGTGATATGGGGGTAGGGCCTGGGTGGGATTGTGGTCGGTGCAGACTCGATGGCCTCAAATGGCTTCTTTCTGCACCGTAGGGTTTCTTTCTTTCTTTCTATGTGGCTGGACAGCTTATTCAGCCAAAAGCTCGCTGCAATTCTTGTATCGATTGGGATTTTTCATGAAGGCCACGGCTTCTCAGCCTTGCTCCTCGCCTGAGGTGTGACTCCTTCGTTTAAATCACCACCAGTTAGCTATCCCCTTTCATGACACCGAGAAACATTTGGAACTGTGTACCTTGCCTTAACTTTACAAGCAATGTCCGAATCAAATCCCTGACACGTTGTTCAAATGTAAAAGTGTGCAAACAAGTACTGAGCATGCGAACCGGAAGTATCCCTAAAATTTCATTCCTATCACAGTTTTGAGGTTTTTCATTTCTGGAACAATCAACAAATGCAAAATCCAAAGGCTGATGCAGAAAAGCTCCACGAGCCTGACGTGATTTGAACCCACTACCATTCTGACATCGAGTTAGACGCGCGCTACCGTTGCACCACAAGCTCACAGCATTTGGCGATATTTTACATCTGGTGAGTTCGGTGAGGGACAGGGACCAGAGAAGGGAACTGCCTCCCTCTATACTTTATCGGGATTCACATCGAATGAAAGAGTAAGAGCGAACCAAAATTAATGGGAACGTACAGAAACAACATGATCCTGCAGGAGAAATGTGTTCTTTGTCCCATGTGTTAAAATCACAAGAGGTGATCAGAAAGGTTACCATTGTATGATGAGATGGCCGAGTGGTTAAGGCGATGGACTGCTAACCTATTGTGCTCTACACGCGTGGGTTCGAGTTCCTTCCTCGTTGATGATCCATTTTCCCTGCCCCTTTATTGAGGGTAAACTGATGTTTCGTTGTTATTTTGAGATTCACAGAAACAAGATGAAGTTTGGACACAAGATGAAGTTTGGACAGGCTTGAGGGGTGAATATTCAAACACAAATCCATATTCCAGATCCGAATCCATGATCTGGAGGTTGACTCCTATCTTGGCTGAACCCACTCCCTGATTGCCGAGTAAAATGCTCAGCCCAGAGTTCAAATAAACATTCTCACGCGTTCCCTTAAAGGTCACTGTCTAAACAGACTAACCCATGGCACCATGGCTGGGCACCAGAACATCTCGTGCGGACAGCGAATAAGCCAGTCAAACCTGAAATATGATTAAGTGTTCGAAACGTTCCTTCCACCCGAAGCTTTAACTGATCACAAGGTTCAATTATTCCCTCGAAATATGGCTGCATCATTAGTCAGAGATAATAGTCTTTTGACCGCGGTGCCTCGCAGTAAACTGCTTTTAGCCAAAGTGAACAATCGTCCTTAAAAGCAATAATAATCCGTTCAAAATATCAGCATATGTGTTGAACAGTCATAATCGCTCGTTTGACTCAATTACTGAATCTCATATGTGTAACTTGCTCCTTGTTAGCTCATAAACGTATTTTTAAAAAAGTCATTTAACTGAATGCTGCTAGTTCCACCAGTGCCTTAATGTTGACGCTGATTCAATTCCGGCCTCGGATCACTTTCTGTGTGGAGTTTGCACTGTCTCCCCATGCTCTATTATCCTCATGATGTGGAGATGCCGGCGTTGGACTGGGGTAAACACAGTAAGAAGTTTAACAACACCAGGTTAAAGTCCAACAGGTTTATTTGGTAGCAAAAGCCACACAAGCTTTCGAGGCTCTGAGCCCCTTCTTCAGGTGAGTGGGAATTCTGTTCACAAACAGAACTTATAAGACACAGACTCAATTTACATGAATAATGGTTGGAATGCGAATACTTACAACTAATCCAGTCTTTAAGAAACAAAACAATGGGAGTGGAGAGAGCATCAAGACAGGCTAAAAAGATGTGTATTGTCTCCAGACAAGACAGCCAGTGAAACTCTGCAGGTCCACGCAACTGTGGGAGTTACAAATAGTGTGACATAAATTCTGATTCTAGGATCGCATGATAAAGACTCAGGAGGAAAAAAGCAGAAATATTTATGTGAAATAGTGTGACATAAACCCAATATCCCGGTTGAGGCCGTCCTTGTGTGTGTGGAACCTGGCTATCAGTTTCTGCTCCGCGACTCTGCGCTGTCGTGTGTCGCGAAGGCCGCCTTGGAGAACGCTTACCCGAATATCAGAGGCCGAATGCCCGTGACCGCTGAAGTGCTCCCCAACAGGAAGAGAACAGTCTTGCCTGGTGATTGTCGAGCGGTGTTCATTCATCCGTTGTCGCAGCGTCTGCATAGTTTCCCCAATGTACCATGCCTCGGGACATCCTTTCTTGCAGCGTATCAGGTAGACAACGTTGGCCGAGTTGCAAGAGTATGTACCGTGTACCTGGTGGATGGTGTTCTCACGTGAGATGATGGCATCTGTGTCGATGATCCGGCACGTCTTGCAGAGGTTGCTGTGGCAGGGTTGTGTGGTGTCTTGGTCACTGTTCTCCTGAAGGCTGGGTAGTTTGCTGCGGACAATGGTCTGTTTGAGGTTGTGCGGTTGTTTGAAGGCAAGAAGTGGGGGTGTGGGGATGGCCTTGGCGAGATGTTCGTCTTCATCAATGACATGTTGAAGGCTCCGGAGGAGATGCCGTAGCTTCTCCGCTCCGGGGAAGTACTGGACAACGAAGGGTACTCTGTCCACTGTGTCCCGTGTTTGTCTTCTGAGGAGGTCGGTGCGGTTTTTCGCTGTGGCGCGTTGGAACTGTTGATCAATGAGTCTAGCGCCATATCCTGTTCTTATGAGGGCATCTTTCAGCGTCTGGAGGTGTCTGTTGCGATCCTCCTCATCCGAGCAGATCCTGTGTATTCGGAGGGCTTGTCCGTAGGGGATGGCTTCTTTAACGTGTTTAGGGTGGAAGCTGGAGAAGTGGAGCATCGTGAGGTTATCCGTGGGCTTGCGGTACAGTGAGGTGCTGAGGTGACCGTCCTTAATGGAGATGCGCGTGTCCAAGAATGCAACCGATTCCGGAGAGTAGTCTATGGTGAGCCTGATGGTGGGATGGAACTTGTTGATGTCATCATAGAGTTGTTTCAGTGATTGTTCACCATGAGTCCAAAGGAAGAAAATGTCATCGATGTATCTAGTGTATAGCATCGGTTGAAGGTCCCGTGCGGTGAAGAAGTCTTGTTCGAACCTGTGCATGAAGATGTTGGCATATTGAGGTGCAAATTTGGTCCCCATGGCTGTTCCGTGTGTCTGGATGAAGAACTGGTTGTTGAAGGTGAAGATATTGTGGTCCAGGATGAAGCGGATGAGATGTAAAATTGCATCTGGAAACTGGCAGTTGTTGGCGCTGAGCACTGAGGCCGTTGCAGCAATGCCATCGTCATGGGGGATGCTGGTGTAGAGTGCTGAGACATCCATTGTGACGAGGAGCGCTCCTGGTTCAACTGCTCCATGTGTGCCGAGTTTCTGTAGGAAGTCCGTCGTGTCGCGACAAAAGCTGGGGGTTCTTTGTACAATGGGTTTCAGGATGCCCTCGACATAGCCGGAGAGGTTCTCGCACAGGGTCCCATTGCCCGATACGATGGGACGGCCGGGTGTGTTTGCCTTGTGTATCTTCGGGAGGCAGTAGAGATCTCCAACGCGGGGAGTACGTGGGATGAGAGCACGGAGGGTGTTCTGAAGGTCCGGATCAAAGGTCTTGATCAGAGTGTTGAGTTGACGGGTGTGTTCTTTGGTCGGATCTGCAGGTAACTGTCTGTAGTGTTCCTCGTTGTTGAGTTGTCGGTACACTTCTTTGCAGTAATCCGTTCTGTTCAGTATGACGATGGCCCCTCCTTTGTCTGCTGGTTTGATGACAATGTTGCGGTTGGTCTTGAGAGCGTGGATGGCGTTACGTTGTGCTTGGGTGATGTTCGGGGCTGTCTTGTGAGTGCGGCTGATGAATTTGGTGTTGACGCACCTCCTGACGGCTTGGGCATACATGTCAAGTCGAGGGCAGCGGCCTTCCGGAGGAGTCCAATTCGACTCTTTCCTCTTCGGATGCACTGCGGATCTCTCTGTCGGCTGTTCCAGTTCATTATTATCCTCCCACAGTGCAAAGGTCTGCGGGTTAGGTTGTTTGGCCATGCTAAATTGACCCGAATGTCAGTGGGTTAATCGGGAGAATCTGTGGGGTTTCGGGATTAGGGCCTGGGTGGGATTGCGGTCGGTGCAGTCGATGGATCAAATGGCCTCCTCTGTATTCTAGGAATTCTATGATTCAGAGGCCGCTGGCTGGACATTTGCTGCCGCTCAGCCCGGTGTCTTAGATGTGCACCGTAATCCCCGCCTTCTCTATCGGCCTATTCTCTGATCAAAGTCACGTCCCTGTTATTCAATGGAGACTCGGCGCTGACTGAGTGACATCTGCTTTGTCCAATCAGGATTCCCGTTTGAAATGTGAGGGAACAATGAAAATGACGCTACATATTCTGACAAATAGCAGAGCGATTTGCTCAGCTCAACACACGCCCACATTACAATTGACATCAACTTCAGCCAATTGAACAACATTACTGCAAGGCTTTTCCTTGATCCTTCATCATTCGGCGCTGTTCGTCGACCTCCTCCGTGTCATCCCCAGCCGAGCGTCATTGCGTCATATAATTCGAACCGGGGCTGAAACCAATGAGAAATCAGAGAGCTGACGGCGGGTAAACAAATCTTAAAGCGGAATCGCGGTGGGAATTACAGGTGTACAACTATAACTCTTGATTGTACTTGATTTCACAGTAATTTCACAGTAACTTCATTGAAGTGTTCATATAAGCTTTACTTGTGACTTACAAATAAACGTTCAACTTTAAAACGGAAACAGGACTGGAGAAAGTCAGAGTGTGAAAAAGATAAATCCCACGGGAAAAGGAGGAAGTCAATAAAGGGAAGGCGATAAAAGTGGAGGATGAAGGAAAAGAAGAAAGAGGCAGAGAGGGCATTCCAGACCCGAGGCCCTCAAGGCAGGGCCAACACTGGGGGAGCGAATCGAATCAGTGATGCTCAAAAGGTCTGAATTAAAATAGCTCAGATGTTTCAGAGGGTTGATGGACTTGAGGTGATTACAGGGAGCGAGAGCTGAGGACATGGAGGGACTTGAAGACTCGGATGAGAATTTTAAGATTGAGACATTGATTAACCACGAGTCAGTGTTTGTCAGTGAGTATACAGTTGATGGTTCACGGATTGTGGAGTGAATTCTGATATGTGAAATAGATTATTGGATGAGTTTTACTTTCTGGACACAGCAGCACAATGTATCAGATCAGGAGTAGACTTCCTCAGGTTCCTATTAAAGGTTAAAGGAGTTGTACGAGGCAAGTGTTTTACATAGAGGGTGGTGGGTGCCTGGAACTCGCTGCCGGGGAGGTCGTGGAAGCAGGTACGATAGTAAGTTTTAAGGGGTGTCTGGACAAATACATGACGAGGATGGGAAAAGAGGGATATGGTCCCTGGAAGGGTAGGGGGTTTTAGATCAGTCGGTGAAGGGCCGAAGGGACTGTTCCTGTGCTGTAATTTGCTTTGTTCTTTGCTCTTTAGACCATATTGTCCCTCAAGCCTGCTCCGCCATTCAATGAAACAATGTTTTAAATTCCCAAACCACTGAATTTTTACGGTGTAGTAGGACTCCATTTGGCCCATCGAATCCATATTGCCTCATTTAAAGAGCATTTTACTTCATCCCACTCCCATGGTTTACAGGTTGACGCAGTGGTTAGCATAGCTGTCTCCCGGCGCGAGGGACGTGGGTTCGATTGTGCCCTTGGGTGGGAGTTTGTGTGGAGTTCGAATTTCCCCCCAGCCCCGCTGTCTGCGTGGGTTTTCTCTGAATGCTCCAGTTTCCTCCCACAGGAGAAATTAAATGCACTTTTGGTGAAAGGCTACACAAAACAGTCAAAGAACAACTGAAGATACCAACGGCTCGAGGAGTGGTGCACTGAGCTTCTTTGGAACACGAGAAAAGGCCAGAGACAGAGAAACCATTGTGAAAACAAGCGGAGAATGAAAAAGGTAGCCGCCCAGAACTCAAATGTGGAGCAGCACTTTTGAAATGAATGGAGGGATCGCACACGGTGAGTATTCAATCTTTGTTTTGTCTTCACAATTCAGAACAGGTAACGTTGTGAGCAGCAAAAGCAGTTGCATAATTTGGAAGAGGAAAGGGACCCGGGATTAATTCCCCGCTTGGGTTACTGTATGTGTGGAGTCTGCACGTTCTTCCCGTGTCTGTGTGGGTTTCCTCTGGGTACTCTGGTTTCGTCCCACAGTCCAAAGCTGTGCGGGTTTGGTGGATTAGCAATGCTAAATTGTCTCTTATGTGTCAGGCCGGCCTATAGAGTAAATACATGGGGTTACAATTCTGCGGTGGGATTATGGTCAGCGAAGACTCGATGGACTGAATGGCCACTTTCGGCACTATAGGGATTCTATGATTGTAATCGGCCTTTCATCTGGAAGGGATGTTAGAGGCCTTGGAACTCTTGAGGAGAGACAGGTAAATTTGTTTTCGTTGATGGGAAATGGGAAAAGCTGTACAGAGGGAAAGCTCAATTCAGAGTAAAGAAAGCACAGCGAAAGGGAAAGTGAGTGTGTTTGTGGTAGGAGCAAGCTAGAATTGGCAGAAATCACAAAGGATTATGCATTGAATGAGAAGAATTGTGGGGAAGAAGGTGAGAACAAGGGGAAACATTCACAGTACTGGAGGGGAAGGGACGAGAACAAACTGTAGGAAGTGGGACATAAATGTTTGAAATCCCTGTCAACACTATTGGGAGCCGATCGTTTGATGAGGAAACAAGAAAATGGATTAGAATTGTTGGAGTAATAAATTGCATTATCCCTCCTCACTGTTCAGAGCACGAAACACAAATTCCAGGTGTAAGATTGATTTCTATCAATATATTTATTTCAAACAGTTCTTTTGCTTGTAACGCTGTCTCTAAAATAGGCCAGATTAAATGATATCTCTGTTCAGATGACAAACATCACTCGGATATCACACTCTCCTGTCATTTAAATTCTTCACCTTGCTTTATGCCCATCTTTCCATCTAAGCCTCCTGCAATGTTCCAATGAAACTCAATGTAATTTCCAGAAACAGAACCTCATATCTCATTGAAACATTGTACAGCCTTCCAGACTCAGCACCGAGTAAAATAAATTCAGGCGTTAAACTCAGCTCCATTTTGCCTCAAGGTTTCTTTGCAGGTTTTGATTTTACTCTTGTTTTTTTTTATTCGGGCGGCAGCTGTTTATCGTTCTGCCATCCTCGCCACCTTTTTAGATACATATTTAGATTATTGGCTTGCTCCTTTATATTCATACCACCAACTCTTCTGTCGTTTAACCATTGCTGCGCTTCTCCTTGTTTAGAAACGACAAGAGAACAGTGCAAACTCGATTCAGTGATGAGTGACGAATGAGAACGTATTAATGTTCTGACAGAAAATGAACATCTCCGCCTTCTCCCTGTAATTCTGCACACTCTTCCTTTTTAAGTAACAGTCAAATTCCTTATGGAATGTTTCGATTGAACCTGCCTCCATCGCACTCTCCGGCATTGCATTCCACACATTAAGTATTTGCTGTGTGAAAAATGTTTTCCTCATGTTTCTATTCCTTCCTTTGCTAATGATGTTAAATCTGGTCTCTCTCATTTTTCATCATTCCACGAGTGGGAACAGTTTGTCCCTATCCACTCTGTCCAGACGTGTCAGGAAAATTAGTGCCTCTATCCAATCTCCTTTCAACATTCAATTCCCCAAGGAAAACAGTTCCAAAGTCTATAAACCTTTCTCAATAGTGAAGTTCCTCAGTTCTGCAAACATTTTCGTGAACCTTTTCTGCGCTCTCTCCAATGTCTTCACATCCTTCCGAAATCGTGGCCCCAGAACTGGACATACTCCAGCTGTGCATGGTTTTGTGTTCGACACCATTTGAACATAACCTCCTTACTCTTGTACTCTGTGCCCCTACCAATAAAGGATATAATTCAATATGCTTTATTAAACCATCTCTCCACCTGTCCTGACCCTGTCCAATAACATAAGCACAAACACAACCAGCTCCGTCTGCTCCTGCCCTCATTTGCAGCTGTTTCATGTACTTTTTATTGCTTCGCTATTACCTTCCAACGAGAATGAATCACTTCACAATTCTCTGCTTTGAATTTCACCGGCAACATGTCCACTCATTCCGACAATTTGTCAATCTCCTCTTTGAAATTCACACTATCCTTCTCACAGTTCACAATGCTTCCAAGATTCACATTATCCACAAATTCTGCCCTGCACCAAGGTCACGAATATGTACTGGTGGATGTTCACAGCCTTGACAGCTTGTGTGCTTGTCAAAGTGATCTGCTGCAGTTTGAAGCACTGAACAGAAAAGGGAACTGACGCAAGCCCCTGTCAGTAATCTCCACTCAAACACTAGAAAAGTTTCGCGATTGTCGTCAAGTGGCTTTGTTATCGTTGCGAATAGAAATAACAGAGGATGGTTTCGATCCATCGACCGCTGGGTTATGGGCCCAGCACGCTTCCGCTGCGCCACTCTGCTACGGTATGCCAACATTCTACTGCCTATCAAAGTAGCCAGTCAAATATTCACTTCTACATTGTTTAACATCAGCCCCAGTGTCAGGAGGTTCAGTCTGGCTGCACAGTTCCACGACGTCACGTAAAGAACGCAATGAACAGAGAATGGCGCTGACAGAATCAACAAGAGAGACTGTCTGGACATATGTAACGATAGACAAATCTGCTCGGAACCGGCAAGACACGGAACTGGAGAATTGGCCACTAATGTAAAGGAATTTTGTGTTGCAAGGATATATTTGCAAATATATTTCCAACTGTGTAACTGTGCTCTTTGATGTTCAAAGATGTTCACTGTTGTTGTGTACAGTGTTTCACTGTTGTAAATATATTTTCTGCTGTGTAACTGCTCTCTCTGTTGTTGCGAGTTGTTTTCTGTTGTTTCAGATGCTTCCCTGTTGTTGTAAATGTGTTTCCGGCTGTGTACATAGGATCCATTGCATGTCAATATATTTTTCAGTTCTGTTGATATGTCACCAGTTCTGTGAACTTTTTTCCTGTTGTGTAAACATATTCTACTTAAAGATGTTCTCTGTTCGGCAAAATAAAATCTTTCTGGTCTCTGATGTTCAGTGTTGGGTTAACATGTTGTATGTTGTGTTAAGATGTTCCCTGTTCTTGTGTAAAACTCTGGTTAACCTGAAAATGGTTAAATGAAGCCCAATATAGACTGCATGCTATCCTTTGTTCGTGAGAGTGATTGGCGAATTCATTTTGTATCCAACAGATGTATGTGATTGAGATTTGGTCTGTATCTGTCAGTCTCCGGTTGTGGTTGCGAGATTTTACTTGTTTTGTTTATTTACGTCAGGTGTGGGCTCACTCGGTCGGCCAGCATTCATTCCCCATTTCTAATTGACCTTGACAATAAGCTGCTTTCTTGAACCACAACAGTCCCTGAGGTACAGATACACCCACAGCACTGCTAGCCTTACAGTGTTAGGGAGAGAGTTCCAATATTTTGCCCCAGTGACAGGGAAGGAATGGCGATATATTTCCAAATCAGGAAGGGGAGTGGCTTAGAGTGAATCTTCGAGATACTGGGGACCCCATGTATGCGCTGCCGCTGTCCTTCTAGATGGTAGCGGTGGTGGGTTTGTGGGTCCTGTCTCATGAAGAATAAACAGTCCCCATTGGCACAGCAGAGTAGGATATTTTTTGATGTGCTGAGAGTTTAGCGCCTGAAATGCACTGCCTGAGAGTGTGGCAGCGCCAGCATCAAATCAGGGTTGTCAAAGGGGAATGGGACTAGCGCCTGAGGAGAACTGATTTGCAGGGTTTCGAGGCAATGACTGGGAAAGGGACGAGATGAGTTATTCTTGTATAGAACAGCACAGAAAGGGCCGAATGGCCTCTCTCTTTCTTATATCCATTCTAAGGATTCTATATGTATGAGCATTGGACTCATTCAATATTGCTCTGTCTCTGGGACGACATATGAGTGTGATATTCATTATAAATCTAGCTGTGTCTGAGACACTTTTCAAATCTGTACTCATTCTACCTGGAATATACCGAATTGAAACCGGGCCTTTTGGTCTGATTAGTACATGATTCCACACGATCCTCTATTCAAAATCTTCAATGCAACATTATCTGTTTATCTCTGAAATTCATTCTCCATCTTCTGATTATCTAGATTTCCTGTAAATACAGCAGTGCTAATCGGCTCAACTGCTCCAGACAATAACAAGTTCCAAATTATGCCGACTGCATGGGAAAGTACATTAATATTGAATTCTCTTTGGGATTTACTGCTGACATCCAATCATTAGTTCCAGTTGGATCTGCCTCTGCAACACCGACTGTTCATGTGCATTTCTTCCGTTCTGTCACTGGCCTGGGTTGCGGATGGTGGATGACAGCATACTCTATTAGACTGAAGATTAGACATCAACAGAGGGACACAGCAGGCCAGGATTGTTCACATTATATTGAACCTGGGACAGAGGAATTTCGAAATAGTAAATGTGTTGGCCATTTAATTTCGAAATATACCAATACGCTGCATTCCTCTGCAATCATAATTTGAATCCCGATAAATCAGCAAAACTGCTTTTTAAGTGAATGTATTAGTACTGGGGGCATTTTATTTTGAACCATGTGGCATTTTGAATCATTGTTGTTTCGCATAGTTAGAATTTGATTATGCCACAGTTTGATTATTAGTACAAACTTGTTAAAGCACATGTTACAAAAAACTTTACTTATTTCTGATTGTGAATGGTATTGAGAGAGAAACTTGCTTTTCTTGATTTATGTTACTGACTTATATGTGGGCGTACAGATTGCAATCTCAAAATTTTCCAATGATGCAAAACTTGAAAATATTACGAAATTTAGTGAGGAAGATATTGATAGTTGTCATGAGGGTATCGACAGGTTGGTGGAATCGGCAGACACGTGACAGATTCAATTTAATCAATGTAAGGACGTGTAAAGTAACACATTTTGGTCAGAAGATCGAGGAGCGGTGATAGAAAATAGGGGTATGCCTTTACCCTTTCTAATCCCTATTGCACCTTTATCATGCCAAGATTCCAGTCTATTCACCTATCTCAGCACCCATTGAATATCCAGCCTTCTGTCTGCATTACACATTCGAGTTGTTCAGTACTCATTAAACATTTAGCATTCCCACTTTCGTATGTACCTTCTCCCTGCCATGTATCCCTGCTCCGTCTCACAACCCAGTCAACATTGCACATCTAATTTGTACTTCGTCTTATCCTGCCCAGTCCCATTGTGTTTTTCCATGCTCAGTTATGTTGCCCAAGTTGCATACTGTTGTAAGTTTTCTATCCTCCGCGAAAAACAAATGAATAAATAGGCCCATCCTTTGATTGAACGCTGTCACTTTTCAATGTTTTGCGGGTGAGTTTCATGAAGTGCTGTGCGTGATTCCCTCCTTTATGCTTCTGTTCAAATTTGGACTGAGGAAAATATCCAAATATATCTCCAATTCTCCGTCTCATTCGCAACGAACTGAGCGGATGGTAGATACAATTCTAATAATCCCTTTAAAAATAGAAAATTGATTTACAAATTTACAAATGCAAGGGTGACCACAATGCTGGGAGTGGTTTTCAGGCTGTGGCGACTAGAATAACAATTCATCTAAAAAAAATAATTGTTCAAAATGATAGAATGTACCATCCATTGTGCATGAAAAGAAAGTTAAACTGTAGAGCTGGGCTGGGCTTCGGGAACTTGTTTAGCATTAAGAAAGATGTTGCTTCACCTGCTGAGCATTTCCAACATTGCCTGTTTGTGTTTCCTATTTCCAGCATCCAAAATATTTTGTTTTCTGTTCTGTGCAGATGTTTAACTGGACAGGAAACATGTTCTGCTCAGCCCCGTGACACACAGATTGGAATGTCCATCCCGAAAATCATGCCTGCGAGATCAGACCCCAAGCTGAATAGGGGAATGTTTATTGGAGAAGTGAGGTTCCGAACAGTCGAATTTCACCATCTGCTGTGGCTGTGTGTGTGTGTGAGTGTGGAATAATCCTTTATATTCCCTCACAAACACTGCGATCCCCTTGCTTTTGTGAATTCCTAAGACGCACTTGTACCTCTGAGACCCTGATGGGCGGGTGGAGGGTTGGGTGAGGTTTGAAGGCAATGCTGCAGGATGCTGAGTGTGAAAAGAGTCGATTTTAAAGCATGTATGCAGGAAAGTGAAGAGTGAACTTAGAAATCATAGAAACCCTACAGTGCAGAAGGAGGCCATTCGGCCCATCGAGTCTGCAACGAACACAATCCCACCCAGGCCCTACCCCCACATATTTACCCGCTAATCCCTCTAACTACGCATCTCAGGGACAATTTTTAACCTGGCCAATCAACCTAACCCGCACATCTTTGGACTGTGGGAGGAAACCGGAGCACCCGGAGGAAACCCACGCAGACACGAGGAGAATGTGCAAACTCTAAACAGACAGTGCGAAGATCACAGAAAAGCTGTGTCTGGAGCTGCGCCCAAGAGTCAGGATTGTGTTCTCAGTGAATGAACTGAAGGAACAAACGACATGCTGGAAATATTCAGCAGCTCCGAAAGTAGCTGTGGAGAGATATTCCTGTCGCCAGGATGTTACTCTCCAATTGGATACTTCACGTTGCTCAGATCTGACACTCTCAACACCTTCGTGCAAGGAACAGATAGGGCGGGAATTGGGTTTTTGTTGATTTGAGAAAACAGCGCAATGCAGCAATGAGAAACTCCTCACCTCCCGGCAGCTTGGGGAAGGATGGGACTCAGATACAGGCCTCTGTCTGGCGTTCGAAAATGGAAAAACGCATCGCGTTTTAAAAGTAATAACAATAAAGGTGGAATTCAATTCGATTTGTGCAGAGATCTTACACTTGTGCAAATGTCGTCAGGATGGCCGAGCGGTCTAAGGCGCTGCGTTCAGGTCGCAGTCTCTTCTGGAGGCGTGGGTTCAAATCCCACTCCTGACAGCTAATTTTACTTCGCGAGGCACCATCCAAAACCAAGAAATCTCTCACCGGGCAGCAGATGCGGAGAAACAACGACCACTCAGAGACCCACGCCACACTGACTTGGAAAGATATCGCCGTTCCTCTGGCTGGTTCACAATCCAGGAACTCCCTCCCGAACAGCAGTGTTTGTGCACACGCACTGCAGTGGCTCCAGAGGAAATTCGTCACCAATTACACAAAGATAATTAATTTGGAGAATAAATGATTCCCGTGCCAGCGACACACATAGCCCTCATGAATGAAGTATGTTTTTAAAAAATCACCTTGCGCCACAGAAGGAGAACGTCTGCCGTCAGAGCAGAAAGCTGTGTTTGTGAATGACATCCTGAACACGGCTACTTTTATACTAGATGTGTGTCTGAAAACAATAAATCGAACCAGCTCACGATAAATCACTCAATGTTTAGCGGAAGATTTGCACTGAGTGATGTGTGTGATTCCCTCTGATGTGATTGTTCAATGTCGGGAAAGGTGGGTTTCAAAGGCTTTCAGGGAAATCGGTGCAATCTCGATGGGCCACTGTGGGATTCAATTATTTTTCTTTCATGAATCTATCCGAGATCCCATTGCATCTGTGGAGAGAGAAGCGGCCGTTCCCGTGAAAGGTCTGCATCTGAAATGTGAACTATCTCTATTTGCAGAGATATGTTCCAGATCTGGTAGTGTCCCTTTTTGCACAAATACCGCCAGATCAGGAACGCATTTCCAGTTTCCGCTGTACAAGCCGAAGCATCAAGCTGGTTTAGTTGGTTAAGGCGCTTGTATGATAAGATCCTGAGTTCAAATCCCAGCAGAGCTTTGACTTCTTTTAGGCGGTATTTGTAAGTCACAGTACACCTTTCTTGCTCGCCAATGTTGTCCTTCCCTTTACAGTGGATGATCTACAAAGATGAAACAAAAACATATTTCGAGATCCCCACAAATATCTCTAATATTTATTTACACGATCCAGGTATTTTCATAATATTGCAGTAAAACACTTTTAATCTACAATAAACCCAATGCTGTCAGTTCTTCAAACACAGCTTTCCATTTTTTTTCTCAGGGAATTTCTAACACAGTCCAATGACCTTAGAATCATACAATCCTAACAGTGCTGAAGGAGACCATTCTGCCCATCGAGTCTGTACCGACTCCCCGACAGAGAATCGCACACAGGATCTATCCCCACGGCGCCACACATCCACCCCACTAATCTGCCCATACAAACACCTTGGGAACCAAGGGAAAACTATCATGGCCAAACAACCCAAGCTGCTCATCTTTAGGCTGGGGAAGGTAACCGGAGCACCTGGTTTCCAGAGAAACTTGCCTGGATAAATGCAGCTTGAACAACACTACAGAGGTTTGGCACCATCCAGGACAAAGCAGCCCACTTCATTTGCTTCGCATGAATAAAAAATCACTCCCTCCACTACCGACACACAAGGCAGCAGTGTGCACCATCTGTGCTCAAGGTGCATTGCAGCAACACAGCAAGGCTCCTTTGCCAGCACCTTCCAAACCTACGACAACTACAGCCTGGAAGGATAAGCGCAGCAGACACAACAGGTTAACACCACCACGTTGCAGGGCATTGATATCTATTCATTGATTGTAGTTATTTATAAGTTGTTGTTGTTGTTGTTGCCTGTATGCGTTCTTTAACATCGTTCTCTTCCAAAAGAAGCGAAATATCTAACTGAAAATGCATGTTACTATTTTTAACGCAATCAGCGAACGTTGTGTCAAATCTTATGAAAGCCACTAGGGTTTGCATTTTCTTCCCAAGTCAGTGGTTTCCCTGAAAGCCGAGTAAACGGAAACAGCATGGAGAGATGGCAGAGCAGGAAATGTCGGTGCCAAAGCTGAATCACATCAATGAAGCAGCAAACGGTTTGCGAACAATCTGATCCAAAATTCGACTCTGGTGGGATTTAAACCCATAACCTCTGAGTAGTTAACGTACCATTATTTAGAAGTCTTACGCGCTATCCTTCGCATCACAGAGCCACATGGCGCATGTTGGAAGTTTATTTTACAGGTCCATATATGGATTCTTGGCAATGCAGAAACTCTGGTAAGTTCAACAATCTCATCGTTAAAACATCGGGAACAGTTAAGAGGAACTTCACTGATTGCAAGTCATGTTGGGACATCTCATGTCTGTTAAAACAGCTGTGGAAATACAGATCTTTGTGCCCTTTATACAGGAAATCTGTCCATCACAGAATGATCCTCCCTATCTCTCTTCCTCATTCTCTTGTACAGCTTGGAGTCAGATCTCGCAGGCTTGATAGTCACGATACACATTCTACTCCATCTGTCACAGGGCGGATTAGAACATGTTCCCAATTGCAGTAAAACACCTGCACAGAACACAACGCAAAGCTGGAAGCTAGAAATCTGAAACAAACACAGAAAATGCTGAACATGCTCAGCAGGCGAGGCAAGACTTTTGATTCATGGAGATTTCTGTAAAACCAGCTCCTGAAGCACAGCACGGCTGCACAGTTTAAAGTTTCCTTTCATCCACAATGGATGCACCATTCTATTGTTTTCAACAACTCAAATTGATAATGTGCATTGTAATTCTAATCGCCATATCCTGAAAATCTCTTCAGGCAGTGCTGTCACCCTTTGATTTTAAATTTGTATATCCATTCTCTATCCTTTGAAGCGACTATTGAAACTGTATCCATCACCCGCTCAGTTCTTTGTCAATGAGAATGAAAATTGCAGATATGTTTGGATAACTTTCAGCGCTTCATTAAACTCGCCCGCTAAACATTGAAAGGTGACAGTGTTTAATCAAAGGATGGTTGTATTCATTCAGTTATTATTAATGGAGAATAGGAAAGTTGGAACATAATGCAATCTGGGCAATATAACTGAGCAGAGTGAAACACAATTGGGACTGGGCAGGATAAGCCGACCATGGGCAATTCTCAAAGTGAAGGTGCGACGTTGACTGAGCTGTCAGACGGAGCAGGGGTCGTTGCAGAGTAAAGGTACGTAGGAAAGTGGGAGTGCTAAATGTTTAACCATTGCTGCACAAGTGGACGGTGAAATGCAGACTTCAGGTTGGATATTTAATGTGTTCTGAGATGGGTGAATAGACTGTGGAATCTTGGCATGGTAAAAGTGCCATAGGGATTAGGAAGGCTAAAGGTGTACCCTTTATTTCATATCACCTCTCCTCGATCTTCGGACCCAAATGCATCACTTCACACTTCCTTACATTAATTAAATTGCATCTGTCACGTCTGTGCCCATTCCACCAGCCTGCCTATATCTTCTTGAAGATTATCAATATCCTTCTCACTAAAGGTCATAATATTTTCAAGTTTTGTACCACTGGCCAATTTTGAGATTGAAACCTGTGCAGCCAGATATAGGTCAGTAATATATCTCAAGAAAAGCAAGTTTCTCTCGATATACCATCCCCAATCGGAAATAGATAACAGTTTGTGTAATACATGCTTTACTAGGTTTGTACTAATAAGTAGACGGTTGCATAATGAAATTCTAACTATGCTATGTAACAATGATTCAAAATGCCACTTTGTTCAAAAGAAAATACATACCAGTGCTAATACTTTCACTTAAAACCTATAACCTTGCTGATTTATCGGTATTGAAATGATGAATGCCGAGGAAAGCAGCGTACTGGTAGATTTCGAATTGATATGGCCAACACATTCAGTATTTCGAAATTCCTCCGTCCCAATTCAATATAATGTGAACAATTCTTGTATGTTCTGTCCCTCTCTGATGCAGCACATTTCCACTCCATCTGACGAAGGAGCAGCGCTCCGAAAGCTAATGGTATTTGCTACCAAATAAACCTATTGGACTTTGACCTGGTGTTGTTAAAACTGTTACAAAAATCAGTCTACCAGAGTATGCTGACATCTACTGGCCGCAATACTGAACCGCAGCAGAGCGGAAAAAAAATCACATGAACTGTCGATGTTACAGAGACAGATCAAACAGGAATTAATGATTGGATGTCAGCATTAAATCCCACAGAAAATTCGATATTAATGTTCTTTCCCATGCAGTCAGTATAACTTGGAATGTGCTAATACCTGGAGCAGTTGAGCCGATTGGCATCGATGTACTAAAGAGAAATCTCGGGAATGGAGAATGAAGTTTAGAGATAAGCAGATGATATTACATTGAAGATTTTGAGTAGAGGATCGTGTGTAATCATGTACTAATTAGAACAAATTTCCCGGTTTCAATTAGGGATCTTCCGGGTCGAATGTGTACAGATTTGCAAAGTCTATCAGATAGATTCATTATGAATGTCACACACATATGTCGCACCAGAGACAGAGCGGTACAGAATGAGTCCAACACGCATACATCTAGAATCTCTGAGTGGATACGAACAAAGAAAGGGGGACCATTCGGTTTTTTGTCTGTGCGCTGGTCTATACAAGAACAACCAGGCACATCCCTTTCTCAGCCCTTGTCTCATAACCCTGCAAATACTTTCATTTCAGATGCTGATCCCATTCCCCTTTGACAACCCTGATTTGATGCTGCCTCTGCCACCCTCTCAGGCAGTGCATTCCTGGTCCTAAACATTCAGCACATTAAAATCTACCCTTCTCTCCTCTGGCAATGGGAACAATATTTTTTCATCTATTCTTCTTAGAATGCACCGACAAACCCACCACCTCCACCATCTCGAAAGATAGCGGCAGCAGATACATGAGAGCATCAGCGCTGCAAGCTCCCCACCAAGCCACTCACCGACCTGACTTGGAAATACGTCACGGCTCCTTCATTTTCTCACCAGCAAATCCTGAAAGACTGTTAAGCTAACAGCACTGTGACTAGACCGATATCTCAGCGACTGCAACAGTTCAGGAAAGCAGCAAACCATCACCTTCTTAAGGTCAGTTACGGATTGGCAACAACTGCTGACCTCGTCAGAGATACCCACCTCTCGAAATGAATAAAACAAATAAAAACTCGCAATTACAACCGGAAACGGACAGAGTCAGATCAAATCTCACTCACATGCATGTGTTGGATACATTTCGAATCCCCCAATCACATTCACTAACAGAGGGTAAAAGGCAGTCAAAATATGGCGATCGTTATCCAGTTGCAGTGGAACCAGAGTTTTTCAACAACAGAGAACATCTGAACACAACATGCAACATTTTAACATAATATGGAACATCATGTGACCAGATAATTAACTTTCTGCCGATCAGAAAACATCTTCACGGAGAATATTTTGACACAACAGGGAACACGTTTACAGAGCAGGGCACATATTAACAGAACATTAAAAACATACACAAGGTGGATCATATTTACACAGCCGGAAAGACATTTACACCATCAGGGAAGCATTTTTCACAACAGCAGAAAACACCTCTCAACAACAGAGCACAGTTGCACAGCACGAAATACATTCACAAACATGTATTTGCAACAGAAAATTCTTTTAAATATCAGTGATCGATTCTCCAATTCCGTGTCTTGCCAGTTTCCCAGCATCTTTGTCTGTCGTTAGATATATCCAGACAATCTCTATTACTGCTATTGTTTGCTTTTCTCTGTCTGTTGTATTCTCGGTGTGACGCAGTGGCTGAGCCTCCTGACACTGGTGCTCGTGTTAAAGGATACAGGGGCGAAAATCTGCCTGGCTAAATTGATAGGCAGCAGAGATCATTTTTACCGTAGCAGAGTGGCGCAGCGGAAGCGTGCTGGGCCCTTAACCCAGAGATTGATGGATCGAAACCATTCTCTGCTGCTCCCACTTGCACTGAAAATGAAACAACTTGACAACAAGCGCAAAACATTTGTGACTTCTCCGTGGAATATGCAGACAGGTATTTACATCGATTCTCCTTTCCCCCAAAACCCTCGATCTGCAGTAAATCACTTTTATATGCAACCAGAGTTCTAAACAAGTACAAGGAACATGTAAACACAATATGCAACAATTTACTGACAGAAACATCTTCACGGAGAATCTTCTTACACAACAGGGAACACGTTTGCAGAGCAGGATATATATTAATAGAACAGAAGAAAAAAAAAACATTTACAAAGCCGGAAACACATTTACAACAACTGGGAAGCATTTCACACAACAGCAGAAAACAACTCTGAACAAAAATTGAGACAGTTACATGGGTACGATTGGTCTGGAGGAATATGAGACAAACACGGGCAATTAGCAACAGCCCGTTGGTAAAAAACTGGGCGGCATGGACAAGTTGGGCCGATTGGCCTGTTTCCATGCTGGAAACCTCCATATCACAGAGCACAGCAGGAAGTATATTTACAAACAGTGAAACACTTTGCACAACAACAGTGAACATCTTTGAAGAGCAACGAGCACCGTTACACAGCAGGGAATATATTTACAAATATATTTACACTAGAAAACTCCGTTAAAACATCAGTGATCAATTCCGTAACTTGCCGGTTTCCCGGCACCTTTGTCTGTCGTTACACGTGGACAAACAGTTTATTTTGCTGTTCTTGTGCGTGTCTTTCTCTGTCCATTTTATTCTTGGTGTTCTGCAGTGGAATTGTCTGGCCAGACTGAGCCTCTTGATACTGGTGCTGGTGTTAAACAACAATGTAGAAGTCAATATCTGATCAGCTACATTGATAGGCAGCAGTTGGGGCTGCATTTATTGGAGCAGAGTGGCGCAGTGGAAGTGTACCCATAACTGAGAGATCGCTGGATCGAAACCACTCTCTGCTATTTCCTATGAACAACGATAACAAAACCAGTTGACTGCAATTCTGCAACATTTACGTGTAATATGTAGAGATTTGCATTGATTCCTCTTTTCTGCTATAAGCCTCAAACTGCAGTACATCAATTTGATGTGCACACAAACTGTAGATACTGTGAACATACACCAGGATATATTAGTGTCCGAGGTAATGTTGCACAGGGCACAATTTCAGAATTTGTCGATAACGTGAAACGTAGAAGAATTGTGAACTGTGAGGAGGATGGTGTAAAACTTCAAAAATGAAATGGACAAGTTACAGATTAAATTCAAAGCTGAGAATGGTGAAGTGATTCATTCTGGTCGGACGATTATAGAGAGACAATGAAAAATAAAAGGAAAACAGTTCCAAAGTATATAATCCATTTCATTAGTGAAGTTTCACAGTCCTACAAATCTAAATGAGGTGCAACATTGCAACTCTTAAAGAAAAGCAAATAATTACTGCGGATGCAGTCATCTGAAACGAAAAGAGAAAATGCTGGAAAATCTCTGCATGTCTGGCAGCATCTGTAAGGAGCCAAATGAGCTGATGTTTCGAGGGGTCATCTGGACTGGTTTACTGCTAACTGGTAACTTCTTTAAAGTCAATAATAATCCATTCAAAATATCAGCATATGTATTATACAATCATAATTACTCATTTGAATCAATTACTGCATCTCATATTGCTTCTTGTTAGCTCAAAAACGCATTTCGAAGTCATTTCACTGAATGCTGCTAATTTTATGTGTGCCTTAATGTCGACTGGTTTAAAAATCTTACCACCGCATCAGGGGTTCCACTTAGAGGCATTAAATGTTATGAGACGCCTGGACAGAATGGCTAGGGACAAACTGCTCCCACTCGTGGAATGAAGAAGAATGAGAGAGAACAGTTTGAACATCATGAGCAAAGGAAGGGATAAGAACAAGAGGAAAACATTTTTCACACAACGAATGCTTAATGTGTGGAATGCATTGCCGGGGAGTGTGGTGGATACAGATTCAATTAAAACGTTCTGAAGGGATTCGACTGTTGTCTGAAAAGGAAGAATGTGCAGGATTACAGGGAGAAGGCGGAAATAAAAACAGAAAATAATAGAAACCCCAGCAGGTCTGGCAGCATCTATGGAGAGAGAAACAAAGTGAATGCTTCGAGTCTGTATGACTCTTCTTCAGAGCGAAAGAGAGGTTGAAATGTGACGGATTTTTAAATGTTGAAGAGAATTCGGAGCACAATCGAGATTGTACATTCAAGCAATTAGAAAAGGAAATTGCACGTTTGTTTTTATTGTAAGTGGTTTGGAGAAGATGAAGAAAGGTGTCCTGCTGCGTCTGTACAGGAATTTATTGAGACCACATCTGCAAGACTGTTTACAGCTGTTGTCTCCACATTTGAGAAATGATAGAGTTGCATTGGAGGCGGTTCACTAGATTGCCACGGGGAATGAGGAGGTTATTCCGTGAGGAGAGGCTGAGTAAATTCGGCTGAGAGACACAGGAGCTCAGAACAATCTGTAGATGCTGACTGAATGCTTCCATGACTGTCCTCTGGGCAGACGAGTCGCAGGTAAAGTTCAAGTAAAGTAAAGCAAAGTAAAGTTTATTTATTAGTCACAAGTAAGGCTTGCATTGCCACTGCAATGAAGTTACTATGAAATTCTCCGAGTCACCACACTCTGTCACACTCTCTCTGTGTGATGCTCTCTCTGTGACTCTCTCTGACTCTCTCACACACACACAATCTCTCTCTCTGACTCGCAGCTTTTCACTCTCTCTCTCGTTGACAACTGCAGACGTTTTGGTTTTGTTTGACAGAGGCTGTGCAGGAGGCTCACCAGTTGCAGTGACTCCTGGGCCGGGCTAATGGGGCCCTACTGCTGGAGCAGCCCATCAGGATTGACACCCATCTGGGCATCGTCTCCTCACTCACCAATTGGACACAGCTCAGCTGTGCCAAACCACGCGGCAACTTCGGCCTCGCGGCCAAGAGAGGTTCACCCTCTGAACTGTCCCTGTCCCCAACTGAGACACAACACATCCCACAATAAACTCACCCAGCATTAACAACATGGCTCTCCTATTTACTGTCTGAGAGAGAGAGAGGGGAGTGCAGAGAGAGAGAGAGGGGCGGGGGGGGAGCAGAGAGAGGGGCATGCCGAGCGAGAGGGGGGAATGCAGAAAAAGGAGGCATAGAGAGAAATAGGGGGCATAGAGAGAGACAGTGGGACATGCAGAGAGAGGCCGGCAGAGAGGGAGGCAAAGAGGGGGCAGAGAGAGAGGGGGGGGGGGGGCTGCGAGAGAGAGGGGGCAGAGAGAGAGGGGGACAGAGAGAGCGATGGGGCAGAAAGAGAAAGAGGGAAACAGAGATAAGGATGCAGAAAGTGAGAGGGAGCAGAGAGAGAGAGAGAGAGCGGGGGCAGAGAGACAGAAAGGGGCAGAGAGTTAGAGAGTGAGGCAGGGAGAGAGACAGGGACTGTGAGTTTCTTCAGCAAACTGACAAAGGAAGGGATAAGGTTTAGGAGATGTTGGAAGGCTTGCGTAGACAAGTCTCCAGGTCTGGATGATTGTGTCCCAAGATGCTGTGGGAGGCAAGGGAGTAGATTGCAGAGTCTCTGACGCAAAGTTTTAATTCCTGTCTGACCACGGGGGAGCTGCCAAAGAACTGGAGAACAGGAAATGCACACACATACTCTCTCTCTCACACACACACACACATGCTCTCAAACACATACTGTGGCACAATGGTTAACACTGCTGCCCCACAGCACCAGAGGGCCTGGTTCAATTCCAACCTTGGGTCACTATCTGTGTGGAGTTTGGACGTTCTCCAGTGGGTGCCCTCCGGGTGCTCCAGTTTCCTCCCACACTCAAAATCTGTGCAGGTGAGGTGGATTGACCATGCTAAATTGTCCCAAACTGTCCATAGGCGTGTAGGTTAAGGAGATTAGAGTGGTAAGTAGATGGGTTTATGGGGATAGGGCCTGGGTGGGATTCTGGGTGCAGACTGAATTGGTTGCATGGCCTCCTTCTGCACTGTGGTGATTCTGCACACACTCAGAAACACACGTACTCTCCGAGACAGCGAGAGGGAGTGGAGCAGCGACATCGGCGGTGGGAAGGGAGACTGACGGAGCGAGAGGGTGAGACAGCGACACCGGCGGTGGGAGGAGAGAGTGAGAGAGCGAGAGGGAAAGCTGCAGCGACACCAGCGGTGGGAGGAGAGTGTAACGGAGCGAGAGGCAGAGAGGCAGCGACACCAGCGGCGGGAGGAGAGAGTGAGGGAGCGAGAGGGAAAGCTGCAGCGACCCCAGTGGCGGGAGGAGAGAGTGACAGATCGAGAGGGAGAGACTGCGGCTTCTGCCCTGGGAGGCGAGAGTGACAGAGCGAGAGAGGGAGAGACAGCGACACTAGTGGTGGGAGGTGAGAGTGACATCTTGTTTTAAAGGTATAAGCCAATCAAACATCCAATTCCTTCTCTCTGGCTCTCCGATTGCTTCAAAGTGGGATTGACATGAGAGGTGACCAATCCGAGCCTGACTTTAGCTGTAGCCTCACAAACCGCTCACAATGATTATTAATAGAGATTAAGCTGACGGAATCTGTATTTGACTTACAAAATTTATTTTGTTTCAACAGACAAATATTTGTCGGAATCAGAATAAATGTGACGCTTCCTCCAGAAGGTGCAGGGAAGAGTGTCGCCTGCTCTTTCTTAAACACAGTCCGTGCATTGTCACTGACAGAGTTCAGACACACAGACGGCTCATCAGTTCCACAGTCTCAGACAGCCGAAATAGTTCCAAAGTCGACAATTTTCAATCCATCAATCAAACAGAGCAGGAGAGACAGATGTTGGGGCCATTTCACCCCCAAATCAGTGCCATTGACGGGGCATTCATACATCCCACTCCAGATTCTCACCCACTATCAGATAATCACAGTGTCAATCCCACAATAGAACAGACTTAGAGACTGAAAGATGAGAGAATAATTCTCAAAAACAAGTTCAGTGTCAGGAGCTGAAAAATACAGACTGTCTGCTGCACTCACTCACAGGAGCTGAGTCTGAGTGATAGGGAATAAATCTGTCGCATCAGTTGTCACTGAGGGATTTAGAGAGACCTCAAAGACACACACAGAGAGAAGCATACTAATCGAAGTTAAGAGTGTGAGACTTGACTGAAAAGTATCAAATGAAACCGATAATTTCAAACAGCATCATAGACTTACACAGAGAATTAATTCCACTGACAGGTACAGAGTGAACTTTGAGTTCCGCAAACAGCAGAAGGGCACTTAAAATTGCATCTGACCGATAAATTTATATCATTGCCACACTCGGAATTACCCCCAGTCAAATTCAGACACAGAATTGTACCAGAGACAGAAACATTTGAAATGATTCCCACAATGACTGCGTCCTGGGCAGCCCCTACATAAACGGATGCAGAGAACCATGAGGACAAAACCCACCATGTACACTAGCAGGCAGCTCATTCCTCCACAATGTAATTCTGCAACGAGGCTGCACTGACCAAACAATCTCGATTGTGCTCAGAATTACACCGGCAATGTGACGAGCAGAACAGAGCATAAAAAATAAACATGTCCCATTTCAGACGGAGATGAGAAGGAATCTCTGCTCAGTACTTTTGTTGTGTTCATTCATGGGATTTGGGCATCACTGGCTCGGGCAGAATGTATTGCCCATCCATAATTGCCCTGGGAAAGGTGGTGCTGTGCTGTTTGCCTCAGCTGCTGCAGTCAGTAGGTACATGCACAGTGCTTTCGGGAGGGAGGGGGAAAGTGTGAGGGGCAGGGTCAGAGAATAATAGAATCCCAATAGTGCAGAAGGAGGCCCTTCGGCCCAGCGAGTCTGCACCGACTACAGTCCCATCCAGGCTCTATCCCCACAACCCCACATACTTACCCTGCCAATCCCCCTGACATGAGGGTCAATTTAGCACTCCATCCGGATCTCGGATATATTCATGAAAGAAAAATAATTGAATCCCTCCAGTGGCCAATCGACACTGCACCGAGTTCCCTGTAAACATTTCAAATCTGCCTTTACCGACATTGAACAAACAGATCAGCGGGAATCGCACACAACACTCAGTGAACATCGTCAGCTTAACATTGAGCGGTTTATAGTGAGCTGGTTCCACTTACTGTATTCAAACACATACATCTGGTATAAGAAGTAGCCGTGTTCAGGATGTGATTCACAAACACTGTTTCTGCTCTGATATCAGATGCGTTCCTACTGGGACACGAGGTGTTTTTCTTTAGAATTAAAATTATAAGGGACGTGCCTGTCACTGACCCAGGAAGCATTTATTGTCCAAAATTAATTATCTTTGAGAATTTGACGGTGAATTCATTCTTGAATCACTGCACTTTATGTACACACACAGTTTTGTTATGGAGGGAGCTCCAGGATTGTAAACCAGCCACAGAAACGGCGAGAGATGATCAGGTCTGGATAGTGTGTGTCTCGGAGTGGAGTTTGCAGGATGTCGTTGTTTCTCTGCATCTGTTGCCCTTATGCTTCCAGGTGAGTGATTTCATGGGTTTGAATGGTGCCTGGTGCACCAAAAAGAATCGAAGTCAGGAGTGGGATTTGAACCCACATCTCCAGAGAAGACTGCGACCTGAACCCAGCGGCTTGATCTTCATGACATTTGAATCGCGATGACTTTTTGCATTTTTCAACCCCAGCCAGATGCCTGTCTCTGAGTCCCATCCTTCCCCAAACCGCCGGTGGGTGAAGCGCTTCTCAGTGCTGCATTGTTCTGTTTGCTCAAATCAACAAAGACCCAATTCCAGCCCGACCTGTTCCTTACACGAAGATGTTGAGTTTGTAAGATCTGAGCAACGTGAAGTATCCAATTGGAGAGTTACATTGACACGACAGCAATATCTCTCCACAGCTGCTTTCGGAGCTGCTGACTATTTCCACAATTTCCTCTTTCTGATTTTGTGCTTTCAGGATAGGATCTCATTTACTGACAACACAAAATTGTCTCTCGTGCACAGCACCAGACACAGCTTTTCTGTGATCTTCTCGCAGACAAGTTCACTCTTCACTTTCCTACACACATACTTTAACTCTCAGCACCTTATAGCATTGCCTTCAACTCTTAGCCCACCCTCCATCCGCCCACCAGGCTCTCAGTGGTATAATTATTTCTTAGGAATTCACAAGGGCAAGGGGATCATAGCGTCAGTGTATGAATACAAGGGGTTTATTCACAGTCACAGGATAAAAATGTGTGAATCTCTATCACACACACATCCCACAAACGCACGCACACACACACACACACATACACACACACACACACACACACACACATGCACATGCAACCTCTCACAGACCAGCATTCACACATCTCCTGCCACGGCAGATGGCGAAATTCGAAATCAATAAATATATCTGGAATTAATGACCTCGAATCGATTTTCGTCAAAAAAACAGTTGCAACACTAATGTTCTTCAGGGAAGAAATTCTTACCTGGCCTGAGTTACATGTAACTCCCGGCCAACAGCAACGTGGCTCCCCCCGTTGGTAGCCTACCAAGCCACTCAATGCGGAAGAAATTTGGAGGCCTTGTGCTATTATTGCTGAAATCTGAAACTTAGCTATTATTCTGGGGGCCCTGATTCGAATCCCACCAAGGCAGCTTGTGGAATTCGAATTCAATTAAAAATAAAATCTGGGATTAAGAATCTCCTGATGACCATGAAACCTTTGTCGATTGCCGTCCGAATCTATCTGGTCCGCCAGGAACCGAAATCTGCCGTTTTTCCCGGTCTGGTCCACATCTGACTCCAGAGCCACAGCAATTTGGTTGACTCTCAATTTCCCGCGGACAACTAGAGTTGGTCAATAAATGCTGGTCAGCCGCATTTCACGTCCCATGAAATAATGAGAAAAAATTTGCTGGCCCAGCCAGAGTCGCTGAAAAAAATACATCGGAGATTCAGAATGAGGAGATCCATCAACTCGTTTACAATCCCAGAGATTGCAAATGCAGAATGAATTTCAAACTAATTTACAGTTCCGGGAGCTGACTGCCAGAACAAATCATTTGTACACGCACAGTTCCTCCGATAGAATCGGAAATATCCCAATTCTCAGACAGCAGCAGAAAATGCAAAACACAGCCTGAACCTGATACGGACATAAAGATAAAGTCACCATAATCCCATCTGACAATCGGCTCTTCCCCATGTCAACAGGCAGATCTTACTGGTGTTGATTTAGCCTCAGGATTGCCACACCTCAGGCTGAGATTATCTGATGTGCTATCTAATAGCACATCTGTATTTTCTTTGCAGTAAATTTGTATTAACTTCTTGCTTTCGGTTATAAAGCCGAGGATACTGTGTCTTTTATTAAAGGCTCTTATTATCGTCAATGATTTATACACATGTTCACCCATTTCCCGCTGTTGCTGTACACATTTTTGGAATGATATCCTTGATTTTATATTGTCCCTTTGTGTTCTTCCCTCCAAAGTGAATCAAATCATTCTTTATCTGCCACATGACCTCCCATTCCACCAACCTGCCTGTGTCCTGTCAGAGTTCTACTGGAATTTCTGTATCTCTTTTCACAACCACAGGTCGTTCCAAACTATTTTAATGCCGGTAAAGTATTTTTGAAATGCAGTCACTGTCCAATTGCTGAACTTTTGACCTATCTGTACGACGAAGTCAGAAATTCCCGTTTGGGAATGGGGAATGAATGCTGCAGCTATGTCTCTGCGGCGCTAAGATTGACATGTTGGACTGCTAGTCATTGTCTTGTGAGATGTTCAAAGGTTATGGGTCCGTACCTTATCGCAGTCAAGTTTTCGGGTAAAATTTGAAGAAATAAGGAACTGCTGTGTCAGTGTTCTCAGAGAAATGAAACTGCCGCCTCGAACTTCATAGAATCCCCACAGTGTGGAAGGAGAACACTCGGCCCCACGTGCCAGCACCGAGAACAATCCCACCCAGGCCGTATCCCGGTAACCTCACATATTTACCGTGCTAATCCACCTGACACTACGTGCCAATTTAGCATGGCCAATCCAGCTAATATAGCAGTAATTTGCATGGCTGACGATTCTGGAAAGAGAACGTCTGCCACTATTGCCGGAAATGAAGCTGGTGCCTGCTTTGGAGCTTCTGAAACCACATGTGTTCATGGTGACAAAATCCTGCCCAAAGCTGGTACCCTGATCTCAATTGATTGCCAGATCGAGTTTCTCATAGGCTTAGAATTATGGGAATATGGAATTGTGCTGGACGACTCATCTCTCAAGCCCCTGTGTCCATATTTCATCTTGGTCCCGTGAACTTCAAAACACTAAACGAACCAACAGTTCACCCTCAATAAGGAGGCAAAGCAAATACACCACCGATGAGGTTGGGATTGTGCAGAAGACAATGGGTTAGCAGTCCATCGTTTTAACCACTCGGCCACCTCGTCACATGCACCAACCGCCATCTTTTGTGATTTTAACACCCGTTAAAAAAACAAATTTCTCCAATAGGATAATGCTGTGTTTCTGCAATCTCGTTAATCTCTGTTGATCGCTGTTACTCTTCCTTTCGATGTAAATCCACAGAAAGTAAAGAGAAAGACAGTTCCCCTCTCTGGTCCCTGTTTGATTTTGAATTCACTGAATATAACCCAGATGTAAAAGACAGTAAGTATCGTGAGGTTTTGGCGGAACGGTAGAGCGTCTGACTCCAAGATCAAAAGGTTGTGTGTTCAAGTCATATTAGACTCACGGAGCTTTTCTGTGTCGGGCTTTGGATTTTGTATCTGGTGAAAGTTGGTTGTTTCCGATTGTTCCTGAAATGACAAGTTTCGAAACTAAGTCGGAAAAGATATATCAGGGATGGTTCCGGTTCGCGTGCCCAGTGTTTTCTTTTGGCTTTTTTTATATCTGAACGATGTGTCAGGGATGTGATTCGTCCATTGTTTGTAAATTTCAAGCAAGATCCACAGGCCCAGATGTTTCTCGGGGCATCAAAGGGGGGAGCTGACTGGTGGTGATTTCACTGGAGGATTCACACCTCAGGCGAGGAGCAAGCCTGAGAAGGTGGGGCCTTCATGAACGTCCTTAAAAAATGCAGGGGTTGATCCCTAGCGTTTGGTTTCATAAGCTGTCCAGTCAACTGAGCTAAACTTGCACAAATACGTTCACGGTAATGGAGATCAAGATGATGAAGCAAATGAACTGTCTGTAAGATACAGATATCCCATTGGGCAGCAGCCGGAAGTTTCGATTTGATGTGAGTGAGAATATGACAGCAAGAGGATGGTTTCGATCCATCGACCGCTTCGCTAAGGACCTAACACGCTTCCGCTGCGCCACCCAGCGCCGGGGGGTCAGCTTTTCCTCCCTACCTCTGTTGTGGGGAAGCCAGGAAACGATTCACTGTCTCTTTTTATTTCAAGCAAGACCTACGTGTTGGGAAACTCACCCTGGCTGGACAATAACACGTAACATCACGCCGACTCTAACAGACAGAGAAAGACACACAGAAAAGCAGTAAGAGACTATCAGGACACACACACAATGACAGACAGAAAAGGTGCCGAGCAAACCATCAAGATACTGAGGTGGAAAAAACTGATTATTTGTGAAAAGATGTTTTCTATTACGCAAATACAGGCCCTGTTTTGAAATGTATTTACTGCTGTGTAACTGTGCTCTCTGCGGTGTAATGTTCTCTCTGTTGTGGAACTGGGACTCTGCCGTTAAGAGATCTTCACTGTGATTGTGTCAAATTCTTCCCTGTTGTGTTAATGTGTTCCCCGTTTTGTAAATATGATCCGTCTTGAGTGGAAGTTTTCTCTGCTCTGTAACGATGTTTTCTGTTGTGTCAAATGTTCTCTGTTGTTCTGTGAAGATGATTTCTGTGGGAAAACATTCGACGGGAATTTCAATGGCGCCGTTTTTGAAACTAGCTTAAAATTGCAGACTTATTTCGGCCGAATGGGATACTCCTGTTTCTATTTTATATCCATGTTTCTATGTATTAAATCAGTGAATTTAAATTCATCAGCTGCCGTGGTGGGATTTACTTCGTGTCCCCGTAGATTTGTGCGGTCCTCTGGATTACCAGCCCAGTGACATAACCTTTCATCCCTGAAAACAGAAACAGTTCATTCAGCTAATTGTTACACCTCTTCCGAAGGAGATTATAATTCCCACCACAGAATTTCAATCAACCAATTGAATAAAAAAAATGCTCTACATAGGAACACCAATAATATATCCCGACCAAACAGATATTGCGGAATTGTTGGAGGAGAAATACCGACATCTCTGAGAACTAAATTTACAAAATAACAAGGAAATGCATTCTGAGAACGAGCCCAGCAATGCTTGGAGGAAAAGGTGTGTTTCAGCTGACGGGAAAGAACTCTGTTCCCTGGGAGTTCCACCAGATTCCTGACACAAGCGACCGCGATTGGACTCGAACCTGCAAACCATCACGAGAAAAATCGAAGTGAGACGCCTGATCCATCAGGGCACGTGGTCAACGCATCGACTGCGAACCTGATGTTAGCACAATGTCAATCAATATTGTGATTATATATGTTTTTTTGTTCTTTTCTTAGATCGCCCAGTTATTCCTAGATCCTCGAAAATACAAGGATAAGCTCCAGCTCCCGTGGATAATGTTTTTCGATGTGGAAAAAGCCGTTTGATCTGTGAGTTGTTAAGATACAGGGAGCGTAAGGGATGGAGTATTAATGTATGATTCTAAGAGCAGGAAGATTCAGTTGGAGCTGGACAATACTTTGCTGAGGTCACAGCTGGAGGACTGTGTGCATTTCTGGTCACATCGCTATAATAAGGACGTGATTGCACTGGAGAGCGTGCAGAGTCTATTCACCAGGATGTTTCCTGTTTGGAGAATATGAGCTACAAAGAGACATTGGATAGGCTCGGGTTGTTTACTTTAGAGCAGATACGGCTGCGGGAAGACCTGACTGAGGTGTATAAGATTATGAGGCGTATCGACAGGGTGGATAGGAACCAATTATTCATCTTACTTGCAGGCTCGACAACAAGGGAACAGAATATTAATGTGAGGGTCAGGAAATATGAAGCAGATTTGAGGGAACAATATTTTTTCATCCAGAGGACGGTGGGAGCCTGGATTGTACTGCCTGGAAAGATGGTAGAGGCCAGAAACATCAAAACTGCCATTTCCTTCTGTATCTTTGAATGCCGATCACCCCAGTCGCAGTGTCTAATTCAGTGCAGAAAACCTCTCTGAAACCTAATTGTGTTCATTACTTCTGGACTGGAATGCCGAACAACATCAAAAAGATTCACTTCCTGCTCAGTAAAACACCTCAGTAAGAATATAATCAATTCAAAACCAAACTCCAACCCCCGCCCCTCCTGCGCTCCCCTCCCCCCCGCCCCCCCGCCCCCGCCGATTGGTTTATTGAGATTGGTTTGCAGTCCGTTACGTGGGAAAACATTCTTTAAAACTTTTCCACATTTTCTCCACGTGTGCAGTTTTGAGAAAGACGCCGCAATGCGTTGCAGGTTCCAAAACCTAATCTCAAAATAGGGAAACCCCGTGTCTGAAACGTAACATTTGTTTTCAAATAAACAATCGGCAGTTGGGACCAAAACTGGCAACAGGTCAGTGCTCGTCCCGGATTTGAATCCGGGACCTCTCGCACACTCATTCTCTGTGGAGAAATGGCTTAAAGTTGATTTTAATTTATTAGTCATAAGAAGGACTTAAATTATCACTGCAATGAAGTTACTGTGAAATTCCACCAGTCGCCACACTCCGGCGCCTTTCCGGGTCAATGCACCTAACCAACACGTCCTTCAGACCTCTTTTTAGGTCAAACCAAGTAAACAAACTCAAATTAAATCAGGACAAAGTAAAAGGGGCAGCTCCCCAAAAAGGAGGGGGAACAGCCCGAACAGAAATCAAAATGCAAAGGAAACTTAAAAACATCAAATTAAAACGTGATTATTAGGGTCAATAATGCACCCCAACCCCTGCGGTGCCCAGCGGGCGCGGAAAGCGTCAACCTCGCCCGTGGACACCGCATGCTCCCTCTCCAGGGACACCTGGCCGCGAACGTAACACGTCCTTCAGACTGTGGCAGGAAATGTAAGCAGACACGGGGAGAACGTGCGAAATCCACACAGAGAGTGACCTAAGCACGGGAATCAAACCCGGGTCCCTGGCGTTGTGAGGCAGCAGTGCGAACCACTGTGCTACCATACGGCTGCAGGTGGGAATTGAATGTCCCGGCGGATTCAACGTTTAGGAAGGACAGATATAAAGGAAAAAAGTGGTGGAGTGTCACTCCTGGTTAAAGAGGAAATTAACACAATAGTGAGAAAGGATATTAGCTCTGGCAACGTGGAGTGTGTATGCATAGAGTTGAGAAATACCAAGGGGCAAAAAGCATGCGTGAGTGTCATATATACACTCCCAAACTGCAGTGGTGATAATGGGAATGACATTTAACACGAAATTAGAGATGCATGTGATAAGGGGATATCGGTGTTCATGGGTGATTCTAATCTGCAACTGGATTGCACAAGTCAAATGAGCCGCAGTGGAAAAGATGAAGAATTCCTGGAGCACATACTGGATGGTTTTCTTGAAACCTATGTCGAGGAATCAACGAGAGAGCAAGTCATCTCAGACTGAGTACTGTGTAATGAGAAGGGAATAATTGTCAATCTAGCTGGACAAGACCCTTGGGGATGAGTAACCCCGTGACTTCTTACTGTGCTTACCCCAGTCCAACGCCGGCATCTCCACATGATGTGTGACCATAACAGGATAGCATTTTTTATCAAGATGGAGAGTGAAGTTGTTGGTTCGGAGACTATGGTGTTGAATCATAATAAAGGACACTATGAGGATATGAGGCTTGAGTTGGCCTTGATAGATTGGGGAGAGTTAATTGAAAGGAAGACAATGACAAACATTCAAGGAACACATGGGGGAACTGCAGCAACTGATTGATCATGTCCGGCACAAAAGCAAAATGGCGAAGAGGGCCAATCCATGTCCTACAAAGGAAATTAGAGACAGTATCCAATCCAAAGAAGAAGCATACAGATTGGCCAAGAAAAAAAAGTAGGTCTGAGGATTGGGAGCAGTTTAGAATGCAGCAAAGAAGGACCAAGGGATTGATTAAAAAGGGGAAAATACAGTACGAAAGTAAGCTTGCAGGAAACATAAAGACTGACGCTTAGAGTTTCTATAGATGCGTGAGGAGAAAGAGGTTGGTGAAGACAAATGTAGATCCTCTGCAGACAGAAATGGGGATTGTATAATTGGGGGAAAAGAAATGGCCGAGCAACTGAATGCATACTTTGGTTCTGACTTCACAAAAGAAGACATGAATCAAATGCCAGGAATGTTGGAGAATGCCAGATTTAGTGAGAGGGATGAACTGAGGGAGATTAATATCAGTAGATAAATGGTGCTGGGAAAATTGGAGGGATTAAAAGCGGATAAATCCCCAGGGCCTCATAATCTACATCCCAGAGTACTTAAAGAAGTGGCTCTCCAAATAATGGATGCATTGGTGGTCAACTTCCAGGATTCTATAGATTCTGGAACAGTCCCTCATGATTGGAGGGAAGCGAATGTCATTCCAATATTCAAAAAGGGAGGTAGAGAGAAAACAGGGAATTATGGAACAGGAAGCTTAACATCGAAATGTCGGAAAAATTTTGGAAACCATTATCAAGGGCTTTATAGCAGAGCATTTAGAAAGCAGCGGCAGGATCAGACAGAGTCAGCATGAAGTTATGAATGGGAAATCATGCTTGACAAATCTGCTGACATTCTTTGAAGACGTAACTAATAGAGTTGACAAAGGGGAACCAGTTGATGTGGTATATTTGGACTTTCAGTAAGCGTTTGACAAAGTCCTGCACGAGAGATTATCGTGCAAGATTAAAGCACATGGGACTGGGGGAAGTATAGAGCATAGAAAAAATACAGCACAAAGAGGCCCTTCGGCCCACAAGTTGCGCCGGTCATGTCCCGACCTACCTCGGCTTGTATATAGGCTTACCTATAACCCTCAATGCTATTAAGTTCCATGTACTGATCCAGAAGTCTCTTAAAAGACCCTATCCAGTTTGCCTCCACCACGACTGACGGCAGCCGATTCCACTCACCCACCACCCTCTGAGTCAAAAACTTACCCCTGACAGTGCGGGACCCCTGGCAGTAATCCTGACGGGGCGGCACGGCAGGAAAGTGGTTAGCACTGCTGTCTCACAGCTCCAGGGACCTGGATTCGATTCCTGGCTCGGGACACTGTCTGTGTGGAGTTTGCACATTCTCCTCGTGTCTGCGTGGGTTTCCTCCGGGTGCTCCGGTTTCCTCCCACAGTCCAAAGATGTGCGGGTTAGGTTGATGGGCCATGCTAAAAGTGCCCCTTAGTATCCTGAGATGCGTTGGTGAGAGGGATCAGCGGGTAAAATATGTAGGGGTTTGGGGGCAGGGCCGAGGTGGGATTGTGGTTCATAGAGAAATCATAGAAATCATAGAAACCCTACAGTGCAGAAGGAGGCCATTCGGCCCATCGACTCTGCACCGACCACAATCCCACCCAGGCCCTACCCCCACATATTTTACCCGCTAATCCCTCTAACCTACACATCCCAGGACTCTAAGGGGCAATTTTTTTTTAACCTGGCCAATCAACCTAACCTGCACATTTTTGGACTGTGGGAGGAAACCGGAGCACCCGGAGGAAACCCACGCAGACACGAGAAGAATGTGCAAACTCCACACAGACAGTGACCCGAGCCGGGAATCGAACCCGGGACCCTGGAGATGTGAAGCAGCAGTGCAGACTCGATGGGCCGAATGGCCTCTTTCTGCACTGTAGGGTTCTTTGATCTGTGATCTCTTCTGTACCTACTCCCCAGCACCTTAAACCTGTGTCCTCTCGTAGCAGCCATTTCGGCCCTGGGAAAAAAACCTCCGAGAATCCCCCTGATCTATACATCTCAACATCTTGTCCACCTCTATCAGGTTACCTCTCATCCTTCGTCTCTCCAAGGGGAAAAGACCGAGCTCCCTAAACCTGTCCTCAGAAGGCATGCCAACCAATCCAGGCAACATCCTTGTAAATCTTCTCTGCACCCTTTCAATAATTTCCACATCCCTCCTGTAATGAGGCGACCAGAACTGAGCACGGTACTCTAAGTGGGGCCTGACGAGTGTCTCATAAAGCTGGATCATTATCTCCCGACTGCTAAACTCAATCCCTCGATTGATGAAGGCCAGCACACCATACGCCTTCATAACCACCTCCTCTACCTGCGAGGCCGATTTAAGAGTCCTATGGACACGGACCACAAGGTCCTTCTGATCCTCTACACTGCTAAGAATCTTACCCTTAATATCATATTCCTTCATCCCATTTGACCAGCCAAAATGGACCACTACATATTTATCCGGGTTGAAGTCCATCTGCCACTTCTCTGCCCAGTCTTGCATCCTATCTATGTCACGCTGCAGCTTCTGACATCCCTCCAAACCATCCACAACATCGCCAACCTTCGTGTCGTCGGCAAATTTACCAATCCATCCCTCCACTTCCTCATCCAGGTCATTTATGAAAATGACAAACATCAAGGGTCCCAGAACAGAGCCCTGGGGCACTCCATTCAGAAAAAGACCCATCTACAATCACTCTCTGCCTTCTGCAGGCAAGCCAGTTCTGGATCCACAAGGCAACAGCCCCTAGGATCGCATCCCCTCTCACTTTCTCGAGAAATCTTGCATGGGGGACCTTATCGAACGCTTTGCTGAAGTCCATGTAAACCACTTCTACTGCTTTTCCTTCGTCAATGTGTTTAGTCACATTTTCAAAGTATTCCACCAGGCTCGTAAGGCACGATTTACCTTTGACAAAGCCGTGCTGACTACTTTTGAGCATACTAAACTTCTCTAAATGTTCATTAATCCTGTCTCTCAGGATCTTCTCCATCAACTTACCAACCACTGAGATTAGACTCACCGGTCTGTAATTTCCTGGGCTATCCCTATTCCCTTTCTTGAATGGAGGAACCACATCCGCAATGCTCCAATCCTCCGGAACCTCTCCCATCTCCATCGGCGACACAAAGGTCATCGCTCGAGGCTCTGCAATCTCTTCCCTCGCCTCCCACTGTGCCCTGGGATACATCCCATCCGCTCCCGGCGACTGATCTATCTTGATGCTACTCAAAATTTCCAACACATGCTCTTTCTTAATTTCCACATTCTCAATCTTTTCAGTCCACCGCAATTCTGTAGTACAACCACCCAGGTCTTTTACCACCGTAAATACCGAGGTAAAGTATTCATTAAGCACCTCTGCTATTTCTTCTGGTTCTGTACATACTTTCTCACCTTCACATTTTATAGGTCCTATTTCTTCACATCTCATCCATTTCCTCTTCACATATTTATAGAACGCCTTAGGGTTCTCCTTAATCTTACCTGCCAAGGCCTTCTCGTGACCCCTGCTGGCTCTCCTAATTTCTTTCTTAAGTCCGTTCCTACAAGCCGGACACTCATCTAGATCCCTATCGTCGCTGAGCTCTCTGAACCTTTTGGACGCTTTCCTTTTCTTTTTGACTAGGTTCAGCGCAGCTTTCATGCACCACGGTTCCCGTAACCGACCAAAGCCTCCCTGTCTCATCGGAACGTTGTCATGCTGAAATCCAGACAAACATTCCTTTTAAATCTGCCACCTTACTTAGGTACTTTTCCTCGAGAATATCTCCTTCCAATTTACGTCTCTAATTTCCTGCCTGATGGCTTCATACTTCCCCTTACTCCAGATAAACACTTTCCTTGCTTGCCTGATCTTATTTCTTTCTAATGTTAGCGTAAGGGAGATAGAGTTATGATCACTGTCCCCAAGATGCTCCCCCACTGAGAGATCGACACCTGTCCAGGCTCATTAGCCAGTACCAGATCGAGTACAGCCTCTCCTCTCGTAGGCTTATCCACATGCTGTGTCAGCAAACCCTCCTGAACACACCTAACAAACTCCTTCCCATCCAAACCCCTTACCTTCGGGATATTCCAATCGATGTTTGGGAAATTAAAGTCTCCCATCACGACAACCCTGTTATCACTACATCTCTCCAGGATCTGTTTCCCTATCTGCTCCTCAACATCCCTGTTACTATTGGGCGGCCTGTAGAAAACACTCAGCAAAGTTATCGACCCCTTCCCGCTCCGGACTTCCACCCACAGAGACTCCATAGGCAATCCCTCCACGGCTTGCACCTTCTCTACAGCTGTGACACTATCCCTGATCGGCAGTGCCGCTCCCCACCCCCCTCTTTTCCTTCCCTCTTGTCCTTTCTGAAACATCTGAAACCTGGCACCTGAAGTATCCAGTCCTATCCCTGTCCCCAAGTTTCCGTAATTGCCGCCACATCACACTTCCAAGCACCAATCCACACTCTCAGCTCATCCACTTTATTCACTACACTCCTGGCGATAAAATAGACACATCTCAAATCTTCGGTCTGAGCTCTCCCCTTCTCCATCACCCGTCTATTCTCCCTCTTACAATGTTTACAATCCTTCTCTATTTGTGGTCTAACCTCCTCGCTCTCAGTCACCTCATCACGATTCCCTGCCCCCAACCTTTCTAGTTTAAAGTCTCCCCAGTAGCCTTAGCCAACCTTCCTGCCAGGATATTGGTCCCCCTGGGATTCAAGTGCCACCCGTCTTTTTTGTAAATGTCACATTTGCCCCTAAAGAGGTCCCAATGATCCAGGAATCTAAATCCCTGCCCCCTACTCCAGTCGCTCAGCCACGCATTCATCCTCCACCTCACTCCGTTACTACTCTCACGTTCCTTTGGCACAGGCAGAAATCCAGAGATTACTAGATTTGCGTTCCTTCTTCCCAACTCTCTACCTAACTCCCTATATTCTCTTCTCATGACCCCTTCCCTCTTCCTACCTATGTCAGCGGTACCAATATGTACCACGACCTCTGGCACCTCTCCCTCCCACCTCAGGATTTCTCAATATTTCCATCTTGAGATGGATCGAAAACTGGTTGGCAGAGAGGAGACAAGGGGTAGGAACGAATGGGTGCTTTCCAAATTGACAGGCAGTAGCTAATGGGGTGCCACAGGGATCGGTGCTGGGACGCCAGCTATTCACAATAAATATCAATGGTTTGGATGAGGGAACAAATTGTAACACCTCAAAGTTTGCAGATGACACCAAGTTGAGTGGGAGGGTGAATTGTGACGAGGATGCAGAGATCCTTCAGAATGATCTGGACAGGCTGGGCGAGTGGGCAAATCCATGGCAGATGCAGTAAGATTTGGATATGTGCGAGGTTATTCATTTTGGAAGTAAAACAAGAAGGCAGATTACGACCTGCATGACTGTAAATTAGGAAAGGGGAGTGTGCAGTGGGAGCTGGGTGTCGTCGTGCACCATTCACTGAAGGTAAGCATGCAGGTGCAGCAGGCGGCAAAGAAGGCAAATGGTATGTTGGCATTCATTGCCAGAGGTTTCCAGTACAGAAGCAGGAATATGTTGTTGCAAGTATACAGGGCCTTGGTGAGCCCACACCTAGAATATTGTGTGCAGTTTTGGTCTCCTTTTCTGAGGAAGGATATTCTTGGACTCGAGGGAGTGCAGTGAAGGCTTACCAGGTTGATTCCAGGAATGGCAGGACAGATGTATGAGGGGAGAGAGACTAGGTTAGGATTGCTTTTGCCGGAGTTCAGACGAATGAGTGGGATCTCATAGAGACTTATAAAATTCGAACAGGGCTAGACGGGATAGATGCAGGTCGAATTTCTCCGATGGTTGGGGAGTCCAGAAACAGGGGTCACAGTCTGAGAATTCAGGGTAGACCAATTAGGACGGAGGTGAGGAGACATTCCTTCACCCAAAGAGTAGTGCGCCTGTGGAATTCATTACCACAGGAAGTAGTTGATGCCAAAATATTGAATGCATTCAAGAGGCGGCGAGATATAGCACTTGGGCGAATGGGATCAGAAGTTATGGGAAAAAGCGGGATTAGGCTATTGATTTGGAGGTTTAGCCATGATCGTAATGAATGGCAAAGCAGGTTCGAAGGGCCAAATGGCTTCCTCCTGCTCCTTTCTTCTATGTTTCTCTGAAGTCCCCAAAGCGAGAATCACACCACGAGACCAACGAGCCGGTGACATGCAAGGAGCTGAGCCAATCAGTATATGTTCCGCTCAAAGCAGACGAGCTGTCTTTGCAGACCATGAGAGAGTAATAGAAAATTGAAGACAACACAGCATATTCACAGGGAAATGTGATTCTCGTTGTCTTACACCCTGAGTATTGAACCAAAATTTCAATGTTGGGATTGTAGTTCCTCTCAGCGAAAGGGACTCCAATCACATCAGTTCAGAGATTGTCGTGAAGAACCGACAGGAAACAAAATGTGGAAAAACACAGCTACGTGTGTTCAAATGCAGAGAAGCAATGTATGAAACGTTCCATAGATCGATGATGAGAGGGCATTATGCACCACCCGTGCAGAATACAATCGATAAACAGACCATTCGACCATCTCGTCAACTACACAGAAACTTGTCAACAGTCCCCTTCCATTTGATTTTCTGTCCATGAAGAGCAGGGGAAGAAGGTCTCCCTCACCAGCGCTCCTGGATGATCAGCCAGATGGAACATGCTGGAAATGTAGCTGCTGCAAATGGAAGAAATTTCCATTCCATCAGGTCAGGGAATTATGAGAATGGAGCAGTGTGAAACATTCCCAGACCATGTCCCACATGTTTCTCCTCAGCATGAAAACTCACGGCAGAAAGACTGAAACAGATACTCATTTGATCACATCATGATTCGCATTGACTCATACTTTAACCATGAGGCCACTGATGAAGTCAGGATGACTTCGAATTTCTACTAAAACTCACTGACTGGCAGAATGACATTACACACAGGACTGGTGATTCACAACCACAGGCCGACTTGGCGAGTGGTGAAAACAGATATCACTGCTCCTGACCTTCACCAGAACAGACAGTGAAATGAAACATTGTTCATTAACATCTCTGATGCGTTGAGAAAAGATAGTTGATAAACAATTGCGTTGTGAAAAGATAGTTGCTAAACTTTGGGATACATTGAAAAGTTGTTTTCAGTAGCAGGGCCAACGCGGGTGGCTCGTTGGTCTAGGGGTATGATTCTCGCTTTGGGCACAGTATGAAGATGCGAGAGGTCTCGGGTTCAAATCCCGGACGAGCCCCGGAAAGTTTTTTTTAAAGATAATTCTTTGCAATGAAGACGGCGACAATGAGCGAAAGCCGAAGCAATGTTGAGCTCCCGAGAACTCATTGCAGAGAAAATATCTCTGAAGACTCGAAAAACAACCATACAGTCTGACAGATCTGGGAATCCCACCGTCTGATTTTATTTTTTCCATGTATTAGTTTAATTCCGGTGCTCTGAGTGAACCGCGAATATGGGTGCGTTTCAGCAGTCCTGTTGAGGGGAAATTTACAATCAGGCGACGGACACACGAACAGAGGAAATAAGGGCAGAAGAAGGCAATTCGGCCCCACAAGACTGCCCCGCCATTCACTAAGATCATGGCTGATCTGTTTATGTTTCGATTTCCACATTTCCATCTGTCCCCGTTGACCTGTGATTCTGTTGCCAAATTGGAATCATCTCCCTCCGGCTAAAAATATTCAATATCCCCGCCTCCACCGCCTTCTGAGGCAGAGTTCCAAAGTCGCGCAACGCTCCGAGAGAACAGAATTCGCCGCTCGAAAAGAGGAAGCTCAGTTTTCTTTAAGTGCCCGTTGTTCTGCATTCACTCACACGAAGATACAGCATTTCCACGTGCAATTGTGAAGACCATTCAAAATCTGATGTGCTTTGAACAAGTTACCTCCGACTCGGAGTATCCCCGTTGCAAAGATGCCCAAACAGAGGAAATTCTTTCCTCTTCGCAATCTGGTAAATCTCCTCTGCATTGTCGAACTATTCAAGTTATCAAACTGTCATCTCTTCTGGACCGTTTGCAACGCATTTACATCCTTCGTTAGATATGGATACCAAAACTTCAGACAATATTCGAGATACTTCACTCATGACCTAAACAACTGAAGCATAACATTATTTTCTTACATGATTAAATGCTTGTAACAAAGCAAACATTCCATTTATCTTTTTTGTTACTTGTTATTCTCGCATACTAAATATTTGTGACTCGTACACTCGAAGAACGGGATCCCTTTGCATCTGGGGAAGTTTGCTGCCCTTCTAGAATTGACTAATAACCTGATTTTGTTCTCTTCCTGACAAAGTGAATAACTTCACATTATACTCCAGTTGCCAGGTTTCTACCCATGCACAAAATCTGTCTATAACTATCTCCAAGCTCCTTACGTCCTCCCCTCTCCACAAGTTACTTTACGACATATATTGTGTCTTCTGCAAATTTTGCTGCCGTGCTTTCAGCTGTGGGCTGCGATAGCTGAGCTTCTATGGAGATGACAATTCCCAGACACAAAGTGTCCGATTATTTTTTCCTGTGCTGTAACTATTCTGTGTGTGTGGATGTGAAAACCATTCTGTGTCCCTTGGTGTGTGATGCAGGAATTGAGAGTGGAATTCATTGTTTATCTGTCAGTCCCTGTGGGTGTATATGAGTGAACGATGCACTCTGTATCACTCGGTCTTTTGCTCACACTGTGATTCCGATTTATTGTTTGTCTCCCAGTCTCTGAGCCACTTTGTAGATCTGGGATAATTCAATAAATAATACACCTAAATTAAATTGGGACCATTTTTTTCCAAATGATCAACTGCTCGACACGATCCTCAACTCAAACTATTTCATCTTTTTCTCTGAAGTCCATTCACCTTCCAACACTTACCCAGCTTTCCATGAAATACAGCTCTGCTAAGCGTCTCCAATCATAGAATCCCGACCGCGCAGAAGAAGGCCATTTGGCGCATCGAGTCTGTACCGACCACATTCCCACCCAGGCCATGGTGCTGTAACCCTCATTTACCTTGACGATCCCCCTGACACGGGGGTCAAATTAACATGGCCAATCAACCTAGCCCGCATGTCTTTCGGTTACGGGAGGAAACCCACACAGATATGGGGAGAACGTGCAAACTGCATACAGTGAACCGAGGCCGGAATTGAACCTGGGACCCTGGCGCTGAGGGAGGAGTGCTAACCATTGAGCCACCGTGCCGCCCAAAATACTTCCAGTTTGTTGGCAAATTTCCTGTCTCGTATCCTTCTGTATCTTTTTTGGGACAACCGAAATTTAAATCGAGTGATCGTTTCTTCTTGTATTCTGCAGTGATATATTCACTGCAGGAATGCTCGTGAGCTCAAACCTGCTCCCGATTTAATAAACGGTGGATTGGCTTGTCCGAGATTTTGAACCACGGACCTCTAGCACGCCAGTCCTACCCCAAGCGAGAATCATACCCCAAGACCAACGAGCCAACTTCCAACGCTTTAGCCGATAGCAAATTGCAAATGCTGCCAACTCAATGATCATTTAAGAGTAATTTCTATCGTGGATTTAACAATTAAATTACGAGGCCTATCCTATCACACCCCAGCATTAATTATTCATATTGACCCATTCCTGCAACACCCTCACTTGATGTGAATGTCTTCCCTCTTTTGAAGTTCTGAGTTGCGGCCGATAGAGGTCAGCACATTCAGGTAGAGCGAAGCTCACAGACCAGAGAGGGATAAACAAATAAGAATTGTTCAAATTCTATTGGGAGTGGAAAATTTTAACAATACTAATGTTGGACGTGGTTTTTTATGATAGGTATTTTGTAACAAGCAGTTGTTATCGTTGTCTGTCCCTCGATTCGAGGATGACATCCATTCAGGGCCGTGAGTTTCTGCTATGTGTCTTCATGTGAGTGAACCGGCCCATTCTCGGCCCAGAGAGCTTTCTTCTCTGTTACTTTCTTCTCTGCCGCCATTTTGCCTCACTAAAGTGTGCTGCAGATTGGCGGATATGTTTCGCCAATTTTCAAGGTCCTCCCAGTCATCGGCATGAATGCTCCCTCGCTTCAATCTGGAGGATGTCGGGGAAGTATTACTGATGGAATTTCCCTCACACTCTTAGGATGCGCTGATACACTGGTCGGATGTACATCATTGCCCTGGAACTACCAACCATCAATGGCATGTATGAGTGAGATAAATTCTTATCTGCACTTCCCTGGTCCCATTTGATCCAAATGATTTTTTTCAAAATCTTTCACTGATTTAAATCCCAGCATCAGGCCATTCCTCAGCCTTGTTATTGGAGGAGTAGAAGGGTCCAGTTTCTCAGTCCGTTACCAGGCCATTCTCTTTCCACTCAATGATTCTTCTTTTAATGGGCTGTTGGTGTCGCCTGCAGGACCAGCATTTGTTGCCCTTCCCTAATTCCCCTTCAACTGAGAATGGCTTGTTTGACCATTTCAGAGCTCGAGTAAGAGTCACCCTCTTACTCTGGGTCTGGAGTCACATGTAGGCCAGACCAGTTAAGGAGGCCAGACTTATTTATCTGTTCTGCATCGGTGAATCAGATTATATTTTAGAACAATCGACTGTAGTTTCAAGGCCGCCATTACTTAGGCCAGCTTTCAATTCCAGATTGATTAAATAGTGATTTTAAATTTCATCAGCTGCCGTGGTGGGATTTACTCCGTGTCCCCAAAGATTAGTGCCAGCCTCTGGATTACCAGCCCCATCACCTTTCATCCCTGTAAACAGAAACAGTTCACTCAGCTCATTATTAAACCTCTTCCTGAGGAGATTAGATTTTCCTCCACAGAATTTTATGAAACCATTTGCTGCAAACCCTGTTGCTCCATTCGGGAGCATCAATAATTTATTCAGATCACACAAAAAATATTGATTTCTTGGGAAGAGAATAAAATAAAGAGATGAGAAAATTTAATGAACAGAACAAGAAGGAAATGCATTCAGAGAAAGCGCCCTGCATTGTGTGCAGGACAATGCAGAGCTTTCAGCTGAAGAAGGAAATCTCGGTTTGCCGTTAGTTCTACCAGATTTCTGCATGAAACGACCGCGACAGGACTCGAACCTGCAATCTTCTGATATCATCACCGCACAGAACTACCGAAGTCAGACGCCTTATCCATTAGGCCACGCGGTCAACAGATGCCATGCCGTTCCAAATGTTAGCTCCATGTGAATAACTGCCGTGATTGTATTTATTTTCAGTTGCGTTTTTGGATGCTTCTCTGATTCCCAGATGCCAAAAAATTGAAGGGGAATCCCCAGAGTTTGTGAACTGCCGGAAACTAAAGTCCACTTCTATCATTCTTGGCTGCCTGTTTGTGTGGAGTTTGCCCGTTCTCCCCATGTCTGCGTGGGTTTCCTTCGGGTGCTCCGGTATCCTCTCATCTCCAACGATGTGCAGATTAGGTGGATTGACCAGGCAAAATTGACCCTTATTTTCAGGGGGATAAGCAGCGTAATTACGTGGGGTTACAGGGAGAAATTCTCTGTCGGAGAGTCGGTGCAGAATGTCTGGGCCGAATGGCCTCCTTCCGCACTGTCGGGATCCTATGCCTCCTCCACATCCTGTCTTAAATCTTTAATACCTGTCCCTGAATACTTCTGCTCGCAGCTAATGCAGCAACTTCCCCCTGTGTGCCTTAGTTCAATATGTTATAGTATTTTACACCTCTCGGAGAGCACCACTCAATCCCGTTTGCTGCAAAGAGAGAAACTCCGAATTATCCAGCATTACCTTGTAGGTATAATCCCTCATCGCTGGATTCAAAACAGTAAATCTCGTTTCCCCCCTCATAAGGACCCTCTGTGCTTACCGGGCCTGGGTGCAATCCAAAAACAGCTGCAGTTGATCAGAACTTCATAAAGATTGAGCAGAACTTCCCTGCTTTTATACTGAGTGCCTCAACTTACGAAGCCAATGATCCAATCCGCCTTCCTGACGACTCTTTCCATCAAAGGCATCTTTGAACCTCAGGTCCCCGTCAGCCTGCACACAGTCTAGAACTGGACCATTCAGTTCCTATTGCCTCTCCCCATCTCTTCTGTCAAAATGCAGCTCTGTTCCTGAGTGTGGTATTAATATTTTGTCTCTGTTACAATATCACTGAGAGCTGAGGCTGCAGCTTTTGTTTCTCCAAGATAATCTTTCTGGAAAAAGCCGGAATTTACAAGGATTTTTGTAATTGAGACATTGTCTGGCCGTCTGTGTCTCACTGCCCTAACTCACTCTGTCTCTGTCGATCCCTCCACGCCCTCTCATCAACTTTATATGAAGGGGGGAATTTGTGGGTTAGTAACTGAGTGCACACAATCTGTATATTCATCTGACCAAATAGAATTCAGCTTGTGAACAAGATCATAATTTCAACCAGTTCTGGGTTCACCCAGGCACAGCTCGAATTGGCTGCAGCCCCCTGAATCTGGGGAACAGACACTGTGAGCATCGCCGGCCTCAGCGGTTTTAACAGTTCCTGACCTGTGAAACTCCAACTAATGCCCGAGAATCCACAGCACAGAGCGAGGAGGCGAAGTCCTGGGGCTGTCAATCTGAGACAGAGTTTGATCTGTCAATGTGCAGAGGTGAACATTGTGCCAGCGAGAGTGTGTTAAAGGGGCGGCTGGGTTAGACAAATGTTAGTGTTTGTGTGTCCGCACTCCGCTCCGGATTCTGCAGCCCTTCTTGTGTCAACTCGAAAGATTCACTTGTCATTAGATCGTGCTGCTGTCCTGCTCAGACCTGAAGAAAGAAGTTAAGCGAAAGTTTTGGTCGATTTCAAGGTTTCAGTCGACAAACGAACTCTGAGTCAGCGCTCGACTGAGAGAGCGCGATCAATTCAGCAAAGAGACATGTTGAAATGGAAATTGCTGCCCTGAATTCAGATGGAAATTTCTCAACGGGTAATTTTCAGATTTCAGTAATAGAAGTAGGACAGTCTGAGAATCTGGAGTGTCCAATTTTAATTGCAGTGGGAGAGTTTGTGAGGAGAGTGAAACACAGAGAGACTGGAGGAGCCGGGAGCTGACAACAGCTTGTCTCTGCTCCGTCTGCTCTCTGCCTTTAAGCTGCTCTGTGCCGCCACCGCTAGTTTCATTTCCGATCCAGGTCTGACTTTCACAGACATTTTCCACACATTCTTGGATATAATTTTGTCGGTCTGGGACATATTGTACCAGAAATATATCTTGTGCGTAAACAATACAACAACCGCTTTCTAAATGAGCTGCCCAGCTCGGTTCAATGTGTCAGAAATTATTGGACGATTTTAAAGCAACATCGATTTGGATGCAGAATTCTCTCATCTCTGAATATATTCCATCACTTTCTCGCTTGTTTTTGGAGTCCTGGGCAAAGTGACAACTTAATCCAAAGACGTTTTGAAATTAATTCAACCATGAAATTTCCAGATGTCTTCTGAATATCTATAATCCTCCTTTGCAAACGTTCCAATGTGTTTATAATTCCCGATATTCGACATGTTCCTTCCATTCCCAAGATGTTTTAAGCAGGAATACATAACGCCCAGCAATGAACAGCTTGTAGCATTTTTTGAATGAACATTATATTTTATCATCGAAGCAGCACTTTGATATTTTTATTCATGCAATGCATTCTGATGAAGTGTATTTCCTACGCCCTGTGTGTCATTACATAAGAATGTTACTCTGAAATGAGACGTAGTTTTGTCCTTGTGTCCCGATAGTGCTCTTTTTCTTTCTTCCTACGTCATGATTTTTCTCATGGAAGGGAGTTGCAGCACAGAAACCATTCGGCCTATCTTGTCGATGCCAGCATAGTTCCCGATCATTATAGAAAAATACCACAGTAAATTACAACTCAATATCATCGACTGCCCTGGAGAAGCCAATTAAACATTTCTCGTCTCAGTCACTGCGCGCACGGCATGAACCTGCGCGAGGAAACGAGGGTTTCGAGTCGAACGCCTTAACCACTCAGCCATCGTAGCTGCTTATTTCTCAAAGTGATGGAATCGTCTCAGCAATGTTCATCTTAACTTCATAAGAAGTCTCACAACAACAGTTTCAGTCCAACAGGTTTATTTGGCAGCAAAAGCCACGAGCTGGAGTCACATGATGAAGGAGCAGCACTCCGAAAGCTCGTGGCTTTTGCTACCAAATAAACCTGTTGGACTTCAACCTGGTGTTGTGAGACTTCTTACTGTGTTTACCCCAGTCCAACGCCGGCATCTCCACATCATCTTAACTTCGTCAGGCACAAGGATTGTGCAGAGAACAGTGTGAGCTGAAATATGTTCCTCTTTTATTTGGTGTCCTATTCTTTGACTGAGAATTCATTTATTAGTTCAGACTTGTTCTTCTATTTCAATATTGTTTTCAGTATAAACAAATTGAAACCGATTTCTCCGTCCGAAAAAAAAATTAAACGGAAGTCCATTTTATTTCGTTACCGCCTATTGTTCTGTTCGAACTTTAGTATATCCACATGTTTTCAAACGCAAGAGGCGGTGGATAAGGTCCGAAGTAAATTATCAAGGTGATGGCCGGGAAGCGCACTCGAGCCAACTGCTTGGAATGCAGCTCTGCTCACCACTATCGCACCATCTCCCGCTCTGTTTCATTAATTGTTATTTTCATTCGTTATAATTACGGAACTACCTTAGTCGCCGAATTAATCGGACACCAGGTGTATCGTAATGCAGTTTGTAGACTGAAATTGTTTACTCTCGTTTTTTGGACAGTTTAATATTGTACCTTTCTGGGGACTCAATTATTGGTTTTGAGGCCTGGTCTTTCACTTAAACAAAGTTTCCCACTGAAAGCAAATTTAGATTCCAAGTCAAACGCCTGAACCACTCGGCCATCGCAGCTGCTTATTGGCCAGTCGATGCAACCACCTCAGCAATGTTCATATTGACTTCTTCAGGATTATTGAGATCACAGTCAGGGAGGTCAACCGTGCTCGGTTCCCTTTGTTTTATATATTTATCTCTGGCTGAGAATTCATTTATTAGATCAGAGACTTGTTCATCTATTTCAGTGTTTGCTTTCAGCATAAAGAAACTGAAGCCGAATTTTCGGTCCGGAAAATGAAATGCAAACGTGAAGTCCATTTTATGACACTGCCGTCAAATGCTGCGTTCTCGCTGTTTTTGTCCACTTGTTTTGAAACGCAAGAGACCGTGGATAAAATTCTTAAAAAATGATGAATGCGCTGGCCTGGAATCGAATCCGGGTCAACTGCTTAGAAAGCAGCTATGCTCACCACTATACCACCATCGCTTGCTCTGCTGAAAACCCCCTTATTTTCATTAGATATAATTAGCCAACTTCCTTAGTTGCTGATTTCACGAGACACCAGGTGTGTCCATAGCACAGTTCATAAACTGAACTTGGCTTGTCTCCTTTTTCTGGACTGTTTAAATTACCTTTTTTACTGTTGTTTCTGACTGAGAACTCATTGATTATTCTGAGATCTGTTCTTCCATTGAAACAAAGTTTACACTGAAAGCAAATTGAAGCTGAATTTTCCGTTCGTAACTCATTGATAATCAGAATACTCAGTGAATTTCATTTTAGGAGTGACCCTCTGCTGTTCTTACCTGCGATAGCTAATTAAATAAGTCACCACTGTGATGGTCAGGAACTGGCCCTTGGTCAAATGCTCACAAAGTCAGCACTACACCACCTTCGCTCACCTGACTCTGCCACTATCTCTGTATTTACGGAACAAATACACAAGCAACGAGGTGGCATAGAAATCAGAGATTAGAGAATCCTATAAACGACATTCCATTTCTGGGAGGTTTACATTTTCCGTAGATCGGGGTGAGCAGCATCGCCCAATCAGAAAATAGATCTCTGGAACATGGAATTTGGTTAATATCATTTTTTGCAATCATTTTAATTGTTAAGAAACATGTTGATATTATTTCACTCCAATCCAAAAAGGTTCTGAATGAATGGCGACCTTGCTGCACAACACGCGTTCAGCCAGGAGTTGGCAACAATGAACAATAATTTGGATTTGCTGTTTGTGTCAAGACATCGGGACAGGAATGGAGTTGCTGCTGCCCGCGGAGCTGGCCAAGCAAGAGGCACAGATACTAATCAACTGTACCCACTCCAAATAGATTCACAAAATTAATGAACAAACGAAAAACAAGCGCAACTGATCTTTTAAGAAGCTACGACAGTCTCTGAAAGCATTATATTAACACCTCTTCAAGAATCAATTTGCTGTAACTGCTTCAATATGAACCGTTTCAATGTCAGCCCTATTCATGGCCAATTCACAAACAGGCATTGACTGGTTAGAAGTTTTAAGGTTATCAGAGAACAGTTATCAATGTTCTCAGAGAAGCGAAACAGCCGCCCAAACTTCATAGAATCCCTACAGTACTGAAGAAGGCCAATCGGCCCATCGAACCCATGCCAACAACAATCCCATGCAGGCCCTATCCCCGGAACCTCACGTATTTAACATGCTAACGCTCCTGACCCGAAGGGGCAATTTTACATGACCATTGCACCTAACCCGGCACTAGTTTTCATGGCGGAACAGCCAATTCTGGAAAGACAAAATCTGCCACTAGGACCGCAAATGAAGCTGGCGTCTGCTTTGGAGCTTCTGAAACCACATGTCCTCATGCTGGCAAACTCCTGCCCAAAGCCGGTGTCCTGATTTGAATCGATTGCCAGCTCGAGTTTCTCATTTGGATGAAGAATATGGAATGGTGCTGGACTTTTCATCCCTCAAACCTGTGGACCTCTGAGTCTTACCTTCACCTTGGTCCGTGAACCTCAAAATAAGTGTTCAGTTTACCCTCAATCATTCAATGCGGAGACAGAGATTTAAATGTCATAACAATAAAGATGGAATTCAAATCAATTTAGGCAGAGATTTTACAGCTCGCCCCGTGTAATCAGAATGGCCGAGCGGTCGAAGGCTTTTTCCTTCGCGAGGCACCATCCAAACCCAATAAATCACCTGGCAGCACAAGGACAGCAGATGCAGAGAAAGAACAACCACCTCTAAATTTCAATTCGTGACGCACATCATCCTGACTTGAAAATATATCGCCGTTCCGATGATTCGCAATCCTTGAAATCCCTCCCAAAGGGGTTTTCTTTAATTCTGCGTGAAATTGAAGATGGATAATGAGAAGAAACCAACATCGAAACCAGCTCCCAAGAAGGAAACGAAGAAAGTGATGAAGAAACCGGTAACAAAGGGCGGGAAGAAGCGGCGAAAGTCGAGGAAGGAGAGTTACTCCATCTGCATCTACAAAGTGATGAAGCAGGTTCACCCTGACACCGGCATCTGCTCCAAGGCCATGAGCATCATGAACTCGTTCATGAACCGTATGTTCGAACGCATCGCGGGTAAGTCTTCCCGCCTGGCCCATTACAACAAGCGCAGCACGATCAGCTCCCGGGCGAACCAGACCGCCGTGCGTCTGCTGCTGCCCGGGGATCTGGCCAAGCACGCCGTGTCGGAAGGGACAAAGGCGGTGACCAAGTACACCAGCTCCAAGTAAAACACCCCATGGATTGAAAACACCCCAAACACAACGGCTCTTTGAAGAGGCACCCACAATCTCTGTGAAAAAGCTGCGCCATCTTTTCCCTTATTAAGTTAATGAGAAATCTATTTCTGGAGAATAGGGATTTGTCCCGTTACAGAATGCTGTGAATGGGACTTCATACCCGCCCCTCACACACACTTTCACATTGATGGGACAATCAAACTGAACTGAGAGCGGATTATTAAACTCAGTCTGGGATTTGTGAGGGGCAATGAGGAGAAACACAATATTAGGAAGCCATTACTTAAATTTAATAATAACTATATTCAGAGCTTTAACAATTGGTGAATTAACTTCATAATACAATGATGTTTATTGATCTCGGGTGATCTCGGCGTTGCAGCCGGAACAGAAGAAAGGCGGGAATGAAGAGGTTCTTCTCGGGCTCATCTGTGTATTCCGCAGTTTTCACAGAGGACGGAATCAGCGAGATTTGTGCACACTCAGGACCCTGAGCCCATCGTAGCGACCCCTCCCCCCCCCCCCCCCCACTCCCACTCCCCGCAGCTCCGATTCTCCGGACACAATGCTGCCGATTCAACCGGCAGGATATGGCGGGGATGCTCTCCACACTTCCGATTGTAATATTCCCAGCCGCTTTCAGGGGAGAGGATCAGAAATCGGCCTTTCCCTCTGTTCCTGTGAAGTCTGTGTGAAGGCGTTGGCTGGGAATCTCTGTTTCTGCTTTTCCAGTGAGCTGAGATTTGCTCCGTTTGAAATTGCTGAACGGGGTCTTATTTCCGCTGGTGACAGATAAGAGATTCAGAAAATCAAACTGTTCCTAAAATAGCGCCAGGATTCTGTGAGGGAAAATACAATAAACAGATGATAAAGTGTGAGATTGAAAGTTTCCTGAACATTCAGGCGTTCGGTTATTTTCTATTTTTCCTGGCGGGCTTTCCCAAATTGAAAATGTAAACCAATCAAAACCTCCCATTTCTATTCCTGGCTCTCCGATTAGTTACGAACCTGATTGAAATGGCAGTGACGAATCAGAGCGAGAGTCTGGCTTCAACCTCGCAAACCGCTCACAATGATTATTAATCGAGATGAAACTGACGGAATGTGTATTTGAGTTGTGAAATGTACTTTGTTCGCGCAGACAAATAATTGAAGGAACCAGAGTAAATGTGATATTTCGTCCACGGAAGTTAAAGGGAAGAGTGTCGCCAGCTCCTTGTCACACATTCCGCATATTGTCACTGACGGAGAAATAAACAGCGCATCAGTTCCACGTCTGAGACAGCAGAAATAATTCCAGAGGCGCATTTTCAATCACTGCTCTAACAGCAGGAAAGCCAGATGTCGTGTCCACATCACGCCAAGCGTTCGTACCAGGATGGCCGAGTGGTTGAGGCGTTGGACTTAAGATCCAATGGACATGTGGGTTCGGACCCCACTCCTGGTAAATAGATTTTTTAACACGAAATTCACGACACTGTTTTATTTCTCCTCCATGAACGGTATGCTTTGTCGAACCAGCATGCAAGAAACTGGAATTTTCACAGCAGAATACTACATGAGACAATAAGAAATCAAAACAAACTCAGTACAACGAACAGGGGGATTCATCAATCCCAGTCCAAATTCTCATCCATTATCAGATCATCGCTGCGTCAATCCCACAATAGTGCAGCCTCAGCTCCAAATTAAATATCAGATAAAACTGACAGATGGTTTTCTGTTAAAAGTTACACAACCTGAATAATGCACTCTGAGATTCGAGTTAAATACCAGTCATATCACCAAATCAGGGGTTTAGAAGTGGTCGCAATAATCCCCACAGTCTGCCCTCACATACATTAGGTACACATTCAAATCTCAAATGCATTCTCAGATTCGGATATTCTGAAAGCTAGTATACAAACACAAATGCCAGTTGAAAACTTACCCTGCTTATGAAACTAAAAGTTACAAAATCAATTTGATGGCTACGAACTGAACTATAAATTATAAACTAACGCTAAATCCTCACTTGCACTGTGCCAGGTGGAAGACACTCTCCCAATTCCAGACTGGACTTCATTTTACTTGCATGTCAAAATTCTTACTCTGAATCAGGCTGAGTGTCACAGATCAAATCAATGTGAACAACCTGGGTGAAACTTGCATAGCAATCCAGTATCAGATTGAACGATACATTATCTTTCACAATTGTGTTCACACTGACAGAGATTTAATGCTGGGCTGAAACTCACACACATTGTTTGCTTAAAACCTACCACATCAGTGGTCTGTTTCTGTGCTGGAAAGTTATTTGGAATAAATCCAAATTCATAAATAGTCCCAGAGACTGCAGGTTATTTAATTAATCCGAAACTCATACTAAATACCAAAGATTGATGGATGAGAAAATAGTTCTCACTCACATGTACTGCAACTTAAAAACGATCGCCCAATTTCGACTGTGTTTTACCCTCTGTTAGCGAATGTGATTGGGGATTCATATTCTATCCAATAAATGCATGTGAGTGAGATGTGTTCTGTATCTGTCTGTCTCCGGTTGCAGTTGCGAGTTTTTATTTATTTATTGATTTCGAGAGGTGGGAATCACTGACTGGGCCAGAATTCATTGCCAATCACTAACTGACCTTAAGCAGGTGGTGGTTTGCTGTTTTCTTGAACTGCTGCAGTCCCCGAGGTGTCGGTAGAGCCCCAGTGCTGTTCGCCAAACAGTCTTTCAGGATTTTGCCACTGCAGCAGTGAAGGAGCCGCGATGTATTTCCATGTCAGGACGGTGAGTGGGTTAGACGCCGGTTTGGGGCGGGGGAGAGGGGGGGGGGCGGGGGGAGGGGCGGGGTGTATGGAGGCGGGGAATGGTGGAGATAGGAAAGATTGCAGTGCTGGTGCTCGCATGTATCTGCTGCCGCTGTCCTTCGAGGTGGTAGAGGTGGTGGGTTTGTGGGTGCAATCTAAGGAGAGAAAATAAAAAAAATATTGTTCCAATTGGCAAAGGAGGGAAGGATGGTTTTTAATGCGCTGAGTGTTTAGGACGTGGATTGCACTGCCCGAGACTGTGGCAGAGGCAGCATCAAATCAGGGCTGTCAAAGGGGAAAGGGTTCAGCACCTGATGTGAAAGGATTTGCAGGGATATGAGACAAGGACTGGGCAAGGGAAGAGCTGAGTCGTTCTTGTACATACCAGCACACAGACAAAGGGCCGAATGGTCTCCCTTTCTTTGTTGTGTGCATTCTGAGATTCTGTATGTATGAGTGTTGGATTCATTCTGTATCGCTCTGTCTCTCGTGCGACATATGTGTGTGATATTCATTATAAACCTTTGTGAGAGATTTTGCAAATCTGTACACATTCTACCCAGAAGATACCTAATTGGAACCGGCCCTTTTGTTCTAATTAGTACATGATTCCATACGATCCTCTACTCAAGATCTTCAATGTAACAGCATCTGCTTATCTCTGAAATTCATTCTCCATCGTCTCATTACCTAGGTTCCCCTTTATTACATTGGTGCCAGTCGACTCAACTGCTCCAGGTAATAGCAAATTGCAAGTTATTTTGACTACATGGGAAAGTACATTAATATTGAATTCTCCGTGGGATTTAAGGCTGACATCCAATCATTAATTCCTGTTTGATCTGTCTCTACAAAAACGATAGTTAATGTGATTTTATTTCCGCTCTACTGCAGGTCTGTATTGCGCCCAGTAGACGTCAGCACACTCTGGTAGAGTGAACTTTCGACAGCAGAGAGGGAAAAACCAGTCAGGAAATGTTCACAGTATATTGAACCTGGGACGGAGGAGTTTCGGAATACTAAATGTGTTGGCCATATCAATTCGAAATCTACCAGTACGCTGCTTTCCTCTGTATTCATCATTAAATACCGATAAATCAGCAAAGCTATGCTTTTTAAGTATTTTAAAGTGAAAGTATAAGCACCAGTCGGTATTTTCTTTTCAACCAAGTGGCATTTTGAATCATTGTTGTTTAGCATAGTTAGAATTTCATTATGCAACGGTTTAATTATTAGTACAAACCTATTAAAGCATATATTACACAAAGTTTTATCTATTTATAATTGGCGTAGTATATAGAGAGAAACTTGCTTTTCTTGACAAATATTATTCACCTATATCTGGGTGTACAGGTTTCAATCTCAAAATTTACCAGTGGTGCAAAACATGAAAAGATTATGAACTTTAGTGAGAAGGATATTGATAATCTTCAAGAACATAGAATAGTACAGCACAGAACAGGCCCTTCGGCCCACGATGTTGCGCCGAGCTTTATCTGAAACCAAGATCAAGCTATCCCACTCCCTATCATCCTGGTGTGCTCTATGTGCCTATCCAATAACCGCTTAAATGTTCGTAAAGTGTCTGACTCCACTATCACTGCAGGCAGTCCATTCCACACCCCAACCACTCTCTGCGTAAAGAACCTACCTCTGATATCCTTCCTATATCTCCCACCAAGAACCCGATAGTTATGTCCCCTTGTAATAGCTCCATCCACCCGAGGAAATAGTCTTTGAACGTTCACTCTATCTATCCCCTTCATCATTTTATAAACCTCTATTAAGTCTCCCCTCAGCCTCCTCCGCTCCAGAGAGAACAGCCCTAGCTCCCTCAAACTTTCCTCATAAGACCTATCCTCCAAACCAGGCAGCATCCTTGTCAATCTCCTCTGCACTCTTTCCAGCGCTTCCACATCCTTCTTATAGTGAGGTGACCACAACTGTACACAATATTCCAAATGTGGTCTCACCAAGGTCCTGTACAGTTGCAGCATAACCCCACGGCTCTTAAACTCCAAGAAGATATGGACAGGCTGGTGGAATGTGAATACACGTGACATATGCAACTTAATTAATATAAGGAAGTGTGAATTGATACATCTTGGTCCGAAGATCAAGTAGAGACGATATAAAACAATTTATGTTTTATAGAAATAACATTAAGCGTTCCTAATCCGTATTGCACCTTTATCATGCCAAGATGCCGCAGTCTCTCCACACATCTCAGAACCCACTGAATATCCAGCCTGAAGTCTGCATTTCACATCTACTTGTACGGTGATCATTAAACATTTAGCACACCTACTTTCCTATGTACCTTCACTCCATCTGACAACTCAGTCAATGTTGCACTTCACTTTGTATATTGCCCATGGTAGGCTTATCCTGCCCAGTACCCATTGTGTTTCACTTTGTTCAGTTATATTGCCCACATTGCATACTGTTCCAACTTTTCTATTCTCCATTAATAATGAATGAATAAATAGAACCATCCCTTGAATAAACACTGTCACCTTTCAATGTTTTGCGGGTGAGTTTCATGAAGTGTTGGGTGTGATTCCCGCCTTTATGCTTCTGTACAAATTTCGTCAAAGGAAAGTTATTCAAATATATTTTCAATTTTCCTTCTCTTTCACAAACAACTGAGCGGGTGTTGGATACAGTATCAATAGTAGCTTTAATGAGATAGTGATTGGATTTGCAAGTTTAAAATCCAAGGGTCACATCAATGCCTGAAGTGGTTTTCAGGCTGTGGTGACTAGAAGAACAATGCAGATTATCAATTTGAATTGTTCAAAATCATAGAATGGAGCATCCATTGTTGATGAAAAGAAACTTTAAACTGTGCAGCTGTGCTATGTTTCAGGAGCTGATTTTATGGAAATCTCCATTTGTCAAAAATGTTGCCTCACCTGGTGAGCATTTCCAGCATTTTATGTTTTTGTTTCAGATTTCCAGCTTCCAGCTTTGCGTTGTGTTCTGTGCAGGTGTTTCCCTGGAACAGGGAACAGGTTCTGATCAGTCCTGTGACAGATAGAGTGGAATGTGTCTGCCGACTTTCAAACCCGCGAGATTAATCTCCAAGCTGGACAGGAGAATGAGAAGGAGAGACAGGGAGGATCATTCTGTGATGGAAAGATTTCCTGTATAAAGGACACAAAGGTTTGTATTTCCACAGCCGTTTTAACAGACATAAGATGCCCCAACATGACTTGCAATCAATGAAGTCTCTCTTAACAGTCCTTGACATTTTAACTACGAGATTATTGAACTTATCAATAGTTTCCACATTGTCAAAAATCCATATAAGGACAAGTAAAGTAAAGTTCTCGCACGTGGCTCTGTGGCGCGTTAAAAGATCAAGTGTAGTATGGATTGGATGCTGCACTTGGTTGAGGTCATTAGGTTACATTGAAGCTTCATATGTTTCATATGAAGAAATTTTTAAAAGCAGTATCTCGGCATTTTGGCTAAGATGCAAATGAGATCAAGTCTTGGAGGAGGAATTGCTTTCCCTCCTCCAATCAGCTTGGCTCATGTCGATCAGGCCCAGGACAGGGTAAATGGTCGCTTGCCCTGTCTTGCCAGCCTGGATCGGAAATGTCTCAACTTGTTGAGACTCTGAATTGGACTTGATTTGATTAAATTGGAAAAGTATAAAAAAAAACAGACATAAGATGCCCCAACATGACTTGCAATCAATGAAGTTCCTCGAACAGTTCTTGACATTTTAACTCCGAGAGTTTTGAACTTACCAGTCGTTTCTACATTGTCAAGAATCCATGTATGGACCTGAAAAGTGAATTTCTGGCATGTGGCTCTGTGGCGCAATGGATAGCGCATTGGACTTCTAAATGATGGCACGTTAGCCATTGAAAGGTTGTGGGTTCGAATCCCATCAAAGTCGGATTTTGGATCAGATCAGTAACAAGCAGTTTGCTCCGACATTGATATGATTTAGCTTTGGCACCGACATTTCCTGCTCTGCCATCTCTCCATGCTGTTCCTGTTGACTCAGCTCCCACAGAAACCACTGACTCGAGAAGAAATCGTAAACTCCAGGGGGCTTTCTTAAAGTTTGACACAACATTCGCTGGTTGGGTTAGCAATAGTATTTTTTTCAATTAGATATTACGCTTGGGAAGATAAAGAAGATTAAAGAACACAGACGGAACAACAACAACTTCTCAATAACTACAATCAACAGCTAAATATCAGTGCCTTGCAACCTGGTGGTATTATTCTGATGTGTCTGCTGCGCTTGTCCTTCTCGGCTGTAGTGGTCATGGGTTTGAGAAGGTGCTGGCAAAGGAGCCTTGCTGAGTTGCTGCAGTGCATCTTGTAGATGGTGCACACTGCTGCCGTTGTGTGTTGGGCGTGGACGGAGTTAAATTTTATGCATGGGGAGCGAATGAAGTGGAATATTTTGTCCTGGATGGTGCCACACTGTAGTGCTGTTCACGCTGCATTCACCCAGGCAAGGTATCCCAGGAAACCGAGTGCTCCGGTTTCCTTCCACAGTCAAAAGATGAGCAGGTTGGGTGGATTGGCCATGCTAGATTCCCCAAGGTGTTTGTATCGGTAGATTAGCGGGGTGGAAAGATCCTGCGTGCGATTCTCTGTCGGAGATTGGGTACAGGCCCGATGGGCAGAATGGTCCCTTTCAGCACTGTCGGGATTGTGTGATTCTAAGGCCATTTGACTGTGTTAGAAATTCCCTGAGGGAAAAAAAAGGAAAACTGTCTTTGTAGAATTTACAGCATTGGGTTTATTGGGGATTTTTTTTAACTGCAAAATGATGAAAACAACTGAAGCGTGTAAATAAACAGTCGAGATATTCGTGGGGAGTCGCGAAATCTGTGTTTGTTTCAACTTTGTAGATCATCCAATTAAGGGAAAGACAATATTGACCAGCAAGAAAGGGACATTGTAACTTGAGTAATTGCAATGAACACTTGAAAGATCACGTGAAAGTAATCAAGGCACTGCTCGTGTCCGTGAAACCAGGATCTACCTGTGACGAGACAGGCGCTTTAACCAACTCAGCTGCAGAGCCTGATACTGCTGCTCCTGGTACAGCAGAATGCTGGAAATAAGCTCCAGATCTGGTGGTGTTGTGAAAAAAGAGATACTGTCAGATCTGGAACGTATCTGAGAAAATAGAGGTCGTTCACATTTCAGATGCAGACCTTTCACGGGAACGACCGTTTCTCTCTCCCCAGATGCTATGGGATCTCGGGTAGATTCATGAAAGAAAATAATTGAATCCCACAGTGGCCGATCGAGACTGCACCGAATTCCCAGTAAACTGGGACCTCTGCTATTTGTGATATCTATAAATAATTTGGAAGAAGGTGTAACTGGTGTAATCAGCAAGTTTGCGGATGACACGAAGATGGCTGGACTTGCGGATAGCGAAGAGCATTGTCGGGCAATACAGCAGGATATAGATAGGCTGGAAAATTGGGCGGAGAGGTGGCAGATGGAGTTTAATCCGGATAATTGCGAAGTGATGCATTTTGGAAGAAATTATGTCGGGAGGAGTTATATAATAAATGGCAGAGTCTTCAGGAGTATAGAAACACAGAGGGACCTAGGTGTGCAAGTCCACAAATCCTTGAAGGTGGCAACACAGGTGGAGAAGGTGGTGAAGAAGGCATATGGTATGCTTGCCCTAATAGGACGGGGTATAGAGTGTAAAAGCTGGAGTCTGATGATGCAGCTGGATAGAACGTTAGTTAGGCCACATTTGGAGTACTGCGTCCAGTTCTGGTCGCCGCACTACCAGAAGGACGTGGAGGCATTAGAGAGAGTGCAGAGAAGGGTTACCAGGATGTTGCCTGGTATGGAGGGTCTTAGCTATGAGGATAGATTGGGTAAACTGGGGTTGTTCGCCCTGGAAAGACGGAGAATGAGGGGAGATCTAATAGAGGTGTGCAAGATTATGAAGGGTATAGATAGGGTGAATAGTGGGAAGCTTTTTCCCAGGTCGGAGGTGACGATCACGAGGGGTCACGGGCTCAAGGTGAGAGGGGCGAAGTATAACTCAGATATCAGAGGGACGTTTTTTACACAGAGGGTGGTGGGGGCCTGGAATGCGCTGCCAAGTAGGGTGGTGGAGGCAGGCACGCTGACATCGTTTAAGACTTACCTGGATAGTCACATGAGCAGCCTGTGAATGGAGGGATACAAACGATTGGTCTAGTTGGACCAAGGAGCGGCACAGGCTTGGAGGGCCGAAGGGCCTGTTTCCTGTGCTGTACTGTTCTTTGTTCTTTGTTCTTTATTTCAAATCTGCCTTTCCCGACATTGAACAAGCACATCAGAGGGAATCGCACACATCACTCAGTGAAACTCTTGCGCTAAACATTGAGCGGTTTATCGTGAGCTGGTTCCATTTACTGTTTTCAGACGCACATCTGGTATAAAAGTAGCCGTGTTCAGGATTTGATTCACACACAAAATTTCCTGTTCTAAAGTTGATTATTTTTTAATACTTCATTTACACGGGATAAGACCATAAGACCATAAGACATAGGAGCGGAAGTAAGGCCATTCAGCCCATCGAGTCCACTCCACCATTCAATCATGGTTGAGTTCAACTCCATTTACCCGCTCTCTCCCCATAGGCCTTAATTCCTCGAGAAATCAAGAATTTATCAATTTCTGTCTTGAAGACGCTCAACGTCTCGGCCTCCACAGCCGTCCGTGGCAATGCATTCCACAGACCCACCACTCTCTGGCTGAAGAAATTTCTCCTCATCTCTGTTCTAAAGTGACTCCCTTTTATTCTAAGGCTGTGCCCCCGCGTCCTAGTCTCCCCTGCTAATGGAAACAACTTCCCTACGTCCATCCTATCTAAGCCGTTCATTATCTTGTAAGTTTCTATTAGATCTCCCCTCAACCTCCTAAACTCCAATGAATATAATCCCACGATCCTCAGACGTTCATCGTATGTCAGGCCTACCATTCCTGGGATCATCCGTGTGAATCTCCGCTGGACCCGCTCCAGTGCCAGTATGTCCTTCCTGAGGTGTGGGGCCCAAAATTGCTCACAGTACTCCAAATGGGGCCTAACCAGTGCTTTATAAAGCCTCAGAAGTACATCCCTGCTTTTGTATTCCAAGCCTCTTGAGATAAATGACAACATTACATTTGCTTTCTTAATTACGGACTCAACCTGCAAGTTTACCTTTAGAGAATCCTGGACGAGGACTCCCAAGTCCCTTTGCACTTTAGCATTATGAATTTTGTCACCGTTTAGAAAATAGTCCATGCCTCTATTCCTTTTTCCAAAGTGCAAGACCTCGCACTTGCCCACGTTGAATTTCATCAGCCACTTCTTGGACCACTCTCCTAAACTGTCTAAATTTTTCTGCAGCCTTCCCACCTCCTCAATACTACCTGCCCCTCCACCTATCTTTGTATCATCGGCAAACTTGGCCAGAATGCCCCCAGTCCCGTCATCTAGATCGTTAATATATAAAGAGAACAGCTGTGGCCCCAACACTGAACCCTGCGGGACACCACTTGTCACCGGTTGCCATTCTGAGAAAGAACCTTTTATCCCAACTCTCTGCCTTCTGTCTGACAGCCAATCGTCAATCCATGTTAGTACCTTGCCTCGAATACCATGGGCCCTTATTTTACTCAGCAGTCTCCCGTGAGGCACCTTGTCAAAGGCCTTTTGGAAGTCAAGATAGATAACATCCATTGGCTCTCCTTGGTCTAACCTATTTGTTATCTCTTCAAAGAACTCTAACAGGTTTGTCAGGCACGACCTCCCCTTACTAAATCCATGCTGACTTGTCCTAATCCGACCCTGCACTTCCAAGAATTTAGAAATCTCATCCTTAACGATGGATTCTAGAATTTTGCCAACAACTGAGGTTAGGCTAATTGGTCTATAATTTTCCATCTTTTTTCTTGTTCCCTTTTGAACAGTGGGGTTAGAACAGCGATTTTCCAATCCTCTGGGACTTTCCCTGACTCCAGTGACTTTTTTGAAAGATCATAACTAACGCCTCCACTATTTCTTCAGCTATCTCCTTTAGAACTCTAGGATGTAGCCCATCTGGGCCCGGAGATTTATCAATTTTCAGACCTTTTCGTTTCTCTAGCACTTTCTCCTTTGTGATGGCAACCATATTCAACTCTGCCCCCTGACTTTCCTGAATTGTTGCGATATTACTCATGTCTTCTACTGTGAAGACTGACGCAAAGTACTTATTAAGTTCCTCAGCTATTTCCTTGTCTCCCATCAGTAGATTACCAGCGTCATTTTGGAGCGGCCCAATGTCTACTTTTGCCTCCCGTTTGTTTTTAATGTATTTAAAGAAACTTTTACTATCATTCCTAATGTTACTGGCTAGCCTACCTTCATATTTGATCCTCTCCTTCCTTATTTCTCTCTTTGTTATCCTCTGTTTGTTTTTATAGCCTTCCCAATCTTCTGACTTCCCACTACTCTTTGCCACATTATAGGCTCTCTCTTTTGCCTTGATGCATTCCCTGACTTCCTTTGTCAGCCATGGCTGCCTAATCCCCCCTCTGATAACCTTTCTTTTGTTTGGGATGAACCTCTGCACTGTGTCCTCAATTACTCCCAGAAACTCCTGCCATTGCTGTTCTACTGTCGGTGGGATTGTGGTCGGTGCAGACTCGATGGGCCGAATGGCCTCCTTCTGCACTGTAGGGTTTCTATGATTTCTATGATTTCCCACTAGGCTCTGCTTCCAGTCGATTTTTGTCAGTTCCTCCCTCATGCGCCTGTAATTACCTTTATTTAACTGTAGAACCTTCACATCTGATTCTGCCTTCCTTCTTTCAAATTGCAGACTGAATTCTACCATATTATGATCACTGCTTCCTAAGTGTTCCCTTACTTTAAGATCTTTTATCACGTCTGGCTCATTACATAACACTAAGTCCAGAATAGCCTGTTCCCTCGTGGGCTCCATCACAAGCTGTTCCAAAAAGCCATCCTGTCAACATTCAATGAATTCCCTTTCTTTGGGTCCACTGGCAACATTATTTACCCAGTCCACCTGCATATTGAAATCCCCCATGATCACTGTGACCTTGCCTTTCTGACATGCCCTTTCTATTTCGTGGTGCATTTTGTGCCCCTGGTCCTGACCACTGTCAGGAGGCCTGTACATAATTCCCATTATGGTTTTTTTGCCTTTGTGGTTCCTCAACTCTACCCACGCAGACTCCACATCGTCTGACCCTATGTCGTTTAGTGCTATTGATTTAATTTAATTTCTAATTAACAAGGCAACCCCGCCCCCTCTACCCACCTCTCTGTCTTTTCGATAGGTTGTGAATCTCTGGATGTTTAACTGCCAGTCCTGAACCCCCTGCAACTACGTCTCTGTGATGCCTACCACATCATACCTGCCAGTCACAATCTGGGCCACAAGCTCATCTACCTTGTTCCGGACACTGCGGGCATTTAAATATAGCACCTTTAATTCCCTATTGACCGTCCCTTTTTGTTTTCGTAGTGTGGTGGACCTTGGTTTACTGAGCCTTTCCAGACACTGTGTCATATTTTGTGAGATGGGGACTATCGTAACCTCTCCTGAGCGCTGTCTTTTCGTGATTTTTTGTAATCCCAAGCAGCTACGCTTCCCACTGATTCCTTCACCTCTTGGTTCCCTGACTTTCCCTTCCCCCCAATCTCTAGTTTAAAGTCCTATTGACCACCCTATTTACTCTCTTCGCCAGAACACTGATCCCAGCTCGGTCCAGGTGGAGACCATCCCAACGGTATAGGTCCCCCCTGCCCCAAAACTGATGCCAGTGTCCCATGAAAAAGAACCCCTCTTTCCCACACCACTCTTTCAGCCACGTGTTAACTTCCCTTATTCTTGCCTCCCTATGCCAATTTGCACGTGGCTCGGGCAGTAATCCGGAGATTATGACCCTTGAGGACCTGTTTTTTAAGTTGAATCCTAGCTCTTTATAATCTCTAAACAGGTCCTCTTTCCTAGACTTGCCTATGTTGTTGGTACCAACATGGACCACAACAACTGGATCCTCCCCCTCCCTCTCCAGTATGTGTGTCACTGGCCTGGGAAGCATTTATTGTTCAATTTAAATACTTCTCAGTATTTGGCAATGAACTCATTCTTGAGCCACTGCAGTCCATGTGGCGTATGTGCACATACACTGCTGTTCGAGATACATTTCCAGGATTGTGAGCTGGCCACAGCAAAGGCGATATATTTCCAAGTTAGGATGCAGTGGACCTTGCAGGTCGTCGTTGTTTCTCTGCATCTGCGGCCCATGTGCAGCCATGTGCAGCCAGGTGAGAGATGCCTTGGGTTTCGAAGGTGCCTCGCGACGGAATAATCATTGTCAGGAGTGGGATTTTAACAGACGTCTCCAGAGGAGACTGCGATCTAAACGCAGCGCCTTAGACCGCTCGGCCATCCCGCCTGCACTGGAACTAGCGTAAAAACTCTGCACAAATCGATTATTGTTCTTACATTTAAAACTCGATGTGATTTTTCCATTTGTCAATCCAGCCAGAGGCTCGTATCTGAGTCCCATCCTTCTCCAAGCCGCCGGGGGGTGAGCAGCTTCTCATTGCTGCATTGTTCTGTTTGCCCAAATCAACAAAGACCCAGTTCTCGCCCTACCTGTTCCTTACATGAAGGTGTTGAGAGGGTCAGATCTAAGCAACATGAAGTATTCAATTGGAGAGTTACATCCTGGTGACATGAATATCTCTCCACGGCTGCTTTCGGAGCTGCAGAACATTTCCAGCATTTCCTTGTTCTGATTTTGTGCCTTCATTACAGGAGGTCATTGACTGACAACCAACACTTGTCTCTTTTACGCAGCTCCAGATACAGCTTTTCTGTGATCTTCTCACAGACAAGTTCACTCTTCACTTTCCTACACACAAGCTTTAAAATCGGCTGTTTTACACAGTGCCCTGCGGCATTGTCTTCAAAGCTCAGCACACCTCCCATCCGCCCATCAGGGTCACAAGGGTACAAGTATTTTTTTAATAAGAATTCATCGGTGCAAAGGGATCACAGTGTTTGTGAAGGAATATAGGGGATTGATTCACACTCACAAGCAGAATGAAAATGAGTTAATCTCTCTCTCACACGCACACTCATATAAACACTCACACACCCACCGCCACGGCAGATGGTGAAATTCGACATCAATAAAAATGTCTGCCATTAATTACCTTGAATCGATTGTCGTAGAAAAAGAAACAACAACTGATAAACTGATGCTCTTTAGGGAAGGAATTCTTACCTTGTCTGGCCTGTATGTGACTCCCGACCAACAGCAATGTGGTTGACTCTGAGCTGCCCTCAAAGGTGGCCGAACAAGCCACTCAGTTGGAGGGAAATTTGGAGGTGATCTCTTTGTGGTATTATCGCTGGAATATTGATCCCGAAACTCACCTAATTTCTGTTTGGATCCGTGCTCACATCCCGCCACGGCAGCTGGTGGAATCTGAGTTCAATGCAAAATATCTGCAATCAAGAATCTATTTATGATTTCATGCAATGTCGATTATCGGAATATCCATTTGGTTCACTAGGGAACTTCAGGGAACTAGATTCTTGCCCAGTCTGGCCTATATGTGACTCCAGAGCCACAGCAATGTGGTTGACTCTCAACTGCACTCGGGCAACTGTGATTGGGCAATAAATGCTGGCCAGCCAGTGACGCCCAAGCCCCATGAATGAACACAAAAAAAATGTTGGCCCAGTCAGCGACGCTGAAGAAAATATATCGGAGATTCAAAATGAGGAGATACATCAACTCGTTTACAATCCCGGAGCTTGCAAATACAGAATGAATTCCAACTAATTTACAGTTCCGGGAGCTGACGGTCAGAGCAAATCGCTTGTGCACGCACAATTACACAGACAAAATGAGAAAGATCCCAACACCCACACAGCAGCAGATAATGAAAAACGCAGTTTAACTATGATCCTGATGTGGCGATGCCGGCATTGGACTGGGGTGGGCGTATTGAGAAGTCTCACAACACCAGGTTAAAGTCCATCAGGTTTATTTGGAATCATGAGCTGTCGGAGCGCTGCTCCTTCAACAGGTGAGTTGACTCAATAAATTCCAAATAAACCTGTTGGACTTTAGCTGGTGTTGTGAGACTTCTTACTGAAGATGACCCAGATAGAAAGGTAAAGTCAGCTTAGTCCCAAATGACCATCCGCTGTGCCCCTCTCAACAGGGAGAGCTGACTGGTGAAGATTTAGCTTAATGATTACCACACCTCAGGCGAGGGGCAAGGCTAAGAAGAGTAAATGTGCTATCTAATGGTACATCTGCAAATTGTTCACTGCAATTTTGTATTCACTTCTTGCTTTCAGTTAGAAAGCCAATGATAATTTAAGCTTTATTAACGGCTCTTAAAAACTGTCCTGTCACCTTCAATGATTTATGCACATGTCCACAATATTCCCGCTGTTCCTGCATCCTCTTTTGGAATTATACCCTTTATTTTATGTTGCCTCTTTGTGTTCTTCCCAGCAAAATGAATCACTTTATTCTTCATCTGCCATATGTCATCCCATTCCACGAACCTTTCTGTGTCCTTTCGGAGGTCCACTGGAAATTCTTTAGCTCCTTTCAGAACGACAGGACGTCCCAAAACATTTAACTGATAATAAAGTATTGATTGAAATGTAATCACTGTCCAAATGCTGAACTTTTGAGCTTTCTATTCCACGACGTCAGAAATTCCCATATGGGGATAGGGAATTACATTAGCGAACCTCCAATCCATTGGAACTCTTCCAGAGTCGATACAAAACAGGACATGATCACCAATGCATCCACTATTTCCAGGGCCACGTCCTTCAGTACTCTGGGGTGCAGAGCATCAGGCCCTGGGGATTTTGGCGTGTTTTAATTCTAGCAGTTCCGACAATACAATTTCCTGACTAATAAGGACTTTCTTCAGTTCCTTCATCATGCTTTTGAAGGCAGAGATTTTCTACAAGATGCTTGGAAAACCAATTTCTCTCTTAAAGATTCAAATCACTCTGAAATAATTGCACAAAATATACTTGTGGGTGCTAATTGTTTATAACGTATAATGTTATACTTTTAAGTGGAACGTTGCTTATTTGGGACTAAAACAATGAAAATGAGTAATTCCAGTTGTTTACTTTCTTCTTTAAATATTGTTCAATTGTTGATAGTAAAGTTGCTTTATTTGTTAGAGTTGGTTTTAAACTGTAATTTAAACAAATATCTTGCTGTAAAAGATTTTTAATTTGTCAGTGGAATTACTTTCTGATCCAGTCCCCGAACTCTTATACACCAGCTTCCAAACCCAGGATCGTGACAATCGAGAAGAACAAGAGGAGCAGATGCCTGGGAACACCTCCACCCAAATGTTCCCCTCCAAGTCACTCACCATCCTGATTTGGAAGAATATCACCGTCCTTCACTGTCACTAGTTCAATATCCAGGAATTCCCTCCCGAACAGCACTATGTGTGCGTCTACACCCCAGGGACTGCAGAGTCTCAAACACACCACGATTCTCAAGTACAGCTAGGGATGGTCAATAAATCAAACCTGTCCTACGGCGCCCAAATACTGTTAAAAAACAAAACAACTTAAGGGAGACCATTCAGCCCTATCTGTCTCTGCTAGCTCTCAGCGGGCCCCTGGTTTCACTGCCTTGTCGGTTAACTGTTGCCTTGCATATTTTCCTTTCGAAGAATAATCGAATTCAAGTGAACCTGCCGTGACCCTCTCTCAGGCAGCATTTCCTTGATGCTGCTGTTGCTTCTTTTGACAGTTACCTCCAATATCTGCCCTCTGGGTTTCGATCCTACTAACAATGAGAACACATTTCTGTCAATCTTCAGACCAGACCCATGAGGATTTGTATGTTTTTCCCAATTTCTCCTCTGAACCTTCTCTTCTCCGAGTACAGAAGTCGCAGCGTATCCAACCATTCTCAGTAACGAAAGTTCTTCATCAATTGAACTATTCTGGTGAAACATTTCTGCTGCCTTCTGAAATCTTTTATATGGTTTTTTAAATTTTGTCTCCAGAAAATGGAAGCAATATCCACGTGAAACCGAACTCAATTTAAATGCAGGCTTGACATAGCTTCTGTACTTTTGTACTCTGTGCCCCATTAATAAAAAGCAGGACACCGTCTGATTTATTACAATCACTCTCCTCACCATCCTGTCTACAGTTCTGGTCACCCTATTAGAGAAAGGATATTATTAAAATAGAAAGTGTGCAGAAAAGATTTACTAGAATGCTATCAGGACTTGATGGTTTGAGTTCCAAGGAGAGGCTGGATACACTGTGATTTTTTTTCTCCAGAGCTCAGGGGTGATCTTATTGAGGTCGACAAAATAATGAGGGGCATTGATCAGCTCGATCGTCAATATCTTTTCCCAAAGGTAGGGGAGTCTAAAACTAGAGGGCATAGGTTTCAGGTGAGTGCGGGGGGTGAGGGAGGGGGCGGGGTGTGTGTGTGTGGGGGGGGGGGGGTGGGTGTATACAAAAGGGTGCAGAGGGGCAATTCTTTCACACAGAGGGTGGTGCGTGTCTGGAAAAAGCTGCCAGAGGTAGTCATGGAGGCGGGGACAATTTTGTCTTTTAGACACCTACATGAGTAAGATGGCTATCGAGGGCTATGGGCCAAAAGCAGGCAATTGGGACTCGCTTCGTCGTAAAAAAAGGGCGGCATGGACAAGTTGAGTCGAAGGGCCTGTTTCCATGCTGTAAACCTCTATGCCAATCCCTGTCAACTTGGGAGATGTGTGTACATATTTGCCTCTTTAGAATTGTACCATGTATTTTATGTTTTGAATCTGGGTTCTTCCTTCAGAACGAATCAATTCGCATTTTGATACATTTAATTTAATCTGCCGTATTAAAAATTTCCATGCTTTTGGAAGTTTATGTAAACCGCATGAACAGCATTACCCTCATCAACACTCTCGGTTACCACTTCAAAATACTGAAGATAGTTAGTTGAAAACATTGTTACCTGAGTAAATCCGAAATTGGAAAGTTATTTCCAATCTCTTCGCAATTGTAGATCATTTCCTTCAGTATCCTCAGATGCATGTCACCCGGTCCTAGTGTCTAATCAAATACGGACAGCCTCTCCAAATCTCCTCTTCACTGAGTTAATTGCCTCTGGAGTGGAATGCCGAACAGCATCACAAAGATTCACTTCCTGCTCAGTGAAACGCCTGGAGCAGAGTTAAAATATAATAAATTCAAAACCAAACTGTGACCCCCAGCTTTGTCAAACTGCAATTTATTTCTGACTGAAATACAATTGAACACACGATGCAAGAATCCCTGACGCGATAAGTAATGGACAGTCCTGATTGATTCATTGGGATAAGTTTACAGTCTGGTTACGTGGGTGAACATTCTTGAAAACTTTTCATTTTCTCCATGTGCAGCATTGGGAAAATTGTCGCGAGGTGTTGCAGGATTTCAAACCTGATCTCCAGATATGTAAATCCCGCCATCTAAAACGCAACGTATTTTTTTCAAATAAACAACCAGCATTTGGGACCAAAACTGGCAAGAAGTGAGGGCTCGTCACTTTAAACCCGGGACCTCTCGCATGATCATACAACGCAATCCACGAAGCGAGAGTCATACCATGAGACCAAGGAGCCGCTGGCAGGCGGGTTGCTCAGCCAATATACTTCTGCTCACGAGCTGTCTTTACAGGTTACGTCATAACAATAGAAAGTTGAAGAAAACACAGCAGATTCACTGGGAAATGTGATCCTTTTCGTCTTAGACCTTGACTAGATCTTCAATGTTGGGATTGTAGTTTCTCTCTGCGAAAGAAATTCCCATCACATCAGTTCAAAGATTGTTGTGAAGAACCGACATGAGCAAAGTGTGGAAGACCACAAGTGTGTTCAAATCCAGAGTAGCAATGTATTAAATGTTCCGTAGATTAATGATGAGAGTGAGTTTTAAACTCACCCGTGCAGACCATCGCCAAACCCGCTTGGCCATCTTCTCAGCCACCCAGGAGCTTGTGAAAGGCCTCCTTCCATTTGATTTTCTATCCATGAATTTTTGGGGTAGAAGGTCACCCTCACCATCGCTCCTGGATGTCCAGCCAGATGGAATATGTTGGAAATGTCGTTGCTGCAAAACAGAGGAAATTTCCATCCCAGCAGGTCACCTTCTATGACTCATTCTCTCACCCTACAGTATAAATAACTCCCACTTTCTATGACTTTTAGCTCTGATAAAGGGTCAGCTGGACTCGAAACGTCAACTCTTTTCTCTCCTTACTAATCCTACCAGACTTGTGAGATTTTCCAGCACTTTCTCTCGCGTTCATTAACATTTCTGATTTTACAATTGCGTTGCGAAAAGATGATTGATCAGCTTTGGGAGACAATGAAAAGACATTTTCAGTGGAACCGAGTGTAGCGGCTGGCTCACTGGCCAAGAGGTATGATTCTTGCTTAGAACAATAGCATTAAAATGCGGGAGATCTCGAGTTCAAATGCCGCAGGATGCCAGACGCATTTTACAAAAAAAATCTGAGCGATGGAGATGGCGACAATGAACGAAAGCGGGGGCAGAGCTCATCTCCCGAGAAGTCATTGCCGAGAATATGTCTCTGCAGAACTCCGGCCAGTAGATGTCAGCACACTCGGGAGAACGAAGCTCACGTTTCAGAGAGGGATAAACAGACAACAATTGTTCATGTTCTGTTGGCGGTGGCATGTTTTACCAATACGAATACTGGAAGTGGCTTTTAATGACATTTGTTTTGTAACGAACAGTTCTTATCGATGTCTGTCCCTCGATTCGAGGATCACATCCACTCAGGGCCGTGACTTTCTCCTTTTTGACTTCATGTGAGCGAACAGGGCAATTTTCGGCCGACAGATCTTTGCACACGGTACGGTAGGGCGGCACGGTAGCACAGTGGTTAGCACTGCTGCTTCACAGCTCCTGGGACCTGGGTTCGATTCCTGGCTTGGGTCACTGTCTGTGTGGAGTTTGCACATTCCCCTCGTGTCTGCGTGGGTTTCCTCCGGGTGCTCCGGTTTCCTCCCACAGTCAAAAGATGTGCGGGTTATGTTGATTGGCCATGCTAAAAATTGCCCTTTGTGTCCTGAGATGCGTAGGTTAGAGGGATTCGTGTGTAAATATGTAGGAATATGGGGGTCGGGCCTGGGTGGGTTTGTGGTTGGTGCAGACTCGATGGGCCGAATGGCCTCTTTCTGTACTGTAGGGTTTCTATGTTCCTATGATACAAGGCAGAGGATGTCCCACGAAGTAGTGGGACCCGGAGCGCATGATTTGCTTCCTGTTACTTTCTTCGCTGCCGCCATTCTGCCTCATCATTAAGATCTTGTGACTCAAAGCGTGCTGCAGCTTGGGGGACAGGTGTTGGCCATTTTGAACGATGAGTAACAAACTCCTCCCAGTCATCAGCATGAGTGTTGCCTCGCTTCAACCTGGAGGACGTCGGGGAAACATTGCTCGTGGAATTTCTCTCACAAACTCAGGAGTCGCTGATACATTGGAGCAGTTACCTCATTGTGCTAAAACCACCAACTGTCAACGACATGTATGGGAGAATGAGATACATTCTTATCTGCCCTTCTCTGGTCCATTTTATCGAAATGATTTTTTTCAAAATCTGTCACTGATTTAAAGCCCAGCATCAGGCCACCCCTCAGCCTTGTTATTACAAGAAAAGAAAGATGCAAGCAGTCAAAACATTACCTGACTTTTCCTTTGTTCTTAATGATGTTTCTCTTCTTGGGCTAACGGATTTCACCTGCAGGACCAACATTTGTTTCCCTTCCCGAATTGCTCTTCAACTGAGAGTGGCTTGCTCGGCCATTTCAGAGGGCAGGTCAGAGTCACCCACATTGCTCTGTGTCTGGAGACACATGTCTGCCAGACCAGCTGAGGAGGGCAGACTGCTTTATCTTAAGTGCACTGGTGAACCACATGAAGTTTTGCAACAATCGATGGTAGTTTCAAGGTGTGATGTGGAGATGCCGGCGTTAGGAAATAAACCTGTTGGACTTTAACCTGGTGTTGTTAAACTTCTTACTGAGTTTCAAGGTGGCCATTACTGAGACCAGTTTTTCAATTCCAGATTGATCAAATCAGTGAATTTAAGTTTGACCAGCAGCCATGGTGCGATTCACTCCCTGTGCGCAAGTATTAGTACGGGCCTCTGGATTACCAGCCCAGTGACATTGCCTTTCATCCCTGTAAACAAAAACAGTTTGTTCAGTTCATTATTAAATCTTTTCCTGAGGGGATTAGATTTCCCCCCACAGAATTCTATCAAAACGATTCTGCAAAGCCTGTTGCTCCATTCGGCAACATCAATGATTTCTTAAGGTTACACAGATGAGATTGATTTCTTAGGAGCTCAATAAAATCATGATATGAGAAAATTGAATGAACCAAACAACAAGGAAATACTTCCTGAAAAGGCGCCCTGCAATGTTTGCAAGAAAATGCAAAACTCACAGCTGACGAGAGACATCAGGGATTTCCGGAAATACCATCAGATTTTTTTCTGTATGAAGCGACCGCGACAGGACTGGAACCTGCACTCTTCTGATATCATCACCATGACCGAAGTCAGACGCGTTACCCATTGGGCCACGCGGTCAGCACATGCGCCAAAATGGCGGGTGTTAGCGCTATGTGAATAACTGCGTGGTTATATTCATTGTCAGTTCTATTTTTGGATGCTCCACTGATTTCCAGATACCAGAAAACTGAAGGGAAAGTTCCAGCTGCTGTAACCTGCGGAAAGCTAAAGTCCACTTCTAACATTATTGGGTGCCTGTCTGTGTGGAGTTTGAAACCAAAAGAGAAAATGCTGGAAAATCACTGCAGGTCTGGCAGCATCTATAAGGAGAGGAACTGACGTTTCGAATCCAAATGACCTTTGTGTGGCGTTTGTACGTTCTCCCCGTGTCTGCTTGGGTTTCCTTCGGGTGCTCCGGTTTCTTCCCAGTTTCAACAATATGCAGATTATTTGGATTAGCCAGACTAAATTGACCCTTTGTGTCAGGGGATTAGCAGGGTAATTACGTATGGTTACAGGGATGGGGAGGGATTCTCTGCCGGATAGTCGGTGCAGAATCACTGTGCAGAATGGCCTCATACGGCACTGCACGGATCCTATGCCTCCTACAAATCCTGTCTTATACATTTAATACCTGTTCCCGAATCCCTCTTTAAGCAGCTAATGCTGCATCTTCCCCTGTGTACCTTAGTTCATTACGTTCTACTTCTTTACCCGTCCCTTACAGCACCACTCAATCTAGTTTGCTGCAAAGAGAGAAACTCCGAATTATCCAACCAAACCTTGTGGCTAAAATCCCTCCTCGCTGGATCCAAACCAGTACATCTCCTTTTCTCCCTCCGAAGGACCCTCACCCCATGTCGAAATTGTGTTGACCGGGTCTGGGTGCAATCCTAAAACAGCCGTCGTTGATCAGACCTTTATAAAGAATGAGCATACCTTCCCTGTTTTTATCCTCGGTATCTAGGTTTATTGAAGTCGGGAATGGGTTAATAAACTTCAAAATTCAAAGTGGCAAAGTGACCTCTGTGATATTTGGAGCTTGTATGAGAACTGCTGTAGAATTCATTGTTTTGATTAGAATTCATTGTTTCGTACATTCGGACCAGATAAGGGAAAACCGTTGTCTCCTGAATGTATATCAGATTCACTTAGGGCGGCACGGTAGCACAGTGGTTAGCACTGCTGCTTCACAGCTCCAGGGTCCTGGGTTCGATTCCCGGCTCGGGTCACTTTCTGTGTGGAGTTTGCACATTCTCCTCGTGTCTGCGTGGGTTTCCTCCGGTTTTCTCCCACAGTCCAAAGATGTGCGGGTTAGGTTGATTGGCCAGGTTAAAAAATTGCCCCTGAGAGTCCTGGGATGTGGAGGTTAGAGGGATTAGCAGGTAAAATATGTGGGGATAGGGCCTGGGTGGGATAGTGGTCGGTGCAGACTCGATGGGCCGAATGGCCTCCTTCTGCACTGTAGGGTTTCTATGATGATTCTATGAATATTGTTTCAAGGCAATGACGAACGATCGCGGCCTTGGATATTGCTCATACGACCCGTATCTGTATACCGAGAGGTATAAAACTCTGTTCTTAACTCATATTCGATCAGAAGGCTGGGGGTCCACTGTTAGGAAACTCACTTCTCTCACAATTGTGAAAATAAACCTGCACTTTGATCCACTAATAGTATCAGAGGTTTTTTTTCCACCTCCAACGGAGGGATAGTCCGTTTACGGTCCGGTTGGATGGCCACAACCGGGACACCGGAATAGATTATCGATTTTGGTCACCTAGTTACAGGAAGGATGTAAATAAGATTGAAAGAATGCAGAGAAGGTTCACAAGGATGTTGCCGGGACTTGAGAAGCTGAGTTACAGAGAGAGATTGAATAGGTTGGGACTTTATTCCCTGGAGCGTAGAAGATTGAGGGGAGATTTGATAGAGGTGTATAAGATTTTGATGGGTATAGATAGAGTGAATGCAAGCAGGCTTTTCCCGCTGAGGCTAGGGGAGAAAAAAACCAGAGGGCATGGGTTAAGCGTGAAAGGAGAAAAGTTTAAAGGGAATATTAGGGGGGGCTTCTTCACGCAGAGAGTGGTGGGAGTGTGGAATGAGCTGCCGGATAAAGTGGTAAATGCGGGGTCACTTTTAACATTTAAGAAAAACTTGGACGGGTTCATGGATGAGAGGGGTGTGGAGGGATATGGTCCAAGTGCAGGTCAGTGGGACTAGGCATAAAATGGTTCGGCACAGACAAGAAGGGCCAAAAGGCCTGTTTCTGAGCTGTAATTTTCTATGGTTCTATGGAACCAGCTCACGATAAACCGCTCAATGTTTAGCGGAAGAGTTTCACTGGGTCATGTGTGTGATTCCTTCTGATGACCTTGTTCAATGTCGGGGAAAGGGGGATTTGAAAGGTTTACAGGGAAATCGGTGCGGTCTCGATGGGCCACTGTGGGATTGAATTATTTTCCATTCATGAATCTATCCGAGATCCCATAGCATCTGTGGAGAGAGAAACGGTCGTTCCCGTGAAAGGTCTGCATCTAAAATGTGAACTATCTCTATTTTCATAGATATGTTCTGGATCTGGTCGTATCTCTTTTGTCACAAATACCACCAGATGTGGAACGTATTTCCAGCATTCAGCTGTACCACGAGTAATAATGTTCGGCTCTGTGGCTCAGTTGGTTAAAGCCCCTGTCCAGTCGCAGGCAGATCCAGGTTTCAAATCAGTGTGCACATACAATGGTAGTTTCTCTTATTTTCACAAATACCACAAGATCTGCAACGTTTTTTTCTAGCGTTCGGCTGTCCCAAGAGCCGCCGTGGTTTAGTTGTTTAAAGCGCCTTTCTAGTGAACAGATGATCCTGTATTCAAATCCCCGGAGAGTCTGGATTCTTTTCACATGATCTTTGCAATTGCGCAAGTCACAATGTCCCTTTCTTGCTCGTCAATATTTTCTTTCCCTTTACAGTGGATGATCTACAAAGATGAGACAAAAACATATTTCGAGACTCTCCACGAATATCTCGACTGCTTATTTGAACGATCCAGGTATTTTCATCATCTTGCAGTAAAAAAAACATTTAATCTGCGATAAACCCAATGCTGTAAATTCGACAAACACAGCTTTCCATTATTTTTCCTCAGGGAATTTCTAACACAGTAAAATGGCCTTAGAATTATACAATGCCAAAAGTGCTGAAGGAGACAATTCAGCCCATCGAATCTGTACCGATTCTCCGACAGAGAATCGGACACAGGGCCTATACCCGCCAGGCCATGTGTCCGAACCGCTAATGTACCTATACAAAAACCTTGGGGACCAAGGGGCAATCTCGCATGGTCAATTGACCGAACCTGCTCATCTTTGTGGGAGGAAACCGGATGACCTGGTTTGCTGAGATTACTTGCCTGGGTGAATGCAGCCTGAACAGCACTCCAGACGTTTGGCACTAGGGGGCGGCACGGTAGCCCAGTGGTTAGCACTGCTACTTCACAGCTCCAGGGTCCCGGGTTCGATTCCCGGCTCGGGTCACTGTCTGTGTGGAGTTTGCACATTCTCCTCGTGTCTGCGTGGGTTTCCTCCGGGTGCTCCGGTTTCCTCCCACAGTCCAAAGATGTGCGGGTTAGGTTGATTGGCCAGGTTAAAAAATTGCCCCTTAGAGTCCTGAGATGCGTAGGTGAGAGGGATTAGCGGGTAAAATATGTGGGGGTAGGGCCTGGGTGTGATTGTGGTCGGTGCAGACTCGATTGGGCCGAATGGCCTCCTTCTGCACTGTAGGGTTTCTATGATTTCTAAAAAGCATCCCACTTCATTCGCTTCCCGTGCATAAAAAATCACTCCCTCCACGACAGACACACAATGGCAGCAGTGTGCACCATCTACAAGATTCGCTGCAGCAACTCAGCAAGGCTCCTTTGCCAGTACGTTACAAACACACGACAACTATAGCCCAGAAGGACACGCGCAGCAGACGCATCAAAATAACACCTCTACGTTGCAGGACACTGATATTTATTTATTGATTGCGGTTATTTATAAGTTGTTGTTGTTGCGTGTGTGTTTTTTAATCTTCTTTTTCTTCCAAAAGAAGCAAAATACTATTTGAAAAGCATGTTACTGTTTCTAACGCAACCACCGAACGATGTGTCAACCTTTGAGAAAACAACTGGGGTTTGCGTTTTCATCTCGAATCAGTGGTTTCCCTGGGAGCCGAGTAAACAGAAACAGAATGGAGAGATGGCAGAGAAGGAAACGTCGGTGCCAAAGCTGAAACACAACAATTAAATAGGAAACTGTTTGGTACTGAATCCGACTCTGGGGGGAACTCGAACCTACAACATTCGTGAGGCTAATTTATCATTATCGAGAAATCGAACGCGCTGTCCATGGCGCCACAGAACCGCACATCGGAAATTTATTTTACAGGTAAGTTCAACAATCTCGTAGTTAAAACGTCGGGAACTGTTAAGCGGAACTTCATTGATTGCAAGTCATGTTGAGGCATCTTATGTCTGTTAAAACAGCTTGGAAATACAGACCTTTCTGTCCTTTATACAGGAAATCTGTCCATCATTGAATGATTCTCCGACTCTCTCTTCTCCTGTTCAGCTTGGAGTCTAATCTCGCAGGCTTGATCGTCGGGAGACACATTCTACTCTATCTGTCACAGGGCTCATCAGAACCTGTTCCCTGTTCCAGTAAAACACCTGCAAAGTATACAACAAAAAGCAGGAAAAATGACATCTGAAACAAAAACAGAAAGTGCTAAAAATGCACAGCAGGTGAAGCAACACTTTTGATTAATGGAGATTTCTGTAAAACCAGCTCCTGAAGCACAGCACAGTTGCACAGTTTAAGGTTTCCATTCATCCACACTGGATGCTTTATTCCATGATTTTGAACAATTCAAATTGATAATAAAGGCGGGAATTACACACAGGCTTCATGAAACTCACGCGCTAAACATTGAAAGGTGACAGTGTTTAATCAAGGGATGGTTCTGTTTCGTTCATTTATTATTAATGGAGAATAGAAAAGTTGGAACAGTATGCAATCTGGGCAATATAACTGAACAAAGTGAAACACAATGGGGACTGGGCAGGATAAGCCGACCTTGGGCAGTGTACAAAGTGAAGGTGCGACGTTGACTGAGTTGTCAGACGGAGCAGGGAGTCGTTGCAGAGTGAAGCTACATAGGAAAGTGGGAGTGCTAAATGTGTAATGATCACTGTACAAGTAGACTGTGAAATGCAGACTTCAGGCTGGATATTCAATGGGGTCTGAGATGGGTGAATAGACTGTAGCGTCATGGCATGGTAAAGGTGCAATAGGGATCAGGAACGCTAAAGGTATACCCTTTAGTTTCTTTCATCTCTCCTCTGTCTTCGGACCAAAATGTATCACTTCACACTTTCTTACATCAATTAAATTGCATCTGTCACGTCCCTGCACATTCCACCAGCCTGTCTGTATCTTCTTCAAGATTATCACGAGCCTTCTCACTAAAGTTCATGATATTTTCAAGTTTTGCACCAGTGGCAAATTTTGAGATTAAAACCTGTGCACCTTGATATAGATCATTAATATATATCAAGAAAAGCAAATTTCTCTCTGTATGCCATGACCAATCAGAAATAGGCAAAACTTTGTGTAATATATGCTTTCATAGGTTTATACTAATAATTAAACTATTGCATAATGAAATTCGATCTATGCTAAAAAGAACAATGATTCAAAATGTCACTTGGTTCAAAAGAAAATACATACAGGTACCAATACTTTCACTTAAAAGGCATAGCCTTGCTGATTTATCGGTATTTCATGATGAATACAGAAGAAAGCAGCCTACTGATAGATTTCGAATTGATATGGCCAACACATTTACTATTTCGAAATTCCTCAGTCCCAGTTCAATATAATGTGAACAATTCTTGTCTGTCGTGTCCCTCTCTGATGTCGAAACTTCAGTCTACCAGAGAATGCTGACATCTACTGGCCGCAATACAGAACTGCAGTAGAGCGTGAAAAATGCACTTGAACTTTCGCTGTTGCAGAGACACATCGAACAGGAATTAATGAAGGGATGTCAGCATTATTTCCCATGGAGAATTCAATGTTAATGTACTTTCCCATGTAGTCAGTATAGCTTGGAATTTGCTATTTACTGAAGCAGTTGAGGCGACTAGCATCGATGTACGAAAGGGAATCTTGGTAATGAGACGATGGAGAATGAATTTCAGAGATAAGCAGATGATGTTACATTGAAGATTTTGAGTAGAGGATCGTGTGGAATCATGTACTAATTAGAACAAAAAGCCCAGTTTCAATTAGGTATCTTCCAGGTAGAATGTGCACAGACTTGCAAAGTCTCTCAGATAGATTTACAATGAATATCACACACATATGTCGCACCAGAGACAGAGCGATACAGAATGAGTCCAGCACTCATACATCTGGAATCTTAGAGTGGATACAACAAAGAGAGGGAGACCATTCGGCCCTTAGTCTGTGCGCTGGTCTGTACAAGAACAATTCAGTTCATCCCTTTCCTAGTCCTTGTTTCCTAACTCTACAAATCATTTCATTTCAGGTGCTGATCACATTCCCCTTTGACAACCCTGATTAGATGCTCCGTCTGCCATACTCTCAGGCATTGCATTCCAGTCCTAAACACGCAGCACATTAAAACCCATCCTTCTCTCCTCTGGCAATGGGAACAATATTTTTTTCATTTATTCTTCTTAGACTGCACCCACAAACCCATCACCTCTGCCATCTCGAAGGACAGCGGCAGCAGATACATGGGAGCACGAGCGCTGCAAGCACCCCCCCCCTCCCTTCCCGCCAGCCCCAAGCCACTCACCGACCTGACTTGGAAATACGTCACGACTCCTTCACTGTCTCAGTAGCAAATCCTAAAAGACTGTGGTTGGACCGAGATCTCAGCGAATGCAGTAGTTCAGGAAAGCAGCAAACCATCACCTTCTTAAGGTCAGTTAGGGATTGGCAATGAATGGTGGCCTCGTCAGTGATGCCCACCTCTCGAAATGAATAAAACAAATAAAAACTCGCAACTACAACCGGAAACGGACAGATACAGAACAAATCTCACTCACATGCATATGTTGGATACAATTTGAATCCCCCAATCACATTCACTAACAAAGGGTAAAAGGTAGTCGAAATATCGCGATCGTTATCCAGTTGCAGATTAACCAGAGTTTTTCAAGAACAGAGAACACCTTAGCACACCATGCAACATTTTAACCTAATATTGAACATCATGAGACCAGATAATTAACTTTCTGCCGAACAGAAAACATCTTCACGGAGAATATTTTGACACAACAGAGAACACGTTTACAGAGCAGGGCTTATATTAACAGAGCATTTTTTTAAAAATACACAAAATGGATCATATTTACACAGCCGGAAAGACATTTACAGCATCAGGGAAACATTTTACACAACAGCAGAAAACACCTCTCAGCAACAGGCAGAGCACAGTTCCCGAATAGGAAATACATTTACAAACATGCACTTGCAACAGAAAATTCCTTTAAATATCAATGATCGATTCTCCAATTCCGTGTCTTGCCCGTTTCCTAGCACCTTTGTCTGTCGTTACACATGTCCAGACAATCTCACTTACTGCTCTTGTTTGTTTTGTTCTGTCTGTTGCATTCTCAGTGAGATGCAGTGGCTGAGCTTCCTGACAGCGGTGCTCGTGTTAAACGGTACAGGGGCGAAAATCTGCCTGGCTACAATTGATAGGGAGCAGAATTGGTGGCTGTCGTAGCAGAGTGGCGCAGCGGAAGCGTTCTGGGCCCATAACCCAGAGTTCGATGGGTCAAAATCATCCTCTACTATTCCTAATAGCATTGAAAACGAAGCAACTTGGCAACAACTACGAAACATTTTGTGACTTTACGTCGAGAAGAGATAGGCACTTTTCTCGGATTCTCTTTTCCCTGCAAAAGCTCGATTTGTAGTAAACTCTTTTATGTGCAACCAGAGTTTTAAGCAAGAACAGGGAACATCTTAACACAGCATGCAACAATTTACTGACAGAAGCATCTTCACGGAGAATCTTCTTTCACAACAGGGAACACGTTTGCAGAGCAGGAGACATATTAACAGAACAGAAGAAAAAAACATTTCCACAGCTAAAAAAACATTTACAACAACTGGGAAGCATTTTACACAACAGTAGAAATCAACTCTCAACAACAATTGAGACAGTTACATGGGTAAGATGGTCTGGAGGGATATGGGACAAACACGGGCAATTGGGAATAGTTCACGGGCAAAAAACTGGGCGGCATGGACAAATTGGGCCGATGAGCCTGTTTCCATGCTGGAAACCTCTATATTACAGAGCACAGCAGGAAGCATATTAGTAGACAGTGAAACACCTCACAACAATGAACATCTTTGAAAAAAAAAACAGCACCGTGTCACAGTAGGAAATATATTTATAAACATATTTACACGAGAAAACTCCTTTAAAACATCAGTGATCATTTCCATGTCTTGCCGGATTCCCGACACCTTTGTCTGTCGTTACACGTGTCCAAACAGTCTCTTTTGCTGCTACTGTGCGTGTCTTTCTCTGTCCATTGTATTCGTGGTGTTATGCATTAGAATTGTGTGGCCAGACTGAGCCTCCTGACACTGATGCTGGTGTAAAACAACAATGTAGAAATCAATATCTGATTGGCTACATTGATAGGCAGCAGGTGGGCCTTCATTTACTGTAGCAGAGTGGCGCAGCAGAAGTATGCTGGGCCTACAACTCAGAGGTCGCTGGACCGAAATCATTCTTTGCTATTTCCTCTTAACAACGGTAATAAAACCACTTGACTACAATTCTGCAACTTTTCCGTTGAATTTGCGGGCATTTTCATTGGTTCCTCTTTTCTGTTATAAGCCTCAAACTGCAGTTGATCATCTTGATATGCACAAAAGCTGTAGATGCTGTGAACATGCACCAGGATGTATTAGTGACCGAGGTAATGGTGCACGGGGCGCAATTTCAGAATTTGTATATAATTTGAAACGTGGAAACATTGTGAACTGTGAGGAGGATGGTGTAAAAGTTCAAAAAGGACGGGGACAAGTTCCAGATGAAATTCGAAGCTGAGAATTGTGAAGTGATTCATTCTGTTAGGAAGATTAGAGAGGCAATGAAAAGTAAAAGGAAAACAGTTCCGAAGTATCTAATCTATTTCACTCGTGAGGTAACTCTACATGAGGTGCAACAGTACAACTCTAAAATAACAGCAAATTACTGTGGATGCGGTCATCTGAAACCAAAAGAGAAAATGCTGGAAACAATCTGCAGGTCTGGCAGCAACTCTAAGGAGTGAAATGAGCTGATGTTACGAGTCCAGATGACCCTTTGACAAAGGGCCATCTGGACTGCTTTACTGCTCGCTGCTAACTTCCTTAAAGTCAATAATAATCCATTCAAAATATCAGCATATGTGTTTTACAATCATAATTACTCATTTGGATCAATTACTGCATCTCATATGGCTTCTTGTTAGCTCATAAATGCATTTAAAAGTCATTTAACTGAATGCTGTTACTTTTATCAGTGGCTTAATGCCGACTGGTTTGAAAACCTTACCACCCCATCAGGGGTTCCACTTACAGATATTAATGTCATGAGACGTCTGGACAGAGTGGTTAGGGACACACATATCCCACTCGTGGAATGATGAACAATGAGAGAGAACAGATTGAGCATCATGGCCAAAGGAAGGAATAGGAACACGAGGAAAATATTTTTCACACAGCGTGTGCTTAATGTGTGGAATGCATTGCCGGAGAGTGTGGTGGATACAGATTCAATTGAAATGTTCTAAAGGGATTAGACTGTTCTATAAAAAGGAAGAATGTGCAGTGTAACAGGGAGAAGGCGGAGATGTTCATTTTCTGTCACAACTTCTCACATAATTTCTCATTCATCATTCATCGATTATGAACTGTTCCCTTGTCGTTTCTAAACAAGGAGAAGTGCAGCAATGATTATATGAAAAGAGACTTGGTGGCCTAAGGCTAACGGTAGAGTTAAAAAAACAACAAATATGTGTCTAAAAGGAGGTCAGGATGACACAGAAACGAAATCTGAAATGAAAACAGAAAATACGAGAAACCTCAGCAGGTCTGGCAGTATCTCTGGAGAGCGAAACAGAGTTTCGATCGGCACAACATCGTGGGCCGAAGGGCCTGTTCTGTGCTGTACTTTTCTATGAATGCTTCCAGTCCGTATGACTCTTCTTCAGATATCAAGAGAGTTTGAAATGTGACGGATTTTAAAATGTTGAAGAGAATTCGGAGCACGATCGATATAATTCATTAAAGCAATTAGAAAAGCAAAGGGCACATTTGTTTTTATTGCAAGTGGATTGGGGTAGATGAAGAAAGGTGTCTTGCTGCAATTGTGCAGGATTTTATTGAGACCACATTTGCAATACTGTGTACAGTTATTGTCTCCACATTTGAGAAAGGACATACTTGCATTGGAGGCGGTACAGAGAAGGTTCACTAGATTGCCCCTGGAAATGAGGAGGTTGTTCTGTGATGAGAGGCTGAGTGAATCAGTCTGAGAGACGCTGAAGCTCAGAACAATGTGTAAATGCTGAGTGAATGCTTCCATTGCTGGCCTCTGGGCAGACGGATGGCGGATAAAATTTACGTAAAGTTATGTAAAAGTAGAGTTTATTTATTATTCGCAAGTAAGGCTTGTATAATACTACAATGAAGTTACAGTGAAATTTCCCCCGTCACCACATTCTGGCACACTCTCGCTGTGTGGTTCTCTCTCTGTGACTCTCTGTGGCTCTCTCTCTCTCTCTCTCTTTCTCACTCTCTCTCTCTCTCTCTCTCTCTGACTCTCTCTCTCTGACTCTCTCTCTCTCTGACTCTCTCTCTCCCGCTCTGCCTCTCTCTCTCTGTCTCTCAGCTTTTCACGTTCTCTCCCTCTCTCGTTGACAACTGCACACTTTTTGGTTGTGTTTGACAGAGGCTGTGCAGGAGGCTCACCAGTTGCAGTGACTCACGGGCCGGGCTAATGGGTTCTTGATGGTGCAGCCCATCAGGATTGACACCCATCTGGGCATCTTCTCCTCGCTCACCAACTGGACACAGCTCGGCTGTGCCAAACCTCGCGGCACCTTCGGCTTCTAAGCCAAGAGAGTTTCCACCGGCCGGCCTCATCCTCTGAACTGTCCCTGTCCCCAACTGGGACACAACACATCCCTCAATATACTCACCCAGCATTAACAACATGGCTCTGCGATTTACTGTTTGAGAGAGAGGGGGGGGGGGACAGAGAAAGAGAGGGGAGGGTGGTGCACAGAGAGAGAGGGGGCAGAGAGGGGGGTATGCCGTGCGAGAGGGGGGCATGCCGAGAGAGGAGGCATAGAGAGAAATAGGGGGCATAGAGAGAGAGAGAGAGGGGGACATGCAGAGAGAGGCCGGCAGAGAGAGAGGGAGGTAAAAAGGGGACAGAGAGAGAGGGGGGGGGGGGGCGGTGGCAGCGAGAGAGGGGGGCAGAGAGAGAGGGGAGCAGAGAGGGAGATGTGGCAGAGGGAGAAAGAGGGATACAGAGAGACAAGGGGGCAGAGAGTGAGAGGGGGCAGAGAGAGAGAGAGCGGGGCCGAGAAACAGAAAGGGGCAGAGAGTTAGAGAGCGGAGGCAGGGAGAGAGACAGAGACTGTGAGGTTCTTCAGCAAATTGACAAAGAAAGGGACATGGTTTTGGAGGGGTTGGAAGGCTTGCGTGGACAAGTCTCAAAGTCTTGATGATTGTGTCCCCAGATGCTGTGGGAGGCAAGGCAGGAGATTACAGGGTCTCTGCGAGATATTAAGAGGTTAACATCGCATGCAGCTAAGAGCTTTTGCAAAAAGCGGCTAAACCAGCAGTTTGGGTAAATGACAAGCTTAAGACATTGATTGCAAGAGGTTTCCAGTACAGGAGCAGGAATGTGTTGTTGCAATTATACAGGGCCTTGGTGAGCCCACACCTAGAATATTGTGTGCAGTTTTGGTCTCCTTTTCTGAGGAAGGATCTTCCTGTTCTCGAGCGAGTGCAGTGAAAGCTTACCAGGTTGATTCCAGGGATGACGGGATTGATGCATGAGGGGAGAGTGACGAGGTTAGGGTTGCTTTCGCCGGTGTTCAGACGAATGAGGTGGGATCTAATAGAGACTTATAAAATTCGAACAGGACTAGACAGGATAGATGCAGGCAGAATTTCTCCGATGGTTGGGGGGTCCAGAAACAGGGGTCACAGTCTGAGGATTCAGGGAAGACTATTTAGGACGGAGGTGAGGAGACATTTCTTCACCCAAAGAGTAGTGCGCCTGTGGAATTCATTACCACAGGAAGTAGTTGATGCCAAAATATTGAATGCATTCAAGAGGCGGCCAGATACAGCACTTGGGGCGAATGGGATCAGAGGTTATGGGAAAAAGCGGGATTAGGCTATTGATTTGGAGGTTTAGCCATGATCGCAATGAATGGCAAAGCAGGTTCGAAGGGCCAATTGGCCTCTTCCTGCCCCTATCGTCTATGTTTCTATGAAGCCCCCAAAGCGAGAATCACACCACGAGACCAACGAGCCGGTGACATGCAAGCATCTGAGCCTATCAGAATATGTTCCAGTCAAAGCAGACTCGCTGTCTTTGCAGACCATGATAGAGTAATAGAAAATTGAAGAAAACACAGCAGATTCACGGGGAAATGTGATTCTCTTTGTCTTACACCCTGAGTATTGAACCAAAAGTTCAATGTTGGGATTGTAGTTTCTCTCAGCGAAAGGGAGTCCAATCACATCAGTTCGGAGATTGTCGTGAAGAACCGACAAGAAACAAAATGTGGAAAAACACAGCTAAGTGTGTTCAAATGCAGAGAGGCAATGTATGAAACGTTCTATAGATTAATGATGAAAGTGGGTTTTGCACCCACCCGTGCAGAATACAATCGATGCACAGACCATCGCCAAAACCACTCGAACATCTCGTCAACGACAGAGAAACTTGTAAACCGTCTCCTTCCATTTGATTGTGTATCCATGAAGAGTTGGGGAAGAAGGTTTCCCTCACCAACGCTCCTGGATGTCCAGCCAGATGGAACAAACAGAAGAAATTTCCATTCCATCAGGTCAGGGAATGTTGGGAATGGAGCGGCGTGAAACATTCCCAGACACTGTCCCACATTGTTCCTCTCAGCGTGAAAACTCACCGCGGAAAGACTGAAACTGGCACCCATTTGATCACATCATGATTTGCATCACTCATACTTTAACCATGAGGCCACTGATGAAGTCAGGATGACTTCGAAGTTCTACTAAAATGCCAACTGAACTCACTGACTGGCAGAATGACATTACACACGGGACTGGTGAGTCACAACCACAGGCCGACTTGGCCAGTGGTGAAAACAGATATCACTGCTTCTGACCTTCACCAGAACAGACAGTGAAAAAAAACATTGCTCATTAACATCTCTGATGTGTCGAGAAAAGTTAGTTGATAAACAATTGCGTTGTGAAAATATCGTTGCTAAACTTTGGGATACATTGAAAATTTGTTTTCAGTGGCTCGATTGCAGCGGGTGGCTCGTTGGTCTAGGGGTATGATTCTCGCTTTGGGCGTAGTATGAAAATGCGAGAGGTCCCGGGTTCAAATCCCGGACGAGCCCCGAATTTCTTTTTACAGATAATTCGTTGCAATGAAGACGGCGACAATGAGCGAAAGCCGAAGCAATGTTGAGCTCCCGAGAACTCATTGCAGAGAAAATATCTCTGCAGACTCGAAAAACAACCATACAGTTTGACAGAATTGTGAATCCCAGGGTCTGATTTTATATTTTCCATGTTTTAGTTTAATTCCGGTGCTCTGAGTGAACCGTGAGTATGCTTCAGCAGTCCTGTTGAGGGGAAATCAGGCGACGGACACACGAACAGAGGAAATAAACAGAAGGCCATTCGGTCCCACAAGACTGCCCCGCCATTCACTAAGATCATGGCTGGTTTGTTTATGTTTCGATTTCCACATTTCCATCTGTCCCCGTTAACCTGTGATTCTGTTGCCAAATAGGAATCATCTACCTCCGGCTTAAAAATATTCAATATCCCCGCCTCCACCGCCTTCTGAGGCAGAGTTCCAAAGTCGCGCAACGCTCCGGGAGAACAGGATTCGCCGTCCGAAAAGAGGAAGCTCAGTTTTCTTTAAGTGCCCGCTGTTCTGCATTCACTCACAAGAAGATACATCATGTCTACGTGCAATTGTGAAGATCATTCAACATCTGATGTGCTTTGAACAAGGTACCTCCTACTCGGAGTATCCCCGTTGCAAAGATGCCCAAACAGGAAGTTGTTTCCTCTTCGCAATCTGGTAAATCTCCTCTGCATTGTCGAACTTTTCATAGAAATCATAGAAACCCTACAGTACAGAAAGAGGCCATTCGGCCCATCGAGTCTGCACAGACCACAATCCCACCCAGGCCCTACCCCCATATCCCTACATATTTACCCACTAATCCCTCCAACCTACGCATCTCAGGACACTAAGGGGCAATTTAGCATGGCCAATCAACCTAACCCGCACATCTTTGGACTTTTCAAGTTATCAAACTGGCAATCTCGTCTGGACCGTTTGCAACGCATTTACATCCTTCATTAGATATTCATACCAAAACTTCAGACAATACTCGAGATACTTCACTAATGACCTAAGCAACTGAAGCATAACATGATTTTCTTACATGGCCAAATGCTTGTAACAAAGCAAACATTCCATTGACCTTTGTTATTACTTGTTGTACATGCATTCTAAATATTTGTGACTCGTACAGTCGAACAACGGGATCCCTTTGCATCTGGGGAAGTTTGCAGCCCTTCTAGAATTGAGTAATAATCTGATTTTGTTCTCTTCCTGACAAAGTGAATAACTTCACATTATATTCCAGTTGCCAGGTTTCTACACATGCACCAAACCTGCCTATAACTATCTCCAAGCTCCTTACGTCCTCTCCTCTCCACAAGTTACTTTACGACATATATTGTGTCTTCTGCAAATTTTGCTGCCGTGCTTTCAGCTGTGGGCTGCGATAGCTGAGCTTCTATGGAGATGACATCTCCCAGACACAAAGTGTCCGATTATTTTTTCCTGTGCTGTAACTATTCTGTGTGTATGGATGTGAAAACCATTCTGTATCCCTTGGTGTGTGATGCAGGAATTGAGAGTGGAATTCATTGTTTATCTGTCAGTCTCTGTGGGTGTATATGAGTGAATGATGCACTCTGTATCACTCTGTCTTTTATTCACACTGTGATTGCGATTTATTGTTTGTCTCCCAGTCTCTGAGACACTTTGTAGATCTGGGATCATTCAATAAATAATATACCTAAATTAAACTGGGAACATTTTTTTCCAATTGATCAACTGCTCGACACGCTCCTCCACCCAAACTATTTCATCGTTTTGTCTCAAATCCATTCACCTTTCAACACTTACCCAGCTTTCCATTCAATACAGCTGTGCTAAACGTCTCCAATCGTAGAATCCCGACCGAGCAGAAGAAGGCCATTTGGCGCATCGAGTCTGTACCGACCACATTCCCACCCAGGCCATGGTGCTGTAACCCTCATTTACCTTGATGACCCCCCAGACACGAGGGTCAACTTAACATGGCCAATCAACCTAGCCCGCATGCCTTTGGGTTACGGGAGGACACCCACGCAGATATGGGGAGAACGTGCAAACTGCATACAGTGAACCGAGGCCGGAACTGAACCTGGGACCCTGGCGCTGAGGCAGGAGTGCTAACCATTGTGCCACCGTGCCGCCCAAAATTCTTCCCAGTTTGTTGGCAAATTTCCTGTCTCGTATCCTTCTGTGTCTTTGGTGGGACAACCGAAATTGAAATCGAGTGATCGTTTCTTCTTGTATTCTGCAGTGATATCTTCACTGCAGGAATTCTTGTGAGCTCAAACCTGCTCCCGATTTAATAAATGGTGGATTTGCTTCTCCGGCATTTTGAACCTGGGACCTCTAGCATGCCAGTCCTACCCCAAGCGAGAATCATACCCCAAGACCAACGAGCCAACTTCCAACGCTTTAGCCGATAGCAAATTGCAAATGCTGCCAACTCAACGATAATTTAACAATAATTTCTATCGTGGATTTAATAATTAAATTACGAGGTCTATCCTATCACACCCCGGCATTAATTATTCATATTGACCTATTCCTGCAACACCCTCACTTGATGTGAATGTCTTCCCTCTTTTGAAGTTCTGAGTTGCGGCCGGTAGAGGTCAGCACATTCAGGTAGAGCGAAGCTCACAGACCAGAGAGGGACAAACAAACAAGAATTGTTCAAATTCTATTGGGAGTGGGAAATTTTAACAATACGAATGTTGAACGTGGTTTTTTATGATAGGTATTTTGTAACAAACAGTTGTAATCGTTGGCTGTCCCTCGATTCGAGGATGACATCCATTCAGGGCCATGAGCTTCTGCTATGGGTCTTCATGTGAGTGAACAGGCCCATTCTCGGTCCACAGAGCTTTCTTCTCTGCTACTTTCTTCTCTGCCGCCATTTTGCCTCATAAAAGCATGCTGCAGATTGGGGAATATGTTTCGCCCATTTTCAAGCTCCTCCCAGTCATCGGCATGAATGCTACCTCGCTTCAATCTGGAGGATGTCAGGAAAGAATTAGTGATGGAATTTCCCTCACAGTCTTAGGATGCGCTGATACACTGGTCTGATGTACATCATTGCACTAAAACTACCAACCATCAATGGCATGAATGAGTGAGATACATTCTTATCTGCCCTTCTCTGGTCCCATTTGATCGAAATGATTTTTTTCCAAATCTTTCACTAATTTAAATCCCAGAATCAGGCTATTCCTCAGCCTTGTTATTAGTGGAGAAGAAGGGTCCAGTTTCTCAGTCCGTTACCAGGCCATTCTCTTTCCACTCAATGATTCTTCTTTTCATGGGCTGTTGGTGTCGCCTGCAGGACCAGCATTTGTTGCCCTTCCCGAATTGCCCTTCAACTGAGAATGCCTTGTTTGACCACTTCAGAGGTCGAGTAAGATTCACCCTCTTACTCTCGAGTCACATGTAGGCCAGACCAGTTAAGGAGGCCAGACTTATTTACCTGTACTGCTTCGGTGAACCGGACTATATTTTACAACAATCGACCGTAGTTTCAAGGCCGCCATTACTGAGACCAGCTTTCAATTCCAGATTGATTAAATAGTGAATTTAAATTTCATCAGCTGCCGTGGTGGGATTTACTCCGTGTCCCCAAAGATGAGTGCGAGCCTCTGGATTACCAGCCCCATCACCTTTCATCCCTGTAAACCGCAACAGTTCACTCAGCTCATTATTCAACCTCTTCCTGAGGAGATTAGATTTTCCTCCATAGAATTTTATTAAACCATTTGCTGCAAACCCTGTTGCTCCATTCGGGAGCAACAATAATTTATTGAAACCACACAAAAAAGATTGATTTCTTGGGTGGAGAATAAAATAATGAGATGAGAAAATTTAATGAACAGAACAACAAGGAAATACATTCTGAGAAAGCGCCCTGCAGTGTGTGCAAGAAAATGCAGAGCTTTCAGCTGAAGAAGGAAATCTCGGTTTGCCGGGAGTTGTCCCAGATTTCTGCATAAAACGACCGCAACAGGACTCGAACCTGCAATCTTCTGATATCATCTCCGCCAGCATTACCGAAGTCAGACGCCTTATCCATTAGGCCACGCGGTCAACAGCCGCAGTACAGCATCAAATGTTAGCTCCATGTGAATAGCTGCCGTGATTATATTTATTTTCAGTTGCGTTTTTGGATGCTTCTGCTATTCGCAGATGCCAACAAATTGAAGGGGAATCCCCAGAGTTTGTAAACGGCCGGACACTAAAGTCCACTTCTAACATTCTTGTGTGACTGTCATGTGTGGAGTTTGCACGTTCTCCCCGTGTCTGCGTGGGTTTCCTTCGGGTGCTTCGGTATCCTCCCATCTCCAACGATGTGCCGATTAGGTAGATTGACAAGGCAAAATTGACACTTATTGTCAGGGGGATTAGGGCGGCACGGTAGCACAGTGGTTAGCACTGCTGCTTTACAACTCCAGGGTCCCGGGTTCTATTCCTGGCTCGGGTCACTGTCTGTGTGGAGTTTGCACATTCTCCTCGTGTCTGCGTGGGTTTTCTCCGGGTGCTCCGGTTTCCTCCCACAGTCCAAAGATGTGCGGGTTCGATTGATTGGCCAGGTTAAAAATTGCTCCTTCGAGTCCTGGGATGTGTACGTTAGAGGGATTAGCGGGTAAAATATGTGGGGGTAGGGCCTGTGTGGGATTGTGGTCGGTGCAGACTTGATGGGCCGAATGGTCTCCTTCCGCACTGTCGGGATCCTATGCCTCCTCCACATCCTGTCTTAAATCTTTAATACCTGTCCCTGAATACTTCTGCTCGCAGCTAATGCAGCAACTTCCCCCTGTGTGCCGTAGTTCAATATGTTATAGTATTTTACACCTCTCGTACAGCAACACTCAATCCCGTTTGCTGCAAAGAGATAAACTCCGAATAATCCAGCATTACCTTGTAGCTATAATCCCTCATCGCTGGATCCAAAACAGTAAATGTCGCTTCCCCCCTCAGAAGGACCCTCACGCACTTTCTAAAGTGTGCTTACCGGGTCAGGGTGCAATCCAATAACAGTTGCAGTTAATCAGAACTTCATAAAGATTGAGCATAGCTTCCCTGCTTTTATACTCAGTGCCTCGACTTACGAAGCCAATGATCCAATCCGCCTTCCTGACGACGCTCTCAGAATGGCCTCTCTCCATCAAAGGTCTCTCTGAACCTCAGGTTCCCCGAGCCGGCACACTGTCCAGAACTGGACCATTCAGTTTCTATTGCCTCTCCCCATCTCTTCTGTCAAATTGCAGCACTGCTCCTGAGTGTGGTATTAATACTGTGTCTCCGTCACAATATCATTGAGAGCTGAGGCTGCAGCTTTTCTTTCTCCAAGATAATCTTTCTGGAAAAAGCCGGAATTTACAAGGATTTCTGAAACTGATAAATTGTCTGGCCGGCTGTGTCTCACTGCCCTAACTCACTCTGTCTCTGTCTATCCCTCCACGCCCTCTCATCAACTGTATATGAAGGGGGGAATTTGTGGGTTCGTAACTGAGTGCACACAATCTGTATATTCATCTGACCTAATAGAATTCAGCTTGTGGACAAGATCATAATTTCACCCAGTTCTGGGTTAACCCAGGCACAGCTCTAATTGGCTGCAACCCCCTGAATCTGGGGAACATACACTGTGAGCATTGCCGGCCTCAGCGGTTTTAACAGTTACTGAGCTGAGAAACTCCAACTAATGCCCGAGATTCCACAGCACAGAGCGAGGAGAGGAAAGCCTGTCCTGGGAGCTGTCAATCTGCGACAGAGTTTGACCTGTCAATGTGCAGAGGTGAACATTGTGTCTGCGAGAGTGTGTTAAAGGGGCGGCTGGGTTAGACAAATGTTAGTGTTTGTGTGTCCGCACTCAGCTCCGGATTCTCCAGCCCCTCTTGAGTCAAATCGAAAGATTCTCTTGCCATTTGATCGTGCTGCTGTTTTGCTCAGACCTGAAGAGAGAAGTTAAGCAAAATGTTTGGTCGATTTCAAGGTTTCAGTCGACAGACGGACTCTAAGTCAGCGCTCGACTGAGAGAGCGCGATTAATTCAGCAAAGAGACGTGTTGAAATGGAAATTGCTGCCCTGAATTCACATGGAATTTTCTCAACAGGAAATATTCAGATTTCAGTAATAGAAATAAGTCAGTCTGAGAATCTGGAGTGCCCAATTTTAATTGCAGTGGGAGAGTTTGTGAGGGGAGAGAAACACAGAGAGACTGCAAGAGCCGAGAGCTGACAGCAGCTTGTCTCTGCTCCGTCTGCTCTTTGCCTTTAAGTTGCTCTGCGCCGCTACCGCTAGTTTCATTTCGGATCCAGTTCTGACTCTCACAGACATTTTCCAGACATTCTTGGATATCATCTTTTCGGCCTGGGACATAGTGTACCAGAAATATATCTTGTGCGTAAACAAGACAACAACCGCTTCCTAAATGAGCTGCCCAGCTCGGTTCAATCTGTCAGAAAGTATTGGACGATTTTAATGCAACGTCGATTTGTTTGCAGAATTCTCTCATCTCTGAATGTATTTCATCACTTTATCGCTTGTGTTTGGAGTCGTGGAGAAAATGACTACTTAATCCAAAGACATTTTGAAATTAATTCTAACATGAAATTTCCTGATGTTTTCTGAATATCTATAATCCTCTTTTACTGACGTTCCAATATGATTATGAGGATCCTGAGAGACAGGATTTATGATCATCTAGAGAAGTTTAGTATGATCAAAAGTAGTCAGCACGGCTTTGTCAAGGGCAGGTCGTGCCTTACGAGCCTGGTTGAGTTCTTTGAAAATGTGACCAAACACATTGACGAAGGAAGAGCGGTGGATGTGGTCTATATGGACTTCAGCAAGGCGTTCGATAAGGTCCCCCATGCAAGACTTCTTGAGAAAGTGAGAGGGCATGGGATCCAAGGGGCTGTTGCCTTGTGGATCCAGAACTGGCTTGCCTGCAGAAGGCAGAGAGTGGCTGTGGAGGGGTCTTTCTCTGCATGGAGGTCAGTGACCAGTGGAGTGCCCCAGGGATCTGTTCTGGGACCCTTGCTGTTTGTCATTTTCATAAATGACCTGGATGAGGAAGTGGAGGGATGGGTTGGTAAGTTTGCTGACGACACCAAGGTAGGTGGTGTTGTGGATAGTTTGGAGGGATGTCAGAAGTTGCAGCGAGACATAGATAGAATGCAAGACTGGGCGGAGAAGTGGCAGATGGACTTCAACCCGGATAAGTGTGTAGTGATCCATTTTGGCAGATCCAATGGGATGAAGCAGCAGTATAATATGAAGGGTACCATTCTTAGCAGTGTAGAGGATCAGAAGGACCTTGGGGTCCGGGTCCATAGGACTCTTAAATCGGCCTCGCAGGTGGAGGATGCGGTCAAGAAGGCGTACGGCGTACTAGCCTTCATTAATCGAGGGATTGAGTTTAGGAGTCGGGAGATAATGCTGCAGCTTTATAGGACCCTGGTTAGACCCCACTTGGAGTACTGCGCGCAGTTCTGGTCACCTCATTACAGGAAAGATGTTGAAGCCATTGAAAGGGTGCAGAGGAGATTTACAAGGATGTTGCCTGGATTGGGGGGCATGCCTTATGAGGATAGGTTGAGGGAGCTTGGTCTCTTCTCCCTGGAGAGACGAAGGATGAGAGGTGACCTGATAGAGGTTTACAAGATGTTGAGAGGTCTGGATAGGCTAGACTCTCAGAGGCTATTTCCAACGGCTGAAATGGTTGCTACGAGAGGACACAGGTTTAAGGCGCTGGGGGGGGGGGGCGGGGGTAGGTACAGAGGAGATGTCAGGGGTAAGTTTTTCACTCAGAGGGTGGTGGGTGAGTGGAATCGGCTGACGTCGGTGGTGGTGGAGGCAAACTCGTTGGGGTCTTTTAAGAGACTTCTGGATGAGTACATGGGATTTAATGGGATTGAGGGCTACAGATAGGCCTAGAGGTAGGGATATGATCAGCGCAACTTGTGGGCCGAAGGGCCTGTTTGTGCTGTGGCTTTCTATGTTCTATGTTCTATTATACTTCCCTATATTCATAGAAACATAGAAAAGCTACAGCACAAACAGGCCCTCCGGCCCACAAGTTGTGCCGAACAATTTCCTTACCTTCTAGGCTCATCTATAACCCTCTATCTTACTAACATCCATGAACATATCGAAAAGTCTCTTAAAAGACTCAATCGAATCCGCTTCCACCACCACTACCGGCAGCCGATTCCACGCACCCACCACCCTCTGAGTGAAAAACGTACCCCTAACATCTCCTCTATACCTACTCCCCAGCACCCTAAACCTGTGGCCATTCGTGACAACCATTTCAGACCTGGGTAAAAGCCACTGAGAATCCACTCTATCAATACCTCTCAACATATTATGCACCTCTATCAGGTCACCTCTCATCCTTAGCTTCTCCAAGGAGAATAGACCTCGCTCTCTCAACCTATCCTCATAAAGCATACAACTTAATCCCGGCAAAATCCTCGTAAATCTCTTCTGCACCAGTTCTATGGCTTCCACATCCTTTCTGTAATGAGGCGACCAGAACTGGGCACAGTACTCCAGGTGGGGTCTCACCAGGGTTCTATACAGCTGCAGCATTATCTCCCGATTTCTAAACTCAATTCCTCTATTAATGAAGGCCAGTATTCCATCCGCCTTCTTAACCACAGCCTCTGCCGCTTTGAGCGTTCCATGAACCCGGACCCCAAGATCCCTCTGTTCTTCCACACTGCCAAGCGTCTTACCCAGAATATTATATTCTTCCATCCTATTCGAATTGGCAAAATGAACCACCACACACTTGTCTGGGTTGAAGTCCATCTGCCACTTCTCCGCCCAGTCTTGCATCTTATCTATGTCTCGTTGCAACTGCTGACATCCCTCTACACTATCCACAACACCTCCAACGTTTCTGTCATCAGCAAACTTGCCAACCCATCCTTCCCCTTCCTCATCCAGGTCATTTATAAAAATCACAAAGAGCCAGGGTCCCAGAACAGATCCCTGGGGCAACCCACTGGTGACCGAGCTCCACTCTATTTGAGTATTTGTTTTTAAAGAAATTGAAGCCGAATTTTCCATCCTGAAAAATGAAATGCAAACGTGAAGTCCATTTTAAGACATGACCGGCAAATGCTGCGTGTCCTGCTGTTTTTGTCCACATGTTTTGAAACACGAGAGCCCGTGGAAAAGATTCAAAATAAATGCGATGGCGGGGAATCGAACCAAGGTCAACTGCTTGGATATATAGTGAGCTATGCTCACCACTATACCACCATCGCTTGCTCAGTTGAACTGCCCCTTATTTTCGTTAGATATAATTACACAACTTCCTCAGTTGCTGATTTCATCACACACCATGTGTGTCCATCGCACAGTTCATCAACTCAACTTGGCTTGTCTCGTTCTTCTGGACAGTTTAATTTCCCTTTTTTACTGTTGTTCCTGACTGAGAACTCATTGATTAGTTTTGACGCCTGTTCTTCCATTGATACAAAGTTTACACTGAAAGCAAATTGAAGCTGGATTTTCCGTTCGTAACTCATAAGAACATAAGAACGTAAGAAATAGGAGCAGGAGTAGGCCATCTAGCCCCTCGAGCCTGCCCCGCCATTCAATAAGATCATGGCTGATCTGACGTGGATCAGTACCACTTACCCGCCTGATCCCCATAACCCTTAATTCCCTTACCGATCAGGAATCCATCCATCCGCGCTTTAAACATATTCAGCGAGGTAGCCTCCACCACCTCAGTGGGCAGAGAATTCCAGAGATTCACCACCGTCTGGGAGAAGAAGTTCCTCCTCAACTCTGTCTTAAACCGACCCCCCTTTATTTTGAGGCTGTGTCCTCTAGTTTTATCTTCCTTACTAAGTGGAAAGAATCTCTCCGCCTCCACCCTATCCAGCCCCCGCATTATCTTATAAGTCTCCATAAGATCCCCCCTCATCCTTCTAAACTCCAACGAGTACAAACCCAATCTCCTCAGCCTCTCCTCATAATCCAAACCCCTCATCTCCGGTATCAACCTGGTGAACCTTCTCTGCACTCCCTCCAATGCCAATATATCCTTCCTCATATAAGGGGACCAATACTGCACACAGTATTCCAGCTGCGGCCTCACCAATGCCCTGTACAGGTGCATCAAGACATCCCTGCTTTTATATTCTATGCCCTTCGCAATATAGGCCAACATCCCATTTGCCTTCTTGATCACCTGTTGTACCTGCAGACTGGGCTTTTGCGTCTCATGCACAAGGACCCCCAGGTCCCTTTGCACGGTAGCATGTTTTAATTTGTTTCCATTGAGATAATAATCCCATTTGTTATTATTTCCTCCAGAGTTTATAACCTCGCATTTCTCAACGTTATACTCCATTTGCCATATCCTCGCCCACTCACTCAGCCTGTCCAAATCTCTCTGCAGATCCTCTCCGTCCTCCTCACGATTCACTTTTCCACTTATCTTTGTGTCGTCTGCAAACTTCGTTACCCTACACTCCGTCCCCTCCTCCAGATCATCTATATAAATGGTAAACAGTTGCGGCCCGAGTACCGATCCCTGCGGCACGCCACTAGTTACCTTCCTCCAACCGGAAAAACACCCATTTATTCCGACTCTTTGCTTCCTGTCGGATAGCCAGTCCCCAATCCACTTTAACACACTACCCGTGTGCCCTAATCTTCTTCAGCAGCCTTTTATGGGGCACCTTATCAAACGCCTTTTGGAAATCCAAAAACACCGCATCCACCGGTTCTCCTCCATCAACCGCCCGAGTCACATCTTCATAAAAATCCAACATGTTCGTCAAGCACGACTTTCCCCTCATGAATCCATGCTGCGTCTGATTGATCGAACCATTTCTATCCAGATGCCCTGCTATCTCCTCTTTAATAATGGATTCCAGCATTTTCCCTACTACAGACGTTAAGCTGACCGGCCTATAGTTACCCGCCTCATTGATAATAAGAATATTCAGTGAGTTTCATTTTAGGAGTGACCCTCTCCTGTTCTGACCTGCAAGAGCTAATTAAATAAGTCACCACTGTGATGGTCAGGAACTGGGCCTTGGTCAAATGCTCGCACAGTCACCACGACACCACCATCGCTCACCAAACTCTGCCACTCCCTCTGTATTTACGGAACGTCTACACAAGCAACGAAGTGGCATCGAAATCAGAGATTAGAGAATCCTATAAACGACATTGCATTTCTGGGAGATTTACATTTTCCGTAGATCGGGGTAAGCAGGATCGCCCAATCGGAAAGCATATCTCTGGAACACGGAATTTGGTTAATATCATTTTTTGCGATCATTTTAATTGGTAAGAATCTTGTTGATGTTATTTCACTCCAATCCAAAAAGGTTCTGAATGAATGGCGACCTTGCTGCACAACACGCGTTCAGCCAGGAGATGGCAGAAGTGAACAATAATTTGGATTTGCTGTTTGTGTCAAGACATCTGGACAGGAATGGAGCTGCCGCTGCCCGCGGAGCTGGCCAAGCAGGAGGCACAGATACTGACCAACTGCACCCTCTCCAAATAATTAATGAACAAACGAAAAACAAGCGTAACTGATCTTTTAAGAAACTATGACGGTCTCTGAAAGCATTATATTCACACCTCTTGAAGAATCAACTTGCTGTAACGAATTCAATATGAACCGTTTCGATTTTCAGCCCTATTCATGGCCAGTTCACAAACAGGCATTGATTGGTTAGAAGTTGTAATGTTATCAGAGAACAGTTATCAATATTCTCAGAGAAGTGAAACAGCCGCCCAAACTGCATTGAATCCCGACAGTACTGAAGAAGGCCATTCGGCCCATCGAGCCTGTGCAAACAACAATCCCATGCAGGCCCTATCCCCGTAACCAACGTATTAAACATGCTAAAGCTCCTGCCACGAAGGGGCAATTTTACATGACCATTGCACCTAACCCGGCACTCGTTGTCATGGCGGAACTGCCGACTCTGGAAAGACAAAATCTGCCACGAGGGCCGCAACTGAAGCGGCGTCTGCTTTGGAGCTTCTGAAACCACATGTTCTCATGCTGGAAACTCTGCCCAAAGCTGGTGTCCTGATTGGAATTGATTGCCAGCTCGAGTTTCTCATTTGGATGACGTATATGAAATGGTGCTGGACTATTCACCCTCAAACCTGTGGAACTCGGAGCCGAAACTACACCTTGGTTCGTGAACCTCAAAATAAGTCATCAGTTCACCCTCAATAAGTGGGTCAACATGGAGACAGAGGAAATGGATCCTCGACCAGGATCGGATTCAAACCCACGCGTGCATAGCACAATGGAGCAGCAGCTCATCCCCTTAACTGCTCGTCCACCTCGCCATGCGATAACTATGTCCCAAATCAGCTCTTGTGTTCTTAACAGCCGTAACAAAGGATGTATTTCTCCCGCAGAATAATGTTGTGCTTCTGCTCTCTTGTTAATCTCGGTTCGCTGTTCCTCTTCCATTCGATTCAAATCCACAGAAAGGAAGACATTTCTCCTCTCTGATCCCTGTTTGACTTTCAAGTCGCAGAAAATAAACCAGATGCAAAAAGCGGCTAGCAGTGTGAGCTTGGAGCCGGTATCGTGTCGAACTCCAAATCTGAAGGTTGCGTATTCAAATCATGTCAAGCTCACGGCGCTTTTCTGCAGATGCCTCTGGGAAAGTTGACTGTTCGCAAATGTTTCCGAAATTCTAGATTTCAAATTATGATGAATTGATATTTTAGGGATGCTTCCGATTTCCACACGCAGATCATATTTTTGCAGTTTGTAAACTGAAAGCAAGATCCACGGTCCGAGATGATTCTCGGTGTCATCAAAGCGGAGAGCCGACTGGTGATGATTTAACCAGAGGATTCACACCTCAGGCGTGGAGCAAGGCTGAGAAGATGGGGACTTTATCAATAATCTCAACCGATACGGGAATTGATCCCGAGTCGTTGGCTAAATCTGCTGTCCAGCCAACTGAGCTGAACCTGGGACAAATGCGCTGTATCACCCACAGTAATACAAATCAAGATGACGAAGCAAATTTGCTGTCAAGAAAATCCAGATATGCAATTGGACAGCAGCCGATTATGCCTTTTTGATACGAATGAGAACACAATAGCAAAGGATGGTTTCGATCCAGCCACTTCTCAGTTATTAACACAGCACTCTTCCGCTGCGTCACTCTGCTCCGAAAGGTGATGGCTTCCTGCCTATTACTATTGCGCGGGAGCCAGTCAACCTTTGGTTGAAATCAAGAACACCCGTGTTGGGAAGCTCACCCTGGCTGGCGAACAACACATAACATTACATCGAATGTGACAGACAGATAAATAGACACAGAAAAGCAGTAAGAGACTATCAGGGCGCACACACAATGACAGACAGAAAAGGTGCCGAGCAAACCAGCAAGATACTAATTATTTATGAAAATATGTTTTCTTTAAGTCAAAGATAGGCCCTGTTTGGAAATGTATTTCCTGTTGTGTAACTGTGCTCTCTGCTGTGTAACTGTTCTCTCTGTTGTGGACCTGGGTCTCTGCCGTTGACAGATCTTCACTATGGTTCTGTCAAATTCTTCCTTGTTGTATAAATATGTTCCCGGTTGTGTAAATATGATCCGTCTTGAGCAGAAGTTTTCTCTGTTCTGTAAAGGTGTTTCCTGTTGTGTGAAATGTTCCCTGTTGATGGTGAAGAAGTTTTCTGTGGGAAACAAATCGACGGGAATTTCAAGGCCGCCATGACTGAAGCTTGCTTTCAATTCCAAGTTTATTCAGGCTGAATGGCCTCCCCCTGTTTATCTTTACTATCCATGTTTCTGTGCATTAAATCAGTGAATTTGAATTTCACCAGCTGCCATGGTGGGATTTACTCCGTGTCGCCAAAGATTAGTGCGGGCCTTTGGATTGCCAGCCCAGTGACATAACTTTTCATCCCTGGAAACAGAAATAGTTCATTCAGCTCATTAATCAACCTCTTCCCGAGAAGATTAGAATTCCCTCCACAGAATTTCAATTAGCCGATTGATACAAAACATTTTGTTCTACTTGGGAACATCAATAATTTACCCAGACCAAATAGATATTGTGGAATTATTCGGATCTCAAAATACTAAGATGAGTGTGAATTTATTGATCAAAGTTACAAGGAACGTAATTCTGAAAAAAGATCCCTGCAATTTCTGGAAGAAACCATGGATTTCTGTTCATGGACGAGAGCTCGGTTTTCAGAAGATTCCACCAAATTTCTATAAAGAGTGACTGAGCTCGAAGCTGCAATTTTCAGATAGCAGCACTGAATTCAAACGCTATGCCTGTTAGGCCATGCTTAACCACCTGAATGGCGACTGCCTTTTTGTGGAGTATGTGGAATATTCCATGTTCCAGTCCTGTTCAGGCCCCCCTCCCGCATCTATTTTTCCGTGACATCGATGACTTTATTGGTGCCTCTTTCTGCTCTCGTCTGCAGCGGGAAAAATTATAGCTACTTTGCTTGCAATTTCAACCCTCGCACCTCCACATCTCCGACACTTCCCCATCCTTCCTTTATCTCTCTGTCTCCAATTCTAGATAGATTGACCACCAGTACTTAAAACCCTACCGACTGACACGTCGAGTACACATCCTCATTCCCTATTCCCTGTAAGGACGCCATTCACATTCTCCGAGTTTCTTCACCTCAGTCGCAACTGTTCCCCTGATGCCTCTTTCCAAAAGGGCGCTCCTGACCTGGACTCCAACTTCCTGAAAGCAGGGTCCATCCTACCCAACCCCCTCCATGTTTGACTGGGCTCTCACCCGTGTCCCATTCTTCTCCCGCACTTCTGACCTAACCCCCTTCTCCTCACAGAGCAACGTTCAGCTCCCAAAATACATATATCAAACGGATATCCCTGTTGTCTTCTTTTCCATCAGTTCAGTCAATATTTCGTCGATACCTTCACGAAATCCAGTACGAATGGCGGTCAGTTTTTCAGTTCGTGATCAGGCTTGGGGAAGTAAGGAAAGAAAATGAACAGTTAGAAACGCACTCGCTGCGAACAGGGCACGAACGTGCGTGGTGAAACCCCACTGGATTTCAAATTCAACGCCTTAACCACTCGGCCATCGCAGCTGCAGCTCCCAACGCACTGATCAGCTTATTAACAGCAGATTCTTTTCAAAGTTTATCTTTGAATGTCTCACCAGACAATGACACGCTATCTGTTGCGCCAGAGAGCCATGCCTCCAGCAGTTATTTACCATTCTGACATTGTCGAACAGACAGTACAAATGTACAGCAATTGGACAGACACTATATTTCAAAAATCCTTTATTATCAGTGAAATGTTTTGGGACGTCCTGTGGTTGTGAAAAGAGCTCCAGAAAAAAAACCCCCAAAAGGACACATGGCGGAATCGGAGGACAGGTGGCAGACAGATAATGAGGTGATTCGTTTTGGTGGGAAGACCCGCAAACAAACTATGAAATAAAGGGAGTTTTGCTAGTGTGGTTCGAGTGGGTTTAAACTAATGTGGCAGGGGGGTTGGGGTTCAGAACAATAGGTCAATAAGCATAGAGGCTGGGGACGAGGTTGGGGCCAAGACAAGGCCTAAGAGGAAGAGCATCCTGGGGGAGGGTGACCGCTATGGGCCTGGAGATCTGGCGTGCATCTGCTTCAATGCAAGGAGCGCAACGGGCAAGACAGACTAGCTTAGAGCCTTAATGCTTGCGCGGAACTTGGATGTGGTTGCAGTGACGGAGACTTGGTTCAAAGAAGGACAGGACTGGCAGCTGAATATTCCAGGGTTTAAGTGTTTTCGGCGAGACAGAGAAGGGGCTAGGAGAGGTGGGGGAGTAGCAATGCTGGTTCGGGAGCATATTACAGCGGTACAGAGGGTGGACAATTTGGAAGGGTCACGTAATGAGTCACTGTGGGTGGAGCTCAGAAACAGGAAGGGCGCAGTCACTATGCTGGGGGTATGCTAGGCCTCCCAACAGCCAACGGGAAGTTCAGGAACGGGTATGTAAGGAGATTCTGGACAGGTGCAAAACAAATAGGGTTGTTGTAGTGGGAGGCTTTAATTTCCCTTGTATAGACTGGAAATCGCTTCGGCTGGGGGCCTGGACGGGGAATAATTTATAAAATGCGTATTGGAAGGTTCTTTGGAACAATATGTTGACAGTCCAACTAGAGAGGGGGCTATACTGGACCTAGTACTGGGGAATGAGCCCGGTCAGGTCATCAAAGTTTCAGTAGGGGAACATGTGGCAAATAGTGACCACAATTCTGTAAATTTTAGGATAGTAATGGAAAAAGATGAGTGTTGTCCTATGGGTAAGGTGCTGAATTGGGGGAAGGCTAACTACAGCCGGATTAGGCAGGATTTGGTGGCTGTTGATTGGGAGAGGCTGTTCGAGGGTAAATCCAGTTCTGGCATGTGGGGGTCTTTTAAGGAGCAGTTGATAGGACTGCAGGACAGGCATGTGCCTGTAACGAAGAAGGATAGAAAAGGTAGGATTCGGAAGCCGTGGATAACCAGTGAAATTGTGGGTCTAATCAAAAAGAAAAAGAAGGCACACATGAGGTCCAGACAGCTAAAAACAGATGGAACACTGGAGAAATACAGAGCCAGTAGAAAAGAACTCAAACAGGGAGTTAGAAGGGCAAAAATGGGTCACGAAATGTCCTTGGCAGATAGGTTTAAGGAGAATCCTAAGGCATTTTATACATACGTTTGGAACAAGAGGGTTGTTCGGGAAATAATCGGACCTCTCAGGGACAAAGGAGGGGAATTATGCTTCGAACCAAAGGAAGTAGGAGGGATCCTAAACGAATACTTTGCATCAGTATTCAGAAAGGAGAGGGACATGTTGACTGGTAGTGTCTCAGAGAGATGTGTTGACCCCTTAGAAAAAATCTCAATTACAGGGGAGGAAGTATTTTAGGAAACATTAAGACAGACAAATCCCCAGGGCCAGATGGCATCTGTCCTAGACTACTCAGGGAGGCAAGAGATGAAATTGCTGGGCCTCTAACAGACATCTTTGTCTCTTCACTGGACACTGGTGAGGTCCCAGAGGATTGGAGGATAGCAAGTGTGGTCCCTTTATATAAGAAGGGTAGCAAGGATAATCCGGGTATTCTAGGCCGGTGAGCTTGACGTCCGTGGTAGGGAAATTGTTGGGGAAGATTCTTAGAGATAGGATATATGCGCATTTAGAACTGAATAATCTCATTAGCGATAGACAGACTGGTTTTGTACGAGGGAGGTCATGCCTCACAAATTTGGTTGAGTTTTTTGAGGAGTTGACTAAAACGATTGACGAGGGAAGGGCCATGGATGTCGTCAATATGGATTTTAGTAAAGGGTTTGACAAGGTCCCTCATGGTAGGCTGGTGCAAAAGGTTAAATCTCATGGGATAAAAGGTGAGCTCGCTAGATGGGTCGAGAACTGGCTTAGCCATAGAAGACAGAGGGTAGCAGTGGAGGGGTCTTTTTCCAGTTGGAGGTCTGTGACTAGTGGTGTTCCGCAGGGCTCTGTACTGGGACCTCTGCTGTTTGTGATATATATAAATGATTTGGAGGAAGAAGGAGCTGGTGTGATCAGTAAGTTTGTGGACGACACAAAGATTGCTGGAATTGCGGATAGTGATGAACATTGTCAGAGAATACAGCAGGATATAGATAGGCATTGGGCGGAGAAATGGCAGATGGAATTTAATCCAGATAAATGCGAAGTGATGCATTTTGGTAGCTCTCATGTAAGGGGGAGCGATACAATAAATGGCAGAACCATCAGGAGTATAGTCACACAGAGGGACCTGGGTGAACAAGTCCATATATCCTTAAAGTTGGCAGCACAGGTGGAGAGGGTGGTCAAGAAAACATATGGCATGCTTGCCTTTATTGGACGGGGCATAGAATATAAAAGTTGGCATATGATGTTGAAGCTGTATAGAATGTTGGTTCGGCCACATTTGGAATACTGCATCCAGTTCTGGTCGCCATACCACCAGAAGGACGTGAAGGCTTTGGAGAGTACAGAAAAGGTTTACCAGGATGTTGCCTGGTATGGAGCGTCTTAGCTATGAGGAGAGATTGGGTAAACTGGGATTGTTCTCCGTGGAAAGACGGAGGATGAGGGGCGACCTAATAGAGGTGTATACAATTATGAAGGGCATCGATGGGGTTAACAGTGGGAAGCTTTTTCCCAGGTCGGAGGGGACGAACACAAGGGGTCACGGGTTCAAGGTGAGGGGGGCAAGGTTCAACACAGATGTCAGGGGGACGTGTTTTACACAGAGGGTGGTGGGGCCTGGAATGCACTGCCAAGCAAGGTGATTGAGGCGGACACGCAGGGATCGTTTAAGACTTATCTAGAAAGCCAAATGAGCAGACTGGGAATAGAGGGATACAAACGAATGGTCTAGTTGGCCACATGAGCGGCGCAGGCTTGGAGGGCCGAAGGGCCTGTTCCTGTGCTGTATTGTTCTTTGTTTTTTGTTCTTTGTAAAGCGTATAATTCCAAAAGTGGGTGCAGGACCAGCGGGAAATGTGTGAACTTGTGTATAAATCATTGAAGGTGACAGGATAGGTTGTAAATGCCGCACAGTATCCTCGGATTTAAAAACGAAATCAAAAAGCTGATACAAATTAACTGCAAAATACTCCAGATGTACTATTAGATCGCACATTAGATATTCTCAGCATTGCCTGTCGCCTGAGGTGTGGTAATCTTTTGGAAAATCACCACCAGTAAACTCTCCCCATTGAGGGGGAAAGCAGCTTCTGGTCATTTGTGACTACGGTAACATTACCTTTATATCTGTGTGTCATATTTTTTGATTTTATTTGATTTGATTTATTATTGTCACATGTATTAGTACACAGTGAAAATAATTGTTTCTTGCATGCGATTCAGGCTAAGCACACCATGCGTAGAAAAGGAAAGGAGAGAGCCCACAATGTAATGTTACAGTCATAGCAACGTGTAGAGAAAGATCAAATTAATACGAGATAGGTCCAATCAGAAGTTTGATGGCAGCCGGGAAGAAGCTGTTCTTTATTTGGTTAGTGCCTGTCCTCAAGACTTTTGTGACTTTTTTCTTGATGGAAGCCGATGGAGGAGTGTATGTCCAGGGTGTGTCGCTGCTTGATTAATCTAGCTGCTTTTCCAAGGCAGCGGGAATTGTCATTGGATGGGAGGCTGGTGTGCGTGATGGATTGGCTTCTTTCACGATGCTTTGTACTTGCTTTTTGCAGTCTTGGACAGAGCAGGAGCCACAGAAAGCTGTGATACAACCAACAGGAATGCTTTCTCTGGTGCATTTATCTGTATTCAGAGTGTCTTTTGCATTATCTGCTGCTCAATGAGGATTGGGATCTTTCTGATTCCATCAGTTGACCTGTGCGTGTACAAGTGACTTGTTCAGTCAGCTTCCATAGCTGTAAAATAGTTTCTAAACTAATTCTGTATCTGTCAATCTTTGGTACTGCAACTGACTTTCTGTATCCGTTCATTTTGACTCACCGATTTATTTTGTTTATTCATTCCTGGGATGTGGGAGTCGCTGGCTGGGCCCGCAATTATTGCCCATCCCAATTGCCTTTGAACTGAATGGTTTGGCAGGTCACCTCAGAGGGCCGCTCGGAGTCAACAACATTGGTGTGGGTCGGGGGCCACATGAAGGTCTGGACGAGGTAAAAATTCATTCCTTAAAGGATATTAATGAACCAGTTTTGTACTTTTAAGATAATCGATTCATGGTCGTTAGACTTTAACTCCCGATGTTTTCACTAATGTCAAATTTCACCATCTGCCGTGGCGATGTGTGTGTATGTGTGTGTGTGTGTGTGTGATTCTCACATAATCAGTCTGTTTGTGAGTGTGGGTTAATACTTTATATTCCCTCACAAACACCGTGATCCCGTTTGTTTTTGTGAATTCCTTCGAAGCACTTGTACTTCTGAGACCTTGGTGTGCGGGTGGACCGTGGGATGAGGTTTGAAGGCAATGCCGCAGGGTGCTGAGTGTGAATTTAAATTATGTGTGTCGGAAAGTGAACAGTGAACTTGTCTGTGTGGAGATCACAGAAAAGTTGCGTCTGGAGCTGTGCCCTAGAGCAAAGTTTTGGGTTGTCAGTAAATTAACTCCTGTAATGAAGGAACAAAATCAGAAACAGGAAATGCCAGAAATATTCAGCAGTTCCGAAAGCAGCTGTGGAGAGATATTCCTGTCGCCAGGATGCAACTCTCCAATTGGATACTTCACGTTGCTCAGATCTGACACTCTGAACACCTTCGTGAAAGGAACAGGTAGGACGGGAATTGGGTCTTTGTTGATTTGAGCAAACAGCGCAATGCAGCAATGAGAAGCTCCTCACCCCTAGTGGCTTGGTGAAGGATGGACTCAGATGCAGGAGTCTGGCTCGGCGTGAAAAATAGAATAGCACATCGAGTTTTTAATATAATGGCAATGAAAATGGAATTCAAATCGATTTGTGCAGAGATCTCACATTTTTGTCGATGTGGTCAGGATGCCTGCGCGGTCCAAGGCACTTATTTCAGGTTGCAGTCTCCTCTGGAAGTGTCATTTAATTCTCACTCCTCACAATATTTTTTACTCCCGTGACACCATCCAAACCCGAGAAATCTCTCACTTGGAAGCACAAGGAGAACAGGTGCAGAGAACCAACGACTACCTGCAAGTGCCACTCGAGACACACACCATCCTGTCTTGGATATATATCGCCGTTTCTGTGGCTGGTGTACAATCCTGGAACTCCCTCCCTAACAGCACAATATGCACAGACCCCACATGGACTGCAATGGCTTAAGAATAAATTCACAATCAAATACTCAAAGATACTTAATTTGGAAAATAAATGCTTCCCAGGTCAGCGACACACATATCCCGTATCAATGAAGGTTTAATAAAAAGTCACCTCGTGTCACAGTCGGATCACATCTGACTTCAGAGCAGAAACTATGTGAATAACATCCTGAACTTTTATACCAGATTTGAGTCTGAATACAGTAAACGGAACCAGTTCACGATAAACCGCTCAATGTTTAGCGGAGGAGTTTCATTGAGCGATGTGTGTGATCCTTCATTGAAGAGTTTGTACAATGTCGGGGAAAGGCAGATGTGAAAGGTTTACAGGGAAATCGGTGCAATCTCAATGGACCACAGCAGGATTCAATTATATTTCTTTCATGAATTTATCCGAGACCCTGTAGCGTCTGTGGAGAGAGAAACAGGTCGATGCAGTGAAAGGTCACGATATGAAATGTGAGCTGTCTCACCTGTCACAGATACTACCAGACCTGAAATGTATTTCCAGCATTTCCCTGTGCCTGATGTGCCTCCGTCAGGCTCCGTGACTTAGTTGGCGAATGCGCCTGTCTACCGAATAGGGAGATCCTATGTTCAAATCGTAACAGAGCCTTAATCACTTTCAACTGATCGTTGCAATCGCACGAGGCGAAATATCCATTCTTTGCAATTTAACGTTGTCTTTCCATTTACAGTAGATGATCTATAGAAACATATATATATATATAAAGAATATTTCGAGGCTCCCCACAAATATCTCTACTATATACTTACACAATACAGGTATTTTCATCATCTTGCTGTAAAACAATCTTGAACAAACTCTGCTGTAAATTCCACAAATTTTGTGTTACCAATAGTAGAAATGGCGTCAAAGGGCGTTAGAATCATAGAATCCCGACAGTGCTGAAGCAGACCATTCTGCCCATCGAGTCTGTACCGACCGTCCGACAGAGAATCGCACTCAGACACAGTTTTTGCGGTGCCACCCATCCACCACGCTTATCTAACTACCCACGACACATCTTGGGGACCGAGGGGCAATCTAGCATGGCCAATCCAACAACCTGCTCATATTTGCACTGTGGGAGGAATCCAGAGCACTTGGTTTCCAAAGATAAGTTACCTGGGTGAATCAGTTTGAACTACACTCCAGAAGTTTGGCACTATCCAGGACAAATCATCCCACTTCATTCGCTTTCCATGCACAAACATTCACTCCCTCCACAACCGACACACAATGGCAGCAGTGTGCACGATTACAAGGTGCACTGCAGGAACTCAGCAAGTCTCCTCTGCCAGCACTGTCCAAACCCAAGAGCACCACAGCCTAGAAGGACAAACGTAGCAGACACATCAGACTAGCACCACAACATTGCAGGACGCTAACGTTTATTTATTGATTACATTTATTCCTAAATTGTTGGTTTGCGTATTTCTGTTCTTTAGTCTTCTTTATGTTTCGCTTAGTTTCCAAAAGAAGTGAGATATCGAATTGATTGTTCCTATTGCTAACGCAATCAGCGGACATTGTGTCAAACGTTACTAAATCCGGTAGGATTTGGAATTTATTCTCGAGTCAGTCGTTTCCCTGGGAGCCGAGTAAACAGAAACAGCATGGAGAGATGACAGAGCAGGAAATGTCAGATGCCCAGCAGGACCTGCAATCAATGATGTTCCTTTTAATTGTTCTCGACGTTATATACGAGATTGTTGAACTCACCAATCAATTCCATAGATTCACCACCCTGTGGCTGAATAGATTCTTCCTCTCCTCGTTTCTAAAGGGCCGTCTCTTTATACTGAGTCTGTGCCCTCGGATCCTAGACTCTCCGACGAATAGAAAGACCTTTCCCACGCCCACTCTATCCAGGTCTTTCAGTATCCTGTAAGTTTCAATGAGATCCCCGCTCACCCTTCAAAACTCAGTTGAGTACAGACCCAGAATCCACAAACGCCCCTCATTCCGTATTAGCTACTGAAATAGCTTGGTAGCTTTTTATGATCTTGCAGGAGGTCCCGCACACCCCTCTCCGTTGCAGCGTTCTGCAGTCTTTCTCCATTTAAATAAGACGTAACTCATGTATATTTTCAGACAAAAATGATTCGCTTAACATTACGTTATGTTCCATACAATCCATAGATTCCCGAAATTCCAGAATGAGACCATTCGACCACTCGAGTCTGCAACGATTCTCTGAAGGAGCATCTTGCAGAGGCCCACAGCCCTCACCCCGTTTATTTATTTGATGTTTATAATTACAACCATCGTCTCTGCAGCTACTTGCTATAATGTCAGAGAAAGCATCTCATCAGAAATCTGATGGAACTTCCTGGGAAACGAGTTCTGCTTTGTCAGCTGGAAGTTCTGCCATTTTGTTTCAAACATTGCAGGGCTCTTTCTCAGAATGTATTTCCTTGTTATTTTGTTCATTCGATTCTCTCATCTTACTATAATATCTTACCATTGAGTGCGTAACATTTGCAATGCGTCCGGAGCATGAGTGACGATTAGCGCAGCTACATTTTAAGGAAAGCTGGATAAGTATAGGAGAGAGAACGAATTTCAAAGACAAACAGATAATATTATATTAAGTAGTCTGGTTGGAGGATTCCGTCGAATCAAGTACAACAAATGCTCGACTTTCAATAAAGTATAAGCAGGATTGAATTAATCCAGACTTACAAAGTGCGTCAGAGACTGGAAGATAAGTAATAAATCCACACTCACATTGCGAAGAAAGATGTGGAGATGCCGGCGTTGGACTGGGGTGGGCACAGTAAGAAGTTTCACAACACCAAGTTAAAGTCCAACAGCTTTATTTGGAATAACAACTTCCGGAGTGCTGCACCTTCATCAGGTGAGGGGAGAGCTGGGTTTCAGAAACAGGGCATATGGAGACAAAGACGCAATTTGAAGATCAAGAATTTACAGGTACAGATAATGTGAGCAGAGAGAGGGATAATTACAGGCTAAAGAGGTGTGAATTGTCTCAAGCCAGGAGAGTTAGTAGTATTTTTCAAGCCCAGGCCAAATGGTGGGGGTTACATGTCGTGTGACAAGAATCGAACATCCGGGTTGAGGCCGTCCTCATGTCTGCGGAACTTTAGTTTCCGCTCGGCGATTCTGCGTTGTTGTGTGTCTTGAAGGCCGCCTTGGAGAACGTTTAGCCGAAGATCGGAGTTTGTATGCCCTTGACTGCTGAAGTGTTCCCCGACCAGAAGAGAACACTCCTGCCTGGTGATTGTCACGTGGTGTCCATTCGTCCGTTGTCGTAGCGTTTGCATGGTCTCGCCAATGTACCACGTTTCGGGACATCCTTTCCTGCAGTGCATGAGGGAGACAACATTGGCCGAGTCGCATGAGTATGTACTGTGTACCTCGTGGGTGGTGTTCTCACATGTGATGGTGGTATCCATGTCGATGATTCAGCACGTATTGCAGAGGTTGCCATGGCAGTGTTGTGTGGTGTCGTGGTTGCTGTTTTCTTGAAGGCTGGGTAGTTTGCTGCGAACAATAGTCTGTTTGAGGTTGCGCGGTTTTTTGAAGGCAAGTCGTGTCCGTGTGGGGATGGCCTTGGGTTCATGTTGCACCACATGTAACCTCCATCATTTGGCTTGGGCTTCCATAATCCTACTAACTCTCCTGGCTTGAGACCATTCACATCTCTTTAACCTGTGATTATCTCTCTCTCCATTCGCACTGTCTGCAACTGTAAAGGTCTGATTACCTGACAAGACTCACATTCCAACCATTATCCTGCAGTTGTGTATTTGTCTATAAATTCTGTGTTGGTGAAACCTACCTCCTCATTCACCTGATGAAGCAGCAGCGCTCCGAAAGTTCGTGATTCCAAACCAACCGGTTGGACTTTAACCTGCTGTTGTGAGACTTCTGATTGCGAACAAAGACAGAGTGATAAGAGGATGAATTATACACTCACAGAAAACCACAGAAACTGACAGATGGGCAATCAATTCCTCACTCAAATCATGGACCACACACAACATGATACAGGCTGATGATCAACCGAGAGACTTAGCATAGTTGCAACACAGAAGGCGACCATTAGTTTCTTTGAATCTGTGCTTATTCCCTTCAATAGAGGCTATCACAGACATTTCCAGTCCCCAGGCCCTTGCCCGTCGCCAAAGTTCCACTTTGAAAACCCTCATTTGATCCTGCTTCTGCCATATATGTCAAATTATGCATCCCACGTCCCAGCCACTCGCCGGAGTAAAGGAATCCTCATGTCCCCATTCGCCCACTCTCCACCCAAATGAAACCGTGTATTGAGCCAATTGGAGTAGTTTGTCACGATCTAATCTGTTCAAATATGTCGATGTGAACTATTCAAGTATTCACAAACGTCTGAAATCGTGTTTTGCCTGAATCAATCCTCGTAACTTGAGGAAAAGGCAGTCAAATGACTCGGCAAATCCGAATGCACAACTTCCTAAATGAAGTGGCCAATGGGTTTGAGACAGGACCGAGTTGTAATTTAGTGTGAATGGACATTACAGAGACAGGTCTGCCGGATGACAGGGATTGAATATTCAGGGGTGTATGGCTTTCAAGATGAATAGAATTCAAGGAAAAGGTGGAGGGTCAGCTCAGTTAATCAAGGATGGCATTGGTGCAATAGTTAGAAATCCCCTTGGTTCAGCAGATCAGAATGTCGAATCACTTAGGTTGGCGTTAAGGAATCTTCGCGATGGAAGATTCAAAAAACGTTCCAGTAGTAACTGTAAATCAGGGGGTGGAAGGGAGAGCGGAACGCGGTGAAATTACAATCACGAGTGGCAGCTTTACTGAACAAGCTGGTGGAGCTGTGAACTGACAGGTCTCGGGGTCCACATGGGCATCAATATATGCTCTTAAATTGCTAATTAGATATTGGATCGAATTGTATTAATTTCCCAAAATTCCGAGGTTCTGCAAAATCATAGAATCATAATATCCATCGTGTGCCGAAAGAAGCAATTCGGTCCATCGAGTCCACCAGCACTCTCCCACAGAGCCTCCCACACCGGCCATAAAACTGTACACCACACAACCCCGCTAATTCCCCGAACCGACACAATGTGGGATGGTAAGGCACAATTGAGCACGGCCAATCATCAGAATGAAAAGTGGCAAAGAGAACCCATCTATTCAAGAACGGAGAGAGACAGCGAAAGAGACTTCATAGGCCAGATAGTGAGATGTCTGTCATGTGGAAGATGTGAAAATCAGTCTGAAAGGAGTTCCGAGCTGAACATTTAGCAAAACCCCGTCTATTTGCGAAGAGTCAGCCCGTTTTTGTTTAATCAGATTGTTGCACCTCTTTGAAGGAGAGACATGCGCTGTGAATCAAGGGGAATCTGAAGACGTGCTGTACTGGCATTTCCAGAAGAAAATAGATAATATGCCTCGTCAAAGTTTCTTGCGGGAAATAAAAACTCACGCTGTTGCAGGTAACATATTAGCCTTGATGGAAGATTGACTGGATGGCCGCAAACAGAAGAGAATGCAGAAATGCCTCTTTTTGTTCTAATTGGCAGGATGTGACAAGTCGAATCACGTCCAGTGCTCTGTCCTGGGGCCTCAACTTTTTGCAAATTCTATCATGCTTTCGATGAGGGGAATGAATACATGAGAGCGAACGGTGCAAATGACACAAAGGGAGGAAATTATTTTGTGAAAGAGGAAATAAGGAACTTATAGTTGGATATAGATTGGTTGAGTGAATGGGCAGCTAGAATATAATGTTAGAAAAAGTGAAGTTGTTCACTTTGGCAGGAAGAACAAAAAAAAAAATCAGAGAATTATTTAAATATCGAACGGCTGCAGAATGCGGAGTTGCAGAGGAATCTCGTTGTTCTAGTGCATGGGTCACGATAGTTAGCCTGCAAATACAGCAATAATTAAGAAGGCTAATGGGATGGTATTCTTTATTAGGAGATTATTTTAAGGCGAGGCTAGATATAGTACTGTTAGGCAAGAGGATAATAGTTGTCAGGGGTAGAGGAGAATGTGGAAATTGAAACACAAACGGATCAGCCATGATCTTATTGAATGATGAGGCAGGCACGCGGAGCCGAATGGCCTTGTTCTGTTCCTATTCCCTTTGTTCGTGTGTATGTATCCTGATTGGTAATTTCCCCTGAACTGGATTGCTGAAACGCACCAATACTAATCGTTTAGCGGGAGCACCAGCATGAAAGTAAAATATGGAAAAATTAAAATCAAACTGGGATTCTCAGCTCTGTCAGTCTGTATGGTCTTCAGACAAGATAACAGCTGACTGCATTTAGCCAGCTTCCTGAATCCACAATCGTGCGGATTTTCATTCGCTGTATTGGGATAAACTCAGAGACCCACACCATGGCCAAATGATCTGGAATCTAGTGATTCTTTTCCCTCGTTTCCTGCAATCATATAATCCTTGCAATGACTTCCTGGAAACACAAATCTGCTCCCGATTTCAGTCATTCTCGTCATCTCCATCGCAAAAAGTTATGAGAACAACCGTGGGCTCGTCCGGATTTGAACCCGGGACCTCTCGCATTTTAATGCAATTACCCTAAGCGAGAATCATACCCCAAGACGAACGAGCCCATCGCCGAAACGCCACGTAATGAAAACATCTTTTCAATGTCCTCCACAGCTTATCAACCATATTTTCAGAACAGAATTGTAAAATCAGGAATGTTACCGAACAATATTCCATTTCACTGTCCTGGTGAAGATCAGAAGCAGTGATATCAGTTTTCACCACTTGCCAAGTCGGCCTGTGGTTGTAACTCGCCAGTCGCGTGGGTAATCTCATTCTGACAGTCAGATTTGATTTGATTTATTATTGTCACGTGTATTAGTACACAGTGAAAAGAATTGTTTCCTTTGCGCTATGCAGACAAAGCAAACAGTCCATAGGAAAGAAAAGGAGGGAATGCAGCCTGTAGTGTCACAATCACAGCTAGGGTGGAGAGACAAATCAACTTGCAGCGAGGTAGTAAGTTTAGTTGGCCTTTTGGGAGAAATTCGAAGTCATGCTGACTTCATCGGTGGCCTCATGGTTAAGGTGTGAGTGATGTGAATCATGATGTGATCAAATGAATGTCTGTTTCAGTCTTTCCGCGGTGAGTTTTCATGCTGAGGAGAAACATGTAGGAGGTGGTCTGGGAATGTTTCACACTGCTCCATTCCCAACATTCCCTGACCAGATGGGATGGAAATTTCCGATCTTTGCAGCAGCTCCATTTCCAACATATTCCATCTGGGTGGACATCCAGGAGTGATGGTGAGAGGGACCTTATTCCCCAACTCTTTATGGATGGAAAATCAAATGGAAGGAGACGGTTCACAAGCTTCTGGGTGGCTGACGAGATGGCCGAGCGGTGTTGGCGATGGTCTGCCAATCGATTGTGTTCTGCACGGGTGGGTGCAAAACCCACTCTTATCATTAATCTACAGAACGTTTCACACATTGCTCCTCTATATTTGAACACGTTGTATACAGTTACCAAATCTACCGCCTCTCAACCTCTACCCGTGACCTCCTGTTCAAGGTGTCCCCACAATGGGAATCATTTCGTCTACATTTACTCGATCAATCCCTTTTATTATTTCATATACATCGCTCAGATCTCCTCTCATCCTTCTAAACTACAGCGAGCATCAACTCAAGCTGTTGAATCTCTCCTCAACCCTTTTCAACCCTTGGAATCAATCTGGTGAACCACCTCTGAACTGTCCCCAACGCCACCACATCCTTCCTCAAATAAGGGGACTAAAACTGGAAACAGTCCTCCACCTTGGGTGGCAAAATAGTTTGCACTGTTGCTTCACATCGCCAGCGACCTGGGTTTAATTCTCATGCTGGATTTACAGCCCGAGTGGAGTTTACACGTTCTCCCCGTTGTGTGTGTCTGCTCCGGTTTCCTCCTAAAATCCAAAAATTTGTGAGTTCAGTGCCCTGTACTGCAAAGTTGCCCCTTAATGTTCTGTCATGTCTCGGTGAGAGGGATTAGCCATGGGATTACGGGGGTAGGGCCTGGGTGGAATTTTTGTCACTGCAGACTCGATGGGCCAAATGTCCTCCTTCTGCACTGTAGGGTTTCTATGGTGTGGTTTCTATGTGGCTTCACGAACACAACTGTAACAGTACTTTTTTACCTTTTTTCCTCCAGTCCTTTTGTAACGAAAAGTAAAGTTTATTCATACGTCACAAGTGAGGCTTCCATTAACACTGGAATGAAGTTACTGGGCAATTCCTCCAGTCGCCACACTCCGGCGTCTGTTCGGCTCAATGCACCAAACCAGCAGGTCTTTCAGGCTCTGGAAGAAAACAGGAGCACCCGGAGGAAGCCCACGCAGACACGGGAAGAGTGCGCAACTGTCACACAGACAGTGACCCAAGCCGGGAATCGAACCCCGGTCGCTGGCACTGTGCCACCTTGCCGCATAGCATGCCGGAAAAAAATACTTTTCTCCGTATACTAATACACGTGACAATAATAAATCAAATCTAATCTGACTGTCAGAATGGGATTACCCACGCAGCTGGCGAGTCACAATTTCAGGTTGACTTGGCGAGTGCTGAAAACTGATATCACTGCTTCTGATCTTCACCAGAACAGACAGTGAAATGTCACATACGACAATTCTGTTGTGAAATAACGGTCGATAAGATGTGGGAAACATTAAATAAATGTTTGCATTAGGCAGCCTTTTGGCAGTTGCCTTGTTGGTCCAGGGGAATGATTCTCAGTTAGCGTGTCAGCAGTAAAATGCAGGGAATCCCGGGATTACCCTTTTAAATGTTTGCGATAAAGATGAGGGGGACGACTGAATTCGGGAGCATATTTCAATTTCCAGGATGTCCTGGCAGAGAATATATTGCTGAAGAACAGGAGAGAAATCAATTAATGCTTGCATTCAATTCGTCTTTTTTTATTACATGCTGTACCCTCATACTGACTTTCCGCGATTCATGAACAGAGACAGCCAGATCCCTCTGCACAGCCAAGTTTCTTTCATCTGTTTTTCATTTGTATAGTCATTTGCCTTTCTATTTTTTTCGGCCAAAACAGATAACCTCACAGTTATCCACATTGAACTCCACCTGCCAAATTTTGGCCCATCCTCCCAACCTAAATATATCCCTCTTTAAAATGTTTATCTCCTCTTCACTGCATGGTTTCCCACCTATTTCAATATTATCCACACATTTTGTTGTGTTACACTCTATCCCTGCTTGCAGACATTTATATAGACTGTAAAGAGTTGCGGTCCGAGGACTGACCCCTGCGGCAGCCCGCTCCTTACAGTTCGCCATCCAGGGAAGGACCCATTTATCTCATTTATCCCGACCCTCTGCTTCCTGTCAGTCAGCCAATCCTCAATCCAATTTCGTATTCTCCGCTGATTCCCAGAAACCAGAAATGTTCAAGGGAAAGCTCCAGCTGCTGCAACCTCCAAAAATCATGATGTACTTTCCACATTCCTGACTCAGTAACATCACCAGAAACAGCTCCACAAAGAATTAACTGAAGTGATACAGTTCAATGGGGAAAATCAAGTTTCATATTGTGTGCATGTGGCGCAACGGTAGCACGTCCAACTCCCGGTCAAAACGTTGCGCGTTCAAATCACATCCGGCTGGTGGAGTTTCTGCACATTGGTTCCTCGATTTGAAATCTGGATAAAGTTCCCAAAATGATCAATTTCAACACCATGGTGAAAATGATGACCTAGAAATACTTCCGGTTTATACGCTCAGTGTCTATTTGTTTTGTTTTGCAGTTTCATATCGGAACGATGTGTTAGAGATGTGAAGTGCCTATTGCTTGTCCAATTAAAGCAAAGTCCAGAGTCTCAGGTGAATGTAACTGTCGTCAAAGGGGAGAGCTGACACGTGGTGATTGCAGCGGAGGAATCACACCTCAGGCGAGGAGCAAGGCGGAGAACGTGGCCTTCATGAATAATGTCAATGATATGGGAATTGAACCAAAGATGAATAAGATGTGCAGCCAAATGAGCGAAAACTGCCGCCCAAGATGATTCAAATCAACACAATAATGCAAATTTACTGCCAAGAAAATCTAGATATCCCGTTGGGCAGCAACAGCATGTAACTTTTTGATATGAGTGACAACATGACAACAGAGGAAAGCTTGGATTCACCCTCCTCTGGGTTAAGGGACCAGGCCGCTTCGGCTGCGCCACTCTACTCTGGGTTCATTAACTTTCTGCCTCTATGTTGCGACGGAGACTGACAGCGATTCACTATCGCCTAATATTTTAGCAAGAATACGAGTGATCGGAAGTTCTGCCGTTGACAGAACGGTCGCTTAGTTTGGCATTCTTTCTGGATTTGTCCTGCTCTGTAATTGTAGAATGCGACACAGATACAGGACTCTGGCTGGGTTAAAAAACTGTAAAAGCACCTGAAGGTTTCAATGTAATGTCGTGAAGTTCGTATTCAAATTGATTTGTGACGTGTTCTTTAATAACTTGCCAAGTGTGCCAGGGTGGCCGGGGGTGTGTGGGGGGGGGGGGGGGGGGGGGTGGTGAAAGGCGCTGAGTTAAGGTCGCAGTCTTTTCTGGAGGAGTAGCTTCAACCCCCACTCCTAACATTGATTATTTCCCTGCACGAAGAAGCTTCCAAATCCGCGAAATCCCTTACCTGGAAGCACAGGGGCAGCAGATGCAGAGAAGCAGCGACCACCGGCAAGTTCCACTCCGACGCACACAACATCCTGACTTGGATATAGATGGCTGTGTACATGTCTGGCTCACAATTCTAGAACTTCCTCCCGAACAGCTCTGTGTGGGTGCATGGACAATATGGACTGCAGTGACTCAAGAATCAGCTCAGCATCAAATTCGCAAAGGAACATAATGTTGGAAAGTAAATGTTGATTGAGTCAGCGACGCCCACATCCCGGATACAATAAGTAAGAATATCATCTTTGTTACTTCAGGGCAGGAAACGCTGTGTGTGAATCACATCCTGAACACGGCTACTTTATACCAGATGTGTGTCTGAATACAGTAAATGGAACCAGCTCACGAAAAACCGCTCAATGTTTAGCGGAGGAGTTTCATTGAGTGATGTCTGTGATTCCCTCATTGATCAGTTTGCTCAAAGTCGGGAACGGCAGCTTTAAAAGGTTTACAATCTTTCATCTCACACTATCTGTGTGTAATCACGCCACAGTGGTTTGCGTTGCTGCCTCACTGTATCAGGAAACTGGGATCAATTTCGTTCTTGAGTTACTGTCAGTGTGTATTTTGTACGTTCTCCCCCGTGTCTGCGTGGGCTTCCTCCGAGTGCTCCGGTTTACGCCCACAGTCCAAAAATGAGCGGGTTTGATAGATTGGCCAATGCTAAATATGAGTGGGTATAGGGACAGAGCGGGAGATAGGGCCTGGGTAAGATACTCCTTCTGAGAACCGGTGTATACTCGATGGAATACTGCAGGGATTCTGTGATTCTTCTGCTATGGTTCAATCCACGATCCGACAGCGCATGTGGAGAGAGAAACGGGTCGTTGCAATGAAAGGTCAGGGTCGGAAATGTGAACTCTCTCTGTTCACAGACACTGCCCGATCTGAAAAGTATTTGCAGCATTTCTTTGTACTTCAAGCGTTATTTTTAGGTTCTGTGGCTTCGATATCCAGCCATCTGAGTGGAACCTACCGCCCAAGGTGATTCAAATCAGCAAGATTGAACAAATCCATTGCCAAGAAAATCCAGGTAAAATGGTACAGGACAGCAGTTGAACGTTAATTTTTGATAAGAGTGAAAATACGATAGCAGAACTTGGTTTCGATCCATCGACCTCTGGGTTATGGGCCCAGCACGCTTCCGCTGCGCCACACTGCTGGGATGACTGCATCTTCTGCCGATTATAGTCCTGGCGGAGTCAGACAACGATTCACTGTCGCTTACTATTTTAACAAGAACACGGGTGGTGGGAAGTTGTGCGATTGACAGAACAGTCGCTTACTTTGGAATTCTTTCTGTATTTGTCCAGCTATGTCTTTGTAGGATTGGGATTCAGATACAGGACTCTGGCTGGGTCAAACAATGGAAGAGCACATGAAGATTTAAATGTAATGGCTTAGTCGGTTACAGCGCTTGTTCAGTAACATGCGATCCTGGGTTCACATCTCCACACAACCTTAATCTTTTGAAGTGAGCAATGCAATTGGCAACAAAGTAAATATCACTTTCTTGCAAGTTAATCTTGTCTTTCCCTTTACAGTAGATCGTCTGCAGAGATTTTAACACAGGAATCATTTCAGATGCCATTGTCCACTGGTTAAACGTTTCGACCAGAAATCTACTACATGATTCCCCTTTCACTGAACTACTGCTCCCGAGGGTCTGTTCCATATTTTTAATACTGTTTGATCTTGAATCCTCTCTTTCTACATAATGTTAGCACTGAAAGTGTTCATACTTCTCGCCATTGTTATCTATTGTGCAGGGATTTACTTCACGGTCTAATGGAGACATGCTCAGAGGGCTGTGCCAGGCGCTTTGTTTCTGGTTTTCGGCCTTATTTGATCCGTTCGCAGCATCGGGATGTCTGCAAAAGAATTCGAAATGCCGAGCCCCTCTTCCCAAGATGGACATAATCAGGAGAGAGAATGTTGTTTTAAGAGAGAATGAAAGGCCTGAGAATGTAGACTGTGATTCCCGGAGTTTTGTAGAAGAGAGCAAGGTGGTGGATCAATGTGACAATGGTGGGATACGCGCTTGGGATATCATCCAGTCTGTGCTGGGGGACAGCGGAGAAGGAAGTTACATTTTCTGCCCACAGAGGGAGTGATGATTTCTGATCTTCATTCACAGGAAAAGTCGCGATTGCCTTGTTGTGGAGACTGCAATCCCGCCGCAGCAGACAGTGGAATTTGAATTCAATTCAAAATAAATCTATCTGGAATTAAAACCACGATTGATTGCCGAAAAATCCCATCTGGTTTCCTAATGTTCTTGAGGGAAGGAAATCTGCTGTCCTTACCTAGTCTGGAATACATGTAACTCAAAAGCCACAGCAGTGTGGGTGAACTGCCCTTGAGCAACTAGCGGCGGGTAATAAACACATGGCGGCCAGTCAGCGACGCCCATGTCTCATTAATTAATATAAATAATATGACTTCAGTCTCCAGTTCCCGGTGTTGCCATTGGTTTGGTGACATTGGGCTCCATGACGAGATCACCTGGATAACATCATCACTGGAAACACCAAAATCCGATGCTTAATCCATTCGGCAACGCAATCAACAGGTGTATACTGTGTGCTGATGTTAGCTCCATGTGAATAAATAGTGTGGGTATATTTATTTAGTTCTAATTTTGGATGACTCGATTCCCCGATAGGAAGCTGCTGTACACCTTCGGTGCAGGATCGGTAACAAGGGGGCAGAATTTGTGGGTGAGTGACCGGATGTTAAGCGGTGGTTTGTGCAAAACCTTTTTTTTTCATCCAGAGGATTGTAGGAGTCTGGAGTGCACTGCTTGGGAAGATAGTAGAGGCGGGAAACCTCACAACCTTGAAAAGGTACGTGGACAAACATTTGTAATATTGAAAGCAATAGGCCAAGGGCTGGCAAGGGCGTAGATTAAGGGTAATTTTGTCGGTGAACCCCCTGATGGGCCGAATGGCCTCTTTCTACCATATGACTCTCTCTCTCTATTTTCCGCAGGTTTGGCTGCTCATGGACATAGATCTAACTGAAAAGTCACAGTTTAATGTGGGAAATCAAGTCCCTCCCAGCTTCCCAGGGACCGTCAGTCACCCACATTGTCTGATCATTGTGTTATAGGGGATGTAAATGAGGGGATTAAATGGCGATAAGCCCCGCGCCTCTGAACATTTGCATCCTATGATGCTAAAGGACGTAGCTCTCGAGGTAGCGTAGGCACTGATAATAATCTTCCAAGAAAGCTTAAAGGCTGGAACAGTCCCAGATGATTGGAAACATTCCAAAGTTGCATCCTTATTCAAAAAGGGAGGGAGGCAAACACGGGTAATTATGTGCCAGTTAGCTTAACATCAGTCATTAGGAAAATGTTAGAGTGTCTCTGTTTGATGAAATGATGATGCACGGAGCTTTCCGCTTTCACTCATTGATCCTCACAACTGTTGATCTCGGTTTGATTTTGACTTGTTCCCTGGTAACCATTTACATGGGTTCTTCACCCACTTTTTTGTTGTCAAAAGAAGCTCTTCAAAAGAATTCTCAATAATAACTTGACTTTTCCTCACAGGATTTCAATTACAATAGTTTTGAACTATTTTTTAAAGGGTTTGCACCCAGCCAGCTTCCAGGAGCAGCAATGCGATAAAGAGTCTGTTTTGTAGTGATGTTGATTAAAGGACAAGTGTTCACTCCGGGACCATGGAATAACTCCCCTGTCCCTCTCCAAAATTGTAAAATGGTATAGTTTGGTTGAGAAGGCACATGGCAGCCCAATTTGCCATAACATCTCAAAGCTGGCACCTCTACTAGCGAAGCATAGTTCGCAGAATGTTACTCTGTAAGAAAGGGCAGGACTAGGTTGCACACTGGAGAATTATTCCTAACACTGAGAGCGAGAGAGATTCAGTTGAAAGAGACAAACTTTCATTGCAGCAAGGGGGTGAAAGAAAGGGAGGCATTGAATTTCTAGTGTAGCGAACCGAAAATGTAATGTTTGGGTTCAGGATTGCATGTGATAAGGCGTCAGAGGCTGGCGCAACTGAATTGTAACAACTGTGTCAGGCAGATTCATTCAGAGATGGAGGGATGATATCTGTTCGTCACATTTGTCCCGGAATGAAGCAGATAACATTATGGTATTGTTATTTCTCATTGTTGTGCCTGTGGTTTATTGTGTTGTATTCTCTCACTGTCTGCGTGATGATCAATGTTCCATCTTTCTGTCTGTTCTGCTGAAGATCAGCAGCATCGCCCGCCTCGCCGGCTTGAGACTGCTCCTCGCCAATCATGTGGCGTTAAAGCAATTCTTCCTGTCAGTTCTCATTTCAGAACAAATGAGAAACCTCGTGACTTCCACAATGCGCTGATGTTTGAGGCACGAGTCATGTTCATCATGAATTCATGAATTCCTCAATTCTTCCTGTCAGTTAGCATTTCAGAAACGCCTTAAAAGAACAGAGAAACCTTTTGCTCAACACGGATCATATTTACACAACCGGGAACACAATTACACAACAGGGAAGAAATTTCACAACCACGGTGAAGATCTGTCAACGGCAGAGTCACTGTTACACAGCAGAAAGCACAGTGACACAAGAGGAAATAAATTTGAAAACAGGGCCTATCTTTATGTAACAGAAAACACCTATTCATAAATAATCATTTTTTTCATGTCAGAATCTTGCTGGTTTGCTCGGCACCTTTTCTGTCTGTCATTATGTGTGTGTCCTGATAGTATCTTACTGCTTTTCTCTGTGTATTTCTCTACTTGTTACATTCGGGCTGAGGTTGCGTCCATCTGGGGTGAACTGCCAAACACGCGTATTTCTGTTATAATTTTTAAAAAGCACATAATTGTTTGGCTCCCGCGCAACAGTAATAGGCATGAAGTCCCTAATCTTTGGAGCAGGTTAACGCAGCGGAAGCGTGCTGGGACCATAACGCGAAAATAGATGGATCGAAACCATCCTCTACCGCCATATGCTCATCTGCATCAAAACTCAATGTTCAGCTGCTGTCAAATGACATATCTAGATTTTCTTGATCTACATTACATTAAATAGATTATCTACAGAGATTTTAACAGAAGGATTGATCTCAGCTACCATTGTCCTGAAAGGCGAAATGGGTAATGATAAATAATATGCAGTTTGTCTCGAATGCAGATTCTATTTCCCGTTGAAATGAAACCAGACAGGAGTAGATAGCTGTAACTCAATGTTCAGACAAAGTGGATCATGCAGTGTGTGTTCTGCTGGTCTGTGGATTCATTTTTGTAGCGAGAGGGGTTTGTTTTTGCTGTTAAATGATTATTTGAACCAATTTGTTAGCGGTGCTCTTCCACACTGTGTTTCACGTTGGATTCGTCACCACAGTCCCTGAACTGATACGATGGGAATTCATTTTCCTGACAGAAATTAAAATTCCAAAATTGAATATTTGGTTGAATATTCAGGGACTAAGACACAGCGAATCACATTTCCCTGTGAGTCTGCTGTGTTTTTATTCAATTTTCTATACTTCTATCTTAGCCTGCAAGCACAGCTTGTCTCCTGTGAGTGGAAAAGGAAGTACATATCTGTTACCATCAAAGCGGCCTGTCGGCTCTTTGGTCCAGAGGCATGATTCTTGCTGCGGGATATTTAGTAAATGAGTTATGTGAAAAGTCACGGGTTCAAATCCCCCACGCGCCTCACTTCCTTACCCTTTTGGGCCCAACTGTGTTTTTGACAGCAGGTTTACATATCTCGAGAGCAGGTTTGCGATCCTGCAACACATCGCAACAACTCTCTCAACGATGAACATGTGGAGAAAATAAATAAAAGAGTTAAAGAATGTTCGACCGCGTAACCGGACTTTAAAATTACCCCAACGAAGCAATCAGGGCTGTCCATTATTTGTCGTGTCAGGTAGCCGGCTTCGTGTGTTCAATTTTATTTCCGTCAACAATTGCAGTCTGATAAAGCTGGAGGGCCACGGTTTGGTTTTGAATTGATTATATTTTAACTGTGCTCCATGTGATTTACAGAGCTGGAAGTGAGCCTTTTGGTGCTGTTCCTCTTTGCACTCCAGAGGAAATTCACACAATAAAGAGAAAGTTATAGAGAGGCTGTCTTCAATTGATTAGGCACTGGGACTGAGTGATGTGCATCCAATGATCTGAAGGTAATGACAATGGGAATTGCAAAGGCAATAGTCATAATCTTCCTCACTCCTGATTTATAAAAGGAAAACTGTGTTTAATTAATTTCGTTAAGTATTTTGAAGCAGCAACAGAGTGTTGATGACGGCAATGCTATTGATGCGGTTTGTTTGGACGACCAAAGGCATTTAATCAAGTGTGATACGACACATGAATTTAATGCGATGAAGGACAAATTGATTTATTTTGAAGAAAGAACGCCAATACATAACATAAAATGCATGATACTCTCGCGAAGAAAACTATGTGCAAAAAATCCAGTTTGACGGGGTTGGTGAGGAGAATGTTTAATAAATTAGACGGCACCGTGCTCTTTATCAATGGGAGCACAGAGTACAAAAACTTGGAACTTAGGTTAAGACTGTAGAAATAACTTTGGTCGGCCTCACGTGTTTTTTCTCCTATTTTGTGCAGCAAACTTGAATAAGAATATAAGCTGAGTAATATAATTAATATAAGCACAGTGAAAAGCTCACGGAGTAACACTTGGTGCCCGCAGAGAGCCACGGCAGACAGGTCGAGTTGAATGGCCCCGTTCTTTGCTGCAACAATTATATGCTATTATGGTCAATTAGGAATGGTATTGGAGGACTAGAATTAACTGTTGGATAGCAATAACTAACGGACAATTTCCCTGTGCATTAAAGGTACAGGTAGAAGTTTCTTAAGACACGAAGCATCTGAGTGGCTGTTTTTAGGGGAGAATTCCGGAGGGCAATCGCTCATCAATCTCCCATTCACACCTTCACAATTCTTTTTTAATGTCCCATTGTGTCACAACGAGTTTTCAAGGATACCAATGGCTGAATGGTCTGATTCTCTGCTCCTCCAGTTCTAGGAGTCTATGTTAATGTCTCTCTCTGTCCATGAAACACAAACTATACTCTCATTTCTTCACTCGTGTCTCCCAACATATCACAGCCCGACCTTTTGTTCCCGCTGCCTGTTATTTCCTGAAAACTCATTACATTTCTAAACTTGGCCAATTCTCGTGAAAGGTCATTGACCTAACGCCCAGCTGAACTAGCTGCCAAATCCATCCCACAGGCTGTGGGTCAAATAGTCCCCTGGTAGACACGGGGTGAGGATGATGATAGTGGCGGATATTTAATTAAACCAGGTGCAGGTGGGAGGGCGGGGTCTTCATGATGAACAGCGGAGATACAGGACATTTTTAACCCAGGTGAAGGTGGGAGGTTTGTATGATAAACCGCGGAGATGGAGGGCATCTTTAAATAAAGCTCTTTGGGTCGAGAAAAAGGGTGAACAAACTTTGGGAAGGGAGCGGTTCTCTTTTCCCGCTGAAGTGTAAGGGAATTTGTCAGAAGGGTGAGGGAATTTTCAATAAACACACATGAAGTCGGGGTGCTCAAGGAGTATGTTAATACAATCCGTGTGGAGAAAGTGTGTACACAAAGCCCTGTCGCAGACCAATTTTGTAATAAGCCTCAGCGGGAAGGGGTGGTTAATAAAACTAAGAACGAGGGAGCGGGTTAATAAACTCCGGGTAGTGGGTGCAGGTCAATGTGCGAGGGAGCAGGTGAATTGATAGTGGAGGAAGTGAGCAATTTAATAAACCCTTTTGGAATGGATCCTCAGGAAAACAACTTAACTCATAAGTTGGGAAACGGAAAGAGTCATAATAAACTACATGGTGAGCAAGCAGGTTAAAATACACCTGGGAGCTGATTGAGAGATGCTGGGTTAACCCCTCCTTGACAGATATCTGAGGAATCAAGGCAGACTTTCATTCCATATTGTTCCAAAAGGCGGGAATCATGCCCATGCCAAATGATTTTACCGGCTTTTATTTTTTTCACATTGACAGTTGATAGCTTCGGAATTTTAGAAATAACATTTCGAGTATATATTCGTTTGCAAACCAAAGAACAACCAATCGCCACTCCACTAATAAGCAGAGAGATGAATAACATTACATAAATCTTTAATTATATTCACAATTATATTCTGCAATGCACAAGCGGGACATGGGTGGCCCAGTGGATCCGTAGTTAGCACTGCTTCCTCACAGCAAAAGGGACCCAGGTTCAATTCTCTGCTTGAGTAACTGTCCTTGTGGAGTCCGCACGTTTTCCCCGTGTCTGCGTGGGTTTCCTCTGGGTGCTCTGGTTTCCTCCCACAGTCGGAAAGACGAGATGGTTAGGTGTATTGGTCATGAAAATCCTCCAAAAGTGTACCCGAACAGGCGCCGGAGTGTGGCGACTCAGGGATTTTCAGAATGACTTCATTGCAGTGTTAATGTGACACCAACAATTTTTTTTTTAAAATGACAGCAGTGTTGGAGTTTTAAAAATGTTCGGTTATATATAACAATACAGCTGGCATCTCCTTATGCCACGCCACTTCCACATTAATCTGCGAGATCTTTTATGCATCAGACATGGTTCACTCCTGGAGAGCATGATTTTCCTGCAAATGCCAAGGGAACATCCGGAGTGGGAATGGAGCGCAACCAATGTTCCATACAATGACAACATTACTGTGTTTAAAGAAAGCACATTTTCTATGTGAGACCATGATGAGTGTTTATTTTTCGTGCAAGTTCCAGCTACTAACTTCTATTCCTCATGGAGCCCCACTATTTTGTATAGCAGAGATAACAAGCGCGATGAAATTCACATGAACAAAATAACACACAGTAATAAAATGACCGTTGTGTCTGTCAAATAGCAGTCAAATATTGTCATACATTTTCAGCATTTCGAATGTTTATTTCGCCCAGGCTGAGGTCTGTGTAAATGTATCGATTTATTGGTCTTGAGAAGATTGTTAAAACCAATCCATCTCTCCATTAATTGGGCAGGTTGGGCCTATACTCCCTGGAGTTCAGAAGAATAAGAGATGTATTTAAGGTGTCCAAGATTATAAGGGGGATTGACAAAGTAGACATGGTGAGAGTTATTCCGCCTTGTAGGCCAAACTAGAATATGAGATTTAATATGAGTTTCGGCATAAGGGGAGGCAGATTTACAACAGAGAATTGGGGAAATTGCACCTATCAAATTGTCGTGAGTCTATGGAATTCACTGCCTCAGAGTGTGGTACATGCAGGGACTTGAAGTAAATATAAGGAAGATGAGGGCTGATTATCAAATTGAAGGGGGTAAAGGGCTGTGGCGAATGGACTGATTAGTGGAGTTGAGGCCAATTTGCGATCAGCCATGATTGTATTAAATGATGGAACAGACTCTACGGCTAAATTGCCTACTTACATTGACACACTGGAAACATAGGTACCCACATCGGTGTTGTTCTCAATTGTTTCGTTTATGAATTAATTGAATAATTGATGTGAGTGGATATTTCACCGCACTCTTGAACTGCCCTCTGAACTTTGACTGAGTCACCCCATAAATAAATGTGTTTGTGCAGCAACTTAATATCTGCAACATAAATCCAACTTGTCGAAAGATATATAAAGAACCTTCATAATCTTTGGGATTTGTTCCTGTAATGCTATAATATAAGAACTCAATAACACGTATCAGCCACAGAAGTATGAAGCTGCCAGATATGGTGAAAAGTAAAATCATAGATTTCCGTCTGCTCTCCATTTCAGGGTCACTTCGATTCTCTCCCTTACTCTGACCCCTCAGTCCCTTACGAACTCGACTGGCTACTAAAATATGTCTGACTGTTAAAGCATTCAGCAATAAAATTGAAACAAATGGCAGCAATGGCGTCAGAACTGTATCAAACCAGTCGTATATCACCCATCCAATATCAGTAAAGTAACTTGGCTTTGCATTACAGCTCCATGGCACGTCGTTAATTATCCATCCAGGTTCAAGGGTAAAGTAGAAAGGAACGTTTTTGAAACAAAGCAGAATGCCAGTTGTCACGAGAATTACAACCACTGTTTTCTCAGTGCAATATTTAGTTTTCAGCTTCGGGCAACAAATGGCCACAAAACGATCAAAGGAGAAAGTCACAGTAAACCAGACAGAACAGTCTGTGGCTGCCCCAACCAGAACAAGAATAATTCTAAATACAGCCGTGGTATTCAGGAAAGTACCTGGGAAATAATAATAACTGATCCTTGAAAAAATGACATCAGTGATAATGACCAGTAGATCCGCCATTGCCATGGCCACCAGATAGCGAGTTGTGCAGTTGGAGAGGCCACATTTTCACCGAGAAAGGATCATAATTGCCACTAAATTAACTGTAGGTAGAGAAAAGGGGAAAATAAAAAGTAACAATTACTGACCAAATATTCTCAGTGTCTTCCCTTGAGAGGAAGTTTATTTTAACATCAAAATGTTGATGGATCTTGATCTTGTCAGACGTTGAACGATTTACTGCTTCTCAACCGTGACTTCAAATTGACAGATTTTGGCTCAGTGCAGCCCTTACTGCGGTCAGGGTGACACCAGCCCGCCAGCAGGCAGGTTGTCAATTTAAGATTTTAATGAGACTTGAATGCTCTTATATGATTTTTTAAGAGATTCAATGTTTGCAGACAGGTTTGCTTGTTAAGACCAATGCCAGATACAGGGAAATCCATTACTCATGATCAAACCTATGATCGGAATCAGACCTATCCGGGAGTGGACAATCATGAAATGGCATTGCCTGGGGAGGATGTACAGTTATGGGTGGAGATCATTAGCAACACTTCCTGGAATGCTGAATAATTGGTGCCTCTGAGCTCAGTGTCGCTCTGGGTTTGGGGAGCTGGGAATCGGGTATTCCTGCAGCCGGAACCATGTGGAGTTAATAAGGCGTAAGCAGTATCCAGTGACATTGGTGATCCCTACTTCAGCACCGAAGAGAACTCCTGAGTTTGGACACCCAACACTGCACCAGACCACCATTGCCTGTGCGTTAGACCCTCTATCGCAGAATGAAACAATTTATCCAGTAAGAGGAGGTCGCTTTTGGGAAACTCGCACCTTCTAGCATGATGGTCTGTCACACTTGTATACCGAGGTGGCCGAGAGATTAAGGCGTTGCACTGCAATTCCATTCTCCTTAGCTTGTGTGGGATCCAATCCGAGACTCATCCGTCAGCTATTTGATCTGTGTCCATATTGCGTCACTTTTTGAGGTTGAAGTGATGATTGGTTAATTGTTCGAAGGTTCACGGAACCAAGATGAAGTTTAGACAAAACGTTCAACAAGCTTCAGGGCTGAATAGTCCAGCATCATTCCATATTCCCATATTCCCAATCCAATGACAAAATCGAGCTGACAATCGATTGAAATCAGGACACGAACTTTGGCCAGGAGTTTGCCACCCATGGAAACATATGGTTTCAGAAGCTCCAAAAGAGACGACAGCTTCATTTGCGGCACTTGTGGCAGGTTTGTCATTCCAGAATCGGCCGTTCAGCAATGAAATGTAGCACAACAGATGATCTTACAGGACCTTAAGATGTAAGTGAAGAGGTTGGCTGTTCGGCCTATCGATCTGCCCCAGCATTCAATGAGATCATGACTGGTCTCATTTAATAATCTTCAACTCCACTTTCCCATCTTTGCCCCATGATCCGTGATTACTTACTGATTGAAAAAAAAATCAGTCTAACTTATCCTTGACGTACTTCACTATGCAGCTTCTAATGTCCTCTGCAGTAAAAGTAATTCCACGGATTCACTACCCTCTGAGGGAAGATGTTTTTCATCCTCTCTGTCTTAAATGGATAACCTATTACACTGAGATGATGCCATCTGGTTCTGGACTCCCGGGGAAGGGGAAAAAAACTTGTCGGCATCTAACTTGTCAAATCCCTGAGAATCCTGTATGTCTCAATAAGATCGCCGCTCATTCATGTAAACTCCAGTGAGTACAGGCCCAATCTAATCAACTTCTCCTCAGAAGAAAATCAATCCATTCCCCCGATAACCCTAGCGAACCTCCTCTGGACTGCCTCCAATGCTCACATACCTTTCTTTCGATAACATGAAAAAGATTACACTATTACAGGTTTGGTTTCATTAGTGCCGTGTATAGTTTTAGCAAAATGTTCCTATTTGTATGTTCCATTGCCTTTCAAAGAGAGGCTAACATTTCATTTGCCTTCTCTTTTAACTGCTGCAATTGCATGCTAGTTTTTCTTTAAATGCAGGAGGATGCCCCATCCCTCGGTGCTGTGGCTTTTAGCTCTCCATTGAAATAATACTTCGCTCATTTATTCTTCCGACCAAACTGCTTCACTTCACATTTTCCAAAATTATATTCAATTTGCCAAGATTTTGCCCACTCATTTCACCTGTCTCTATCCCTCTGTAAACTCTTTGCAACATCCTCATTAGTCGCCTTCCCCCTTTTTATTCCCGTCATCCTCAAACGTGGCAATAGTACATTCACTTTCCTCGTTGAAGTCATTCATAAATTTTGTAATTAAATGTGGCACCAGCACTGATCCTTCTGGCACTCCACCAGTTTGCGGGCTCTGTCCTCAGAATGTTCATCTTATCTCAATTCTCTGTCTTCTGTCAATTAACTAATCATCTATCCCTGCTAACATGCACGACAGGCTCTTATCTTATTAAATAATCTTTTGGCAAGCACGTTACCGAAAGCGTTTTTGAAAATTGAAGTTTATTACATTCATTAGTTCAACGTTATCTCACCTGCTCATTATCATCTCAAGTAATTCGACTAAAATTGGGAAGCATAATTTCCCCTTCATGAATCCATGCAGACTCTGCTTGATTATATCATGCATTTCTAAATGTTCTGCTATTTTCATACCTTAAATTGGGCTCTAATATTTTCTCAATGACCGATGTTATGTGTAATGTCCTATAATAATATATATTTGTCTCGGTCCCTTTTAGAATAAGGGTGTAACATTGGCAGGTTTCTAATCCTCTGGGACTATTCCAGTATGAAGAAAATGCTTGGATGATTATGGCCAGTGCATCCATTATCTCTGTAATTACTTTCTTTGATATGCTAAGATGCAACACATCAGACCCAGAGGTCTTATCAGGAATTAGCCCCTTTAGTTACAGTCCCTGGAATTCAATGATCAGACAATGTGGGACTTCAAGTATGTGTTCTGACGCTGATGGTCGGTGTGAACCCGGGACTGGTTTTTTTTCTCATTAGAGTGCAATTATTCAGTTAGTTCCACGTGGAGATGTTTCTGGTGGTGTCACTGCGTCAGGGAATTCAGATTTCTGCCTGTTACAGTACAAAGTGTTGTCTGCTTCGCAGAAGGAAAGCTCAGTGAGCTGGGCTAAGTGCCTGAGTTAGCACCCACACAAGCTTTACCTGCAGCCGAGAGCTCAATGACTGAAGAGAGATTTTGTCTTTCTAATGAAGATGGTGTAGGTTTAAAAACTTCCTGTCCTTCCTCTGATGATCTCCAGGCCTGTGGGTAACTTGCTGGGTGACAGGTGCAGTACTGCAGTGAGGAAAATGGAAAAGGGAATTGGGGCAATGACACAACGTTGTTTGGCTGCAGTGTTTCCGAATGGGGTTGTATTGACGCATTTGTTGAAGATCATTGATTGCATGCGATGATGGAGTAGACATAGGATGGTGACACATGTCTGTGAGCAGCCAAGTTTGAGGTTAGTGCTTCATGAATCTCCAAAATACACAGCTTTTTCGACGTCAAAAAATTCTATGTCCGTCAACATAGAACATAGATCATAGAACATTACAGCGCAGTACAGGCCCTTCGGCCCTCGATGTTGCGCCGACCAGTTGTACCAATCTAAAGCCCCTCTAATCTACACTATTCCAATATCATCCATACGTTTATCCAATAACCATTTGAATGCTCTTCATGTTGACGAGTCCACTACTGCTGCAGGCAGGGCATTCCACGCCCTTACTACTCTCTGAGTAAAGAACCTACCTCGAACATCTTTCCAATGTCTCTCACCCCTCAATTTAAAGCTATGTCCCCTCGTGCTCGCCAACACCATCCGAGGAAAAGGGCTCTCACTATCCACCCTATCTAATCCTCTGATCATCTTGTATGCCTCTATTAAGTCACCTCTTAACCTTCTTCTCTCTAACGAAAACAACCTCAAGCCCCTCAGCCTTTCCTCATACGATTTTCCCACCATACCAGGCAACATTCTGGTAAATCTCCTCTGCACCCTTTCCAACACTTCCACATCTTTCCTATAATACGGCGACCAGAACTGTACGCAATACTCCAAATGCGGCCGCACCAGAGTTTTGTACAGTTGCAGCATGACCTCCTGGCTCCGAAACTCAATCCCTCTACCAATAAAAGCGAACACACCGTACGCCTTCTTAACAACCCTATCAACCTGGGTGCCAACTTTCAGGGATCTATGCACATGGACACCCAGATCCCTCTTTTCATCCACACTACCAAGTATCTTACCATTAGCCCAGTACTCTGTATTCCTGTTATTCTTTCCAAAGTGAATCACCTCACACCTTTCCGCATTAAACTCCATTTGCCACCTCTCAGCCCAGCTCTGCAGCTTATCTATGTCCTTCTGTAACCTGCCACTTCCCTCCGCACTGTCTACAACTCCACCGACTTTAGTGTCATAAAGTCAACGGGAGCTTTCTTTTGTATTTTCTGGCATCTGGGTATCAGTGGAACTTCCAAAAATAGAACTGACAGAAATATCACAACAGCATTCAGGCACATGTTGCTGCGAGCTGCGAACTGCATTCATTGACCATATTGGCTGATTTTGGTGCTTCTTGTGATGAAATAGGAAGATGGCAGATTCGCGTCCTACCGCCATCGCTTTATACAGAAATCTGGTGGAAATTCCTGAACACTGAGTTTTCTCCCTTGTCGGCTGAAAGTTCTGCCATTTCTCCAAAACATCGCAGGACTATATTTCAGCATGTATTTTTTTTTTCATTCCATTCCCCCTCATCTTAGTATTTTAGCTCTTCACACATCTACAGTACATCAATACGTTGGATGATTTATTGATGTCCCAATTAGAACAAATTTGTTTTAAACAATCTATTGAATAAAATTCGGGAGTTCATATATCGAGTCGTTGCCACATTTGGTGCCCTGACAGATAAAGTAAACTTCATCATTCGAATCAATTGCGTGAGTTAAGCTATAGGAAAATGCAATATTTCATTATGTTTCAACTGTTCTGGAGGTGTTGAGTCCCTGGATGGTGACAGGTTGGTGTCTGTGAAAGTGTTGTTTTTCCTCTTCTATATCGGAAGGGGTTCCGGGTAGGAGTAAGGCTGTTTCTGGCAATTGAGGAAAGAATGAAAATGTTACCTGTGTTGGGAATATGGCCGGGGATAGGAAGCCATACTTGGTAAGCGCTTGAGCTGAAAATGTTGAAGGCTAACATGATGGATACAGAGAGTAATGAAGTTAGAGGTGAGGACAAGCGGTACTTCATTGTCCGAGGCAAATACAGGCCATTTGTAAACATAGGCGAGTTGGAAATTAGAAACTGATGATTGTTTCCAGTTCGAGGTGTAAGAATAAAACAGTAGCAGAACAGTCCTCAAAGTAGCTTAGAAATAATTGAAAGAGGGAAACAGAATACGTCTGGAATAGATAATGATCCACGTGTCCTAAGCAAAGACAACACTGCGGCTACGCATCGAGGCTCCCAAACCTAATCTACATGAAAGTAGTACGACAATCTTTACAACTGAGTTCCACACATACACTTCACAATAAGGTCCCTGTGAATGAATCAGGATTCAACATTTGCGGGAGTTTTCATTCCCAAACAAGAGCCGGCCGGGAATAGAGGAGGTTCAGCCGGAATATCAGTGGAATATAAAATATCTCGTCACAATTGGGGCGTCGGAATGTACCGGCAGGAGTTGATGGTGGGAAAGCTGAGGGGAAAATGGAGATTTGGACTATTGTTCTCCTTCATTTTTTCTCTTTGCCAATATTCCAAGCATTTAAGGACAGTTTGAGTCTCCAGGAATTCTGATCAAAGAGAGCTGGATGCACATGTGCAGAAAATATTAATGGCATTCAAGATATTCAAGTTGGATAGTGAGGATAACTTTGATAATCAGAGAAAGAATAAATCATTGATCTTGATGGACTTTATCCGCAACAAAATGAAAGGAATGCAGAGGGGTTAGCAGAGGAAAAATCAGTCCACATAATCTTATTAGAATAAAAAACAGTGTCAGAAAACTGACAGACAACCGATGATATTAATATATTTAAACTGAAATATATTGCAAATCCAATGAGCAGTTGCAAAACCTCAGTGGGAGGAAAGATAATGTAACCATCATTTATTTATGTAATGAAAAAGCATCCACAAGAATATAATATTTCAGAGTAAAATAAATTTTCCAAACAAAAAGTCATACTTTATCAATCCTACCATATTTTTTGCATAGTTGTCAGAAAGATTCGATAAGACAAGTAAAATGCAAGTAATGTAATTTGATTTTGTTTATGCTTCAAAGTTACTACATAGCAGTTTCTGGACGAGCACGCAAACAATTGAAGTCAGACTGCATTCCAGGCAGCGAGCTGGACAACAGAAGAAAAACACAGGAATTAAGGGTTAATCGAATTTACTTAGATTGTAAGAGGCATGGAATCTACCCTGATCACTATTTAGAAAAATAATATAGACTTGGGAGACAGATGCACAAGTTCCAACTTTGCCGATAGCTTTAATTGCCTGTCATTGACAGACTGTCAATTTCAGCAACCGTGAGACATAGTTTGTCAGTACCGTGCTTTAGAAGTTTCTAGGAATGACAATCAGGCTACGAAAACGTAATTGTATAGAGAATTTAAACGATGTGAAAATGACTGCCAGTCAATAATTGTAAACATCCGTGTCTGTCCGAACATTTTACGAGAAGACAGAATAATTTCAATAAATTTCGCATTATGCACACATTATCAAATATGGACAGAAATCTTGCTCTTTTTCGATTTATTTCTGCTGAAACATACAGAGAAAGCAGTCGGAAGTGATGCTCAGTCACCTGATCCAATGTTAGCTAGATAAACGGCTAACGTGAGTCCAGTTCGTGACCCACATTCATTGAAATTCTACAAAGACAATTTCTGCCATTAATACATAGCCAACGGAATGATGATTTCCAACCGGTCTCGTAGTGATGTCGTTTCCCTGCACTGCGCAAAAAACTGAGCGGAAGTGTTCCACTTCAATTAATGATACGCACTGAGTACAGTTCTCTAATGACGGGGACTCGCAGTACTGTACAGGCACTGGGCTGAACTATTCCCGTCCGATCAGTGATTCACGCTCAGTACAATTATATCATGACGGGTTCTCCCAGCACTCCGCATACAGTGGTCTGAAGTTTTCCACTCCAATCAGTGGAATTATGTAGGGACGCGTTCTCCCACCACTGCACAGGCAAGGATCTGAAGTGTTCTACTGCAGTTAGTGACACACGCTACATTTCTATGCTGAGATGTTTTTGCATAACTGCTGAGACACTGGGCTGCGTTGTTTCATCCCAGTAAGTGGCGCACATTCAATTCGCTAAAAGATAATGCATTAATGCGTTATCCCAGCTGTCAGATATTTTTCTCCGGTTAGGGACCAACAATCAATGCAGCTTTATGTTAACAGTCGGACCCTTTCCACATTTCCAAATCAGAAAGTGATAATGAGGAGTGTAGCAGGAGCTGCGCCGATCATTGTATCGAACCGTGAATTGTTCCCATTCTACTGGAAACCTCGCACTTTATTCACATTTCCTAAAAGCCTGTCACTGGAGAAGTCATTGTTTCGAATGATAACCAGCTCCAACTATCATTCATCAGCAATATTCACACACCTTGTTTTTGCCTCTATTTAAATAATGCCTGCTGACATCGAATGCAGACAGAAGAGTTAACGCCATTGCACTGAATTTGAGAATTTGTATTATCCATGGCACTGAAATAAAAATGTATACTTTGGTCAGATACATAAAGTTACAAAGAGCATGCACCTCCTAGTTATTTAAACAATGGCACAATTTAGAACTTTGTAGAATGCTACCCATGAATCAAGTCGTAGAGATATCAGTCACAGAGAAAATCTAAAGCAGCACCAGCTGTGACAGAGATTTCCCACCTCAGCGGCACGAATCACTTACCAGGGACGCCAATAGCAGCAATGAATGTGTAGTAAATTTTCTCGATACTGTCTATTGGTCGATGCATTTTGAGTGTGAAGTACACGGCTTCTTCGTGCTTCTGGCAATATTTCTGTATTAAGCTCGGAAGCTTTGTGCATTCTCTAATATTTCATGTATACCACGTGGGATCCCTTACGGGAAATAATGTTGCAAAATCGCTCAAAATATGTTTTTTTTTAATCGAGCGAACTTCAAGACAAGTTAATTCCCTGTTGTGATAGATCATATTTAGCGCTGGGATTGAATTGAACGCTTTAGATCATGTTAATTAACGAACACAAGATGAGACAATAGCAATGGCGTTGTTCACCGCAATGCCTCACATAGATTCAGTGGTGTCACTGACATTGTTGTGACCATTTTGGAATTCAAGTCCAAATATGAAAGTCTATCTGTCTCAGGGCTGTTCTACTGCACTGTATTACGTGACTGTTCTTGACACATTTCATCATTTAGTAATCAAACACCAAATGTTCAAGTACATTCAGCCGCGCCAGAGATCCTCTTGGGCAGCCTTTGGCCACATGAATCATGGATTCATAGAATCGCTACAGGACAGAAGGAAGCTGTTCGCCCATCGGCTCCCACTGACAATATTTCCAGCAGGCCCTACCCTGTCACCCCACGCATTTAATCTGGTAATCCCCCTCACACTAAGGGGCAATTTATCATCGCCAATCCAATTAACCAAACATACTCGGAGTGTGGAGGAAATCCGAGGACCCGGAGGAAACCCGGGCAGGCATGGGGAGAATATGCAACCTCCACCCAATTACCCCAGGCCGGAATTGTTCCCGGGTCCCTGCGCTGTGAGACAGCAGTGCTAACCACTGTGCCACCGGAGGCAAGAGAATGTCAGAGGGTCGTGGTATGAAAACTGAAGTCAAGTTCCTGGTCTGCCATGATTTTGCGCCCCCTTTCTTACGATACCAAATGAAACATCGAAAACGAGGCTTATCAAAGCGCGGAAGTCAAACATTAACCCTGTCTGCAGAAGAACTTATAACTTAAGTGGGAGGGCAGAAGCATCAACATCAGTGTCATCTCACAAGCCGGAACCCCAGCATTAAGAATATGCTTGTCCATCATCTGATTCCTGTGGCTCGGGAAATGCTTCCAATGCCAGGTACTTGGCACCTAAACCATGTAATCTTCTCACAGCTCAGTCAAGGAAGACACACCAGAGGATTGAAATTACAAATACAAGTTACAAAAGGTTGGGGCCCCAGCACAATTGTCCTGTTTGGGGCAGAACGCGTCACATCGGCCAATCAGAAAAAGAGCCATTTTTGCATTCTCCCTGTTTTCTGCCAGCCCAGTCTTTCATCCGAGTCAATATGAAACACACTACACCGTAAAATTTTGTATCCTGCAATAACCTTTGATGTGACATCTTACGAAATGTCTTCTGGGAATACAAGGAGAGACCAACTTCAGGTTTCCCAACCACAGCACATGCTACTTCTTCAAACAAAACTAGGCCGATTCTTCTCCATTATTTGAGTTTTGCTAAGTGTGCAGCTAGAACCTCCTTAACGGCTGATGCTAACACCATGCACATGACAAATGTCTACACAACTAGCCTATGGTGCCCTTTCTTTCTGACTCGCTCCCTTCTTGAATAGAGGGGTTATATTTGCCACTATTCAGTGTGATGGAACATATTGCAGATTCTGGGGAATTCTGGGAAATTAACACTACCGTACCCAGTATCCAATTAAACATCAATTCTAAGACTCCAGAATGATCTCCATGTGGACCCAAAGACTTGTCAGTAAGCAGCTTCACCAGCTTGCTCAGTGCAGTTGTCTTCGTGATTGTAATTTCACGAAGCTCCTCTCTCCATTCCACCTCCTGGTTTACAGCTATTGCTGGAAAGCATTTTTTGCATCGTCTGGAATGAAGACTCCTCAACTCCACCCAAACTGATTCTCCATTCTGATCTTCTGAAGCAAGAGCATTTTTAACTATTGCACCAAGTCATCCTTGATGATCAGGTTTACCCCCATCACCTTTCCCTCGGTTCCCATTCCCATCGAATTTCATAAACTCTGGAATATTCAGAACTCAAACCTTGGCACCCTGCCTCTCCGCCTCCGTCATCCTCATTCACATTAAATCACAATTCGCTCCTGCCACCAAGGGCCGCATCTTGAAGGTTGTTCTTCATCCCGATTTGCCGAGTAATGTAATGGAGTATTTGAGATTTTAAGAATATTGATTCAGAGAAAGAAACGATTTCTGACGGTTGGGAATACTGGACGAGTAGACATCGACATGAATAGACAGATTAGATTGTGGCCAAACTGCTCTTAATTCCTGAGGACACCGGATTTAGTTGGATAGACTACGTCCAAATGGGGACATGGAGATTCTTTTACCTTGATGAATGATGAGGATCTGAAATGCACTATTTGAAATATACGGAGGAGCGAGACTAATCTGGGATTTCAACCTGGACAGCAACCTGGAGATGGCAAAGGGCTTTGGAGTGAAATAGCTAAGCTTCTCTAAAAGAGACCAAGCCCAGACAAAAAGGACCTCATGGCCTTCAGCTGTGTTCGAAATGTCCTGTGTCTGTGTGCAGAAAAAATGTTCTATCACTTTGCGTGTGGTGCAGGATTTCAGTGTGAGCTAATTATCTATCTATCAGTCCGTGTGGATGTGTCTGAGTGAATGATTCTTCCAGTATCATTCTATCCTTTGTTCACAATTGTGATTTATTATTTATCTCCCAGTCTCTGAGATACTTTGTAAACCTGGATTCATTTGGCCCAGAACATACCTCATTGAACGTGGTGCATTTGTTCTAACTGGTAAAATGTTCGACACGATCCTCCAACTAGAATTCTTCAAGTCACATTTTCTGTTGATCTCTGAAATCCACTCTCTCTTATAACTTATCCAGCTTTCTCTTAATAGAGCTCGGCTAATTGTTTCCAATGCTCCAGCCGAAAGCAAATTGCAAATGTGTCTGACGCAATAGGAAAATAATTTAGTAATGATTCTACAGTGGAGTTACTGCTCACATCTCTATGCCTATCCTATCACATCCTATTATCAATTCCTCATACTGACCTTTTCCTGCAACACCGACAGTTAATGTGAATGTCTTCCCATTCTTTGCAGTTCTGGGTTGTGGCCAGTAGATGTCAGCACACTCGGGTAGAGCGAAGCTCACAGATCAGAGAGTGACCCAACACACAAGAATTGTTCACGGTGTATTGGGGGTGAGACGTTTAACAATACTAATGCTGGAGGTGGTTTTTTGTGAGTTTTTTTTGTAACAGGTAGTTGTTATCATTGTCTGTCCCTCGATTCGAGGATGACATTCACTCTGGGCCGTGAATTTCTGCCATGGGACTTCCTGTGAGTGAACAGGCCGATTCTCGGCCCACAGATTTTTCGAAACATGGGATAGGACGAAGTAATGGGATCTGGAGCGCAGGATTTGTTTCTTGTTACTTTCTTATCTGCCGGCATTCTGTCCCATCATTAGGTTCTTGTGACTCAAAGCGTGCTGCAGCTTGGCGAACAGGTATTAGCCATTTTGAACGATGAGTAACAAACTCATCTGAGTCATCAGCGTGAATGCTGCCTCGCTTCGACCTGGAGGATTTCGGGGTAACATTGCTACTGGAATTTCTCTCACACTCCTAGGCGTCACTGAAACTCAGTTAATTAGGTACAACGTTGTGTTAAAACCACCAATTCATTGAGAGGTAGAAGAGTGGATTACATTCTTATCTGCCCTTCTCTGCTTCAATTCATCCGTATAAAATCTCTCAAAATCTTTCACTAATTTAAAGCCCAGATTCAGGCCATCCCTAAGTCTTGTTATTACAAGAGATGAAAGATCCAACTGTCAATACTTTACTGGGCCTTTCTTTTTTTTCTTAATGATTCTTCTTTTTCTGGGCTTTGGTGCCGCCTGCAGGACCAGCATTTGTTGCCTTTCCCTAATTGCCCTCAAACTGAGAGTGGCTTGCTCGGCCATTTCAGAGGGCAGGTAAGAGTCACCGACATTGCTGTGAGTCTGGAGTCACATGTAGGCCAGAGCAGGTAAGGAGGACAGACTTTATCTAAAGTGCACTGGCGAACCAGATGAGGTTTTACAACAATCCACGGTTGTTTCAAAATCGCATCAAGTGAGACTATCTTTCAATTCCAGTTTGATTAAATCAGTGAATTTCAATTTCACCAGCTGCCTTGGTGGGATTTACTCCGTGGCACCAAAGATTAGTGTGGGCATCTGGATTACCCGCCCAGTGACGTAACCTTTCACCCCTGTGAACAAAAACAGTTAATTCAACTCATTATTAAACCTCTTCCTGAGGAGATTAGTATTCCCTCCATAGAAATGTATTAAATTCTTTGGCAGAAATACTTTTTTTCTGGTTGAGAGCATCAATAATTTATCAAGATTAAGCAGATATTGTGGAGCTGTTCGGAGTTAAACCAAATTATAGGAAATGAATAAACAAAATAAGAAGGAAATGTAAACTGTGAAATAGCCCTGCTGACTTTCACCTCGGTTTTTAGGAAGTTCCACCAGATTTCTGTTTAAAGCGACCCTGAAAGGACTCGAATCTGCAATCTTCTGATGTCCCCGTTGTCATGCTCACCCAAGTCAGGTGCCTTACCCATTCGGGCACGTGGTCAACGCGTCCGCCTCCGGGGTGAGTCTTAGCTCCATGTGAGATTTCCAGATACCAGAAAATTCAAGGGACATCTCCAGCTGCTGTAAGATTCCAGCAATCTTTACTCAGTAACACCACCAGAAACAGCTCCACAAAGATCTAACTGCAGGATTATAGTGTAGTGGGGAAATTCAAACTACTCCGGGCTCCACAGGAGACCAGTAGCCACGAGAACACACCCCATTCAGTACATTGAGTTACAGGAGCTGTATCTAAAGGAGCTCACGTCCGATAAGTTTCCTGGGTTTGATAACTTTCATCCAAGGATATTAAAGCAAGTAGCTATAGAGATGGTGGAAAGAATTGTAAAAATCAAATACATAAACCCGGAAGAGGGCGGTGCGCTTGGAGAAGATGTTCCTCTGGAGAGTTGGTGCAGAGTCGATGGGTAGATGGCCTCCTTTTCCACTGTAGCGATTCTGTGGATTATGATGTAGGAAAATGTTAAGTGAAGCACTTTGGTAGGAAGAATGAATGAGCTAAGAAATATTTAAATGGATAAAGACTGCAGAAAACTCAGGAAAGATATATTGGCATTGATAGCAATCCAGAGAAAGTTCACTAAGTTATTCCAGAGTGTGGAGGGATTTTCTGATGAGGAAAGGATGAGTCGATTGGGCCTATTCTCATTGGAATACAGAAGAAGGAGAGGTGACTGTACTGAGACAGGTAGGATTCACAGGGGACTTAACAGGGTAAATGCTGAGAGGTATTTTTCCCCTTGTGGCAGAGTCTAGGACCAGAGCGCATAATCTCAGAAAAAGGAGGTCTGCCTTTTAAGACAACATGAGGTGATTGTTTTTCTCTCATTGAATCCCCACTGTGCAGAAGGATGCCATTTGTCCCATCAAGTCAGCACCTGCTCTCTGACAATGTATTTGATCCAAGCTCTCTCCCCGGCCCTATTCCCATAATCACAAACATTTGACATGTCCAATCCATTTTACAAAAACGTTAAATCTTAAAGTCGTTTCATTATCCTTCAGTCATTGCCTTGGAAATGCTTTTATTTTTGAAGCACACGCAGATAAATAAATCTTCGATGGAGAATAGAACCCAGGTCAACAACAGATGTTTACAAGGCATCTATAGTCACCAGTACAAAACCATCGCTCGCCCTGGCTGCTGTGTGTGAATCTATGGAACTATTTATCCAGCGGGCTGCAGCGGTTATTTCACTAAGTCTTTTCAAGTTTGAGGTAGACGATTTTAATCTGTAAGGGAATCTAGGTTTATGGGGGAAAATAAAGTAGTATCTTATCTCTGATCAGTCATGATCTCACTGAATGTTGGAGCAGACTCAATGGGCCGAATGGCCCACCTCTGCTCCTCCGCCTTCTGATTTTAAGAGATTATCTGCTGCGTTCCTTTTCATTGCGCAACTGCGATTCTGGAAGGATAAAATCTGCCACTAGTACCCTAAATGAAGCTGGCGCCTACTTTGGAGCTTCTGAAACCATGAGTTTCCATGGTGGTAAACTCCTGCCCAACGCAGGTGGCCTGATTTGAACGGATTGTCAGCTGATGTTGCTAGTTGGGCTTGTGGCGCAAACGTAGTTCATCTGGCTCCAAATCCAGTCAAGCTCATGGACTTTTCCTACAGTTGATTTCTGGATTTTGTATCTGGATTAACTTCATTCTGTGGGCGTATTCCCGAAATAATGAATTTCGAGACGATGAATGAAATGATATGTGCCGGCTGCTTTCGGATTACGCACTCAGTTTATATTTTTGCAGTTTTATATCTGAACAATGTGTCAGGATGTAATGTGTCCATTGTTCCTAAAATTAAAGCAAGGTCCACAGTCCCAGATTATTCTAGGCAACATCAAAGGGGAGAGTTGACTGGTGGTGATTTAACCGGAAGATTCACACCTCAGGCGAGGAGCAAGGTTGAGAAGCCAGAGCCTTCATGAATAACCTCAAGCGATACGGGAATTGATTCTGAAGGGGTTCGGTTGAATCAGCTGTCCAACCAACTAAGCGAAGGCTAGGACAAAGCAAATTCCGCGGTGATGCACGTCAAAAAGATGATGCTAATTTACTGCCAAGAATATCCAGATATGCCACTTGACAGCTGCCGAATATTTCTTTTTGATGTGAGTGCGAATATGATAGCATATGGTGATTTAGCTCCATCAACGTCTGGTTTATGAGCCCAGCGCACTTCTGCTGCGCTTATTCCTGCCTATTACTGTTGCGCGGGAGCCAGGCAACGATTCATTTTATTGCGTTTTTACTTGAACAAGTACCCGCGTGTTGGGAAGCTCACTTTGTCTGGACAATAACAACATGCCCAGTGTAGCAGAAAGAGAAAGAGACACCGAAAAGCAGTAAGAGACACACACATGGAATGACAGACAGAAAAGATGCCAAGCCAACCAGCAATATGCTGAGATGGATAAAATGATTATTTATGAAAAGGCATTTTCTGTTTCACAAAGATAGGCCCTGTTTTGAAATGTATTTCCTGTTGTGTAAGTCTGTTCTCTGCTTTGTAATTGTTCTCAGCTGTGTAACTGTTCGCTCTGCTGTGGAACTGTGACTCTGCCGTTGACAGATCTTCACCGTGGTTGTGTCAGATTATCCCTGTTGTGCAGATGTGTTCCTGGTTGGGTGTAAATGTGTGCCCGGTTGTGTAACTGCAATCCGCTCTGTTGCAGTTCTGAGTTCCGGCCGATAGATGTCAGCACACTCTATTAGAGTGAAATTCTCAGATCAGAGGGAGACACAACAGACAACAATTGTTCACAGTATATTGAACCTGGGACAACGGGGTTTAGAAAAAAAATTAAGAAGTAGAGCTGATCTTTTTCTATATTTGTTCTACTCTGCAGTAGATATACCGTTCTGTATCATTGTTATTGTCACAAGTAGGCTGATAAGTTACTGTGCAAATCCCTATTCGACACATTCCAGCGCCTGTTAGGGCACACTGAGGGAGAATCAAGCGCGGCCAACGCAGCTCAGCAGCATACTTTTTGAACTGTGAGAGAAACCGCACGCAGACAAATTGCGAATTCCAAACAGTGACCCAACCCGGAAATAGACACCCGAGCAGTGCGAAACACTGCTATCGTGCCGCCCATCTCGCACATAATGATAGAGAGATACATTCTTCTCTGGCCTTCTCTGCTCCACTTTGTGAATGAGGGATACATTTTGTATCCGTCACTCATTTGTATTGTGTGAGAGTGTAAGAGATATTCTGAACCTGTCAGCCTTGAGTGTCGATATATTGTCAGTGGGACGCTGGACAGTGTTGGATTTATTCTTTATCTATCGTTCCCTTTGGCTTTATATATGTTTTATATTTCATCTCAATATTTTCATTTTCTGATACAGAGAGAATTGGATCACATGCTGAGCCTGTCAGTGGAACTGGCCGTGGAAAAAAATGTCTATCAGTCTTGGTTCTTGTACTTTACTCGAATATAAATGGTTGATTCTGAATCTGACATTCACCAGCACAACACATCTCTGTCATATTCAGAATGTGTTTTGCATTATCTGCTGCTGCATGAGGATTGGGATCTTTCTGGTGCTGCTGGTGGAACTGTGCGTGTACAAGTGGCTTGCTCTGACAGTCAGCATCCGGAACTGTAAATTTGTTTGGAATTCATTCTGTATTCGTCAACCTCTGAGGTTGTAAGCGAGTTTTCTGTTTCATTCGGAATATCCGATTGGGAGTCGGGGTGGTTGTGAGTTAGTATGTGTGTGTGAGCAAGCGAGTGTGTGCGTGTGTGTGAGAGAGAGAGAGGGAGAGAGAGCGGGCTTCACTCATTATCAGACCGTGAGAGTGTGGATTAAATCCTTGTGATTTCGCTGGACACGGGTGATCTGTAGACTCTGAAGTCTCAAACGTGATACTCCCATTTGCTCAGATTTTACATTCTCAGCATCTTCGTGTAAGGAGCAGGGAGGGAGGGAATTCTGCTCCAATCACAGCGTGCTCAAGAGGCTCCAGACTTTGATTTTGTTTTCCTGAGGCACCATGCAAATCAGCGACATCTCACCAGTGTTGGAAAGTTGCATAAGTAAGGTTAAAAATGTGGTGTTTGACAAATATAAATAGTGAAAAGAAATGTTATATAAAGAAATCATGTAGCATTATCTCTTAAAAAGCAGGTCATAGAGTCATAGAGGTTTACAGCATGGAAACAGGCCCTTCGGCCCAAATTGTCCATGCCGCCCTTTTAAAAGAAAAACTAAGGTAATCCCAATTGCCCGCATTTGGCCAATATCCCTCGATACCCATCCTACCCATGTAAGTATCTAAATGTTTTTTTAGAAGATAAAATTGTACCCGCCCCTACTACTACCTCTGGCAGATTGTTGCAGACACTCACCACCCTCCGTGTGAAAACATTGCCCCTCTGGACACTTTTGTATCTCTCCCCTCTCACCTTACAGCTATGCCCTCTCGTTTTAGAATCACCTACCTTTGGGAAAAGATATTGACTATCTACCTTGTCTACGCCCCTCACTATTTTATAGACCTCGATAAGGTCCCCCCTCAGCCTCCGACGCTCCAGAGAGAAAGGTTCCAGTCTATTCACTCTCCTTATAACTCAATTCATCAAGTTCCGGTAGCATCCTAGTAAATCTTGTCTGCACTCTTTCTAGTTTAAAAATATCCTTTCTATAATAGGGTGATCAGAATTGCACACAGTATGCAAAGTGTGGCCTTACCAATGTCTTGTACAACTTCAACACGACGTCCCAACTCCTGTATTCAATGTTCTGACCGATGACACCAAGCATGCCGAATGCCTTCTTCACCACTCTGTCCACCTTTGACTCCACTTTCAAGGAGCTATGAACATGTACCCCGAGGTGTCTTTGTTCTGTAACTCTCCCCAACGCCCGACCATTAACTGAGTAAGTCATGCACTGGTTCAATCTACCAAAATGCATCACCTCGCATTTGTGTTGTTATGCGTGGACTTCAAATTGCAGAGTGCAGGCTGCAGAAGCCGATTTTTGCATCATTTGTACCAAAGCCGAGAAGTACGTGGTCCAACATGAAAAAACAGGCTTCTGAATTGGACCAATGAGTTTAAATCAAGCACACAGAGACACAGAAACAATGGAATTGAAATATGAGAGTTATTGACAGCCTCTGACCACTCAGATTACAGGAATTCTATGAGGTAATTCCAGGTATATAAACCCAGGCAACGGGGCGGGGGGGGGGGAGGATAACAGTCAGAGCATGCTGGCGACCTGTTGAGGAAAGGTGATGCTCTCATTTAAATCCTGCGGTTACATGTATGTCTTAGTAAAATTGCCATCTATATAGAGACAGATGCCAACTCAGAAAGTGTTCCAGACGAGGACATCACTGGAGAAAGTTCATACTTTCAATCGACAACTGTTTGTATTTTAGTTGAGAATTACTGAATTCTGTATTGAATTATTTCATTATTCCTGAAGAAGGCTTGTAATATTTGAACAGCATGCTATTGGGATTTTATTGAGTTTTTTAATTGTTTTAATAATGATGACACCAGTTTAAAAATAAAGATCAGTTAATTGGTCATGATAGAGATTGTCAGATCCTGCTTTAATTTACCAAAATCATTAACTGTCTAACTGGGTCATGAGGCGACATAATGTTGGCCGTGTCGCCACAGCACTTCCCGTGAAGATAAAGCAAAACAAATCCCCTCATGTCACCTGGTCCCTTTGGTACTGTAGAAATTCTATATATTCTATGTGAATGTCTCGTGCTCACACCCAAATAACCATATACTCACAGATTGGGAAAGAGCCCAGAGATGGATAATGATCGATAATCACAGCCAGAGAGACCTGCCATAACTTAAAATGGAGGAAACGAAACACATTGTCCTTTGACCCAAAAACAAAATACTGCGGATGCTGCAAATCTGAAACAAAAAGAGAAAACTCTGGAAGTATTTGGCAGATCCGGCATCATCTGTGGAGAGAGTAATAGGTCGGTCCAATGAAAGGTCAGGATCTGTAATATGAACTTTTTCTCTTTGAGTAGACACGACCAGATCAGGAAAATATTTCCAGCATTTCCATGTGGCTAACTGAAGATCGTTAGGTTCTGTGGCTCAGTTAGTTAAAATTCCTATCGAATAAACAGGCGATGCTGTGTTAAAATCTCAGCAGAGTCTTAATTGCTTTGGAGCGGTAACAAGCCACATATCTATTTTCTGCAGATCAGCATTACAAAGAACAAAGAACAAAGAAAAATACAGCACACGAACAGGCCCTTCGGCCCTCCAGCCCCGCGCTGCTCCCTGGTCCAAACTAGACCATTAATTTATATCCCTCCATTTCCACTCCGTTCATGTGGCTATTTAGATAAGTCTCAAACGTTCCCAGTGTGTCCGCCTCTACCACCTTACCCGGCAGCGCAGTCCAGGCCCCCACCACCCTCTGGGTAAAATACGTCCTTCTGATATCCGTGTTAAACCTCCCCCCGCCCTCACCTTGAACCTATGACCCCTCGTGAACGTCACTACCGACCTGGGAAAAAGCTTCCCACCGTTCACCCTATCTATGCCTTTCATAATTTTATACACCTCTATTAGGTCACCCCTCATTCTCCGTCTTTCCAGTGAGAACAACCCCAGTTTACCCAATCTCTCCTCATAACTACGCCCTTCCATACCAGGCAACATCCTGGTGAACCTCCTCTGCACTCTCTCTGAAGCCTCCACGTCTTTCTGGTAGTGTGGCGACCAGAACTGGGCGCAGTATTCCAAATGCGGGCGAACCAACGTTCTATACAACGGTAACATCAGGCCCCAACTTTTATACTCTATGCCCCGTCCTATAAAGGCAAGGATGCCATATGCCTTCTTCACTACCTTCTCCACCTGTGACGTCACCTTCAAGGATCTGTGGACTTGCACACCCAGGTCCCTCTGCGTATCTACACCCTTAATGGGTCTGCCATTCACCGTATAGTGGTGTTCCGCAGGGCTCTGTATTGGGACCCCTGCTGTTTCTGATTTATACAAACGATCTGGAAGAAGCTGTAACTGGGGTGATCAGTAACTGGGGTGCCGACACGAAAATATCTGGACTTGCAGATAGTGAGGAACATTGTCAGAGGCTACAGAAGGATATAGATAGGCTGGAAATTTGGTCAAAGAAATGGCAGATGGAGTTCAATCCAGATGAATGCGAAGTGGTGCATTTTGGTAGAACTAACGTAGGGGGGAGTCACAGGCATCCAGCCGGAAAAAGACCCTTCCACTACCACCCTCTGTCTTCTGTGACCAAGCCAGTTCTCCACTCATCTAGCCACCTCCCCCCTAATCCCATGAGATCCAACCTTTTGCACCAACCTACCATGAGGGACTTTGTCAAACGCTTTACTAAAGTCCATATAGACGACATCCACGGCCCTTCCCTCGTCAACCATTCGAGTCACTTCTTCAAACGTTCTGCTTCCACCTGCAGCAGGTTATGTCCAGAGATTTTAGCACGAGGATTGATTTTAGCTGCCACTGTCCATTTGTTAAAGCTTTACAACCAGAAATCCATTGGATCTTTCTCCTTGACATCAGTCCTTCTAGAGTGCCTACAGTGTAGAAGGAAGCCATTTGGCACATTGGGCCTGCAGGGACATCGGTCCCACCAACACCCTGCCCCTGTAAGCCCATGAATTTACCCTGCGTATACCCCTGACACGAAGGGGCAATTTAGCAAGGTCAGTCATCCTAACGCACACATCTTTCGACTGTGAGAGGAAACCTGGATTGCTTGGATTGGTTGGCATGCCTTATGAGGATAGGTTGAGGGAGCTCGGTCTTTTCTCCTTGGAGAGACGAAGAATGAGAGGTGACCTCATAGAGTTGTACAAGATGTTGAGAGGTATAGATCGGTTGGATTCTCAGAGGCTTTTTCCCAGGGCTGAAATGGCTGCTACGAAAGGATACAGGTTTTAGGTGCTGGGGAGGAGGTACAGAGGAGATGTCAGGGGTAAGTGTTTCACTCAGAGGTTGGTGGGTGAGTGGAATCGGCTGCCATCAGTGGTGGTGGAGGCAAACTCGATAGGGTCTTTAAAGAGACTTCTGGATGAGTACATGGGACTTAATATGATTGAGGGTTATAGGTAGGCCTGTATATAAGCCTCGGTAGGTCGGGACATGACCGGCGCAACTTCTGGGCCGAAGGGCCTGTTTGTGCTGTATTTTTTCTGTGTTCTATGTTCTAAACCGGAGCACGTGGAGGAAATCCACGCAGGCACGGGGGGAATGTACAAACTCCACACTGTTGAGGAACTGTTCACTATTTTAAATTATGTTTTATCTTGAATCCTTTATTTCCACAGAATCCTGACACTGAAATTGCTCATACTTCTCGCCATTGTTATCCATTCTGCAGGGTTGACGGCACGACCTAATGGAGACAAGCTCAGATTGTTGTGTCAGAGGCTTTCGTTCAGGTTTTAGGTCTATTATGGTTCGTTAGCAGCAACCGGATGTCTGCAGAGAAACTGGGAACGCTGAGTTGCTCTCCCCAGGATGGACCTAATCAGGAGACAAAATGTTATTTGAAGAGAGAATTAAAGATCAAAGGATTCGGTTGAGATTCCCGGAGTTTCGGGGAAGAGAACAATTGATGAATCAATGTGGCCTTAATGGGATTCGGGCTTGGGATATCATCCATTCTGTGCTGGGGCACAGCGGGGAAGGGAGTTGTGTTGTTTGCCCAGCCAAGCTGAATGTTCCTGATTTGGCATCTTCCAAACCCACAACTTTCCTGAAGGACAATCGCAGCAGATACCTGGGAAAACCACCACATGCAGGTTCCCCTCGAAGTTATTCCCCATCCTAATTTTAAAATACATCGTGGTTGCTTCACTGTCTCTGGGTTAGAAACGCTTGGAATTCAGCCCTACTTGCACAGTGGATGTACCTGCACCACAGATACTGCAGCGGTTCAAGTTCACCATCATCTTCTCAAGGGTAGCTGGGGATGATTAATTATTGGGGAATCACCAGCAAGTCCAATATCGCGGAATGAATTTTGAAATAAAGATAAAATGAGGCCATTCAGGCCTTCATGTTTTTCCTGGCTCTCTGCAGGCACCTGTTGTCACTCTATTGCTTTTTCAGTGTAACCCTAGATATTTTCTTTCCAGATAATAATTACATTCCCTTTTGAAATCCTCAAGTCTCACTACTGTGACCCCTCTCTCAGGCGGTTTTCATTGGATCATCAGTTCTTCTTTTGCCAATTATCTCCAATAAGTGCCCTCCGGTTGTCGATCCTCCTCTCATCAATGGAACAGCTTTCCCTCGGTGTACTCTGTCCCGACCCCACAGGGTTTGAATACTGTTTGCACTTCTTATCTGAAACCCACACATGCATCGGGGGGTCGAAGCATAATATAATTTAAAGATATGTTTAATAACACATTGCACCAGAACACATCACAAATTTTCAATATTTTGCAATTGTGAGATGAACGTTTCATTCTCTGATTTCTAAGCGACTGCGAGGAGCATGAAATCTAACTATTGGGTGGAGATAAGGCACTGTATTTTTGTTTCCTTACCTGACATGAAAGAGATGCTTCTGTCTCACGTCTGCCATGATTGATCGCCAACTGCTGGTAGTTGTATATGCAAACTCCCAGCGATACTTAGTATCATATACTTGATGGAAGGCTTGAGATGAATATTGGACTCATGGATGAAAAAATTGGGACCCACGATCACACTGATTTAAATTGATTTATTTGGTAATGCAGTTAATAATTGATACAATTGGATATGTCATTGCCCTTTTGAACTGCTCCCTAAACTTGGACTGAGTCACTCCATAAATAAATGTATTTGTGCAGCAACTTGAAATCCGCAGCATATATCCAACTTTCCGAAATACGTATTCAGAACTGTTATAATCTGCAGGATCTTTCCTTGTGATGACATAATATAAGAATTCTGTTACATGTGTCAACCACAGAAGTATGAAGCTGCCGGATATGGTGAAGAGCAATATCACAGATTTCCTTCTGCTTTTCATCTCCGCATCACTGTGAGTATCCCCCTTGCTTTGATCCCTCAGTCTCTTGCGGATTCGACTGGCCACTAAAATATATCTGACAGTCAGAGCATTTAGCAATAGAATTAATGCAAATGGCAACATTGGTGCTAAAATTCTATCAAACCAGTCAAATCCCACCCATCCAGGCTCAGTGAAATAGCTTGACTTTATTACACAGTCCCATGGCACATTATCAATTATCCATGCATGTTCAACTGTAAAGTAAAAGGGGATATTTTTAAAACAGAGCAGAGCACCAGTTATTGATATAACCAATATCGCTCTTTTCTTGGAGCAATATTTTGTTTTCAGGTTTTGACAACAAATGGCAACACATCGATTAAAAGTGAAATTGACAGTAAACCAGACAGAACAATCTGCAGCTGAAAGAGTCAGAACATAGATAACACTACAGACAGGGGTGATATCCAGAAAAGATCCGTGGAAATAATAATAATTCAATCGATATAGTATGACCTCACTGATAATAACAAAAAGATCCGCCGTTGCCACGGCCACCAGGTAATGAGCTGTGCAGGTGGAGAGACCACACTTTCCCCGGGATAGGATCACAATCGCTATTAAATTAACTGCAATGGAGAATAGGAACTGTAAATTGAAAATCTCAATATAACATCATCACAAATAAACCGTGATAAAAATCAGGATTTTCGGAACAACTCGTCGCCACTTGGATTAATGATAAAACGAAAAGACAACACTAATAACCACCCACTTTCAGCACTTACAACCAGAGAACCACAGAATTCCGACAGTGCAAAACGAGGCAATTCAGCCTATCAAGCCTGCAGCGACAGCAATCCCACCTCCGTATTTGGCCTGCTCATCTCTATGACACTAAAGGGAGATTTAACATGGTCAATCAACCTCACCTTTGAGGAGCAAACTGGAGCACTCGGGGGAAACCCACGTAGAAATGGGGAGAACGTGCAAACTCCAGACAGACAGTTACCCAAGGCCGGAATTGAACACAGTCTCTGGCGTTTATTGAGACAGTAGTGCAAAACAGTGCCTATTCGAGTGCAATTTATTCGGGAAATAGAATGAGGAGGCAACCTCTCACAGGGTGAGCTGGCAAATAGTGAAGGCCAAGGATACAGGAAGAATGACACATTCTACTGCCGAGGTGGAACTGTGGCTGAAGTGGGTTTCCCATTATATCGTTGTGCTTCAAAATAACAGCCGGAATGGCACGTCTCCTGCCCCAGCTTTCAGCCTATCTCAGTGATCCAACTCGATCATCAGCCCTGAACCCAGCATTGGACCCTACCACAATTGGACATCCACCCTCAGTAACAGAGTCCATCCCAGCTTGGGAGGGCAATCTATGTCTGGGAACAGTCCCGCCTGAGTGGATGGAATTGCAATTGGACTCTCTGGGATCAGACTCTCCATGACGGAACTGTCATTGGATTGTATACCCTCTTCCCTAAGATTGGGCTTCCCTAATGTTCAACTGAACATATTTGGAACCTTCTCCCGAATTGCACTTGCAGTGGGATTCGAGGATAATAATGAAATTGTTTTGATGGTAATCTCCTCCCGGAAATCGAACTCGTTCCAGGCTCAGATGTTTTGCAGATTTGAAAGCAGATTATCTTCACTGCCAGAAATGAGACATCATAGGATCGGGACCATAATGAATAACTTGTTGACTAAACATCAGAACTGTAGATCACGATACTGCAGCAAGTCAAGCATACATTCAGCTGCAAAAACCTGCAATAAATCATTTCGTGACAGACTGGCGACTGATATCAGTGAAGTGAAACTCCATCGAACTCGATCATCAGCCTTCAACCCAACATTGCACCGCACGACAAATGAATATCCAGAATGGATCGTTATCTTGCGAGGAAAACACGACACATCATTTAAAAACGAAGAGCGCGTTGAATTCCTACATAGATTACAACGTGCTCACCATGGTGCACAGATAAAATCAGCTGCAACGATTCATCAACCTGAAACGCAATTTTAATTTCTACAGACAAATCCGATTTGTCTAGGTCTAAATAATAGTACAAATTAATGCAACATAACAATAGAAGTTATTGTTCTTCAAAATGTTGTGGAAATAGCAGACTAATTCCAGTATAGGGGATTATAATTTACTGAATTATTGGACAATGATCAGTGTTCTATAATAACCCCTGGTATCTAAATGGATGAATTGGGAAGAGATGCCGATGTTTTTAGGGGCATTGACTCAACATTTATAGAGTCATAGAGGCTTACCGCATGGAAACAGGCCACTCGGCCCAACTTATCCACGACGCCCTTTTATACTACTCAACTTGTCCCAGTTTCCCGCATTTGGTCCGCATTCGTCTGTAAACATCTGACCCATGTAACAGTTTAAATGCTTTTTAAAGGACAAAATTGTACCCAGCTCTTCTACTACTTCCTCTGGCAGCTCGTTCCAGACACTCACCACCCTCCCTGTGAAAAAAGTGCCCCACTGGACTCTTTTGTGTCCCTCCCCTCTCACCACAAACCTATGCCGTCTAGTTATAGACCCCCCTACCTTTGAGAAAGTTGATACTATCAACCTTATTTATGTCCTTCATTACTTTTTAGCTCTCTATGAGATCACCCCTGAGACGTCTACGCTCCAGGGAGAAAAAGTCACACTATATCCAGCCTCTTCTTATCAGGAAAACTATCAAGTCCCAGTTGCATCGCAATTAATCTTTTCTGCCCTCTTTCTTGTTTAATACTATATTTTCTATAATTGGGTAACCAGAGCTCAACAGCGTATTCCAAGTGTGGCCTTACCAATATCTTGTACAACTTCAACAAGAAGTCCTAACTACTGTATTCAGTGTTCTGACCAATAAAACCAAGCATGCCGAATGTCTTCCTCATCACCCTGTCCACATGTGACTCCATTTTTAAGGAGGGATGAATCTGTAACCCTAGATCTGTTTGTTCTATAACTCTCTCCAACTCCCTACCATTAATTGTGTAAGTCCTGCCCCGATTCTGACTACCAAAGTGCATCACTTCGCATTGATCTAAATTAAACTCCACCTGCTATTCATCGGCCCACTGGCCCAACTGATCAAGATCACTTTGCAATCCGAGAGAACCTTCTTCAGAATCCACTTTATTTCGTTGAAAAGACCGCACATTCCGATGCCTGAGGTCGTGGAAATCCATAACTTCGTGGTTGGCATGGTGGTACAGTGGTTAGCACTGCTGTATCACAGCGTGAGAGACCTGGATTCAATTCCCTGCTTCGGTCACTGTTTGTTTGTGGTCTGCATCTTCTCCCCTTGTTTGCATAAATTTCCACCGGGTGCTCCAGTCTTTTCCCACAGTCCGAAAGACATTGTGGTTAGGAAAAATGGTCATGCTCAATTCTCTATCAGTGCACCTGAGCAGGCGCCAGAGGATGGCGACTGGGGGATTTTCACAGTAACTTCATTGCAGTGTTAATGTAAGCCTACTTGTGAATAATAAGTCAACTTTTTACTTTACTTTAAAGAGCCTTCTTCACTATCCACTTTATTTGAAAAGGCTGCACTTATCGATGCTTGAGATTGTGGAAATGCATTCGCTAAACTTAAAATTTTTCATCAACAGCGTGGCGGTGTCATAAGATTGGAGAGCATCAAGAGCTGTCAGCTCCTGCATTCCATGAAATGTGCAAGGGCAGTGTTAACAACGAGTGGGAATATAGCATAACAGCATGACAGTGTCCGCTTATGGAACCAATAACCAGAGAAAAACGTCAATAAGCGATCTCAGAGGTTCGTACTGATTAAGGACAGTCGGCATGGGTCAGTAAATAAAAGATCAAACTTAAATAATATAAATGAAGTTTGTTTTTCCAATAAACAAACAAGGAAGTCTGATGAAGGGAAATCGATGGATCTTGTCTATTCAGTTTTTAATCAGAATTGAGACCATTAACAGGAGGCTCAGTGTCCGGCTGGGTACAGACCGCGACCTATTAAGGACAGTCATTGTGATGTTTCAGACTTTGGGATGGCAGGAAGTGGCTTTGGCAAAATACTTCCAACTGTAACTTGTGGCAATTAAGATGATAAGATAATTATTCTGATTATCATTCTATGAGAGCATGTGAGTGTCGATGGAAGATTAGAATTTGATCTCCATCCCAATTACCTTTAAGAATGCGATGGTGATCGGCCTTCTCAATCCTTCGTGTTTGCATTCAATGTGGTGTATCTGCATCCACCATCCTACAAACGCTTCAACAGCGGTTTACAGCAACTAAGTGCATTGTTAAGTTTTTGTTTCAGATTTCAGCTAATTGTCAAACATTTTGACTTTTGCCTGGGCCCTGAGGCAGTCCAGGCGAAGAGGACAGATTCCGAATGCAGAATTTCTGAACCGCATGTTGCTTTGAAATTAACCCCCCAAAAGATCCAATAACATCATGTTCCCCATTCGCTTTCAATTTGAGACTCTTAAAAATCAATTGTATTTCGAACATTCCACTTTCTTTGACGGAGATTGAGGTATTAAGCCATTATAGCACCATCTTCCACATATATGAAGCTATATTTTTATTCTCCCCATAGTTACTGCAAGCGATGTTGAGTATTGCATTGGAACGTACATACAAATGAAGAACTTTCAGCAGGAGTATTTCATTCTGCCCTTCGACCCCGCTCCACCATTAAATTCAATTATGCCTGATCGGATTTTGTCCTCAACTCCATATTCAGCCGAACCCAGGATTTCCAGAATGTCCAGATTGCATTTTAGATTGCCAGCATCCGCTGCATTTTTATTTCAGAAATGTTTCCGCTTTTCCCCCCATCCTCCAATGACGGACCCACCCTTATTCGCTTACAGCCCGGGCGAGAAAATGTCCAATTTGAAGAAACTCTGAACCATTAATGATAACCAGACATTGAAAGGTTATCAATTAAAGTGGTTCATTAAATAATTACAGCTAACAACAAAGAACAAAGAAATTTACACCACAGAAACTTCAGCTCTCTAAGCCTGCACCCACCATGCTGCCGACTGAACAAAATCCCCCTAGAACCTTTCTCGAAGGTCAACCCACGGAAAGCGACATGTCCGGATGGGGGTACCCGTACGAGGACTCAGATCCTGCGTGGATCAGCTGGCGGGGGTATTCGCAGACATCTTCAACATCTCTTTACAACAATCTGAGGTCCCCATCTGCTTCAAAAAGACGACCGTCATCCCAGTAGCAAAGAAAAGCCAAGTGGTGTGCCCTAATGCCTATCGTCCATTGCCTCTGACATCCACCATTACCAAGTGCTTCGAAAGACTAGTCATGGCACGAATCAATTCCAGCCTCCCGGACTGCCTGTACCCACTACAATTCGCCTACAGCCTCAACAGGTCCAAAGCAGACGCCTGTGCCCTGGCCCTGCACTCAATCCTGGAACACCTAGTTAACAAAGGCACTCATGTCAGACTCCTACTTATTGACTAAACTCAGCCTTCAACAGCATTATTCCTATGAAACTCACTCTCCGAACTCCGTGGCTTGTCCCTCTGCGACTGGATCCTGAATTTCCTAACCCACAGACCACAATCAGTAAGGATAGGCAACAACACTTCCTCCACGATCATCCTCAACACCGGTGCCCTACAAGGCTGTGTTCTCAGCCCCCTACTATTCTCTGTATAAACCAATGACTGCGTGGCCAAATTCCCCTCTAACTCGATTTTCAAGTTTGCTGACGACGCCACCATAGTTGGTCAGATCTCAAACAATGATGAGACGGAGTCGAGGAATGGATTCGGGTTTCTGGTGAACCGGTGCGGCGACAATAATCTCCCCCTCAATGTGAACAAAACGAAGGAGACTGTCATCGACTTCAGGAAGCGTAGAGGAAAACATGTCCCTGTCTTCAACAACGGGGCTGAAGTAGAAATGGTCGGAAGCGTTAGGTTTTTAGGTGTCCAGATCACCAACAACTTGTGCTGGTTCCCCCATTCCGACACTATACTTAAGTCAGCCCACCAACGCCTTTGCTTTCTCGGAAGCCTAAGGAAACGTTGCATGTCAGCTATGACTCTCCCTAACTTTTACAAATGCACCACAGAAAGCATTCTTTCCGGTTGTATCACAGCTTGGTCTGGCTCCTGCTCTGCCCAAGACCGCATGAAACTACAAAAAGCCGTGAATGCAGCCCAATCCATCACGCAAACCCAGCCTCCCATCCATTGACTCATCTACATTTCCCGCTGCCTTGGCAGAGCAGCCAACATAATTAAGGACCCCACGCACCCCGGACATTCTATCTCCCACCATCTTCTGTCCGGAACATGATAGAAATGTGTGAGGTCACGTACCAACCGACTCAAGAACCGCTTCTTCCCCGCTGCCACCAGATTTTTGAATGCTTTAAGTTGATCTTTCTCTACACCCCAGCTATCAGTGAAACACTACCTTCTACACTCTCTCGTTTCCTTCTCTATGAAAGGTATGCTTTGTCTGTCCAGCGTGCAGGAAACAATACTTTTCACTGTATGCTAATACATGTGACAATAATAAATGAAATGAAATCAAATCAAATCAAATAATCTCCTTCCATTTGTCACAGTCAGAAGTTATAACTGAATGCACATGACTAACCAATAATCAGGACCCTGCTGGAGGAAGTGTCTTATTCTGAATTAAAGAAATAACGTGCTTCCAGCAAAAAAGAAAATAAGCATTGCACAAGATTTTTAAAAATATATATCTGGACCAGATTTGTTCCCCATTTCTTTTGCAATAAATAAGGCTTGCATGTTGTCAAAGCTTTTAATAGACATGTGTATTATGATGGTGAGAGATTTCTCTACATTAATTACAGCTCAGCAAATACAAACAACTCAAGGAGACAGGAATTCAGGTTGAAGACTTACATAACTATTGTCCAGGCCTCATCCACGCTTGTGTGAGAATTATTTATTCTAAATGTCATTGCTTCCGTAGTACAGGGCGGCACAGTAGCACAGTGGTTAGCACTGCTGCTTCACAGCTCCAGGGACCTGGGTTCGATTCACGGCTTGGGTCACTGTCTGTGTGGACTTTGCACATTCTCCTCGTGTCTGCGTGGGTTTCCTCTGGGTGCTCTGGTTTCCTCCCACAGTCTAAAGATGTGCGGGTTAGGCTGATTGGCCATCCTAAAAGTTGCCCCTTAGAGTCCTGAGATGCATAGGTTAGAGGGATTAGCGGGTAAATATGTAGGTATATGGGGGTAGGGCCTGGGTGGGATTGTGGTCGGTCAGACTCGATGGGCCAAATGGCCTCTTTCTGCACTGTAGGGTTTCTATGATACAACTATAATTTTCAAATATCAATTGCCCACCTCTTTTTCTGATCCTGTCCAGACATAAGCCAATCATTTTAGTATGAATCATTTACCTTGGCCAATAACACTTCACTCTCTGCAGCATGAGAATGCCTAAGTTTGCAGAGTATGGGAGTTATTTTCCCACTGTCTCCTAGCAAGCCAAATACATAGGTCTATAAAGTTCAAATTTCCTTTCCCACTGTCCCCTTAGTAACACTTTATCGGGAAACTTGAATGATTCTATCCATTCTACTGTCTGGGAAGTTTATAATTTCTAAGGCCACACTATGAAGAGAGTTCTCAAAAGCTGTATTTTTTTCAAGGAATGTGGTTCTTCTCGCTCAGCTGCATCAAATCAAGCCCGAGAGTGTCATTAGCCAAGGTGTACACCTTTAATGCCGAATACAATACCTTTTCGAAACAAAATGTTTAGATCCTCTAACAGTGGTTATATGTATTTCAATGGAAACTGGACATTTGTAAATCCAATTACTTTGTACTTTCGCCACGCTATATTCACTCTAAATTAATTTATCGTGACCTATTACTGTTTTTAGTCCCAGATTATTCTAAACTCCTGCAACAAATGTATATTTCTGCTGAGCCTATGTCCAAAGATATGTCCTTCGACACTCATTATAACAATAGAGTTCACTTGATACATGGTTAGAAAATATCACCAAAATTCTCCCCTTTGAAATAGACTACAAACATTCGGCACAATGACAGCTTTATGACATGTTCACGAACAATGATACCGAAATAGAACCATTTTGCTTAATTTTAATTATTGACCTTACCTCAGTGCAACTCTATACTAATGGACATTCTCAGTATAATATGATCACTGGAGTTCGGAAACGCGCTTCAATTATCGACAAATCGCAGTGCAGTTCCACAGTGACAGATATACCATAGTACTATATATCAAAACGTTCATAAGTCTAATTCTAGTCAGTAACCAGTGCACTGGTACTGCTCTACAATCGCAGTTATTCGCTGGAATACATTAATGCTGGTATCAGGTGTTGTGCTAATGATACTAAAACACTCTTATCACATGTGTACAGTAGCTAATACATCCACTAGTAAATTGTCAGCAATAGTACAAGGTATTCCACACATATAGATGGACTTGAGAATTGTGGGAGCTGGTTTGTTGGAAACGGCTGTTTGATTTGAATTAGGGAAACTGAACTAAACCATAAAGAGAGTTCAATACTTTTATCTTCACAGCAACGCACCACTGTTTAGCCATCTGTCCAATGGCGAACTCCAGATAACCATGTAGCAATAACCTTCGCAGAATAAAACCAGAGACTAATTTCCACACAGATATACAAAACCTCAATCGCAACATTCACTTACCGGGAACACCAATGACACCGAAGATTGTGTAATATATTTTCCCAATGCTGTAAAATGTTTCACGCATTTTCTCTATTAACTGAAATATCCCTTCGTGCTACAGGTAATCTGACTTCACAAGCTCAGTGTCGGTTCATTCCCAGAACATTTAATTTATACCTTGTGGGATAGCAACGGGAATAGTGCGATTGCAACACCTTTTAGGTAATTGCAATTACATCTCTGGATAAACAGATGAGAACATCGAGATCTGTATGTTAATCTAAGATGCATTCATTTTCCAGATTCAAACGGAAAAGAAAACAAACACTGAATCTTTCTGTGAATTGACTGGTGAAAATTCTGCACAACTTTCATCCACAAATGAAATTATTGTTTCAGACCCCAGCAATTCAATATCTGAATAACACAAGATTTTAAATGGCACTTTTCTCTGGGCCTGATCGGTAAGCATTCAACTCCAAATGCGAAGTAGCCTGAGAGCTGCTCCACAGCACAATGGGACAACCACGTTTCATTTGTGAATGTTTGATTGTTTTTGATTTTGCTTTGCGTGTATCACACTATTACATATCTGAATCTTATAGGGCTGAGGTAACAAGAAATGCCTTCACCCACAGCGTGGTGAATATGTGGAATTCACTACCACAGAACGTGGTTGAGGCCAAACCTTTGTGCGATTTCAAGAATAAATTGGATGTAACTTTTGAGACTAATGCGATCAAGGGATATGGGGAAGGGGGGATCAGGATACTGAAGTTGATGATCAGTCATGATCAAAATGAATGGCGGAGCTCGCTGAAAGTGGCGAATGGCCTCCTCCTGCTTCTAATTTTATATGTTTCTTTGTTTCTTGTTTAGCACATATAAAATCTTGCACATCATATCAATCTAAAAACACCTCCAATCCGTATAACATGATAACGCATAGTCCAGTGATACAGACTACAGAAGACTGACTCAACCATATAACCCTCATTTGCAGCCAGCTTATTGTGTCGGATTCTCTTGTGGAATGAAGTAGACTTCCTGCTATCTTCATCCCAGCCTGAGGACCGAGAAGTTCAGAAAATTAGCATGTGCGTCTCTCTGCTACTAATATAGAGATTGGCTATCACTGTCTTCATGGCCCGGGCATCTCAGAAATTAACACCACATTACTCTATCGATGAAACAGAGGCTAACAATGGCCCCCATTTCCTCAGCCTGTCAGTAAGGAACGGCTATGGAGGTTGCTGTTCATTCAGATCCAATTCTGTGTACTTGCTCGTAAGGTTTAACGGAAGAGATGGATCTGATGAGCAGCAACAGCTCTGATCACTGATCGACTGCCTACACCACAATGAGCCAATCTTTTAAGGTAGGAACGCTTTGAGCTTCGCAATGGAGTGTTGACTCAGTTTGGGGACAGGAGAGCACCGAGCGACTCGGTGGAGCTCGAGTCCAAATCATCCCCAGTCTCCAATCCCTCTTCCCCATTCACTGAAGCACTGTATTCTGGCGTTTTATAACATTCATGAAATTAGTATGAGATTAAAATATGGAAAATATAAAATCAAACTGTGGGATTCTCAACTCTCTCAGACTGTTGCCCTTCAGAAAGTTAACAACAGACTGTGTTCAGCCAGCTTCCTGAATCCATAACATTGCGGTTGTTTTATCTTGTGTATGATGATAAACTCAGAGTCCCACAACATGATCAAACGAACTATAAATCTGGTGACTGTTTCTCCTCGTGTTCTGCAGCAACATATTCTCTGCAGTGACTTCACGGGAGCTCAAACCAGCTCCATATTAAAAATAACCCTCTGGGCTCTTCCGCGATCTGAACCCGGAACCTCTCGCATAATAATGCTACTCAGCGAAAATTGTACCCCTGGACCAACGAGGCAACAGCCGGACGTTACATTAATGAAAATATATTTTCCATGTCTCCGAAAGTTACCAGCCATCTTTTCACAACCGAACTGTCAATGAACAATGTTCCATTTCACTGTCTGTTCTGGTGAAGATCAGAAGCAGTGATATCAGTTTTCACCACTCCCCAAGTCGGCCTGTGCTTGTGACTCGCCAGTCCCGTGGGTAATGTCATTCTGCCAGTCAGTGAGTTCAGTTGGCATTTTTAGGAGAAATTCGAAGTCATCAGTGGCCTCATGGTTAAGGTGTGAGTGATGTGAATCATGAGTGTCGGTTTCAGTCTTTTCGCTGGGAGTTTTCATGCTCAGGAGAAATATATGCAACATGCTCTGGGAACGTTTCACACCGCTCCAATCCCAACATTCCCTGAGCAGATAGGATGGAACTTTCCTCTGTTTGCAGCAGCTACATTTCCAACATATTCCACGTGGCTGGACATCCAGGAGTGATGGTGAGGGTGAACTTCTTCCCCAACTCTTCATGGATAGAAAATCAAATGGAAAGAGACGGTTAGAAGTTTCTGGGTGGCTGACGAGATGACCGAGCGGTTTTGGCGATGGCCTGTTAATCGATTGTGTTCTGCACGGGTGGGTGCAAAGCCCACTTTCATCATTAATCTACGGAACTGCTTCTCTGTATTTGCACGCCTGTAGCGGTGCTCTTCCACACTTTGTTGCATGTCGGTTCTTTCATAGCAGTCCCTGACTGATGTGATGATAATTTGTTTTACTGACAGCAACTACAATTCTAACATTGAATATCTGGTGGGATATTCAGGGTCTAAGATAAAGAGGATCACATTTCCCTATTTTGCTTTCATGGTGTGCAAAGACAGCTGGTCAACATTGAGTAGAAATGGAAGTGGAAGTATGTATTGGCATAAGCGCCATACATGCCAAAGTCTTGTTGGTCTAATGGTACGATTCTCGCTGCGAGGGCATCACTGAATGAGTATGCAACAAATCTCCGAGTAAAAGACATTTTCGACATCGAAAAATGCTATTAACGGCAGCTGAGACTTTCCCTTTTATTTTCGGGGATTTGGGAATCAGCTGATCATCCAAAATTTGAACTGAAGAAATATATATATATATATATATATATATATATATATATATATATATATATATATATCTACATATATCTACATATATATATAAAATCACAGTATTTATTGAAATTGTGCTAATGTCAGGTGAGCGGTCTATTCGTTGACCGCGTGTCCGAATGGATGAGGTTGGTGCAAAAGGTTGGATCTCATGGGATAAAAGGGGGAGGTGGCTAGATGGGTGGAGAACTGGCTTGGTCACAGAAGACAGAGGGTGGTAGTGGAAGGGTCTTTTTCCGGCTGGATGCCTGTGACTAGTGGTGTTCCGCAGGGCTCTGTATTGGGACTTCTGCTGTTTGTGATTTATATAAACGATCTGGAAGAAGGTGAACTGGGTGATCAGTAAGTTTGCGGACGACACAAAAATGGCTGGACTTGCAGATAGTGAGGAACATTGTCAGAGGCTACAGAAGGATAAATATAGGCTGGAAATTTGGGCAAAGAAATGGCAGATGGAGTTCAATCCAGATGAATGCGAAGTGATGCATTTTGATAGAACTAACGTAGGGGGGAGCTTTACGATAAATGGCAGAACCATAAAGGGTGTAGATACGCAGAGGGACCTGGGTGTGCAAGTCCACAGATCCTTGAAGGTGACGCCACAGGTGGAAAAGTTAGTGAATAAGGCATATGGCATGCTTGCCTTGATAGGACGGGGCATAGAGTATAAAAGTTGGGGTCTGATGTTGCAGTTGTATAGAACGTTGGTTCGGCCGCATTTGGAATACTGCACCCAGTTCTGGTCGCCACACTACCAGAAGGACGTAGGGGCTTTAGAGAGAGTTCAGAGGAGGTTTACCAGGATGTTGCCTGGTATGGAAGGGCTTAGTTATGTGGAAAGATTGGGTAAACTGGGGTTGCTCTCACTGGAAAGACGGGGGATAAGGGGTATAAAATTATGAAAGGCATAGATAGGGTGAACGGTGGGAAGCTTTTTCCCAGGTCGGTGGTGACGTTCACGAGGGGTCATAGGTTCAAGGTGAGGGGGGGGGGGGGAGGTTTAACACGGATACCAGAAGGACGTATTTTACACAGAGGGTGGTGGAGGCCTGGAATGCGCTGCCGGGCAAGGTGGTGGAGGCAGACACACTGGGAACGTTAAAGACTTATCTAGATAGTCACATGAATGGAGTGGGAATGGGGGGATACAAAAGAATGGTCTAGTTGGGACCAGGGAGTGGCGCGGCCGTGGAGGGCGGAAGGGCTTGTTCCTGTGCTGTATTGTTCTTTGTTCTAGGTGTGTGAATGTGATCCTTTTAGTGATGGTATTAGAAAATTGCAGGTTCGAGTCCTGTCGCGGTCGCTTTATGCACAACTCTGATGCAGCTCTGTGGGACCCGTGTTCTACTCCGTCAACAGAAATCCGCTTGTTCTTCCAAACTTTGCAGGGCTCTTTCTCAGAATGCATTTCCTTGTTATTTTGTCCGTTAAATTCTCAGTCATGTCATGATCGACAGCTCCCAACAAGTCCCAACAATATTTGTTTGATCTGGACAAATGACTGATGATCCTGAGTAGAACAAAATCTTTGTATCAATCGGTTGAATGAAATTCTGTGGAGGGAATTCTAATCTCTTCAGGAAGAGGATTAATAATGAGCTGAATGAACTGTTTTTGTTTACAGGGATGAAAGGTTATGTCACTGGGCAGTAATCCAGAGGCCCGCACTAACCTTTGGGGACACTGAGTAAATCCCATCACGGCAGCTGGTGGACTTCAAATTCACTGATTTAATACATAGATACATGGAGAGAAAACAGAAACAAGATTTGTCCATTCGGACGAAATTAGCCTGGAATTGTAAGCTAGCTTCAGTAACGGCGACCTTGAAATTCCCACAGTTTTGCCAAAGAAATCATCTTCATAGAACAACAGAGAACATTTCACACAACAGGAAACACCTTTACAAATCAGAGAAAAAATCTGTTCAAGACAGATCATATTTATAAAACCAAATTGTCTCCATATTGGCCACTTTTTGAGGGTGGACTGTTGAATCGTTTAGCGGTTCACAGAACAAAATTGAAGTGTGGACACAGATTTCGATAAAGGCTTGAGGGGTGAATATTCCAGCCCCATTACACATTACCATATTTCTAAAGCAATTAGAAACTCCAGCTGATAATCGATTTAAATCAACTTTGGGCAGGTGTTTGCCACCATGAACACATGGTTTCAGAATCTCCAAAGGAGACACCAACTTCAATAACGGTACCCGTGGCAGATTTTGTCTTTCCAGAATCGGCAGGTTAGCCATGAATATTAGCGCCGCATGAGCTGGATTGGCCATGCTAAATTGGTCCTTGGTGTCAGGGGGATTAGCACGGTAAATATGTCGGGTTACGGGAATACTGCCTGGGTGGGATTGACTTCCGTGCAGGTGCGGTGGGACGAATGTCCTCCTTCTGCTAAATCATCACCAGTAATCTGTCCCTGTTGAGATGTGGCACAGCGCATGATCATTTGGGACTATGGTGACTTTACCTTTATATCTGTGTCATATTCAGACTTCTCTTGCACTATCTGTTGCTGTATGAGGATTGGGATCTTTCTGATTCTGTCTGTGGAATTGTGTGTGCGCAAGAGATTTTTTTCTGACAGTCAGCTCCCAGAACTGTAAATTAGTTTGGAATTAATTCTGTATTTGCAATGTTTGGGATTGTAAAGGAGTTGTGTATCTCCACATTTTAAATCTCCGATTTATTTTTTTCAGCGTCGCTGACTGGGCCAGTAGGTTTTTTTTATTCATTCATGGGACATGGGCATCACTGGCTGGCCAGCATTTATTGCACACTGCGAGTTGCCCGAGCGCAGTTGTGAGTCAACCACATTGTTGTGGCTCTGGAGAGACATGCAGGCCAGACCGGGTAAGGACGGCAGATTTCGTTCCCTAAAGGACATTACTGAACCAGGTGGGTTTCCTGGTGGAATTCTTGGTGCAATTTGAATTCAGTAAAACGTATCTGGAATTAAGAATCTACTGATGACCATGAAAGCATTGCCGATTTTTCCAAGCAGGTGGAGGGTGGGGTGAGGTTTAGAGCAGAAGACCATAAGACATAGGAGCAGAATTAGGCCACGAGGCCCATCGAGTCTGCCCCGTCATTCAATCATGGCTGACATTTTTCTCATCCCCATTCTCCTGCCTTTTCCCCATAATCCCTGATCCCCTTATTAATCAAGAAGGCAATGCGGCAGGATGCTGATTGTGAAAACAGCCGATTTTAAAGCAGGTGTGTCGGAAAGTGAAGAGTGAAATTGTCTGTGAGAAGATCACAGAAAACCTGGATCTGGAGCTGCGTCCAAGAGACAAGTTTTGGGTTGTCACTAAATGAACTCCTTTAATAGAGCACAAAATCAGAAACAGGAAATGCTGGAAATCTTCAGCAGCTCCGAAAGCAGCTGTGAAGAGATATTCCTGTCGCCAGGATGTAACTCTCCAATTGGAGACTTCACGTTGCTCAGATCTGACACTCTCAACAGCTTCGTGTAAGGAACAGGTAGGGCGGGAATTGGGTCTTTGTTGATTTGAGCAAACAGAGCAAGCAATGCAGCAATGAGAAGCTGCTCACGCCCCGGCGGCTTGGCGAAGGATGGTGCTCAGATACAGGCCTCTGGCTGGGGTTCAAAAATGGAAAAACACATCGAGTTCTCAATGTAATGACAACAAAGATGAAATTCAAATCAATTTTTGCAGAGACTGCAGAGAGGAAGTCAGGATGGCCGAGCGGTCCAAGGCGCTGCGTTCAGGTCGCAGTCTCTTCTGGAGGCGTGGGTTCAAATCCCACTCCTGACATGGATTTTTAGTTGCTGCGCCAGACATCAGCCAAACTCGCGAAATCTCTCATCTGGAAGCACAAGGGCAGCAGATGCACAGAAACAACGACCACTCGGTCCACTCAGAGGGACACACCATCCTGACTTGGAAATAAATCGCCGTTTCTGTGGCTGGCTGACAATCCTGGAACTCCGTCCCGAAAAGCAGTGTATCTGTACATACACTGCAAGGGCTCAAGGATGAATTCACTGCCAAATTCTCGAAGATAATTAATTTTGGACAATTAATACTTCCCGTGCCAGCGAAACACATATCCCGTGTAAATGAAGTTCTGAAGAAATCGCCTCGTGTCACAGGAGGATCTCATCTGCCTTCAGAGCAGAAAACTGTGTGTGAGCCACATCCTGAACACGGCTACTTTCATACCAGATGTGTGTCTGAAAACAGCAACTGGAACCAGCTCACGGTAAATCACTGAATGTTTAACGGAAGAGTTTCACTAAGTGTTGTGTGCGATTCCCTGTGATGTGTTTGTACAATGTCGGGGAAAGGCGGATTTGAAAGGCTTATAGGGAAATCGGTGCATTCTCGATGGGCCACTGTGGGATTCAATTGGTTTTCTTTCATGAATCTATCCAAAATCCTGTAACATCTGTGGAGAGAGAAACGATCGTTCCCGTGAAAGGTCAGTATCTGAAATGTGAGCTATCTCTATTTTCACAGAATCTACCCCATCTGAATCTTATTTCCAGCATTTCACTGTACCTCTGGCTGCCGCCAGACTCTGTGGCTTAGTTGGTGAAAGTAACTGCCCAGTAAATAGAAGTTCCTGGGTTCAAATGAGCAGAGCCCTAATCCCTGACAATTACTCGAGACGTAATATCCCTTCCCTTCAAGTTAATATAGTCTTTCCCACTACAGTACATAATCTACAGAGATAAAGAACATGTGTCGAGACTCTGTACAAATATCTCCACTATTTGCTTACATGAAAAGGCTATTTACATCATCTTGCAGTAACCTATTAAATCTGCAACAAATTCACTGCTGTAAATGCTGCAAACACAGCTTTCCCCTGTTTCTCAGGGAATTTCCAACAGTCAAATGGCCTCAGGATCATAGAATCGCGGCAGTGCTGAAGGAGACCATTCTGCCCATCGAGTCTGTACCGACTCTCAGAGCATCGCACACAGGACCTATCCCTGCGGCGCCACGCATCCAACCCGCTGATCTACCTTCACTGCACTTACTGGGGCACCTCAGGGCAATCTAGCATGGCCAATCCACCCAACCTGCCAATCCTTGGACTGTGAGAAAACCAGAGCACCTGGTTTCCTGAGATAACTTGCCTGGGTGTCTGCATCTTGAGCAATACTACAGAAGTTTGACACAATCCAGGACAAATTCATTCGCTTCCCATTCACTCCCTACACAACGGCAGCAATGTGCACCATCTACAAGATGCACTGCAGCAACTCAGCAAGGCTCCTTTGACAGCACCTTCCAAACCCACGACCACTACAGCCGAGAAGGACAAGCGCAGCAGACACATCAGAATAACACCAGCTCTTTGAAGGACACTATTATTTATTTACTGTTTCTATTTATTTATAAATTGGTTGTGTATGTGTGTGTGTGTGTTCCTTAATCCTCTTTATGTATCGCTTAGTGTGAAAAAATGATGTTACTATTACTAAGCGAACCCTGTGTCAAAGTTTAAGAAAGACCCCGGGGTTTGCCATTTATTCTCGAGTCAGTGGTTTCCATGGGAGCCGAATAAACAGGAACAACATGGAGAGATGGCAGAGCAGGAAATGTTGGTGCGGAAGCTGAATCACATAAATGAAGCAGCAAACTGTTTGTAACTAATCTGATCCAAAATCCGACTCTGGTGGGACTCGAACCCACAACCGTTGAATGGCTAACTTGCCATCATTTAGAAGTCCAACGCGCTATCCATTGCGCCACAGAGCCGCGTACCGCCAGCTCACTTTGCAGGTCCATATGTGGATTATTGACAATGTACAAACTATTGGTCAGTTCAACGATATCGCAGTTAAACCGTTGAGAACAGTTAAGAGGAATTTCATTGAGTACACGTCGTATTGGGACATCTTATGTCTGCTAAAAGACATACCTTTGTGCAAATACACACCTTTGTGTCCCAGGTACAGGAAATCGTTCCAGAATGATCCCTCCTCCCCCCGCCCCACCCCGTCTTCCTCATTCTCCTGTACAGCTTGGAGACTAATCTCACAGGCTTGACAGTGGGGAGACACATTCTACTCTATCTGTCACAAGACTGATCAGAACCTGTTCCCTGTTCCAGTAAAACACCTGCACAGAACACAACGCAAAGCTGGAAGCTGGAAATCTGAAACAAATACAGAAAATGCTGGAAATGCTCAGCGGATGAGGCAAAACTTTTGATTAATGGAGATTTCTGTAAAACAAGCTCCTGAAGCGCAGCACAGCTGCACAGTTTAAAGTTTCCTTCCATCCACAATGGATGGTCCATTCTATGATTTTGAACAATTCAAATTGATAATCTGCATTGTTATTCTCGTCACCACAGCCAGAAAACCACTTCGGGCATTGATGTCACCCTTGAATTTGAAATTTGTAAATTCATTCTCTATCTTTTTAAAGCTACTATTGAAACTGTATCCATCAGCCGCTCAGTTCTTTGTGAATGAGAAGGAGAATTGAATATATATTTGGATAACTTTCCTTTGACCAAATTTGTGCAGAAGCATAAAGGCGGGAATCACACACAGCACTTCATTAAACTCACGAGCTAAACATTGAAAGGTGAGAGTGTTTAATCAAGGGATGGTTCTATTTATTCATTTATTATTAATGGAGAATAGAAAAGTTGGAACAGTCTGCAATCTGGGCAATGTAATTGAGCAAACTGAAACACAATGGGGACTGGGCACGATAAGCCTACCATGGGCAATGCACAAAATGGAGGTACAATGTTGACTGAGTTGTGAGACGGAGCAGGGAGGCATTGCCGGGTGAAACTATATCGGAAATTGGGAGTGCCACATGTTTACTGATCACTGCAGAATTAGAAGGGGCAATGCAGACTTCAGGCTGGATATTCAATGGGTTCTCAGATTGGTGAATAGACTGGAATCTTAGCATGGTAAAGATGCAACAGGGATTAGATAGGATGAAGGTGTACCCTTATTTTACATCACCTCTCCTCGATCTTCGGAGCAAAATATATCACTTCATAATTCCCGACATTAATTAAATTGCATCTGTCTCGTGTCTGCCCATTCCACCAGCCTGTCCATATCTTCTTGAAGATTATCAATATCCTCCTCACTAAAGTTCATAATATTTTCAAGTCTTGCATCCTTGGCAAATTTTGAGATTGAAACCTGTACCCCCAGATATAGTAAGAAGTTTAACAACACCAGGTTAAAGTCCAACAGGTTTATTTGGTAGCAAAAGCCACACAAGCTTTCGGAGCTCCAAGCCCCTTCTTCAGGTGAGTGGGAAGGGGAAATGCAGAAGGGGCAATGCAGGGGCAATGCAGAATGGGCAATGCAATATTCCCACTCACCTGAAGAAGGGGCTTGGAGCTCCGAAAGCTTGTGTGGCTTTTGCGACCAAATAAACCTGTTGGACTTTAACCTGGTGTTGGTAAACTTCTTACTGTGTTTACCCCAGTCCAACGCCGGCATCTCCACATCATGACCCCCAGATACAGGTCAGTAATACTTGTCAAGAAAAGCATGTTTCTCTCGACATTACATCCCCAATCAGAAATAGGTACAACGTTGTGTAATATATGCTTTGATAGGTTTGTACAAATAATTTAACTGTTGCGTAATGAAATTCTAACTATGCTAAACAACAATGATTCAAAATGCCATTTGGTTCAAAATAAAATGCCACTTTATATTTTCAGTTAAAAAAAAACATAGTTTTGCTAAATTAGCGGGATTCAAATGATGAATACAGCGGAATGCAGCGTAGTGGTAGATTTGGAAATGATATGGCAAGCACATTCAATATTTCGAAATTCCTCCGTCCCAGGCTCAATATAATGTGAACAATTCTTGCCTATTGTATCCCTCTCTGATGCCAAAACTTCAGTCTACCAGAGTGTGCTGCCATCTGCTGGCCGCAATACAGAACCGCAGCAGAGCGGAAGAAATTCACATGAAAGGTGGGTGTTGCAGAGACAGAACAATCAGGAATTAATCATAGAGTCATAGAGGTTTGTAGCATGCAAAAAAGCCCTTCGGCCCAACGTGTCTATGCCGCCCCCTTTTTAACCACTAAGTTAGTCTCACTTGCCTCTATTTGGCCCATATCCCTTTTACCCATGAAACTGTCTAAATGCTGTTTAAAAGACAAAATTGTACCCGCCTCTACTACTGCCTGTGGCAGCTCGTTCCAAACACTCACCACCCTCTGTGTGAATAAAATGCCCCTCTGGACCCTTTTGTCTCTCTCCCCTCTCAGTTTAAACGTATACCCTCTCGTTTTAGACTCCCCTACCTCTGGGAAAAGGTATTGACTATCTCGCTGATCTATGGCCCTCATTATTTTATAGACCTCAAAAAGGTCAGCCCTCAGCCTCCTACGCTCCAGGGAAAAATGTCCCAGTCTACCCAGCCTCTCCTTATAATTCAAATCTTCAATTCCCAGTAGCATCCTATTAAGTATTTTCTGCACACTTTCAAGATTAATAATATCCTTTTTATAATAGGGTAACCAGGACTGTACACATTATTCCAAGTGTGGCCTTACCATGTCTTGTACAACCTCAACAAGGCATCCTAACTCCTGTATTCAAAGTTCTGAGCAATGAAACCGAGCATGTCGAATGCCTTCTGTCCACCTGTGACTCTAATTCCAAGGAGCTATGAACATGTACCCCTAGATCTCTTTGTTCTATAACTTCTCCCCAACGCCCTACTATTAATTGAATAAGTCCTGCCCTGGTTCGACCTACCAAAATGCATTGCCTCGCATTTATCTAAATTGAACCCCATCTGCCATTCGTCAGCCCACTGGACCAATTGATCAAGATCCTAGCTAATTTTCTTCACTGTCCTCTATACTGATTGGATATCAGCATTAAATCCCACAGAGAATTCAATATTAATGGACTTTCCCATTATTCCGTAATTTGGAACTTGTTCCTGTCTGGAGCAGTTGAGTCAATTAGCATTGCTGTATTTCAGGGAACTCTGGATAATCAGACGATGGAGAATGAATTGTCATGGAGATGTTCGTGTGGAATCATGTACTAATTAGACCAAAATGCCCGGTTTCAATCAGTTATCGTCCAGGTAGAATGAGTACAGACTTGCAAAGTGTCTCAGACACAAGTACATTTATAATGAATATAGAAACATAGAAGAAACATAGAAAAACTACAGCACAAAACAGGCCCTTAGGCCCCACAAGTTGTGCCGAACATATCCCTACCTTTTAGGCCTACCTATAACCCTCCATCCTATTAAGTCCCATGTACTCATCCAGGAGTCTCTTAAAAGACCCTATTGAGTTTGCCTCCGCCACCACTGACGGCAGCCGATTCCACTCGCCCACCACCCTCTGTGTGAAAAACATCCCCCTAACATTTCCCCTGTACCTACCCCCAAGCACCTTAAGATCACACAGATGTTGCAGCAGAGACAGACCGATACAGAATGAGTCCAACGCTGATAAATATAGAATCTTAGAATAGATACAACAAAGAGGGAGACCATTCGGCCCTTTCTCTGTGTGCTGTTCTGTACAAGAACAACTCATCTTGTCCCTTTCCCAGTCATTGTTCTCTTCAGGTGCTGATCCCATTCCCCTTTGATAACCCTGATTTCATGCTGCCTATACTCTCGGGCAGTGGATTCCAGGTCCTAAACACTCAGCACATTAAAAACATCCTTCTCCCCTCTGCCAGTGGGAACAGTATTTCTTCATCTACCCTCTTTAGACAGCACCTACAAACCCACCACCTCTACCTGCTACGTGGGGCACCAGCACCTGGAAACTCCCCTCCAAGCCACCCTCCGTCCTGACTTGGAAACACATCACGGCTCCATCAGTGTCACTGCGGCAAAATCCCTCCCTAACACTGTTGGGCTAACATCACTGTGGGTGTACCTACATCTCTGGTACTGCAGCGGTTCAAGAAAGCAGCTCATCATATCATTCTCAAGGTAAATTAGAGAAGGGGAATGAATGCTGGCCTGGCCAGTGACACCAGCTTGCGTAAGTTGAAGTTTTAACACTATGTATTAGTGTCACAAGTAGGCTTACATTAACACTACAATGAAGTTACTATGAAAATCCCCCAGTCGCCACACTCCGGCACCTGAGGGAGAATTTAGCACCGACAAGGCACCTAACCAGCACATCTTTCACATTGTGGGAGGAAATCGGAGCACCCGGAGGAAACCCACGCAGACACGGGGAGAACATGCAGACTCCACACTGAGAGTGACCCAAGCTGGGAATCGAACCCAGGTGCCTGACGAAATAGGTAAAACAAATAAAACCTCGCAACCACAACCGGAGACTGACAGATGCAGAACAAATCTCACTCACATACATGGGTTGGATACAATATTTCTCCGCCAATCTCACTCACTAACAGAGGGTAACATGCAGTCCAGATTGGGACATCCTTATCCAATGACAGTTTAACCAGAGTTTTACGCAAGAACATCTTATCACAACATGCAACATGTTAACCCAACACCGAACATCAGACCAGGAAGAAAACTTCCAGCCAAAAATGAAAACGGAGAATATTTTTAAACAGCAGGGAACACGTACGTTTACAGAGCAGGGGACATACTAACAGAACAGAGAAAACATTAACACAGGATGGATCAAATTTACATAGCCGGAAGCATATTTACGACAACACAGAGGCATTTTACACAACAGCAGAACAACTCTCAAAATCATAGAATCATAGAATCAGACAGCGCAGAAGAGGCCCTTCGGCCCATCAAGTCTGCACCGACCCATTAGAAAGACCTGAACTCCCACCTAATCCCATCTACCAGCACTTGGGACAGTATAACTTGCTGCAGCTATATAGGGCCTTGTTGAGGACACACCTTGAGTATTGTGTGCAGTTTTGGTTTCCTAGTCTGAGGAATGACACTCTTGCTATTGAGGGAGTCCAGTAAATGTTCATGAGACTGATTCCTGGAATACCAGGACTGACACATGAAGAGAGACTGGATCGGCTGGGCTTATACTCACTGAAATTTGGAAGAATGAGAGGGAGTCTCATAGAAACATATCAATTCCTGATGGGACTGGAAAGGCTGGGTCCAGGAAGATTGTTCCCGATGGGTGGCACGGTGGCACAGTGGTGATTGGCACAGTGGTTAGCACTGCTGCCTCACAGTGCCAGGGACACGGGTTTGATTCCTGGCTTGGGTCTCTCTCTGTGTGGAGTCTGCACGTTCTCCCCATGTCTGTGTGGGTTTCCTCTGGGTGCTCCGGTTTCCTCCCACACTCCAAAGATGCGCGGGTTAGGTGGATTGGCCATGCTCAGTTCTCCCTTGGTGTCAGCAGGGCTAGCTAGAGTAAATGCATGGAGTTCTGGAGATTGGGCCTGGGTGGGATTGTGGTTGGCGCAGACTCGATGGGCCGAAAGGCCTCCTTCTGCTCTGTCGGATTCTATGTACTGATATATATGTTTGGGAAGTCCAAAACTAGGGTCACAGTCCAAGAATGAGGGGTAAGCCATTCAGAGCTGAGATGAGGAAGAACTTCTGCACTCAGAGAGTTGTAAAACTGTGTAATTCTCGACCACAGAAAGCTGTTGGGGCTAGTCCATTACATATCTTCAAGAGGGAGCTGACTTGGCCCTTGTGGTTCAAGGGATCAAAGGGTATGGAGAGAAAGCGGAGTGAGATACTGAAAGTGCATGATTAGCCACGGTTATATTGAATGGAAAAGCAGGCTCCCAGGGCCAAATGGCCTATTCCTGCACCTATTTTCTATGTTTCCATGTTCATAGTTCTACATTTTCCCGCCTCTCTGTAATTTCTTTGCGAATCTGCTCCTCTGTATCTTTCCCATTTGTTCGTTATTTATCAAATAAACTGGGTATGTATTGTTACCTTCAACATTCCGTCTTTCAAGCCAAAGAGGTTCTGGCCGTGGATGATCTGGGACATCCTTCCATTAAAAACACTTGAACTCCCACCTAATCCCACTTACTAGTATTTGGCCCATAGTCTTGAGTGTTATGGCGTGCCAAGTGCTCATTTAGGTAATTTTGAAAGGATGTGGGGCATCCCGTCTCCACCACCCTTACAGGCAGCTCATTCCAGACCGTCACCATCCTATGAGTAAAACAATTTTTCCTCACATTCCCCCTCAACCTCCTGCCCCTCACCTTGAACCGATATAGCCTCGTGACTGACCCTTCAACTAGGGGGGATAGCTGATCCTTATCCATTCTGTCCATGCTCCTCATAATCTTGCACACAAAAATGCAGTCAGTGCCGACTCAATGGGCCGAATGGCACTGTAGGAATTGTATGATTCTATGATACTTGGTCTACTTGACTCAAATCATTGCCCAACACAAAGATCCAGAAACAATCTCCATCATCGTTTGCTTTCAAAAATTCTTCTGTAAAAGCACTCCAGAGCACATTTCAGAAGCCTTTCACCCACATTGCTCTCAATTACGTTTGAAATCTCCTGCCCCTCACCCTGAACCTATGTCCCCTTGTGACTGACCCTTCAACTAAGGGTAACAACTCCTCCTTATTCACTCTGTCCGTGACGTTCTTAATCTTGTACATCTCGATTGGGTCACCCCTAAGTCTTCTCTGCTCCAATGCAAACAACCCAAGCCAACCCAACCGCTTTTCATAACTTAAATGTTCCATCCCAGACCGCATCCTGGTAAATCTCCTCTGCACCCCCTCCAGTGCAATCACATCCTTCCAATAAGGTGGCGACCAGAAGTGCACACAGCTGTGGCCTCACCAATGTTCTGAACAACTCTAACAAGACTTCCCTGCTTTTGTAATCGCCTCGATTGATAAAGGTAAGTGTCCCATGTGCCTTTGTCACCACCCTAATCACATGCTTTCCGCCTTCAGAGATCTGTGAACAAACACACCAAGGTCCCTTTGTTCCACAAAACTTCCGAATGTCACCATTTATTGAATACTTCCTTTTCAACTTACTCCTTGCAAAGTGTCTCACCCCGCACTTTTCAGGGTGAAATTCCATCTGACACTTATCTGCCCATTTGGCGAATCCTTCTATGTCTTCCTGTAGCCCAAGACACTCCGCCTCACTGTTAACCACCCGACTAATCTTTGTGTCATCTTTTGGTCCTTGTCTTCCACTCCTTCTTCTTTTATCACATTCGTGACAAAGTGTTTCATCTCCAAGGCTCCTTCAGTCCTTAATCCTGCCTTGATGCCAAAGGCGAGCTCACCTTTGTCATTACGACGATAAATTAGCTCTGGTAATGTCCCCACAGAACTAGGCAGGATCAGGAGAATAACATAATACATGTGTGTAGTCTGGGCCATTCAGTAAGGTCATTTTATATCTGTCCCCTATCTTGTTAATTGGCCTTAACTCCTCCTCTGCCAAACAATTCAACTCCTTTGTTTGCTCTGGATCTGCACCATCACTTGTACACATATTGTTTGGCAAAGACATGCCTCAGATTGTCTTCCTTGCTGTCAGAACCCATTTCGACCATGGTTCCCAAAACCACTGTGGCAGTTACACTGCTGTGGAAACCATCTTAATTTATTTCGCCACCTGCTGCGTTCCGTACCATTTTACTGGCTATCCACATCTCTGCAGGCTGTACAGAACCATAGTTCCAGCAGTTCGTTTGAGATCATGGTACAGTTGTGGCAAACAGTCTCATTTCATGTTGTTGTCCTTTCCTTTGATCCACATTAGCATGATACTTTCACTTCTCAATCTCCTTTTTGAGAATATACATGATTGTTTATTCAACTACACTTTTCTTCAGATAGATGATGTGCTGTTTTGACAGTCGTGCAATTTACATTCAGGTAATTTGAACAACTCAAGAACATGTTCCAAAACAGGCATCTTGTCGTGTATCAGTCTCCAATCCTGCGCAATTTCTGAGTTCACATTATTGACGAGTAACTGGTTCTCCATCTCCAACTTCACCAGTTTATGTGATTGTTCAAGAGTTTAGGCTGCTGCATCTCAGACTGAGTAAACATCAGCTTCTCCTTCTGACGCTGTGCCTACTTGAAAAGGTCATGTCTGCAAGGATGTTGTTGAATTGGAACAGCATTTTTTACAACTGTTTGGTTCAGAATCATTTTAATTCTTCCCGGTGTATTCCCACATTTTTGTCCATGTGATATTAATAACTCTTTCAGGTCAGTTCAATTTTCCTCTGGAAGGTAACTCAATAATTTATCAAAATTCCCAAGAACTTCCTCATTATTCAATTTAATTTGAGGAAAGTCAAGTTCAGAGTCATTCAGAGTTCTTCACTTTGAGTTATAACCATTAAAAGATCCTTCTTCTGTTTTGCTTCCCGATCAAAATACCTTTTAAGCATATTCACATGGCACACTCTGTGAGTTTTCCTTCTATCTGGTGTATTTATCAAATAATTCCCTTCACTCAATTCCCATTCAATTTGATAAGGCCCACTAAGCCTTGCTTTTAAAAGTTCAACTACAACTGGTAGCAATACTAAGACTTTATCCCCACTAGGTATAATGTAGCGTCGTCAATCCACCTAACATACATATCTATATTGCCTTTTATAACATCTCAGTTCTTTTGTAATCTTGGTGTTATCGGGCGGCACGGTTGCACAACGGTTAGCACTGCTGCTTCGCAGCTCTCGCAACGCGCGTTCGATTCCCGGCTTGGGTCACTGTCTGTGTGGCGTTTGCACATTCTCCCTGTGTCTACATGGGTTTCCTCCGGGTGCTCCGATTTCCTCCCATAATCCAGAGATGTGCGGGTTGGGTTGATTGGCCATGCTAAATTACCCCTTAGTATCACGAGATGCGTAGTCCAGAGGGATTAGTGGGTAAATATGTCAGGGTACAGGTAAAGGGTCTGAGTGGGATTGTGGTCGGTGCAGACTGGATGGGCCGAATGGCCTCTTTCTGCACTGTAGGGATTCTATGATTTGTACCTTATTTATGATCCTCATATTTTTCTTACATTATTCGGACAAAACCTCTGTGTATACTTCAATTTTTATTTAATTCATTTGTGGGACATGGGCATCGCTGGCTGGCCAGCAATTATTGCCCAAACCTAGTTGCCTGAGGGCAGTTAAGAGTCAACCACATTGTTGTGGCTCTGGAATCACATGTAGGCCAGACCAGGTAAGGATGGCAGATTTCCTTTCCTAAAGGACATTGGTGAACCAGATGGTTTTTTCTGAGAATCGACAGTGGGTCATCAGTAGATTCTTAATTCCAGATTTTTTTTATTGAATTCAAATTCCACCGTCTGCCATGGCGGGAATGGAACCCGGGTCCCCAGAACATTAGCTGAGTTTCTAGATTAATAGCCGAGTGATAATACCCCAGGCCATCGCCATGAAAATACTTTCCAAACTGCAATTACTGTTGTAGTTTTGCAGAAATGTCAGAGGCAATAGCAAGATCCCCCAAAAGAGCGATGTAGTGACCAGGTAAATTGTTTTCTTCAATGTTATTGGTTGAATGATTAATACTGTTGTGGAAAACAAGGAGTAACCCTTCACCTGCCCATCATTCAATAGAGGCCATGGGATCATGTCCACTTGAGACAGAAATGAACTGGGATTAATCTTTATTCAAGAAAGATTTCAAAGACCAGAAATGTTGAAATCCAATGATATCACTGACTTGATTTGATTGATTATTGTCGCATGAATTGGGATGCAGTGAAAAGTATTGTTTCTTGTGTGTGCTCCAGACAAAGCATACTGTTCATAGAGTACATAGGGGAGAAGGAAAGGAGAGGTTGCAGAAAGGTATGTTACAGTCATAGCTAGGGTGTAGAGAAAGAACAACTTAATGCAAGGTAAGTCCAAACGTTTGATGGCAGCAGGGAAGAAGCTGTTCTTGAGTCAGTTGGTATGTGACCTCAGATTTTCGTATCTTTTTCCCAACAGAAGAAGGTGGAAGAGAGTATGTCCGGGGTGCGTGGAGTCCTTAGTTGTGCTGGAACTTTTCCAAGGCAGTGGGAAGTGTAGACAGAGTCAATGGATGGGCAGCTGGTTTGCGTGATGTACTGGGCTACTGAAAACACTGATCATAGAATCATGGAATCCCTACAGTGGAGAAGATGTCTGTACCCACCACAATCCGACAAAGGCCCTATCCCCGCATCCCCATGTATTTACCCTTCTAATCCTCTGACGTTGAGGAGAACTTAAGCATTGCCAATCCACCTAACCTGCACATCTTTGGACTGTGGGAGGTAACCGGAGCACCCAGAGGAAACCCATGCAGACATGGGGAGAACATGCAAATTCCACACAGACAGTCAACCTTGGCCCAGAAATGAACGCGGGTCCCTGGCGCTGTCAAGCAGCATTGCCAACGACCGTGCCACTGTGCGACCCTAAATGATAGTGTTAGAATTTCCCAGTTGTTGGCAGAATAACACGTTGAATATTTAATCGCTAAGTAATATGAATGGAACTGTCCAGCGAAGCAATAATCTGAAATTTATATAGTCACAAGAGGAAATGCACTCATTGCAATTATCTTGTTGTTCACCTTATCTTTGAGAAAACAGCTCTGACGTTGAATGATCTTGCAACCATCGTATCCCCTTGTGAATCCCAAAGTCTATAAATTAAGGGATCTCGGAGCGTAGTGACTCGGAACTGAACAAAGACAACGCGTCTGCAGCACGGAGAAGCAGATCTCTGCACACAGAAAATGCATCTTGAAGCTAAACTTGCCCTGAAAATATGTTGCTCAATCCTCGCTATCATTGGCGTTCCTGGTAAGGGACACTGGTCCTTGGCGTTGTGTGAATGTGTGTGTGAGCCTATGTAATGTGCTCTATATTGTATCAGATTCATCTAGTTGGTCATTGTTGTATAGGAACGGTGGCGCGGTGGTTAGCACTGTCGCCTTACAACACCAGGGACCCGCGTTCAATTCCGGCTTTGTGTTACTGTCTGCGTGGAGTTTGTAAGTTCTCTCACTGCCCATGAGGACTTCCTCTGCATGCTCAGGTTTTCCCCACATACCAAGGTGTGCAAATTAGATTTAAGTTCATTTATTAGTGTCACAAGTAGGCTCGCATTAGCTCTGCAATGAAGTTTCTGTGAAGATACCTGAGTCGCCACACTCCGGTGCCTGTTCGGGTTCAATGAGGGAGAATTTAGCACAGCCAATGCACCTAACCAGCACGTCTTTTGGACTGGAGGAGTAAACCGGAGCACCCGGAGGAAACCCAACCAGGCACGGAGAGAATGTGAAAACACCACACAGAGAGTGACCCAAGCTGGAAATTGAACGTGAGTCCCTGGAGGGTTGGACATGCCAAATGACCCCTTAGTGTCCAAAGATGTGCAGGGGAGGTGGATTGGTCATGCTAAATTATCCATCAGTGTCCAAAGATGTGCAGGCTAGGTCGATTGGCCATGCTAAATCACCCCTCAGTGTCCAAAGATGTGTGAGTTGGGTGGATTATCCATAGTAAATGGTAGGTTCACAGGGGTGTGCCTGGGTAAGATTCTCTTTCAGAGAGCCGGTGCAGATTCGATAGTTCTAATGGCCTCTGTCTCACTGAAGAGATTCTATGGATAAGTTGCTTAATTTGGACGATTTGTTGCTGTACAATTTTACTGACTGTGGATCACCAACTACAATGGCGTAACCTGGTTATATTAATATATAATATCATCTGTAAGTATGTGAATGTTTCATAGCTATAGAAATCGAATATATGGATCAGGGTCAGGAAAAGATAAGATTAGTAAACTCTTAATAATGCAACTAATAGTGAAGTTCCGTCAAATCTCGGACAATCATAGTTAAAATAATTGCACTTTCGACAATCCAGAAATGTCATTTTTCTTGGACATATGAGATATAATATTGGACACGGCGTGCTAAGTTGTTTTACCAAGATTAGATGTCACTTGAATGTTAAATTTTATCTGGTTTAATTAGAGTCATAGAGTCATAGAGGTTTACAGCATGGAAACAGTCCCTTCGGCGAAACATGTCAATGCCGCCCTTTTTTTTAAACCCCTAAACTAATCCAAATTTCCCGCATTTGGCCCATATCCCTCTATACCCATCTTACCCATGTAACTATCTAAATGCTTTTTAAAAGACAAAATTGTACCCGCCTCTACGACTACCTCTGGCAGCTTGTTCCAGACACTCACCACGCTCTGTGTAAAGAAATTGCCCCTCTGGACACTTTTGTATCTCTCCCCTCTCACCTTAAACCTATGCCCCCTCGTTTTTTACTCCCCTACCTTTGGGAAAATATGTTGACTATCCAGCTGATCTGTGCCCCTCATTATTTTATAGGCCTCTACAACATCACCCCTCAATCTCCTATGCTCCAGAGAAAAAAGTCCCAATCTATCCAGCCTCTCCTTATAACACAAACCATCAAGTCCCAGGAGCATCCTAGTAAATCGTTTCTGCACTCTTTCTAATTTAATAATACCCTTTCTATAATAAGGTGACAAGAACTACACACAGTATTCCAAGTGTGGCCTTACCAATGTCTTGTACAACTTGAACAAGATGTCCCAACCCCTGTATTCAATGTTCTGACTGATGAAACCAAGCATGCCGAATGCCTTCTTCGCCACTCTGTCCACCTGTGACTCCGCTTTTAAGGAGTTATGAACATGTACTCCGAGATCACTTTGTCCTGTAACTCTTCCCAGTGCCCTACCATTAACTAATTCCTGCCCTGGTACAATCTACCAAAATGCATCACCGCGAATTTGTCTAAATTAAGCTCCATCTGCCATTTGTCAGCCCACTGGCCCAATTGATCAACACCCCGTTGCAATTGAAGATAACTTCTTTCACTGTCCACTATGCCACCAATCTTGGTGTCATCTGTTAACTTACTAACCATGCCTCCTATATTTTCATCCAAATCATTGGGATAAATGACAAATAACAGTGGACCAAGCACTGATCACTGAGGCACACCGCTGGTCACAGGCCTCCAGTTCGAAAAACAACCCTCCACAACCACCCTCTGGCTTCTGTCAAGAAGCCAATTTTGTATTCATTTCGATACCTCACCCTGGATCCGGTGAGATTTAATCTGATGCAACAATCTACCATGCAGTACCTTATAAAAGGCCTTGCTAAAGTCCATGTAGACAACATCAACTGCACTGCCCTCATCTACCTTCTTGGTTACCCTTCAAAAAACGCAATCAAATTGGTGAGACATGATTTTCCACTCACAAAGCCATGCTGACTGTCCCTAGTCAGTTCTTGCGTCTCTAAATGCCTGCAGATCCTGTCTCTCATTATATCTTCCAACAACTTACCCACTACAGATGTAAGGCTCACTGGGCTGTAGTTCCCAGGCTTTTCCCTGCAGCCCGTTTTAAACAAAGGCACAACATTTGCCACTCTCCAATCTTCAGGCACCTCACCTGATGACTCAAATATCTCGGCGAGGGGGCCCGCAATCTCCTCCCGAGCCTCCCACACTGTCCTGGATATACCTCATCAGGTCCCGGGGATTTACCTACCTTGATGCGCTTTAGGACTTCCAGCACCTCGTTCTGTGTAATATGTACACTCCTCAAGATATCACTATTTATTTCCCCAAGTTCCCTAACATCCATGCTTTTCTCGATAGTAAATACTGATGAGAAATATTCATTTAGGATCTCACCCATCTCTTGTGGATCCGCACATAGATGACCGTGTTGATCCTTAAGAGGCCTTACGCTCTCTTGTTACTCTTTTGGCCTTTATGTATATGTAGAAGCTCTTCGGATTCTCCTTTGCCTCATCTGCCAAAACGATCTCGTGTCCCGTTTTTGCCCTCCTGATTTCTCTCTTAACTCTACTCCTACAGCCCCTATACTCTTCAAGGGATTCACTTGATCCCAGCTGCCTATGCATGTCATGTGCATCTTTCTTCTTCTTGACCAGGGCCTCATTATCCCGAGTCATCTAGGGTTCCCTACTTCTGCCAAGCCTTGCCTTTCACTCTGAGAGGAATGCATTTACCCTGAACCTTGGTTAACACACTTTTGAAAGCCTGTCACTTACCAGACGTCCCTTTGCCTTCCCAGAGACTCCCCCAATTAACTTTTGAAAGTTCTTGTCTGATACCATCAAAATTGGCCTTACCTCAATTTAGAATTTTAACTTTTGGGCCATACCTATCATTCTCCATAGCTATCTTAAAACTAATAGAATTATGGTCACTGGTCCCAAAGTGATCCCTCACTAACACTTCTGTCACCTGCCCTTCCTTAATTCCCAAGAGAAGGTCAAGTTTTGGCCCCTCTCTAGTCGGGCCATCCACAGACTGAATGAGAAATTCCTCCTGAATACACTCAACAAATTCCATTCTTTTCAATAATAGCTCTTGCATAATTGTTCTTTTTCTGAATTTTACTGGAATAGTCCATCTATATTGCTATTTGCAAATGATCTATGAATATGTGCCTCCGACACACTTTGTCACCTGTTCCCGATGGTGGGGTGAGTCCAGAACAAGGGTGTCATAGTTTTAGGATAAGTGGTGAAACTTTTAGAACTGAGGTGAGGAGAAATTTCTACATGCAGAGGGTGGTGAATATGTGGAATTCACGACCACAGAAAGTAGCTGAGACCAAAATGTCGTGTGATTTCAAGAAGAAATCAGATATAGCTCTTGGGGCTAAAGGGATCAAGGGATATAGTGGCAAGGCGGGGGGGGGGGGGCGGTGGGGGATCAGGATATTGAATTCGATGATCAGCCATGATCATAATGAATGGCAGATCAGTCTCAAAGTGACGAATGGCCGACTCCTGCTTCCAGTTTCTATGTTTCTATGTTTCTGCCAAGTGGACGATTTTGACTTATAATAAAGGCATTGCATTTCCAACGGAGAGGTTTGCACATTTATGCATCAGTCTGGTCAAACAACTCCTGATGGCTGCAAGGTTCAGCCCCCAGTATCTTATTTTATAGATATATCATTGGCAAACAGATCAGAAACTCCAAGGTATATTACGCTCTTATCCGAGACCCCAACTTTTACATTTCATTCTGGCATTAGGTGGCACAGTGGCACTCGGGCAGCACGGTGGCACAGTGGTTAGTACTGCAGCCTCACAGCGCCAAGGACCCAGGCTCAATTCCGGCCTCGGGTCACTGTTTGTTTGAAGTTTGCACATTCTCCCCATGACTCTGTGGGTCTCCTCCGGCTGCTCCGGTTGTGTCCCACACTCCAAAGATGTGTAGGTTGGATGGATTGGCCATGCTAAATTGTCCCTTAGTGTCCAAAGATGTGATGGGTGAGATGGATAGGCCATGTTAAATTGCCCCTTAGTGTCCAAAAATGTATAGGTTAGGTGGATTGGCCATGGTAAATTGCCCCTTAGTGTCCCAGAAATGTGCAGGTTAGGTGAATTGGCCATGCTAAATTGCCCCTTAGTGTCCAAAGATGTGCTGGTTAGGTGGATTGGCCTTGGTAAATTGCCCCTCAGTTTTCAAAGATGTGCTGGTTACCTGGATTGGCCATGCTAAATTGCCCCTTCGTATCGAAAGCTGTGCCGGTTAGGTGGATTGGCCATGCTAAATTGTCCCTTACTGTCCAAAGATGTGCAGGTGAGTTGGATTGGCCATGCTGAATTGCCCCTTAGTGTCAGAAGGGTTAGCAGGGTAAACATGTGGGGTTATGGGGATAGAGTCTGGGTGGATTGTTCTCAATGCGAGCTCGATGGGCCAAATGGCCTCCTTCTGCACTGTCGGGATGATATGATTCCACGAATAGGGTGAGCATAATGTGTTTTACTCCAGGTATGATTCAGTTGATCCACTAGGAAGCTTTTATCAACTCAAATTTTACTTAAGAACACAATTAGAATAAAACGAAATGAATTAGCATACTTTTCTAACCAATTAAAATGCTCAAACATGAGAAAATCAAATTAAAAAACAGGTCCTCAAGGGTCATAATCTCCGGATTACTGCCCGAGCCACGTTCAAATTGGCATAGGGAGGCAAGAATAGGGGAAGTTAACACGTGGCTGAACGAGTGGTGTGGGAAAGAGGGGTTCTTTTTCATGGGACACTGGCATCAGTTTTGGGGCAGGGGGGACCTATACCGTTGGGATGGTCTCCACCTGGACCGAGCTGGGATCAGTGTTCTGGCGAAGAGAGTAAATAGGGTGGTCAATAGGACTTTAAACTAGAGATTGGGGGGGGGGGGGGGGGAAGGGAAAGTCAGGGAACCAAGAGGTGAAAGAATCAGTGGGAAGTGTAGCTGCTTAGGATTACAAAAAATCACGAAAAGACAGCGCTCAGGAGAGGTTACGATATTCCCCATCTCACAAAATATGACACAGTGTCTGGAAAGGCTCAGTAAACCAAGGTCCACCACACTACGAAAACAAAAAGGGACGGTCAATAGGGAATTAAAGGTGCTATATTTAAATGCCCGCAGTGTCCGGAACAAGGTAGATGAGCTTGTGGCCCAGATTGTGACTGGCAGGTATGATGTGGTAGGCATCACAGAGACGTGGTTGCAGGGGGTTCAGGACTGGCAGTTAAACATCCAGGGATTCACAACCTATCGAAAAGACAGAGAGGTGGGTAGAGGGGGCGGGGTTGCCTTGTTAATTAGAAATGAAATTAAATCAATAGCACTAAACGACATAGGGTCAGACGATGTGAAGTCTGTGTGGGTAGAGTTGAGGAACCACAAAGGCAAAAAAACCATAATGGGAGTTATGTACAGGCCTCCTGACAGTGGTCAGGACCAGGGGCACAAAATGCACCACGAAATAGAAAGGGCATGTCAGAAAGGCAAGGTCACAGTGATCATGGGGGATTTCAATATGCAGGTGGACTGGGTAAATAATGTTGCCAGTGGACCCAAAGAAAGGGAATTCATTGAATGTTTACAGGATGGCTTTTTGGAACAGCTTGTGATGGAGCCCACGAGGGAACAGGCTATTCTGGACTTAGTGTTATGTAATGAGCCAGACGTGATAAAAGATCTTAAAGTAAGGGAACACTTAGGAAGCAGTGATCATAATATGGTAGAATTCAGTCTGCAATTTGAAAGAAGGAAGGCAGAATCAGATGTGAAGGTTCTACAGTTAAATAAAGGTAATTACAGGCGCATGAGGGAGGAACTGACAAAAATCGACTGGAAGCAGAGCCTAGTGGGAAAGACAGTAGAACAGCAATGGCAGGAGTTTCTGGGAGTAATTGAGGACACAGTGCAGAGGTTCATCCCAAACAAAAGAAAGGTTATCAGAGGGGGGATTAGGCAGCTATGGCTGACAAAAGAAGTCAGGGAATGCATCAAGGCAAAAGAGAGAGCCTATAATGTGGCAAAGAGTAGTGGGAAGTCAGAAAATTGGGAAGGCTATAAAAACAAACAGAGGATAACAAAGAGAGAAATAAGGAAGGAGAGGATCAAATATGAAGGTAGGCTTGCCAGTAACATTAGGAATGATATTAAAGGTTTCTTTAAATACATTAAAAACAAACGGGAGGCAAAAGTAGACATTGGGCCGCTCCAAAATGACGCTGGTAATCTACTGCTGGGAGACAAGGAAATAGCTGAGGAACTTAATAAGTACTTTGCGTCAGTCTTCACAGTAGAAGACATGAGTAATATCCCAACAATTCAGGAAAATCAGGGGGCAGAGTTGAATATGGTTGCCATCACAAAGGTGAAAGTGCTAGAGAAACTAAAAGGTCTGAAAATTGATAAATCTCCAGGCCCAGATGGGCTGCATCCTAGAGTTCTAAAGGAGATAGCTGAAGAAATAGTGGAGGCGTTAGTTATGATCTTTCAAATGTCACTGGAGTGAGGGAAAGTCCCAGAGGATTGGAAAATCGCTGTTGTAACCCCACTGTTCAAGAAGGGAACAAGAAAAAAGATGGAAAATTATAGGCCAATTAGCCTAACCTCAGTTGTTGGCAAAATTCTAGGATCCATCGGTAAGGATGAGATTTCTAAATTCTTGGAAGTGCAGGGTCGGATTAGGACAAGTCAGCATGGATTTAGTAAGGGGAGGTCGTGCCTGACAAACCTGTTAGAGTTCTTTGAAGAGATAACAAATAGGTTAGACCAAGGAGAGCCAATGGATGTTATCTATCTTGACTTCCAAAAGGCCTTTGACAAGGTGCCTCACGGGAGACTGCTGAGTAAAATAAGGGCCCATGGTATTCGAGGCAAGGTACTAACATGGATTGACGATTGGCTGTCAGACAGAAGGCAGAGAGTTGGGATAAAAGGTTCTTTCTCAGAATGGCAACCGGTGACAAGTGGTGTCCCGCAGGGTTCAGTGTTGGGGCCACAGCTGTTCTCTTTATATATTAACGATCTAGATGACGGGACTGGGGGCATTCTGGCCAAGTTTGCCGATGATACAAAGATAGGTGGAGGGGCAGGTAGTATTGAGGAGGTGGGGAGGCTGCAGAAAGATTTAGACAGTTTAGGAGAGTGGTCCAAGAAGTGGCTGATGAAATTCAACGTGGGCAAGTGCGAGGTCGTGCACTTTGGAAAAAAGAATAGAGGCATGGACTATTTTCTGAACGGTGACAAAATTCATAATGCTAAAGTGCAAAGGGACTTGGGAGTCCTAGTCCAGGATTCTCTAAAGGTAAACTTGCAGGTTGAGTCCGTAATTAAGAAAGCAAATGTAATGTTGTCATTTATCTCAAGAGGCTTGGAATACAAAAGCAGGGATGTACTTCTGAGGCTTTATAGAGCACTGGTTAGGCCCCATTTGGAGTACTGTGAGCAATTTTGGGCCCCACACCTCAGGAAGGACATACTGGCACTGGAGCGGGTCCAGCGGAGATTCACACGGATGATCCCAGGAATGGTAGGCCTGACATACGATGAACGTCTGAGGATCGTGGGATTATATTCATTGGAGTTTAGGAGGTTGAGGGGAGATCTAATAGAAACTTACAAGATAATGAACGGCTTAGATAGGATGGACGTAGGGAAGTTGTTTCCATTAGCAGGGGAGACTAGGACGCGGGGGCACAGCCTTAGAATAAAAGGGAGTCACTTTAGAACAGAGATGAGGAGAAATTTCTTCAGCCAGAGAATGGTAGGTCTGTGGAATTCATTGCCACAGAGGGCTGTGGAGGCCGAGACGTTGAGCGTCTTCAAGACAGAAATTGATAAATTCTTGATTTCTCGAGGAATTAAGGGCTATGGGGAGAGAGCGGGTAAATGGAGTCGAAATCAACCATGATTGAATGGTGGAGTGGACTCGATGGGCCGAATGGCCTTACTTCCGCTCCTATGTCTTATGGTCTTATGGTCTTAAAATATAATTTGTATCAGCGAGCTGTCTCTATTCCAATTTGAAGCAATATCCACATAGACACACAGCTTTCTTCAGAATCAGTTAGCACAAGTATGCTGACGTGGTGCTAGATTTCCTGTCTTTTAACAATTCTGGATGGAGATCCAGACAGCAGTTTCCAGAGAAGGATGTTTTTTTTATTTATTTTACTTCTGTCACAAGTAGGCTTACACTAACACTGCAATGAAGTAGCTGTGTAAAGTCCCAAGTCACCCCACTCTGGCGCCTGTTCGGGTACACTGAGGGAGAACTTAGCACGGCCAAGGCACCTAACCAGCACGTCTTTCAGACTTGTGGGGGGAAACCAGAGCACCTGGAAGAAACCCACGCAGACACACGGGAGAGCGTGCAAACTCCACAGAGACAGTGACCCAAGCTGAGAATCAAATCTGGGTCCTTGGTGTTGTGAGGCAGCAGTGCTAATCACTGTGCCACCGTGCTACCCCTCTCCTCAGTCAGAAAAGTACATCTCATCTCTGTCAGCTTCTAGTTTCCAAATTTATTCATGGGGAAAAGAGGGGCACTGTACTGTCTCAACTCAAAAGCAGCACCTAAAAAGCAACTGAGTTTGAATTCTCTCCGTAAGCCAAGCTCCACCCAGTCATATGACCCTACCTGACAACCAACAAAACCATAGAATCATGGAAAGCCTACAGTACAGAAAGAGGCCATTCGGCCCATCGAGTCTGCACCGACCACAATCCCACCCAGGCCCTACCCCCATATCCCGACATATCTTACCTACTAATCTCTCTAACCTACGCATCTCAGGACGCTAAGGGGCAATTGTTTTAGCAGGATTTTTTCAATTCAGTCGTGGGACATGGGCATCGCTGTCTGGCCAGCATTTATTGCCCATCCCTAGTTGTCTGAGGGCAGTTGAGAGTCAACCATATTGCTTTTGGCTCTGGAGTCTCATGTAGGCCAGGCCGGGTAAGGGCGGCAGATTTCCTTCCCTAAAGGACATCAGCGAACCATACGGGTTTTCCCGACAATCGACAATGGTTTCACAGTCATCAGCAGATTCTTAATTTCAGATTTGTTTTTAATTCGAATTGCAACATCTGCCTTGGCGGGATTCAAACCCGTGTCCAGAGAATATTCGTTTCCAGAATAATAATCTGGCAATAATACCACGAGGACTTGGCCTCCCGCTCATTGGAATTTAGAAGAATGAGAGGTGATCTCATTGAAACATATATGATTCTGCAGAGCCTTTACAGGGTGAATGCTGAGAGGATATTCCCCCCGCGCCGCCACACCCCCCCCCCCCTCCCAACCCCTCCATGGGAGAGTCTCGGACCAGAGGGCATAGTGTCAGAATAAAGGGGCACCAGTTTAAGACTGAAATGAGGAGGAATTTCTCCTTTCAGAGGGCTGTGAGTCTTTGGAACTCCTTGTCACAGAGAGCAGTGGGGGGCAGAATTCTTGGAAACATTTGCAGCTGAGATTGATAGATGTTTGATCAGTAAGGGGATCAAAGGTTACAGGGAAAGAACAGGAAAGTGAGGAGTGTCGGAACAGGCATGATCCTATTAAATAGTGGAGCAGGTTTGAGGGGCCGAATGGCCTACTTCTGTTCCTATTTCTTATGGTCTCTAACCCCTGCTCCATGTTCTTTTAGCTAAATTCATCTTAAATTTGCACCTTGTTCGAATTTGCCTTTCTTACTACAAGTTGGCTTTGTGCAAGCTTATCAAACCATCGAGGCTGCATCGACTCCCTGACAGAGTTCCTTAACTAAGCCCGCTGCCCTGCCCTATCCCTGTATCCCAAACATTTAACATAGCAAATCAATCCAAGACATCTTTGGATACGAAGGGGCAAATTAACATGACCAATCCACTGAACCTGCACATCTTCGGACACTAAGAGGGCATTTAGCACGACCAATCCACCGAACCAGCAGATCTTTGGACAGTAAGGGGCAATTTAGCATGGCCGATCCACCTAACCGACACAACTTTGCTCACTAAGGGGCAACCTAGCGTGGCCAATCCACCTAACCCGCACATCTCTGGACACGAAGGAGCAATTTAGCATGGCCAATCCACCTCACCTGCACATCTTTGGACACTAAGTGGCAATTTAGCATGGCCAATCCACCTAACCTACACATCTTTGGACACTAAGTGGCAATTTAGCATGGCCAATCCAACTAACCTGGACATCTTTGGACACTAAGGGACAATTTAGCATTGCCAATCCACCTAACGTGCACATCTTTGAGATGTGGGAGGAAACTGGAGCACCCGGAGGAAACCCAAGCAGACATGGGGAGAATGTGCAGACTCCGCGCAGACGATGGCTTAAGCCAGGAAGTGAAAGCGGGTCCCTGTTGCTGTGAGGCAGTAGTGCTAACCACTGTGCCACCGTGCCACCCACAATTTAATGATATAAATTCAAAGAACAACTCAATTTAGACACCATCCAACCACCACGTGTGATTTTCACAGTGTTGGGTCAGTGACTGGCCTGGTAAGGCCTCCGAGCAGGCGAGTTGGACCATTGAAATATTTTACATTATGTTACGCTCTCTGACTTAATGGTCACAATTGAAATGTCCGTTGACAACGGGCAGGATTTTACAGCATTGGAACAAGCAAGACTGTAAAATCCCGAACATATTTACAGGTTAAAGTTTGACTGACCTAATTTCCCCATTAGATACCAGATAGCTAAAAATGCCACACTGAATTGGGGTACGGCGGTGGGGGGGGGGAGGTGGGGGGTGCTTAAGGGCTTTGCTTTTGAATCCTCTCCCCCACATTGGGGATTGGATCACCCCCCACCTTAACCCCCGAATCTGAGCCACATAGAAAAGCACTCAACCTCCATCCGAGCTATCCAAGAACCTCACTACCAGAGCAGACCAGAACCCCCTCCCCAAGTTTGGGTACACCTCAAGATCAAATACCCCTTAAATCAAAAACGCCCCTCCCACTTTGGACTTTTCAGGATTCTTATCGATACACAAAACAAACCTTCGGGTTTTGCCCCCGCGCCGTCCCCCCCATCTCCCCCCGCCGTGGATTAGACCTTCCCTCCAGAATCAATAACCTCCCTGGGGCGGCATGGTGGCACAGTGGTAAGCAATGCAGCCTCATTGCGCCAGGGACCCGGGTTCAACTCTGGGCTTGGGTCACTGTCTGAGCGGAGTCTGCACAGTTTCCCCCGTGTATGCGTGGTTTTCCTCCAGGTGCTCCGTTTTCCTCCCACAGTCTGAAAGATGTGCTGGTTAGATGCATTGGCCATGCTAAATTCTCCATCAGTGTACCCGAACAGGTGCCGGAGTGTGGCGAATATGGGATTTTTGCAGTAACTTCATTGCAGTGTTAATGTAAACCTACTTGTGATACTAATAAATAAAACTTTTAAAACGTCATTGCCGAACCATTGATATTGGCTCTAAACGCATGCCCATGCTGTGTGGGTTATGCATGCAGAGTATTTAATCGGGCTCTCTCTACCTTCCCTCTTTTACAGTTAACATAGTGGCGATTGTGATCCTGTCCAGGGGAAAATGCGGACTCTCCAATTGCACCACTCACTATCTGGTGGCCATGGCAACAGTGGATCTCCTGGTCATTATTTTTGAGATTGTACTGTTTCGGATCAAGTACTATTATTTTCCTATGTCTTTTCTGGACATCACCCCTGTCTGTAGTGTTATCATTGTCCTGTTCCGTGCAGCCACTGATTGTTCTGTCTGGTTCACTGTCACTTTCTCTTTCGACCGCTTTGTGGCCATTTGTTGCCAGAAGCTATCAACAAAATATTGCAATGAGAAAGCTGCGGCTGTGGTTCTCGCAACAACAGGCATTCTGCTCTGTTCGAAAAACATTCCCTTTTATTTTTCAAATGCACCTGGGGAGATAATCGATAAAGTACCGTGGTTCTGTACTGCACGTCCGAGCTACTATACTGAGCCTGGGTGGGTGGGATTTGATTGGCTTGATACGGTTTTAACCCCATTGCTCCCATTCGCTTTAATTCTACTGCTCAATGCTCTGACAGTCAGACACATTGTTGTGGTCAGTCAAGTCCGTAAGGGACTCAGGGGTCAGAACAGTGGAGGGAATTGCAGTGACCCAGAGATGCAGGGCAGACGGAAGTCTATGATTTTACTCTTCAGCATATCCGGCACTTTCATACTTCTGTGGACGGTCTATGTTATGGAATTCCTATATTACAGTATTAGAGGAGAAAGTCCAGAGGGTTATAATGAATCTGAAGGGCTATTTTTGCAAGTTGGATATCTGCTGGTGAATGTAAATTGCTGCACAAACACATTTATTTATGGGGTAACTCAGTCCAAATTTAGGCAGCAGGTCAAAAGTGCGATGAAATATCCAGTTGCCTCAATTATTCAACTAATTAATAAACAAGTGTGATGCTACTGTGCTTTTAAGGAATGTAGTTTAACCCTGTTTCTCTGAATTTTTTTGTAGCGTTGCCATGATGTCTGTTGGAGGCATATAATGGGCCATTTGGTTTATTTTTAATTTGGGCCTGATGTAATGTCCTGGAGTTTTGGGAGTTTTACGACCCTTTTGACTTGTTGTGGGGAGATTGCTTGAGAGGTCAAGGTCAGGTGGCTCGTTCACAGAGGAATCCAAGGCTTCACTTTTAGTTTTAGTGAGTAGCTGTTGGACTCCAAACTGAAATGCAGTGTGTTTCTGTGTCTCCCCCTGATATTAGACATTCTGCTGGCTAGGTGGAAGTAGTCTTTCTTCCTCTCTGGAGAGAACATTTTGCTGTTGGTTGTTTGCTCGCTGGAGGCAAGCAGTGGTTCTATCTCTGCCTGAAGGTGGACTGGGAGCTACAGGACAGGGGAGTCAGAGTTTCAATTCTGCATCCAAAGGACTAATTCACAGCAGGTATTGCAGAGCTGAAAAATCACATGAATGTATGTATTTTCTGTGCTAAACTGAAACGGGGTGGGGGAGTGGGGTGGTGGGTTGTCAGAATGTTTGCTTGGTTGGAAAAGAAAATTGAACTGTTAAGGTTTGTATAATACCACAATTGGTTTTTCTCTTGTTTGTAATTGATAAACGTTCTTGCTAATTTTCTTACTATACGTGTTAACTGTATTCTGAAATAAACGTTGTTTGGTAAAAGCTCCCTAGTGGGTCAAAGAAGAAACAACAGTACAGTACAAAAACAGGCCCTTCAGCCTACCAAGCCAGTACCGATCTCGTTGACCAAACACCTGTATCCTTCGATACCCCGCCTGTTCATGTGCCTATCCAGATCAGTCTTAAATGTCACTAAGTGTCTGCCTCAACCACCTCACTTGACAGTGCATTCCAGGTCCCTACCAACCTCTGTATAAAAAGAATTCCCCACCGATTTCTACTGAACCTTCTCCTACTCCCCCCCCCCTCCCCCGCCCCGCGGCCTTACGTTGAACTTGCACTCCCTTGCAATTGCCATTTCTGCCCTGGGAAACAGCTTCCAACTGTTCACCTTATCTACGCCCCTCATAATTTTACAAACTTCGCCCCTCAGCCTCCGTCTTTCCAGAGAGAACAATCCCAGTTTATTCAATCTCACCTCATAGCGAAGACCCTCCATACCAGGCAACATCCTAGTAAACATTTCCTGCACTCTCTCCAAAGCCTCCACGTCCTCTGGTCGTGTGGTGACCAGAATTGGACACAGTATTCCAAATGTGGCATTACCAACGTTTTATACAACTGTAACATAATTTGCCAACTTTTATACTGGATGCTCTGGCCGATGAAGGAAAGCATGTATATGCTTTCTTCACCACCTGGGTCTTTTGAATCAAAGCTGTCGTGAAACATCTCACGCTTACCTGTGCCAAAATTTATGGTCCAGGCTGACTTCATAAAACACTTGGAGCTTCTGACCTAGATTCTGAGACAAGGGAAATATGGGCATCTCACACAATAGCTAACCGCTGAAGTGCAACAGAGCAGGACATATCAGACCAAGAGGTGACAAGCAGAACATTAGAGAAGTGGATTCCAAGAGAGTCATTACGCTTCCTCGAGGCCAGGAGGGGAGATGACATCCAGAATCTCTGCACCATCTTCACTGACTCAATCCTTACATCTTCACATCTGACCAGGAATGTGTCTGTACAAAAGCTAACGTGTGGCAGTTGTTGGAAAATGTCTTGTTTGATTAACTTATTTTTTTAAAGTACCACAAATGAAGTCTCTTCAATGAGTCAGGTTTACCAAACTGATTCCGGGGATGGCGGGACGGATGTATGAGGGGAGATTGACGAGGTTAGGATTGTTTTCACTGGAGTTCAGACGAATGAGGGGGGTGGATCTCATAGAGACATATAAAAGTCTAACAGGACTAGACAGAGTAGATGCAGGGAGGCTGTTCCCAATGGCGGGGGAGTCCAGAACCAGGGGTCGCAGTCTGAGGATTCAGGGTAGACCATTTAGAACATAGAACATAGAAACGCTACAGCACAAACAGGCCCTTCGGCCCACAAGTTGCACCGAACATGTCCCAACCTACCAGGCTTACCTATATCCCTCTATCTTACTAACTTCCATGAACTAATCCAAAAGTCTCTTAAAAGACCCTATCGAATCCATCTCCACCACCACTACCGGCAGCTGATTCCACGCACCCACCACCCTCTGAGTGAAAAACGTACCCCGAACATCTCCTCTGTTCCTACTCCCCAGCACCCTAAACCTGTGACCTCTTGTGGCAACCATTTCAGCCCTGGGTAAAAGCCTCTGAGAATCCACTCTATCAATACCCCTCAACATCTTATACACCTCTATCAGGTCACCTCTCATCCTTCGCCTCTCCAAGGAGAAAATACCTAGCTCTCTCAAACTATCTTCATAAGGCATGCCACCTAATCCAGGCAACATCCTTGTGAATCTCCTCTGCACCCTTTCTATAGCTTCCACAGCCTTTCTGTAATGAGGCGACCAGAACTGGGCACAGTACTCCAGGTGGGGTCTGACCAGGGTCCAATACAGTTGCGGCATTTCCTCCCGATTTCTAAACTCAATTCCTCTTTTGATGAAGGCCAGTATTCCATACGCCTTCTTAATCACAGCCTCTACGTGCGACGCTGCTTTGAGCATCCTATGAACCCGGACCCCAAGATCCTTCTGATCTTCCACACTGCCAAGCGTCTTACCCTTAATATTATATTCTTTCATCCTATTCGACCTGCCAAAATGAACCACCACACACTTATCTGGCTTGAAGTCCACCTGCCACTTCTCCGGCCAGTCTTGCATGTTATCTATGACTCGTTGCTGACATCCCTCTACACTATCCACAACACCACCAACATTTGTGTCATCAGCAAACTTGCCAACCCATCCTTCCAATTCTTCATCCAGGTCATTGATAAAAATCACAAAGAGCTCGGGTCCCAGAACAGATTCCTATTGCACTCCACTGCTGACCGACCTCCATGCTGAAAAAGACCCATCTCCAACCACACTTTGCCTTCTGTGGGTAAGTCAGTTCTGAATCCACAAAGCAATGTCCCCTTGTATCCCATGCCCCTTCACGTTCTCAATGAGCCTTGTGTGGGGCATCTTATCAAACGCGTTGCTGAAATCCAAATAAACTACACCTACTGCTCTTCCCTCGTCTATATGTCTAGTTACATCTTCAAAAATCCAATTGAGCTCGTCAGGCATGATTTGCCTTTGACAAAGCCGTGTTGGCTATTTCTGATCATACTATTCCTCTCCAGATGTTCATAAATCCTGCCTCTCAGGATCTGCTCCATCAACTTACCAACCACTGAGATTAGCTCACCGGTCTATAATTTCCCGGGCAATCACTTCTCCCTTTCTTGAATAACGGAACCACATCCGCAATCCTCCAATCTATCCGCAATCCTCCAATTTAGGACAGATTTGAGGAGACATTTCTTCACCCAAAGAGTGGTGAGCCTGTGGAATTCATTACCACAGGAAGTAGTTGATGCCAAAATATTGAACGTATTCAAGAGGCGGCTAGATACAGCACTTGGGGCGAATGGGATCATAGGATATGGAGAGAAAGGAGGATTAGGCTATTGAGTTGGACGTTCAGCCATGATCATGATGAATGGCAGAACAGGCTTGAAGGGCCGAATAGCCTCCTCCTCCTCTTATCTTCTATGTTTCTCTGAGTCCGCCCAGCATTCATTGCTCCACCTGATTGCTGCACCCTGTTTTCTCTTTGACACATGGTGAATATCGGATGGTGATTTAGTTTGAACAAGACCAGTTGAGGGGCTCGGGATACCGGAAGGAATGGCCTTCTGGTATTGTCGCTGGTCTAATAATCCAAAAACTCAATTAATATCCTGGGGACCGTGTTCGAATCCCGCCATGGCGGAATTTGAATTTAATTTTAAAAATCTGGGATTACTAATATGCTGATGAAACCATTGCCGATTGTCGGAAAACCCCATCACTCGTGCCCTTTAGGGAAGGAAATCTGATGTCCTTATCTGGTCTGTCCTAAATATGAGAGGCCCAGATCGAGTGGGCGTGGAGAGGATGTTTCCCCGAGTGGGAGAGACAAGAACTCGAGGGTCCAACCTCAGAGTGACGGGATGCTCCTCTAAAACTGAGATGAGGAGGAACTTCTTCAGCAAGAGGGTGGTGAATCTGAGGAACACTTTGCTGCAGAAGGCTGTGGAGACCGGGTCATTGAGTATCTTTAGGACAGAGATAGATAGGTTCTTGATCAACAAGGGGATCAAGGGTTACGGGAAGAAGGCAGGAGAATGGGGATGAGAATCATATCAGCAATGATTGATGGGCCGAATGATCTAATTCTGCTCCTATATATTCTGGACTTATGGTTTCAATGTGACTCCAGGGCCACATCAATGTGGTTCAATCCCAACTGCCCTCGGGCAACGTTGGATGGGCAATCAATGCTGGCCAGCCATTGGCACCCATGTCCCACGAATGAATAAAACAAAGTATGAGATGAGAACAAGGACCCAGGCACGGCATGGTATCAGACAATAGAGTTGACAACCTCGGTGTCTCAGCCTGGCGGCGACTGGGATGGGCAAAGTGGAGACCCTAATTGATCATGCATTGGATCTAGCTCCTCAATCTCTTTTTCCCTGGAGTGTTTGAGATTTAGGGGTGATCTTGTAGAGGTCTATAAAATAATGAGGGGCACAGATCAGCTCGATAGTCAACATCTTTTCTCAAAAGTAGGGGAGTCAAAAACTCGAGGGCATAGGTTTAAGGCGAGAGGGGAGAGACACAAAAGGGTCCAGAGGAGCATTTTTTTCACACAGAGGGTAGTGAGTGTTTGGAACAAGCTGCCAGAGGCTGGAGCAGAAGCAGGTACAATTTTGTCTTTTAAAAAGCATTTAGATAGTTACATGGCTAAGATGGGTATAGAGGGATATGGGCCAAACGCAGGCAACTGGGACGAGCTCAGTGGTTAAAAAAAGGGCCATGTGGACAGGTTGGGCTGAAGGGCCTGTTTCCATGCTGTAAATTCCTATCACTCTATGCCTGTAAGTCACTCACCATCCTGTCTTATAAATACTTCGGTGTTCCTTCGTTGTTGATGAGTTAAAATCCTGGAAATCCCTCGCTAACAGCATACTTACAGCACGTGGACTGCAATGGTTCAAGAAGGAAGTTTGCCAAGAACTTCCAAAGGCAATCAGGAATGAGCAATAAATGCTGTTCTAGCCAACAAAGCCCAGATCCTTTGAATGAACAATAATAAATGATAGCTCGAGTGCTTACTGACCTACATTTGTTTCCAGGCAATTGACTCATCGGAGAATCCGAAGAAGGAGGCCAGTTGGCCCATCGAGTCTGCACCGACTCTCTGACTGAAATCATAGAAACCCTACAGTTCAGAATGAGGCCATTCGGCCCATCGAGTCTGCACCGACCACAATCCCACCCAGGCCCGACCCCCACATATTTACCTGCTTATCCCTCTAACCTACGCATCTCAGGACTCTAACGTGCAATTTTTAACCTGGCCAACCAACCTAACCCGCGCATCTTTGGACTGTGGGAGGAAACCAGAGCACCCGGAGGAAACCCACGCAGACACGAGGAGAATGTGCAAACTCCTCACAGACAGTGACCCAAGCCAAGAATCGAACCTGGGAACCTGGAGCTGCGAAGCAGCAGTGCTAACCACTGTGCTACCGTGCCGCCCCACTCCCCACCCTATCCCCGCTAATCCCCGCTATCCCCACTAATCCACTCCCCGCCCTATCCCCGTTAATCCCTTAACCTATGCATCTCAGCACACTGTGGGCAATTTGGAATGGCCAATCCATATCATTAGGGTGTGGGAGGAAACAGGAGCACTCGGAGGAAACCCACGCAGCCACGGGGAGAACATGCAGACTCCACACGGCGGCACGGTAGCACAGTGGTTAGCACTGCTGCTTCACAGTTCCAGGGTCCCGGGTTCGATTCCCGGCTCGGGTCACTGTCTGTGTGGAGTTTGCACATTCTCCTCGTGTCTGCGTGGGTTTACTCCGGGTGCTCCGGTTTCCTCCCACAGTCCAAAGATGTGCGGGTTAGGTTGATTGGCCAGGTTAAAAATTGCCCCGTAGAGTCCTGGGATGCGTAGGTTAGAGGGATTAGCGGGTAAAATATGTGGGGGTAGGGCCTGGGTGGGATTGTGGTCGGTGCAGACTCGATGGGCCGAATGGCCTCCTTCTGCACTGTCGGGTTTCTATTCTATGATTTCTATGATCACACAGTCACCTGAGGCCAGAATCGAACACGAGTCCCTGGCGCTGTGAGTGCCGCTGTGCCACCGTGTCACCCTGCTCGATGTTAAAATGTCCATCCATATTTTGAACTCCTTCCATGGATTCCATGCACCCTTTGCCTGTAAGTGACTCTAAACAGAGGAATAATCTCTCAATATCTCTTAAAGTCCATCGCTAGGCCTTCAGATCACCTCTTCAACCTTATCCCTCAATCGGATTTGGCTATCTCGCCCTGTAGCACGATGCATTGGTGGTGTCAAACATGGCTGCGTAATGGGGCGGCATGGTGGCACTGTGGTTAGCACTGCCCTCTCACAGCGCCAGGAACCCGGGTTCGATCCCCGGCTTGGGTCACTGTTTGTGTGGAGCTTGTACGTTTTCCCCGTGTCAGCGTGGGTTTCCTCCGGGTGTTCCGGTTTCCTCCCACATGCCAAAGATGTGCGGGTTAGGTGGATTGGCCATGCTAAATTGCCCCTTAGTGTCCAAAGATGTGCAGGTTAGGTGGATTGGCCATGCGAAATTGTTCCTTAGTGTCAGGGGACAAGTTAAGGTAAATGTATGGCATTACGGGGATAGGGCCTGGGTGGGATTGTGGCCGGTGCAAACTCGATGGGCCAAATGGCCTCCTTCTGCACTGTAGGATTTTATGATTCTACGATAATGTTCCTCTGTAGTCTCTTGAGATTTAAATTCTAACAATCTCAAGCCTGACTCCAACACTACCTCAAATCCTAAACCTAACCCGCAGCTGAACAAAAATCCTGGCCTTGTAATTCACTCTGAGAGTTAGCTCAACCTTCAACAAGAAATCTCAAGTGCTGCACAAATTTAAATACCAAATAGCCTGAACCCGGTTCTGGTTTCAATCCAGACCTCAAGCTGAAAATTCAAGGATCTGGGGAGAATGGTGGAAAATGGGATTCGTGCGACATAGGGTGGAACGGTGGCACAGTGATTCGCACTGCTGCCTCACGGCACCAAAGACCCGGGTTCAATTCCGGCTTGGGAATTAAGTGAGGATTAATTACTACAGGGATAATGTTGTGAATCTTTGGAATCCTCTATTCGAAAGGATCATGGATACTTAATCAACGAATATGTTTCATGCTGGAATGGAGCGGCACGGTGGCACAGTGGTTAGCACTGCTGCCTCACAACACGAGGACCTGGGTTTGATTCCCGGCTTGGGTCACTGTCTGTGTGGAGTCTGCACATTCTCCCCGTGTGGGTTTCCTCCGGGTGCTCCGGTTTCCTCCCAAACTCCAAAGATGTGCAGGTTAGGTGGATTGGCCATGCTAAATGCTCCCTCAGTGTATCCAAACAGGCGCCCGAGTGTGGCGACTAATTTTCACAGTAACTTCATTGCAGCGTTCATGTAACCCTTCTTGTGACAATAATAAATAAACTTTCAAACATTATTCACAACAAAAGCAGAAAATGCTGGAAAATCTCAGCCGATCTGACAGCATCTGTGGGGAGAGAATAGAGCCAATTTTTTAAGTCAGGCTCTGAAGAAGGGTCTTCTCGACTCGAAACAATGGCTATATTCTCTCCCCACAGATGCTGTCGGACCTGCTGACATTTTCCAGCATTTTTTGTTCTTGCTTCAGATTCCAGTATCTGCAGTATTCTGCATTTATTTCAAACTTTATTTACCTGTTACAATTACATAATAACCTTTTGTGATTCAGTATCAGGACACTGAGATCCCTCAGTCCCTCTGAGTTGCCAATCACTCACATTTTAAGTAATATATTGCTCTGCTATTCTCCCTGCCAAAGTGGATGTGTTTCACATTTTCTGATATTATACTCCGTCTGCCAAAGTGTTGCACGCTCACTTAAACTGTCAATGTCCCTTTGCACACTCTCTCCTCGTGACAACTGACTTTCCTACCTCGCTTGGCAGATTTAGTCACCATACAAATAACAAAGAACAAAGAAAATTACAGCACAAGAACAGGCCCTTCGGCCCTCCAATCCTGCACCGACCATGCTGCCCGACTGAACTGAAATCCCCTATTCTTTCGGGGACCATATCTCTCTATTCCCATCCTATTCATGTATTTCTCAAGATGTCCCTTAAAAGCCATTACCGTATCCGCTTCCACTACCTCCCCCGGCAGCGAGTTCCAGGCACCCACAACCCTCTGTGTAAAAAACCTGCCTCGTACATCTCCTTTAAACCTTGCCCCTCGCACCTTAAACCTATGCCCCCTAGTTACTGACTCTTCCACCCTGGGAAAAAGTTTCTGACTATCCAATCTGTCCGTGCCCCTCATAATCTTGTAGACTCCTCAGGTCGCCCCTCAACCTCCATCATTCCAGTGAGAACAAACCAAGTTTCTCCAACCTCCCCTCATAGCTAATGCCCCCCATACCAGGCAACATCCTGGTAAACCTTTTCTGTACCGTACCCTCTCCAAAACCATCACTTCCTTCTGGTAGTGTGGTGACCAGAATTGAAAACTAGATTCCAAGTGTGGTCTAACTAAAGTTCTATAAAGCTGCAACATGATTTGCCAATTTTTAAACGCAATACCCCGGCCGATGAAGGCAAGCATGTCATATGCTTTTTTGACTACCTTCTCCACCGGCGTTGCCACTTTCAGTAACCTGTGTATCTGTACATCCATATCCCTCTGCCTATCAGTACTCTGAAGGGTTCTGCCTTTTAATGTGTATATTTCCCATCTGTATTGGACCTTCCAAAATGCATTACCTCACATTTGTCTGGATTAAACCCCATCTGCCACCTCTCCGCCCAGGTCTCCAACTGATCTATATCCTACATTTGGTTCTTTCATCCAAGTCATTGATGTGGATTGTAACATCAATCCAGCCCCGATACATACGATGTTCAACTAGTTACAGCTTTCCAACTCAAGAAAGGACCATTTTATCCTTACTCTCCCCTTCCTGCTAGCAAACCAATCATTTACCCATGCTGATTCATTATCCTGTACACTGTATAATCTTCTCTTCTGTAATTGCCTTATCAAATGCTTTTGGGAGATTCAAACCGACAGGTCCCCCTTATCCAACTCTCTTGTCTCTAATTACAGGATTTCCATGGGTATGCTGCATTCTTGTCCAAGAGGATCTCGGGACATTAGAATTGGGCAATTGTGGTTCCTGGCCAAGCAGAACCTGTAAGAAGATAACAAAGTAAGTAGATTCATTTCCCTGTCTACATCAATGGGGATGAAGTCAAAATCGTCAAAGGCTTCAAGATTTTTGGTGTCCAGGTCATCAACAACCTGTCCTGTTCCCCCATGCCCACACTATAGTTAAGAAAGCCCACCAACACCTCTCGTTTCTCAGAAGACGAAGGAAATTCAGCATGTCAGCAACGACTCCCACCAACTTTTACAGATGCACCATAGAAAGCATTCTTTCTGGTTGTATCACAGCTTGGTATGGCTCCTGCTCTGCCCAAGACTGCAATAAACTACAAAAGGTCATGAATGTAGCCCAATCCATCACTCAAACCAGCCTCCCATCCATTGACTCTGTCTACACTTTCCGCTGCCAGGGCAAAGCAGCCAGCATAATTGAGGACCCCATGAACCCCGGACATTCTCTCCGCCACCGTCTTCCGTCGGGAAAAAGATGCAAAAGCCTGAGATCACTTACCAACTGACTCAAAAGCAGCTTCTTCTCTCCTGCCGTCAGACTTTTGAAAGGACTCACCTTATATTAAGTTGATCTTTCTCCATACCCTAGCTATGACTATAACACTATATTCTGCACTCTCTCCTTTCCTTCTCTATGAACGGTATGCTTTGTCTGTATAGTGCGCAAGAAACAACACTTTTCGTTGTATTCCAATACATGTGACAATAATAAATCAAATCAAAAGTATCAAAGAAGAAAGAGTAGGCCATTCGGCCCGTCAAGCCTCAAAACTGCAGATGCAAGACCAGGTCATATCCTTCAGGCCGACTGAATCCAGCAAAACGGACTTGTACTTAACGAGTGTGCTACTTCGTTATGGTACTGAGGACAACAACAACAATTATGCTGGCTGCTTTGCCCTGGCAGCGGAAAGTGTAGACAGAGTCAATGGATGGGAGGCTGGTTTGAGCGATGGATTGGGCTACATTCACGACCTTTTGTAGTTTATTGTAGTCTTGGACAGAGCAGGAGCCATACCAAGGTGTGATGCAACCAGAAAGAATGCTTTCTGTGGTGCATCTGTAAAAGTTGGTGAGAGACGTTGCTGACATGCTGAATTTCCTTCGTCTTCTGAGAAATGAGGGGTGTTGGTGGGCTTTCTTAACTATAGTGTGGGCATGGGGGTCCAGGACAGGTTGTTGGTGATATGGACACCTAAAATCTTGAAGCCTTTGACGATTTTGACGATAAGCACACATACATTTGAAGCCATACCAAGCTGTGATAAATCTGGAAAGGATGCTTTCTCTGGTGCATCTGTAGAAATTGGTGAGAGTCGTCGGGGACATCCCAAATTTTCTTCGCCTCCTGAGAAAGTACAGGCGTCGGTTGCCTTTCTTAACTATAGCATCAGCGTTGTCAATATCTTGTATTACATCTCATGCTCACAACTCCCAGTTGCTCATTGCATGTTGCGCATCAAGCTACTGGTACCAGTTCATGTGACTCACCGATTCCATTATCGCCTTAACTGTTATCTAATCATTTAAACATGTATGTGTGAGAAAATTATCGTGAATCAGATCATAAAACCACCCAATATGAAGTGAAGGTGGGTGTGCTAAAAATATATATATATATTTAGCGAATGCAAACTCTCTAAGCCAAGCAGATTGGTCAGGTGGTTAACAGTGTGGTTGAGTGTCTTCAGCTCCAGGAAGATATAGACGGAATGTCCAAACATGCAGATGGAACTTAACACTGTAAAGTGTGAGGTGATGCACTTTGGAAGGGGTAATTAGACAATGAAGCATTCACTGGGAACGTCTGTGGAAAAGAAGGGACTTTGTTCTGTGGAACAAAGGGACCATGACGTGTTTGTCCATGAATGTCTGAAGGCAGGACATGTTAGTACGGTGGTGAAAAAGGCATCTGGGAGACTTGCTTTTATCAATCGAGGCATAGATGTTGGAGTTGTATAGAACTCGACTGTGACTCTCACCAATTTTTCCAGATGCAACATAGAAAGCATTCTTTCTGGTTGTATCACAGCTTGGTGTGGCTCCTGCTCTGCCCAAGACCACAAGAAACTGCAAAGGGTCGCAAACGAAGCCCAGTACATCACGCAAACCAACCTCCCAAACTCTCATTGACACTGTCCCGCTGCCTTGAGAAAAGCAGCCAGCATAATCAAGGACCCCACGCACCCCGAACATTCTCTCTTCCACCTTCTTCCGTCAAGAAAAAGATACAAAAATCTGAGATCACGCACCAACCGACTCAAGAACAGCTCCTTCCTGCTGCCATCAGACTTTTGAAGGGACATACCTTGTTTGAAGTTGGTATTTCTCCACACCCTAGCTATGACTGTAACACTACATTCTGCACCCTCTCCTTTCCTTCGCCATGAACAACATGCTTAGTCTGTATAGCTCGCAAGAAACAATACATTTCATCGCAGACCAAAACATGTGACAATAATAAATCAAATCAAATCAAAAATAAAAATAAAAATCATTGGTGCAGCCACAGCTGGAGTACTGTGTGCAGTTCTGGTCGCCACATTATAGGTAAGATGTGATTGCACTGGAGGGGGTGCAGAGGATATTCACCAGGATGCTGCCTGGGATGGAACATTTAAGTTATGAAAAGAGGTTGGGTAAGCTTGGGTTCTTTTCGGTGGAGCAGGGAAGACTGAGGGATGACCTGATCGAGGTGTACAAGATTATGAGGGACATAGACAGAGTGAATAAGGAGCAGCTGTTCCCCTTAGTTGAAGGGTCAGTCACGAGGGGACATAGGTTCAAGGTGAAGGGCAGAAGGTTTAGGGGGAATGTGAGGAAAAGTGGAGAGAGTCTGGAATGCGCTGACTGGGAGGATGATGGAGGCCGGATGCCTCACATCCTTTAAAAAGTACCTGGATGAGCATTTGGCAGATCATAGCTTTGAAGGCTATGGGCTAAGTGCTGGTAAATGGGATTAGGTGGGAGGTCAGGTGTTTCTAATGTGTCAGAACAGATTCGATGGGCCGAAGGGCTTCCTCCGCACTGAGTGATTCTGCGATTCGGTGAGGTTATTCCGATTCTGTTTGTTGAGTGAAGATAGGACCTGTGCTGAGTCTATGGATTGGACACTCTCCCATGATGTGTGGGGCCCAGTTTGCTCTCTCCCACAGGCACATAGGTCATGACATTAATGCCCACTCCAGAGTGGTTGGTCATGCAGGGGCCATGGCTAATCTGAAATCTGTTGAGGGTTGACCACTCGTTCCAGGGAGGGTTGTAAACAGGCAGCTGTTGGGTTAAGTTTGAATCCAGTACTTGCTGTCGTGTCCAATAATTCCCATTCATTTGCCCAGGTGGAATTTGCGTTCGAATACTTACTGGGCGGGTAGTTCCTTGGAGGGCAGGATAGATCAGCATGATGTCCAATTTTGTGCGTTGTAGACAGTCGATGGAAATGTGGAGGAGTGCTGTTTCCCAGGACAGGGAGCCGGGGTGCGGCACAGTGGTTAGCACTGCTGCTTCACAGCGCCAGGGACCCGGATTCAACTCGCGCTGGGGTCACTGTCTGTGTGCAGTCTGCACGTTCTCCCCGTGTCTGTGTGGATTTCCTCCAGGTGCTTTGTTTCCTCCCACAGTCCGAAAGACCTGCTGGTTCGGTGCATTGGCCATGTTAAATTCTCCCTTCATGTACCCGAACAGGAGTGGCGACTAGAGGATTTTCACAGTAACTTAATTGCAGTGTTAAGGTAAGCCTACTTGTGACCCGAATAAACTTAAACTCGAAACTTAACCAGAGGAGTGTGTTGACCGCTGAGTTCCTTGCCGTAGTGTTAAAATGAGGAGTGAATAATCCTTGAATAGTGAATTCCAATTTTATTTTTAATTCATTCGTGGGACATGGGCATTACTGGCTGGTCAGCATTTATTGCCCATCCCTCGCTGCGTTTGAGAAGATGGTGGTGAGCTGCCTTCTTGAATCGCTGCAGTCCACGTGCTGTGGGTTGACCCACAATGCCGTTGGGGAGAGAATGACAGGATCTTTGACCCAGTGACTGTGAAGGAATGGCGAAATATTTCCAAGTCAGGACAGTGAGTGGCTTGGAGGGGAACTTGCAGGTGGTGGTGTTCCCATTTATCTACTGCCCTTGTCCTTCTAGATGGAAGTGGTTGTGTGTTTGGCAGCTGTTGTCTAAGGATCTTTGCTGAATTGGTGCATGCATCTTGGAGATGGTGCACACTGCTGCTACTGAATGTCGGTGGTGGAGGGATTCAGACAGCCATAGAGTCAGAGAGATTTACAGCATTGAAACAGGCCCTTCGGCCGAACTCGTCGATGCCCACTTGTGCAATACCAAGTTAAATGCAAAATACCAGAAGGCCCACTCCTGCTCCTAGTTCTTATTTTCTTATGCCACCTCTTTTTTTAACCGTTAAGCCTGTCTCAATTGCCCACGTTTGGACCATATCCCTCTCTCCCCATCTTACCTGTGCAACTGTCTAAACACTTTTTAAAAGACAAAGTTGTGCCCGTCTCCAGTACTACCTCTGGCAGCTTGTTCCAGACACTCACCACCCTCTGTGTGAAAAAAATTGCCACACTGGACTCTTTCGTATCTCTCCCCCCTCCCCTCTCAGCTTAAACATTTGCCTTCTAGTTTTAAACTAAATTTGGGAAAATACATTGACTATCTAGCTGATCTATGCCCCTCATTATTTCATAGACCTCTATAAGATCACCTTTAAGCCTCCAACGCTCCAGAGAAAAACAACCCCAGTCTATGCAGCCTCCCCGTGTAACTCAAGCCTTGAGAGAATGTTTGTGGATGTGGTGCCAATTGCCCCCAGAAATCCTGCTACGTTTCGCCTGTAGATTGTACCTGATCACTATTTAGAAGACACAATGACAGTGAATGCTGTATTTTCTCTCCTGTTTGTATTTATTAAAGTCATGTCTCATTTTAACCGTGATTACTTTTAGATCTGTGCAATACCAAGTTAACTGCACCTTATCAAAAGGAACCAGGGTGAAAGGAGTTAAGTCTTTCTGTTTGTTTCATCACCGTGAGTAATTCCAGCCCCCTTGGTAGCAAAGCATTTCAGAAGCCTGCTCACTTCATTACAAATTAGGGGCTCCAGTCTATACAGACTCAGTAAGAGGCAGAGTGGCATTAAGCTCAAACAGTAATCAAGGATTAACACAGGAAGATGCATGGGGACCAACCAGTGGAGCAAAAACCTGCAGTCCCACTGGAGGTTCGGGTACTAAAATCACTGTATAAGATTCAAGAGGCGTACTATCCTCTCCTTGCTGTGTTTGGTGTTTATTGTAAGTCTGTGCATTATTTGTTATTCAAATACATTATGAGTTAATGTCCCTTCGAATTTATTGCTCTTATGAAGGACTGGTCTCTGAATGTCATATCAAATTAATTCAACAATGTTTTAATTTAACACTGTTCTGATTTTCTTTTGCCAGTGTCCCGTGTAGGTCATTATCTCCACATTGCAAACCTTTATATGTTGCGAGTTACAATATCAAATTTAACGTATTGATTTGATTTGATTTTAATTTGGTTTATTATTGTCACATGCATTAGCATACAGTGAAAAGTATTGTTTCTTGCGCGCTATACAAACAAAGCAGACCATTCATCGAGAAGGAAATGAGAGGTGGTGGCGGATGGAAAATTTTCGGACTGGAGGCAGGTTGCGAGCGGAGTGCCACAGGGATCAGTGCTTGGTCCTCTGCTCTTTGTGATTTTTATTAATGACTTAGAGGAGGGGGCTGAAGGGTGGATCAGTAAATTTGCTGCTGACACCAAGATTGGTGGAGGAGTGGATGAGGTGGAGGGCTGTTGTAGGCTGAAAAGAGACATAGATAGGATGAAAAGCTGGGCTGAAAAATGGCAAATGGAGTTTAACCCTGATAAATGTCAGGTGATTCATTTTGGTAGGACTAATTTAAATGTGGATTACAGGGTCAAAGGTAGGGTTCTGAAGACTGTGGAGGAACAGAGAGATCTTGGGGTCGATATGCACAGATCTCTAAAGGTTGCCACTCAAGTGGATAGAGCTGTGAAGAAAGCCTATAGTGTGTTAGCTTTTATTAACAGGGGGTTGGAGTTTAAGAGCCGTGGGGTTATGCTGCAACTGTACAGGACCTTGGTGAGACCACATTTGAAATATTGTGTGCATTTTCGGTCACCTCACTATAAGAAGGATGTGGAAGCGCTGGAACGAGTGCAGAGGAGATTTACCAGGATGCTGCCTGGTTTGGAGGGTAGGTCTTATGAGGAAAGGTTGAGGGAGCTCGGGCTGTTCTCTCTGGAGCGGAGGAGGCTGAGGGGAGACTTAATAGAGGTTTATAAAATGATGAAGGGGATAGAGTGAACGTTCAAAGACTATTTCCTCGGGTGAACATAGAACATAGAACAGTACAGCACAGAACAGGCCCTTCGGCCCACGATGTTGTGCCGAGCTTTATCTGAAACCAAGATCAGGCTATCCCACTCCCTATCATCCTGGTGTGCTCCATGTGCCTATCCAATAACCGCTTAAATGTTTCTAAAGTGTCTGACTCCACTATCACGGCAGGCAGTCCATTCCACACCCCAACCACTCTCTGCGTAAAGAACCTACCTCTGATATCCATCCTGTATCTCCCACCACGAACCCTATAGTTATGCCCCCTTGTAATAGCTCCATCCACCCGAGGAAATCGTCTTTATGGATGGAGCTATTACAAGGGGGCATAACTATAGGGTTCATGGTGGGAGATATAGGAAGGATATCAGAGGTAGGTTCTTTACGCAGAGAGTGGTTGGGGTGTGGAATGGACTGCCTGCAGTGATAGTGGAGTCAGACACTTTAGGAACATTTAAGCGGTTATTGGATAGGCACATGGAGCACACCAGGATGATAGGGAGTGGGATAGCTTGATCTTGGTTTCAGATAAAGCTCGGCACAACATCGTGGGCCGGAGGGCCTGTTCTGTGCTGTACTGTTCTCTGTTCATGCAGAGTCCATTGTTACAGCCATATCTGGGGTGTAGTGAAAAATCAACTTAATACAACGTCGGTCCTTTCAAAAGTCTGAGGGCAGCAGGGAAGAAGCTGTTCTTCCATAGCTGTTCTTCTGTTCATACCGGACATAAATAAGGAAGCCATGATGTGGATTTGTTGGCATTGGACTGGGGTAGGCACAGTAAGTAGTCCAACAGGTTTATTTGGTAGCACGAGCTTTCGGTGGGTTGCCCCTTCATGAAGAGTTTGGTTCTCAAACGGGCATATATAGACACAAACACAATTAGAAGATAATGATTGGAATGCGAGTCTTTACGGGGAATCAAGTCGTTACAGGTGCAGACAATATGAGTGGAGAGAGGGTTAAGCACAGGTTAGAGATGTGTGAATTGTCTCCAGCCAGGACAGTTAGTGAGATTTTGCAAGCCCAGGCAAGTCGTGCGGGTAACCGATAGTGTGACCTGAACCCAAGATCCCGGTTGAAACCGTCCTTATGTGTGCGGAACGTGGCTATCAGTTTCTGCTCAGCGATTTTGTGTTGTCGTGTGTCGTGAAGGCCGCCTTGGAGAACGCTTACCCGAAGATCAGAGGCTGAATGCCCTTGACTGCTGAAGCTTTCCCCAACAGGAAGGGAGCTCTCCTGCCTGGTGATTGTCGAGCGGTGTCCATTCATCCATTGTCGTAGTGTCTGCACGGGCTCCCCAATGTACCATGCCTCGGGACATCCTCTCCTGCAGCGTATCAGGTAGATAATGTTGGCCGAGCCATAAGATTATGTACCGTATACCTAGTGGATGGTGTTTTCATGTGAGATGATGGCATCCGTGTCGATGATCCGACAGGTCTTGCAGAGGTTGCTGTGGCAGGGTTGTGTGGTGCTGTGGTCACTGTTCTCCTGAAGACTGGGTAGTTTGCTGCGGACAATGGTCTGTTTGAGATTGCACGGTTGTTTGAAGGCAAGAAGTGGAGGTGTCGGGATGGCCCTGGCGAGATGTTCGTTTTCATTGATGACATGTTGAAGGCTCCAGAGAAGATGTCGCAGCTTCTCTGCTCTCGGGAAGTACTGGACGACAAAGGGTACTCTGTCCGTCGTGTCCCGTATTTGACTTCTGAGGAGGACTTGCGGCTTTTCACTGTGATGCGTCAGAACTGACGATTGATGAGTTGAGCGCCATATCCTGTTCCTACGAGGGCGTCTTTCAGCATCTGTAGGTGTCTGTTGCAATCCTCCACATCTGAGCAGATCCTGTGTATACGGAGGGCTTGTCCAAAGAGTATGGCTTCTTTAACGTGTTTAGGGTGGAAGCTGGAGAAGTGGAGCATCATGAGGTTATCCTTGCCTTAAGAACATTCAACGAGGTAGCCTCAACTGCTTCACTGGGCAGGTACAGTGAGGTGCTGAGGTGACCGTCCTTAATGGAGATGCGTGTGTCCAAGAATGCAACCGATTCCAGAGAGAAGTCCATGGTGAGTCTGATGGTGGGATGGAACTTGTTGGTGTCATCAAGTTGTTGTTTCAGTGATTACTCGCCATGAATCCAAAAGAAGAAAATGTCATCAATGTATCGAGTGTATAGCGTCAGTTGAAGGTCCTGTGCGGTGAAGAAGTCTTGTTTGAACCTGTGCATGACGATGTTGGCATATTAAGGTGCGAATTTGGTCCCCATGGCTGTTTCGTGTGTCTGGATGAAGAACTGGTTGCTGAAGGTGAAGACATTGTGGTCCAGGATGAAGTGGATGAGTTGTAGAATCGCATCTAGAGATTGGCAGTTGCAGCAATGCCGTCGTCGTGGGGGAAGCTGGTGTAGAGTGCCGAGACATCCATTGTGACGAGGAGTGTTCCTGCTTCAACTGCTCCAAGGGTGTTGAGTTAATGTAAGAAGTCTGTAGTGTCGCGACAGAAGCTGGGGGTTCTTTGTACAATGGGTTTCAGGATGCCCTCGACGGAGCCGGAGAGGTTCTCACACAGGGTCCCATTGCCTGATACGATGGGACGGCCGGGTGTGTTGGCCTTGTGTATCTTCACGAGGCACTAGAGATGCCCAATGCGAGGAGTACATGGGTTGAGAGCACGGAGGGTGTTCTCAAGGTCCGGATCAAAGGTCTTGATCTGTCTATTGAGTTGTCGGGTGTGTTCTTTGGTCGAATCTTCGGGTAACTGTCTGTAGAACATTAGAACATAAGAACTAGAAGCAGGAGTAGGCCATCTGGCCCCTCGAGCCTGCTCCGACATTCAATAAGATCATGGCTCATCTTTTTGTGGACTCAGCTCCACTTACCCGCCCGCTCACCATAACCCTTAATTCCTTTACTGTTCAAAAAATTATCTATCCTTGCCTTAAGAACATTCAACGAGGTAGCCTCAACTGCTTCACTGGGCAGGGAATTCCACAGATTCACAACCCTTTGTGTGAAGAAGTTCCACCTCAACTCAGTCCTAAATCTGCTTCCCCTTATTTTGAGGCTATGCCCCCCAGTTCCAGTTTCACCCGCCGGTGGAAACAACTTCCCTGCTTCTACCTTATCTATTCCATTCATAATCTTATCTGTTTCTATATGATCTCCCCTCATTCTTCTGAATTCCAATGAGTATCGCCCCAGTCTACTCAGTCTCTCCTCATAAGCCAACCCTCTCAACTCCGGAATCAACCTAGTGAATCTCCTCTGCATCCCCTCCAGTGCCAATATATCCTTCCTCAAGTAAGGAGACCAAAACTGTACACAATACTCCAGGTGTGGCCTCACCAGCACCTTCGACAGCTGCAACATAACCTCGCTGTTTTTAAACTCCATCCCTCTCGCAATAAATAGTGTTCCTCGTTGTCCAGTTGTCGGCAGACTTCTTTACAGTAATCCGTTCTGTTCAGTATGACGGTGGCCCCTCTTTTGTCTGCTGGTTTGATGACAATGTTGCGGTTGGTCTTGAGAGCGCGGATGGCATTGCATTGTGCTTGGGTGACGTTTGGGGCTGTCGTGTGAGTGTGGCTGATGAATCTGGCATTGACGCACCTCCTGACGGCTTGCGCATATATGTCGAGTCGAGGGCAGCACCTTCCGGAGGAGTCCAATTCGACTCTTTCCTCTTTGGTCGCTGCACCGTGGATCTCTCTGTCGGCTGTACTGGTTCATTGGCTGTCTCATCGGGTTTGCTGTTGGCCTCTTGGGTTTGTGGAAGAACTTCCGGAGCCTCATTCGCCAGATGAATTCCTCCATGTTTGCTGCGAGGCCGATGGGGACCATTTTGGTGTTGAGGCCAAAATTGAGCCCTCGGCTGAGAACTTCGATTTCGTCTGGTTGAAGTGTGTAGTCCGACAAGTTGACAATGGACTTCCCTGCAGTGGTACTGTTTTCTACTGTGGTACCAGGGAAGGCTTGGTTGCTGCTGGTGATGATGCCGAGTTTCTCAAGTTTCTTGTACTTGGTGTGCATGATTATGGTGTAGTTCCGTTGTCTCGCCACACTATCATCCCCTCATCCTTCCAAACCCCTGCCATGCTGTCTGCTTTTCTGAGGCAGCAGTAAATGTAAACAGAGTCAATGGACGGGAGGCTGGTTTGAGTGATGGACTGGGCTTCATTCACGACCCTTTGTCATTGCTTGCGATCTTGGTCGGAGCAGGAGCTATACCAAGCTCTGGTACATCTGGAAAGAATGCTTTCTTTGGTGAATCTATAAAAATTGGTGAAAGTCGTAACAGACATGCCGAATATCCTTAGCCTCCTGAGAAAGCACAGGCGTTGGTGGGCTTTCTTAACTATAGCGTCAGCGTGGGGAGACCAGGACAGGTTTCGCTGATCTGGACGCCGAAGCACTTAGGCTCTCGACCATTTCCACTTTATTCCGGTGATATAGACAGGGGCATGTCCTCCGCTACATTTCCTGTGTTTGATGATTATCTCCTTTTTTTACATTGAACCATTGAACTGGTCCCAATATCTTTCTTTATCTCTCTCTAACCTAGGACTGCGGCATTCCAACACATCTCAGCAAACTGACACAGTAGTTAGCACTGCTGCCTCAGAGTGCCAGGGACCCAGGTTCGATTCCAGCCTTGGGTCACTGTCTGTGCGGAGTCTGCAAGGGTCTGCATGGGTTTCCTCCACGTGCTCCGGTTTCGTCCCACAGTCCGAAAGACCTGCTGGTTAGATGCATTGGCCATGCTAAATTCTCCCTCAGTGTACCCGAACAAGCGCCGGAGTGTGGCAACTCGGGGATTTCCACACTAACTTAATTGCCGTGTTAATGTAAGCCTACTTGTGACACTAATGAATAAACTAAACTAAAGCTAACGATTAGGAATATGAATCTGCTAATTCCAGTCTCTCAGAGAAGAAGCCAGGTTTCTCGCAAAGGGACCTGTATCAGAAAAGTGTAGCAATCCTTTACTAACACCAGTCTGATGAAGGGCAATCGAACTGAAGGGTTTTCTTTATTTTTCTCCTCGGTTGCTTCATGATCAGTAGAGTATGTTGTAACTTTTCTTTAAGTCGACAGCATCAAGAGCAGTAAATTGAACTGAACCCTCTCTTTGACCCAACATTGGTATATAAAATTCGGAACAGAACTCTGTGCACAATCGGCAGTCCAGTCCAAGCTGAGATCGCAGTATTCAAGCACAGCAACCTCTGCTGATCTGGGGCAGTAAGGTGGCACAGTGGTTAGCACAGTTGCCTTATTGCGCCAGGGACCTGGGTTCGATTCCCGGTCGGGTCTCTGTCTGTGCGGAGTCTGCACATTCTCCCTGTGTCTGCATGGGTTCCCTCCAGGTACTCCAGTTTCCTCCCACAGTCCGAAAGACGTGCTGGTGAGGTGGATTGGCCATGCTAAATTCTCCCTCAGTCTACCCAAACAGGCACCAGAGTGTGGCAACGAGGGGATTTTCACAGTAACTTCATTGCAGTGTTAATGTAAGCCCACTTGTGACACTAATAACTAAACTGCGAAAGAACAACATGGTTTCCTGCTCCTAATCACCGTACAATCATATTTACATAATAATAATTTACATGATAACTTTATTCTTCTGTCTCACCCAGAATCACTGCACAACGGTTAAAAACAGCTCCGTTCATTGCTGACCCTTCGTAGCAAATATAATATTAATTTCTCTCCAGCTGTCTGTGGCATTGAATTCCACAGATTCACCCACCCACTGGCTGGAGAGTTTCCTCCTCATCTCGGCTCTACAGGGCCGTCCCTTTACTCTGAGGCCGTTGCCTCGGATCCCAGTCTCTCCGACTAATGGAAACATCTTCCTCATGTCCACTCTATCGAGGCCTTTCAGTTTTCTGTAAGTTTCAATGAGATGCCCCCTCATCTTTCTAAACACCATCGAGTACAGACCCAGAGTCCTCAAACGCTCCTCATGCATCAAGACTTTCATTCCCGGGATCGTTCTGGTGAACCTCCTCTGGACCCTCTCCAGGGCTGGCACGTCCTTCCTTAAGTGCGGGGCCCAAAATTGCTGACAACATTCCAAATGTGGTCTGACCAGAGCCTGATAAAACCTCAGCAGCACATCCCTGCCTCTTGTATTTTCGTCCTCTTGAAATGAATGCTGCCATTGCATTTGCCTTCCCAACTACCAACTCAGCCTGCAAGTTAACTTTGAGAGAATCCTGAACTAGGACTCCCAAGTTCCTTGGCGCTTCCGATTTCTGAATTCTATCCTATTTGTAAAAGTGCATAACCTCACACTTTCCCATATTATATTCAATTTGCCACTTCTTTGCCCACTCTCCTAACCTGTCCAAGTCCTTCTGTCACCTCCCCACCTCCTCAGTGCTCCCTGTCCCCCCACCTTTCTTTGTATCATCTTCAAACTTAGCCACAATGCCTTCAGTTCCTCCTTTATTCTGAACTCTTGCTTAGCTAGCTTGGTGACTATCTTCCATTGACGGCCTCTGGTTATTCATAAGTTCATAAGATGTTGGAGTAGAATTAGGCCATTCAGCCCATCAAGTCCACTCCACCATTCGATCATGGCTGATACGCTCCTCATATCCAATTCCCTGCCTTCTCCCCATAACCCTTCAACCCATTACCAATTTAAAATTTGTCTAACTCCTCCTTAAATTTACTCACTGTCCCAGCATCCACCGCACTTTGGGGTAGCGAGTTCCACAGATTCACAACCCTTTGGGAGAAGTAGTTTCTCCTCAACTCTTTTTTAAATTTGCTGTCCTTTTATCCGAAGACTCTGACCTCTCGTTCCAGAGTGCCCCACAACAGGAAGCATCCGCTCCACGTCTACTTTACCCAGACCTATTATCACTTTATATACCTCAATTTGATCTCCCCTCATTCTTCTTAATTCCAGAGAGTATCGGCCTAAACTGTTCAAACTCTCTCCATACGACAAACCCCTCTTCTCTGGAATCAATCTAGTGAACCTCCTCTGAACTGCATTCAATGCCACTACATCTTTCCTCAAATAAGGGGACCAAAACTGTGCACAATACTCCAGGTGTGGCCTCACCAATGCCTTGTATAGTTACAACAACACTTTCCTTACCTTTATATTCTATTCCTTTAGCTATAAATGCCCACATTCCATTCACTTTCTTTATTACCTGCATGCTAGTTATAATATTTACCATAAAAGTAAACATCCATTCTGTGTCCACTGTCGGAAATTGTTTTATAATGTTTACATATTACTTCACCTGGCAGCCTTATTTGCATCAATTACAAAGATATCTGGCCACTCTACATTTCCCTACTATCTATATGCACACATTTTTGATATCCTGGTAGATCTTCTCTGCTCACTCTCTGGTGTCTCTGTGTTTTACAATTTGTGGACCAGAGCTGCACACTCAAAATGATGTCGAACCAATTTTTGATACCGTTTTAGGATAACGGTCCTATTATCCTGCTAGGAATAGAGCCTAACCATTAGTTATCTTATTTTCTTGCTAACTGAGGGCACAGACTCTAGTTACTGATGTGTTTGTACCGTGAGGCATCTACGGCACGTGTGGGTTCCAGAGACTTCTCTCAATGAATCATAGAATCATAGAATCTCGACAGTGCAGACAGCCCAATGGCCCATTGAGCCAACACCGACAACAACCCTACCCAGGCCGCAGCCCCGTAACCCCACACATTTATCCAGCTAATCCCCCTGACACGAGGTTTTAATTTATGGTCAATCAACCTAACCAGCACTTATTTGGATATTAAGGAGCAATTTAGACCAGCCAATCAACCTAACCTGCACATTTGTGGTCACTCAGTGGCAATTTTGCATGGCCAATCCAGCTAACCTGCACATCTTTGGACACTAAGAGGCAGTTTAGCATGGCCAATCCCCCTAACCTGCACATCTTTGGACGCTAAGGGGCAATTTAGCATGGCCAATCCACCTAAACTGCACATCTTTAGACACTAAGGGACAACTTAGCATGGCCAATCCACCTAACCCGCACATCATTGGACACTCAGGGGCAATTTAGCACGGCCAATCAACCTAACCTGTGCATCTTTGGACACTAAGGGGTAATTTAGCATGGCCAATCCACCTAACCAGCATATCTTTGGACACTAAGGGGTAATTTAGCAGGGTCAACCTACATAGCCCGCACATTTTTATCACTAACGGGCAATTTATGCATGGCCAACCCACCTAACTCACACATCTTTTGACAATGGGAGGAAACTGGAGCAGCTGGAGAAAACTCCACACAGACAAGGGGAGAATGTGCAAAGTCCACATAGACAGTAAGCTAATGTCGGAATTGAACCTGGGTCCCTGCCGCTGTGAGGGAGCAGTGATAACTGCTGTGCCACCGTGCCCCCGATGGTCACCATATTCTTCATTTCAGGAGGTAATCCCTCATCATTATCTGTCTGAGTTTCATTTGCAAATTAAATATTTGCCTTTTTCTTAGTCCTAAATGTAGGAGGGTTCATCAGGAAGTTCGCAGATGATATGAAAATTGACAAGGTGGTAAATAATGAGGAGGATAGTGTTAGATAACAGGAGCATAGCTTTGGAGAGAGTGCTAAGAATCTTCACCACGATGTTGCCTGCTCTCGAGGGCGTCGGCTATGAGGAGAAGTTGAATAAACGAGGATTGTTTTCACTGGAAAGACGGAGGCTGAGGGGAGACCTGATAAAGGTCTACAAAATGATCAGAGGTGTAGACAGGGTCGATAGTCAGAGGCTTTTCCCCCAGGGTGGAAGTGTCAATTACAAGAGGCACAGATTCAAGCTGAGAGGGGGGAAAGTTTAAGGGAGATGTGCGGGGGGAGTCTTTCACACAGAGAGTGGTGGGTGCCTGGAACACGCTGTCAGATGAGATGGTGGAAGCAGGCACATGAGCAACATTTAAGAGGCATCTGGAAGGGTACATGAATAGGGAGGGAATAGAGAGATGCGGACCGAGTCAGGGCAGATGTTCTTTTTATGTCATTAGGGCATCACGACAGGCATGAGCTTGGAGGGCCGAAGGGCCTGTTCCTGTGCTGTGGTTTTCGTTGTTCTTTGATAGAAAGAGGATGGTCAGATGAGCAGAACAGTGCCAAATAGAATTCAATCTGGATAACTGTAAGCTGATGCACTTGGGCAGGACAAACAGGATAGGGGAATGCATGATGAACGGCAGGACCCTGGGAGGTTTGGAGGATCAGAGGGACCTTGGTGCGCATGTACACGAGTCCCATAAGTATCAGGACAGGTGGATAAAGTGGTTCAGAACATGAACCAACCCAGCCCTACTCCCTACCTATGGCACAACACAGCCTGTCATCCCTCCAATCTCACTCACTTACCTTACATACTTACCTTCTCCTGACTTTTGAGAACATTTAACCATGTTAGTTCTTGAAAGCTAGCTGCTTTAGCTAAGCCAGGTCTGGAGGAATACAGCTTCCTACATTCCACTGAACAGCTCTTGGCACTGGGCCCCGAGGACATTGCTACAGTGCGCAGATCTCCCCCGGCCTGAGTCAGATTGTTGGGCATCATACATTCGCCTGAATTTCAAGGGAAGAATTCTCGACTGTCGAGGTAACCGCTTTAATTACCAATCCACTGGAACTTAAAGCTCAATGATTTGGGCGGGATATTCCAGCCGCGCTCGCTCCAAGACTGCAAAATCCCGCCCAAGTTCAACAGACTTTTCCATGGTCCACCCCTTGCCCACTACGATTCTCGTGATGGGAGGAACGGTAAAATTTACCCCTTTGTTATTTATCAGTGACAGATTTATGATCGAGCTGTTATTTCGTATTTATCTCCTCATAGCCAACACCCTCGAGACCAGGCAACATCCTGGTAAACTTGCTTTGCACTCTCTCCAAAGCTATCCTCCTGTTATCTCCTCCACACTATTTACCACCCTGCCAATCTTCGTTCTATTATTTTGTTCTATTTTTTCTTGACGGCGATTCGATTGCTCACATGCTGTGTCTGTATTGTTGACTGCTTTAGTGTAATAGCCTGCAGGATCTTAAAGCCCTGTCATAAATATAATCACGAGAACTCTCAGTGAATTCTGTCACAAATATAAACATTCTATAAACAACTAGTTTAAAGTGTTGCTTCACTGAAAAGTGCTTCGCCGAATCATGTATACGAGGACATTGCCAGGACTACCGGGACTTGATGGTTTGAGTTATAAGGAGAGGTTGGATGGACTGGGACTTATTTCCCTGGAACGTAGGAGGCTGAGGGGTGATCTTACAGAGGTCTATAAAATAATGAGGGACATGGATCAGCTGGATAGTCAATATCTTTTCCCAAAGGTAGGGGAGTCTAAAACTAGAGGGCATAGGTTCAAGGTGAGAGGGGAGAAATACAAATGGGTCCAGAGGGGCAATTCTTTCACACAGAGGGTGGCGAGTGTCTGGAACGAGCTGCCAGAGGTAGTAGTAAGGGCGGGTACAATTCTGTCTTTAAAAAAGCATTTAGGCAATTACAGGGTAAGTTGGGGATAGAGAGATATGGGCCAAACACGGGCAATTGGGACTTGCTCAGTGGTTAAAAAAAGGGACGGCATGGACAAGTTGGGTCTGTTTCCATGCTGTAAACGTCTATGACTCTATAACTCTGTGACCAATGGGCCTGAGTTATAGAGAAAAGTTGGCCAGGCGAGGACGTCATTCCTTGGAACATCGGAGAATGAGGGCTTGAACTCACTGAGGCGTATAAAATCGTGATCAGCATAGATAGGATGAATGCACATAGGACAGAATTTACCTGTCTCGTCCGCCACAGGAATCGGACCGGGCGAGGGGTGAACCATGAAAAGGTCCATTGACCTCGAGCTGGATTCTACGTTTTCAGTTACGGCGAGTGACGTCGTGAAATCCCGTCCATCGTCTTTTTCCCAGGCAAGGGGGATTGAAAACTAGAGGGCGTAGGTTTATGATGAGAGGAGAAAGATTTCAAAGTGACCTGAGGGGGCAACTTCTTCATGCAGGGGGCGGTGCGTATATGGTGCTGGAGAAATTATTTGAGGCAGGTTCAATCGCAACATTTTAATCAAGCATATGGACAAGTACACGTTTGGGAACCGATTAGAAGGATAAGGGCCAAACACGGGCAGTTGGAGCTAGATGGGAGGGCACCATGGTCAACATGGTCCGGTTGCGCTGAAGGGTCTCTTTCTGTTCTGTATCTGATCTATTGATCTTATAGAAACATATAAAAGTCTGAAGGGGATAGATAAGACTAGGTTGATTCCGGAGTTGAAAGGATTGGCTCATGAGGAGAGACTGAGTAGACTGGGGCTATACTCATTGGAATTCAGAAAAATTAGGGAAGATCTTAGATAAACATATAAGATTATGAAAGAAATAGATAGCAGGGAAGTTGTTTCCACTGGTGGGTGAAACTAGAACGAGAGGGCATAGTCTCAAAATAAGGGGAAGCAGATTTAGGACTGAGTTGAAGAGGAACTTCTTCACACAAAGGGTTGTGAATCCGTGGAGTTCCATGGCCAGCGAAACAGTTAAGACTACATCATTAAATGCTTTTCAGGCAAGGATTGATAAATTTTTGAATGGTCAAGATATTAAGGATTATGGTGAGTGGGCGGGTAAGTGGAGCTGAAGTGATCAGCCATGATCATATTGAATGGCGGAACAGGCTCGAGGGGCCAGATGGCCTACTCCTGCTCCTAGTTCTTATGTTCAATGACTCCACGATTCTATGAGCGGGATTTTCCGGACACGATCGCCCCAAACCCAGGAAACCCTGCGCAAGGTCAACGGACCTTTACATGATGCGCTCGTCCCGCCCGTTCCGATTCCCATGGCGGGCGTGACGAGAACATTTCCCACTCGGACTCTAATTGGCATTCTTGTCCTTGATCCCTACAGTTAACGTCGTGGCTATTTTGATCCTGTCTCGGGGCAAGTGTGGGCTCTCCAAATGTATTACTCGCTACCTGTTGGCCATGGCATCAGCGGATCTACTCGTGGTTATCCTCGACTTGATACTGAGACAGCTGCCTGTACGTTATTATATTTACTTTGTGTTGTCGATTAAAACATGCAATATCCATGCCATCCTTCTGTATGCAGCCACTGACTGTTCCGTGTGGTTCACTGTCACCTTCACTTTTGACAGATTTGTTGTGATTTGTTGCCAGAATCTGAAAAGTAAATATTGCAACGAGAAAATCGCAGCTGCAGTAATAGGAACAATTTCTGTGCTGAGCTGTTTGAAGAATGTTATTTGGTACTTTTTATACACAAGTAAGTACAGGCTTTTCAATGACCCTTGGTTTTGTGTTGTGGAAGCAAGTGTTCGTCATTCTCAGCTTTGGAGAGTAATTGAACTGGTACATTATGCTTTCACCCCATGCGTACCATTTGTACTGGTTTTACTGTTCAACGTATTAACTGTGAGACAAATCTTAGCCGCAAGCATCGTCCGTCAACGACTGCGGTCACACCAAAGTAGGGAGAAGGAAAATGATCCAGAGATGGAGAACCGGAAAAAATCTATTGTTTTAATGTTTGTTATATCGGGAAATTTCATCGCATTCTGGGTGCTTTTCCTGACATATTCCGTCTATTACCAAATTATATGGTTGACGAATGGGACTGTGGGACGCCACTACATTGTTAGGGAATTGGGCTTTATGCTTCAGCTTCTGAACTGCTGCACTAACACCTTCATTTATGCAATGACGCAGGCCAAATTCAGGACACATTTGAGGCAAATACTGAAATACCCATTGGTAGCATTTGTTAGGTTACTCGTGAGATGCATTCTTGTATTAGACAAATCACTCAACTGAACTACGAGAAGCACAAAAGAACATTCTGCCTACACTGCCAAAAATATTACACCTGATATCTACATTTTAAAATAGATTAACTTCCGGGTTCTTGAGAACTGATGAGTCAACACACCTGCACACGCATGTCAGGAATGCGCCAACTTAAATTGCAATTGTGATGTACGGATTGCGGCTGGAATAGCCGTGTGTTGAGAACTTGTGGAAGTCTGGGGAGAGAGGTTAAATGACGGAAAGTCTGTCAAGAGGAATAGCACTTCTGAAAATGTCCAGCTCCTGAAACTGCTGAACCAAAGAGTGGGTGAAAAGTGAAGCCATTGATGGTCAAAATTGACTTGTGAAGTGCCTATTGGCACAATGGTTAGCGCTGCTGCCTCTGCGCTAGGGATATTTGCACGATTCTGGCCTTGGCTGACTGCCCATGTGGAATTTGCATATTCTCCCCATATCTGTGTAGGTGCGTAGCCAAGCTAAATTGCCCATTGGTGTCCAAAGATCAGAGAATCCCTACAGTGCAGAAGGAGGCCATTTGGCCCATCGAGTCTGCACTGACAACAATCCCATCCAGCCCCTATCCCACAAACCTACATATTTACCTCTCTGATCCCTCTAAGCTACACATCCTGGGACACTAAGGGGCAAATTAGCATGGCCAATCAACCTAACCCACAAATCTTTAAACCATGGGAGGAAACTGGAGCACCTGGAGGAAACCCAGGCAGACACAGGGAGATTGTACAAACTCCACATAGACAGTGACCCAAGCCGGGAATTGAACCCGGGACCCTAATGCTGTGAGGCAGCCCTGCTAACCACTGCACCACCGTGCTGCCTAAGATGTGAAGGTTAAGCAGATTGGCCATGCAAAATTGTCCATTAATGTCCAACGATCTGCAGGTTATGTGGATTGGCCATGCAAAATTGCCCCTTAGTGTCGAAAAATGTACAGGTTAGGTGGATTGGCCATGCTCAATTACCTCTTAGTGTCCAAAGATATGCAGGTTAGATTAATTGGCCATGCTAAATTGCCCCTGAGTGTCCATAGATGTGCAGCTTAAGTGGATCGGCTGTGGCAAATTGACCCTCAGTGCCCCTTAGGAGCTTGGCCATGGTAAATGCACGGGTTTACAGGGATGGAGGTTGGACGTGGGTATGTGATGCTCGTTCGGAGAGTTGGTGAAGAACCGATAAGCCAAATGGCCTGCGCTACACTGACAGAATTCGACAGCGATCCAGTGGATACAGACAAGAAATGGTCTACGTTCGAGAATGGATTGCAGACCAATGAGGTTGAAAGTGAGCATGAGATAAACATCCAAGCGGACAAATATTTAAGGAGATGCAGATTTGGACCAGTGCAGTGTGGCTGCAACTGTTGAGAGAGAAACATGACATGCAAAATTTGCTCTTGTGACCTGTTCTCCAATCTTGCTCGTTCAAAACTCAATAGTTTTCAACGTGATCCAGTGGAATGTGAGGGAATGTTACAAAAGGGAAGGAATGTGATACAGCAGAGAAGCTACACGGGGAAGCGTTGGTGGGACAAAGCAAACGAATAGCTCAGGGACACATAAATAAGCAAACTTTTTCTCTGAAGAAATGAGAAAGGTGAGGAAACACACCTCTGCCATCGAAAACGCAAACTCGAAACCAAAAAAAACACATATTGCGGTCATTGATTGCAAAGAAAATTACACAAAAGGGAATATAAAGATTGCCATCTGAAATTGCAGAGGGATGGCACAGTGGTTAGCTGCCTCACAGCGCCAGGGTCCCGGGTTCAAACCAAGTTAATATCCCAAGGTGTGTGAGTTATGGAACTATATGAGGTTATGAAGGTAGGGTCTGGGTGGGGTGCTCTGTGGGACAGTCGATGCAGACTTCATGGGCCGAATGGCCTCCTTCTGTAATGTAGGGATTCGATGGTTTCATGATTTTATGAACAGAATCTGGGCTGTACAAACAGCTTCATTTAAATTCATACACCGGTCAAATGGAAATCACAAGTGTCAGTGAAATAGTTGCCTCTGAGATGGTATCGGGGAGTATCCTTATTGAAGATGGCCCAATGGAGTGGACTCAATGGTTGTAAAGGATACAAGTGGAATGAAAGGGGATATCAAAGCAGAGGGTGTTATTCCGAAACGGTACTGGCTGTTAATACATCATGGGGGAAGGGGTGGAATTGTCATCGTAAATCAGTGAGAGTGCTCTGAGACCGCTTCACTGGAGAAATACCACTCTCAAGTGGTCTCAGAGTACAGAGAAGCCGCCATAGATAGAAACATGGAAACATTGACTGGAACTCTACCACCTTGCCTGTCCTGAATCGGAGCAGTGACGCACAATGAATAATAAAAAAATGGCTCTTCCTGGGACATTTACCTTCACTGACAGGCTCTACACTTACTTTCTCCAATGTATTTTGATAACAATTTATCATCGTTGCTTCACTGATTCCTGGTGTGAAACGTTGCAGACGAGGGTCCAACAACGCAAATCTCCACTGACCTCAGGCAGGAATTTCTGGTCTCACTGGAGCAAGCCTTAAAATCCCACCCATAGAAAACATGAGCAGTAGAAAGCCATCCTGCCCTGTGAGTCCGCTCCGCTATTCATTATGATCATGGACGATCATCCAACTCAGCAGCCTGATCCCGCCTCCTCGCATATCAGAGAATCTTTACAGTGCTGAAGGAGGCCATTCAGCCCATCGATTCTGCACTGACCACAATTCCACCCAGGCCCTATCCTCATAACCCCATGCACCTACCTTAGCCAGTCCCCCTGACACTCAGGGGTAATTTAGCATGGCCAATCCACCTAACCTGCACATCTTTGGACTGTAGGAGGAAACCGGAGCACCCGGAGGAAACCCACGCAAACACGGGGAAAATGTGCAAATTCCACATAGACAGTGAACCAAGTCGGGAATCGATCCCGGGTCCCTGGCGCTGTGAGGTAGCAGTGCTAATCACTGTGATACCGTGCCGCTCCCTTGTTCCAGTTTCATGTTTCTATAGCTCTTGTGGCTAAAGGGATCAAGGGATATGGGGGGATGGGGGAAGGGGGATCAGGATATTGAATTTGATGATCAGCCATGATCATAATGAATGGCAAAGCAGTCTCAAAGGGCCGAATGGCCTACTCCTTCTTCTGGTTTCTATGTTCCCCTTTGCCTCAAGTGCTATCTCCAATTCCTTCTTGAAAACATTCAATGTTTTGGCCTCAACTTAACAGCTGAAGTTAAAGTCTATTTATCAGTCACAAGTCGGCTTACATTAATACTGCAATTAAGTTACTGTGAGAATTCCCCAGTCGCCAAACTCCAGCGCCTTTTCAAGTACACTGAGGGGGAATTTAGCATGACCAATGCACCTAACCCGCACATCCTTTGGACTGTGGGAGGAAACTGGAGCCCAACTTCTTACTGTGGGAGTGAATTCCACAGGCTGACCCATCTCTGGTGAATAAATTCCTCCTCATCTCTGTCTTGAATGATTGACGCTGTTTCCCCAGAGTGATACCTCTGGTTCTGGACTCCCCCACCAATGAAACATCCCTCTTGCCTGTACCTTGTCTAGTCCTGTCAGAATTGTAAAGATTTCTATGAGATACCCAACCCTCCCCCCCCCCAACTCCCCCCTACCTCCCAATTCTTCTGAACACCAGCGAATACAACCCTAACTGACTCAGTCTCTCCTCATACATCAATCCTGCCATCCAAGGAATCAGTGAAGCAAAAGAGGATAAATGGGTGATCAAAATACACTGCAGAAAGTAAGAGCAGAACCTGTCAGTGAAGGTAAATTACCCAGTAAGTGCCAATTTCTTTTTATTCATTGGGTATCATTGGCTGGCCAGCATTTATTGCCCTTCCCTAGTTGCCCTTGGTCTGAGGGCAGTTGAGAGTCAACCACATTCTGTGGCTCTGGAGCCACATGTAGGGACAGTAGATTTCCTTCCCTAAAGGCCATTAGTAAACGAGATGGGTTTTTCCAACAATGGTTCCATGGTCATCAATAGATTCTTAATTCCAGATGCTTTTCATTGAATTCAAATTCCACAAACTGCCATGGCAGGATTCGAACCCACGCCCCCCAGAACATTAGCTGAGTTTCTGGATTAATAGTCGAGCAATAATACCACGAGGCCACCGCCTCTCCTAACAGGAAAATGGACGTTTACAGTGATTCGAGAAGGCAAAGGTTCGAGAGTTACTTCTCCCTAAAAGCAAAGGTGTTTTGGCATTGACATAATTTAAATATAATCATCGAATTAGAAGTATCTGAACAGATAATATGCTGCAAATTGACGTCGAGGAATGAAGAAACGTAATATTTCACAATATACAGAAACGTACACTTCCTGCAACATACACAAATGACCCCAATAATTAATGCATGATCTTAATATCTATTTAAGTAACACAGATTAACATGCACTGAAATTCAGCACAATTAATGTCATCAACACCCTTGTAAATAATGCAAATACTTGCATTTGTAGTCATAATTGTGGAGATGCCGGTGTTGGACTGGGGTGGGCACCGTAAGAAGTCTCACAACACCCACATTCCTACCATTATCTTGCAATTGTGTCTCTGTCTATATATGCTGTGTTTCTGAAACCTATCTCTCCACTCACCTGATGAAGGAGCAGTGCTCCGAAAGTTCGTGATTCCAGATAAATCTGTTGGAATTTAACCTGGTGTTGTGAGACTTCTTACTGCAGTCATAATTGTCACAGCGATACATAATCCCCAAAAAGAAATACTTTAAAATAGCATTTGTGTATGGAGGAGTCATAGAGTTATCGAGAAATACAGCAGGGAAACAGGCCTTCGGCCCAACCGATCCATGCCGACCATGGTGCCCTCCCAGCTAGTCCCATTTGCCTGCATTTGGTCCCTATCCCTCTAATCCTTTCCCATCCAGGTGCTTATCCAAATGCTTTTTAAATGTTGCTATTGAACCTGCCTCAACCATTTTCTCTGGCAGCTAATTACATAGACGCACCACTCTCTGCATGAAGAAGTTGCCTTTCAGGTCCCTTTTAAATCTTTCCCCTGTCACCTTAAACGTATACCCTCTAGTTTTCAACCCCCCTTCCCTGGGAAAAAGACTATGGCCGGAACACTACCACCCAGAATCAGATCAGGCGAGGGCTTGACAACGGAAATCTCCACTGACCTTGGGCGGGGTTGTGCCTGCTGCACAGTCTGTTTTAGCCCTGAAACGGTAGACAAAGAATTGCGAGTAGATTTCTTGTTAGTGCAACAATATTTATTTACACACACAATCAGTAATCACCCACCCAACTAACAATAAGTTATCTTACAGAAATACTAAAGCTCAAGTCCAATACTAGACCTTAACTTAACTTTGCGTGACTGGCAAGTAGCCAGGCAGATATTGGCCTTTATCTGTGCGCTGGTCTCTGTAGCCCTCTGCGTAGTCTGGTCCTTTGGTCTCGCCTGGCACTCTGGCTCTGGTCTTCCTTCCTTCTCGGGTGTGGTGGCTCTCCTCGTGCTGGTCGTCGCTGGCGATAGTCACCGTTGTTGTAACTTGTTCGTGAGGTCAGAGAGAGAGAGAGCTTCTTCTGTCATGCAGTACCTTTTATCCCTCTTGGTTTTGTCTCCTTTTGGGCGGTCTCCTGATTCTTGTCAATCAATCGATCAGGACTTGACCACCCTGATCGATAAGAGTCCAATCAGGTGCTGCCACACCGATCTCTGGGTGTACCCAACGGCCCTGCCTGTAGGAGCTGGAGGCACATACGTCACAGACCTCCCTCCCAAATAAGGGGTTAAGGCCCCCCTTTGTCTGGTAAACAAGTATGTTTGACCAGAGAGTGCTCGTGGTCTTTGGGATGGCCTATTTCCTGTGTATTCAGCCGTCTGAACTGCAGCCTGTTTATCTCTGTCTTTTAAGCTGCAGCCTCCTGTTTTAGTTCTTGCCCAATTGTCCCAGAGCTCTTTGGGGCGGCACGGTGGCACAGTGGTTAGCACTGCTGCTTCACAGCTCCAGGGTCCTGGGTTCGATTCCCGGCTTGGGTCACTGTCTGTGTGGAGTTTGCACATTCTCCTCATGTCTGCGTGGGTTTCCTCCGGGTGCTCCGGTTTCCTCCCACAGTCCAAAGATGTGCGGGTTAGGTTGATTGGCCATTCTAAAAATTGCCCCTTAGAGTCCTGAGATGTGTCGGTTAGAGGGATTAGCGGGTAAATATGTGGGGGTAGGGCCTGGGTGGGATTGTGGTCGGTGCAGACTTGATGGGCCGAATGGCCTCCTTCTGCACTGTAGGGTTTCTATGATTCTTTTATAAAATCGCCATTTTCGATGGCCCATTTGGCCACAGTGGGAATTTCCGGTCTCGCCCAAGCGAAGCTGTAAAATCACACCCATTGTGCGTTTTTCCGATCGATGCCCCTCATGATTTTATACTCCTCAATAAGGTCACTCCTCATTCTCCTGCATTCCAAGAAATAAAGCCCTAGTCTGGCCAACCGCACCCGATAACTCAGGCCCACTAGTGCTGGCAACATATGCGTAAATCTTCTTTGGACTCTTTCCAGTTTATCGATGTCTTTCCTCTGACAGATGGAATACAATGTGGAAAAGTGTGAGATTATGCACTTTGGAAGGAGGAATTGAGGCATAGACCATTTTCTAAGTGGGAAAATGCTCAGGAAATCAGAAACACAAAGGGACTTGGAAATCATTGTTCAAGATTATTTTAAGGTTAACGTGAGGTTCTGTCGGCAGTTAGGAAGGCGAATGCAATAAGAACATAAGAACTCGGAGCAGGAGGAGGCCATCTGGCCCCTCGAGCCTGCTTCGCCATTCAATAAGATCTTGCCTGATCTTTTTGTGGACTCTGCTCCACTTACCCGTCTGCTCACCATAACCCTTAATTCCTGTACTGTTCAAAGTTTTATCTATCCTTGCCTTAAAAACATTCAATGAGGTCGCCTCAACTGCTTCACTGGGCAGGGAATTCCAATGAGTCACAGCCCTTTGGGTGAAGAAGTTCCTCCTCAACTCAGTCCTAAATCTACTCCCCCTTATTTTGAGGCGATGTCCCCTAGTTTTGGTTACACCCGCCAGTGGAAACAACTTCCCTGCTTCTATCTTATCTATTCCCTTCATAATCTTATATGTTTCTATAAGTTCTCCCCTCATTCTTCTGAATTCCAATGAGTATAGCCCCAGTCTACTCAGCGTCTCCTCATTAGCTAATCCTCTCAACTCCAGAATCAACCTAGTGAATCTCCTCTGCACACCCTCCAGTGCTAGTATACTGGTCGCAAGTAAGGAGACCAAAACTGTACACATTACTCCAGGCGTGGCCTCAGCAGCACGTTATCCAGATGCAACTTCACCTCGTTGTTTTTAAACTCCATCCCTCTCACAATGAAGGACAAAATTCCATTTGCCTTCTTAATTACCTGCGGCACCTGCAAACCAACTCCTTGTGATTCTTGCACAGGGACACCCAGGTCCCTCTGCGCAGCAGCATGCTGCAATTCTTTACCACTTTGCTGTTATTCCTACCAAAAAGGATGACTTCACATTTACCAACATTGTACTCCATCCGTCAGTCCCTCGCCCACTCGCTTAGATTATCTATATCCCTTTGCAGACTTTCAGCATCCTCTGCACACTTTGCTCTGCCATTCATCTTAGTGTCCTCTGTGAACTTTGACAGACTACACTTGGTCCCCGAATCCAAATCATCGACGTCAATCGTAAACAACTGCGGTCGGGACACTGATCCACAAGGCACATCACTAGTCACTGATCGCTATCCGGAAAAACACCCATTTACCTCCAATCTTTGCTTTCTGTTAGTTAACCAATCCTCTATCCATGCTAATACATTACCAGTAACATCGTGCACCTTTATCTTATGCAGCAGTCTTTGGTCAAATTGTCAAATGCCTTCTGAAAATCCAGGTACACCACATCCAAAGGTTCCCCATTGTCCACTGCGCATGTAATGTTTTCAAAGATTTCCACCAAATTAGTCAAACATGACCTGCCCGTCATGAACCCATGCTTCATCTTACTAATGGGACAATTTATATCCAGGTGTCTTGCTATTTCTTCCTTGATGATAGACTCAAGCATTTGCCCTACTACAGAAGTTAAACTAACCGGTCTATAGTTACCCACTTTTTGTCCACCTCCTTTTTTAAACAGATTTAAGCCAGATTTGCTGTTTTCCAATCTGCGGGAACCACCTCTGAGTCAGCATTCATATCGAGAGGGCTAGAATACAAGAGCAGGCATGTACTTCAGAGGCTGTATAAGGCTTTGGTGGAACCCCATTTTGAGTACTGTGAGCAGTTTTGGGCCCTATATCTAATGAAGGATGTCCTGGCCTTGGGAAGGGTCCAGAAGAGGTTCACAAGAATGATCACTGGAATGAACAGCTTGTTGTATGATGAACGCTTCAGGACTCTGTGTCTGTACTCATTGGAATCTGGAAGGATGACCGGGGATCTTATTGAAACGTAGAGGACACTGCAAGGCCTGGATAGAGTGGATGTGGAGAAGATGTTTCCACTCGTAAGAAAATCTAGAACCAGCGGGCACAAACTCAGGCGAAAGGGACGATCCTTTCAAACAGATATGAGGAGGAATTTCTTCAGCCAGAGAGTGGTGAATCTGTGGAACTCTTTGCCGCAGAAGGCTGTGGAGGCCAGGTCATTTAGTGTCTTTAAGACAGAGATAGATAGGTTCTTGATTAATAAGGGGATCAGGGGTTATGGGGAAAAGGCAGGAGAATGGGGGATGAGAAAAATATCAGCCATGACTGAATGGTGGAGCAGACTTGATGGGCCGAGTGGCCTCATTCTGCTCCTATGTCTTATGGTCTTCTGGTTTTATGAACGAAAAATATACACAATACTTCAGTACGTGTATCCAGTACCCATCATTGGCCTGCAACCCCGAGAGAGGAGGATGAGGGGTTTTCAAGGTAGCGGGAGAGATGTCCGAGTTGCAACATTCTCTCACGCCCAAGTGTCCATCCTCGGTCTGTTGCTATGTTCCAGTGACACCCAACGCCAACTGGAGGAGCAGCACCTTTCGATTGTCCTTGTGAGTCTTCTGGACTCAACGTTGAGTTCAACAGTTTTAGAATGCAGACTTCCCCCTATCTTAATGCCCCATCCCACCCCTTTCTTATTTTGCTGTCAGTTGCTTTACGGCACACTGGCCTGCCCCCAGCACAACACCCCCCCCCTTCCCCCCCACCCCCACTTGACCACCTGTGCCTTGTTCTGCTGTGGCTCCAATTAACAGATTCTGCCACCTCACCGTTTGCCGCTTTTAACACTCTTCATTCCTTCGTGGCACCATTAATACTTCCCATGTATCTGACATCCAGGACAAAGCTTAGATCTCTCCTTTCATCAAATCCATACGGTGCAGAAGGAGGTCATTCAGCGCATTAAGTCGACACTGGCAACAATTCCACCCATTCCATCTCCCCGTAACTGCAAGTATTTAACCTACTCGTCCCCCTGACACTAAGGGACAATTTAGCATGGCCAATCCACCTAACCCACACTCTTTGGATAACAAAGGGGCAACTTAGCATGGCCAATTCACCTCACCAGCACATCTTCGTGCACGAAGGGACGAATTAACATGGTCAATCCACCTAACCTGCATATCATTGGACGCCACGGGGCAATTTGGCATGGCCAATCCACCTAACCTGAAAATGATTGAACATTAAGGGGCAATTTCGCACGACCAATCCACCTAACCTACACATTTCTGGGCATTAAGGGACAATTTAGCATGGTCAATCCACCTAACCTACACGTCTTTAGACACTGAGGGTCAATTTAGCATGGCCAATCCACCTAACCCGCACATCTTTAGAATCTGGGACCAAATCTGGAGCACCTGGAGGAAACCCACAGAGACACGGAGAGAAGATGCACCGAGGCTGGAATCGATATAATAATACTGATGGAAACATAATAACGTAGAAAATAGAAGCAGGAGTAGGCCATTCGGCCCTTCGAGCCTGCTCCACCGTTCATTTTGATCATGGATGATCATCAAATTCAATATCCTGATTTCCCCCCCCCCCCCTTCCCCCCAATATCTCTCGATCCTTTTAGACCCAAGAGCGGTATCTAATTTATTGTTGAAATCTCACAACGTTTTGACCTCAGCTGCCTTCTGCAGTAGAGAATCCCACCACTCTCTGGGTAAATAAAGTTCTCCTCACGTCAGTTCTAAAAGGTTATCCTCAAACTATGTCCCTCTAGTTCTGGACTCCCCCACCATCGTAACATTCTTTCTGTATCCACACTGTCTAACCCTGTTAGAATTTTATAAGTTTCTGTGAGAACCCCTCTCACTTTTCTAAACTCCAGTGAACATAACTGACTTAGTCTCTCCTCATATGTCACACCTGCTATCCCAGGAATCAGCCTGGTAAACCTTTGCTGCACTCCCTCGACAGCAAGTATATCCTTCCTCAGATAAGGACACCAAAACTGCACACAACACTCCAGGTGTGGCCTGGACAAAGTAGATAAGGAGCAGCTGTTCCCCTTAGTTGAAGGGTCAGTCACGAGGGGGCATAGGTTCAAGGTGAGGGGCAGGAGGTTTAGGGGGGATGTGAGGAAAAACGTCCTGACCCAGAGGGTGGTGACAGTCTGGAATGTGCTGCCTGGGAGGGTGATGGAGGCGGGTTGCCTCACATCCTTTAAAAGGTAGCCAAAGACGTGCAAGATAGGTGGATGCCCTGTACAATTGCAGCAAAACGTCCCTATTCCACTACTCAAATACTCTCGCTATGGAGGTTGTGTTTGTGAAGTTGGTATGCCAAATCTCACTGTATTGTACAGTTCGGAAACCATTGTAAACTAATCATTAAAATAAAAACACATGGGCTGGATAGGTTAAATCAGCTATACAACAAAAGACATCAGTAAGGCCACACTTGGAATACTGTACAGTTCTGATCAGCCTATTGTCGAAAGGATTTTATTAAAACTGGAAAGAGTGCAGAAACGATTTACTAGAATGCTTCCAGGACTTGACTGTTTGAGTTATAAGGAGAAGCTGGGTAGACTGGGACTTTTTTCCCTGGAGTGTACGAGACATAGGGGTTAGCTTTTTAAAGTCTAAAAAATAATGAGGGGCATAGATCAGCTGGATAGTCAACATATTTTCCTAAAGGCAGGGGAGTCTAAAACTAAAGGGCATAGGTTGAAGGTGAGAGGGGAGAGATACGAAAGGGGCAAGAGGGGCACTTTTTTAACACAGAGGGTGGTGAGTGTCTGGAACAAGCTGCCAGATGTAGTAGTCGAGGCGGGTACAATTTTATCTTTTAAAAAGCATTTAGACAGTTGCATGGGTAAGATGGGTAAAGAGGGATATGGGCCAAACGGGGGCAATTGGGACCAGCTTAGTGGTTCGAAAGAGTGGCAGCATGGACAAGTTTGGCCAAAGGGCCTGTTTCCATGCTGTAAACCTCTATGGCTCTAAAGAAAACGCTGCAGATTCTCAGCGCGAGAGGCTGCATCTCTGGAGAAAGGCCCTTCGAACCTGATCCGCCATTCATTTTGATCATGGCTGATCATCAAATTCATTATCCTGATCCCCCCCGACCCTCCCCCATATCCCATGATCCCTTCAGCCCCAAGAGCGATATCTAATTTCTACTTGAAATCAGACAATGTTTTAGCCTCAACTACTTTCCATGGTGGTGAATTCCACACATTCGCCACTCTTTGGGTGAAGAAATTTCTCTTCACCTCAGGTCTAAAAGGTTTACTCCTTATCCTCAAACTATGACCCCGAGAATCACAGAATCTCTACAATTCAGAAGAAGGCCATTCAGCCCACCGAGTCTGTACCGACTACAATCCCACCCACGCCCTATTCCCGCAACCCCACACATTTACCCCACTAATCCCCCGACACTACAGTCAGTTTAGCATGGCCCATCAACCTAACACGCACATATTTGGAGTGTGGGAGGAAACCGGACCACCCGGATGAAACCCACGCGGACACAGAGAGAAAGTGAAAACTCCGAACAGATAGTGACCCGAGGTTGGAATTGAACCCGTGTCCCTGGCACTGTGAGGGAACAGTGCTAACCACGGTGCCCTCGTTCTCCTTCATCTGAATGAGGTTAGATATGTAATAGGTTTCATATTTTGACAAGAAAAAGAAGGAATGTGGATGGGAAGAAGAAAAAAAAATGAAATGTCCACGATCAAGAAAAAGTGAGAGATGAGGTGGTGAAATGCCTGAAGGAATCAGAGTGCAAGATAAAAGGCTGTGGTGAAGAATTATTGGAACCAGTGGTATAGTTGACCTGAAAATGAGAAAAAGCAAATCATAGAATCTTACACTGCACAAGGAGGCCATTCGGCCCATCAAGCCTGCACCGACCACAGCCCCTTTCCCATTTAACCGAAGCTAGTCACCATGACGCAAAGGGGGAATTTAGCATGGCCAACCCATCTAACCCACGCATCTTTGGACTGTGGAACGGAGCCGGAGCACCCAGAGAAAACCCACGCAGACATGGGGGAGAATGTGCAAACTCCACACAGACAGTGACCCAAGCCAGGAATCGAAACCAGGTTCTTGACGCTGTAAGGTAGCACTGCCACCCACTGTGCCACCGTGCCGCCCCATTCCCATCATTTCCAGCAACTGTTCAGCAAAAGAAGTGATGACGTTGATCATGAAGCGAAATTGATCGACTGATTTTTGAGCCTGGGAGTTTGCAATGGGCCACAGCTCTGTCACATTTATGTTACAATTCCCTGGTGTTAAGGACTAGATCAGACATTCCAAGGTGCATTGTGAAGTTAGCCTAGCCCCTAACTTTTCATTTGATTTTGGCATTATGGTGAGCATTTTGCACCAGGTATGAGTCGAATTACCCATTCGGAAGCTTTTATTGGAACAGGCTTCATTTAAGAACACAGTTTGAATATAACAAAAAGAATTAACATGACTTTTCCGAATTACAATACTTAAACATGACAAAGTATAATTCTTAACAGCTAGCTATCTCTATAGTTCCAATTTAAGCAATATCCCCACAGACATAGAACATAGAACATAGAACAGTACAGCACAGAACAGGCCCTTCAGCCCACGATGTTGTGCCGAGCTTTATCTGAAACCTAGATCAAGCTATCCCACTCCCTATCATCCTGGTGTGCTCCATGTGCCTATCCAATAACCGCTTAAATGTTCCTAAAGTGTCTGACTCCACTATCACTGCAGGCAGTCCATTCCACACCCCAACCACTCTCTGCGTAAAGAACCTACCTCTGATATCCTTCCTATATCTCCCACCACGAACCCTATAGTTATGCCCCCTTGTAATAGCTCCATCCACCCGAGGAAATAGTCTTTGAACGTTCACTCTATCTATCCCCTTCATCATTTTATAAACCTCTATTAAGTTTCCCCTCAGCCTCCTCCACTCCAGAGAGAACAGCCCTAGCTTCCTCAACCTTTCCTCATAAGACCTACCCTCCAAACCAGGCAGCATCCTGGTAAATCTCCTCTGCACTCTTTCCAGCGCTTCCACATCCTTCTTATAGTGAGGTGACCAGAACTGCACACAATATTCCAAATGTGGTCTCACCAAGGTCCTGTACAGTTGCAGCATAACCCCACAGCTCTTAAATTCCAACCCTCTGTTAATAAAAGCTAACATACTATAGGCCTTCTTCACAGCTCTATCCACTTGAGTGGCAACCTTTAGAGATCTGTGGATATGGACCCCAAGATCTCTCTGTTCCTCCACAGTCTTCAGAACCCTACCTTTGACTCTGTAAATTAGTCCTACCAAAATGAATCACCTCACATTTATCAGGGTTAAACTCCATTTGCCATTTTTCAGCCCAGCTTTGCATACTATCTATGTCTCTTTGCAGCCTACAACAGCCCTCCACCTCATCCACTACTCCACCAACCTTGGTGTCATCAGCAAATTTACTGATCCACCCTTCAACCCCCTCCTCTAAGTCATTAATAAAAATCACAAAGAGCAGAGGACCAAGCACTGATCCCTGTGGCACTCCGCTCGCAATCTGCCTCCAATCCGAAAATTTTCCATCCACCACCACCCTCTGTCTTCGATCAGACAGCCAGTTACCTATCCAATCGGCCAACTTTCCCTCTATCCCACACCTCCTCACTTTCATCATAAGCCGACCATGGGGGACCTTATCAAACGCCTTACTAAAATCCATGTACATGACATCAACTGCCCGACCTTCATCAACACACTTAGTTACCTCCTCAAAAAATTCAATCAAATTTGTGAGGCACGACTTGCCCTTCACGAATCCGTGCTGACTATCCCAGATTAATCCGCATCTTTCTAAATGATCGTAAATCCCATCCCTAAGGACCTTTTCCGTCAATTTACCAACCACCGAAGGAAGACTAACCTGTCTATAATTACCAGGGTCATTTCTATTCCCTTTCTTCAACAGAGGAACAACATTCGCCATTCTCCAGTCCTCTGGCACCATCCCCGTGGACAGCGAGGACCCAAAGATCAAAGCCAAAGGTTCTGCAATCTCATCCCTTGCCTCCCAAATAATCCTAGGATATATTTCATCAGGCCCAGGGGACTTATCAACCTTCAGTTTATTCAAAACTGCCAGGATATCCTCCCTCCGAATATCTATTTCCTCCAGCCTATTAGCCTGTAACACCTTCTCTTCCTCAAAAACATGGCCCCTCTCCTTGGTGAACACTGAAGAAAAGTATTCATTCATCACCTCGCCCATCTCTACTGACTCCACACACAAGTTCCCACGACTGTCCTTGACCGGCCCTAACCTCACCCTGGTCATTCTTTTATTCCTCACATAAGAGTAAAAAGCCTTGGGGTTTTCCTTGATCCGACCCACCAAGGACTTCTCATGTCCCCTCCTCGCTCTCCTAAGCCCCTTTTTCAGCTCGTTCCTTGCTAACTTGTAACCCTCAATCGAGCCATCTGAACCTTGTTTCCTCATCCCTACATAAGCTTCCCTCTTCCTTTTCACAAGACATTCCATCTCTTTCGTGAAACATGGTTCCCTCACTCGGCCATTTCCTTCCTGCCTGACAGGGACATACCTATCAAGGACACCCAGTATTTGTTCCTTGAAAAAGTTCCACTTTTCATTAGTGCCTTTCCCTGACAGTTTCTGTTCCCAGCTTATGCCCCCTAATTCTTGCCTAATCGCATCATTATTACCTCTCCCTTGCTTTGAAATCTCTCCGGATTATCGTACTGTGAATTTCACTCATTCCCTAGCTTTGTTGAAACAGTTTCCTCGAACGTCATTCTAATATTTGTTATCCTGCAGGCCGTTTTTGTTTGTGTTACGTAAGCAGGATGTGCTTTACCCTTCCCTGAGGCAATAGTGTGCTGTATGGGAATAAGCTCCACACATCTGAAGCAATTCCCTGCCAACCATTAAAATGTTTTTGATGAATTTGGCAAATTGATCATTTAATTCAGTTACAGAGATATACAGTCAAAAATAAAGTTATAAAAAGCAAGCTTTATAAGATAAACCGGACAGAATACTTCACAGGTGTAAGAACATTCAAACACATCTGAAATGGGAACAGGAATAGGCCGTGAAGCCTCCGGAAGCTGCGCTGATACTCAATATGATAATGACTGGTCTTCTATCTGAAGTCAACCTTCCAGATACACCCCCTTATCCTTTTATCCTCTTGGTATCCAAACATCTATCATATTGTCTCCTAAATATACCCAATGCCTGAGCGTCTACAATCTGGGATAGGAAACGCCAAAGAGTCACAGTCATTTCAACAATAAATTTTCCTTGATCTTTGTCACTAATGACTGATCTTTAATATAAGAATGAGTCCTGTGGTTCTACATTCCCCATGCAGCACATATCCATAAGTGAGTGGCTATATCTCCCAAATAGGATGAAATAGAGTTAGTTCTGGAGATCGGAAGGCAGAACTGCAGAAAAACATTGGAATGAAAAGCAAAGGTTCCTCTCGATTTCATCCCTATCTTGTTGTACTTGAAGCCATGGATGGAGCCTGGAACATTCAGGCAGCTCATTTCAAACAGGGAATGGAGAAGCTGGATTCATCAGAAAGCAATGTGTTAGACTACAGGCTGGGTTCAAGTGGAAAGGTTTGTTTTCGCACTGACCTAAAACATCAACAATTTTATTTTTTAGGGGAGACATGGGTAGAGAGGGGAAAGAAACAGATTGAAAGGAAACGGACATAGTGAAGACAGGATTACGGAGAGTGGAGAAGAAAGACAATGGGATGAAGAGAAATTCTTAATGAGAGAAGAGAGAATGAATGAGCGGGATGAGGTAGAGAAAATCAAGAGGGAAAGAGGAGGGAGCAGGGGATGCAGAAGCCAAAAGATGGAGAATGCAGAAGCAAGAAGGGAAAATGAGAATTGAATGAAAAGCAAGGGTCAGAGAATAAGAAAGTGAGATGACTCGAGAGTAAGCAGAGGGGGAGAAATGCTGGAAGACTGAAAGGGAATGAACTAGGAGTGGCACAATCAGAAAGAGAGATGGAGCAGAGACAGAGATGAGGGGCTTCACCTTAACTTGAGGAAAATGTTTCCTTTAGGATTCATTCAGCTGAAGAATTAGTTTCTTTTTCTCTATCGAATTTCATCCTATATTCAGCTTATTATTACCAAAGATTGTCTCTTCATCTGCGAATGTTTAGAGGCAACAGTACTCTTCTACACAATCGGTCCTCGTAATGACACCCTTCAATCATTAGTATCATCCGGTAGAATCTGTCCTCTGCACCCCATCCTGAGAAAATACCTCATTCTTGAGGTGTGAAGTCTAGATCTGACTGCATCAGCTCCAGTGGGATCTTCCCTTACCTGTATTAGCATAACTGGATACAATTCATCCTTCTCCATGGATTTATCACCTCCATGTTTCACTGCTATCCCCTCTTTAATAGACGTCCTGAAATTTTCTTGACATGACGTTCAGCCCATTTGGTCAGTTGACTTGTAAAAACTGAGGCAGAGTAACAATTCAATATTTCTCCTACAATTCTGTCATCTGAGTTTATTACTTGTGCATCCTTCGGTGACTTTTTCTCGATTCTGATTTGCCTTCTCTTATTCTGTGCCCATTGTAAATTTTACTCATTAATTTGGCGTTCCTTCATAAATTGATGGAGACGGGAGAGGTGTTGGAGGATTGCGGATGTGGTTCCTATTTTCAAGAAGGGGAATAGGGATAGCCCAGGTAATTACCGACCGGTGAGTCTAACCTCAGTGGTTGGTAACTGATGGAGAAGATCCTGAGGGACAGGATATCTGAGCATTTAGAGAGGTTTAGTATGCTCAAGAATACTCAGCATGGCTTTGTCAAGGGCAGATTGTGCCTTACGAGCCTGGTGGAGTTCTTCGAAAATGTGACTAAACACATGGACGAAGGGAAGGCGGTAGATGTGGTTTATATGGATTTTAGCAAGGCGTTCGATAAGGTCCCCCCATGCAAGGCTTCTAGAAAAAGTGAGAGGGCATGGGATCCAAGGGGCTGCTGCCCGGTGGATCCAGAACTGGCTTGCCCAAAGGAGGCAGAGAGTGGGTATAGATGGGTCTTTTTCTAAATGGAGGTCGGTCACCAGTGGTGTGCCCCAGGGATCTGTTCTGGGACCCTTGCTGTTTGTCATTTTCATAAATGACCTGGATGGGGAAGTGGAGGGATGGGTTGGTAAGTTTGCCGATGACACGAAGGTTGGTGGGGTTGTGGATAGTCTGGAGGGATGTCAGAAGTTACAGAGGGACAGAGATAGGATGCAAGACTGGGCAGAGAAGTGGCAGATGGACTTCAACCCAGATAAATACGTCGTGGTCCATTTTGGTAGGTCAAATGGGATGAAGGAGTACAATATAAAGGGAAAGACTCTTAGTACGGTAGAGGATCAGAAGGACCTTGGGGTTCCGGGTCCATAGGACTCTAAAATCGGCCCCGCAGATGGAGGAGGTGGTTAAGAAGGCATATGGTGTGCTGGCCTTTATCAATCGAGGGATTGAGTTTTGGAGTCCGGGGGTAATGATGCAGCTATATAAGACCCTCGTCAGACCCCACTTGGAGTACTGTGCTCAGTTCTGGTCGCCTCACTATAGGAAGGATGTGGAAAAGATTGAAAGGGTGCAGAGGAGATTTACAAGGATGTTGCCTGGATTGAGTGGCATGCCTTATGAGGATAGGCTGAGCGAGCTCGGTCTTTTCTCCTTGGAGAGACGAAGGATGAGAGGAGACCTAATAGAGGTGTATAAGATGTTGAGAGGCATAGATCGGGTGGACTCTCGGAGGCTTTTTCTCAGGGTGGAAATGTCTGCTACGAGAGGACACAGGTTTAAGGTGCTGGGGGGTAGGTAGAGGGGAGATGTTAGGGGTAAGTTTTTCACACAGAGGATGGTGGGCGAGTGGAATCGGCTGACGTCAGTGGTGGTGGAGGCGAACTCAATAGGGTCTTTTAAGAGACTCCTGGATGAGTACATGGAGCTTAATAGGATGGAGGGTTATAGGTAGGTCTAGAAGGTAGGGACGTGTTCGGCACAACTTGTGGGCTGAAGGGCCTGTTTGTGCTGTAGTTTTTCTATGTTTCTATAACTTAATTATGTAGTTTCTCTTTGACACAGGAAAGGTGGAAAATGGTTGGCACTGCTGTCTCACAGCGCCAGGGACCCGGTTTGATTCCCGGCTTGTGCAGAGTTTGCACATTCTCCCCATGTCTGCGTGGGTTCCCTCCGGGTGCTCCGCTTTCCTCCCACAGTCCAAAGGTGTGCGGGTTAGATGGATTGGCCCTGCTAAATTGCCCTTTCGTGTCGGGGGGACTAGCTACGGTAAATATGTGGGGTTGTGGGGATGGGGGCTGGGTGGGAGTGTGGTCTGTGCCGACTCGAGGGGCCGAATAGCCTCCTTCTGCACTATCGAATTGTCTGATTTCTATGCTGCCGGACATCCTGATGTTTCCTTTCATCATCCTCTCATTTGCTGTTAATGTTTTTTCAGCACAAACCTTTTATTTAATTTCAATTTCCCCCTCATCCCTTTATTCGTCCAAGGCATTTCATTATTGGATAATGGGTTCCTGTTTGAGCAGAATATATTTCTCCTGATGTTGTTGAATCATTGCTATTCTCTTTGTTCATCAGCATTCTGTTCAGGTTTATCTTCATAAGTTACATTGTCAACTCCTCAGAATGTTCTATTTGTAATCTATTATTTTTCTTCTTTACATTTTTCTCAGTTATTACCTTGATCCTTATTATATTCTGTTTGATAACTGGTTGTCACTGAACTGACTTCTCATTTCTGCTGGGGTTTATTTTCAATGACTGGACCCATCACCACTGTCTTCCTGGACTTCCTATCTACTGAAAATACTCCATTCCCTTTTCCCTTTCCCAACATTTTCTTCCTAGCTACTTTGCTGTTTAATGTTCACACTATTCACCTAAAATTTTTATTCACTTAACTCTCATGCAATGTAAATTCTATCTATAAATATGCCTCTAAATTCTATTCATTACATTGCTTTGCTGAGATATTTTCCTGGATTTGCTTCTATTATGAGATGCTGTGTAGAATGTATTTTTCATGTTATTTAACAAGGCTGTGATTCACCCTCCCTTGAGGGCTTTGTGCGCTCTGTGAGAAACGCACTCAGCCCAGCAGCAGCAATGGCTTGCAAATTATTCAAATATCTCACATCTATTTGCCAGCTGACCAAACAGCTTCAGTTACAGAGGCAGGTGATCAAATATAAGGAAAACAGGACCCGGACACGTAGTGTGCAGACACTTGGCAAAGAAATGTATAAAACAACATTAGAAATCAGAGCAACAGTCAACCACTCAACCCATCAGTGCTGTTCTCCTGATGAATGAAGTGCGGCTGATCCATTGCCTTAACTCCGTGAGTCTACCTTCCCACTCTTCAAATCCCTTATTGTCCAAAATTCTTATGGATTTCAGTTTTGAACATAAACAACAGCTGATCATCCACTGCTCTGTGGGATAGAGAATTCCAAAAATCCAAAAACATTTGAGTGAAGACAGACCTAATTTCAGTCTGAAGTGGCTGATCCTCGTTGTGCGACTGTGTCTCCTAGTTCGAGACACCCCGGCTGGTTCATAAACTGAACAAGTGGATAAGTCACCCAAAAGATGAGAGGAAATATGTAGGTAAAACATGCGAGCAGACAGACAGGACAGGGTTTATGGCTCAAATAAATACTCTTTATACAAGCACGCACAGTCTTTAGGCACATACTGAATTGCAAGTGCAAATGCAACTTGGAGGATACAATATGTTCACCTCAATGGTGCATGGCTCCATGACCGTCAGAACTGGGAACTAAACATACAAGGAACTAGGTCTACAGGAAAGATAGGGAAAATGGAGAGGCTGAAGCTTAACCCTAATTATTATAGATAAAATCACAAAAGGGCAGCACATTGGCACATTGGTTAGTGCTGCTGCCTCAGCGCCAAGGATAAGGGTTCATTTTCCGGCTTGAGTCACTATCTGTGTAGCACTTGCACGTTCTCCCCATGTCTGTGTGGGTTTCCACTTGGTTCCTCCCACAGTGCTAAAGACATGCTGGTTAGGTGCATTGGCCATGCTAAATTCTCCCTCAGTCTACCCGAAGAGGCGTCGGAGTGTGAGGAAAAGGGGATTTTCACAGTAACTTCATTACAGTGTTAACGTAAGACTATGTGTGAAACTAATAAATAAACATAAACTTCCATAATAAGGTAGGATATAAGGTGAGATCAGCCAGGACTGAAATAGATGAAATAAAGAAGTGATTAATATTTTAAATTTTGGCTGGAGTTGTCACCGGATAGCAGCCTGGAAATAGTTTATATACATTGTGAGATCTGACAAGCCTGCAGTGAAGTAGGTGTCGTTTCACTGGGGGATTTTAACTTCTGTAGATTGGAATAAGCAGAGCAGCACATGTCAAAAATGTAGGGAGTTTCTTTGGCATACCTGGGATAGCTTTCTGTTAGAGGAACAAGTTGGCAGATTATAGTAGAATTAACAATAAGAAATGAACCAGGGTGAGTTAACAGCCGAAAGGGAATTTTAAAATTACTTCATGGGATCCAGGCATTGCGAGTGAGACCAACATTTTGTGACCAGCCCTAATTCATCTTGAGAATGTGGTGAACGGCTGCAGGCCTTCAGGTGCAGGAAGAGCCACAGTGCTGCGAGGAATGGAGTTCCATGATTCTAACCCAGCGACAGTGAAGGAACAGAGGTTTTGGGAGGGAGGGGACGTGGTGAGAGCAAAGGTGTGTTAAATGGGACAGGAGCACTTTGCAGCCTTGTCAGCCACAGATAAAGGAGATTATCAGTTGACAAAAGAAACAGAAGATAAATTAGCAGTGTTTTTTATGAAACATTCCATATCTCTCCTCACAGGAGAAACAGTGATTTGTGTTCACTTCCTTAAGTTATGTATCCAACAGTCACTGCTCACTACTTTGGGCAAACTGAGTGATTGGTTTATGGAACATCCGTTCAGTTTGCAAGTCTGACTCCGAGTTTCTGATCACCAGTCATTTTAATTCTCCATCTTTTTCTCACACTGACCTTTCTGTCCTCAACCTCCTGCAGTTTTCTAATGAGCCTCAATATAAGCTCATCTTTCCTTTGAGAACTTTACAGCCTTCCAGACTCAACACTCTGTTTAGCAGTTTGAGAGTGCAATCTGTGTCCCAAGCTTAAGCATTTCTTTGAGTTTTAGACACATTTTTAGTTTCAATACGAGAGCATTTACCTTAGCCTTATATCATCAACTCCTTTGTCATTTACTGTCTCCTGCACTCGATGATGCTTTGAAACCAGCAGAGAAATATTCATGCTGAATTCAGTCATAAGTAACGAGAGAGAGTTAATTAATATTCTGACAGCAGCGAAGCATTCAGCAATGAGTGACCACAATATGTTTGAGGCAGAGAAAGGTCACACAAATGCTGTAATTTTTACCTTATGTAAGGTTGATATGGACAGAATGAGCGGTAAGTTGAACATGTTAAATTGGAACAGGTGCTAACAGGCAAACACAAACAATCAGAGACTGAGAAAGAAACATATGGAACAATATGTTTCTCATACAATCCCAAAGAAAGGAAATTTCACCTTCTCAATTCATGCTGATTTTCAGAACGAAATTTTATATTTTAAAGCAATGGTTAAGAAAGAGTGTAGATTTATGTCCCAGTAATTATTAATTGTGTCTTTAATGTGATGCAGTCTCCGCTGTGCTGAAACGCTTGTCCCTCTCAATGATATTTGTCACAGGGAAGATGCTGCTGTCCAAATAAGCATGGCGACGGACTGCAGGGTGAACTGGAGATTAGACACATTGCAGCTAATATGTACAAACTGTTACTGCAAAATCATTGATCGTCTCTGCTTCCACCATCCTCAAAGGGAATGAGTTTGAACCATTACTCGCAGCGAAATACTGCTGCTGTGGACGTGCGATGGTGGTGTAGTGGTGAGGATGGCTGCTTTCCAAGCATTTGACTCGGGTTCGATTCCTGGCCATCGCCCTCGTTTAATTTATTTACAACCTTATTCACAGCCTCATCTGGCCAGTGACCCGGTTTCAATTCCATCCTTGATTCACTGTCTGTGTGAAGTTTGCACATTCTCTTCGTGTCTGCGTGAGTTTCTTCAAAGATGTGCAGGTTTGGTGGACTGATCACGCTAGCTTGATGTCCGAGGATGTTTGGTTTGGGGGAAATATCGGGGTAATTACGTGGGGATAGTGCGGGATGCCCTGTCGGAGAGTTGGTGCAATCTCAATGGGCCGAATGCTTCCTTCTGAAGTGCGATGATGCTCTGACTTCTATGCATCTTAGAACTTCAGTGTTCCAAATCCTTCTGCTCGCAGTTACTGTAACAATTGCCCCCTGTGTAATATAGTTCAATATTTTATACAGTTTTACAGACCTCTCAGAGCACCACTCAATCCAAATTGCTTCAATGGGAGGAACTCCGGATTCCCCAACCCAACCTTGCATCTAAGATCTCTCATTGCCTGGGTCCAATCCAGTAAATCTCATTGACAACCACCCAAGGATCCTGATACACTTCTGAAAATATGGTATCTCGGCCTGGATGCAATCCTAAAGCAGCTGCAGTTAACCAGAGCTTTATAAAAATGGAGCATAGCTTCCCTGATTTTATACTCAGTGCCTCCACTTACGAAGCCAAGGATCCAAACCACTTTCCTAATGACTCATTCAAAATTTCCTTTCACCTTCAAGGATCTCTCTGAACCTCAGCTCCCTCTGCACACTGTTTAGAACTGGACCATTCAGTTCCTATTGCATCTCCCCATCTCTTCTGTCAAATGCAGCACTGTCCCTGAGTGTGGGATTAATAATGTGCCTCTGCGACAATGTCAGTGAGAGCTGAGACTGCAGCTTCTGTTTCTCCAAAATAATTTTTCTGGACAAAGCAGGAATGTACAAGGATTTCAGTCACTGAGACATTCACAAGCATTATATTGCTTGTGAGTAATAATGCCTCGATTTTCATGAAACTTTAATATTGTTCTCTGCTCTCCTCATTGGAAGCAGCTGGAGGCAGCCCTGAATCCCCTTGTTTACCTTCAGAGATTCTGGGGGAGAAATGCGGCTTGAACACAGGGTAAATCCCCAATTCCTGTTTTGTATTCTACACTTGCTTCGTGTTTTCCCAGCCTCCTAGCTTTGACAAATGCTTCCTTTTTCTCTTTGACTAGGCTCACAATATCTCTCGTTACCCAAGGTTACCAAAACTTGTCATACTTATCCTTCATCCTTCCAGGAATGTGCCGGTCCTGAATTCCTATCAAGTTACACTTGAAAGCCTTCCACATGCTAGACGTTGATTTGCCCTCAAACATCTGCCCCCAATCTACATTATTCAGTTCCTGCCTAATATTGTTGCAATTAGCCTTCCCCCAATTTAGCACCTTAACTTGAGGACTACACTTATCTTTATCGATCAGTACCTTAAAACTTACTGAATTGTGGTCACTGTTCCCGAACTGCTCCCCTGCTGAAACATCGACCACCTGGGCGGGCTCATTCCCCAATACCAGGTCCAGTATGGCCCCTTCCCTAGTTGGACTATCTACTGTTTCAGGAAGCCCTCCTGGATGCTCCTTACAAACTCTGCCCCTTCCACGCCCCTAGTGCTAAGTGAGTCCCAGTCAATATCGGGGAAATTAAAATCTCTCACCACAACAACCCTGTTACTTTTACACGTTGCCAAAATCTGCCTACATACCTGTTCCTCAATCTCCCGCTGGCGGTTGGGTGGCCTATAGTAAACCCTCAAAATTATGACTACACCTTTCCTATTCCTGAGCTCTACCCATATTGCCTCGCTGTATGAGCCCTCCGAGGTGTCCTCCCAGAGTACAGCTGTGATATTCTATTTAACCAGTAGTGCAACTCCCCCACCCGTTTTACATCCCCCTCTATCCCGCCTGAAACATCTGTAACCTGGAATGTTAAGCTGTCAATCCTGTCCTTCCCTTAATCTGCATTGGCAACAACATCGTAGTTCCTAGTACTGATCCAAGCTCGAAGCTCATCTGCCTTACCTGTTACATTTCTCGCATTGAAACAAATGCACTTCAGTCCACCACATCCTCTCTGATTTGCAATCCCACCCTGCCTGCTGTTTCTCTGAGTCTTACTGGCCCTACTCTCTGGTTCCCCTTCAGCAAATTCACCTTTGCTTTGGTTCCCACTCCTTTGCCAAACTAGTTTAAATCCTCCCGTGTGACACTAGCAAGCCCGGCCAGAATATTTGTGCCCTTCCAGTTTAGATGCAACCCGTCCTTCTTGTACAGGTCCCATCTGCCCCTGAAGAGACCCCAATGGTCCAGATATCTGAAACCCTCCCTCCTGCACCAGCTGTTTAGCCACGTGTGGAGCTGCACTATCTTCCTCTTCCTTGCCTCACTAGCACGTGGCACAGGGAGTAATCCTGAGATTACAACCCGAGAGGTCCTGCTTTTTAACTTTCTACCAGCTCCCTAAACTGCTGCTGCAGGACCTCATCACTCTTCCTGCCTATGTTGTTAGTACCAATATGTACCACGACCTCTGGTTGTTCACCCTCTCCCTTCAGAATGTTTTCTGTCCGTTCAGAGACATCTTGGACCCTGGCACCAGGGAGGCAACATACCATCCTGGAGTCTATTTCATGTCCACATCTGCACCCCTAACTATAGAGTCCCCTATAACTATTGCTCTAGTCCTCTTTGTCCCTCCCTGCTTACAACAGAGCCAGCCGGAGTACAACTGCTTTGGTTGTTGCTGCTGGTATCCCCTGATAGCCCATCTCCCCCAACAGTATCCAAAACGTTATACTTATTAGAGAGGGGGATGACCACAGGGGATTCCTGCACTGACTGCCTGCCCTTTCTGGCAGTCACCCATCTATCAGCCAGCAATTTCGGTGTGACCACGTCTCTAAAGCTCCTATCTATGACACTTTCTGCCTCCTTCATGCTCCTAAGTGCATCCAACTGCTGCTTCAACATACCCAAGCATTCTGTAAGGAGCTGCAATTGGGTGCACGCCCTGCAGACATAGTCGTCCGAGATGCTGGAATTCATTCATTAGTTCAGAGACTTTTCTTCTATTTCAGCATTTTTTGTTCAATATAAAGAAATTGAAGCCGAATTTTCTGGCCGAAAGCATAATGTTAAAAAGTGAAGTCCATTCTATTCAGCGGCAAATGTTGCAGTCAAACTGCATTTGTCAAGATGCTTTGAAATGCAAGAGGATGTGGTTAAGGTTATAAAGACGTGACCAATATGATGACCAGGAATTGGACCTGGATCAATTGCTTGGAAAGCAGCAATGCTAACCACTATACCATCATTGCTCACTCAGTCGAATCAATAATTATTTCCGTTAGTTATAATTACAGAACTACTTCAGTCACTGATACAAGGAGTGTCCATGCCACAGTTCGTAAACTAATCTTGGCTGGGGGGTTTTCTGGACAGTTTAACTTACCTTTTTACTGTTGTTTCTGACTGAGAACACATTGATTAGCTCTGAGGCCTCTTCTTCCATTGAAACAAAGTTTACACTGAAATAAAGTTGAAGCTGGATTTTCCGTTAGTAACCCATTGATAATGAGAATATTCAGTGAATTTCATTTTAGGAGTGACCCCCTTCTGTTGTGACCTGCGATAGCTAATTAAATAAGTCACCGCTGTGCTGGCCAGGAACTGACCATTAGTCAAATGCTCGCACAGTGACCACCATCGCTCACCTCACTCTGCCACCCCCTCTGTATTTACGGAATGAATACACAAGCAATGAAGTGACAAAGAAATCAGAGATTAGAGAATCCTTGAACCGACATTCCAGTTCTGGGAGTTTTACATTTTCTGATAGATCGGGGTGAGCAGGGACGTGCAGTCAGAAAGCATATGTCCGGGACATGGAATTTGATTAATATCATGTCTTACAATCATTTCAATCGGTAAGTAAGTTATTTCACTCCAATTCAAAAAGGTTCTGAATTAATCATTACCTTGTTGTACAACTCGCGTTCAGCCAGGAGATCGCAGCAGTGAACAATAATTGAGATTTCCCGTTTGTGTCCACACATCTGGACAGGAATGGAGCTGCTGCTGCTTGCGGAGCTGGCCAAGCAAGAGGCACAGATATTGACAAACTGCACCCGCTCCAAATAGATTCACAAAATTACTGAACAAAAAAAAAACAAGTGCCACTGATCTTTTAAGAAGATATGACAGTCTCTCTGAAAGCATAATATCAACACTTATTCACAAATCAATTGCTGTAACTAATTCGATATGAACCATTTCGCTGTCAGCCCTATTCATGGCCAGTTCTCTAACAGGCATTGACTGGTTAGAAGTTTTAATGTTGTAGAGTCATAGAGGTTTACAGCATGGAAACAGGCCCTTTGTTTCTGCCGCCCTTTTATAAACCCCTGAGCTAATCCCAATTGCCTGCATTTGGCCCATGTAACTATCTAAATGCTTTTTAAAAGATAAAATTGTACCCGCCTCTACTACCACCTCTGACAGCTTGTTCCAGACACTCACCACCCTCTGTGTGAAAACATTGCCCCTCTGGACACTTTCGTATCTTTCCCCTCTCACCTTAAACCGATGCCCTCTCGTTTTAGACTCCACTACCTTTGGGAAAAGATATTGACTATCTACCTTGTCTCTGCCCCTCATTATTTTGTAGGCCTCTATAAGGTCATCCCTCAGCCTCCTACTCTCAAGAAAGAAAAGTCCCAGTCTATTCAGCCTCTCCTTATAACTCAATCCATCAAGTCCCGGTAGCATCTTAGTAAATCTTTTTTGCACTCTTTCTAGTTTAATAATATCCTTTCTATAATAGGGTGACCAGAATTGCACACAGTATTCCAAGTGTGGCCTTACCAATGTCTTGCACAACTTCAACAAGACGTCCCAACTCCTGTATTCAATGTTCAACGGAGAACAGTTTTCAATATTCTTAGAGAAGTGAAACTGCTGCCCCGAACTTCATAGAATACCTACAGTACAGAAGGAGGCCATTCGGCCCATGGAGCCTGCGCCGACAACAATCCCATGCAGGCCCTATCCCCATAACCCCACGTATGCAACATGCTCCTGACACGAAGGGGCAATTTAACATGATCATTCCATCTAACCTGGCACTAATTTTCATGGCTGACCTGCCGATTCTGGACAGACAAAATCTGCCTCTGGTGACACAAATGAAGCTGGTGCCTGCTTTGGAGCTTCTGAAACCATATGTTTTCATGGTGACAAAATCCTGCCCAAAACCGGTGTCTTGATTTGAATCGATTGCCAGCTCGAGTTTCCTATTTGGATGAGTAATACGGAATCGTATTCACCCCTCAAACAAACAACCAAAGAACAATAGAGCACAGGAACGGGCCCTTTGGCCCTCCAAACCCGCGCCGCTCCCTGGTCCAAACTAGACCATTCTTTTGGATCCCTCCATTCTCACTCCGTTCATGTGGCTATCGAGATAAGTCTTAAACGTCCCCAGTGTGTCCGCCTCCACCACCTTGCCCGGCAGCGCATTCCAGGCCCCCACCACCCTCTGTGTAAAATACGTCCTTCTGATATCCGTGTTAAACCTCCACCCCCCGCCTCACCTTGAACTCTGTGATGAACTCCGAAAATGAAATTCACTGAATATTCTCAATGACACTCTTGAAACCTTTTGAACTCTGAGTTGAAACTTCACCACGGTTGGTGAATCTCAAAATAATTCATCAGTTCATTCTTAATAAGTGGGTCAACACGGACAGATGGTAAATGGATCTCCGACAAAGATGGGATGCGAATCCACGCTTACAGAGCACAATAGATTCGCAGTCCATCGCCTTCACCGCTCGGCTCCCACGTCAGGTGTTTGCTTTCTTTCAAACCAGCTCTTGTGTTCTTCACACCTGTAACCATATGTATATGATTGCACCTCGAATCGAGTAATTTTATTTGCCATGATTGGGTCTTTTTTCCTGTTATGCTTTTGCTCCTGAAGGAAATGTATAACTGTTACATTTTTTTAGTTTGCTCTTTTTGATATCTGACTGTCTCCGTTGCATTTTCTTAAAACGTATTACATTTCTAACTTTTACTTGTCCTGAGGAAAGAATGTTGGCTTGAAACATTAAACTTGAACAATTTTGCCTCCACAGGTGCTGACTTGTATACTTCCGAATTTGAATACGAAGTTCATATTTTCAGCATTCATTGGATATGGGCGATTTTCAGGACAACAAGATGGATTTGCAACGAAATCGCCGGCAGAATTACTACGGGTTTAAATATAATCACATGCACAATATTATTCAATGTAATGGTGGGAAGGGTAGCCCAGGACGCACCGCGCGTGTGAATACAGTCCATTTCATTCAGAACGGTCCTCAGTACGCGGGCGCCATTAGGCTGCGCCCCCCCCCCGGTGCGGTTCCCGGAAGCTGAATTGGGCCGCGCGTAGCAGCAGCAAAACCGAATCTCAGTGGCTCTCCGAGCCCGGATCAGAGCCGGCGGAGTGCGTCGAGGGAGCCCGGGGAGCGGATGGTGCAGCGGGGCCACCCTCACCGCCCCATATGGAATAGTGTGAGTGAGAGGAAACAGAGAGTCGTGGTTAAAGGTTGTTTCCTCAGACTGGAGGAAGTGGAGTTCCCCATGGCTCGGTGTTAGGAGCCCTGCTCTTCCTGACATATATTAATGATGATGTGGAGATGCCGGCGTTGGACTGGGGTAAACACAGTAAGAAGTTGAACAACACCAGGTTAAAGTCCAACAGGTTTATTTGGTAGCAAAAGCAAAAGTGTGGCTTTTGCTACCAAATAAACCTGTTGGACTTTAACCTGGTGTTGTTAAACTTCTTAATATATTAATGACACACACCTTGGTGTACAGGACACAAGCTCAACATTTCCACACGCCACCAAAGTTGGAGGCATTGGCAACTGTGAGGAGGAAAGTGGGAAACTTCAAAAGGACACAGGCAGCTTGGTGGGATGGGAGACAAGGCGGCTCCTGGGGGGTATGTCCACTGTAAGAGTTTTAACAACACCAGGTTAAAGTCCAACAGGCTTATTTGGTAACAAATACCATTAGCTTTCGGAGCGCTGTGGAAAGCTAATGGTATTTGCTACCAAATAACCTGTTGGACTTTAACCTGGTGTTGTTAAAACTCTTACTGTGTTCACCCCAGTCCAACGCCGGCATCTCCACATCATGAGTATGCCCACTCTCAGTGCCTGAGCAATGTGTTGGATAGAGTGCTTTCTGGGTGCAGAGAACTGTGTTTCATCATTCATGTCATGTGGGCTTCACTGATATGACCACCATTTATTGCCCTAATTATCCTTGAACTGAGTGGCTTGTTAAATCATTTCACAGGTCATTCAAGTGTCAACCACATTGCTGTGTGTCTGACGTCACATGTAAACTAGAACAGTTCATGTGGGCAGATTTGCTTCCCTGTAGGGGCATCAGTGAATCAAATGGGTGGTTATGAGATGGCCCTCTTTAGACCTTCAATTCCAGATTTTTTTTGCGTTCAAATTTTACTCTCTACTATAATAATATTTGGTCCCATTGCATTGCACTGAATCACTAGTCCAGCGACAGTACAACTACGCATTACCTCACCATGTGGAAACCACGGCCACCATTAGCAGATATCAGTAAGTTTTATTTCAGGCTGATTGTCAGTGAGCTGAAACATGAACTCTGTTTCTCCTTCCACAGATGCTGCCTGCCTTGTGTATTTTTTGTGCACATGATTTCACTGGTGAATTATTGCAGCTCTTGCTCTGAAAACTGAGGCCAGAAATAGACAAATGAAGAACCATGTTTAATCAGGGTGGATGTTGGACGTGGCAGTCAGTTGCACACTTTCTGTGAAGGTAGGTTCTTGTTGGCTGATTTTGAACTGGGGTGTTGATGGAGGGAAAGCTGATGGGTTTAACCCTGAGTACGTTTGAGACCAGTAGCACTCAAACATTTCTCCTCGTGGTTTCCCGTACAGTAACAGAGACTGACAGAATCATTGCACTCTCACATAAAATAAGTGATAGACAGGGAATCAGTTCTGCACTCATCTGCAGTGTCAAATTTGAGTTAATTCCACACTAAATACTGTAACAGAGATGAACAAACAGAGGGTTCGTTCCACATTGACATCAAATCAGAACATACAAAGCAGGAGCAGCAGAAGGCAATTTCTTCTTTAGGGTTACCCCACTATTCAGAAAGATCATGGTTGATGTGATTATGGCCTCAACTCCACTTTATTGTCTGCTCCATAACCCTTGACTCTCCTGTAAATCAAAACTCTTTCTAACTTAGGATGGAGTCTATTCAATACCAAAGATTAAGGACAGTTTAAGAGAAGAAATTCCTTCTCATCTCCATCTTAAGTGGGGCATACTTTATTTTTAAACTGTATCCTCGAGTTCTAATTTTGCCCTCAAATGAAAACATTCCTCTTAATATCTACCCAGTCCCCTCAGATTCTTCAATGTTTCAATATGATCATATCTCATTCTTCTCAACTTCTATGAGATCGGCTCAACTTGATTAAACTTTCCTCATAAGATGACTCCTTCATCTCAGCAATCGGATAAGTGAATCTTCACTGCCTCCAATACAAGTATTTCCCCCTTTAAATCAGAGAAAACCTTTAAACATGTACAAGCAGCAATGTCATGTATTTGCAGCAACATTTCCCTACTTTTTTACTCCACAGATGTACTTATAATTACAGTTCGATCCTTCTGTACTGTAACATTCTGCTGTCTCTTTCTCTATGTAAATAATTTTCTGCCTTCCTATTCTTCCCTCTGAAGTGGAAAGCCTCACATTTTCCTAAATTTATCGTGGCTGCCAAATTTGTGTCCACTCACTTAACCTCTCTATATCCCCTTGCAGACTCTGTGTCCTCCTCACAACTTGCTTTCCCACCTATCTATGTATTGTCTGAAAATTTGGTGATGGCCTGTCCCTTCATCTGAGTCATTAATATAGATTGTAAATAGCTGAGAACCTAGCACTGATCACTAGGTCACTGATCTACTCGCTGTAGTTTGCTAAGCTGACAGTGACCCACTTTCATACAGTAACAGAGACTGACAGACAAAGAGTTAGTTACGCACATTATTATTGATAAATAGGGAGTGAATTACACAGTCACATAGAGTAACAGAGATTGACACAGTGGTAATTCCAAACTAAAATACAGTGATGGTGATTAAAGGATAGATAATTAATTCCACACACATACAGTAACACAGAGAGAGAGTTAATTACACATTCAGTTATACCAGCAGATCTGAAAACGGGGTAATGCTGCACTCATTCACAGTAACAAAGACTGACAGTTAATTCCATTCTCACACGCAATAACGGCGATGAACAGAGAGTTACTATTCCACTCACATTCAGTAATAGTGAAAAATAAATACAGATTTAATTCCATCCTCACATTCACGAATGAACATGAACTGAAGTAATTCCAAACTGAAACACAGGAAAAGAGAATGGCTGACAGAATTAATTCCACACTCTCACACAGTAATAGATTGAGAGTGAGTTAATTCCACACTCTCATACAGTAATCGATTGAGAGAGAGTTAATTCCGATCGCGTTTTTCGAGGAAGTGACGAGGGTGATTGATGAGGGTAGGGCAGTGGATGTTGTCTACATGGACTTCAGTAAGACCCTTGACAAGGTCCCTCATGGCAGACTGGTGCAGAAGGTGAAGTCGCATGGGATCAGAGATGAGTTGGCAAGGTGGATACAGAACTGGCTCGGTCATAGAAGTGGAGATGCCGGCATTGGACTGGGGTAAACACAGTAAGAAGTCTAACAACACCAGGTTAAAGTCCAACAGGTTTATTTGGGAGCAAACACAAAAATGTTTGCTTCCAAATAAACCTGTTGGACTTTAACCTGGTGTTGTCAGACTTCTTACTTGGTCATAGAAGACAGAGAGTAGTAGTGGAAGGATGCGTTTCTGAATGGAGGGCTGTGACAAGTGGAGTTCCTCAGGGATCAGTGATGGCACCTTTACTCTTTGTGATATATGTAAATGATTTGGAGGAAAATGTAACTGGTTTGATTAGTAAATTTGCGGATGACACAAAGGTTGGTGGATTTGCGGATAGCGATGAGGACCATTAGAGGATACAGCAGGATTTAGAACGGTTGCAGACGCGGGCAGAGAGATGGCAGATGGAGTTTAATCCGGACAAATGTGAGGTAATGCATTTTGGAAGGTCTAATACAGATAGGAAATATACAGTCAATGGCAGAACCTTAAGTGCATTGATAGGCAAAGGGTTCTGGTTGTACAGGTACACAGGTCACTGAAAGTGGCAACACAGGTTGAGAAGGTAGTCAGGAAGGCATACAGCTAGCTTGCTTTGGATCATTGAGTTTAAAAATTGGCAGGTCATGTTGCAGCTTTATAGAACCTTAGTTAGGCTGCACTTGGAATATAGTGTTCAGTTCTGGTCGCCACACTACCAGAAAGATGTGGAGGCTTTGGAGAGGGTACAGAAAAGATTTACCAGGGTGTTGCCTGGTATGGGAGGGCATTAGCTATGAGGAGAGGTTGGAGAAACTTGGTTTAATCTCACTGGAACGATGGAGGTTGAGGGGCGACCTGATAGAAGTCTACAAGATTATTAGAGGCATGGATAGAGTGGATGATCAGAAGCTTTTTCCCAGGGTGGAAGAATCAATTATTAGGGTGCAGAGGTTTAAGGTGCGAGGGGCAAGGTTAAAGGAGATGTACAAGGCATGTTTTTTACACACAGGGTGGTGGGTGCCTGGAAGCGCTGCCAGGAGAGGTGGTGGGAGCAGAAACGATAGTGAGTTTTAAGGGCATCTGGACAAATACATTAATACAATGGGAATAGAGGGAAATGGTCCCTCGAAGGGTAGGAGGTATTAGTTCAGTCGGGCAGCATGCTCGGTGCAGGCTTGGAGGGCCGAAAGGCTGTTCCTGTGCTTAATTTCTTTTGTTGTTTGTTCTAATTCCGCACTGACATACAGTAATAGATTGAGAGATAGTTAATTCCACACTCTCACACAGTAATAGATTGAGAGAGAGTTAATTCCACACTCTCACACAGTAATAGATTGGGTGAGTCAATTCCACATTCTCACACACTAATGGATTGAGAGAGAGTTAATTCCGCAATGATTTGAGGGCCGAAGGGCCTGTTTCCTGTGCTGTACTGTTCTATGACACACAGCAATAGATTGAGAGTTAATTCCACACTCTCTCACAGTAATAGATTGAGAGAGAGTTAATTCCACACTGACACACAGCAATAGATTGAGAGTTAATTCCACACTGTCTCACAGTAATTGATTGAGGGAGTGTTAATTTCACACTCCCACTAAACAATTGAGAGTTAATTCCACATTCTCACACAGTCATATATTGAGAGAGTGTTAATTCCACACACACAGGAATGCATGGAGGGAGAGTTAATTCCACGCTGACATACAATAATAGAGTGAGAGGGAGTTAATTCCACACTCTCTCACAGTAATAGATTGAGAGAGAGTTAATTCCACACTTGTGCGGTCATGGATTGAGAGTTAATTCCACACTCTCAGTAAAAATTGAGAGAGTTAATACCACACTGACACACAGAAATGGATTGAGAGAGAGTTAATTCCACAGACACACAGTAATATATTGAGGGAGAGTTAGTTCCACACTGTCACACACTGTAATAGATTGAGAGAGAATAGACAGGAAGAAATTTACTGCATTTCCACCCTGCAACACAGTAACTGACACTGACAGATAGAGAGTGAATGGTGCTCTCATGTACAGATTGACTGATAGCGGGAATCAGTTAACTCCACATTCACATACAGTAACAGAGATGGCCAGATAGAGAGTTAAATCCACATACTCTCACTATAAAGGTTCTCATTTGAAGAATTCTTCTGACATGCTTCATACGGCATCTTCATTGTTTAATTATATTTTCTATCTTCCTCATCATCCAGCCCTGGCTTTGGTTCCCCTCCCTTTCACCCTCATAGGCATTTACCGAGTCAGTACCTGAAACATCTGAAAGATCACCCATTGTTCTGTTACAGTTTTTCATGTAAAGTTTGACTTCATTTAACCCTGGCTCAATCCCAGCTCCTCCCATTGAAGTTAGTCCACTTCCAATTGAGAATTTTTACTTTTGATTGTTACACACTAATCTTAATCTTATGATACAATGATCACTCCACCCCAAGTGTTAACCGACAGACACTTGGTTCATGTGGCCAACCTTGGCTCACCCCATTCCCCAGCAGCAGACCCAGCAATGCCTCCTTCATCATTTGACCGAGAGCATTCTGCTCCAGGAAATTCTCTTGAACACACTTGAGATACACCAGATATATGAATTAGGAGCAGGAGTAGGGCATTCGGCCCCTTGGGCTTGTTCCTCCATTCAATCTGATCATGGTTTATCAGATTATCATGATTTATCAGAACCTCAAACCCACATTCCATTCTACCCCCGATAACCTTTCACCCCCTTGTTAATCAAGAATCAATTTACCTCTGCCTTCAATATAATTAAAGACTCGACTTCCACTTCCTTTGCAGGAAGAGAGTTCCAGAGACTCAGAGAAAACATTTCTCTTGATCTCTGTCTCAAATTACGGACAATTTACATTTAAACAGTGGCCTCTAGTTCCAAATTCTCGCCATCCACCTTGCCAATACCACTCAGGATCTTAAATGCAGAATTAACTGATTCTCGCTATCAGTCAATCTGTACATGAAAGCACAATTCACTCTCTATCTGTCAGTGTCAGTTACAGTTTTGCAGGGTGGAAATGCAGTAAATTTCTTCCTGTCTACTCTCTCACTTTTCTAAACTCTGGTGAATATAAACCTAACCTCTCCAACCTTTCCTCATAAGAAAGCCCGCTCATTCCTGGTATCATAAACCATCTCTGAACTGCTTTTAACATGTTTACATCTCTCCTTAGGTAAGGAGACCAGTACTGTACACAATACTCCAGACGTGGTCTCACCAATGTCCTGTTCAACTGAAGCATCAATTCCCTACAATTCCTCACAAGCAATAACACTCTTATTTGCATTCCTAATTACTTGCTGCGCATCTATATCAGCCTTTTCTGATTCATGCACTAGGACACCCAGAACCCTCTGCACCTCAGAGCTCTGCAATCTCCCACCATTTGGATAATGAGCTTTGTTTCTATTTCCTGTCAAAATGGACTGTTTCACATTCCCAAACATATAGAATCATAGCATTTTATAAGCACAGAAGAAGGCCATTCAGCCTATTGTGTCTGCACCAGCTCCCCAGAGAGCTACCCAGCTCATCCCTTTCTTCAGCCCTATCCCTGAAGCCCTCTAAATTCATCACTTTCAAACATGTATCCAGCTCTCTTTTCAAACCTCCTGTGGAATCCGTCTCCACCACTCTCCCAGGCAGCGCATTCCAAATCCCAACTACTCTCTGAGTAAAGAGAGTTAATCTCTTTATTCTCTCTGTGGACAGCTGGAAGCAGTCTTTTCCCCCAGTTTTTGTGGCTATGACTCATCTTCATCCCCTCATCCTGCAGTATAAATATCTCCCACTTTCTATGCCTTGCAGCCTTGACAAAGGGTTGTCTGGACTCAAAACGTCAGCTCTTTTCTCTCCTTACAGAAGCTGCCAGACCTGCTGCGATTTTCCAGCATTTTCTCTTTTGGTCGCTGAGGAAAGAGATTTCTCCTCATCTCACTCCCAGCTCTCTTGCTGACCTTCTTGAAATTGTGACCAAGGCATTTTATTCATACGTTAGGAACAAAAGGGTTGTCAGGGAATAAATCGGATCTCTCGGGGACAAAAGTGGGGAATTATGCTTGGAGCCCAAAGAAGTCGGGGAGATCCAAAATGAATACTTGGCGTCGGTATTCACAAAGGAGAGGGATGTGTTGACTGGGAGTGTCTCGGAGGGGAGTGTTGACCCGTTAGAGAAAATCTCCATTACAAGGGAGGAAGTGTTAGGTTTTTTAGGGAATACAAAGACTGACATATCCCCAGGGCCTGATGGAATCTATCCAAGGCTGCTCAGGGAGACGAGAGATGAAATCGCTGGGCCTCTGACACAAATCTTTGTCTCGTCACCGGACACAGGTGAGGTCCCAGAGAATTGGAGGATAGCTAATGTGGTCCCGTTATTTAAGAAGGGTAGGAAGGATAACCCGGGAAATTATAGGCCGGTGAGCTTGACGTCCGTGGTAGGGAAGTTGTTGGAGAGGATTCTTCAAGATAGGATGTATGCGCATTTAGAAAGGAATAAACTCATTAACGATAGTCAGCATGGTTTTGTGAGAGGGAGGTCATGCCTCACTAACCTGTTTTTTGAAGAAGTGACTAGAATGGTTGACCAGGGAAGGGCCGTGGATGTCGTCTATATGGACTTTAGCAAAGTGTTTGACAAAGTCCCTCATGGTAGGTTGGTGCAAAAGGTTGGATCTCATGGGATAGAGGGGGAGGTGGCTAGATGGGCGGAGAACTGGCTTGGTCACAGAAGACAGAGGGTGGTAGTGGAAAGGTCTTTTTCCGGCTGGATGCCTGTGACTAATGATGTTCCGCAGGGCTTTGTATTGGGACCTCTGATGTTTGTGATTTATATAAACGATCTGGAAGAAGGTGTAACTGGAGTGATCAGTAAGTTTGCGGACGACACGAAAATGGCTGGACTTGCAGATAGTGAGGAACATTGTCAGAGGCTACAGAAGGATATAGATAGGCTGGAAATTTGGGCAAAGAAATGGCAGATGGAGTTCAATCCAGATAAATGCGAAGTGATGCATTTTGGTAGAACTAACGTAGGGGGCAGCTATACGATAAATGGCAGAACCATAAAGGGTGTAGATACGCAGAGAGACCTGGGTGTGCAAGTCCACAGATCCTTGAAGGTGACGTCACAGGTGGAGAAGGTAGTGAATAAGGCATATGGCATGCTTGCCTTTATAGGACGGGGCATAGAGTATAAAAGTTGGGGTCTGATGTTGCAGTTGTATAGAACGTTGTTTTGGCGGCATTGGGAATACTGCGCCCAGTTCTGGTCGCCACACTACCAAAAGGACGTGGAGGCTTTAGAGAGAGTGCAGAGGAGGTTTACCAGGATGTTGCCTGGTATGGAAGGGCTTAGTTATGAGGAGAGATTGGGTAAACTGGGGTTGTTCTCACTGGAAAGACGGAGGATGAGGGTTGACCTAATAGAGGTGTATAAAATTATGAAAGGCATAGATAGGGTGAACGGTGGGAAGCTTTTTCCCAGATCGGTGGTGACGTTCACGAAGGGTCATAGGTTCAAGGTGAGGGGGGGGGGGTGGGGGGGGGAGAGGTTTAACACGGATATCAGAAGGATGTATTTTCCACAGAGGGTGGTGGGGGCCTGGAATGCGCTGCCGGGCAAGGTGGTGGAGGCGGACACACTGGGAACTTATCTAGATAGCCACATGAACGGAGTGGGAATGGAGGCATACAAAAGAATGGTCTCGTTTGGACCGGGAGCGGTGCGGGCTTGGAGGGCCGAATGGCCTGTTCCTGTGCTGTATTGTTCTTTGTTCTTTGTGACTCCAAGTCACTGACATCCCAACTACTGGAAACAAAATATCCTTCTTTCCCCTGTCAAAAGGGATCAGTGCTGGGTCCATTGTTGTTTGTCATCTATATCAATGATATGGATGATAATGTGGTAAATTGGATCAGCAAATTTGCTGATGATACCAAGATTGGAGGTGCAGTGGACAGTGAGGAAGGTTTTCATAGCATGCAGAGGGATTTGGACCAGCTCGAAAAATGGCAGATGGAGTTTAATGCAGACAAGTGTGAGGTATTGCACTTGGGAAGGACAAACCAAGGTAGAACATACAAGGTAAATGGTAGGACACTGAAGAGTGCAGTAGAACAGAGAGATCTGGGAATACAGATACATAATTCCCTAAAAGTGACGTCACAGGTAGATAGAGTCGTAAAGAGTGTTTTTGCTAATTTGGCCTTTATAAATCAAAGTATTGAGTATAAGAGTTGGAATGTTATGGTGAGGCTGTATAAGACATTGGTGAGGCCGAATTTAGAGTATTGTGTGCAGTTTTGGTCACCTAATTACAGGAAGGATATTAATAAGGTTGAAAGAGTGCAGAGAAGGTTTACAAGGATGTTGCCAGGATTTGAGAAACTGTGTTACAGAGAAAGGTTGAATAGGTTAGGACCTTATTCCCTGGGGCGTAGAAGAATGAGGGGAGATTTGATAGAGGTGTATAAAATCATGATGGGTATAGATAGAGTGAATGCAAGCAGGCTTTTTCCACTGAGGCGAGGGGAGAAAAAAACTTGAGGACATGGGTTAAGGGTGAAGGGCGAAAAGTTTAAAGGGAATATTAGAGGGGGCTTCTTCACACAGAGAGTGGTGGGAGTGTGGAATGAGCTGCCAGATGAAGTGGTGAATGCGGGCTCACTCCTAACATTTAAGAAAAACCTGGACAGGTACATGGATGAGAGGGGTGTGGAGGTCCAAGAGCAGGTCAGTGGGACTAGGCACAAAAATGGTTTGGCACAGCCAAGAAGGGCCAAAAGGCCTGTTTCTGTGCTGTAATGTTCTATCGTTCTAAAATTGTTCATAATTCTAAACACCTCAAGAAGGTCACCACTTAATCTTCCTTGCTCCAAGGAGAATAAGTTCAATTTCTCGAATCTTTCCTTGTATATAAAATTCCTCTTTTCTGAAATCATGTTTGATGATGTTTGAGATGACATCATCTCACGTGAGAACACCATCCACCAGGTACACGGTACATGCACTTGCAACTCGGCCAATGTTGTCTCCATGATACGCTGCAGGAAAGGATGTCCCGAGGCATGGTACATTGGGGAGACGATGCAGACGCTATGACAACGGATGAATGAACGCCGCTCGACAATCATCAGGCATGAGTGTTCTCTTCCTGTTGGGGAACACTTCAGCAGTCTCAGGCATTCGGCCTCTGATCTTCGGGTAAGCGTTCTCCAAGGCGGCCTTCACGACAACGCGGAGTTGCTGAGCAGAAACTGATAGCCAAGTTCTGCACACATGAGCTCGGCTTCAACTGGGATCTTGGGTTCATGTCACATTGTCTGTAACCCCCATGACTTGCCTGGGCTTGCAAAATCTCACTAACTGTCCTGGCTGGAGACAATACACATCTCTTTAACCTGTGCTTAACCCTCTCTCCACTCTCACACTGTCTGGACCTTTAAGACTTGATTACGCGTAAAGACTCGCATTCAAACCATTATTTTCTAAATTGAGTTTGTGTCTTTATATGCCCTGTTTGTGAACAGAACTCCCTCTCACCTGATGAAGGGGCAGCGCTCCGAAAGCTTGTGACTTATGCTACCAAATAAATCTGTTGGACTTTAACCTGGTGTTGTGAGACTTCTTACTGAAATCAATGACGGCAGAAACTAGGGGGCTGTTCAGACAATACATTTAAACAGTTCAAAAACAATTCTCATCGCTGCTCCAAATGAAGTGTTCAATTCGGTGATTCCCGCACCGTAACATAAGCAAAGCAAACATGCATCTTAAACATCTCAAAGCTTGTGTGGCTTTTGCTACCAAATAAACCTGTTTGACTTTAACCTGGTGTTGTTAAACTTCTTACTGTCTCAAACACTGAACAGCCTGTCCCAGCTGCAATTCCCAGGTCACTGCTGTGTCTGTGAAGCGGGTGAGGAGCTTTTAAAAGAGCCTTTGTTGTGTGTTCGGTAGAAAGGGCCGAGTTGCTCAGCCGCCAAATCCATAGAGAGTGCGGCCCTGGCGTTTCAGAGCGTACACCACATCCATGGCAGTGACCGCCTTGCGCTTGGCATATTCAGTGTAGGTGACCGCATCCCTGATCACCTTCTCCAGGAAAACCTTCAGCTCCCCGCGAGTCTCCTCATAGATCAAACTCGAGATCCGCTTGACACCGCCACGGCGAGCGAGGCGGCGGATTGCTGGCTTGGTGATGCCCTGGATATTATCACGAAGCACTTTGCGGTGCCGCTTTGCGCCGCCTTTACCCAGTCCTTTGCCCCCTTTCCCTCTGCCAGACATGATGATTCTTCACTCAGATCTGTGCACAATATGAGAGGAAATCTTTCAGGCTCCTTTTATACAGCCCGCCCCGACCTGACTGAGAAAGGCGGAGTGAGAGCAGAGAGGGGAGGAGACAGAGTGGAGATTAAACACAGAGCGGGAGGGAGGAGAGAGCCGGACTGACACACACACACAGAACGGCCCCTGATCTTTGAGCTCCACCTCCAGTTTCCGCAACCTCCAATTTCAACCCGTTTATTAACAATGGAAGCGAAACACAGCTCCCCACACAAACCCTTCCAGAGCCATCCTTCACACACAAGAGTTTCCACAAACCCGGAGCTTTGAAATATGGAATCAAAACAGAAAATGCTGCAAATAATCAGCAGCTCCGGCAGCTTTTGTGAAGAGAGAGAGAGACAGAGTTAACGTTTCGAGTCGTGACTTTGTCCTTTTGTGTTTTTAAACCTGGTCCTGTTATAATTCCCACTTAGTAAGATTTCGACCTGAACACAGTCTATTCCATAACAAGAATCTTTCTCAGTAACATCCTCACCCACATCCACTTCCAGCTGTTTACAAAAACCTCATTGCGGCTGTCTGAGGCAATCTCCTCTGTTAAAATTAAGGGAGACAGGATGGCCGAGCGGTCGAAGTTGCTGTGTTCAGGTTGCAGTCTCCTCTCGAGGCGTGGGTTCAAATCCCACTCCTGATATTGATTTTGGGGCGGCACAGTGGCTCCCATTGCTACCTCACAGCGCAAGGGACCTGTGTTCAATTCTCAGCTTGGCTCACTGCCCTGTGTGGAGATTCCACATTCCCCCTGCGTGAGCATCCTCAGGGTGCTCCGGTTTCCTCCTCCACTCCAAAGGTATGCGAGTTCGGTTGATGGGCCATGCGAAATTGCCCCGTCGAATCAGGAGGTTATTAGGATATATGAATAGGGTTATGGGGAGAGGACCTGGGTAGGATTCCCGTTGGTGCAGTCTCGAGGGGCCGAATGGCCACTGTCTGGATTCCAAGGAAGGTGGAAAGCAGTGTTTAGCCGCCAGTGTAGATTCATACTGAATCTACCAGACATCTTTATTATGAGAGAAAGTGGCGATTGAACAAATGTGAAATTCAACTGAAATTCAGCCTCTGCTGTGTTTTTCTTTAGTCTGAATTTGAAATGATCTCTATTGAGAATGAGCCGGGCCGCGGGACAGGAATCATTTTCTTGCGGGATCAGCTCCTTGCTGAGAGATGTGGGTGGCTCTGAGAAGAGCCTTTGAGTTCAGAGGTTTACAATTTGCTCGGGTTGTTTCACTTCTTTCCTGACGCTTTCTTCGCTTTTGCTGCTTTCACTTTGGGTTTGGCTTTCGATTTAGTCACTTTTTTGACGGACTTTCTGCCCGTCACCTTCTTCACAGGAGACTTTTTCTTCAGGGCTGCTTTCTTCACCGCCTTTTTTGGAGTTGCCGCCTTCTTGCTGCTTGTTTTCTTCACTGTTGATTTCTTCACTGGAATTTTCTTTGCTGCGGGTTTCTTGGCTGCGGGTTTCTTGGCTGCTGCTATCTTTGTTGTCACCTTCTTGGCCGCTGTTTTCTTTACTAAAGATTTCTTGGCTGTTGGTTTCTTCATCTTCTTTCCCATTTTCCCTGGGCTTTCCTTCTTAGCGAGTTTGAAGGAGCCGGAGGCGCCCTATCCCTTTGTCGGCACCAGAGACCCTTTCTCCACCTTCCTCTTGATAGTTAACCTGATCTGGGAGACGCGCTTCCCCACATCCACTCCACTGCCAGCTAAAGCTTTCTTTATCGCGGCCAGGGACATCCCCTTGCGATCGCTGCAACCCACCACAACATTGAGGATCTGCTCGCCTAACTTGGGACTAGCTGCCGCAGACCGGGGAGCCGCCGCCTTCTTCCTGGGAGATTTGTCTTGAGCGGCAGCGGCTGGAGGAACCGTTTCGGCGGCTACAGTTTCAATCCTATCAGAGAGTGTGTGGAAAATGTGTGTGAGAATCATAGAACATAGAACAGTACAGCACAGAACAGGCCCTTCGGACCACGATGTTGTGCCGAGCTTTATCTGAAACCAAAATCAAGCCATCCCACTCCCTATCATCCTGGTGTGCTCCATGTACCTATCCAATAACTGCTTAAATGTTCCTAAAGTGTTTGACTCCACTATCACTGCATACAGTCCATTCCACACCCCAACCACTCTCTGCGTAAAGAACCTACCTCTGATATCCTTCCTATATCTCCCACCACGAACCTTATAGTTACGCCCCCTTGTAATAGCTCCATCCACCCGAGGAAATAGTCTTTGAACATTCACTCTATCTATCCCCTTCATCATTTTATAAACCTCTATTAAGTCTCCTCTCAACCTCCTCCGCTCCAGAGAGAACAGCCCTAGCTCCCTCAACCTTTCCTCATAAGACCTACCCTCCAAACCAGGCAGCATCCTGGTAAATCTCCTCTGCACTCTTTCCAGCGCTTCCACATCCTTCTTATAGTGAGGTGACCAGAACTGCACACGATATTCCAAATGTGGTCCCACCAAGGTCCTGTACAGTTGCAGCATAAACCCACGGCTCTTAAACTCCAACCCCCTGTTAATAAAAGCTAACACACTATAGGTCTTCTTCACAGCTCTATCCACTTGAGTGGCAACCTTTAGAGATCTGTGGATATGGACCCCAAGATCTCTCTGTTCCTCCACAGTCTTCAGAACCCTACCTTTGACCCTGTAATCCACATTTAAATTAGTCCTACCAAAATGAATCACCTCACATTTATCAGGGTTAAACTCCATTTGCCATTTTTCAGCCCAGCTTTGCATACTATCTATGTCTCTTTGCAGCCTACAACAGCCCTCCACCTCATCCACTACTCCACCAACCTTGGTGTCATCAGCAAATTTACTGATCCACCCTTCAACCCCCTACTCTAAGTCATTAATAAAAATCACAAAGAGCAGAGGACCAAGCACTGATCCCTGTGGCACTACGCTCGCAATCTGCCTCCAATCCGAAAATTTTCCATCCACCACCACCCTCTGTCTTCGATCAGACAGCCAGTTACCTATCCAATCGGCCAACTTTCCCTCTATCCCACACCTCCTCACTTTCATCATAAGCCGACCATGGGGGACCTTATCAAACGCCTTACTAAAATCCATGTACATGACATCAACTGCCCGACCTTCATCAACACACTTAGTTACCTCCTCAAAAAATTCAATCAAATTTGTGAGGCACGACTTGCCCTTCACGAATCCGTGCTGACTATCCCGGATTAATCCGCATCTTTCTAAATGGTCGTAAATCCCATCCCTAAGGACCTTTTCCATCAATTTACCAACCACCGAAGTAAGACTAACCTGTCTATAATTACCAGGGTCATTTCTATTCCCTTTCTTCAACAGAGGAACAACATTCGCCATTCTCCAGTCCTCTGGCACTATCCCCGTGGACAGCAAGGACCCAAAGATCAAAGCCAAAGGCTCTGCAGTCTCGTCCCTTGCCTCCCAAAGAATCCTAGGATATATTTCATCAGGCCCAGGGGACTTATCGACCTTCGGTTTATTCAAAACTGCCAGGACATCCTCCCTCCGAACATCTATTTCCTCCAGCCTATTAGCCTGTAACACCTTCTCTTCCTCAAAAACATGGCCCCTCTCCTTGCTGAACACTGAAGAAAAGTATTCATTCATCACCTCGCCTATCTTTACTGACTCCATACACAAGTTCTCACTACTGTCCTTGACCGGCCCTAACCTCACCCTGGTCATTCTTTTATTCCTCACATAAGAGTAAAAAGCCTTGGGGTTTTCCTTGATCCGACCCGCCAAGGACTTCTCATGTCCCCTCCTAGCTCCCCTAAGCCCCTTTTTCAGCTCATTCCTTGCTAACTTGCAACCCTCAATCGAGCCATCTGAACCTTGTTTCCTCATTCCTACATAAGCTTCCCTCTTCCTTTTCACAAGACATTCCACCTCTTTCGTGAACCATGGTTCCCTCACTCGGCCATTTCCTCCCTGCCGGACAGGGACATACCTATCAAGGACACTCAGCATTTGTTCCTTGAAAAAGTTCCACTTTTCATTAATTCCTTTCTCTGACAGTTTCTGTTCCCAACTTATGCCCCCTAATTCTTGCCTAATGGCATCATAATTACCTCTCCCCCAATTGTAAACCTTGCCCTGCCGTACCGCCCTATCCCTCTCCATTGCAATAACAAAAGACACCGAATTGTGGTCACTATCTCCAAAGTGCTCTCCCACAACCAAATCTAACACTTGGCCCGATTCATTTCCCAGTACCAAATCCAATATGGCCTCACCTCTTGTCGGCCAATCAGAACTGAATCCGAAATGAACCCAGTGGTGGCGGCACAGAGCAACTTAAAGGCAGAGAGCGGACGGAGCAGAGACAAGCTGCAGTCAGCTCCCGGCACCTCCTGCCTCTCTGTGTTTCTCTCTCCTCACAAACTCTCCCATTGCAATGAAATTCCGCCTCTCCAGAGATCCAGCTCACATCCTTCATGTCTCTGACACACGAATGTTTGCTGTTGAAAAGGTTTCACTCGAACTGAGGACTCCATTTTCCACTGAAACCCATTTTACTGCTGCACTGATCGCGCTCTCACATACGATCGCTGACATGTTCTCTACTTTTCCACTGAAATCCTTAATTTAGTGAAACAATTGCTTTGAAATCTAACTTTGGGGCTCAGCAGGGGGTTTAGCGGGTATCTTTGATTGAAAAATCATTTTATTTTACACAAGAGAGACTCGGAGATCTCATGATCAGAACAGGCACACAAACACAGTTGGATTCGTCTGACTCGCCCGTCCCTTTCATACACTCTCTCTTACACAATATTCACATCTACACATTCACAGGACAAAACATTTACCAACTGTAAGGTCCCAGGACGGAATTTCTCCTCCTTCCGGCCTATGCTCCGGATTCCAGGGGGTTATTTATAGTTTTTCACCTCAGTAACTGTTAAACACTCTGAGGCCCACTCCCCACAGATTGTCTTTGAATTCATTCATGGAATGTAGGTGTCGCTGTCTGGGTCAGCATTTATTGCCCATCCCTAATTGCCCTTGGGAAGGTGGTGGTGAGCTGCCTTCTGGAACCGCTGCAGTCCAAGTGGTGCAGGACCATATCTGTTCACCAGATTCCGTGGCCAAGTCAATCCTTTTTCTTTCAGTTATTACAATGATTGCAGACAGCACTATGTTTGTTTAGTTTGTACTATGAAAGTACAAATTATCTGCTCTCGGAGTCTCTAGATTTCCTGTTTTATTTGTTTCTCCTGCACTGACAGGTAACAGTAAATCACAACCTCACCAACCAGTGACAGCCAGTTAAATAATCATCCCACACTCGCTGATAATGGAGTTTCTGAGAGTGACAGACAGTTTCTGACCATCCTCCGATTGGCCCTGGAGGAAACCAGATTCACTGTCAAGAGCTGACCTTTCGCACTGAGAGAGTGGCAGAGCCAAGTGTGTGATGGTGGTGACTGTGCGAGCATTTGACCAATGGTCAGTTCCTGACCATCACAATGGTGATTTATTTAATTCGCTATCACAGGTCACAACAGTAGGTGGGCACTCCTGAAATAAAATTCACTAAAGATTCTCATCACCACTGTGTTTCTAATGGAAAATCCAGCTTCAATTTGCTTTCAGTTGTTTAAATGAAAGAACATGCCTCAAAACTAATCAATTAGTTCCCAGTCAGAAACAATAATAAAACGGCGGCTTAAACTGTCCAGAAAAACAAGACAAGACAGGTTCAGTTTACAAACTGTGCAACGGACACACCTCGTGCCTGACAAAATCAGCAAATAAGGTAGTTCTGTAATAATAACTGATTAAAATAACATTTGTTTAAGTATATTGAGCGATGGTGGTATAGTGGTGAGCATAGCTGCCTTCCAAGCAGTTGACCCGGGTTCGATTCCCGGCCATCGCAGTGATAATTTATTTAGAACCGTATCCACGGCCTCCTGTGTTTTAAACCGAGTGGACAAAAACAGTGCGAACACAACATTTGACAGGAATTAAATAGAGATTTCTCTTTTTCAATTTTTGTTCGGACGTAATTCGTTTCTGATGAAAAAATATTGAAATAGGAAAACAGGTCCCTGACCGAATAAATGAGTTCTCAGTCAGAGACAAAGATACAAAGTAAAGGTTGAGGAACACATTTCAGCTCACACACTGTGCTCTGCACAATCATGGTGCCTGATGAAGTGAATATAAATGCGACTGAGGTGGTTATATTATCCTCACGAATATGCAGCTGCGATGACCAAGTGGTTAAGGCGTTCAACTCGAAATCGACTGGGCTTTCCCCGCGCAGGTTTGAACCCTGCTCACAGCGATTATGATTGGAAGTATTTACTTCGGCTGCTTCAGGCAGCCACAGAGTCGCAAATCCTAGTGAATTGTTGGCATGCAGTATTTGGGTCTCTCTCATGCTTTCAGCTGCATGGCTTCGGGCCAGGTGCAGGAAGGTGAGTTTGGAAAGGACATCTGGGTATCCTCAGACTGCCATGGACAAGATAGGCCGAATGGGTCCCCTCTGTGCTGTTACTGTTCTCTGGTTCTTTCTCTGGTTCCATGAGAAATATCATAACGTGAGCAGAATGAAAATAATCAGCATCAGGGGCACAAGGACAAAACAAGGTCTCATATCAGAGGAAGATTCTTATGTAATGACACACAGAGCACAAGAAATACATTTCATCAGAATACATTGAATGATTGAGAATTTCAAAATGCTGCTTAGATGATATGACATCGTGTTCTTTCAAACACATTGCAACAAGCTGGTCATTACTGGGCGCTCTGTGTTCCTGGTTATATCAGTTTGAGAATGGAAGGAGCAGGTTCACATCTGCACATTGACAGGGTCAAACTGTGTCTCAGATTGACAGCTCCCAGGACAGGCTTTCCTCTCCTCTCGCACTGTGCTGTGGATTCTCAGGGATTAGTTGGAGTTTCCCAGCTCAGTAAGGGTTAAAGCCTTTGAGGCTGGCAATGCGCACAGTGTCTGCTCCCCAGATTCAGCGGGCTGCAGCCAATCAGAGCTGTGCCTGATTTAACCCAGAACTGGTTGAAATGATGATATTGTTCACAAGCTGAATTCTATTTGATCAGATGAAGATACAGATTGTGTGCACTCAGTCACTAAACAACAATATCCCGCCTTCATATAGAGTGGATGAGAGGGGTGGAGGGATTGACAGAGACAGTTTGAGTTAGGGCAGTGAGACACAGACAGCCAGACAATGTCTCAGTGACAGAAATCCTTGTAAATTTCCACTTTATCCAGAAAGATTCTATTGGGGAGACAGAAGCTGCGGTCTCAGCTCTCACATTATTAATGCCACACTCAGGAACAGTGCTGCATTTTGACAGAAGAGATGGGGAGAGGCAAAAGAAACTGAATGGTCCAGTTCTAAAGAGTGTGCAGGCTCAGAGTGTCCTGAGGTTCAGAGAGATCTTTCAACGCGAGAGATTTGAAGAGAGTCATTAGAAAAGTGGATGGCATCCTTGGCTTCACAAATGAAAGCACTGAGTATCCCTTGGATCCCTCATACACCACAGTCCAGAAAGATGCCAGCCGGCCCATCGTGTCTGCACTGACTCTCTGAAAGAACATCTTTCGTGCATTTTTACGATGGCTAACCCCTTAACCTGCACATTTTGGGAGACTAAGGGGCAATTTATCATATCTAATCCATTTAATCTGCTCAGCATTGGACTGTGAGAAGAAATTAGAGCACACAGAGAAAATCCATGCAGACACAGGGACAACATGTTAACTCCACACTGATGCTGTGAGGCAGTAGTTCTAGCCACTGTGCCACCATGCCAATGGAACTTTAACAATCTAATTCCCTTCTCAATGCCTCATTTGAAGCTGCATCACCACATTGTCAGACAATGCATCCCAGAGATGAACTACTCGCTGTGGGAAAGGGTTTTCTCATTATGCTTCAATCACTAACAAAGGGTTTCATATGATACAACCCTTAGTAAACTGGGTCTGTATTCTCTGTGATTCAGAAACATGAGAGGCAAAACATTAAAACATACACGATTCTGAAGGGGTCTGATTTTGTGGACATTGGGAGATTGTTTAAGCAGGTTCAGTGTAAGGATCAGATCATTAAGGACTGAAATGAGAATAAATTTTTGCACTCACTGCGTTGTGATCCTTTGACATGCTCCATTATTTATACACTAGGGGTGGCACAGTGGTTCCCATTGCTGCCTCTAAGCGCCCGGTACCCAGGTTCAATTCTTCCTTGGGTGATTGTCTGCGTGGAGCTTGCATGTCCTCCCCATGTTTGTTTCCTCCCAAGCTCCGAATGTCAGATGGATATGCAATACTAAATTGCCCCTTCGTATCACAAACGTATTGGTTCTGGGGGATTAGCGGGATAAATATGTGGGGTTATGTTAGTACAGACTTGATGGGTCAAATGGCTTCCATCTGCACCATAGGGATTCTATGACAGTAAAGGCAGAAATAGACAAATTTATGTTGCTCAGAGAATCAAGTGAGTGAGGAGTAAAGTGGAGTTGAACCCCAAGATCTGAAACTCTATAAGCAGCTGGTATGCCCACATCTGGAGTCTGCATCCACAGTTTGGACTCCAAACTTTCAGAAAGATATACAGCTGAAAGAGAGATAGTGCAAAGACATGTTACCAGGAAAATGGAAGGCATGAGGGGAATACTTTATTGGGATTAAGAATTCTTGGATTGCATTCTTTCGAGAAGGCTGATTTCTGGTTTAGTTCAAGTTTGTAAATTGATACATTTTAATTTGACATGGAAATTTACTATGGCCTTACTACCCAAGGCTGAAATGTTCTTTATTCACAGTTACTGTATGGTGGGTGGGCGCGAGTATAAGCTGCAGAAATTTGGTTCAAGTCTTCATAGTCACAGTTTGTTTTCCTCACATAGAACTGTTGATATTTCAAATGCTTTGCCTGATTTTGTTGTGAATGCTGAAAATATAGTGACTTTTAGAAAACTTGTCAGAAACCTATTGTGATTTCTATCTATGTAGATGTTGTTGCTGCTGTTCTTGTTTTTAAGACTGTGACTGTGTTTTCACTGTCCGGCAATAAAGATAAATAAATGAGTCATGATCGAATTGAATGGTGGAACAGAGTCAATGTGCCATGTGGTCAATGTCTGTTCTTAATTGCTGTGTTCTTGTTACTGGAAGAGACGGATCCATGGATACTGAGGGAAATAGGGGTGGAAATTGCAGAGGCAATGGATATTTTTTTTCTAACCCAGCTAGTTATATGAGTGGTGCCAGAGGATTGGAGAATTGCAAATGGTAAACACACCTCTTCAGAAAAGGTTGTAAGAATCAGCATTTTATAAATAAAGGGGCACACAGCAAACTTGTGTGAACATTTGGAGCTGATAGAATAAACGGGACAGCAGCAACATGGATAGGAAACTGACTGAGTGACAGGAAACACAGCAGTGGGAAATGTTTTTAGTTGGAGTGGATCGGTTAAAATGGGATCCCAAGAGGGTTGTTGTTTGGAATCCTGCTCTTCCTGATACATATTAGAGACATCGGCAATGCTGCACAGAGCACACATTCAAACTGTGGTAATTACACAGTACATGGCAGCATTGTGAACTGTGAGTGTTGTTTCTTAGGCAGCTTGTGGATTAGTCAGACAAGACCAATTTAAAGCAGAGAAGTGTGAAATGATTCATTTCAGTTGGCAGGAAAGGGAGACACAGTATTAAAATGGTACAATTGTAAAGGCAAGCAGGAGCAGAGGGACCTGCGGTTAAATGTGACACTAATAATTGCTGTCTGAGTGGCAGGTTGAGAGTGTGGTTACTAAAGCATTTGGTTTGGTGAGCTTTATCAGTAGGGGCACAGAGTACAAGAGCAAGCAAGTTTAGGGAAACCTGTATAAAACCCTGGTTTGGCCTCAGTTGGAGTATTGCACTCTGATCTGGACAGCAGAGTTTAGAAAGGATGTGAAGGATTAGCGAGGGCGCAATAAATCTCTGGGTATGGGTCCAGGGATGAGGAAGGTCAGTTACATCGGTAGATTGGAGAATTTGGGTCTGTTCTCTTTGACAAAGAGAAGGTTGAAAGGAGATTTGATAGAGGTGTTCAGGATTGTGGAGGGAACTGGAAGGAGCTGATAGGGAGAAGCTTTCATGTCCCAATCTTCCTCTGTCAGGAAGTGTTCCCCAAACTGAACGGACAGGTCATTGTTCCCGGTTACACTTAGCTGGCAATGCTAAATTTTCTGAGTATTTGTATTAATGTGAAACATTTAGGATAATTACACAAACACAATAAGTTATTCAGAGTGAAAAAGAAATATATTAAAAGTGAAAATTCATGTTGACTTCCCTCTGCTGGGCTTTGTGTCTTTCCAATATTGGCCAGTGGTCTGATTAATCTGACAGTACTTTTCCCAGTCGCCTGTGTAACGTGACTCGAATCCCGGCCTTCCAGGTTTTGAACTGCACAGCGAAGCATTTGAGGAAGTATTTTGTGACGTCATTTGTGTTCCAGTCCTCATACCGTCTGGTGAGCTGATCTGACATCCATCCCAGAGTGGAGTCGCTGCACAGATTGCCTTAAAAATGGACTCTAAACTGAGGGAGTGACTGTGAATCTCGTCACCACTTCCATCCTGACTAATTTCCTCCACTTCAAACCGGAGTAGGAGACTTCACCAATGATTGAGGTCCCACCTTCGATCAATCGAGCATCCTGCCTTGCCTCACACCTTCTCTGGTCTCCAGCAGCGGTGATGTTCCAGGGGCTTGGTTACGCTGAATGCCCTGTCCGAGGGTCTCCTTGCTCCAAAGCTGCTGACTTTGATGTCTGTCATCAAGTTGTTGAAACTTGGCTCCTCTTCGTCTCTGACTTCAGGCCAATCGGGAACTTCCATCTTCCAAGCTTCTAGGGCTGGTTGAGCAGAAACAATAATAATTGAGCATTCTGCGGCATTTTTACATTCGAGCAGATTTCCCCGAGAGGCATTTCATTAAGCACCAGCTTTTTCACTTCATTAACAACTGTAAGAATGGCAATGCAATGTATTGGTCCATTTATCGTCACAAAGAAGTTGGGATGTCTTGTTGAAGTTGTACAAGACATTGGTAAGGCCACACTAGGAATACTGTGTACATTTTTGGTCACCCTATGATAGAAAGAATATTATTAAATTGGAAAGAGTGCAGAAAAGATTTACTAGGATGCTACCGGGAATTGATGGTTTGAGTTACAAGGAGAGACTGGATAGACTGGGACCTTTTTCTCTGGAGCGTAGGAGGCTGAGGGGTGATCTTATAGAGGGCTATAAAATAATGAGGGGCATAGATGAGGTAGATAGTCAACATCTTTTCCCAAAGGTAGGGGGGGTCTAAAAGTGGAGGGTATAGGTGAGAGAGGAGAAACACAAAAGGGTCCAGATGGACAGTTTTTGCACACAGAGGATGGTGGGTGTCTGGAACGAGCTGCCAGAGGTAGTAGGAGATGCGGGGACATTTAGACAGTTACATGGGTAAGGTTGGTATGGAGGGATATGGGCCAAATGCAGGTAATTGGGACTCGCTTATTGGTAAAAACAGGACAGCATGGACGAGTTGGGCCAAAGGGCCTGTTTCCAGCAGTGAATCTCCATGACTCTATGACTATGACTCTCGTCCCAATAATGCAGATTGTCACTATCATTGCTGTAAGTGGGAGGGGGACAATGCTCACTCACAGCATCTGTTTTCTGCATGAACAGCTGGCAGGTAGAACACCAAATCAATGGTAAACATTCTGTCAGCATCCAGTGAAACTGGGTAACTATGGTAACAGGTCGGTACATTGACAACACAGGACTCTGACAATAGCTTCCTACCCAACAGGGTGATGTCACCAGGATCTACAATTCCCCCAGTTTGGAGATTCCAGTCAGGAAGCAAGGAGCAAAGTGTAAGACACCAGAGAAAAGACAAGAGATTTTCATTTCTATCGAACCAATCATTGTCTCAGGATTTCCCAAAGGACAGCCAATGAAGGACCTCTTTAAGAAGTCATAGAGTCGCAGAATTTTACAGCACAGAACAAGGTCATTCAGCCCATCGTGTCTGCATTGGCCATCAGCACCTACCTATGTCCATTCGGCGGCACGGTGGCACAGTGGTTAGCACTGCTGCCTCACAGCGCAGAGGACCCGGGTTCAATTCCGGTCTCGGGTCACTGTTTGTGTGAAGTTTGCACATTCTCCCCGTGTCTTCAGGGGTTTCCTCCGGGTGCTCCGGTTTTCTCCCACAGTCCAAAGATGTGGGGGTTGGGTTGATTCGCTTTGCGAAATTACTCCTCGTGCCACGGGGATTAGCAGGGTAAATATGTGGGGTGATAGCAACAGGGGCTGGTTGGATTGTGGTCGGTGCAGACACGATGGGCCGAATGACCTCGTTCTGCACTGGAGGTACTCTATGATTCTAATCCCATTTTTCAGCACTTGGCAGAGACTCTCATATTCTACAGCATTGCAAATGTTAATTTCAATGTTGTGAGCGTTCATGTCTCTGCCACCCTTCCAGGCAGTGAGTTCCAGATTCCCACCACCCTCTGGGTGAAAATGTTTTTCCTCAAATCCCTCTAAATCTCCTGGCCCCTACGTTTATCCTATTCCCCCTGCCAAATGACCCCTCTACTCAGGTGAAAAGTTTATTTCTATCTACCCTCTCAATGTCCCTCCTAATTTTGTACACCTCGATTAGGCTCCCGCCTCAGCCGTGGGATTTCCTTTATTTTGCCCGCCGGTGTTTTTTTATAGCTCTTTGCTCTACTAATTTATTTTCAAATTACATTCCCTGCACGTTCTACACTCCAGGGCATCCATTGTTTCAAGCCCCCTCTCTCTGCGATAATCTCCCAAGTTTTCCTGCTCCAATGCTATAAATCCCTCACCATCCAGGATTCTCTGAATGTTTTTGCTCCCACCTTCACCTTTATGGGAACATGTTGGCCCTGTACTCTCTCTATTTCCTTTTTGAATGATTCTCACTGCTCCTCACCATATATATAAATGACCTGGATGAGGGAACCAAATATAACATTTCCACATTTGCTGACGACATAAAACTGGGCAAAATTGTGAGTTGTGAGGGGGATGCAAGGAGGTTTCAAAGTGATTTAGACAAGTTGAGTGAGTGCGCAAATATATGGCAGATGCAGGACAACGCGGCTAAGTGTGAAGTTATACACTTTGGTGTGAAAAACAGAAAGGAAAGGATGAGAGGAGATCTGATTGAAACATACAAAATCCTAACAGGGCTGGACAGACTAGCTGCAGGAAGAATGTTTCACCTCGTTGGGGAATGTAGAACAAGGGGACACAGTCTTAGGATACTGGGGAGACCATTTAGGAATGAGACGGGGAAAGATTTCTTCACACAGAGGGTGGTGATCCTATGGAATTCTTTACCTCAGAAGCTGTGGCGACCAAGTCACTGAATGTATTCAAGAAGGAGAGATTTTTTTTTAGATTTTAATGGCATCAAGGAGTATTGGGAAAAAAATGAGAATGTGGCATTGAGATAGAGGATCAGATATGAGCACCTTCAGGACACAGAGAGATGAACTAATGAGTGCAGAAATGAACCAGCCAGAGTCAGCACCTTGGGGAGAGGGGAGAGCCACCAGTGAGTTTGGAACTGAACCCACCCAGGGTCAGCACCTTCAGGGGATAGAGACGTAAATAATCTAAGACCTGTTTTCAAAAACAGAGGTAGAGAAGAAGGAGGGAACCAATGACCATTATCAAGCGTTTGGAAAGCAATGATATAAAGAGACAAAGTCAGCATGGATTTACAAAAGAGAAATCATGTTTGACAATACTACTGGAATTCTTTGATGTATCTAGTAGAGTTGACCAGGGAGAACCGGTGGATGTGGTTCATTTAGAGTTCCAGAAAACTTTGGACAAAATCTCACATAACGTTTTTACGTTTAAAGTTTATTTATTAGTTTCACAAGTAGGCTTACATTAACATTGCAATGAAGTTACTGCGAAAATCCCCTAGTCACCATACTCCGGCTCCTGTTCAGGAAGACTGAGGGAGAATTTAGCATGGCCAATACACCTAACCACAGCATGTCTTTCAGACTGTGGGAGGAAACCGGAACACCCAGAGGAATCCCATGCAGAGACGGGGAGAATGTGCAGACTCACACAGACAGTGACCCAAGCTGGGAATCAAATCCGGTCCCTGGTGCTGTAAGGCAGCAGTGCTAACCATCGTGCCACCGGGCTGCCCTTCTACTATGTAAAGTTGAAGTGCATGGGATTGCGGGTAGCGTCTTGAGATGGATAGAAAACTGGTCAGCAGATAGGAAGCAAAGAGATGGCATGAATGGGTCCTTTTTCTAATTGGCAGTCAGTGATTAGTGGGGTACTGCAGGGATCTGTACTAGGACCCCAACGATTTATATAATTTATTAATGATTTGGACGTGGTAAATAAATGTATTATCTCCAGATATGTAGATGATACAATAATGGATGGGAGAGTGAGCTGTGAGGAGGATGCTGAGATCCTTCAGCGAGATTTGGACAGTCTGAGCCCACACATGGAGTATCATGTGGATAAATATGTGGTTACCCATTTAATTATCCACTTTGGTAGCAAAAATGGCAAGGCAGATTATTATTTGAATGGGTGTAAATCGATGGAGGTGGATACTCAGCGAGACCTAGGTGTCCTTGTGCATCAGTCAGTAAAATCATGTTGAAGCTATACAAGATGGAAAATCATGTTGCAGCTATATAAGACTTTGGTTAGGCCACATTTGGAGTATTGTGTACAATTCTGAGTGCCACATTGGAGGAAGGATGTTGATGCATTGGAAAGGGTGCAGAAGAAATTTACCAGGATGTTGCCTGGTTTGGAGGATATGGACTGTAAAGAAAGGTTGAACAAACTTGGATTGTTTTCATTGGCGCGTCAGAGGATGAGGGGGGACCTGATAGAGGTTTACAAGATTATGAAAGGCTTGGTTGAGTAGATAGTCAGAGCCTTTTTCCCAGTGTCGAAAGTTGACTTACTCAGGGGCACAGGTTGCGAGTAAGAGGGGGAAAGTTTAAAAGAGATGTAAGGGGCAAGTTTTTCACACAGAGGGTGGTGAATGCCTGGAACATGCTGCCGGAGGAAGTAGTGGAAGCAGATTCTATAACGTTCAAGAGGCATCTGGATAGATACATGAATAGGCCGGGAACAGAGGGAAATGGACCACGCAGAGGCATGAAAATATTAGAGAGCTGTAATAATTCTTCGGAGGCAGACGTCCCTTCACCAAAACCCCTTCATTTACAACTCTAACAGCAGTACACAGAGTGCTAACAGTTAGCAGTCTACCTCCGAGGGTGTCAAAGGAACTGACACTCCCGGTTAAGTACAAGGCAAAGACTCCCTGATTGGCCGATCAATTGGATCCTTAGTCAAGGAATTCATACTCCAATAGGCAAACCTCAATGGCCCCATTGAAGTCATAAAGAGGCATCTGTGGTGGCACAGACTTGGTAGGCCAGAGGGCCTGTTCCTGTGCTGTTCTTTGTTTAGTCGCTGAAAGGAAGTTCGTAGGTACAGCAGACAAAAAGAAGGCAAATGTTATGTTGGCCTTGAAAGCAAGAGGATTTGTGTATAGGAAAAGTGATGTTTTACTGCAATTGTACAGGGCAATGATGAGGCCACATCTGGAGTATTGTGTGCAGTTTTGGTGTCCTTATCTGAGGGAGGATGTCCTTGCTGCAGGGAGAGTGCAGCAAAGGTTTACCAGGTGGATTCCTGGGATGGCAAGTCTTTCATATGAGGAAAGATGAAGTCAGTTAGCATTATGTTCATTGGAACTAAAAGAGAAAACGCTGGAAAATCTCAGCAGGCCTGGCAACATCTGTAAGGAAAGAAAAGAGCTGACATTTCGAGTCCAGATGACCTTTTGTCAAAGCTAAAAGGCATAGAAAGTGGGAGATATTTATACTGCAGGGGGAAGACCATAAGACCATAAGACATAGGAGCGGAAGTAAGGCCATTCGGCCCATCGAGTCCACTCCACCATTCAATCATGGTTGATTTCAACTCCATTTACCCGCTCTCTCCCCATAGCCCTTAATTCCTCGAGAAATCAAGAATTTATCAATTTCTGTCTTGAAGACGCTCAACGTCTCGGCCTCCACAGCCCTCTGTGGCAATGAATTCCACAGACCCACCACTCTCTGGCTGAAGAAATTTCTCCTCATCTCTGTTCTAAAGTGACTCCCTTTTATTCTAAGGCTGGAAGGAAGGAATGAAAGATGAGTCAAAGCCATAGAAACCAGGGAAAAAGACTGCTAATAGCTGTCCAGAGAGAGAATAAAGGGTGTGAATGTCCAAACGGCAGAGAAGCTTTTATCCTTATGTTCATTGGAGTTTAGAAGATTGAGAGGGTCTCAAAGGAACGTATAAAATTCTAACAGGACTCGAAAGCGTAGATTCGGGAAGAATGTTATGGATATTCTTTGTGTAAGGTTAAGGGGAAAACTTTTCGGACTGAGGTGAGGAGAAATGTCTTCACCCAGAGAGTGTGAATCTGTGAAAATCGCTAATGCAGAAAGTAGTTGAGGCCAAAATGTGTGATGTCAAGAAGGAATTAGATATAGCTCTTGGGGCTAAAGGGATCAAGGCATATGGGTGGAAGGTGGGATCAGGAAAGAGAATTTGATCAACCAGGATCATAATGAATGTCCCAGCAGGCTCGATGGGCCTCATGGCGCCAAATGGCCTCCTTCTGTTTCCATTCGCTGTTTAAAGAGAACAAAGAAAAGTGCAGCAAAAGAATAGGCCGTTCGGCCCTCCAAGCCCGTGCCGAACATGGTGCCCTAAGTAAACTGAAGAAAAAAGCTTCCGCCCTTACTCAGTCCGTATCTCTCTATTCCTTCCCTATTCATGTACCCATCCAGATGCCTGTTTTGACCACCTCCTGTGGCAGCCTGTTCCAGGCACTCACCATTCGCTGCCTGAAAAACCTCCCCCGCACATCTCCCTTAAACTTTCCCCCTCTCACCTTGAACATGTGCCCACTTCCACCCTGGGAGAAAGCCTCTGCCTATTCAACCTGTCTATGCCTCTCACAATTATGAAGACCTCTATCAGGTCACCCTCAACCTCCGTCTTTTCAGTGAAAACAATCCCAGTTTATTCAACCTCTCCTCCTCGCCAACACCCTTGAGATCAGGCAACATCTTTCTATGTACGAGAGAGAGAGACCAGTCAGTGTGGAACTGAACCCATCCAGAATCATCACCTTCAAGGGAAGAGAGAGAGAAACTAGTGAGTGTGGAGCTGAACCCAATCAAAGTCATTGCCTTCAGGAGAAAGGGAGAGGAACCAGTAGAATTGAACTCAGCCAGTCAGCACCTTCAGAGGAGATGCAATAGTGAGTATAGATAGATTAGATGACTGCATTGCTGCAGAGATGGTACAGGAGGGATGGCTTTAGATTCCTGGGGCATCGTGACCATTTCTGGCTGAGCTGGGACCTGTACAAGTTGGGCAGATTACATCTGAACAGGGACGGGACCAACATCCTCCCATGGAGCTTTGTTAGTGCTGTTGGGATGGATTTATACTAAACTGCTAAGGGGATGGAATCCTGACAGGTAGTGATAGGATCTTCTGTTTTGCCAAGTGGTCAGGGGCAGGAGGGAGTGACTGCAGCTGAGGCAGCTAAGAGGAATCAGAGGACAGCTATGTCAGTTTCTGCAACTGTCCAATAGCTCTGAGGTTCTTGCAGCTTCTTTGGATGAGAGTGGGTGCTGCAGGGTGAATGAACTGACTGACCTTGGCACTGCAGTACAGCATGCCATTCAAGTATTGGTAGAAGGGGTATAGTGAGGGGAAGTTACACTGTTCTCTGTAGAAAGGAGCGAGAATTCAGATGGCTGTGAGGGAGAATTCAGAGTGTGAATATGAATCTGCAATTAAAAATCTAATTGTCGCTATTCATAAAATCGTATCTGGTTTACAAATGTCCTTTAGGGAAGGAAATCTGCTGGCCAGGAATGTGTTTGAATCATCAAGCCTTGAGGTAACAAAAGCATGGATGAGGGTTTCAGGTATGGGTGAGCTGAGGTATTACAAATAATGTGTGATGTTACACAGCTGGAAATAAGTGATCTTGGTGAAGGAACAGATATGTGGTCAGAATCTCATTTCTGAGTCCAATGAGGTCCCAAAGATTATGAGGGTTTGTTTCAACCTCAGACATTGACCAGTGGGAGAGATGGAGTCAGTGACTGGGAATGGAATTTGTGGTGGGAACTTTGGTCTTCCAAATATTTAATTGGGGGAATTCTCTGCTGAGCCAGTACTGGAGGTCAGAGAAGGAGTCTAATAAATTAATAACAGGGGATTGGTTGTGAGATGTGACGGTGAGGTAGAGCTGGGTGTTATCAGCATACACATGAAACCTACCATTGTGTTTTCAGATAATGTCACCAAGGGGTAAGGTCTAGATGTGAAATAGGTGGGAGCCACGGATAGATCCTTGGGGGATTTGGGTGATAACAGCACAGGAGTGGGAAGAGAAACCATTGCAGGTGATATTCAGCATATGAGCAGAAAGATAAGAATAGAACCAGATGACTGCAGTCTTTCCCAACTGAACAATCCCTCCTCATCCTTCTCAACCTATCCATGCCTTTGACATGGTCGACTGCACCATCGTACTCCAATATCTTCCCACTGTCAGGTCATTGTTCACAGCAGATGGAGATGACACCCGGAGGAAACATAATGAAGAACGGCTGGGCCTCAGTAAACAAGTCTGGAGAAGGCTGGAGTTCTCAATCATCTTCATCCCAGGCGGCAGCTCCTCCATCTCAATGTGTGTGGTGAGATCAGGCCATTCTGCTCAGTCAGGAGCACCCAGACTGACTGTAAGAGATTGGTTTTTGCAATTAGAACCAACAATCAGGGAGATCCACTCAATCAAGCCCCACCCAAACACAGAACCATAGAATCCCTCCAGTGCAGGAGGCCATTCGGCCCATCATGTCTGCACCGACCAAATTCCCACCCAGGCCTTATCCCCTTAACCCCACATATTTACCCTGCTAATCCCACTAACACTAGGGTCAATTTAGCATGGCCAATCAACCCAAACCACACATCTTTGGAGTGCGGGAGGAAGCCAGAGCACCCAGAAGAAACCCACGCAGAGACAGGGAGAATGTGCAAACTCCGCACAGACAGTGACCCAGGGCCGGAATTGAACCTGGGTCCCTGGCGCTGTGAGGCAGCAGTGCTAACGACTGTGCCACCGTGCCGTTCCTACAGAGCACCGAAAGATCCCAGTATCTCTCCCTGGCCTATACAGAGTGAAGGGCTCTGACCCAGTGTGGCACTGAGCCCCACACACAGAGCACGGGAAGATTTCAGTCTCTGTGCTGATTGGTCTGACTGCAGGGAATTTGTATAACCGCCACTGCTGAGCCTGGGGAACTGCAGCGTGATGTGGAGATGCCGGCGTTGGACTGGGGTAAACACAGTAAGAAGTTTAACAACACCAGGTTAAAGTCCAACAGGTTTATTTGGTAGCAAAAGCCACACAAGCTTCGTTGTGTGGCTTTCGCGACCAAATAAACCTGTTGGACTTTAACCTGGTGTTGTTAAACTTCGAACTGCAGCGTGACATGTTTACACAGGAAACTGCCATTGGAAACCCTGAGCTGAGGATTCACAGCCGGGCGGGACGGGATTCCCGCTGCCGAATCCTTCATCCACCCGGAGCCCCGCCGCGGGCTCAGGATCCGGGCCCGGGGACTGAAGCCACCTGCCGGGCATTTGCTGCCGTTCCGCGCGGTGTATGATGGGCCCAGAATAAATCCCCGCCTACGGCCTGTGACCGGCAGCTGGGAAAAACAATCGGAAATTGAGGCATCACGGTTATCCAATGGCCGCTCTGCGCCTACTGAGTGACAGCTACTTTATCCAATCCGTGAGCTCCATCCGCTCGAAGTGAGAGAACACATGTAAATGACGCTCACAATTATAACCAATCACAGACCGCGCTGATGGCAACACACGCCCCTCAATGTTATTGACATCTCTGCTCGCCAATCGCAACGCACTGACCAATCAGCGTCCGTCCCAGTCCAGCGTCATTGCGTTATTCAATTCGAACCGGAGCTGTGACCAATGAGAAATCAGAGAGCTGGAGGCGGAAAGAATCCTTAAAGTGAAACCGCTCACAGAATTATAGTTGTGCAACTATAATTCGGTGATGGCAGTTGACGGGGCAAAAGTCAGAGGGTGCAAAAGGTGAATGCCGCAGGAAAGGAAAGAGGAAATAAATGAACGAGGAGGAAAGCAAGTGAGATGCGTCTAAAGAGGCAATTCCAGAGCTGAGACCCAGAGAGCTCACTGGTGGAGTGAATCAAGATGTGGAGATGCCGGCGTTGGACTGGGGTAAGCACAGTAAGAAGTCTCACAACACCAGGTTAAAGTCCAACAGGTTTATTTGGTAGCAAATACCATAAGCTTTTGGAGCGTGCTGCTCCTTCGTCAGATGGAGGAGTGAATCAAATCAGGAATGCTCACCAGGCCAGAATCAGAGGAGGTCAGATATCTCAGAGGATTGCTGGGCTGGAGGCGATGAAAGGGAGGAACAGCTGACGACATGGAGGGATTTGGAAACAAGGATAAGAATTTTAAAATTGAGGCATTGCTTAACCACGAGTCAGTGTTTGTCAGTGAGCACAGGGTTGATGCATTAATGGTGTTTGGAGTAAATTCTGATATGAGAAATCAATTAGCAGCTTTCTGGACCCAGCAGCACAATAAGTCAGATCAGAAGTGGACCACATGGCCCCTCAAGCCTGCTCCGCCATTAAATATGACCATGTTTTAGATTCTCAAACCACAGAATATTTGCAATGCACTACAGCTCATTTGACCATCAAGTCTACACTGCCTTATTGAAACAGCATTCTATCTAATCCCACTCCCCCTCCTCACAGTCGCAGAAACCCGGGTTTGGGTCTGGCCTTTGGTGACTGTGCAAAATCAGCACCTTCTCCCCGTGGGTTTCCTGGGTGCTCTCGTTTACTCTCGTGGTTCAACTATGTGCAGGTCAGGTGGATTGGCCATGTTAAATGTTCCTATCGTGTCCAAAGTTGTGTACATTAGGCATTGAATCCGTGCAATTTTGACACTTATTTTGAAATTTTGCACCTGGTTCTTGATCAACTCTTGATGGGAACATGAAAATCTCTATCATAGAATCCCTAAAGTGCAGAAGATGGACATTCGTCCCATTGAGTCTGCACTGATTCTCTGACCTATTCACGCAACCTCACATATTTACCTTGTTAACCTTCCTAATCTCAATATACTAGGAACATAAGGGGAAATGTAGCACGGTAAACCCACTTACCCTATCAATGGAGTGTGTGTGTGGCGGGAGGGGGGGAGGGGGGGTGCAAGAGCACCCGGAGGAAAACCATGTGGACACAGAGAAAATGTGGAAATTATGAACAGTCACCCAAGGCCTGAATTAAACTGGATCCCTGTCAGTGTGCGGCAGCAGTGCTAACTACTGTGCCACTCTTCTTTCTCTTATAAAAGATTATAAGACATAGGAGCAGAATTAGGCCACTCTGCCCATCGAACCTGCTGCACCATTCAATCATATATTTTTCTCATTCCCATTCTCCTGCCTTTTCCCCATAACCCCTGATCCCCTTATTAATCAAGAACCTATCTGCCTATGTCTTAAAAAACACTCAACCACCTCGCTCCCAAATCCTTCGGCGGCAAAGAGTTCCACAGATTCTCCACTTCCTCGCTGAAGAAATTCCTCCTAATTTCTGTTTTAAAGGATCGTCCCTTTAGTCTGAGGTTGTGCCCTCTGGTTCTAGTTTTTCCTACTCGTGGAAACATCCTCTCCATGTCCACTCTATCCAGACCTCGCAGTATCCTGTAAGTTTCAATAAGTTCCTTCTAAACTCCAATGACTACAGACCCAAGAGTCCTCAACCGTTCCTCATACTCTTCATTCCGGGGGTCATTCTTGTGAGCCTCCACTTTCCAAGGCCAGCACATCCTTCCTTAGATACGGGTCCCAAACTGCTCACAATACTCCAAATGGGGTCTGACCAGAGCTTTTGCCAGCCTCTGAAGTACATCCCTGTTCTTGTATTCTTGCCCTCTCGACATTACATTTGCCCTCCTAAATGCCGACTGCACATGCACATTAACATGAGGAGAATCTTGAACTCGGACTCCCAAGTCCCTTTGTGTTCCTGGTTTCATAAGCATTTCCCCATTTAGAAAATAGTCTATGCTTCCATTCCTCATTCCAAAGTGCATAACCTCACAGTTTTCCACATTGTACTCCATCTGCCACTTCTCTGCTCACTCTCCTAGCCTGTCCAAGTCCTTCTGCAGTCCCCCCACCCCGACCTCCCCCTTGCTTCCTCAATGCTACCTGTCCCCCTACAGGTCTTCTCATACTTCTTTGCCTCATGAAAAATACCCGACTTCTCAAATCTACCTTCATAGCGACAGATCTTTATCAATAGAATCATTCATTTGAATCTCCTTTGGACTCTCTCCAATGTCTTCACAACCTTCTTCAATTGTGGTGCTCAGCACTGGCCTCAGTGCTCCAGGTGAGGCCTGTCTAGTTTATTTAAAAGCTCAACTTGACCTTCTTATTCATGTATTCAATCCTCCAGTAAAAGGTAGGATGCCATTTGTTTTATTACCTGCTCTCTCAACATGCCCAGCCAACTTCAATTACTTTTGTACTTAGAAACTGAGATCCCGTTGTTCCTACATTTCCTTAAGAGTTTCTCCCTTTATTTCTCCACTCTCAAAATGAATCAACTCACACTTCTCTGCATTGAACTTCATCTAATTAGGTGCATTGACGCGAACAGATGCTGGAATATGGAGACTGGGGGAATTTCACTGTAACTTCATTGCAGTATTTATTAGTCAAAATTCTGACTTATGACTAATATCTAAACTCTATTTAAAGTTAACTTTACTTTACATTTACTTTATCTGCCGCTCGTCTGCCCAGAGGACAGGAATGGAAGCATTGCCTCAGCATTTACACATTGTTTTGAGCTCCAGGGTCTGTCAACTTAATTCACTCAGCCTCTCCTCACTGAACAACCTCTTCCTTCCGGGGGACAATCTAGTGAACCTTCTCTGTACCGCCTGCAATGCAAGTCTATCCCTTCTCAAATGTGGAGACCATAGCTGTACACAGTATTGCAGATGTGGTCTCAATAAAATCCTGGACAATTGCAGCAATACACCTTTCTTCATCTACTCCAATCCACTTGCAATAAAAACAAACATGCCATTTGCTTTTCTAATAGCTTTAATGAATAATCCCGATTGTGCTCCGAATGCCCTTCAACATTTTAAAATCTGTCACATTTAAGCCTCTCTTCAACTCTGAAGAAGAGTCATACAGACTCGAAGTATTCACTCTGTTTCTCTCTCCGTAGATGCTGCCAGACCTGCTGAGGTTTCGAGCATTTTCTGTTTTTAATTCAGATTTCGTCTCCCTGCCATTCTCACCTTTCAGGCACATATTTGTTCTTTTTTTCACTCTCCCATTAGACTTATGACTCCCCCAGCTCTGTTGCCATATAATCATTGCTGCACTTCTCCTTGTTTAGAAAAGACAAGAGAACAATTCAAATTCGATTCAGTGATGAGTGATGAATGAGAAATTATGTGATAGAAAATGAACATCTCCACCTTCTCCCTGTAACCCTGCACATTCTTCCTTTTCAGGTAACAGTCTGATTCCTTTTGAACGCTTCAATCGAATCTGCCTCCACCGCACTCTCTGGCAGTGCATTCCACACATTAAGCACTCCCTGTGTGAAAAATGTTTTCCTCGTATTCCTATTCCTTCCTTTGCTAATGATGCTGAATCTGTTCTCTCTCATTCTTCATCATCCCACGAGTGGGAACAGTTTGTCCCTATCCACTCTGTCCAGATGTCTCATGATATTTAATACCTGTAAGTGGAATCCCTCATGGGGTGGTAAGATTTTCAAAGCAGTCGACATTAAGGCATTGATAAAACTACCAGCATTCAGTTAAATGAATTGTTAAATATGTTAATGAACTAACAAGAAGCAATTTACAAATATGAGATGCAGTAATTGACTCAAACGAGTGATTATGATTGTAAAACACATTTGCTGATATTTTGAATGGATTATTATTGACTTTAAGGATGTTATCAGTTAGCAGTAAACCAGTCCAGATGACCCTTTGTCAAAGGATCATCTGGACTCGAAAGATGAGCTCATTTTATTCCTTAGAAATGCTGCCAGACCTGCAGAGATTGTCCAGCATTTTCTCGTTTGGTTTGAGATTACAGCATCCGTAGTAATTTGCTTTTATTTTAGAGTTGTACTGTTGCACCACATTTAGAGTTATAGGATTGAGAAACCTCACTAATGAAATGGATTCGAAAATTTGGAACTGTTTTCCTTTTACTTTTCATTGTCTCTCTATCATCTTCCTATCAGAATGAATCACTTCATAATTCTCAGCTTTGAATTTCATCTGCAACTTGTCCACTCATTCTGTCAACTTGTCGATGTCCTTTTTGAAGTTTTACACGATCCTCCTCATAGGTCACAATGGTTCCAACTTTCAGATCATCCACAAATTCTGAAATTGTGCCCAGTGCACTCTTACCTCAGTCACTGATATATCCTGGTGCATGTTCACAGTATCTACCGCTTGTGTGCGGATCAATGTGATTTGCTGCAGTTTGAGGGTGAAAACAGAAGCCAATGTAAATGCCTGCACATTCCACGTAAAAGTTGCAGAATTGCTGTCAAGTGGCTTTGTTATCATCGCTAACAGAAAGTAGCAGAGGATAGCTTCGATGCAGCAACCTCTGAATTATCAGTCCAGCACGCTTCCGCTGCGCCACTTTGCTCTGGCAAAGCCAGCTCTCCCCTGCTGCCTATCAATGTAGTCATTCAGGTATTCACTTCCACATTCTTGTTTCACACCAGCACGATTGTCAGGGAGGTTCAGTCTGACCACACAATTCCACTGCAGAACACCAAGAATGCAATGGACAGAGAAAGACCGCACAGAAGCAGCAAAAGAGACTGTTTGGACACGTGTAACGACAGACAAAGGTGGCGGAAACCGGCAAGACACGGAATTGATCACTGATGTTTTAAATTAATTTTCTGTTGCAAATGTATGTTTGTAAAAACATTTCCTGCTGTGTAGCTGTCCTCTCTGCTGTTCAAAGATGTTCACTGTTGGTTGTGCAAAGTGTTTCACTGTTTATAAATATATTTCCTGGTGTACTCTATGATGTAGAGGGTTACAGCATGGAAACAGGCCCTTCGGCCCAAAGTGTCCATGCCGCCCAGTTTTTTTTTTACCTCAGAGCTATTCCCAATTACCCGCGTTTGGCCAATATCCCTCCAGACCAATCTTACCCAGGTAACTGTCTCAAATGTTCTTGAGAGTTTTTTTTTCTGCTGTTGTGTAAAATGCTTCCCTGTTGTTGTGTTTCCGGCTCTGTAAATATTTGTTTCTTCTGTTCTGTTAATATGTCCCCTTCTCTTGTAAACGTGCTCCCTGTTGTGTAAAAAGATTCTCCGTGAAGGTGTTTTTGTTAGTAAATCGTTGCGTGTTGTGTTAAGATGTTCCCTCTTCTTGTGTAAAACTCTGGTTGCATATAAAAGTGACTAACGACAGATCGAGGTTTTTTTGCGGCAAAGAGAACCTGTTTTCTCCACGTGAAAGTCACAAGTGCTATGCAGTTGGCGCACTATCACTATGAACATGAATAGCAGAGGATGGTTTCGATCCATCGACCTCTGGGTTATGGGCCCAGCACGCTTCCGCTGCGCCACTCTGCTACGGAAAAAGCTGCTTCTGTAACAAGACAGACTTTCACTCCTATATCGTTTAACAGGAACACCAGTGTGAGGAGGCATCACTGCATCACACCGAGAATACAATAGACAGAGAAAAACACGCAATAGCAGCAAGAGACTGCTCGGACACATGTAACGACAGACAAAGGTGCTGGGAAAACGGCAAGACAAGGAATTGCAGAATCGATCATTGATTTTTAAAGGAATTTTCTGTTGCAAATACATGTTTGTAAACATATTTCCTGCTGTATAACTGTTCTCTGTGTTGTTGAGAGGTGTTTTCTGCTGCTGTGTAAAATGTCTCCCTGATGCTATAAACGTGTTTCCGGCTGTGTCAATATGATCCATCTGGTGTCAATATTTCTTTAATATTCTGTTAATATATGCCCTACTCTGTAAACGTGTTCCCTGTTGTGTCAAAATGTTCTCCGTGAAGATGTTTTCTGTTCAGCAAAAGTTACTTATCTGGTCTCATGATGTTCCATATTGGGTTAAAATGTTGCATGTTGTGTTAAGATCTTCTCTGTTCTTGTATAAAACTCTGGTTAAACTGCAACTGGGTAATGATCGCCCAATTTCGACTGTCTTTTACCCTCTGTGGTGCTGTGTTTATGGGTGTGGTAGAGGTGCTGTGTTTATGGGTGTGGTAGAGGTGCTGTGTTTATGGGTGCAGTCTAAGAAGAGTAGATGAAGAAATATTGCTCCCATTGCCAGAGGAGAGAAAGATGGCTTTTAAAGTGCAAAGTGTTTAGGACCTGGGATGAACTGCCTGAGAGGGTGGCAGAGGCAGCATCAAATCAGTGTTCTCAAAGGGGAATGGGATCAGCACCTGAAGTGAAAGGATTTCCAGGGTTATGAGACAAGGACTGGGAAAGGGATGAGCTGAGTTGTTCTTGTACAGACCAGCATACAGACAAAGGGCCGAATGGTCTCCCTCTCTTTGTTGTATCCACTCTAAGATTCTATATGTATGAGTGTTGGACTCATTTTGTATCGCTCTGTCTCTGGTGTGACAAATGTGTGTGATATTTATTATAAATCTATGTGAGAGACTTTGAAAATCTGTACACACTCTACACGGAAGATACCTAATTGAAACCAGGCCTTTTGTTCTAATTAGTACATGATTCCACACGATCCTCTACTCAAAATCTTCAATGTAACATCATCTGCTTATCTCTGAAATTCATTCTCCATCGTCTCATTTGCTAGATTTCCCTTTAGTACATCGATGCTAGTCGACTCAACTGCTCCAGATAATAGCAAATTCCAAGTTATATTGACTATATGGGCAAGTACACTAATATTGAATTTTCCATGGGCTTTAGTGCTGCATCCAATCATTAATTCCTGTTTGATCTGTCTCTGCAACAGCGACAGTTCATGTGATTTATTTCCCTCTACTGCAGTTCTGTGTTGCGGCCAGTAGATGTCAGCACACTGTGGTAGACTGAACTTCAGACATCAGAGAGGGATACAACAGACAGGAAATGTTCACATTGCACTGAACCTGGGACGGGGGAATTTCGAAATACTAAATGTGTTGGCCATATCAATTTAGAATCTACCAGTGGCGCAATGGATAGCGAGTTGGGCTTCTCAATGATGGCACGTTAGCCATTCAAAGTTTGTGGGTTTGAGCCCACCAGAGTCGGATTTTGGATCAGATTAGTAACAAACAGTTTGCTACTTCATTGATGTGATTCAGCTTTGGCACCGACATTTCCTGCTCTGCCATCTCTCCATGCTGTTTCTGTTTACTCGGCTCCAAGGGAAACCACTGCTTTCCTTTGTATTGATCAATTAAATACCGATAAATCAGCAATGCTATGCGTTTTAAGTACTTTTGAAGTGAAAGTATTAGTACCAATAGGTATTTTCTTTTGAACCAAGTGGTATTTTGAATCATTGTTGTTTAGAATGGTTAGAATTTCATTATACAAGATTTAATTATTAGTACAGCGCTATTAAAGCATATATTACACCAACTTTTACCTATTTCTGATTGGGGGTAGTATATAGAGAGAAATTTGCTTTTCTTGATATATATTACTGACCTATATCTGGGTGTCCAGGTTTCAATCCCAAAATTTGTCAGTGGTGCAAAACTTGAACATATTATGAACTTTAGTGAGAAGCATATTGATAATCTTCAAGACGATTTGGACAGGCTGGTGGAAGTTGCAGACACGTGACGTATGCAACTTAATTAATGTAAGGAAGTGTGAAGTGATACATCTTGGTCCGAAGATCAAGGACAGGCGATATAAAACAATTTATATTTTACATAAAATCATTTAGCATTCCTAATCCGTATTGCACCTTTACCATGCCAAGATGCCGCAGTCTATTCACCCATCTCAGAACCATTGAATATCCAGACTGAAGTCTGCATTTCACCGTCTACTTGTACAGTGATCATTAAACATTTAGCACTCCCACTTTCCTATGTACCTTCACTCTGCAACGACTCCCTGCTCCGCCTGACAACCCAGTCAATGTCGCACCTTCACTTTGTGCACTGCCCATGGTAGGCTTATCCTGCCCAGTCCCCATTGCGTTTCACCTTGCTCAGTTACATTCGCCAGATTGCAACTGTTCCAACTTTTCTTTTCTCCATTAATAATGAATGAATGAATGGAACCATCCCTTGAATAAACACTGTCACCTTTCAATGTCTAGCGGGTGAGTTTCATGACGTGCTGTGTGTGATTCCCGCCTTTATGCTTCTGTACAAATTTAGTCAAAGGAAAGTTATCCAAATATATCTGCAATTCTCCTTCTCAGTCACAAAAAACTGAGCGGATCATGGATACAGTTTCAATAGTAGCTTTAAAAAGATAGAGAATGGATTAACAAATTTAAAATCCAAGGGTGACATCAATGCCTGAAGTGGTTTTCAGGCTGTGGCGACGAGAAGAACAATGCAGATTATCAATTTGAATTGTTCAAAATCATAGAATGGAGCATCCATTGTTGATGAAAGGAATCTTTAAACTGTGCAGCTGTGCTGTGCTTCAGGAGCTGGTTTTATGGAAATCTCCATTAATCAAAAATGTTGCCTCACCTGGTGAGCATGTCCAGCATTTTCTGTTTTTGTTTCAGATTTCCAGCTTCCAGCTTTGCATTGTGTTCTGTGCAGCTGTTTCCCTGGAACAGGGAACAGGTTCTGATCAGTCCTGTGACAGATAGAGTAGAATGTGTCTCCCGACTATCAAACCCTCGCGGGTTTGATCTCCAAGCTGTACAGGAGAATGAGGAGGAGAGAGAGGGAGGATCATTCTGTGATTAACATATTTCCTGTATAAAGGACACAAAGGTTTGTATTTCCACAGCCGTTTTAACAGACATAAGATGCCCCAAGATGACTTGCAATCAATAAAGTTCCTCTAAATAGTTCTTGACATTTTAACTACGAGAGTTTTGAACTTACCAGTCGTTTCTACGTTGTCAAGAATCCATGTATAGAACTGTAAAGTGAGTTTCCGGCACGCGGCTCTGTGGCGCAATGGATAGCGCGTAGGGCTTCTAAATGATGGCATGTTAGCTATTCAAAGTTTGTGGATTCGAATCCCATCAGAGTTTTGGATCAGATGAGTAACAAACGGTTTGCTCCTTCATTGCTATGATTTCGCTTTTGCTCCGACATTTCCTGCTCTGCCATCTCTCCATGCTGTTCCTGTTTACTCGGCTCCCAGGGAAACCACTGACTCGAGAAGAAATCGCAAACCCCAGCTTTCTTCAAGATTGACATAACATTCGCTGGTTGGGTTAGAAATAGTAATTTTTCAATTAGATATTCCGCTTCCTTGGAAGATAAAGAAGATTAAAGAACACACACGGAACAACAGCAACTTATAAATAACTACAATCAATAACTAAATATCAGTGCCTTGCAAACTGGTGGTATTATTTTGATGTATCTGCTGCGCTTGTCCTTCTCGGCTGCGGTGGTCGTGGGTTTGGAAGGTGCTGGCAAAGAAGCCTTGCTGAGTTGCTACAGTGCATCTTGTAGATGGTGCACACTGCTGCCGTTGTGTGTTGGTAGTGGACGGAGTGAATTTTTATACATGGGAAGCGAATGAAGTGGGATGCTTTGTCCTGGATGGTGCCAAACTGTAGAGCTGTTCACGCTGCATTCACCCAGGCAAGTTATCCCAGGAAACCGAGTATTCCGGTTTCCTCCCACAGTCCAAAGACGAGCAGGTTGGGTGGATTCGCCATGCTAGGTTGTCTTTTGGTCCCCAAGGTGTTTGTATCGGTAGATTAGCGGGGTGCAAAGCTCCTGTGTGCGATTCTCTGTCGGAGAGTCGGGACAGGCTCGATGGGCAGAATGGTCTCCTTCAGCACTGTCGGGATTGTGTGATTCTAAGGCCATTTGACTGTGTTAGAAATTCCCTGAGGAAAAAAAAATGGAAAACTGTGTTTGTAGAATTTCCAGCATTGGTTTTATTGCAGAATATTTTTTTTGACTGCAAAATGATGAAAATAACTGAATTGTAAAAATAAACAGTCGAGATGTTCGTGGTGAGTCTCGAAATCTGTGTTTGTTTCATCTTTGTAGATCATCCACTGGAAAGGGAAAGACAATATTGATTCGCAAGAAAGGGACATTGTAACTTGAGCAATTGCAATGAACACTTGAAAGATCACGTGAAAGTAATCAAGGCACTGCTCGTGTCCGTGAAACCAGGATCTACCTGTTACTAGACAGGCGCTTTAACCAACTCAGCTGCAGAGCCTGGTACTGCTACTCCTGGTGCAGCAGAATGCTGGAAAAACGCTCCAGATCTGGTGGTGTTTGTGAAAAAGAGATACTGCCAGATCTGGAACGTATCTGAGAAAATAGAGGTAGTTCACATTTCAGATGCAGACCTTTCACGGGAACGACCGTTTCTCTCTCCCTCGATGCTATGGGATCTCGGATAGATTCATGAAACAAAATAATTGAATCCCACAGTGGCCCATCAAGACTGCACCGATTTCCCTGTAAACATTTCAAATCTGCCTTTCCCCGACATAGAACAAGCACATCAGAGGGAATCGCAAACATCACTCAGTGAAACTCTTCCGCTCAACATTGAGCGGTTTATAGTGAGCTGGTTCCATTTACTGTTTTCAGACACACATCTGGTATGAAAGTAGCCGTCTTCAAGATTTGATTCACACATATAATTTACTGCTCGAAAGTTGATCTTTTTTAAATACTTCATCCATACGGGATATGTGTGTCACTGGCCCGGGAAGCATTTATTGTTCAATTTAAATACTTCTCAGTCATTGGCGATGAACTCATTCTTGAGCCACTGCAGTCCATGTGCACATACACTGCTGTTCGGAAGGAAGTTGCAGGAATGCGAGCAAGCCACAGCAAATGCGATACATTTCCAAGTCAGGATGCAGTGGACCTTGCAGGTCGTCGTTGTTTCTCTGCATCTGCTGCCAGGTGAGAGATGCCTTGGGTTTAGAAGGTGCTTCACGACGGAAAAATCACTGCCAAGAGCGAGATTTGAACAGACGTCTCCAGAGGAGACTGCAACCTAAACGCAGCGCCTTAGACCGCTCGGCCATCCTGACTACATTGGAGCTCGCCTAAAAACTCTGCACAAATCGATTTGAATTACATCTTGATTGTTATTACATTTAAAAGTCGATGTGTATTTTTCCATTTGTCAATCCCAGCCAGAGGCCCGTATCTGAGTCCCATCCTTCTCCAAGCCGCCGGGGGGGGGGGGGGGAGCAGTTTCTCATTGCTGCATTGTTCTGTTTGCCCAAATCAACAAAGACCCAATTCCCGCCCTACTTGTTCTTTACATGAAGGTGTTGAGAGTGTCAGATCTGAGCAACATGAAATATTCAATTGTAGAGTTACATCCTTGCGACAGGAATATCTCTCCACAGCTGCCTTCGGAGCTGCTGAACATTTCCAGCATTTCCTCTTTCTGATTTTGTACCGTCATTTCAGGAGTTCATTTACTGACAACCCAAAACTTGTCTCTTGGACGCAGCTCCAGATACAGGTTTTCTGTGATCTTCTCACAGACAAGTTCACTCTTCACTTTCCTACACACATGCTTTAAAATCGGCTGTTTTACACTCAGCTCCCTGCGGCATTGCGTTCAAACCTCACCACACCTCCCATCCGCCCATCAGGGTCACAAGGGTACAAGTATTTTTAAATAAGAATTCATCGGTGCAAAGGGATCACAGTGTTTGTGAGGGAATATAGGGGATTAATCCATACTCACAAGCAGAATTAAAATGAGTTAATCTCTCTCTCACACGCACACTCACATAAACACTCACACATCCACCGCCACGGCAGATGGTGAAATTCGACATCAATAAAAGTGTCTGGAATTAATGACCTTGAATCGATTGTCGTAGAAAAAAAACAACTGATAAACTGATGTTCTTTAGGGAAGGAATTCTTACCTGGTCTGGCCTGAATGTGACTCCCGACCAGCAGCAATGTTATTGACTCTGAGCTGCCCTCAAAGGTGGCCCAACAAGTCACTCAGTTGGAGGGAAATTTGGAGGCGATGTCTTTGTGGTATTATCGCTGGAATATTGATCCCGAAACTCAACTAATTTCAGTGGGGATCCGTGCTCAAATCCCACCACGGCAGCTGGTGGAATTTGAATTCAATGCAAAATATTTGCAATCAAGAATCTATTTATGCTTTCGTGCATTGTGCATTATCGGAATAACCATTTGGTTCACCAGTGCCCTTCAGGGAGCGACATCTGCCGTTCTTGTCCAGTCTGGCCTACATGTGACTCCAGAGCCACAGCATTGTGGTTGACTCTCAACTGCACTCGGGCAACTGTGATTGGGCAATAAATGCTGGCCAGCCAGTGACGCCCAAGCCCCATGAATGAACACAAAAAAAGGTTGGCCCAGTCAGCGACGCTGAAAAAAATATATCGGAGATTCAAAATGACGAGATGCATCAACTGGTTTACAATCCCAGAGCTTGCAAATACAGAATGAATTCCAACTAATTTACAGATCCGGGAGCTGACGGTTAGACCAAATCGCTTGTGCACGCACAATTCCACAGACAGAATGAGAAAGATCCCAACCCCCACACAGCAGCAGATAATGAAAAACGCAGTTTAACTATGACCCTGATGTGGCGATGCCGGCATTGGACAGACGTGGGCATATTAAGAAGTCTCACAACACCAGGTTAAAGTCCAACAGTTTTATTTGGAATCATGAGCTGTCGGAGCGCTGCTCCTTCAAGAGGAACGTTGCTTATTTGGGACTAAAACAATGAAAATTAGTAATTCTAGTTGTTTACTTTCTTCTTTAAATATTGTTCAATTGTTTATAGTTAAGTTGCTTCATTTGTTAGAGTTGGTTTTAAACTGTGACTTAAACAAACATCTTGCTGTAAAAGATCTTTAATTTGTCAGTAGAATTACTTTCTGATCCAGTCTCCTAACTCTTAAACACAAGCTTCTAAACCCACGATCGTGACCATCTAGAAGAACAAGAGGAGCAGATACCTGGGAGCACCTCCACCCAAATGTTCCCCTCCAAGTCACTCACCATCTTGATTTGGAAGCATATCACCGTCCTACACTGTCACTTGATGCTGCTATTGCTTCTTTTGACAATTACCTCCAATATCTGCCCTCTGGGTCTCGATCCTACTAACAATGAGAACAAATTTCTATCAATCTCCCATGAGGATTTGCATATTTTTCCCAATTCTCCTCTGAACCTTCTCTTCTCTGAGTAGAGAAGTCGCAGCGTATCCAACCATTCTCAGGAACTGAAGTTCTTCATCAATTGAACTATTCTGGTGAAACATTTCTGCTACCTTCTGAAATCTTTTATATTGTTTTTTTTAAATTTGCTCTCCAGAAAATGGAAACAATATCCACTTGAAACCGAACTCGATTTAAATGCAGGCTTAACATAGTTTCTATACTTTTGTACTCTGTGCCCCATTAATAAAAAGCAAGGCACCGTCTGATTTATTATAATCACTCTGCTCACCATCCTGTGTACAGTTCTGGACACGCTATTATAGAAAGGATATTATTAAAATAGAAAGAGTGCAGCAAAGATTTACCAGAATGCTACCAGGACTTGATGGTTTGAGTTACAAGGAGAGGTTGGATGCACTGTGATTTTTTACTCTAGAGCTCAGGGGTGGTCTCATTGAGGTCTACAAAATAATGAGTGGCCTTGATTAGCTGGACAGTCAATATCTTTTCCCAAAGGTAGGGGAGTCTAAAACTAGAGGGCATAAGTTTCAGGTGAGTGCGGGCGGGTGGGGGGGTGGGGGGGGGGGGGGCGGTGGCGGGGGAGCGGGGGGGCGGTGGATACAAAAGGGTGCAGCGGGGCAATTTTTTCACACAGAGGGTGGTGCGTGTCTGGAAAAAGCTGCCAGAGGTAGTCATAGAGGTGGGGACAATTTTGTCTTTTAGACAGTTACATGAGTAAGATGGGTATCGAGGGATATGGACCAAACGCAGGCAATTGGGATTAGCTTAGTCGTTAAAAAAGGGCGGCATGGACAAGTTGAGTCGAAGGGTTTGTTTCCATGCTCTAAACCTCTATGCCAATCCCTGTCAACTTGGGGGATGTATGTACTTATTTGCCTCTTTAGAATTGCACCATGTATTTAATGTTTTGAATCTGGGAACTTCCTTCAAAGCAGATCAATTCACATTTTGATACATTTAATTTTAATCTGCCGCATCAAAAATTCCCATGCTTTTGGAAGTTTATGTAAACCGCATGAACGGCATTACCCTCATCAACACTCTCGGTTACCACTTCAAAATACTCGAGATAGTTAGTTGAAAACATTGTTACCTTACTAAATCCGAAATTGGAAAGTTATTTCCAATTTTTTCGCAATTACAGATCATTTCCTTCAGTATCCTTAGATGCATGTCACTCGGTCCTCGTGTCTAATCAAATACGGACAGCCTCTCCAAATCTCCTCTTCACTGAGTTAATTGCCTCTGGAGTGGAATGCCGAACAGCATCACAAAGATTCACTTCCTGCTCAGTGAAATGCCTGGAGCAGAGTTAAAATATAATCAATTCAAAACCAAACTGTGACCCCCAGCTTTGTCAGACTGCAATTTCTTTCTGACTAAAATACAATTGAACACACGATGCAAGAATCCCTGACGCGATAAGCAATGGACAGTCCTGATTGATTCATTGGGATAAGTTTACAGTCTGGTTACGTGGGTGAACATTCTTGAAAACTTTTCATTTTCTCCATGTGCAGCATTGGGAAAATTGTCGCGAGGTGTTGCAGGATTTCAAACCTGATCTCGAGATATGTAAGTCCCGCCATCTAAAACGCAACGTATTTTGTTCAGATCAACGACCAGCATTTGGGATCAAAACTGGCAGCAAGCGAGGGCTCGTCCGGGATTTGAACCCGGGACCTCTCGCATGATCAGACGACGAAATCCCCGAAGCGAGAATCATACCACTAGACCAACGAGCCGCTGGCAAGCAGGCTCCTCAACCAATACACTTCTGCTCACTAGCTGTCTTTACAGACAATGTCATAACAATGGAAAATTGAAGAAAAACACAGCAGACTCACGGGGAAATGTGATCCTTTTTGTCTTAGACCCTGAAAATTCAACCAGATGTTCAATGTTGGGATTGTAGTTTCTCTCAGCGAAAGAAATTCCCATCACGTCAGTTCAAAGATTGTTGTGAAGAACCGACATGAGCAAAGTGTGGAAGACCACAGCTGCATGTGTTCAAATACAGAGAAGTTATTTGTTAAACGTTCCGTAGATTAATGATGAGAGTGAGTTTTAAACTCACCCGTGTAGACCATCGCTAAAACCGTTCGGCCATCTCCTCAGTCACGCAGGAGCTTGGAAAAAGGCTTCCATCCATTTGATTTTCGATCCATGAATATTTGGGGAAGAAGGTCACCCTCACCATCGCTCCTGGATGCCCAGCCAGATGGAATATGTTGGAAATGTAGTTGCTGCAAAACAGAGAAAATTTCCATCCCAGCAGGTCACCTTCTATTGCCTTTTAGCTCTGATAAAGGGTCAGCTGGACTCGAAACGTCACCTCTTTTCTCTCCTTACAAATGCTACCAGACCCGGGAGATTTTCCAGCATTTTGTCCATTGTTCATTAACATTTCTGATTTTACAATTGCGTTGCGAAAAGATGGTTGATAAGCTTAGGGAGACAATAAAAGTATGTTTGCACTGGATCTTCATGTAGCGGCTGGCTCACCTCACTGGCCAGAGGGCATGATTCTTGCTTGGGGTAATGACATTACAATGCTGGAGGTCTCCGGTTCAAATCCTGCATGATCCCAGACACAATTTAAAAAGAAAGTTCTTCGCAATGGAGATGGCGACAATGAACAAAAGTTGGGGCAGAGCTCATCTCCCGAGAAATCATTGCAGAGAAGAAACCATACAGTCTGACAGAGTTGGCAATCCCACGGTTTTGTTTTATTTTTTCCACATTTTGGTATTACTCTGGTTCTCCCACTGAGCCTTGAGGATTGGTGCGTTTCAGCAATCCAGTTCAGGGGAAATTAACAATTAGGATACATACACAAGAACACTGGAAACAGGAACAGAAGTAGGCCATTCGGCCCCACGAGCCTGCCCCGCCATTCAATAAGATCATGGCTGATCTGTTTGTGGTTCAATTTCCACATTCCCATCTACCTCCGATAACCTTTGATTCTGTTGCCGAACAATAATCTATCCATCTCTGCCTTAGTAAATATTTAGTACCCTGCCTCCACCGCCTTCTGAGTCAGAGAGTTCCAAAGTCGCACAATACTCTGAGAGAACAAAATTCTCCTCACCTCAGCCCGAAAAGCGGAAGATCAGTTTTCTTTAAGTGTCTGTTTTTCTGAATTCACCCACAACTGGAGACGTCCTTTTCACGTGTATCTTCTGAAGGTCATTCAAGATCTGATGTACATCGAGCAAGTTACCTCCAATTCAGCCAGTTTGCGTTACCTTTCAGCCTAGTAAATCTCGTCTGCACTGTCCACCCACTCAGTTATCAAACTAGTAAAGCTTTCTGGACCGTTTCCAACGCAATTACATCCTTCATAGAATATGGATACCAAAATTTCGCACAATGGTCGAGATACTTCACAAATGACCTGTACAACTGAAGCATAATATTCGTTTCTTTCATGGTCAATTGCTTGTAATAAAGCAAACATTCAATTAACCTTCTTTATTACTTGCTGTACCTACATACTAATTATTTGCGCCTCATGCACTAAAACACCGAGACCCCCTCTGCAACTTCGAATTCCACAACCGTTCTATATTTGAGTAATAATCTGATTTTGTACTCCTTCTGCCAAAATAAATAACTTCACATTATATTCCAGTTGCCAGGCTTCAACCCATGTCCAGAACTCGTCTATAACTAGCTGCATGCTCCTTCTGTCCTCTTCACAACTCACTTTCCTCGATGTATTGTGTCTCCTGCAAATTCTGCTCCTATGCTTTCATGCTGTGGACTGGGGTAGCTGAGCTTCTATTGAAAGACAACTCCCAGACACAAAGGTCTGAATGATCTTTTCCTGTGCTGTAACTATTCTATGTGTATCGATGTAGGAGTCATTCTGTGTCACTTGGTGTGTGGTACAGGATTTGAGTGTGGAATTCATTGTCTATCTGTCAGTCACTGTGGGTGTGTATGAGTGAATGATTCATTCTGTGTGACTCTGTCTTTGCAAATACTTTGTAAATCTGGAGTAATTCAATAAATAATATACCTAAATGAAATTGGGTCAATTAGTTCTAATTGGTAAACTGCTCGACACACCCCTCCTTCCAGATTTCCATTAATTACAGCTGCGCTAATCGTCTCCAATTTTCTGGACGACAGCAAATTGCAAATGTTGCCGATCCAATCATAATTTAACAGTGATTTTTAGAGTGGATTTATTGATTACATTACGAGGTCTGTCCTATCCCATCCCATTATTAATTCTTCATATTGACCTGTTCCTGCAATATCGAAACTTTATGTGAATATCTTCCCTCTGTTGAAGTTCTGGTTTCGGCGAGTAGATGCCAACAAACTCGGGTAGAACGAAGCTCACGTATTAGAGAGGGACAAACAGACAACACTTGTTCATGTTCTGTTGGCGATGTGAAGTTTTAGCAACACTAATATTGAACGTGGCTTTTAATGGCATTTACTTTGTAACAAACATTTGTTGTCGTTGGCCGTCCATCGATTCGAGGATAACATCCACTCAGGTCCGTAAGTTTCTCCTATGGATCTTCATGTGAGTGAACGGGGCGATTCTCGGCCCACAGATCTTTGGACACATGGGACAGGATGTCCCACGAGGTAGTGGGATCAAGAGCGCAGAATTAGCTTCCTGTTACTTTCTTCTCTGCCGCCATTCTGCCTCATCATTAAGATCCTGTGACTCAAAGCGTGCTGCAGCTTGGGGGACCGATTTTGGCCATTTTGAACGATGACTAACAAACTGCTCCCAGTCATCAGCATGAATGAATCGCTTCAACCTGGAGGACGTCGGGGAGGCATTGCTGGTACAATTCCTCTCGTACACTTAGGATTCTCTGATACACTGGAGCAGTTACCTCATTGTGCTGAAACCACCAACAGTCAACGACATATATGAGAGAGTGAGATACATTCTTATCTGCCCTTCTCTGGTCCATTTTATCGAAATCTTTCACTAATTTCAAGCCCAGAATGAGGCCACCCCTCAGCCTTGTTATTACAAGAAAAGAAAGATGCAAACAGTCAAAACTTTACTAGGCCTTTCCTTTGTTCTTAATGATTCTTCTTTTTATGGGCTGTGGATTTCACCTGCAGGACCAACATTTGTTGCCCTTCCCGAATTGCCCTTCAACTGAGAGTGGCTTGCTCGCCCATTTCAGAGGGCAGGTAAGAGTCACCCACATTGCTCTGGCTCTGGAGACACATGTGCCCAGACCAGGTAAGGAGGGCACACTTATTTATCTAAAGTGCACTGGTGAACCAAATGAGGTTTTATAACAATCGACGGTAGTTTCAAGGCGGCCATTACTGAGACCCAGTTTTTCAATTCTAGATTGATCAAATCAGTGAATTTAAATTTGACCAGCTGCCATGGTGGGATTCACTCCGTGTCCGCAAATATTAGTGCGGGCCTCTGGATTACCAGCGCAGTGACATTGCCTTTCATCCCTGTAAACAAAAACAGTTCATTCAGTTCATTATTAAACCTCTTCCTGAGGAGAATAGATTCCCCTCCCCACAGAATTCTATGAAATCTATTGCTGCAAAGCCTGTTGCTCCATTCGGGAGCATCAATAATTTATTAAGATTACACAGATGAGATTGATTTCTCAGGAGCTCAATAAATTAATGATATGAGAAAATTGAATGAAGCAGACAACAATGAAATACTTCCTGAAAAGGCGCCCTGCAATGTTTGCAAGAAAATGCTAAACTAATAGTTGATAAGTAACATGGTGGTTTTCCGGATCTTTTCTGCATAATGCGACGGTGACAGGACACGAAACTACAATCTTCTGATAACAGCGTAATCACGAAGTCTTATCCATTAGGCCACGCGATCAGCACATGTATTGATGCAGAGGGTGTTACTGCCATGTGAATAACTACCGTGGTTATATTCATTCTCAGTTCTATTTTTGGATGCTCCGCTGCTTTCCATATACCAGAAACTCGAAGGGAAATCTCCAGCTGCTCTAACCTGCAGAAAACTAAAGTCCACTTCTAACATTCCTGGGTGCTGTCTGTGTGGAGTTTGAAATCAAAAGAGAAAATGCTGGAAAATCTCAGCAGGCCTGGCAGCATCTGTAAGGAGAGAAGGTGCTGACGTTTCGAATCCAGATGACATTTTGTATGGAGTTTGCACGTTCTCCCCGTGTCTGCCTGGGTTTCATTCAGGTGTTCCGGTTTCCTCCCAGTTTCAACAAGGTGCAGATTAGGTGGATTGGCCAGACTATATTGACCCTTAGTGTCAGGGGGATTAGCAGGGTCATTACGTGTGGTTACAGGGATGGGGAGGGATTCTCTGTCAGAGAGTCGGTGCAGAATCAGTGGGCAGAATGGCCTCCTACCGCACTGTAGGGATCCTATGCCTCCAACACATCCTGCCTTAAACATTCAACACCTATCCCCGAATCTCCGTGCTCGCAGTTAATGTAGCAACTTCCCCTATGTGCCTTAGTTCAATATGTTTTTTACACGTCTCTTACACCACTCAATCTCGTGTGCTGCAAAGAGAAAACGCTCCGAATTATCCAACCAAACCTTGTAGCTAAAATCTCACATCGCTGGGTCCAAACCAGTAAATCTCCTTTTCTCCCTCCTAAGGACCCTCACACAATTTCTAAAGTGTGGTTACCAGGTCTCGTTGTGATTCTAAAACAGCCGCAGTTGATCCGAGCTTTATAAAGATTGAGCATAGCTTCCCTTCTTTTATATTCAGTGTCCTAATTAATGAGGCCGAAGATGCAATCCACTTCCCGAACGACTCACTCAAAATCTCCTCACGTTCAAAGATCTCTCTAAACCTCAGGTTCCTCTGATCCTGCAATCCTGTGTAGAACTGGAGCATTCAGAGTGGCAGGGTGGCACAATCATTGACACAGTGGTTAACATATTGCCTCACAGGTTCCATTCCGGCCTCAGTTCACTGTCAGCTTGGAATTTGCATTTTCTCCCCATGTTGCATAGGTTGCCTCCAGGTTCCCTCGTTTTCCCCACACAGTTCAAATATGTGCGGGTTAGGCTGATTGACCATGGATTGAATGCATAGTGTCAGTGGGATGAGACGGGTAAATGTGTGGGGTTATGGGAATAGGGCCTGGGTGGGATTGTCGTCAGTACAGACTCGATGGGCCAAAGTGCCTCCTTCTGTACTGCAGGGGTTCTATGTTCTGTTGCCTCTTTCCATCCCTTCTATCAGAATGCAGCACTGTTCCTGATTGTGGGATGAATAATGTGTTTCTACTACAATATTAGTCAGAGCTAAGACTGCAGCTTCTGTTTCTCCAAACCGGAATTTACAAGGACTTTTGGCACTGATACATTATCTAGCCGAGCAGACTCTGTCTCTGTCTATCCCTCCACCCACTCTCATCAACTCTTTATGAAGGCTGAATATTGTTTAGTGTCTGAATGCACATAATATGTATCTACATCTGATCATATAGAATTCAGCTTGTGAACAAGATCATCATTTCAACCAGTTCCGGGGTAACCCAGGCACAGCTCTGATTGGCTGCAACCCCCGAATCTGGGGAACTGACACAGTGAACATCGCCGGCCTCAGAGGCTTTAACAGTTACTGAGCTGTGAAACTCCAACTAATCCCCGATAATCCACAGCACAGAGCGAGAGAGGAAAGCCTGCCCTGGGAGCTGTCAATCTGAACATAAGAACATAAGAAATAGGAGCAGGAGTAGGCCATCTGGCCCTTCGAGCCTGCCCCGCCATTCAACAAGATCATGGCTGATCTGAAGAGAATCAGTTCCACTTACCCGCCTGCTCCCCATAACCCCTAATTCCCTTATCGATCAGAAAACTATCTACCCGTGATTTAAACATAATCAACGAGGAAGCTTCCACCACTTCAATGGGCATAGAATTCCAGAGATTCACTACCCTCTGAGAGAAGATGTTCCCCCTCAACTCTGTTCTGAACCGCACCCCCCCTCCCCTTATTTTGAGGCTGTGCCCTCTAGTTCTGGTTTCCCTTCTAAGTGGAAAGAATCTCTCCACCTCTACCCTATCCAGCCCCTTCATTATCTTATATGTCTCTATATGATCACCCCTCATCCTTCTAAACTCCAACGAGTACAGACCCAATCTGTTTAATCTCTCCTCATAAGCTACACCCCTCATCTCCGGTATCAACCTGGTGAACCTTCTCTGCACTCCCTCCAAGGCCAATATATATTTTCACAAATAAGGGGCCCAAAACTGCACACTGTACTCCAGTTGCGGCCTCACCAGTGCCTTGTACAGTTGCAGCAAGACCTCCCTGCTTTTATATTCTATCCCCCTCGTGATAAAGGCCAACATTCCATTCGCCTTCTTGATCACCTGCTGCACCTGCAGACTGAGTTTTTGCGATTCGTGCACAAGGACCCCCAGGTCCCTCTGCACAGTCGCACGATGTAATTTTTCTCCATTTAAATAATATTCCAATTTACTATTATTTCTTCCAAAGTGGATAACCTCACATTTGCTAACGTTATATTCCATCTGCCAGATCCTCGCCCACTCGCTCAGCCTATCCAAATCTCTCTGCAGACTTTCCGCGTCCTCCACGCAAACTGAGACATAGTTTGACTTGTCAATGTGCAAATGTGAATATTGTGTCAGAGAGAGTGTGTTGAAGGGGCGGCTGGGTTAGACTAATGTTATTGTGTTTGTGTGTCCGCCCTCAGCGCCGGATCTCGCCGTCCTTCTGGTGTCAAATCGCAAGATTTCCTGGCATAGGATCGCGCTGTTCCCTTGCTCAGGCCTGAAGAGAAAATTTAATGGAAAATGTTCGTCGATTGCAAGATTTCAGTTGACAAACGGAGAATAAGTCAGCGCTGGACTGAGAGAGCGCGATCAATGCAGCAAAGAGACGGGTTGAAATGGAAATTGCTGCCCGGAATTCGGATGGAACTTTCTCAACAGGAAATATTCGGATTTCAGTAACAGAAATAATTAGTCTGAGAATGCGAAATGTCAAGTTTTAATTGTAATGGGATAGATTGTGAGGAGAGACAAACACAGAGAGGCTGGCGGAGCCGGGAGCTGACAGCAGCTTGTCTCTGCTCCGTCCGCTCTCTGTCTTTAAATTACTCTGTACCGCCACCACTGGTTTCATTTCGGATCCAGTTCTGACTCTCACACACATTTTCCACACACTCTCATATGTCATTGTTTAAAAAGGGCTGCCGGGAAAAGCCTGGGAATTACAGGCCAGTGAGCCTCACAGCTGTGGTGGGTAAGTTGTTGGAAGGTATTTTGAGAGACAGGATCTACAGGCATTTAGTGACGCAACGACTGATTAGGGACAGTCAGCATGGCTTGGTGAGTGGAAAACCATGTCCCACAATTTTGATTGAGTTTTTTGAAGGGGTAATCAAGTGCAGTGAACTTGATGTTGCCTACATGGACTTTAGCAAGGCCTTGACAAGGTACCACATGATAGGGTGTTGCATCAGGTTCAATCTCACGGAATCCAGGGTAGCTAAATGGATACAAAATTGGCTTGATGACAGAAAGCAAAGGGTGCTTGTCGAGGGCTGTTTTTCAAACTGGAGACCTGTGACCAGCGGTGTGCCTCAGGGACCGATGCTGGGTCCGCTGTTATTTGTTATTTATATTAATGATTTGGATGAGAATAGAGGAGGCACGGTTAGTAAGTTTGCAGATGACACCAAGATTGGTGGCATAGTGGAGAGTGAAGAAGGTTATCTCTGATTGCAACGGGATCTTGATCAATTGGGCCAGTGGGCTGACGAATAGAGTTTAATTTAGATAAATGCGAAATGATGCATGTTGATAGATTGAACCAGGCAAGACTTCCTCAGTTAATGGTAGGGTGTTGGGAAGAGTTACAGAACAAAGGGATCTTGGGGTACAGGTTCATAGCTCCTTGAAACTGACGTCACAGGTGGACAGACTGGTGAAGACGGCATTCAGCATGCATGGTTACATTGGTCAGAACATGAAATACAATAGATGGGACGTCTTGTTGAAGTTGTACAAGACCTTGGTAAAGCTACACTTGGAATACTGTGTACAGTTCTCGTTACCCTAATGTAGAAAGGATATTATTAAACTGGAAAGAGTGCAGAAGAAATTTACTGGCATCTAACGGGACTTGATGGTTTGAATTATAAGGAGAGGCTGGGTAGATTGGGACTTTTTCCTCTGGAGCGTAGAAGGCTGAGGTATGATCTTATAGGGGTCTATAAAATAATGAGGGGCATAGATTAGCTAGATAGTCAATACATTTTCCCAAAATTAGGGGAGCCTAAAACTAGAGGCCATAGGTCCACGTTGAGAGGGGTGAGATACCAAAGAGTCCAGAGGGGCATTTTTTTTCATAGAGAGGGTGGTGACTGTCTGGAACAAGCTGCCAGAGGTAGTAGTAGAGGCGGGTATAATTTTGTCTTTTAAAAAGCGTTTAGACAGTTACAGGGGCAATATGGGCACAGAGGGATATGGGCCAAATGCGGGCAATTGGGACTATCTTAGGTGTTTTAAAGAAAAGGGCGGCATGGACGAGTTGGGCCGAAGGGGCTGTTTCCCTACTGTAAACCTCTATGACTATATGACTCTGTCATCTTGTCGGCTTGGTGCATATTGTACCAGAAATATATCGTGTGCGTAAACAAGACAACAACTGCTTTCTGAACGAGCTGTCCAGCTCGATTCAATCTGTCAGAAATTATTGGACGTCTTTTAAAGCAACATCGGTTTATTTGCAATATTCTCTAATCTCTGAATATATACCATCAATTTGTCGCTTGTGTTTGGGATCCTGGGAAAAGCGAGCACTTAATCCAGACATCTTGAAATCAATTCTAACATGGAATTTCCATTGATGTCTTATTATTCTCAAGAATCCTCTTTCACTAAAGTCCCAATATGACTATTCCTCCCTATTTTTCACGTGCTCCTTCCATTCCCAAACTGTTATCACCAGGAAGACCGAACGCTCAGCTTGTTGCAATGTGTTTGAATGAACACGATGTCATATCATATCCCCAGCATTTTGAATTTCTCATTCATTCAATGCATTCTGGTGAAATGCTTTTCTTATGTCCTGTGTGTCATTACATAAGAATCTTACTCTGACAAGAGACCTTGTTTTGCTCTTATGCTGCTATGTTTATTTTCTTTCACGTTATGATTTTTCTCATGGAAGTTACAGCACAGAAGCCATTCGGCCCATATTGTAGATGCCAGCTGAGAACACCCTGGTGCCCATTCCAATACCAACTTCCTGCGCCCGGCTCACAGCACAGATCCAGCTTTTCATAGAAAAAAAATACTGAAAATTACGATTCATTCCCGTGGACTGCCCTGGAGAAGCTAATTAAACATTTAAAATGAGAACCGCTGCGAGCAGGTTTCCAACCTGCGCATGGAATCCCCGCTGTGGTTCGAGTCCAACACCTTAACTGCTCAGCCACCACAGCGGCTTATCCGTACGAATGATGTAACCACTTCAGAAACATTCATAGCAACTTCGTCAGGCACCCAGATTATGCAAAGCACAGCGTGTGAGGTGAAATCTGTTTGTCTCTCTCTTTTTGGTATCTTTATCTTTGATTATGAATTCACTTATTAGTTCAGAGATTTTCGTCTATTTCAATATTTTTTTCAGCATAAAAAATTGAAGCCGAATTTAACATCGGCAAAAAAAAACAAGTTAAGTCCATTTTAATTCACAACCGGCAAACATTGCGTTCGAACTGTTTGTGCCCACATGCTTTGAAACGCAAGAAGCCGTGGATAAGGTGACAATTGATTAATACGATTAGCGGGAATTGAACCCAGGTCAACTGCTTGGAAGGCAGCTATGCTCAGCACTATACCACCATCGCTGTGTTGTTTAAGTGCCCGTTAATTTCATTAGTTATAATTATGGAACTACCTGAATTGCTGATTTCATCAGACACCAGGTGTGTCCAAAGCACACGTTCATAAACTGAACTTGGCTTGTCTCGTTTTTCTGGACTGTTTAACTTACCTTTTTTACTGTTGTTTCTGACTGAGAACTCATTGATTAGTTTTGAGGCCTGTTCTTCCATTGAAACAAAGTTTACACTGAAAGCAAATTGAAGCTGGATTTACCGTTCGTAACTCATTGATAATAAGAATATTCATTCAGTGAGTCCCATTTTACGAGTGACCCTCTTCTGTTCTGACCTGCGATAGCTAATTAAATAAGTCACCACTGTGATGGTCAGGAACTGGCGTTTGGTCAACTGCTCGCACAGACACCACGACACCACCATCGCTCACCTGACTCTGCAACTTCCCCTGTATTTACGGAACTAATACACAAGGAACGAATTGGCACAGAAATCAAAGATTCGAGAATCCTATAACCGACGTTCCGTTTCGCGGAGTTTTACATTTTCCGTAGATCGGGGTGAGCAGGATCGCCCAATCAGAAAGCAGATCTCTGGAACATGGAATTTGATTGATATCATGTTTTACAATCATTTTAATCGGTAAAGTACCACGTTGATGTTATTTCACTCCAATCCAAAAAAGGTTCTGAATGAATCGTTAACTTGCGTTCAGCCAGGAGATGGCGGCAGTGAACAATAATTTGGACTTGCTGTTTGTGTCCACACATCTGGACAGGAATGGACCTGCTGTTGCCGCGTAGTTGGCCAAGCAAGAGGCACAGATACTGACCAACTGCACCCGCTCCAAATAGATTCACAAAATTTCTGAACAAACGGAAAACAAGCGCAACTGATCTTTTAAGAAGATATGACAATCTCTGAAAGCATTATATTCACACATCTTCAAGAATCAATTTGCTGTAACTAATTCAATATGAACCGTTTCGATGTCAGCCCTATGCATGGCCAGTTCTCAAACAGGCATTGACTGGTTAGAAGTTTTAATGTTATCAGAGAACAGTCATCAATATTCTCAGAAAAGTGAAACTGCCACCCCGAACTTCATAGAGTACCTACAGTACAGAAAGAGGCCATTCGGCCCATCGATCCTATGCCAACAACATGCAGGCCCTATCCCAGTAACCCCACGTATTTAACATGCTAATGCTCCTGATACTAAGGGGCAATATAACTTGACCATTCCACCTAACCCGGCGCTAATTTTCATGGCGGAACGACCGATTCTGGAAAGACAAAATCTGCCACTAGTGCCGCAAATGAAACTAAATCTGCTTTGGAGCTTCTGAAATCACATGGTTTCATGGTGGCAACTCCTACCCAAAGCTGGTGTCCTAATTTGAATCGGTTGTCAGCTCGGGTTTCTCATTTGGATGAAGAATACGGAATGGTGCTGGACTATTCACCCTTCAAACCTGTGGAACTCTGTGTCTTACCTTCACATGGTTCGTGAACCTCAAAATAAGTGATCAGTTCATCCTCAATCAGTCAAGTCGGAGACAGAGTTTTAAATGTCATAACAATAAAGATGGAATGCAAATCGATTTGTGCAGAGATTTTAAACATTGACGTCGCTGGTCAGAATGGCCGAGCGGTCCAAGGTCACAATCTCCACTGGAGGAGAGGGTTCAAATCTCACTCCTGACCTTAATTTCTCATTCGCGAGCCACCATCCAAACCCAAGAAATCTCTCACCTGGCAGCACAAGGGCAACAGACGCAGAGAAACAACGACCCGCTCTAAGTTCCACTCCGAAACCCACATCATCCTGACTTGGAAACATATTGCTGTTCCGATGGGTCACAATCCTGGAAATTCCTCCCTAACAGCAGTGCATGTTCTGATACCACATGGACTGCAGTGGCTACAGAATGAATTCATACCAATTACTCAAAGATAATTAATTTGGATAATATGTGCTTCCCGGGTCAGCGACACACATATCCCGTTTAAATGAAGTATTTTAAAGAAATCACCTCGCGCCACAGAATGGCCTTCAGAGCAGAAAACTGTGTGTATGAATCACATCCTGAACACGGCTACTTTTATAGCAAAAGTGGATCTGAAAACAGTAAATGGAACCAGCTCAAGATAAACCGCTTAATGTTTAGCGGAAGTGTTTCACTGAGTGATGTGTGCAATTCCCTCTGATGTGCTTGTTCAATGTCGGGGCAAGGCGGATTTGAAAGGTTTATGGGGAAATCGGTGCAGTCTCAATAGACCGCTGTAGGATTCAAATATTTTTCTTTCATGAATCTTTCCGAGATCCCGTAGCATCTGTGGAGAGAGAAACGGTCGTTCCCGTGAAATGTCTGCATTCGAAATGTGAACTATCTCTATTTTCACAGTTACGTTCCAGGTCTGGTCGTATCTCTTTTTTCACAAATACCACCAGATCTGGAACGTATTTCCAGCATTCCGCTGTACCACGAGTAGCAGTGTCAAGCTCTGTGGCTTAGTTGGTGAAAGCGCCTTTCCGGTAGCAGGCATGACCCTCGTTTCAAATCAGTGTGAACATGCACTGGAAGTGTCTCTTTTTTGACAAATACCACAAGATCAGGAACGTTTTTCCAGCGCTCGCTTGTCCCAAGAGTCTCTGGGGTTTAGTTGGATAAAGCGCCTTTCTAGTAAACAGATGATTCTCAGTTCAAATCTAGTTAGAGCCTTGACTTCTTTCACGTGATCTTTGCAATTGCGTAAGTCACAATGTCCGTTTCTTGCTAGTCCATGTTGCCTTTCCCATTCCAGTGCATGATCTCCACAGATGAAACAAAACCATATTTCCAGACTCCCCACGAATATCTCGAATGTTTACTTACACGATTCAGGTATTTTCATCATCTTGCAGTAAAAAAACATTTAATCTGCAATTAACCCAATGCTGCAAGTTCTTCAAACACAGATTTTCATTTTTTCCCTCCGGGAATTTCTAACCGTCAAATGGCCTTCGATTAATACAATCCCGACAGTGCTGAAGGAGACCATTCTGCTCATCGAGTCTATATCGACTCGCAGACAGAGAATTGCACACAGGAAATATCCCCACGGCGCCACGCATCCACCCCGCTAATCTACCTTTACAAACACCTTGGGGACCAAAGGGCAATCTAGCATGGCCAATCCACCCAACCTGCTCATCTTTGTGGGAGGAAACCGGATGACCTGGTTTGCTGAGATAACTTGCCTGGGTGAATACAGCTTGAACAGCACTACAGATGTTTGGCACCATCCAGGACAAAGCATCCCAATTAATTCGCTTCCCATGCATAAAAAAATCACACCCTTCACTACCGAAGCACAATGGCAGCAGTGTGCACCATCTACAAGATGCACTGCAGCAACTCAGCAAAGCTTCTTTGCCAGCACCTTCCAAATCCACGCCCATTACAGACTAGAAGGACAAGCGCAGCAGACACATCAGAATAACACCACCACCCTGCAGGGCACGGATATTTATTTATTGATTGCAGTTATTTATAAGTTTTTGTTGTTGCGTGTGTGTGTCCTTTAATCTGCTTTATCTTCCAAAAGAAGCAACATATCTAATTGAAAAATATGTTACTATTTCTAACGCAATCAGCGAACGTTGTGTCAAACTTTAAGAAAGCCACTGGGGATTAAGTTTTCTTCTTGAGTCAGTGGTTTCCCTGGGAGTCGAGTTAACAGAAACAGAATGGAGAGAAGGAAACGTCGGTGCCAAAGCTCAATCACAACAATGAAGCAGCAAACCGCTTGCTTCGAATCCGACCCAAAGTCAGACTTTGGTGGGACTCGACCCCGCAACTTTTGAATGGCTAATTTGCACATTACTTTGAAGTCCAACGCGCTATCCATTGCGCCACAGAGCCGCGTGCCGGGAGTTTATGCTCCACATATGGATTCTTGACAATGTAGAAACGATTGGTAAGTTCAACAACCTCGTAGTTAAAATGTCGGGAACAGTAAAGAGGAACTTCATTGTTTGCAAGTTATGTTGGAACATCTTATGTCTGGTAAAACAGCTGTGGAAATACACACCTTTGTGCCCTTTACACAGAAAATCTGTCCATCACGGAATGATCCTCCCTCTCTCTCTCTTCCTCATTCTCCGTACAGCTTGGCGTCTAATCTCACATGCTTCATAGTCGGGAGACGCATTCTACTCCATCTGTCACAGGGCGGATCAAAACCTGTTCCCAATTGCAGTAAAACACCTGCACAGAACACAACGCAAAGCTGGGAGCTGGAAATCTGAAACAAAAACACAAGATGCTGGAAATGCTCAGCAGATGAGGCAACACTTTTGTTTAATGGAGATTTCTGTAAAACAAGCTCCTGAAGCACAGCACAACTGCACAGTTTAAAGTTTCCTTTCATTCACAATGGATGCTCCAGCATATGAGTTTGAACAATTAAAATTGATAATGTACATTGTTATTCTCGACGTCACAGCCTGAAAACGGCTTCAGGCATTGATGTCACCCTTGGATTTTAAATTTGTAAATCCATTCTCTATCTTTTTAGAGCGACTATTGAAACTGTATCCATCACCCGCTCAGTTCTTTGTGAATGAGAAGGAGAATTGAAGATATATTTGGATAACTTTCCTTTGACTAAATTTCAACAGAAGCATAAAGGCGGGAATCACACACAGCACTTCATGAACTCACACGCTAAGCATTGAAAGGTGACAGTGTTTATTCAAAGGATGGTTCTATTTATTCATTTATTATTAATGGAAAATAAAAAAGTTGGAACAGCGTGCAATCTGGGCAATATAACTGGGCAGAATGAAACACAATGGGGACTGGGCAGGATAAGACGACCATGGACAGTTCACAAAGTGAAGGTGCGACTTTGACTGAGTTGTCAGACGGAGCAGGGAGTCGTTGCAGAGCGAAGGTACAAAGGAAAGTGGGAGTGCTAAATGTTTAATGATCACTGCACAAGTAGACGGTGAAATGTAGACTTTATTCGATGGGTTCTGACAAGGGTGAATAGACTGTGGCATCTTGGCGCGGTAAATGTGCAATTGGGATGAGGAAAGCTAAAGTTATACAAATTATTTTATATCACCTCTCCTCGATCTTCGAACCAAAATGCATCACCTCACACTTCCTTACATTAATTGAATTGCATCCGTCACTTGTTTGCCCATTCCACCAGCCTGTCTGTATCTTCTTGAAGAATATGAATACCCTTCTCACTAAGGGTCAGAATATTTTCATGTTTTGGACCACTGGCAAATTTTGAGATTGAAACCTGTACATCCAGATATAGTTCAGTAATATATATCAAGAAAAGCAAGTTTCTCTCTGTATACCATCCCCAATCAGAAATAGGTGAAACTTTGTGTAATATATGCTTTAATAAGTTTGTACTAATAATTAAACTGTTGCATAATGAAATTCTAATTATGCTAAACAATAATGATTCAAAATGCCACTTGGTTCAAAAGAAAATACATACCGGTACTAATACTTACACTTAAAAAACATAGCCTTGTTGCTTTATCGGTATATAAATGATGAATACAGAAGAAAGCAGCGTACTGGTAGATTTCGAATTGGTATGGCCAACACATTTAGCATTTCGAAATTCCTCTGTCCCAGTTCAATACAATGTGAACAATTTTTGTTTGTTGTGTCCCTCTCTTACGTCTAAACTTCGGTCTGGTAAGAAAACTCACAACACCAGGTTAAAGTCCAACAGGTTTATTTGGTAGCACAAGCCACAAGATTTCGGAGCACTTTCCCTTCATCAGGTGAGTTTTACTAGTTACTGTGAAATTTCTCTCGTCGCCAGACTCCAGCGCCTTTTCGGGTCAATGCACCTTACCAGCACATCTTTCAGACTGTGGGAGGAAACCGGAGCACCTGGAAGAAATCCATGCAGACATGGGAAGAACGTGCAAACTCCACACAGACAGTGACCCAAGCCAGAAATCAAGCTCTGTTCCCTGGCACCGTGAGGCAACAGTGCTAACCACTCTGCCACTGTGCAGCTGCAGGGTGACCAAGGGTGGGAATTGAATGTCCCAGGGTATTCAATATTTAGGAAGGATAGTCATAAGGGAAGAGTGGTGGAGTGGCACTGCTGGTTAAAGAAGAAATAAACGCAACAGTGAAAAAGGATATTAGCTCTGACAATGTGGAGCCTGTATGGGTAGACATGAGAAATAGCAAGTGACAAAAAAACCTGAGTGGGTGTCTTATATAGACCCCCAAACTGCAGTGGTGATGTTGGGATTGGCATTAAACACGAAATTAGAGATGCATGTGAAAAGGGAATATCGGTGATAATGGGTGATTTTAATCTGCACAAAGATTGGACAAATCAAATTAACCACAATGCCAGCGAGGAGGAATTCCTGGAGTGTATACAGGATGGTTTTCTTGAACAATATGTTGAGAACCGACCAGAGAGCAGGCCATCTTCGACTGGGTACTGTATATTGAGAAGGGAATAATTGCAAATCTAGCTGTATGAGAACCTTTGCGGATAAGCAACGATAAAATGATTTTTTTTAACAAATGGAAAGTGGAGTAGTTGATTCGGAGATTGTGGTGTTGAATCTTAATGAAGGAAACTATGAGGATGTGAGCCGTGAGTTAGCCTTGTTCGATTGGGGAGAGTTCTGAAAGGGATGACGGTGGATAGGCAAAGGCAAACATTCAAGGAATGCATGGGGGAACTGCAGCAACTGTTTATTCGGGTCTGGCACAAAAGCAAAATGGCGAAGAGGTCCAATCCATGACTTACAAAGGAAATTAGAGAGAATATCCGATCTGAGGAAGAAGCATACAGGTTGACCAAGGGAAATAGTAGATCTGAGGATTGGGAGCAATTTAGACTTCACCAAAGAATAACCAAGGGATTGATTAAGAAGGGCAAAATACTGTACGAAAGTAAGATTGCAAGGAACATAAAGGATGACACTAAGAGTTTTTATGGATACGTGAAGAGAACGAGGTTGGTGAATGTAGGTCCCCTCCAGGCAGAAGCGGGGGAATGTATAATAGGAGACAAAGAAATGGCCGAGCAACTGAATACATACTTTGGTTCTGTCTTCGCAAAAGAGGTTATAAATTAAATGCCTGGAATATTCGTGAATGAACAAAGAACAAAGAAAATTACAGCACAGGAACAGGCCATTCGGCCCTCCAAGTCTGCACCGACCATGCTGTCCGACTGACCTAAAACCCCTACCCTTCTGGGGACGTATGCCTCTTTTCCCCTCCTATTCACGTATTTGTCAAGACGTTGCTTAAAAATCATTATTGTCCCTGCTTCCACTACCTCCCCCGGCAGTGAGTTCCAGGGACCCACCAACCTCTGTGTAGAAATCTTGCCTCGTATTGCGCCTTTAAACTTGCCCACGCACCTTAAAATTTTGCCCCTTTAAATCTTGCCCACGCACCTTAAACCTGTGCCCCCTGGTAATTGACTCTTCCACCCTGGGGAAAAAGATTCTCACTATCCACTCTGTCCATGCCACTCAAAATCTTGTAGACTTCAATCAGGTCGCCCCTCAACCTCCTTCGTTTCAGTGAGAAAACCAAGTTTCCCCGACTTCTCCTCATAGCGAATGCCCTCCATACCAGACAACATCCTGGTAAATCATTTCTGTACCCTCTCCAAAGCCTCCACATCCGTCTGGTAGTATGGCGACCAGAATTGAACACTATATTCCAAGTGCGGCCTAACTAAGTTTCTATAATCCAGTCAATCTCTCCAATCTCTCTATAAAGCTGCAACATGACTTGCCAATTTTTAAACTCAATGCCCCGGCCAATGAAGACAAGCATGCCGTATGCCTTCTTGACTAACTTCTCCATTTGCGTTGCCACTTGCAGTACCTGTACACCCATATCCCTCTGCCTATCAATATTCTTCAAGGTTCTGCCATTTACTGTATATTTCCTATCTGTATTGGACCTTCCAAAATGCAGTACATCACATTTCTCCGGATTAAACTCCATCTGCCATTTCTCTGCCCAAGTTTCCAACCGATATATATCCTGCCGTATCCTCCGATGGTCTTCATTGCTATCCACAAATCCACCAAACATAGTGTCTTCCGCAAACTTACTAATCAATTACATTTTCCTCCAGATCATTTATCTATATATTACAAACAGCTAAGGTCGCAGGACTGATCCCTGAGGAATACCACTTGTCACAGCCCTCCATTCAGAAATGCACCCTTCCACTTCTACACTCTGTCTTCAATGATCGAGTCAGTTCTGTATCCACCATGCCAGCTCACCTCTGATCTCAAGCGCAATCACCTTCTGCAACAGTCTGCCATGGGGAATATTGTCAAAGGCCTTATTGAAGTCCATGTAGACAACATCCATTGCCCTACCCTCATCAATCATCTTCATCACTTCCTCGAAAAACTCGATCAAGTTAGTGACAGAAGACCTCTCCTTCACAAACCCATGTTGTTCTGGCTAATCCGTCCACCTATTTCCAAGTGGGAGTAAATCCTGTCTCGAAGGGTCCTCTCCAATGATTTCCCTACGACTGACAAGATTTAGTGAGGGGGAAGAACTGAGGGAGATTAATATCAGTAGAGAAATGGTACTGGGAAAATTGAAGGGGCTAAAGGCGGATAAATCCCCAGGGCCTGATAATCAACATCCCAGAGTACTGAAGGAAGTGGCTCCAGAAATACTGGATGCATTGTCATCTTCCAGGATTCTATAGACTTTTGAACAGTCCCTGCAGATTGGAGGGTAGCGAATGTCATTCCAATATTCGAAAAGGGAGCTAGGGAGAAAACAGGGAACTGTAGACCAGTAAGCTCAACATCAATAGGGGGGAAAATTCTCGAATCCATTATCAAGGATTTATCGCAGAGCATTTAGAAAGCAGCGGCAGGATCAGACAGAGACAGCATGGATTTAAGAAGGGGAAATCATGCTTCACAAATCTGCTGGAATTATTTGAAGATATAACCGGTGGACCTGACAAAGGGATACCAGTTGATCTGGTATATTTGGACTATCAGAAAGCGTTTGACAAGGTCCCGCACAAGAGATTATCGTGCAATGTTAAAGCAATGGAATTGGGGGAAGTGTATTGAGAGAGATAGAAAGTTGGTTGGCAGAGAGGAAACAAAGAGTAGGAATTAATGGGTCCTTTTCAACTTGGCAGGCAGTAACCAGTGGTGTGCCACAGGGATCGGTGCTGGGACTCCAGCTCTTCACAATATATTTTAATGATTCGGATGAGGGAACAAAATGTAACATCTCAAAGTATGCAGATGATAACAATTTGGGTGGGAGGGTGAATTGTGACGAGGATGCAGAGATCCTTCAGAGCGATCTGGACAGGTTGGGTGAATGGGCTAATCAATGGCAGGTGCAGTATAATTTGATTAACTGTGAGGGTATTCACTTTGGAAGCAAAACAAGAAGGCAGATTACTACCTGAATGGCTGTAAATTCGGAGCGGGGGTTATGCAGCGGGAGGTGGGTGTCCTTGTGCACCAATCACTGAAGGTAAGCATGCAGGTGCAGCAGGCGGTAAAGAAGGCAAACGGTATGTTAGTCTTCATTGCGAGACGTTTCGAATACAGGAGCAAGGATGTGTTGCTGCAATTATACAGGGCCTTGGTGAGGCCACACCTTGAGTATTATGTGCAGTTTTGGTCTCCATTTCTGAGGAAGGATGTTCTTGTTCTCGAGGGAGTGCAGCGAACGTTTCCCACGATGATTCCGAGGATAGCAGGTTGGAGAGATTGACTAGATTAGGATTATTTTCGCTGGAGTTCAGACGAATAAGGGGATTCTCACAGAGACGTAAAATTCTAACAGGACTGGACAGGGCAGATGCATGGAGGATGTTCCCGATGCTGGGGGAATCCAGAACCAGGGGTCACAGACTGAAGATTCAGGGTAGACTGTATAGGACGGAGGTGAGGAGACATTTCTACACCCAAAGAGTGGTGAGCCTGCGGAATTCATTTCCACAGCTAGTAGTTGATGCAAAAACATTGAATGTATTCAAGAGGCGGCGAGATATAGCACTTGAGGCAAAAGGGATCAAAGGGTACGGGTAAAAAGCAGGATTAGGCTATTGAGTTGGACAATCAGCCATGATCGTAATGAATGGTGGAGTAGGCTTGAAGGACCAAATGGCCTCCTCCTGCTCCTGTCTTCTATGAATCCCCCAAAGCGAGAATCATACCACTGGACCAACGAGTCGGTGACATGCAAGGAGCTGAGCCAATCAATATATGTTCCGCTCAAAGCAGACTAGCTGTCTTTGCAGACCATGATCGAGGAATAGAAAATGAAGAAAACACAGCAGATTTAAAGGGAAACATGATCCTCTCTGTCTTAAACCCTGAGTATTCAACCAAATGTTCAATGTCGGAATTGTAGTTTCTCTCAGCGACATTGATTCCCATCATATCAGTTCAGAGAAAGTGTGGAAGAACACAGCTAAGTGTGTTCAAATACAGAGAAGCAATGCATGAAACGTTCCATCAATTCATGATGAGAGTGGGTTTTGCACCCACCCGTGAAGAATACAATCGATAAACAGACCATCGCCAAAACCACTCGACCATTTCGTCAACTTCTCAGAAACTTGTGAACCGTCTCCTTCCATTTGATTTTCTATCCATGAAGAATTGGGGAGGAAGGTTCCCCCCACAATCGCTCCTGGATGTCCAGCCAGATGGGACCTGTTTCAAATGTAGCTGCTGCAAACACAGGAAATTTCTATCCCATCAGGTCAGGGAATGTTAGGAATGGAGCGGTGTGAAACATTCCCAGGCCATGTCCCACATGTTTCTCCTCAGCATGAAAACTCACCGCGGAAAGACTGAAACAGAGGCTCATTCAATCACATCATGATTCACATCACTCACACCTTAACCATGAGGCCACTGATGAAGTCAGGATGACTTCGAATTTCTCCTAAAATGCCAACTGACTGGCAGAATGACATTACACACGGGACTGGCGAGTCACAACCATCGGCTGACTTGGCGAGTAGTGAAAATTGATATAACTCCTTCTGATCTTCACGAGAACAGGCAGTGAAATAGAACATTGTTCATTGACACCTCTGCTGCATTGTGAAAAAGTGGTTGATAAACAATTGCGTTGTGAAAAGATGGTTGATAAACTTTGGGATACATTGAAAAGTTGTTTTCATTGCGTTGAGCTCCAACGGGTGGCTCGTTGGTCTCGGGGTGTGATGCTTGCTTTGGGCGCAGCATTAAAATGCGAGAGGTCCCGGGTTCAAATCCCGGACGAGCCCAGGCAGGCTTTTTTTTAGAAGATAATTCCTTGCAATGAAGAGGGCGACAATGAGCGAAAGCCGAAGCAGTGCTGAGCTCCCGAGAACTCATTGCAGAGAAAATGTCTCTGCAAAAGTCCGGAGGCAACCATACAGTCTGACAGAACTGGGAATCCCACGGTCTGATATTAATTTTTCCATAATTTACTTTCATTCCGGTGCTCCGAGTGAACCGTGAGTATTGGTGCATTTCAGCAATCCTGTTCAAGGGCAATTTACAACCAGGCGACATACACATCAACAGAGGAAATAGGAGCAAAAGTAGACCATTCGGCCCCACAAGCCTACCCCACCGTTCACTCAGATCATGGCTGATATGTTTGTGTTTCGATTTCCACATTTCTATCTATCCCCGATAACCTGTGATTCTGTTGCCAAACAAGAATCTATGTACCTCCGGCTTAAAAATATTCAATATCCCCGCTTCCACCGCCTTCTGAGGCAGAGTTGCAAAGTCGCTCAATGCTCCGAGAGAACAGAATTTGCCATCCGAAAAGAAGAAGCTCAGTTTTCTTTAAGTGCCTGTTGTTCTGGATTCACACACAAATAGAGACATCACTTCCACGTGCAACTTGTGAAGACCATTCAAGATCTGAGGTGCTTTGAACAAGGTACCTCCCACTCGGAGTATCTCTGGGACAAAGACGCCCAGCCAGTCTGCGTAACCTTTCCTCTGATCAACCTAGTAAATCGTCTCTGCACTGTCGAACTATTCATGATATCAGACTGGTAATTCTCTTCTGGACCGTTTCCAACACATTCCCACCCTTCATTAAATATGGACACCAAAACTTCAGACAATATTCGAGATACTTCACTAATGACCTGTACAACTGAAGCATGACATTCTTTTCTCACACGCTGAAATGCTTGTAACAAATCAAATATTCCATTAACCTTTTTTATTCCTTGCTGAACATGCATACTAATTATTTGTGACTCGTGCACTCGAGCACCGAGATCCCTCTGCACCTTGGAAATCTGCAGCCGTTCTATATTTGAGTAATAATCTGATTTTGTTATCTTCCTGCCAAAGTGAGTACCTGCACATTATATTCCAGTTGCCAGGTTTCTGCCCATGTACAAAACCTGTCTGCAGCTATCTGCAAGCTCCTTACGCACTCTCCACAAATTACTTAACGACATATATTGTGTCTTCTTCAAGTTTTGCTGCCATGCTTTCATGATGTGGGCTGGGATAACTGAGCTTCTATATAAAAGCCAACTCCCTGACACAAAGGGCCGGATGATCTTTTCCTGTGCTGTAACTATTCTGTGTGTATGGGTGTGATAACCATTCTGTCGCACTTAGTGTGTGGTGCAGGATTTGAGTGTGGAATTCATTGTCTATCTGGCAATCTCAGTGGATGTATATGAGTGAATGATTCATTCTGTATCACCCTGTGTTTTGTTCATCCTGTGATTGGGGAATTACTAAATGTCTCCCAGTCTCTCAGACACTTTGTAGATCTGGAGTGATTCAATAAATAAGATACCTAAGTGAAATTGGGACCATTTTTTCGAATTCTTAAACTGCTCGTCCCGATCCTCCACCCAACTATTTCATGTAACATTATCTGTTTGTATCTGAAATCCATTCTCCTTCCAACACTTATCCAGCTTTCCATTAAATGCAGCTGTGCTAATCGTCTCCAATCGTAGAATGCCGAAAGTACAGAAGGGAGGACATTTGGTGCATCGAGTGTGTACCGACTACAATCCCACCCAGGTCCTAGTTCAGTAACGCTCATTTACCCTGCTGATCCCGCTGACAATCGGGTCCATTTAGTTAGGCCGATCAGCCTAGCCCGCACATCTTTGGACTGTGGGAGGAAAGCCACACAGACATGGGGAGAGCGTGCAAACTGCACACAAACAGTGAACCGAGGCCGCAATTGAACGTAGGACCCTGGCGCTGTGAGGCAGGAGTGCTAACCACTGTGCCACCCAAAATTATTTCCAGTCTCTTCGCAAATTTCCCGTGTCATATCCTCCAGTACCTTTGGATGGTCAAACGAAATTTAAATCTGGTGATCGTTTCTTCTCGTGTTCTGCAGTGACATATTCACTGCAATGATTTCTCATGACCTCAAACCTGCTCCCGATTTAATAAACGATCGCTTGGCTTGTCCGGGTTTTAAACCCGGAAGCACTGGCATACTAATATTACCCTAACCGAGAATCATACCCCTCGACCAACGAGCCAACTGCCAATGCTCTGGACGATAGCAAATTGCAAATGCTGCCGACTCAATGATAATTTAATATTGATTTCTAAAGTGGATTTAATGATTAAATTACGAGGTTTATCCAATCACACCCCTTTATTAATTCTTCATATTGACCTATTCCTGGAACACCCTCACTTGACGTGAACGTCTTCCCTTTGTTGAAGTTCTGGGTTGCGGCCAGTAGATGTCAGCACACCCAGGAAGAGCGAAGCTCACAGACCAGAGAGGTATAAATAAACAAGAATTGTTCAGACTATCGGGAAGTTTTAACAATATTAATGTTGGACGTGGCTTTTTTATGTTAGTTATTTTGTAACAAGCAGTTGTTATCGTTGTCTGTCTCTTGATTTGAGGATGACACCCAGTCAGGGCCGTGAATTACTGCCATGGGTCTTCAACTGAGTGAACAGGCCCATTCTCGGGCCACAGAGCTTTCTTCTCTGTTGCTTTATTCTCTCCCGCCATTCTGCCTCATAAAAGCGTGCTGTAGATTGAGGGATATGTTTTGGCTATTTTCAACGATGAGTAACAAACTCCTCCCAGTCACCAGCATGAATGCTGCCTCGCTTCAATCTGGAGGATGGCGGGGAAGCATTACTGATGGAATTTCTCTCACACTCTTAGGATTCGCTGATACGCTGGTCGCATGTACATCATTGTGCTAAAACCACCAACCATCAATGAGAGTGAGATACATTTTTATCTGCCCTTCTCTGGCCTATTGTATCGAAATGAAATTTTTCAAAATCTTTCACTAATTTACAGCCCAGCATCAGACCACCCTCAGCCTTGTTATTGCAGGAGAAGAAGCATCCAGTTTCTCAATCCGTTACCAGGCCATTCTCTTTCTACATCACTATTCTACTTTTTATGGGCTGTTGGTGTCGCCTGCTGGACCAGCATTTGTTGCCTTTCCCTAATTGTCCATCAACTGAGAGTGGCTTGTTCGGCCATTTCAGAGGGCAGGTAAGAGTCACCCTCATTGCTCTGGGTCTGCAGTCACATGGAGGGCAGACTTCTTTATCTAAAGTGCACTGGTGAACCAGATGAGGTTTTACAACAATCGGCGACAGTTTCAAGGCCGCTATCACTGATACTAGCTTTCAATTCCAGATTGATTTAATCAATGAATTAAATTTCACCAATGGTGGGATTTACTCCGTCTTCCCAATGATTAGTGCACGCCTCTGGATTACCAGCCCAGTGACATAACCTTTCATCCCTGTAAACAGAAACAGTTCATTCAGCTCATTATTAAACCTCTTCCTGAGGATGTGAGAATTCCCTCCACAGAATTTGATTAAACCATTTGCTGCAAAGCCTGTTGCTCCATTCGGGAGCATCAATGATTTATTAAGATCTCAAAGATAAGATTGATTTCTTGGGAGGAGAATAAAATAATGAGATTAGAAAATTGAGTTAAGAAAACAACAAGGAAGTGCATTCTCAGATAACGCCCGGCAACGTTTGCAAGAAAATGCAGAGCTTTCAGCGATAGAAGGACATTTCGTTTTTTTCCGGAACTTCGACCAGATTTCTGCATAAAACGACCGCGACAGGACACGAACCTGCAATTTTCTGATAGCATCATCACTACGATTGCCGAAGTCAGACGCCTTATCCATTAGGCCATGCGGTCAACAGATGCAATGGTGCACAGAATGTCAGTACCATGTGAATACCTACCGTGTTTATATTTATTGTCACTCCTATTTTTGGATGCTTCGCTGATTCCCAGATGCCACAAGTTGAAGGGGAATCCCCAGCGTTTGTAACTGGCAGAAAACTGAATTTCATTACTAACATTCTTGGATGCCTGTCTGTGTGGAGTTTGCACGTTCTCCCCGTGTGCGTGGGTTTCCTTCGGGTGTTCCGGTTTACTCCCATCCCCAACGATGTGCAGATTAGGTGGATTGGGCAGGCTGAATTGACCCTTCTTGTCGGGGGGATTAGTAGGGTAATTACTTGTGGTTGCAGGGAGGGATTCTCCGTCGGTGAGTCGGCGCAGAATGTCTGGGCCGAGTGGCCTCCTTCCGCGCTGTTGGGATCCGATGCCTCCTATACATCCTGTCTTAAATCTTCACTGCCTGTCCCTGAATCCTTCTGCTCGCAGCTAATCCAGCAAATTGGCCTGTGTTCAATGTGTTATGCTCTTTTACACGTCTCTTACATCACCACTCAATCCCGTCAGCTGCAAAGAGAGAAAATCCGAATTATCCAGCCAAACCTTTTCGCTAAAATCCATCATCGCTGGATCCAAAGCAGTAAATCTCCGAAGGACCCTCACACACTTTCTAAAGTGTGGTTACCGGGTCTGGGTGCAAACCTAAAACAGCTGTAGTTAAGCAGAGCTTTATAAAGATTGAGCATAACTTCCCATTTTTTATACTCAATGCCTCCATTTATGAAGTAAGAAGTCTCACAACACCAGGCTCAAGTCCAACAGATTTATTTGGTGGCTTACTTCTTACTGTGTTTACCCCAGTCCAAAGACGGCATTTCCACATCATGGCTTCCATTTCCGAAGCCAAGCATCCAATCCGCCTTCCTGACAACTCTCTCAAACTCGCCTCTCTCCTTCAAGATCTCTCTGAACCTCTGGTCACTCTGAGCCTGCACACTGCTCAGAACTGGGCCATTCAGTTTATATTGCCTCTCCCCATCCCTTCTGTCAAAATGCAGCACTGTCCCTGAGTGTGGGATTAATAATGTGTCTCTGTTACAATATCAGTGAGAATCTCCAAGAGAATCTTTCTGGATAAAGCCGGAATTTACAAGGATTTCAGCCACTGAGGCATTGTCTGGCCGTCTGTGTATCATCGCCCTAACTCACTCTGTCCATGTCTATCCTTCCACCCCCACTCGTTAACTGTATATGAAGGGGGGATCTTGTTGGTTAATGACTGAGTGCAAACCATCTGTATCTTCATCTGAAAAAATAGAATTCAGCTTGTGAACAAGATCATAATTTCAAACAGTTCTGGGTTAAACCAGGCACAACTCTGATTGGCTGCAGCCCCCCGAATCTGGGGAACAGACACTGTGAGCATCGCCAGCCTCAGAGGCTTTAATAGTTACTGAGCTGGGAAACTCCAATAATTCTCCCCGAATCCACAGCACAGAGCGAGAGGAGAGGAAAGCCTGTCCTCGGAGCTGTCAATCTGAGACACAGTTTGACCTGTCAATGTGCAGAGGTGAACACTGTGTCAGCGAGAGTGTGCTAAAGGGGCGGCTGGGTTAGACTAATGTTACTGTGTTTGTGTGTCCGCTCTCAGCGGCTGATTTCCCAGTCCGTCTTGTGTCAAATCACAAGATTCTCCTGTCATTGGATCGCGCTGCTCAGACCTGAAGAGAGAATTTAAGGGAAAGTTTGGGTCGATTTTAAGGTTTCAGTCGACAAAAGCGCGATCAATGCAGCAAAGAAACGGGTTGAAGTGGGAATTGCTGCCTTGAATTCAGATGGAATTTTCACGACAGGAAACGTTCGGATTTCAGTAACAGAAATAAGTCAGTCTGAGAATCTCGATAGTCTAATTTTAATTGCAGTGGGAGAGTTTGTTAGGAGAGAGAAACACAGCTGGAGGATCCGGGAGCTGACAACAGCTTGTCTCTGCACCATCCGCTCTCTTCCTTTCAGTTGCTCTGTGCCGACACCACTGGTTTCATTTCGGACCCAGTTCTGACTCTCACACACATTTTCCACACACTCTCGGATATCATTTTCTGCCAGAAATACATCTGATGCGTAAACATGGCAACAGCTGCTTTCTCAATGAGCGGCCCAGCTCGGTTGGATCTGTCAGAAATTATTGGGAGATTTTAAAGCAACATCGATTTGGTTGCAGAATTCTCTAATATCTGAATATATTCCATCACTTTTTCGCTTGTGTTTGGAGTCCTGGGCTGAGTGACCACTTAATCCATAGACATTTTGAAATTAATTCTAACGTGAAATTTCCTGATGTCTTATGATTGTCTATAATCCTCTTTTACTAACGTTCCAATATGATTATTCTTCCTTATGTTCCACATGTTCGTTCCATTTCCAAACTGTTTTAAGCAGGAATACCGAACGCCCAGTAATGTCCAGCTTGTAGCATGTTTTGAATGAACATGATATTTCATCATCTAAGCAGCATTTTGAAATTCTCATTCATTCAATGTATTCTGATGAAGTGTATTACTTATGTCTTGTGTGTCATGACACAAGAATCATTCTCTGAAATAAGACCTTGTTTTGTCCTTGTGCTGCTCTTTTTCTTTCTTCTCAAGTCATGATTTTTCTCATGGAAGTTATAGCACAGAAGCCATTCGGCCTATATTGTCGATGCCAGCACAGTTCCCGGTCTTTATAGAAAGAGCCCACAGTAAATTAGAATTCAATATCATGGGCTGCCCTGGAGAAGGCAATTAAACATTTCCAATCTCGCTCATTGCGCACAGAGTTTGAACCTTCGCGAGGAATCGATGGTTTTGAGTCCAACGCCTTAAACACTCGGCCAACGCAGCTGCTTATCTCTCAAAATGATGTAATCACCTCAGCGATGTTCATGTTAACTTCATCAAGCACCAGGATTGTGCAGTGAGCAGTGTGTGAGCTGACATGTGTTCCTCTATTTTTATTTGGTGTCGTTATGTTTGACTGAGAATTCATTTGTTCAATTATTCTTCTATTTCACCATTGTTTCAGGATAAAGAAATTGAAACCGAATTCTCGGTCCGAAATAAATAAAATTAGAAGGGGAAGCGTATTTATCGGCAATTGCCGCGTTCGAATTTTATTTTGTCCACAAAATAAAGTCATAACCCCTACATTACCAATGCGATGGCCGGGAATCGAACCCGGGTCAACTGCTTGGAAGGCAGCTATGCTCACCACTATACCACCGCTCGCTATGTTTAAACGATGGTTATTTACATTTGTTATAATTACGGAAGTGCCTTAGTTGCCGATTTCCTCAGACACCAGGTGGTCCTGACGCACATTTTGTAAACTGAAATTGTTCACCCTTGTTTTTTGGACAGTTTAAGCCTACTTTTTAATATTGTACCTGCCTGGGAACTCATTGAATAGTTTTGAGGCCTGTTCTTTCGGTTAAAAAAGTCTCCAATCAAAGCAAATTTAGATTCCAAGTCGAACGCCTGAACCACCCTGCCATCGGAGCTGTTTATTGGCCAGTCGATGCAACGACCTCAGTAACGTTCATATTGACTTCATCAGGATTATTGAGATCACAGTCAGGGAGGTCAACTGTGTTCGGTTCCCGTTACTTTATATCTTTGTCTCTGACTGAGAACTCATTCATTAGCAGAGAGACTTCTTCCTCCTCAATATTTTTTTCTGCAGAGAGAATTTGAAGCGGAATTTTCCGTCCGAATAAATAATATTTAAACGGGACGTCCTTTTTTGTTTCATTTTCGGCAAATGCTGCGTTTGAACTGTTTTTGACCACATGATTTGAAACGCAAGAGGCCGTAGATAAGGACCGAAATAAATGACCAGTGCTCAGGGCGGGAACCGAATCCAGGCTAACTGCTTGGAAAGCAACCATGCGCACCACTACACCACCATCGCTTACTCTGTTAAATAGGTTGTTATTTTCATTAGTTATAATTACGGAATTACTTTCGTTGCTCACGAAGGTGTGTCCATAACACAATTTGTAAACTGATCTTGGCTGTCGCGTTTTTCTGCACAGTTTAACACCCCTTTTAACTGTTGTTTCTGACTGAGAATTCATTGAATAGCTTTGAGGCCTATTCTTTCATTGCAACAAAGTTTACACAGGAAGCAAATCGAATAAATATTTCCATTAATAACTCATGAATAATGAGAATCTTGAATGAATTTCATTTCAGATGTCCTGTTCTGTACTGTTCTGACCTGCGATAGCTAATTAAATAAGTCACCAATGTGATGGCCAGGAACCTTGATCGAATGCTCACACAGTCACCACCCTCGCCCACTTGACTCTTGGAGCTGCTGCTGCCCACAGAGGTGGCCAAGCAAGAGGCACAGATGTTGACAAACTGCACCCGCTCCAAGTAGATTAACAAAATTACTGAACAAAAAAAGGCACTATGACAGTCTCTGTGAAAGCATTGCACCAACACCTCTTAAAGAATCAATTTGCTGTAACTAATTCAATATGAACCTATTCAATGTCAGCCCTATTCCTTGCCAGTCCTCAAACAGGCATTGACTGGTTAGAAGTTTTAATCTTATCCGAGAACAGTTGGAGAAATTCTCAAAGACGTGAAACTGTCGCCCTGAACTTCATAGAATCCCTACAGTCCAGAAGGAGGCCATTCGGCTGATCGAGCCTGCGCCATCAGCAATCCCATGCAGGCCCGTAACCCCACATATTTAACATGCTCATGCTCGTGACAGTAAGGGGCAATTGAACATGACCATTCCACCTAACCCGGCACTAATTTTCATGGCGGAACGTCCGATTCTGGAAAGACAAAATCCGCAACTGGTGCCTCAAATGAAGCTGGAGCCTGTTTTGGAGCTTCTGAAACCACATGTTCTCCTGGTGGCAAACGCCTGCCCAAAGCTGGTGTCCTGATTTGAATTGAGTTTCTCATTTGGATGAGGAATATGGAATGGTGCTGGATTATTCACCCCAAATACCTGCAGAACTCGGTCGAAACTTCACGTTTGTTCGGAAACCTCAAAATAAGTCATCAGTGGGTCAATACGAAGACGGAGAAAATGCACCTACGACGAAGATGGGATTCGAACCCACGCATGCAGAGCACAATGGATTAGCAGTCCATCGCCTTAACCACTCGGCCACCTCGGCATGCGTCTCCACTCCCCCAAACCAGCTCTTGTGCTCTTAACACCCGCAACAAGAGGACATTTCTCCCGCAGGACAATGTTGTGTTCCTGCTCTCTCGTTAATCTCGGTTCGTTGTAACTCTTCCATTCGATGTAAATCCATAGAAAGTAAAGAGGGAGACAGTTAATTTATCAGGTCCCTCCAGGTCAGAAGGTTGCGTGTTTAATTCACGTCAGGCTCCTGGAGGATTTCTGCAGTTGGTCTTTGCACTCTGCATCCGGGGAAAGTTGATTGTTTGCAAATGTTCGCGAAATGATACATTTCAAAATTATGATGAAATGATATTTTAGGGATACCTCCGGTTTCCACGAGCAGGTCATATTTTTGCTGTTTGTAAATTTAAAGCAACGTCCACGGTCCGAGATGATTCAGCGGACATCTCGGGGAGAGCTGACTTCTGGTGATTTGACCGGAGGATTCACATCTCAGGCGGGGAGCAAGGCTGAGAAGGCGGGGCCTGTATCAATAATCTCAACCGATACGGGAAATGATCGGGAGCTGTTGGCTGAATCTGCTGCACAGCCAACTGAACTAAACCTGGGACAAATGCGCTGTGCCACTCACGGTAACACAAATCAACATGACGAAGCAAATTTGCTGCCGAGAAAATCCAGATTTGCTATTGGACAGCAGCCGAATATGCCTTTTTGATGCGAGTGAAAACACGATAGCAAAGGGTGGTTTCGATCCATCTACCTCTTGGTTACGGGCCGCTTCCGCTGCGACACTCTGCTCCAAAACATAATCGCTTCCTGCCTATGATTGTTGCGCGGCAGTCCGACAACTATTAGAAACATAGAAACATAGAAACCCTACAGTGCAGAAGCAGGCCATTCGGCCCATCGAGTCTGCACCGACCACAATCCCACCCAGCCCCTACCCCCACATATTTACCCGCTAATCCCTCTAACCTCCGCATCTCAGAATTCTAAGGGGCAATTTTTAACCTGTCCAATCAACCGAACCCGCACATCTTTGGACATCTATTGATTTAAAACAACAACCTCCGTGGTGGGAAGCACACCCTGGCTGGACAATAACACATGACATCACCTCGAGTGTAACAGATAGAGAAAGACACACAGAAAAGCAGTAGAGACTATCAGGATACACACACAATGACAGACAGAAAAGGTGCCGAGCAAACCAGCAAGATACTGAGATGGAAAACATGATTATTTCTGAAAAGCTGTTTTCTGTTACACAAAGCCAGGCCCTGTTTTGAAATCTATTTCCTGCTGTTTAACTGTGTTCTGTGCTGTGTAACTGTTCTCTCCGTTGTGGAACGGTGACTCTGTCGTTGACAGATCTTCACTGTGGTTGTGTCAAATTCTTCCCTGTTGTGTAAATGTGTTCCCTGTTGTGTAAATGTGTTCCCTGTTGTGTAAATATGATCCATCTTGAGCAGAAGTTTTCTCGGTTCTGTAAAGGCGTGTCCTGTTGTGTGACATGTTCTCTGTTGTTCTGTGATGTTGTCTCTGGAAAACAATCGACGGAAATTTCAAGGCAGCCATTTCTGAAGCTTGCATTCAATTCCCGCTTTATTTGGGCCGAATGGCCAACTCCTGTTTCTGTTTTCTATCCATGTTTCTATGTATTAAATCCGTGAATTTGAATTTTGCAAGCTGCCGTGGTGGGATTTACTCCGTGTCCCCAAATATTAGTCCGGACCTCTGGATTGCCAGCCCAGTGACATAACCTTTCATCCCTGTGAACAAAAACAGTTCATTCAGCTCATTATTAAACCTCTTCCTGAGGACATTAGAATTCCATCCACAGAATTCCCATTGGCCGATTGATAACAAATCATTTTGTTCGAGTTGGGAACATCAATAATTTATCCAGATCAAACAGATATTGTGGAATTGTTCGGATCAAAACTTCTAAGATAATGAGAATTAAATGGACAAAGTTACAAGGGAAGTAATTCTGAGAAAGCTCCCTGCAATTTCTGAAAGAAATAGTGGATTTCAGTCAACAGGCTCAGTTTTGAGGAGGTTCCACCAGATTTCTGTACAAAGTGACTGGGTTGGAAACTGTAATCTTCAGATAGCATCACAAAAGGCACCGTTCGGCTCCGGTTACGCGCCTGAAAGTGAGTGATTTTTGTGGAGTATGTGGAATATTTCTGGTTCCAGTCCTGTTCAGCCACCGCCACCGCCCCCCCCCCCCCCCCCCCACCCCGCCACCCCCTCTTCCCACCCCCCAACTCTTTTTCCGTTACGTCGATGACTGTATCGGTGCTGCTTCCTGCTCTCATCTGCGCCTGGAAAAAATAGCGATTTTGCTTCCATTTTCTACCCTCGTATTTTCGCATGGTCCAAATCCGACACTTCCCTTCCCTTCCTTGACCTGTCTGCCTCCAATTCTAGATAGACTGACCACCAGTAACTAAAGCCCCACCGACTCACACGCCGAGTACAGATCCTCATACCCCGCTCCCTGTAAGGACGCCATCCCCATTCTCCTAGTTTGTTCACCTCAGTCGGAACTGTTACCCTGATGCACGGTAGCACAGTGGTTAGCACTGCTGCTTCACAGCTCCAGGGTCCTGGGTTCGATTCCCGGCTCGGGTCACTGTCTGTGTGGAGTTTGCACATTCTCTTCGTATCTGCGTGGGTTTCCTCCGGGTGCTCCGGTTTCCTCCCACAGTCCAAAGATGTGCGGGTTAGGTTGATTGGCCGGGTTAAAAATTGTCCCTTAAAGTCCTGAGATGCGTAGGTTAGAGGGATTAGCGGGTAAAATATGTGGGGTTAGGGCCTGGGTGGGATTGTGGTCGGTGCAGACTCGATGGGCCGAATGGCCTCCTTCTGCACTGTAGGGTTTCTATGATTCTAAGATTCTTTCCAAATCGGCGCTCCTGACATGGACTCCAACTTCCTGAAACCAAGGTGCCTCCACCCCGACCCTCGGTGTTTGGTTGGGCGCTCAACCGTGCCCTATTCATCTCCCGCACCTCTGACCTCACCCCTTTCTCCTCGCAGAGCCACGATCGGCTCCCAAAATACAGAAGTCAAACAGACATTGTTATCGTCTTCTTTTCCATCTGCTCACTCAATATTTCGTCGATATCTTCACAAAATCCAAAAGGAATGGCGATCAGTTTTCCAGTCAGTGATCAGCCCTCTGGAGGTGATAAAAGAAAATGAACAGTTTCATCCACTCTCGAAACCCTGGGGGCTTGAACATGCGCGGTGAACCACGTTAGATTTTAAATCAAACGCCTGAACAACTCGGTCATCGCAACTATAACCAACATCTAACAAACCAGTTTATGAACAGCTGATTTCTTCAAAGTTTACCTTTGATTGTCTCGCCAGACAATGACGAGGAATCTAACACACTATCCGTTGCGTCACAGAGCCACACCTGGTGCACTTATTCCCCATCCCCATATGGGAATTTCTGACGTATCGAACAGACAGTTCAAAAGTTCAGCAATTGGACAATGACTATATTTCAAAAATCCTTTATTATCAGTGAAATGATTTGGGACGCCCTTTGGTTCTGAAAAGAGCTACAGAAATTCCAGTCGAACTCTGAAAGGACACAGACAGCTTAGTGGAATGGGAGGACATGTGGCGGATTAAGTGATTCATTTTGGTGGGAAGAACGCAAAGAGACAATACAAAATAAATGATATAATTCCAAAAGGGGAAACAGGAACAGCGGGAAATATATGGACCTGTGTACAAATCATTGAAGGTGGCAGGGCAGTTTGTAACAGCCGTATATTATCCCCGGATTTAAAAACAACATCAGGATTTTGATACAAATTTTCTGCAAAGAAAATCCAGATGTACTATTCGATCGCACATTAGATATTCCAAGCATTGCCTGTCGCCTGAGGTATGGTAACCCTTGGGTTAAATCGCCACAAGTAAGCTCTCCCTTTTGAGGGGGAAAGCAGCCTCTGGTCATTTGCAACTACGGTGACTTTATCTTTATATCTGTGTCATATTCTTTGATTTTATTTCATTTGATTTATTCTTGTCACATGCATTAGTACACAGTGAGAAGTATTGTTTCTTACATGCTACGCAGACAAAGCATACCATACATAGCGAAGGAAAGAAGAGAGCGCACAATGTAGAGTTACAGTCACAGCAACATGTAGAGAAAGATCAAATTAATACGAGATAGGTCCAATCAAAATTCTGATGATAACAAGGAAGACGCTGTTCTTTACTTGGTTCCTGCCTGCCCTCAGATTTTTGTATCCAGTTCTCGACAGAAGCCGGGGGAAGATAATCTGTCCACGGTGTGTGGCTGCTTCAACTCGCTGCTTTTCCAAGGCAACGCGGCGTGTCAATGGATGGCAGACTGGTTTGCGTGATGAACTGGCTTTGTTTACGACACTTTGTAGATTTTTTGCGGTCCTGGACAGAGCAGGAGCCGCACCAAGCTGTGATGCAACCAGAAGGAATGCTTTTTCTGGTGCATCTGTCTGTATTCAGACTGTGTTTTGCATTATCTGCTGCTCAATGAAGATTGGGATCTTTCTGATTCGATCAGTTAAACTGTGCGTGGAGAAGTGACTTGTTCTGACTGTCAGCTTCCGGAACTGAAACATGGTTTCTCAATGAATTCTGTCTCTTTCAACTTTTGGTACTGCAACTGAGTTTCTGTATCCCCTCATTTTGACTCACCGATTTATGTTGTTTATTCATTTCTGGTATGTGGGTGTCGCTGGCTGGGCCCGCATTATTGCCCATCCTAAATTTCCCTTGAACTGAGCGGCTTGATAGGTCACCTCAGAGGGCAGCTTAGAGTCACCAAAGTTGCTGTGTGTCGGGGGCCCCATTTAGGTCCAAACCAGTTAAAATATTCATTCCTTAAAGGACATTAGTGAAGCAGTTGTCTTCCTTTTGACAATCGATCCATGGTCGTCAGACTTTTAATCCCAGATGTTCTTAATTGATGAAATTTCACCATTTGCCTTGGTGGTGGTGGTGGTCTGTGTGTGTGTACGTGAGAGAGAGAGATTCTCACATAATCAGTCCGTTTGTGAGTGTGGATTAACCTTTAATATTCCCTCACAAACACTGTGATCCCCTTGCTTTTGTGAATTCCCAAGAAGCATTTGTACTACTGAGACCCTGGTGGTCGGGTGGAGGGTGGGGTGAGGGTTGAAGGCAATGCCGCAGGGTGCTGAGTGTGGAAGCAGCCGATTTTAAAGCTTGTGAGTTGGAAAGTGAAGAGTGAACTTGTCTGTGTGAAGATCACAGAAAAGGTATGTCTGGACCTGCGCCCTCGAGACAAGTTTTGGGTTGTCAGTAAATGAACTCCTGTAATGAAGGGACAAAATCAGAAAGAGGAAATGCTGGAAATATTCAGCAGCTCCGAAAGCAGCTGTGGAGAGATATTCCTGTCGCCAGGATATAACTCTCCGATTGGATACTTCACGTTGCTCAGATCTGACACTCTCAACACCTTCGTGTAAGGAACAGGTAGGGCGGGAATTGGGTCTTTGTTGATTTGAGCAAACAGCGCAATCCAGCAATGAGAAGCTCCTCAGCCCCCGGCGGCTTGGGAAAGGATGGGACTCAGATACAGGACTCTGGTTAGGGTTCAAAAATGGAAAAATACATCGAGTTATAAATGTAATGACAATAAAGGTGGAATTCAGATCGACTTGTGCAGAAATTTTACACTTGGCTAATGTAGTCAGGATGGCCGAGCTGTCTAAGGCGCTGCGTTCAGATCGCAGTCTCTTCTGGAAGGCGTGGGTTCAAATCCCACTCCTGACAGTGATTTTTCGTTCGCGAAGCAGCATCCAAACCCAAGAAATTTCTCACCTGGCAGCACAAGGGCAGCTGATGCTGAGAAACAACGACCACCTGTGAGTTCCACTCCGAGACACACTTCATCCTGACTTGGAAATGTATCACCGTTCCCCTGGCTGACTCACAATCTTGCAACTCCCTCCCGAACAGGAGTGTATGTGTACATATACCACATGGACTGCAGCGGCACCAGAATGAATTCATCGCCAATTACTCAAAGATTATTAATTTGGACAATAAATGTTTCTCGCGCCAGCGGCACACATATCCCGTATGAATAAAGTACTTTTTAAAAAATCACCTCGTGCCACAGAAGGAGCACAACTGCCTTCAGAGCAGAAAACTGTGTGTGAATCACATCCTGAACACGGCTACTTTTATACCAGATGTGTGTCTGAAAACAGTAAGTGGAACCAAGCTCACGATAAAACTCTCAATGTTTAGTGGAAGTGTTTCACTGAGTGATTTGTGTGATTCCCTCTGATGTGCTTTCTTTTGTGAATTCCTAAGGAGCACCTCCCCTGAGACCCTGGTGGGCGGGTGTCGGGGAAAGGCGGATTTGAAAGGTTTACAGGGAAATCGGTGCAGTCTCGATGGGCCACTGTCGGATTCAGTTATTTTTCTTTCATGAATCTATCCGAGATCCCATAGCATCTTTGGAGAGAGAACCGGTCATTCCCGTGAAAGGTCTGCATCTGAAATGTGAACTATCTCTATTTTCAGAGGTACGTTACAGATCTGGTAATATCTCTTTTTTCACTAATACCACCAGATCTGGAAAGTATTTCCAGCATTCTGATGTACCCTCGAAGAGCGGTATCAGGCTCTGTGGCTTAGTTGGTTAAAGCACCGATTTAGTAAATCAGAAGATTCTGGATTCAGATCCTCTGATTCCTTTCCAGTGAACTTTGCAACTACGTAAGTCGCAATATCCATTTCTTGCTTGTCAATTTTGTCTTTCCCTTCACAGTGGATAATCTACAACGATAAAAAAACATAGTTCGAGAGTCTCCTCGAATATCTTGACTATTTATTGACGTGATCCAGGTACTTTCATCATCTTGCAGTAAAAAAACATTTAATTTGCAGTAAATCCAATTCTCCAAGTTCTACAAACATAGCGTTCCATTGTTTTCTCAGGGAATTTCGAACAGAGTCAAATCGCCTTAGAATCACACCATCCCGACAGTGGTGAAGGAGACCATTCTGCCCATCGAGTCTGTCCCGACTCTCCGACAGAGAATCGCACACAGGACCTATTCCCGCAGAACCACGCATCCACCCCGCTAATCTACCGATACAAACACCTTGGTGACCAAGGGGCAATCCAGCATGGCCAAATCCACCCAACCTGCTCATCTTTGGACTGTGGGAGGAAACCGGAGCACCTGGTTTCCTGAGATAACTTGCCTGGATGAATGCAGTTTGAACAGCACTGCAAAAACTTGGCACCAGCCAGGACAAAGCATCCCACTTCATTCGCTTCCCATGCATAAAGCTTCACTCCCTCCACTACCGACACACAATGGCAGCAGTTTGCGCCATCTACAAGATGCACTGCAGCAACACAGCAAGACTCCTTTGCCAGCACCTTCCAAACCCACGACCACGACAGCCTAGAAGGACAAGCGCAGCAGACACGTCAGAATAACACCACCAGGTTGCAGGGCACTGATATTTATTTATTGATTGTAGTTATTTATAAGTTGTTGTTGTTGCACGTGTGTGTTGTTTAATCTTCGTGATCTTCAAAAGAAGCGAAATATCTAATTGAAAAAGATGCTACTATTTCTAACCCAACCAGCGAACGTCGTGTCACACTTTAAAAATGCTCCCGGGGTTTGCGATTTATTTTTGAGTCAGTGGTTTCCCTGGGAGCCAATAAACAGAAGCAGCATGGAGAGATGGCAGAGCAGGAAATGTCGGTGCCGAAGCTGAATCACATCAACGGAGCAGCAACCTGCTTTCGACTAATGGGACCCCAAGTCCGATTCTGGTGGGCCTGAAACCCACAACCTTTGAATGGCTGACTTGCCATTATTTAGCTGTCTAACGCGCTACCCAAAGCGCCACATGCTGGAAGTTTGCTTTACTTGTCCATATATGGATTTTTGACAATGTGGAAAGTTCAACAATCTCGTAGTTAAAAAGTCAAGGACTGTGAAGAGGGACTTTATTATTTGCAAGTCATGTTGCTACATCTTATGTCTGTTAAAACAGCTGTGGGAATACAGACCATTTTGTCCTTTGTACATGAAATCTGTCCATCACAGAATGATCCTCCCTCTTTCTCTTCCTTATTCTCGTGGACAGCTCGGAATATAATCTCACAGGCTTGATAGTCGGGGGCACATTCTACTCTATCTGTCACAGCGCTGATCAGAATCTGTTCCCTGTTCCAGTTAAACACCTGCACAGAACACAACGCAAAGCTGGAAGCTGGAAACCAGAATCAAAAACCGAAAATGCTGGATATGCTCAGCAGGTGATGGATGAATGGAGATTCCTGTAAAAGAGACCTTGGGGTACAGGTTCATAGCTCCTTGAAAGTGGAGTCACAGGTGGACAGAGTGGTGAAGAAGGCATTCGGGATGCTTGGTTTCATTGGTCAGAACATTGAATTCAGGAGTTGGGACGTCTTGTTGAAGTTGTACAAGACATTGGTAAGGCCACACTTGGAATACTGTATACAGTTCTGGTCACCCTATTATACAAAGGATATTATTAAACTAGAAAGAGTGCAAAAAAGATTTACTAGGATGCTATCAGGATTTGATGGTTTGAGTTATAAGGAGAGGCAGGATAGACTGGCACTTTTGTCTCTGGACTGTCAAAGGCTGAGGGGTCTATAAAATAATGAGGGGCATAGATCAGCTAGATAGTCAATATATTTTCCCAAAGGTAGGGGAATCTAAAATGAGAGGGCATCGCTGTAAGGTGAGAGGGGGAGATACAAAAGGGTCCAGAGGGGGAATTTCCTTCACACAGAGGGTGGTGAGTGTCTGGAACAAGCTGCCAGATGCAGTAGTAGAGGCGGGTACAAATTTGTCTTTTAAAAAGCATTTAGAGAGTTACATGGGTAAGATGGGTATAGCGGGATATGGGCCAAATGCGGGCAATTGGGAGTAGCTTTGGCGTTTTGATAAAAAGGCGGCATTGACAAGTTGTCCGAGGGCCTGTTTTCATGCTGTAAACCGCTATGACTATATGACAAGCCGCTGAAGCACAGCACAGTTGCACAATTTAAAGTTTCCTTTCATCCAAAATAGATATTCCATTCTAGTATTTTGAACAATTCAAATTGAAAATGTGCATTGTTATTCTCGTCGCCACAGCCTGAAAACAACTCCAGGCATTGATCTCTCCCTTGGATTTTAAATTTGTAAATCCATTCTCTATCTTTTAAAGCTACTATTGAAACTGTATCCATCACCCGCTCATTTCCTTGTGAATGAGCAGGAGAATTGAAGATATATTTGGATAATTTTCCTTTGACTACATTTGTACAGAAGCATCAAGGTCAAGGAGGGAACCACACACAGGACTTCATGAAATTCACCCACTAAAAGGTGACAGTGTTTAATCAAGGGATGGTTCTATTTGTTCATTTATTATTAATGGAGAATATAAAAGTTGGAACGTTGTGCAATCTGGGCATTGTAACTGAGCAAAATAAAACACAATGCGGACTGGGCAGGATAAGCCTAGCATGGGCAATGGACAGAGTGGAGGTGCGACGTTGGCTGGCTTGTGAGACGGCGCAGGGAGATGTTGCAAGGTGAAGGTACATCGGAAAATGGGAGTGTAAAATGTTGAATGATGAATGTGCAAGTAGATTGTGCAATGTAGACTGCAGGCTGGATATTCAATGGGTTCTGTGATGGGTGAATAGACTGTGGAATCTTGGCATGGTAAAGGTGCAATGGGGATTAGGACGGGTAAAGGTGTATCCTTTATTTTATATCACCTCTCCTCGATCTTCGGACCAAAATGCATCACTTCACACTTCCTTACATTAATTAACTTGTATCTGTCACGTGTCTGCCCATTCCACCAGACTGTCTATATCTTCTTGCAGATTATCAATATCCTCCTCACTAAAAATCATAATATTTTCAAATTTTGCACCACTGACAAATTTTGAGATCGAAACCTAAGCACCCAGATATAGGTCAGTAATATATATTATGAAAAGCAAATTTCTCTCTATATAATATCCCCAATCAGAAACAGGTAAAACTTTCTGAAAAATATGCTTTAATAGGTTTGTACTAATAATTAAACTGTTGCTGAATGAAATTCTAACTAAGCTAATTATTCAAATGCCATTTGGTTCCAAATAAAATGCGAACCGACACTAATACATTCAATTATAAGCATAGCCTTGCTCGTTTATCAGGATTTAAATGACGAATACAGAGGGAAGCAGCGTACTGGTAGATTTCAAAATGAAATGGCCAAAAGATTTAGTATTTCTAAATTGCGCAGTCCTAGGTTCAATATGATGTGAACAATTCTTGTCTGTTGTGTCCCTCTCTGATGTCTGAACTTCAGCCTACCAGAGTGTGCTGACATCCATTGGCCGCAATACAGAACTGCAGTAGAGCGGAAAAATGCATCTTAACTGTCGTTGTTGCAGAGACAGATCAAACAGGAGTTAATGATTGGATATCGGCATTACATTCCATAGAGAAATCAATATTAATGTACTTTTAAATGCAGTCAGTATGACTTCGAATTTGCTATTACCTGGAGCAGTTGAGTCGACTAGCACAGATGTACGAAAGGAAAATCTCGGTAATGAGACGATGGAGAATGAATTTCAGAGATAAGCAGATGATGTTACGTTGAAGAGTTTTAGTAGAGGATAGTGTGGAATCATGTACTAATTAGAACAAAGGCCCTGTTTCAATTATGTACCTTCCAGATAGAATGTGTACAGATTTGCTAAGTCTCTCAGAGAGATTCATAATGAACATCACACACATATGTCGCACCAGAGACAGAGCGATACAGAATGAGTCCAACACTCATACACCTCGAATCTTAGAATGGATACAGCAAAGAGAGGGAGATCATTCGGCCCTTTGTCTCTATGCTGGTCTGTACAAGAACAACTCAGCTCATCCCTTTCCCGTCCTTGTCTCATAACCATGGAAATCCTTTCACTTCAGGTGCTGATTCCATTCCTCCTTGACAGCCCTGATTTGATGCTGCCTCTGCCACCCTCTCAGGCAGTGCATCCCAGGTCCTAAATACTCTGCACATTAAAAGTGATCCTTCTCTCCTCAGGCAATGGGAGCAATATTTCTTCATCTACTCTTCTTAGACTGCACCCACAAGCCCACCACCTCACCAGGGTAGAGACAGAGAGATTCTTTCCACTTAGAAAGGAAACAAGAACTTGAGGACACAGCCTCAAAATAAGGGGGAGTCAGTTTAGGACAGAGTTGAGGAGGAACTTCTCCTCTCGGAGGGTAGTGAATCTCTGGAATTCTCTGCCCATTGAAGCAGTGGAGGCTACCTCGTTAAATATGTTTAAGTCACAGGTGGATAGATTTCTGATCAATAAGGGAATTCACGGTTTTGGGGAGCGAGCGGGTAAGTGGAACTAAACCACTATCAGATCAGCCATGATCTTATTGAATGGCGGGGCAGGCTCGAGGGGCTAGATGGCCTACTCCTGCGCCAATTTCTTATGTTCTTACCATCTCGAAGGACAGCGGCAATAGATACATGGCAACACCAGCACTGCAAGCTCCCCCTCAAGCCACTCACCATCCTGACTTGGAAATACATCGCGGCTCTTTCGCTGTCAGAGTGGCAAAATTCTGAAAGACTGTATGGCGAACAGCACTGTGGCTGTACCGACACCTCATGGACTGCAGCCGTTCAAGAAAGCAGCAAACCATCACCTTTCGAATGTCAGTTGGGGATTGGCAATGAATGCTGGCCTCTTCAGTGATGCCCACCTCTCGAAATGAATAAAACAAATAAACTCTCGCAACTACAACCGGAGACAGATAGATACAGAACAAATCTCACTCACGTGCATGTTTGGATACAATCTGAATCCCCCAATCACATTCACTAACAGAGGGTAAAATGCAGTCGAAATTGGGCGATCGTTATCCAGTTGCAGTTTAACCAGAGTTTTATACAAGAATAGAGAACATCTTAACACAACGTGCAACATTTTAACCCAATATGGAACATTATGAGACCAGTTAATCATCTTTCTGCCGAACAGAAAACATCTTCACGGAGAATATTTTCACACAACACGGAACACGTTTACAGAGCAGGGCATATATTAACAGAACATTTTAAAAAAGTGCACAACATGGATCATATTTATACAACCGGAAAGATATTGACAGCATCAGGGAAACATTTTACACAACAGCAGAAAGCACCTCTCAACAACAGAGAGCAGAGTTACACAGCAGGAAATATATTTACAAATATGTACTTGCAACAGAAAATTCCTTTAAAAATAGAGATCGATTTTCCAAGTCCGTGCTTTGCCGGTTTCCCATCACCTTTGCCTGTCGTTACGTGTCCAGACAATCTCTCTTACTACTGTTGTGTGTTTTTCTCTGTTTTATTCTCGCTTTGATGCAGTGGCTGAGCGTCCTGACACTGGAACGTGTATTAAATGATACAGGAGCGAAAATCTGCCTGACTATATTGATAGGCAGCAGAAAGGGCACTTGCCGGAGCAGAGTGGCGCAGCGGAAGCGTGCTGGGCCCATAACCCAGAGGTCGATGGATCGAAACCATCCTCTGCTATTCCTATTATCACTGACAATTAAACGACTTGTGGCTTTTCCGTGGAGTCTGCAGACAGGTATTTACATCGGCTTCTCTTTTCTCCAAAAAACCTCAATCTGCAGTGAATCAATTTTATATGCAAGAAAGCATACGAACGGGGAACATCTTAACACAACATGCAACAATTTACTGACAGAAACATCTTCACGGAGAATCTTCTCAAACAACATGGAACACATTTGCAGAGCAGGGGCCATATTAACAGAATAGAAAAAAAAACATTTACACAGCCGGAAACACAACAGCGGAGCATCTTACACAACAGCAGAAATCATCTCTCAACAACAATTGAGACAGTTACATGGGTAAGATGGGTCTGGAGGGGCAAACACGGGCGATTGGGAATCGCTCGGTGGTAAAAAACTGGGCGGCATGGACAGGTTGGGCCGATGGGGCTGTTTCCATGTTGTAAAACTCTATATCATAGAGCACAGCAGGAAAAACAGTGAAACACTTTGCACAACAACAGTGAACATCTTTGAACAGCAGAGAGCACAGTTACACAGCGGGAAATATATTTATAAACATATTTACAAGAGAAAACTCCTTTCAAACATCAGTGATCAATTCCGTGACTGTCGTTACACGTGAACAAACAACCTCTTTGGCTGCTTTTGTGTGTGTCTTTCTCTGACCCTTTATTCTTGGTGTAATGCAGTGGAATTGTGTAGCCAGACTGAGCCTCCTGAAACTGGTGATGGTGTTAAACAAAAGTGTGGAATTTAATATCTGACTGATTCCACTGATAGGCAGCGGGGGTGGGGGGTAGGGTGAGGGGGAGGAGGAGAGGGGGGAGGGAGGAGTGGGAAGGAGGGAGGGGGGACGGGGAGAAAGAGAGGGGAGAGGAGAATGGAAGGGGGAGGGGGAGAGGGAGGGGGAGGGGGAGATGGGAGGGGGAGCGGGAGGGGAAAGGGGGGAGGGAGCAGGGGAGAGGAGGGAGCGGGGGAGGGGGGAGGGCGAGGGGTGAGGAGGGGAAGGCATGTGGAGGGGAAGGGGAAGGAGGGGGAACGGGGGAGGAAGGGGAGGGGGAGGGGAGGAGGGAGAAGGGGACAGGGGTCGTGGGGGAGGAGTGAGGGGGCTGAGACTGGGGAGCGGAGGCGGGGGGGGCGGGGGTGGGGCGGGTGGAAGCGAAGATGGACTTTCTGTAGCAGAGTGGCGCAGCTGAAGAGTGCTTGGCCCATTGCTCAGAGTCCGATGGATCGAAACCACCCTCTGTTACTTCCTCTGAACAATAATAACAAAACCACTTGACTACAATTCTGCAGCATTTACGTGGAATATGCAGGCAGGTATCTGCATTGGCTCCTCTTTTCTGTTTTAAGCCTCAACCCAGTTTGATATGCACACAAGGTGTAGATACTGTGAACATGCACCAGGGTATATTAGACAGAGGTAATGGTGCACAGGGCACAATTTCAGAATTTGTGGACAATGTGAAACTTGGAAGCATCGTGACGTGTGAGGAGCCTGGTGTAAAACTTCAAAAAGGACATCGGCAAGTTGACGGAATGCGTGGACAAGTTACAGATGAAATTCAAAGCTGAGAATTGTGAAGTGATTCATTCTGGTAGGAAGATTATAGAGAGACAATGAAAAGTAAAAGGGAAACAGTTCCAAAGTATCTAATCCATTTCATTAGTAACGTTTCTCAGACCTACAACTCTAAATGAGGTGCATTAGTACAACTCTAAGATAACACCAAATTACTGCGGATGCTGTCATCTGAAACCAAAAGAGAAAATGTTGGAAAATCTCTGCCGGTCTGGCAGCATCTGTAAGGAGTGAAATGAGCTCGTGTATCGAGTCCAGATGACCCTTTGACAAAGGGTGATCTGGATTGGTTTACTGCCAATTGGTAACTTCCTTGAAGTCAATAATAATCCATTCAAAATATCCGCATATGTATTTTACAATCATAATTACTCATTTGAATTAAATTACTGCATCTCACATTACTTCGTGTTAGCTCATAAACGTATTTAAAAGTCATTTAACTGAATGCTGCGAGTTGTATCCATGCCTTCATGTCTACTGGTTTAAATATCTTACCACTCCATCAGGGGTTCCACTTACAGGTATTAAAAGTCATGAGAAGTCTGGACAGAATGGATAGGGACAAACTGTTCCCACTTGTGGAATGATGAAGAATGAGAGAGAACAGATTGAACATCATGAGCAAAGGAAGGAACAGGAAGACGAGGAAAACATTTTTCACACAGTGAGAGTTTAAAGTTTGGAATACACTGCTGGAAAGTGCGGTGGATACAGATTCAATTGAAACGTTCCAAAGGAATTAGATTGTTATCTGCCGCGTTACAGGGAGAAGGCGGAGATGTTCATTTTCTGTCACAACTCCTCACATAATTTCTCATTCATCATTCATCACTGAATCGAGTGTGAACTGTTCTCTTGTCGTTTCTAAACAAGTAGAAGTGCAACACTGATTAAATGACAAGACAGTTGGTGGCCTAAGTCACTGGAGAGTTAAAAAATTACAAATATGTGTCTGAAAGGAGATGAGGATGGCACAGTGACGGAATTTGAAATAAAAACAGAAAATGCAAGAAACCTCATGCAGGTCTCACAGCATCTATCGGGGAGAAACAGAGTTAATGCTTTCGGTGTCCGTGACTCTTCTTCAGAGTTGAGGAGAGTTTGAAATGTGACGGATTTAAAATGTTCTCGAGAATTCGGAGCACAATCTGGATTATTCATTCAAGCAATTACAAAGGCAAATCGCATGTTTGGTTTTATTGCACGTGAATTGGAGGAGATGAAGAAAAGTGTCTTGCGACAATTGTACAGGAGTTTATGGAGACCACACCTGCAATGCTGTGTGCAGCTGTGGTATCCACATTTGAGAAAAGATAAGCTTGCATTAGAGGCGGTACAGAGAAGGTTCACTAGATTACCCCCCGGAATGAGGTGGTTGTTCCATGTTGAGAGGCCGAGTGAATTATTCTGAGAGACCCTAGAGCTCAGAACAATGTGTAGATGCTGAGTGAATGATTCCATTGCTGTCCTCTGGGCAGACGAGTGGCACATGAAGTAAAAGTAAAGAAAAGTAAAGTTAAAGTAAAGTTTATTAGTCACATGTAAGGCTCACATTAACACTGCAATGAAGTTATTGTGAAATTCCCCAATTTGCCACAGTCGGGCACCTGGGTGAGTCAATCACCTAACTAGATGATGTTCAATGCACAGAAGTGTGAGTTGATTCATTTTGAGAGTGTGGAGAAATAAATGGAGAAACACTTAAGGAAATACAGGAAAAAAGGGATCTCGGTTCCTCAGTAGAAAAGTCATTAAAGGTGGTTGGGCATGTTGAGAGAGCAGGTAATAAAGCAAATGACACCCTATGTTTTATTGGAAGATTGAATACATGAATAAGAAGATCATGTTGAGATTTTAAATACACTAGATAGGCCTCACCTGGAGCACTGAGTCCAGTGCTGGGCACCACTCTTGAAGAAGTTTGGAGGGAGTGCAAACGATATTCACATGAATGATTCTGTTGACAAAGATTTGTAGCAATGAAGATCGATTGAGAAGTTGGGTATTTTTCCTCACGGGAAGAAGTCTGTGAGGACCTGTAGAGGGAAACGTAACATTGAGGAAGCAGGTGTGCTGCAGAAGGATTTGGATAGGCTGGGAGAGTGGGCTCAGAAATGGCAGAAGGAAAACAATGTGGGAAAGTGTGAGGTTACGCACTTTGGAAGGAGGAATGGAGGCACAGATTACTTTTTAAATTGTGAAATGCTTAGGAACTCAGAAGCACAAAGGGACTTGGGAGTCCTTGTTCAGGATTCTCTTAAGGTGAACGTGCAGGTTCAGTCGGCAGTTAGGAAGGGAAATGCAATGTCGAGAGGGGTGGAATACAAGAGCACGGATGTACTTCTGAGGCTGGCAAAGGCTCTGGTCAGACTCCGTGTGGAGTATTGTGAACAGTTTGGGCACCGTATCTAAGGAAGGATGTGCTGGCCTTGGAAAAGATCCAGAGGAGGTTCACAAGAATGATCCATGGAACGAAGAGCTTGTTGTATGAAGAACGGTTGAGGACTCTGGGTCTGTATTCGTTGGAGTTTACAAGGATGAGGGGAGATCTTATTGAAACATAAAAGATACTGGGGGGCCTGGAGAGAGTGGACACAGAGAGGATGTTTCCACTTGTAGGAAAAACTACAACCAGAGCACAACCTCAGACGAAAGGAACGTTCCTTTAAAACAGAGATGAGGAGGAATTTCTTCAGCCAGAGTGTGGCGAATCTATGGAAATCTTTGCTGCAAAAGGCTGAGGAAGTTAGGTCGTTGAGTGTATCTAAGGCAGAGATAGATAGATTCTTGAGTAATAAGAGGATCAGGGGTTATGGGGAAAAGACAGGAGAATGGGAATGAGAAAAATGGCGGAGCAGATTCGAAGGGATGAGTGGCCTAATTCTGCTCCTATGTCTTATGGTCTTATGGAAGAGAAATAAGAGTGGCTTTCGCACTGCTGCTGCAGAATGACAGGGACCTGGACTCAATTCAGGCCTTGGGTGACTGTACGCATTTTTCACATTTTCTCTATGTCCACGTAGCTTTCCTCTGTGTGCTCTGGTTTCCCCCCACACTCCATTGATAGGGTAAGTGGATTTACCATGCTAAATTTACCCTTATGTCTCCCAGTATGTTTAGATTAGGAGGATTAACAGGATAAATATGTGAGGTTGCGTGGATAGATCAGAGAATCAGTGCAGACTCAATAGGCCGAATGGCCACCTTTTGCAATGTAGGGATTCAATGATAGAGTTTTTTATGTTCCAGTCAAGCGTTCATCAAGAACCAGGGGGAAAATTTCAAAAAATGTGTCAAAATTGCACAGATTCAGTTCCTAATGTATACATCTTTGGAAACTCAAAGGAACATTTAACATGGCCAATCCACCTAAGCTGCACATCTTTGAATCGTGGGAGTCAACCAGAGCACCCAGAGGAAACCCACGGGGGAGAATGTGCAAAATTTGCACAGTCAGCAAAGGCCAGGAGCAAACCCGGGTCTCTGGGGCTGTGAGGCGGGAGAGTGGGATTAGGTAGCCTGCAATTTCAATAAGGCAGTGTAGACTTGATGGACCAAATGGGCTGTTACGGCATTGTAAAGATTCTGTGGTCTGGAATCTAAAACATGATCCTATTGAATGGAGCAGCAGGCTTGAGGGGCCAAGTGGTCCACTTCTGATCCGATTTATTGTGCTGCTGTGTCCAGAAAGCTGCTAATTGATTTCTCATCATTAAATCAGAATTTACTCCAGATACCGTTAATGCATCAACCCTGTGCTCAGTGACAAACACTGACTCGTGGTTAAGCAATGTCTCAATTTTAATATTCTTATCCGTGTTTCCAAAACCCTCCATGTCCTCAGCTCTTCCTCCCTTTCATCACCTCCAGCATAACAATCCTCTGAGATATCTGAGCTCCACTGATTCTGCCCTCATGGTACGAAGTCTCACAACATCAGGTTAAAGTCCAACATGTTTATTTGGTCGCCAAAGCCACGAGCTTTCGGAGCGCTGCTCCTTCATCACGTTACCTGACTTACCTGATGAGGGAACAGCGCTCTGAAAGCTAGTGGCTTTTGCGACCAAATAAAACTGTTGGACTTTAACCTGGTGTTGTTAGACTTCTTACTTGGTTCACTCCACCAGTGATATTCGTACTTTCAGCTCTCTGGGTTTCAGCTCTGGAATACCCTCTCTAAAAGCCCCTGGCTTCCAGCTTGCTTTCCTCTCGTTCATTTCTGTCGCCTGTTCCCTTCATTTCTTTCCTCCTTTCTTTCCCGCGGGTTTCAGCTCTTGCATCCTCTGACTTTCCGCAGTCCTTTTGCCGCTTAAACTGCCATCAACGAATTATAATTGTACAACTATAATTGTGTGAGCGGTTCCACTTTAAGGATTCTTTCCGCCTCCAGCTCTTTGATTTCTCATTGGTTTCAGCTCCGGATCGAATTGAATGACGCAATGACGCTGGGCTGGGAGTGAAGCTCACGAGTTTGTTTATTTGGTTTGACCTAAAAAGAGGGCAAATATCAACGATAACCCACGACCATCGGACCGGCAGTCGCGCACGAGCGGCACAGTCCGATTGGACACTGCGTTACGATTGGCTTGACAAGATGTCAATCACATTTTGGGGCTGTTGGTGTTAGCAACGCGGTCTGCGATTGGTTACAATTGGGAGCATCATTTTCAATGGTCTCGCACTTCTGACTATGGAACCCATTGATTGGGAATCAAGTAGATAAGGTTGTTAAGAAGGCATATGGTGTCTTGGCGTTTATTGGTAGGGGGATTGAATTTAGGAGTCGTAGCGTTATGTTGCAACTGTACACAACTCTGGTGCGGCCGCACTTGGAGTACTGTGTGCAGTTCTGGTCCCCACATTACAGGAAGGATGTGGAGGCTTTGGAGAGGGTGCAGAGGAGGTTTACCAGGATGTTGCCTGGTATGGAGGGGAGATCCTATGAGGAGAGGCTGAGGGATTTGGGATTGTTTTCGCTGGAAAGGCGGCGGCTAAGAGGGGATCTTATTGAAACATATAAGATGATTAGAGGTTTAGATAGGGTGGATAGTGATAGCCTTTTTCCTCTGATGGAGAAATCCAGCACGAGGGGGCATGGCTTTAAATTGAGGGGGGGTAGTTATAGAACCGATGTCAGGGGTAGGTTCTTTACCCAGAGGGTGGTGAGGGATTGGAATGCCCTGCCAGCATCAGTAGTAAATGCGCCTAGTTTGGGGGCGTTTAAGAGATCCGTAGATAGGTTCATGGACGAAAAGAAATTGGTTTAGGTTGGAGGGTCACAGTTTTTTTTTTAACTGGTCGGTGCAACATCGTGGGCCGAAGGGCCTGTTCTGCGCTGTAATGTTCTATGTTCTATGTTCTATGTTCTAGCTGTCACTCAGTGGGCGCAGAGCGGCCATTGGATAATCGCGATGCGCCAATTTCCGATTGGTTTTCCCAGCTGTCGGTCGCAGGCCGTTGGCGGGGATTTACCCTGGACCCATCAGACACCGCGCGGAGCGGCAGCAAATGTACCGCCAGTGGCTTCAGTCCCCGGGTCCGGATCCATCCACAGCGGGGCACCGGATGGGTGAAGGGTTTTGGTAGCGGGAATCTCATCCTGCCCGGCTGTAAATGGGGTGGCACAGTGGTTAGCACTGCTGCCTCACAGCGTGGGGAGTGTGGGTTTCCTCCGGGGGCTCCGGTTTCCTCCCACAGTTCAGAGATGTGCGGGTTAGGTGGATTGGCCATGCTAAACTGCTCCTTCGTTTCATGGGGACAAGCTCGGGTCAGTGCTGGGGGTAGAACCTGGGTGGGATTGTAGTTGGTGCAGACTCGATGGGCAGAATGGCCTCCTCCTGCACGGTCGGATTCTATAAATCCGCAGCTTAGTGTTTCCAATGGCAGCTTCCTGTGTAAACATGTCACGCTGCAGTTCCCCCGTCTCAGAAATAGCGGCACTGCCCTAAAAAGAGGGCAATAGCGGCACTGCAAACTCCCTGGAGTCAGACCAATCAGCACAGAAATTGGGATCTTCCCGTGCTTTGTGTGTTGGGCTCAGTGTCACAGCAGGTTAGAGCAGCTCACTTTGCAGAGGCCGTGGTTAGATACTGGGATCTTCCTGTGCTCTGTTTTGGGATGGGGCTTGGTTACTTTGAGTGAATCTCCCTTATTGTTTGGTTCTAATTACAGCCTCTCTCTCTCTTACAGTCAGCCTGGGTGTTCCTGACTGAGCAGAATGGCCTGATCTCGCCACACATATTGAGAGGGAGGAGCTGCCGCTCGAGATGAAGATGATTGAGAACTCCAGCTTTCTCTCCACTCGTTTACTGAGTGGGCCTTCATCCATCATTAGTTTTCCCAGGATGTCAGGTACATTAACACCTTCACCTGCTGTGCACACTGACCTGACAGTGGGAAGGTATTGGAGCATAATGGGGCAGTCAACCATGTCAAAGGTGTGGGTCGGTTGAGAAGGATGAGGAGATGAGGAGGGATTGTTCAGCTGGATAAGACTGCACTCGGCCGGTTCCATTCTTATCTTTCTGGTCATATGCAGAGTATTACCTGCAATGGTTTCTCTTCCCATCCTGTTCTGTTACCACGGAAATCACCCAAGGATATATCCTTGGCTCCTTCCTATTTTTCATCTACACCTTACCCCTCAGTGATATTATCTGAAAGCACAGTGTTAGTTTTCACATGTCTGCTGATAATACCCAGCTCTACCTCACCATCACCTCTCACAACCAATCCCCTGTTATTAAGTTATTACACTCCTTCTCCGACCTCGAGAACTGGTTAAGCAGAGAATTCCCCCAATTAAATATTTGGAAGACCAATGTTTCCACTACAAATTCTGCTCTCAGTCACTGAGTCCATCTCCCACTGTCAATGTCCGAGTTTGAAACAAACCCTCATAATCTTGGCACCTCATCAGACTCGGAAATAAGATTCCAACCACATATCTGTTCCTTCACCAAGATCACCTATTTCCAGCTGTGTAACATCACACAGTGTTTGTAATACCTCAACTCACCCGTCCCTGAAACCCTCATCCATGCTTTTGTTACCTTTAGACGTGACAATTCAAACACACTCTGGCCCAGCAGAATTCCTTGCTTAGAGGACATTAGTAAACCAGATAGGGTTCAATGACAAGCGACAATTAGATTTTTGATTGCAGATTCATAGTGAATTCAAATTTCATCATCTGCCATAATATCCACATAATACTACATCTGCCATGTAGATGCCCACACACTCAGCCTGTCCAAATCACGCTGGAGGATCTCTGCATGCCCCTCAAAGCTCACCCTCCCACACAATTGTATCATCTACATATTTGGAGATAATACATTTAGCTCCCGTGTCCAAATCATTAATATATAATATGAACAGTTGGGGTCCTCGCGCAGATCCCTGCGGTACCCCACTAATCACTGCCTTCCAATTGGAAAAATACCCATTTAGGCCATCTCTTTGCTTCCTGTCTGTTCACCAGCTTTCTATACATCACAAGGCACTACCTGCAATCCCATGTACTTTAATTTTATATAGTAGAGAGGTGGCACAGTGGTGAGCACTGCTGTCTCACAGCACCAGGGACGCGGCTTCGACTCCTGGCTTGGGTCACTGTCACTGTGAAGTCTGCACGTACATCTATGTACGTCTGCATCTATGTGGGTTTCCTCTGGGTGCTCCAGTTTCCTCCCACAATCTGAAAGATGTGATTGTTAGGTATATTGGTCATGCTAAATTCTCCCTGAACAGGTAGCAGAGTCTGGCGAGTGGGGGATTTTCACAATAACTTCATTGCAGTGTTAATGTAAACCTGCTTCTGACACTAAAAAACAAATTAACCTTTAAAACTTAAAAACGTCATGTGAGACCTTGTCCAAAGCCTTCTGAAAGTCTAAATAAACCGCATCCACAGGTTCTTCCTGGTCTACTCTCCTAGTTACATCCTCAAAGAATTCCAGTAGTATTGTCAAGCATGATTTCCCTCACTTAAATCCATGCTGATTATAACCCTGCTTTCCAAATGCTTGATGATGGACTCCAGCAACTGCCCGCTGACCGGCGTTCAGCTCGCTGTTCATTGGTTCCCTCTTTCTTTTCTGCCTCTGTTCTTGACGTCCAACAGGTTTATTTCGTAGCAAATACCATTTGCTTTCGGAGCGCTGCTCCTTCGTCAGATGGAGTGGAAATCTGCTCTCAAACAGGGCAAACTGTGGCCTTTTGAGAGCAGATTTCCACTCCATCTGACGAAGGAGCAGCGCTCTGAAAGCTAATGGCATTTGCTACCAAATAAACCTGTTGGACTTTAACCTGGTGTTGTTAAAGCTGTTACTGTGTTTACCCCAGTCCAACACCGGCATCTCCACATCATCTGTTCTTGAATACAGGGTTTAGATTAGTTACCTCTCTATCCTCTGAAGGTGCTGACTCTGGCTGGGTTCAGTTCCACACTCACTGGTTCCTCTCTCTCTCCTGAAGGTGCTGACTCTGGCTGGGTTCAGTTCTACACTCACTGGTTCCTCCCTCTCTCCTGAAGGTGCTGACTCTGGCTGGGTTCAGTTCTACACTCACTGGTTCCTCCCTCTCTCCTGAAGGTGCTGACTCTGGCTGGGTTCAGTTCTAACTCACTGGTTCCTCTCTCTCTCTCTACTGAAGGTGCTGACTCTGGCTGGGTTCAGTTCTACACTCACTGGTTTCTCTCTCTCTATTGAAGGTGCTGACTCTGGCTGGGTTCAGTTCTACACTCACTGGTTCCTCTCTCCCTCTCGACTGAAGGTGCTGACTCTGGCTGGGTTCAGTTCTACACTCACTGGTTCCTCTGTCCCTCTCGACTGAAGGTGCTGACTCTGGCTGGGTTCAGTTCGGAAGCTGGAAATCTGAAATGAAAGCAGAAAAGCAAGCTCAGCAAATTGTGCAGCATCTGTTCAGACAGAGAAACAGAGGTAGTGTTTCAGGTCTGTGACCTTTCATCAGAACTTGAAAACATAGAAACTGGGAAGAGGAGTCGGCCATTCAGCCCTTCGAGTCTATTCCATCATTCAATGTGATCATGGCTGATCCTCTATCTCAATTCCATACTCTCGTTTTTTTTCCCCAATACCCCTTGATGCCACTAAAATCTAAAAAAAACTCTCTCTCCTTCTTGAATATACGCAGTGACTTGGTCTCCACAGCTTCTGAGGCAGAGAATTCAACAGGTTCACCACCCTATGAGTGAAGAAATCTCTCCTCCTCTCCTTCCTAAATGGTGAAGATGGAAGTCCCCGATTGTTCTGAAGTTGGAGGTGAAGAGGAGCCAAGCTTCAACAACTTGCTGACAGACATCAAAAGGCAGCTGCTTTGAGCAAGGCGATCCTCGAACAGGCCATTCAGAGTTGCCAAGTCCTGGAATATCACCGCTGCTGGAGAACAGAGAAGGTGTGAGTCAAGGTAGGATGCTCGAGTGGTCAAAGATGGGATTGAACCATTGGTGGAGACTCCTACTCCAGTTATGACTCCTTCTGGCATTGATGGATGGTTTGAAGTGGAGGAAATTAGTCAGGATGGAAGTGGTGATGAGATTCACAGTCACTCCCTCAGCTTCGGGACCATTTCTAAGGCAATCTGTGCAGCGACTCCACTCAGGGGTGGGTGTCAGAACAGCTCACCAGATGGAAGGAGGACTGGAGCACAGCTGAGGCCATTCAGCCCCAGTACTTTCTTAAACTCTCTGCTGTGCAGTTCAAAAACTGGAAGTCCAAGATTCAAGCCATGTTACGCAGGCGACTGGGAAAAGCATCATTGGATTAATCAGATCAGTGGCCCATACTGGAAAGACTCAAAGCCCAGCAGAGAGATGTCAACATGAATTTTCACTTTTAATGTCTCGTCTTTACTCTAAACAATTTATTGTGTTTGTATAATTATCTTAAATATTACACGTTATAACAAATACTCGGAATATTTAGCATTGCCGGAGAAGTGTAACCGTGAACAATGCCCTGTTCATTCAGTTTGGGGATCACTTCCTGACAGAGGAAGATTGGGACATGACAGCTTCTCCCTATCAGCTCCTTCCACTTCCCTCCACAATCCTGAACACCTCTATCAAATCTCCTCTCAACCTTCTCTTCACCAAAGACCCAAATTCTCCAATCTACTGATGCACCTGAACTTCCTCATCTCTGCACCCTCGCCCAGAGATTTATTGCAACCTCTTTTATGCCTTCACCTCCTTTCTAAACACTGCTGTCCTGTAGATAATGCAATACTCCAACTGAGGCCAAGGTTTTATATGGCTTTCCCATAACTTGCTTGGTTTTGTAAGCTATGGCCCTATGTATAAAGCTCACAATCCCAAATACTTTAGTAACCACACTCTCAACCTGCCATCCAAACAGCAATGATTTGTGTCACATTTAACCACAAGTCCCTTGTGCTGCCATGTGTTGTGTAATGACCACAGTTTGAATCTGGGCTCTGTGCAGCATTGCCGATGTCTCTAATATGCATCAGGAAGAGCAGGTTCCTAACACCAACCCTCCTGGAATCCCACTTTAACCGACCTCCATTCCAAATAAAAACATTTCCCATTGCTGTGTTTCCTGTCACTCAGTCAGTTTCCTATCCATGTTGCTGCTGTCCCTTTTATTCTATCAGCTCCAAATGTTCCAACAAGTTTGCTGTGTGCCCCTTTATTTATAAAAGGCTTTTTGGCAGTCCATGTTCACATTAACCACATTACCCTCATCAATCGTTTCTGTTACCCTCATTAAAATCTCAAGCAAGTTAAATATGATTCCCCTTTAATAATTATGTCTGTGTTTTCCTTAATTAATGTACATTAGCACAAGTGAGTGTTAATTTAATCTCCAGTTATTGTTTGGAGAATATTTCACGTTGCTGAGGTTAAACTGATTGGATTTAGTTGGCTTATTGTCACAGCCTTTTCTGATCAAGTGTATTTACCATTTGCAATTCTCCAGTCCTCTGACACCACCCATATAACTAGCTGGGATAGAAAACGTTTAACCATTGCCTCTGCAATTTCCACCCTTTTTTCCCGCAGTAACCATGCTTGTGTCTTGTCCAGTCACAAGAACATAGGAAATAAGGGCAGACATTTACTATGTGGCTCATCAATAATGTTAAACCATTCAATGCAATTATGATTTCTGTATCTTTATTGCCATCCAGTGCAAAGCACAGAGGCACAACATTAAAACAAGAACAGCAACATCATCAGACAATACATAGATAGAAATCACACTATATTTCTAATATGTTTTCTAAAAGTCACTACATTTTCAGCATTCCCAACAAAATCATTTGAAATATCAACAATTCTATTGGGGGGAAGACAAACTGTGACGATTAAGATGTGAATCAAATTTCTGTAATTTATACTGACGATCACCAAAAATATGGTAACTCCGAATAAAGAACTTTTCAAGCTTGGGTAATAAGGTCATGTATCAATTTACTAATTTGAATTAAACCATAAATCAACCTCTTGAAAGGTTGCAATCCAATAATTCTTAATCCCTCATAAAGTATTCCCCTCATGCCTTCCATTTTCCTGGTTACACAGCTTTCCACTCTTTCTATCAGCTGTATATCTTTTTGAAAGTGTGGGTTCCAAACTGTGGGTGCAGACTCCAGATGTGGGCATACCAGCTGCTTATGGAGTTTCAGATCTTGGGATTGAACTCCACTTTACTCCTCACTCCCTTGATTTCCTGAGCAACCAAAATTTGTTTATCTCAGCCTTATTTGTCATAGACTGTCATAACCTGCAGTGCAGATGGAGGTCATTTGGCCCATTGAATCTGCACTGACTTTCTGACAGAGCATCCCACCCAGAACCTATCCCGGTAACCCCATATATTTATCCTGCTAATCTCCCTAACCAATATATTTTGGACACTAACAGGCAATTTAACATAGCCAATGCACCGAACGTTTGGAGAATGAGAGGAATCGCAAACATGGTGAGGACGTGCAAACGTCACACAGGCAATCACCCAAGGTGGAATTGAACCCAGTTCCCTGGTGCTTTGAGGCAGCAATGCTAACCACTGTGCCACCACTAGTGTATTCAACAATGGAGCATGTCAAAGGATCGCAACCCAATGAGTGCAGAAATTTATTCTCATGCCAGTCTGAAATGATCTGATCCTTACACTGAGCCAGCTTCCGCAATCTCCCAATGTCCACAAAATCAAACCCCTTCAGAATCTTGTATGTTTTAATGTTTTGCCTCTCATGCTTGTGAATCACAGAGAATACAGACCCAGTTTATGAAGGGTCACATCGTATGAAACCCTTTCACCCTCGTGGACCAATTTACTGACCCTTAGTTAGTGATTGAAGCATAATGAGAAAACCCTTTCCCGCAGTGAGTAGTTCAGCTCTGGGATGCATTGTCTGACAATGTGGTGATGCTGCTTCAAGTGAAGCATTCAGAAAGGAATTGGATTGTTAAAGTTACACCAGCAGAGTGGCACTGGTTAGCGCTGCTGCTTCACAGTGCCAGAGACCCATGCTCAATTCCTCCATGGCGACTGTCTGTGTGGAGTTTGCACATTCTCCCTGTATCTGCATGGGTTTCCCCAGGTGCTCCAGTTTCCTCCCATAGACTAAAGATGTGCAGAATAAATGAATTAGACATGATATATTGCCCCTTCGTGACCCAAGATGTGTAGAGTAAGAGGGTTAGCCATGGGCGAAAGATGTTCTTCCAGAGAGTCAGTGCAGATGCAATGGCCTCCTTTTACACTGTGGATTATGCGGGACCCAATGGATACTCAGTTCTTCCATTTGTGAAGCCAAGGATCCCATCCACTTTGCAACCGACAGTCCTAAACTGTCTCACTTTCAAATATGTCCCTGAACCTCACTCCCTCTGAGCCTGCAGATTGTTTGGAACTGGACCATTCAGTTTTATTTGCCTCTCCCCATCTCTTCTGTCAAAAGGCAGCACTGTTCCTGAGTGTGGGATTAATAATGTATCTCTTCCACAATATCAGTGAGAACTGATACTGCAGCTTCTGTTTCTCCAAGAGAATCTTTCTGGCTAAAGCTAGAATTTACAAGGATTTCTGTCACTAAGACATTGTCTGGCCGTCTGTGTCTCACCGCCCTAACTCACTCTGTCTCTGTCTCTCCATCCACTCTCATCCACTCTATGTGAAGACGGGATATTGTTGTTTAGTGACTGAGTGCACACAATCTGTACCTTCATCTGATCAAATAGAATTCAGCTTGTGAACAATATCATCATTTCAACCAGGTCTGGGTTAAATCAGGCACAGCTCTGATTGGCTGCAGCCCGCCGAATCTGGGAAGCAGACACTGTGAGCATTGCCGGCCTCAGAGGCTTTTACAGTTACTGAGCTGGGAAACTCCAACTAATCCCTGAGAATCCACAGCACAGAGCGAGAGGAAAGCCTGTCCTGGGAGCTGTCAATCTGAGACACCGTTTGACCCTGTCAATGTGCAGATGTGAACCTGCTCCTTCCATTCCCAAACTGTTATCACGGGGAATACAGAACACCCAGTAATGAACAGCTTGTTGCAATGTGTTTGAATGAACATGATGTGATATAATCGAAGCAGCATTTTGAAATATTCATTCAATGTATTCTGATTAAATGTATTTTTATGCTCCGTGTGCATTCTTATGCCATTGCGTAAGAATCTTCCTCTGACAGGAGACCGTGTTTTGCCTTTGTGCCTTGATGCTGCTTTTAAAAAAAAAATTCGTGTTATGAATTTTCTCATCGAACCACCGGAAGAATTATAGAAAAATAACAGCACAGAAGGAAGCCATTGAACCTATCCTGCCATGCCAGTCCAAGGACACAGCAAGAAATCTCACAACACCAGGTTAAAGTCCAACAGGTTTATTTGGGAGCTGTCAGAGCGCTTGCTGCTCCTTCATCAGGTGAGTGGAGTTCTATTCACAACAGGGCATATAAAGACACAAATTCAATTTACACGCCCATCTTCCTGCACCCAGCCGAATGCATGATGGAGATCCAAATACTTAACGAGCCATCTTTGAGTCAGTAGCTGCCCTCAAACAGCAGAGTCAATATTCCAAATGACACCCGCTGCGAGCAGGGTTCGAACCTGCGCGGAGAAACCCCATTGGATTTCAAATCCAACGCCTTAACCACTCGGCCATCGCAGCTGCTTATTTGCAGTTGTGATGTAACCGCCTTAGCAACATTCACAGAGCGGGCACCGGAATGATGCAGAGCACAGCGTGTGAGCTGAAATTTATTCGTCTCCTTTTAATTTGTATCTTTGTCTCTGATCCAGAACTCATTCACCAGTTCAGAGATTTGTTATTCTTTTTCAATAACCTTTCAGGAAAATCAAATTGAACCCGAATTCTGCATCCGAAAAATAAAGTCCACTTCATTTCAGTCAAATGCTGCGTTTAAACCACAAGAGGGCGCGGATAATGTTCGATACACATTACCAATGCGATGGCCGGGAATCGAACCCAGGTCAACTGCTTGGAAGGCAGCTATGCTCACCACTGTACCACCATCGCTCACACTGGGTAAGCAGTTATTATTTTCATTAGTTATAATTACAAAACTACCTTAGTTGCTGATTTCAGCAGACACCAGGTGTGTCCTTGGCACATTTTATTTTAACCTGAACTTCCCTTGTCTCGTTTCTCTGGACAGTTTGAGCCACCTTTTTGCTGTTGTTTCTGACTGATAACTCTGATTAGATTTGCAGTTCATTTGAACAAAGTTTCCACTGAACGGAAATTGAAGCTGGATTTTATGTTAGAAACACATGGATGATGAGAATATTTGGTGTTTTTTTTTAGGAGTGTCCCCCATCTGTTCTGACCAGAGATAGCTAATTAAATAAGTCAAAACTCTGGGTCAGGAACTGACCCTTGGTCAAATGCTCGCACAGTCACCACAACACCACCTGGCTCTGTCACCCCCTCTGTATTTATAGAACGAATACACAAGCAATCAAGTGGCAGAGAAATCACAGCTTCGAGAATTATATAACCGACATTCCCGTTCTGGGAGTTTTACACTTTCCGATAGATCGGGGTGAGCAGGGTCGCCCAATCAGAAAGCAGATCCTTGGGACATGGAATTTGATTAATATCATGTTTTGCAATCATTTTAATCGGGCAGAACCATGTTGATGTAATTTCACTCCAATCTGTGAAGGTTTGTTTGAATCGTGACCTTGTTGCACAACTTGCGTTCAGCCAGGAGATGGCAGCAGGGAACAATAATTTGGATTTGCTGTTTGTGTCAATAAATCGAGTAAGAAGTCTCACAACACCAGGTTAAAGTCCAACAGGTTTATTTGGGAGCAAATACCATAAGCTTTCGGAGCGCTGCTCCTTCGTCAGTTGGAGTGGAAATGTGCTCTCAAACAGTGCACAGAGACACAGAAATCAAGTTACAGAATACTAATTAGAATGTGAATCCCTTCAGCCAGCCAGGTCTTAAAGAGATCATCATAGAAATCCTACAGTGCAGAAGGAGGCCATTCGGCCCATCGAGTCTGCACCGACCACAATCACACCCAGGCCCTACCCCCACATATTTTACCCACTAATCTACGCATCCCAGAACTCTAAGGGGCAATTTTTTTTAACCTGGCCAATCAACCTAACCTGCACATCTTTGGACTGTGGGAGGAAACCGGAGCACCCAGAAGAAACCCACGCAGACACGAGGAGAATGTGCAAACTCCACACAGACAGTGACTCAAGCCGGGAATCGAACCCAGGACCCTGGAGTTGTGAAGCAGCAGTGCTAACCACTGTGCTACCGTACAGATAATGTGGGTGGAGGGAGCATTAAACACAGGTTAAAGAGATGTGTATTGTCTCCAGACAGAACAGCCAGTGAGATTCTGCAAGTCCAGGGGACAAGCTGTGGGGGTTACTGATAATGTGACATAAATGCAACATCCCGGTTAAGGCTGTCCTCATGTGTGCGGAACTTGGCTATCAGTTTCTGCTCAGCGACTCGGCGCTGTCGTGTGTCATGAAGGCCGCCTTGGAGAATGCTGACCTGAAGATCCAAGGCTGAATGCCCGTGACTGCTGAAGTGCTCCCCCACAGGAAGAGAACAGTCTTGCCTGGTGATTGTCGAGCGGTGTTCATTCATCCGTTGTCGTAGCGTCTGCATGGTTTCCCCAATGTACCATGCCTCGGGACATCCTTTCCTGCAGCGTATCAGGTAGACAACGTTGGCCGAGTTGCAAGAGTAGGTTCCGTGTACCTGGTAGATGGTGTTCTCACGTGAGATGGTGGCATCCGTGTCGATGATCCGGCACGTCTTGCAGAGGTTGCTGTGGCAGGGTTGTGTGGTGTCGTGGTCACTGGTCTCCTGAAGGCTGGGTAGTTTGCTGCGGACAATGGTCTGTTTGAGGTTGCGTGGTTGTTTGAAGGCAAGACGTGGGGGTGTGGGGATGGCCTTGGCGAGATGTTTGTCTTCATCAATGACATGTTGAAGGCTCCGGAGGAGATGCCGTAGCTTCTCCGCTCCGGGGAAGTACTGGACGACGAAGGGTACTCTGTCCAGCGTGTCCCGTGTTTGTCTTCTGAGGAGGTCGGTGCGGTTATTTGCTGTGGCGCGTCGGAACTGTTGATCGATGAGCCGAGCGCCATATCCTGTTCTTATGAGGGCATCTTTCAGCGTCTGGAGGTGTCTGTTGCGATCCTCCTCATCCGAGCAGATCCTGTGTATACGGAGGGCTTGTACGTAGGGGATGGCTTCTTTAACGTGTTTAGGGTGGAAGCTGGAGAAGTGGAGCATCATGAGGTTATCCGTGGGCTTGCGGTACAGTGAGGTGCTGAGGTGACCGTCCTTAATGGAGATGCGTGTGTCCAAGAATGCAACCGATTCCGGAGAGTAGTCCATGGTGAGTCTGATGGTGGGATGGAACTTGTTGATGTCATTGCTCACCATGACTCCAAAGGAAGAAAATATCATCGATGTATCTAGTGTATAGCATCGGTTGAAGGTCCTGTGCGGTGAAGAAGTCTTGTTCGAACCTGTGCACGAAGATGTTGGCATATTGAGGTGCGAATTTGGTCCCCATGGCTGTTCCGTGTGTCTGGATGAAGAACTGGTTGTTGAAGGTGAAGACATTGTGGTCCAGGATGAAGAGGATGAGTTGTAAAATTGTATCTGGAAACTGGCAGTTGACAGCATTGAGTACTGAGGCCGTTGCAGCCATTCCATCATCGTGGGGGATGCTGGTGTAGAGTGCCGATACATCCATTGTGACGAGGAGTGCTCCTGGTTCAACTGCTCCATGTGTGTTGAGTTTCTGTAGGAAGTCCATAGTGTCGCGACAAAAGCTGGGGGTTCTTTGTACAATGGGTTTCACGATGCCCTCAACATCGCCGGAGAGGTTCTCGCACAAGGTTCCATTGCCTGAAACGATGGGACGGCCGGTTGTGTTTGCCTTGTGTATCTTTGGGAGGCAGTAGAGATCTCTACTAGGTGGTGAAGAAGGCATATGGCATGCTTGCCTTTATAGGACGGGGCATAGAGTATAAAAGTTGGGGTCTGATGATGCAGTTGTATAGAACGTTGGTTCGGCCTCATTTGGGATACTGCGCCAGAAGGACGTGGAGGCTTTAGAGAGAGTACAGAGGAGGTTTACCAGGATGTTGCCTGGTATGGAAGCGCTTAGTTATGAGGAGAGATTGGGTAAACTGGGGTTGTTCTCACTGGAAAGACGGAGGATGAGGGGGTGACCTAATAGAGGTGTATAAAATTATGAAAGGCATAGATAGGGTGAACGGTGGGAAGCTTTTTCCAAGGTCGGTGGTGGCGTTCACGAGGGGCCATAGGTTCAAGGTGAGGAAGGGGGGGGGGGGGTAGTTTTAACATGGATATCAAAAGGACATATTTTACACAGAGGGTGGTGGGGGCCTGGAATGCGCTGCCGGGCAAGGTGGTGGAGGCGGACACACTGGGAACGTACGGAGTGGGAATGGAGGGATACAAAAGAATGGTCGAGTTTGGACCAGGGGAGCGGTGCGGGCTTGGAGGGCGGAAGGGCCTGTTCCTGTGCTGTATTGTTCTTTGTTCTTTGTTCCTGAGTTGCTGATTTCATCAAACACCAGATGTGTCCATAGCACAGTTTGTAAACTGAACTTGGCTTGTCTCGTAGTTCTGGACAGTTTCGGCCACCTTTCTTTTTCCCATTGTTTCTGACTGAGAACTCATTGATTAGTTTTGAGGCCTTTTCTTTCATTTAAACAACGTTTCAGCTGAAAGCAAATTGAATGTGGATTTTCCATTAGAAACACAGTGATTATGAGAATTTTTAGTGAATTTTATTTTAGGAGTGCCCACCTACTGTTCTGACCTGCGATAGATAATTAAATGAATTGCCACTGTGATGGCCAGGAACTGACCCTTGGTCAAATGCCCTCACAGTCACCACCATCACTCACCTGGCTCTGCCACCCCCTCAGTCTGAAAGTCCAGCTCAGACAGTGAATTTGGTTACCTTCGGGCCCAATTGGAGGATGGTCAGAACATGTCTGCTACTGTCAGAAACTCCATTATCAGCGAGTGGGGGATGATTATTTAACTGGCTGTCACTGGTTGTTGAGGTTGTGATTTACTGTTACCTGTCAGTGCAAGAGAAACAAATAAAACAGGAAAATCGAGAGACTCCGAGAGCAGTTAATTTGTATCTTCACCCTAAAGAAACACAATCATGTCTGCAATCGCTATAATAACTGAAAAAACAGATATAATTGGCTGTTGCCGTGGAATCTGGTTAACAGATGTGGCCGTGCACCCCATGGACTGCAGCGGTTCCAGAAGGCAGCTCATCACCACCTTCCCAAGGGCAATTAGGGATAGGCAATAAATGCTGACCCAGACAGCGACACCCACATTCCATGAATGAATTCAAAGAAAATCTGCGGGGAGCGGGCCTCAGAGTGTTTAACACTTACTAAGGTGAAAATTATAATGAACCCCCCGGAATACAGATGAAAGGCTAAAATGAGGAGAAATTCGGTCCTGGGACCTTACAGTTGGTGAACATTTTGTCCTGTGAATGTGTCGATGTGAATACTGTGTAAGGGAGAGTGTATGAAAGGAGCGGGCGGGTCAGACTAATCCAACTGTGTTTGTGTGTCTGTTCTGATCATGAGATCCCCGAGTCTCTCTTGTGTAAAATAAAGCAATCTTCCAATCAAAGATTCCCTTAGTCCCCCTGCTGAGCCCCAAAGTGAGATTTCAAGGCAAATGGTTCGCTAAATTGAAGATTTCAGTGGAAAAGTAGAGAACATGTCAGCTATCGCGTGTGAGAGCGCGATCAGTGCAGCAGTAAAACGGGTTTCAGTGGAAAATGGAGTCTCCAGTTCGAGTGAAACCTTTTCAACAGCAAACATTCGTGTGTCAGAAACATGAAGGATGTGAGCTGGATCTCTGGAGAGGCGGAATTTCATTGCAGTGGGAGAGTTTGTGAGGAGAGAGAAACACAGAGAGGCTGGAGGAGCCGGGAGCTGACAGCAGCTTGTCTCTGCTCCGTCCGCTCTCTGCCTTTAAGTTGCTCTGTGCCGCCACCACTGGGTTCATTTCGGATCCAGTTCTGACTCTCACACAGATTTTCCACACACTCTCGGATATGACTGAAACTGCAGCCGCCGAAACGGCTCCTCCAGCCGCTCCCGCTCAAGTGAAGTCTCCCAGGAAGAAGAAGGCGGCTCCCCGACCTGCGGCAGCCGGTCCCAAGTTCGGCGAGCAGATCCTCACAGTTGTGGCGGGATGCAGCGATCGCAAGGGGATGTCCCTGGCCGCGATAAAGAAAGCTTTGGCTGGCAGTGGAGTGGATGTGGGGAAGCGCGTCTCCCAGATCAGGTTAACGATCAAGAGGAAGGTGGAGACAGGGTCTCTGGTGCAGACAAAGGGACAGGGCGCCTCCGGCTCCTTCAAACTCGCTAAGAAGGAAAGCCCGGGGAAAATGGGAAAGAAGGTGAAGACACCAACAGCCAAGAAATCTTTAGTAAAGAAAACAGCGGCCAAGAAGCTGACAACAAAGAAAGCAGCAGCCAAGAAACCCGCAGCAAAGAAACCCGCAGCAAAGAAAACTCCAGTGAAGAAATCAACAGTGAAAAAAACAAGCAGCAAGAAGGCGGCAACTCCAAAAAAGGCGGTGAAGAAAGCAGCCCTGAAGAAAAAGCCTCCTGTGAAGGAGGTGACGGGCGGAAAGTCTGTCAAAAAAGTGACTAAATCGAAGGCCAAACCCAAAGTGAAAGCAGCAAAAGCGAAGAAAGCGTCAGGAAAGAAGTGAAACAACCCGAGCAAATTGTAAACCTCTGAACCCAAAGGCTCTTCTCAGAGCCACCCACATCTCTCAGGAAAGAGCTGATCCCGCTAGAAAATGCTTCCTGTCCCGCGGCCCGGCTCATTCTCAATAGAGATCATTTCAAATTCAGACTAAAGCAAAACACAGCAGAGGCTGAATTTCATTTGAATTTCACATTTGTTCAATCGCCACTTTCTCTCATAATAAAGATGTCTGGTAGATTCAGTGTGAGACAGTAACACTGGCGGCTAAATACCGCTTTCCAACTTCAATTTTAACACAGGAGATTTCTCCAAACAGCTGCAATACGGTATTTGTGAACAGCTGGAAGCAGATGTGGGTGAAGATGTTACTGAGGCAGATTCTTGCTGGAGAATAGACTATGTTTAAGTCGGAATATTACTGACTGGGAATCATAATGGGGCCAGGTTTAAAAACACAAAAGCAAAGAGTCACGACCCGAATCGTTAACTCTCCCTCTTCACAAAAGCTGCCGGAGCTGCTGATTATTTGCAGCATTTTCTGTTTTGATTCCATATTTCAAAGCTCCGGGTTTGTGGAAACTCTTGAGTGTGAAGGGCGGCTCTGGAAGGGTTTGTGTGGGGAGCTGTGTTTCGCTTCCATTGTTAATAAACGGGTTGAAATTGGCGGTTGCAGAAACATGGAGGTGGAGCTGAAAGATCAGGGGCCGTTCTGTGTGTGTGTGTCAGTCCGGCTCTCTCCTCCCTCCCGCTCTGTGTTTAATCTTCACTCTGTCTCCTCCCCTCTCTTCTCTCACTCCGCCTTTCTCAGTCAGGTCGGGGCGGGCTGTATAAAAGGAGACTGAAAAACTTCATCTCATATTGTGCAGAGATCTGAGTGAAGAATCATCATGTCTGGCAGAGGGAAAGGAGGCAAAGGACTGGGTAAAGTGTGGAATTAACTCTCTCGCAATCTATTACTGTATGTCAGTTTGAATTTACCTCTCTGTCTCAACATATTACTGTGTGTCAGTGTGGAATTAACTCCCTCTCAATCTATTACTGTGTGTGTGCGGAATTAACTCTCTCTCAATCTATTACTGTGTGTCAGTGTGGAAGTAACTCCCTCTCAATCTATTACGTTGTGTCGGTGCGGAATTAACACTCTCTCAAACCATTAGTGTGTGTTTATATGGAATTAACTCTCTCTCAATCTATTGCTGTGTGAGAGTGTGGAATGAAATCTCTCTCAATCTATTAATGTGTCCGAGAGTGGAAATAACTCTCTCAGTGTATTACTGTGTGGCAGTCTGGAATTAATTCTCTCTCAATCTATTACTGCGTGTGTGTGTGAAATTTACTCTCTCACAATCATTTATTGTGCATGAGTGTAGGATGAAGAACAGTAGGAGTAGGCCATCTGTCACCTCGAGGCTGCTCCGCCAGTGAATAAGATCATGGCTGATCTTTTTGTGGACTCAGCTCCACTTACCCGCCCGTTCACCATAACCCTTAATTACTTTACTGTTCAAAAATGTATCTATCCTTGCCTTAAAAACATTCAATGAGGTAGCCTCAACTGCTTCACTGGGCAGGGAATTCCACAGATTCACAACCCTTTGTGTGAAGAAGTTCCTCCTCACCTCTGTCCTAAATCTGCTTCCCCTTATTTTGAGGCTATGCCCCCTAGTTCTAGTTTCACCCGCCAGTGGAAACAACTTACCTGCTTCTATCTTGTCTATTCCCTTCATAATCTTATATGTTTCTATAAGATCTCCCCTCATTCTTCTCAATTCCAATGAGTATAGCCCCAGTCTACTCAGTCTCTCCTCATAAGCCAACCCTCTCTGGAATCAACCTATTGAATTTTCCCTCCAGTGCCAGTATATCCTTTCTCAATTAAGGAGACCAAAACTGTACACAGTACTCCAGGTGTGGCCTCACCAGCACCTTATACAGCTGCAACATAACCTCGCTGTTTTTGAACTCCATCCCTCTCGCAATGAAGGACAAAATTCCATTTGCCTTCTTAATTAACTGCTGCACCTGCAAACCCAACTCCTTGAGATTCCTTCACAAGGACACCCAGGTCCCTCTGCACAGCAGCGTGTTGCAATTTTTAATCATTTAAATAATAGTCCATTTTGCTGTTATTCCTACCAAAATGGATGACCTCACATTTACCAACAGTATCTTCCATCTGCCAGACCCCCGCCCACTCACTTAGATTATCTGTATCCCTTTGCAGACTTTCAGCGTCCTCTGCACACTTTGCTCTTCCACCCATCTGAGTGTCATCTGCAAATTTTGACACACTACACTTGGTCCCCAACTCCAAATCATCTATGTAATTCGTAAACAATTGCGGTCCCTACACTGATCCCTGAGGCACACAACTGGTCAATGATCGCCAACCAGAAAAATACCCACTTACCCCCACTCTTTGCTTTCTGTTAGTTAACCAGTCCTCTAACCATGCTAATACATTACCCATAACACTGTGCAACTTTATCTTATGTAGCAGTCTTTGGTGCGGCTCCTTGTCAAATGCCTTCTGGAAATCCAGATACACCACATCTACAGGTTCCCCATTGTCCACTGCACATGTAATGTTCTCAAAGAATTCCAAAAATTAGTCAAACATGGCCTGTCCTTTATGAACCCATGCTGCGTCTTACCAATGGGACAATTTATATCCAGATGTCTCGCTATTTTTCCCTTGATGATAGATTTAAGCATTTTCCCTACTACAGAAGTTAAGCTAACCAGCCTATAGTTACCTGCCTTTTGTCTACCTCCTTTTTTGAACAGTGGCGTCACATTTGCCGTTTTCCAATCCGCAAGAACCACCCCAGAGTCCAGCGAATTTTGATAAATTACCACTAGTGCATTTGCTATTCCTCCCGCCATCTCTTTTAGTACCCTGGGATGCATTCCATCAGGACCAGGAGACTTGCCTACATTTAGGCCCATTAACTTGCCCAACACTACCTCTTTCATGATGATAGTTTCTAGGTTCTCACCATAGCCTTCCTGTCATTAATTTTTGGCATGTTATTTGTGTCTTCCACTGTGAAGACCGACACAAAATACCTGTTCAATGCCTCAGCCATTTTCTCATTTCCAGTTATTACATCCCCCTTCTCATCCTCTAAAGAATCAATGTTTACTTTCGTCACTCTTTTTCATTTTATATATTATAACGGATTAACGGTCTCTCACTCTATTACTGTGTGTCAGTGTGGAATTAAGTCTCTCTCAATCTATTAGTGTGTCAGTGCAGAATTAATTCCCTCTCCATCTATTACTGTGTGTCAGTGTGGAATTAACTATCTCTCAATTACTGTGTGTGAATATGGAATTAACTCTCTCTCAATCTATTACAGTGTGAGACTGTGGAATTAACGCTCTCTCAATCTATTGCTGTGCGAATGTGTGGAATTAACGCACTCTCAATCTATTACAGTGTGTCTTTGTAGAATTAACACTCTCTCAATCTATTACTGTATGTCAGTGTGGAATTAACTCTCTGTCTCAATCTATTACTGTGCATCAGTGTGGAATTAACCCTCTCTCAATCTATTACTGTGTGTCAGTGTCCAATTAACTGTCTCAATCTATTACGGTGTGACAGTGCAATGGAATTAACTCCCTCTCAATCTATTACTGTGTGTCAGTGTGGAATTAACTCTCTCAATCTAATACTGTGAGAGAGTGTGGAATTAACTCTCTCAATCTATTACAGTGTGAGACTGTGGAATTAACGCTCTCTCAATCTATTGCTGTGCGAATGTGTGGAATTAACGCACTCTCAATCTATTACAGTGTGTCTTTGTAGAATTAACACTCTCTCAATCTATTACTGTATGTCAGTGTGGAATTAACTCTCTGTCTCAATCTATTACTGTGCATCAGTGTGGAATTAACCCTCTCTCAATCTATTACTGTGTGTCAGTGTCCAATTAACTGTCTCAATCTATTACGGTGTGACAGTGCAATGGAATTAACTCCCTCTCAATCTATTACTGTGAGTCAGTGTGGAATTAACTCTCTCAATCTAATACTGTGAGAGAGTGTGGAATTAACTCTCTCAATCTATTACTGTGTGTGAATGTGGAATTAACTCTCTCTCAATCTATCACAGTGTGAGACTGTGGAATTAACGCTCTCTCAATCTATTGCTGTGTGAGAGTGTGGAATTAACGCACTCTCAATCTATTACAGTGTGTCTTTGTAGAATTAACTCTCTCTCAATCTATTACTGTGTGTGAATGTGGAATTAACTCTCTCTCAATCTATCACAGTGTGAGACTGTGGAATTAACGCACTCTCAATCTATTACAGTGTGTCTTTGTAGAATTAACACTCTCTCAATCTATTGCTGTGTGTCAGTGTGGAATGAACTCTCAATCTATTGCTGTGTATCAGTGCGGAATTAACCCTCTCTCAATCTATTACTGTGCGTCAGTGTCCAATTAACTGTCTCAATCTATTACGGTGTGACAGTGCAATGAACTCTCTCTCAATCCATTACTGTGTTAGTGAGGAATTAACTCTCTCTCAATCCATTAGTGAGTGTCAGTGTGTAATTAAAACTCTCTCAATCAATTACTGTGTGTGTGAGCGTGGAATTAACTCTCAATCTATTCCTGTATGTGAATGTGGAATTGACTCTCTCTCAATATATTACAGTGTGAGTGTGTGGAATTATCTCTCTCAATCTATTACTGTGTGGGAATGTGGAATTATCTCTCTCTCAATGTATAACTGTGTGTCAGTGTGGAATTAACTCTCTCTCAATCTGTGACTGAGAGAGAGCCTGGAATTAACTCTCAATCTATTCCTGTATGTGAATGTGGAATTGACTCTCAATATATTACAGTGAGAGAGTGTGGAATTATCTCTCTCAATCTATTACTGTGTGGGAATGTGCAATTATCTCTCTCTCAATCTATTTGTGTGTGCCCACGTGGAATTAACTCTCAATCTATAACTGTGTGAGAGTGTGAAATCAACTCTCTCAATCTATTACTGTGTATGTCAGTGTGGAATTATCTCTCGCTCAATCTATTACTGTGTGTACATGTGGAATTATCTCTCGCTCAATCTATTATTGTGTGGGAATGTGGAATTATCTCTCTCTCAATCTATTACTGTGTGTCAGTGTGAAATTAGCTCTCTCTCAATCTATTGCTGTGTGTCAGAGTGGAATTAACTCTCTCTCAATCTATTGCTGTGTGTCAGTGTGGAATTAACTCTCTCTCAATCTATTGCTCTGTGTCAGTGTGGAATTAACTCTCTCAATCTATTACTGTGTGGAATTAACTCTGTCTCAGTCTATTACTGTATGTGAGTATGGAATTAACACACTCTCAACCTATTACTGTGTGTGTGTGTGTGTGTGTGTGTGTGTGTGTGTGTGTGTGTGTGTGTAGTTAACTCTCAATCTGTTAGTGTGAGAGTGTGGAAATAACTCTCTCTGATCTATTACTGTGTTAGTGTGGAATTAACTCTCAATCTATTACTATGCATGAATGTGGAATTAACTCTCCCTCGATCTATTACAGTGTGTCAATGTGGGATTAACTCTCTCAATCTATCAGTGTGTCAGTGTGGAATTAACTCTGTCTCAATCTATTATTGTGTGTGAATGTGGAATTAACTCTCGCCCAATCTATTACAGTGTGAGAGTGTTGAATTAACTCTCTCTCAATCTATTACTGTGTGAGAGTGTGGAATTAACTCGCAATTTATTGCTGTGTGTCAGTGTGGAATTAATTCTCTCTCAATCTATTACTGTGAGAGAGCTTGGAATTAACTCCCAATCTATTACTGTGTGCCAGTGTGGAATTAACTCTCTCAATCTATTACTGTGAGAGAGCTTGGAATTAACTCCCAATCTATCGCTGTGTGTCAGTGTGGAATTAACTCTCTCTCAATCTATTGGTGTGTGCCAGTGTGGAATTAACTCTCTCTCAATCTATTGCTGTGCCAGTGTGGGATTAACTCTCTCTCAATCTATTGCTGTGTGTCAGTGTGGAATTAACTCTCTCAATCTATTACTGTGAGAGAGCTTGGAATTAACTCCCAATCTATTGCTGTGTGTCAGTGTGGAATTAACTCTCTCTGAATCTATTGGTGTGTGCCACTGTGGAATTAACTCTCTCTCAATCTATTGCTGTGCCAGTGTGGGATTAACTCTCTCTCAATCTATTGCTGTGTGTCAGTGTGGAATTAACTCTCTCTCAAACTATTGCTGTGTGTCAGTGTGGAATTAACTCTCTCTCAATCTATTGCTGTGTGTCAGTGTGGAATTAACTCTCTCTCAATCTATTGCTGTGTGTCTGTGTGGAATTAAGAACAAAGAACAAAGAAAATTACAGCACAGGAACAGGCCCTTCGGCCCTCCAAGCCTGCACCGACCATGCTGTCTGACTCAACTAAAGCCCCCTACGCTTCCGGGGACCATATCCCTCTATTCCCATCTCATTCATGTACTTGTCACCACCGTATTCGCTTCCACTACCTCTCCCGGCAATGAGTTCCAGGCACCCACCACTATCTGTGTAAAACATCTGCCTCGTACATCTCTTTTAAAACTTGCCCGTCGCACCTTAAACTTATGCCCCCTATTAGTTGACTTTTCCACCCTGGGAAAAAGCTTCTGGCTATCCACTCTGTCCATGCCTCTCATAATCTTGTAGACTTCTATCACCTCCGTCACTCCAGTGAGAACAAACCAAGTTTTTCCAACCTCTCCTCATAACTAATGCCCTCCATACCAGGCAACGTCTTGTACCCTCTCCAAAGCCTCCACATACTTCTGGTAGTGTTGCGAACAGAATTGAACACTATATTCCAAGTGCAGCCTGACTAAGGTTCTATAAAGCGTCAACATGACCTGCCAATTTTTAAACTCAATACCCCAGCCGATGAAGGTAAGCATGCCGTATGCCTTCTTGACTACCTTCTCCACCTGAATTGCCACTTTCAGTGACCTGTGTACCTGTACACCCAGATCCCTTTGCCTATCAATACTCTTAAGGGTTCTGCCATTTACTGTATATTTCCTATCTGTATTAGACCTTCCAAAATGCATCACCTCACATTTGTCCGGATTAAACTCCATCTGCCAACCCTCCGCCCAAGTCTCCAACTGATCTATATCCTGCTGTATCATCTGATTGTCCTCATCGCTATCCGCAAATCCACCAACCTTTGTGTCGTCCGCAAACTTAGTAATCAATCCAGTTACATTTTCCTCCAAATCATTTATATATATTACAAACAGCAACGGTCCCAGCACTGATCCCTGAGGAACACCGCCATCCCAAGCAATAGATTGAGAGACTGTTAGTCCCACAGTCACACAAAATGAATGATTGAGAGAGAGTGAATTCCACAGTGACTTACAGTAATAGATTGAGAGGGAATTAATTCCACACTCTCACAAACTAATAGATTGAGAGAGTTAATTCAACACACACGCACTGTAATAGATTGAAACAGAGAGCTCATTCCACCGTGACACACAGTAATAGATGAAAAGAGGGAGATAATTCCACACTCTCTCTGTTTTGGATTGCGAGAGAGATAATTCCACACTGAGACACGGTAATAGATTGAGAGAGTTAATTCCACATTCACGCACACTAATAGATTGCGAGTTAATTTCACATTCATACAAGTAATTGATTGAGAGACTTTTAATTCCACACTCGCACACAAGACAAGATTGAGAGAGCGTGAATACCACAGACAGACAGTAATAGATTGTGAGAGTTAATTTCACACTCACACACACTAATAGATTGAGAGAGAGTTAATTCCACACTGACACACAGTAATAGAGAGAGAGATAAATCAACACTCTCACACAAGAAAAGATTGAGAGAGATTGAATCCACACAGACACACAGTAATAGATTGAGGCAGAGATAATTCCACACACTCACACAGTTATAGATTGAGAGAGAGTTAATTCCACACTCATACAAGTAATAGATTGAGGGACCGTTAATCCCAGTCACACACACAAATGAGAGGGAGTGAATTCCACTCCGACACATAGTAATAGATTCAGAGAGAGTTAATTCCAGACTGACACACAGTAATAAATTGAGAGAGTTATTTCCACTCTCTCACACAGTAATATATTGAGAGAGAGTTAGTTCCACACTCAGACACACTAATCGATTGAGAGAGTTAATTCCACACCCACACACAGCAATAGATTGAGAGAGAGTTATTCTATGTTCCCACACACTAATAGATTCAGAAAGAGTCAATTCCACACTGACACTGAAATAGATTGAGAGAGAGTTAATTCCACATTCACACACAGCAATAGATTGAGAGAGAGTTATTCTATGTTCCAACACAGTAATAGATTGAGAGAGAGATAATTCCACACTCTCACACAGTAATAGATTGAGAGAGAGATAATTCCACACTCTCACACTGTAATAGATTGAAAGTTAATTCCATGCTCTCACACAGCAACAGACTGAGAGAGAGTTAATTCTACACGTACACACAGTAATAGATTGTGAGAGAGTTAATTCCACACTGACACAATAATAGATGGAGAGAGAGTTAATTCAACACTCTTTCACAGTAATGGATTGAATGTTAGTTCCACACTAGCACACAGTAATAGATTGAGACAGAATTAATTCCACAGGAACACACAGTAATAGATTGAGAGAGAGTGAATTCAACACTGACACACAGTAATAGATTGAGAGAGCGCTAATTCCACACACACACACACACACACACACACACACACACACACACACACACACACACACACACACACACACACATGCCATTGTCACATTGTCTAATTTGGTAAAGCCAGAAGTACGGTACTTATTTACTATCTCTGCCATACCCTCTGCTTCACTGAGCAGTTTACCCTGCTTGGCCCTTATGAACCCCACTCTATCCTTCACTAATCCTTTACAATTAATATGTTTGAAGAAGATGTTATGATTTGTATTAGCGCAGCCTGTGAACATTTCCTCATGCTTCCTCTTCATTATTTCAGCCTTAGCCTCTCTCCTGCATTTTGAGCTGTTTTTCCTGATTTCTATTGCGATTATTATTCCAGCATGCATCATATGCCTCTTTTTTTCTTCCTTATTTTCGTGTCAATAACCTTAGACATCCAGGATACCCTCGCTTTGGATACCGCATATTTGTGCCGGTGGCTATGTACCTGGCTGGCATCCCATTCAACTCAACTTTGAAAGTCTCCCATTTGTCAACCACTGGTTTATCCTCGCAATTTGCCTCATTTGCCACATTTTGCCCTCCCTTAATCTATCTGTTTCCTTTTGAAACCTCCTCACGTATACTTCACAATTAATTTCTTATCTATCTTTATGCTGTCAGCAAATTTAGCAACGGTACCTTCAGTCCCTTCATCCAAGCAATTTTTATAAATTGTAACAATTTCTAGCCCCAGCATGAATACACCACTCATCAGATCCTGCCACCCAGAAAAATAACCATTTGTGCTAACTCTTTTTGACCTATTAGCTAGCCAACCATCAATCCATGCCAAAATGTTATGCCCAAAACGATGAATGTTTATTTTACACAATAACCTTTGATCTGGCACTTTGGCAAATGTCTTCTGGAAATGTAAGAACAGGACATCCACCGGTTCCCCGTTTACAGCACATGGGCCTCTTTCAAAAAACTCCAATAATTTAGTTAAGCATGATCTCCCTTTCAGAAACCATATTGACTCTGCCTGTAACCTTGTATTTTTTCCAAGTTGTAATATTTATAATATCTTTCATAATGGCTTCTAACATTTTCCCAATGACAGCTGTTAGGCGAACAGCCTGTAGTTTCCTGCTTTCTGTCTCCATCCCTTTTTGAATCAAGGTATTACATTTGTTATATTCCAACCTAATGGAATATTCTCCAAAGCCAGGGAAGTGCATCAACTATCTCATTCGCCACTTCTTTCATGTCCTTCACGAGAAGTCCATCCGGACCCAGGAATTTGTCAGCCTGTAGACCCGACAATTTGCTCAATACCACTTTCTGTTGATTGGAATTTTCCTGTGTTCCTCCCTCCCTTCCATTTGCTGGTTTACAGCTATTTCTGGGATGTTACTTGTATCCTCTATCGTGAACACCAATGAAAAATACCTGTTCAATTAATTTGCCAATACCCTGTTTTCCATTATCAATCCCCCAGTTGCACTTTCTATAGAACCAATGCTCACTCTGCTAACTCTTTTCTTGTTTAACTATCTGCAGAATCTCTGACTATCCACCTTCATATCACTGGCTACTTGTCAGCTTCAGCTTGGAAATTTCCTGATAAACGCAGCTTTAACAATTGTTTGTGGACAATTCAACATTTCCACCATCCTCTGTAAAGAAGCTTTTTCTGAAATTACCCCTGAAATGCCTCTCTGTCATTTTACGGTGAGGTTCCCCATTCAGAGCCAATAATTTATCTCTCTGTACCCTGTCAAATCATTCATTGTAAACATCTCACTCACATCATCCCTTAATCTTCCATATTCAGGTTATTACAGGACTTGTCTTTGCAATTTGTCCTCATCATTTGAGTCTGGTATCACTGGTGAAATCCTGTTGCTCCCACTCCAAGGCCAATCTAACCTTCTTGAGGTGTGTTGTCCAGACTGAACGCAGTGATCTAAATGGGGTCTAAACAGAGTTTTCTATAACTGTAGCACGAGTTCCAATTCTTCATATTCTATTCGCTTTGTTACATTATTTTTTACCTTCCTGTCCACTAGCTGATAATGATGTATGTACACGGCTCTCTGCTCCTCCACAGTTTCTTGCATCTCGCCACAAATATAACCACTCTGCTCTATTACATAACAAGGCAATTTCAAACTTAATGTGTTTCCCAAAGATAATCTGTTACTGCTCCACCACTAATAACGTTTTCCGTTGTTCTTTCAGCCGGTGTAAGTCCAGATAATGGAAGGGAGAAAGGAAAAATCTTGCTGCCTTTTTCCCGAATCCTATTTGATCATCATTCCAACAACAATTGGGTCAGGAAATCTAATTGGTTTTCCTCTGGGTGAATCATAGAATCCCAACAGTGCAGAAGGAGGCCATTTGGCCCATCAAGTCTGCACCAACAACAATCCCACCCAGGTCCTAACCCCACATAGTTATCCCGCAAATGCCTCTCAACGATGCATCCTGGGACACTAAGGGGCAATTTAGCACGGCCAATCCACCTCACCCGCACATCTTTGGACTGTGGCAGGAATCCGGAGCACCTGGAGGAAATCCAGCAAACACGGGAAGAGCGTGCAGACTCCACACAGACAATGACCGAAGCCAGCAATCAAACCCAGGTTCCTGGCGCTGTGAGGCAGCAGTGCCACCGTGCCACCGTGCCAACCCATAAACCTCTAATTTGCCCCATTAGGAATCCACCCCATTTGGGATTTGAACCCAGGTCTCTGGGTTTCCAGACCAGTACATCCATCCTCTGCCTCTTTCCTCTTCTGAAAGAGGAAAGGGCTCCTGTTTTCTCCCACAGTCCAAAGATGTGCAGGTTAAGTGAATTGTCCATACTAAATTATCCCTCAGTGTACCCAAACAGGCGTCGGAGTGTGGCGACTAAGGGATTTTCACAGTAATTTAATTGCAGTGTTAAATGTAAGCCTACTTGTGACGAATGAATTATCTTTTAAACTTTCGTTTGTGTCTCCTGTCCTGTAATCCAAACACTGACCCAGAATTCACTCACTGCCTTCGCTTTGTGCTAAAAACTGTGATTATTCTGTTATTTTCACAGCTCCTAAATGACCCCATTAGCGGCTGTTTTTCGCGGTAACGGTCCCTTCTCTCAATTCCTGAAATGTTCATTGATTCATCATTTTATTCACAGTAATTCTCCGCAGGGTAACATTCCGGAGTGGGATTATTCCAGAGCGGAATAAGGACAGTGTGCGGACTCGATCCGGCTCCCTGTTTTCAGTGAAGGACACTGGGTTCTGATTGAAGACTAAACGGAGTGTTTTCCTTCTGGGCATGCTGTGAACAGGGATTGATTCCCGCCCAGGACAGTTAGAAAGCGATATGAGAATGAAGCACATTGAAAGAAAATGTTAAAGCCGCGCCTGCGATTGGTGACGGGAAGAGCTGAATAAAAGGAAATCAATAGAAGGGATTTGAAATCTCTGACTGAGGGCAACATTGATTTGAATTCGCTCCTTTCCCACAATGAAATTGGCGGGCTTTTGGAAATGGACACATTCTCTGCTTCTGCCGGTTGTTGTGGGGAAATCCCGCCCTCTTCTGTTTCTAGTGAGCTGATTGGTGAAGAATATAGGCAAATGAGGTGAATAGAAATCATAGAAATCATAGAAACCCTACAGTGCAGAAGGAGGCCATTCGGCCCATCGAGTCTGCACCGACCACAATCCCACCCAGGCCCTTCCCCCACATATTTAACCGCTAATCCCTCTAACCTACGCATTTTAGGTTTCTAAGGGGCAATTTTTAACCGGGCCAATCAACCTAACCCGCACATTTTTGGACTATGGGAGAAAACCGGAGCACCCGGAGGAAACCCACGCAGACACGAGGAGAATGAGCAAACTCCACACAGACAGTGACCCGAGCCGGGAGTCGAGCCCGGGACCCTGGAGCTGTGAAGCAGCAGTGCTAACCACTGCGCTACCGTGCCGCCAAGCAGCGGCCAATCAGAGGAGCTGTCAGTTTATAAGAACAGTCAATGCTGGAGAAATTGCTGATTCTTTGTGAAAGTGTTTGTGAGATTGTGCAAATGTCTGGAAGAGGAAAGAGCGGCGGGAAAGCTCGGGCCAAGGCCAAGTCTCGCTCCTCCCGGGCTGGACTGCAGTTCCCAGTGGGCTGTGTTCACAGGCTCCTGAGAAAGGGCAACTATGCTGAGCGTGTGGGTGCCGGAGCCCTGGTTTATCTGGCTGCTGTGCTCGAGTATCTGACCGCTGAAATCCTGGAGCTGGCCGGGAACGCGGCCCGGGACAACAAGAAGACCCGCATCATCCCCAGACACCTGCAGCTGGCCGTCCGCAACGACGAGAAGCTCAACAAGCTGCTGGGAGGGGTGACCATCGCTCAGGGCGGGGTGCTGCCTAATATCCAGGCCGTGCTGCTGCCCAAGAAAAGCAGCGCTGGGACCGCGAAGAGCAAGTGAAGCGACCAGTCTTTAATCTGATAACCCAAAGGCTCTTTTCAGAGCCACTCACTTTATCTGAAAAAGGGCGACCTGGTGTCTATCGGTCAGTTTCTGCACTGCTATTCACAGCACAGCTGTTTCCCGCTTTGTTCTCTCAATCCGTACTATTGACGCATACAGTATTTTAATACAAGTTGCTGTTGTTTATCGGGGAAACCATCCCAGTGAACTGAAATGATCCTATTTCCAATATAATTGCTTTAAAATGTGATAGTCGCATAGACATTCACAGAGACAATAATTAACACTTTTCCAGATCCAGTGACTGACTTTGAAAACCGATGAATGTCCTCACAAAGTCAGTCACTGGATCTGGAAAAGTGTTAATTATTGTCTATGCGAATGTGCAAGCGTTCCTGCAATGGCTACATCTGTGTGAGTGGGTGACTGTTTGAGACATGCTTCATATTCTGAACTTAATTGACACAATTTTCAACACTCTCGCTGCGACTCGAAACACGTGCGGAGAAAGTGAATTTGCGGAATTATTGCTCGGAAACTGAAATGATCGCAGGTTTAATAAACTACTTTAAAATTAAATTGTGGTAAAATTGTTAACGGCATCGCTTTTACTCCAACCATCAAAGGATTGGAGATATGAATGACCTCAATGCAACGGAGAGTTAATTGTAACATTGAGAGGTGTCAGTACTGGAGCCCTGGGAATATCCTGTCCTGGGAATTGAAACACTAGAATCGTTAACAGGAGATCGCAGCTCTTTCATTTGTCGAGTTGGTGGCTCTTAAAAGAGCCGTTGTTGTACTTGGTGCTGAAGTCGGGGTTTAGGCGCGTTCCCCGCGGATGCGGCGGGCCAGCTGGATGTCTTTGGGCATGATGGTGACTCGCTTGGCGTGGATGGCGCACAGGTTGGTGTCCTCAAAGAGCCCCACCAGGTAAGCCTCGCTGGCCTCCTGCAGGGCCATGACGGCCGAGCTCTGGAACCGCAGATCTGTCTTGAAGTCCTGAGCGATCTCTCGCACCAGGCGCTGGAAGGGCAGTTTGCGGATCAGCAGCTCGGTGGATTTCTGGTAGCGGCGGATCTCCCTCAGAGCCACAGTGCCGGGTCTGTAGCGATGAGGCTTCTTCACTCCGCCCGTGGCTGGAGCGCTCTTCCGGGCAGCTTTGGTAGCCAGCTGTTTGCGAGGAGCTTTCCCTCCGGTCGATTTGCGCGCTGTCTGCTTGGTCCTGGCCATTTTCTGAGCGGATTCAGCACAATCTGAGAGACGAAGACTGTTAATACAGAGTCTGCGCTGCATCCGCGTTTTTAAACTCTGTGAGGAACCGCCCCCAGCGGGAATTGGCCCAGGAAGTTTCAATCAAATTGTGACCAGGGAATTAATATCTGTAACTCAGGTTCTAATTGGTTCAGTCGTTTCCTTAACCGCCCCTTTCAGAAATTGGGCCGTTTTCGATGCAAGAAATGACCGTCTGTTTCAAGAAGACTTTATTCTTTATTAATTGGACACTGAACAGCCTGTCCCAGCTGCCGTTCCCAGGTCACTGCTCTCTCTGTGAAGCGGGTGAGCAGCTTTTAAAAGAGCCTTTGTTGAGTGTTCGGTAGAAAGGGTCGAGTTGTTCAGCCGCTGAATCCATAGAGAGTGCGGCCCTGGCGTTTCAGAGCGTACACCACATCCATGGCAGTGACCGTCTTGCGCTTGGCGTGTTCAGTGTAGGTGACCGCATCCCTGATCACATTCTCCAGGAAAACATTCAGCACCCCGCGAGTCTCCTCATAGATCAAACCCGAGATCCGCTTGACACCGCCACGGCGAGCCAGGCGGCGGATTGCTGGCTTGGTGATGCCCTGGATATTATCACGGAGCACTTTGCGGTGCCGTTTTGCGCCGCCTTTACCCAGTCCTTTGCCTCGTTTCCCTCTGCCAGACATGATGATTCTTCACTCAGATCACTGCACAATATGAGAGGAAGTTTTTCAGGCTCCTTTTATACAGCCCGCCCCGACCTGACTGAGAAAGGCGGAGTGAGAGAGCAGAGAGGGGAGGAGACAGGGTGAAGATTAAACACAGAGCGGGAGGGAGGAGAGAGCCGGACTGACACACACTCACAGAACGGCCCCTGATCTTTCAGCTCCACCTCCAGTTTCTGCAACCGCCAATTTCAACCCGTTTATTAACAATGGAAGCGAAACACAGCTCCCCACACAAACCCTTCCAGAGCCGCCCTTCACACTCAAGAGTTTCCACAAACCCGGAGCTTTGAAATATGGAATCAAAACAGGAAATGCTGCAAATAATTAGCAGCTCCGGCAGCTTTTGTGAAGAGAGAGACAGAGTTAACGTTTCGGGTCGTGACTTTGTCCTTTTGTGTTTTTAAACCTGGTCCCGGAATAATTCCCAGTCAGTAATATTCCGACCGAAACACAGTCGATTCTATAGCAAGAATCTTCCTCCGGAACAACCTCACACACATCTGATTCTCGCTGTTTGCAAACACTTTATTGAAGCTGTTTGGGGCAATCTCCTGTGTTAAAATTAAGGGAGTCAGGATGGCCGAGCGGTCTAAGGCCACAGTCTCCTCTGGAGGCGTGGGTTTAAATCCCACTCCTGACATTGATGTTTGGCGAAGAATTGCCGTCTCACAGCGCCAGGCACCTGGGTTCGATTCCCGGCTGAGGTCTCTGTCTGTGCGGGCTTCTTCCGGGTGCTCCGGTTTCCTCCCGCACAACAAAGTGCCTGTCAGGTTGATTGGCCATGCTAAATTGCACCGGAGTGTCAGGGGGTAAGTCCGGTCAATAAATAGGGTAATGGGGATCCGGACTGGGTGGGATTGTGTTCGGTGCAGACTCGATGGGACGATTGGCCTCCTTCTGCATTGCAGGGATTCGGTTAGAAATGAGGCGGGAATGCGGTTTTGAGCCGCCAGTGTTACTGTCTCACACTGAATCTACCAGACATCTTTATTATGAGAGAAAGTGGCGATTGAACAAATGTGAAATTCAAATGAAATTCAGCATCTGCTGTGTTTTGCTTTAGTCCGAATTTGAAATGATCTCTATTGAGAATGAGCCGGGCCGCGGGACAGGAATCATTTTCTTGCGGGATCAGCTCTTTCCTGAGATGTGGGTGGCTCTGAGAAGAGCCTTTGGGTTCAGAGGTTTACAATTTGCTCGGGTTGTTTCACTTCTTTCCTGACGCTTTCTTCGCTTTTGCTGCTTTCACTTTGGGTTTGGCTTTCGATTTAGTCACTTTTTTGACAGACTTTCCGCACGTCACCTTCTTCACAGGAGACTTTTTCTTCAGGGCTGCTTTCTTCACCACCTTTTTTGGAGTTGCCGCCTTTTTGCTGCTTGTTTTCTTCACTGTTGATTTCTTCACTGGAGTTTTCTTTGCTGCGGGTTTCTTTGCTGCGGGTTTCTTGGCTGCTGCTTTCTTTGTTGTGAGCTTCTTGGCCGCTGTTTTCTTTACTAAAGATTTCTTGGCTGTTGGTGTCTTCACCTTCTTTCCCATTTTCCCCGGGCTTTCCTTCTTAGCGAGTTTGAAGGAGCCGGAGGCGCACCTTTGTCTGCACCAGAGAGCCTTTCTCCACCTTCCTCTTGATCGTTAACCTGATCTGGGAGACGCGCTTCCCCACATCCACTCCGCTGCCAGCCAAAGCTTTCTTTATCGCGGCCAGGGACATCCCCTTGCGGTCGCGGCATCCCGCCACAACATTGAGGATCTGCTCGCCTAACTTGGGACCGGCTGCCGCAGGTCGGGGAGCCGCCTTCTTCTTCCTGGGAGACTTCACTTGAGCGGGAGCGGCTGGAGGAGCCGTTTCGGCGGCTGCAGTTTCAGTCATATCCGAGAGGGTGTGGAAAATCTGTGTGAGAGTCAGAACTGGATCCGAAATGAACCCAGTGGTGGCGGCACAGAGCAACTTAAAGGCAGAGAGCGGACGGAGCAGAGACAAGCTGCTGTCAGCTCCCGGCTCCTCCAGCCTCTCTGTGTTTCTCTCTCCTCACAAACTCTCCCATTGCAATGGTATTCCACCTCTCCAGAGATCCAGCTCACATCCTTCATGTCTCTGACACTCGAATGTTTGCTGTTGAAAAGGTTTCACTCGAACTGAGCCGTCTGACCCGCCCGTCCCTTTCATACACTCTCTCTTACACAATATTCACATCTATACATTCACAGGACAAAACTTTCACCAAATGTAAGGTCCCAGGACGGAATTTATCCTCCTTTTCGCCTTTCCTCTGTCTTCCGGGGGGTTCCTTAGAGTTTTTCACCTCAGTAACTGTTAAACACTCTGAAGCCCCCTCCCTGCAGATTGTCTTTGAATTCATTCATGGAATGTGGGTGTCGCTGTCTGGGTCAGCATTTATTGCCCATCCCTAATTGCCCTTGGGAAGGTGGTGGTGAGCTGCCTTCTGGAACCGCTGCAGTCCATGTGCTGTACGGCCACATTTGTTCACCAGATTCGCGGCAACAGCCAATTATATCTGTTTTTTTTCAGTTATTATAGCGATTGCAGACATGATTGTGTTTCTTTAGGGCGAAGGACAAATTATCTGCTCTCGGAGTCTCTCAATTTTCCTGTTTTATTTGCTTCTCTTGCACTGACAGGTAACAGTAAATCACAACCTCAACAACCAGTGACAGCCAGTTAAATCATCATCCCCCACTCGCTGATAATGGAGTTTCTGACAGTGGCAGACAGTTTCTGACCATCCTCCAATTGGGCACGAAGGTAACTAGATTCAGTGTCACAGCTGGACTTTCTTACTGAGGGGGTGGCAGAGACAGGTGAGTGATGGTGGTGACTGTGCGAACATTTGACCAAGGGTCAGTTCCTGGCCATCACAGTGGTAATTCATTTAATTATCTATCGCAGGTCAGAACAGTAGGTGGGCACTCCGAAAATAAAATTCACTAAAAATTCTCATAATCGCTGTGTTTGTAATGTAAAATCCACATTCAATTTGCTTTCAGCTGAAACGTTGTTGAAATGAAAGAAAAGGCCTCAAAACTAATCAATGAGTTCTCAGTCAGAAACAATTGTAAAACGAAAGGTGGGCGAAACTGTCCAGAAAAACGGGACAAGCCAAGTTCAATTTACAAACTGTGCTGTGGACACATCTGGTGTTTGATGAAATCAGCAACTCAGGAAGCTCCTTAATTATAACTAATGAAAATAACAGTTGTTTAAGCAGAGTGAGTGATGGTGGTATAGGGGTGAGCATAGCTGCCTTCCAAGCAGATGACCCAGGTTTGATTCCTGGCCAACGCATTGGTCATTTATTTCGAACCTTATCCACGGCCTCTTGTGTTTTAAACTGAGTGGACAAAAACAGGGCAAACGAAACATTTGACAAGAATGAAATAAAATGCAGATAGCTTTTTCATTTTTTGTTCGGACATAATTCTTTTTTGATGAAAAATATTGGAAGAGAAAAACAAGTCTCTGACCGAATAAATGAATTTTCAGCCAGACACAAAGACTCAAAGTAAAAGTAGAAGAACAAATTTCAGCTCCCACACTGTGTGCTGCGCAATCCTGGTGCCTGATGAAGTTAATGTGAACGTTACTGAGGTGGTTACATTATTCAGACAAATAAGAGCTGCCAAAAGATAAAATACTGGAAAATCTCAGCAGGTCTGACAGCATCTGTAAAGAAAGAAAAGAGCTGACATTTCGAGTCCAGATGACTCTTTGTCAAAGCTTTGACAACGGATCGTCTGGACTCGAAACGTCAGCTCTTTTCTCTCCTTACAGATGCTGCCAGACTTGCTGAGATTTTCCAGCATTTTCTCTTTTGGTTTCAGATTCCAGCATCCGCAGTGATTTGCTTTCATTCTTTAAAGAAGCAGCTGCCGTGGCTGCGTGGTTAAGGCGTTGGATTTGAAACCCAATGGGGTTTATCCATGCAGATTCGAACCCTGCTGGCAGCAAGTGTGATTGGAAATGTTTGCTTTCGGCAGCCACAGAATTGCAAATCCAATTTTTTTGGAATGAATTCTTTGGATCTCCAGCATGCTTTCAGCTACATAACAGGAAGGTGAGCTTGGAAAGGACATAGAAACATAGAAACATAGAAACCCTACAGTGCAGAAGGAGGCCATTCGGCCCATCGAGTCTGCACCGACCACAATCCCACCCAGGCCCTACCCCCACATATTTTACCCGCTAACCCCTCTAACCTACGCATCCCAGGACTCTAAGGGACAATTTTTAACCTGGCCAATCAACCTAACCCGCACACCTTTGGACTGTGGGAGGAAACCGGAGCACCAGGAGGAAACCCACGCAGACACGAGGAGAATGTGCAAACTCCACACAGACAGTGACCCGAGCCGACAATCGAACCCGGGTCCCTTGGTGACCCGTAGGCGGCACGGTAGCACAGTGGTTAGCACTGCTGCTTCACAGCTCCAGGGTCTTTGCTGTTTGTAATATATATAGAAATGATTTGGAGGAAAATGTAATTGGATTGATTAGTAACTACTAATTACAGCAAAGGAACAGGCCCTTCGGCCCTCCAAGCCTGCACCAACCATGCTGCCCGACTTAACTGAAACCCTCCACCCTTCCGGGGACCATATCCCTACATTCCCATCTCATTCATGTACTTGTCAAGACGCCCCTTAAAAGTCACCACCGTATCTGCTTCCACTACCTCCCCCGGCAACGAGTTCCACTCTCTCTGCAAAAAGTCTGCTCGTACATCTCTTTTAAACCTTGCCCCTCGCACCTCAAACCTATGCCCTCTAGTAATTGACTATTCCACCCTGGGAAAAAGCTTCTGACTATCCACTTTGTCCATGCCTCTCATAATCTTGTAGACGTCTATCAGGTCGCCCCTCAACCTCTGTCGCTCCAGTGAGAACAAACCAAGTTTCTCCAACCTCTCCTCATAGCTAATGCCCTCCATACCAGGCAACATCCTGGTAAATCGTTTCTGTACCCTCTCCAAAGCCTCCACATCCTGCTGGTAGAGTGGCAACCAGGATTGAACACTATATTCCAAGTGGGGCCTAACTCAGGTTCTATAAAGCTGCAACAAGACTTGCCAGTTTTTCAACTCACTACCACAGCTGATGAAGGCAAACATGCCGTATGCCTTCTTGACTACCTTCTCCACCTGCATTGCCACTTTCAGTGAACTGTGTACCTGTTCACCTAGATCCTTTTGCCTATCAATACTCCTAAGGGTTCTGCCATTTACTGTATATTTCCTATCTGTATTAGACCTTCCAAGATGCATCACCTCACATTTGTCCAGATTAAACTCCATCTGCCATCTCTCCGCCCAAGTCTCCAACCGATCTATATCCTGCTGTATCCTCTGATGGTCCTCATTGCTATCCGCAAATCCACCAACCTTTGTGTCGTCCGCAAAGTTACTAATCAATCCAATTACATTTTCCTCCAAATCATTTCTATATATATTACAAACAGCAAAGGTCCCAGCACTGATCCGTGAGGAACACCACTTGTACTCTTACTGTGTTTACCCCAGTCCAACGCCGCCATCTCCACAAAACACTTACTGTGTTTACCCCAGTCCAACGCCAGCATCTCCACATCATGAACACCACTTTTCACAGCCCTCCATTCAGAAATGTACCCTTCCACTGCTACCCTCTGTCTTCTATGACCGAGCCAGTTTTGTATCCACCTTGCCAACTCACCTCTGATTTCACCTTCTGCACCATTCTGCCATGAGGGACCTTGTCAAAGGCCATACTGAAGTCCATGTGGACAACATCCATTGCCCTACCCTCATCAATCATCTTCGTCACTTCGTCGAAAAAGTCGATCACGTTCGTGAGACACGACCTCCCCTTCACAAAACCATGTTGCCTCTCACTGATACGTCCACTTATTTCCAAGTGGGAATAAATCCTGTCATAGCTAGGGTGTCGAAAAAGATCAACTTAATGCAAGGGAGGTCCATTCAGAGGTCTGCTGGCAGCAGGGCAGAAGCTGTTCTTGAGTTAAACATAGAAAAACATAGAACATTACAGCGCAGAACAGGCCCTTCGGCCCACGATGTTGCACCGACCAGTTGAAAAAAAAATAAAAAAAATAAAAAAATGTGACCCTCCAACCTAAACCAATTTCTTTTCGTCCATGAACCTATCTACGGATCTCTTAAACGCCCCCAAACTAGGCGCATTTACTACTGATGCTGGCAGGGCATTCCAATCCCTCACCACCCTCTGGGTAAAGAACCTACCCCTGACATCGGTTCTATAACTACCCCCCCTCAATTTAAAGCCATTGGTTGGTAGGTGACCCCAGACTGTTGTATCTTTTTCCGATGGAAGAAGGTCGAAGAGAGAAGGTTGTCTGGTGAAACATTCAAAAGTTGTGGGTCAGAATCTCATCGAAGTCGGATTTTTAGGTAAAGTTTGAAGAAATTAGGAACTGGCGTATCAATGCTCTCGGAGAAGTGAAGCTGCCGCCTCGAACTTCATAGAATGCCGACAGGGCAGAACGAGAACATTCGGCCCATCGGGCCTGCACCGACAACAATCCCACCCAACCTGTATCCTCGTAACCCCACAGTGTCCCCTGACACTGAGGGACTTTTGTAGCATGGCCAATCCAGCTAATACGGTACTAGTTCTCATGGCTGAGCAAGACAAAATCTGCTTTTCGGGCCGCAAATGAAGCTGGCGTCTGCTTTGGAGGTTCTGAAACCACAAGTTTACTCCTGTCCAAAACTGGTGCCCTGAATTGAATTTCAGCTCGAGCTTCCTCATCGGATTGCAAATATGGGAGCGTGGAATTGTTCTGGACTATTCACCCCTCAAGCCTGTGTGTCCAAGCTTCATTTGGTTCCGTGATCCTCAATACGCTGAATGAATCATCAGTTCACAGGCAATAAGGCGATAGAACAAATCCACAACCGACGAGGATGGGATTACGAACCCACGCGTACAGAACACAATGGATTGTGTTCATCGCCTTAACCACTCGGCTACCTCATCATGCAGTGATTGCTCCCCAACTGTTTTAACATCCGTAACAAAGAACACATTTCTCCCGCAGGAAAATGTTGCCTTTCTGCTTTCTCGTTAATCTTGATTCGCTGTTACTTTTCCATTTGATGTAAATCCAGAGAACGTAAAGAGAGAGGCAGTTAACCTCTCTGGTCCCGGTTTGGTTTTGAATTCACCGAACATGACCCTGATGTAAAAAGCAGCCAATGCTGTGAGTTTGTAGCGCAACGGTAGAGCGTCTGACTTCAGAGTAACGGGCTGCATGTTCGAATGATGGAGCTTTTCTGCGTATGTCTTTGGATTTTGGTTTCTTTGCGATTGTTCCTGAAATGACAAATTCCAAAACTATGATCCAAATGAAATTTTTGGGATGATCCAGTGCCCATGTTCAGTTTATTTTTAGCACGCTTTCATATTTAAACAATGTGTCAGAGATATGATTCGTCCATTGTTTGTAAAATTGAAGCAAGGTACACAGTCCCAGTTGTTTCTGGGAGCCATCAATGGGTAGAGCTGACTGGTGGTGATTTGAGCGGAGAATTCACACCTCAGGCGAAGAGCAAGGCTGAGAAGGCGCGGCCTTCATGAACAATCTCAACCGATACGGGAATTGATCCCGCGCTGTTGGCTGAATAAACTGTCCAACCAACTGAGACAAATACGCTGTGCTACTCGTTAATGGAAATCAAGGTGATGAAGCAAATTTACTGTCGAGAAAGCCCAGATTTGCCCTTGGGCAACAGCAGAATGCTTCTTCTTGATGGAGTGAGTACGTGATAGCAGAGGATCGTTTTGATCCAGCGACCTCTGGGTTATGGGCCCAGCACGCTTCCACTGCGCCACTCTGCTTCGAAAGTTGATGCCTCCCTGCTTATTACTGCTGCCCGCGAGCCAGGAAACGATTCACTGTCTCTTTTTATTTCAAACAAGGCCCACGTGTTGGGAAGTTCACAATGGCTGGATAATAACACATAACATCACCCCGAATGTAAGAGACAGAGAAAGACAGACAGAACAGCAGTAAAAGACTATTAGGACACACACACAATGAGAGACAGAAAAGCTTCGAGCAAACCAGCAAGATACTGAGATGGAAAAGCTGATTATATATGAAAAGGGATTTTCTGTTACACAAAGATAGGCCCTTTTGAATTGTATGCTCTGTTGTGTAACTGTGCTCTCTGCTGTGTAACTGTTCTCTCTGTTTGGAACTGTGACTCTGTCGTTGACAGATCTTCACTGTGGTTCTGACAAATTCTTCCCTGTTGTGTAAATGTGTTCCTGGTTTGTAAATATGATCCGTCTTGAGCAGAAGTTTTCCCTTTGTGTGAAATGTTCTCTGTTGTTCTGTGAAGATGTTTTCTGTGGGAAAACAATCGACGGAAATTTCAAGGCCGCCATTTCTGAGGGTTGCTTTCAATTCCAGGTTTGTTTGGGGCGAATGGCCTCCTCCTGTTTCTGTTTTCTATCCATGTGCCTATGTGTTAAATCAGTGAATTTGAATTTCACCAGCTGCCATGGTGGGATTTCCTCCGTGTCCCCAAAGATTAGCGCGGGCCTCTGGATTACCAGCCCAGTGACATCACCTTTCATCCCTACAAACAAAAACAGTTCATTCAGTTCAGTATTAAACCTCTTCCTGAGGAGATTAGAATTCCCGCCGCAGAATTTCAATTCGCCGATTGATGCAAATCATTTTGTTGTAGTTTGGAACACTAGCAATTTATCCAGATCAAACATACATCGTGGAATAGTTCTAATCTAAAAATACAAAGATAAGTGAGAATTAAATGAACAAAGTTACAAGGGAAGTAATTCTGTTTGGAACTAACGGTGGATTTCAGTTAACGGGCGAGAGCTCGGTTTTCAGGAGGTTCCACCAGATTTCTGTATAAAGAGAAAGGACTCGAACCTGCAATTGTTACATCGCAGCATGGAAAGTAGCGAAATTAATCGGCTGCATCGATGACTGTATCGGTGCCGCGTCCTGCTCTCGTCTGCACCTGGACAAAAAAAATAGCTACTTTCCTTCCAGTTTCCACCGTCGCACATTCACATGGTCCATCTCTGACGCTTCCCTACCCTTCCTTGACCTCTCTGTTTCCAATTCTACACAGACTGACCACCAGTAATTAAAACCCTACCGACTCACACGTCGAGTACAAATCTTCATTCCCCGCGCCCTGTAAGGACGCCATCCCCATTCTCCTGGCTTCTGTACCTCTGTCGCAACTGTTCCCCTGATGCCTCTTTCCAAAGCAGCGCTCCTGACATGGACTCCAGCTTCCTGAAACCAGGGTGACTCCATCCCCACCCTCGGTGTTTGACTGGGCGCTCAACCGTGTCCCATTCATCTCTGGTCGAGAAAAAACAAATTAATACAAGATAAGTCCAATCAAAATTCTGATGGCAGCAGGGAAGAAACTGTTCTTTAGTTGGTTAGTGCCTGTCCTCAGACTTTTGTAGTTTTTTCTCGACGGAAGCAGGTGGAAGAGAGCATGACCAGGCTGCGTCGCTCCATGATAAAACTGGCTGCTTTTCCAAGGCAGCGGGAGGTGTCAATAGATGGGAGGCTGGTTTGCGTGATGGACTGGTTTCTTTCACGACACTTTGTAGTTTTTTTGCGGTCTTGCACAGAGCAGGAGCCACAGCAAGCTGTGATGCAACCAGAATTAATGCTTTCTCTGGTGCGTCTGTCTGTATTCAGACTGTGCTTTGCATTATCTGCTGCTCAATGAGGATTGGGATCTTTCTGATTCTGTCAGCTGAACTGTGCGTGTACAAGTGACTTGTTCTGACTGTCAGCTTCCGGAACTGTCAAATAGTTTATAAATTAATTCTATATCAGTCAATTTTTGACACTGACTTTCTGTATCCCCACATTTTGAATCACTGATTAATTTTCTTTATTGATTCCTGGGATGTGGGTGTCGCTGGCTGGGCCCGCAATTATTGCCCATCCTAAATTTTCCTTGAACTGAGCAGCTTGATAGGTGACCTCAGAGGGCAGCTCAGAGTCAACCACATTGCTGTGGGTCGGGGAGCCACATTTAGGTCCAGACCAGGTAAAAAATCATTCCTTAAAGGACATTAGTGAACCAGCTGTGTTATTTTATGAAAATCGAGTCGTGGCCATTGGACTTTTAATTCCAGATGTTTTTATTGATGTCAAGTTTCACCATCTGCCGTGGCTGTGTGTGTGTGTGTGTGTGTGTGTGTGTGTGTGAGAGAGAGAGAGAGAGAGAGAGAGAGAGAGAGATTCTCACATAATCAGTCTGTTTGTGAGTTTGGATTAATCCTTTATATTCCCTCATAAACACGGTGATCCCTTGTCTTTGTGAATTCCTCCGATACACTTGTACCACTGAGACTCTGGTGTGCGGATGGAGGGTGGGGTGAGATTTGGAGGCAAATGGGCCAAATGGCCTCTTTCTGCACTATCGGGCTTCTATGATTCTGTAATCAATGCCGCAGGGTGTTCAGTGTAAAAACAGTCGATTTTAAAGCACGTGTGTAGGAAAGTGAAGGGTGAACTTGTCTGCGTGAAGATCACAGAAAAGCTCTCTCTGGTGCTGCGTTCAAGAGACAAGTTTTGGGTTGTCAGTAAATGAACTCCTGTAATGAAGGTACAAAATCAGAAACAGGAAATGCTGGAAATATTCAGCAGCTCCGAAAGCAGCTGTGGAGAAATATTCCTGTCGCCAGAATGAAACCCTCCAATTGCATAGTTCATGTTGCTCAGATCTCTCAATCATAGCGCCTTCTTGCAAGGAACAAGAAGGGCGGGAATTGGCTCTTTGTTGACTTGAGCAAATAGAGCAATGCACCAGCCTCGTAAACAGGTAGATCCCGGTTTCAAATCCCAGCGAGAACCTTGAGTCCTTTCAAGTGATCAGTGCAATTGTGCAAGTCACAATGTCCCACCCTTGCTCGTCAATATTGTCTTTACCTTTACAGTGGATGATCTACAAAGATGAAACAAATACATATTTCAAGACTCCCCACAAATATGTCTCCTATTTATTTACATGATCCAGGTATTTTCATCATCTTGCAGAGAAAAAAATAACCTGCAATAAACCCAATGTTGTAAATTCTACAAATACAGCTTTCCATTTTTTTTCCTCAGGGAATTTCTAACACAGTCGAATGGCCTTACAATCATACAATCCCAACAGTGCTGAAGGAGACCATTTTTCCCATCGAGTCTGTATCGATTCTCCAACAGAGAATCGCACACAGGACCTATCCCCGCGGCGCCACACATCCACCCTGCTAATCTACCTATACAAGCACCTTGAAGACCAAGGAGCAATCTCGCATGGCCAATCCACCCAACCTGCTCATTCTTGGACTGTGGGAGTAAAGAGGAGCAGTTGGTTTCCTGAGATAACTTGCCTGGGTGAGTGCAGCTTGAACAGCACTGCAGACGTTTGGCACCATCTGGACAAAGCTTCCCACTTCTTTCGCTTCCCAAGCATAAATATTCACTCCCTCCACTACAGCAGTGGGCACCATCTACACGATGCACTGCAGCAACTCAGCAAGTCTCCTTTGCCAGCAGCTTCCAAACCCACGACTACGACAGCCTGGAAGGACAAGCGCAGCAGACACATCAGAATGTTGTTGCAGGGCACTGATATTTATTTATTGATTGTAGCTATTTATAAATTGTGTTGTTGCGTGTGTGTTCTTTAATCTTTTTTATCTTCCAAAAGAAGTGAAATATCTAATTGAAAAAGAAGTTACTATTTCTAACCCAACCAGCGAACGTTGTATCAAACTTAAAGAAAGCCCCCGGCGTTTGCGATTTATTCTCGAGTCAATGGTTCCCTGGGAGCCGAGTTAACAGAAACAGCACGGAGAGATGGCAGAGCAGGAAATGTCGGTGCCGAAGCTGAATCACATCAATGAAACAGCAAACTGTTTGCCACAAATCTGATCAAAAATCGGACTCTGGTGGGATTCGAACCCACAAGCTTTAAATGCCTAACTTACCATTATTTTGAAGTCTTACGCGTTATCCATTGCGCCACAGAGCCGAGTGCCTGAAGCTTATTTTACTTGTCCATATATGGATTTTTGACAATGTAGAAACGATTCTTAAGTTCAATAATCTCATAGTTAAAGCGTCAAGAACTGTGAAGAGGAACTTCATTGATTGCAACTCGTGTTGGAACATCTTATGTCTGTTGAGACAGCTGTGGAAATATATAGCTTTATACAGGAAATGTGTCCATCACAGAATGATCCTCCCTTTCTCTCTTCCTCATTCTCCTGTACAGCTTGGAAGCAAATCTCGCAGGCTTGATAGTCGGGAGACACATTCTACTCTATCTGTCACAGAGCTGATCAGAACCTGTTCCCTGTTCCAGTGAAACATCTGCACAGAACACAACGCAAAGCTGGAAGCTGGAAATCTGAAACAAAAACAGAAATTGCTGGAAATGCTCAGCGGATGAAGCAGCATTTTCGATTAATGGAGATTTCTGGAAAACAAGCTCCTGAAGCACAGCACAGCTGCACAGTTTAAAGTTTCCCTTCATCCACAATGGAGGCTTCATTCTATGGTTTTGAACAATCCAAATTTGAGAATGTGCATTGTTATTCTCGTCGCCACAGCCTGAAAACCACTTCAGGCATTGATGTCGCCCTTGGATTTTAAATTTGTAAATCCATTCTCTACCTTTTTAAGCTACTATTGAAACTGTATCTGTCACCCACTCAGTTCTTTGTGAGTGAGAAGCAGAATTGAAGATATATTTGGATAATTTTCCTTTGACTGAATTTGTACAGAAGCATAAAGGCGGGAATCACACACAGCACTCCATGAAAATGACCCCCTAAAAGCTGACAGTGTTTAATCAAGGGATGGTTCTATTTATTCATTTATTATAAATGGAGAATAGAAAAGTTGGAACTGTATGCAATCTGGGCAATATAACTGAGCAAAGTGAAACACAATGGGGACTGGGCACGATAAGCCTCCCATGGGCAAAAGACAAAGTGGAGGTGCGACGTTGGCTGCCTTGTGAGACGGAGCAGGGAGACGTTGTCGGGTGCAGGTACATAGGAAAGTGGGAGTGCTAAGCGTTTAATGCTCACTTACAAGCAAAAGGTGTAATGCAGACTGCAGTCTGGATATTCAATCCTTACTATCCGAAACAGCAGTGATTCAAAAGGCTACTTGGTTCAAAATAAAATACCAACCGGCACTAATACATTCACTTATTTATCATAATTTATCATAATTTAAATGATTTAATTTAATTACAGAGGAAAGCAGGGTACGGCTAGATTTCAAAATGATATGGTCAACAGATGTAGTATTTCGAAATTCCACCGTCCCAGGTTCAATATAATGTGAACAATTTTTGTCTGTTGTGTCCCTCTCTGATGTCCAAACTTCAGTCGACCAGAGTGTACAATTTGACATAATAAAAATGCAACAAGCTCCCCGTCGGGGAATTGAACCCCGGTCTCCCGCGTGACAGGCGAGGATACTAACCACTATACTAACGAGGAAGCGATGTTTTGCGTACTGTACACTTGCCACTTACACTTTCAGAGCGACAACTGAGTTCGGACGAGATCAGTTCGTTTCCCCAATTCGGAGTCCCATTTTATGCAGCAAACAGCGGCTCTCACCAACCGACTTTTGGATTAGCAAGAAAGAGAATGAGATGGATGCATGAAAAAAACAAGAATCAAGCGGAGACAGAAAGGTGCGTTTGCCGTTCATTTCAAACTGCATGTTCTTATTAATTCTGGAGGAAAGACGGCCTGTGTTGAAATCTGAACAATCTGGACAATCTCAGCTGGTCTCTCTCCACAGATGATGTCAGACATGCTGAGATGTTCCAGCATTTTCATTTGTTGTTTCAGACTCCAGCAGCGGCAGTATTTTGCTTTTATCTTGTCTCGAAATGCGTTTTTTTTCTCCAAACTGCTGGAACTTCCAAAGTGCTTTACAGCTCAGATGTTTTTCTTTAATTCTATTGTCTTTTGTATAGCCCGAGGTGTAGGTGCGGATTGAGCAAAAACAGAAAATATCATCCCCAATCTCACAGGATCATGGAAAAATTATTTCTGTGGCTTTGACCATCTCATCAGTTGTTTGATATAGATACTCAGCTCAAAGCTGCCTCAGTTAAAATCTTATTGGTGCATATTTCTGTGAGCCACCGGAAAATGAGCGAAGTTTCCAACCCGTTTCTGAACTCATGAAGTTGAAGTTAATTATTCTCTGTCTCCGATGATAATTTTAAGAAGCTCAATTAAAGCTCTACTGTCCATGGTTCGGCCACGGATTCGAAAACCAAACAGATTTCCAAGCAGTGTCTGCAACATAGAACCACGTAATCCCTGCAGCGCAAAAACACGCCTTTCGCCAGAGTCTGATGTGATCTGATCAGTTGTTTCATTTCACTTGATTTGATTTGATTTATTTTTGTCACATGTTTTCGCCTTCAGTGAAAATCATTGCTTCTTGCGCGCTCGACAGACAAAACATTCCGTTCACAGGGAAGGAAAGGAGAGAGTGCAGAACGTAGTGTTACAGTCATAGATAGAGTGGAGAGAAAGATCAAATTAATGCAAGATAAGTCCATTCAGAAGTCTGATAGCCGCAGGGAAGAAGCTGTTCTTGAGTCGGTTGGTACGTGACCTCTGGCTTTGGTATCTTTTTCCCGACGGAAGAAGGTGGAAGAGACTATGTCCGTGGTGCGTGGAGTCCTTAATTATGCTGGCTGTTTTGCCGAGGCAGCGGGGAGTGTAGACAGAGTCAATTGATGGGAGGCTGGTTTGCGTGATGGATTGGGCTACATTTATAACATTTTGTAGTTCCTTGCGGTATTAGGCAGAGCACGATCCATACCAAACTGTGACAGGCTCAGGAAGAATGCTTCTTTGGTGCATCTGTAAACGCTGGTGAGAATCATAGCTGACATACCAAATTTCTTTTGGGAATGAAATTCCTTTGTTTTGGGCATGGAAAGTAGCTTGCCTGGCTGGGAATCGAACACAGGCCACGGCGGTGAAAAGCGCCGAATCCTTATCACTGGACCGTCGGAAAGTGCGTGCGGCCTCACCAGGCTGCAGCATTGCCTTCCAATCGGACTTCCGCAGTCAAGGGCACTCAGCCTCCGATCTTCGGGTATCTTCATGGCACACGACAAAGCAGGATCGCCGAGCAGAAGCTAACAGGCAACTTCCACATGCATGATGAAAGCCTCAACCGGGATCCTGGGTTCAAGCCACAGGACACACAACCCTCACCATACTCTCTGAGTTTGCAAAATCCTTCTAACTCTCCTGATTTGAGAGAATTCACACCTCTTTAACCGGTGGTTATCCCTCTCTCCACCCTTGCTCTTTATATCTTTACCTGAAAAGACTCGCATTCTAACCATTGTCCACGCTCCAATCTGTAATTATCGTACTATTGTATTTGTGTCTATCGATGCCCTGTTTGTCAACCTCCTCAACTCATCTGATGAAAGAGCACATCTCCGAAAGCTTGTGATTCCAACTTTACCTTGTATTGTGAGAATTCTTATTGTGCCCACCTCAGTTCAACGCCGGCACCTCCACATCAGCACGATTGCGAGCAGATCATCTGTTGAGGAAATAGGAAAATGGATCAGAAGTGTTGGTGTGATGTGTTCCATTATCCGTCCTCACTATTCAGAGCCCTAACCACGCAGTCCAGGTACATACCAACTATCAACGACATGTATGAAAGGGTAAGGTACATTCTTATCTGCCCTTCTCTGGTCCATTTTATCGAAATGATTTTTTAAATAATCTTTCACTAATTTAAAGCCCAGCATCAGGCCACACCTCAGCCTTGTGATTACAAGAAAAGAAAGATGCAAGCAGTCAAAACTTTACCAGGTCTTTCCTTTGTTCTCAATGACACTACTTTTTATGGGCTGTGGGTGTCACCTGCAGGACCAACATTTGTTGCCCTTCCCTAATTGGCCTTCAACTGAGAGTGGCTCACTCGGCCATTTCAGAGGGCAGGTAAGAGTCACCCACATTGCTCTGTGTCTGGAGACACATGTAGGCCAGACCAGGTAAGGCGGTCAGACTTCTTTATCTAAAGTGCACTGGTGAACCAGATGAGGTTTTACAACAATCGACGGTAGTTTCGAGGCGGCCATTACTGAAACCAGTTTTCAATTCCACTTTGATCAAATCAGTGAATTTAAATTTCACCAGCTGCCATGGTAGAATTCACTCCATATCCGCAAATATTAGTGCGGGCCCCTGGATTACCAGCGCAGTCTTTCATCCCTGTAAACAAAAACAGTTCGTTCAGGTCCTTATTAAACCTCTTCCTGAGGAGATTAGAATTCCCCCCACAGAGTTCTACTAAACCGATTGCTGCAAAGCCTGTTGCTCTATTCTGGAGCATCAATAATTTATTAGGATCACACAGGTAAGATTGATTTTTCGGAACTCAAAAAATTAATGATCTGAGAAAATTGAATGAACAGAACAAGGGAGTACTTTCTGAAAAGGCGCCCTGCAATGTTGGCAATAAATGCAGAACTTTCAGCTGACGAGGCATATCACGGTTTTCCGGAAATACCACCAGAAAATTTCTGCATAAAGCGACGGCGGCAGGACACAAACCGGCAATCTTCTGATATTATCGTCATCATGATCGCCGAAGTCAAACACCTTATCCATTAGCCCACGGCATTAGCACACGCATGAAAGCGGCGGATGCCAGCGCCATGTGAATAACTACTGTGGTGAGATTAATTGTCAGTTCTATTTTTGGATGCTCCGCTGGTTTCCGGATACCAGAAAATTGAAGGGAAATTTCCAGCTGCTGTAACCAACGAAAACTAAAGTCTACTTCTTACATTCTTGGGTGCCTGCCTTTGTGGAGTTTGAAACCAAAAGAGAAAATGCTGGAAAATCTCAGCTCGTCTGGCAGCGTCTGTAAGGAGAGAAGGAGCTGATGTTTCGAATCCAGGTGACCCTTTGTGTGGAGTTTGCATGTTCTCCCCGTGTCTGCCTGTGTTTCCTTCGGGTGCTCCGGTTTCCTCCCAGCTTCAACAATGCAGGTTAGATGGATAGGCCAGAATAAATTGACCCTTAGTGTCAGGGGGATTAGTTGGGTAATTACTTGTGGCTACAGGGTTGGAGAGGGATTCTCTGACGGAGAGTCGGTGCAGAATCACTGGGCAGAATGGCCTCATACAGCACTATAGGGATCCTATATCTGCTACACATCCTGTCTTAAACATTCACTACTGATCCCCAGAATCCCTCTGCTCGCAGCTAATGCAGCAACATCCCCTGTGTACCTTAGTTCAATATGTTATACCCTTTTACACGTCACTTACTGCACCACTCAATCTTCTTTGTTGCAAAGAGAGAAACTTCGAAATCTTCAACCAAACCTTGTATCTAAAATCCCTCATCGCTGGATCTAAAATGGTAAATCTCCTTTTCTCCCTCCCATGGACCCTCACACTCTTTCGAGAATGTGGTTCCCGGGTCTGGGTGCAATCCTAAAACAGCTGCAGTTGATCAGAGCTTTATAAAGATTGAGCATAATTTCCCTGTTTTTATACTCAGTATCTCGATTGTTGAAGCCAAGGATTCAGTGCACTTTCCGATCGAATCTCTCAAAATCTCCTCTTACGTTCAAAGATCTCTCTGAACCTAAGGTCCCTCTGATACTGAACACTGATTAGAACTGGACCATTCAGAATGCCACTGCGGCAAAGTGATTGGCACGGTGGTTAGTGCTGCTGCCTCACAGTACCAGAGTCCCAGGTTCCATTCCAGCCCCGGGTCACTGTCTGTGTGGAGTTTGCATTTTCTCCCGCGTTGCGTGGGTTTCCTCCGGGTGCACTGGTTTCCTCCCACAGCCCAAATATGTGTGGGTTAGGTTGATTGACCACGCGAAATGTCAGAGGGATTGAATGCAGCGTGTCAGGGGGATGATCCGGGTAAATGTGTGAGGTTGTGGGAATATGGCCTGGGTGGGATTGCAGTCAGTCCAGACTCAGTGGGCCAAATTTTCTCCTTCTGAACTACAGCGTATCTATGTTCTGTCGCCGCTCCCCATCCCTTCTGTCAGAATGCAGCACTGTTCCTGATTGTGGGATGAATAATGTGTCTCTGCTACAATATCAGTGAGAGCTAAGACTGCAGCTTCTGTTTCTCCAAACCAGAATTTACAAGGATTTTTGGCACTGATGCATTATCTGGCCGAGCAGACTTTGTCGCTGTCTATCCCTCCAACAGAAACTGATAGCCAAGTTCCGAACACATGAGGACGGCCTCAACCGGGATGTTATGTTCATGTCACACTATCTGTGACCCCCACAACTTGCCTGGACTTGCAAAATCTCACTAGCTGTCCTGTCTGGAGACAATGCACATCTCTTTAACCTGTGCTTAATGCCCTCTCCACTCGCATTGTCTGTACCTTTAAGACTTGATTAGTAGGGATATGGGAGTAGGGCCTGGGTGGGATTGTGGTCGGTGCCGACTCGATGGGCCAAATGGCCTCTTTCTGCACTGTCGGGTTTCTATCTATGAAGCTGTATTAGCATTGATTAGCTTGATTAGCATTCCAATCATTATTCTGTAAATTGAGTTTGTGTCTCTGTATGCCCTGTTTGTGAGCACATCTCCCACTCCACCTGACGAAGGAGCAGCACGCTCCGAAAGCTAGTGGCATTTGCTACCAAATAAACCTGTTGGACTTGAACCTGGTGTTGTAAAACGTCTTACTAAACTTCGGTCTACCAGTGTGTGATGCCATCTACTGGCCGCAACCCGGAACTGCAACAGCGAGGAAGATATTTACATGAACTGTCCCTGTTGCAGAGGCAGATCAAACAGGAATTAATGATTGGATGTCAGCATTAAATCCAATAAAGTATTCAATATTAATGTACTTTCCCATGTAGTCGGTATAATTTGGAACTTGTTATAGGCTGGAGCAGTTGACTCGATTAGTTCAGCTGTACTGAAGGGAAATCTGGGTAATGAGACGATGGAGAATGAAATTCAGAGATAAGCAGATGATGTTACGTTAAAGATTTGAGCAGAGGATCGTGTGGAATCATGTACTAAGTGCACCAAAAGGTCCAATTTCAATTCGATATCTTCCGGGTAGAATGAGTACAGATTTGCAAAGTGTCTCAGATGGATTTATAATGAATATCACACACTTATGTTGTACCAGAGACAGAATGCGTCCAGCACCTGTAGAATCTTAGAATAGATACAAAAGAGAGGGCGAGAGACCATTACACCCTTTGTCTGTGTGCTGTCCTGTACAAGAACAACTCATCTCGACCCTTTCCCAGTCATTGTATCAAAAACCTGCAAATCCTTTCTCTTCAGGTGCTAATTCCTTTCCCCTTTGACAATCCTGATTTGATGCTGTCTCTGCCACACGCTCAGGCAGTGCATTCCAGGTCCTAAACTCTCAGCATATTAAAAACGATCCTTCTCCAATCTGCCAATGGGAACAGTTTTTCTTCATCTACTCTCCTTGGACAGCACAATCAAACCCACGACTGCTACCGTCTAGAAGGTCAGTGGCAGCAGATGCATGGGAACACCAGCACCTAGAAATTGTCCTCCAAGGCACTCACCATTCTGGCTTGGAAAAATGTCACGACCTTCACTGTCGCAAAATCCTGGAACAACCTCCCGAAAACTATTAGGTTACGAGCGCTGTGGCAGTACCTACACCTCAGGGACTGCAGCAGTCATTCTCAAGGTCAACTATGGACGATACACTGGTGTTGGGTTAAATAAAAATACAGCAATGAATATTTCTCTCGCTACATTAACAGGCAGCAAAACTTCAGAGTGCTGTAGCAGAGTGGCACAGCGGAAGTGTGCTGGGCCCATAGCCCAGAGGTCGATGGATCAAAATCATTTTCTGCTAATTTCTGTTAATACTGATAATAAAATCTCTTGAAATCAACACCAATGCATTTGTGACTTTTACGTGGAATATATAGACAGATATTTACATTCGCTTCAATTTTTCGTTAAATGCTTCAATCTGCAGCGAATCTCTTGTCTATTCACACAAGCTAGGAATACTATGAAAATGCATCAGCATATATTAGTGATCGAGGTAATGTTGTACAGGGCAGAGTTCCTGAATTTGTGGATAATGTAAAACTTAGAAGTGTTGCGAACTCTGAGGAGAATCGTGCCAATCTTCAAAAAGGACATAGATAAGTTGTTCGAATGAATGGAAAAGACGCCGGCGGAATTTAAAGCAGAGAATTGTGAAGGGATTCATTCTGGTGGGAAGATTGTAGAGATACAAAATAAAGGGTACAACTCTAAATGAGGTGCAGGAGCAGACGGAACTGGTTGTGCATGTGCATATGTCACTGAACAGGTCAGGACAGGTTAAGATACGTTTAATAAGGCATATTGAATTCTACCCTTTATTAACAGAGTCATAGACTACAAGAGCAAGGAGGTTGTGTTCAAATGGTGTAAGACACTAAAACATCCAGCTGGAGTGTTGTAGCCTGTTCTGGAAGCCACACTTTAGAAAGAATGCGATGGCATTGGAGAGTGCATTAAAGGTTCATGAGATTGTTTGCGAGACTGACAAACTTCACTCATGAAATGGATCAAAGACTTTGGAATTGTTCTCCTTGGAGAAGTGAAAATTGAAGGGGATTTAATAGAGGTATTAAATGTCACGAATCGTCTGGATAGAGTGGATAGGGACAAACTGTAACTAAACTTGGAATGATCAAGGATGAGAAAGCAGATGGAACACGATTAGCAAAGGATGGAATAGAAATACAAACAGAACCTTTCTCACACAGTGAATGCTTAATGTGTGGAATGCACTGCTGGAGAGTGTGATGAAGGTAAGTTCAAATGAAGCATTTTAAAAAGAATTCGGCTGTGACATGAAAAAGTCAAATGTGCAGGGTTACAGGGAGGAGGTGGAGATGTTAATTTTCTGTCAGAACATTAATAAATTCTCATTCGTCACTCATCACTGAATCGAGTATGAACTGTTCTCTTGTTGTTTCTAAATACGGTGAAGTACAGCAATGTTTAACTGACAAAAAAGTTGGTGGGGTAAGTCGAAACGGGAGGTAAAGAACCCAAGTTTGTGTTGAAAAGGAAGTGAAAACAAAAACAAGAATAAACATGAGGGTAAAAACCAAAACCTGCAAAGAAAAATGGACGCAAAATGGAGCTGTGTTTAATGTCTGAAATTGTTTGACTCGGTTCTGAGTCTGGAAGGCTGTAAAATGTTTCATTGAGAGATGAGTTTCTGTTCCTGGAAATTACATTAAGCTTCATCGGAACATTGCAGGAGGCTGAATGGAAAGAGCAGTAGAAAGCAAGGTAGAAAATTAAAATGACAGGAGACTGTGAAATCCGAGTGATGTTTATGAACTGAACAGAGATGTTTCACGAAGCAGTCCCTGCCTCTGCGACTGGATCCTGGACTTCCGAAATTACAGACCACAATAAGAAAGGATAGACAACAACACCTTCGCCACGATCATCCTCAGCACCGCTGCCCCACAAGGTTGTGTTCTCAGCCCCCTACTATACTCCTTATACACCTATGACTGTGTGGCCAAATTCCCCTCCAATTCTATTTTCAAGTTTGCTGACGACACCACCATAGTGGGTCGGATCTCAAACAATGATGAGAGAGAGATTCTGGTGAACTGGTGCGGCAACAACAATTTCTCCCTCAATGTCAACAAAATGAGAGATTGTCATCTACTTCAGGAAGCGTAAAGGAGAACATACCCCTGTCTGCATCAACGAGGACGAAGTAGAAAGGGTCGAGAGCTTCAAGTATTTAGGTGTCCAGATCACCAACAACCTGGCCTGGTTCCCCCCATGCCGACACTTTAGTTAAGAAAGCCCACCAATGCCTCTACTTTCTCAGAAGACTAAGGAAATTTGGCATGTCAGCTACGATTCTCACCAACTTTTACAGATGCACCAAAGAAAGCATTATTTCTGGTTGTATCTCAGCCTGGTATGGCTCCTGCTCTGCCCAAGACCGCAAGGAACTACAAAAGGTCATGAATGTAGCCCAACCCATCAAGCAAACCAGCCTCCCATCCATTGGCTCTGTCTACACTTCCCGCTGCCTCGGCAAAGCAGCCAGCATAATTAAGGACCGCACGCACCCTGGACGCTTCCATCTTCTTCCATCGGGAAAAAGACACAAAAGTCTGAGGTCACGCATCAACCAACTCAAGAACAGCTTCTTCCCTGCTGCCATCAGACTTTTGAATGGACTTGCCTTGCAGTAAGTTGATCTTTCTCCACACCCCAGCTATGACTGTAACACTACATGCTGCACTCTCTCGTTTCCTTCTCTATGAACGGTATGTTGTGTCTCTATAGCGCATAAGAAACAATACTTTTCACTGTATGTTAATACTTCTGTCAATAATAAATCAAATAATATATAATAAATAAATACTCTGCCCAATATGACATATAAGCAAAATAACATGTTGGAAAAAAGAATTATAGAAATCAATCTTACATGTGGAATTTGAGTTTCGTGATCTGAACAGTGAGGAGAGAATATGGAACTTATCACACCAACAATTGTAATCCATTTTCCTGTTTCCTCACCAGATGATCTGCTCCCACTGAGGTTGACAGGGATTTCAAACTTTTCTGTCCCACTTCCTGTTTTTCATTCCTATCCCTTCCCCTCTAAAACTATGGATGTTTTCCCCTTGTCCTCACGGCGACACAGTGGTGCAATGATTAGCATTGCTGCCTGACAGCGCCAGGAACCTGGGTTCGATTGCTGACTTGGGTCTCTGTCTGTTTGAAGTTACTCCGTTCTCCCCATGGCTGCGTGAATTCCTTCTGGGTGCTCCAGTTTCCTCCAACAGTCCGAAAGATGTGCTGGTTAGGTGCATTGGCCATGCTAACTTCTCCCTCAGTGTACGCAACACGTGCTGGATTGAAGCGAATGGGGGACTTTCACCATAGCGTCATTGCAGTGTTAATGTCTGCCTACTTGTGACACTAATAAATAAACAAACTTCACTTTATCTTCTTCCCCAATATTCTTCTCATTTAATGCATCATCCTTTGTCATTTCTGCCAACTCCAGATTGTTGCCACCACTAGAATTCCACTCCCCTCTGCAGTCCTTTCAATTTTCTGAGTGGAGATTTTCCTCTTTACACCTTCACCCATTTCCTATCAGTTAAGGCAATTCCGCCCCCCCCCCACGCCCCCCACCCCCAACGACACCCCCCCCCCCCACCGCACGCCCCCCTCCCCTCCTCCTCCCCGCCCCCCCTCATCCGATCCAATCTGCTCATAGTAAAACGCCTTGAACATTACTTCCAGATGAAAGGCCAGTTTCGTCTCCCAAATTAATCGTATTTGCTGTTTATATCATGAACTGCTCTGGATTGTGGAGACCAAACAAAGATTGTGTAATAACCCTGTGGGATTCCTCCATTCAGTCCAAAATTGTGGCTCCACTTCTGATCAGAATTTTGGTCCACTATCTTTTTAATTCTTCACTTGTTTTCACTCTGATCTCTCTGTCCTTCGTCTTCTCTCGTGTTCCAATGAATCTCAGTGCACAATTCCTCAACGCATTACTTTGATATCTTCACTCGTTCTTTTTCTATTCTTGGTAGTTTTGCACCACCAGTTCCTGCATTTCATCTCTCTTGTACTCTACACAATCACAGACCTTCTATTTTGTCCCTTTTTTTCTGCCGTTATCAATCTGCCAATTTCTTTTGGTCGAGAGGTTCAAATTTTTAGGTGCGCAGATCAAGAACAACCTGTCCTGGTCCGTCCAGGCCAACGCTATAACAAAGCCCCCCAACACTTCTATATTCTCAGCAGGCTAAGGAAATTCTGCATGTCCACTACGACGCTCAGCAACTTTTACAGATGCACCATAGAAAACATTATTTCCTGTTGCATCACAGGCTCCTGCTCTGACCAAGATTGGAAGCAACTACAAAGGGTCATGAACGAAGCCCAGTCCATCACACACACCAGCCTTCCATCCATTGACTCTGTCTACACATCCCGCTGCCTCAGAAAAGCAGCCATCATAATCAAGGAACTCACAAACTCCTGACATACTGTCTTCGACATTCTGTTGGGAAAAAGATGCAAAAGCCTGTGATCACGTATCAACTGACTCAAGAACAGCTTCTTTCTTGCTGCCATCAAACTCTTGAATCGACCTACCTTATATTAAACTGATCTTTTTCTACATCCTGGCCATGACTGGAATACTACATTCTCATTTCATATTCTATGATTGGTATACGTTGTCTGTATAGCATACAAGAAACAATATTTTTCACAGTATACTAATACAGGTAACAATAATAAATCAAATCAAAAATCAAATAAAATCAAATTTAAGGCGGGAGGGTAGCACAGTGTTTAGCACTGTTGCCTCAGAGCGTCAGCGACCCGGGTTCAATTTCAGCCTAGGGTGACTGTCTGTGTACAGTTCACATGTTCTCCCTGTGTCCTCGTGGCTTTCCTTTGAGTGCTCCTGTTTCCCCCCACACTCCAAGGATGTGTGCCTTCGGTTGATTGGCCATGTTATAATTGTCCCTTAGTGTCAGGGGGACAAGCAAGGTAAATACATGGGGTTACGGGGATAGGAACTCGGTGAGTTGTTTTCTATGCAGGCTTGATGGGCGAAACGGCCTCCTTCTGCATTGCAGGGATTATATGATTCTTCATTGAAATTGTTGCATTTCTTTGAGTGTGGAATCTCTGTCCCAATTTTGTACATTTCTTGGAATATTATGCACATTTATAGTCTCAGTACTAGTGCATTTACCTTAGCCTCATACCATCAACTCCTTTGTCATTTAGTGTCTCCTGCCCTCAACGATGCTTTGAAACCAGAAGAGAAATATTAATGCTAAATTCAGTAATAAGTATCAAGAAATAATTAATTAATATTCTGACAGCAGCGAAACATTCAGAAATGAGTGTTTGAGGCAGGGCAAAATCACTCAAATGCTGTAATTGTTACCTTATGTAAGGTTGATATGGACAGAATGAGCGGTAAGTTGAACATGTTAAATTGGAACAGGTGCCAACAGGCAAACACAAACAATCGGAGACACAGAAAGATACAGATGGAACAATATGTATCTAATACAACCGGAAAGAATTGAAACCTCACTTTATCAATTCATAGTGATTTTGGGAACAAAATTCCATGTTTTAAACCATTAAGAAGGAATGTTGATTTCTGTCCAAATAATGATTAGCTACGTCTTTAACGTGGTGCCGTTTCCACTTTGCTGACTCTCTCGTCCTTCTTGGTGGTACATGTCACAAGGAGGACGCTGCTGTCCAAATAAGCATGGTGACTTACTGCAGGGTGTCCTGTAGATCAGACACACACGCAGCAAATATGGATAAACTATTTCTGTGAAATTATTGATCGTCTCTGCTTCCACCATCCTCGTAGAGAACTTGATTGATCCATTACTCGGCTTTTCTGGCCGAGTGATGTTGCTGTAGTGGTGACACAGCTGCTTCCCAAGCAGTTGACCCGAGTTCGACTCCCGGCTATCGCATTGTTTTAATTTATTTGAGACGGCACAGTGGTTAACACTGCTCCCTCACAGCGCCGGAGCCTCAGGTTCGATTCCTGGCTTGGGTCACTGTCTGTGTGGGGTTTGCACCCTCACCTCGTGTCTGCGTGGGTTTCCTCTGGGTGCTCCACTTTCCTCCAACACTCCAAAGATGTGCAGGTTCGGTGAATCGGTAAATTCCCCCTCAGTGTACCCGAACTGTCGCCGGAATGTGGCGACGAGGAGATCTTCACAGTCATTTCATTGCAGTGTGAATGTAAGCCGATTGCGACAAATAAATAAACTTATCTTATCCACAACCACTTTCACTGTTGCCTCACAGGGCCAGTGACCCGCTTTCAAATCTGTCCGTGATTCACTGTCTGTGTGGAGTTTGCACATTCTTCCAGTGTCCCCATGGGTTTCCTCAAAGATGTGCAGCGTTGGTGAATTGGCCATGCTAAATTGCCGTACAATGTCCCAGGATGTTTGGGTTAGGGGGAATGTCGGGGTAATTACCTGGGGATAGAGTGGGATGCTCTGTCAGAGAGCCGCTACAGACTCAATCGACCGAATGCTTCCTTCTGAAGTGCGATGCCCCTATGCCTTCCATACATTTTAAATCTTCACTGTTCCCAAATCTTTCTGCGAGCTGTTACTGCAACAATTTCCGCCTGAGTACTTTAGTTCAACATTAGGCAATAGGATTCTGTGTGAGATCCTCTCTGGCTAAGTCGAGGGCATCCTTAAACCCATCGAAAAGGGACCCCCGGCTTCTGAAACGACACCACGAACTTCTTACAGAAACTCAACACCCATGGAGTAGTTGAACCAGGAATACTCCTTGTCACAATGGACAATGGCACTCTACACCAGCGACGACGACATTGCTACAATAGCCTCAGTACTCAATACTGACGCCGGCATCTCCACATCTTAGTTCAATATGTTATACACTTTTACGATTCTCTCAGAGCCGCACTCAATTGAGTTTGCTCCAACGAGAGGAACTCTGGATTCTCCAACCAAACCTTGCAGCTAAAATCCCTCATCGCTGTGTCCAGTGCAGTAAATCACATTTACACCCTCCCAAGGACCCTGACACACTTCCTAAAATCTCCCCATCTCTTCTGTCAAAGTGCAGCACTGTTCCTGAGTGTGGAATTAATAATGTCTCTCTGCGACAATATCAGTGAGAGCTGAGACTGCAATTTCTGTTTCTCCAAGAGAATCTTTCCGTATAAAGCCGGAATTTACAAGGATTTCAGTCATTGATACGTTGTCTAGCCGTCGGTGTCTCACTGCTCGAATTCACTCTGTCTCTGTCTATCACTTGAACCCCTCTCATTAATTCAATTAAAGGTGAGATATTGTTGCTTAGTAACCGAGTGCACACAATCTGCATCTTCATCAGATCAAATAGAATTCAGCTTGTGAACAACATCAATATTTCAACCAGTTCTGGGTTAACTTAGGCACAGCTCTGATTGGAGACAGCCCCCTGAATCTCGGGAGCAGACACTATGAGCATTACCGTCCTCAGAGACTTTAACAGTTACTGAACAGGGAAACTCCAACTAATCCTGGAGAATCCACAGCACAGAGCGAGAGGAGAGGAAAGCCTGTCCTGGGAGCTCTCAATCTGAGACACAGATTGGCCTGACAATGTGCAGATGTGAACCTGCTCCTTCCATTCCCAAACTGTTATCACCAGGAATACAGAACGCCCAGTAATGACCAGCTTGTTGCAATGTGTTTGAATGAACACGATGTCATATCATCGAAGCAGCATTTTGAAATTCTCATTCATTCACTATATTCTGATGAAATGTATTTCTTATGCTCTGTGTGTCATTGCACAAGAATCTTCCCCTGACATGCCCTTGTGCCCCTGATGCTGATTAAAAAAACATTCTGTTCATGCTATTTTCCTCATGGAACCATAGAAAGGACGAAAGAAAGGTAACAGCAGACAAGGAACCCATTCGGCCTAGCTTCTCCATGCCAGCCCGGAGATACTAAGGTGTCATTTCCAAGTTCACCCAGCTGCACCCGGCCCGGAAACATGCAGCTGAAAGCATGATGGAGATCCAAAACCTTCATACCAAACATTCACTGGGATTTGCGGCTCTGTGAAGCAGCCGACGTAAACACTTCCAATCATAATCGCTGTGAGCAAGGTTCGAACCTACGTGGGGAAACCCTATTGGATTCCACCTCAGTAACGTTCATATTAACTTCCTTCGGCACCAGGATTGTGCAGAGCCCAGTGTGTGAGGTAAAATTTGTTCCTGTCCTTTGTATCTTTGTCTCTGACTGAGAACTCATTTATTAGATCAGAGACTTGTTTTTCTATTTCAATAATTTTTCATCAGAAACGAATTACATCCGAATAAAAACTGAAAAAGAGAAATCTCCATTTTATGTCATAACTGCCAAATGTTGCGTTCGCCCTGTTTCTGTCCACTCGGTTTAAAACACAAGATGCCGCGGATAAGGTTCTAAATAAATTACCAATTCGATGGTCGTGAATCGAACCCAGGTCAACTCTTTCGGAAAAGCAGCGAGACTCACCACTATACCATCATCACTCACTTTGCTTAAACAACCCTTATTTTCATTCGTTATAATTACAGAACTAACTTAGTTGCTGATTTCATCAGGCTCCAGGTGTGCCCATTGCACAGAATATAAAGTAAACTTGGCTTGTCTCATTTTTCAGGACGGCTGCCACCTGTTTACTACTGTTTCGGACTGAGAACTCATTGATGAGCTTTGAGGCCTGCTCTTTGATTTAAACCAAGTTTCCACTGGCAGCAACTTCAAACTGAATTTTACCTTGGACACAGATGGATATTTCTGAGGTCAAAGCACTGAATGTTTTCAAAGCAGTTAGATATAGCACTTGAGGCAAACTGGAGCAAAGGATATGTGGGTACAATGTGGGACCAGGCGATTGAGTTGGATGATCAGCCATGATCATAATGAAAGGCGGAGCAGGCTCGAAGGGCCGAATGGCCTCCTCCAGCTGCGATGTTACGTTTCTGTGTTTTTTTTCACTGTATCTGTTAATTTGCAGAAAGTTCAGCTCTGACAGTGAATCTGGTTTCCTCCAGGCCCAATCGGAGGGTGGTCAGAAACTGTCTGTCACTGTCAGAAACTCCATTATCAGCGACTGTGGGATGATTATTTAACTGGCTGTTGTGGTTGTGATTTACTGTTACCTGTCAGTGCAAGAACAACAAATGAAATTATACAAACACCTATTTGGAGAAAGGGCTTCTCTTGTGTCACTGGGAGTATTTGCATAATGGATGTCTGGTTCTGTTCAGTTCGACGGCAGTCACGTCTGATGAACTTTGATTCTTGTCTTTTTTTCCCCACGATACCCTTTCCCTAGCGCGACGTGTCGTGTTTATTTGCTCGTTTGCTGAAATGTTGAACTGGAATTGGCCTATTATTTCAGCAAGATGCACTTTCTACTCTGATCACTCTTTGTTGCAGTATGAGCGCTGCAGCTGCGGATCTGTGGCGCAAAGAATGGCATGTAGGACTTCTCATCATTGTTTTATTTAATTTGATTTGATTTGTTATTGTCACATGTATTAGTATACAGTGAAAAAGTATTTTTTCTTGTGCACTATAGAGACAAAGCATACCGTTCATAGAGAAGGAAAGAAGGGACTGCAGAATGTAGTGTTACAATCATAGCTAAGGTGTCGAGAAAGATCAAAGTAATGCAAGGGAGGTCCATTCAGAGGTCTGATGGCAGCAGGGCAGAAGCTGTTCTTGAGTCGATTGGTAGGTGACCCCAGACTGATGTATCTTTGTCCCGATGGAAGAATGTGGAAGAGAGAATGTTGTCTGGTGAGACATTCAAAGGTTGTGGGTCAGAATCTCATCGAAGTCGGCTTTTTAGGTAAAGTTTGAAGAAATCAGGAACTGGTGTATCAGTGCTCTCAGAGAAGTGAAACGGCCGCCTGGAACTTCATGAGAATGTCTACAGCGCAAAAGGAAAACATTTGGTCCCTCGGGCCTGCACCGACAACAATCCCAGCCAGCCTGTAACTTCGTAACCCCACATATTTACCGTGCTAATCCCCCTGACACTGAGGGACTATTTAGCATGGCCAATCCCGCTAAGACGGCGCTAATTTTCATGGCTGAGCTGCCTATTCTGGAAAGACAAAATTTGTCTTTCGGGCCGCCAATGAAGCTGGCGTCTGCTTTGGAGCTTCTGAAAGCACATGTTAATCTGGTGGCAAACTCCTGTCCAAAACCGGTGCCCTGATTTGAATCGAGTTTCTCATCGGATTAGAAAAATGGGAATGTGGAATTGTTCTGGACTATTCACCCGTCAAGCATGTGTCCCCAAACTTCATCTTGGTTCCGTGAACCTCAAAATACGGAACGAATCATCAGTTTACCGCCAATAAGGAGAACAAATGCACCACCGACGAGGATGGGATTCGAACCCACGCGTGCAGAGCACAATGGATTAGCAGTCCATCGCCTTAACCACTCGGCCACCTCGTCATGCAATGGTGGCTCTTCAAACCACCTCTTGTGGTTTAACATCCGTAACAAAGAACACATTTCTCCCACAGGAAAATGTTGCCTTTCTGCTTTCTCGTTAATCTTGATTCGCTGTTACTTTTCAATTTGATGTAAATCCAGAGAAAGTAAAGAGAGAGGCAGTTCACCTCTCTTGTCCCTGTCTGGTTTTGAATTCACCGAACATGACTCTGTTGCAAAAAGTGGTAAGTGGCGCAATGCTACTTCAGAGTAGCCGGCTGCGTGTTCGAATCACGGAGCTGTTCTGCATCTTTGGATTTTGGTTGTTTCCGATTGTTCCTGAAATGATACAACTGTAATAGAAATGAAATTTTAGGGATGCTTCCGGTTCGCATGCTCAGTTTACTTTTTGCACACTTTTATATTTGAACAATGTGTCAGAGAAATGATTCGTCCATTGTTTGTAAAATTAAAGCAAGGTCCACAGTCCCAGTTGTGTCTGGGAGGCATCAATGGGGAGAGCTGACCTTTGGTGATTTAACCAGAGGATTCACACCTGAGGCGAGGAGCAAGGCTGAGCCTTCATGAACAATCTCAACCAATACGGGAATTGATCCCGCGCTGCTGGCTGAATAAACTGACCAGGCAACTGAGACAAATACGCTGTGCTACTCGTTCATGGAAATCAAGAAGGTGAAGCAAATGAACTGCAAAGAAAACCCGAATTTGCCTTTGGGCAGCAGCAGAACATTCCTACTTGATGGAGTGAGTATGTGATAGCAGAAGATGGTTTTGATCCATCGACCTCTGGGTTATGGGCCCAGCACGCTTCCGCTGCGCCACTCTGCTTCGAAAGATGATACCTCCCTGCTTGTTACTGCTGCCCACGAGCCAGGAAACTATTCACTGTCTCTTTTTATTTCAAACAAGGCCGACGTGTTGGGAAGCTCACCCTGGCTGAATAATAACACACAACATCATCCCGAATGTAACACACAGAGAAAGACACATAGAAAAGCAGTAAAAAACTATTAGGACACAAACAATGAGAGACAGAAAATATTCGACCAAGATACTGAGATGGAAAAACTGATTATGTATGAAAAGGGATTTTCTGTTGCACAAAGATAGGCCCTGTTTTGAAATGTATGTTCTGTTGTGTAACTGTGCTATCTGCTGTGTAACTGTTCTCTCTGTTTGGAACTGTGACTCTGTCGTTGACAGATCTTCACTGTGGTTCTGACAAATTCTTCCCTGATGTGTAAATGTGTGCCCGGTTTGCCCTCTTTTTAGGTCAAACCAAATAAAGAAACTCAGATTAAGTCAGGACAAAGTAAAAAAGGGGCAGCTCCCCAAAAGGAGGTGGAACAGCCCGAACAGAAATGAAAGTACAAAGGAAACTTAAAAACATCAAATTAAAATGTGATTGTCAGGGTCAATAACACACCCCAACCCCTGCGGTGCCCAACGGGCGCGGAAGGCGTCAACCACGCCCTTGGACACCGCATGCTCCCTCTCCAGGGACACGCGGCCGCGAACGTAGCCGCGGTAGAGGGGCAGACAGTCAGGATGGACGGCCTCCTCGATCGCCCGCTGCCTGGACCGGTAAATGTCGCGTTTCGCCAGGCCCAGGAGCAGGTTCACGAGGAGGTCGCCATCCCGAACCTCCCCTCTCCGCACCGGGTGAGAAGGAACCCATTCGGCCTATCGCGTCCATGCCAGCCCGAGGACACCCAGGTGTCCTTTCCAAGCTCAGCTTCCGACACCCGGCCCAGAGCCATGCAGCTGAAAGCATGATGGAGATCCACATACTGAATAGAAAAAGTTGGCGACTTTGTCCCTGCCTGAAGCAAACATTTCCAACCATAATCACTGCGAGTAGAGTTCGAATCTGCGCGGGGAAACGCAATTGGACTTCGAATCCAACGCCTTAACCACTCGGCCATCGCAGCTACTTTGGTAATTTAACCAGAGGATTCACACCTGAGGCGAGGAGCAAGGCTGAGAAGGCGGGGCCTTCATGAACAATCTCAACCAATACGGGAATTGATCCCGCGCTGCTGGCTGAATAAACTGGACAGGCAACTGAGACAAATACGCTGTGCTACTCGTTAATGAAAATCAGGAAGGTGAAGCAAATGAACTACAGAGAAAACCCTGATTTGCCTTTGGGCAGCAACAGAATATTCCTACTTGATGGAGTGAGCATGTGATAGCAGAGAATGGTTTTGATCCATCGATCCATGGGCCGAGCACGCTTCCGCTGCGCCACTCTGCTTCGAAAGCTGATACCTCCCTGCTTGTTACTGCTGCCCGCGAGCCAGGAAACTATTCACTGTCTCTTTTTATTTCAAACAAGGCCTACGTGTTGGGAAGCTCACCCTGGCTGAACAATAACACATAACATCATCCCGAATGTAACAGAGAAAGACACATAGAAAAACAGTAAAAAAAACTATTAGGACACACATACAATGAGAGACAGAAAATATTCGACCAAGATACTGAGATGGAAAAAATGATTATGTATGAAAAGGGATTTTCTGTTTCACAAAGATAGGCCCTGTTTTGAAATGTATGCTCTGTTGTGTAACTGTGCTCTCTGCCGTGTAACTGTTCTCTCTGTTTGGAACTGTGACTCTGTCGTTGACAGATCTTCACTGTGGTTCTGACAAATTCTTCCCTGTTGTGTAAATGTGTGCCCGCTTTGCAAATATGATCCGTCTTGAGCAGAAGTTTTCCCTTTGTGTGAAATGTTCTCTGTTGTTCTGTAAAGATGTTTTCTGTGGGAAAACAATCGACGGAAATTTAAAGGCCGCCATTTCTGAGGCTTGCTTTCAATTCCAGGTTTGTTTGGGCCGAATGGCCTCCTCCTGTGTCTGTTTTCTATCCATGTGCCGATGTGCTAAATCAGTGAATTTCACCAGCTGCCATGGTGGGATTTACTCCGTGTCCCCAAAGATTAATCCTGGCCTCTGGATTACCAGGCCAGTGACATCACCTTTCAACCCTGCAAACAAAAACAGTTCATTCAGCTCAGTATTAAACCTCTTCTTGAGGAGGTTAGTATTCCTGCCACAGAATTTCAATTAGCCGATTGATACAAAGCATTTTGTTCTAGTTTGGACCATTGACAATTCATCCAGATCAAGCATACATCGTGGAATAGTTCCGATCTAAAAATACGAAGATAAGTGAGAATTAAATGAACAAAGTTACAAGGAAAGTAATTCTGAGAGAGCTGTTTGGAACTAACGGTGGATTTCAGTTAATGGGCGAAAGCTCGGTTTTCAGGAATTTCCACCAGATTTCTGCAGAAAGAGACTGGGCTGGAACCTGCCGTGGTTGGATCGCAGAATGGACAGTAGCGAAATTAATCGCTTTACCCGTTAGGCTACGGCCACGCAAGACTGCCTGTTTCTGGAGTTTGTGGAATATTCCTTGTTCAGTCCTGTTCGTTCTTCAGTTAGTTAGTGGCAGTCCTCAGACCTTTGTCTCTTGTTCTCGACGGAAGCCGGTGGAAGAGAGCATGAACAGGGTGCGTCCCTCCATGATTAAACTGGCTGCTTTTCCAAGACAGCGGGAAGTGTCAATAGATGGGAGGCTGGTTTGTGTGATTTCACGACACTTTGTAGTTTTTTTGTGGTCTTGGACAGAGCAGGAGCTGAGATGCAACCAGAAGGAATGCTTTCTCTGGTGCGTCTGTCTGTATTCAGACTGCGCTTTGCATTATCTGCTGCTCAATGAGGATTGGGATCTTTCTGATTATATCAGCTGAACTGTGCGTGTAGAAGTTACTTGTTCTGACTGCCAGCTTCCGGAACTGTAAAATAGTTTATAAATTAATTCTTTACCTGTCAATTTTTGGTACTGCAACTGACTTTCTGTATCCCCTCATTTTGAATCACTGATTAATTTTCTTTGTTGATTCCTGGGATGTGGGTGTCGCTGGCTGGGCCCGCAATTATTGCCCATCCTAAATTGTTCTTAAACTGAGCAGCTTTATAGGTGACCTCAGAGGGCAGCTCAGGGTCAACCACATTGCTGTGGGTCGGGGGCCACATGTAGGTCCAGACCAGGTAAAAAACCATTCCTTAAAGGACTTTAGTGCACCAGCTATGTTATTTTATGACAATCGATTCGTGGTCATTGGACTTTTAAATCCAGATGTTTTTCCTGATGTCAAATTTCACCATCTGCCGTGGCTGTGTGTGTGTGTGTGAGAGAGAGAGAGAGAGATTCTCACATAATCAATCTGTTTGTGAGTATGGATTAATCCTTTATATTCCCTCATAAACACCGTGATCTCTTATCTTTGTGAATTCCTCAGATACACTTGTACCACTGAGAATCTGGTGTGTGGGTGGAGGGTGGGGTGAGGTTTGAAGGCAATGCCGCAGGGTGCTCAGTGTGAAAACAGCCGATTTTAAAGCACTTGTGTAGGAAAGTGAATAGTGAACTTGTCTGTGTGAAGATCACAGAAAAGCTCTATCTGGTGCTGCGTCCAAGAGACAACTTTTGGGTTGTCAGTAAATGAACTCCTATAATGAAGGCACAAAATCAAAAACAGGAAATGCTGGAAATATGCAGCAACTCCGAAAGCAGCTGTGGGGAGATATTCCTGTCGCCAGGATGAAACCTTCCAATTACACAGTTCCCGTGGCTCAGACCTGTCAATCTTAGTACCTTCGTGCAAGGAACACGTAGGGTGGGATTTGGGTCTTTGTTGACTTGAGCAAACAGGACATTGCACAAGCCTAGTAAACAGGAGATCCCGGTTTCAAATCCCAGCGAGAACCTTGAGTCCTTACAAGTGATCAGTTCAATTTTGCAAGTCGTAATGTCCTATCCTTGCTAGTCGATATTGTCTTTACCTTTACAGTGGATGATCTACAAAGATGAAACAAAAACATGTTTCGAGACTCCCCACAAATATGTCTCCTATTTATTTACTCGGTCAGGTATTTTCTTCATCTTGCAGAAAAAAATAATCTGCAATAAAGCCAATGCTGTAAATTCCACAAATACAGCTTTCCATTTTTTTTCTCAGGGAATTTCTAACACAGTCGAATGGCCTTACAATCATACAATCCCAACAGTGCTGAAGGAGACCATTCTGCCCATCGAGTCTGTATCGACTCTCCAACAGAGAGCACACAGGACCTATCCCCGCGGCGCCACGCATCCACCCCGCTAATCTACCCATACAAACACCTTCGGGACCAAGGGCCAATCCACCCAATCCACGCAACTTGCTCATCTTTGGACTGTGGGGGTAAACAGGAGCACTTGATTTCCTGAGATAACGTGCCTGGGTGAATGCAGCTTGAACAGCACTACAGAAGTTTCGCATCATCCAGGACAAAGCATCCCACTTCATTCGCTTCCCAAGCATTAAAAATTCACTCCCTCCACTACAGCAGTGCGCACCATCTACACGATGCACTGCAGCAACTCAGCAAGGCTCCTTTGCCAGCAGCTTCCAAACCCACGACTACGACAGCCTGGAAGGACAAGCGCGGCAGACACACCAGAATAACACCACCAGGTTGCAGGGCACTGATATTGATTTCTTGATTGTAGCTATTTATCAATTGCTGTTGTTGCGTGCGTGTGTTCTTTAATCTTTTTTATCTCCCAGAAGAAGTGAAATATCTAATTGAAAATATGTTACTATTTCTAACCCAACCAGCGAACGTCGTGTCAAACTTTAAGAAAGCCCCTGGGGTTTGCGATTTATTCTCGAGTCAGTGGTTTCCCTGGGAGCCGAGTCAACAGAAACAGCATGGAGAGATGGCAGAGCAGGAATTGTCGGTGCCGAAGCTGAATCACATCAGCGAAGCAGCAAACTGGTGGCCACGAATCTGATCAACAATGCGACTCTGGTGGGACTCGAACCCACAACCTTTGAATGGCTAACTTGCCCTTACTTAGAAGTCCAATGCGCTATCCATTGCGCCACAGAGCCGCGCATTGGAGCCTTCCTTTATTTGTCCATCTATGGATTTTTGACAATGTAGAAACTATTCGTCAGTTCAACAATCTCACAGTTCAAACGCCAAGAACTGTTAAGAGGAACTTCGTTGATTGCAACTCGTGTTGGAACATCTTATGTCTTTTGAAACAGCTGTGGAAATTCACACCTTTATACAGGAAATGTGTCCATCACAGAATGATCCTCCCTCTCTCTCGCTTCCTCATTCTCATGTACAGCTTGGAGGCAAATCTCGCAGGCTTGATAGTCGGGAGACACATTCTACTCTATCTGTCACAGGGCTAATTAAAACCTGTTCCCTGTTCCACTAAAACATCTGCACAGAGCACAACGCGGCACGGTAGCACAGTGGTTAGCACTGCTGCTTCACAGCTCCAGGGAGCTGGGTTCGATTCCCGTCTTGGGTCACTGTCTGTGTGGAGTTTGCACATTCTCGTCGTGTCTGCGTGGGTTTCCTCCGGGTGCTCCGGTTTCCTCCCACAGTCCAAAGATATGCGGGTTAGGTTGATTGGCCATGCTAAAATTGCCCCTTCGAATCCTGGGATGCGTGCATTAGCGGGTAAAATATGTAGGGATATGGGGGTGGGATTGTGGTCAGTGCAGACTCGATGGGCCGAATGGCCTCTTTCTGTACTGTCGGGATTCCATGAACGCAAAGCTGGAAATCTAAAACAGAAAATGCTGGATATGCTCAGCGGATGAGGCAGCATTTTGGATTAATGTAGATTTTTGGAAAACAAGCTCCTGAAGCACAGCACATCTGCACAGTTTAAAGTTACCTTCCATCCACAATGGATGATCCATTCCATGATTTTGAATAATCCAAATTTGAGGATGTGCATTGTTATTCTGGTCGCCACAGCCTGAAAACCACTCCAGGCATTGATGTCGCCCTTGGATTTTAAATTTGTAAATCCATTCTCTATCTTTTAAAGCTACTATTGAAACTGTATCTATCACCTATTCAGTTCTTTGTGAGTGAGAAGGAGAATTGAAGATATATTTGGATAATTTTCCTATGACTGAATTTGTACAGAAGCATAAAGGCGGGAATCACACACATCACTTCATGAAAATCACCCGCTAAAGGCTGACAGTGTTTAATCAAGGGATGGTTCTCTTCATTCATTTATTATTAATGGAGAATAGAAAAGTTGGAACTGTATGCAATCTGGGCAATATAACTGAGCAAAGTGAAACACATGGGGACTGGTCACGATAAGCCTCCCATGGGTAAAAGACAAAGTGAAGGTGCGACGTTGACTGCCTTGTGAGACGGGGCAGGGAGACGTTGTAGGGTGAAGGTACATAAGAAAGTGGGAGTGCTAAACGTTTAATGATCACTGTACAAGCAAAAGGTGCAATGCAGACTGCAGGTTGGATATTCAATTCTTACTATCCGAAACAGCAGTGATTCAAAATGCCACTTGGTTCAAAATAAAATGCCAACCGGCACTAATACATTCACTTAAAAAGCATCGCCTTGCTGATTTATCATAATTTAAGTGATTGAATTTAATTACAGAGGAAAGCAGCGTACTGGTAGATTTCAAAATGATCTGGCCAACAGATTTAGTATTTCGAAGTTCTCCGTCTCAGGTTCAATATAATGTGAACGATCCTTGTCTGTTGTGTCCCTCTCTCATCTCTAAACTTCAGTCTACCAGAGTGTGCTGACATCCACTGGCCGCAATGCAGAACTGCAGTAGCGTGGAAAAAATGCACATCAACTATCGCTGCAGACCGACATGTTGTTGGTCAAAGAAGACAGGGGGTAGCAGTGGAAGGGTGCGTTTCTGAATGGAGAGCTGTGACAAGTGGCGTTCCTCAGGGATCAGTGTTGGGATCTCTGTTGTTTGTCATATATATATAAACGATTTGGAGGAAAATGTAACTGGTTTGATTAGTAAGTTTGCGGACGACACAAAGGTTGGTGGATTTGCAGATAGCAATGAGGACAATCAGAGGATACAGCAGGATATAGGTCAGTTGGAGATTTGGGAGGAGAGACGGCAGATGGAGTTTAATCCGGACAAATGTGAGGTCATGCATTTTGGAAGGTCTAATACAGATAGGAAATATACTGTAAATGGCAGAACCCTTACAAGTGTTGATAGACAAAGGGATCTGGGTTTACAGGTACACAGGTCACTGAAAGTGGCAATGCAGGTGGAGAAGGTAGTCAAGAAGGCATACGGCATGCTTACCTTCATCGGCCAGGGCAATGAGTTTAAAAATTGGCAAGTCATTTTGCAGCTTTATGGAACCTTAGTTAGGCCGCACATGGAATATAGTGTTCAATTCAAGTCGCCATACCACCAGAAGGATGTGGAGGCTTTGGAGAGGGTACAGAAAAGATTTTCCAGAATGTTGCCTTGTATGGAGGGCATTAGCTATGAGGAGAGGTTGGAGAAACTTTGTTTGTTCTCACTGGAATGACGGAGGTTGAGGGGCGACATGATAGGAGTCTACAAGATTATGAGAGGCATGGATGGAAGCTTTTTCCGAGTTTGGAACAGTCAATTACTATGGGGCACAGGTTTAAGATGCGAGGGGCAAGGTTTAAAGGAGATGCACGAGGCAGATTTTTTACACAGAGAGTAGTGGGTGCCTGGAACTCTTTGCCGAGAGAGGTAGTGGAAGCTGATATCGTAGTGACTTTCAAGGGGCATCTTGACAAATACATGAATAGGATGGGAATAGAGGGATATGGTCCCCGGAAGGGTAGGGGGTTTTAGTTCAGTCGGGCAGCATGGTCGGTTCAGGCTTGGAGGGCTGAAGGGCCTATTCCTGTGGTGTAATCTTCTTTGTTCTTTGTTCTATAACTTCGAATTTGCTATGACCTGGAACATTTGAGTCGACGAGCACAGACGTACTAAAGGAAAATCTCGGTAATGAGACGATGGAGAATGAATTTCAGAGATAAGCAGATGATGTTACGTTCAAGACTTTGAGTAGAGGATCGTGTGGAATCAAGCACTAATTAGAGCAAAAGGCCCAGTTTCAATTAGGTATCTTCCAGGTAGAATGTGTACAGATTTGCAAAGTCTCTCAGATTGATTTAGAAATTAATATCACAGACATATGTCGCATTAGAGACAGAAAGATACAGAATGAGTCCAACACTCATATATCTAGAATCTTAGAATGGATACAACAAGAGAGGGAGACCATTCGGCCCTTTGTCTGTATGCTGGTCTGTAAAAGAGCATCTCATCTCATCCCTTTCCAAGTCCTTGTCTCATAAACCTGGATATCCTTTCACTTCAGGTGCTGATCCCATTCCCCCTTGACAGCTCTGATTTGATGCTGCCTCTGCCGCCCTCCCAGGCAGTGCATCCCATGTCCTAAACACTCAGCACATTTAAAACCAACCTTCTCTCCTCTGGCAATGGGATCAATGTTTCTTCATCTACTCTTCTTCGACTACACCCACAAACCCACCACCTCTACCATCTCGAAGGACAGTGGCAGTAGATACAAGGGAACACCTGCACTGCAAGCTCCCCCTCAAGCCACTCACCATCCTAACTTGGAAATACATCGCGGCTCCTTCACTGTCGCAGTGGCAAAATCCCGAAAGACTGTTTGGCTAACGGCACTGTGGCTGTACCGACACCTCAGGGACTGCAGCAGTTCAATAAAGCAGCAAACCACCACCTTCTTAAGGTCAGTTAGAAATTGGCAACGAATGCTGGCCTCGTCAGTGATGCCCACCTCTCGAAATGAATAAAACAAACACAAACTCACAACTACAACCAGAGACGGACGAATACTGAACAAATCTCACTCACGTGCCTGTGTTGGACACAATGTGAATCCCCCAATCCCATTCACTAACAGAGGGTAAAATGCAGTCGAAATTGGGCGATCGTTATCCAGTTGCAGTTTAACCAGAGTTTTATACAAGAATAGAGAACATCTTAACATAACGTGCAACATTTTAACCGAATATGGAACATCATGAGACCAGTTAATTATCTTTCTGCCGAACAGAAAACATCTTCACGGTGAACATTTTGACACAACAGGGAACACGGTTACAGAGCAGGGCATATATTAACAGAACATTTTTTAAAATTACACAAGATGGACCATATTTATACAGCCGAAAAGATACTTTCAGCATGAGGGAAGCATTTTACACAACAGCAGAAAACACCTCTCAACAACAGAGAGCACAGTTGCACAGCAGGAATTATATTTACAAACATGTATTTGCAACAGAAAATTCCTTTTAAAATAATGATTGATTTTCCAATTCCGTGTTTTGCCGGTTTTTCATCACCTTTGTCTGTCGTTACGTGTCCAGACAATCTCTCTTACTGCGATTGTGTGTTTTTCTCTGTTTTCTTCTCGGTGTGATGCAGTGGCTGAACCTCCTGACACTGGAACGAGTATTAAATGATACAACGGCGAAAATTTGCCTGGGTGGCACGGTAGCACAGTGGTTAGCACTGCTGCTTCACAACTGCAGGATCCTGGGTTCGATTCCCGGCTCGGGTCACTGTCTGTGTGGAGTTTGCACATTCTCCTCGTGTCTGAGTGGGTTTCCTCCGGGTGCTCCGGTTTCCTCCCACAGTCCAAAGATGCGCGGGTTAGGTTGATTGGCCAGGTTAAAAATTGCCCCTTAGAGTCCTGAGATGCGTAGGTTAGAGGGAATTGTGGGTAAAAATATGTGGGGGTAGGGCCTGGGTGGGATTGTGGTCGGTGCAGACTCGATGGGCCGAATGGCCTCCTTCTGCACTGTAGGGTTTCTATGATTCTATGACTACATTGATAGACAGCACAGCTGACTTTTACCATGGCAGAGTGTCACAGCGGAAGCGTGCTGGATCCACAACCCAGCAGTGGTTCAGAGGTGGATCACAACCATCCTCTGCTATTCCTATTATCACTGATAATGAAACGACTTGTGACTTTTAGATGGAGTCTGCAGACATGTAATTACATCGGCTTCTCTTTCCCCCAAAAAACCTCGATCTGCAGTGAATCACTTTTATATGCAAGAAAGCATATGAACGGGGAACATCTTAACACAATATGCAACAATTTATGACAGAAACATCTTCCCGGAGAATCTTCTCACACAACATGGAACACATTTGCAGAGCAGGGGCCATATAAACAGAACAGAGAAAGAAAACATTTACACAGCCGGAAACACAACAGGGGAGCATTTTACACAACAGCAGAAATCATCTCTCAACAACAATTGAGACAGCTACATGGGTAAGACGTTCCTGGAGGGATATGGGACAAAAACGGGCGATTGGGAATAGCTCGGTGGTAAGAAAAAACTGGGCGGCATGGACAGGTTGCGCCGGGGGGGCTGTTTCCATGTTGTAAACCTCTACATCATAGAGCACAGCAGGAAAAACAGTGAAACACTTTGCACAACAACAGTGAACATCTTTGAACAGCGGGGCTGGGGGGGGAGGGGTAGAGGGGGGAGGGAGGAGGGGGGAGGGGGAGAGGAGGGGGAGGGGAGGGGAGGGGGGAGGCGGAGGGTTAGGCGAGGGGGAGGGGGATGGGGGACGGGGGATGGGGAGGGGGATGGGGGAGGGGTGGTTGGGGAAGGGGGAGGGGGAACGGGGAGGGGTAGGGAAGATGGAGGGGGAGGGGGATGGGGGAGTGGGAGGGGGAGGGGGAGGGGGACCGGGAGGGGGAGTGGGGAGCGGGGAGGGGAGGGGGAGGCTGGAGGGGAAGGGGTGAGGGGGGAGAGGGACGGGAGGAGAGGGGGAGGAGGGCGGAGGGGACGAGGGTGTGTGGGGAGAGGGGCGGAGGGGACGAAGGGGGGGGAGAGGGGGGAGAGAGGGAGAGGGCAGTAGGGAGGGGGGACGGGGGAAGGGGGGAGATGCGGGGAGGAGAGGAGAGAGGAGGGAGAGGGGGTTGAGGCGGTGGGGGAGGAGGGGTGGAGGCGGGAGAAGGTAGGCGAAGCTGGGCTTGCCGTAGCAGAGTGGCGCAGCTGAAGCATGCTGGGCCCATAGCTCAGAGGTCGATGGATCGAAAACATTCTCTGCTACTTCCTCTTAACAATAATAACAGAACCACTTGACTGCAATTCTGCAACATTTGCGTGGAATATGCAGGCAGGTATCTGCATTGTCTCCTCTTTTCTGATATAAGCCTCAAACCAGTTTGGTATGCACAAAAGGTGTAGATACTGTGAACATCCCAGGATCTATTAGTGACAGACGTAATGGTGCACAGGACACAATTTTAGAATTTGGGGATAATGTTAAAGTTGGAAGCATTGTGAACTGTGAGGAGGATAGTGTGAAACTTCAAAAAGGACACAGACAAGTTGACGGAATGAGTGGATAAGTTGCAGATGAAATTGAAAGATGAGAATTGTGAACTTATTCATTCTGGTAGGAAGATTATAGAGAGACAATGAAAAGTAAAAGGAAAATAGTTCCAAAGTATCTAATCCATTTCATTAGTGAGGTTTCTCAGTCCTACAACTCTAAATGAGGTGCAACAGTACAACTCTAAAATAAAAGCAAATTGCTGCTGATGCGATCATCTGTAATCAAAAGAAAAAATGCTGGAAAATCTCTGCCGGTCTGGCAGCATCTGAAAGGAGTAAAATGAGTTGATGTTTCGAGTCCAGATGACCCTTTGACAAAGTCTCATCTGTATTGGTTTACTGCTAACTGGTATCTTCCTTAAAGTTAATAATAATCCATTCAAAATATCAGCATATGTGTTTTACAATCATAATTACTCGTTTGAATCAATTACTGCATCTCATATTGTTTCTTGTTAGCTCATAAACGCATTTAGAAGTCGCTTAACTGAATGCTGCGAGTTTTATCAGTACCTTAATGTCGACTGGTTTAAAAATCTTACCATCCCATCAGGGGTTCCACTTACAGGCATTAAATGTTATGAGGCATCTGGACAGAGTGGATAGGGATAAACTTTTCCCACTCTGGAATGATGAAGATGAGAGAGAACAGGTTTAGCATCATTGGCAAAGGAAGGAATAGGAACGCGAGGAAAACATTTTTCACACAGTGAGTGTGTAAAGTGTTGAATGTATTGCTGGAGAGTGTGGTGGATATAGATTCAATTGAAACGTTCTAAAGGAATTCGAATGATATCTGAAAAGGAAGAATGTGCAGGGTTGCAGGGAAAAGGCGGAGATGTTCATTTTCTGTCACAACTCCTCACATAATTTCTCATTCACTACTCTCACTGAATCGAGTGCGAGCTGTTCTCTTGTCGTTTCTAAACAAGGAGAAGTGCAGCAATGTTTAAATGACAAGAGAGTTGGTGGCCGAAGTCTGACGGGAAAGTTAAAAAAAAACAAATATATGTCTAAAAGGTGAGGATGGCAGAGAGACGAAATTTGAAATAACAACAGAAAATGCTAGAAACCTTAGCAGATCTGGCAGCATCTATGGAGAGAGAAACAGAGTTAATGCTTCGAGTCTGTATGATTCTTCTTCAGAGCTGAAGAGACGTTGAAATGTGACGGATTTAAAATGTTGCAGAGAATTCGGAGCACAATCCAGATTATTCATTAAAGCAATTACAAAAGCAAATGGCATGTTTGTTTTTATTGCAAGTGGATTGGAGTAGATGAAGAAAGGTGTTTTTGTACAATTGTACAGGATTTTATGGAGACCACATCTGCAATGTTGTGTACAGCTATGGTATCCACATTTGAGAAAAGATCAGCTTGCATTGGAGGCGGTACAGATAAGGTTCACTAGATTGCCCCCCGGAATGAGGAGGTTGTTCTATGTTGAGAGGCTGAGTGAATAAGGCGAGAGACCCGAGAGCTCAGAACAATGTGTCGATGCTGAGTGAACGCTTCCATTGCTGTCCTCTGGGCAGACGAGTGGCAGATAAAGTAAAAGTAAAGAAAAGTAAAGTTAAAGTAAAGTTTATTCATCACAAGTAAGGCTTACATTAACACTGCAATGAAGTTACTGTGAAATTCTCCGAATTGCCACAGTCGGGCACCTGTGTGGGTCAATCACCTAACGAGATGAAGTTCAATGCAGAGAAGTGTGAGTTGATTCATTTTGAGATTGTGGAGAAATAAAGAGAGAAACACTTAAGGAAATGCACGTAAAAAAGGGATCTCGGTTTCTCAGTACAAAAGTCATTGAAGGTGGTTGGGCATGTTGAGAGAGCAGGTAATATAGCAAATGGCATCCTACGTTTTATTGGAGGATTGAATACATCCTCCAATGTATTGGAGACAGATTGAATACATGATTAATAAGGGGATCAGGGGTTATGGGGAAAAGACAGGAGAATGGGAATGAGTAAAATGGCGGAGCAGACTCGATGGGCTGAGTGGCCTAATTCTGCTCCTACATTTTATGGTCTTATGGAAGAGAAAGAATTGTGGCTTTCGCACTGCTGCTGCAGAATGACAGGGACCCGGGTTCAATTCAGGCCTTGGGTGACTATACGTATTTTCCAACATTTTCTCTGTGTCCACGTGGCTTTCCGCCGGGTGCTCTGGTTTCCCCCCACACTCCATTGATAGGGTAAGTGGATTTACCATGCTAGATTTGCCCTTATGTCTCCCAGTACGTTTAGATTAGGAGGATTAACGGGGTAAATATGTGAGGTGGCATGGACAGGTCGGAGAATCAGTCAGCCTCAATGGGCCGAATGACCACCTTTTGCAATGTAGGAATTCAATGATAGATGTTTTCATGTTCCAGTCAAGAGTTCATCAAGAACCAGGAGAAAATTTTCAAAATAAGTGTCAAAATTGCAACATCTTAGGAAAATAAGGGAACATTTAACATGGCCAATCCACCTAATCTGCACATCTTTGAACCACGGGAGTAAACCAGAACACCCAGAGGAAACCCACGGGGGAAGATGTGCAAAATCTGCACAGTCAGCAAAGGTCAGGACCAAACCCGGGTCTCTGGGGCTTTGAGGCGGGAGAGTGGGATTAGGTAGCGTGCAATTTCAATAACGCAGTGTAGACTTGATGGGCCAAATGGACTGCTACTGCATTGTAAAGATTCTGTGGTATGGAATCTAAAACATGATACTATTGAATGGAGCAGCAGGCTTGAGAGGCCACGTAGTCCACTTCTGATCCGATTTATTGTGCTGCTGTGTCCAGAAAGCTGCTGATTGATTTCTCATCATTAAATCAGAATTTTAGTCCAAATACTGTTAATGCATCAACCCTGTGCTCAGTGACAAACACTGACTCGAGGTTAAGCAATGTCTCAATTTTAATATTCTTATCTGTGTTTCCAAAACCCTCCATGTCCTCAGCTCTTCCTCCCTTTCATCACCTCCAGCATAACAATAGAACCATAGAACCAGAGAAAATTACAGCTCAGAAACAGGCCTTTTGGCCCTTCTTGTCTGTGCCGAACCATTTAATGCCTCGTCCCACTGACCTGCACTTGGACCATATCCCTCCACACCCATGAACCCGTCCAAGTTTTTCTTAAATGTTAAAAGTGACCCCGCATTTACCACTTTATCCGGCAGCTCATTCCACACTCCCACCGCTCTCTGCGTGAAGAAGCCCCCCCCTAATATTCCCTTTAAACTTTTCCCCTTTCACCCTTAACCCATGCCCTCTGGTTTTTTTCTCCCCTAGCCTCAGCGGAAAAAGCCTGCTCGCATTCACTCCATCTATACCCATCAAAATCTTATACACCTCTATCAAATCTCCCCTCAATCTTCTACGCTCCAGGGAATAAAGTCCCAACCTATTCAATCTCTCTCTGTAACTCAGCTTCTCAAGTCCCGGCAACAGCCTTGTGAACCTTCTCTGCACTCGTTCAATCTTATTTACATCCTTCCTGTAACTCGGTGTCCAAAACTGTACACAATACTCCAAATTCGGCCTCACCAATGCCTTATATAACCTTACCATAACACTCCAACTTTTATACTCGATACTCCGAATTATAAAGACCAATGTACCAAAGGCACTCTTTCCGACCCTATCCACCTGTGACGTCACTTTTAGGGAATTCTGTACCTGTATTCCCAGATCCCTCTGTTCAACTGCACTCTTCAGAGTCCTACCATTTACCCCGTACGTTCTACTTTGATTTGTCCTTCCAAAGTGCAATATCTCACACTTGTCTGCGTTAAATTCCATTTGCCATTTTTCAGCCCATTTTTCTAGTTGGTCCAAATCCCTCTGCAAGCTTTGAAAACCTTCCTCACTGTCCACTACACCTCCAATCTTTGTATCATCAGCAAACTTGCTGATCCAATTGACCACATTATCATCCAGATCATTGATATATAACAACAATGGACCCAACACCGATCCCTGCGGCACACCACTAGTCACAGGCCTCCACTCAGAGAAGCAATCCTCCACAACCACTCTCTGGCTTCTTCCATTGAGCCAGTGTCTTATCCAATTTACTACCTCCCCATGTATACCTAGCGACTGAACCTTCCTAACTAACCTCCCATGAGGGACCTTGTCAAAGGCCTTGCTGAAATCCAGGTCGACAACATCCACCGCCTTCCCTTCATCCACTTTCCTGGTAACCTCCTCGAAAAACTCTAATGGATTGGTCAAACATGACCTACCACGCACAAAGCCATGTTGCCTCTCCCTAATAAGTCCCTGTCTATCCAAATATTTGTAGATCCTATCCCGTATCACACCTTCCAATAACTTGCCCACCACCGACGTCAAACTTACTGGCCGATAATTTCCCGGATTTCTTTTGGAACCTTTTTTAAACAACAGAACAACATGAGCCACCCTCCAATCATCCGGCACCTCCCCCGTGAATACTGACATTTTAAATATGTCTGCAAGTTCAACACTAGCTTCCCTCAAGGTCCGTGGGAATACCCTGTCCGGTCCTGGGGATTTATCCACTCTGATTTTCCTCAAGACAGCGAGCACCTCCTCCCCTTTAATCTGTAAAGGTTCCATGGCCTCCCTACCAGTTTGCCCCATTTCCGTAGACTCCGTGCCCGTTTCCTCAGTAAATACGGATGCAAAAAAACCATTTAGTATCTCCCCCATCTCCTTTGGTTCCATACACAGTCTACCACTCTGGTCTTCAAGAGGACCAATTTTATCCCTCACTATCCTTTTGCTCCTAACATACCTATAGAAGCTCTTTGGATTTTCCTTCACTCTGTCTGCCAAAGCAACCTCATGTCTTCTTTTAGCCCTCCTGATTTCCCTCTTAAGTAGCTTCTTGCACTTTTTATACTCCTCGAGCATCTGATCTGTTCCTTGCTGCCTGTACATTTCATACAACTCTCTCTTCCTCTTAATCAGTGTTACAATCTCCCTCGAGAACCAAGCTTCCTTATTCCTATTTACTTTGCCTTTAATCCTGACAGGAACGTACAAACTCTGCACTCTCAAAATTTCTCCTTTGAAGGCCTCCCACTTTCCATTTACATCCTTACCAGAGAACAGCCTGTGCCAATCCACATTTCCCAGATCCCTTCTCATTTCATCAAATTTGGCCTTTTTCCAGTTCAGAACTTCAACCCGAGGACCAGATCTATCCTTATCCACGATCAGGTTGAAACTAATGGCATTATGATCACTGGATCCAAAGTGTTCCCTCACACTCACATCCATCACCTGCCCTAACTCATTTCCCAATAGGAGATCCAATATCGCATCCTCTCTAGTTGGCACCTCTATATACTGATGTAGAAAATTCTCCTGAACACATTTTACAAACTCGACCCCGTCTAAACCTTTAACAGTATGCGAGTTCCAATCTATATGTGGAAAATTAAAATCCCCTACTATCACAACTTTGTGTTTCTTGCAGTTGCCAGCTATCTCTCCGCTGATTTGCTCCTCCAATTCTCGCTGACTATTGGGTGGTCTATAATACAAGCCCATTAATGTGGTCATATCTTTCCTGTTTCTCAGCTCCACCATAGGGCCTCCGTAGACAAGCTCCCTAATCTATCCTGCCTGTGTACCGCTGTAACATTTTCCCTGACCAATAATGCCACCCCCCCCCCCCCACCTTTTATACCTCTGCCTCTATCCCGCCTGAAACATTGGAACCCTGGAACATTGAGCTGCCAGTCCTGCCCCTCCTGTAGCCAAGTTTCACTAATGGCTATAATCTCATATTTCCACGTGTCTATCCACGCCTTCAGCTCATCTGCCTTCCCCACAATACTCCTGGCATTGAAATAGACACACCTCAAAAAATTATTTCCACCACACTCTACCCTTCCATTTGTGATTCTGCTTGAACTAACCTGTCTTTTTACCCCTGCTCCACTATCTGCTCTGGCACTCTGGTTCCCACCCCCCTGCAAATCTAGTTAAAACGCTCTCCAATAACACTAGCAAATCTCCCTGCAAGTATATTGGTCCGCTTGTAGTTTAGGTGTAACCCGTCTCTCTTGTACAGGTCCCACCTGCCCCAGAAGAGGTCCCAATGATCCAAGAATTGGAAACCCTGCCCCCTGCACCAGTTCCTCAGCCACGTGTTTATCCGCCCAAGCATCCTACTCCTGCCCTCACTGGCATGTGCCTCAGGTAGCAATCCTGAGATTACTACCCTCGGGGTCCTGCTTTTTAAATTCCTTCCAAGCTCTTTGTACTCACTCTTTAGGACCTCCTCACTCTTCCTTCCCACGTCATTGGTACCGACGTGTACCACGACATCTGGCTGATCACCTTCCCACTTTAGAACGCTGTGCATGCGATCAGAGACATCGCTGACCTTGGCACCTGGGAGGCAACAAACCATGCGGGAGTCTCTGTCCCGACCACAGAACCTCCGGTCTGTACCTCTGACCATCGAGTCCCCTATCACTACTGCTCTCCTCTTCTTCATCCCACCCTTTTGCGCTGTAGAACCAGACACAGTATCAGAGTTCCGGCTGTCGCAGCTTGTCTCAGGTAAAGCATCTCCCACAACAGTATCCAATTCCGTATACCTGTTGTGGAGGGGTATGGCCACAGGGGAACCCTGCTCTGCCTGTCCTTTCACACTGCCATTTCCTCTCCTTACAGTAACCCAATTTCCTGTGCTCTGCTGCTTAGGTGTTATTATCTCCCTAAAGCTACTGTCTATAATCATCTGAGATATCTGAGCTCCTCTGATTCTGCCCTCGTGAGCATTCCTGATTTGGTTCATTCCAACATTGATGATCGTAATTTCAGCTCTCTGGGTTTCAGCTCTGGAATTCCCTCTCTCAATGCCCCTGCTTCTCGCTTGCTTTCCTCTCGTTCATTTTTGTCGCCTGTTTCCTTCATTTATTTCCTCCTTCCTATCCCGTGGGTCTCACAGTTTGCACCCTCTGACTTTCCGCAGTCCTTTGGCCGCTTTAACTGTCTTCAACGAATTATAATTGTACAACTAGAATTTTCCCCGTGGTTCCACTTTTAGGATTATTTCCGACTCCAGCTCTTTGATTTCTCAATGGTTTCAGCTCCAGATCGAATTGAATGACGCAATGACGCTGGGCTGGGAGTGACGCTGCACGAGTCGCGCAGGAGCGGCGCATTCCGATTGGGCAGTGGGTTACGATTGGCTAAAAAAGATGTCAATCATATTGAGGGCGTGTGTTGCCATCAGCGCGGTCTGCGATTGGTTAGAATTGGGAGCGTCATTTTCAATGTTCTCACAGTTCAGCTGGATGGAGCTCAGGGATTGGATAAAGTAGCTGTCACTCAGTCGGCGCAGAGCGTCCATTGGATAACCGTGATGCGGCAATTTCCGATTGGTTTTCCCAGTTTCCGTCACAGGCCGTTGGCGGGGATTTACCTTGGGCCCATCAGACACCGCGCGGAGCGGCAGCAAATGTACCGCCAGTGGCTTCAGTCCCCGGGTCCGGATCCATCCAGCGGGGCTCCGGATGGGTGAAGGGTTTTGGTAGCGGGAATCTCATCCTGCCCGGCTGTCACATGCAGGCCCGTAACCTCACACGCTTAAATGCTTGTAACAAATCAAATATTCCATTAACCTTTTTTATTCCTTGCTGAACATGCATACTAATTATTTGTGACTCGTGCACTCGAGCACCGAGATCCCTCTGCACCTTAGAAATCTGCAGCCGTTCTATATTTGAGTAATATTCTGATTTTGTTATCTTCCTGCCAAAGTGAATAACTGCACATTATATTCCAGTTGCCAGGTTTCTGCCCATGTACAAAACCTGTCTGTAGCTATCTGCAAGCTCCTTACGCACTCTCCACAAATTACTTAACGACATATATTGTGTCTTCTTCAAGTTTTGCTGCCATGCTTTCATGATGTGGGCTGGGATAACTGAGCTTCTATATAAAAGCCAACTCCCAGACACAAAGGGCCGGATGATCTTTTCCTGTGCTGTAACTATTCTGTGTGTATGGGTGTGATAACCATTCTGTCGCACTTAGTGTGTGGTGCAGGATTTGAGTGTGGAATTCATTGTCTATCTTGCAATCTCAATGGATGTACATGAGTGAATGATTCATTCTGTATCACCCTGTGTTTTGTTCATCCTGTGATTGGGGAATTACTAATTGTCTCCCAGTCTCTCAGACACTTTGTAGATCTGGATTGATTCAATAAATAAGATACCTAAGTGAAATTGGGACCATTTTTTCGAATTCTTAAACTGCTCGACCCGATCCTCCACCCAACCATTTCATGTAACATTATCTGTTTGTATCTGAATTCCATTCTCCTTCCAACACTTATCCAGCTTTCCATTAAATGCAGCTGTGCTAATCGTCTCCAATCGTAGAATGCCGAAAGTACAGAAGGGAGGACATTTGGTGCATCGAGTGTGTACCGACGACAATCCCACCCAGGTCCTAGTTCAGTAACGCTCATTTACCCTGCTGATCCCGCTGACAATCGGGTCCACTTATCATAGAAATCATAGAAATCATAGAAACCCTACAGTGCAGAAGGAGGCCATTCGGCCCATCGAGTCTGCACCGACCACAATCCCACCCAGGCCCTACCCCCACATATTTACCCGCTAATCCCTCTAACCTACACATCCCAGGACTCTAAGGGGCAATTTGTAACCTGGCCAATCAACCTAACCCGCACATCTTTGGACTGTGGGAGGAAACCGGAGCACCCGGAGGAAAGCCATGCAGGCACGAGGAGAATGTGCAAACTCCACACAGACAGTGACCCGAGCCGGGAATCGAACCCGGGACCCTGGAGCTGTCACTCAGTCGGCGCAGAGCGTCCATTGGATAACCGTGATGCGGCAATTTTCGATTGGTTTTCCCAGTTTCCGTCACAGGCCGTTGGCGGGGATTTACCCTGGGCCCATCAGTATGGCCGATCAACCTAGCCCGCACATCTTTGGACTGTGGGAGGGAAGCCACACAGACATGGGGAGAGCGTGCAAACTGCACACAAACACTGAAACGAGGCCGCAATTGAACGTAGGACCCTGGCGCTGTGAGGCAGGAGTGCTAACCACTGTGCCACCCAAAATTATTTCCAGTCTCTTCGCAAATTTCCCGTGTCATATCCTTCAGTACCTTTGGATGGTCAAACGAAATTTAAATCTGGTGATCGTTTCTTCTCGTGTTCTGCAGTGACATATTCACTGCAATGATTTCTCCTGACCTCAAACCTGCTCCCGATTTAATAAACGATCGCTGGGCTTGTCCCGGTTTTAAACCCGGAAGCACTGGCATACTAATATTACCCTAACCGAGAATCATACCCCTCGACCAACGAGCCAACTGCCAATGCTCTGGACGATAGCAAATTGCAAATGCTGCCGACTCAATGATAATTTAATATTGATTTCTAAAGTGGATTTAATGATTAAATTACGAGGTCTATCCAATCACACCCCTTTATTAATTCTTCATATTGACCTATTCCTGGGACACCCACACTTGATGTGAACGTCTTCCCTCTGTTGAAGTTCTGGGTTGCGGCCAGTAGATGTCAGCACACTCAGGAAGAGCGAAGCTCACAGACCAGAGAGGGATAAATAAACAAGAATTGTTCAGACTATCGGGAAGTTTTAACAATATTAATGTTGGACGTGGTTTTTTATGATAGTTATTTTGTAATAAGCAGTTGTTATCGTTGTCTGTCTCTCGATTTGAGGATGACACCCAGTCAGGGCCGTGAATTACTGCCATGGGTCTTCAAGTGAGTGAACAGGCCCATTCTCGGCCCACGGAGCTTTCTTCTCTGTTACTTTCTTCTCTCCCGCCATTTTGCCTCATAAAAGCGTGCTGTAGATTGAAGGATATGTTTTGGCCATTTTCAACGATGAGTAACAAACTCCTCCCAGTCACCAGCATGAATGCTGCCTCGCTTCAATCTGGAGGATGTCGGGGAAGCATTACTGATGGAATTTCTCTCACACTCTTAGGATTCGCTGATATGCTGGTCGCATGTACATCATTGTGCTAAAACCACCAACCATCAATGAGAGTGAGATGCATTTTTATCTGCCCTTCTCTGGCCTATTGTATCGAAATGAATTTTTTCAAAATCTTTCACTAATTTACAGCCCAGCATCAGACCCCCCACAGCCTTGTTATTGCAGGAGAAGAAGCATCCAGTTTCTCAATCCGTTACCAGGCCATTTTCTTTCTACGTAATTATTCTACTTTTTATGGGCTGTTGGTGTCGTCTGCTGGACCAGCATTTGTTGCCTTTCCCTAATTGTCCATCAACTGAGAGTGGCTTGTTCGGCCATTTCAGAGGGCAGGTAAGAGTCACCCTCATTGCTCTGGGTCTGCAGTCACATGGAGGGCAGACTTCTTTATCTAAAGTGCACTGGTGAACCAGATGAGGTTTTACAACAATCGGCGACAGTTTCAAGGCCGCTATCACTGATACTAGCTTTCAATTCCAGATTGATTTAATCAATGAATTAAATTTCACCAGTGGTGGGATTTACTCCGTCTTCCCAATGATTAGTGCACGCCTCTGGATTACCAGCCCAGTGATATAACCTTTCATCCCTGCAAACAGAAACAGTTCATTCAGCTCATTATTAAACCTCTTCCTGAGGATGTGAGAATTCCCTCCACAGAATTTGATTAAACCATTTGCTGCAAAGCCTGTTGCTCCATTCGGGAGCATCAATGATTTATTAAGATCTCAAAGATAAGATTGATTTCTTGGGAGGAGAATAAAATAATGGGATTAGAAAATTGAGTGAAGAAAACAACAAGGAAGTGCATTCTCAGATAGCGCCCGGCAATGTTTGCAAGAAAATGCAGAGCTTTCAGCTATAGAAGGACATTTCGTTTTTTTTCCGGAACTTCGACCAGATTTCTGCATAAAACGACCGCGACAGGACTCGAACCTGCAATTGTCTGATAGCATTATCACTACGATTGCCGAAGTCAGACGCCTTATCCATTAGGCCACGCGGCCAACAGATGCAATGCTGCACAGAATGTCAGTACCATGTGAATACCTACCGTGATTATATTTATTGTCAGTCCTATTTTTGGATGCTTCGCTGATTCCCAGATGCCACAAATTGAAGGGGAATCCCCAGCGTTTGTAACCGGCAGAAAACTGAATTTCATTACTAACATTCTTGGATGCCTGTCTGTGTGGAGTTTGCAAGTTCTCCCCGTGTGCGTGGGTTTCCTTCGGGTGTTCCGGTTTACTCCCATCCCCAACGATGTGCAGATTAGGTGGATTGGCCAGGCTGAATTGACCCTTCTTGTCGGGGGGATTAGTAGGGTAATTACTTGTGGTTGCAGGGAGGGATTCTCCGTCGGAGAGTCGGCGCAGAATGTCTGGGCCGAGTGGCCTCCTTCCGCGCTGTTGGGATCCGATGCCTCCTATACATCCTGTCTTAAATCTTCACTGCCTGTCCCTGAATCCTTCTGCTCGCAGCTAATCCAGCAACTTGGCCTGTGTTCAATGTGTTATGCTCTTTTACACGTCTCTTACATCACCACTCAATCCCGTCAGCTGCAAAGAGAGAAAATCCGAATTATCCAGCCAAACTTTTTCGCTAAAATCCATCATCGCTGGATCCAAAGCAGTAAATCTCCTAAGGACCCTCACACACTTTCTAAAGTGTGGTTACCGGGTCTGGGTGCAATCCTACAACAACTGTAGTTAAGCAGAGCTTTATAACGATTGAGCATAACTTCCCATTTTTTATACTCAATGCCTCCATTTATGAAGTAAGAAGTCTCACAACACCAGGCTAAAGTCCAACAGATTTATTTGGTGGCTTACTTCTTACTGTGTTTACCCCAGTCCAAAGACGGCATTTCCACATCATGGCTTCCATTTCCGAAGCCAAGCATCCAATCCGCCTTCCTGACAACTCTCTCAAATTCGCCTCTCTCCTTCAAGATCTCTCTGAACCTCTGGTCACTCTGAGCCTGCACACTGCTCAGAACTGGGCCATTCAGTTTCTATTGCCTCTCCCCATCCCTTCTGTCAAAATGCAGCACTGTCCCTGAGTGTGGGATTAATAATGTGTCTCTGTTACAATATCAGTGAGAATCTCCAAGAGAATCTTTCTGGATAAAGCCGGAATTTACAAGGATTTCAGCCACTGAGACATTGTCTGGCCGTCTGTGTATCATCGCCCTAACTCACTCTGTCCATGTCTATCCCTCCACCCCCACTCGTTAACTGTATATGAAGGGGGGATCTTGTTGGTTAATGACTGAGTGCAAACCATCTGTATCTTCATCTGAAAAAATAGAATTCAGCTTGTGAACAAGATCATAATTTCAAACAGTTCTGGGTTAAACCAGGCACAGCTCTGATTGGCTGCAGCCCCCCGAATCTGGGGAACAGACACTGTGAGCATCGCCAGCCTCAGAGGCTTTAATAGTTACTGAGCTGGGAAACTCCAATTATTCTCCCCGAATCCACAGCACAGAGCGAGAGGAGAGGAAAGCCTGTCCTCGGAGCTGTCAATCTGAGATACAGTTTGACCTGTCAATGTGCAGAGGTGAACACTGTGTCAGCGAGAGTGTGCTAAAGGGGCGGCTGAGTTAGACTAATGTTACTGTGTTTGTGTGTCCGCTCTCAGCGGCTGATTTCCCAGTCCTTCTTGTGTCAAATCACAAGATTCTCCTGTCATTGGATCGCGCTGCTCAGACCTGAAGAGAGAATTTAAGGGAAAGTTTGGGTCGATTTTAAGGTTTCAGTCGACAAAAGCGCGATCAATGCAGCAAAGAAACGGGTTGAAGTGGGAATTGCTGCCTTGAATTCAGATGGAATTTTCACGACAGTAAACGTTCGGATTTCAGTAACAGAAATAAGTCAGTCTGAGAATCTAGATAGTCTAATTTTAATTGCAGTGGGAGAGTTTGTGAGGAGAGAGAAACACAGCTGGAGGATCCGGGAGCTGACAACAGCTTGTCTCTGCACCATCCGCTCTCTTCCTTTCAGTTGCTCTGTGCCGCCACCATTGGTTTCATTTCGGATCCAGTTCTGACTCCCACACACATTTTCCACACACTCTCGGATATCATTTTCTGCCAGAAATACATCTGATGCGTAAACATGGCAACAGCTGCTTTCTCAATGAGCTGCCCAGCTCGGTTGGATCTGTCAGAAATTATTGGGAGATTTTAAAGCAACATCGATTTGGTTGCAGAATTCTCTAATATCTGAATATATTCCATCACTTTTTCGCTTGTGTTTGGAGTCCTGGGCTGAGTGACCACTTAATCCATAGACATTTCGAAATTAATTCTAACATGAAATTTCCTGATGTCTTATGATTGTCTATAATCCTCTTTTACTAACGTTCCAATATGATTATTCTTCCTTATGTTCCACATGTTCGTTCCATTCCCAAACTGTTTTAAGCAGGAATACCGAACGCCCAGTAATGTCCAGCTTGTAGCATGTTTTGAATGAACATGATATTTCATCATCTAAGCAGCATTTTGAAATTCTCATTCATTCAATGTATTCTGATGAAGTGTATTTCTTATGTCCTGTGTGTCATGACACAAGAATCTTTCTCTGAAATAAGTCCTTATTTTGTCCTTGTGCTGCTCTTTTTCTTTCTTCTCAAGTCATGATTTTTCTCATGGAAGTTATAGCACAGAAGCCATTCGGCCTATATTGTCGATGCCAGCACAGTTCCCGGTCTTTATAGAAAGAGCCGACAGTAAATTAGAATTTAATATCATGGGCTGCCCTGGAGAAGCCAATTAAACATTTCCAATCTCGCTCATTGCGCACAGAGTTTGAACCTTCGCGAGGAAACGATGGTTTTGAGTCCAACGCCTTAACCACTCGGCCAGCGCAGCTGCTTATCTCTCAAAATGATGGAATCACCTCAGCGATGTTCATGTTAACTTCATCAAGCACCAGGATTGTGCAGTGAGCAGTGTGTGAGCTGACATGTGTTCCTCTATTTTTATTTGGTGTCCTTATGTTTGACTGAGAATTAATTTGTTCAATTATTCTTCTATTTCAACATTGTTTTCAGGATAAAGAAATCGAAACCGAATTCTCGGTCCGAAATAAATAAAATTATTGACAATTGCCGCGTTCGAATTTTATTTTGTCCACAAAATAAAGTCATAACTACATTACCAATGCGATGGCCGGGAATCGAACCCGGGTCAACTGCTTGGAAGGCAGCTATGCTCACCACTATACCACCGCTCGCTATGTTTGAGCGATGGTTATTTACATTTGTTATAATTACGGAAGTGCCTTAGTTGCCGATTTCCTCAGACATCAGGTGGTCCTGACGCACATTTTGTAAACTGAAATTGTTCACCCTTGTTTTTTGGACAGTTTAAGCCTACTTTTTAATATTGTACCTGCCTGGGAACTCATTGAATAGTTTTGAGGCCTGTTCTTTCGGTTAAAAAAGTCTCCAATCAAAGCAAATTTAGATTCCAAGTCGAACGCCTGAACCACCCTGCCATCGGAGCTGTTTATTGGCGAGTCGATGCAACGACCTCAGTAACGTTCATATTGACTTCATCAGGATTATTGAGATCACAGTCAGGGAGGTCAACTGTGTTCGGTTCCCGTTACTTTATATCTTTGTCTCTGACTGAGAACTCATTCATTAACACAGAGACTTCTTCCTCTGTTTCAATATTTTTTTCTGCAGAGAGAATTTGAAGCGGAATTTTCCGTCCGAATAAATAATATTTAAACGGGACGTCCTTTTTGTTTCATTTCCGGCAAATGCTGCGTTTGAACTGTTTTTGACCACGTGATTTGAAACGCAAGAGGCCGTCGATAAGGACCTAAATAAATAACCAGTGCTATGGCCGGGAACCGAATCCGGGCTAACTGCTTGGAAAGCAGCCATGCTCACCACTACACCACCATCGCTTGCTCTGTTCAATAGGTTGTTATTTTCATTAGTTATAATTACGGAATTACTTTCGTTGCTCACGAAGGTGTGTCCATAACACAATTTGTAAACTGATCTTGGCTGTCGCGTTTTTCTGCACAGTTTAACCCCCCTTTTCACTGTTGTTTCTGACTGAGAACTCATTGAATAGCTTTGAGGCCTATTCTTTCATTGCAACAAAGTTTACACAGGAAGCAAATCGAAGAAATATTTCCATTAATAACTCATGAATAATGAGAATCTTGAATGAATTTCATTTCAGATGTCCTGTTCTGTACTGTTCTGACCTGCGATAGCTAATTAAATAAGTCACCAATGTGATGGCCAGGAACCTTGATCGAATAGGAAACAGAGGGTGGTGGTTGATAGTAAATATTCATCATGGAGTGCGGTTACAAGTGGTGTACCTCAGGGATCTGTTTTGGGGCCACTGCTGTTTGTAATATTTATTAATGATCTGGATGAGGGTATAGTTGGGTGGATTAGCAAATTTGCTGATGACACCAAAGTCGGTGGTGTGGTAGACAGTGAGGAAGGGTGTCGTAGTTTGCAGGAAGACTTAGACAGGTTGCAAAGTTGGGCCGAGAGGTGGCGGATGGAGTTTAATGCGGAGAAGTGTGAGGTAATTCACTTTGGTAGGAATAACAGATGTGTTGAGTATAGGGCTAACGGGAGGACTTTGAATAGTGTGGAGGAGCAGAGGGATCTAGGTGTATGTGTGCATAGATCCCTGAAAGTTGGGAATCAAGTAGATAAGGTTGTTAAGAAGGCATATGGTGTCTTGGCGTTTATTGGTAGGGGGATTGAATTTAGGAGTCGTAGCGTTATGTTGCAACTGTACACAACTCTGGTGCGGCCGCACTTGGAGTACTGTGTGCAGTTCTGGTCCCCACATTACAGGAAGGATGTGGAGGCTTTGGAGAGGGTGCAGAGGAGGTTTACCAGGATGTTGCCTGGTATGGAGGGGAGATCCTATGAGGAGAGGCTGAGGGATTTGGGATTGTTTTCGCTGGAAAGGCGGCGGCTAAGAGGGGATCTTATTGAAACATATAAGATGATTAGAGGTTTAGATAGGGTGGATAGTGATAGCCTTTTTCCTCTGATGGAGAAATCCAGCACGAGGGGGCATGGCTTTAAATTGAGGGGGGGTAGTTATAGAACCGATGTCAGGGGTAGGTTCTTTACCCAGAGGGTGGTGAGGGATTGGAATGCCCTGCCAGCATCAGTAGTAAATGCGCCTAGTTTGGGGGCGTTTAAGAGATCCGTAGATAGGTTCATGGACGAAAAGAAATTGGTTTAGGTTGGAGGGTCACAGTTTTTTTTTAACTGGTCGGTGCAACATCGTGGGCCGAAGGGCCTGTTCTGCGCTGTAATGTTCTATGTTCTATGTTCTATGTTCTATGAATGCTCACACAGTCACCACCCTCGCCCACTTGACTCTTGGAGCTGCTGCTGCCCACAGAGGTGGCCAAGCAAGAGGCACAGATGTTGACAAACTGCACCCGCTCCAAGTAGATTAACAAAATTACTGAACAAAAAAAGGCACTATGACAGTCTCTCTGAAAGCATTACACCAACAATAAAGAATCAATTTGCTGTAACTAATTCAATATGAACCGATTCAATGTCAGCCCTATTCCTTGCCAGTCCTCAAACAGGCATTGACTGGTTAGAAGTTTTAATCTTATCCGAGAACAGTTGGGGAAATTCCCAAAGAAGTGAAACTGTCGCCCTGAACTTCATAGAATCCCTGCAGTCCAGAAGGAGGCCATTCGGCTGATCGAGCCTGCGCCATCAGCAATCCCATGCAGGCCCGTAACCCCACATATTTAACATGCTCATGCTCGTGACAGGAAGGGGCAATTGAACATGATCATTCCACCGAACCCGGCACTAATTTTCATGGCGGAACGTCCGATTCTGGAAAGATAAAATCCGGAACTGGTGCCTCAAATGAAGCTGGAGTCTGTTTTGGAGCTTCTGAAACCACATGTTCTCCTGGTGGTGAACTCCTGTCCAAAGCTGGTGTCCTGATTTGAATCGATTGCCAGCTCGAGTTTCTCATTTGGATGAGGAATATGGAATGGTGCTGGATTATTCACCCCAAATACCCGCAGAACTCGGTCGAAACTTCATGTTTGTTCGGAAACCTCAATATCAATCATCAGTTCACCCTCAATCAGTGGGTCAATACGAAGACGGAGAAAATGCACCTACGACGAAGATGGGATTCAAACCCACGCGTGCAGAGCACAATGGATTAGCAGTCCATCGCCTTAACCACTCGGCCACCTCGTCATGCGTCTCCACTCCCCCAAACCAGCTCTTGTGCTCTTAACACCCGCAACAAGAGGACATTTCTCCCGCAGGACAATGTTGTGTTCCTGCTCTCTCATTAATCTCGGTTCGTTGTAACTCTTCCATTCGATGTAAATCCATAGAAAGTAAAGAGGGAGACAGTTAATTTATCAGGTCCCTCCAGGTCAGAAGGTTGCGTGTTTAATTCACGTCAGGCTCCTGGAGGATTTCTGCAGTTGGTCTTTGCATTCTGCATCCGGGGAAAGTTGATTGTTTGCAAGTGTTCGCGAAATGATAGATTTCAAAATTATGATGAAATGATATTTTAGGGATACCTCCGGTTTCCACGAGCAGGTCATATTTTTGCTGTTTGTAAATTTAAAGCAACGTCCACGGTCCGAGATGATTCAGCGGACATCTCAGGGGAGAGCTGACTTCTGGTGATTTAACCGGAGGATTCACATCTCAGGCGGGGAGCAAGGCTGAGAAGGCGGGGCCTGTATCAATAATCTCAACCGATACGGGAAATGATCGGGAGCTGTTGGCTGAATCTGCTGCACAGCCAACTGAACTAAACCTGGGACAAATGCGCTGTGCCACCCACGGTAACACAAATCAACATGACGAAGCAAATTTGCTGCCGAGAAAATCCAGATTTGCTCTTGGACAGCAGCCGAATATGCCTTTTTGATGCGAGTGAAAACACGATAGCAAAGGGTGGTTTCGATCCATCTACCTCTGGGTTACGGGCCGCTTCCGCTGCGACACTCTGCTCCGAAACATAATCGCGTCCTGCCTATGACTGTTGCGCGGCAGTCCGACAACTATTGATTTAAAACAACAACCTCCGTGGTGGGAAGCACACCCTGGCTGGACAATAACACGTGACATCACCTCGAGTGTAACAGATAGAGAAAGACACACAGAAAAGCAGTAAGAGACTATCAGGATACACACACAATGACAGACAGAAAAGGTGCCGAGCAAACCAGCAAGATACTGAGATGGAAAACATGATTATTTATGAAAAGCTGTTTTCTGTTACACAAAGCCAGGCCCTGTTTTGAAATCTATTTCCTGCTGTTTAACTGTGTTCTGTGCTGTGTAACTGTTCTCTCTGTTGTGGAACTGTGACTCTGTCGTTGACAGATCTTCACTGTGGTTGTGTCAAATTATTCCCTCTTGTGTAAATGTGTTCCCTGTTGTGTAAATGTGTTCCCGGTTGTGTAAATATGATCCATCTTGAGCAGAAGTTTTCTCGGTTCTGTAAAGGCGTGTCCTGTTGTGTGACATATTCTCTGTTGTTCTGTGATGTTGTCTCTGGAAAACAATCGACGGAAATTTCAAGGCCGCCATTTCTGAAGCTTGCATTCAATTCCAGCTTTATTTGGGCCCAATGGCCAACTCCTGTTTCTGTTTTCTATCCATGTTTCTATGTATTAAATCCGTGAATTTGAATTTTGCAAGCTGCCGTGGTGGGATTTACTCCGTGTCCCCAAATATTAGTCCGGACCTCTGGATTGCCAGCCCAGTGACATAACCTTTCATCCCTGTGAACAAAAACAGTTCATTCAGCTCATTATTAAACCTCTTCCTGAGGACATTAGAATTCCATCCACAGAATTCCCATTGGCCGATTGATAACAAAGCATTTTGTTCGAGTTGGGAACATCAATAATTTATCCAGATCAAACAGATATTGTGGAATTGTTCGGATCAAAAATTCTAAGATAAGTGAGAATTAAATGGACAAAGTTACAAGGGAAGTAATTCTGAGAAAGCTCCCTGCAATTTCTGAAAGAAATAGTGGATTTCACTTCACAGGCTCAGTTTTGAGGAGGTTCCACCAGATTTCTGTACAAAGTGACTGGGTTGGAAACTGTAATCTTCAGATAGCATCACAAAAGACACCGTTAGGCTCCGGTTACGCGCCTGAAAGTGAGTGATTTTTGTGGAGTATGTGGAATATTTCTTGTACCAGTCCTGTTCAGCCACCGCCCCCCCCCCCCCCCCGCCACCCCCTCTTCCCACCCCCCAACTCTTTTTCCGTTACGTCGATGACTGTATCGGTGCTGCTTCCTGCTCTCATCTGCGCCTGGAAAAAATAGCGATTTTGCTTCCATTTTCTACCCTCGCATTTTCGCATGGTCCAAATCCGACACTTCCCTACCCTTCGTTGACTTGTCTGCCTCCAATTCTAGATAGACTGACCACCAGTAACTAAAGCCCCACCGACTCACACGCCGAGTACAGATCCTCATACCCCGCTCCCTGTAAGGACGCCATCCCCATTTTCCTAGTTTGTTCACCTCAGTCGGAACTGTTCCCCTGATGCCTCTTTCCAAATCGGCGCTCCTGACATGGACTCCAACTTCCTGAAACCAAGGTGCCTCCACCCCGACCCTCGGTGTTTGGTTGGGCGCTCAACCGTGCCCTATTCATCTCCCGCACCTCTGACCTCACCCCTTTCTCCTCGCAGAGCCACGATCGGCTCCCAAAATACAGAAATCAAACAGACATTGTTATCGTCTTCTTTTCCATCTGTTCACTCACTATTTCGTCGATATCTTCACAAAATCCAATAGGAATGGCGATCAGTTTTCCAGTCAGTGATCAGCCCTCTGGAGGTGATTAAAGAAAATGAACAGTTTCATCCACTCTCGAAACCCTGGGGGCTTGAACCTGCGCGGTGAACCACATTAGATTTTAAATCAAACGCCTGAACAACTCGGTCATCGCAACTATAACCAACATCTAACACACCAGTTTATGAACAGCTGATTTCTTCAAAGTTTACCTTTGATTGTCTCGCCAGACAATGACGAGGAATCTAACACACTATCCGTTGCGCCACAGAGCCACACCTGGTGCACTTATTCCCCATCCCCATATGGGACTTTCTGACGTATCGAACAGACAGTTCAAAAGTTCAGCAATTGGACAATGACTATATTTCAAAAATCCTTTATTAGCAGTGAAATGATTTGGGACGCCCTTTGGTTCTGAAAAGAGCTACAGAAATTCCAGTCGAACTCTGAAAGGACACAGACAGCTTAGTGGAATGGGAGGACATGTGGCGGATGAAGAATTAAGTGATTCATTTTGGTGGGAAGAACGCAAAGAGACAATACAAAATAAAGGATATAATTCCAAAAGGGGAAACAGGAACAGCGGGAAATATATGGACCTGTGTACAAATCATTGAAGGTGGCAGGACAGTTTGTAACAGCCGTATATTATCCCCAGATTTAAAAACAACATCAGGATTTTGATACAAATTTTCTGCAAAGAAAATCCAGATGTACTATTCGATCGCACATTAGATATTCCAAGCATTGCCTGTCGCCTGAGGTATGGTAACCCTTGGGCTAAATCGCCACCAGTAAGCTCTCCCTTTTGAGGGGGAAAGCAGCCTCTGGTCATTTGCAACTGCGGCGACTTGACCTTTATATCTGTGTCATATTCTTTGATTTTATTTGATTTGATTTATTCTTGTCACATGCATTCGTACACAGTGAGAAGTATTGTTTCTTACATGCTACGCAGACAAAGCATACCATACATAGCGAAGGAAAGGAGAGAGCGCACAATGTAGAGTTACAGTCACAGCAACATGTAGAGAAAGATCAAATTAATACGAGATAGGTCCAATCAAAATTCTGATGGTAACAAGGAAGTCGCTGTTCTTTACTTGGTTCGTGCCTGCCGTCAGATTTTTGTATCCAGTTCTCGACAGAAGCCGGTGGAAGATAATCTGTCCACGGTGCGTGGCTGCTTCAACTGGCTGCTTTTCCAAGGCAACGCGGCGTGTCAATGGATGGCAGACTGGTTTGCGTGATGAACTGGCTTTGTTTACGACACTTTGTCGATTTTTTGCGGTCCTGGACAGAGCAGGAGCCGCACCAAGCTGTGATGCAACCAGAAGGAATGCTTTTTCTGGTGCATCTGTCTGTATTCAGACTGTGTTTTGCATTATCTGCTGCTCAATGAAGATTGGGATCTTTCTGATTCGATCAGTTAAACTGTGCGTGGAGAAGTGACTTGTTCTGACTGTCAGCTTCCGGAACTGAAATATGGTTTCTCAATGAATTCTGTCTCTTTCAACTTTTGGTACTGCAACTGAGTTTCTGTATCCCCTCATTTTGACTCACCGATTTATGTTGTTTATTCATTTCAGGTATGTGGGTGTCGCTGGCTGGGCCCGCATTATTGCCCATCCTAAATTTCCCTTGAACTGAGCGGCTTGATAGGTCACCTCAGAGGGCAGCTTAGAGTCACCAAAGTTGCTGTGTGTCGGGGGCCCCATTTAGGTCCAAACCAGTTAAAATATTCATTCCTTAAAGGACATTAGTGAAGCAGTTGTCTTCCTTTTGACAATCGATCCATGGTCGTCAGACTTTTAATCCCAGATGTTCTCAATTGATGAAATTTCACCATTTGCCTTGGTGGTGGTGGTGGTCTGTGTGTGTGTGTGTGTGTGTGTGTGTACGTGAGAGAGAGAGATTCTCACATAATCAGTCCGTTTGTGAGTGTGGATTAACCTTTTATACTCCCTCACAAACACTGTGATCCCCTTGCTTTTGTGAATTCCCAAGAAGCATTTGTACTACTGAGACCCTGGTGGTCGGGTGGAGGGTGGGGTGAGGGTTGAAGGCAATGCCGCAGGGTGCTGAGTGTGGAAGCAGCCGATTTTAAAGCTTGTGAGTTGGAAAGTGAAGAGTGAACTTGTCTGTGTGAAGATCACAGAAAAGGTAAGTCTGGACCTGCGCACTCGAGACAAGTTTTGGGTTGTCAGTAAATGAACTCCTGTAATGAAGGGACAAAATCAGAAAGAGGAAATGCTGGAAATATTCAGCAGCTCCGAAAGCAGCTGTGGAGAGATATTTCTGTCGCCAGGATATAACTCTCCTATTGGATACTTCACGTTGCTCAGATCTGACACTCTCAACACCTTCGTGGAAGGAACAGGTAGGGCGGGAATTGGGTCTTTGTTGATTTGAGCAAACAGCGCAATCCAGCAATGAGAAGCTCGTCAGCCCCCGGCGGCTTGGGAAAGGATGGGACTCAGATACAGGACTCTGGTTGGGGTTCAAAAATGGAAAAATACATCGAGTTATAAATGTAATGACAATAAAGGTGGAATTCAGATCGACTTGTGCAGAAATTTTACACTTGGCCCATGTAGTCAGGATGGCCGAGCGGTCTAAGGCGCTGCGTTCAGGTCGCAGTCTCTTCTGGAGGCGTGGGTTCAAATCCCACTCCTGACAGTGATTTTTCGTTCGCGAAGCAGCATCCAAACCCAAGAAATTTCTCACCTGGCAGCACAAGGGCAGCTGATGCTGAGAAACAACGACCACCTGTGAGTTCCACTCCGAGACACACTTCATCCTGTATGAATAAAGTACTTTTTTAAAAATCACCTCGTGCCACAGAAGGAGCACATCTGCCTTCAGAGCAGAAAACTGTGTGTGAATCACATCCTGAACACGGCTACTTTTATACCAGATGTGTGTCTGAAAACAGTAAGTGGAACCAAGCTCACGATAAACCTCTCAATGTTTAGTGGAAGTGTTTCACTGAGTGATTTGTGTGATGCCCTCTGATGTGCTTTCTTTTGTGAATTCCTAAGGAGCACCTCCCCTGAGACCCTGGTGGGCGGGTGTCGGGGAAAGGCGGATTTGAAAGGTTTACAGGGAAATCGGTGCAGTCTCGATGGGCCACTGTGGGATTCAGTTATTTTTCTTTAGAACATAGAACATAGAAAGCCACAGCACAAACAGGCCCTTCGGCCCACAAGTTGCGCCGATCACATCCCCACCTCTCGGCCTATCTATAGCCCTCAATCCCATTAAATCCCATGTACTCATCCAGAAGTCTCTTAAAAGACCCCAACGAGTTTGCCTCCACCACCACCGACGTCAGCCGATTCCACTCACCCACCACCCTCTGAGTGAAAAACTTACCCCTGACATCTCCTCTGTACCTACCCCCCAGCACCTTAAACCTGTGTCCTCTCGTAGCAACCATTTCAGCCCTTGGAAATAGCCTCTGAGAGTCTACCCTATCCAGACCTCTCAACATCTTGTAAACCTCTATCAGGTCACCTCTCATCCTTCGTCTCTCCAGGGAGAAGAGACCAAGCTCCCTCAACCTATCCTCATAAGGCATGCCCCCCAATCCAGGCAACATCCTTGTAAATCTCCTCTGCACCCTTTCAATGGCTTCAACATCTTTCCTGTAATGAGGTGACCAGAACTGCGCGCAGTACTCCAAGTGGGGTCTAACCAGGGTCCTATAAAGCTGCAGCATTATCTCCCGACTCCTAAACTCAATCCCTCGATTAATGAAGGCCAGTACGCCTTCTTGACCGCATCCTCCACCTGCGAGGCCGATTTAAGAGTCCTATGGACCCGGACCCCAAGGTCCTTCTGATCCTCTACACTGCTAAGAATGGTACCCTTCATATTATACTGCTGCTTCATCCCATTGGATCTGCCAAAATGGATCACCACACACTTATCCGGGTTGAAGTCCATCTGCCACTTCTCCGCCCAGTCTTGCATTCTATCTATGTCTCGCTGCAACTTCTGACATCCCTCCAAACTATCCACAACACCACCTACCTTGGTGTCGTCAGCAAACTTACCAACCCATCCCTCCACTTCCTCATCCAGGTCATTTATGAAAATGACAAACAGCAAGGGTCCCAGAACAGATCCCTGGGGCACTCCACTGGTCACTGACCTCCATGCAGAGAAAGACCCCTCCACAGCCACTCTCTGCCTTCTGCAGGCAAGCCAGTTCTGGATCCACAAGGCAACAGCCCCTTGGATCCCATGCCCTCTCATGAATCTATCCGAGATCCCATAGCATCTGTGGAGAGAGAACCGGTCATTCCCGTGAAAGGTCTGCACCTGAAATGTGAACTATCTCTATTTTCAGAGGTACGTTACAGATCTGGTAATATCTCTTTTTTCACTAATACCACCAGATCTGGAATGTATTTCCAGCATTCTGCTGTACCCTCGAAGAACGGTATCAGGCTCTGTGGCTTAGTTGGTTAAAGCACCGATTTAGTAAACCAGAAGATTCTGGATTCAGATCCTCGGATTCCTTTCCAGTGAACTTTGCAACTGCGTAAGTCGCAATATCCATTTCTTGCTTGTCAATGTTGTCTTTACCTTCACAGTGGACAATCTACAACGATAAAAAAAACATAGTTCGAGAGTCTCCTCAAATATCTTGACTATTTATTGACGTGATCCAGGTACTTTCATCATCTTGCAGTAAAAAACCATTTAATTTGCAATAAATCCAATTCTCCAAGTTCTACAAACATAGCGTTCCATTGTTTTCTCAGGGAATTTCGAACAGAGTCAAATCGCCTTAGAATCACACCATCCCGACAGTGGTGAAGGAGACCATTCTGCCCATCGAGTCTGTCCCGACTCTCCGACAGAGAATCGCACACAGGACCTATTCCCGCAGAGCCACGCACCCACCCCGCTAATCTACCTATACAAACACCTTGGTGACCAAGGGGCAATCTAGCATGGCCAAATCCACCCAACCTGCTCATCTTTGGACTGTGGGAGGAAACCGGAGCACCTGGTTTCCTGAGGTAACTTGCCTGGATGAATGCAGTTTGAACAGCACTGCAAACACTTGGCACCATCCAGGACAAAGCATCCCACTTCATTTGCTTCCCATGCATAAAGCTTCACTCCCTCCACTCCCGACACAAAATGGCAGCAGTTTGCGCCATCTACAAGATGCACTGCAGCAACAAAGCAAGGCTCCTTTGCCAGTACCTTCCAAACCCACGACCACGACAGCCGAGAAGGACAAGCGCAGCAGACACATCAGAATAACACCACCAGGTTGCAGGGCACTGATATTTATTTATTGATTGTAGTTATTTATAAGTTGTTGTTGTTGCACGTGTGTGTTGTTTAATCTTCGTGATCTTCAAAAGAAGCGAAATATATAATTGAAAAAGATGCTACTATTTCTAACCCAACCAGCGAACGTCGTGTCAAACTTTAAGAAAGCCCCCGGGGTTTGCGATTTATTTTTGAGTCAGTGGTTTCCCTGGGAGCCAATAAACAGAAGCAGCATGAAGAGATGGCAGAGCAGGAAATGTCGGTGCCGAAGCTGAATCACATCAACGGAGCAGCAACCTGCTTTCTACTAATCGGACCCCAAGTCCGATTCTGGTGGGACTGAAACCCACAACCTTTGAATGGCTGACTTGCCATTATTTAGATGTCTAACGCGCTACCCAAAGCGCCACATGCTGGAAGTTTGCTTTACTTGTCCATATATGGATTTTTGACAATGTGGAAAGTTCAACAATCTCGTAGTTAAAAAGTCAAGGACTGTGAAGAGGGACTTTATTGATTGCAAGTCATGTTGCTACATCTTATGTCTGTTAAAACAGCTGTGGGAATACAGACCATTTTGTCCTTTGTACATGAAATCACAGAATGATCCTCCCTCTTTCTCTTCCTTATTCTCGTGGACAGCTCGGAGTGTAATCTCACAGGCTTGATAGTCGGGGGCACATTCTACTCTATCTGTCACAGCGCTGATCAGAATCTGTTCCCTGTTCCAGTTAAACACCTGCACAGAACACAACGCAAAGCTGGAAGCTGGAAACCAGAATCAAAAACCGAAAATGCTGGATATGCTCAGCAGGTGATGGATGAATGGAGATTCCTGTAAAAGAGACCTTGGGGTACAGGTTCATAGCTCCTTGAAAGTGGAGTCACAGGTGGACAGAGTGGTGAAGACGGCATTCGGCATGCTTGGTTTCATTGGTCAGAACATTGAATTCAGTAGTTGGGACGTCTTGTTGAAGTTGTATAAGACATTGGTAAGGCCACACTTGGAATACTGTATACAGGATATTATACAATATACAAAGGATATTATTAAACTAGAAAGAGCGCAAAAAAGATTTACTAGAATGCTATCAGGACTTGATGGTTTGAGTTATAAGGAAAGGCAGGATAGACTGGCACTTTTGTCTCTGGACTGTCAAAGGCTGAGGGGTGATCTTATAGAGGTCTATAAAATAATGAGGGGCATAGATCAGCTAGATCGTCAATATATTTTCCCAAAGGTAGGGGAATCTAAAACTAGAGGGCATCGCTGTAAGGTGAGAGGGGGAGATACAAAAGGGTCCAGAGGAGCAATTTCCTTCACACAGAGGGTGGTGAGTGTCTGGAACAAGCTGCCAGATGCAGTAGTAGAGGCGGGTACAAATTTGTCTTTTAAAAAGCATTTAGAGAGTTACATGGGTAAGATGGGTATAGCGGGATATGGGCCAAATGCGGGCAATTGGGACTAGCTTTGGCGTTTTGAAAAAAAGGCGGCATGGACAAGTTGTCCGAGGGCCTGTTTTCATGCTGTAAACCTCTATGACTATATGACAAGCCGCTGAAGCACAGCACAGTTGCACAGTTTAAAGTTTCCTTTCATCGACAATGGATATTCCATTCTAGTATTTTGAACAATTCAAATTGAAAATGTGCATTGTTATTCTCGTCGCCACAGCCTGAAAACAACTCCAGGCATTGATCTCTCCCTTGGATTTTAAATTTGTAAATCCATTCTCTATCTTTTAAAGCTACTATTGAAACTGTATCCATCACCCGCTCATTTCCTTGTGAATGAGCAGGAGAATTGAAGATATAATTGGATAATTTTCCTTTGACTACATTTGTATTGGAGCATCAAGGTCAAGGAGGGAACCACACACAGCACTTCATGAAATTCACCCACTAAAAGGTGACAGTGTTTAATCAAGGGATGGTTCTATTTGTTCATTTATTATTAATGGAGAATATAAAAGTTGGAACAGTGTGCAATCTGGGCATTGTAACTGAGCAAAGTGAAACACAATTTGGACTGGGCAGGATAAGCCTAGCATGGGCAATGGACAGAGTGGAGGTGCGACGTTGGCTGGCTTGTGAGACGGCGCAGGGAGATGTTGCAAGGTGAAGGTACATCGGAAAATGGGAGTGTAAAATGTTGAATGATGAATGTGCAAGTAGAATGTGCAATGTAGACTGCAGGCTGGATATTCAATGGGTTCTGTGATGGGTGAATAGACTGTGGAATCTTGGCATGGTAAAGGTGCAATGGGGATTAGGACGGGTAAAGGTGTATCCTTTATTTTATATCACCTCTCCTCGATCTTCGGACCAAAATGCATCACTTCACACTTCCTTACATTAATTAAATTGTATCTGTCACGTGTCTGCCCATTCCACCAGACTGTCTATATCTTCTTGCAGATTATCAATATCCTCCTCACTAAAAATCATAATATTTTCAAATTTTGCACCACTGACAAATTTTGAGATCGAAACCTAAGCACCCAGATATAGGTCAGTAATATATATCAAGAAAAGCACATTTCTCTCTATATAATATCCCCAATCAGAAATAGGTAAAACTTTCTGAAAAATATGCTTTTATAGGTTTGTACTAATAATTAAACTGTTGCTGAATGAAATTCTAACTAAGCTAATGATTCAAATGCCATTTGGTTCCAAATAAAATGCCAACCGGCACTAATACATTCAATTATAAGCATAGCCTTGCTCATTTATCAGGATTTCAATGACGAATACAGAGGGAAGCAGCGTACTGGTAGATTTCAAAATGAAATGGCCAAAAGATTTAGTATTTCTAAATTGCGCAGTCCTAGGTTCAATATGATGTGAACAATTCTTGTCTGCTGTGTCCCTCTCTGATGTCTGAACTTCAGCCTGCCAGAGTGTGCTGACATCCACTGGCCGCAATACAGAACTGCAGTAGAGCGGAAAAATGCATCTTAACTGTCGCTGTTGCAAAGACAGATCAAACAGGAGTTAATGATTGGATATCGGCATTACATTCCATAGAGAAATCAATATTAATGTACTTTTAAATGCAGTCAGTATAACTTCGAATTTGCTATTACCTGGAGCAGTTGAGTCGACTAGCACAGATGTACGAAAGGAAAATCTCGGTAATGAGACGATGGAGAATGAATTTCAGAGATAAGCAGATGATGATACGTTGAAGATTTTTAGTAGAGAATAGTGTGGAATCATGTACTAATTAGAACAAAAGGCCCTGTTTCAACTATGTACCTTCCAGATAGAATGTGTACAGATTTGCTAAGTCTCTCAGAGAGATTCATAATGAACATCACACACATATGTCGCACCAGAGACAGAGCGATACAGAATGAGTCCAACACTCATACACCTCGAATCTTAGAATGGATACAGCAAAGAGAGGGAGACCATTCGGCCCTTTGTCTCTATGCTGGTCTGTACAAGAACAACTCAGCTCATCCCTTTCCCGTCCTTGTCTCATAACCCTGGAAATCCTTTCACTTCAGGTGCTGATTCCATTCCCCCCTTGACAGCCCTGATTTGATGCTGCCTCTGCCACCCTCTCAGGCAGTTCATACCAGGTCCTAAACACTCTGCACATTAAAAGCCATCCTTCTCTCCTCAGGCAATGGGAGCAATATTTCTTCATCTACTCTTCTTAGACTGCACCCACAAGCCCACCACCTCTACCAGGGTAGAGGCAGAGAGATTCTTTCCACTTAGAAAGGAAACAAGAACTTGAGGACACAGCCTCAAAATAAGGGGGAGTCAGTTTAGGACAGAGTTGAGGAGGAACTTCTCCTCTCGGAGGGTAGTGAATCTCTGGAATTCTCTGCCCATTGAAGCAGTGGAGGCTACCTCGTTAAATATGTTTAAGTCACAGGTAGATAGATTTCTGATCAATAAGGGAATTCACGGTTTTGGGGAGCGAGCGGGTAAGTGGAACTAAACCACTATCAGATCAGCCATGATCTTATTGAATGGCGGGGCAGGCTCGAGGGGCTAGATGGCCTACTCCTGCGCCAATTTCTTATGTTCTTATGTTCTTACCATCTCGAAGGACAGCGGCAATAGATACATGGCAACACCAGCACTGCAAGCTCCCCCTCAAGCCACTCACCATCCTGACTTGGAAATACATCGCGGCTCTTTCGCTGTCAGAGTGGCAAAATCCCGAAAGACTGTTTGGCTAACAGCACTGTGGCTGTACCGACACCTCAGGGACTGCAGCAGTTCAATAAAGCAGCAAACCACCACCTTCTTCAGGTCAGTTAGAGATTGGCAATGAACGCTGGCCTCGTCAGTGATGCCCACCTCTCGAAATGAATAAAACAAACACAAACTCACATCTACAACCAGAGACGGACGAATACTGAACAAATCTCACTCACGTGCCTGTGTTGGACACAATATGAATCCCCCAATCACATTCACGAACAGAGGGTAAAATGCAGTCGAAATTGGGCGATCGTTATCCAGTTGCAGTTGAACCAGAGTTTTATACAAGAATAGAAAACATCTTAACACAACGTGCAACATTTTAACCCAATATGGAACATTATGAGACCAGTTAATCATCTTTCTGCCGAACAGAAAACATCTTCACGGAGAATATTTTCACACAACACGGAACACGTTCATAGAGCAGGGCATATATTAACAGAACATTTTTTTAAAGTACACAACATGGATCATATTTATACAACCGGAAAGATATTGACAGCATCAGGGAAACATTTTACACAACAGCAGAAAGCACCTCTCAACAACAGAGAGCAGAGTTACGCAGCAGGAAATATATTTACAAATATGTACTTGCAACAGAAAATTCCTTTAAAAATAGAGATCGGTTTCCCATCACCTTTGCCTGTCGTTATGTGTCCAGACAATCTCTCTTACTGCTATTGTGTGTTTTTCTCTGTTTTATTCTCGGTTTGATGCAGTGGCTGAGCGTCCTGACACTGGAACGTGTATTAAATGATACAGGAGCGAAAATCTGCCTGAATATATTGATAGGCAGCAGAAAGGGCACTTGCCGGAGCAGAGTGGCGCAGCGGAAGCGTGCTGGGCCCATAACCCAGAGGTCGATGGATCGAAACCATCCTCTGCTATTGCTATTATCACTGACAATTAAACGACTTGTGGCTTTTACGTGGAGTCTGCAGACAGGTATTTACATCGGCTTCTCTTTTCTCCAAAAAACCTCAATCTGCAGTGAATCAATTTCTCTGCAAGAAAGCATACGAACGGGGAACATCTTAACAAAACATGCAACAATTTACTGACAGAAACATCTTCACGGAGAATCTTCTCAAACAACATGGAACACATTTGCAGAGCAGGGGCCATATTAACAGAATAGAAAAAAAAACATTTACACAGCCGGAAACACAACAGCGGAGCATCTTACACAACAGCAGAAATCATCTCTCAACAACAATTGAGACAGTTACATGGGTAAGATGGGTCTGGAGGGTATGGGGCAAACACGGGCGATTGGGAATCGCTTGGTGGTAAAAAACTGGGCGGCATGGACAGGTTGGGCCGATGGGGCTGTTTCCATGTTGTAAACCTCTATATCATAGAGCACAGCAGGATAAACAGTGAAACACTTTGCACAACAACAGTGAACATCTTTGAACAGCAGAGAGCACAGTTACACAGCGGGAAATATATTGATAAACATATTTACAAGAGAAAACTCCTTTCAAACATTAGTGATTAATTCCGTGACTGTCGTTACACGTGAACAAACAACCTCTTTGGCTGCTTTTGTGTGTGTCTTTCTCTGACCCTTTATTCTTGGTGTAATGCAGTGGAATTGTGTAGCCAGACTGAGCCTCCTGACACTGGTGATGGTGTTAAACAAAAGTGTGGAATTGAATATCTGACTGATTGCATTGATAGGCAGCGGGGGTGGGGGGTAGGGTGAGGTGGAGGAGGAGAGGGGGGAGGGAGGAGTGGGAAGGAGGGAGGGGGGAAGGGGAGAAAGAGAGGGGAGAGGAGAATGGAAGGGGGAGGGGGGAGAGGGAGGGGGAGGGGGAGATGGGAGCGGGAGCGGGAGGGGAAAGGGGGGAGGGAGCAGGGGAGAGGAGGGGGCGGGGGAGGGGGGAGGGCGAGGGGGAGGAGGGGAAGGCATGTGGAGGGGAAGGGGAAGGAGGGGGAACGGGGGAGGAAGAGGAGGGGGAGGGGGAGGGGAGGAGGGAGAAGGGGACAGGGGTCGTGGGGGAGGAGTGAGGGGGCTGAGACTGGGGAGCGGAGGCGGGGGGGGGGCGGGGGGTGGGGCGGGTGGAAGCGAAGATGGACTTTCTGTAGCAGAGTGGCGCAGCTGAAGAGTGCTTGGCCCATAGCTCAGAGGCCGATGGATCGAAACCATCCTCTGTTACTTCCTCTTAACAATAATAACAAAACCACTTGACTACAATTCTGCAGCATTTACGTGGAATATGAAGGCAGGTATCTGCATTGGCTCCTCTTTTCTGTTATAAGCCTCAACCCAGTTTGATATGCACACAAGGTGTAGATACTGTGAACATGCACCAGGATATATTAGACAGAGGCAATGGTGCACAGGGCACAATTTCAGAATTTGTGGACAATGTGAAACTTGGAAGCATCGTGACCTGTGAGGAGCCTGGTGTAAAACTTCAAAAAGGACATCGGCAAGTTGACGGAATGCGTGGACAAGTTACAGATGAAATTCAAAGCTGAGAATTGTGAAGTGATTCATTCTGGTAAGAAGATTATAGAGAGACAATGAAAAGTAAAAGGAAAACAGTTCCAAAGTATCGAATCCATTTAATTAGTAACGTTTCTCAGTCCTACAACTCGAAATGAGGTGCAACAGTACAACTCTCAAATAACACCAAATTACTGCGGATGCTGTCATCTGAAACCAAAAGAGAAAATGTTGGAAAATCTCTGCCGGTCTGGCAGCATCTGTAAGGAGTGAAATGAGCTCGTGTTTCGAGTCCAGATGACCCTTTGACAAAGGGTTACCTGGATTGGTTTACTGCCAATTGGTAACTTCCTTAAAGTCAATAATAATCCATTCAAAATATCATAATTACTCATTTGAATGAAATTACTACATCTCACATTACTTCGTGTTAGCTCATAAACGTATTTAAAAGTCATTTAACTGAATGCTGCGAGTTGTATCCATGCCTTAATGTCTACTGGTTTAAATATCTTACCACTCCATCAGGGGTTCCACTTACAGGTATTAAATGTCATGAGAAGTCTGGACGAATGGATAGGGACAAACTGTTCCCACTTGTGGAATGATGAAGAATGAGAGAGAACAGATTGAACATCATGAGCAAAGGAAGGAATAGGAAGACGAGGAAAACATTTTTCACACAGTGAGTGTTTAAAGTTTGGAATACACTGCTGGAAAGTGCGGTGGATACAGATTCAATTGAAACGTTCCAAAGGAATTAGATTGTTATCTGCCGCATTACAGGGAGAAGGCGGAGATGTTCATTTTCTGTCACAACTCCTCACATAATTTCTCATTCATAAGACCATAAGACCATAAGACATAGGAGCGGAAGTAAGGCCATTCGGCCCATCGAGTCCACTCCACCATTCAATCATGGTTGATTTCAACTCCATTTACCCGCTCTCTCCCCATAGCCCTTAATTCCTCGAGAAATCAAGAATTTATCAATTTCTGTCTTGAAGACGCTCAACGTCTCGGCCTCCACAGCCCTCTGTGGCAATGAATTCCACAGACCCACCACTCTCTGGCTGAAGAAATTTCTCCTCATCTCTGTTCTAAAGTGACTCCCTTTTATTCTAAGGCTGTGCCCCCGCGTCCTAGTCTCCCCTGTTAATGGAAACAACTTCCCTACGTCCATCCTATCTAAGCCGTTCATTATCTTGTAAGTTTCTATCAGATCTCCCCTCAACCTCCTAAACTCCAATGAATATAATCCCACGATCCTCAGACGTTCATCGTATGTCAGGCCTACCATTCCTGGGATCATCCGTGTGAATCTCCGCTGGACCCGCTCCAGTGCCAGTATGTCCTTCCTGAGGTGTGGGGCCCAAAATTGCTCACAGTACTCCAAATGGGGCCTAACCAGTGCTTTATAAAGCCTCAGAAGTACATCCCTGCTTTTGTATTCCAAGCCTCTTGAGATAAATGACAACATTACATTTGCTTTCTTAATTACGGACTCAACCTGCAAGTTTACCTTTAGAGAATCCTGGACTAGGACTCCCAAGTCCCTTTGCACTTTAGCATTATGAATTTTGTCACCGTTTAGAAAATAGTCCATGCCTCTATTCTTTTTTCCAAAGTGTACGACCTCGCACTTGCCCACGTTGAATTTCATCAGCCACTTCTTGGACCACTCTCCTAAACTGTCTAAATCTTTCTGCAGCATCCCCACCTCCTCAATACTACCTGCCCCTCCACCTATCTTTGTATCATCGGCAAACTTGGCCAGAATGCTCCCAGTCCCGTCATCTAGATCGTTAATATATAAAGAGAACAGCTGTGGCCCCATCACTGAATCGAGTGTGAACTGTTCTCTTGTCGTTTCTAAACAAGTAGAAGTGCAACACTGATTAAATGACAAGACAGTTGGTGGCCTAAGTCACTGGAGAGTTAAAAAATTACAAATATGTGTCTGAAAGGAGATGAGGATGGCACAGTGACGGAATTTGAAATAAAAACAGAAAATGCAAGAAACCTCATGCAGGTCTCGCAGCATCTATCGGGGGAGAAACAGAGTTAATGCTTTCGGTGTCCGTGACTCTTCTTCAGAGTTGAGGAGAGTTTGAAATGTGACGGATTTAAAATGTTCTCGAGAATTCGGAGCACAATCTGGATTATTCATTCAAGCAATTACAAAGGCAAATGGCATGTTTGGTTTTATTGCACGTGAATTGGAGGGGACGAAGAAAAGTGTCTTGCTACAATTGTACAGGAGTTTAAGGAGACCACATCTGCAATGCTGTGTGCAGCTGTGGTATCCACATTTGAGAAAAGATAAGCTTGCATTAGAGGCGGTACAGAGAAGGTTCACGAGATTACCCCCCGGAATGAGGTGGTTGTTCCATGTTGAGAGGCCGAGTGAATTATTCCGAGAGACCCTGGAGCTCAGAACAATGTGTAGATGCTGAATGAATGATTCCATTGCTGTCCTCTGGGCAGACGAGTGGCAGATGAAGTAAAAGTAAAGAAAAGTAAAGTTAAAGTAAAGTTTATTAGTCACATGTAAGGCTCACATTAACACTGCAATGAAGTTATTGTGAAATTCCCCAATTTGCCACAGTCGGGCACCTGGGTGAGTCAATCACCTAACTAGATGATGTTCAATGCACAGAAGTGTGAGTTGATTCATTTTGAGTGTGTGGAGAAATAAATGGAGAAACACTTAAGGAAATGCAGGAAAAAAGGGATCTCAGTTTCTCAGTAGAAAAGTCATTAAAGGTGGTTGGGCATGTTGAGAGAGCAGGCATGTTGAGAGAGCAGGTAATAAAGCAAATGACACCCTATGTTTTATTGGTAGATTGAATACATGAATAAGAAGATCATGTTGAGATTTTAAATACACTAGATAGGCCTCACTTGGAGCACTGAGTCCAGTGCTGGGCACCACACTTGAAGAAGTTTGGAGGGAGTGCAAAGGATATTCACATGAATGATTCTGTTGACAAAGATTTGTAGCAATGAAGATCGATTGAGAAGTTGGGTATTTTTCCTCACGGAAAGAAGTCTGTGAGGACCTGTGGAGGGAAACGTAACATTGAGGAAGCAGGTGTGCTGCAGCAGGATTTGGAAAGGCTGGGAGAGTGGGCAGAGAAATGGCAGAAGGAAAACAATGTGGGAAAGTGTGAGGTTACGCACTTTGGAAGGAGGAATGGAGGCACAGATTACTTTTTAAATTGTGAAATGCTTAGAAACTCAGAAGCACAAAGGGACTTGGGAGTCCTTGTTCAGGATTCTCTTAAGGTGAACGTGCAGGTTCAGTCGGCAGTTAGGAAGGGAAATGCAATGTCGAGAGGGGTGGAATACAAGAGCACGGATGTACTTCTGAGGCTGGCAAAGGCTCTGGTCAGACACCGTGTGGAGTATTGTGAGCAGTTTGGGCACCGTATCTAAGGAAGGATGTGCTGGCCGTGGAAAAGATCCAGAGGAGGTTCACAAGAATGATCCATATAACGAAGAGCTTGTTGTATGAAGAATGGTTGAGGACTCTGGGTCTGTATTCGTTGGAGTTTACAAGGATGAGAGGGGATCATATTGAAACTTAAAGGATACTGGGGGGCCTGGAGAGAGTGGACACAGAGAGGATGTTTCCACTTGTAGGAAAAACAACAACCAGAGCACAACCTCAGACGAAAGGAACGTTCCTTTAAAACAGAGATGAGGAGGAATTTCTTCAGCCAGAGAGTGGCGAATCTATGGAAATCTTTGCTGCAAAAGGCTGTGGAGGTCAGGTCGTTGAGTGTATCTAAGACAGAGATAGATAGATTCTTGAGTAATAAGGGGATCAGGGGTTATGGGGAAAAGACAGGAGAATGGGAATGAGAAAAATGGCGGAGCAGATTCGATGGGCTGAGTGGCCTAATTCTGCTCCTATGTCTTATGGTCTTATGGAAGAGAAAGAATTGTGGCTTTCGCACTGCTGCTGCAGAATGACAGGGACCTGGACTCAATTCAGGCCTTGGGTGACTGTACGTATTTTTCACATTTTCTCTATGTCCACGTAGCTTTCCTCTGTGTGCTCTGGTTTCCCCCCACACTCCATTGATAGGGTAAGTGGATTTACCATGCTAAATTTACTCTGATGTCTCCCAGTATGTTTAGATTAGGAGGATTAACAGGATAAATATGTGAGGTTGCGTGGATAGATCAGAGAATCAGTGCAGACTCAATAGGCCGAATGGCCACCTTTTGCAATGTAGGGATTCAATGATAGAGTTTTTTATGTTCCAGTCAAGCGTTCATCAAGAACCAGGGGGAAAATTTCAAAATAAGTGTCAACATTGCACAGATTCAGTTCCTAATGTATACATCTTTGGAAACTCAAAGGAACATTTAACATGGCCAATCCACCTAAGCTGCACATCTTTGAATCGTGGGAGTCAACCAGAGCACCCAGAGGATACCCACGGGGTAGAATGTGCAAAATTTGCACAGTCGCAAAGGCCAGGAGCAAACCCGGGTCTCTGGGGCTGTGAGGCGGGAGAGTGGGATTAGGTAGCGTGCAATTTCAATAAGGCAGTGTAGACTTGATGGACCAAATGGGCTGTTACGGCATTGTAAAGATTCTGTGGTTTGGAATCTAAAACATGATCCTATTGAATGGAGCAGCAGGCTTGAGGGGCCAAGTGGTCCACTTCTGATCCGATTTATTTTGCTGCAGTGTCCAGAAAGCTGCTAATTGATTTCTCATCATTAAATCAGAATTTACTCCAGATACCGTTAATGCATCAACCCTGTGCTCAGTGACAAACACTGACTCGTGGTTAAGTAATGTCTCAACTTTAATATTCTTATCCGTGTTTCCAAAACCCTCCATGTCCTCAGCTCTTCCTCCCTTTCATCAACTCCGGCATAACAATCCTCTGAGATATCTGAGCTCCACTGATTCTGCCCTCATGGTAAGAAGTCTCACAACATTAGGTTAAAGTCCAACATGTTTATTTGGTCGCAAAAGCCACGAGCTTTCGGAGCGCTGCTCCTTCATCACGTTACCTGACTTACCTGATGAGGGAACAGCGCTCTGAAAGCTAGTGGCTTTTGCGACCAAATAAAACTGTTGGACTTTAATCTGGTGTTGTTAGACTTCTTACTTGGTTCACTCCACCAGTGATATTCGTACTTTCAGCTCTCTGGGTTTCAGCTCTGGAATACCCTCTCTAAAAACCCCTGGCTTCCAGCTTGCTTTCCTCTCGTTCATTTCTGTCGCCTGTTCCCTTCATTTCTTTCCTCATTCCTTTCCCGCGGGTTCCAGCTTTTGCATCCTCTGACTTTCCGCAATCATTTTGCCGCTTTAACTGCCATCAACAAATTATAATTGTACAACTATAATTGTGTGAGCGGTCCAACTTTAAGGATTCTTTCCGCCTCCAGCTCTTTGATTTCTCATTGGTTTCAGCTCCGGATCGAATTGAATGACGCAATGACGCTGGGCTGGGAGTGACGCTCACGAGTTTGTTTATTTGGTTTGACCAAAAAAGAGGGCAAATATCAACGATAACCCACGACCATCGGACCGGCAGTCGCGCACGAGCGGCACAGTCCGATTGGACACTGCGTTACGATTGGCTAGACAAGATGTCAATCACATTGTGGGGCTGTTGTTGTTAGCAACGCGGTCTGCGATTGGTTACAATTGGGAGCATCATTTTCAATGGTCTCGAACTTCTGACTATGGAACCCATTGATTGGATAACGCAGCTGTCACTCAGTGGGCGCAGAGCGGCCATTGGATAATCGCGATGCGTCAATTTCCGATTGGTTTTCCCAGCTGTCGGTCGCAGGCCGTTGGCGTGGATTTACCCTGGGCCCATCAGACACCGCGCGGAGCGGCAGCAAATGTACCGCAAGTGGCTTCAGTCCCCGGGTCCGGATCCATCCACAGCGGGGCACCGGATGGGTGAAGGGTTTTGGTAGCGGGAATCTCATCCTGCCCGCCTGTAAATGGGGTGGCACAGTGGTTAGCACTGCTGCCTCAGCGTGGGGAGCGTGGGTTTCCTCCGGGTGCTCCGGTTTCCTCCCACAGTCCAGAGATGTGCGGGTGAGGTGGATTGGCCATGCTAAACTGCTCCTTCGTTTCATGGGGACCAGCTCGGGTCAGTGCTGGGGGTAGAACCTGGGTGGGATTGTAGTTGGTGCAGACTCGATGGGCAGAATGGCCTTCTCCTGCACTGTCGGATTCTATAAATCCGCAGCTTAGTGTTTCCAATGGCAGCTTCCTGTGTAAACATGTTAGGCTGCAGTTCCCCCGTCTCAGCAATAGTGGCACTGCCCTAAAAAGAGGGCAATAGCGGCACTGCAAACTCCCTGGAGTCAGACCAATCAGCACAGAAATTGGGATCTTCCCGTGCTTTGTGTGTTGGGCTCAGTGTCACAGCAGGTTAGAGCAGCTCACTTTGCAAAGGCCACGGTTAGATACTGGGATCTTCCTGTGCTCTGTTTTGGGATGGGGCTTGGTTACTTTGAGTGAATCTCCCTTATTGTTTGGTTCTAATTACAGCCTCTCTCTCTCTTACAGTCAGTCTGGGTGTTCCTGACTGAGCAGAATGGCCTGATCTCACCACACATATTGAGAGGGAGGAACTGCCACTCGAGATGAAGATGATTGAGAACTCCAGCTTTCTCTCCACTCGTTTACTGAGGCCCAGCCCTTCATCCATCATTAGTTTTCCCAGGATATCAGGTACATTAACATCTTCACCTGCTGTGCACACTTGACCTGACAGTGGGAAGGTATTGGAGCATAATGGGGCAGTCAACCATGTCAAAGGTGTGGGTCGGTTGAGAAGGATGAGGAGATGAGGAGGGATTGTTCAGCTGGGTAAGACTGCACTCGGCCGGTTCCATTCTTATCTTTCTGGTCATATGCAGAGTATCACCTGCAATGGTTTCTCTTCCCATCCCGTTCTGTTACCACCAAAATCACCCAAGGATATATCCTTGGCTCCCTCCTATTTTTCATCTACACCTTACCCCTCAGTGATATTATCTGAAAGCACAGTGTTAGTTTTCACATGTCTGCTGATAACACCCAGCTCTACCTCGCCATCACCTCTCACAACCAATCCCCTGTTATTAAGTTATTACACTCCTTCTCCGACCTCGAGTACTGGCTAAGCAGAGAATTCCCCCAATTAAATATTTGGAAGACCAATGTTTCCACTACAAATTCTGTTCTCAGTCACTGAGTCCATCTCCCACTGGTCAATGTCCGAGTTTGAAACAAACCCTCATAATCTTGGCACCTCATCAGACTCGGAAATAAGATTCCAACCACATATCTGTTCCTTCACCAAGATCACCTATTTCCAGCTGTGTAACATCACACAGTGTTTGTAATACCTCAACTCACCCATCCCTGAAACCCTCATCCATGCTTTTGTTACCTTTAGACGTGACAATTCAAACACACTCGGGCCCAGCAGAATTCCTTGCTTTGAGGACATTAGTAAACCAGATAGGGTTCAATGACAAGCGACAATTAGATTTTTGATTGCAGATTCATAGTGAATTCAAATTTCATCATCTGCCATAATATCCACATAATACTACATCTGCCATGTAGATGCCCACACACTCAGCCTGTCCAAATCACGCTGGAGGATCTCTGCATGCCCCTCAAAGCTCACCCTCCCACACAATTGTATCATCTACATATTTGGAGATAATACATTTAGCTCCCGTGTCCAAATCATTAATATATAATATGAACAGTTGGGGTCCTCGCGCAGATCCCTGCGGTACCCCACTAATCACTGCCTTCCAATTGGAAAAATACCCATTTATGCCATCTCTTTGCTTCCTGTCTGTTCACCAGCTTTCTATACATCACAAGGCACTACCTGCAATCCCATGTACTTTAATTTTATATAGTAGAGAGGTGGCACAGTGGTGAGCACTGCTGTCTCACAGCGCCAGGGACGCGGCTTCGACTCCTGGCTTGGGTCACTGTCACTGTGAAGTCTGCATGTACATCTATGTACGTCTGCATCTATGTGGGTTTCCTCTGGGTGCTCCAGTTTCCTCCCACAATCTGAAAGATGTGCTAGTTAGGTATATTGGTCATGCTAAATTCTCCCTGAACAGGCAGCAGAGTCTGGCGAGTGGGGGATTTTCACAATAACTTCATTGCAGTGTTAATGTAAACCTGCTTCTGACACTAAAAAACAAATTAACCTTTAAAACTTAAAAACGTCATGTGAGACCTTGTCCAAAGCCTTCTGAAAGTCTAAATAAACCGCATCCACAGGTTCTTCCTGGTCTACTCTCCTAGTTACATCCTCAAAGAATTCCAGTAGTATTGTCAAGCGTGATTTCCCTCCCTTAAATCCATGCTGATTATAACCCTGCTTTCCAAATGCTTGATGATGGACTCCAGCAACTGCCCGCTGACCGGCGTTCAGCTCACTGTTCATTGGTTCCCTCTTTCTTTTCTGCCTCTGTTCTTGAAGTCCAACAGGTTTATTTGGTAGCAAATACCATTTGCTTTCGGAGCGCTGCTCCTTCGTCAGACCATATCCCTCCACACCCCTCTCATCCACAGAAGCAAACTGTGCCCTGTTTGAGAGCAGATTTCCACTCCATCTGACGAAGGAGCAGCGCTCTGAAAGCTAATGGCATTTGCTACCAAATAAACCTGTTGGACTTTAACCTGGTGTTGTTAAAGCTGTAACTGTGTTTACCCCAGTCCAACACCGGCATCTCCACATCATCTGTTCTTGAATACAGGGTTTAGATTAGTTACCTCTCTCTCCCCTGAATGTGCTGACTCTGGCTGGGTTCAGTTCCACACTCACTGGTTCCTCCCTCTCCCCTGAAGATGCTGACTCTGGCTGCGTTCAGTTCTGCACTCACTGGTTTCTCTCTCTCTCTCTCTCTCTTGAAGGTGCAGACTTTGGCTGGGTTCAGTTCCACACTCACTGGTTCCTCCCTCTCTCCTGAAGGTGCTGACTCTGGCTGGCTTCAGTTCTACACTCACTGGTTTCTCTCTCTCCACTGAAGGTGCTAACTCTGGCTGGATTCAGTTCTACACTCACTGGTTCCTCTCTCTCTACTGAAGGTGCTGACTCTGGCTGTGTTCAGTTCTGCACTCACTGGTTTCTCTCTCTCTCTCTCTCTTGAAGGTGCTGACTCTGTCTGGGTTCAGTTCTAACTCACTGGTTCCTCTCTCTATCTCTCTCTCTACTGAAGGTGCTGATTCTGGCAGGGTTCAGTTCTACACTCACTGGTTTCTCTCTCTCTATTGAAGGTGCTGACTCTGGCTGCGTTCAGTTCTAACTCACTGGTTTCTCTCTCTCTATTGAAGGTGCTGACTCTGGCTGGGTTCAGTTCTACACTCACTGATTCCTCTCTCTCTCTCTACTGAAGGTGCTGACTCTGGCTGGGTTCAGTTCTAACTCACTGGTTCCTCTCTCTCTCTCTCTGTTGAAGGTGCTGACTCTGGCTGGGTTCAGTTCTACACTCACTCGTTCCTCTCTCTATCTCTCTCTCTACTGAAGGTGCTGATTCTGACAGGGTTCAGTTCCACACTCACTGGTTTCTCTCTCTCTATTGAAGGTGCTGACTCTGGCTGCGTTCAGTTCTAACTCACTGGTTTCTCTCTCTCTATTGAAGGTGCTGACTCTGGCTGGGTTCAGTTCTACACTCACTGATTCCTCTCTCTCTCTCTACTGAAGGTGCTGACTCTGGCTGGGTTCAGTTCTAACTCACTGGTTCCTCTCTCTCTCTCTCTGTTGAAGGTGCTGACTCTGGCTGGGTTCAGTTCTACACTCACTGGTTCCTCTCTCTATCTCTCTCTCTACTGAAGGTGCTGATTCTGACAGGGTTCAGTTCCACACTCACTGGTTTCTCTCTCTCTATTGAAGGTGCTGACTCTGGCTGCGTTCAGTTCTAACTCACTGGTTTTTCTCTCTCTCTCTCTCTCTGTTGAAGGTGCTGACTCTGGCTGGGTTCAGTTCTACACTCACTGGTTCCTCTCTCTCTCTCCTGAAGGTGCTGACTCTGGCTGGGTTCTGTTCGGAAGCTGGAAATCTGAAATGAAAGCAGAAAAGCAAGCTCAGCAAATTGTGCAGCATCTGTTCAGAGAGAGAAACAGAGTTAGTGTTTCAGGTCTGTGACCTTTCATCAGAACTTGAAAACATAGAAACTGGGAAGAGGAGTCGGCCATTCAGCCCTTCGAGTCTATTCCATCATTCAATGTGATCATGGCTGATCCTCTATCTCAATTCCATGTTCTCATTTTTCCCAACACCCCTTGATGCCAGTAAAATCTAAAAAAAACCTCTCTCTCCTTCTTGAATATATGCAGTGACTTGGTCTCCACAGCTTCTGAGGTAGAGAATTCCACAGGTTCACCACCCTATGGGTGAAGAAATCTCTCCTCTTCTTCCTAAATGGTGAACCCCGTATCCTAAGACTGTGTCCTCTTGTTCTACATTCCCCAACCAAGGAAAACATCCTTCCTGCAGCTAATCTGTCCAGCCCTGTTAGAATTTTATGTTTTAATCAGATCTCCTCTCATCCTGTCCTTTCTGTTTTTCACACCAAAATGAAGAACTTCACGTTTAGCCGCGTTGTACTGCATCTGCCATGTGTTTGGTCACTCACTCAAGTTGTCCAAATCACCTTGAAGCCTCCATGCATTCTCCTTCAACTCACAATTCCGCCAGTTTTGTGTTGTCAGCAAATCTGGAAATGTTACGTTTGGTTCCCTCATCAGGTCGTACATGTTTGAATACGCGCTGAAAAATGGGATTAGAATAGATAGATGCTGATGGCCAGTACATACACGAGGGGCTGAATGGCCTCTATCTGTGCTGTAAAATTCTATGACTATGACCTCTTAAAGAAGTCATTCATTGGCTGTCCTTTGGGAACTCCTGACATAATGATTTGTTTGATAGAAATGAAGATCTCTTGTCTTTTCTCTGGTGTCTTACACTTTGCTCCTTGCTTCCTGACTGGAATCTCCAAACTGGGGAAATTGTGGATGTGGTGACATCATCCTGTTGGGGATGAAGCTATTGTCACAGAGTCCTGTGTTGTCAATATACCGACCCGTTAACATAGTTCCCCAGTTTCACTGGATGCTGACAGAATATTTACCATTGATTTGGTGTTCTACCTGCCAGCTGTTCAAACGGAATACAGATGTTGTGAATGAGCATTGTCCACCTCCCACTTACAGCAATGATAGTGACAACCTGCATCGTTTCCGGATCGGGCTGGAGTCATAGTCATACAGGCACAGAGATTTACAGCTGGAAACAGGCCGTTCAGCCCAACTCATCAATGCCGCCCAGGCAAAATTGTAACCACCTCTGCTGCTATCTCTGACAGCTCGTTCCAGACTCCACCCTCTGTGTTTCTCCCCTCTCACTTTAAACCTATGCTCTCCACTTTTAGACTCTCCTATCTTTGGGAAAAGATATTGACTATCTTGCTGATCTGTGGCCCTCATTATTTTATAGACCTCTATAACATCACCCTACGCCTCCTACACTCCAGGGAAAAAGTCCCAGTCTATTCAGCCTCTCCTTATAACTCAAACAATCAAGTCCCGGTAGCATCCTAGTAAATCATTTCTGGACTCTTTCAAATTTACTAATGGTCTTTCTATAATAGGGTGACCAGAACTGCATACGGTATTCCTAGTGTGGCCTTCCCAATGTCTTGTGCAACTTCAACATGATGTGCAAAATCCTATGTGAGGATAAATGGGCCAATACATTGCATTGCCATTCCTATAGTTGTTAATGAAGTGAAAAAGCTGGTGTTTAATGAAATGCCCCAGGTGGAAATCTGCTTGAATGTGGCAACGCTGCAAAATCCTCAATTATTGTTGTTTCTGCTCAACCAGCCCCAGAAGCTTGGAAGATGGAAGTCCCCGATTGGTCTGAAGTTGGAGGTGAAGAGGAGCCAAGTTTCAACAACTTGCTGACAAACATCAAAAGGCAGCTGCTTTGGAGCAAGGCGATCCTCGAACAGGCCACTCAGAGTAGCCAAGACCCTGGAACATCACCGCTGCTGGAGAACAGAGAAGATGTGAGGCAAGGCAGGATGCTCGAGTGGTCAAAGATGGGACTGAATCATTGGTGGAGACTCCTACTCCAGTTCTGACTCCTTCTGGCATTGATAGACGGTTTGAAGTGGAGGAAATTAGTCAGGATGGAAGTGGTGATGAGATTCACAGTTATTCCCTCAGCTGAGAGACCATTTTTAAGGCAATCTGTGCAGCAACTCCACTCTGGGGTGGGTGTCAGATCAGCTCACCAGACGGAAGGAGGACTGGAGCACAGATGAGGCCATTCAGCCCCAATACTTTCTTAAACGCTCTGCTGTGCAGTTCAAAAACTGGAAGTCCAGGATTCAAGCCATGTTACGCAGGCGACTGGGAAAAGCATCATTGGATTAATCAGATCAGTGGCCCATACTGGAAAGACTCAAAGCCCAGCAGAGAGATGTCAACATGAATTTTCACTTTTAATGTCTCTTCTTTACTCTAAACAATTTGTTGTGTTTGTATAATTATCTTAAATATTACACATTAAAACAAATACTCGGAATATTTAGCATTGCCAGAGAAGTGTAACCAGGAACAGTGCCCTGTTCATTCAGTTTGGGGAACACTTCCTGACAGAGGAAGATTGGGACATGACAGCTTCTCCCTGTCAGCTCCTTCCACTTCCCTCCACAATTCTGAACACCTCTATCAAATGTCCTCTCAACCTTCTCTTCACCAAAGACCCAAATTCTCCAATCTCCCGATGCAACTGAACTTCTTCATCACTGGACCCTCGCCCAGAGATTTATTGCAACCTTTTTTATGCCTTCCCCTCTTTTCTAAACAGTGCTGTCCTGCAGATAATGCAATACTCCAACTGAGGCCAAACCAGTGTTTTATACAGCTTTCCCATAACTTGCTTGGTCTTGTAAACTGTGCCCCTATGTATAAAGCTCACAATCCCAAATACTTTAGTAACCACACTCTCAAGCTGTCACCCAAACAGCAATTATTAGTGTCATATTTAATCACAAGTCCCTTGTTCCTGCATGCCTTTACAATTGTATCATTTTTTTCATATTGTCTCTCCCTTTACTTCCCACTGAAATAAATCATTTCACACTTCTCTGCTTTAAATTGGTCTTGTCTCACTAATCCACAAGCTGTCAAAGTAACTTTGAGCTTCAACACTACCCCCTCACAGTTCACAATGCTGTCACGTATTGTGTAATTACCACAATTTTGAATATGTGCTCTGTGCAGCATTGCCGATGTCTCTAATATGTATCAGGAAGAGCAGGATTCCTAACACCAACCCCCCTGGAATCCCACTTTAACCGACCTCCATTCCAAATAAAAACATTTCCCACTGCTGTGTTTCCTGTCACTCTGTCAGATTCCTATCCACGTTGCTGCTGTCCCTTTTATTCTATCAGCTCCAAATGTTACCACAAGTTTGCTGTGTGCCCCTTTATTTATAAAATGCTTTTTGGCAGTCCATGTTCACATTAACCACATTACCCTCATCAACCTTTTCTGTTACCCTCATTAAAATCTTAAGCAAGTAAAATATGATTCCCCTTTAATCATTATGTCTGTGTTTTCCTTAATGTACATCAGCACAAGTGAGTGTTAATTTAATCTCCAGTGTTTGGAGAATATTTCACGTTGCTGAGGTTAAACTGATTGGACTTTAGTTGGCTTATCCTCACAGCCTTTTCTGAAGAACAAAGAACAAAGAACAATACAGCACAGGAACAGGCCCTTCGGCCCTCCAAGCCCACGCCGCTCCCCGGTCCAGGATTGAATCCTGAATCCAAGATCCCCGCCCAATTTTTCAGCCTATCTACATACCAATACCCTATCCACCGAGCTGTCCCCCACAGCTACGATGCTTTGTTCATTACAACCTATTAACTCACCCCCACCCCCCCCATTCCAGACCATGTGATCTCCAGGGAGAGGCGAAAACCCAGAGTGAAAAACCCCAGGGCCAATATGGGGAAAAAAAAATCTGGGAAATTCCTCTCCGACCCCCTGAGGCGATCGAAACGAGTCCAGGAGATCACAATGGCCCTGATCGGAAAATGCTTCCCAACCCTAGTCATTTCCACTTCCACGAGAAACAAGGAACAAGTAGCCTGCGCCGCTCCCTGGTCCAAACTAGACCACTCTTTTGTATCCCTCCATTCCCACTCCGTTCATATAGCTGTCTAGGTAAGTCTTAAACGTTCCCAGTGTGTCCGCCTCCACCACCTTGCCCGGCAACACATTCCAGGCCCCCACGACCCTCTGTGTGAAATATGTCCTTCTGATATCTGTGTTAAACCTCCCCCCCTTCACCTTGAACCTATGACCCCTCGTGAACGTCACCACCGACCCGGGGAAAAGCTTCCCACCGTTCACCCTATCTATGCCTTTCATAATTTTATACACCTCTATTAAGTCTCCCCTCATCCTCCGTCTTTCCAAGGAGAACAACCCCTGTTTCCCCAATCTCTCCTCATAACCAAGCCCCTCCATACCAGGCAACATCCTGGTAAACCTCCTCTGTACTCTCTCCAAAGCCTCCATGTCCTTCTGGTAGTGTGGCGACCAGAACTGGATGAAGTGTATTTATCATTTGCAATTCTCCAGTCCTCTGGCACCACTCATATAACTAGCTCAGATAGAAAACTTTTAACCATTGCCTCTGCAATTTCCACCCTTTTTTTCCCCTCAGTATCCATGCTTGTGTCTTGTCCAGTCACAAGAACACAGGAAATAAGGGCAGACATTTACTATGTGGCTCATCAATAACGTTAAACCATTCAAAACAATTATGGTTTATGTGTCTTTATTGCCATACAGTGCAAAGCACATAGGCACAGTATTAAAACAAGAACAGCAACATCATCAGACAATACATAGATAGAAATCACACTATATTTCTGACAAGTTTTCTAAAAGGTCACTACATTTTCAGCATTCCTAACAAAATCATTTGAAATATCAGCAGTTCTATTGGGGAGAAAACAAACTGTGACTATTAAGATGTGAATCAAATTTCTGCAGTTGATACTGACGATCACCAAAAATATGGTAACTCTGAATAAAGAACTTTTCAAGCTTGGGTAATAAGGTCATGTATCAATTTATAAATTTGAACTAAACCATAAATCAACCTCTTGAAAGGTTGCAATCCAATAATTCTTAATCCCTCACTAAGTATTCCCCTCATGCCTTCCATTTTCCTGGTTACACAGCTTTGCACTCTTTCTATCAGCTGTATATCTTTTTGAAAGTGTGGGTTCCAAACTGTGGATGCAGACTCCAGGTGTGGGCATACCAGCTGCTTATGGAGTTTCAGATCTTGGGATTGAACTCCACTTTACTCCTCACTCCCTTGATTCCCTGAGAAACCAAAATTTGTCTATCTCAGCCTTAATTGTCATAGACTGTCATAACCTGCAGTGTAGATGGAGGCCATTTGATCCATTGAATCTGCACTGACTCTCTGACAGAGCATCCCACCCAGAACCTATCCCGGTAACCCCACATATTCTGCTAATCCCCCTAACCAATATATTTGGGACACTAACAGGCAGTTTAGCATGGTCAATCCATCTAAACTTTCGAGAATGGGATGAATCGCAAACATGGGGAGGATGTGCAAACATCATACAGGCAATCACCCAAGGTGGAATTGAACCCGGTTCCCTGGTGCTTTGAGGCAGCAATGCTAACCACTGTGCCACCACTCGTGTATTCAACAATGGAGCATGTCAAAGGATCACAACCCAATGAGTGCAGAAATTTATTCTCATGTCAGTGCGAAATGATCTGATCCTTACACTGAGCCAGCTTCCGCAATCTCCCAATGTCCACAAAATCAAACCCCTTCAGAATCTTGTATGTTTTAATGTTTTGCCTCTCATGCTTGTGAATCACAGAGAATACAGACCCAGTTTACGGAGGGTCACATTATATGAAGCCCTTTCACCCCTGTGGACCAATTTACTGACCCTTCATTAGTGATTGAAGCATAATGAGAAAACCCTTTCCTGCAGCGAGTAGTTCAGCTCTGGGGTGCATTGTCTGACAATGTGGTGATGCAGCTTCAAGTGAGGCATTCAGAAAGGAATTGGATTGTTAAAGTTACACCAGCAGAGTGGCACTGGTTAGCGCTGCTGCTTCACAGCGCCAGAGACCCATGCTCAATTCCTCCATGGCTGACTGTCTGTGTGGAGTTTGCACATTCTCCCTGTATCTGCATGGGTTTCCCCAGGTGCTCCAGTTTCCTCCCATAGACTAAAGATGTGCAGAATAAATGGATTAGACATGATATATTGCCCCTTAGTGACCCAAGATGTGTAGAGTAAGAGGGTTAGCCATGGGCGAAAGATGTTCTTCCAGAGAGTCAGTGCAGATGCAATGGGCAAATGGCCTCCTTTTACACTGTGGATTATGCGGGATCCAATGGATACTCAGTGCTTCCATTTGTGAAACCAAGGATCCCATCCACTTTGCAAGCGACAGTCCTAAACTGTCTCACTTTCAAATATCTTCCTGAACCTACTCCCTCTGAGCCTGCACACAGTTTTGAACTGGACCATTCAGTTTATTTTGCATCTCCCCATCTCTTCTGTCAAAAGGCAGCATTGTTCCTGAGTGTGGGATTAATAACGTGTCTCTTCCACATACTGCAGCTTCTGTTTCTCCAAGAAAATCTTTCTGGCTAAAGCTGGAATTTACAAGGATTTCTGTCACTGAGACATTGTCTGGCCGTCTGTTTCTCACCACCCTAACTCACTCTGTCTCTGTCTCTCCCTCCACCCACTCTCATCCACTCTATATGAAGGCGGGATATTGTTGTTTAGTGACTGAGTGCACACAATCTGTATCTTCATCTGATCAAATAGAATTCAGCTTGTGAACAATATCATCATTTCAACTAGTTCTGGGTTAAATCAGGCACAGCTCTGATTGGCTGCAGCCCCCTGAATCTGGGGAGCAGACACTGTGAGCATTGCCAGCCTCAGAGGCTTTTACAGTTACTGAGCTGGGAAACTCCAACTAATCCCTGAGAATCCACAGCACAGAGCGAGAGGAGAGGAAAGCCTGTCCTGGGAGCTGTCAATCTGAGACAGTTTGATCCTGTCAATGTGCAGATGTGAACCTGCTCCTTCCATTCCCAAACTGTTATAACGAGGAATACAGAACGCCCAGTAATGACCAGCTTGTTGCAATGTGTTTGAATGAACATGATGTGATATCACCGAAGCAGCATTTTGAAATATTCATTCAATGTATTCTGATGAAATGTATTTTTACGCTCTGTGTGCATTCTTATGCCATTGCATAAGAATCTTCCTCTGACATGAGACCATATTTTGCCTTTGTGCCTTGATGCTGCTTTTAAAAGAAAATGTTCATGTTATGAATTTTCTCATCGAACCACAGGAAGAATTAGAGAAAAATAACAGCACAGAAGGAAGCCATTGAACCTATCCTGCCATGCCAGTCCAAGGACACAGCAAGAAATCTCACAACACCAGGTGAAAGTCCAACAGGTTTATTTGGTAACAAAGCTTGCTGCTCCTTCATCAGGTGAGTGGGAGTTCTATTCACAACAGGGCATATAAAGACACAAATTCAATTTACAAAATAATAAGGACATCCAGGTGTCCTTTCCAAGCCTATCTTCCTGCACCCAGCCCGGAGCCATGCAGCTGAATGCACGATGGAGATCCAAATACTAAATGCCAAAACTTTGCAAACCTTCTTTGAGCCAGTGGCTGCCCTGAAGCAGTAGAGTTAATATTTCAAATCGCACCCACTGCGAGCAGGGTTCGAACCTGCGCGGGGAAACCCCATTGGATTTCAAGTCCAACGCCTTAACCACTCGGCCATCGCAGCTGCTTATTTGCTATTGTGATGTAACCGCCTTAGCAACATTCACAGACCTTTATCAGGCACCGGAATGATGCAGAGCACAGCGTGTGAGTTGAACTTTGTTCGTCTCCTTTTAATTTGTATCTTTGTCTCTGATCCAGAACTCATTCACTAGTTCAGAGACTTGTTATTCTTTTTCAATAATCTTTCATTAAAATCAAATTGAACCCGAATTCTGCATCCGAAAAATAAAGTCCACTTCATTTCAGTCAAATGGTGCGTGTAAACCACAAGAGGGCGCCGATAATGTCCAATATACATTACCAATGCGATGGCCGGGAATCGAACCCGGGTCAAGGCAGCTATGCTCACCACTCTCCCACCATCGCTCACTCTGCGGAAGCAGTTGTTATTTTCATTAGTTATAATTACAAACTACCTTTGTTGCTGATTTCAGCAGACACCAGGTGTGTCCTTGGCCCATTTTTTTAACCTGAACTTCCCTTGTCTCGTTTCTCTGGACAGTTTGAGCCACCTTTTTGCTGTTGTTTCTGACTGATAACTCTGATTAGATTTGCAGTTCATTTAAACAAAGTTTCCACTGAACGGAAATTGAAGCTGGATTTTATGTTAGAAACACATGGATGATGAGAATATTTGGTGATTTTTTTTTGGAGTGTCCCCCTTCTGTTCTGACCAGAAATAGCCAATTAAATAAGTCAAAACTCTGGGTCAGGAACTGACCCTTGGTCAAATGCTCGCACAGTCACCACAACACCACCTGGCTCTGTCACCCCCTCTGTATTTATAGAACGAATACACAAGCAATCAAGTGGCAGAGAAATCACAGCTTAGAGAATTATATAACCGACATTCCCGTTCTGGGAGTTTTACACTTTACGATAGATCGGGGTGAGCAGGGTCGCCCAATCAGAAAGCAGGTCCTTGGGACATGGAATTTGATTAATATCATGTTTTGCAATCATGTTAATCGGTCAGAACCATGTTGATGTTATTTCACTCCAATCTATGAAGGTTTGATTGAATCGTGACCTTGTTGCACAACTTGCGTTCAGCCAGGAGATGGCAGCGGGGAAAAATAATTTGGATTTGCTGTGTGTGTCAATAAATCTCGTCATGGAGGTTCACAGCATCGAAAAAGGCCCTTCGGCACAACATGTCCATGCCGCCCAATTTTTGCCATTAAGTTCGTCCCTATTGCCCGTGTTTGGTCCATATCCCTCTATATCCAGCTCACCCATGTAATTGTCTAAATTCTTTTTAAAAGACAAAATGGTACCCGCCTCTACTACCTCTGGCAACTCGTTCCACACACCACTCTCTGTGTGAAATAAATTGCCCTTCTGGACCCTTTTGTATCCCTCCCCTCTCATCGTAAACCTATGTTCTCTAGTTTTAGACTCCCTTATTGTGGGGAAAAGCTGTTGGCTATCTACCTTATCTATTTCCTCATTATGATATAGGCCTCTTTATATCACCTCTAGGTCTCCTGTGCTCCAGGGAAAAAAAAAGTTCCAGTCTATCCAACCCCTCCTTATAACTCAAACCATCAAATCCTGGTAGCATCCTAATAAATCTTTTCTGCACTCTTTCTAGTTTAATATCCTTCCTTCCCATAATAGGGTGACAGTATTCCAAACGTGGCTTTACGAATGTCTTGTACAATTTCAACAAGATGACCCAACTCCCATGTTCAATGTTCTGACCACTGAAACCAAGCATGTCGAATGTCTTCTTCACCACCCTGTCCACATGTGACTCCACTTTCAAGGAGCTATGAACCTGTACCCCGAGATCTCTTTGTTTTATAACTCACCCCAACGTCTTACCATGAACTGAATAGGTCTTGTCGTGGTTTAATCCACCAAAATACATCACCTTACATTTATCTAAATCAAGTTCCATCTGCCATTCATTGGCCCATTGACTCAATTGATCAAGATCCCACTGCAATCCGAGGTAACCTTCTTCATTGTCCACTCTGCCACCAATCTTGGTGTAATTTGCCAACGTACTAACCATGCCTTCTAAATTCTCATCCAAATCATTAATATAAATGACGGGGTAGGATGAGTGACTTTGCAGATGGCATAAAGATTGGCTGGGTGGTGAAAGGGAGGCTGAGTTTCTTAGTCTGCAAGAAGATATAGACAGGATAGTCAAACGGGCGGATAAGTGGCAGATGGAATTTAACCCCGAAAGATGTGAGGTAACACACTTTGGAAGGAATAATTTGGCAAGGAAGTATTCAATGAAGGGCATGGCACTTGGAAGTTCTGTGGAATATAGGGACATTGGCGTGTTTGTCCATAATCTCTGATGGTAGAAGGGTATGTTAGTAGGATGGTGAAAAAAAAACATATGGGGCACTTGTCTTTAACAATCGGGGCATCGACTGCAATAAAATGTCATGTTGGAGTTGCATAGAACTTTGGTGGGGCCACAGCTAGAGTACTGTGTGCAGTTTTGGTCGCCACAAGATAGGAAGGATGTGATTGCACTGGAGGGGATGCAGAGGAAATTCACCATGATGCTGTCTGGGATGGAACATGTAAGTTCTGAAGGGAGATTGGGTAGGCTTGGATTGTTTTCTTGAGAGCAGAGAATACTGAGGGGGGACCTGATCGAGGTGTACAAAATTATGAGGGCATCGACAGAGTGGATAGGAAGCAGCTGTTCCCCTTGGTTGAAGGGTCAGTAAAAAGAGGACATAGGTTCAATGTGAGGGGCAGGAAGTTTAGGGTGGATGTGCGGAAAAACATTTTTACCCAAGGGTAGTGACGGTCGGGAATGCGCTGCCTTGGAAGGTGGTGGAGGCAAGTTGCCTCACATCCTTTAAAAGTATGTGGTCAGCAATTGGCATATCATAACATTCAGGCCTATGGGTCAAGTGGTGGTGGATGCGATTTGATTGGAGATCAGATGCTTCTTCGATGTCAGAGCAGACTCGATGGGCCGAAGAGCCTCTTCTGTACTGCATGATTCTATTATTCTATAAACAAATTCACTATGAACCGTATCAATGTCAGCCATATTCCTTGCCAGTTCTCAGATAGGCACTGATTGGTTCGAAGTTTGTTTCATTTTCCAGGATCCAGCTCAATTAAATAAATGTATTTCTTATGTTCTGTGTGTCATTAATAAAAATCTTCCTCTGACGTGAGATCTTGTTTTGTCCTTGTGCCCCTGTTGATGCCTTTGTCATTCTGCTCATGCTTTGATTTTCCTCATGTCACCTTAGAAAGAACCAGAGAAATGTAACAGCACCGAAGGAACCCATTCGGCCTATCTTGTCCTTGCCAGACTGAGGACACTCAGGTGTCCTTTCCAAGCTCACCTTCTTGTTATGTAGCTGAAAGCATGCTGGAGATCCAAATAATTCTTTCCAAAAAAATAGGATTTGCAACTCTGTGGCTGTCTAAAGCATACATTTCCAATCACACTCGCTGGCAGCGGGGCTCGAATCTGCACGGAGAAACCCCATCGGGTTTCAAATCCAACGCCTTAACCACGCGGCCACAGCAGCTGCTTATTTAACAAATGAAAGCAAATCACTGCGGATGCTGGAATCTGAAACCAAAAGAGAAAATGCTGGAAAATCTCAGCAAGTTTGGCAGCATCTGTAAGGAGAGAAAAGAGCTGACGTTTCGAGTCCAGACGACCCGTTGTCAAAGCTTTGACAAAGAGTCATCTGGACTCGAAACGTCAGCTCTTTTCTTTCTTTACAGATGCTGTCAGACCTGCTGAGATTTTCCAGTATTTTATCTTTTGGCAGATCTTATTTGTCAGAATAATGTAACCACCTCAGTAAAGTTCATATTAACTTCATCAGGCACCAGGATTGCGCAACACACAATGTGGGAGCTGAAATTTGTTCCTCTACTTTTACTTTGAGTCTTTGTGTCTGGCTGAAAAATTCATTTATTCGGTCAGACTTGATTTTCTCTTCCAATATTTTTCATTAAAAAAGAATTATGTCCGAACAAAAAATGAAAAAGGTATCTGCATTTTATTTCATTCCTGTCAAATGTTTCGTTCGCCCTGTTTTTGTCCACTCAGTTTAAAACATAAGAGGCCGTGGATAAGGTTTAAAATAAATGACCAATGCATTGGCCAGGAATCAAACCTGGGTCATCTGCTTGGAAGGCAGTTATGCTCACCCCTATACCACCATCACTCACTCTGCTTAAACAACCGTTATTTTCATTAGTTATAATTACTGAACTTCCTGAGTTGCTGATTTCATCAGATACCAGATGTGTCCATAGCACAGTTTGTAAACTGAACTTGGCTTGTCTCATAGTTCTGGACAGTTAAGGCCACCTTTCTTTTTACTATTGTTTCTGACTGAGAACTCATTGATTAGTTTTGAGGTCTTTAATTTCATTTAAACAACATTTCAGCTGAAAGCAAATTGAATGTGGATTTTACATTACAAACACAGCGATTATGAGAATTTTTAGTCAATTTTATTTTAGGAGTGCCCACCTACTGTTCTGACTTGCGATAGATAATTAATTGAATTACCACTGTGATGGCCAGGAACTGACCCTTGGTCAAATGTTCGCACAGTCACCATCATCACTCACCTGGCTCTGCCACCCCCTCAGTCTGAAAGCCCAGCTCTGACAGTGAATCTGGTCACCTTCGGGCCCAATCGGAGGGTGGTCAGAACATGTCTGCCACTGTCAGAAACTCCATTATCAGCGAGTGAGGGATGAATATTTAACAGGCTGTCACTGGTTGTTGAGGTTGTGACTTGCTGTTACCTGTCAGTGCAGGAAAAACAAATAAAACAGGAAAATTGAGAGACTCCGAGAACAGTTAATTTGTATCTTCACCCTAAAGAAACACAATGATGTCTGCAACCGCTATAATAACTGAAAAAACAGATATAACTGTCTGTTGCCGCGGAATCTGGTTTACAGATGTGGCCATACACCCCATGGACTGCAGCGGTTCCAGAAGGCAGCTCATCACCACCTACCCAAGGGCAATTAGGGATGGGCAACTAATGCTGACCCAGACAGCGACACTCATATTCCATGAATGAATTCAAAGACAATCTGCGGGGAGCGGGCTTCAGAGTGTTTAACAGTTACTGAGGCGAAAAACTATAACGACGCCCCCGGGATACAGAGCAAAGGCTAAAAGGAGGAGAAATTCCGTCCTGGGACCTTACAGTTGGTAAAAGTTTTGTCCTGTGAATGTGTAGGTGTGAATATTGTGTAAGAGAGAGTGTATGAAAGGGACGGGGGAGTCAGACTAATCCAACTGTGTTTGTGTGTCTGTTCTGATCATGAGATCACCGAGTCTCTCTTGTGTAAAATAAAACAATGTTCCAATCAAAGATTCCCTTAATCCCCCTGCTGAGCCCCAAAGTGAGATTTCAAGGCAAATGGTTCGCTAAATTCAAGATTTCAGTGGAAAAGTCGAGAACATGTCAGCTATCGCGTGTGAGAGCGCGATCAGTGCAGCAGTAAAACGGGTTTCAGTGGAAAATGGAGTTCTCAGTTCGAGTGAAACCTTTTCAACAGCAAACATTCGTGTGTCAGAGACATGAAGGATGTGAGCTGGATCTCTGGAGAGGCGGAATTTCATTGCAATGGGAGAGTTTGTTAGGAGAAAGAAACAGAGAGGCTGGAGGAGCCGGGAGCTGACAGCAGCTTGTCTCTGCTCCGTCCGCTCTCTGCCTTTAAGTTGCTCTGTGCCGCCACCACTGGGTTCATTTCGGATCCAGTTCTGACTCTCACACAGATTTTCCACACACTCTCGGATATGACTGAAACTGCAGCCGCCGAAACGGCTCCTCCAGCCGCTCCCGCTCAAGTGAAGTCTCCCAGGAAGAAGAAGGCGGCTCCCCGACCTGCGGCAGCCGGTCCCAAGTTAGGCGAGCAGATCCTCAATGTTGTGGCGGGTTGCAGCGATCGCAAGGGGATGTCCCTGGCCGCGATAAAGAAAGCTTTGGCTGGCAGTGGAGTGGATGTGGGGAAGCGCGTCTCCCAGATCAGGTTAACTATCAAGAGGAAGGTGGAGAAAGGCTCTCTGGTGCAGACAAAGGGACAGGGCGCCTCTGGCTCCTTCAAACTCGCAAGAAGGAAAGCCCGGGGAAAATGGGAAAGAAGGTGAAGAAACCAACAGCCAAGAAATCTTTAGTAAAGAAAACAGCGGCCAAGAAGGTGACAACAAGAAAGCAGCAGCCAAGAAACCCGCAGCCAAGAAACCCGCAGCAAAGAAAACTCCAGTGAAGAAATCAACAGTGAAGAAAACAAGCAGCAAGAAGGCGGCAACTCCAAAAAAGGCGGTGAAGAAAGCAGCCCTGAAGAAAAAGCCTCCTGTGAAGAAGGTGACGGGCGGAAAGTCTGTCAAAAAAGTGACTAAATCCAAGGCCAAACCCAAAGTGAAAGCAGCAAAAGCGAAGAAAGCGTCAGGAAAGCAGTGAAACAACCCGAGCAAATTGTAAACCTCTGAACCCAAAGGCTCTTCTCAGAGCCACCCACATCTCTCAGGAAAGAGCTGATCCCGCAAGAAAATGATTCCTGTCCCGCGGCCCGGCTCATTCTCAATAGAGATCATTTCAAATTCAGACTAAAGCGAAACAGAGTAGAGGCTGAATTTCATTTGCTCAATCGCCACTTTCTCTCATAATAAAGATGTCTGGTAGATTCAGTAACACTGGCGGCTAAACACCGCATTCGCGCCTCATTTTTAACCGAATCCCTGCAGTGCAGAAGGAGGCCAATCGTCCCATCGAGTCTGCACCGACCACAATCCCACCCAGTCCGGATCCCCATGACCCTATTTACTCCCCGACACTCCGGTGCAATTTAGCATGGCCAGTCAACCTAACACGCACTTTGGTGTGCGGGAGGAAACCGGAGAAAGCCGAGGGAGAATGTGCAAACTCCACACAGACAGTGACCTCAGCCGGGAATCGAACCCAGGTGCCTGGCGCTGTGAGACGGCAATTCTTAGCCAAACATCAATGTGAGGAGTGGGATTTGAACCCACGCCTCCAGAGGAGACTGCGGCCTTAGACCGCTCGGCCATCCTGACTCCCTTAATTTTAACACAGGAGATTGCCCCAAGCAGCTTCATTAAAGTGTTTGCAAACAGCGAGAAGCAGATGTGTGTGAGGATGTTGCGGAGGAAGATTCTTGCTATAGAATCGACTGTGTTTAGGTCGGAATATGACTGACTGGGAATTATTACGGACCAGGTTTAAAAACACAAAAGAACAAAGTCACGACCCGAAACGTTAACTCTGTCTCTCTCTCTCTTCACAAAAGCTGCCGGAGCTGCTGATTATTTGCAGCATTTTCTCTTTGATTCCATATTTCAAAGTTGCAGGTTTGTGGAAACACTTGTTTGTGACGGGTTTATGTGGGAGCTGTGTTTCGCTTCCATTGTTAATAAACGGGTTGAAATTGGCGGTTGCAGAAACTGGAGGTGGAGCTGAAAGATCAGGGGCCGTTCTGTGTGTGTGTGTGTCAGTCCGGCTCTCTCCTCCCTCCCGCTCTGTGTTTATTCTTCACTCTGTCTCCTCCCCTCTCTGCTCTCTCACTCCTTCCTCAGTCAGGTCGGGGCGGGCTGTATAAAAGGAGCCTGAAAGATTTCCTCTCATATTGTGCAGAGATCTGAGTGAAGAATCATCATGTCAGGCAGAGGGAAAGGACAGTAAGAAGTCTCACAACACCAGGTTAAATTCCAACAGGTTTATTTGGTAGCAAATACCATAACCTTTCGGAGCGCTGCCCCTTCGTCAGATGGAGTGAAAATCTGTTCTCCAACAGTGCACAGAGACACAGAAATCAAGTTACAGAATACTGATGAGAATGCAAATCTCTACAGCCAGCCAGGTCTTAAAGGTACAGATAATGTGGGTGGAGGGAACATTAAACACAGGCTAAAGAGATGTGTATTGTCTCCAGACAGAACAGCCAGTGAGATTCTGCAAGATCAGGGGGAAAGGTGTGGGGGTTACTGATAATGTGACATAAATCCAACATCCCTGTTTAGGCCGTCCTCATGTGTGCGGAACTTGGCTATCAGTTTCTGCTCAGCGACTCTGCGCTGTCGTGTGTCGTGAAGGCCGCCTTGGAAAACGCTTACCTGAAGATCCAAGGCTGAATGCCCGTGACTGCTGAAGTGCTCCCCCACAGGAAGAGAACAGTCTTGCCTGGTGATTGTCGAGCGGTGTTCATTCATCCGTTGTCGTAGCGTCTGCAGGTACCTGATACGCTGCAGGAAAGGATGTCCCGAGGCATGGTACATTGGGGAAACCATGCAGACGCTACGACAACGGATATCAGTGGTATAATTACTTCTTAGGAATTCGCAAGGGCAAGGGGATCACAGTGTCCGTGTATGAATATAAGGGGTTAATTCACATTCACTGAAAATGAGTGAATCTCCATCACTCTCTCTCTCTCACACACCCACACACACACCCACACAAGCTCTCACAGACCAACACTCACACATCTCCCACCACGACAGATGGCGAAATTCAAAATCAATAAAAAATCTGGAATTAATGGCCTTGAATCAACTTTCGTAAAAAAAGACAACTCAAGCACTAATGCTCTTCAGGGAAGGAATTCTTACCTGGACTGGCTTACATACAACTCCCGACCCACAACAATGTTGTAGGCCCTCGGAGGTGGCCTACCAAGCCACTCAGTTCAAAGGAAATTTGGAGACCTTGCCTTGTGGTATCATCGCTGAAATCTGAAACTTAGCTCGTATTCTGGGGACCCGGGTTCAAATCCTGACAAGGCAGTGGAATTTGAATTCAATAAAAAATATGTGGAATTAAGGATCTCCTGATGACTATGAAACCTTTGTCGATTGTTGTATTAATCTATCTGGTCCTCCAGGGACCACAATCTGCCGTCTTTACACAGTCTGGCCGACATGTGATTCCAGAGCCACAGCAATGTGGTTGACTCTCAATTGCCCGCAGGCAACTAGAGTTGGGCAATAAATACTGGTCAGCCAGTGGCACCCATGTCCCATGAATTAATTTTTTAAAAATGCAAGCCCAGTCAGCGACGCTGAAAAAATGCATTGAAGATTCAGAATGAGGAGATCCATCAACTTGTTTACAATCCCAGAGTTTGCAAATACAGAATGGATTCCAAACTAGTTTACTGTTCCGGGAGCTGACCGCCAGAACAAATTGCTTGTACACGCACAGTTCTACCAACAGAATCAGAAAGATCCCAATCCTCGAAAATCAGCAGATAATGCAAAACATATTCTGAATATGGCACAGATATAAAGGTAAAGTTACCATAATCCCAAATGACCATCCGCTGTTCCCCATCTCAACAGGGAGAGCTTAATGGTGTTGATTTAGCCTCAGGATTACTACACCTCAGGCGAGGGGCAAGGCTGAAAATATCTAACAGCACATCTGCATTTTCTTTGCCGTAAATTTGTATGAACTTCTTGTTTTCAGTTATAAACTGGAGGATACAGTATGTTTTAATAACGGCTCTTAAAAACTGTCCTGCCACCTTCAATGACATATACACATGTCCAAATATGTCCTGCTGTTCTTGCACCAGCTTTTGGAATTAATTCCTTTATTTTATATTGTCGCTTTGTGTTATTCCCACCAAAATGAATCACTTCATTCATCATCTGCCACATGTCCTCCCATTCCACCAACCTGTCTGTGTCCTTTCGGAGTTCGACTGGAATATCTGTAGCTCTTTTCACAACCATAGGACGTCCCAAAATATTTTAATGATGATAAAGTATTTTTGAAATGTAATCGCTGCCCAATTGCTGAACTTTTCAACTGTCTGTTCGACGACATCAGAAATTGCCAGATGGGAACGGGGAATAGTTGCTGCAGCAATGTCTCTGTGGCACAAAGAATGGCATTTTTGATTTGATTTCATTTGATTTATTATTGTCACATGTGTTAACATACAGTGAAAAAGTATTGTTAAAGTATTGTTTCTTGTGCACTATATAGACAAGGCATACCATTCATAGAGAAGGAAACAAGAGAGTGCAGAATGTAGTGTTACAGTCATAGCTAGGGTGGAGAGAAAGATCAACTTCATGCAAAGTAAGTCCATTCGAGGTAAGTCTGTGAGTTCGGAAGTTCAGGATCCAGTCGCAGAGGGAGGTGCCGAGGCCCAGGCCACAGAGTTTGGAGATGAGTTTCCTGGGAATAATGGTGTTGAAGGCTGAGCTGTAGTCAATAAATAGGAGTCTGACAGAGGTATCCTTGTTATCTAGGTGTTCCAGGGTTGAGTGCAGGGCCAGGGAAATGGCGTCTGCTGTGGACCTGTTTGCGGCAGTGGGTACCAGCATGTTAGACTGCTAGTCATTGTCTTGTGAAATGTTCAAAGGTTGTGGGTCCGAATCTCATCGGAGTCAGCTTTCTGGGTAAAATTTGAAGAAATTAGGAACTGGTGTGTCAATCTTCTCAGAGAAGCGAAACTGCCGCCTCGAACTTGGAGGACATTCGGCCCATCAAGCCTACACCGACAACAATCCCACCCAGAATGAATCCCCGTGATCCCATATGTTTACCATGCTAATCCCCCTGACACTAAGGGGCTATTTAGCATGGCCAAACCAGCTAATAGAGCACTAATTTTCATGGCTGACCTGCCGATTCCGGAAAGACAAAATGTGCCACTGGCGTCTGCTTTGGAGCTTCCGAAACCACATGTTGACATGGTGGCAAACTCGTGTCCAAAGCGGGTGCCCTGATTTGAATTGACTGTCAGATCGAGTTTCTCAGAGGATGAGAATTATGGGAATATCGAATTGTTCTGGACTATTCTCTCAAGCCTGTGTGTTCAAACTTCATCTTGGAACCTCAAAACACTGAACGAACCATCACCGACGAGGATGGGATTCGAACCCACGCGTGCAGAGCACAATGGATTAGCAGTCCATCGCCTTAACCACTCGGCCACCTCGTCACGCAATAACTTCTCACCAAGCTTTGACAAAGGGCTCGAAATGTCAGCTTTTTTCTTTCCTTGCGGATGCTGCCAGACCTGCTGAGATTTTCTAGCGTTTTCTCTTTTGACTTCTCACCAAACCAGGGTGTTTTAACACCCGTAACAAAGAACATATTTCTCCCACAGGATAATGCTGTGTTGCTGCTTTCTTGTTAATCCGGTTCGCTGCTACTCTTCCATTCGGTGTGTAACCACAGAAAGTAAAGAGGGAGACAGTTCCATTCCCTGGTCCCAGTTTGATTTTGAATTCGCCGAACATAACCCGGATGTAAAATGCAGCAAGCAGTCTGAGCTTGTGGCGCAACGGTAGCGCGCCTGACTCCAAATCAGAAGGTTGCGTGTTCAAATCACGTCAGGCTCACGAAGCTTTTCTACGTCGGATTTTGTGTCTGGGTAAAATTGGTATCTTGGTAAAGTTGATTGTTTGCGATTGTTCCCGAAATGACAAATTTCAAAACGATGGTAGAAATTATATTTTAGGGATGCTTCCGGTTCGCATGCTCAGTTTTGTTTTTGCACAGTTTTATATCTGAAACAATGTGTCAGAGTTATGAGGTGTTCATTGCTTGCAAAATTAAAGCAAGGTCCACAGACTCAGATGTTCCAATGGGTCATCAAAGGAGACAGCTGACTGTGGCGATTTAACAGGATGATTCACACGTCAAGAGAGGAGCAAGGCTTCGAAGCCGGGCCTTCATGAACAATCTCAACCGATACAGGAATTAATCCCGTGCTTTTGGCTGAATAAGCTGTCCAACCATTTAATGAAAGGGCAACTCTCCGACAGCTCATGCTACCAAATAAACCTGTTGGACTTTCACCTGGTGTTGTGAGACTACTTCCTGTGAACCTGGGACATATGCGCTGTGTTCCCAGTTAATGAAAATCAAGATGATGAAACAAATTTACTGTCGAGAAAACCCAGATTTACCTTTGGGCAGCAGCCGAATGTTACGATTTGATGTTCGTGAGAACATGATAGCAGATGATGGCTTCGATCCATCAACCTCTGGGTTATGGGTCCAACCACTCTGCCCCGAAACGTTGCCGCTTCCTGCCTATTCCTGTTGCATGGGTGAGAGGAAACTATTCATTGTATTTGTATTTCAAACAAGACCCACGTGTTGGGAAGCGCACCCTGGCTGGACAATAACACTTAACATCAGCCCGAATCAAACAGACAGAGAAAGACACACAGAGAAGCAGTAAGAGATGATCAGGACACACACAGAGCGATAGACAGAGAAGGTACCCAACAAACCAACAAGATACTGAGATGGAACAACTGATTATGTTTGAAAAGGGATCTTCTGTTACATAAAGATAGACCTTGTTTTAAAATTAATTTCATGTAGGTGTAACTGCACTCTCTGCTGTGTAACTGTTCTCTCTGTTGTGAAACTGTGTCTCTGCCGTTGACAGATCTTTATTGTGGTTGTGTCAAATTCATCCCTGTTGTGTAAATATATTCATAAGACATGGGAGCAGAATTATGCCACTTGGACCTTTGAGTCTGCTCCACCATTCAATCATATATTTCCCTCATCCTCATTATCCTGCCTTTTCCCCATAACCCATGATCCCCTTATTAATCAAGAATCTATCTATTTCTGTCTTAAAGACACGCAATGACCCGACCTCCACAGCCTTCTGCAGCAAAGAGTTCCACAGATTCACCACTCTCTGGCTGAATAATTTCATCCTCATCTCTGTTTTAAAGAATCGTCCCTTTTGCCTGAGGTTGTGCCCTCTGTTTCTAATTTTTCCTACGAGTGGAAACATCCTCTCCATGCCCACTCTATCCGGGCCTCGCAGTATCCTGTAAGTTTCAATAAGATGCCCCCTCATTCTTCTAAACTCGAAGGAATACAGATCCAGAGTCCTCAACTGTTCCTTATACGACAAGCTCTTCATTCCAGGGACCATTCTTGTGAACCTCCTCTGGACCCTTTCCAAGGCCAGCACATCCTTCCTTAGATATGGGGCCCAAAACTGCTCACAATATTCCAAATGGGGTCTGACCAGATTCCCGGTTATGTAAATATGAGCCATCTTGAGCACAATTTTTATTTTCTGTTCTGCAAAGGTGTTTCCTGTTGTGTGAAATGTTCTCTGTTGTTCAGTGAAAATGTTTCCTGTGGGAAACCAATCAACAGGAATTTCAAGGCCGCCATTTCTGAGGCTTGGTTTCAAGTCCAGACTTATTTCGGCTGAATGGCCTACTCCTGTTTCTGTTTTTGATCAATGATTCTGTGTATCAAATCAGTTAATTTAAATTTCACCAGCTGCCATGGTGGGACTTACTCCATGCCTCCAAAGATCAGTGCGGGCCTCTGGTTTACCAGCCCAGTGACATAACCTTTCATCCCTGTAAACAAAAACACTTCATTCAGCTCATTATTAAACCTCGTCCTGAGGAAATTAGAATTGCCTCCACAGAACTTCAATCACCCAATCAATACAAAGCATTTTGCTCTAGTTGGGAACATCAATAATTTATCCAGATCAAACAGATATTGTGGAATTGTTCAGAGCTAAGATTATTTTAGAATTGAATTAATAAAATAACAAGGACCTACATTCTGAGAAAGCACCCTGCAATGTTTGGAAGAAAATGTGGATTTAATATGATGTGGGAGATCGGTTCCCAGGATGCTCCACCAGAAACGACCGTGACAGAACTCAAACCTGCAATTTTCTGATATCATTACTACAAACACCAAAGTCAGACACTTTATCCATAAGGCCACACAGTCAGCTCATAACTACTGCAACCTGATGTTAGTACCATGTGAATAAATACTGTGAAATATTCTTTTCGTTCTATCTCTAGATGATCCACTGATTCCTAGATCCCTGAAAATACAAGGGAAAGCTCCAGCTGCCGTACATTGTATTTTTTGATGATAAAAGAGCCTTTCACTCTGTGACTTGTGAAGATTCATGAAACATGAGGAATGGAGTATTAATGTATGATTATAAGAGCAGCAAGACAATGTTGGAGCTATACAAAACTTTGGTGAGGCCATAGTTGGAGCACTGAGTGCAGTTCTGGTCAAATCACTGGAGAAAGGATATGATTGTACTGGAGAGGGTGCAGAGGCCATTCACCAGGATGTTGACTGGGATAAGACTATAAGACCATAAGACATAGGAGCGGAAGTAAGGCCATTCGGCCCATCGAGTCCACTCCACCATTCAATCATGGTTGATTTCAACTCCATTTACCCGCTCTCTCCCCATAGCCCTTAATTCCTCGAGAAATCAAGAATTTATCAATTTCTGTCTTGAAGACGCTCAACGTCTCGGCCTCCACAGCCCTCTGTGGCAATGAATTCCACAGACCCACCACTCTCTGGCTGAAGAAATTTCTCCTCATCTCTATTCTAAAGAAATGGGATGGAGAATTTGAACTAGGAAGAGAGACTATATAGGCTCGCGTCATTTTCTTTACAGCAGAGAAGGCTGAGGGGAGACCTGATTGAGGTGTATAAGATTATGAGGGTTATGGAAAGGGTGGATAGGAAGCAGCTGTTCCTCCTAGTTGCAGGGTTGATACCAAGGAAGCAGAATTTTAAGGTGAGGGGCAGAAAGTTTAGAGGGGATTTGAGAGAAACATTTTTTCATCCAAAGCATGGTCAGAGTCTGGATTGCAATGCCTGGAGAGGTAGTAGAGGTGGGAAAACTCACTAATTTTACAAAGTATGTGGATGAACACTTGAAATGTCATAACTTTCAATGCTACGAGCCAAGTGCTGAAAGGTAGGAATACTTGTAGATTTAATGTAGGTTTGTTGGTGCAGACGTGATGGGTCAAAGCGCCTCTTCTGTACTGTATGACTCTCGCTATTATCGTCAGACTTGGCTTCTCACGGACATGTGTCAGCACCCTCTCCTCATGGTTGCACAGTGGTTAGCACTGCTGCCTCACAGTGCCAGTGACCCGGGTTTGCTTCCCGGCTTGGATCACTATCTGTTCAGTGTCTGCACGTTTCCCTGTGTCTGCGTGAGTGTTCTCCAGGTGCTCCATTTTCCTCCCACAGTCCGAAAAATGCACTTGTTAGGTGCATTGACCATGTTAAATTCTCCCTCAGTGTATCCGAACAGGCGCTGGAGTGTGGCGACTGGGGAATTTTCACAGTAACTTCATTGCAGTTTTAATGTAAGCCTACTTGCGATGTTAATAAATGAACCTAAAACACTCCACAAATACATGCAGTCAGTGATCCTAACCCAGTGAACCAACACAAACCCCGTTCAGTAAAAACTGCAGCCAAATAAGGTTGTGTCATTGCACCAATTCTCTTTTTCATTTTCCTCACTGCAACACTGCACCTGTTCAGCCTGCACCGTCCTGATGAGAAAGACAAAATCCCGCTTCAGTAATTGAGCTCCAGGCTGCAGGTAAAGCTTGTGTGGGTGCTAACTCAGAAACTTAGCCCCAGCTCACTGAGCATTCCTTCTGAGAAGCAGATGAGACTTTAGTTTGCAACATGCAGAAAAATAAAGATCATTTCCACCATTCCCGACTCGGAAACACCCCCAGAAACAGCATCTCCACATCATCGATTCACTCCACCAGTGATGGCTATGCTTTCAATTCTCAGGGACTCAGCTCCAGAATTCCCTCTCTAAACCTCACTGCTTCCATCTTCCTTTCCTCTCCTTTCATTTCTATCGCGTTTCCTACATTTATTTCCTCCTTCCTTTCCCCCAGTTCTACTTCTCTCACGCTCTGACTTTCACCAATCCTGTTGTTGCTTTAACTATCGTAAGTAAATTAGAGTTGTACAACGGTAATTCTAATAGCGGTTCCGCTTTAAGGATTCTTTACCCGCCTCCAGCTGTCTGATTTCTCATTGGTTTGAGCCGCGGATCGAATTGTATGACGCAATGACGCTGGGCTGGGAGTGACGTTGCTGGAGCCGAACATCAGCGCCGCATTCCGATTGGTGTATGTGTTACAGCGGCGTTCTTCGATTGGTTCATGCCGATGTCAATCGTGATGTGGGCGGGTGTTGTTTGAAGCATGTCGCTCTATTGGTCAAGATTAAAACGTCATTTCCATTGTTCGCGCACATTTCAGACAGACTGAGCTCACTGATTGGATGATGCAGCCATCACTCAATCAACGCAGAGCGTCTATTGGATAACAGAAATGGCTCAATTTCTGATTGGTTTTCTCAGCTGTCGGTCACAGGTCGGTGACTGTGATTGGACAGAGGGCGGGGGTACACACTGGTCCCATCAGACACCGGGCGGCGGTAAATGTCCGGCCAGTGGCTTCAGTCCCCGGGCCCAGATCCTGAGCCGGCGGTGGGGCTTCGGATGGGGGAAGGGTTTTGGCAGCGGGAATCCCGCCCCGCCCGGCTATCAATCCGCAGCTCAGGGTTTCGAATGGCGGCTTCCTGTGTAAACATGTCACGCTGCAGCTCCCCAGTCTCGGCGCTGCAAACCCCGTCACACCAATCAGCACAGAGACTGGGATCTTCCTGTGTTCTTGTGTGGGGCGCAGTGCCACACCGGGTTAGAGAACCTCACTCTTCATAGGCCAGGGAGAGATACTGGAATCTTCCGGTGCCCTGTGTCTGGGGCCAGGGCTTGGTTACTCTCAGTGTGTCTCCCTCATTGTTTGGTTCTAATTGCAGCCTCTCTCTCTCTTGCAGTCAGTCTGGGTGTTCCTGACTGAGCAGAATGGCCTGATCTCACCACACACATTGAGATGGAGGAGCTGCCGACCGAGACGAAGATGATTGAGAACTCCAGCTTTCGCTCCACTCGTTTCCTGAGGCCCAGCCCTTCATTCATCATTAGTTTCCTCAGGTTGTCAGGTACATTAACATCTTCATCTGCTGTGAACACTGACCTGACAGTGGGAAGGTATTGGAGCAGGATGGTGCAGTCAACTCTGTCAATAGTGGGGGACAGGTGGAGAGATTGTTCAGCTGGGTAAGATGGCACTCCCCAGTTCCATTCTTCTCTTTCTGGTCTTAAGCACAACATCACCCGCAATGGTTTCTCTTCCCACTCCTGTGCTGTTACCTCCCGAATCCCCCAAGGATCTATCCTTGGCCCCCCACAAGGCGCATTGACTCTTTTCCACCATTCAGTTCGATCATGACTCATTTATTTATCTTGATTGCCACACAGTCACAGTATTAAAAACAAGAACGGCAACAACATCAAACAATACATAAATAGAAATCACACTATGTTTCTGACAGGTTTTCCAAAAGTCACTGCGTTTTCAGCATTCACCACAGAATCAGGCAACGCTTTTGAAATATCAACAATTCTATGTGGGATAAACAAATTGACTATTGAGACATGAACCAAATTTCTGTAGTTTATTATGACACACAAAATACAGTAACTGAGAGTAAAGAACTTTTCAAGCTTGGGTAGTAAGGCTATGTATCACAGAATATTACAGTGCAGAAGAGGCCCTTCGGCTCATCAAGTCTGCACCGATGCATGAAATGCCCTGACCTGGGCACCTAATCCCACTTGCCAGCACTTGGCCCATAGCCTTGAATGTTATGGCATGCAAAGTACTCATCCAGGTACTTTTTAAAGGATGTGAGGCACCCCGCCTCCACCACTTTCCCAGGCAGTGCATTCCTGACTGTCACCACCCTCTGGGTAGAAACATTTTTCCTCAACTCCCCCCTAAACCTCACACCCCTCACTTTGAACTTGTGTCCCCTCGTAACTGACCCCTCAACTAAGGGGAACAGCTGCTCCCTATCCACCCTGTCCATTCCCCTCAATCAAGTCGCCCCCTCAGTCTTCTCTGCTTCAACAAAAACAACCCAAGCGTATCCAACCTCTCTTCATAACTTAAATGTTCCATCCCAGGCAGCACCCTGGTAAGTCTCCTCTGCACCCCCTCCAACGCAGTCACATCCTTTCTATAATGTGACAACCAGAACTGCACACACAATTCCAGCTGTGGCCTCACCGAAGCTCTATACATCATTGATGCACTATCAATTACAACGCGGAGACTTCTGAGAGTGAGGGAAAACTAATAGGCTTTTATTCTCTGAGAACAGGAGCACACCCTTTTAGCTGACCTGGTCTGAACTGAGGCAAGAAGGAGGGACCATCACCTTTATACCTCACTCTGGGTGGAAAGGGAGGGGTCCCAGGTGGAAAGGGAGGAGTCTCGGGCCAGGTGCAGCATGGGTGTGTCCAGGTACATACATGTAGTAACAGTGGTTCACCACAATCATGACCTCTCTGCTTTTGTAATCTATACCCCGATTGATAAAGGTGAATGTGCCATACACCTTTTTCACCACACTATTAACCTGCCTTTCTGCCTTCAGAGATCGATGAACAAACACGCCAAGGTCCCTTTGTTGTTCGGAACTTCCCCGTACCAGACCTTTCATCGAGTACTTCCATGTCAAATTAAAATGTATCAATTTATAAACTTGAACTGAACCATAAATCAGCCTTCTCTAAAGATTGCAATCCAAAATCTCTTAATCCCTCATAAAATATTCCCCACATTCCTTCCATTTTCCTGGTAACATGTCTTTGCAATCTATGAGCTGTATTTCTCTTTGAAAATGTGGATTCCAAACTGTGGATTCAGGCTCCAGATGTGGGCGTAGTAGCAGCTTATAGTGTTTCAGATCTTCAGCTTCAACCCCATTTTACTCCTTGATTTTTTTGAGAAACCAAAGTTTGTCTATTTCAGCCTTAACTGTCATAGAATCCTTACAGTGCAGATGAAGGCCATTTGGCCCATCGAGTCTACACAGACTCTGACACAGCATCTCACCCAGAACCTATCCTGGTAACCCCACATATTTATCCTGCTAATCCCCCTAACCAATATATTTGGGACACTAAGGGACAATTTAGCATGGTCAATCCACTTAACATTTGGAGCATGGGAGGAAACGCAAACAAGGGGAGGATGTGCAAACTTTACACAGACAATCACCCAAGGTGGAATTGAACCTGGGTCCCTGGAACTTTGAAACAGTATCCGAGTGTGGGATTTACTCACTCTGGTACAGTGCGAGAGTGAGGGATTTACTCACTGGATGATGCAGTGTGAGAGTGTGGGATTTACTCTCTGTCTGATAGTGTGTGAAGTGTGGGATTTACTCACTCGCTGATACAGTGCGAGAGTTTGGGATTTACTCTCTGTTCGGGTGTGAAGGTGAGGATCATTCTGTATCTTTTAGTCTCGGGGACTATGCGACTGATGGAGTCATTCTGTCTGTGGTAGTGTTGGAGACTCATTGTGTATTTGCCAGTTGGTGGGGGCTAAGAGTGAGCGCGGGATTCATTCACTCTCTGGGATGATATGCCAGTTTGGGATTAATGTTGTAGCTGTCCTTCTCGGCCACTTTGAGGGGGCTGGGTTTATTCGGTACCTATCAGTCTTTGTAACCATCTGTGAGATTCATCCTGTATTTGTCAGTCTCTGGCAGTGTGAATCAGTGTGATATTGATTGAATATCTTTCAGTCTGTGGCATTGAGTGTGCTCCGCTGCTCAATGTGATAGTGGAATTCAGTCTGTATCTGTCAGCTACTCGCATTGAATGGGAATGTGGGAATCATTCTCAAAATCTGGGAATCTTTGACACCAATTCTGCATCTGTTTAACTTCAGTGCTGTTTGTGAGAGTGGGATTAATTCTGTCAGTCGGTGGTACTGTCTGTGAGATTGGGATCAATTGTCAGGGCCCTGCATATAATTATATGCTGCCTCTGGCCTGTGTAAGTGAGACACATTGTGAAATATGAGGAACTTCAGTTATTGAGATAAACTGGTGAAGTTGGGACCACGTTCCTTGGAGCAGAGAAGGTTGAGAGGAGATTTGATAACAGAATCATGAGGAGTCTGGACAGAGTTGACAGAGAACAACTGTCCCCATTGTTGGATGGGTTGAGAAGCAGAGGGAACAGATTTAAGGGAATTGGGAAAGGGAGGAATGGATACATGAGGAGAAACTTCTTCCTACAGCGAGTGGTTATGGTCTGGGATGTGGGGCCTGACAGTGCATGAGAGGCAGCTTCAATCGAGGCCTTCAAGAAAGAATTGGATTATTGCCTGAAAATGAAGAATGTGCAAAGATGTGGGGAGAAGGTGGATGAATGGCCCGAGGTGTGTTACTCACTTGGAGAGCCAGAACTTGACAGGCCAAAAATCCTCTTTCAGTCGTGTAACAAGTGTGTCTCTCTGTGAGTTTGACTATGTTGATTACGCACATCAGATTCTGGTGCTGTATGTGAATGTGGAATTCATGCTGTGTCTGTCAGCATCTGGTGCTGGATGTGAGTGTGGGATTATTTTAGTATAATTCAGTGATCCTCCGTGGGAATGTGGTAAACCGGTTTGAAAATGTGGGTCTGTAACTCCCACTCTTTAATGGGTGTGTGTTGTTAGAATGTAACCGGTGACAACTTTGATTGGATGTAATGAGACTAATGGGAACAAGATGTAAGGGTCAGCTGACCCAGTGAACCATGGAACCAATTAGAGTGATGTAATAGTCAGCTGACCAGCTGATTCACTATAAATAAGGAACTGTGCAGAATTTTGGAGAGCTTGGATTGGCCCAGGCGAGACCCCGAGTTTGGAGTAATGATGCTTCTTTATCAAACCCTTTCTTTGATTTATAAGTTGGAGTAAGTTTTGTTGTATTTTCATTAGCTGCATTTTGAAGAGTTCCTTCTGAAGAAACATGTGCTGTTTGTGCACATTCGGCAGTCTATGTGGGTTTGTGATGATTTCTGACCATGTCAGTGGTACCATATATGTGTGTCAGATTGATTAGTGTCATTCAGGATCAGGTTCTGTCAGTGAGTTCAGTAACAGTCTGTCTCTGTCAGTGTCTGGTAATGAACATGTGCTCGAGAATGATTCTGAATCTGTCAGCTACTCTGACAGTGCAGGATTCATTACATGACCTCAGGCTCTGGGACTGTTTAACAATCTGAGTTCATTCCACGTTGAAATTTCAGCACAGAAACAGACCATTAATGCTGTGGGTTTTAATGGAATTATTGAGAATTTGGCCGAGTATTAAATCACTTTCTATTTGAACACAATTGGGAAGGACCATGGATCTTTTCATCTCACAATCGTTGCAAAGTCAAAGAAAGTGTTATTCAAATTTTATTAATCAAATTGATGCTTTCATCATTCACTCTGGTTGTAAGAACTTTATACTTGAATGTTGAGCTTAGCTTTCACTGTTAGAATATAATATCTGCCGTACACTCTATGAGGCATCAGGTTGGGTATGTGATCTGTATCTCAATCTGTACTCATCAAATTTATATGTATTCTTATCTTAATGATCACAGTTGGTGTCTCAGGTTATCCTATCATTCAGTTGTATCTGGCATTTAATTTAATTGCAGCCAATGCTGCAATATTTTAGGACTGACACATTGACAATCTGATAGTGGGTGAGAATTTGGACTGGGATTTATCTATCTCTCTGTCAGTGGTACTGAGTTGGGGTGACATGGAAACAATGTCTGTCTCTCCTGCTCTGACTGATTGTGGATTAAAAAGATATCTCTGGAACCACATCCAGTCCATGCTGGTTCTCCATGCAACAATCCAGTCAGTCTCACTCCCCTGCTCTATCCCCAGAGCCCTATCAGTTTATTTTCCTCAAATGTCCATCGCAATTCATCTTTCAAATTCTTCATCATCTCTGCTTCCACCCTCAGAGGCAGCGACTTCCAGGTTGTTACTCGCTGCATGAGAAGTTCTTCCACACACATCCCCTCTCTGTCTCATCCCAAAACCTTCAACTTGTGCACCCTAGTCCTTGCATTCTCAGCGAATGGGATCAGCATTTCTTTGTCTACTTGATCTACACCTGGCATAATCCTGTCCACCTCTATCAGATCTCCCCCTCAATCTGCTTTGCTCCAAAAAGATCAATCCCAGCTTCTCCAGCCAAACCTTGTGGCTAAAAGCCTCATTGCTGAAACCATTCTGGTTAATCTCCTCTGCACCCGCTGAATGATCCTCACGTGTTTCCTCAAGGGTGCTGAGCAGAACTGGACTCAATACTGCAGCCGTGGTACAATCAAAACTTTCTAAAGGCTCAGCATAACTTGCATGATTCTGTACTCAATGCCTGTGTCCTCATGGGGAGGTCACTCGTGTGAATGGGGAGGGTCTGAACTAACCTGGCAGGGGGATAGACATCAGTGTATAGAAGTAGAAAGGAGGAATATCTAGAGGAAGAAGTAGGGCCATATAAGATCAGAGTAGATGAAGAAGGAATCTAAGAGGAATACAAGGACAGGTTTAGAATGCATGTGTGTAATCACACAGTGTGGTGTATCAGGTTGGTGAGTTAGAAGCACAAATAGCCATTTGGGAATACAATACACTGGCAATGATGACAATGTGGCTTAGAAATGGAGTGAACCGGGCGATTGCTATTCAATACAATGTGAAGAGAAAAGACAGAGAAGGGAAAAAGGTAGGTGTGGTGACAAAGAAATAGAGCAGCAAATCTGGAGGCAGATCAGGCATTGCAGATACAGAATTAATTCCATTCTCACACAGACTGACAGGAAGGTTGACTGCATGATCCAAGTGTCTGTGGGTCGTCACTTGGGTAACAGTGATCATTGTATCACAAGCTTGATATTAGCAAGGAACAATCTAAAGTAGCACTTCTGAATGGGAAGAGGACTAACTTCAACGGGAGGAGCTGGGATTGAGCGAGAGTAAAATGGAGCCAAAATCTGACAGGAAAAACTGTAACAGGACAATGGGTGATTTTTCAGGAGATGTTTCAGGTACAGACTCGGTACATTCCAATCAGGTTGAAAGGGAGGGGAACCAAAGCCAGAGCTGGATGATGAGGAAGATAGAAAATATAACGAAACAATGAAGAAGCCGCATGATGCATGTCAGAAGAATTCTTCAAATGAGAACCACTATACAAAGAGAACAAGAAAATAAATAACAGTACAGCACAGGAACAGGCCCTTCAGCCCACAAGCCTACGCCGAACACGTTGTACTATCGAGACCATCCACCTGTACCCCTCTATTCCCTGCCTGTTCATATGTCTATACAGATAAGTCTTAAATGTCACGAACATATCTGCCTCAACCAACTCACTTGGCAGTGCATTCCAGGCCTCCACCACCCTCTGTGTAAAAAAACTTCCCCGCACATCTCCACTTAACCTTTCCCTCCTTAGCTTGTACTTGTGCCCCCTTGTAATTGTCATTGTCAAAAAGCTTCCAACTGTTCACCCTATCTATATCCCTCATAATTTTATAAAGTTCTATCAGGTCTCCCCTCAGCCTCTGTCTTTCCAGGGAGAACAATCCCATTTTATTTAATCTCTCCTTATAGCTAATACCTTCCATCCCAGGCAACATCCTGGCAAACCTTTCTGCACTCTTTCCAAAGCCTCCACATTCCTCTGGTAGTGTGGTGACCAGAATTGAACACAGTATTCCAAATGTGGCCAAACCAACATTTTATGTAACTGTAACATAATTTGCCAACTTTTATACCCGATGCCCCGTCCAATGAAGGCAAGCAAGTCATATGCTTTCTTCACCATCTTTTCCACATGTGCTGCCATGTTTAAGGATCTGTGGACTTGCATGCCCAGATCTCTCTGTGTGTCTTGCTCCTGATGCTTCTGCCATTTATTTTATAGCTCCCATCTGAACTGGACCTACCAATATGAATCACCTCGCATTTGTCCGGATTAAATTCCACCTGCCATTTCTCTGCCCAATTTTCCAGCCCAGCAATACCCTGCTGTATTCTCTGACCTCTTCATCACTATCCCCAACTCCAATCTCAGTATCGGCCAACTTGTTCATCAGTTCAGCTACGTTTTCTTCCAAGTCATTTATATATATTACAAACAACAGAAAACCTGCGGAACACCACTAGTTACAGACCTCCATTCAGAAAAACACCCTTCCATCACTACCCTCTGTCTTCTGTGGTCAAGGCAGTTCTGAATCCATCTGGCTAGTTCACACTGATCCCATGTGATTTAATCTTTTGTACCAGCCTGCTATGAGGGACCTTTTCAAATGCTTAACTAAAGTCAAGGTAGACAACATCCACAGCACTTCCGTCGTCAATCATTTTTGTCACCTCCTCAAAAAACTAAATTAAATGAATGAGACATGACGTCCCTCCTACAAAACCATGCCGTCTGTCACTAATAAGACCATTCAGTTCCAAATCCTCTCATTAAAAATCTTCCCCAACAATTTCACTATCATTGACGTCAAGCTCACCAGCCTATAATTAACCGGGTTATCCTTGCTACCTTCTTAAATAATGGGAAAACATTAGCTATCCTCCAATCCTGTAGGACCTCACCTGTGGCCAACGAGGAAACAAAGATTTCTGTTAGAGACCCAACAATTTCAAATTTTGTCTCCTTCAGAAATCTGGAATAAATGCCATCTGGCCCTAGGAGTTTGTCCACCTTAATGCTTTTTAATTCACCTAACACTTCCTGCCTCATAATTTGTCCCAAAAGGCTTACATATCCCTCTGAGACACCACCAATCAACATGTCCCTCTCCATTGTGAATACCGATGCAAAGTACTCATGAAGGATCTCACCCATTTCCTTTGGTTCTACGCATTATTTCCCTCCTTCGTCCTTAAGTGGACCAACTCTTTCTCTAGCTACCCTCTTGTTCCTAATATCTGTACAAAATGCCTTGGGATTCTCCTTAATTCTGTCTGCCAAGGATATTTCTTGACCCCTTTTTGCCCTCCTAGCTCCCTGTTTGAGTTCTTTTCTACTTTCCCGATATTCTTCAAGTGCTTCATCTGTTTTTAGTTGCCTCGGCCTCATGTATGTATCCTTTTCCTTTTTGATTAGATTCACAATTTCCCTGGTCATCCACTGTTCCCGAATTCTGCCTTTCCTGTCCTTCCTTTTCACAGGCACATTCCAGTCCTGCACTCTGATCAACCGCTCCTTAAAAGACTCCCACATGCCAGATGTGGATTTACCCTCAAAGAGCCTCTCCCAAACAACAGCCTCCAAATCCGACCTAATCTGGTTGTAGTTAGCCTTCCCCCAATTTAGCACCTTTCACCCGAGGACAACACTCGCCCTTTTCCATGAGTATCTGAAAGGTTCCGGAATTGTGATCACTGTCCGTTGCATGTTTCCTCACTGCAACTTGGATGACCTGGCTGGGCAAATTCCCGAGTACTAGGTCCAGTATAGCCCCTTTTCTAGTCGGACTGGTCACATATTGTTCCAAAAAACCTTCGACACTCTTAAATTCCTCACCATCCGACCCCAAGCACTAAGGGATTTCCAGTCAATATGAGGAAAATTGAAGTCTCCCACTACAACAAACCTTTTATTTCTACATCTGTCCAGAATCTGTTTCTATATCCGTTCAACTTCCATGGGCTGTTGTGAGGCCTGTAGTACACCCCGATCATAGCGACTTCCCCCTTCCTGTTTCTGAGCTCTACCCACAGCGTCTCATTACATGATTCTTCCAAGTTGTCCTCCCTCTGTACAGCTGTAACATGTTCCCTCACCAGTATTGCAACTCCCAAACCTCTTTAACCTTCCCCTCTGACTCGCCTAAAACACTTTATATTCTGGAATATTTAGCAATCAGTCCTGTCCCTTTTTTAACCAAGTCTCCGTTGCTGCAACTACATCCAAGTTCTGCTCATGAATCAGGGCTTTAAGTTCATCTGTCTCACCCGTTATACTCCTTACATTGAAGCAGTTCAACTCCTGACCTCCAGGTCCATTGAGTTCGACCTCCCCCAGCCTGCTGTTCCTTTTAGCTCGCCTGGCCATAGTCCCATGGTCATCCGTACTGTTCTGATTTCCACTCCCTGCCACATTAGTTGAAACCGACCTGAACCATAGCAGCAAATCTCCCAGCCAGGATGTTGGTGCCCCTTCAGCTCAGGTGTGACCCGTCCTTCTTGGCCAGGCCCCACCTTCCCTGGAAGACATCCCAATGATCCAAAAATCTGAAGCCCTCCTTCCTGCACCAGCTCTTTCGCCACGTGTTCAGGTGCACTATCTCCCTGTTCTTAGCCCCACTCGCACGTGGCACAGGGAGTAATCCTGAGATTACTCTCCGAGAGGTCCTGTTTTTAATCTTCTACCTAACTGCCTAAATTGCTGTTACTCTTTCTACCTTTGTCATGTGTGACATCTGTCTGATTTCCCTCCTGTTTTGGGATGCTTTGTATCCACTCAGAGACATCCAGGACCCTGGCACCAGGGAGGCAAACTGCCATCCTGGAGTCTATAGAGTGAGAGTGTGGAATTCACTCTCTATCTGTCCATCTCTGTTACTGTATGTGAATGTGGAATTAACTCATTCCCGCTATCTGTCAATGTATACATGAGAGCACAATTCACTCTCTGTCAGTCTCTGTTACTGTATTTCAGGGTGGAATTACAGTGAATTTCTTCCTGTCAGTTTATTTGAGAATGGAATCAATTCTCTGATGTGTCAGCCTCTATTAGTGCAAGTCAGTGTGGAATTAACTCGATCAGTCTGTCTCTGTTCCTGTGTTTCAGTGTGCAATTACCTCTGTCTTATCCTGAGGATTGATTTGCTCAGTTGGCCGGACAGCGGGGCTGTGCTGCGGACCAACCCCAACAGCGTGGGTTCAATTCCCGTACCAGCTGAGGTTATTCATGAAAGGGGAGAGCAGCCTATGGTCATCTGGGACTGTGCTGAATTTAGTTTTAACCTTTCTGTCCATCTTTGTTAGCATGTGTGAATATAGAATTAATTCTGTATCTGTTACTCTCTATTACTGTATGTGAATGGGGCATTAACGCTCTGTTCATCTCTGATTTGCATGTGAGGCTGGAAGTAACTATTCTTTATCCTTCACTGCAGTGAGGCATTAACACTGTCAATCTCTGTTACTGTACGTAGCAGTGGAATTGACTCTAAATCAATTCATAACAATTTATCTGCCAGTCCCTGTTACTGTATGGAAGTGGGTCACTGTCAGCTTCGCAAACTGAAGCGAGTGGAGAGACACAGGGATCAGTGCTGGGTTCTCAGCTATTTACAATCTATATTAATGACTCAGGTGAAGGGACAGACCGTCACCAAATTTTCAGACAATAGATAGGTGGGAAAGCAGGTTGTGAGGAGGACACAGAGTCTGCAAAGGGATCTCTATAGGTTAAGTGAGTGGACACAAATTTGGCAGATGTTTTATACAATCTGAAAAAATGTGAGCACAATAAGGAGTCTCACAACACCAGGTTAAAGTCCAACAGGTTTATTTGGTATCATGAGCTTTCGGAGAGCTGCTCCTTCTTCAGGTGAATCTCATCTGATGAATGAGCAGTGCGCCGAAAGCTTGTGCTACCAAATGAACCATTTGGACTTTAACCTGGTGTTGTGAGACTTCTTACTGTGCCCATTCCAGTCCAACGCCGACATCTCCACATCTTGGGAAAATGTGAGGTTTTCCAGTTTAGTGGGAAGAATAGAAAAGTATAAAATATTCAAATAGAGAGAGACGGCAGAATGTTGCAGTGCAGATGGATTTGGCTGTCCGTGTACACGAATCATAAGTTAATGAACAGGTTCAGCAAGTATTAGGAAGGCAAATGGAATGTTGATCTTTATTCCAATGGGGCTGGAGTATAAAAGTAGGAAAGTCTTGTTACAACTACAGGGCATTGGTGAGACAACATCTAGAGTACTGTGTAAAGTTTTCATCTTCTTACTATCGGAGGGATATACTTGCATCGGAGGCAGTTCAGTGAGGATTCACTGGGCTGATTCCTGAAATGAAGGCGTTATCTTAAGAGAAAAATTTAAACAAGTTTGACCAATTCTCATTGGAGAAGAATGAGAGATGATTGTACTAAAACATACAAGATTCTGAGTGGCTTGACACGATAGATGCTGAGGGGGATATTGCAATGTGTTGGGGAAACTAAAATTGAAGGCACAGTTTAAAGATAAAACATATCCAAATTAAGATGGCGATTAGGAGGAATTACTTCTTTTAATGGATCTTTACTTTTTGGCATTGAATAGATTCAATCCTGAGTTACACAGTTTTGATCGACAAGAGAATCAAGAGTTATGGGGACAGACACTGCAGTTGAGGCAACAATCAGATCAACCATGATCTTACAGAATGGCAGAGCAGGCCTGATGGGCTGAATGGCCTTCTCCTGCTCCTTTTTCTTACGTTCTGATATTACTCTTTTTCTGTCAGTCTCTGTTACAGTATTTGTGTGGAATTAACTCAGTCTGATACTGCATATGAATGTGCCCATGTGAATCTGCCCAACACTTATTGTATGTCAGAGTGCAATGTCTCTATAACTGTACAAGACACAGTTAATGACCTTTGATCAGAAGTGTTTGGACCCTATTGCTCTCAGATGTTAAGGTTACGGTTAAACCCGCCACTTTCTCCTGCTTTTGCACACCAAAGTCACTCTTTTAACAAGAACATACCTTCACAGAAACTGAGGGACTGAGTTCCGCAAACAACATTCTGCCTGATTCAAGAGCTCTTCATTTGGCTCCTTCAAGCCTCGGTTTTCTGAGCAACAGCTGCAATATTTCACTGGTGGACACTGGGAATCTGAAACAAGATGAAAATTCTGCAAATACAGAAATCAGGCAGCATTTGTGGAGAAAGAAACAGAGTTCACGTTTCAGCTCTCTGACAATCAGCCTGCAATAAAACAATTATTGATACCGGCTAATGGCAGCCACAGTTCCCACATGGGGAGGTAATGGTGTACTGGTATTATCGCTGGACTAGTGATCGAGAGATCCATTGTAATGCATTGGGACCTGAATATCACCACAGCAGAGAGTGACATTTGAACTCAATAAAAAGCTGGAATTAAAGGTCTAATGAAGGGCATGTTGTAAAAAACGCACTTGGTTCACTGATACCCCTTGAGGGAAGCATATCTGCCCACATGTGACTCCAGACCCCCAGTATGTTTTTGATGCTTTAATGCCCCCTGAAATGGCCGAAGATGCCACTCAGTTCAAAGGTAATTAGTGCAATGAATGCTGGCCAAGCCAGTGACGCACACATCACATGAATGAATAAAACAATTATCTGCACCCAGACAGCGCTCTATCCAACACTGACTTGCCCAGGCACTGAGAGTGGGCATGCTCCCCAGGGGCAGCTGCGGGGCAATCGGTGGTGGAACTTTTCCCACTGCCACTTGTCTCCCATTCCACCAAGCTGCCTGTGTCCTTCTGAAGTTTCCCACTTTCCTCCTCACAGTTGCCAATGCCTCCAAGTTTGGTGGCGTGTGGAAATGTTGAGCTTGTGTCCTGTACACCAAGGTGTGTGTCATTCATATATATCAGGAAGAGCAGGGCTCCTAACACCGAGCCCTGGGAACTCCACTGGAAACCTTCCTCCAGTCTGAAACACAACCATTAACCACTGCTCTCTGTTTCCTCTCACTCACACTGTTCCATATGGGGCGGTGAGGATGGCCTCGCTGCACCATCCGCTTCATGGTGCCGTGCTCTCGCCGCCGGGCGCCTCTGCTCCGGCCTCTGACTGGTATTACTGCGGCTGCGCGCGGCCACGCCGACCTTCCGGGAGCCGCTCCGCGCCTGCTCCGCGCAGCCACACGGTTACCGTGGGCGCGGCCTAATAGAGCCTGCGCTGTGCGGACCATTCTGAATGAGATAGACGAAATTCACCCCCACACTGTATCCTGGGTTACACAGGCCACCATTGCATTGAATAAAACAGCACATGGAATTATATTTCAAATCATCCGCATTCCACCTGAGATTTGGTATCGCTTTGGAGCAATACTTCCTCTTGTCTAAAAATTCAACCTCAAAATGTATTTCTATCTTATTTGTCCAATGACATTTTAAATTTACTGTTCATTCTGATTCGCTTGGATTACAGGCAACTTATTCAGGATCATAAGTCTCGCTGCCCAATGTAACGTCAAATATGTTCCCTGACGGTTTTCTTATTTTGTACCATTCACCAGGAATCTGTGCCGTTGGTTCACATAAATAATTTATTCCCAATTACTCTATTGAAACTGATCATGATTTTAATAACCTCTCTCAAAACTCCTCGGAATCTCAGCACTGACGCCACATAGTATGAATGCAGGAAGTATGAATTAAATTTCGAAGTTCTGGAATTACATAACACGTCAGTGCTGCGGAGACAAACAAAGTTAATGGCGAATATTTCAGATCAATGTATTTTCATCAGAACTGGTGGATGTTAGAAATGTAAAACATTACAGGCAAATGGAGAGGAGAGAGACTCATGTGTAAAGGAACAAAATGGAAGGTCTGTGACCGTTTGGACCAAACATGTTTTAAATAAGGAGAGTTAGTGACACAATCAAATGGGATAATCACCAGACACATCAACATGGAAGAATCTGTATAGAGCAGGGGTGCTCTGAACTTCCTTGGAAGGGGCTTGGGGCTCCGAAAGCTTGTGTGGCGTTTGCCACCAAATAAACCTGTTGCACTTTAACTTGGTGTTGTTAAACTTCTTCCTTGGAACACCAGCAAAGACCAAGGACAGATTGATCATGTGAGAGTAAGACGCACAATGAAAATGACAGGCTGGCAGAAACTCTGATCAGAAATTGAATCATCCTTATGGACTGGTTTGCAATGTTCCAACTGTGGGACATGGGAATGACACACTTGACAAGCCCTGCCAGCCACAGAGGGGTGAGAGGATTGATTGAGGAAAGGGAAGAAATATCAGAAGTTCTTGAATGGAAGGTCGCATTACCTCTCGTCACAGTTAAGTGTTTCGATACATACAATGCAGGAGAAATAGCTTTTTCAACATTTTTTTGTCCAATTTTTCAATGCTAATGATGGGTCGATTGAGTGACTGCAATGTGCTCTACGTTGGGTAGATTGAGTGACTGTTTTGTGGAACACCTCCCATCAGTCCATAAACATCAACAAAGAACAAAGAAAATGACAGCACTGGAACAGGCCCATCGGCCCTTCAAGCCATCACCGACCATGCTGCCCGTCTGAACTAAAAACCCCTCCCATTCCGGAGACCATAATCCTCTATTCCCATCTTCTGCATATATTTGTCAAGACGCCCCTTAAAAGTCACTATCTTATCTGCTTCCACTACCTCCCCCAGCAGCGAGTTCCAGGCACCCACCACACTCTGTGTAAAAACACTTGCATTGTACATCTCTCTTAAACGTTGCCCCTTGCACCTTAAATCTATGCCCCCTGGGAATTGACTCTTCTACCCTGGGAAAGTGCTTCTGAGGGTCCAATCCTGAACTGGAATCCTAAATCTAAACAAAGTAACCTCGGAAGGTATGAGGGGTGAATTTGCTAAAATAGGTTATGGATGAATAGATTAATCAAATGGCATGACGGTGGATAGGCAATGGCTAGTATTTAAGTCATAGTTGTATGCAATGAACGTAAACATAACAGGAAATTATTGGAAAAAAAATTCTGAGGGACAAGATTTACTCACATTTAAGGGCGGCACGGTGGCACACTGATTACCCTGCTGACTCGCAACTCCAGTGACCTGGGTTCAATTCCGGTCTTGTGTCCTTGTCTGTGCAGAGTTTGCATGTTCTTTCTGTGTTTGTGCAGGTTTCCTACAAATACACCAATTTCCTCCCACAGTCCAAAAGACGTGCTGGTTAGCTGCAATGACCATGCTAAAATCTACCTCAGGACCTGAACAGGCGCTGGAGCGTGGTGACTGGGGGATTTTCACGGTAACTTCATTGTGGTGTTAATGTAAGCCTACTTTTTACTAATAAATAATTGCTTCTTTCCTTGCACTATTCCTTTCTGGCACGAAAACATAACTGGTGAAGTGGTCCAACCATGGCGAGCAAAATAAATTAAATAGTCTTGGATTCAAAGAAGAACTTAAGAACTTGGAGCAGGAGTGGTCCATTTGTCCCCTCGAGCCTGCTCCGCCATTCAATAAGATCATGGCTGATCTTTTCAGGAAAACTTCACACAAATGATCAGTCGGTGCATTCTCCTTTGCCTGTGTGTGATCTTGTGTATGCTGACAGTCTCTCGCTGTTTTTGTGTGTATTTCTGTTATTGTTCCATTCTTGGTGTTTAGACAGTGGAATTGTGCCGCTAGGCGGAGCTGCTGGGCACATTTGCTGTCATTAAACAGCAATACGAAAGTGATTTTTTTTGCTTTGCTATAGCGCAACAATAATAAACAGAACCTTGTTGGTAGATAGCAGAGTGGCGCAGCGGAAGCGTGCTGGGCCCATAACCCAGAGGTCGATGGACCGAAACCATTCTCTGCTATTTACGTTTTCAGGATCAGTTTAAAAAAAATTGCTGCTCCCCGCAAATATCACTGCTATTTCTTTACAGGCTACAGTTATTTTCATCAGCTCTCGCTTGCAATCAACAATTTAGTTTGCAACATGCTCACTGTTGTAAATGCCACAAACACAGGTTTTCTCTTTTTATCTCAGGGCATTTATGACAGAGAAATGACCCAAAAATCATAGAATCCCTAAAGCGCTGAAGAAGGCCATGGGGCCCATCGAGACTGCACCAACTCTCCGACAGAGCATCCCACCTAGGCTCTTTACCCACAGCCCCACGCATCTACCCCGCTAATCTACTTAACCTGCACTTCTTACGACACCAGGCACAATCTAGCATGGCCAGTCCACCCAGCCTGCACATCTTTGGACTGTGGAAAGAAACTAGAATATCTGGTTTCCAGACATAGCTTGCCTGGGTAAATGCAGCTTCAACAACACTGGCCGTTTGACACCATCCAGTCCAAAATATCTGACTTAATTTGCTTCCATCCACAAACATTCAATCCCTCCAACACCGACAAAAAGGGACAGAAGAGCGCACTATCCAAAAGATGCACTGCAGGAATTCACAAAGGCTCATTTGACAGCACCTTCCAAACCCACCTTGACTATGGTCTGAAAGGAAAAGGGCAGCAGACATATCAGAACAACACCACCTGGAATTCTCCCTCCATACAACTCACTATCCGGACTTGGAAATATATTGTCATTCCTTCAGCGTCAGCAGATAAGAATCCAGGGAGTTTGCATTCCACCCACCCCACCCCCTCCCCCCAAACAGCACCGTGGGTGTACCTGCATGACATTGATGCCAGCAGTCGAAGCATGCAGTTCAGATGAGCAATAAATCCTGACCAAACCAGCAATGCCCGAGTCTGAAGAATGCACAAAATGAAATAAAAACAACTGATCAAAAAGGTTCCTCCTCATCTCCGTCTTAACTGGGAGATCATTTAAAAAACAAACTCTGCTTTTCTGGTCCCATTGTCAGTGTAATTCTGAGCACAATCGGGATTGTTTAGTCAACGTTGTCCCATTGCAGAATCATATTGTGCAGTAGTGACCTGCCTGGTGGTGTATACGGTACGATTTGTCCCTATGATTCACTGCATCCCCGTAGATATGGGCTGCCCAAGTCACACAATCAGTGTTAGAATTAATTCACATGTTTCAGTATCTGGTACCATTCTGTATCTGAATTTGTCTGGCGTTGTTTCTGAGGGTGTCTCACACTCATGAAGTGTGTGAGTGTGGGATCATTCTAGATCTGTCAATGCCTCTCTATGTCTGTGATAATTTTGTATAAATGTTGGAATCATCAATACCTTTAAGTCCCCTGGTGCTGTTTGTGAAACATATGCTTTATGTTCCCTGGTACTGTTTGTAGAACATCAGCTTAATGCTGTACCTTTCAGCGGAACTAATTATGTTTGCAAGTCTATACTGCTGTTTAAACTGATGGTTTCAGTTGAGATTTTTCAGTCACGTCTCTCTCTCTCTCTCTCTGATCGTCCATTTGTATTCATGACTCAATGTGAGACTGGGATTCTTTCCAAATCTCTCAGTGATACAATTGTTGTGTGTAATGTTTTTCGTATCACTCATGACAGCTCCAGTGAGTGAGTGCAGTGAACAGCCTGTATATTTCAGCTCCTGACACTGAACACGTGATTGAGAACGATTCTCTTATCTATCAGTCTTTGCTATTTCGTGTTAGTTTGGGATGAATTAAATCACATTCAGTCCCTGGGACTATTTATAAGTTTGGATTAATTCCAAATAACTTTCCAGCACAGAAACAGGCCACTGATGCAGTAGGTTTTAAACAGACAATGTGAGTGAGTTTCGGTCCAGCATTAAATCTCTGTCAGTGTGAATACAATTGTGAAAGATAATGTATCCTTCAATCTGATACTGGATTGCTATGCAAGTTTCACTCAGGTTGTTCACCTTGATTTGATCTGTGACACTCAGTCGGATTCCAAATAAGAATTTTGACATGAATACAAAATGGAGTCCAACCTGGAATTGGACAGTGTCTTCCATCTGGCCCAACGTGAGTGAGGATTTAGGATGAGTTCATAATTTATATTTCAGTTCATAGTCATCAAATTGATCTTGCAACTTTTAGTTTCATAATCTGGGTGAGTTTTCAATGGAATCTGAGTTGTATCCCAGGTTAGACGAGCTTTCAGAATATCCCAATCTGAGAATCTGTACTTCAGATTTGGATTTGTATCGAATATATTTGTGAGGACTCACTATGAGGATTAGTACAGTAACTTCCAAACCCCTGATGTGGGTGATATGACTGGTATTGAACTCGAATCTCAGAGTGCATTATTAAGGTTAATTGTCTAATTTTTAACCGAAACCATCTGTCAGTTTTATCTGATATTTAATTTGGAGCTAAGGCTGCACTATTGTGGGATTGACACAGTGATGATCTGATTGTGGATGACAATTTGGATTGGGTTTTATGGATTCCCCTATCAGTGGTACAGTGGAGTTTAATTTAGATAAATGCAAGGTGATGCATTTTCATAGATCGAATCAGGGCAGGACCGACTAAGTTAATGGTAGGGCGTTGGGGAGAGTATAGAACAAAGAGATCTCGGGGTACATGTTCACAGCTCATTGAAAGTGGAGTCACAGGTGGACAGAATGGTGAAGAAGGCATTTGGCATGCTTTGTTTCATTGGTCAGAACATTGAATACAGGAGTTGGGACGTCTTTTGAAGTTGTATAAGACATTGGTAAGGCCACATTTGGAATACTGTGTATAGTTCTGGTCACCCTAATATAGAAAGCACAGAAAAGATAGACTCGGATCCTACCAGAACTTGATGGTTTGAGTTATAAGGAGAGGCTGGATAGACTGGGATTTCTTTCTCTGGAGTATAGTCGGCTTCGGGGTGATCTTAGAGGTCCATAAAATAATGAGGGGCACAGGTCAGTTCGACAGTCAATATATTTTTCCAAAAGTAGGGGAGTCTAAAACTAGAGGACATAGGTTTAAGGTGAGAGGGCAGCGGTACAAAAGGGAAGTGAGGGGCAATTTTTTCACACAGAGGGTGGTGAGTGTCTGGAACGAGCTGCCAGAGGTAGTAATGGAGGAGTATAAAATTTTGTCTTTTAAAAAGCGTTTAGACAGTTACATGAGTAAGTGGCTATCGAGGGATATGAGCCAAGTGCGGGCAATTGGGACTAGTTTAGCCGTTAAAAAAGGGTGTCATGGACAAGTTGGGCCGAAGGGCCTATTTCCATGCTGTAAACCTCTATGACTCGATGGTACAGAGTTTGATTTGATTACTTCTTGTTTCATGAATTGGTATGCAGTGAAAATCTTGTTTCTTGCGCGCTATACAGACAAAGCATACCGTTCATGGAGTAGATAGGGGAGAACGAAAGGAGAGGGTGCAGAATGTAGTGTTAAAAATCCATTTGCCAAGAGTGGGGTTCAAACCCATTGGATCTATAAATCCAACGCCTTAACCACTCGACCATCCTGGTACGAGAGCTGGGCATGATATGGACACAACACCTGTCTCTGCTGCTGTTTGAGCAGTGACTTGAAAAGGCGTCTCTGGAATTATTTCTGCTGTCCTGAGACTGAGCTCCGTCAGTGACAATGTGCGGACTGTGTGTGAGAAGGTCTCTTCTCTGTAACTAGTGCGGAGGAAATATCACATTTATTATGGTTCATTCAAATATTTGTCTGTGGAAACAAAGTACATTTAATATCTCAAATACAGATTCCGTCAGTTTAATCTCTATTAATAATCATTGTGAGCGGTTTGTGAGGCTGCAGCCAGACTCGAGCTCTGATTGGTCACTCACATTTCAATCACATTCTTAACCAATCAGAGAGCCAGGGAGAAGAAATGGGAGGCTCTGATTGGTTCACATTTTGAAACTGGAAAAGCCCGCCAATTTCAGTGCAGGAAAAATACAAAATAACGGAACTATTTCAATCTCACACTTTATAATCTGTTTATTGTATTTTCCCTCAGAATCCTGGCGCTATTTTAGGAACAGTTTGAATTTCTCAATCTCTGATCTATAACCCGCGGTAATCAGACCCCGTTCAGCAATTTAAAACGGAGCAAATCTCAGCTCAGTGGAAAAGCAGAAACATAGAGATCACCAACCAACCCCTTCACACAGGCTTCACAGGGACAGAGGGAAACGGCTGATTTCTGATCCTCTCCCCTGAAATCGGCCGGGAATGTTACAATGGGAAGTGCGGAGAGAATCCCCGGCCCGATCCCGCCGGTGGAACAGGCAGCTTTGTGTCCGGAGAATAGGGAGCGCCGGGGGGAGGCAGATCTTAAAGCGCTGCAATGAACTCAGGTCCTGTGTGTGCACAAATCTGGCTGAGTCCGTCCTCTGGGAAAGCTGCGGAATAAACAGATCAGCCCGAAAATAACCTTTTCATTTCCGTCTGTACTCTGTTGCGGGAGCGACTCCCAGATCACCCGAAATAACGAATAAATAATCGTATTATGAATTTAATTCTGCTGCTGCGAAACTGTGAATATAGTTATCATTAAATCTAAAGAACTACCTTCCGATGTGGTGTTTCTCCTCATTGTCCATCATAAATCCCAGACTAGAATTTACCATCCGCTCTCAGTTCAGTTTGATTGTCCCTTCAATGTGAAAGTGTGTGTAAGGGGCGGGTATGAAGTCCCATTCACAGCATTCAGCACCGGGACAAATCTCTATCCTCCAGAAAGACATTTCTCATTCACTCAATAAGGGAAAAGATGGCGCAGCTTTTTCACAGAGATTGTGGGTGGCTCTTAAAAGAGCCGTTGTGTTTGGAGTGTTTTTCAGTCCATGGGGGAGTTTTACTTGGAGCTGGTGTACTTGGTCACCGCCTTTGTCCCTTCCGACACGGCGTGCTTGGCCAGTTCCCCGGGCAGCAGCAGGCGCACGGCGGTCTGGATCTCCCGGGAGCTGATGGTGCTGCGCTTGTTGTAATGGGCCAGGCGGGAAGCCTCACGCGCGATGCGCTCGAAAATATCGTTCACGAACGAGTTCATGATGCTCATGGCCTTGGAGGAGATGCCGGTGTCGGGGTGAACCTGCTTCATCACTTTGTAGATGTAGATGGAGTAACTCTCCTTCCTCGACTTTCGCCGCTTCTTACCGCCCTTTGTTCCCGGTTTCTTAATCACTTTTTTCGCCCCCTTCTTGGGAGCTGGTTTCGATGTTTGTTTCTTCTCATCAGCCATCTTCAATTCCACGCAGAAATAAAGCAAACCCCTTCCGAGCGCTGATTAAATAGACAGTCCCACAGAACTATGCTAATGAGGAATTGGAAAAGCAATGATTGTGATTGGACATTTTGAAAGTTATTACAGTCACTTATCAGGGATTCATTTGAGTGGATATGAAAACAGACCAATCAGATTGAGGAGTTTCCGCCAATCACAAGCCCCCTTACCACAATCAGGAAATACATTTCACAAAGAATCTCCAGCGCCAGTTTCTCAGTGTGTAAAGATCCACCGGGAAATGTCGCCTGGCTGTCGGTGTGAGGGACCCTTCTCCACAGAGGGACTGTGCGGGAGTGTGGGATTCCTTCCGGAACTGTGAATCTCTGGTAATGTGTGTGAGTGTGGGATTTACTCACTCTCTCTGATACAGTGTGTGAGTGTGGGATTTACTCACTCTCTGACACAGTGTGAGAGTGTGGGAGTTACTCTCTGATACACTGTGTGTCTGTGTGGGATTAATTCACTGTTTGTAAGTATGGAGTACATTATGTGAGTTTGGAAATCATGTATCTGACTTGCTCTGACCATGTTTGAGTGTTGGATTTATTCTATATTTGAGTATTGGACTCATTTGTTTCTGGGGATTCATTGTGTATCTGTTCGATAGTGAGGCATGTGAGTGAGTGTATTGATTCTCTCCCTGGGGATAAAAGGCAGTGCTGAATTAACTGTGCATGTGTCACATTCACCATGCTGGACTTATTCTGTACTTGTCACTTTCTGGAACTGTATGTAAAAGAGATTCACCCTGTCACTGTCATTCTCTAACACTGTACGTCAGTGTGAAATTGATTCAGTCTGGGTTTCTTTGTCTGAGTGTGAACTTCTCATCCACTGTCAGTGCCTGGTACTGTGTGGGAATGTGAGTTTAACTCTGTACCTGTTAACATCTGCTGCTGTAAGGGTGCACGGATCTCAATCTGTATCCGTCAGTCTCTGGTGCTGAATGGGTGTGTGGAGTTCATTCTGTATCTGTCAGTCTTTGGTCCCAAAAGAAAATATGCGGAAAATCTCAGCAGGTCTGGCAGCATCTGTAAATAGAGAAAAGAACTGATGTTTCGAGTCCAGATGACCGTTTGTCAAACCTTTGACCCGGAGAGAAGGGGCGGGGGGGGGGGGGGGGGGGGGCGGCGCGGGGGGCAAGAACAAAGAACAATACAGCACAGGAACAGGCCCTTCGGCCCTCCAAGCCCACGCCGCTCCCTCGTCCTAACTAGACCATTCTTTTGTATCCCTCCATTCCCACTCCGTTCATGTGGCTATCTAGATAAGTCTTAAACGTTCCCAGTGTGTCTGCCTCCACCACCTTGCCTGGCAGCGCATTCCAGGCCCCCACCACCCTCTGTGTAAAATACGTCCTTCTGATATCCGTGTTAAACCTCCCCACCACCCCCGCCTCACCTTGAACCTATGACCCCTCGTGAACGTCATCACCGACCTGGGAAAAAGCTTCCCACCATTCACCCTATCTATGCCTTTCATAATTTTATACACCTCTATTAGGTCACCCTTCATCCTCTGTCTTTCCAGAGAGAACAACCCCAGTTTACCCAATCTCTCCTCATAACTAAGCCCTTCCATACCAGGCAACATCCTGGTAAACCTCCTCTGCACTCTCTCTAAAGCCTCCACGTCCTTCTGGTAGTGTGGCGACCAGAACCAACGTTCTATACAACTGCAACATCAGACCCCAACTTTTATACTCTATGCCCCGTCCTATAAAGGCAAGCATGCCATATGCCTTATTCACTACCTTCTCCACCTGTGACGTCACCTTCAAGGATCTGTGGACTTGCACACCCAGGTCCCTCTGCATATCTACACCCTTTATGGTTCTGCCATTTATCGTATAGCTCCCCCCTACGTTCGTTCTACCAAAATGCAACACTTCGCATTCATCTGGATTGAACTCCATCTGCCATTTCTTTGCCCAAATTTCCAGCCTATCTATATCCTTCTGTAGCCTCTGACAATGTTCCTCACTATCTGCAAGTCCAGCCATTGGAAGTGGGGGAATGGAGAGAAGTGGGGGGTGGAGAGAATTGGGGGAGGTGGAGAGAAGGGGGAGGCAATGTCAAAGCCATGTTCTTAACGGGGGAGGCAATTCATAGACAGGTTCTGAACAAGGCCAGGGGGACACAATGGCAAGAACTCATTATTCAACATTGTTGCTGTTTTCACTCCCAAACCACCGGAAGGTGCCTCATTTAGTTCCCATCTCCCAATGTTTGTTATTATTATTGTACAATGAACAGCGGAAATGTAACTGCACAATAACCACGAGAGCAGCCGTACAAACAAGTTCTACTGTCGGCAGCAGGTTTGGAGTGGGAAGGAGAGGGTTTACAAAGTGGCTGGTTGTTTATTTTTCGATATTTGTTTAAAGTGGGAGCAGGAAATAGATATCTGACCTGTGCAAAAGTTACTGCTGCTTCGCACAGCTCAACTCAATCAGCAGTGCATGGATTGGGCTGTTTCTGAATGTCACAAAACTGTTTGAAACTCGCCCCAAACACCCAGTGAGCAAAAGCAGTTTGGTGTATTAGTGAAGTGATCTCAAATATTGTTTGTGCTCATGGTTTTCCTTTTACCCAGGTTCCTAAATAATTGTTATTTGTGAAGTTCTCTCGAAACTTTTGTACCTTTTATTTCATCTGTTCCTCAGTTAAGTTAGTTATTTTTCTTTTTACAGGCAGATATTTGTTGGTCTCAGATGATTCCTTGGCACAAGCACAATTTCATCAAGCCAGTTCCAACACAAAGCAGTTCCAGTATCATTCACAGAGCACAGTGATACTGCCAACTCATTGGGTTCACTGTCACAAAGAGAAGTATTCAGCCCCATACTGTTTGCAAGGTAAGAGACAACTTTTCAATCCAAGAGTTGAACAGGAAAAGAGGCTTTTTTTATTTCCTTCCCCACAAATGTGGGACATAGGATCAGGAGTTGACCATTCAGCCCATTGAGCCTGCACCACCATTCAATCTGATTATGGCTGACCATCTCCTTCAATGCCCTTTCCCCTCTCTATCCCCAATTTCCCTTTTTGACATTGAGATTTAGAAATCTGTCAATGTCCATGAATGTTTACTCTGTGTGTGAACTTCCACAGCCCTCTGAGCTACAGAATTCCAAAGGAGCACAACGCTGAGTAAAGAAAAATGCAGATCTCGGTCCAAAGAGGATTTGCCCTTATTTTAAAATTGTGCCTAGACTCCCAACCAGGGGAAACATCTCACCTGCATCTACCATGTATACCCTTTTAAATACTTTGTTGTTTTCAGTGAACTACAGGCCCTGTTTCCCCAGGATTTCTTCATCAGACAGTCCCACCATTCCTGGAACAAATCTGCTGAACAGTCATTACACTCCCTCTGAGGCAATAATATTATTCGTAAGGTGAGGGGACCGAAACTGCACACAGTATTCTAGATGCAATCTAATAACACTGCTATACAATTAAACCAAGGCTTCACTACTCCTCCTGTACTCAGATCCTCTTGCAATAAAGACCAACGCACCATTAACCTTCCAAATTACCTGCTTCATTTCCTTGTTACCTCCAGTGACTTATTAATGAGGATACACATGTCCCTTTGTACATCGACACTTTCTAACCTCTTAGCATTGAAGAAATACTCTGAACATCTGTTCCTTCTGCGAAAATGAAAAATCTCACACATTCCACATGATATTCCATCTGCAATGTTCTGAACCTCTCATTACTTCTGTCCAAATCCTCCTGAAGCTGCTTTGTATCTTTCTCCCAACACACATTCGCGTTGAGCTTTGTATCAAGTGCAAACTCCTCAATATTATATTTGGCTGACAGGTAGATACATCAATCACAGGATTTTAACAAAACACACCACTCACAGATATAAAACATTGTGTCATGTTGGTCACAAATTGAATAAGAATTCATAGCCAGAATAGACAAAAAAATGATGTTGTGATACTAAAAAAAATTGCAATTAATGACCTCAGAATATAGGTTTTGATACATTTTGTAAACCAATCCAAAAATCTCAATGAGTCAAACTGAAAGATGCAATGACAATTCTGTTACTACAAACTGCAGTAATTAATTACCAGGTGATGTATCCAAATGTTACCATTCACAGAGCTATAAATTGAATACCATTTGCACAACTTAAAAACAGCTACTGAATATAACCCATGACTGTAAAATGTACCCAAATCCATGTGATAAATTGAATCAAATGGCAAACAAATATCAATGCATTATGTTTTAAATAAATAGTTTCTAACACAGTGCCTGAAATGCATGTAAAGTTAAAGTGCAAAAGTATCCCACATTTCAATACATCACAAGGAACAACTGTAGAAGGATTGATTCCTACACTTGCAAAGATAACGAGAGAATCACAGATGTAAATTTAATCCTACATTCACAAAATCCCAAGAGACAGATGGAAGAACAAGGAATTCCATAACATACTCATGAATGACAACGACAGAATGATTCTTACACCCAAACGTTCATCAGAGGAAAAGTGAAACAAAATGAACTCCACACTCACACGGTATCAGCAAAGTAACATTTACAGAATGAATCCTGTAGTCGTACACAGCACCACAGGAACAGAGATACAGAAGGAAAATAACTTCGAGCTGCTGTACCAGGGATGGATACAAACAGTATGAATCACACACTCATGTTCTTACTCAAAATCTGAAGACTGCAAAACTGAAATCAAACTCATGTTGACTTCATGGCAAACTGAGGAACAGAATTAACCCCATATTAACATACAACAGCGGAGACTGACATAGTGCCAGAGTCACAAAATCATGTTCATCTCATCTCACACATGCAGACGGACAACAGTGTCCAATACTTATAGGCACAAAATTAATCTCATTCTTTATAAGAGATGGAGAGATGCAGATTGAGTCCCACACTCAGCCTCACTGAGTTGTTGCAGTGTATCTCACGGATGGTACACATTGTGCACCAGTGGCTGAGGAATTAAATGCTGAAGCTGGTGTGCAAGTGAAACCCAAAATATTATTTTGTTTTTGAGATTCTTTCATGTTGTTGGAGATGCACTTACCCAGTGAGTGGAGAGTATTCCATCTCTGACCTGACATGCGACTTTTCAATTGTGGAAAGTCTTTGGGGAAATAAAGGGTCAGTCACTAGCTGTGGACATGCTCTGCTCTTGTAAGGAATAATCATTAAGACAACATATATTGGAAGGAATAATTATTAGGACAAGTAGGAGATAATAATTAACATAGAAGAGATAATCACTACTTAAGAAGTTCTCATATATATCACATATCTTATTAAGCATACACATGGATACTCGCATAAATGAACATAGAAGCTGAAAGTAATTTCTTAAATAAACGTGAGAAAGTCAGACAACGGGAAAAAAGACTTGGCATAGCAGGATGCCCTACAATGGTTGAACAAGCAACAACCTTGGCTGATTAGACAATAAACTTCAGATAAGAAGGCAGGATGTAACCACAGTGATATCATAGCACATTCATTCGTGAAAAAACAGAAAGAAGGCAGATAACGTAGGTCTAGTAAATCATGGTGGCTAACAAAAAGTGGCCTTGGGGTCTGCAACAAAAAAACCTTGACTGTAAGATAAGAATGATGAAATATGAAGCTAAATGTGGATAAAAAGGACTGTGAGAGCACTGGTTTTTTGGATTTCATCTGGGAATCCCGGCTTTATTGAAATGTACTAGCTAATAAAGCCTTGCTGCCTGGAAGATCAAGACTCAGACTCTCTATTCTGATTGATGAATTCTTCTTGCCGTCCACGGGGAACCACGGCAAATTTGGCGGTTGCGAGCAGGGCAGAGTTGAGGTCGTCCGGTGACTCAACCCCGGAGGGATCGAGGGAGACGGTGGTCCGACCGGAACCGAGAAGTCCCCAGCCGGCCTTCTGTCAACAAGGTAAGCAGACTTGCATGCATGTAAATCCTTGTTGTCAGAAAGGGGTTTTCGAGGCCTGGCGCACCCGGTTCTCCACTGGTCCTGGATCTCACCTGCCCAAAAGATAACCTGCATTGGTAAAGTTAAAATTGTGTAAAATATTGAGAGACTGAGTCTGATCGGAAGGGCAAATTTTGCATGTAAAAAGCACGCTTTAGTTTTATGTACTGTATTGTCCACGAATGGGTAAAAAGTGAGACGCTACAAAAACCGAACGCTAATTGATGCAATTAGGTTAGTCGAGCGGTTAGGAGCGGGCTTCCAGGTTACGACTTGCCCAAGGAGAGTAAGTGTAGGCAAGCCTGCCAGTCCAAACCTACCCAGGACCTCGGAGAGAGTGACGTCAGCCGAGAGGAAGGAGAGATCTAGGAGAGATTGCTCTCCTACCTGATATAGTAATTAAGGACCTACGTTGATCGCCGGAAGAAGAGAGGGGATAGGTAGTGAAATAAAGTAAAGGGGCTACAAGGAGAAGCCTGAAAAGGTTGATCTGGAATAGCGGTGTAAGCAGCTGTTGGTAAATGTGGAGTGCAAAGCAGGATCACGACAGTGATGAATCACGTAGGAATATTGCAGTAATAGATTTCTTAAGTAGTGGTGTTAACACACATTTTTTTAGAGAAGATCTAGTAAAAATAGTTGGAGGAGGTTTTAGGGAGTGGTATGAGGGTGAGAGAAATGCCCTGCTAAGAAGAATAACTGAAGTAGTTAATTTGGAGGAAGTGAATAAGGAGTGGCCATACGTAAATTGGGACGAAATAATATACAAAAATTGGACGAGTGAAGCAGTAGAAGAAACATTGACAGAATTAATAGAAGAAATCAGACCAAGTAAGGCTCTGTTGGAAATCAGTGAGCAAGTGGAGGCATATTATCCACTAGCAGAAGAAAAAGGATTATCACCAGGAGAGGGAAGAACAGGGAAGCAAATACTGAGACCTCGGTTGGAAATACAGGTGTCAGTCAGGGAAGTGCAGTGGGAAGATAGGCCAAGGACAGAAAAAGGGAAAACAGTATATCGCATAAAAATAACAATAGTGCCAAATACCAACATATCAGAAAATATTAAGCCGCAAGGCAGTGCAAAGAAACAGAACATGCCATATCAAACTAAGACACCGGTGGAAATTCTGGGAGAAAAGTACCCAGCCCTGAAAGGAGACATAGCCCATATCTCCCAAAAATGGACCAAAAGAACAAGTAAATTAAACACACAGTGGCCAGAGGGAGGCACCTGGTGTACAGAAAGATGTGAGGATCAGAAAGGACTGGTAAAGAACTATAAATTAAGGGGTAAATCACAAAAGAGAAATCAGAAAAGAAAAAAAGAATTGGAGATACTAACATTATTTGAAAAGGAAGGAAAAGAGAAAAAGCGCATATGGAAAATGCAAATGCCAGTTCAGATTCAGGAAAAGGAAAAATTGAAAGACCCACATATAGCCCCGCCCCCTTATAAGGAAAACCAAGATTTTGCTGGGCTGTATCCAGTAATAAAGGGGACAGTGAATTTTGAGGGGGAATATGAAGAAAGGGACATGACCCGCGAACAATGGGCAAAGCAGGAGGTGGAAAGAAAGGTAAAAAGGGAAGAAGAAGGTGCTAAAGTGGAAGGAGAACTGGATAACATACGCCGTATGAGGCAAGAGTTAGAGGAAGAGTTGGTTCGGGTAAGGGTGTTAAAATGGGCAAATAGAAAAATGGAGGAAGAACAGAGTAAGAAAGGTGAGGAGGCAGTGGACAGTCAGGCAAGGTGTGAAGAGGAGGAGGGTAAGGAAGAATGGGATGAAAAATGTAAATATAGCAAGGGAAGTGCAGGAGGAAAAGGACAGGGACAGGGAAAAGCACCCTATCAGAACCAGAGGGGACAAAACCAAGGATATAATCAAGGCCCCAGGCAGGGAGGACCACCTGGCCCTCCAGGGGTATGCTGGGGATGTGGGGAAACAGGACACATAAAAAGGAATTGTCCCCAAAACAGCTATAGACAAGGAGGTCAACAACAAATGAGTCAGCAAATGATGCAAGTGCCAACCAGTGACTGCCCAATGAGTCAGGGGCCAGTAAATCACCAGAGTTTCCTATAGGGAGGCCCAGAGAACCCCGAAATGGTAGGCCAGTATGTACAAATAACGGACACAGCAAATCAAGAACCTGTAATCAATGTTAGAATAGGGGGGGTTGAGATCCCCATGATGATAGATACAGGAGCTACTTGTACGTGCATACAAGAAAAATATGCAGGACACCTACCATTGTCAGGTCAGTTTGTAAAAACTATGGGGTTCTCGTGGAAAGCAGTATTGACTCAAATGACGATGCCGGTGCCTATCACCGTTGGAAACAAAACCACTCATGTGCCTGTGTTAGTATGCAATAAAACACCACTGAATTTGTTAAGATGCAATCTTAGGGTTAGGGTTAAAATTAGAGTGTACAACTCAAGGAATTAATCTGACGGGCATGTACGTAATTAGGGTAAGGGGAGAAGAGTGGGCCAATGTATATTGGCTAGGGGACATAGAAGAACAAATTAAAAAGCAGGTATGGGAAATTTGGGGGACATTTGTAGAGGCACAGATTCCAGACGCCGAATGGCCAAAAACTGAACTACATAGCACAATGATTTTTGATAAAATACAACAGTCAGAGATACAGGAGAAGTGGAATAAAGAGGCAGGACAAGAACAGGAAATAAATTCGGACAGCATTTTAATCGGACCAGAGGGAACAGCCCTCACAATTAGAAAGAATGAATGGGTCAGAAAATGGTTCTCAGTGCCTGAGACAGAACCACATGTTACGCTAAAGGTGAATCCTGATTACAGACCAAAGGATTTGGGACTTATGACGTTTAGGGCACAGGAACTGGAATTTATTAAAGCAAACAATGAGAATATTTGGATGTCGACTGACGGACAAATGATGAAAATATCTGTTAATGCAAGGATGACTGGAAGACCAAAAGAGGTAAAAATAGAGTTAAAAGATAAAGAAGTAGAGCAAGAATGGAGAGCAAAGTTAGAAAAAGATTTAGATTCTCTCCCTGAGGAATTGTGGTCAATGAACGACACAGATGTAGGCAAAGTTAAAACAGCTACCCCAGTCGAAGTAAAATTGAAGCCAGGATGTCAAGGACCTTATAAACCACAATATCCAATCAAGGCAGAAGCAGTAAAAGGCATAAGAGAAACAATCAGAGGATTAGTAGACGCAGGGGTGTTAAAAGAAACCCGAAGTAAATGTAACACACCCTTATTACCAGTTAAAAAGGCAGATGGGGAAAAGTGGAGGTTAGTACACGACCTGAGAGCAGTTAATGAAGTAGTTGAAAATATGCCAGTAGAAGTCCCTAACCCCTACACCTTATTGACTAACATACCGTCTGAAAGCAGATGGCTTACAGTAATAGACTTATGCTCAGCATTTTTCAGTGTGCCCTTGGCACAAGCGAGTCAGTACTTATTTGCTTTCAAGTACAAGGGAAAGTACAATAGAATGCCACAAGGATTCAAACACTCCCCACATGTATTCAACCAAGTGTTGAGAGCAGATTTGGCAGGGATACAACTAGAAGGAACACTGATACAATATGTGGATGACTTGTTGTTGTGTACAGAAACAAAGGAACAGTGTCGGGAAGAAAGTTTAAAACTGCTGGGAAAGCTGGCGAAAGGAGGACATAAAGTGTCAAGAAATAAATTACAGTTCTGTCAAAGAAAAGTAGAATACCTTGGAAGGGAAATAACTGTTGGACAAAAAAGAATAGCTCACCAGCAGATAGAAGCAGTATTGAAAATCCCAAAACCACAGACAGTGAGACAGATGATGACATTCTTAGGAATGACAGGATTTAGTTCAGAATGGATAGAAAACTATGCAGAAAAAACACAAGCGTTAAGGAAAATAATGAAAGAGGCCGGATGTGAGGAGTTAAAAGTGATCTTGATATGGGACAGGGAGGCCTCAGAAGCATTTGATAACGTGAAACAAGAGATGGTGCAAGCACCAGCACTGATGCTGCCTTCGTATGATAAACCCTTTGACCTTTTTGTTAGCAACAGGGAAACAGGATTCGCAACTGCTGTGTTAATGCAGGACAGCTGTAAAGGAAGAAAGAAACAAGCAATAGCTTATTATAGCACCAAGTTAGATGATGTGGCCCTGGGGTACCCTCCATGTTATCAGGATTTGGCAGCTGCTTGGTGGGCTTACGAAAAAGCAGCTACCATCACAATGGGATATTTAATAAACATACATGTACACCACAAAGTAGCTGAATTGATTGAGCAAGGAAAATTTGTGCTGACACCTGCTAGGATCCATCATTATCGAATGCTAACCACATTCCCAGATATCACGATAATAAAGTGCAACAGAGTAAATCCAGCTGATTACATGCCATTACCTCATGAAGGAAAAGAACATGAATGCTTAAGAGAAGCAAAAACATTTATGAAACTGAGAGAAGACTTAAGAGCAGAGGGACTAGTGACAGAAGAGAAGAGGACACTGTATGTAGATGGCTCATGCTACAGGGATCACTTGGGAAACCACGCAGGCTATGCCATAGTTGAACAAAGACCAGGAGGACTTGAAGTTATAGAAGCAGAAAAATGTGAACAGCCCTGTTCGGCCCAACTAGCAGAACTTAAGGCACTAACCAGAGCATGTGAATTAGCAAAAGGGGAGGCAGTAGAAGTGTATACAGATTCGGCTTATGCACATGGAGTGTGTCATCTGTTTGGATCAATCTGGAAACAGAGAGGCTTTATGAAAAGTAGTGGGGGACCAATACAGCATGAAAGTCAAATAAAAGCCTTAATACAAGCTATGATGGGCCCAAAAGAATTGGCCATAATATTTGGAATTGGCTTGATAATGTATTCGGACAATGGGGAGCATGGTTTGCAAAGGCGGGGTTATAATGGTAGTAGTAATAATCATAATTGGACTAATCTTTTGTTGTTTACTGCCTGCTTTGAGATCTTTTATTACCAGACTAATGATGCGACAAATGGTAGTGCGAATGGAGAATGAACAAATCCCCGAACAAGAAGTCCAGGAATGGGGTCAAGTTGAATTACCCCCACCGAATAGACTCATGATAATTTTGATTGAGACTGACGCTCCTTGTTTTGCAATGTAGCACTAAAGACTGCAAAAGAGGGGAAGATCTGTTTCAATGCGTTAAAAGAAGATGGAAATTTGATTTGTATACCAGTGATCAGTATGTTCCTTCCTCAGGAACAAGGACTGTTGACACAAACTCTACCGCTCAAGTTCATGGTTCATCGAATTCGACCCAGGAAACTGAGCTATCAACTGAACTGACAAAACAAGAGAAATCACTGAAATTGAAGCTGAAAGACTGTATAAACTAAATAGTAGTAGCGGCGACTAAGCGCGGGAAAAGAATTGTGTAAACTGTGATAAATTGTACTCTCCCTCCTTGTGATAGCATGGGAAAAGTAGGGGTAGGATGGATGGGGATAATACTAGTACTTAGTATGGGGGGTGGCAAGAGTAAAAATGAACAGGAAGAAGACAGATCGCATATAAATACTTACCTATATATGTCATATATGTATGCAGAAAGATTGAACATAAGCAAATGTTGGGTCTGCACTCATGTCCCAAGCCATTCCCAAGAAGGCCTACCACTCCAGTCTCTCCCCTTTCAGATTTCAGAAACTATAGAATGGATATTGAGACAAAATAAGACAGGGGAAGGAGGAAACATGACAATGTGGGAGTCAGCTGGGTATAGAATGACCAGGTTTGCTACATGGTACCAACCAACTTACAACCATTCCCAGTTCCCACCTGTACCGACGGTCCTAAAATCAAATGGACCAGGATCCTTCTGTTTAAAGAAAAATGTGGATGGAGCAAGAGTTGGAGAAAGTAAATGTCAGCAAACTGTAGAATGGCAACCACCTGTGAAAGATTTAAGTGCAGCTGGTATGTTCAAAATAGACTGGACTGAAATATGCAACATCACATCAAGCAACGTGTGGGAAGGAAAAGCTGTACAACCTTAGATGACGTTGGCTGATAACTTTACGGCCTACAATGGAACTTACTTTATATGCGGTACAAAGGCATATCCCTGGCTTCCTGCGAACTGGACAGGCTCCTGTTATCTGGGATATGTAGTGCCCTATATGCACCACATGCCTTCCCTACGAAGCTACCCTTCGCGAGCAAAACGAACAATCAGTAAGATTGACTGGTTCTTTATGATGGCCTTTCCATTACATGGGACAGGAAGAACGGCAAACGAGTTAATTCTGATGGCCACAGCCCTGGAACAACTGGCTAATATCACTGCAGCTGAAGCTCGATAAACAGGGCAAGCCTTGACAGAAGTATCAGCAGAACTGATGGCAGTCCGCACAGTAGCCCTGCAAAATAGACTGGCTTTGGACTATCTATTGGCCTCGCAGGGAGGAACATGTGCCATAATTTAACAAGAATGCTGTACTTACATACCAGATAAATCTGAGAATATAACTAACCTTGCAAAGCATATCAAGGCACAAGCAGACCAACTCCAAAAGATAGGTCACGAATTCCATGATTATAACCCACCTGGATGGTTAGGATGGGTGGGAAATGGGATGTTTGATTGGATTTTTAAATCATTTATGTTACTGCTGCTTATAATAGTAGAGATAGCGTAAGCAGGATGCTTATGTCGATGTGTAATTAACAGGGCAATGGACAGCATGTACCATTATCAATAGTTTGAAAATAAGAGGAGATAATATGACCCTAGATACCATACGCATAGAGGGAAATACTTAAATGATCAAGCAAAATCAAGGAGGGAGAGATGTGTGAGTACAAAGTGTATGAAATGTATTAATGCAAAAATGTATTTTAATGAACTATCAGGTAAAGGAAATCTGGAGGAGCAGTTCGCAATTAGGCTATTAATAAACAAAAAGGGATATTGATCCTACACTTAAGCTCCTCCACATTTCGTGAAACCAAACATAACTAAGACATATATTGGGAAAATATATCAAGAAATAGTTTAGTGAGACAATGATGTCTCAAAGAGGGGATATGTAAGGAATAATCATTAAGACAACATATATTGGAAGGAATAATTATTAGGACAAGTAGGAGATAATAATTAACATAGAAGAGATAATCACTACTTAAGAAGTTCTCATATATATCACATATCTTATTAAGCATACACATGGATACTCGCATAAATGAACATAGAAGCTGAAAGTAATTTCTTAAATAAACGTGAGAAAGTCAGACAACGGGAAAAAAGACTTGGCATAGCAGGATGCCCTACAATGGTTGAACAAGCAACAACCTTGGCTGATTAGACAATAAACTTCAGATAAGAAGGCAGGATGTAACCACAGTGATATCATAGCACATTCATTCGTGAAAAAACAGAAAGAAGGCAGATAACGTAGGTCTAGTAAATCATGGTGGCTAACGAAAAGTGGCCTTGGGGTCTGCAACAAAAAAACCTTGACTGTAAGATAAGAATGATGAAATATGAAGCTAAATGTGGATAAAAAGGACTGTGAGAGCACTGGTTTTTTGGATTTCATCTGGGAATCCCGGCTTTATTGAAATGTACTAGCTAATAAAGCCTTGCTGCCTGGAAGATCAAGACTCAGACTCTCTATTCTGATTGATGAATTCTTCTTGCCGTCCACGGGGAACCACGGCAAATTTGGCGCTGCGAGCTCTATATTTAAAGCCACAGTCACATTGTGACAGGATACGAAAAGAACCTTGGAGTCATTTCTCATTAATTACAGTCACAAAATGATGACCATGCTGAAACATAATTAAAGATGTAAATTGTGAGGAAGAGTAGGCCATTCAGCTCTTTGAGCCCATATTGTCACACAATGAGGTCATGGCTGATTTTCCACTTCAACACCATTTCCCTGCTGTATCGCCATATCCCTTGATGTTACTAATACGTAGAAATCTATCCATCTCACTCATGAACTTAATCAACAAGTAAGACTCCACAGCCCATTGGACTGATAATTCCAAAGAATCACCCACTCAGGGAAATAATTCCACCACATTAGGGGCGGCACGGTAGCACAGTGGTTAGCACTGCTGCTTCACAGCTCCAGGGTCCCGGGTTCGATTCCCGGCTCGGGTCACTGTCTGTGTGGAGTTTGCACATTCTCCTCGTGTCTGCGTGGGTTTCCTCCGGGTGCTCCGGTTTCCTCCCACAGTCCAAAGATGTGCGGGTTAGGTTGATTGGCCAGGTTAAAAATTGCCCCTTAGAGTCTTGGGATGCATAGGTTAGAGGGATTAGCGGGTAAATATGTGGGGGTAGGGCCTGGGTGGGATTGTGGTCGGTGCAGACTCGATGGGCTAAATGGCCTCCTTCTGCACTGTAGGGTTTCTATGATTTCTACATCTCAGTCCTAAATGAGCTGTATCCTTTGGTTCCAAACACACCAGCCAGGGAAAGCATACTTCCTGCTTCTACCCTATTGAGCCCTGTAAGATTGTTGTATGCTTGAATGTCAGCAACTCTCATTCTTTTAAATGCCAGAAAATAAACACCTGGTGTTTCTCGTTTTTACTCCTCCAACAATCCCTCCAACCAAGAAATTCATTTCGTAAACCTTCATTCCACTCCCTTTATGGCAATCATATCTTTCTTTTGGTAAGGAGAACAATACTGCACACAATAGTCTAGCTGCTGTCTCAGCAAGACTATATAATTATGGAATACTCTGCATTTCTGAATGGAGGGCTGTGACAAGTGGTGTTCCTTAGGGATCAGTGCTGGGACCTTTGCTGCTTGTAATATATATAAATGAGTTGGAGGAAAATGTAACTGGATTGATTAGTAAGTTTGCGGATGCCACAAAGGTTGGTGGATTTGCGGATAGCGATGAGGACCATCAGATGGAGACTTGGGCAGAGAGATGGCAGATGGTGTTTAATCCGGACAAATGTGAGGTAATGCATTTTGGAAGGTCTAATACAGATAGGAAATATACTGTAAATGGCAGAACCCTTAGGAGTATTGATAGGCAAAGGGATCTGGGTGTACAGGTAAACAGGTCACTGAAAGTGGCAATGTAGGTGGAGAAAGTAGTCAAGAAGGCATACGGCATGCCTGCCTTCATCGGCCGGGGTATTGAGTTTAAAAATTGACAAGTCATGCTGACGCTTTATAGAACCTTAGTGAGGCCACACTTGGAATATAGTGTTCAATTCTGGTCGCCACACTACCAGAAGGATGTGGAGGCTTTGGAGAGGGCACAGAAAAGATTTACCCGGATGTTGCCCGGAATGGAGGGCATTAGCTATGAGGAGAGGTTGGAGAAACTTGGTTTGTTCTCACTGGAGCGACGAAGGTTGAGGGTAGACCTGATAGAAGTCTACAAGATTATGAGAGGCATGGACAGAGTGGATAGTCAGAAGCTTTTTCCAAGGGTGGAAGAGTCAATTACTAGGGGGCATAGGTTTATGGTGCGAGGGGCAAGTTTTAAGAGATATACGAGGCATATTTTATACACAGAGAGTGGTGGGTGCCTGGAACTCGTTGCCGGGGGAGATAGTGGAAGCAGATACGGTAGTGACTTTTGAAGGGCGTTTTGACAAGTACATGAATGAGATGGGAATCGAGGGATATGGTCCCCGGAAGCGTAGGGGGTTTTAGTTAAGTCGGGCAGCATGGCTGGTGCAGGCTTGGAGGGCCGAAGGGCCTGTTCCTGTGCTGTAATTTTCTTTGTTCTTTGTTCTTAGTGCAGTAAAACATCTTTACCCCGTATTCAAAACATCTTGCAATAAAGGCTTACATTCCATTTTCCTTCTTAATTGCTTGTTCTAGCTGCAGATTAGTTTTCTGTGACTCATGAACAGGAACAGTCAAGTGCTTTTGAATTTCAACACTTTCAAGCCCCTCATCATTTCAGGAATACTCTGCACATTGCATTCCATCTGCAAAATTGTTGCCCACTCTCTTAGCCACTTCAAATCCCCTTGAGGAGTTTTTGCCTCCTCTTCACAACTCACACTTCCAGCTTATTTTGTGCATTCTCCAAAGATTGATATAGATTGTGAATGTTGGGGCCCAAGCACTGATCCTTGTTGTACCCTACTTGTCATTGTCTGCTAACTTGATATGACCTATTTATATCTATTCTCTGTTTTCTGTCCTTTAACCAGTTCTCAATCCAGGGCAGTATTCACCATGTGTTCTGATTGTGTTTATTAACCTCTTGTGTGGAAACTTATCAAAGGATTTCTGAAAATGTAAATATACCACAACAGCTGGTTACTCCTGATCTATTCAGTTAGTTGCATCCTCAGATCTCCAACAGGTTTGCTGAACCTGATTTCACTTTCATCAGACCATCAGGAACTGTTAAAAATAGAAACATAGAAGATACAAGCAAGAATAGGTCATTTGGCCCTTGGAGCCTGCTCCAACATTCGTTTTGATTGTGGCTGATCATCAAGATCAATATCCTGTTCCCGCCTTCCCCCCATATCCCTTGATCCCTTGAGTCCAAAGAGCTATCTCAAATTTACTCCACAGATTGACCAAGATCTGGGTGAAGAAATTTCTCCTCCCCTTTCTCCTCACCTCAGGTCATGTTTCCTGGATTTGTTGTCACCTAACATAGAAGCAAAGAAACTAGAGGTAGGAAACAGAATACTGTATTTGCAATCAGCAAATTGACAAGAACAGCATAAAACACTGCTACTCATAAAATACAGCAGCTACAGAGTACAACCCACATCTTCCTCACACTGACAGGAAAAATAATACTCACATTGCAACAATTAACAGATTCTGCGTAAAGACACGCAGACCTACCACACACCGACAGCAGGACCTACTTGAAATCCTTCCAGGCCAGAAACAGAGAGGGACAGAATAAAGCCCGTTGTAATAAAGCAGAAAATGACTGGCACAGACTGAAATCCATATTTATGTTTCAGGAACTTATAAACAATCCACACATCGCTAGCAGAGTGTACTAGATGTTGAATAAAGAACATGCATAAGTTAATAGTCACGGTAGGCAGGATGGTGTCTCATCTCTATTTAGTGCATTAGCGACTAAGTGACGTTTCATAGAATCCATACAGTACAGAAGGAGGCCATTCGGCCCATCGAGCCTGCACTGACCACAGTCCCACCCAGGCCCTTTCCCCGGAACCCTATGTATTTATCCTTCAATCCCATGACGCTAAGGGGCAAATGTTGATTCGTTGGTTAGTGTTGACTTTAATTTGTTACAGTACAAGTTGTGAACCTTTGTCATGTGACCCTTTCAGATGGTCACTGGGCAATATCAACCTCAATGGGAACTGTAACATCACACATAACTGCGACCTTGAGAATTAGTGGTAGAGACACACTCCAAATAATAGAACAGCATGTTTGGGAAAATACCAACACACTTATACCAAAGACTGTTATGCATAGATTAAAAACTTACTCACATGGCAGAAATTAAAGTGTGCAGTGAAATAACACAAACAAATCCAAAACTGAGAAGCGCAGCTAGAAAAAAATCGCAAGATTTTCCATTTCAGAAACCAACAGGTGCCAAATGAAATAGAGAATAACATCCCAGATCCAACATACTGTAAAGCCCACACTCTCTTAAATACTGAATGTTATAGAGAAAATAAAACACACGGACATATATCAGAGATTGCATTTTCTGAATTAAATCTTAACATCACCGACCACTGACAGAGATCGAAGCAACATAGAAATATCAGATACAAATCGACACAGCATGAAACCCACTCAGACATGGCTGACAGACAAGCAGTTTGAAATAGAATGTGTGTATCCTGTTGTGGAATCGCTCTCGCATTGTTCCATAACTGGTACCAAATAGATTCTGTTTGATCCCTCAATGTCATCCCCCCAGCACTCTAATAGTTTTTTTTATACTTTTCCAATTCAATCAAATCAAATCCAATTCAGAGTCTCAACAAGTTGAGACATTTCAGATCCAGGCTGACAAGACAGGGCGAGCGACCAAACCACCCTGTCCTGGGCCTGATCTACATGAGCCAAGCTGATTGGAGGAGGGGGAGGTTCCTCCGCCAAGACTTGAGCTCATTTGCATCTTAGCCAAAAGGCCGAGATGCCGCTTTTAAAAATTGCTTCATATGAAACATATGAAGCTTCAGTGTAACCTAATGACCTCGACCAAGTGCGGCCGACCATGGGCTGCCGACCATACTACACTTGATCTTAGCCAAAAGGCCGAATAGTTGCTTTGAACAGTAAATCACCCTCCGGGATTGTTTGACTAATCGTCCCTGAACACCTTGCAGCCAGTAATGTCCAACTCTCATTCCAGTCCTTCTTTCAGTCACTTTTCTGTTTTAGCCACAATGTTAGTGTCACATGTGGGACTTGTGGCTGCTGCTTATCAAACATATTCCCTTTTAACACGCACAGCAGAGCTCGCATTAACCCCTGTCTGAGCCCAGATATTCTGCACTGCCAGCTCCCGGTGATGGACGGAAGTAAAGCAGAGCAGTTGGTGCTGGTGAGGAAGGGGAAATGTATGAACAGTATCAGCAGTCTGATAGAGTGATGTGGGATTAGCAGCAGAGAGAATGCGCTGGTGCGGGAGAGGGAGTGAGAGGGTCAGGGGGTTGGGTGGATCGGGGCGGACAAGGGGAAAGGACGGATTGACAACAGACAGTTTGTGGATTTGAGCAGCAACCAATGTGTTTGGGTGTCTAAACTAACCAATCAGAGACAGCATCACGAATTGACATCACTGTGAATGAGCCAATGAGGAACAGGGCTTTCAGCCATGCTTCATTAGCATAGGCCTCTGCTTTGGTCTCTAGAAACATAGAAACCCTACAGTGCAGAAGGAGGCCATTCGGCCCATCGAGTCTGCACCGACCACAATCCCACCCAGGCCCTACCCCCACATATTTACCCGCTAATCCCTCTAACCTATGCATCCCAGGACTCTAAGGGGCAATTTTTAACCTGGCCAATCAACCTAACCCGCACATCTTTGGACTGTGGGAGGAAACCGGAGCACCCGGAGGAAACCCACGCAGACACGAGGAGAATGTGCAAACTCCACACAGACAGTGACCCGAGCCGGGAATCGAACCCGGGACCCTGGAGCTGTGAAGCAGCAGTGCTAACCACTGTGCTACCGTGCCGCCCCGTGGATCATTGGGTCTGAGTAATATTTAAAATTAATTAACTGGTTCCTCACCCTCTCTGGGTTTAGATCTCAGAAGCGTTGATATTCGGTCCCTTTTCCAGGCTTTAAAAGAGGAGTTCCGAGCGCGACTCAGTGATTCTGTGTCTGAAATTAACTGTGACAATGGTGGATGAGAAGAAAGCGCCGGTTGCCAAGAAGGGCGCTAAAAAAACGCAGAAAAAGCTGCCAGCAAAGGGCGGCAAGAAGAGGAAAAGATCCAGGAAGGAGAGTTACTCCATCTACGTCTACAAAGTGATGAAGCAGGTTCACCCTGACACCGGCATCTCCTCCAAGGCCATGAGCATCATGAACTCGTTCGTGAACGATATTTTCGAGCGCATCGCGCGTGAGGCTTCCCGCCTGGCCCATTACAACAAGCGCAGCACCATCAGCTCCCGGGAGATCCAGACCGCCGTGCGCCTGCTGCTGCCCGGGGAACTGGCCAAGCACGCCGTGTCGGAAGGGACAAAGGCGGTGACCAAGTACACCAGCTCCAAGTAAAACTCCCCAATGGACTGAAAAGCACCCAAACACAACGGCTGTTTTAAGAGCCACCCACAATCCCTGGGAAAAGGCTGTATCATCCATTTAGTTTCAATTATTATTTTACGACGCAGCGTCTCGAACAATGATAATTGTTGTTTTTCTGGTTATCAATGATAGACACGGAGTCAATCGCCCCGTGGATCATTGGGTCTGAGTAATATTTAAAATTAATTAACTGGTTCCTCACCCTCTCTGGGTTTAGATCTCAGACGCGTTGATATTCGGTCCCTTTTCCAGGCTTTAGAGAGAGAGCGAGGTAATGGAGCAAATGTGTCAGAATCATCGAATCCCTGCAGTACAGGGGGCCATTTGGCCCATCGAGTTTGCACCGACAACAATCCCTCACCCATCCTCGTAACCCTAAATATTTACCCTGTTAATCCCCCTCATACTGGGGCAATTTAGCATAGCCAATCCACCCAACCCGCATACCTTTGGGCTGTGGGAAGAAAGCGGAGTGCCCGCAGGAAAACCACGCGGAATCGGGGGGAAAAAGTGCAAACTCCTCAGTTTCCAGTTTGGTCTCAATGACCGATCAGTTTATTCCCGATAAGCCCCGGTTGTGCAGGAACCCTCAGTCTCGACGAAGATGGAGAACAGCCCGTCCGTTTGCAGAACGATGTCAATGAAACGTTCTGGCGGCTGGTTCGAGAGTTTGAAAAAGAAAGAGATTAACCCCGAATGTATCCCGCATTCGAAAAGCAAATCTGCAACTTGGGATAAAACGTGAAATTGTGCAAACACAGACTGATGTTTTAAAAACGTTGTTGATAGATAGTTAATTATTGATGGGATTTGTTATTAACCGTATTTCTTGTTTGAGAAATATATCTGCGAAGTTTCCAAATTTGAATAATTTATTTTCGGCTTGTTTTCAGATAAACCCAGACTGAAAATCAGAGACTGCCAGATACAGGTTAACTATAGACTGGGGAAGAGAGAAAGGGAGATTCTTACATTACTCAAAATGAATTCACCATTACCGATTAGAATAATTTCCGAAACTCTTGTTCTTTCCGCTTTGGCGGCTTTTACAGTTTGAAATGAAATCGGTTGGAATCTGAGATTTTGGCGCCGTTATTTTCCGCCCTCACTCCGTGGGCTCTCCGGATTGGTGAGTTAAGCAGATTTCTGATTGGTCATATGAACAAGATGCTGAGAGGCAGCAACAAAGTGACCAATCAGCAATGTCCACACCTCCATTCCTCCCGGAGCAAGAAGAGAAGCGAAAGGGAGTGGATTTCAGCATTCTTTGTGAAAGTGTTTGTGAGATTGTGTAGATGTCTGGAAGAGGAAAGAGCGGCGGCAAAGCTCGGGCCAAGGCCAAGTCTCGCTCCTCCCGGGCTGGACTGCAGTTCCCGGTGGGCCGTGTTCACAGGCACCTGAGAAAGGGCAACTATGCTGAGCGTGTGGGTGCCGGAGCCCCGGTCTATCTGGCTGCTGTGCTCGAGTATCTGACCGCTGAAATCCTGGAGCTGGCCGGGAACGCGGCCCGGGACAACAAGAAGACCCGCATCATCCCCAGACACCTGCAGCTGGCCGTCCGCAACGACGAGGAGCTCAACAAGCTGCTGGGAGGAGTGACCATCGCTCAGGGCGGGGTGCTGCCTAATATCCAGGCCGTGCTGCTGCCCAAGAAAACTTCTGCGGCCTCGTCCAAGAGCAAGTGAAGCGGCCATTCTTTAATCTGATAACCCAAAGGCTCTTTTCAGAGCCACTCATTTTATCTGTAAAAGGGTGATCTGTTTAACCGTCAGAGACACTGCACTGCTATTCACAGTAGAGCTGTTTCTCGCTTTGCTTTATCAATCCGTAGTTCGCCCTGTGCACATTATTGATGATGTGGAGATGCCGGCGTTGGACTGGGGTGAACACAGTAAGAAGTCTCACCTGGTGTTGTGAGACTTCTTACCACATTATTGACCCAGGTGTTTTAATGCATGTAAATTTATGCTATTTATTGGAGAACATTTTACATATGTTAGAAATATCATTTCCAGCACCATGTCTGAGGTAATTATTTAAATACAGGTACACAATTGCCCCAGAGTGAGAAACAGCATCAAAGATTGATGGCTGAAAAACAACTCAAACTCAACGGCTCTTTTAAGAGCCAGCCACAATCTCTGAAAAATCTGCGCCATCTTTTCCCTTATTGAGTTAATGAGAAATCTCTTTCTGAAGGATAGAGATTTGTCCCGTTCCGGAATGCTGTGAATGGGACGTCATATCCGCCCCTCGCACGCACACTCAGATTGAAGGAACAATCAAACTGAACTGAGAGCAGATTTTAAACCCCAGTCTGGGATTTGTGACGGACAATGAGGCCCAGCACAATATCAGGATGTAATTATTTACATTTAATGATAACTATATTCAGTTTCAGAATAAGGTTTTTTTTTCACTCGAGTTATCTGGGCACCGCTCCCGGAACAGAATAAAGGCGGGAATGAAGAGGTTATTCTCGGGCTGATCTGTTTATTCCGCAGTTTTCCCAGAGGACGGAATCAGCGAGATCTGTGCACACACAGGACCTGAGTTCATTGCAGCGCTTTAAGATCTGCCTCCCCCCGGCGCTCCCTATTCTCCGGGCACAAAGCTGCCTGTTCCACCGGCGGGATTGAGTCAGGAATTCTCTCCACACCTTCCATTGGAACATTCCCGACAGCTTTCAGGGGAGAGGATCAGAAATCAGCCGTTTCCCTCTGTCCCTGTGAAGCCTGTGTGAAGGGGTTGGTTGGTGATCTCTATGTTTCTGCTTTTCCACTGAGCTGAGATTTGCTCCGTTTTAAATTGCTGAACGGGGTCTGATTACCGCCGGTTACAGATAAGAGATTGAAAAGTTCAAACTGTTCCTAAAATAACGCCAAGATTCTGTGAGGGAAAATACAATAAACAAATTATAAAGCGTGAGATTGAAATAGTTTCCTGAACATTCAGGCGTTCCGTTATTTTGTATTTTTCCTGCACTGAAATTGGCGGGTTATTCCAATTTGAAAATGTGAACCAAACAAAACCTCCCATTTCTTCTCCCTTGCTCTCCGATTGGTGAAGAATTGGATTGACATGGGAGTGTCCAATCAGAGCTCGAGTCTGGCTGCAGCCTCGCAAACCGCTCACAATGATTATTAATAGAGATTAAACTGACGGAATCTGTATTTGAGATATTAGATGTACTTTGTTTCCACAGATAAATATTTGAAGAAACCAGATATTTCCTCCACAGGAGTTACAGGGAAGAATGTCCCAGCTTCTTCTCACAATTCCACAGTCTCCGAGAACAGAAATGATTCCAGAGGCACGTTTTTAATCCAGCAATCAAACAGCAGGAATGGCAGACGCTGTGTCCCTATCACGTCTAGTTTTCGTACCAGGATGGCCGAGTGCTAAAGGCGTTGGACTTAAGATCCAACGGACATATGTCCGCGTGGGTTCGAACCCCACTCCTGGTAGAAGGATTTTTAACACTACATTCTGCACCCTCTCCTTTCCTTCTCCCCTATATACTCTGCGAACGGTATGCTCGGTCTGTAAAATGCGCAAGAAACCAGAGTTTTCACAGCATAGTAATTATTTCTTGTCACAATAAGAAATCAAATCAATCTCAATACCGCTGACAGGGTGATCCATAAATCCCAGTCCAAACCATTATCAGATCATCACTGTGTCAATCCCACAATAGAGCAGCCTTAGCTCCAAATTCAGTATCTGATAAAACCGTAAAATGCTTTTTTGGTTAAATGTTACACAATTAACCTTAATAATGTACTTTGAGATTCTAGTTAAATACCAGTCACATCACCCACATCAGGGGTTTGGAACTGGCAGTACTAATCGCCATGGCGAGTTCTCACAAATACATTAGATACAAATCTGAAAGACAATCTCAGATTGAGATATTCTGAAAGCGAGTATAACCTGAGATACAAACTCAGGTTCCAGTTGAAAACTCACCCAGATTATGAAACTAAAAGTTACAATATCAGTTTGATGACTATGAACTGAACCATAAATTATAAACTAATCCTCACTCAGACTGAGCCAGATGGAAGACACTGTACCAATTCCAGACTGAGCTCCATTTTACACATGTCAAAATTCTTACTCAGAATCAGACTGTCACAGATCAAATCAATGTGAACAACCTGAGTGAAACTTGCATAGCAATCTAGTATCAGATTGAAGGATACATTATCTTTCACAATTGTGTTTACAGTAACAGATTTATTGCTGGGCATAAACTCACACATTATTTGCTTCAAACCTACTGCATCAGTGGCCTATTTCTGTGTTGGAAATTTATTTGGAATTAATCCAAATAGAGAACTTGTCCCAGAGATTGAAGGTTATTTAATTAATCCCATATTCACACAAAATACCAAAGACTGATAAATACGAGAATAGTTCTGAATCGCATGTTCAGCATCAACAGCTGAAAAGTACAGGCTGTTTACTGCACTCACTCACAGGAGCTGAGTCTGAGTGATATGAAATAAATCACACACACACCAATTGTATCACTGAGGGATTTGGAAACAACCAAAGGCTCACACAGAGTAACGGAAACAAATGGAAGATTAGACAGAGAGAGACGTGAGTGAAAAATCCCAAATGAGACACACAATTTTAAACAGCACCATAGATTTACATACATGATTAATTCCACTGACAGGAACAGCATGAAGCTGATGTTCTGCAAACAGCACCAGGGAATTAAAGCATATATTCCAGAAGCAGCAGCAGGGGATTTAAAATTACTGATGTTTGCCACACTTATATAAAATGCTCACAGATATAGAGGCCATTGACAGGTCTAGAATGATCCAACACTCACACACTTTATAAGTGTCTGCCAGATATATATAACTGGCACCTTCAGAAATAACACCAGACAAATTCAGATACAGAATGGAACCAGATACTGAAACATGTGAATTGATTCCAACACTGATTGTGTGTCTTGGGCAGCCCATACCTACGGGGATATGGTGGATCATGACGACAATTCCAGGCAGGTCTCTATTGCACAAATAAAAGCAAATTACTGTGGATGCTGGAATCTGAAATCAAAAGAGAAAATTCTGGAAAATCTCAGCAGGTCTGGCAGCATCTGTAAGATGACAAAGGTCTTCGACAAAGGGTCGTCTGGACTCGAAACGTCAGCTCTTTTCTCTCCTTACAGATGCTGCCAGACCTACTGAGATTCTCCAGCATTTTCTCTTTTGGTCGCTGCTGCACAATGTGATTCTGCAATGGGGCAACACATACTAAATAATCCTGATTGTGCTCAGAATTACACTGAAAATGTGACCAGAAGAGCAGAATTTTTTTTGAAAGATGTGACCTCCCCTTTAAGGCAGAGGTGAGGAGGAACCTTTTTGATCAGTTGTTTTTTTTTTACTTTATCCATTCATGGGATGAGGGCATCACTGGCTCGGCCAGGATTTATTGCCACTCATAATTGCCCTGGGGTAGGCGGTGCTGAGCTGCAATCTTCAACTGCTGCTGACAATGCCATATAGGTACACCCATAGTGCGTTTTTTTGGGGGGGGGATGTTGGGGAGTGGGAAGTTCCTGGACTCTGACCTACTGACACTGAAGGAACGGCGATATATTTCCAAGCCCTGATGATGAGTGGCTTGGAGGGAGATTTCCAGGTGATGTTGTTCTGATGCATCTGCTTTTCCTTTTCCTTCTCGGCTATAGTCATGGTGGGTTTGGAAGGTTCTGTCAAATAAACCTTTGTGAATTCTGGCAATGCATCTTGTAGATGGTGTGCACTGCTGACCCTGTCTGTCAATGGTAACATAAGCCTTATTGTGACTAATAAATACACTTTAACTTTAACTTTTGGTGCAGGGAGTGACTCTTTGTGGATGGGAAACGAATTAAGTCAGATGCTTTGTACTGGATAGTGTCAAACTTCTAGTGTTGTTGGAGCTGCATTCACCCAGGCAAGTTACATCTGGAAACCGGGTACTCCGGCTTCCTTCCACAGTCCAAAGATGTGCAGGTTGGGTGGATTGGTCATTCTAGATTGCCCTTTGTGTGGCAAAAAGTGAAGGTCAGGTAGATTAGCGGGGTGGGTGCGTGGGATTCTGGCAATAGGACATGGATGGGATGCTCTGTCGGAGAGTCAGTGCAGTTTCAATGGGCCAAATAGTCTCCTTCAGCACTGTAGGGATTCTGTGATTTAAAGGTCATTTGACTGTCAGAACTGCCCTGAGGAAAGTGGGAAAGCTGTTTGTAGCATTTACAGCAGTGAGCTTGTTGCAGATCAAATTGTTTATTGCAAGTGAGAATTGATGAAAATAACTGTTTCCTGCAAAGAAATAGAAGAGACACTTGTGGGGAACTGCAAAATGTTTTTCTTTCAAACTGCTCCTGAAAAGGTGAATAGCAGAAAATGGTTTTGATCCATCGACCTCTGGGTTATGGGCGCAGCACGCTTCCGGTGCGCCACTCTGCTATTACCTAACAGCTTCCTGCTTATTATTGTTGAGCTGTAGTAGGACAAAATGTCACTGTTGCATTGCTGTTTAATGTCAGAAAATGAGGCAGCTCCGCCTGGCGGCACAATTCCATGCTTAATACACCAAGAATGGAACACACATAAAAGCAGCAAGAGACTGACAGGAGGCACAGGCAAAGGAGAATGGACCGACTGATCATTTGTGTAGTGTTCATGAAAAGATCAGCCATGATCTTATTGAATGGCGGTGCAGGCTCGAGCTGACAAATGGCCTATTGATGCTCCACGCTTTTATAATCTCATATTCTTCTTTGGATCCAATACTACTTAATTTATTTTGTTAGCCATGATTGGGGCACTTTCCAGTTATGTTTACGTGCCGGAAAGGAATGTATAACTCTTTCATTACATACAACTATGCCTTAAATATTAAACATTAAATATTAGCCATTGCCTATCGACCGTTATGCCATTTTATGAATCTATTGATCTGTAATCTATTTTAGCAAACTCACCTCTCATAACTTCCTAGTTTACTTTATTTAGGTTTGGGATTCTCGTTCAGGATTGGATCTGAGTCATGCTTCTGGACTGATGGGAGATGTTCCACAAAGCAGTCATTCAATCTACCAATGCAGAGCACATCATTAGCAGTGAAATTTTAGAAAAAATATAATGTTGCAAAAGCTAATTCTCCTGCATATAGACACTGAACTGTGAGGAAAGGTAATGCGGCCTTCCATTCGGGAACTTCTGATATTTCTTCCCTTTCCTCAACCAATCCTCTCACTGCTCTGTGGCTGGCAGGGTTCTCAAGTGTGTCGCTCCCATGTCCCACACTTGGAACATTTCCAATTAGTTCACAATGATGATTGAATTTCTGATAACAGTTTCTAGTCACCTGCCATTTTCATTCTGCATCTCACTCTCACGTGGATCATTCTGTCCTGGGTCTTTCCTGGTGTTCAGAGCACCTCTCCTCCATTCAGATTTTTCTTACTTTATGTATCTGGTGATTATCCCTTTCATTGTGTAACTAATTCTTATTATTTAATGCATGTGTGCATGTCACCGATATTCCATTTCGTTCTTTTTCACATGAGCCCCTCTCCTCTCCATTTGCCTGTAATGTATTACATTTCTAACTTCAACCAGTTCTGATGGGCAGATGTTGATCTGAAATATTTGCTATTAACTGTTTGTCTCTGCAGCAGCTCACTTGTTATGTAATTACAGAACTTCGAAACTAAATTCATACTGCCTGCATTCATACCGTTTGAAGTCAGTACTAAGGTTGAGAGGAGTTTTCAGAGAGGTGAGTAAAATCGTGATCAGTTTCAATGGAGTAAATGGAAATAAAATGTTTCTGTGAAACAATGGCACGGGTTCGTTGTGAATGATATAAAAGAACAAAGAAAACCGTCAGGGAACACATTTGTCATTACATTGGGCAGCAAGTTGCTGTGATCTTGAATATGATGCCTGTAATCGAAGCCAATTAGAATGAAAAGTAAATTCAAAATGTCATTGGACAAATAAGGATAGAAATACATTTTGAGGCTGTACTTTAGATAAGAGGAAGTATTACACTAAAGGGAGAGGAAATCTCTTTCGGAATGCTGATGGGTTTAAATTTAATTCCTTGTGCTGTTTTATTCAATGTAATGGTGGCCTGTGTAACTAACCCAGGAAGAGTTTAATTAAAACCAGGTTAGAGTCCAACAGGTTTATTTGGCAGCAAATGCCATTAGATTTCAGCGCTCCGAAAGCTAATGGCATTTGCTACCAAATAAACCTGTTGGACTTTAACCTGGTGTTGTTAAAACTCTTACTGTATTTACCCCAGTCCAACGCCGGCATTTCAACACCATAACTAACCCAGGATACAGCGCGCGGGTGAATATGGTCGATCTCATTCAGAATGGTCCGCACGGCGCAGCTGCCATTCGGCCGCGTCCTCGGAAACCGTATGTCTGCGCGGAGCATGCGCGGTGCTGTTCCCGGAAGTTCAGCGGGGTCGCGCGCAGCGGCAGTAATACCGAGTCAGAGGTCGGAGCCGAGGCGCCCGGGTCCGGCGGACGTGCGGCGAGGGAGCGGCACCATGAAGCGGATGGTGCAGCGAGGCCATCCTCACCGCCCCATATGGAACAGTGTGAGTGAGAGGAAACAGAGAGCAGTGGTTAATGGTTGTTTCTCAGACTGGAGGAAGGTTTCCAGTGGAGTTCCCCAGGGCTCGGTGTTAGGAGCCCTGCTCTTCCTGATATATATTAATGACACACACAAAGAACAAACAAACACCTTGGTGTACAGGACACAAGCTCAACATTTCCACACGCCACCAAACTTGGAGGCATTGGCAACTGTGAGGAGGAAAGTGGGAAACTTCAAAAGGACACAGGCAGCTTGGTGGAATGGGAGACAAGTGGCAGTGAGGAAAGTTCCTGCACCGATTGTCCTGCAGCTGCCCCTGGGGAGCGTGCCCATTCTCAGTGCCTGGGCAAGTCAGTGTGTTGGATAGAGCGCTTTCTGGGGCGCAGATAATTGTTTTCATTCATGTGATGTGTTCATAACTGGCTTGGCCAGCATTTATTGCACTAATTTCCCTTGAACTGAGTGGCTTGTTAGGCCATTTCAGAGGGCATTAAAGAGTCAAAAACATACTGTGGGTCTGGAGTCACAGGTCGGCCAGAACAGGTAATGTGGGTGGGTTTCCTTTCCTAAAGGGGTATCAGTGAACCAAATGGGTTTTTACAACATGGCCATCATTAGACCTTTAATTCCAGATTTTAATTGAGCTCAAATTGCACACTGTGCTGAGGTGATAATCAGGTCCCATTGAATTGCACTGGACCTCTGGGTCACAAGTCCAGTGACAATACCACTACACCATTACCTCCTCATGTGGGAACTGCGGCCGCCATGAGCAGATATCAGCAAGTAGTTTATTGTAGGCTGATTGTCAGTGAGCTGAAACATGAACTCTGTTTCTCTCTTCACAGATGCTGCCTGACCTGTTGTGTATTCCAGAATTTTCACCTTGTTTCAGATGTCCAGCGTCCACATGATTTCACCTGTGAATTATTGCAGCTGTTGCTCAGAAAACTGAGGCCTGAAATAGACAAATTAAGAGCGATTTTGAATCAAGCTGGATGTTGGTTTTGGAATTTGACCCCTCAGTTTCTGTGAAGGTATGTTTTTCTTTGGGTGACTTTGGTCTGTAGAAGCAGGAGAAAGTGATGGGTTTAATTCTGAGTAAATTTGAGAGCAGTAGGGTCAAAACACTTCTGATCAAAGATCATTAACTGTGTCTTGTACAGTTAAAGAATCATTGCACACTCACATACAATAAGTGTTGGACAGAGAATCAATTCCACATTGATATGCAGTATCAGACTGAGTTAATTCCACACTGAAAACTGTAACAGAGACTGAGAAAAAGAGTTAGTCCCACACACACACTACCAGAACATAAGAAAAAGGAGCAGGAGAAGGCCATTCAGCCCATCAGGCCTGTTCTGCCATTCAGTAAGATCATGGCTGATCTGATTGTGGCCTCCACCCCACTTCAGTACCTGTCCCCATAACCCTTGATTCTCTTGTAGCTCAAAAATCTGTCTAACTCAAGATTGAATCTATTCAATGACAAAAATTAAGGTTCCCTTAAAATAAGTAATTCCTCCTAATCTCCATCTTAAATTGGAGATGCTTTATCTTTAAACTGTGCCTCTAGTTCCAGTTTCCCCCTACACATTGCAACATCCCACTCAGCATCTACACTGTCAAGCCCTTGAGAATCTTATATGTTTTAGTACGATCCTCACTCATTCTTCTCCACTGAAAATTGGCCAGACTTGTTTAATTTTTCCTCATAAGAGAACTCCTTCATCTCAGGAATCAGCCTCCACTCGCTGCAGTTTGCTAAGCTGACAGTGACCCACTTCCATACACTATCAGACACTGACACAGACATTATTATCAATTGATTGAGTCAATTCCACATCTACACACAGTAATAGAGATTGACAGAGTGTTAATGCCACACTGCAGTAAAGGATAAAGAATAGAGAAGAGTTAATTCCAGCTTCATGTGCAAATCAGAGATGAACAGTGTTAATGCCCCATTCACATACAGTAATGCAGAATAACAGATACAGAATTAATTCTATATTCACATACGCTAACAAAGATGGACAGAAAGGTAATGGCTAAATTCAGCACAGTCCCAGATGATCATAGGCTACTCTCTCCTTTCATGAATATCCTCAGCTGGTACAGGAATATGAACTCACGCTGTTGGGGTTACTCTGCATCACGGTCCCGCTGTCCAGCCAACTGAGCAAATCAACCCCCAGGGTAGGACAGAGAACAAAGAAAATTATAGCACAGGAACAGGCCCTTCGGCCCTCCAAACCTGCACCAACCATGCTGCCTGATTTAACTAAAACCCCCAACGCTTCTGGGGACCATATCCCTCTATTCCCATCTCATTCATGTACTTGTCAAGATGCCCCAAGAGAGGTAATTGCAAACTGAAACACAGGAACTGAGACTGGCGAATCAATTTAATTCCACACTCACTTGCACGAATACAGGCTGACACATCAGAGAATTAATCCATCCTCAAATAAACTGACAGGAAGAAATTCACTGTCGTTCCACCCTGAGATACAGTAACAGAGACTGACAGAGTGAATCGTGCTCTCATGTACAGATTGACAGATAGCGGGAATGAGTTAACTCCACATTCTCATACAGTAACAGAGATGGACAGATAGAGTGTGAATTCCACACTCTAATGGTTCTCACTTGAAGAATTCTTCTGATATGCATAGAGTCATAGAGGTTTACAACATGGAAACAGGCCCTTCGGCCAAACTTGTCCATGCCGCCCTTTTTTTAAAAAACAAAGTCAAGGTAATCCCAATTGCCCGCATTTGGCCCATATCCCTCTATACCCATTGTACCCATGTAACTATCCAAATGCTTTTTAAAAGACAAAATTGTACCCGCCTCTACTACTACCTCTGGCAGCTTGTTCCAGACACTCACCATCCTCTGTGAAAAAATTGCCCCTCTGGACACTTTTGTATCTCTCCCCTCTAGTTTTGGACTCCCCTACCTTTGGGAAAAGATATAGACTATCCAGCTGATCTGGGCACCTCATTATTTTATAGACCTCTATAAGATCACCACCTACGCTCCAGAAGAAAAAGTCCCAGTTTATCCAGCATCTCCTTATAACTCAATCCATCAAGTCCCGGTAGCATCCTAGTAAATATTTTCTACACTCTTTCTAGTTTAATAATGTCCTTTCTAAAATAGGGTGACCAGAATTGCACACAGTATTCCAAGTGTGGCTTTACCAATGTTTTGTACAACTTCAACAAGACATTCCAAGTCCTGTATTCAGTGTTCTGACCAATGAAACCAAGCATGCCGAATGCCTTCTTCACCACTCTGTCCACCTGTGACTCCACTTTCAAGGAGCTATGAACATGTACCCCTAGATCTCTTTGTTCTGTAACTTTCCCCAATGCCCTACTATTAACTGAGTCAGTCCTGCCCTGGTTCAATCTACCAAAATGCATCACCTCGCATTTAAACTCCATCTGCCATTCGTCAGCCCACTGGCCCAATTGATCAAGATCCCCTTGCAATTGGAGATCACTTTCTTCACTGTCCACTCTGCCACCAATCGTAGTGTCATCTGCAAACTTACTAACCATTCCTCATATATTCTCATCAAATTATGAATATAAATGACAAATAACAGTGGACCGAGCACAGATCCCTGAGGCACATCCCTGGTCACAGGCCTCCAGTTTGAAAAATAACTCTCTACAACCACCATCTGGCTTCTGTCAAGAAGTCAATTTTGTATCCAATTAGATACCTCACCCTGGATCCCGTGAGATTTAACCTTATGCAACAACCTACCATGCGGTACCTTGTCAAAGGCCTTGCTAAAGTCCATGTAGACAACATCAACTGCACTGCCCTCATCTACCTTCTTGGTTACCCCTTCAAAAAACTCAATCAAATGGCCTCTTCATTGTTTCATTATACTTTCTATCTTCTTCATCCTCCAAGGAGCCCTGGCTTTGGTTCCCCTCCCTTTCACCCTGATTAGAATGTACCGAGTCTGTACCTGAAACATCTCCTGAAAGATCACCCATTGTTCTGTGACAGCTTTTCCTGTCAGATTTTGGCTCCAGTTTACTCTGGCTCAATTCCAGCTCCTCCCATTGAGGTTAGTCCTCTTCCCGTTCAGAAGTGCTACTTTAGATTGTTCCTCGCTAATATCAAGCTTGTGACACAATGATCACTGTTACTCAAGTGACCACCTCCAGACACTTGGATCATGTGGTCAACCTTCCTGTCAGTCTGTGTGAGAATGGAATTAATTCTGTATCTACAATGCATGATCTGCCTGTAGATTTGCTGCTCTATTTCCTTCTCACCACACCTACCTTTTACCCTTCTCTCTTTTCTGTTCACATTGTATTGAATAGTAATCGCCCGGTTCTCTCCATTTCCAGACCGCATTTTCAACATTGACACTCTCTTGTGTTCCTATGTGGCTATTTGTGCTTCTAACTCACCAACCTTATTCACCACACTGTCCACTATGTTACCAAGATTGCTGGCATAGTGGACAGTGAAGAAGGTTATCTAGGATTGCAACAGTATTGTGATCAATTGGGCCAGTGGGCTGACGAATGGCAGATGTAGTTTAATTTCGACAAATGCAAGGTGATGCATTTTGGTAGATCGAACCAGGGCAGGACTTAGTCAGTTAATAGCAGGGAGTTGGGGAGCGTTATAGAACAAAGAGATCTCGGGGTACAGGTTCATAGCTCCTTGAAAGTGAAGACACAGGTGGACAGAATGGTGAAGAAGACATTCAGCATGCTTCGTTTCACTGGTCAGAATATTGAAGATGTGGAGATGCCGGCGTTGGACTGGGGTAAACACAGTAAGAAGTTTAACAACACCAGGTTAAAGTCCAACAGGTTTATTTGGTAGCAAAAGCCACACAAGCTTTCGGAGCTCTTAGCCCCTTCTTCAGGTGAGTGGGAATTCTGTTCACTAACAGAGCTTATAAAGACACAGACTCAATTTACATGAATAATGGTTGGAATGCGAATACTTACAACTAATCAAGTCTTTAAGAAACGAAACAATGTGAGTGGAGAGAGCATCAAGACAGGCTAAAAAGATGTGTATTGTCTCCAGACAAGACAGCCAGTGAAACTCTGCAGGTCCACGCAACTGTCGGAGTTACAAATAGTGTGACATGAACCCAATATCCCGGTTGAGGCCGTCCTCGTGTGTGCGGAACTTGGCTATCAGTTTCTGCTCAGCGACTCTGCGCTGTCGTGTGTCGCGAAGGCCGCCTTGGAGGACGCTTACCCGAATATCAGAGGCCGAATGCCCGTGACCGCTGAAGTGCTCCCCAACAGGAAGAGAACAGTCTTGCCTGGTGATTGTCGAGCGGTGTTCATTCATCCGTTGACGCTGCGACAACGGATGAATGAACACCGCTCGACAATCACCAGGCAAGACTGTTCTCTTCCTGTTGGGGAGCACTTCAGCGGTCACGGGCATTCGGCCTCTGATATTCGGGTAAGCGTTCTCCAAGGCGGCCTTCGCGACACACGACAGCGCAGAGTCGCTGAGCAGAAACTGATAGCCAAGTTCCGCACACACGAGGACGGCCTCAACCGGGATACTGGGTTCATGTCACACTATTTGTAACTCCCACAATTGCGTGGACCTGCAGAGTTTCACTGGCTGTCTTGTCTGGAGACAATACACATCTTTTTAGCCTGTCTTGATGCTCTCTCCACTCACATTGTTTCGTTTCTTAAAGACTTGATTAGTTGTAAGTATTCGCATTCCAACCATTATTCATGTAAATTGAGTCTGTGTCTTTATATGCTCTGTTTGTGAACAGAATTCCCACTCACCTGAAGAAGGGGCTAAGAGCTCCGAAAGCTTGTGTGGCTTTTGCTACCAAATAAACCTGTTGGACTTTAACCTGGTGTTGTTAAACTTCTTACAGAATATTGAATACAGGAGTTGGGACGTCTTGTTGAAGTTGTACAAGACATTGGGTATTTGAAATTGTACAAGACATTGGGACGTCTTGTCGAAGTTGTACAAGAGGGCATGGGTTAAGGGTGAAAGGAGAAAAGTTTAAAGGGAATTTTAGGGGGGGCTTCTTCACGCAGAGAGTGGTGGGAGTGTGGAATGAGCTGCCGGATAAAGTGGTAAATGCGGGGTCACTTTTAACATTTAAGAAAAACTTGGATGGGTTCATGGATGAGAGGGGTGTGTAGGGATATGGTCCAAGTGCAGGTCAGTGGGACGAGGCAAAAAATGGTTCGGCACAGACAAGAAGGGCCAAAAGGCCTGTTTCTGAGCTGTAATTTTCTATGGTTCTATTGATCAGGCCACACTTGGAATACTGTGTACAGTTCTGGTCACATTATAGAAAGGATATTATTAAATAAGAAAGAGTGCAGAAAAGATTTATAGGATGCTACCGGGACTTGATGGTTTGAATTATAAGGAGAGGCTGGATAGACTGGGACGTTTTTCTCTGAAGCGTACAAGGCTGAGGGGTGATGTTATAGAGTGTTATAAGAACATAACATAAGAAATAGGAGCAGGAGTAGGCCATCTAGCCCCTCGAGCCTGCCCCGCCATTCAATAAGATCATGGCTGATCTGACGTGGATCAGGACCACCTACCCGCCTGATCCCCATAACCCTTAATTCCCTTACCGATCAGGAATCCATCCATCCGCGCTTTAAACATATTCAGCGAGGTAGCCTCCACCACCTCAGTGGGCAGAGAATTCCAGAGATTCACCACCCTCTGGGAGAAGAAGTTCCTCCTCAACTCTGTCTTAAACCGACCCCCCTTTATTTTGAGGCTGTGTCCTCTAGTTTTAACTTCCTTACTAAGTGGAAAGAATCTCTCCGCCTCCACCCTATCCAGCCCCCGCATTATCTTATAAGTCTCCATAAGATCCCCCCTCATCCTTCTAAACTCCAACGAGTACAAACCCAATCTCCTCAGCCTCTCCTCATAATCCAAACCCCTCATCTCCGGTATCAACCTGGTGAACCTTCTCTGCACTCCCTCCAATGCCAATATATCCTTCCTCATATAAGGGGACCAATACTGCACACAGTATTCCAGCTGCGGCCTCACCAATGCCTTGTACAGGTGCATCAAGACATCCCTGCTTTTATATTCTATCCCCCTCGCGATATAGGCCAACATCCCATTTGCCTTCTTGATCACCTGTTGTACCTGCAGACTGGGCTTTTGCGTCTCATGCACAAGGACCCCCAGGTCCCTTTGCACGGTAGCATGTTTTAATTTGTTCCCATTGAGATAGTAATCCCATTTGTCATTATTTCCTCCAAAGTGTATAACCTCGCATTTATCAACGTTATACTCCATTTGCCATATCCTCGCCCACTCACTCAGCCTGTCCAAATCTCTCTGCAGATCTTCTCCGTCCTCCACACGATTCACTTTTCCACTTATCTTTGTGTCGTCTGCAAACTTCGTTACCCTACACTCCGTCCCCTCCTCCAGATCATCTATATAAATGGTAAATAGTTGCGGCCCGAGTACCGATCCCTGCGGCACGCCACTAGTTACCTTCCTCCAACCGGAAAAACACCCATTTATTCCGACTCTTTGCTTCCTGTCGGATAGCCAGTCCCCAATCCACTTTAACACACTACCCCCAACTCCGTGTGCCCTAATCCTCTTCAGCAGCCTTTTGTGGGGCACCTTATCAAACGCCTTTTGGAAATCCAAAAACACCACATCCACCGGTTCTCCTCCATCAACCGCCCTCGTCACATCTTCATAAAAATCCAACATGTTCGTCAAGCACGACTTTCCCCTCATGAATCCATGCTGCGTCTGATTGATCGAATCATTTCTATCCAGATGCCCTGCTATCTCCTCTTTAATAATGGATTCCAGCATTTTCCCTGCTACAGACGTTAAGCTGACCGGCCTATAGTTACCCGCCTTTTGTCTCCTTCCTTTTTTAAACAGCGGCGTAACATTAGCCGTTTTCCAATCAACCGGCACTACCCCAGAATGCAACGAGTTTTGATAGATAATCACTAACGCATCCACTATTACCTCTGACATTTCTTTCAATACCCTGGGATGCATTCCATCCAGACCCGGGGACTTGTCCACCTTCAGTCCCATTAGTCTACCCAGCACTGCCTCTCTGGTAACATTAATTGTATTAAGTATTTCTCCTGCTGCCAACCCTCTATCGTTAATGTTTGGCAAACTATTTGTGTCCTCCACCGTGAAGACCGACACAAAAAACTTATTTAAAGACTCAGCCATATCCTCATTTCCCACTATTAACTCCCCCCTCTCGTCCTCCAAGGGTCCAACATTCACTCTAGCCACTCTATTCCTTTTTATATATTTATAAAAATTTTTACTATCATTTTTTATATTAATTGCTAGCCTAGCTTCATAGTCTATCCTTCCTTTCTTTATCGCTTTCTTAGTCTCTCTTTGTTGTTTCTTAAATTTTTCCCAATCACTTGTTTCTCCACTTTTTTTGGCCACTCTGTACGCAGCTGTTTTTATTTTAATACTCTCCTTTATTTCCTTCGTTATCCACGGCTGGTTCTCCCTTTTCTTTTTTGCTGGAATATATTTTTGCTGAGAACTGAAAAGGATCTCCTTAAAAATCCTCCACTGTTCCTCAGCTATCCTACCTGCCAGCCTGCTCTCCCAGTCTACCTTAGCCAATTCATCCCTCATCCTATCATATTTCCCTCTGTTCAAACAGAGGACACTGGTTTGGGACCAAACTTTCTCCTCTTCCATCTGAATCAGAAATTCGACCTGGACCATATTGTGGTCACTAGACCCAAGAGGGTCCTTCACAATAAGATCCTTAATTCTACCTACCTCGTTACACAATACCAGATCCAACATAGCTCGTTCCGTCGTCGGTTCCGTAACATGCTGTTCAAGGAAACTATCCCGACAGCATTCTAAGAACTCTTCCTCCATTCCACCCTTACCGACTTGAGTCTGCCAGTCAATGTGCATGTTGAAGTCCCCCATGATTATTGCCGTTCCGTTTTTACACGCATCCCTTATCTGCTTGTTTATAGCCCTCCCTACCTCAACGTTATTATTTGGGGGCCTATATACCACACCTACTAGTGTCTTTCTCCCTCTACTATTCCTCATCTCTACCCATAATGATTCCACATTTTGTTCCTAATTAATATAAAATAATGAGGAGCATCGGGCAGCTAGATAGTCGATATCTTTTCCCAAAGGTAGGGGAGTCTAAAACGAGAGGGCATAGGTTTAAGGTGAGAGGGGAGAGATATAAAAGAGTCCAGAGGTGCAATTTTTTCACCCAGAAGGTGATAAGTGTCTGGAACAAGTTGCCACAGTTGTAGTAGAGGTGGGTACAATTTTGTCTGTTAAGTGTTTAGACAGTTACATGGGTAAGATAGGTATAGAGAGATATGGGCCAAATACAGGCAATTGGGACTAGATTAGGGGGTTAAAAAACGGGGTGGCATGGACCAATTGGGCCAAAGGGCCTGTTTCCATGCTGTAAACCTCTGACTCGATGACACTTTGTGTGATTACACACATGCTTTCCAAACCTATCCTTGTATTCCACTGAGATTCCTTCTTCATCTACTCCTATCTTATATGATTTGATTTATTATTTTCACGTGTATGAGTATACAGTGAAAATTACTGTTTCTTGCGCGCTATATAGACAAAGCATACCTTTCATAGAGAAGTAAAGGAGAGAGTGCAGAATGTAGTCATAGCTAGGGTGTAGAGAAAGATCAACTTAATGCTAGGTAGGTCCATTCAAAAGTCTGGCAGCAGCAGGGAAGAAACTGTTCTTGAGTCGGTTGGTACGTGACCTCAGACTTTTCTATCTTTTTCCCAATGGAAGAAGGTGGAAGAGATAATGTCCGGGGTGAGTGGGGTCCTGAATTCTGCTGGCTGGCAGCAGGAAGTGTATACAGAGTCAATGGATGGGAGGCTGGTTTGCGTGATGGATTGGGCTACATTCACAACATTTTGTAGTTTCTTGCAGTCTTGGGCAGAGCAGGAGCCAAACCAAGTTGTGATACAACCAGAAATAATGCTTTCTATGGTGCATCTCTAACAGTTGGTGAGAGTCGTAGCTGATGTGCTAAATTTCTTTAGTCTGCTGAGAAAGTATAGACGTTGGTGGTGCTTTCTTAACTATAGTGTCGGCATGAGGGGGACCAGGACAGGTTGTTGGTGATCTGGACACCTAAAAACATGAAGCTCTCGACCATTTCTACTTCGTCCCCGTTAATGTAGACAGGGGCATGTTCTCTCTTATGCTTCCTGAAGTAGATGACAATCTCCTTCATTTTGTTGACATTGGGGGACAGATTATTGTCACTGCACCAGTTCACCAGATTCTCTATCTCGTTCCTGAACTCTCTCATCATTGTTTGCGATCCGGCCCACTGCGGTGGTGTCGTCAGCAAACTTGAAAATCGAATTGGAGGGGAATTTGGCCACACAGTCACAGGTGTCTCAGGAGTATAGTAGGGGGCTGAGAACACAGCCTTGTGGGGCACCAGTGTTGGGGATGATCGTGAAGGAGGTGTTGTTGCTTATCCTTTCTGATTGTGGTCTGTGGGTTAGGAAGTTCAGTATCCAGTCGCAGAGAGAGGAGCCGAGGTCCAGGCCACGGAGTTTGGAGATGAGTTTTGTAGGAATATTGGTGTTGAAGGCTGAGCTGTAGTCAATAAATAGAAGTCTGCTGTCAGTGTCTTTGTTATCGAGGTGTTCCAGGGCTGAGTGCAGGGGCAGGGAGATGGCGTCTGCTGTGTCCTGTTGCGCTGGTAGGCGAACTGTAGTGCATCCAGATAGTCTGGGAGGCTGGAATTGATTTGTGCCATGATCTTTCAATGCACTTCTTAATGATGGATGTCTGAGCCACTGGATAATGGTCATTGAGGCACGCTGCTTAGCTTTTCTTTGGTACTGGGATGATGGTCGTCGTCTTGAAACAGGTAGGGACCTGAGATTGTTGGAACAAGAGGTTGAAGATGTCTGCGAATGCGCCCGCCAGCTGATCCATGCAGGATCTGAGTGCTTGTCCGGGTACCCCATCCGAGGCAGTCACTTTCCTTGGGTTGACCTCTGAGAAAGCTGCTCTGACATTTGCAATGGTGACCTCAGATACAGATTCATCTCAGGCTTCCAGGGTGGAGCGCGTGCTCTCGCTGACCTCTTGCTCAGAGCGGGCACAGAATGCATTGAGCTCATCAGGGAGGCATGCGTTGGAGCCGGTGATTTTTGTTCTTTCTCTAGATATTCCTCTTTTCCACTTCTATATAATGGTGCCCATCCCCCTGCCAGTTTAGTTCAAACCCTCCTCGTCCACATGAGTGACCCTCTCCATGAGGACACAGGCATTGAGTACAGAATCATGCAAGTTATGCTGAGCCTTTCGAAAACTCTGATTGGATCACAGCTGAAGCATTGAGTCCAGTTCTGCTCAGCACACTTGAGGAAACGTGACGGTGGTTCAGCGGGTGCAGAGGAGATTGACCAGAATGGTTTCAGCAATGAGGGATTTTAGCCACAAAGTTAGGTTGCAGAAGCTGTGGTTGATCTTTTTTGGAGCAAAGCAGATTGAGAGAGAGATCTGATAGAGGTGGACAGGATTATGGCTGGTGTGGTTCAGGTAGACAAAGAAAAGCTGATCCCATTCACTGATAGTATTAGGACTAGGGGGCACAAGTTGAAGGTTTTGGAAGAGACACGGGGGGATGTGTGGAAGAACTTCTCATGCAGCGAGTGACAACCTGGAAGTTGCTGTCTCTGAGGTTGGAAGCCGAGACGATGAATTATTTCAAAGAGGAATTTGGAGGGCCATTTGAGGGAAATAAACTTGTCGGGCGATGGGGATAGAGCAGGAGAATGGGACTGACTGGATTGCTCCACGGAGAACCAGCATGGACTGGATGTGGCGAATGGCCTCCTTCCATACGGTAATGACTCTAATTCCAGTCTCCCCTGGTTGTCTGTTATTGGACAGTGAAGATTGGAAGCAGAGGCAGACAGTCAGGATGTGGGGAGTTAGACAAAGAGCAGCTCTTGCAGGCACCAGGTGAGAATGAGGATGGACACATTTTAAACAGAGACTGTTTGGTTTTGATTACGATCTGGTTAATCACACGGGAGCAATGAATGGAAATATGAACATTACAAATGTCCCTGCTCCATCCGGTTATCCCATTCATGGAACAGTGCAGGGTTTCAGTTCTATCTGAATGTCATTGAATTGTCGTAGCACCTACCGCCACTGATCATGCATCTCGTACACAGACACTGAGGCCTGCAGTCACACATTGACAATGTTTGTATCACTGGGGTTCCTTTGTGGATGTTCATTATGATTATATACTGAGATTTATAAATTACTAAAACTGCTCTTTTAAATTTATTTGCAAGACCAGAGATCCTCTGACCTCGGAAGGGAGACCCCGACCTGGCAGTGACCCGGAGAACCCGAACACGTGAACCCAGCCGTGACCCCAGAGACCCCATCCACCAACCGGTCTTCAACCCGTCCATGCCAGAGTGTGGTGTGAACACCCTCCAAACTCAAACCGCAGCCCGACAGCGACCCGGAACTCCCAACCGCTCAGACCCGACTGCCGACGCAGGAACCGTGACCATGGCAACAAATCCTCCACCCACACACCAACCAAAGCGGAAACAGGATACAGCTACACCCTTGATCCCACAGACTAAACACCGTCTCACAGGCACGACAGGAAGCAGCCACCCCAGGAAGCGTGGGAAACGCGCAGGCTTGCAGGTGAGACTGAAACAATGTGGTTCCAAGGCCCCCCTCCCCAGCTTACTCCTGGCAAATGTTCCATCTCTGGAACACAATCTAGATGAACTTAAAACCAGACTCACTTTTCAAAGGGAACTGAGAGACTGCTGTGTGCTCTGTTTCACGGAGACACAGACCACACCTGCTTCACCGGACAGTGCCCTACAACCTCAGGGCTTCTCCATCCACCGAATGGACCGTACAGCGGCCTCAGATAAGCACTTGAATGAGTACGTCACTACAGTAACTGACTTCCTTAGTCATTGCATAGAAGACTGAGCTAAAGAAGCAAATCCATGTTTTTCCCAACCGGAAAGCATGGATGAACAGGGATATCCACTGCTTCCTGAAGTCCAGGTCCGAGGGGTTCCAGTCAGGGGACCCTGAACTGTAAAGAAATCCAGATGTGACCTACAGGGAACCATCAAAGATGCCAAGTGCCAGTACCGGACCAAGCTAGAGTCCGAGGCTCGCCACATGGACTCCCACCGTTTATGGTAAGGTCTGAAAGGCATAACAGGCTACCAGATGAAGGCATGTCGAATTGCCAGCGACAATGCCCCTCTCCCCGATGGGCTCAATGCATTCTATGTCTGTTTTGAGGAAGAGAGAGGATGCCCTCCACTCTGAAAGCCTTGGCCGAACCTGTATCCGAGGTCACCATCACAGACTTCAGATCAGCCTTCTTGAAAGTTAACCCGCGGAAAGCGACTGGCCTGGATGGGGTGCGGGGACAGGCACTTAGATCCAGCGTGGACCAGCTGGCAGGGGTATTCGCAGACATCTTTAACTTCTCCTTTCACCAATCTGAGGTCCCTATCTGCTTCAAGAAGATGACATCATCCCTGTACCAAAGAAAAGCCAGGCATCGTGCCTTCATGACTATTGCCTGGTAGCTCTGACATCCATCATTATGAACTGCTTCGAAAGGTTAGTCATGGCACGGATCAGCTCCAGTCTCCCAGATTGCCTGGATCCACGACAGTTCACCTACTGCTGCACCAGGTCCACAGTAGATGCCATCTCCCTGACCGTACACTCAACCCTGGAACACCTAGATAACAAAGACCCATGTCAGATTCCCATTTATTGATTACAGCTCAGCCTTCAACACCATTATTCCTACAAAGCCCATCTTCAAACACCATGGCTAGGGCTTGGTTCCTCCCTCTGCGACTGCATCCTAGACTTCTTAACCCACAGACCGCAATTAGTAAAGATAAGCAACGACACCTCCTCCATGATTATTCTCAACACCAGTGCCCCACACAAGGCTGTATCCTCAACCCCTGACGATGCTCCTTATACACTTATGACTGTGTGGCCAAATTCCGCTTCAAATCTATTTTCAAGTTTGCTGATGATACCACCATAGTGGGTCGGATCTCAAACAATGATGAGACGGACTATAGGAATGAGATAGAGCATCTGGTAAATTAGGGCAACGACAATAATCTCTCCCTCAATGTCAACCAAACAAAGGGGATTGTCATTAACTTCAGGAAGCATCGTGGAGGACATGCCCCTGTCTACATCAATGGGGGTGAAATGGAAATTGTCGAGAGCTTCAGGTTTCTGGGTGTCGAGATCATCAATAACTTGTCCTGGTCCTTCCACGCTGACACTACAGTTAAGTAAGACCTCTAATTTCTCAGGAGACTAAGGAAATTCAGCATTGCCTGTGTGGAGTTTGCACATTCTCCTCGTGTCTGCGTGGGTTTCCTCTGAGTGCTCCGGTTTCCTCCCACAGTCCAAAGATGTGCGGGTTAGGTTGATTGGCCATGCTAAAATTGCCCCTTAGTGTCCTGAGATGTGTAGGTTAGAGGGAAATGTGTAGGGATATGGGTAGGGCCTGGGTGGGATTGTGGTCGGTGCAGACTCGATGGGCCAGATGGCCTCTTTCTGCACTGTCGGGTTTCTATAATTTCTATGATTTCCGCTATGACTCTCACCAAGTTTTTCAGATGCACCAAAGAAAATACCCTTTCCAGATGTATCACAGCTTGGTATGGCTCCTGCTCTTACCAAGACCGCCTTAAACTACGAACAGTTCTTATAGTAGCGCAGTCCATCACACAAATCAGCCTCCCATCCATTGACTCCGTCTGCACTTCCCATCACGTCAGAAAAGCAGCCAGCATAATCAAAGACCCCCATGCACCCCGGACATTCTCTCTTCCATCTTCTTTCAACAGGAAAAAGATACAAACATCTGAGATCATGTACCAACCAACTCAAGAACCGCATCTTCCCTGCTGCCATCAGACTTTTGAATGGACCTATCTTATATTGATCTTTTGCTGCAGACTAGTTATGAATGTAACACTACATTCTGCACTCTGTCATTTCTTTCTCCCCATGTACTCTATGAATGGTATGCTTTGCTTGTATAGCGCACAAGAAAAAATACTTTTCACAGTATGCCAATACATGTGACAACAGTAAATCAAATTGAACAAGGGCTGTGTATTATTCCCTCACCTGTAATTGGGTTACAATGAGTAAATTATTCCTGACAGGCAAATCATTGAACCAATCAATGTTAGTTTGAAGTTTCCTCACTTGAGTTGCAATGAACAGTGCAGTGAGCTCCTCACACACATTATGTCTGTTCTCTCTCAGAGTGCATCAGTTCCACAGTCTCAGGCAGCAGAACCGGTTGCAGAGACACATTTTCAATCCAACAATCAATCAGAGCAGGAGAGACAGACATTGTTTCCATGTCATCCCAAGTCAGTACCACTGACAGGGAGATACATAAATCCCAGTCCAAATTCTCACCCGCTATCAGATTGTCAGTGTGTCAGTCCTACAATATTGTAGCATTAGTTGCAATTCAATTAAATACCAGATAGAAATAAATGATTGTATAATCTGAGACACACACTGATTATTATAATAAGGATACATATAAATTGGTACAAACTGAGATACAGATCACATAGCTGACTTAAAGCCTCAGACGTGTAGGGCAGAAATTGTAATAATTCTCACAGTCAAACTGAGCTCAACATTCAAGTATAAAGTTCTCCCAAACACAGTGAATGATAAAGGAATCAATTTGATTATTAAAATGTGAATTACACTTCCCTTTACTTAACAAGGGCGTGTTAGATGAAAAGATGCATGATCCTCCACAATTGTGCTCACACAAAGTGATTTAATACAAGGCAAAAATTAGATTTTTTTTTGAAAAAACCTACAGCATCAATGGCCTGTTTCTGCACTGAAATTTCAATGTGGAATGAATCCAGACTGTTAAACTGTCCCAGAGCCTTCGGTTATGTAATGAATCCCACACAGTCAGAGTAACAGTGACTGACAGATTCAGAATCATTCTCCAGCACATGTCCATTACCAGACACTGACAGATACAGACTGTTACTGAACTCACTGACAGCACCTGAGCCTGATCCTGAACGACACTAATCAGTCTGACACACAGATATGGTACTACTAATAGAGTCCAGAAATCATCACAAACCCACACAGACTGATGAATGTGCCAGACGACACACCCCATATTAAAGAAAGGGCGTTACGGACCCACATTTTCTTACATATTTTCCACATTCCCATAGTGGTCGCTGCATATTTATCCACATTATACCACATCTGCCATGCAGATGCCCACACACTCAGCCTGTCCAAATCACGCTGGAGGATCTCTGCATGCTCCTCACAGCTCACCCTCCAACCCAATATTGTATCATCTACATGTTTGGAGATAATACATTTAGTTCCTGTGTCCAAATCATTAATATATAATATGAACAGTTGGGGTCCAAGCACAGATCCCTGCGGTACCCCACTAATCACTGCCTTCCAATTGGAAAAAGACCCATTTATGCCATCTCTTTGCTTCCTGTCTGCTAACCAGCTTTCTATCCATCTCAAGACGCTACCCACAATCCCATGTACTTTAATTTTACATAGTAGAAGGGTGGCACGGCGGCACAGTGGTTGGCACTGCTGTCTCACAGCGCCAGGGAGCCGGGTTAGATTCCTGGCTTGGGTCACTTGTAGAGTTTGCATGTTCCCTCTGTGTCTGCGTGCGTTTCCTCTGGATGCTCTGGTTTCCTCCCACAGTCTGAAAGGCATGCTGGTTAGTTGCATTGGCCATGCTAAATTCTCTCAATCTACCCGAACAGGTGGCAGAGTATGGCGACTGGGGGATTTTCACAATAACTTCATTGCAGTGTTAATGTAAACCTACTTGTGACACTAATAAACAAACTTTAAACTTTATAACTTAAAACCGTTATGTAAGACCTTGTCCAAAGCCTTCTGAAAGTCGAAATAAATCACATCCACCGGTTCTCCCTGGTCAACTCTACTAGTTACATCCTCAAAGAATTCTAGTAGTTTTGTCAAGCATGATTTCCCTTTTGTAAATCCATGCTGACTTTATCTGATTAGAACACTGCTTTTCAAACGCTTGATAATGGACTCCAGCAACTGCCCTACGACCGACGTTCAGCTCACTGGTCGTTGGTTCCCTCTTTCCTGTAACACTACATTCTGAACTCTCTCATTTCCTTCTCTATGAACAGTATGTTTTGTCTGGATAGCGCGCAAGAAACAATATGTTAATACATGTGACAATAATAAATCAAATCAAATCAAATCCTCTCTACTTCTGATTTTGAATACAGGGCTTAAATTAATTACCTCTCTGTCCCCTGAAGGTGCTGACTCTGGCTGGGTTCAGTTCTACACTCACTGGTTCCTCTCTCTCCTGAAGGTGCTGACTCTGGCTGTGTTCAGTTCGACACTCACTGATTCTTCTCTCTCTCTCTCCTGAAGGTGCTGACTCTGGCTGGGTTCAGTTCAGACGCTGGAAATCTGAAATGAAACAGAAAAGAAAGCTCAGCAGATTGTGCAGCATCTGTCTACAGAGAGAAACAGAGTTAGTTTTTCAGGTCTGTGACCTTTCATCAGAACTTGGAAACACAGAAACTCGGAACAGGAGTCGGCCATTCAGGCCTTTGAGCCTGTTGCATCATTCAATGTGGTCATGTCTGATCCTATATCGCAATTCCATATTCTCAGTTTTCCCCAATACCCCTTGATGCCATTAAAATCGAAAAAATTCTCTCTCTCCTTGAATATATGCAGTGACTTGGTCGCCACAGCTTCTGTGGTAGAGAATTCCACAGGTTCTAAGTGAAGAAATCTCTCCTCATCTCATTTCTAAATGGTGAACCTTGTATCCTAAGACTGTGTCCCCTTGTTCTACATTCCCCAACCAAGGAAAACATCCTTCCTGCAGCTAGTCTGGGCAATAAATACTGACCCAGACAGCGACACTCACATTCCATGAATGAATTCAAAGACAAACTGTGGGGAGCGGGCCTCAGAGTGTTTAACAGTTACTGAGGTGAAAAACTGTAACGAACCCCCTGGCATCCGGAGCAAAGGCCGGAAAGAGTAAAACATTCCGTGCTGGGACCTTACAGTTGGTAAAGGTTTTGTCCTGTGAATGTGTAGGTGTGAATTTTGTGGAAGAGAGAGTGTATGAAAGGAGCGGGCGGGTCAGACTAATCCAACTGTGTTTGTGTGTCTGTTCTGATCATGAGATCTCCGAGTTTCTCTGGTGTAAAATAAAACGATTTTCAATCAAAGATTCCCCCCAATCCCCCTGCTGAGCTCCAAAATGAGATTTCAAGGCAATTGTTTCGGTAAATTGAAGATTTCAGTGGAAAAGTAGAGAATATGTCAGCTATCGCGTGTGAGAGCGCGATCAGTGCAGCAGTAAAACGGGTTTCAGTGGAAAATGGAGTTCTCAGTTCGAGTGAAACCTTTTCAACAGCAAACATTCGTGTGTCAGAGACATGAAGGATGTGAGCTGGATCTCTGGAGAGGCGGAATTTCATTGCAAGGGGAGAGTTTGTGAGGAGAGAGAAACACAGAGAGGCTGGAGGAGCCGGGAGCTGACAGCAGCTTGTCTCTGCTCCGTCCGCTCTCTGCCTTTAAGTTGCTCTGTGCCGCCACCACTGGGTTCATTTCGGATCCAGTTCTGACTCACACAGATTTTCCACACCCTCTCGGATATGACTGAAACTGCAGCCGCCGAAACGGCTCCTCCAGCCGCTCCCGCTCAAGTGAAGTCTCCCAGGAAGAAGAAGGCGGCTCCCCGACCTGCGGCAGCCGGTCCCAAGTTAGGCGAGCAGATCCTCAATGTTGTGGCGGGTTGCAGCGATCGCAAGGGGATGTCCCTGGCCGCGATAAAGAAAGCTTTGGCTGGCAGCGGAGTGGATGTGGGGAAGCGCGGCTCCCAGATCAGGTTAACTATCAAGAGGAAGGTGGAGAAAGGCTCTCTGGTGCAGACAAAGGGACAGGGCGCCTCCGGCTCCTTCAAACTCGCTCAGAAGGAAAGCCTGGGGAAAATGGGAAAGAAGTTGAAGAAACCAACAGCCAAGAAATCTTTAGTAAAGAAAACAGCGGCCAAGAAGGTGACAACAAAGAAAGCAGCAGCCAAGAAACCCGCAGCCAAGAAACTCGCAGCAAAGAAAACTCCAGTGAAGAAATCAACAGTGAAGAAAACAAGCAGCAAGAAGGCGGCAACTCCAAAAAAGGTGGTGAAGAAAGCAGCCCTGAAGAAAAAGTCTCCTGTGAAGAAGGTGACGGGCGGAAAGTCTGTCAAAAAAGCGACTAAATCGAAGGCCAAACCCAAAGTGAAAGCAGCAAAAGCGAAGAAAGCGTCAGGAAAGAAGTGAAACAACCCGAGCAAATTGTAAACCTCTGAACCCAAAGGCTCTTCTCAGAGCCACCCACATCTCTCAGGAAAGAGCTGATCCCGCAAGAAAATGATTCCTGTCCCGCAGCCCGGCTCGTTCTCAATAGAGATCATTTCAAATTCAGACTAAAGCAAAACACAGCAGATGCTGAATTTCATTTGAATTTCACATTTGTTCAATCGCCACTTTCTCTCATAATAAAGATGTCTGGTAGATTCAGTGTGAGACAGTAACACTGGCGGCTAAAAAGCGCTTTCCAACTTCAATTTTAACACAGGAGATTTCTCCAAACAGCTGCAATAAGGTATTTGTAAACAGCTGGAAGCGGATGTGGGTGAGGATGATACTGAGGGAGATTCTTGCTGTGTTTAGGTCGGAATATTACTGACTGGGAATTATAACGGGATGTGGAGATGCCGGCGTTGGACTGGGGTAAGCACAGTAAGAAGTCTCACAACACCAGGTTAAAGTCCAACAGGTTTATTTGGCAGCAAATACCATAAGCTTTCGGAGCAATGCTCCTTCGTCAGATGGAGTGGTCTCTGTTCTCAAACAGGGCACAGACACAGAAATCAAATTACAGAATACTGATTAGAATGCAAATCTCTACAGCCTGCCAGGTCTTAAATGCACAGACAATGTGGGTGGAGGGAGCATTCAACACAGGTTAAAGAGATGTGTATTGTCTCCAGACAGTACAGCTTGTGAAATTGTGCAAGTCCAGGAGTCAAGCTGTGGGGGTTACTGATAATGTGACATAAATCCAACATCCCGGTTTAGACCGTCCTAATGTGTGCGGAACTTGGCTATCAGTTTCTGCTCAGTGACTCTGCGCTGTCGTGTGTTGTGAAGGCCGCCTTGGAGAACGCTTACCTGAAGATCCAAGGCTGAATGCCCGTGACTGCTGAAGTGCTCCCCCACAGGAAGAGAACAGTCTTGCCTGGTGATTGTCGAGCGGTGTTCATTCATCCGCTGTCGTAGCGTCTGCATGGTTTCCCCAATGTACCATGCCTCGGGACATCCTTTCTTGCAGCGTATCAGGTAGACAACGTTGGCCGAGTTGCAAGAGTATGTACCGTGTACCTGGTGGATGGTGTTCTCACGTGAGATGATGGCATCCGTGTTGATGATCCGGCACGTCTTGCAGAGGTTGCTGTGGCAGGGTTGTGTGGTGTCGTGGTCACTTGTTCTCCTGAAGGCTGGGTAGTTTGCTGCGGACAATGGTCTGTTTGAGGTTGCGTGGTTGTTTGAAGGCAAGAAGTGGGGGTGTGGGGATGGCCTTGGCGAGATGTTCGTCTTCATCAATGACATGTTGAAGGCTCCGGAGGAGATGCCGTAGCTTTTCCGCTTCGGGGAAGTACTGGACGACGAAGGGTACTCTGTCCACCGTGTCCCGTGTTTGTCTTCTGAGGAGGTCGGTGCGGTTTTTCACTGTGGCACGTCGAAACTGTTGATCGATGAGTCGAGCGCCATATCCTGTTCTTATGAGGGCATCTTTCAGCGTCTGGAGGTGTCTGTTGCGATCCTCCTCATCCGAGCAGATCCTGTGTATTCGGAGGGCTTGTCCGTAGGGGATGGCTTCTTTTACGTGTTTAGGGTGGAAGCTGGAGAAGTGGAGCATCATGAGGTTATCCGTGGGCTTGCGGTACAGTGAGGTGCTGAGGTGACCATCCTTAATGGAGATGCGTGTGTCCAAGAATGCAACCGATTCCGGAGAGTAGTCCATGGTGAGTCTGATGGTGGGATGGAACTTGTTGATGTCATCATATAGTTTTTTTCAGTGATTGCTCACCATGACTCCAAAGGAAGAAAATGTCATCGATGTATCTAGTGTATAGCATCGGTTGAAGGTCCTGTGCGGTGAAGAAGTCTTGTTCGAACCTGTGCATGAAGATGTTGGCATATTGAGGTGCGAATTTTGTCCCTATGGCTGTTCCTTGTGTCTGGATGAAGAACTGGTTGTTGAAGGTGAAGATATTGTGATCCAGGATGAAGCGGATGAGTTGTAAAATTGCATCTGGAAACTGGCAGTTGACGGCATTGAGTACTGAGGCCGTTGCAGCAATGCCATCATCGTGGGGGATGCTGGTGTAGAGTGCCGAGACATCCATTGTGACGAGGAGTGCTCCTGGTTCAACTGCTCCATGTGTGTTGAGTTTCTGTAGGAAGTCCGTAGTGTCGCGACAAAAGCTGGGGGTTCTTTGTACAATGGGTTTCAAGATGCCCTCGACATAGCCGGAGAGGTTCTCGCACAGGGTTCCGTTTCCTGAAACGATGGGACGGCCGGGTGTGTTTGCCTTGTGTATTTTTGGGAGGCAGTAGAGATCTCCAACGCGTGGAGTACGTGGGATGAGAGCACGGAGGGTGCTCTGAAGGTCCGGATCAAAGGTTTTGATCAGAGTGTTGAGTTGACGGGTGTGTTCTTTGGTCGGATCTGTGGGTAACTGTCTGTAGTGTTCCTCATTGTTCAGTTGTCGGTACACTTCTTTGCAGTAATCCCTTCTGTTCAGTATGACGATGGCCCCTCCTTTGTCTGCTGGTTTGATGACAATGTTGCGGTTGGTCTTGAGAGCGTGGATGGCGTTGCGTTGTGCTTGGGTGATGTTCGGTGCTGTCTTGTGAGTGCGGCTGATGAATTTGGTGTTGACGCACCTCCTGATGGCTTGGGCATACATGTCAAGTCGAGGGCAGCGGCCTTCCGGAGGAGTCCAATTCGACTCTTTCCTCTTCGGTTGCACTGCGGGTCTCTCTGTCTGCTGTTCCGGTTCATTAGCTGTCTCATTGTGTTCGCTGTTGGCCTCTTGGGGTTTGTGGAAGAACTCCCGCAGCCTCATTCGCCTGATGAATTCCTCTGTGTCCGCTGCGAGACTGATGGGGTCTATTTTGGTAGTGGGGCAAAAGTTGAGCCCTCGGCTGAGAACTTCGATTTCATCTGGCTGAAGTGTGTAGTCCGATAGGTTGACAATGGACTTTCCTGCAGTGGTACTGTTTTCTACTGTGATACCGGGGGAGGCTTGGTTGCTGCTGGTGGTGATGCCGAGTTTCTCAAGTTTCCTGTTCTTGGTGTGCATGTAGATGGTGTCGTTCCTTTGTCTCGTCTGCTTGGCAGAGTTTCGCAGCTGGTCTGCGTCCTGAGCGCAGGTTGAGACTATGGATTCGATCTTGGTTTCCAGGCTGCGGCGTTTGCTGTAGAGTTGGTGTATGAGGTGTTTGAGGAGGGTGAGAGAGGTGTGACGGCACAGTCTCTCAGCGTAGTCCGTGTTAAAGGTTGACCTGAGTGGGTTCGTGATCCGTAGTCCTTTCGGTATCTTGTCTGCTTTCTTGCATGTTTGTAGAAACTTGATGTCTGTAACAGAGACCACTCCATCTGACGAAGGAGCATTGCTCCGAAAGCTTATGGTATTTGCTACCAAATAAACCTGTTGGACTTTAACCTGGTGTTGTGAGACTTCTTATTATAACGGGGCCAGGTTTAAAAACACAAAAGCAAAGAGTCACGACCCGAAACGTTAACTCTGTCTCTCTCTCTCTCTTCACAAAAGCTGCCGGAGCTGCTGATTATTTGCAGCATTTTCTGTTTTGATTCCATATTTCAAAGCTCCGGGTTTGTGGAAACTCTTGTGTGTGAAGGGCGGCTCTGGAAGGGTTTGTGTGGGGAGCTGTGTTTCGCTTCCATTGTTCATAAACGGGTTGAAATTGGCGGTTGCAGAAACTGGAGGTGGAGCTGAAAGATCAGGGGCCGTTCTGTGTGTGTGTGTCAGTCCGGCTCTCTCCTCCCTCCCGCTCTGTGTTTAATCTTCACTCTGTCTCCTCCCCTCTCTGCTCTCACTCCGCCTTTCTGAGTCAGGTCGGGGCGGGCTGTATAAAAGGAGCCTGAAAAAGTTCCTGTCTCATATTGCGCAGTGATCTGAGTGAAGAATCATCATGTCTGGCAGAGGGAAAGGAGGCAAAGGACTGGGTAAAGGCGGCGCAAAGCGGCACCGCAAAGTGCTTCGTGATAATATCCAGGGCATCACCAAGCCAGCAATCCGCCGCCTGGCTCGCCGTGGCGGTGTCAAGCGGATCTCGGGTTTGATCTATGAGGAGACTCGCGGGGTGCTGAAGGTTTTCCTGGAGAATGTGATCAGGGATGCGGTCACCTACACTGAACACGCCAAGCGCAAGACGGTCACTGCCATGGATGTGGTGTACGCTCTGAAACGCCAGGGCCGCACTCTCTATGGATTCGGCGGCTGAACAACTGCAACCTTCCTCCCGAACACACAACAAAGGCTCTTTTAAGGGCCACTCACCGCTTCACAGAGAGAGCAGTGACCTGGGGACGGAGCTGGGACAGCCTGTTCAGTGTTTGAGATGCATGTTTGTTTTGTTTAGGTTACAGTGCGGGAATCACCGAATTTAACATTTCATTTGGAGCAGCCATGCGGATTGTTTTTGAAATTTAGTGTATTGTCGAATCAGCCCACAGTTGACATGTGCCCTCAGTGAAACGCCACATCACTCCTGCCTAATCACAGTGTTTTCATAGTGTATCAAAGCTTTCTCTGGAATAGCGGAGTTTAGTAGCAGCAGCCGGTGAATCGTTCACTGGAACCAGTCCCAGTTGTGATGCTATTTGCGCCCAGACGGTTGTTTCCTGCACTGAAACTGACAGGCTTTGTGAAACTGATCAGTTTCCGCTCAGTCATTCACAAACCCGCAATTCCCGCAGTTTGAGCCGCTCCAACCCCAGCCTGCTTCTGATTGGCCATCCTCTCCACATTCGCAGCTCTGAACCAATCGCAGAGCATCGAATGTGAACATTGAGCCAATCATTGGCTTCAACTGTCAACCGGCAGAAATTTTGAATTGGGGGGAAATGCCGCCAATTTCAGCGCGGGAAAGGGAATTGAGACAAATTCTTAACTTATTAAAAATAGATTCTCAATTAATATTCTGCTGTAAGATTATTTTACAAAGAGGTTTCATTTCTGAACATTTGTCCGCCACGGGCGGCAAACGGTTCTATTCAGTAATGTCAAACGGGACAAATATGAAGTCACTCTCTGTAACAAACAACAGACTCAACCCCTTTCACACCGGCTTCAGGGAGACACAGAGAAGGATTCTGATCCTTTCCCGGAAACGGCGGCGAATGTTACAAGCGGCAGGAGAGGGGAAATCTGAATGGGCTGGAGAGCAGAGGGACAGGGATCGAGTGGAACAGCGGGAGATTCTGGGAATGAACAGCCCAGAGAGCGGGGAAAGGGTCTAAAGCACTAAGGGCAGGGAGATAGACTTCTTCAATATTTCGAGTCATGTTTGTTTTAATAAGGACGGGATAAATAGCAGTCTTTTATACAGACGGCTATTTCCTGCATCGAAAACGGCCCAATTTCTGAAAGGCGCGGTTAACAAAACAACCGAACCAATCAGAACCTGAGTTACAGACATTAATTCCCTGGTCAGAGTTTGATTGAAACTTCCTGGGCCAATTCCCGCTGGGGGCGGTTCCTCACAGAGTTTAAAAAGGCGGATGCAGGACAGATCGTTTGCGTCTCAGAGATTGCGCTGAATCCGCTCAGAAAATGGCCAGGACCAAGCAGACAGCGCGCAAATCGACCGGAGGGAAAGCTCCTCGCAAACAGCTGGCTACCAAAGCGGCCCGGAAGAGCGCTCCAGCCACGGGCGGAGTGAAGAAGCCTCATCGCTACAGACCCGGCACTGTGGCTCTGAGGGAGATCCGCCGCTACCAGAAATCCACCGAGCTGCTGATCCGCAAACTGCCCTTCCAGCGCCTGGTGCGAGAGATAGCTCAGGACTTCAAGACAGACCTGCGCTTCCAGAGCTCGGCCGTCATGGCCCTGCAGGAGGCCAGCGAGGCTTACCTGGTGGGGCTCTTTGAGGACACCAACCTGTGCGCCATCCACGCCAAGCGAGTCACCATCATGCCCAAAGACATCCAGCTGGCCCGCCGCATCCGCGGGGAACGCGCCTAAACCCCGACTTCAGCACCAAGTACAACAACGGCTCTTTTAAGAGCCACCAAATCGGCAAATGAAAGAGCTGCGATCTCCTGTTAACGATTCTAGTGTTTGAATTCCCAGGACAGAATATTCCCAGGACTCCAGTACTGAAACCTCTCAATGTTACAATTAACCCTCCGTTGCATTGAGGTCACTCATATCTCCAATCCTTCGATGGTTGGAGTAAAAACGATGCCGTTAACAGTTCTACCGCAATTCAATTTTAAAGTGGTTTTATTAAACCTGCGATCATTTCAGTTTCCGAGCAATAATTCCGCAAATCCACTTTCTCCGCACATGTTTCGAGTCGCAGCGAGTGTTGAAAATTGCGTCAATTAGGTTCAGAATATGAAGCATGTCTCAAACAGGAGCCCACTCACACAGATATAGCCATTGCAGAAACGCTTGCACATTCGCATGGACAATAATTAACACTTTTCCAGATAGTGACTGACTTTGAAAACCGATGGGCTGCAGATGAATGTCCTCGCAGACTATCACATTTTAAAGCAATTATATTTGAAATAGGATCATTTATGTTCACTGGGATAGTTTCCCCGATAAACAGCAGCAAGTTGCATTAAAATACTGTATGTGTCAATAGTACGGATTGATAGAACAAAGCGGGAAACAGCTGTGCTGTGAATAGCAGTGCAGAAACTGACCGATAGACACCAGGTCGCCCTTTTTCAGATAAAATGAGTGGCTCTGAAAAGAGCCTTTGGGTTATCAGATGAAAGAATGGTCGCTTCACTTGCTCTTCGCGGCCCCAGCGCTGCTTTTCTTGGGCAGCAGCACGGCCTGGATATTAGGCAGCACCCCGCCCTGAGCGATGGTCACTCCTCCCAGCAGCTTGTTGAGCTCCTCGTCGTTGCGGACGGCCAGCTGCAGGTGTCTGGGGATGATGCGGGTCTTCTTGTTGTCCCGGGCCGCGTTCCCGGCCAGCTCCAGGATTTCAGCGGTCAGATACTCGAGCACAGCAGCCAGATAGACCGGGGCTCCGGCACCCACACGCTCAGCATAGTTGCCCTTTCTCAGGAGCCTGTGAACACGGCCCACCGGGAACTGCAGTCCAGCCCGGGAGGAGCGAGACTTGGCCTTGGCCCGAGCTTTCCCGCCGCCCTTTCCTCTTCCAGACATTTGCACAATCTCACAAACACTTTCACAAAGAATCAGCAATTTCTCCAGCATTGACTGTTCTTATAAACTGACAGCTCCTCTGATTGGCCGCTGCTCTATTCACCTCATTTGCCTATATTCTTCACCAATCAGCTCACTGGAAACAGAAGAGGGCGGGATTTCCCCACAACATCCGGCAGAAGCAGAGAATTTGTCCATTTCCAAAAGCCCGCCAATTTCATTGTGGGAAAGGAGCGAATTCAAATAAATCAATGTCGCCCTTGGTCAGAGATTTCAAATCCCTTCTATTGATTTGCTTTTATTCAGCTCTTCCCGTCACCAATCGCAGGCGCGGCTTTAACATTTTCTTTCAATGTGCTTCATTCTCCTATCGCTTTCTAACTGTCCCGGGCGGGAATCAATCCCTGTTCACAGCATTCCCAGAAGGAAAACACTCCGTTTCGTCTTCAATCAGAACCCACTCTCCTTCACAGAAAACAGGGAGCCGGATCGAGTCCGCACACTGTCCTTATTCCGCTCTGTAATAATCCCACTCCGGACTGTTACCCTGCGGAGAATTACTGTGAATAAAATGATGAATCAATGAACATTTCAGGAATTGAGAGAAGGGACCGTTACCGCGAAAAACAGCCGCTAATGAGGTCATTTTGGAGCTGTGAAAACAACAGAATAATAACAGTTTTCAGCACAAAGCGAAGGCAGTGAGTGAATTCTGGGTTAATGTTTGGTTTACAGGACAGGAGACACAAACAGCAGTCGAAGTTATTCCATTTTACATTCTAACCATCGAATAGGAAGGTGCCGGATACAGCTTTTCACAGAGACTGACGATTAGATTTCCTCACCCAAATGTTATTGGAATGATGACCAAATAGGATTCGGGAAAGATTTTTCCCTCCATCCCTTCCATTCTCTGGATTTACACCGGCTGAAAGAACAACGAGAAAAGTTCATAGTGACAGAAACAGATTATCCTTGGGAACACATTTAGTTTGAAACGTCCTTGTGATGTAATCGAGCAGAGTGGTTATGTTTGTGGCGAGATGCAGGAAACTGCAGACGAACAGAGGGCCGTGTTTTTTAAAAAATCATTTGTGGGACATGGGCATCGCTGACTGGCCAGCATTTAATGCACATCCTGAGTTGCCCTTGTTCAGAGGACAGTTGAGAGTCAACCACAGTGCTGTGGCTCTGGAGTCACATGACGGCCATACCGGGTAAGGACGGCAGATTTCCTCCCGAAAGGAAGTGAACCAGATAGGATTTTCTGACAATCGACAATAGCTTCACGGTCATCAGTAGATTCTTAATTCCAGATATTTTTTTATCAAATTTAAATTCCATCAACTGCCATGGCAGGATTCGAACCCGGGTCCCCAGAACATTAGCTGAGTTTCTGGATTAATAGCATAGTGATAATACCACTCGGCCATCACCTCCCCCAGTGTACAGACATCATTAACTGGTAGGTGAATGATGCGCGTCAATTGAACACGAGGCACGAAGCTTCGGTAACAGAAGGCTTTTATTGTCTAACAATGGAACTAATAGAACGTAAACACACTATCCCAGACTGACGAGGTCCCGCCCGAGCAGGGGGTCTTATACCTCTCCCAGGAGGCGGAGCCCGACTGGGATGTGCCACAACAGTAACAACCACAGGTGTATTAATCCCACAGTGGGAACCAACGATGGTTCACCACATTCACCCCTCCTTTGAGAACAAAGGCCGGCGGGGTACGAAAACAGACTAAAATGTCAACAGATTATAAGTTCAGACGGTCTGGAGGACCGCACCATCGTTGTGACCTCCTCAATACCGGCGGTGACACCGGAGTAGGTGCTTGCGGTGGCGTTCTCCCCAAAACAGCGTCCAGCTGTTCCCCCACGGACTCACAGGCCGGTTGACCCTGATGAAGCGGTAGTGCAGGGGATCCCGGTACACTCTGCGATGGCGCCGATCTCCGGGGCTCAGGCAAGCTGTGCATTGGAGTAAAACTGTTAAGCACTGGTCCCGGTGCTGTCCGCGCCACGTCCGGGGGAGAAATAAGGGATTCGTCACTGGGGGTATGGGAGCGACAGGAGTTGCTACGTCCCCTGCGGGCGCCAGGTCTCGGATCGAGACTGTGTCCTCTCGCCCGTCAGGATATGCCACATAGGCATACTGAGGGTTGGCGTGGAGGAGGTGGACCTGTTCGACCAAGGGGTTGGACTTGCGGGCCCTTACCTGTCGCCGCAGAAGGACGGGTCCTGGGTACGTCAACCAGGCTGGTAAAGATATCCCCGAGGACGACTTCTGAGGGAATGAGAACATCCTCTCGTGGGGAGTAGCATTGGTTGCCGTACACAGGAGGGAGCGAATGGAGTGAAGCGCATTAGGGAGGACCTCCTGCCAATGGGAGACTGGAAGGCCTTTGGACTTCAGCGCCAATAGGACAGCCTTCCAGACTGTAGCATTCTCTCTTTCCACCTGTCCATTACCCCTAGGGTTGTAACTCGTGGTCCTACTAGAGGCAATCCCGCATGAGAGCAGGAATTGCCTCAAGTCATTACTCATGAACGACGAGCCCCTGTCGCTATGGATATAGCTGGGGTACCCGAACAGGGTAAAAAGATCACGGAATGCCTTGATCACCGTGGCAGTCGACGTGTCCGCGCAGGGGACAACAAATGGGAACCGGGAGTACTCATCTATTATGTTCAGAAAGTACACGTTCCGATCTGTTGAGGGAAGGGGGCCCTTAAAATCCACACTCAGCCTCTCGAAGGGGCGAGTGGCCTTGACCAAATGTGCCCGGTCAGGTCGGTAACAGTGCGGTTTGCATTCCGCGCAAATCCGACAGCTCCTTGTCACCGACCTGACGTCCTCCACCGAGTAAGGCAGGTTGCGGGCTTTGATAAAGTGGTAGAGCCGAGTGACCCCAGGATGGCACAGGTCATTATGGAGGGCGTTCAAGCGATCCTCCTGCATAGTAGCGCATGTTCCGCGCGAGAGGGCGTCCGAGGGCTCATTGAGTTTCCCTGGACGATACATAATATCGTAGTTATAGGTGGAGAGTTCAATTCTCCACCGCAAGATCTTATCATTCTTGATCTTGCCCCTCTGCGTGTTGTTGAACATGAACGCCACGGACCGCTGGTCCGTGATCAGAGTGAACCGCTTCCCCGCCAGGTAATGGCGCCAGTGTCTGACGGCCTCCACAATGGCCTGGGCCTCCTTTTCCACCGCTGAATGCCGAATTTCGGGGCCTTGGAGGGTGCGGGAAAAAAACGCGATGGGCCTGCCCGCCTGGTTCAGTGTGGCGGCCAGGGCGAAATCAGATGCATCGCTTTCCACCTGAAAAGGGATGGATTCGTCTACCGCGTGCATCGTGGCTTTCGCGATGTCGTGTTTCAATTCCTTGAAGGCCAATTGGGCCTCTGGCGTGAGTGGAAAAGTCGTGGACTTAATAAGCGGACTGGCTTTGTCCGCGTAGTTAGAGACCCACTGCGCATAATAGGAGAAGAAGCCTAGGCATCTTCTCAGTGCTTTTGCGCTAGCGGGCAAGGGAAGTTCAGCAGGGGGGCGCATACGGTCGGGATCAGGGCCAATGACCCCGTTTTCCACCACGTATCCCAGGATGGCTAACCGGCACGTATGGAATACACACTTCTCCCTATTCGAGGTCAAATTCAGGCGAGATGCAGTGCGTAAAAAGTTCTGGAGATTTGTGTCATGGTCCTGCTGATCACGGCCGCAGATGGTGACATTATCCAGGTACCGGAAGGTAGCCCGCAGCCTGTTCTGGTCCACCATTCGGTCCATAGCACGCTGGACGACCGAGACCCCATTGGTGACACCAAATGGAACCCTAAGAAACTGATACAGACGACCATCCGCCTCAAAGGCCGTGTAGTGTCGGTCCTCTGGGCGAATGGGGAGTTGGTGGTAGGCGGACCAAAGGTCTATGGTGGAGAACACCCGGTACTGCGCAATCTGATTGACCATATCAGATATGCGCGGGAGGGGATACGCATCCAGCTGCGTATATCGATTAATGGTCTGACTGTAATCAATGACCATCCGGGGTTTGTTCCCGCTCTTGACCACCACAACCTGTGCTCTCCACGGACTAACACTGGGCTGTATGATCCCTTCTTTGAGGAGTCGCTGAACCTCAGATCTGATGAAGATCCGATCTTCAGTGCTGTAACGCCTACTTTTAGTAGCAATGGGCTTGCAGCCTGGTACCAGATTCTTGAATAAAGAGAGTGTGGTGATCTTTAATGTAGAAAGATTGCATGCGGGGCGCTTTGGACAATTTGGAGACTGCAGCTGTTCCCCTACTGTCAGCGAAGGGAGTGGCCCACCGTACTGTAGGATCACACTCTTCATGTGGACCATAAAGTTTAGTCCGAGGAGAATTGGTGCGCAAAGATGCGGCAACACAAGGAGCCTGAATCGCTCGTAAATTGTGCCTTGCACTTTCAAGGTTACCACACAACGTCCTAGCACAGGGACAGACCGGGACCTTGATGCCATAGAGATTGTCTGTTTGGCAGGTTGAATCTGGAGTCCACACCTCTTTACAATGTCAGGGTGAATAAAGCTCTCAGTGCTCCCGCTGTAAAACAGACAATAAATTGCACGACCATTTACCTGTATATCCATCATTGAACAGTCAAGCCTGTGGTGCTTAGCCTGGTTCAGGGTGATCGACGCCACCGTTGGTCCGTGAACGTCACTGCAGGCAGCTGAGGTCGATGCTGAGGACCCCTGCTGGTCGCTCATGGTCATCGTCGACCAAAATGGCCGCCCCCATGAATCGCACATGGTTGAGGGCGCCAAACGTAGCGACTCCTGGTGGTCATCCTCCTCCGACTCCGTCGACCACAATGGCGTCGTCCTGGACTCGCACGTGGACGAACCCCGTGAGTACTTCGACGTCGATGGTGATGATCCCCGTTCCGAAGGGTCACAGGCTGCACTGCCGTTCTTGGGCTTCGATCTGCACACCTTCGCATAATGCCCCTTTTTACCGCATAGGTTACAGACCACCGCTTTAGCGGGACACTTTTGTCGTGGATGCTTGGCTCCTCCGCAGAAGTACCACCGCGGGCCGCATGGGGCAGCAGCCGTCGTCGGGTCTACATGGGAGCACGCCATAACACTGCACTTCGAGCCCGTGAGGCGAGGAGGGATTTGCGACTGCTCCTGCCACGTTGTCTCCACGTGGTCCTCCGGATACAGGACCAAGCTCTTCGAAGCCGCCTCAAGCATTTCAGCCAATTCCATAGCTTGGGTCAGGTTGAGATTTCCCTTTTCTAGCAGCTTGAGACGGATGTATGAAGACCCTACCCCTGCCACAAACGCATCTCGGGTGAGGTCATACATGTACTGCTCAGCCGACACAGCTTTGCAGTCACAGCCCCTGGCAAGCTGCAAGAGCTCATTGGCGTAATCCTCCATGGTTTCGCCCGACTGCTGACGTCGTGTAGCGAGGAGGTAACGAGCGTGGATCTCGTTGGGAGGTTTCGTGTAGCGCTTTTTTAAAAGCTCGAGGGCCCTCGGGTAAGTGGTGGCTGCACGGATCGCGAGGTAGACTGTGTCGCTTACCCTCGAATGGAGGACCCGGAGTCTGTCATCATCTGTGGTGACCGCTGCGGAGGCTGCCAGGTAGTCTTCAAAACACTTCAGCCAGTGGTCGAAGGTGTTAGAAGCGCCCACCGCACGTGGATCTAGCGTCAGACGTTCTGGCTTTAGGATTTGCTCCATACTCTCCTTTCTTTTTCCCTTCCGTCGAGAGCTTAATGTCAGACAATAAAATTGATGCGCGCCAATTGAACACGAGGCACGAAGCTTCGGTAACAGAAGGCTTTTATTGTCTAACAATGGAACTAATAGAACGTAAACACACTTTCCCAGACTGACGAGGTCCCGCCCGAGCAGGGGGTCTTATACCTCTCCCAGGAGGCGGAGCCCGACTGGGATGTGCCACAACAGTAACAACAACAGGTGTATTAATCCCACAGTGGGAACCAACGATGGTTCACCACAGTGAAGTAATAAAGCTAATAGTCTATGAAGGATTGGAATTTGTGTTACAGTTGCAGAAAACTCTGTTCAGACCCCATTGAGATCACTGTGTTCATCCCAGGAAGATTAGATTGGCCTTGGAGTGGGAGCAGCAGAATTTCACCAGTGATGCCAGACTCAAATGATGAGGACAGATTGCAAAGACTAGTCCTGTAATAACCTGAACATGGAAGATTAAGTGGTGATGTGAGTGAGATGTTTACAGTGAATGATTTGATAGGGTGCAGAGAGATAAACTGTTAGAATGAAAACAGATGGGTGACGTTGAGAGGGGCTGGGAGAAAGCAGTCCGTGCAGGGATCCCCGGTGGTCGTTCCCCTTAGCAACAAGTATTCCACTTTGGATACGGTTGAGGGGGATGGCATACCAGTGGTGAGCCGCAGTGAGAGGATCTCCGGCACTGTGTCCGTCTCTGTGGCTCGGGAGTGTAAGGGGCAGAGCGGGAGGGCAATAGTAATTGGGGACTCGTTAGTTAGAGGGATAGATAGGAGGTTCTGTGGCAGCAAAAGAGACTCACGGATGGTATGTTGCCTACCGGATGCCAAGGTCCGTGACGTCTCAGACCGTGTTTTCCGGATTCTGAAGGGGGAGGGGAAACAGTCACAAGTCGTGGTACACATTGGTACCAATGACATAGGTAAGAGAAGGGACGGGGATTTAAAGCAGGAATTTCTGGAGCTGGGCTGGAAGCTGAGAGCCAAGACAAAACATGTGGTCATCTCTGGTACGTTGCCGGTGCCATGTGATAGCGAGTTGAGGAACAGGGAGAGAGTGCAGTTAAACATGTGGTTGCAGGGATGGTGTCGGAGGGAGGGTTTCAGATACGTGGATAATTGGAACACATTCTGGGGAAGGTGGGACCTGTACAAACAGGACAGGCTGCACCTGAACCAGAGGGGCACCAATATCCTGGGAGGGAAATTTGTTACGGCTCTTCAGGGGGGTTTAAACTAATTTGTCAGGGGAGTGGGAAAAGGAGTTGTAGTCCACAAGTCAGTGAGGGTGGTGAGGTATTGGGGAAGGTATCAGGGTCAAGGGTGGGTACCGGTAGACAGGAAGGTGGGTTGAAGTGTGTCTACTTCAATGCAAGGAGCATCCGGAACAAGGTAGATGAACTTGGGGCGTGGATTGGTACTTGGGACTATGATGTTGTGGCCATTACGGAGACGTGGGTAGAACAAGGACAGGAATGGTTGTTGGATGTTCCGGGGTATAGATGTTTCACTAAGTGTAGGGAAGCTGGTAAAAGAGGTGGAGGAGTGGCATTGTTAATCAAGGATAGTTTAACGGCTGCGGAAAGGCACTTCAAGGGGGATCTGCTCACTGAGGTAATATGGGCTGAGGGTAGAAATAGGAAAGGAGCGGTCACGTTGTTAGGAGTTTACTATAGGCCCCCAAATAGTAATAGAGATGTGGAGGAAGAAATTGCTAAGCAGATTATGCATATGTGTGGGGGTCACAGGGTAGTTAGACTTTAACTTTCCAAATATTGATTGGAACCTTTGTAGGTCAAATAGTTCGGATGGGGCAGTTTGTGTGCAGTGTGTACAGGAGGGTTTCCTGACACAATATGTGGATAGGACGACAAGAGGTGAGGCCACATTGGATTTGGTACTGGGAAATGAACCGGGCCAAGTGTTAGATTTGGTTGTGGGAGAGCACTTTGGAGATAGTGACCACAATTCGGTGCCTTTTGTTATTGCAATGGCGAGGGATAGGGCCATACGACAGGGCAAGGTTTACAATTGGGGGAGAGGTAATTATGATGCGATTAGGCAAGAATTAGGGGGCATAAGTTGGGAACAGAAACTGTCAGGGAAAGGAACTAATGAAAAGTGGAACTTTTTCAAGGAACAAATACTGGATGTCCTTGATAGGTATGTCCCTGTCAGGCAGGGAGGAAATGGCCGAGTGAGGGAACCATGGTTCACGAAAGAGGTGGAATGTCTTGTGAAAGGGAAGAGGGAAGCTTATGTAGGGATGAGGAAACAAGGTTCAGATGGCTCGATTAAGGGTTACAAGTTAGCAAGGAATGAGCTGAAAAAGGGGCTTAGGAGAGCTAGGAGGGGACACAAGAAGTCCTTGGCGGGTCGGATCAAGGAAAGCCCCAAGGCTTTTTACTCTTATGTGAGGAATAAAAGAATGACCAGGGTGAGGTTAGGGCCGGTCAAGGACAGTAGTGGGAACTTGTGTATGGAGTCAGTAGAGATAGGCGAGGTGATGAATGAATACTTTTCTTCAGTGTTCATCAAGGAGAGGGGCCATGTTTTTGAGGAAGAGAAGGTGTTACAGGCGAATAGGCTGGAGGAAATAGATGTTTGGAGGGAGGATGTCCTGGCAGTTTTGAATAAACTGAAGGTCGATAAGTCCCCTGGGCCTGATGAAATAATAGAAATCATAGAAACCCTACAGTGCAGAAGGAGGCCATTCGGCCCATCGAGTCTGCACTGACCACAATCCCACCCAGGCCCTACCCCCACATATTTTACCTGCTAATCCCTCTAACCTACACATCTCTGGACTCTTATGGGCAATTTTTAACCTGGCCAATCAACCTAACTTGCACATCTTTGGACTGTGGGAGGAAACCGGAGCACCCGGAGGAAACCCACGCAGAAACGAGGAGAATGTGCAAACTCCACACAGACAGTGACCCGAGCTGGGAATCGAACCTGGGACCCTGGAGCTGTGAAGCAGCAGTGCTAACCACTGTGCTACCGTGCCGCCCAATGTAGCCAAGGATTCTTTGGGAGGCAAGGGATGAGATTGCAGAGCCTTTGGCTTTGATCTTTGGGTCCTCGCTGTCCACGGGGATGGTGCCAGAGGACTGGAGAATGGTGAATGTTGTTCCTCTGTTTAAGAAAGGGAATAGAAATGACCCTGGTCATTATAGACCTGTTAGTCTTACTTCGGTGGTTGGTAAATTGATGGAAAAGGTCCTTAGAGATGGGATTTACGACCATTTAGAAAGTTGCGGATTAATCCGGGATAGTCAGCATGGATTCGTGAAGGGCAAGTCGTGCCTCACAAATTTGATAGAATTTTTTGAGGAGGTAACTAAGTGTGTTGATGAAGGTAGGGCAGTTGATGTCATATACATGGATTTTAGTAAGGCGTTTGATAAGGTCCCCCATGGTCGGCTTATGATGAAAGTGAGGAGGTGTGGGATAGAGGGAAAGTTGGCCGATTGGATAGGTAACTGGCTGTCTGATCGAAAACAGAGGGTGGTGGTCGATGGAAAATTTTCGGATTGGAGGCAGGTTGCTAGCGGAGTGCCGCAGGGATCAGTGCTTGGTCCACTGCTCTTTGTGATTTTTATTAATGACTTAGAGGAGGGGGCTGAAGGGTGGATCAGTGAATTTGCTGATGACACCAAGATTGGTGGAGTAGTGGATGAGGTGGAGGGCTGTTGTAGGCTGCAAAGAGACATAGATAGGATGCAAAGCTGGGCTGAAAAATGGCAAATGGAGTTTAAACCATAGAAACCCTACAGTGCAGAAGGAGGCCATTCGGCCCATCGAGTCTGCTCCGACCACAATCCCACCCAGGTCCTACCCCCACATATTTACCCGCTAATCCCTCTAACCTACGCATCCCAGGACTCTAAGGGGCAATTTTTAACCTGGCCAATCAACCTAACCCGCACATCTTTGGACTGATAAATGTGAGGTGATTCATTTTGGTAGGGCTAATTTAAATGTGGATTACAGAGTCAAAGGTAGGGTTCTGAAGACTGTGGAGGAACAGAGAGATCTTGGGGTTCATCTCCACAGATCTCTAAAGGTTGCCACTCAAGTGGATAGAGCTGTGAAGAAGGCCTATAGTGTGTTAGCTTTTATTAACAGGGGGTTGGAGTTTAAGAGCCGTGGGGTTATGCTGCAACTGTACAGGACCTTGGTTAGACCACATTTGGAGTATTGTGTGCAGTTCTGGTCACCTCACTATAGGAAGGATGTGGAAGCGCTGGAAAGAATGCAGAGGAGATTTACCAGGATGCTGCCTGGTTTGGAGGGTAGGTCTTATGAGGAAAGGTTGTGGGAGCGAGGGCTGTTCTCTCTGGAGCGGAGGAGGCTGAGGGGAGACTTAATAGAGGTTTATAAAATGATGAAGGGGATAGATAGAGTGAACGTTCAAAGACTATTTCCTCGGGTGGATGGAGCTATTACAAGGGGGCATAACTATAGGGTTCGTGGTGGGAGATACAGGAAGGATATCAGAGGTAGGTTCTTTACACAGAGAGTGGTTGGGGTGTGGAATGGACTGCCTGCAGTGATAGTGGAGTCAGACACTTTAGGAACATTTAAGCGGTTATTGGATAGGCACATGGAGCACACCAGGATGATAGGGAGTGGGATAGCTTGATCTTGGTTTCAGATAAAGCTCGGCACAACATCGTGGGCTGAAGGGCCTGTTCTGTGCTGTACTGTTCTATGTTCTATGTTAGCTCTGAATGGGGGAACCTCACCGTAAAATGAGAGTGAGACATTTCAGGGATAATTTAGACCATAAGATATAAGTATATAAAATATAAGAATTAGGCCACTCGGCCGCTTGAGTCTGCTCTGCCAATGAAGCATAGATGATATTTTTCTCATCCCCACTGTTCTGCCTTTTCCCCATAATCCCTGATCCCCTTATTTAATTTCAGGAAAAGCTTCTTGATAGAGGATGGTGGGAATGTTGAATTGTCCACAAACAATTTTTAAAGCTGAGTTTATCAGGAAATTAACAAGCTGAAGACGACAAGCAGCCAGTAACATGAAGGTGGATAGTCAGAGTTTCTGTAGGTATTTAAACAATAAAAGAATTAAAGTGAGCATTGGTTCTATCGAAAGTGCATCTGGGGAATTGATAATGGAAAATAGGATATTGACAAATGAATTGAACAGGTAGTTTTCATTTGTGTTCACTATAGAGGACACAAGTAACATCCCAAAAATAGCTGGAAATCAGCAAATGGAAGGGAGGGAGGAACTCAGGAAAATTACAATCACCAGGGAAAGTGGTATTGAGCAAATTGTCGGATCTGGAGGCTGACAAATCCCTGCGTCCGGATGGGCTTCACACTCAGGACATGAAATCAGTGGCTAATGAGATAGCTGATGCATTTGTTTTAATTTTGCAAAATTCCCTGGCTTCAGAGAATGTGATGTGGAGATGCCGACGTTGGACTGGGGGGTAAGCACAATAAGAAGTCTTACAACACCAGGTTAATGTCCAACAGGTTTATTTTACTACTAAGTAAACCTTGTGCTACCAAATAAACCTATTGGACTTTAACCTGGTGATGTGAGACTTCTCATTGTTCAGAGAATGTTCCATTAGAATGAAATATAGAAAGTGTAACACCTTTATTCAAAAAGAGATGGAGAGAGAAAACAGGGAACTACAGGCTGTTACCCTGACAGCTGTTCGACGATGAAGGGGCAGCCTGTTCCGAAAGCTGGTGGCTTTTGCTACCAAATAAACCTGTTGGACTTTAACCTGGTGTTGTCAGACTTCTTCCTCTGTTTACCCCAGTCCAACGCCAGCATCTCCACATCTTTTTCTGGGTGGCAGGATATGTCGAATGGTGTATCTGTACCAGGGCCACAACTTGTTACAATTTATAAAAATGGCTTTGATGAAGGGACTGAAGATACGGTTGTTAAATTCGCTGACAGCATAAAGATTGACAAGAAATTAATTGCAAAGTGTACGTAAGGAGGCTACAAAAGGAAACAGATAGGTTATGTGAATTGGCAAAATGTGGCAAGTGAGGCAAATTGCGAGGATGAAACAGTGGATGAAAAATTGAGACTTACAAAGTTGAGATGAATAGGGTGCCAGCCAGGTACATAGCCACCAGAAATAAATACACGGCATCCAAAGCTAGAGTATCCTGGAGTCTAAGGATATTGATAAGAAAATAAGGAAGAAAAAAGAGACATAGGATGCATGCTGGAATAATAATAGCAATAGAAATCAGGAAAAACAGTTCAAATGCAGGAGAGAGGCTAAGGCTTTAATAAGGGAGGCTAAAAGGGAGCATGAGGAAAGGATAGCAGGCTGCGCTAAAACAAATAGTAAAATGTTCTTCAAACATATACATGTGAAAAGGTTAGTGAAGGATAAAGTGGGGCTCAAAAGGGCAGGGTAAACTGATCACTGAAGCAGAGGGTATGGCAGAGATACTAAATGAGTACCCTGCTTCTGTCTTTACAAAATTAGACAATATGACAATGGCCCTGTTGAAAATATGGGTGCTCAGTAACTGAACAGTATAGTGATAGATAAAGAAGAGGCGCTAAAACTCTGGCAGCACTCTCAGTCGAGAAATCACCAGGTCCAGACTGGATGCATGGTAGATTGCTGAGAGGTGAGGGAGCAAATTGCGCAGCCATTGACAGAAACTTCCTGGCCTCTTTGAACACAGAATTAGTCCCATGGGATTGGAGGATTGCAAATGTAATGCTGTTTTTCAGGAAAGGGGCAAAGGATACCCCAGGAAACTACAGACCTCTCAGCTGGACATCAATAGTGAGAAAACAGATGGAGGCCACAGTCTGAAATAAGATATATATATACTCTCAGAGAAATATAAGTTCATACTCGGCAGATGACATAATTTTCTCAAGGGCAGGTCATGTTTGGCAAGATGAGTCACAGACATTGGATGAGGGTAGTGCTGTCGATGTTGTATATTTGGCCTTTCAGAAAGCATTTGATATGGTGCCACATGGCAGGTTGGTGAGCGAATTAGAAATGTTTGTGATTGATGGGTCCTTGGCAGCATGGATTAGAAGTTGGCTGAAAGATAGGAAACAGAGGTTGGGTATAGATGTGCATTTCTCAGACTCGAGACGAGTTGAAAGTGGTGTTCCCCAGGGATCAGTGTTGGGACACTTGCTTTTTCTGATTTATAAAAAACCATTTAGAGATCGATGTTAAGGGCAAAATTTGCATACAATACCAAGCTGGGGAGAATAGTGAATTGTGAGAATGATGCTGAGTGACTTTAGAGGGACATTGACAAGTTGCCCAAATGGGCAGACACCGCAGATGAATTGCAATGCAGCAAAATGTGAGGAAATGCATTTTGGTACAAGAAACATGAGGAGAAAATATGCCCATTATGGTACAACATTTAGGGGAAGAACAGGAGCAGAGAGAACTTGGGTTTCAAGTGTATAATGCTCTGTTGCGGGCAAGGCAAGTTGAAACAGTTATTAATACGGCTGATAGGATCCTTGGAGTCATAGAGGTTTACAGCATGGAAACAGCTCTTTGGCTCAACTTGTCCAAGCTGCCCTGTTTATACCACTAAGCTAGTCTCAATTGCCTGCATTCGGCCTGTATCCCTTCAGAATCATAGAAGCCCTATAGTGCAGAAAGAGGCCATTTGGCCCATCGAGTCTGCACCGACCACAATCCCATCCCGGCCCTACCCCCTTATCCCGACATATTTACCCGCTAATCCCTCTAACCTACGCATCTCGGGACACGAAGCGGCAATTTTAGCATGGCCAATCAACCTAACCTGCACATCATTGGACTGTGGGAGGAAACCGGAGCACCCAGAGGAAACCCATGCAGACACGAGGAGAATGTGCAAACTCCACACAGACAGTGACCCAAGCCAGGAATCGAACCCAGGTCCCTGGAGCTGTGAAGCAGCAGTGCTAACCACTGTGCTACCGTGCCACCCCAATTCCCTACAATTCCAATTCCAATTTATACCAATCTTACCCATGTAACTGTCTAAATGCTTTTTAAAAGACAAAATTGTACCTACCTCTACGACTGCCTCTGGCAGCTCGTTCCAGACACTCACAACTGTGTGTGTGAAAACCCTCTGGTTCTGGGTTCCTAGTCCATGAATCAGAAAAGGCTAATATAGATGTGCAGCAAATAATTAGGAATGCAAATAGAATGTTATTGCTTAATGTGAGGAATTGTAGGGAATTGATGCTTCACTTGAACAGAACGAGGTGAGACCACATCTGGAGGATTGTATACAGTACTGGTCCCCTTATCGAAAGAAAGATGTAAACACGTTAGAAGCAGTGTCAGTGTGCAATGAATACTCTCTCAATCTATCAGCGTGTGTGCGTGAAGAATCAACTCTCTCAATCTATTACTGTATGGGTGTGGAATTAACTCTCAATCTATTAGTGTGAGAGTGTGGAATTAACTCTTTCTCAACCTATTACTGTGTCTCAGTGTGTAATTAACTCTATCTTAATCTAGTGCTGTGTTTGGGTGGAATTAACCCTCTAACAATCTATTACTGTCTGTGTGTGTGTGGAATTAAAACTCTCTCAATCTAACAGTGTGTGTGGGTGTGGAATTAACTTTCTCTCAATCAGTTGCTGTGTGTCGGTGTGGAATTAACTCTATCTTAATCTATTACTGTGAGAGAGTGTGCAAGTAACACTGACAATCTATTAGTGTGTGTGAGTGTGTGGTTAACTCTCTCTCTCAGTCTATTGCTGTGAGAGAGTGTGGAATTAACTCTCCCTCTCAATCTATTACTGTGTGAGAGTGTGTTGAATTAACTAGCTGACAATATATTACTGTGTGTGTGTGTGTATGTGGAACTAACTCTCTCTCAATCTATTACTGTGTGAGAGTGCGTGGAATTAACGAGCTGACAATATATTACTGTGTGTGTGTGTGTATGTGTGTGTGTGGAACTAACTCTCAATCTATTACTGAGTGAGTGTGTGTGTGGTGTGTGTGGAACTAACTCTCTCTCAATCTATTACTGTGTGTGTGTGTGTGTGTGTGTGTGTGTGTGTGGAGTTGACTCTCTCAATCCATTAGTGTGTGAGAGCGGCAATTATAATTGTCTCAATCTACTACTGTGTGTCAGTGTGGCAGAAACTCTCTCTCAATCTATTACTATGTGAGAGTGTGGCAGTAACTCTCTGACAATCTATTACTATGTGAGAGTGTAGAATTATCACTCTCTCAATCTGTTACTGTGTGTAGAATTAATTCTCTCTCAATCTATTAAGGTGTGTGAGTGTGTAATTAACCCTCTGTCAGTCTATTACTGTGTATGAGTGTCGAATTAACTCTCTCAATCGATTAGTGTGTGAGTGTAGAATTAACTCTCTCACTCCATTACTGTGTGTGAGTGTGGAAATGACTCTCTTCTATTACTTTATCGATTACTGTGCAGAATTAACTCTCTCAATCTATTATTGTATGTGAGTGTGGAATTAACTCTATCCTATTACTGTTTGTGCATGTGTGCGTGTGTGTGGAATTAACTCTCTCTCAATCTATTCCTCTGTGTGATTGTGGAAGTAGCTCTCTCAATCTATTGCTGTGTGTGTGTGGAATTAACTCTCTCTCAATCTATTGCTCTGTCAGTGTGGAATTAACTCTCTCACAATCTATTACTGAGTGTGAGTGTGGAATTAACTATCTCTCAATCTATTACTGAGTGCAAGTGTGCAAATAATACTCTCTCAATCTATTACTGTGTGAGAGGGTGGAATTAACTCACATCTATTACTAGGTGCGAGTGTGGAATTAACTCCCTCTCAATCTATTCCTCAGAGTGTGTGGAATTAACTCTCTCTCAATCGATTACTGAGTGTGAGTGTGGAATTAATTCTCTCTCAATTTATTACTGTGTGAGAGGGTGGAATTAACTCCCATCTATTACTATGCATGAGTGTGGAATTAACTCCCTCTCAATCTATTACTATGTGATAGTGTGGAATTAACCGTCTCAATCTGTTAGTGTGTGTGTGTGGAATTAACACCCTCTGAATTGAATTGTGAGAGAGTGTGGAATTATCTCTCTCAATCTATTACTGTGTGCGAGTGTGCAATGAATAATCTCTCAATCTATCACTGTGTGAGTGTGTAATTAACTCTCTCTCAAACTATTACTGTGTTTCAGTGTGGAATTAACTCTCAATCTATTACTGTGTGTCAGTGTGGAATTGACTCTCTCTCAATCTATTGCACTGTGTGCGAGCGTGGAATTAACTGTCTCTCACTGTATTGTTGTGTGTGAGGATGGAAGAACTCTCTCTCAATCTATTACTGTGTGAGAGTGTGGATGTAACTCTCTCTCAATATGTTACAGTGTGAGAGTGTGAAATTGACACTCTCTCAACCAATTACTGTGTATGTGTAATTAACTCCCTCTCAAACTATTACTGAGTGTGAATGTGGAATTAACTCTCTCTCAATCTGTTACTGTGTGATTGTAGAAATAACTCCCTAGCTATCTATCAATAATGTATGCAATTAACTGTCAGTCTCTGTTACTGTATGGAAGTGGGTCACTGTCAGCTTAGCAAACTGCTGCTAGTAGAGGGCCACAGGGATTAGTGCTGGGTTCTCAGCGATTTACAATCTATACTAATGACCCAGATGAAGGGACAGATCAACACCAAATTTTCAGGCAATATATAGGTAAGTGGGAAAGCAGGTTGTGAGGAGGACACAAAAAGTCTGCAAGGGGATATAGAGAGGTTAAGTGAGTGGACACAAATCTGGCAGGTAGGATACAATGTAGGAAAGAGTGAGGCTTTCCACTTCAGTGGGAAGAATTGGAAGGCAGAACATTATTTAATTAGAGGAAGAGACAGCAGAATGTTACAGTACAGAGGGTCTAACTGTAATTATAAGTACATATGTGGAGTATAAAAGTAGGGAAATGTTGCTGCAAATACATGGCATTGCTGAGTCTACACGTTTATATGCTTTCTCTGATTTAAAGAGGGAAACACTTGTATTGTAGGCAATGAAGATTCACTTGGTTGATTGCTAAGATGAAGGAGTCATCTTATGAGGAAAGTTTAATCAAGTTAAGCTAATATCATAGAAGTTGAGAAGAATGAGAGATGATCATATTGAAACATTGAAGAATCTGAGGAGACTGGACAGGGTAGATGTTGAGCGGAATGTTTCCATTTATGGGCAAAATTGGAACTACAGGACACAGTTTAAAAATAAAGTATGCCCCACTTAAGATGGAGATGAGAAGGAATTTCTCCTCTCAAAGTGTCCTTAATTTTTGGCATTGATTAGATTCCATCCTAAGGTAGGAAGAATTTTGATCTACGAGAGAGACAAGGGTTATAGGGCAGGCAATAAAATGGAGTTGAGGCCATAATCACATCAACCACGATCTTACTGAATGGTGGGGCAACCCAAAAGAACAAATTGCCTTCTGCTACTCCTGCTTCATATGTTCTGATTTGATGTCAATGTGGAACTAACTCTCTTAGTCTCTGTTTCAGTATTTCAGTGTGGAATTAACTTACGTTTGACACTGCATATGAGTGCAGAACTGATTCCCTTTCCATTACTAATTTTATATGAGTGTGCAATGTCTCTGTCAGTCTCTGTTACTGTACAGGACACCTTGATGAGAAATGTTTGGGCCCGACTGGTCTCAAATGTACTCAGGGTTAAACCCATCAGCTTTTCCTCCATCAACACTCCAGTTCAAAGCCAGCCAACAAGAACATACCTTCACAGAAAGTGAGACACCAATTTTCACAACCAACATCCACCCTGGTTCAAATGGATTCTTTGTCCATTTCTGGCCTCATTTTTCTGAGCAACAGCCACAATAATTCACTGGTAAAATCATGTGGCCACTGGAATTTTGAAACAAGGTGAAAATTCTGGAATACACAACATGTCAGGTAGCATCTGCAAAGAGAGAAACAGAGTTCATGTTTCAGCTCACTGACAATCAGCATGAGATAAAACACTTCCTAATATCCACTCATGGCGGCCGCAGTTCCCACATGGGGAGGTAATGGTGTAGTGGTATTGTCACTGGACTAGTGATCCAGTGTAATGCAATGGGAGCAAATTTTACCACAGCAGAGAGTGCAATTTGAACTAAAAAAAAATTTGGAATTAAGGTCTAATGATGACCACGTCATGACAACCCACTTCATTTACTGATGCTCCTTTAGGCAAGCAAATCTGCCCAAATTTACTCTTCTGGCCGACATGTGACTCCAGACACACAGCAATGTGGTTGACTCTTAAGTGCCCTCTGAAATGGCCTAACAAGCCAGTGATGCCCACATCACATGAATTAATAAAAACAATGCTCTGCGCCCCGGAAAGTGCTCTATCCAGGACACTGACTTGCCCAGGCACAGCCACAAGGCAATCTGTGCTGGAACATTCCCCAGTGCCACATGTAAAGTTTATTTATTTGTGTCACAAGTAGGGCTTACATTAACACTGCAATGAAGTTACTCTGAAAACTCTCTAGTCACTGCACTCTGGCGCCTGTTTGGGTACACTGAGAGAGCATTTAGCATGACCAATGACCAGAGGAAACCTATGCAGACATGGGGAGATTGTGTAGACTTCGCATCGACAGTGACCTAAGCCAGGAATCGAATCTGGGTCCCTGGCGCTGTGAGGCAGCAGTGCTAACCACTGCACCACTCCCATTCCACCAAGCTGCCCGTGTCTTATTGAAGTTTCCCACTTTCCTCCTCACAGTTGCCAATGCCTCCAAGATTGGTGGCGTATGGAAATGTTGAGCTTGAGTCCTGTACACCAAGGTGTGTGTCATTAATATATATCAGGAAGAGCAGGGCTCCTAAAACCGAGCCCTGGGGAACTCCACTAGAAACCTTCCTCCAGTCTGAAACACAACCATTAACCACTACTCTCTGTTTCCTCTCACTCACACTGTTCCATATGGGGCGGTGAAGATGGCCTCAGCACCCTAGCTATGACTGTAACACTGCATTCTGCACTCTCTCCTATCCTTCTCTGTGAATGGTATGCTTTGTTTGTATAGCACGCAGGAAACAATACTTTTCACTATTTACTAATACATGTGACGATAATAAATCAAATCATACCTCAATCTGAGAATGTATTTCAGATTTGGATTTGTATCAAATGTATTTGTGAATATTCACTGTGGCCATTAGTACAGTCAATTCAAAACCCCTGATTTGCGTGATGTGACTGGTATTTAAGTCGAATCTCAGAGTACATTATTACTGTTCATTGTGTAACTTTTAATTAGAATCGATGTGTCAGTTTTACCACATATTTAATTTGGAGCTAAGGCTGCTCTATTGTGGGATTGACACTGTGATGATCTGATGGCAGGAGTCAATTTGGACTTGGATTTATGGATCCCACTATCAATAGTACTGGGTTTGATTTGATTTATTATTGTCACATGCATTGGTATACAGTGAAAAGTATTGTTTTCTTGCGTGCTATACAGACAAAGCAGACAGTTCATACAGCACATAGAGCAGAAGAAAAGGTGAGGATGCAGAATGTAGTCCATTTAATTGGAGTGCGGTTCAAATGCACACGGACATAAGTCCGTTGGATCTTAAGTCCAACCCCTTAACCACTCGGCCATCCTGGTAGGATATTTAGAGTCACATGGACAAAAATGTCTGTCTCTCCTGCTCTGTTTGATTGATGGATTGAAAACGTGTCTGCAACTATTTCTGCTCTCTGAGACCGTTGAACTAATAAGATGTCTGTGTGTCTGGAATTGGTTGCATCCTTGGACATACGCATCTCCATCAAGGACGGTCACCTCAGCACTTCACTGTACCACAAGCACATGGATAACCTCATGATGCTCCACTTCTCCAGCTTCCATCCTATACACGTTAAAGAAGCCGTCCCCTGTGGACAAGCCCTCTGTATACACAGGATCTGCTCAGATGAGGAGTATTGCAACAGACACCGACAGACGCTGAAAGATGCCCTCATAACAACAGGATATGGTGCTCGACTCATTGACCGACAGTTCCGATGTGCCACAGAAGACAAACACAGGACATGATAGACAGAGTACCCTTCATTGTCCAATCCTTCCCCAGAGCGGAGAAGCTACGACATCTTCTCCGGAGCCTTCAACATGTCAAGTATGAAGACGAACATCTCGCCAAGGCCATCCCCACACCCTCACTTCTCGCCTTCAAACAATCGCATAACCTCAAACAGACCATTGTCTGCAGCAAATTACCCAGCATTCAGGAGAACATTGACCACGACACCACACAACCCTGCCACAGCAACCTCGGTAAATGTGCCGGATCATTGACACTGATGCCATCATCTCACATGAGAACACCATCCACCACGTACACCGTACATATTCTTGCGAGTTGGCCAATGTTGTCTACCTGACACGCTGCAGGAAAGGATGTCCCAAGGCATGGCACATTGGAGAGACTATGCAGACACTATGACAACGGATGAATGAACACCGCTCAACAATCGCCAGGCAGGAGTGCTTCCTTCCTGTTGGGGTACACTTCAGCAGTCATGGGCATTCAACCTCTGATCTTCGAGTAAGCGTTCTCCAAGGTGGCCTTCACGACACATGACAACGCAGAATCACTGAGCAGAAACTGATAGCCAAGTTCCGCACACATGAGGACGGCCTCAACCGGGACCTTGGGATCATGTCACACTATCTGTAACCCCCACAACTTGCCTGGGCAAAATATCAATAACTGTCCTGGCTGGAGACAATACACACCTCTTTAACCAGTGCTTGGCCCTCTCTCCACTTACACTGTCTGTAATTTTAAGACTTGATTACCTGTAAAGACTCGCATTCTTACCATTATCTTGTAAATTGAGTTTGTGCCTGTATGTGCCCTGTTTGTGAACACAGCTTCTCACTCACCTGAAGGAGCCTGAGACTCCAAAAGCTTGTGCTGCCAAATAAACCTGTTGGACTTTAACCTGGTGTTGTGAGACTTCTTACTGTCTGAGCTCCGTCAGCGACAACGTGAGATGGAGCCGGCGACTCACTTCCCTGTAACTTGCGTGGAGGAGACATCACATTTATTCACGTTCCTTCAATAATTTGTCTGTGGAAACAAAGTATATTTTAAAATTCAAGTACAGGTGAGAGAGAAGATACAGATTCCGGCAGTTTAATCTCTATTAATAATCATTGTGAGCGGTTTGTGAGGCTGCAGCCAGACTCGAGCTCTGATTGGTCACTCACATTTCAATCAGATTCGTAACCAACCGGAGAGCCAGGGAGAAGAAATGGGAGGTTTTGATTGGTTCACATTTTCAAATTGGAAAAGCCCGCCAATTTCAGTGCAGGAAAAATACAAAATAACGGAACGCCTGAATGTTCAGGAAACTATTTCAATCTCACACTTTATAATCTGTTTATTGTATTTTCCGCCACAGAATCCTGGCGCTATTTTAGGAACAGTTTGAATTTCTCAATCTCTTATCTGTAACCGGCGGTAATCAGACCCCGTTCAGCAATTTAAAACGGAGCAAATCTCAGCTCAGTGGAAAAGCAGAAACATAGAGATCACCAACCAACCCCTTCACACAGGCTTCACAGGGACAGAGGGAAACGGCTGATTTCTGATCCTATCCCCTGAAAGCGGCCGGGAATGTTACAATGGGAAGTGCGGAGAGAATCCCCGGCCCGATCCCGCCGGTGGAACAGGCAGCTTTGTGTCTGGAGAATAGGGAGCGCCGGGGGGAGGCAGATCTTAAAGCGCTGCAATGGACTCAGGTCCTGTGTGTGCAGAAATCTCTCTGATTCCGTCAATGGCGCAAATGATGAAATTGTTGATTAACAACTGAAATCAGAACCTGGGTTCCAGATATTAACTATTAATAAAAAGCAGCAACTTGCATGCATTAAAATACTGCCTGTGACAATACTGTCGTAATGTGGATGGTGTATTCGCCTGATGAATTCCTCTGTATCTGCTGCGAGACTGATGGGGTCTATTTACTATCGCACACAGGGGGAACTACGGATTGATAAAACAAAGCGGGAAACAGCTGTGCTGTGAATAGCACCGCAGCATCTGAGGGACAGACAATAGATCGCCCTTTTCCAGAAAAAGTGAGTGGCTCTGAAAAGAGCCTTTGGGGTTATCAGATTAAAGAATGGCCGCTTCACTTGCTCTTGGACGAGGCCGCAGAAGTTTTCTTGGGCAGCAGCACGGCCTGGATATTGGGCAGCACCCCGCCCTGAGCGATGGTCACCCCTCCCAGCAGCTTGTTGAGCTCCTCGTCGTTGCGGACGGCCAGCTGCAGGTGTCTGGGGATGATGCGGGTCTTCTTGTTGTCCCGGGCCGCGTTCCCGGCCAGCTCCAGGATTTCAGCGGTCAGATACTCGAGCACAGCAGCCAGATAGACCGGGGCTCCGGCACCCACACGCTCAGCATAGTTGCCCTTTCTCAGGTGCCTGTGAACACGGCCCACCGGGAACTGCAGTCCAGCCCGGGAGGAGCGAGACTTGGCCTTGGCCCGAGCTTTCCCGCCGCCCTTTCCTCTTCCAGACATCTGCACAATCTCACAAACACTTTCACAAAGAATGCTGAAATCCACTCCCTTTCGCTTCTCTTATAGCTCCGGGAGGAATGGAGGTGCGGACATTGCTGATTGGTCACTTTGTTGCTGCCTCTCAGCATCTTGTTCATATGACCAATCAGAAATCTGCTTAACTCACCAATCCGGAGAGCCCACGGAGTGAGGGCGGAAAATAACGGCGCCAAAATCTCAGATTCGAACCGATTTCATTTCAAACTGTAAAAGCCACCAAAGCGGAAAGAACAAGAGTTTCGAAAATTATACGAATAGGTAATGGTTAATTAATTTTGAGTAATGTAAGAATCTCCCTTTCTCTCCTTCCCCAGTCTATAGTTAACCTGTATCTGGCAGTTTCTGATTTTCAGCCTGGGCTTTTCGGAAAATAAGTCGAAAATAACAAACCGTTGCTGATCGTGAAATCTGAATTCAAATTTCCTTTCCTTTACCCCAATTCCGTCGGGACCTGGGGTGGAGGGTGATGCATGCAGCAGTTCCGCACAACCGTAGGATTCACTGGTTCACGGGCTCCGAAGACTGCCCTTTCTTCGGCCTTGTGGAGTCCGTGGACCATGTCTATGTTGTGTGTCTTAGGCTGCACTCCCTTTATGTTTTCCTAAAGAACCTTTTGTTGATGTTTTGTTTGCACTTCAGTCCCACGCTCCTGATCTCCGGACACCCGGTGCGGAGAGGGGAGGGTCGGATGGCGACCTCCTCGTGAACCTGCTCCTGGGCCTGGCGAAACGCGCCATTTACCGGGCCAGGCTGCGGGCGATCGAGGGGGCCGTCCATCCTGACTGTCTTCCCCTCTACCGCGGCTACGTTCGCGGCCAGGTGTCCCTGGAGAGGGAGCATGCGGTGTCCACGGGCGAGGTTGACGCTTTCCGCGCCCGCTGGGTACCGCAGGGGTTGGGGTGCATTATTGGCCCTAATAATCACATTTTAATTTTATGTTTTTAAGTTTCCTTTGTACTTTGATTTCTGTTCGGGCTGTTCCCCCTCCTTTTTGGGGAGCTGCCCCTTTTACTTTGTCCTGATTTAATCTGAGTTTGTTTACTTGGTTTGGTTTGACCTAAAAAGAGGACAACACCTACATTTAAAAAAAATCTCCCTTTCTCTCCTTCCCCAGTCTATAGTTAACCTGTATCTGGCAGTTTCGGATTTTCAGCCTGGACTTTTCGGAAAATAAGTCGAAAATAACAAAATTTTCACTATTCATTTTTGAAAAGTTCGCAGATGTATTTATAAAACAAGAAATACATTTCAAATAAAATCTCTCAATAATTAACTGTTGAACAACAAAGTGTTTAAAACATCAGTATCTGTTTGCACCATTTCACATTTTATCCCAAGTTGCAGATTTGCTTTTAGAATCCTGGATCCATTCGGGGTTAATCTCGGCCCTTTTTAAAACTCTCGAACTCGCCGCCAGAAAGTCTCATTGACATCGTTCTGTAAACGGACGGGATGTTCTCCATATTCGTGAGAATCAAGAGGGGAGTGAACATTTTCGGTGTAAATTGACCAGTGCCGAGACTGAGGTTCCTGCACAATCGGGGCTGATAGGGAATAAACTGATCGATTATCAAGACCAAACTGGAACAGAATTGGAAGCTGACACATTTGCTCCATTCGCTCTCTCTCTCTCTCTCTAAAGTCGGGGAAACGGGCCTCTGAGATCTAAGTGCGGAGGCGGTCGGAAACCAATTAATTAATTAATGAAACATTATTAATCAGACGCTGGGCGATCAACTTGCATTACTCAGTACCTATCATTGATCAACAGTAAAAACAATTAGATTGTTCGAGACGCTTCAGAGTGAAAGATTAATTGAAACTAAATGGATGATACAGCTTTTTCAGGGAGATTGTGAGTGGCTCTTAAAAGAGCCGTTGTGTTTGGGATGTTTTTCAGTCCATGGGGTTTTACTTGGAGCTGGTGTACTTAGTCACCGCCTTTGTCCCTTCCGACACGGCGTGCTTGGCCAGTTCCCCGGGCAGCAGCAGGCGCACGGCGGTCTGGATCTCCCGGGAGCTGATGGTGCTGCGCTTGTTGTAATGGGCCAGGCGGGAAGCCTCACCCGCGATGCGCTCGAAAATATCGTTCACGAACGAGTTCATGATGCTCATGGCCTTGGAGGAGATGCCGGTGTCGGGGTGAACCTGCTTCATCACTTTGTAGATGTAGATGGAGTAACTCTCCTTCCTCGACTTTCGCCGCTTCTTCCCGCCCTTTATTACCGGTTTCTTAATCACTTTCTTCGCCCCCTTCTTAGGAGCTGCTTTCTTCTCATCCACCATTGTCACAGTTAATTTCAGACACAGAATCACTGAGTCGCGCTCGGAACTCCTCTTTTATGGATCAAAGCAGAGGCCTATGCTAATGAAGGATTGCTGAAAGCCCTGTTCCCCATTGGCTCATTCACAATGATGTCAATTCGTGACGCTCTCTCTCTGATTGGTTAGTTCAGATACACAAACACATAGTTTTTTTTATACTTTTCCAATTCAATCAAATCTAATTCAGAGTCTCAACAAGTTGAGACATTTCAGATCCAGGCTGACAAGACAGGACGGGAGACCAAAACCACCCTGTCCTGGGCCTGATCGACATGAGTCAAGCTGATTGGAGAAGGGGGAGGATCCTCCTCCAAGACTTGAGCTCATTTGCATCTTAGCCAAAAGGCCGAGATGCCGCTTTTAAAAATTGCTTCATATGAAACATATGAAGCCTCAGCGTAACCTAATGACCTCAACCAAGTGCAGGCAATCCATACTACACTTGATCTGAGCCAAAAGGCCGAGAAGCGATGTGGATTTGAGCAGCAACCAGCCTGTTGTCAATCCGTCCTTTCCCCTTGTCCGCCCCGATCCACCCAATCCCCTGACTCTCTCACTCCCTCTGCCGCACCAGCGCATTCTCTCTGCTGCTAATTCCACATCACTCTATCAGACTGCTGATACTGTTCATACATTTCCCCTTCCTCACCAGCACCAACTGCTCTGCTTTACTTCCGCCCATCACCGGGAGCTGGCAGTGTACAATATCTGGGCGTGTGGAAGGGGAATAAGTTTGATGAGCAACAGCCACATTGACATTGTTGCTAAAACAAAAAGCTGATTGCAAGAAGGAGTGGAATCAGAATTGGATATTACTGGCTACAAGCCTTGATACGGTTCCACACCAGAGGCAAATAAAGAAAATGAGAGCACGTGGAATGGTGGGGGCTGGGTGGGTGGGTGGGTGGCTGGGTGGGCGGGCGGGGGGGGGGGGGGGGGCTGGGGGAGAGAATGTCCTGGAATAGACTGAGAACGAGCTGATGGACAGAAAACTGAGAGTCGGAACAAATGGGTCATTTTCAAGTTAGCAGACTATGACAAGTGGGCTACCACAAGGATCAGTGTTTGGGCCACTGCTTTCTACAATCTGTGTATCAATGATTTGGGATTAAAGGTAATATTTCCAAATTGGTAGCTGTCACAAACAAGGTGGATGTGTGAGTTGTGAGAAGGAGGCAAAGACTCTTTGTGTGTATTTGAAGAGGCTGAGCGAATGGGCAACAATTTTGCAGATAGAAGCAATGCGGAGAGATATGAGGAGATTTAATCATTAAATATGTTCATGAGTGAGATTGATAGATTTCTACATATCAAAAACATCAAGGGTTACGGGGATAGTTCAGGAAAATGGTGTTGAAGTGGAAAATCAGTCATGATTTCACTGTATGGCAATGTAGACTCGAAGAGCCGAATGGCCGACACTTGCTCCAATTTCTTATCTTCTAATTATGTTTTAGCATGGTCATCATTCTGTGACTGTAATTAACGATAAATGAGTACAAGGTACTTCTTGTATCCTGTCACAATATGACTGTGGCTTTAAAAATAGAACAGAGCATGTCCATAGCTAGTGACTGACCTCCTATTTTCCAACAGACTTTCCACAATTGAATTCCACATTTAGGTAAGGGATGGAATACTCTCCACTCACTGGTCAGTGCACCTCCAACAACACCAAAGAATCTCAGAAACAAATCTAGTTTTTGGTTTCACTTGCAAACCATTCACCAGCTTCAGCATTTACTCCCTCAACCATTCATACACAGTGTGCACCATTTGTGAAGTACACTGCAAGAACGGGCGACACAATGGTTAGAGAGCTGCCTCACAATGCCAGGGACCCAGGTTCGTTTCCGGCCTCGGACGCCTGTCTTTGTGGAGGTTGCATATTCTCCCCTTATCTGCATGGGTTTTCTCCAAGTGCACTGGTTTCCTCCCACAGTTCAAAGTTGTGCAGGTTATTCGGATTGGCCATGTTAATTGCCCCTTGGTACCCCAAGATGTGTAGTTAGGGGATGTAGCCGTGGTAAATTTGTGGGGTTATGGGGATAGGGCCTGGGTAAAATGTTGAGTCAGTGCAGACTTGATGGGTCAAATGACATTCTTCTGCACTGGAGGGATCCTATTCTAAATCAGTGAGGCTGAGTGTGGGACTGAAATAGCATCTCACTATTTCATGTACAGAATGCGATTAATTATGCGCCTGTAAGTATTGGGTACAGTATGTGAAACAAAATGTGTATTTGTCTGTTGATTGCCAGCTTGCATGTGTGAGATTGGCTGAACATAATTTTGTGACTCATGCACAATATCAGTCTCCACTGTGTGTGTTAATATGGGGTAAATTCTGCTCATGCCAGTGTCTTGAATTGAATGGGAGTTTGATTTCAGTTCTGCAGGCATGTGTCATTGAGTAACTGCATAAGTGTCTGAATCATACTGTATGCATCGGTCTCTGGTACAACATTTGGTGTGCTTTTCTGTCTGTCTGTGATGTTGTGTGTGAATGCAGGGTTCATTCTATGGATGCTACTTGTGATACTGTGTGAGAGTGGACTTCATTTTGCTTCACTGTTTCTCAAAACAAAAGTTTGAATGTAGGTATCATTCTGTAGTTGTCATTCTCTAGTATGTTTTGGAATTCCTTGTTCTTCCATCTGTCTCTAGAGAGTTTGAGAAAGTAGGATTAATTTTACATCTGTGATTCTCTGATTATCCATGTGGGTGTAGGAATCAATCTTTATCCATGTGTCTCTTGCGTTGTGTTGAAGTGTGGGATACTTCTGTACTTTAAGGTGACATGTATCTCAGACATTGTGATAAACACTACATGCTAAAATTATAATGTGTTGATATTTGTTCATCTTTCAATTTATTTTTTCATGTAGATTTCCAGTACATTTGACTGTCCCTGTTTATATTCAGCAGCTGTGTGTGAGTATTCAATTTGTAATTCTGTGAATGGTAACAATTGGATACATAACCTGGGAAGCAATTCCTGCAATTGGAAGCAAAGGAATTGCTGTTACATCTTTCTGTCTTACTCATATTGAGCTTTTTTGGATTCATTTACATATTTATCAGGTAATTAATTGTAATTTATTCAGTATTGTACAATTATCTTTTGTCTGTCTGAGCGAAGAATTGTTACTTAATGTGTGATCAAGGTGACACCGTGTTTTATATCTGTGAGTGGATGAATTTGTTTTATTCCTGTGATATATACCTGTCAAGATAAAAGATAAGAAAATGTAGATGTACAAAAGGACTAAAAATGTTAACATGCAGGTCCAGATGGCAATTAGGAAGGCTAATGATATGTTGGACGTTATTGCAAAAGGTTTTGAGTACAGCAGAAGTGAAGCCTTACTTTAATTGTATAGCAGCTTAGTTAGACGGCACCTGGAGAACTGTGTGTAGTTTTGGTCCCCTTACCTTAGGAAGGATAATTATTTTGTGATAGAAAGTGTAACAAAGGTTCACCAAACTTGTTCCAAAGATCAGAGAGGCATCTACATCGGTACAGACTTGGTGGGCTAAAGGATCTGTTTCTGTTCTGTATTGTTCTTTGTTCTTTGCATCCCTATAGTGGGGGAGGATATTTATGCCATCTAGTCTGCACTGACTCAGCATCTTACATTTTCCCACACAACCCCCTCCCACACTATCCAAATAACCCACAAACCATTGAATCTGCACAAGCTGGAACACAAAGGAACATGCAACCTGTGACCATCACCCTCTGCTTTATGCCACTACGAAAGTTTTTGATGCAATTTTCCAAATTATACTGGATCACATGGGCTCATATCTTCTTGACCAGTCTCCCATTGTCAAATGCCTTACTGAAGTCCATGTGGACGACATCAACTCACTGCCCTGACCTACAAGGCTAGACAACTCCCCAAAAAATTCAATCTAATTTGTTAGACATGATCTCCCCCGAACAAAGCCATGCTGACTATCCTTGATTAATCCTTGCCTCTGCAAATGGAGATTAATTTTGACCCTCACAATTTTTCTCAATAGTTCCCCTTACACTGATTTCAGACTTTAAACAACTGCATTGTGTCCTTGTCACCTCAAGTACATCTCCACTCTCCAACACTACAATGACTTCCCTGGTCAGTATTGTCATCCCACCTCTCCTGTTCTCTTATCTATCTCTTTCTGAACACAATTCTTGAATATTCAGCACCCTGTCTTCACTCTTTAAGCCACATTTCTGTCATTGCCTTCGCATCAGATTCCCACATTTCTCTTGGTCCTTCAAGCTCATCAACCTTATTTATCACACTTTGTGTTTACATACATTGGAAACCTGTCTTGACATTCTTCATAGTACTTGTTTGTCTCCTTCTATCCAACATGGTATTACTTCATTCTCCTGTATTATCCATCACTCTCCCTCCTTTCTGCCCTTATTCCTTTCTGCTACTTTTATATGTATCACAACCTCTATCCTATCACCCTCCTCTTTCAGGATGTCCTGCAGCGATTCAGTGACATCCCTGACACTGGCCAGAGAGATAACACACCATCCTGAAGTCAAATCCTTGGCCACAGAAATGCTTGTCTGCACTACTGACTGATGAATTCCCTATCACTATTGCTCTTCCTGTCTTCTTCTTCCCCACCTGTTCAAGCAAGATGCTTGTGGTGCCAGAATCTTGGCTCTGACTGCACTCCTCTGGGGTGCTGACCAGCACCCTCATCTGCATCCAAAATGGAAGACATGTTCGTGACTAGGATCCCAGGGGACTCCTGCAGTACCCGTTTGGGTGGCAGGGTGACAAAGTGGTTCGCATGGCTGCCTCACAGCATGAGGGACCCGGCTTCAAGTCTGGCCTTGGATGGCTGTTTGTGTGGAGTTTGCACATTCTCCCGGTTTATGTGTGGGTTTCCTCCTGGTGCTCTGGTTACCTCCCACAGTCCAAAAATGTGCAGGTTAGGTGGATTGACCATGCTAAATTGCCCTTTAGTGCCCCAAGATGTGTAGGTTAGAGAGATTGGCAGCGTAAATACCTGGGGTTATGGGGATAGGGGCTGGGTAGGATGGTTATTGGTGCAGGCTCGATGGGCTGAATGGCCCCCTTCTGCACTGTAGGGATTCAATAATTCTATTCTATGATTCCACATGCCTGTTCTTCCTGGACTGCTCAGTGGTCACCCATTCCCTTCTTTCCTCTAGTACCTTGAGCTCTGCTGTGACCATCTCTCTAAATGTGCTGTCCATATAACTCTCAGCCTCTCAAATGCATCACAGTCTGTCCAGCTGCTCCTCAAGGTCCGAAACCTGGAGCTCCAGTTTCTGCAGCTGGGAACACTTCCTGCACATGTGGTCATTCAAGACACTGGCCGCATCCAAGACTCCCCACATGAGACAAACCACACATTCTACTCAGCTGTCTTCACCTGACGTGTCTTCAATGTAAAATTTACACCTTATACTAGAACAAATCAGATGTCGTGATGCCGGCATTGGACTGGGGTGGGCACGGTAAGAAGTCTCACAACACCAGGTTCAAGTCGAACAGGTTTATTTGGTAGCACGAGCTTTCGGAGCACTTCTCCTTCCTCAGGTGAGTGGAGAATTGGGTTCACAAACAGAGCATATATTTTTTTTATACTTTTCCAATTCAATCAAATCAAATCCAATTCAGAGTCTCAACAAGTTGAGACATTTCAGATCCAGGCTGACAAGACAGGGCGAGCGACCAAATCACCCTGTCCTGGGCCTGATCTACATGAGCCAAGCTGATTGGAGAAGGGGGAGGTTCCTCCTCCAAGACTTGAGCTCATTTGCATCTTAGCCAAAAGGCTGAGATGCCGCTTTTAAAAAATTGCTTCATATGAAACACACGAAGCTTCAGTGCAACCCAATGACCTCAACCAAGCGCAGCCGACCATACTACACCTGATCTCAGCCAAAAGGCCAAGAATGAATCAGCTCATCAGCTGACTATTACATCACTCTGTGATTGGTTCCATGCTTTGTTGGGTCAGCTGACCCTTACATCTTGTTCCCATTGGTCACATTACATCCAATCAAAGTTGTCCCCGGTTACACTCCAACAAGGAGCAGCGTGCTGAAAGCTCATGCCACCAAAAAATCCAGATGGACTTTAACCTGGTATTGTGAGACTACTTGCTAGAACAAATAAAGATAATATATAATAATTTTCCCAATAAATAACATGCTTCGTTTAGCTTCAGCTAAATATGTAGATGTGCTTGAAACAGTTCAGAGAAGGTTTACGGGATTAATACCAGGAAGGAGCGGGTTGTCTCATGAGGACATGTTGGAGGGGATAAATTTGCAAGCGAGGTTAGAAGAGTAAGTGTCGACTTGATTGAAACTTTACAGATCTGAGTGGTCTTGACAGGATGGATATGAAGAGCATATTTCCTCTTGTGGGAGAATCTAGAATGAGGGGTCACTGTTTAAAAATAAAGGGTCATTCATTTGAGGCACAGATGAGGCGAGATTATTTTCTCTCAGAGGGTTGTGTGTCGATGGAACTCCCTCAAAAGGCAAAGCAAGCAAAATCTTTCAATATTTTGATTGCAGAGGTGGATAGAAAATCATAGAATACCTACAGTGTCGACGAAGGCCATTTGGCCCCTCGGGTTAGCACTGATTTTCCAACAGAGCATCTTTCTGAGGCTCACTCCTTGCTGCATCCCTGTAACCCCATGCATTTACCCTGCTAATCCCCCTAACCTACACATCTTGGGACACAAAGAAGCAAGTTAGCATGGTCAATCCACCTAACCTGCACATCTTTGGAATGTGTGAGGAAACTGGAGCGTAGAAACATAGAAATCAGAAGCAGGAGTCGGCCATTCAGCCCATCGAGCTTGCTCCACAATTCATTCTGATCATTGAATTCAATATCCTGATCCCCACTCTCCCCCCCATATCCCTTGATCCCTTTGAACCCAAGAGCTATATCTAATTTCTTCTTGAAACCAGATAACGTTTTGGCCTCAACTACATTCTGTGGTCATGAATTCCGCACATTCACCACCCTCTGGGTGAGGAAATTTCTCCTCACCCAAGTTCCAAAAGCTTTACCCCTTATCCTCAACCAAGACCCCTAGTTCTGGACTCCCCCACCATTTGGAATATTCTTTCCAGCCAACTTAGTCTCTCTGAATCCTAAGTGATTTAGTCTCCGATCATATGACACATCTGCCAGCCCAGGAATCAGCCAAGTAAACCTCCATTGTACTCTCTCTATAGCAAGGACATCCTTCCTCAGATAAGGACACCAAAAGTGCACACAATACTCCAGGTGTGGCCTCACCAACGCCCTACACAATTGCAGCAAAACATCCCTATCTCTGTACTCAAATCCTCTCGCTATTAAGGCCAACATACCATTTGCCTTCTTTACTGCCTGCTGTACCTGCGCTCTTACTTTCAGCAACTGATGCATGAGGACTCCAAGATCTCATTGAATATCCACCTCTCTAAATTTACAACCATTCATGTAATAATCTTTTTTCCTATTCCTTCTACCAAAGTGGATAACCTCACATTTATCCACATTATAGTGCATCTGACATGCGATGTCCATGCACTCAGCTTGTCCAAATTACGCTGAAGTAACTCTGCATCCTCCTCACAGCTTACCCTCCCACCCAACTTCGTATCATCTGCAAATTTGGAGATAATACATTTAGTTCCCTCTTCTAAATCATTAATATATAATGTGAACAGTTGGGGTCCTGGCACTGATCCCTGCAGAACTGCACTAGTCACTGACTGCCACTCAGAAAAAGCACCCAGAGGAACAAATGTTGACACAGGGAGAATGTGCAAATTCCAGACAGTCACCCAAGGTTGGAATTGAACCCGGCTCCCTGGTGCTATGAGGAAGCAAGGAGGTGAAAGATTATCGGGGATAGGTAAGGATGTGGGTTTGAAGTTACAATCAGACCAGTCATGATCATATTGAATGGTGGAGCAGGCTCAAGGGGCCAAGTGGCCTACACCTGCTCCTAATTCATACATTCATCTGTCTGGGAATTTTTGAAATATGTTCAAGAGAATTTCTTGGATCAGAGTATTCTCAAGAAACTATGAACAAAGCATTGCTGGATCTGGTGCTGGGGTGGGCCAAGGTTGGCCACATGAATCAAGTGTCTGTGTTTTTATCCAGTGATCATTGGATCACAAGCTTGACATTAGCAAGGAACAATCTAAAGTAAACATTCTAAATTGGAAGAGGACTAACTTCAATGCTTCTTAGTCTGCTCCTTCTGCAGTATTATCCATCACTCTCCCTCCTTTCTGCCCTTATTCCTTTCTGCTACTTCTATGTGCTGGTGTCGAACCCGCTGCCAATTTAGTTGAAACCCTCACCAACCAGACGACTGAACCATAAACCAACAACAATGTTGTGCTTGGGGCCTGTGCTTGCAGAGCACAATGGATCAGAACTCCAGCAAGTGAACCTCTTGGCCATCTCTGCTGGGTGTGTGAGTGACACTTACTGTGTGTGAGGAGCTGGCTGTAATTCACCTTGTGTGAAAGAATCGCTCCATTTATTCTGCTGGTTTCAACTCTTTGCCTGTCAGAAGGAAAAATGTTGATTAAATTTAAGAGGATAGGTAGAAAATACACTATACATTGAATATTTTATCAATTGCTTATCAAGCGCAAAGGAAGAACAGTCAAACAGAGTCAGTGTGTGATTCCACTGCCGTCCTGCAACACATGCACTGAAATACAGGTACAGAGACTGACAGATACAGAATAAAATGAACACACTGATATTGTGGATGAGAGCGATACAAACAAAAATAAAACTAATACCACCAAGAAGAGAATTATTACTACATGCAGTCACATGCACCACCTTTGGACAGACACACAATGAGACCCAGATACAGAATGAATCATAAACTCAGATATGTTCTCATCCATTCACAGATACAAATCCCACACTCACATGCTCTATCAGTGAGTAAATCCCACACTAAGCTTTAAAGTTCTTTGAGGAGGCAAAAGGAAGTTCGATAAAGGAGAACCAGTGGACGTGATTTATTTAGATTTCCAGAAGGCCTTCTGACACGGTGCGGAGTCGGAGACTGTTAAATAAGTTAAGAGCCCATGATGTTAAGGGTAAGATCCAGGCATGGATAGAGGATTGGCTGACTGGCAGAAGGTGGGGATAAAGAGGTCTTTTTCAGGATGGCAGCCGATGTTGAGTGGTGTGCCTCAGGGATCAGTGCTGGGACCACAACTTTTCACCATATACATTAACAATTTGGAAGCAGGAAGTGAAAGCTCTGTTGCTAAGTTTGCAGATGATACAAAGACATGGAGAGGGACAGGTAGTACTGAGGAAGCAGGGAGGCTGCAGAAGGACTTGGACAGGCTAGGAGAGTTGGCAAAGAAGTGGCAGATGGAATACAATGTGGAAAAGTGTGAGGTTATGCACTTTGGAGGGAGGAATGGAGGCATAGACTATTTTCTAAATGGGGAAATGCTGAGGAAATCAGAAGCGCAAAGGGACTTGGGAGTCATTGTTCAAGATTCTCTTAAGGTTAACCGGCAGGGTCAGTTGGCAGTTCGGAAGGCAAATGCAATGTTAGCATTCATGTCGAGAGGGATACAATATAAGAGCAGTGATGTACTTCTGAGGCTGTACAAGGCTCCAGTCACACCCCATTTGCAGTATTGTGAGCAGCTTTGGGCCCCGTATCTAAGGAAGGATGTGCTGGCCTTGGAAAGGGCCCAGAGGAGGTTCACAAGAATGATCTCTGGAATGAAAAGCTTGTCATATGAGAAACGGTTGAGGACTCTGAGTCTGTACTCATTGGAGTTCACAAGGATGAGGGGGGACCTTGTTGAAACTTATAGGATACTGTGAGGCCTGGATAGAGTGGACATGGAGAGTTTGTTTCCAAAATCAGGAAAAACTAGAACCAGAGGGCACAATCTCAGGCTAAAGGGACGATCCTTTAAAACAGAGATGTGGAGTAATTTGTTCAGCCAGGGACTGGTGAATCTGTGGAACTCTTTGTTGCAGAAGGCTGTGGAGGCCAAGTCATTGAGTGTTTTTTAAGACAGAGATAGGTAGACTTGATTAATAAGGGGACCAGGGATTATGGGGAAAAGGCAGAATGAGGAAGAGAAAAATATCAGTCATGATTGGCGGATAAGACTCGATGGGCCGAGTGGCCTAATTCTGCTCCGATAACTTATGGTCTCACACACTATCAGAGTGAGTAAATCCCGCAATCACACACTGTATCAGAGAGTGAGTAAATCCCACACTCTCACACTGTATCAGAGAGTGAGTAAATCCCACACTCTCACACTGTATCAGAGAGTGAGTAAATCCCACACTCTCACACTGTATCAGAGAGTGAGTAAATCCCACACTCTCACACTGTATCAGAGAGTGAGTAAATCCCACACTCTCACACTGTATCAGAGAGTGAGTAAATCCCACACTCTCACACTGTATCAGAGAGTGAGTAAATCCCACACTCTCACACTGTATCAGAGAGTGAGTAAATCCCACACTCTCACACTGTATTAGAGTGAGTAAATCCCCCACACACACACTGTATCAGAGAGTGAGTAAATCCCGCACTCACACACGGTATCAGAGAGTGAGTAAATCCCACACTGTATCAGAGAGTGAGTAAATCCCACACGGTATCAGAGAGTGAGTAAATCCCACACTCTCACACTGTATCAGAGAGTGAGTAAATCCCACACTCTCGCACTGTGTCAGAGAGTAAGTAAATCCCACACTCACGCACATTACCAGAGATTCACAGTTCCTGAAGGAATCCCACACTCCCGCACAGTTCTTCTGTGGAGAAGGGTCCCTCACACCGACAGCCAGGCGACATTTCCCGTTGGATCTTTTTTTTTAAGTGTTTAAATCACCATCTTTAATTTACTTAGGACAAAACAGCTTTAACTATACCCTCCATGTTCAGTGTCAATTTGCTGATTCAGTGACTTTATTTGGTCTGCGCCCTTGAAACAATTTTCTGTTTCTCTGAACTTGAAGCTTTGCCCCTTCAAGGAGGCGTGGTTCCTTCTGCAGTGCATTCTGAAGCCCTTCTTCTGTATTGAAGCCAACCCAACAGAATCCTCTACGAAATCCAGTCTCTTTTTCGAATGGAAGAAGACATTTCTTTACTAATCCAAACTGTCCAAAATATTCTTTGATTTCTTTGCCGGCCAGGGTCCAGGGCACCCGCGACACGAAGATCTCGAAGCTCTTTCTGGAAGGAGCCGCCGCCATCTTGTAATGGCCGCCGGTCCCGGTGGATCTTTACACACTGACAAACTGGCGCTGGAGATTCTTTGTAAAATGTATTTCCTGATTGTGGTAAGGGGGCTTGTGATTGGCGGAAACTTCTCAATCTGATTGGTCTGTTTTCATATCCACTCAAATGAACCCCTGATAAGTGACTGTAATAACTTTCAAAATGTCGAATCACAATCATTGCTTTCCCAATTCCTCATTAGCATAGTTCTGTGGGACTGTCTATTTACGGTAAGAAGTTTAATAACACCAGGTTAAAGTCCAACAGGTTTATTTGGTAGCAAAAGCCACACAAGCTTTCGAAGCTCTAAGCCCCTTCTTCAGGTGAGTGGGAATTCTGTTCACAAACAGAGTTTAGAAAGACAAAACAAAGTTTATTTAATCAGCGCTCGGAAGGGGTTTGCTTTATTTCTGTGTGAAATTGAACATGGCTGATGAGAAGAAACCAACATCGAAACCAGCTGCCAAGAAGGGGGCGAAGAAAGTGATTAAGAAACCGGGAGCAAAGGGCGGCAAGAAGCGGCGAAAGTCGAGGAAGGAGAGTTACTCCATCTACATCTACAAAGTGATGAAGCAGGTTCACCCCGACACCGGCATCTCTTCCAAGGCCATGAGCATCATGAACTCGTTCGTGAACGATATTTTCGAGCGCATCGCGGGTGAGGCTTCCCGCCTGGCCCATTACAACAAGCGCAGCACCATCAGCTCCCGGGAGATCCAGACCGCCGTGCGCCTGCTGCTGCCCGGGGAACTGGCCAAGCACGCCGTGTCGGAAGGTACAAAGGCGGTGACCAAGTACACCAGCTCCAAGTAAAACTCCCCATGGACTGAAAAACACTCCAAACACAACGGCTCTTTTAAGAGCCACCCACAATCTCTGTGAAAAAGCTGCGCCATCTTTTCCCTTATTGAGTGAATGAGAAATGTCTTTCTGGAGGACAGAGATTTGTCCCGGTGCAGAATGCTGTGAATGGGACTTCATACCCACCCCTCACACACACTTTCACATTGAAGGGACAATCAAACTGAACTGAGAGCGTATTTTAAATCCCAGTCTGGGGATTGTCACGGACAATGGGGAGAAAGAATATCAGGAGGTAATTATTTAAATTTATTTATAACTATATTCAGAGTTTCACGACCCTGAATTAATTTTTTTTTCTCGGTTGATCTGGGAGCAGCTCCCGCAACAGAGTAAAGGCGGGAATGAAGAGGTTATTCTCGGGCTGATCTGTTTATTCCGCAGCTTTCCCAGAGGACGGAATCAGCCAGATCTGTGCACACACAGGACCTGAGTACATTGCAGCGCTTTAAGATCTGCCTCCCCCCCCGGCCTCCCTATTCTCCGGACACAAAGCTGCCTGTTCCACCGGCGGGATCGGGCCGGGAATTCTCTCCGCACTTCCCATTGTAACATTCCCGGCCGCTTTCAGGGGAGAGGATCAGAAATCAGCCGTTTCCCTCTGTCCCTGTGAAGCCTGTGTGAAGGGGTTGGTTGGTAATCTCTTCGTTTCTGCTTTTCCACTGAGCTGAGATTTGCTCCGTTTTAAATTGCTGAACGGGGTCTGATTACCGCGGGTTATAGATAAGAGATTGAGAAATTCAAACTGTTCCTAAAATAGCGCCAGGATTCTGTGAGGGAAAATACAATAAACAGATTATAAAGTGTGAGATTGAAATAGTTTCCTGAACATTCAGGCGTTCCGTTATTTTGTATTTTTCCTGCACTGAAATTGGCGGGTTTTTCCAGTTTGAAAATGTGAACCAATCAAAACCTCCCATTTCTTCTCCCTGGCTCTCCCATTGGTTAAGAATGTGATTGAAATGTGAGTGACCAATCAGAGCTGGAGTCTGGCTGCAGCCTCGCAAACCGCTCACAATGATTATTAATAGAGATTAAACTGACGGAGTCTGGATTTGAGATATTAAATGTACTTTGTTTCCACAGATAAATATTTGACAGATCCAAAACAAACGTGATATTTCCTCCACACAAGTTACAGGGGAAATTGTCGCCAACTCCTTCTCACACACAGTCCGTACATTGTCACTGACAGCTCAGAGACAATGATCAATTCCACAGACCCAAACAGCAGGAGAGACAGATGATGTGCCTATTTGACAGCTCGTTCTCGTACCAGAATGGTCGAGTGGTTAAGGCTTAAGATCCAATGGCCATATGTCTGCGTGGGTTCGAACCCCACTCCTGGTAAATGAATTTTTAACACTACAGTCTGCACCCTCTCCTTTCCTTCTCCCCTCTACTCTATGAACGGTATGATTCGTCCGTTTTACGCAAGAAGCAATACCTTTCACTGTATACCAATACATCAAAACAAACTCAGTGCCATTGATAGGGGGATCCATAAATCCCAGTCCAAATTCTCACCTAATATTGGATCATCACTGTGTCAATCCCACAATAGAGCAGCCACAGCTCCAAATTCAATATCTGATCAAACTGACAAATGGTTTTCGGTTAAAAGTTACACAATGCACCTTAATAATGTGCACTGAGATTCGAGTTAAATACCACCCACATCAGGGGTTTAAAAGTGGCCCATAGTTTGTATCCTCACAAATACATTCGATACAAAGCCTCATCTCAAATACATTCTCAGATTGAGATATTCTGAGGGCTCGTATAACCTGAGATGCAAATTCAGATTTCAGTTGAAAATTCACCCAGATTATGAAACTTAAAGTTACAATATCAATTTGATTACTTTGAATTGAACTATAGCTTATTAACTAATCCTAACTCCCCACTCACACTGAGCAAGATGGACGATACTACATGAATTCCAGACTGAGTTTCCTTTTACATTCATGTCAAAATTCTTACTCAGAATCAGACTGAGTGTCACAGATCAAATCAATGTGAACAACCTGAGTGAAGCTTGCATAGCAATCCCGTATCAGATTGAAGGATACACTATCTTTCACAATTGTGTTCAGAGTGACACAGATTTAATGTTGGGCCGAAATTCACACACATTGTTTGCTTCAAACCTACCACACCAGTGGCCTGTTGCTTTGCTGGAAATTTATATAGAATGAATCCAAACTTATAAATAGATTGAAGATTACATGATGAATCCCATGCTCACACTGAGTCATAGAGTCTGACAGACACACGATAATTCTCAAACATGTGCTCAGTGTTAGATGAATGAATCTCATGCTGCACATGCAGCACCAGAGACTGAAAGTTACATCTGATTATCACACTTACATAGCAGTATCCCAGACACTTGAGTACCAGTGACAGATTCAGAATGATCCCACACTCACACACATTATGACAGTCTGACCAATACACATGATTTGCACCCTTTAGAAACAGCAGCAGATATACTCAGATGCTGAATGAACCCCACTGTATGGTACCAGAAACAGAAACATAAATCCTACCCTAATATTCCATCTTTGTGACAGATCAGAATGCCTGCCAAACTCATACAATTTCAGAGAATACTGAATACTGCACTCGTGCGGTACCAGAAAGATTCCTATTCAGAATTGTGTTTAAATTCATATACAATAGCACTGACTGATAGTCACACACACAAACACACACACACTAACTGAAATGGAGTCTTTAAGCCAAAGGTAGATAGATTGTTGATAAACAAAGACTAAAAGGTATTAAGTTTAGACAGGAGTGTGGAGTCGATGTTCAAATCAGATCAGCCATGATGTAATAGAATGGAGGAGCAGACTCGAGTGTTCTATTCCTGCTCAGAATTTGAATGTTCACGCATGCTATTCTTAAGAGATTCAGAATGAGTCCCAAATTCACGTGCAATATCAGAAAGTAACTGATGGACAAAATCCCTTGCTCAACTACTGTTCCAAACACAGGCTCAAACAATGATGCAACATACATCCTGCAGCAGAAAATGCAAGATACATATGACATATGGTACAGATATATTGCACCAGAGAATGAGAGATACAGAATGAATCCAGCCACAATGAAGGAACAGCAATATATTTCCAAGTGAGAATGGTAAGTGACTTGGAGGGTAAGGTCCATTTAATGGTGTTTCCATGAGTCAACTGTTCTTGTCCTTCTCGAGACGGTAGTGCTCTTTGGTTTGAAAGATGCGACTGACGGAACATTTGTGAGTTCCAGTAGCTCATCTTGGAGGTAGTAAGTACTGCTGCCACTGTGTGTCAGTGGTCAAGGGCATGTGTGTTTACAGATGGGATGTCAATCATGAGGGATGCTTTGTCCGGGATGGTGTCAAACCTCTTGAGTGTTGCTGGTGCTGCATTAACCCAGGCAAGTGGAGATTAATCCATCATACTCCTGATTTGTGCCTGGTAGATGGTGAATAGTGTTTGGCAGTTAGGATCTTTGTTACTCACCATGGGATTTTGTGTCTCTGACCTGCCTTGTAGCCCTTGTATTACATCGCTAGTCCAATTGAAGGTAATCACAAAGATATTGATATAATTTCATTTAATGTCAAGGGACAATGGTTAGATTCTCTCTTGCTGGAAATGGTCTTGGTCTGGTACATGTGTGGTGTGATTGTTATTTGCCACTTCTCAGCCCAAGCTTGGATACTGTCCAGTTCTTGCTGCATTTGCGAGTGGGCTGCTTCGGTAACTGAAGAGTCCTGAATGGTGCTAAACATTGCACAGTCATCAGCGAGCATCTCCAGTTCTGACCTTATGGTGGAAGGGTCTGGGACAGTAACTTGACAAACTCGGGAAATGATCTCCTGAGGATGAAATGACTGACCACCACAACCATCTTACTTTATGCTGGATAAAGTTCCAACCAGTGGAGAGGTTTCCATGATTCCCATCGACTTTGCTTTTGCTGAGGATCCTTGATGCTGAACTCGGTCAAATCCTGTTTTGATGTCGAGGGCAGTCACTCTCATCTCATCTCAGAGGATCATTAGTCAGTGGAATTCCCTTCCCCAGACAACAGTTGAGGCTGGATCATTGAATATGTTCTAGGCTGAATTAGACAGATTATACAAGGGAGTGAATGGTTGCTGCAAAAGTTCAAAAAGTCGATTTGCAGCCACAATGATTTCCTTGGTCCATTCATAGGATGTGTGCATCACTGGCCAGCATTTATTACCCATCCACGGATCGAGTCAACCACATTGCTGTCGCTCTGAAGTCACATGGAGGCCACACAAGATAATTTCATCAGATTTCCTGCGCTAAAGCACATTAGTGAACCAGATGGATTTTTCCAACAATGGTTCCATCGCCATCACTAGATTCTTATTTTCAAATTACTTTTTATTGACATCAAATTCGACCATCTGCTGTGGAGGGTTTCGAACCTGGGTGCCCAGAACATTAGCTGAGTTTCCAGATTAATAGTCTAGCGATGATACCTCGAGACCATCGCCTCCCCTTCTTGAATGATGGTGCAGGACTGAGGGGCTGAATGGCCTGACTCCTGTCCATATTTCTAATATGATAGTAACCGTCATAATTGATTCCATTTTATTTTGATTTTTGGTTTTCATCTTTATTTTCTCTTGATTTTGCTTTCAGCTGGCAGCTGTTCATCATTCTTCCATTCACACCTCCTTCAGACACATCTCTGTTTGCTGTTACTTGTTCCTTTCCCACTCCCTTTAGCCTTGCAGCACCAATTATTTTATTACTTAATCACTCCTGCCCTCCACCTTGCTTTGGAAAGCACAAGACAAAAGGTTCCACTAATTTCAGTAATGAGGCGGGAGCAGGATAAATTAATAATCTGACAGTAAATAAACATCAAACACTGAGTGACCGCAATATGTTAGAGGCAGACATTCAGTGCGTGGAGAAAGGACACACGCAGGTCACAGTTTTGACCTTAAGTAAGGCCGAGAAGGGTGAAATGTGTTGTAAACTGTACATGTTAAAATCCGTCCAGCTGTGAAGAGGCGAATCAAGGGAACAATCAGAGAGACTGAAAAAAGTATTTCATACAATGTGTATCTAATGAAAGCCTGAAGAAAGGAAACTTCACGTTCTCTCTGCTTTGGAACTGTGCTCTCTGCTGTGGAACTGTCTTCTCTGCTGTGGAACTGTGCTCTCTGCTGTGGAACTGTGCTCTCCGCTGTGGAACTGTGCTCTCCGCTGTGGAACTGTGCTCTCCGCTGTGGAACTGTGATCTCTGCTGTGGAACTGTGATCTGTGCTATGGAACTGTGCTCTCTGCTGTGGAACTGTGCTCTCTGCTGTGGAACTGTGCTCTCTGCTGTGGAACTGTGCCCTCTACTGTGGAACTGTGATTCCTGCTGTGGAACTGTGCTCTCTGCTGTGGAACTGTGCTCTCTGCTGTGGAACTGTGCTCTCTGCTGTGGAACTGTGCTCTCTGCTGTGGAACTGTGATATCTGCTGTGGAACTGTGATCCCTGCTGTGGAACTGTGATCCTTGCTGTGGAACTGTGCTGTCTGCTGTGGAACTGTGATCTCCGCTGTGAAACTCATTTCCCTGTTGTGGAAAAGTACTCTCTGCTGTGGAACTGTGCTCTCTGCTGTCAAACTGTGATCTCTGCTGTGGAACTGTGCTCTCTGCTGTGAAACTGTGCTCAGGGGTAACATTTTCCACTCTCCAAACTGCTGAGACTGTTAAAGAATGTAGACAATGTTGGATCCATTCTTCCCATTGCCACTTCCTTTCGTATCCTGTGATGTAGATTATTGGGCCTTGGAGATTTTTCAGCCCTCAGTCCCATTAATTTCTCCAGCACTATATATTTTAGTAATATTAAATCCCCCCAATTTCTAGACCATGGTTCCCGAGCATTGCTGGGAAGTTATTTGTGTGTTCCTCCATGAAGACAGCATGAAAACACTTATTTAATTGCGCTGCCATTACCTTGTTCTCCGTTATAAATTTGCCCATATCCGAATGCAAAGCACCTAAATTTGTCTTTGTTATATTTTTTCACACACGAACATAAGCTTTAATAGTCCAATTGTAAGCGACTTGCAAGTTCACTCTCCTACAGCATTTTATCCCTCTAATCAATCTCTTTATCCTCCTTTCCTAAAATAAAAACTGTTCCCAATCCTTGGGATTGCAACTTTTTCTTTCAACTTTATAAAAATCATCATCAGATCTAATAATACGTAATTTTATTAGCCATGATTAGGTCATTTTTCCTGTTATGTTTCTGCGACTGAAGGAAATGTACAACTGTTACAATGCAAGCATTTCTTCCTTAAATATCAGACACTGCCTATCCACCTTCGTGCCCCTTCATCGAGTTTCCCAATCTATTTTAGCCAACTCACCTGTAATACATTCTGAGTTTCCTTTGTTTAGAGCTGGGACTTCAGTTTAAGCTTGGATTTGAATCTTTGTTCTGACTGAAGACAGGTGTTTCACAAAGCAGACACTCAGTCTATCCAATCTAGAGCAAACCACATTGTGAGCATTGAATGTATTCTACCAAATTGAAACATAAAACGTTCAGATACATCAATATTTCTCCTGGCCGTATAATTAAGGTCTTGAACAATGCGTACTGATAATGGAGCTTTCCATTTGAGAAATTCTGATATTTCTTCCTTTTTCCTCAGCCACTGATCTCCCCACTCTGTGGCTGACAGCATTCTCATCTGTGTCCGCTCTTGTCCCACACCTCTGCTCTCACCCCGTCTCTATATTCTCTGTATTATGATAATGCTTTCTCCTTTAAATTACCAACTTCTTCAATGGATTAGCTCTCAGCATTTTTATCACCTCCAGCTTGTGTGATGCTGTCACCAAACATTCCTTCCCCTCCGAATACCGCAATCTTTTCCTAACAGCTTCTACGAGTCGTTTTGACTTTCCATGGCACCTGTCAAGGTGCAGCAACAGGCCTTTTACCTCCTCTCTCCTCATCAAATACCCCCTCAATGAATCCTCCTGGACTAATCATTTAAATGTAGTGTGCTGTATTTGCTGCTCACAATGTACTCTGCTCGACATTCTGATGACAGATGCACAGATTGTGGAACATTTCCATTCAGTCCACAAGTAGCACACTATTTGTGATAATTCCGATCATTTAAAATCTGTGCTTTGCTCGCACTGATCATTCTGTCCTTGGTCTTCTCTACTGCTCCAATGGAACTCATGCACTCCTGTTGATGACACAGTGCTCACTATCTTTTCTTGTACTCTTACTATTTCCTTTAGACTGTTTGCCATTTTATGCGCGTGTGTGGCACACAATCACAAACCTCCCTTTTGGTTTTTTTTGCCATCTGCCGTTCTACGTAGCATTTTCTTAAAGTCTTCGCTCACATTTGTAACTTTCACCAGTGCTGATGAAAGGATGTTGATCTGAAAGTTTAAACCTGGTCACTATTTACCCCCGCAGGTGCATACTTGTTGTGTACATCCAGATTTTCAAAATTAAGTTTGTACTTCCAGCATTCATATTTTTTGATGTCTGCAGGCACGTTAACAGGAGTTTTCATGGAGGTGTTCAAAATCATTGGCAGCTTTAATAGAGTAAATTAGCATAAATTGTTCCTGTTACATGAGGACACTGATTCATTATGATTTGTTAAAAAAGTAACGATATTGTGAGCAAACACATGTTAACTTACATAGGTCGCTACTTTCTGTGAATCCTGAATACGCTGTCTAAAAAACTGGGGAATCTAATGCAACATTTTTTCAAAGAGCAGTTGGAGAAAAAACGTTTTAAAGGGCGAATTTTAGGGCATAAAGAGGAAATGGGACGGATTCGCTACGAAATCTCTGGCAGAATTCCGATGGGTTTAAATATATTCCCATATGCTTTATTATTCCATGAAATGGTGGGCAGTGTAACCCAAGATGCGCCGCGAGCGTGAATACGATCTATCTCATTCAGAATGATCCGCACTGCGCTGGCGTCGGGAGGCTCCGCCCCGGAGGCCGCCTGTCTGCGCGGAGCAGCACCCGGAAGCTGAGCGGAACCGTGCAGGCGCAACAACGGCGAGTCTCAGCCGCTCTCAGAGCCCGAATCAAAGCCGCCGGCCTCGGCGGACGTGCGGCGAGGGAGCCGGGGGCGCGGCACCATGAAGCGGATGGTGCAGCGAGGCCATCCTCACCGCCCCATATGGAACAGTGTGAGTGAGAGGAAACAGAGAGCAGTGGTTAATGGTTGTTTCTCAGACTGGAGGAAGGTTTCCAGTGGACTTCCCCAGGGCTCGGTGTTAGGAGCCCTGCTCTTCCTGATATATATTAATGACACACACCTTGGTGTACAGGACACAAGCTCAACATTTGAGTGATATATATAAATGATTTGGAAGAAGGTGTAACTGGTGTAATCAGCAAGTTTGCGGATGACACGAAGATGGCTGGACTTGCGGATAGCGAAGAGCATTGTCGGGCAATACAGCAGGATATAGATAGGCTGGAAAATTGGGCGGAGAGGTGGCAGATGGAGTTTAATCCGGATAAATGTGAAGTGATGCATTTTGGAAGAAATAATGTAGGGAGGAGTTATACAATAAATGGCAGAGTCATCAGGAGTATAGAAACACAGAGGGACCTAGGTGTGCAAGTCCACAAATCCTTGAAGGTGGCAACACAGTGGAGAAGGTGGTGAAGAAGGCATATGGTATGCTTGCCTTTATAGGACGGGGTATAGAGTATGAAAGCTGGAGTCTGATGATGCAGCTGTATAGAACGCTGGTTAGGTGACATTTGGAGTACTGCGTCCAGTTCTGGTCGCCGCACTACCAGAAGGACGTGGAGGCGTTAGAGAGAGTGCAGAGAAGGTTTACCAGGATGTTGCCTGGTATGGAGGGTCTTAGCTATGAGAAGAGATTGGGTAAACTGGGGTTGTTCTCCCTGGAAAGACGGAGAATGAGGGGAGATCTAATAGAGGTGTACAAGATTATGAAGGGTATAGATAGGGTGAACTGTGGGAAGCTTTTTCCCAGGTCGGAGGTGACGATCACGAGGGGGTCACGGGCTCAAGGTGAGAGGGGCGAAGTATAACTCAGATATCAGAGGGACGTTTTTTACACAGAGGGTGGTGGGGGCCTGGAATGCGCTGCCAAGTAGGGTGGTGGAGGCAGGCACGCTGACATCGTTTCAGACTTACCTGGATAGTCACATGAGCTGCCTGGGAATGGAGGGATACAAACGATTGGTCTAGTTGGACCATGGAGCGGCATAGGCTTGGAGGGCCGAAGGGCCTGTTTCCTGTGCTGTACTGTTCTTTGTTCTTTATTTCAACACGCCACCAAACTTGGAGGCATTGGCAGCTGTGAGGAGGAAAGTGGGAAACTTCAAAAGGACACAGGCAGCTTGGTGGAATGGGAGACAAGTGGCAGTGGGGAAAGTTCCAGCACCGATTGCCCCACGGCTGCCCCTGGGGAGCGTGCCCACTCTCAGTGCCTGGGCAAGTCAGTGTGTTGGATGGAACGCTTTCTGGGTGCAGAGAATTATTTTTATTCATTCATGTGATGTGTGCGTCACTGGCTTGGCCAGCATTCATTGCACTAATTACCTTTGAACTGAGTGGCTTGTCAGGCCATTTCAGAGGGCATTTAAGAGTCAAACACATTGCTGTGTGTCTGGAGTCACATGTAGGCCAGAAGAGGCAGATTGCTTGCCTAAAGGGACATCAGTGAATCAAGTGGGTTTTGATGAAATGGCCATCATTAGACCTTTAATTCCAGATGTTTATTGAGCTCAAATGTCACTCTGTTGTGGTGATATTCAGGTCCCATTGCATTACTCTGGATCATGGTCCAGTGACAATACCACTACACCATTAATTCATCATGTGGGAGTTAATGGCTGCTGTCATTCACAGATATCAGTAAGTGTTTTATTGCAAGCCAATTGTCAGAGAGCTGAAACATGAACTCTGTTTCTCTCTGACCTGTTGAGTCATTCCAGAATTTTCACTTTGTTTCAGATGTTCAGTGTCCACATCATTTTACCGGTGAAATATTGCAGCTGTTCAGAAAACTGAGGCCTGAAATAGACAAATGAACCCTTTGGAATGAGGGTGGATGTTCTGTGAAGGTACGTTCTTGTTGGCTGGCTGTGAACTGGAGTGTTGATGAAGGAAAAGCTGATGGGTTTAACCCTGAGTTCATTTGAGACCAGTCGAGCCCAAACATTTCTCATCAAAATTTCCTGTACAGGAACAGAGACTGGCAGAGACATTGCACTCTCATATAAAATAAGTAATGGATAGCAAATCAGTTCTGCACTCATATGCAGTATCAAACTTGAGTTAATTTCACACTGAAATACTGGAACAGAGCCTGACAGACAGTGAGTTCGTTCCACATTGACATCAAATCAGAACATAAGAAGCAGGAGCAGCAGAAGGCAATTTGTTCTTTAGGGTTGCCCCACCATTCGGTAAGATCATGGTTAATGTGATTATGGCATCAACTCCATTTAATTGCCTGCCCCATAACCCTGTCTCTCGTGTAGATCAAAACTCTTTCTAACTTAGGATGGAATCTATTAAATTCCACAAATTAAGGACATTTTGAGAGGAGAAATTTCTTCTCATCTCCATCTTAAGTGGGGCATACTTTATTTTTAAACTGTGTCCTCTTGTTTTAATTTTGCCCACAAATGAAAACATTCCTCTCAATATCTACCCTGTCCAATTCCCTCAGATCCTTCAATGTTTCAATCTGATCATCTCTCATTCTTCTCAACTTCTGAGATCGGCTCATTGATTGAACTTTCCTCATAAGATATCTCAGCAATCAGCCGAGTGAATCTTCACTGCTTCCAATACAAGTATTTCCCTCTTTAAATCAGAGAAAACCTTTAAACTGAGCAATATCATGTATTTGTAGCAACATTTCCCTACTTTGATACTCCACATATGTACTTATAATTAGAGTTATTTCCTCCTTTTCTGGATCAATCTGCTGTATCTCCCCCTCTATTTAAATAATGTTCTGCCTTCCCATCCTTCCCACTGAAGTGGAAAGCCTCACATTTTCCTGCATTGTATCCTACCTGACAAATTTGTGTCCATTCACTTAACCTCGCTATATCTCCTTACAGACTCTTTGTGTCCTCCTCACAACCTACTTCCCCACCTATTTATGTATTGTCTGAAAATTTGGTGATGGTCTGTCCCTTCATCTGGGCCATTAATATAGATTGTAAATAGCTGAGAACCCAGCACTGATCCATGTGGCTCTCTGCAAGCAGCAGTTTGCTAAGCTGACAGTGACCCACTTCCATGCAGTAACAGAGACTGACAGACAGTGAGATAATTTCACACATTATTATTGATAGATAGGGAGTGAATTACACATTCAGATGCAGTAACAGAGATTGCCACAACGGTAATTCCAAACAAAAATACAGTGATGGTGATTAAAGGATAGAGAATCAATTCCACACCAACATACAGTAACACAGCCAGAGTTAATTACACATTCAGTTCTACTGAGCAAGAGTTAATGCTACATTCATACACAATAACCAAGACTGACAGTTAATTCCACTCTCACATGCTATAACAGCGATGAACAGAGAGTTAATGTCCCACTCACATTCAGTAATAGTGAATAACAAATACAGATTTAATTCCATCCTCGCATTCACTAATATAGATGAACTGATGTCATTCCATACTGAAACACATGAACAGAGAATGGCTGACAGCGTTAATTCCACACTCTCACACAGTAATAGATTGAGAAAATGTTAATTCCACACTCATGCACAGTAATAGATTGAGAGAGAGTTAATTCCACACCCACACACAGCATTAGATTGAGAGGGAGTTATTCTATGTTCCCACACAGTAATAGATTCAGAAAGAGTTAATTCCACACTGACACTGAAATAGATTGAGAGAGAGTCAATTCCACATTCACACACAGTAATAAATTGAGAGTTAATTCCATGCTCTCTCACAGCAACAGATTGAGAGGGAGTTAATTCCACACGTACACACAGTAATAGATTGCGAGAGAGTGAATTCCACACTGACACAGGAATAGATTGAGAGAGAGATAATTCAATGCTCACACACAGTAATAAATTGAGAGAGTTAATTCCACACTCGGACACAAAAATAGATTGAGAGAGTTAATTGCACACGGACACAGTAATAGATAGAGAGAGAGAGTTAATTCCACGCTGACACTTTAATAGATTGAGGGAGAGTTAATTCCACACTGGTACACAGTAATAGATCGGAGAGAGAGTTAATATAGGGCTAAACGGGGTCACAAAAAATCATTGCCCAGCAGGATTAAGGACAATACCAAGGCTTTTTATACATATATAAAGAGCAAGAGGATAGCCAGGGAGAGGGTTGGCCCACTCAAGGACAAAGGAGGAAATCTATGCGTGGAGCCAGAGGAAATGGGTGAGGTATTCAATGAGTTCATTGTGTCAGTATTCACCAAAGAGAAGGACTTGGTGAATAATGAATCTGGGAAAGGGTGTGTCGATAGTTTGAGTCATGTTGAGATCAAGTGTTGGGGTTCTTGAGGAATATTAAGGTAGACAAGTCCCCAGGGCCTGATGGGATATACCCCAAAATACTGGGAGAGGCAAGGGAGGAAATTGCTGGGGCCTTGAGAGAAATTTTTGTATCCTCACTGGCTGCAGGATTTACTGCCACTTGGAAATTAGTGGATGTATTTGCGAGAGGCAATATAGTTTTGTGAAGGGCTGCTCATGTCTCACTAACTTGATCGAGTTTTTTGAGGAAGTGACGAAGATGATTGATGAGGGTAGGGCAGTGGATGTTGTCTACATGGACTTCAGTAAGGCCTTTGACAAGGTCCCTCATGGCAGAATGGTGCAGAAGGTGAAGTCGCAAGGGATCAGAGGTGAGCTGGCAAGGTGGATACAGAACTGGCTTGGTCATAGAAGACAGAGGGTAGCAGTGGAAGGGTGTGATTCTGAATGGAGGACTGTGACAATTGGCGTTCCTCAGGGATCAGTGCTGGGACCTTTGCTGTTCGTAATATATATATAACTGATTTGGAGGAAAATGCAACTGGTTTGATTAGTTAGTTTGCGAACAACACAAAGGTTGGTGGATTTGCAGATAGCGATGAGCACCATCAGAGGATACAGCAGGATATAGATAGGTTGGGGGCTTGGACGGAGAGATGGCAGATGGAGTTTAGTTTAATCCAGACAAATGTGAGGTAATGCATTTTGGATGGTCTAATACAGATAGGAAATATACAGTCAATGGCAGAACCCTTGGGAGTATTGATAGGCAAAGGGATCTGGGTGTACAGGTACATCGGTCACTGAAAGTGGCAATGCAGGTGGAGAAGGTAGTCAAGAAGGCATACGGCATGCTTACCTTCATTGGCCGGGGGATTGAGTTTAAAAATTGGCAAGTCATGTTGCAGCTTTATAGAATCTTAGTTAGGCTGCATTTGGAATATAGTGTTCAATTCTGGTCGCCACACTCCCAGAAGGATGTGGAGACTTTGGAGAGGATACAGCAAAGACTTACCAGGATGTTGGCTGATATGGAGGATATTAGCTGTGAGGAGAGGTTGGAGAAACTTGGTTTGTTCTCTCTGGAACGACAGAGGTTGAGTGGCAACCTGATGGAAGGCTACAAGATTATGAGGGGCATGGACAGAGTGGATAGTCCGAAGCTTTTTCCCCAGGGTGGAAGAGTCATAGAAACAAAGAAACCCTACGGTGCAGAAGGAGGCCATTCGGCCCATCGAGTCTGCACCGACCACAATCCCACCCAGGCCCGACCCCCACATATTTACCCGCTAATCCCTCTAACCTACGCATCTCAGGACTCTAAGGGGCAATTTTTAACCTGGCCAATCAACCTAACCTGCACATCTTTGGACTGTGGGAGGAAACCGGAGCACCCGGAGGAAACCCACGCAGACACGAGGAGAATGTGCAAACTCCACACAGACAGTGACCCGAGCCGGGAATCGAACCCGGGACCCTGGAGCTGTGAAGCAGCAGTGCTAACCACTGTGCTACCGTGCCGCCCAGTCAATTACTGGGGGGCATTGGTTTAAGGTGCGAGGGGCAAGGTTTAAAGGAGATGTATGAGGCAAGTTTTTTACACAGAGGGTGGTGGGTGCCTGGAACTCACTGCTGGGGAAGGTGGTTGAAGCAGATACAATAGTGAGTTTTATGGGGCGTCTGGACAAATACATGAATAGGATGGGAATAGCGGGATATGGTCCCTGGAAGGGTCGGGGGTTTTAGTTCAGTTGGGCAGCAAGGTCGGTGCAGTGCCGAAGGGCATGTTCCTGTGCTGTAATTTTCTTTGTTCTTAATTCCACACAGACACACAGCAATAGATTGAGTGAGAGTTAATTCCACACTGACACACACTAATTGATTGAGAGTTAATTCCACACACAATACAAGAATGAGAGACAGTTAATTCCACACTCTCACATAGTAATTGAGAGAGAGTTAATTCAACACTCTCACACTGTAATAGATTGGGAGAGAGTTCATTCCACATTCACACACAGGAATAGATGCTGAGTTAATTCCACGCTCACACACAATAATAGATTGAGACAGAGTTAATTCCACACTGACACACTGTAATAGATCGAGGGAGAGTTAATTCCACATTCATGCATAGTAATAGATTGAGAGTTAATTCCACACTAACACACAGTAATAGATCAGAGAGAGAGAGTTATTTCCACACTCTCGCACTGTAATAGATTGAGAGTTAATTCCACACACACACACACAGTAATAGGTTGAGAGTGTGTTAATTCCATACTCACATACAGTAAGAGATTGAGAGAGAGACTTAGTTGCACTGTCACACTGTAATAGATTGAGACAGTTAATTCCACACTGACACACAGCAATAGATTGAGAGAGAGATAATTCCACACGTGCACACAGTAATTGATTGAGAGCAAGAATTACACACTCTCACACAGTTATAGATTGGGAGTTAATTCCACACTGACACACAGTAATAGATTGAGAGAGATAATTCCACATTCCCACACTAATAGATTGAGAGAGTTAATTCCATACTGCCACACAGTAATAGATTGAGAGAGAGTTAATTCCACACTGATTCAATCTATTGCTGTGTATCAGTGTGGAATTAACTCTCAATCTATTGCTGTATGAGTTAATTCCACACTGACACACAGTAATAGATTGAGAGAGAGTCAATTCCACACTCAAACACAGTAATAGATTGGGAGTTAATTCCACACTCACACATAGTAATTGATTGAGAGAGTTTTAATTCCTCACTAACACACAGTAATGAATTGTGAAAGAGTTCATTGCACTGTCGCACCGTAATAGATTGAGACAGTTAATTGGACACTGACACACAGTAATAGATTGAGAGAGGGTTAATTCCACACTATCTATTGGATCTCATGGGATAAAGGGGGAGGTGGCAAGATGGGTGGAGAACTGGCTTGGTCACAGAACACAGAGGTGGAAGTGGAAGGGTCTTTTTCAGGCTGGAGGCCTGTGACTAGTGGTGTTCCGCAGGGCTCTGTATTGGGACCTCTGCTGTTTGTGATTTATATAAACGATCTGGAAGAAGGTGTAACTGGGGTGATCAGTAAGTTTGCGGACGACACAAAATTGGCAGGACTGGTAGGTAGGACAGCTGAGGAACAGTGGAGGATTTTTAAGGAAATTTTTTTAAGTACTCAGCAAACATATATTCCGGTGATAAAGAAGGACTGTAAGAAAAAGGATAACCGGACGTGGATAACGAAGGAAATAAAGGAGAGTATTAAAATAAAATCAGATGCATACAGAGTGGCCAAAAATAGTAGAGAATTAGTGGATTGGGAAAGCTTTAAAGAAAAACAAAGAACGACTAAGAAAGCGATTAAGAAAGGAAAGATAGATTATGAAACTAAACGAGCTCAAAATATAAAAAATGATAGTAAAAGTTTTTACAAGTATATAAAAAGGAATAGAGTGGCTAGAGTGAATGTTGGACCCTTGGAAGATGAGAGGGGGGATTTAATAGTGGAAAACAAGGAAATGGCTGAGACTTTAAATAAGTCCTTTGTGTCGGTCTTCACGGTGGAAGACACAAATAGTTTCCCGAATATTAGAGATCGAGAGTTGGTGGGAGGGGAGGTCCTTAATACAATTACTGTTACTAAGGAGGTGGTGCTTGGTAGACTAATAGGACTGAAGGTAGACAAGTCCCCGGGCCCGGATGGAATGCATCCCAGGGTACTGAAAGAAATGGCTGAGGTAATAGCAGATGCGTTAGTGGTAATTTATCAAAATTCGCTGGACTCTGGGGTAGAGCCGGCTGACTGGAAAACAGCTACTGTTACGCCGCTGTTTAAAAAAGGAAGTAGACAAAAGGCGGGTAACTACAGGCCGGTTAGCTTAACGTCCGTAGTTGGGAAGATGCTAGAGTCCATTATTAAAGAGGAAATAACAGAGCACCTGAATAAGAATGGTTCGATCAAGCAGACGCAGCATAGATTCATGAAGGGAAAGTTGTGTTTGACGAATCTACTGGACTTTTATGAAGATGTCACTAGTGCGGTTGACAGAGGGGAACCGGTGGATGTGGTGTTTTTAGATTTCCAGAAGCCGTTCGATAAGGTGCCTCACAAAAGGTTGCTGCAGAAGATTGGGGTACACGGAGTTAGGGGTAAGGTGTTGGCGTGGATTGGGGATTGGCTATCTAACAGGAAGCAGAGAGTTGGGATAAATGGGTGCTTTTCTGGTTGGCAGTTGGTGACCAGTGGCGTGCCGCAGGGATCGGTGCTGGGGCCTCAATTGTTTACCATTTACATAGATGATCTGGAGGAGGGGACTGAATCTAGGGTATTCAAGTTTGCTGATGACACGAAGGTGAGTGGGAAAGCGAATTGCGTGGAGGACGCGGAAAGTCTGCAGAGAGATTTGGATAGGCTGAGCGAGTGGGCGAGGATCTGGCAGATGGAATATAACGTTAGCAAATGTGAGGTTATCCACTTTGGAAGAAATAATAGTAAATTGGAATATTATTTAAATGGAGAAAAATTACATTGTGCGACTGTGCAGAGGGACCTGGGGGTCCTTGTGCACGAATCGCAAAAACTCAGTTTGCAGGTGCAGCAGGTGATCAAGAAGGCGAATGGAATGTTGGCCTTTATCGCGAGGGGGATAGAATATAAAAGCAGGGAGGTCTTGCTGCAACTGTACAAGGCACTGGTGAGGCCGCAACTGGAGTACTGTGTGCAGTTTTGGTCCCCTTATTTGCGAAAGGATATATTGGCCTTGGAGGGAGTGCAGAGAAGTTTCACCAGGTTGATACCGGAGATGAGGGGTGGAGCTTATGAAGAGAGATTAAACAGATTGGGTCTGTACTCGTTGGAGTTTAGAAGGATGAGGGGTGATCTTATAGAGACATATAAGATAATGAAGGGGCTGGATAGGGTAGAAGTGGAGAGATTCTTTCCACTTAGAAGGGAAACCAGAACTAGAGGGCACAGCCTCAAAATAAGGGGGGGGGGGGGGCGGTTCAGAACAGAGTTGAGGGGGAACTTCTTCTCTCAGAGGGTAGTGAATCTCTGGAATTCTCTGCCCATTGAAGTGGTGGAGGCTTCCTCGTTGAATATGTTTAAATCACGGGTAGATAGTTTTCTAATCGATAAGGGAATTAGGGGATATGGGGAGCAGGCGGGTAAGTGGAACTGATTTGCTTCAGATCAGCCATGATCTTGTTGAATGGCGGGGCAGGCTCGAAGGGCCAGATGGCCTACTCCTGCTCTTATTTCTTATGTTCTTGCAGATAGTGAGGAGCATTGTCAGAAGCTACAGAAGGATATAGATAGGCTGGAAATTTGGGCAAAGAAATGGCAGATGGAGTTCAATCCTGATAAATGCGAAGAGATGCATTTTGGTAGAAATAATGTAGGGAGGAGCTATACAATAAATGGCAGAACCATAAAGGGTGTAGATACGCAGAGGGACCTGGGTGTGCAAGTCCACAGATCCTTGAAGGTGACGTCACAGGTGGAGAAGGTGGTGAAGAAGGCATATGGCATGCTTGCCTTTATAGGACTTTATAGAGTATAAAAGTTGGGGTCTGATGTTGCAGATGGATAGAACGTTGGTTCGGCCGCATTTGGAATACTGCATCCAGTTCTGGTCGCCACACTACCAGAAGGACGTGGAGGCTTTGGAGAGAGTACAGAGGAGGTTTACCAGGATGTTGCCTGGTATGGAGGGGCTTAGCTATGAGGAGAGATTGGGTAAACTGGGGTTGTTCTCCCTGGAAAGATGGAGGATGAGGGGAGACTTCATAGAGGTGTATAAAATTATGAAAGGCATAGATAGGGTGAACGGTGGGAAGCTTTTCCCCAGGTTTGTGGTGACGTTCACGAGGGGTCATAGGTTCAAGGTGAAGGGGGGGAGGTTTAATACAGATATCAGAAGGACATATTTTACACAGAGGGTGGTGGGGGCCTGGAATGCGCTGCCAGGCAAGGTGGTGGAGGCGGACACACTGGGAACGTTTAAGACTTATCTAGACAGCCATATGAACGGAGTGGGAATGGAGGGATACAAAAGAATGGTCTAGTTTGGACCAGGGTGCGGCACGGGCTTGGAGGGCCGAAGGGCCTATTCCTGTGCTGTATTGTTCTTTGTTCTTGATACACAGCAATAGACTGAGAGTTAATTCCACACTGACACACAGTAATAGATTGAGAGAGAGATAATTCCACATTCCCACACAGTAATAGAATTAGAGAGTTAATTCCACACACACACGCAGTAATAGATTGAGAGGGAGTTAATTCCATTGCACTGTCACACCGTAATAGATTGAGACAGTTAATTGGACACTGACACACACTAATAGATTGACACAGAGAGTTAGTTTCACACTGACATACAGTAATAGATTGAGAGAGAGATAATCCACATTCAGACTCAGGAATAGATTGAGAGTTAATTCCAGGTTGTCATACAGTAATAGATTGAGAGAGAGTTAATTCTACAAAGACACACTGTAATAGATTGAGAGTGCGTTAATTCCACACTCTCTCACAGCAATAGATTGAGAGAGCGTTAATTCCACAGTCTCACACTGTAATAGATTGAGAGATAGTTAATTCCATATTCACACACAGTAATTGAGAGATAGTTAATTCCACACTGACACACAGTAATAGATGGAGAGGGAATTAATTCTGGACTGACACACTAATAGGTTGAGAGAGAGTTAATTCCACACACACACAATAATAGATTGAGAGAGAGTTAATTCCACACCGACACGCAGTAATAGAGTGAGAGACCGTTAAAATCCGTTATAATATATAAAATGAAAAAGAGTGGCAAAAGTAAACATTGGTTCTTTAGAGGACGAGAAGGGGGATGTAATAACTGGAAATGAGAAAATGGCTGAGGTATTGAACAGGTATTTTGTGTTGGTCTTCACAGTGGAAGACACAAATAACATGCCAAAAATTAATGACAGGAAGGCTATGGCAGGTGAGAACCTCGAAACTATCATCACGAAAGAGGAAGTTTTGGGGGCAAAATGTAGGCAAGTCTCCTGGTCCTGATGGAATGCATCCCAGGGTACTAAAAGAGATGGCGGGAGGAATAGCAAATGCACTAGTGGTAATTTATCAAAATTCGCTGGACTCTGGGGTGGTTCTTGCGGATTGGAAAACAGCAAATGTGACGCCACTGTTTAAAAAAGGAGGTAGACAAAAGGCAGGTAACTATAGGCTGGTTAGCTTAACTTCTGTAGTAGGGAAATTGCTTAAATCTATCATCAAGGAAGAAATAGCGAGACATCTGGATATAAATTGTCCCATTGGTAAGACGCAGCTTGGGTTCATAAAGGACAGGTCATGTTTGACTAATTTTTGGAATTCTTTGAGAACATTACATGTGCAGTGGACAATGGGGAACCTGTAGATGTGGTGCATCTGGATTTCCAGAAGGCATTTGACAAGGAGCCGCACCAAAGACTGCAACATCAGATAAAGTTGCACAGTGTTATGGGTAATGTATTAGCATGGATAGAGGACTGGTTAACTTACAGAAAGCAAAGAGTGGGGGTAAGTGGGTATTTTTCTGGTTGGTGATCATTGACTAGTTGTGTGCCTCAGGGATCAGTGTAGGGACCGCAATTGTTTACGAATTACATAGATGATTTGGAGTTGGGGACCAAGTGTAGTGTGTAAAAATTTGCAGATGACACTCAGATGGGTGGAAGAGCAAAGTGTGCAGAGGACGCTGAAAGTCTGCAAAGGGATATAGATAATCTAAGTGAGTGGGCGGGGGTCTGGCAGATGGAGTACAATGTTGGTAAATGTGAGGTAATCGATTTTGGTAGGAATAACAGCAAAATGGACTCTTATTTAAATGATTAAAAATTGCAACATGCTGCTGTGCAGAGGGACCTGGGTGTCCTTGTGCAGGAATCTCAAGGAGTTGGTTTGCAGGTGCAGCAGTTAATTAAGAAGGCAAATGGAATTTTGTCCTTCATTGCTAGAGGGATGGAGTTTAAAAACAGCGAGGTTATGTTGCAGCTGTATAAGGTGCTGGTGAGGCCACACCTGGAGTACTGTGTACAGTTTTGGTCTCCTTACTTGAGAAAGGATATACTGGCATTGGAGGGGATGCAGAGAAAATTCAATAGGTTGATTCCAGAGTTGAGAGGGTTGGCTTATGAGGAGAGACTGAGGAGACTGGGGCTATACTCATTGGAATTCAGAAGAATGAGGGGAGATCTTATAGAAACATATAAGATTATGAAGGGAATAGACAAGATAGAAGCAGGTAAGTTGTTTCCACTGGCGGGTGAAACTAGAACGAGGGGGCATAGCCTCAAAATAAGGGGAAGCAGATTTAGGACAGAGTTGAGGAGGAACTTCTTCACACAAAGGGTTGTGAATCTGTGGAATTCTCTGCCTCGTGAAGCAATTGAGGCTACCTCATTGAATGTTTTTAAGGCAAGGATAGATAAATTTTTGAACAGTAAAGGAATTAAGGGTTATGGTGAGCGGGTGGGTAAGTGGAGCTGAGTCCACAAAAAGATCAGCCAAGATCTTATTGACTGGCGGAGCAGCCTCGAGGGGACAGATGGCCTACTTCTACTCCTAGTTCTTATGTTCTTCATCCCACATTCATACACAATAAATGATTGTGAGAGAGTAAATTACACACACACACACAGTAATAGATTGAGAGAGAATTAATTCCAGACTGCCACACAGTAATACACTGAGAGTTATTTCCACTCTCGCACACATTAATAGATTGAGAGAGTGTTAATTCCGCACCGACACACGGTAATAGATTGAGAGGGAGTTAATTCCACACTGACACACAGTAATATGTTGAGACAGAGAGGTAAATTCATACTGACATACAGTAATAGATTCAGAGGGAGATAATTCCACACTCATACATAGAAAATTACAGCACAGGAACAGGCCCTTCGGCCCTCCAAGCCTGCAACGACCATGCTGTCTGACTCAACTAAAACCCCCTACGCTTCCGGGGACCATATCCCTCTATTCCCATCTCATTCATGTACTTGTCAAGACACCCCTTAAAAATCACTACCGTATCCGCTTCCACTCCCTCCCCCGGCAACGTGTTCCAGGCACCCACCACTCTCTGTGTAAAGAATCTGCCTCATATATCTCTTTTAAAACTTGCCCGTCGCACCTTAAACCTATGCCCCCTATTAATTGACTCTTCCACCCTGGGAAAAAGCTTCTCACTATCCACTCTGTCCATGCTTCTCATAATCTTGTAGACTTCTATCAGGTCTCTCCTCACCCTCCGTCACTCCAGTGAGAACAAACCAAGTTTCTCCAACCTCTCCTCATAACTAATGCCCTCCATACCAGGCAGCATCCTGGTAAATCTTTTCTGTACCCTCTCCAAAGCCTCCACATCCTTCTGGTAGTGTTGCGAACAGAATTGAACACTATATTCCAAGTGCGGCCTCACTAAGGTTCTATAAAGCGTCAACATGACTTGCCAATTTTTAAACTCAATACCCCGGCCGATGAAGGCAAGCATGCCGTATGCCTTCTTGACTACCTTCGCCACCTGCATTGGCACTTTCCGTGACCTGTGTACCTGTACACCCAGATCCCTTTGCCTATCAATACTCCTAAGGGTTCTGCCATTTACTGTATATTTCCTATCTGTATTAGACCTTCCAAAATGCATTACCTCACATTTGTCTGGATTAAACTCCATCTGCCATCTCTCCGCCCAAGTCTCCAACTGATCTATATCCTGCTGTATCCTCTGATGGTCCTCATCGCTATCCACAAATCCACCAACCTTTGTGTCGTCGACAATCTTACTAATCAATCCAGTTACATTTTCCTCCAAATCATTTATATATATTACAAACAGCAAAGGTCCCAGCACTGATCCCTGAGGAACACCACCACCCCAAGCAATAGATTGAGAGACTGTTAATCCCACAGTCACACACAATGAATGATTGCGAGAGAGTGAATTCCACACCGACACACAGTAATAGATTGAGAGGGAATTAATTCCACACTCTCACAAACAAATAGATTGAGAGAGTTAATTCAACACACACACACTGTAATAGATTGAGACAGAGAGCTAATTCCACACTGACATACAGTAATAGATTAAGAGGGAGATAATTCCACACTCTCTCTGTTTTGGATTGCGAGAGAGATGATTCCACACTGAGACACAGTAATAGATTGAGAGAGTTAATTTCACATTCACACACACTAATAGACTGAGAGAGTTAATTCAACACACACACACTGTAATAGATTGAGACAGAGAGCTAATTCCACTGTGACATACAGTAATAGATTGAGAGAGAGAGAATTCCACACACTCACACAGTTATAGATTGAGAGAGAGTTAATTCCACACTCATACAAGTAATAGATTGAGGGACCGTTAATCCCACAGTCACACACACAAATGATTGAGAGGGAGTGAATTCCACTCCGACACATAGTAATAGATTCAGAGAGAGTTAATTCCAGACTGACACAGTAATAAATTGAGAGAGTTATTTCCATTCTCTCACACAGTAATAGATTGAGAGAGTTAGTTCCACACTCAGACACACTAATCGATTGAGAGAGTTATTTCCACACCCATACACACCAATAGATTGAGAGAGAGTTATTCTACGTTCCCACACAGTAATAGATTCAGAAAGAGTCAATTCCACACTGACACTGTAATAGATTGAGCGAGAGTTAATTCCACATTCACACACAGGAATAGATTGCGAGTTAATTCCATGCTCTCTCACAGCAACAGATTGAGAGAGAGTTAATTCCATGCTCTCTCACAGCAACAGATTGAGAGAGAGTTAATTCCACACTGACACAGGAATAGATTGTGAGAGAGTTAATTCCACACTGACACAGGAATAGATTGAGAGAGAGTTAATTCAACACTCTCTCACAGTCATAGATTGAGAGTTAATTCCACACTCTCACACAGTAATAGATTGAGAGGGAGTTAATTCCACACTGACACACAGTAATAGAGTGAGAGAGAGAGATAAATTGACACTCTCACACAATAAAAAATTGAGAGAGAGTGAATCCACACAGACACACAGTAATAGATTGAGAGAGTTTATTCCACACTGACACACAGTAATAGATTGAGAGAGAGTTAATTCCCCACACACACAGTAATAGATTGAGAGAGTTTATTCCACACTGACACACAGTAATAGATTGAGAGAGAGTTAATTCCCCACACACACAGTAATAGATTGAGAGAGTTTATTCCACACTGACATACAGTAATAGATTGAGAGAGAGATAATTCCACACTCACACAGGTGATAGATTGAGGGACCGTTAATCCCAGTCACACACAAATGATTGACAGGGAGTGAATTCCAATCCGACACATAGTAATAGATTCAGAGAGAGTTAATTCCAGACTGACACAGTAAGAAATTGAGAGTTATTTACACACACACACAGGCGCGCGCACTGGCACACACACACACTGGCACACACACACACTGGCACACACACACACTGGCACACAGTAAAAGATTGAGAGGGAGTTAATTCCCCGCTCAGACACAGTAATAGATTGAGATATAATTCCACAGTGACACACGGTAATTGATTGAGAGAGAGTCAATTCCACATTCACACAATGTAACAGATTGAGAATTAATTCCACAGTGACATTGAGTAATAGATTGAGAGACAGTTAATTCCACATTCATACAAGTAATAGATTGAGAGACCGTTAATTCCACACTCTCACACAATAACAGATTGAGAGTTACTTCCTCACACACACAAAGATCGATTGAGAATTAATTCCACACTCTCTCTCAGTAATAGATTGAGAGAGTTACTTCCACACTCTCTCACAATAATAGATTGAGAGAGAGTTAATTCAACACTGACACACACGAATAGATTGAGACAGGATTAATTCCGCACCCACACACAATGATCGATTGAGAGAGAGTTAATTCCACACTCTCACTATGAAGCTCAGTTAATCAACACATACATTTTCAACTGGGCCATTGTCACATTGTCTAATTTGGTAAAGACGCCATATTTGTGTCTGGTGGCTATGTACCTGACTGGCATCCCATTCAACTCAACTTTGAAAGTCTCCCATTTGTCAACCACTGTTTTATCCTCGCAATTTGCCTCATTTGCGACATTTTGCCCTCACTTAATCTATCTGTTTCCTTTTGAAGCCTCCTTACGTATACTTAACAATTAATTTCTTATCTATCTTTATGCTGTTGTTTTGTTTCTTAAAGACTTGATTAGTTGTAAGTATTCGCATTCCAACCATTATTCATGTAAATTGAGTTTGTGTCTTTATATGCTCTGTTTGTGAACAGAATTCCCACTCACCTGAAGAAGGGGCTTGCAGCTCCGAAAGCTTGTGTGGCTTTTGCTACCAAATAAACCTGTTGGACTTTAACCTGGTGTTGTTAAACTTCTTAATTTGGTAAAGCCAGAAGTACAGTACTTATTTACTATCTCTGCCATACCCTCTGCTGCAGTGAGCAGTTTACCCTGCTTGGCCCTTATGAACCCCACTCTATCCTTCACTAATCCTTTACAATTAATGTTTGAAGAAGATATGATTTGTATTAGCGCAGCCTGCTAACATTTCCTCATGCTTCCTCTTCATTATTCCAGCCTTAGCCTCTCTCCTGCATTTTGAGCTGATTTTCCTGATTTCTATTGCTATTATTATTCCAGCATGCATCATATGCCTCTTTTTTTCTTCCTTATTTTCTTGTCAATAACCTGAGACATCCAGGATATCCTAGCTTTGGACACCACATATTTGTGTCTGGTGGCTATGTACCTGACTGGCATCCCATTCAACTCAACTTTGAAAGTCTCCCATTTGTCAACCACTGTTTTATCCTCGCAATTTGCCTCATTTGCCACATTTTGCCCTCACTTAATCTATCTGTTTCCTTTTGAAGCTTCCTTACGTATACTTCACAATTAATTTCTTATCTGTCTTTATGCTGTCAGCAAATTTAGCAATGGTATCTTCAGTCCCTTCATCCAAGTAATTTTTATAAATTGTAACAATTTGTAGCCCCAGCATGAATACACCACTCATCAGATCCTGCCACCCAGAAAAAGAACCATTTGTGCGAACTCTTTTTGACCTGTTAGCTAGCCAACCATCAATCCATGCCAAAATGTTACGCCCAAAACCATGAATGTTTATTTTACACAATAACCTTTGATCTGGCACTTTGGCAAATCTCTTCTGAAAATGTAAGAACCGGTTCCCCATTCACAGCACATGGGCCTCTTTCAAAAAACTCCAATAATTTAGTTAAACATGATTTCCCTTTCAGAAAACCATATTGACTCTGCCTGATTGCCTTGTATTTTTTCCAAGTTGTAATATCTGTAATATCTTTCAGAATGGCTTCTAACATTTTCCCGATGACAGCTGTGTTAGGCTAACAGCCTGTAGTTTCCTGCTTTCTGTCTCCATCCCTTTTTGAATCAAGGTATTACATTTGTTATATTTCAACCGAATGGAACATTCTCCAAAGCCAGGGAGTTTTGCAAAATTAAAACAAATGCATCAACTATCTCATTCGCCACTTCTTTCATGTCCTTCACGAGAAGTCCATCCGGACCCAGGAATTTGTCAGCCTGTCGACCCGACAATTTGCTCAATACCACTTTCCCTGTTGATTGGAATTTTCCTGTGTTCCTCCCTCCCTTCCATTTGCTGGTTTACAGCTATTTCTGGGATGTTACTTGTATCCTCTATCGTGAATACCAATGAAAAATACCTGTTCAATTCATTTGCCAATACCCTGTTTTCCATTATCAATCCCCCAGTTGCACTTTCTATAGAACCAATGCTCACTCTGCTAACTCTTTTCTTGTTTAACTATCTACAGAATCTCTGACTATCCACCTTCATATCACTGGCTACTTGTCAGCTTCAGCTTGGAAATTTCCTGATAAACGGAGCTTTAACAATTGTGTGTGGACAATTCAACATTTTCACCATCCTCTGAAAAGAAGCTTTTTCTGAAATTACCCCTGAAATGCCTCTCTGTCATTTTACGGTGAAGTTCCCCATTCAGAGCCAATAGTTTATCTCTCTGTACCCTGTCAAATTATTCATTGTAAACATCTCACTCACATCATCCCTTAATCTTCCATATTCAGGTAATGACAGGACTTGTCTTTGCAATCTGTCCTCATCATTTGAGTCTGGTATCACTGGTGAAATTCTGTTGCTCCCACTCCAAGGCCAATCTAACCTTCTTGAGGTGTGTTGTCCAGACTGAACGCAGTGATCTAAATGGGGTCTAAACAGAGTTTTCTATAACTGTAGCACTAGATCCAATTCTTCATATTCTATTCGCTTTGTTACATTATTCTTTACCTTCCTGTCCACTGGCTGATAATGATGTCTGTACACGGCTCTCTGTTCCTCCACAGTTTCTTCCATCTCACCACAAATGTAACCACTCTGCTCTATTACATAACAAGGAAATTTCAAACTTAATGTGTTTCCCAAAGATAATCTGTTACTGCTCCATCACTAAAACGTTTTCCGTTGTTCTTTCAGCCGGTGTAAATCCAGAGAATGGAAGGGAGGAAGGAAAAATCTTGCTGCCTTTTTCCCGAATCCTATTTGATCAGCATTCCAACAACAATTGGGTCAGGAAATCTAATTGGTTTTCCTCTGGGTGAATCATAGAATCCCAACAGTGCAGAAGGAGGCCATTCAGCCCATCAAGTCTGCACCAACAACAATCCCACCCAGGTCCGATCCCCGTAACCCCACATAGTTATCCCGCAAATCCCTCTAAACTATGCATCCCGGGACACTAAGGGGCAATTTAGCACGGCCAATCCACCTAACCCGCACATCTTTGGACTGTGGGAGGAAACCAGAGCACCTGGAGGAAACCAAGCAAACACAGGGAGAGCATGCAGACTCCACAAAGACCGAAGCCAGCAATCAAATCCAGGTGCCTGGCGCTGTGAGGCAGCAGTGCCACCCCATAAACTTCTAATTTGCCCCATTAGGAATCCACCCCATTGGGATTTGAACCCAGGACTCTGGGTTTCCAGACCAGGACATCCATCCTCTGCCTCTTTCCTCTTCTGAAAGAGGAAAGTGCTCCTGTTTTCTCCCACAGTCCAAAGATGTGCAAGTTGGGTGAATGCTAAATTCTCCCTCAGTGTACCCGAACAGGCGTCGGAGTGTGGCGACTGATGGATTTTCACAGTAATTTAATTGCAGTGTTAAATGTAAGCCTACTTGTGACGAATAAATTATCTTTTAAACTTTCGTTTGTGTCTCCTGTCCTGTAATCCAAACACTGACCCAGAATTCACTCAGCTGCCTTCGCTTTGTGCTGAAAACTGTTATTATTCTGTTATTTTCACAGCTCCTAAATTAGCGGCTGTTTTTCGCGGTTAACGGTCCCTTCTCTCAATTCATGAAATGTTCATTGATTCATCATTTTATTCACAGTAATTCTCCGCAGGGTAACATTCCGGAGTGGGATTATTACAGAGCGGAATAAGGACAGTGTGAGGACTCGATCCGGCTCCCTGTTTTCAGTGAAGGACACTGGGTTCTGATTGCAGACTAAACAGAGTGTTTTCCTTCTGGGAATGCTGTGAACAGGGATTGATTCCCGCCCGGGACAGTTAGAAAGCGATAGGAGAATGAAGCACATTGAAAGAAAATGTTAAAGCCGCGCCTGCGATTGGTGACGGGAAGAGCTGAATAAAAGCAAATCAATAGAAGGGATTTGAAATCTCTGACTGATGACGACATTGATTTGAATTCGCTCCTTTCCCACAATGAAATTGGCGGGCTTTTGGAAATGGACAAATTCTCTGCTTCTGCCGGTTGTTGTGGGGAAATCCCGCCCTCTTCTGTTTCCAGTGAGCTGATTGGTGAAGAATATAGGCAAATGAGGTGAATAGAGCAGCGGCCAATCAGAGGAGCTGTCAGTTTATAAGAACAGTCAATGCTGGAGAAATTGCTGATTCTTTGTGAAAGTGTTTGTGAGATTGTGCAAATGTCTGGAAGAGGAAAGAGCGGCGGGAAAGCTCGGGCCAAGGCCAAGTCTCGCTCCTCCCGGGCTGGACTGCAGTTCCCGGTGGGCCGTGTTCACAGGCTCCTGAGAAAGGGCAACTATGCTGAGCGTGTGGGTGCCGGAGCCCCGGTCTATCTGGCTGCTGTGCTCGAGTATCTGACCGCTGAAATCCTGGAGCTGGCCGGGAACGCGGCCCGGGACAACAAGAAGACCCGCATCATCCCCAGACACCTGCAGCTGGCCGTCCGCAACGACGAGGAGCTCAACAAGCTGCTGGGAGGGGTGACCATCGCTCAGGGCGGGGTGCTGCCTAATATCCAGGCCGTGCTGCTGCCCAAGAAAAGCAGCGCTGGGACCGCGAAGAGCAAGTGAAGCGGCCATTCTTGAATCTGATAACCCAAAGGCTCTTTTCAGAGCCACTCACTTTATCTGAAAAAGGGCGACCTGGTGTCTATCGGTCAGTTTCTGCACTGCTATTCACAGCACAGCTGTTTCCCGCTTTGTTCTATCAATCCGTACTATTGACGCAGACAGTATTTTAATACAAGTTGCTGCTGTTTATCGGGGAAACCATCCCAGTGAACTGAAATGATCCTATTTCCAATATAATTGCTTTAAAATGTGATAGTCGCATAGACATTCACAGAGACAATAATTAACACTTTTCCAGATCCAGTGACTGACTTTGAAAACCGATGAATGTCCTCACAAAGTCAGTCACTGGATCTGGAAAAGTGTTAATTATTGTCTATGCGAATGTGCAAGCGTTCCTGCAATGGCTATATCTGTGTGAGTGGGTTGCTGTTTGAGACATGCTTCATATTCTGAACTTAATTGACACAATTTTCAACACTCTCGCTGCGACTCGAAACACGTGCGGAGAAAGTGGATTTGCGGAATTATTGCTCGGAAACTGAAATGATCGCAGGTTTAATAAACTACCTTAAAATTAAATTGTGGTAAAATTGTTAACGGCATCGCTTTTACTCCAACCATCAAAGGATTGGAGATATGAATGACCTCAATGCAACGGAGAGTTAATTGTAACATTGAGAGGTGTCAGTACTGGAGTCCTGGGAATATTCTGTCCTGGGAATTCAAACACGAGAATCGTTAACAGGAGATCGCAGCTCTTTCATTTGTCGAGTTGGTGGCTCTTAAAAGAGCCGTTGTTGTACTTGGTGCTGAAGCCGGGTTTTAGGCGCGTTCCCCGCGGATGCGGCGGGCCAGCTGGATGTCTTTGGGCATGATGGTGACTCGCTTGGCGTGGATGGCGCACAGGTTGGTGTCCTCAAAGAGCCCCACCAGGTAAGCCTCGCTGGCCTCCTGCAGGGCCATGACGGCCGAGCTCTGGAACCGCAGATCTGTCTTGAAGTCCTGAGCGATCTCTCGCACCAGGCGCTGGAAGGGCAGTTTGCGGATCAGCAGCTCGGTGGATTTCTGGTAGCGGCGGATCTCCCTCAGAGCCACAGTGCCGGGTCTGTAGCGATGAGGCTTCTTCACTCCGCCCGTGGCTGGAGCGCTCTTCCGGGCAGCTTTGGTAGCCAGCTGTTTGCGAGGAGCTTTCCCTCCGGTCGATTTGCGCGCTGTCTGCTTGGTTCTGGCCATTTTCTGAGCGGATTCAGCACAATCTGAGAGACGAAGACTGTTAATACAGAGTCTGCGCTGCATCCGCCTTTTTAAACTCTGTGAGGAACCGCCCCCAGCGGGAATTGGCCCAGGAAGTTTCAATCAAATTGTGACCAGGGAATTAATATCTGTAACTCAGGTTCTAATTGGTTCAGTGGTTTCCCTAACCGCCCCTTTCAGAAATTGGGCCGTTTTCGATGCAAGAAATAACCGTCTGTTTCAAAGAAGACTTTATTCCGTCCTTATTAATATAACCATTACCAGAAACATTGAAGATTTGAAGTCCATCTCCCTCCACTTAGTGCTTTAGACCCTTTCCCCGCTCTCTGGGCTGTTCATTCCCAGAATATCCCACTGTTCCACTCTATCCCCGTCCCTTTGCTCTCCAGCCCATTCAGATTGCCCCTCCCCTGTCGTTTGTGACATTCGCCGCCGCTTTCAGCGGAAAGGATCAGAAATCTGTCGCTTCTCTGTGTCCCCCTGAAGCCGGTGTGAAAGGGGTTGAGTCTGTTGTTTGTTCCAGAGTGACTTCATATTTGTCCCGTTTGACATTACTGAATAGAGCCGTTTGCTTCCCGTGGCGGACAAATGAAACCTTTTGTAAAATAATCTTACAGCAGAATATTAATTGAGAATCTATTTTTAATAAGTTAAGAATTTGTCTCAATTCCCTTTCCCGCGCTGAAATTGGCGGCATTTCCCCCAATTCAAAATTTCTGCCGGTTGACAGTTGAAGCCAATGATTGGCTCAATCTTCACATTCGATGCTCTGCGATTGGTTCAGAGCTGCGAATGCGGAGAGGATGGCCAATCAGAAACAGGCTGGGGTTGGAGCGGCTCGAATTGCGGGTTTGTGAATGACTGAGCGGAAACTGATCAGTTTCTACACCTTGGCGGGCCTTGTTGCCGCCGGGCGGCGGAGGTCCCCGCTGGAGGTCCCTCTACGGAGGCACGGTAGCACAGTGGTTAGCACTGCTGCTTCACAGCTCCAGGGTCCCGGGTTCGATTCCCGGCTCGGGTCACTGTCTGTGTGGAGTTTGCACATTCTCCTCGTGTCTGCGTGGGTTTCCTCCGGGTGCTCCGGTTTCCTCCCACAGTCCAAAGATGTGCGGGTTAGGTTGATTGGCCAGGTTAAAAATTGCCCCTGAGAGTCCTGGGATGCGTAGGTTAGAGGGATTAGCGGGTAAAATATGTGGGGTGGGATTGTGGTCGGTGCAGACTCGATGGGCCGAATGGCCTCCTTCTGCACTGTAGGGTTTCTATGATTCTAATTACGTCGGGGACCTGGGGTGGAGGGTGATGCATGCAGCAGTTCCGCACAACCGTAGGATTCACTGGTTCACGGGCTCCGAAGACTGCCCTTTCTGTGGCCTTCCATAGAATAGAAATCATAGAAACCCTACAGCACAGAAAGAGGCCATTCGGCCCATCGAGTCTGCACCGACCACAGTCCCACCCAGGCCCTACCCCCATACCCCTACATATTTACCCACTAATCCCTCTAACCGCCGCATCTCAGGACTCGAAGGGCAATTTTTTAGAATGGCCAATCAAACTAACCCGCACATCTTTGGACTGTGGGAGGAAACCGGAGCACCCGGAGGAAACCCACGCAGACACGAGGAGAATGTGCAAACTCCACACAGACAGTGACCCAAGCCGGGAATCGAACCCAGGTCCCTGGAGCTGTGAAGCAGCAGTGCCTTGTGGAGTCCGTGGACCATGTCTATGTTGTGTGTCTTCGGCTGCACTCCCTTTATGTTTTCCTAAAGAACCTTTTGTTGATGTTTTGTTTGCACTTCAGTCCCACGCTCCTGATCTACGGACACCCGGTGCGGAGAGGGGAGGGTCGGGATTGCGACCTCCTCGTGAACCTGCTCCTGGGCCTGGCGAAACGCGCCATTTACCGGTCCAGGCAGCGGGCGGTCGAGGGGGCCGTTCATCCTGACTGTCTTCCCCTCTACCGCGGCTACGTTCGCGGCCAGGTGTCCCTGGAGAGGGAGCATGCGGTGTCCACGGGCGAGGTTGACGCTTTCCGCGCCCGCTGGGCACCGCAGGGGTTGGGGTGCATTATTGACCCCAATATTCACATTTTAATTTGATGTTTTTAAGTTTCCTTTGTACTTTGATTTCTGTTCGGGCTGTTCCCCCTCCTTTTTGGGAGCTGCCCCTTTTACTTTGTCCTGATTTAATCTGAGTTTGTTTACTTGGTTTGGTTTGACCTAAAAAGAGGACAAAGCCTGTCAGTTTCAGTGCAGGAAACAACCGTCTGGGGGCAAATAGCATCACAACTGGGTTCCAGTGAACGATTCACCGGCTGCTGCTACTAAACTCCGCTATTCCAGAGAAAGCTTTTATAAACTCTATCCAAACACAGTGATTAAACAGGAGTGATGTGGCTTTTCACTGAGGGCACATGTCAACTGGGGAAAATCAACAACTGCAGAAACGATAGAGCTATTTAGATCATCCAATTAAAAATCAAAACAATTTCAATCCCTACTGCAAATGAAATGTTAAATTCAACCTGAACAAAGCAAATATTCATCTCCACCACTCAACAGCCTGTCCCAGCCCCCGCCCCCAGGTCACTGCTCTCTCTGTGAGGCGGTGAGTGGCTCTGAAAAGAGCCTTTGTTGTGTGTTCGGGAGGAAGGTTGCAGTTGTTCAGCCGCCGAATCCATAGAGAGTGCGGCCCTGGCGTTTCAGAGCGTACACCACATCCATGGCAGTGACCGTCTTGCGCTTGGCGTGTTCAGTGTAGGTGACCGCATCCCTGATCACATTCTCCAGGAAAACCTTCAGCACCCCGCGAGTCTCCTCATAGATCAAACCCGAGATCCGCTTGACACCGCCACGGCGAGCGAGGCGGCGGATTGCTGGCTTGGTGATGCCCTGGATATTATCACGGAGCACTTTGCGGTGCCGCTTTGCGCCGCCTTTACCCAGTCCTTTGCCTCCTTTCCCTCTGCCAGACATGATGATTCTTCACTCAGATCACTGCACAATATGAGAGAGGAACTCTTTCAGGCTCCTTTTATACAGCCCGCGCCGACCTGACTGAGAAAGGCGGAGTAAGAGCAGAGAGGGGAGGAGACAGGGTGAAGACTAAACACAGAGCGGGAGGGAGGAGAGAGCCGGACTGACACACACACACAGAACGGCCCCTGATCTTTCAGCTCCACCTCCAGTTTCTGCAACCGCGAATTTCAACCCGTTTATTAACAATGGAAGCGAAACACAGCTCCCCACACAAACACTACCAGAGCCGCCCTTCACAGTCAAGAGTTTCCACAAACCCGGAGCTTTGAAATATGGAATCAAAACAGAAAATGCTGCAAATTATCAGCAGCTCCGGCAGCTTTTGTGAAGAGAGAGAGAGACAGAGTTAACGTTTCGGGTCGTGACTTTGTCCTTTTGTGTTTTTAAACCTGGTCCCGGAATAATCCGTTGGACTTTAACCTGGTGTTGTTAAACTTCTTACCCGGAATAATTCCCAGACAGTAATATTCCGACCTAAACACAGTCGATCCTATAGCAAGAATCTTCCTCCGGAACACCCTCACACACATCTGCTTCTCGCTGTTTGCAAACACTTGATTGAAGCTGTTTGGGGCAATCTCCTGTGTTAAAATTAAGGGAGTCAGGATGGCCGAGCGGTCTAAGGCCGCAGTCTCCGCTGGAGGCGTGGGTTCAAACCCCACTCCTGACATTGATGTTTGGCGAAGAATTGCTGTCTCACAGCGCCAGGCACCTGGGTTCGATTCCCGGCTGAGGTCACTGTCTGTGTGGAGTTTGCACATTCTCCCTGGGCTTCCTCCGGGTGCTCCGGTTTCCTCCCGCACAACAAAGTGCCTGTCAGGTTGATTGGCCATGCTAAATTGCACCGGAGTGTCAGGGGATAAGTCCGGTCAATAAATAGGGTCATGGGGATCCGGACTGGGTGGTATTGAGGTCGGTGCAGACTCGATGGGACGATTGGCCTCCTTCTGCATTGCAGGGATTCGGTTAAAAATGAGGCGGGAATGCGGTGTTGAGCCACCAGTGTTACTGTCTCACACTGAATCTACCAGACATCTTTATTATGAGAGAAAGTGGCGATTGAACAAATGTGAAATTCAAATGAAATTCAGCCTCTGCTGTGTTTTGCTTTAGTCTGAACTTGAAATGATCTCTATTGAGAATGAGCCGGGCCGCGGGACAGGAATCATTTTCTTGCGGGATCAGCTCTTTCCTGAGAGATGTGGGTGGCTCTGAGAAGAGCCTTTGGGTTCAGAGGTTTACAATTTGCTCGGGTTGTTTCACTTCTTTCCTGACGCTTTCTTCGCTTTTGCTGCTTTCACTTTGGGTTTGGCCTTCGATTTAGTCACTTTTTTGACAGACTTTCCGCCCGTCACCTTCTTCACAGGAGACTTTTTCTTCAGGGCTGCTTTCTTCACCACCTTTTTTGGAGTTGCCGCCTTTTTGCTGCTTGTTTTCTTCACTGTTGATTTCTTCACTGGAGTTTTCTTTGCTGCGGGTTTCTTGGCTGCGGGTTTCTTGGCTGCTGCTTTCTTTGTTGTCACCTTCTTGGCCGCTGTTTTCTTTACTAAAGATTTCTTGGCTGTTGGTTTCTTCACCTTCTTTCCCATTTTCCCCGGGCTTTCCTTCTGAGCGAGTTTGAAGGAGCCGGAGGCGCCCTGTCCCTTTGTCTGCACCAGAGAGCCTTTCTCCACCTTCCTCTTGATAGTTAACCTGATCTGGGAGACGCGCTTCCCCACATCCACTCCACTGCCAGCCAAAGCTTTCTTTATCGCGGCCAGGGACATTCCCTTGCGATCGCGGCATCCCGCCACAACATTGAGGATCTGCTCGCCCAACTTGGGACCGGCTGCCGCAGGTCGGGGAGCCGCCTTCTTCTTCCTGGGAGTCTTCACTTGAGCGGGAGCGGCTGGAGGAGCCGTTTCGGCGGCTGCAGTTTCAGTCATATCCGAGAGTGTGTGAAAAATCTGTGTGAGTCAGAACTGGATCCGAAATGAACCCAGTGGCGGCGGCACAGAGCAACTTAAAGGCAGAGAGCGGACGGAGCAGAGACAAGCTGCTGTCAGCTCCCGGCTCCTCCAGTCTCTCTGTGTTTCTCTCTCCTCACAAACTCTCCCCTTGCAATGAAATTCCGCCTCTCCAGAGATCCAGCTCACATCCTTCATGTCTCTGACACACGAATGTTTGCTGTTGAAAAGGTTTCACTCGAACTGAGTACTCCATTTTCCACTGAAACCCGTTTTACTGTTGCACTGATCGCGCTCTCACACGCGATAGCTGACATGTTCTCTACTTTTCCACTGAATTCTTCAATTTAGCGAAACAATTACCTTGAAATCTAACTTTGGGGCTCAGCAGGGGGATTAAGGGAATCTTTGATTGGAAAATTGTTTTATTTTACACAAGAGAGACTCGGAGATGTCATGATCAGAACAGACACACAAACACAGTTGGATTAGTCTGACCCGCCCGTCCCTTTCATACACTCTCTCTTACACAATATTCACATCTACACATTCACAGGACAAAACTTTCACCAAATGTAAGGTCCCAGGACGGAATTTCTCCTCCTTTTAGCCTTTCTTCTGTATTCCGGGGGGTTCGTTAAAGTTTTTCACCTCAGTAACTGTTAAACACTCTGAAGCCCGCTCCCTGCAGATTGCCTTTGAATTCATTCATGGAATGTGAGTGTCGCTGTCTGGGTCAGCATTTATTGCCCATCCCTAATTGCCCTTGGGAAGGTGGTGGTGAGCTGCCTTCTGGAACCGCTGCAGTCCATGTGGTGTACGGCCATATTTGTTCACCAGATTCGCGGCAACAGCCAATTATATCTGTTTTTTTGCAGTTATTATAGCGATTGCAGACACGATTGTGTTTCTTTAGGGCGAAGGACAAATTATCTGCTCTCGGAGTCTCTCAATTTTCCTGTTTTATTTGTTTCTCTTGCACTGACAGGTAACAGTAAATCACAACCTCAACAACCAGTGACAGCCAGTTAAATAATCATCCCCCACTCGCTGATAATGGAGTTTCTGACAGTGGCAGGCAGTTTCTGACCATCCTCCAATTGGGCCCGAAGGTAACTAGATTCAGTGTCAGAGCTGGACTTTCTTACTGAGGGGATGGCAGAGCCAGGTGAGTGATGGTGGTGACTGTGCGAACATTTGACCAAGGGTCAGTTCCTGGCCATCACAGTGGTAATTCATTTAATTATCTATCGCAGGTCAGAACAGTAGGTGGGCACTCCTAAAATAAAATTCACTAAAAATTCTCAATCGCTGTGTTTGTAATGTAAAATCCACATTCAATTTGCTTTCAGCTGAAACGTTGTTCAAATGAAAGAAAAGGCCTCAAAACTAATCAATAATTTCTCAGTCAGAAACAGTGGGAAAATGCAAGGTGGCCTAAACTGTCCAGAAAAACGAGACAAGCCAAGTTCAATTTACAAACTGTGCTGTGGACACATCTGGTGTTTGATGAAATCAGCAACTCAGGAAGTTCAGTAATTATAACTAATGAAAATAACAGTTGTTTAAGCAGAGTGAGTGATGGTGGTATACTGGTGAGCATAGCTGCCTTCCAAGCAGATCACCCAGGTTTGATTCCTGGCCAACGCATTGGTCATTTATTTCGAACCTTATCCGCGGCCTCTTGTGTTTTAAACTGAGTGGACAAAAACAGGGCAAACGAAACATTTGACAAGAATGAAATAAAATGCAGATAGCTTTTTCATTTTTTGTTCGGACATAATTCTTTATTGATGAAAAATATTGGAAGAGAAAAACAAGTCTCTGACCGAATAAATGAATTTTCAGCCAGACACAAAGACTCAAAGTAAAAGTAGAAGAACAAATTTCAGCTCCCACACTGTGTGCTGCGCAATCCTGGTGCCTGATGAAGTTAATGTGAACGTTACTGAGGTGGTTACATTATTCAGACAAATAAGAGCTGCCAAAAGATAAAATACTGGAAAATCTCAGCAGGTCTGACAGCATCTGTAAAGAAAGAAAAGAGCTGACATTTCGAGTCCAGATGACTCTTTGTCAAAGCTTTGACAATGGATCGTCTGGACTCGAAACGTCAGCTCTTTTCTCTCCTTACAGATGCTGCCAGACTTGCTGAGATTTTCCAGCATTTTCTCTTTTGGTTTCAGATTCCAGCATCCGCAGTGATTTGCTTTCATTCTTTAAAGAAGCAGCTGCCGTGGCTGCGTTGGATTTGAAACCCAATGGGGTTTCTCCGTGCAGATTCGAACCCTGCTGGCAGCAAGTGTGATTGGAAATGTTTGCTTTAGGCAGCCACAGAATTGCAAATCCTATTTTTTTGGAATGAATTCTTTGGATCTCCAGCATGCTTTCAGCGACAAACCAGGAAGGTGAGCTTGGAAAGGACACCTGAGTGTCCTCAGTCTGGCAAGGACAAGATAGGTCGAATGGGTTCCTTCGGTGCTGTTACATTTCTCTGGTTCTTTCTAAGGTCGTGATGTGGAGATGCCGGCGTTGGACTGGGGTGAACACAGTAAGAGTTTTAACAACACCAGGTTAAAGTCCAACAGGTTTATTTGGTAGCAAATACCATTAGCTTTCGGAGCGCTGCTCCTTTGTCAGATGGAGTGGAAATGTGCTCTCAAACAGGGCACAGAGACACAAAATCAAGTTACAGAATACTGATTAGAATGTGAATCCCTACAGCCAACCAGATCTTTAAACCTGTTAGACTTTAACCTGGTGTTGTTTAAACTCTTACTCTTTCTAAGGTGCCACGAGGAAAATCAAAGCATGAGCAGAGTGACAAAGGCATCAACATTGGCACAAGGACAAAACAAGGTCTCATGTCAGAGGAAGGTTTTTATAAATGACACACAGAACATAAGAAATACATTTATTTAATTGAGCTGGACCCTGAAAGATGAAACAAACTTCGAACCAATCAGTGCCTGTCTGAGAACTGGCAAGGAATATGGCTCACATTGATCCGGTTCGTGGTGAATTTTTTTAGAGAATAAAAGAATCATACAGTCCAGAAGAGGCTCTTCGGCCCATCGAGTCTGCTCTGACACGGAAGAAGCATCTGACCTCCAATCGAATCGCATCTACCAGCACTTGACCCATGGACCTGAATGTTATGATATGCCAATTGCTGAACACATACTTTTAAAGGATGTGAGGCAACTTGCCTCTATCATCCTCCAAGGCAGCGCATTCCAGACCGTCACTACCCTTGGGTAAAAATGTTTTTCCGCACATCCACCCTAAACTTCCTGCCCCTCACATTGAACCCATGTCCTCTTTTTACTGACCCTTCAACCAAGGGGAACAGCTGCTTCCTGTCCACTCTGTCGATGCCCTCATAATTTTGTACACCTCGATCAGGTCCCCCCTCAGTATTCTCTGCTCTAAAGAAAACAATCCAAGCCTCCCCAATCTCCCTTCATAACTTACATGTTCCATCCCAGACAGCATCATGGTGAATTTCCTCTGCATCCCCTCCAGTGCAATCACATCCTTGCTACCTTGTGGCGACCAAAACTGCACACAGTACTCTAGCTGTGGCCTCACCAAAGTTCTATGCAATTCCAACATGACATTTTATTGCAATCGATGCCTCGATTGTTAAAGGCAAGTGCCCCATATGTTTTTTTTTCACCATCCTACTAACATACCCTTCTACCTTCAGAGATTATGGACAAACACGCCAATGTCCCTTTATTCCACAGAACTTCCAAGTGCCATGCCCTTCATTGAATACTTCCTTGCCAAATTGTTCCTTCCAAAGTGTGTTACCTCACATCTTTCGGGGTTAAATTCCATCTGCCACTTATCTGCCCGTTTGACTATCCTGTCTACATCTTCTTGCAGACTAAGAAACTCAGCCTCCCTTTCACCACCCAGCCAATCTATATGCCATCCGCAAAGTCACTCATCCTACCCCGTCATTTTTTAGGAGGCATGGTTAGTATGTTTGCAAACGACACCAAGATTGGTGGCAGAGTGGACAGTGAAGAAGGTTACCTCGGATTGCAGTGGGATCTTGATCAATTGAGTCAGTGGGCCGATGAACGGCAGATGGAATTTGATTTTGATAAATGTAAGGTGATGTATTTTGGTGGATTAAACCACGGCAGGACCTATTCAGTTAATGGTAAGACGTTGGGGTGAGTTATAAAACAAAGAGATCTCGGGGTACAGGTTCATAACTCCTTGAAAGTGGAGTCACATGTGGACAGGGTGGTGAAGAAGGCATTTGACATGCTTGGTTTCAGTGGTCAGAACATTGAACACGGGGGTTGGGACATCTTGTGAAATTGTACAAGACATTCATAAGGCCACACTTGGAATACTGTGTAGAGTTCTGGTCACCCTATTATCGGAAGGATATTAATAAACTAGAAAGAGTGCAGAAAAGATTTATTAGGATGCCACCAGGATTTGATGGTTTGAGTTATAAGGAGGGGCTGGATAGACTGGAACTTTTTTTCCCCTGGAGCGCAGGAGACCTGGAGGTGATATAAAGAGGCCTATATCATAATGAGGAAATAGATAAGGTAGATAGTCAACAGCTTTTTCCCGCAATAAGGGAGTCTAAAACTGGAGAACATAGGTTTAAGATGAGAGGGGAGGGATACAAAAGGGTCCAGAAGGGCAATTTATTTCACACAGAGAGTGGTGTGTGGAACGAGTTGCCAGAGGTAGTAGAGACGGGTACAATTTTGTCTTTTAAAAGGAATTTAGACAATTACATGGGTAAGATGGATATAGAGGGATATGGACCAAACACGGGCAATAGGGACGAACTTAATGGTAAAATTTGGGCGGCATGGACATGTTGTGCCAAAGGGCTTTTTTCCATGCTGTGAACCTCTATGACGAGATTGATTGATGACGAGATTGATTGACACAAACAGCAAATCCAAATTATTGTTCCCTGCTGCCATCTCCTGGCTGAACGCAAGTTGTGCAACAAGGTCACGATTCAAACAAACCTTCACAGATTGGAGTGAAATTACATCAACATGGTTCTGACCGATTAACATGATTGCAAAACATGATATTAATCAAATTCCATGTCCCAAGGATCTACTTTCTGATTGGGCGATCCTGCTCACCCCGATCTATCGGAAAGTGTAAAACTCCCAGAACGGGAATGTCGGTTACAGAATTCTCTCAGCTGTGATTTCTCTGCCACTTCATTGCTTCGTTCTATAAATACAGAGGGGGTGACAGAGCCAGGTGGTGTTGTGGTGACTGTGCGAGCATTTGACCAAGGGTCAGTTCCTGACCTTCAGAGTGTTGACTTATTTAATTCGCTATCTCTGGTCAGAACAGAAGGGGGACAGTTCTAAAAAAAATCAGCAAATATTCTCATCATCCATGTGTTTCTGACATAAAATCCAGCTTCAATTTCCGTTCAGTGGAAACTTTGTTCAAATGAAAGAACAGGCCGCAAATCTAATCAGTTATCAGTCAGAAGCAATCGCAAAAAGGTGGCTAAAACTGTCCAGAAAAATGAGACAAGCCAAGTTCAGGTAAAAAAAAAAGTCCCAAGGACATACCTTCTGTCTGCTGAAATCAGAAGCTAAGGTAGTTTTGTAATTATAACTAATGAAAATAACAGTTACATGAGGGGAGCGAGCGATGGTGGTATAGTGGTGAGCATAGCTGCCTTCCAAGCAGTTGACCCCGGTTCGATTCCCGGCCATCGCATTGGTAATGTGTATTGGACAATATCAGCGCGCCCTCATGTGGTTGAAACGCAACATTTGACTGCAATGAAATAAAGTGGACTTAATGTTTTCGTTTTATTTTTCGGATGCAGAATTCGGGTTCAACTTGATTTTAATGAAAGGTTACTGAAAAAGAACAACAAGTCTCTGAACTAGTGAATGAGTTCTGGATCAGAGACCAAGATACAAATTAAAAGGAGACGAACAAATTTCAGCTCACCCGCTGTGCTCTGCATCATTCCGGTGCCTGATAAAGGTCTGTGAACGTTGCGAAGTCGGTTACATCACAACAGCAAATAAGCAGCTGCGATGGCCGAGTGGTTAAGGCGTTGAGAAATCCAATGGGGTTTCCCCGCGCAGGTTCGAGCCCTGCTCGCAGCAGGTGTGATTTGAAATGTTTACTCCGCTGCTCCAGGGCAGCCACTGACTCGAAGAAGGCTCGCAAATATTTGGCATTATTTGGATCTCCATCATGCATTCAGCTGCATGGCTCCGGGCTGGGTGCAGGAAGATGGGCTTGGAAAGGACATATTATTTTGTAAATTGAATTTGTGTCTTTCTATGCCCTGTTCGTGAATAGAACTCCCACTCACCTGATGAAGGAGCTGCAAGCGCTCTGAAAGCTAGTGGCTTTTGCTACCAAATAAACCTCGGCCTTTTGGCTAAGATCAAGTGTATGGACGGCAGCCCATGGTCGGCCGCACTTGGTCGAGGTCATTAGGTTACGCTGAGGCTTCATATGTTTCATATGAAGCAATTTTTAAAAGCGGCATCTCGGCCTTTTGGCTAAGATGCAAATGAGCTCAGGTCTTGGAGGAGGAACCTCCCCCTTCTCCAATCAGCTTGGCTCATGTAGATCAGGCCCAGGACAGGGTGGTTTGGTCGCTCGCCCTGTCTTGTCAGCCTGGATCTGAAATGTCTCAACTTGTTGAGACTCTGAATTGGATTTGATTTGATTGAATTGGAAAAGTATTAAAAAAAATAAACCTGTTGGACTTTAACCTGGTGTTGTGAGATTTCTTGCAGTGCCCTTGGACTGGCATGGCAGGATAGGTTCAATGGCTTCCTTCTGTGCTGTTATTTTTCTATAATTCTTCCTATGGTTCGATGAGAAAATTCATAACATGAACATGTTTTTTTAAAGCAGCATCAAGGCACAAAGGCAAAACACGGTCTCATGTCAGAGGAAGATTCTTATGCAATGGCATAAGAATGCACACAGAGCATAAAAATACATTTAATCAGAATACATTGAATGAATATTTCAAAATGCTGCTTCGATGATATCACATCATGTTCATTCAAACACATTGCAACAAGCTGGTCATTACTGGGCGTTCTGTATTCTTGGTTATAACAGTTTGGGAATGGAAGGAGCAGGTTCACATCTGCACATTGACAGGGTCAAACTGTGTCTCAGATTGACAGCTCCCAGGACAGGCTTTCCTCTCGCTCTGTGCTGTGGATTCTCAGGGATTTGTTGGAGTTTCCCGGCTCAGTAACTGTAAAAGCCTCTGAGGCCGGTGCTGCTCCCCAGATTCAGGGGGCTGCAGCCAATCAGAGCGGTGCCTGATTTAACCCAGAACTGGTTGAAATGATGATATTGTTCACAAGCTGAATTCTATTTGATCAGATGAAAATACAGATTGTGTGCACTCAGTCACTAAACAACAATATCGTGCCTTCACATAGAGTCGATGAGAGTGGTTGGAGGGAGAGACAGAGACAGAGTGAGTTAGGGCGGCGAGACACAGACGGCCAGACAATGTCTCAGTGACAGAAATCCTTGTAAATTCCAGCTTAAGCCAGAAAGATTCTCTTGGAGAAACAGAAGCTGCAGTCTCCGCTCTCACTGATATTGTGGAAGAGACACATTATTAATCCCACACTCAGGAACAGTGCTGCCTTTTCACAGAAGAGATGGGGAGAGGCAAAATAATCTGAATGGTCCAGTTCTAAACAGTGTGCAGGCTCAGAGGGAGTGAGGTTCATGGAGATATTTGAAAGTGAGATAGTTTCGGACAGTCGTTCGCAAAGTGGATAGGATCCTTAGCTTCACAAATGGAAGCACTGAGTGTCCATTGGATCTCTCATAATCCATTGTGAGAAAGGAGGCCATTTGCCCATTGCATCTGCACTGACTCTCTGGAAGAACATCTTTTCCCATGGCTAACCCTCTTAACCTACACATCTTGGGTCATTAAGGGGCAATATATCATGTCTAATCCATTTATTCTGCACATCTTTAGTCTTTGGGAGGAAACTGGAGCACCTGGGGAAACCCATGCAGATACAGGGAGAATGTGCAAACTCCGCACAGTCAGCCATGGAGGAATTGAGCATGGGTCTCTGGCGCTGTGAAGCAGCAGCGCTAACCAGTGCCACTCTGATGGTGTAACTAACAATCCAATTCCTTTCTGAATGCCTCTCTTGAAGCAGCATCACCACATTGTCAGACAATGCATCCCAGAGCTGAACTACTCGCTGTGGGAAAGGGTTTTCTCATTATGCTTCAATCACTAACGAAGGGTCAGTAAATTGGTCCACGGGGGTGAAAGGGTTTCATATGATGTGACCCTTCATAAACTGGGTCTGTATTCTCTGTGATTTAGAAGCATGAGAGGCAAAACATTAAAACATACAAGATTCTGAAGGGGTTTGATTTTGTGGACATTGGGAGATTGCGGAAGCTGGCTCAGTGTAAGGATCAGATCATTTCACACTGACATGAGAATACATTTCTGCACTCATTGGGTTCTGATCCTTTGACATGCTCCATTGTTGAATACACTAGTGGTGGCACAGTGGTTAGCATTGCTGCCTCAAAGCACCAGGGAACCGGGTTCAATTCCACCTTGGCTGATTGCCTGTATAATGTTTGCACGTCCTCCCCATGTTTGCGATTCCTTCCATTCTCCAGAAGGTTGGTGGATTGACCATGCTAAACTGCCTGTTAGTGTCCCAAATATATTGGTTCGGGGGATTAGCAGAATATGTGGGGTTACCGGGATAGGTTCTGGGTGGGATGCTCTGTCAGAGAGTCAGTGCAGATTCAATGGATCAAATGGCCTCCATCTACACTGTAGGTTATGACAGTCTATGACAATTAAGGCTGAGATAGACAAATTTTGGTTTCTCAGGGAATCAAGGGAGTGAGGAGTAAAGTGCAGTTCAATCCCAAGATCTGAAACTCTTTAAGCAGCTGGAATGCCCACATCTGGAGTCTGCATCCACAGTTTGGAACCCACACTTTCAAAAATATATACAGCTGATAGAAAGAGTGGAAAGCTCTGTAACCAGGAAAATGGAAGGCATGAGGGGAATACTTAGTGAGGGATTAAGAATTATTGGATTGCAACCTTTGAAGAGGCTGATTTATGGTTTAGTTCAAATTTATAAATTAGTACATAATCTTATTACCCAAGCTTGAAAAGTTCTTTATTCGGAGTTACCATAGTTTTGGTGATCGTCAGTATAAACTACAGAAATTTGATTCACATCTTAATAGTCACAGTTTGTTTTCTCCCCAATAGAATTGCTGATATTTCAAATGATTTTGTTGGGAATGCTGAAAATGTAGTGACTTTTAGAAAATGTGTCAGAAACATAGTGTGATTCCTATCTCTGTATTGTCTGATGATGTTGCTGTTCTTGTTTTAATGCTGTGCCTCTGTGCTTTGCACTGTATGGCAATAAAGATACATAAACCATAATTGTTTTGAATGGTTTAACATTATTGATGAGCCACATAGTAAATGTCTGCCCTTATTTCCTGTGTTCTTGTGACTGGACAAGACACAAGCATGGACACTGAGGGGAAAAAAAGGGTGGAAATTGCAGAGGCAATGTTTTAAAGTTTTCTATCCGAGCGAGTTATATGGGTGGTGCCAGAGGACTGGAGAATTGCAAATGGTAAACACACTTCTTCAGAAAAGGCTGTGAGGATAAGCCAACTAAATCCAATCAGTTTAACCTCAGCAACGAGGTTAAACTGGTTTGAGGTTTAATCTCCAAACACTGGAGATTAAATTAACACTCACTTGTGCTAATGTACATTCAGGAAAACACATACATAATTATTAAAGGGGGATCATATTTAACTTGCTTCAGATTTTAATGAGGGTAACAGAAAAGGTTGATGAGGGTAATGTGGTTAATGTGAACATGGACTGGCAAAAAGCATTTTATAAATAAAGGGGCACACAGCAAACTTGTGGTAACATTTGGAGCTGATAGAATAAAAGGAACAGCAGCAACATGGATAGGAAACTGACTGAGTGACAGGAAACAGAGCAGTGGGAAATGTTTTTATTTGGAATGGAGGTCGGTTAAAGTGGGATTCCAGGAGGGTTGGTGTTAGGAATACTGCTCTTCCTGACGCATATTAGAGACATTGGCAATGCTGCACAAAGCACATATTCAAACTGTGGTAATTACACAATGTGGAGATGCCGGCGTTGGGGTAATCACAGTAAGAGTTTTAACAACACCAGGTTAAAGTCCAACAGGTTTATTTGGTAGCAAATGCAATCAGCTTTCGGAGCGCTGCTCCTTCGTCAGATGGAGTGGATATCTGCTCTCAAACAGGGCATACAGAGACACAAAATCAAGTCACAGAATACTGATTAGAATGCAAATCTCTCCAGCCAACCAGGTCTTAAAGATACAAACAATGTGAGTGGAGGGAGCATTAAGCACAGGTTAAAGAGATGTGTATTGTCTGCAGACAGGACAGCCAGTGAGATTCTGCAAGTCCAGGAGGCAAGCTGTGGGGGTCACTGATAGTGTGACATAAATCCAAGATCCCGGTTTAGGCCGTCCTCATGTGTACGGAACTTGGCTATCAGTTTCTGCTCAGTGACTCTGCACTGTCGTGTGTCGTGAAGACCGCCTTGGAGAACGCTTACCCGAAGATCAGAAGCTGAATGCCCGTGACCGCTGAAGTGCTCCCCCACAGGAAGAGAACAGTCTTGCCTGGTGATTGTCGAGCGGTGTTCATTCATCCGTTGTCGTAGCATCTGCATGGTTTCCCCAATGTACCATGCCTCGGGACATCCTTTCCTGCAATGTATCAGGTGGACAACGCTGGCCGAGTTGCAAGAGTAGGTACCGTGGACTTGGTCGACGGTGTACTCACGTGAGATGATGGCATCCGTGTCGATAATCCAGGACGTCTTGCAGAGGCTGCTGTGGCAGGGTTGTGTGGTGTCATGGTCAATGTTCTCCTGAAGGCTGGGTAGTTTGCTGCGGACAATGGTCTGTTTGAGGTTGTGCGGTTGTTTGAAGGCGAGAAGTGGGGGTGTGGGGATGGCCTTGGCGAGATGTTCGTCTTGATCAATGACATGTTGAAGGCTCCGGAGGAGATGCCGTAACTTCTCCGCTCCGGGGAAGTACTGGACGACGGAGGATACTCTGTCCACCGTGTCTCGTGTTTGTCTTCTGAGGAGGTTGGTGAGGTTTTTAACTCCCGTATACACAGGATCTGCTCAGATGAGGAGGATCGCAACGGACACCTCCAGACGCTGAAAGATGCCCTCACAAGAACAGGATATGGCGCTCGACTCATCGATCGACAGTTCCGACGCGCCACAGCGAAAAACCGCACCGCCCTCCTCAGAAGACAAACACGGGACACGGTGGACAGAGTATCCTTCATCGTCTAGTACTTCCCGTCAGTGGCTGACTTTAATCTTCCTGTGGATTCGGACAATCAAGTTTGCAGAGGTAGCCATGAGGAAGAATTCAGAGTGCATTCGGCACAGTTTCCATGAAGAATATTTTGTGAATCCAAGCAGAAATCAGGCCAGTTTGAATATTGTAATGTATAATGAGACAGTTTTCATAAACAATCAGAGTAAAAGCTCCGCTAGGAAACAGTGAACTTGACATGGTGGAATTTAGCATTCAGTTTGAGAGTGCAAACTTGGGTCAGAAGCAACTGTGTTCAACGTAAATAAGGGTAATTGCAAAAGAATGAGAGCAGAGTTGGCGAGACTGGACTGCAAAAGATATTTAGCAGAAAAGACGATCGATCAGCAATGACATACATTATGAAAATAGTTTTTGACTCACAAAAAACACTCAATGTGTTTCTGGAGTCACTTTGTGCAGATTGTGTCATGGTCAAGTTCTGCCTTTCCTGCATCTCTCCAAGAATGTGGGAGTGTGTCTATAAAGGGCTAAAACAATTGTAATTTCCTTTTTATAAACTTGATCGGCAAAAGATTCCCACAGCTACTGTAACTAGCTCTCTAAGGAGAGTCACCCTTAGATTCATAGTTACTCCCGCTTTTATAGATTTGTGAAACTGCAATATTGTTTGCATATATCAAGATGATCTCCATATAAGAAAATCAGAATATTTACAGAATGTTTTAATGGCAAGTTGCTTCTCCTTGCTTTATTTACATGAGCAAGTTGCTCTTCTGTGAAGATATAGGTCTACATGGCTTATTCTACCTTGGGGACATGGTGGCACAGTGGTTAACACTGCTACACCTCAGCACCAGGGACCCGGGTTCAATTCCAGTCTTGGGTGACTGTGTCGACATTTGCATGTTCTCTCCGTGTCTGCATGAGTTTCCTCCGGGTGCTGTGGTTTCCTCCCACAGTTCAAAGATGTGTCATGCTAAATTGCCCCCTAGTGCCAGGGGGACAAGCAGGGTTAACAAATGGGGTTACGGGGATAGGGCCTGGCTGGGATTGTTGTTGATGCAGGCTCAATGGGTCAAATGGCCTCCTTCAGCACGACAGGGAATCTTATTCTGAATCTTATGTCTCTTTGCCCTCCACTTCTTCCCCCCCTGCCCTGGAATTTCAATGGCGGGGTGTTGCTGGGCCTCCCATTAAGATAAACTTGATTCAAGAGTACTTATCTGAAAGGTAACACTGTATTCATGCACAAGGACCTGGGGGTCCTTGTGCATGAGACGCAAAAGCCCAGTCTGCAGGTACAACAGGTGATCAAGAAGGCAAATGGGATGTTGGCCTATATTGCGAGGGGGATAGAATATAAAAGCAGGGATGTCTTGATGCACCTGTACAGGGCATTGGTGAGGCCGCAGCTGGAATACTGTGTGCAGTATTGGTCCCCTTATATGAGGAAGGATATATTGGCATTGGAGGGAGTGCAGAGAAGGTTCACCAGGTTGATACCGGAGATGAGGGGTTTGGATTATGAGGAGAGGCTGAGGAGATTGGGTTTGTACTCATTGGAGTTTAGAAGGATGAGGGGGGATCTTATGGAGACTTATAAGATAATGCGGGGGCTGGATAGGGTGGAGGCGGAGAGATTCTTTCCACTTAGTAAGGAAGTTAAAACTAGAGGACACAGCCTCAAAATAAAGGGGGGTCGGTTTAAGACAGAGTTGAGGAGGAACTTCTTCTCCCAGAGGGTGGTGAATCTCTGGAATTCTCTGCCCACTGAGGTGGTGGAGGCTACCTCGCTGAATATGTTTAAAGCGTGGATGGATGGATTCCTGATCGGTAAGGGAATTAAGGGTTATGGGGATCAGGCGGGTAAGTGGTACTGATCCACGTCAGATCAGCCATGATCTTATTGAATGGCGGGGCAGGCTCGAGGGGCTAGATGGCCTACTCCTGCTCCTATTTCTTATGTTCTTATGTTCAATATGTGCATACTGTCTTGGGCCTTTTTTCTCTGAAACGTAGAAGGCTGAGGGGTGATCTTATAGAGGTCTTGAAAATAATGAGGGGCATTGATCAGCTTGATAGTCAATATCTTTTCCCAAAAGTAGGGGAGTCTAAAACTAGAGGGAATAGGTTTCAGGTGAGAGGGGAGAGATACAAAAGTGTCCAGAGGAGCAATTTTTTCACAGAGGGTGGTGAGTGTCTGGGACAAGCTGCCAGAGGTAGTAGTAGAGGCAGGTACAATTTTATCTTTTTAAGTGTTTAGACAGTTACATGGGTAAGATGGGTATAGAGGAATTGGCCAAATGCGGGCAATTACGACTAGCATAGGGGTGTTTTTAAAAAAAAGGGGGCGCCATGGACAAGTTGGGCCAAAGCACCTGTTTCCATGCTGTAAACCTCTATAACAAAGATATATACCAGTGACAAACAAGGATTCTGGAAGGGAATAAATCAACCATGTTTAACCGAGGAAGTTAAAGATTGCATTAAACTGAAAGACGAACATAGGATGTTTCATATATTAGTGGGAAGACAGAGCATTGGGGAAGTTTCAAAAACCAACAAATGATGACCAAAAAAATACTAACGTGGGAGAAGATGAACTACAAACGTAAATGAACAAGTAATATAAAAAGGATCAGAAAGAGCTTCTTTAAATATATAAAAATAAAGAGGGAGACTAAAGTGAACATAAGCTCCTGAGAGATCGAGACTGGGAAATAAAGGGGAACCAGAAAGTGGCAGAGGAGTGAAATACATAGTCTGTGTCAGGATGGCCAAGTCATCGAAGGTGCTGCATTCAGGTCACAGTCTCCTCGAGAGGCATGCGTTCAAATTCCAGTCCTTACATTGATGAAGGGAGGCAGTGGCGTCATGGGCTAGTGATCCAGAGACTCTGGGGAATGCTTGAGGGACCTGGGTTCAAAACCCAGCAGGGCAGATTGTGAAATTTGAATTCAATATGAATCTGCAATCAACAATCTAATTGTTGCTTGTCATAAAACCCTATTTGGTTGACTAATGTCCTTCAGGGAAGGAAATCTGCTGCAGGAGTGTGCTTGAATTATCAAGTCTAGAGGTAACAAAAATATGGATGTGGGTTTCAGGTACGGGTGAGCTGAGATATTACAAACAATGTGTGATGTTACACAGCTGGAAATAGGTGATCTTGGTGAAGGAACAGATATGTGGTCAGAATCTCATTTCCGAGTCTAATGAGGTGCCAAGATTATGAGGGTTTGTTTCAACGTCGGACAGTGATCAGTGGGGGAGATGGAGTCAGTGATTGGGAACGGAATTTGGGGTGGGAACATTGGTTTTCCAAATATTTAATTGGGGGAATTCTCTGCTTAGCCAGTACTAGAGGTCGGAGAAGGAGTCTAATAATTTAATAACAGGGGATTGGTTGTGAGAGGTGATGGTGGGGTAGAGCTGGGTGTTATCAGTATACATGTGAAAACTAACACTGTGCTTTCAGATAATAGTAAGAAGTTTAACAACACCAGGTTAAAGTCCAACAGGTTTATTTGGTAGCAAAAGCCACACAAGCTTTCGAGGCTCTGAGCCCCTTCTTCAGGTGAGTGGGAATTCTGTTCACAAACAGAACTTATAAGACACAGACTCAATTTACGTGAATAATGGTTGGAATGCGAATACTTACAACTAATCCAGTCTTTAAGAAACAAAACAATGGGAGTGGAGAGAGCATCAAGACAGGCTAAAAAGATGTGTATTGTCTCCAGACAAGACAGCCAGTGAAACTCTGCAGGTCCACGCAACTGTGGGAGTTACAAATAGTGTGACATAAATTCTGATTCTAGGATCGCATGATAAAGACTCAGGAGGAAAAAAGCAGAAATATTTATGTGAAATAGTGTGACATAAACCCAATATCCCGGTTGAGGCCGTCCTTGTGTGTGCGGAACCTGGCTATCAGTTTCTGCTCCGCGACTCTGCGCTGTCGTGTGTCGCGAAGGCCGCCTTGGAGAACGCTTACCCGAATATCAGAGGCCGAATGCCCGTGACCGCTGAAGTGCTCCCCAACAGGAAGAGAACAGTCTTGCCTGGTGATTGTCGAGCGGTGTTCATTCATCCGTTGTCGCAGCGTCTGCATAGTTTCCCCAATGTACCATGCCTCGGGACATCCTTTCTTGCAGCGTATCAGGTAGACAACGTTGGCCGAGTTGCAAGAGTATGTACCGTGTACCTGGTGGATGGTGTTCTCACGTGAGATGATGGCATCTGTGTCGATGATCCGGCACGTCTTGCAGAGGTTGCTGTGGCAGGGTTGTGTGGTGTCTTGGTCACTGTTCTCCTGAAGGCTGGGTAGTTTGCTGCGGACAATGGTCTGTTTGAGGTTGTGCGGTTGTTTGAAGGCAAGAAGTGGGGGTGTGGGGATGGCCTTGGCGAGATGTTCGTCTTCATCAATGACATGTTGAAGGCTCCGGAGGAGATGCCGTAGCTTCTCCGCTCCGGGGAAGTACTGGACAACGAAGGGTACTCTGTCCACTGTGTCCCGTGTTTGTCTTCTGAGGAGGTCGGTGCGGTTTTTCGCTGTGGCGCGTTGGAACTGTTGATCAATGAGTCTAGCGCCATATCCTGTTCTTATGAGGGCATCTTTCAGCGTCTGGAGGTGTCTGTTGCGATCCTCCTCATCCGAGCAGATCCTGTGTATACGGAGGGCTTGTCCGTAGGGGATGGCTTCTTTAACGTGTTTAGGGTGGAAGCTGGAGAAGTGGAGCATCGTGAGGTTATCCGTGGGCTTGCGGTACAGTGAGGTGCTGAGGTGACCGTCCTTAATGGAGATGCGCGTGTCCAAGAATGCAACCGATTCCGGAGAGTAGTCTATGGTGAGCCTGATGGTGCACAACCTCAAACAGACCATTGTCCGCAGCAAACTACCCAGCCTTCAGGAGAACAGTGACCAAGACACCACACAACCCTGCCACAGCAACCTCTGCAAGACGTGCCGGATCATCGACACAGATGCCATCATCTCACGTGAGAACACCATCCACCAGGTACACGGTACATACTCTTGCAACTCGGCCAACGTTGTCTACCTGATACGCTGCAAGAAAGGATGTCCCGAGGCATGGTACATTGGGGAAACTATGCAGACGCTGCGACAACGGATGAATGAACACCGCTCGACAATCACCAGGCAAGACTGTTCTCTTCCTGTTGGGGAGCACTTCAGCGGTCACGGGCATTCGGCCTCTGATATTCGGGTAAGCGTTCTCCAAGGCGGCCTTCGCGACACACGACAGCGCAGAGTCGCGGAGCAGAAACTGATAGCCAGGTTCCGCACACACAAGGACGGCCTCAACCGGGATATTGGGTTTATGTCACACTATTTCACATAAATATTTCTGCTTTTTTCCTCCTGAGTCTTTATCATGCGATCCTAGAATCAGAATTTATGTCACACTATTTGTAACTCCCACAGTTGCGTGGACCTGCAGAGTTTCACTGGCTGTCTTGTCTGGAGACAATACACATCTTTTTAGCCTGTCTTGATGCTCTCTCCACTCCCATTGTTTTGTTTCTTAAAGACTGGATTAGTTGTAAGTATTCGCATTCCAACCATTATTCACGTAAATTGAGTCTGTGTCTTATAAGTTCTGTTTGTGAACAGAATTCCCACTCACCTGAAGAAGGGGCTCAGAGCCTCGAAAGCTTGTGTGGCTTTTGCTACCAAATAAACCTGTTGGACTTTAACCTGGTGTTGTTAAACTTCTTACTGTGTTTACCCCAGTCCAACGCCGGCATCTCCACATCATGACTTTCAGATAATGCCACTGAGGGATAAGGTGTAGATGAAAAATTGGAGGGAGCCAAGGATAGATCCTTGGGCGATTTGGGTGGTAACAAAACAGAAGTGGGAAGAGAAATCATTGCAGGTGATATTCTGCATATGAAGGAAAAGATCGGAACGGGGTAAATGCAGTCTTACCCAGCTAAACTATCCCTCCTTATCCTTCTCAGCCTGTCCACACCTTTGACATGGTTGACTGCACTATCCTGCTCCAATACCTTCCCACTGTCAGGTCAGTGTGCACAGCAGATGAAGATGGTAATGTACCTGACATCCTGGGAAAACTAATGATAAATGAAGGGCTGGGCCTCAGTGAACGAGTGTCGAGAAAGCTGGAGTTCTCAATCATCTTCATTTCGAGCGGCAGCTCCTCCATCTCAATGTGTGTCGTCAGATCAGGCCATTCTGCTCAGTCTGTAAGAGAGAGACTATAATTAAAACCAAACAATAAGGGAGATCCACTCAGAGTAAGCAAACCCCACCCCCAAAGCAGAGCACAGGAAGATCCCAGTATCTAACCGTGGCCTCTGCAAAGTGAGCAGCTTTAACCCAGTGTGGCACTGAGCCCCACACACAGAGCACAGGAAGATTCCAGTTTATGTACTGATTGGTCTGACTCCAGGGGAGTTTGTAACACCGGCATTGCTGAGACTGGGGAACTGCAGCGACATGTTTACACAGGAAGCTGCCATTGGAAACCCTGAGCTGCGATTTATAGAATCCAACAGCGCAGAAGGAGGCCATTCGGCCCATCGAGTCTGTACCAACCACAATCCCACCAAGTCCGATCTCCATAACCTCATGCATTTATCCGAGCTGGTCCCCTTGACACGAAAGGGCAATTTAGCATGGCCAATCCACCTAACCCGCATATCTTTGGACTTTGGGAGGAAACCGGAGCACCCGGAGGAAACCCACTGGGAGACGTGCAAACTCCACACAGACAGTGATCCAAGCCGTAATCGAACTCGGGTCCCTGGCGCTGTGAGGCAGCAGTGCGAACCACGGTGCCGCCCCATTTACAACCGGGCAGGACGGGATTCCCGCTGCCGAAACCCTGCCCCCATCCGGAGCTCCGCCGCGGGCTCAGGATCCGGGCCCGGGTACTGAAGCCACTGACGGGACATTTGCTGCCGCTCCGCGCGGTGTCTGATGGGCCCGGGGTAAATCCCCGCCAACGGCCTGTGACCGGCAGCTGGGAAAACCAATCGGAAATTGCCCCATCGCGGTTATCCAATGGACGCTCTGCGCCGACTGAGTGACAGCTACTTTATCCAATCCGTGAGCTCCATCCGGCTGAACTGTGAGAACACTGAAAATGACGCTCCCAATTCTAACCAATCGCAGACCTCGCTGATGGCAACACACGCCCTCAATGTGATTGACATCTCCTTCAGCCAATCGTAACCCACTGCCCAATCGGAATGCGCCGCTCCTGCGCGACTCGCGCAGCGTCACTCCCTGCCCAGCGTCATTGCGTCATTCAATTCGATCCGGAGCTGAAACCAATGAGAAATCAAAGAGCTGGAGGCGGAAATAATCCTTAAAGTGGAACCACGGGGAAAATTATAGTTGAACAATTATAATTCGTTGATGGCAGTTAAAGCGGCCAAAGGACTGCGGAAAGTCAGAGGATGGAAAATGTGAGACCCACGGGATAGGAAGGAGGAAATAAATGAAGCAAGCAGGCGACAAAAATGAACGAGAGGAAAGCAAGCGAGAAGCGGGGTCATTGAGAGAGGGAATTCCAGAGCTGAAACCCAGAGAGCTGAAATTACGATCACCAGTGGTGGAATGAACCGAATCAGGGATGCTCACGAGGGCAGAATCAGAGGAGCTCAGATATCTCAGAGGATTGTTATGCTGGAGGTGATGAAAGGGAGGAAGAGCTGAGGACATGGAGGGTTTTGGAAACACGGATAAGAATATTAAAATTGAGACATTGTTTAACCACAAGTCAGTGTTTGTCACTGAGCACAGGGTTGATGCATTAACAGTATTTGGACTAAAATTCTGATTTAATGATGAGAAATCAATCAGCAGCTTTCTGGACACAGCAGCACAATAAATCGGATCAGAAGTGGACTGCATGGCCCCTCAAGCCTACTGCTCGATTCAATAGTATCATGTTTTAGATTCCCAAACCACAGAATCTTTACAATGCAGTCGCAGTCCATTTGGCCCATCAAGTCTACCCTGCGTTATTGAAATTGCACGCTATCTAATCCCACTCTCCTGCCTCATAGCCCCAGAGACCCGGGTTTGGTCCTGACCTTTGCTGACTGTGCAGATTTTTGACATCTTCCCCAGTGGGTTTCCTCTGGGTGTTCTGGTTTACTCCCGTGGTTCAAAGATGTGCAGGTTAGGTGGATTGGCCATGTTAAACGTTCCTTTATTTTCCTAAGATGTGTACATTAGGCACTGAATCGTTGCAATTTTGACACTTATTTTGAAAATTTTCCCCTGGTTCTTGATGAACTCTTGACTGGAACATGAAAACATCTATCATTGAATCCCTACATTGCAAAAGGTGGTCATTCGGCCCATTGAGGCTCCACTGATTCTCTGACCTATCCACGCAACCTCACATTTTACCCCGTTAATCCTCCTAATCTCAACATACTGGGAGACATAAGGGCAAATCTAGCATGGTAAATCCACTTACCCTATCAATGGAGTGTGGGGGAAACCAGAGCACCCGGAGGAAAGCCGCATGGACACAGAGAAAATGTGGAAAATACATACAGCCACCCAAAGCCTGAATTGAACCCGGGTCCCTGTCATTCTGCAGCAGCAGTGTGAAAGCCACACTTCTTTCTCTTCCATAAGACCATAAGACGTAGGAGCAGAATTAGGCCACTCAGCCCATCGAGTCTGCTCCGCCATTTTACTCATTTCCATTCTCCTGTCTTTTCCCCGTAACCCCTGATCCCCTTATTAATCAAGAATCTATCTTAATCTGTCTTAGAAACACTCAATGACCTGGCCTCCACAGCCTTTTGCGGCAAAGATTTCCATAGATTCGCCAATCTCTGGCTGAAGAAATTCCTCCTCATCTCTGTTTTAAAGGATCATCCCTTTAGTCTGAGGCTGTGCCCTTTGGTTCTAGTTTTTCCTAGAAGTGAAAACATCCTCTCTGTGTCCACTCGAACCAGGCCTCGCAATATCCGATAAGTTTCAATAAGATCCCCACTCGTCCTTGTAAACTCCAACGAGTACAGATCCAGAGTCCTCAACCATTCTTCATACAACAAGCTCCTCAATCCAGGGATCATTCTTGTGAACTTCCTCTGGACCTTTTCCATGGCCAGCACATCCTTCCTTAGGTATGGGGCCCAAACTGCTCACATTACTCCAAACGGGGTCTGACCAGAGCCTTTGCCAGTCTCAGGAGTGCATCCATGGCCTTGAATTCCAGCCCGCTCAACATTGCATTTCCCTTCCGAACTGCCGACTGAACCTGCACGTTTACCTGAAGAGAATCTTGAACAAGGACTCCCAAGTCCCTTTGTGCTCCTGAGTTCCTAAGCATTTCACAATTTAAAAAATAATCTGTGCCTCCATTCCTCCTTCCAAAGTGCATAACCTCACACTTTTCCACATTGTACTCCATCTGCCACTTCTCTGCCCACTCTCCCAGCCTATCCAAGTCCTTCTGCAGCACACCTGCTTCCTCAATGCTCCCTGTCCCTCAACAGGTCCTCTCAGACTTCTTTCCCTGAGGAAAAATATCCAACTTCTCAAATCGATCTTCATAGCTACAAATCTTTATCAATAGAATCATTCGTGTGGATATCCTTTGTACTCTCCCCATTGCCTTCACAACCTTCTTCAAGTGTGGTGCCCAGAATTGGACGCAGTGCTCCCGGCTCTAGTGTATTTAAAAGCTCAACACGATCTTCTTACTCATGTATTCAATCCTCCAATAAAACGTAGGGTGCCATTTTCTTTATTACCTGCTCTCTCAACATGCTCAACCACCTTCAATGACTTTTGTACTGAGAAACCGAGATCCCTTTTTTCCTGCATTTCCTTAAGAGTTTCTCTCTTTATTTCTCCACACTCTCAAAATGAATCAACTCACACTTCTCTGCATTGAACTTCAACTAGTTCGGTGATTGACCCGCACAGGTGCCCGACTGTGGCAATTCGGAGAATTTCACAGTAACTTCATTGCAGTGTTAATGTAAGCCTTACTTGTGATTAATAAACTTTACTTTAACTTTACTTTCCTTTACTTTTACTTAATCTGTCACTCGTCTGCCCAGAGGACAGCAATGGAAGCGTTCACTCAGCATCTACACATTGTTCTGAGCTCTCGGGTCTCTCGCCTAATTCACTCTGCCTCTCAACATAGAACAACCTCCTCATTCCGGGGGGCAATCTCGTGAACCTTCTCTGTACCGCCTCCAATGCAAGCTTACCTTTTCTCAAATGTGGATACCATAGCTGTACACAACATTGCAGATGTGGTCTCCATAAAATCCTGTACAATTGTACCAAGTCTTCATCTACTCCAATCCACTTGCAAATAAAAACAAACATGCCATTTGTAATTGCTTTAATGAATAATCTGGATTGTGCTCCGAATTCTCTGCAACATTTTAAATCCGTCAAATTTCAACGTCTCTTCAGCTCTGAAGAAGAATCATACAGACTCGAAGTATTAACTTTGTTTCTCTCTCCATATATGCTGCCAGATCTGCTAAGGTTTCTAGCATTTTCTGTTGTTATTTCAAATTTCGTCTCTCTGCCATCCTCACCTTTTAGACATATATTTGTTTTTTTTTAACTTTCCCGTCAGACTTCGGCCACCAACTCTCCTGTCATTTAAACATTGCTGCACTTCTCCTTGTTTAGAAACGACAAGAGAACAGCTCACACTCGATTCAGTGATGAGTGATGAATGCGAAATTATGTGAGGAGTTGTGACAGAAAATGAACATCTCCGCCTTTTCCCTGCAACCCTGCACATTCTTCCTTTTCAGATAACAGTCTAATTCATTTAGAACGTTTCAATTGAATCTATATCCACCACACTCTCCAGCAATGCATTCAACACTTTACACAATCACTGTGTGAAAAATGTTTTCCTCGCGTTCCTATTCCTTCCTTTGCTAATGATGCTAAACCTGTTCTCTCTCATCCTTCATCATTCCAGAGTGGGAACAGTTTGTCCCTATCCACTCTGTCCAGATGCCTCATAACATTTAATGCCTGTAAGTGGAACCCCTGATGGGATGGTAAGATTTTTAAACCAGTCGACATTAAGGTTTTGATAAAACTAGCAGCATTCAGTTAAGTGACTTCTAAATGCGTTTATGAGCTAACAAGAAACAATATGAGATGCAGTAATTGATTCAAACGAGCAATTATGATTGTAAAACACATATGCTGATATTTTGAATGGATTATTATTAACTTTAAAGAAGTTACCAGTTGGCAGTAAACCAATACAGATGAGACTTTGTCAAAGGGTCATCTGGACTTGAATCATCAACTCATTTTACTCCTTTCAGATGCTGCCAGACCGGCAGAGATTTTCCAGCATTTTCTCTTTTGATTTCAGATGATCGCATCAGTAGCAATTTGCTTTTATTTTAGAGTTGCACTGTTGCACCTCATTTAGAGTTGTAGGACTGAGAAACCTCACTAATGAAATGGATTAGATACTTTGGAACTATTTTCCTTTTACTTTTCATTGTCTTTCTATAATATTCCTACCAGAATGAATAAGTTCACAATTCTCATCTTTCAATGTCATCTGCAACTTATCCACTCATTCTGTCAACTTGCCTATGTCCTTTTTGAAGGTTCACACTATCCTCCTCACAGTTCACAATGCTTCCAACTTTAACATTATCCCAAAATTCTGAAATTGTGTCCTGTGCACCATTACGTCTGTCACTAATAGATCCTGGTGATGTTCACAGTATCTACACCTTTTGTGCATACCAAACTGGTTTGAGGCTTAAAACAGAAAAGAGGAGCCAATGCAGATACCTGCCTGCATATTCCACGTAAATGTTGCAGAATTGCAGTCAAGTGGTTCTGTTATTATTGTTAAGAGGAAGTAGCAGAGAATGTTTTCGATCCATCGACCTCTGAGCTATGGGCCCAGCATGCTTCAGCTGCGCCACTCTGCTACGGCAAGCCCAGCTTCGCCTACCCCCTCCCGCCTCCACCCCTCCTCCCCCACCGCCTCCACCCCCTCTCCCTCCTCTCTCCTCCCCTCCCCGCATCTCTCCCCTTCCCTGTCCCCCCTTACCCCGTCCCCCCTCCCTACTGCCCTCTCCTTCTCTCCCCTCTCCCCCTCCCCCCTCGTCCCCTCCGCCCCTCTCCCCCCTACACCCTCGTCCCCTCCGCCCTCCCTCCTCCCCCTCTCCTCCCGTCCCTCTCCCCCCTCACCCTTTCCCCTCCCCCTCCAGCCGCCCCCTCCCCTCCCCGCTCCCCGCTCCCCCCTCCCCGCTCCCCCGCCCCGCTCCCCCTCCCGGTCCCCTTCCCCCTCCCCCTCCCACTTCCCCCATCCCCCTCCCCCCTCCCCCTCCCCGTTCCCCCTCCCCCTTCCCCAACCTCCCCTCCCCCATACCCCTCCCCCGTCCCCCATCCCCATCCCCCTCCCCTTCCCCTCGCCTAACCCTCCGCCTCCCCCTCCCCTCCACCCTCCTCTTCCCCTCCCCCTCCTCCCTCCCCCCTCTACCCCTCCCCCCCACCCCCGCTGTTCAAAGATGTTCACTGTTGTTTTGCAAAGTGTTTCACTGTTTTTCCTGCTGTGCTCTATGATATAGAGGTTTACAACATGGAAACAGCCCCATCGGCCCAACCTGTCCATGCCGCCCAGTTTTTTTTTTACCACCGAGCCCGTGTTTTTTTTACCACCCAATTGCCCGTGTTTGTCCCATACCCTCCAGACCCATCTTACCCATGTAACTGTCTCAATTGTTGTTGAGAGATGATTTCTGCTGTTGTGTAAAATGCTCCCCTGTTGTGTTTCCGGCTGTGTAAATGTTTTTTTTTCTCTGTTCTGTTTATATGGCCCCTGCTCTGCAAATGTGTTCTATGTTGTGTGAGAAGATTCTCCGTGAAGATGTTTCTGTCAGTAAATTGTTGCATATTGTGTTAAGATGTTCCCCGTTCATATGCTTTCTTGCATATAAAAGTGATTCACTGCAGATCGAGGTTTTTTGGGGGAAAGAGAAGCCGATGTAAATACCTGTCTGCAGACTCCATCTAAAAGTCACAAGTCGTTTCATTATCAGTGATAATAGGAATAGCAGAGGATGGTTGTGATCCACCGACTGCTGGATTGTGGATCCAGCACGCTTCCGCTGCGACACTCTGCCATGGTAAAAGTCAGCTGTGCTGTCTATCAATGTAGTCAGGCAGATTTTCGCCGTTGTATCATTTAATACTCGTTCCAGTGTCAGGAGGTTCAGCCACTGCATCACACCGAGAATAAAACAGAGAAAAACACACAATCGCAGTAAGAGAGATTGTCTGGACACGTAACGACAGACAAAGGTGCTGAAAAACCGGCAAAACACGGAATTGGAAAATCAATCACTATTTTAAAAGGAATTTTCTGTTGCAAATACATGTTTGTAAATATAATTCCTGCTGTGCAACTGTGCTCTCTGTTGTTGAGAGGTGCTTTCTGTTGTTGTGTAAAATGCTTCCCTCATGCTGAAAGTATCTTTTCGGCTGGATAAATATGGTCCATCTTGTGTAATTTAAAAAAATGTTCTGTTAATATATGCCCTGCTCTGTAACCGTGTTCCCTGTTGTGTCAAAATGTTCACCGTGAAGATGTTTTCTGTTCGGCAGAAAGATGATTAACTGGTCTCATGATGTTCCATATTCGGTTAAAATGTTGCACGTTGTGTTAAGATGTTTTCTATTCTTGTATAAAACTCTGGTTAAACTGCAACTGGATAACGATCGCCCAATTTCGACTGCATTTTACCCTCTGTTCGTGAATGTGATTGGGGGATTCATATTGTGTCCAACACAGGCACATGAGTGAGATTTGTTCAGTATTCGTCCGTCTCTGGTTGTAGATGTGAGTTTGTGTTTGTTTTATTCATTTCGAGAGGTGGGCATCACTGACGAGGCCAGCATTCATTGCCAATCTCTAACTGACCTTAAGAAGGTGGTGGTTTGCTGCTTTATTGAACTGCTGCAGTCCATGAGGTATCGGTACAGCCACAGTGCTGTTAGCCAAACAGTCTTTCGGGATTTTGCCACTGCGACAGTGAAGGAGCCGCGATGTATTTCCAAGTTAGGATGGTGAGTGGCTTGAGGGGGAGCTTGCAGTGCAGGTGTTCCCATGTATTTACTGCCACTGTCCTTCGAGATGGTAGAGGTGGTGGGTTTGTGGGTGTAGTCGAAGAAGAGTTGATGAAGAAACATTGATCCCATTGCCAGAGGAGAGAAGGTTGTTTTTTAATGTGCTGAGTGTTTAGGACCTGGGATGCACTGCCTGGGAGGGCGGCAGAGGCAGCATCAAATCAGAGCTGTCAAGGGGGAATGGGATCAGCACCTGAAGTGAAAGGATATCCAGGTTTATGAGACAAGGACTTGGAAAGGGATGAGATGAGATGCTCTTTTACAGACCAGCATACAGTTAAAGGGCCGAATGGTCTCCCTCGCTTTGTTGTATCCATTCTAAGATTCTAGATATATGAGTGTTGGACTCATTCTGTATCTTTCTGTCTCTAATGCGACATATGTCTGTGATATTAATTTCTAAATCAATCTGAGAGACTTTGCAAATCTGTACACATTCTACCTGGAAGATACCTAATTGAAACTGGGCCTTTTGCTCTAATTAGTGCATGATTCCACACGATCCTCTACTCAAAATCTTCAACGTAACATCATCTGCTTATCTCTGAAATTCATTCTCCATCGTCTCATTACCGAGATTTTCCTTTAGTTCGTCTGTGCTCGTCGACTCAAATGCTCCAGGTAAAAGCAAATTCGAAGTTATAGAACAAAGAACAAAGAAAATTACACCACAGGAATAGGCCCTTCAGCCCTCCAAGCCTGTACCGACCATGCTGCCCGACTGAACTAAAACCCCCAACCTTTCCGGGGACCATATCCCTCTATTTCCATCCTATTCATGTATTTGTCAAGACGCCCCTTGAAAGTCACTACCATATCCGCTTCCACTACCTCTCTCGGCAAAGAGTTCCAGGCACCCACTACTCTCTGTGTAAAAAATCTGCATCGTGCATCTCCTTTAAACCTTGCCCCTCGCATCTTAAACCTGCGCCCCATAGTAATTGACTGTTCCAAACTCGGAAAAAGCTTCCATCCATGCCTCTCATAATCTTGTAGACTTCTATCAGGTCGCCCCTCAACCTCCGTCATTCCAGTGAGAACAAACAAAGTTTCTCCAACCTCTCCTCATAGCTAATGCCCTCCATACAAGGCAACATCCTGGAAAATCTTTTCTGTACCCTCTCCAAAGCCTCCACATCCTTCTGGTGGTATGGCGACCAGAATTGAACACTATATTCCATGTGCGGCCTAACTAAGGTTCCATATAGCTGCAAAATGACTTGCCAATTTTTAAACTCATTGCCCTGGCCGATGAAGGTAAGCATGCCGTATGCCTTCTTGACTACCTTCTCCACCTGCATTGCCACTTTCAGTGACCTGTGTACCTGTACACCCAGATCCCTTTGTCTATCAACACTTGTAAGGGTTCTGCCATTTACTGTATATTTCCTCTCTGTATTAGACCTTCCAAAATGCATGACCTCACATTTGTCCGGATTAAACTCCATCTGCCGTCTCTCCTCCCAACTCTCCAACTGACCTATATCCTGCTGTATCCTCTGATTGTCCTCATTGCTATCTGCAAATCCACCAACCTTTGTGTCGTCCACAAACTTACTCATCAAAACAGTTACATTTTCCTCCAAATCGTTTATATATATTACAAACAACAGAGATCCCAACACTGATCCCTGAGGAACGCCACTTGTCACAGCTCTCCATTCAGAAACGCACCCTTCCACTGCTACCCTCTGTCTTCTTTGACCAACAACATGTCGGTCTGCAGCGATAGTTGATGTGCATTTTTTCCACGCTACTGCAGTTCTGTATTGCGGCCAGTGAATGTCAGCACACTCTGGTAGACTGAAGTTTAAACATTAGAGAGGGACACAACAGACAAGTATTGTTCACATTATATTGAACCTGGGACGGAGAACTTCGGAATACTAAATCTGTTGGCCAGATCATTTTGAAATCTACCAGTACGCTGCTTTCCTCTGTAATTAAATTAAATCACTTAAATTATGATAAATCAGCAAGGCGATGCTTTTCAAGTGAATGTATTAGTGCCGGTTGGCATTTTATTTTGAACCAAGTGGCATTTTGAATCACTGCTGTTTCGGATAGTAAGAATTGAATATCCAACCTGCAGTCTGCATTACACCTTTTGCTTGTACAGTGATCATTAAACGTTTAGCACTCCCACTTTCCTATGTACCTTCACCCTACAACGTCTCCCTGCCCCGTCTCACAAGGCAGTCAACATCGCACCTTCACTTTGTCTTTTACCCATGGGAGGCTTATCGTGACCAGTCCCCATGTGTTTCACTTTGCTCAGTTATATTGCCCAGATTGCATACAGTTCCAACTTTTCTATTCTCCATTAATAATAAATGAATGAAGAGAACCATCCCTTGATTAAACACTGTCAGCCTTTAGCGGGTGATTTTCATGAAGTGATGTGTGTGATTCCCGCTTTTATGCTTCTGTACAAATTCAGTCATAGGAAAATTATCCAAATATATCTTCAATTCTCCTTCTCACTCACAAAGAACTGAATAGGTGATAGATACAGTTTCAATAGTAGCTTTAAAAGATAGAGAATGGATTTACAAATTTAAAATCCAAGGGCGACATCAATGCCTGGAGTGGTTTTCAGACTGTGGCGACCAGAATAACAATGCACATCCTCAAATTTGGATTATTCAAAATCATGGAATGGATCATCCATTGTGGATGGAAGGTAACTTTAAACTGTGCAGATGTGCTGTGCTTCAGGAGCTTGTTTTCCAAAAATCTCCATTAATCAAAAATGTTGCCTCATCCGCTGAGCATTTCCAGCATTTTCTGTTTTTGTTTCAGATTTCCAGCTTCCAGCTTTGCGTTGTGCTCTGTGCAGATGTTTTAGTGGAACAGGGAACCGGTTCTGATTAGCCCTGTGACAGATAGAGTAGAATGTGTCTCCCGGCTATCAAGCCTGCGAGATTTGCCTCCAAGCTGTACAGGAGAATGAGGAAGAGAGAGAGGGAGGATCATTCTGTGATAGACACATTTCCTGTATAAAGGTGTGAATTTCCACAGCTGTTTCAAAAGACATAAGATGTTCCAACACGAGTTGCAATCAACGAAGTTCCTCTTAACAGTTCTTGACGTTTTAACTATGAGATTGTTGAACTGATGAATAGTTTCTACATTGTCAAAAATCCATAGATGGCCAAGTAAAGCAATCTTCCATTGCGCGGCTCTGTGGCGCAATGGATAGCGCATTGGACTTCTAAGTCAAGGCAAGTTAGCCATTCAAAGGTTGTGGGTTCGAGTCCCACCAGAGTCGCATTTTTGATCAGATTCGTGGCCTCCAGTTTGCTGCTTCACTGATGTGATTCAGCGTCGGCACCGACAATTCGTGCTCTGCCATCTCTCCATGCTGTTTCTGTTGACTCGGCTCCCAGGGAAACCATTGACTCGAGAATAAATCGCAAACCCCGGGGGCTTTCTTAAAGTTTGACACGACGTTCGCTTGTTGGGTTAGAAATAGTAACATATTTTTCAATTAGATATTTCACTTCTTCTGGGAGATAAACAAGATTAAAGAACACACACACGCAACAACAGCAATTGATAAATAGCTACAATCAAGAAATCAATATCAGTGCCCTGCAACCTGGTGGTGTTATTCTGGTGTGTCTGCTGCGCTTGTCCTTCCAGGCTGTCGTAGTCGTGGGTTTGGAAGCGGCTGGCAAAGAAGCCTTGCTGAGTTGCTGCAGTGCATCGTGTAGATGGTGCGCACTGCTGTAGTGGAGGGAGTGAATTTTTAATGCTTGGGAAGCGAATGAAGTGGGATGCTTTGTCTTGGATGATGCGAAACTTCTGTAGTGCTGTTCAAGCTGCATTCACCCAGGCACGTTATCTCAGGAAACCAAGTGCTCCTGTTTACTCCCACAATCCAATGATGGGCAAGTTGGGTGGATTGGCCATGCTCGATTGCCCCTTGGCCTCGAAGGTGTTTGTATAGGTAGATTAGCGGGGTGGATGCGTGGCGCCGCGGGGATAGGTCATGTGTGCTCTCTGTTGGAGAGTCGATACAGACTCGATGGGCAGAATGGTCTCCTTCAGCACTGTTGGGATTGTACGATTGTAAGGCCATTCGACTGTGTTAGAAATTCCCTGAGAAAAAAAATGGAAAGCTGTATTTGTGGAATTTACAGCATTGGCTTTACTGCAGATTATTTGTTTTCTGCAAAATGATGAAAGTACCTGACCGAGCAAATAAATAGTAGACATATTTGTGTGGAGTCTCGAAACATGTTTTTGTTTCATTTTTGTAGATCATCCACTGTAAAGGTAAAGACAATATCGACGAGCAAGGATAGGACATTGCGACTTGCACACTTGCACTGATCACTTGTAAGGACTCAAGGTTCTCGCTGGGATTTGAGACCGGGATCTCCTGTTTACTCGGCTTGTGCAATGTCCTGTTTGCTCAAGTCAACAAAGACCCAAATCCCACCCTACGTGTTCCTTGCACGAAGGTACTAAGATTGACAGGTCTGAGCAACGGGAACTATGCAATTGGAAGGTTTCATCCTGGCGACAGGAATATCTCCCCACAGCTGCTTTCGGAGCTGCTGCATATTTCCAGCATTTCCTGTTTCTGATTTTGTGCCTTCATCATAGGAGTTCATTTACTGACAACCCAAAATTTGTCTCTTGGACGCAGCACCAGATAGAGCTTGTCTGTGATCTTCACACAGACAAGTTCACTATTCACTTTCCTACACAAGTGCTTTAAAATCGGCTGTTTTCACACTGAGCACCCTGCGGCATTGCCTTCAAACCTCACCCCACCCTCCACCCGCACACCAGATTCTCAGTGGTACAAGTGTATCTGAGGAATTCACAAAGATAAGAGATCACGGTGTTTATGAGGGAATATAAAGGATTAATCCATACTCACAAACAGATTGATTATGTAAGAATCTCTCTCTCTCTCTCTCTCTCACACACACACACACACACACACACGGCAGATGGTGAAATTTGACATCAGGAAAAACATCTGGATTTAAAAGTCCAATGACCACGAATCGATTGTCATAAAATAACACAGCTTGTTCATGAAGGCCCCGCCTTCTCAGCCTTGCTCCTCGCTTGAGGTGTGAATCCTCTGGTTAAATCATCAAAGTAGCTGTGATGGCCGAGTGGTTAAGGCGTTGGATTCGAAGTCCAATTTGCGTTTCCCTGCGCAGGTTCGAACTCTACTCGCAGTGATTATGTTTGCTTCAGGCAGGTACAAAGTCGCCAACTTTTTCTATTCAGTATGTGGATCTCCATCATGCTTTCAGCTGCATGGCTCTGGGCCGGGTGTCGGAAGCTGAGCTTGGAAAGGACACCTGGGTGTCCTCGGGCTGGCATGGACGTGATAGGCTGAATGGGTTCCTTCTCACCCGGTGCGGAAAGGGGAGTGTCGGGATGGCGACCTCCTCGTGAACCTGCTCCTGGGCCTGGCGAAACGCGCCATTTACCGGTCCAGGCAGCGAGCGATCGAGGGGGCCGTCCATCCTGACTGTCTGCCCCTCTCCCGCGGCTACGTTCACGGCCGGGTGTCCCTAGAGAGGGAGCATGTGGTGTCCAAGGGTGTGGTTGACGCCTTCCGCGCCCGTTGGGCACCGCAGGGGTTGGGGTGCGTTATTGACCCTGACAATCACATTTTAATTTGATGTTTTTAAGTTTCCTTTGTACTTTGACTTCTGTTCGGGCTGTTCCCCCTCCTTTTGGGGAGCTGCCCCTTTTTACTTTGTCCTGACTTAATCTGAGTTTGTTTATTTGGTTTGACCTAAAAAGAGGGCAAACCGGGCACACATTTACACAACAGGGAAGAATTTGTCAGAACCACAGTGAAGTTCTGTCAACGACAGAGTCATATTCCAAACAGAGAGAACAGTTACACAGCAGAAAGCACAGTTACACAACAGGACATACATTTCAAAACAGGGCCTATCTTTGTGCAACAGAAAATCCCTTTTCATACATAATCAGTTTTTCCATCTCAGTATCTTGGTCGAATATGTTCTGTCCCTCATTGTGTGTGTATCCTAATAGTTTTTTACTGCTTTTCAATGTGTCTTTCTCTGTCTGTTAAATTCGGGATGATTTGGTTTGAAATAAAAAGAGATAGTGAATAGTTTCCTGGCTCGCGGGCAGCAGTAACAAGCAGGGAGATACTTGCTTTCGGAGCAGAGTGGCGCAGCGGAAGCGTGCTGGGCCCCTAACCCAGAGGTCGCTAGATCAAAACCATCCTCTGCTATCACGTACTCACTCCATCAAGTAGGAATGTTCTGCTGCTGCCCAAAGGCAAATCCAGGTTTCATTTACTTCATCTTCTTGATTTTCATTAACGAGTCGCACAGCGTATTTGTCTCAGTTGGCTCGACAGTTTATTCAGCCAGCAGCGCGGGATCAATTCCCGTATCGGTTGAGATTGTTCATGAAGGCCCTGCCTTCTCAGCCTTGCTCCTCGCCTGAGGTGTGAATTCTCTGGTTACATCACCAAAGGTTAGCTCTCCCCATTGATACCTCCCAGAAACGACTGTGGACCTTGCTTTAATTTTACAAACAATGGACGAATCATTTCTCTGACACATTGTTCAAATATAAAAGTGTGCAAAAAAGTAAACTGAGCATGCGAACCGGAAGCATCCCTAAAATTTCATTTCTATCACAGTTGTATCATTTCAGGAACAATCAAAATCCAAAGACCAACGCAAGAACAGTTCCGTGATTCGAACAGGCAGCTCTCTACTTTGAAGTCAGACGCTCTTCCGTTACGCCACAAACTCACAGCACTTGTGACTTTTAAATCACAGTCATGTTCGGTGAATTCAAAACCAGACAGGGACAAGGGAGTTGAACTGCCTCTCTCTTTACTTTCTCTGGATTTACATCAAATGGAAAAGTAACAGCGAATCAAGATTAACGAGAAAGCAGAAAGGCAACATTTTCCGGTGGGAGAAATGTGTTCTTTGTTACGGATGTTAAAACACAAGAGGTAGTTTGGGGAGCCACCATGGTATGACGAGGTGGCCGAGTGGTTAAGGCGATGGACTGCTAATCCATTGTGCTCTGCACGCGTGGGTTCGAATCCCATTCTCGTCGCTGGTGCATTTGTTCTGTCTACTGATTGGCGGTGAACTGATGATTCGTTCCGTATTTTGAGGTTCACGGAACCAAGATGAAGTTTGGGGACACAGGCTTGATGGGTGAATCGTCCAGAACAATTCCACATTCCCATTTTTCTCATCCGATGAGAAACTCGATTCAAATCAGGGCACCAGTTTTGGACAGGAGTTTGCCACCAGATTAACATGTGCTTTCAGAAGATCCAAAGCAGACGCCGGCTTCATTTGCGGCCCGAATGGTAGATTTTGTCTTTCCAGAATAGGCAGCTCAGCCATGAAAATTAGCGCCGTCTTAGCGGGATTGGCCATGCTAAATAGTCCCTCAGTGTCAGGGGGATTAGCACGGTAAATATGTGGGGTTACGAAGATACAGGCTGGGTGGGATTGTTGTCGGTGCAGGCCCGAGGGACCAAATGTTTTCCTTCTGCGCTGTAGACATTCTCATGAAGTTCCAGGCGGCAGTTTCACTTCTCTGAGAGCATTGATACACCAGTTCCTGATTTCTGACAACTTTACCTAAAAAGCCGACTCCGATGAGATTCTGACCCACAACTTTTGAATGTCTCACCAGACAACATTCTCTCTTCCACATTCTTCCAAAGGGAAAAAGATACATCAGTCTGGGGTCACCTACCAATCGACTCAAGAACAGCTTCTGCCCTGCTGCCATCAGACCTCTGAATGGACCTCCCTTGCATTACGTTGATCTTTCTCGACACCTTAGCTATGATTGTAACACTACATTCTGCAGTCTCTTCTTTCCTTCTCTATGAACGGTATGCTTTGTCTCTATAGTGCACAAGAAAAAATACTTTTTCACTGTATACTAATACATGTGACAATAACAAATCAAATCAAATTAAATAAAACAATGATGAGAAGTCCTACATGCCATTCTTTGCGCCACAGATCCGCAGCTGCAACGCTCATACTGCAACAAAGAGTGATCAGAGCAGAAAGTGCATCTTGCTGAAATAATCGGCCAATTCCAGTTCAACATTTAAGCAAACGAGCAAATAAACATGACACGTCGCGCTAGGGAAAGGGTATCGTGGGGAAAAAAAGACAAGAATCAAAGTGCATCAGACGTGACTGCCGTCAAACTGAACAGAAACAGACATCCATTATGCAAATACTCCCAGTGCCACAAGAGAAGCCCTTTCTCCAAATAAGTGTTTGTATAGTTTTATTTGTTGCTCTTGCACTGACAGCTAACAGTAAATCGCAACCACAACAACCAGTAACAGCCAGTTGAATGATCATCACAGACTCGCTGATAATGGAGTTTCTAACAGTGACAGACAGTTTCTGACCATCCGCAGATTGGACCTGGAGGAAACCAGATTCACTGTCAGAGCTGAACTTTCTTACAGAGTGGGTGGCAGAACCAGGTGAGCGATGGTGGTGGAGTGGTGACTATGCGAGCATTTGACCTAGGGTCAGTTCCTGGCCATCACAGTTCTGATTTCTTTAATTAGTTATCGCAGGTCATAACAGTAGGTGGGCACCCTTACAATGAAATCCTCACCATCACGATCGTTCTAATGGAAAATTCAGCTTCAATTTACTTTGAGTGGAAACTTTGTTCAATGAAAGAACAGGCCTCAAAATTGATCAATGAATTCCCAGTATGAAACAATAGTAAAAAGGTGGCTAAAACGAGAGACGCCAATTTCAGTTTACTCCGGGCACACCTGGTGCCTGATGAAATCAGCAACTAAGGTAGTTCCGTAATAATAACTAATGCAAATAACGGTTGCTTATGCAGCGCGAGCGATGGTGGCATAATGGTGGAAATAGCTGCCTTTCAAGCAGATGATATGGGTTCGATTCCCAGCCATTTGCATTGATAATTTATTTGGAATCTTATCAGCGGCCTCTTGTATTTTAAAATGAGTGAACAAAACAGGGTGAATGCAACATTCGACAGTAATAGAGATACTTTTGTTTTCACTGAAAAATTATTTAAATAGAAAAAAACAAGCCTCTGATCTAATAAATGAATTCAGAGACAAAGGTACAAAGTAAAAGTTGAGGAACAAATTTCAGCTCACACACTGTGCTCTGTGCAATCCTGGTACTGATGAAGTTAATATATGCACGTGACTGAGGTGGTTACATTATGGCGGCAAGTAAGTAGCTGCGATGGCCGCGTGGTTAAGGGGTTGGATTCGAAATCCAATGGGGTTTCCCCGCGCAGGTTCGAACTCTACTCGCAGCGATTATGGTTGGAAATGTTTGCTTCAAGCAGGTACAAAGTCGCCAACTTTTTCTATTAAGTATGTGGATCTCCATCATGCTTTCAGCTGCATGGCTCTGGGCCGGGTGTCGGAAGCTGAGCTTGGAAAAGACACATGGGTGTCCTCGGGCTGGCATGGATGTGATAGGCTGAATGGGTTCCTTCTGTGCTGGTACTTTTCTCTGGTTCTTTCTGCGGTTCCATGAGGAAAATCATAACGTGAGCAGAATGATAAAAAAAATCAGCATCAGGTGCACAAGGACAAAACAAGGTCTCACGTCAGAGGAAGATTCTTATGTAAAGACACACAGAGCATAAGAAATACATTTAATCAGAAAGAGTTGAATGAATGTGAATATCAGAATGCTGCTCAGATGATATGTCATCGAGTTCATTCAAACACATTGCTACAAGCTGGTCATTACTGGGTGTTAGGTTTTCCTGGCTAAAACGGATTGGGAATGGAAGGAACAGGTTCACATCTGCACATTGTCAGGTCAAACTGTGTCTCAGATTGACAGCTCCCAGGACGGGTTTTCCTCTCCTCTCGCTCTGTGCTGTGGATTCTCGGGGATTAGTTGGTGCTTTCCAGCTCAGTAACTGTTCAAGCCTTGATACTGTTGGCCGATTGGATAGGTAACTGGCTATCTGATCGAAGACAGAGGGTGGTGGTGGATGGAAAATTTTCGGACTGGAGGCAGGTTGCTAGCGGAGTGCCGCAGGGATCGGTGCTTGGTCCTCTGCTCTTTGTGATTTTTATTAATGACTTAGAGGAGGGGGTTGAAGGGTGGATCAGTAAATTTGCTGATGACACCAAGATTGGTGGAGTAGTGGATGAGGTGGAGGGCTGTTGTAGGCTGCAAAGAGACATAGATAGGATGCAAAGCTGGGCTGAAAAATGGCAAATGGAGTTTAACCCTGATAAATGTGAGGTGATTCATTTTGGTAGGACTAATTTAAATGTGGATTACAGGGTCAAAGGTAGGGTTCTGAAGACTGTGGAGGAACAGAGAGATCTTGGGGTCCATATCCACAGATCTCTAAAGGTTGCCACTCAAGTGGATAGAGCTGTGAAGAAGGCCTATAGTGTGTTAGCTTTTATTAACAGGGGGTTGGAGTTTAAGAGCCGTGGGGTTATGCTGCAACTGTACAGGACCTTGGTGAGACCGCATTTGGAATATTGCGTGCAGTTCTGGTCACCTCACTATAAGAAGGATGTGGAAGCGCTGGAAAGAGTGCAGAGGAGATTTACCAGGATGCTGCCTGGTTTGGAGTGTCGGTCTTATGAGGAAAGGTTGAGGGAGCTAGGGCTGTTCTCTCTGGAGCGGAGGAGATTGAGGGGAGACTTAATAGAGGTTTATAAAATGATGAAGGGGATAGATCGAGTGAACGTTCAAAGACTATTTCCTCGGGTGGATGGAGCTATTACAAGGGGGCATAACTATAGGGTTCATGGTGGGAGATATAGGAAGGATATCAGAGGTAGGTTCTTCACGCAGAGAGTGGTTGGGGTGTGGAATGGACTGCCTGCAGTGATAGTGGAGTCAGACACTTTAGGAACATTTAAGCGGTTATTGGATAGGCACATGGAGCACACCAGGATGGTAGGGAGTGGGATAGCTTGATCTTGGTTTCAGATGAAGGTCGGCACAACATCGTGGGCCGAAGGGCCTGTTCTGTGCTGTACTGTTCTATGTTCTATGTAAGCCTCTGAGGCCGGTGATGCTCACAGTGTCTGTTCCTCAGATTCAGGGGGTTGCAGCCAATCAGAGTTGTTCCGGGGGTAACCCAGAACTGGTTGAAATGATGATATTGTTCACGAACTGAATTCTATTTGATCAGATGAAGATACAGATTGTGTGCACTCAGTCACTAAACAACAATATCGCGCCTTCATATAGAGTGGATGAGAGTGGGTGGTGGGAGAGACAGAGACAGAGTGAGTTAGGGCAGTGAGACACAGACGGCCAGATAATGTCTCAGTGACAGAATTCCATGTAAATTCCAGCTTTATCAAGAAAGATTCTCTTGGAGAAACAGCAGCTGTAGTCTCAGCTCTTACTGATATTGTAGCAGAGACACGTTATTAATCCCACTCTCAGGAACAGTGCTGCATTTTGGTAACAAAGATGGGGAGAGGCAACAGAAACTGAATGGTCCAGCTCTAAACAGTGTGCCGGCCCAGATGGACCTGAGGTTCAGAGAGATCTTTGAAGATGAGAGGAAATTTTAAAAGAGTCGTTCGGAAAACGGAAGGGATTCTTGGTTTCATAAGTGAAGACACTGTGTATGCATAGAATCTCTGCACTGCAGAAGGAAGCCAGTTGACACATCGAGTCTGCACCGACTCTCTGAAACAGCATCGTTCGCGCTATTTTACCATGGCTAATCCTCCGAACTCCACATCCTGGGACACTAAGGGGCAATTTAGCATAGCCCATGCACCTAACCAGCACGTCTTTGGACTGTGGGAGGAAACCGGAACACCCAGAGGAAACCCGCGCAGACACAAGGAGAACGTGCAGACTCCACACAGATAGGCACCCAAAGCCCGAATTAAACACGTGCAGCAATGCTCACTACTGTGCCACTTTGCCACCCTCTTTAATGCATCAAAGCAGGGAAGATATGCTTCATTTTTACATCTTGTGTTGCATTAATTGCTAGCCGCGGGATTCGGGGACAGATATTGAGGATTTGAGGTAACATGTGCGGGCACGCGATAACTGACATGTTCTCTACTTTTCGACTGGAATCTTGAATTTAATGGAGCAGTTGCCGTGAAAACTAACTTTGGGGCTCAGCAGGGGGATTACGGGTACTGTTTAATTGAAAAAATCGTTTTATTTTACACAAGAGAGACTCGGAGATCCCATGATCAGAACAGACACACTGACACAGTTAGAATAGTCTGACTCGCCCGCCCCGTTCATACACTGTCTCTTACACAATAGTCACACCGACACATTCACAGGACAAAACTTTCACCAAATCTAAGGCCCCAGACGGAATTTCTCCTCCTTTTAGCCTTTGAAATCATAGAAATAGAAATCATAAAAACCCTACAGTGCAGAAAGAGGCCATTCGGCCCATCGAGTCTGCACCGACCACAATCTCACCCAGGGCCTACCCCCATATCCCTACATATTTTACCCGCTAATCCGTCTAATCTACGCATCCCAAGACACTAAGGGGCAATTTTAGCATGGCCAATCAACCTAACCCGCACACCTTTGGACTGTGGGAGGGAACCGCAGCACCCAGAGGAAACCCACACAGACTCGAGGAGAATATGCAAACTCCACACAGACAGTGACCCAAGCGGGGAATCGAACCCAGGTCCACGGAGCTGTGAAGCAGCAGTGCTAAGCACTATGCTACCGTGTGGCCTGGTCCCACATTGTACCCACATAACCTTTGCTCCGGATTCCAGGGTGTTAGTTACAGTTCTTCACCTCAGTAACTGTTCTTCACCTCAGTAACACTCTGAGGCCCGCTTCCCGCAGATTGCCTTTGAATTCATTCATGGAATGTGGGCGTCGCTGTCTGGGTCAGCATTTATTGCCCATCCATAATTGCCCTTGGGAAGGTGGCGGTGAGCTGCCTTCTGTAACCGCTGGAGTCCATGTGGTGCAGGCCCCATCTGTTCACCAGATTCCGCGGCAAGAGCCAGTCATATCTGGGTTTTTTTTTCAGTTATTATAGTGATTACAGATGTCATTGCGTTTCTTTCGGGTGAAAATATAAATTATCTGCTCTCGGAATCTCTGGATTTCCTGTTTTATTTGTTTCTCCTGCACTGACAGATAACAGTAAATCACACCCTCAACAACCAATGACAGCCAGTTAAATAATCATCCCACAGTCGCTGATAATGGAGTTTCTGACAGTGACAGACAGTTTCTGACCACCCTCCGATTGGGCCTGGAGGAAACCAGATTCACTGTCAGAGCTGAACTTTCTGCAAATTAACAGATACAGTGAAAAAAACACAGAAACGTAACATCGCAGCTGGAGGAGGCCATTCGGCCCTTCGAGCCTGCTCCGCCTTTCATTATGATCATGGCTGATCATCCAACTTAATCGCCTGGTCCCACATTGTACCCACATATCCTTTGCGCCAGTTTGCCTCAAGTGCTATATCTAACTGCTTTGAAAACATTCAATATTTTGACCTCAGAAATATCCATCTGTGTCCAAGGTAAAATTCAGTTTGAAGTTGCTGTCAGTGGAAACTTTGTTTCAGTCAAAGAACATGCCTCAAAGCTAATCAATGAGTTCTCAGTCTGAAGCAACAGTAAACAGGTGGCAGCCGTCCTGAAAAATGAGACAAGCCAAGTTTAGTTTATAAACTGGACAATGGACACACCTGGAGCCTGATGAAATCAGCAACTAAGGTAGTTCTGTAATTATAACGAATGAAAATAAGGGCTGTTTGAGCAAAGTGAGTGATGGTGGTATAGTGGTGAGTCTCGCTGCTTTTCCTAAAGAGTTGATCAGGGTTCGATTCACGACCATCGAATTGGTAATTTATTTAGAACCTTATCCGCGGTATCTTGTGTTTTAAACCGAGTGGACAGAAACAGGGCGAACGCAACATTTGACAGTCATGAAATAAAATGATGATTTCTCTTTTTCAGTTTTTATTCGGATGTAATTCGTTTCTGATGAAAAATTATTGAAATAGAAATACAAGTCTCTGACCTAATAAATGAGTTCTCAGTCGGAGACAAAGATACAAAGGACAGGAACAAATTTTACCTCACACACTGTGCTTTGCACATTCCTGGTGCCAAAGGAAGTTAATATGAACGTTACTGAGGTGGAATCCAATAGGGTTTCCCCACGCAGGTTCGAACCTTGCTCGCAGCGATTATGATTGGAAATGTTTACGTCGGCTGCTTCACAGAGCCGCAAATCCCAGTGAATGTTTGGTATGAAGGTTTTGGATCTCCATCATGCTTTCAGCTGCATGTTTCCGTGCCGGGTGCAGCTGAGTGAACTTGGAAATGACACCTTAGTATCCCCGGGCTGGCATGGACAAGCAAGGCCGAATGGGTTCCTTGTCTGCTGTTACCTTTCTTTGGTCCTTTCTATGGTTCCATGAGGAAAATAGCATGAACAGATTTTTTTTAAAATCAGCATCAGGGGCACAAGGGCATGTCAGGGGAAAATTATTATGCAATGACACACAGAGCATAAGAAATACATTTCATCAGAATATATTGAATGAATGAGAATTTCAAAATGCTGCTTCGATGATATGACATCGTGTTCATTCAAACACATTGCAACAAGCTGGTCATTACTGGGCGTTCTGTATTCCTGGTGACAACAGTTTGGGAATGGAAGGAGTCGGTTCACATCTGCACATTGTCAGGCCAATCTGTGTCTCAGATTGAGAGCTCCCATGACAGGCTTTCCTGTCCTCTCGCTCTGTGCTGTGGATTCTCCAGGATTAGTTGGAGTTTCCCTGTTCAGTAACGGTTAAAGTCTCTGAGGACGGTAATGCTCAGTGTCTGCTCCCGAGATTCAGGGGGCTGTCTCCAATCAGAGCTGTGCCGAGGTTAACCCAGAACTGGTTGAAATGATGATGTTGTTCACAAGCTGAATTCTATTTGATCAGATGAAGATACGGATTGTGTGCACTCAGTTACTAAGCAACAATATCCCGCCTTTATATTGAGTTAATGAGAGGGGTTCGAGTGATAGACAGACAGAGTGAGTTCGAGCAGTGAGATACCGACGGCGAGACAATGTATCAGTGACTGAAATCCGTGTAACTTCCGGCTTTATACAGAAAGATTCTCTTGGAGAAACAGAAGCTGCAGTCTCAGCTCTCACTGATATTGTCGCAGAGACACATTAATAATTCGACACTCAGGGACAGTGCTGCATTTTGACAGACGAGATGGGGAGATTTTAGAAAGTGTGTCAGGGTCCTTGGGAGGGTGTAAATGTGATTTACTGCATTGGACACAGCGATGAGGGATTTTAGCTGCAAGGTTTGGTTGGAGAATCCAGAGTTCCTCTCGTTGAAGCAAACTCAATTGAGTGCGGCTCTAAGAGATGTGTAAAAGTGTATAACATATTGAACTAAGATGTGGAGATGACGGCGTCAGTATTGAGTACTGAGGCTGTTGTAGCAATGTCGTCGTCGCGGGGGATGCTGGTGTCGAGTGCCATTGTCCATTGTGACGAGGAGTATTCCTCGTTCAACTACTCCATGGGTGTTGAATTTCTGTAAGAAGTTCGTGGTGTCGCTTCAAAAGCTGGGGGTCCTTTTTCGATGGGTTTCAGGATGCCTTCGACTTAGCCAGAGAGGATCTCACACATAATCCTATTGCCTAATATTGAACTAAAGTACTCAGGCGGAAATTGTTGCTGTAACAGCTAGCAGAAAGATTTGGGAACAGTGAAGATTTAAAATGTATGGAACGCATAGGGGCATCGCACTTCAGAAGGAAGCATTCGGTCGATTGAGTGTGTACCGGCTCTCTGACAGAGCATCCCACTCTATCCCCAGGTAAATACCCCGATATTCCCCCTAACCCAAACATCCTGGGACATTATACGGCAATTTAGCATGGCCAATTCACCAACGCTGCACATCTTTGAGGAAACCCATGGGGACACTGGAAGAATGTGCAAACTCCACACAGACAGTGAATCACGGACAGATTTAAAAGCGGGTCACTGGCCCTGTGAGGCAACAGTGAAAGTGGTTGTGGATAAGATAAGTTTATTTATTTGTCACAATAGGCTTACATTCACACTGCAATGAAATTACTGTGAAAATCTCCTCGTCGCCACATTCCGGCGACTGTTCGGGTACACTAAGGGAGAATTTACCGATTCACCGAACCTGCACATCTTTGGGGTGTTGGAGGAAACTGGAGCACTCAGAGGAAACCCACGCAGACACGAGGTGAAGGTGCAAACTCCACACAGACAGTGACCCCAGCCAGGAATCGAACCTGAGGCTCCGGCGCTGTGAGGGAGCAGTGCTAACCACTGTGCCGTCCCAAATAAATTAAACCAATGCGATAGCCGGGAGTCGAACTCGGGTCAACTGCTTGGGAAGCAGCTGCGTCACCACTACAGCAACATCACTCGGCCAGAAGAGCCGAGTAATGGATCAATCAAGTTCGCTACGAGGATGGTGGAAGCAGAGACGATCAATGATTTCACAGAAATAGTTTATCCATATTTGCTGCGGTGTGTCTGATCTACAGGACACCCTGCAGTAAGTCACCATGCTGATTTGGACAGCAGCGTCCTCCTTGTGACATGTACCACCAAGAAGGACGAGAGAGTCAGCAAAGTGGAAACGGCACCACGTTAAAGACAGAGTTTTTACCTTAAGGTAAAAATTACATAAGGTAAAAATTACAGCATTTGAGTGATTTTGCCCTGCCTCAAACACTCATTTCTGAATGTTTCGCTGCTGTCAGAATATTAATTAATTATTTCTTGATACTTATTACTGAATTTAGCATTAATATTTCTCTTCTGGTTTCAAAGCATCGTTGAGGGCAGGAGACATTAAATGACAAAGGAGTTGATGGTATGATGCTAAGGTAAATGCACTAGTACTGAGACTATAAATGTGCATAATATTCCAAGAAATGTTCAAAATTGGGACAGAGATTCCACACTCAAAGAAATGCAACAATTTCAAAGAAGAATCATATAATCCCTGCAATGCAGAAGGAGGCCGTTTCGCCCATCAAGCCTGCACAGAAGACAACCCACCGAGTTTCTATGCCCGTAACCCCATGTATTTATCTTGCTTGTCCCCCTGACACGAAGGGACAATTATAACATGGCCAATCAACCGAAGGCACACATCCTTGGAGTGTGGGGGGAAACAGGAGCACTCAAAGGAAAGCCACGAGGACACAGGGAGAACATGTAAACTATACACAGACAGTCACCCTCGGCTGGAATTGAACCCGGGTCGCTGACGCTCTGAGGCAACAGTGCGAAACATTGTGCTACCCACCTGCCTTAAATTTGATTTTATTTGATGTTTGGTTTGATTTATTATTGTTACCTGTATTAGTATATTGTGAAAAATATTTTTTCTTTTATGCTATACACACAACGTATACCAATCATAGAAAAGGAAAGGAGAATGCAGTATTCCAGTCATGGCTCGGATGTAGAAAAAGATCAGTTAAATATAAGGTAGGTCGATTCAAGAGATTGATGGTCGCAAGAAAGAAGCTGTTCTTGAGTCAGTTGACACGTGATCACAGACTTTTGCATCTTTTTCCCAACAGAATGTCGAAGACAGTATCATAGAATCATAGAAACCCTACAGTGCAGAAGGAGGCCATTCGGCCCATCGAGTCTGCACCGACCACAATCCCACCCAGGCCCTACCCCCACATATTTACCCGCTAATCCCTCTAACCTACGCATCCCAGGACTCTAAGGGGCAATTTATAACCTGGCCAATCAACCTAAGCTGCACATCTTTGGACTGTGGGAGGAAACCGGAGCACCCGGAGGAAACCCACGCAGACACGAGGAGAATGTGCAAACTCCACACAGACAGTGACCCGAGCCGGGAATCGAACCCAGGACCCTGGAGCTGTGAAGCAGCAGTGCTAACCACTGTGCTACCGTGCCGGAGCTTGTGAGGTCCTTGATTAGTTTCAGGAGTTTGTGAGGTCCTTGATTATGATGGCTGCTTTTCTGAGGCAGCGGGATGTGTAGACAGAGTCAATGGATGGAAGGCTGGTGTGTGTGATGGACTGGGCTTCGTTCATGACCCTTTGTAGTTGCTTCCAATCTTGGTCAGAGCAGGAGCCTGTGATGCAACAGGAAATAATGTTTCCTATGATGCATCTGTAAAAGTTGCTGAGCGTCGTAGTGGACATGCAGCATTTCCTTAGCCTGCTGAGAATATAGAAGTGTTGGGGGGCTTTGTTATAGCGTTGGCCTGGACGGACCAGGACAGGTTGTTCTTGATCTGCACACCTAAAAATTTGAACCTCTCGACCAAAAGAAAATGGCAGATCGATAACGGCAGAAAAAAGGGGACAAAATAGAAGGTCTGTGATTGTGTAGAGTACAAGAGAGGTGAAATGCAAGAACTGGTGGTGCAAAACTACCATGAATAGAAAAAGAACGAGTGAAGATATCAAAGTAGTGCGTTGAGGAATTGTGCACCGAGGTTCATTGGAACACGAGAGAAGACGAAGGACAGAGAGATCAGAGTGAAAAAAGCGAAGAATTAAAAAGATAGTGGACCAGAGTTCTGATCAGAAGTGGAGCCACAATTTTGGACTGAATGGAGAAATCCCACAGGGTTATTACACAATCTTTGTTTGGTCTCCACAATCCAGAGCAGAGCATGATGTAAACAGCAAATACGATTAATTTGAGAGACGAAACTGGCCTTTCATCTGGAAGTAATGTTCAAGGCGTTTACTATGAGCAGATTGGATCGGATGAGGGGGGGGGGGGCGGGGAGTGGGGGGGGGGGGGGGAGGGGGGGCGTGGCGGGGGGGGCGGAATTGCCTTAACTGATGGGAAATGGGTGAAGGTGTAAAGAAGAAAATCTCCACTCAGAAAATTGAAAGGACTGCAGAGGGGTGTGGAATTCTAGTGGTGGCAACGATCGAGAGTTGGCAGAAATGACAAAGGATGATGCATTAAATGAGAAGAATATTGGGGAACAAGGTAAAGTGAAGTTTGTTTATTTATTGGTGTCACAAGTAGGCAGACATTAACACTGCAATGAAGCTATGGTGAAAGTCCCCCAGTCGCTTCAGTCCAGCACGTGTTTGAGTACACTGAGGGAGAAGTTAGCATGGCCAATGCACCTAACCAGCACATCTTTCGGACTGTTGGAGGAAACTGGAGCACCCAGAAGGAATTCACGCAGCCATAGGGAGAACGGAGTAACTTCAAACAGACAGAGACCCAAGTCAGCAATCGAACCCAGGTTCCTGGCGCTGTCAGGCAGCAATGTTAATCATTGCACCACTGTGTCGCCGTGAGGACAAGGGGAAAACATCCATAGTTTTAGAGGCGAAGGGATGGGGTTGAAAAACAGGAAGTGGGACAGAAAATCTTGAAATCCCTGTCAACCTCAGTGGGAGCAGATCATCTGGTGAGGAAACAGGAAAATGGATTACAATTGCTGGTGTGATAAGTTCCATATTCTCTCCTCACTGTTCAGATCCCTAAACTCAAATTCCACATGTAAGATTGATTTCTATAATTCTTTTTTCCAACATGTTATTTTGCCTATAAAGCTGACTGTCATATTGGGCAGAGTATTTATTTATTATTTATTATTTGATTTATTATTGACATAAGTATTAACATACCGTGAAAATTATTGTTTCTTGTGCGCTATAGAGACACAACATACCGTTCATAGAGAAGGAAACGAGAGAGTGCAGAATGTCGCGTTACAGTCATAGCTGGGGTGCAGAGAAAGATCAACTTAATGCAAGGCAAGTCCATTCAAAAGTCTGATGGCAGCAGGGGATAAGCTGTTCTTGAGTTGGTTGGTGCATGACCTCAGACTTTTGTGTCTTTTTCCCGATGGAAGAAGATGGAAGGGTCCAGAGTGCGTGCGGTCCTTAATTATGCTGGCTGCTTTGCCGAGGCAGCGGGAAGTGTCGACAGAGCCAATGGATGGGAGGCTGGTTTGCGTGATGGATTGGGCTACATTCATGACCTTTTGTAGTTCCTTGCGGTCTTGGGCAGAGCAGGAGCCATACCAAGCTGAGATACAACCAGAAATAATGCTTTCTTTGGTGCATCTGTAAAAGTTGGTGAGAGTCGGAGCTGACATGCCAAATTTCCTTCGTCTTCTGAGAAAGTAGAGGCATTGTTGGGCTTGCTTAACTACAGTGTCGGCATGGGGGGAACCGGGCCAGGTTGTTGGTGATCTGGACACCTAAATACTTGAAGCTCTCGACCCTTTCTACTTCGTCCTCGTTGATGTAGACAGGCGTATGTTCTCCTTTACGCTTCCTGAATTAGATGACAATCTCTCATTTTGTTGACATTGAGGGAGAGATTGTTGTTGCCGCAACAGTTCACCAGATTCTCTCTCTCATCATTGTTTGAGATCCGACCCACTACGGTGGTGTCGTCAGCAAACTTGAAAATAGAATTGGAGGGGAATTTGGCCACACAGTCATGGGTGTATAAGGAGTATAGTAGGGGGCTGAGAACACAACCTTGTGGGGCAGCGGTGCTGAGGATGATCGTGGCGAAGGTGTTGTTGTCTATCCTTTCTCATTGTGGTCTGTAATTTCGGAAGTTCAGGATCCAGTCGCAGAGGCAGTGACTGCTTTGTGAAACACCTCTGTTCAGTTAATAAACATCACTCGGATTTCACAGTCTCCTGTCATTTTAATTTTCTACCTTGCTTTCTACTGCTCTTTCCATTCAGCCTCCTGCAATGTTCCAATGAAGATTAATGTAATTTGCAGGAACAGAAACTCATCTCTCAATGAAACATTTTACAGCCTTCCAGACTCAGCACCGAGTCAAACAATTTCAGACATTAAACACAGCTCCATTTTGCTTCCATTTTTCTTTGCAGGTTTTGGTTTTTACCCTCATGTTTATTCTTGTTTTTGTTTTCACTTCCTTTTCAACACAAACTTGGTTTCTTTCCCTCCCGTTTAGACTTACCCCACCAACTTTTTTGTCATTTAAACATTGCTGTACTTCACCGTGTTTAGAAACAACAAGAGAACAGTTCATACTCGATTCAGTGATGAGTGACGAATGAGAATTTATTGATGTTCTGACCGAAAATTAACATCTCCACCTTCTCCCTGTAATCCTGCACATTTGTCTTTTTCATGTCACAGCCTAATTCTTTTTAAAATGCTTCATTTGAACTTACCTTCATCACTCTCTCCGGCAGTGCATTCCACACATTAAGCATTCACTGTGTGAGAAAGGTTCTGTTTGTATTTCTATTCCATCCTTTGCTAATGGTGTTACATCTGCTTTCTCATCCTTGATCATTCCAAGAGTAGTTACAGTTTGTCCCTATCCACTCTATCCAGACGATTCGTGACATTTAATACGTCCATTAAATCTCCTTCAATTTTCACTTCTCCAAGGAGAACAATTCCAACGTCTTTGATCCATTTCATTAGTGAAGTTTCTCAGTCTCACAAACAATCTCATGAACCTTTTATGCACTCGCTCCAATGCCTTCGCATTCTTCCTAAAGTGTGGCTTCGAGACATGCTACAATACTCCAGCTGGATGTTTTAGTGTCTTACACCATTTGAACACAACCTCCTTGTCCTTGTACTCTATGACCCTGTTAATAAAGGGTAGAATTCAATATGTCTTATTAAACGTATCTTAACCTGTCCTGACCTGTTCAGTGACATATACACATGCACAACCAGCTCCGTCCGCTCCTGCACCTCATTGAGAGTTGTACCCTTTATTTTGTATCTCTATAATCTTCCCACCAGAATGAATCCCTTCACAATTCTCTGCTTTAAATTCCACCGGCGTCTTTCCCATTCATTCGAACAACTTATCTATGTCCTTTTTGAAGATTTGCACGATCCTCCTCAGAGTTCGCAACACTTCTAAGTTTCACATTATCCACAAATTCAGGAACTCTGCCCTGTACAACATTACCTAGATCACTAATATATGCTGATGCATTTTCATAGTATTTCTAGCTTGTGTGAATATACAAGAGATTCGCTGCAGATTGAAGCGTTTAACGAAAAAATGAAGCGAATGTAAATATCTGTCTATATATTCCACGTAAAAGTCACAAATGCATTGGTGTTGATTTCAAGAGATTTTATTATCAGTATTAACAGAAATTAGCAGAAAATGATTTAGATCCATCGACCTCTGGGCTATGGGCCCAGCACACTTCTGCTGTGCCACTCTGCTAAAGCACTCTGACCTTTTGCTGCCTATTAATGTAGCGAGAGAAATATTCATTGCTGTATTGTTATTTAACCCAACACCAGTGTATCGTCCATTGTTGACCTTGAGAATGACTGCTGCAGTCCCTGAGGTGTAGGTACCGCCACAGTGCTCGTAACCTAATAGTTTTCGGGAGGTTGTTCCAGGATTTTGCGACAGCGAAGGTAGTGACATTTTTCCAAGCCAGGATGGTGAGTGCCTTGCAGGACAATTTCTAGGTGCAGGTGTTCCCATGTATCTGCTGCCACTGACCTTCTAGACGGTAGCAGTCGTGGGTTTGATTGTGCTGTTCAAGGAGAGTAGATGAAGAAAAACTGTTCCCATTGGCAGATTGGAGAAGGATCGTTTTTAATATGCTGAGAGTTTAGGACCTGGAATGCACTGCCTGAGCGTGTGGCAGAGACAGCATCAAATCAGGATTGTCAAAGGGGAAAGGAATTAGCACCTGAAGAGAAAGGATTTGCAGGTTTTTGATACAATGACTGGGAAAGGTTCGAGATGAGTTGTTCTTGGACAGGACAGCACACAGACAAAGGGTGTAATGGTCTCTCTCCCTCTCTTTTGTATCTATTCTAAGATTCTACAGGTGCTGGACGCATTCTGTCTCCGATACAAAATAAGTGTGTGATATTCATTATAAATCCATCTGAGACACTTTGCAAATCTGTACTCATTCTCCCCGGAAAATATCGAATTGAAATTGGACCTTTTGGTGCACTTAGTACATGATTCCACACGATCCTCTGCTCAAATCTTTAATGTAACATCATCTGCTTATCTCTGAATTTCATTCTCCATCGTCTCATTACCTAGATTTTCCTTCAATACAGCTGAACGAATCGAGTCAACTGCTCCAGCCTATAACAAGTTCCAAATTAAACCGACTACATGGGAAAGTACATTAATATTGAATTCTTTATGGGATTTTATGCTGACATCCAATCATTAATTCCTGTTTGATCTGCCTCTGCAACAGGGACAGTTCATGTAAATATCTTCCTCTCTGTTGCAGTTCCGGGTTGCGGCCAGTAGATGGCAGCACACACTGGTAGACCGAAGTTGAGTAAGAAGTTTCACAACACCAGGTTCAAGTCCAACAGGTTTATTTGGTAGCAAATGCCACTAGCTTTCGGAGCGTGCTGCTCCTTCGTCAGGTGGAGTGGGAGATGTGCTCACAAACAGGGAATACAGAGACACAAACTCAATTTACAGAATAATGATTGGAATGCTAATCAAGCTAATCAATGCTAATACAGCTTCATCGATAGAAACCCTACAGTGCAGAAAGAGGCCATTTGGCCCATCGAGTCGGCACCGACCACAATCCCACCCAGGCCCTACTCCCATATCCCTACTAATCAAGTCTTAAAGGTACAGACAATGCGAGTGGAGAGGGCATTAAGCACAGGTTAAAGAGATGTGCATTGTCTCCAGACAGGACAGCTAGTGAGATTTTGCAAGTCCAGGCAAGTTGTGGGGGTCACAGATAATGTGACATGAACCCAACATCCCGGTTGAGGCCATCCTCATGTGTTCGGAACTTGGCTATCGGTTTCTGTTGGAGGGATAGACAGAGACAAAGTCTGCTCGGCCAGATAATGCATCAGTGTCAAAAATCCTTGTAAATTCCGGCTTGGACAAACAGAAGCTGCAGTCTTAGCTCTCACTGATATTGTAGCAGAGACACATTATTCATCCCACAATCAGGAACAGTGCTGCTTTCTGCCAGAAGGGATGGGGAGCGGCGACAGAACATAGAAACGCTGTAGTTCCGAAGGAGGAAATTTAGCCCACTGAGTCTGGTCTGACTGCAATCCCACCCAGGCCCTATTCCCACAACCCCACACATTTACCCGGATCATCCCCCTGACACTATGCATTCAATCCCTCTGACATTTAGCGTGGTCAATCAACCTAACCCACTCATATTTGGGGTGTGGGAGGAAACCAGTGCACCCGGAGGAAAGCCACGCAACGCGGGAGAAAATGCAAACTCCACACAGACAGTGATCCGGGGTCGGAATGGAACCTGGGACTCTGGTACTGTGAGGCAGCAGCGCTAACCACTGTGTCAATCACTTTGCCGCAGTGGCATTCTGAATGGTCCAGTTCTAAACAGTGTGCAGGATCAGAGGGACCTGAGGGTCAGTGAGATCTTTGAACGTGAGAGGAGATTTTGAGAGATTCGATCGGAAAGTGCACTGAATCCTTGGCTTCATCAATCGAGAAACTGAGTATAAAAACAGGGAAGTTATGCTCAATCTTTATAAAGCTCTGATCAACTGCAGCTGTTTTAGGATTGCACCCAGACCCGGGAACCACATTCTCGAAAGAGTGTGAGGGTCCATGGGAGGGAGAAAAGGAGATTTACCATTTTAGATCCAGCGATGAGGGATTTTAGATACAAGGTTTGGTTGAAGATTTCGAAGTTTCTCTCTTTGCAACAAAGAAGATTGAGTGGTGCAGTAAGTGACGTGTAAAAGAGTACAACATATTGAACTAAGGTACACAGGGGATGTTGCTGCATCAGCTGCGAGCAGAGGGATTCTGGGGATCAGTAGTGAATGTTTAAAACAGGATGTGTAGGAGATATAGGATCCCTATAGTGCTGTATGAGGCCATTCTGCCCAGTGATTCTGCACCGACTCTCCGTCAGAGAATCCCTCTCCAACCGTGTCGCCACAAGTAATTACCCTACTAATCCCCCTGACACTAAGGGTCAATTTATTCTGGCCTATCCATCTAACCTGCATTGTTGAAGCTGGGAGGAAACCGGAGCACCCGAAGGAAACACAGGCAGACACGGGGAGAACAAGCAAACTCCACATAGAGGGTCACCTGGATTCGAAACATCAGCTCCTTCTCTCCTTACAGACGCTGCCAGACGAGCTGAGATTTTCCAGCATTTTCTCTTTTGCTTTCAAACTCCACAAAGGCAGGCACCCAAGAATGTAAGAAGTGGACTTTAGTTTTCGCTGGTTACAGCAGCTGGAGATTTCCCTTCAATTTTCTGCTATCCGGAAACCAGCGGAGCATCCAAAAATAGAACTGACAATTAATATCACCACAGTAGTTATTCACATGGCGCTAGCACCCGCCGCTTTCATGCGTGTGCTAACGCCGTGGGCTAATGGATAAGGTGTTTGACTTCGGCGATCATGATGACGATAATATCAGAAGATTGCCGGTTTGTGTCCTGCCGCCGTCGCTTTATGCAGAAATTTTCTGGTGGTATTTCCGGAAAACCGTGATATGCCTCGTCAGCTGAAAGTTCTGCATTTATTGCCTGCATTGCAGGGCGCCTTTTCAGAAAGTACTGTCTTGTTGTTCTGTTCATTCAATTTTCTCAGATTATTAATTTTTTGAGTTCCGAAAAATCAATCTTACCTGTGTGATCCTAATATATTACTGATGCTCCAGAATAGAGCAACAGGCTTTGCAGCAATCGGTTTAGTCGAACTCTGTGGGGGGAATTCTAATCTCCTCAGGAAGAGGTTTAATAAGGACCGGAACGAACTGTTTTTGTTTACAGGGATGAAAGACTGCGCTGGTAATCCAGGGGCCCGCACTAATATTTGCGGACATGGAGTGAATTCTACCATGGCAGCTGGTGAAATTTAAATTCACTGATTTGATCAAAGTGGAATTGAAAACTGGTTTCAGTAATGGCCGCCTCGAAACTACCGTCGATTGTTGTAAAACCTCATCTGGTTCACCAGTGCACTTTAGATAAAGAAGTCTGCCCGCCTTACCTGGTCTGGCCTACATGTGTCTCCAGACACAGAGCAATGTGGGTGACTCTTACCTGCCCTCTGAAATGGCCGAGTGAGCCACTCTCAGTTGAAGGGCAATTAGGGAAGGGCAACAAATGTTGGTCCTGCAGGTGACACCCACAGCCCATAAAAAGTAGTGTCATTGAGAACAAAGGAAAGACCTGGTAAAGTTTTGACTGCTTGCATCTTTCTTTTCTTGTAATCACAAGGCTGAGGTGTGGCCTGATGCTGGGCTTTAAATTAGTGAAAGATTATTTAAAAATCATTTCGATAAAATGGACCAGAGAAGGGCAGATAAGAATGTACCTTACCCTTTCATACATGTCGTTGATAGTTGGTATGTACCTGGACCGCGTGGTTAGGGCTCTGAATAGTGAGGACGGATAATGGAACACATCACACCAACACTTCTGATCCATTTTCCTATTTCCTCAACAGATGATCTGCTCGCACGAGTGCTGATGTGGAGGTGCCGGCGTTGAGGTGGGCACAATAAGAATTCTCACAACACAAGGTAAAGTTGGAATCACAAGCTTTCGGAGATGTGCTCTTTCATCAGATGAGTTGAGGGAGGTTGCCAAACACGGCATCGATAGACACAAATACAATAGTACGATAATTACAGATTGGAGTGTGGACAATGGTTAGAATGCGAGTCTTTTCAGGTAAAGATATAGACAGCAAGGGTGGAGAGAGGGATAATCACTGGTTAAAGAGGTGTGAATTCTCTCAAATCAGGAGAGTTAGAAGGATTTTGCAAACTCCGAGAGTATGGTGAGGGTTGTGTGTCCTGTGGCTTGAACCCAGGATCCCGGTTGAGGCTTTCCTCATGCATGTGGAAGTTGCCTGTCAGTTTCTGCTCGGCGATTCTGCTTTGTCGTGTGCCATGAAGATACCCGAAGATCGGAGGCTAAGTGCCCTTGACTACGGAAGTGTTGCCCGATTGGAAGGCAATACTGCAGCCTGGTGAGGCCGCACGCACTTTCCGATGGTCGAGTGATAAGGATTCGGCGCTTTTCACCGCCGTGGCCTGTGTTCGATTCCCAGCCAGGCAAGCTACTTTCCATGCCCAAAACAAAGGAATTTCATTCCCAAAAGAAATTTGGTATGTCAGCTATGATTCTCACCAGCGTTTACAGATGCACCAAAGAAGCATTCTTCCTGAGTCTATCACAGTTTGGTATGGATCCTGCTCTGCCTCATACCGCAATGAACTACAAAATGTTATAAATGTAGCCCAATCCATCACGCAAACCAGCCTCCCATCAATTGACTCTGTCTACACTCCCCGCTGCCTCGGCAAAACAGCCAGCATAATTAAGGACCCCACGCACCACGGACATGCTCTCTTCCACCTTCTTCCGTCGGGAAAAAGATACCAAAGCCAGAGGTCACGTACCAACCGACTCAAGAACAGCTTCTTCCCTGCGGCTATCAGACTTCTGAATGGACTTATCTTGCATTAATTTGATCTTTCTCTCCACTCTATCTATGACTGTAACACTACATTCTGCACTCTCTCCTTTCCTTCCCTGTGAACGGAATGTTTCATCTGTCGAGCGCGCAAGAAGCAATAATTTTCACTGAAGGCGAAAACATGTGACAAAAATAAATCAAATGAAATCAAGTGAAATGAAACAACTGATCAGATCACATCAGACTCTGGCGAAAGGCGTGTTTTTGCGCTGCAGGGATTACGTGGTTCTATGTTGCAGACACTGCTTGGAAATCTGTTTGGTTTTCGAATCCGTGGCCGAACCATGGACAGTAGAGCTTTAATTGAGCTTCTTAAAATTATCATCGGAGACAGAGAATAATTAACTTCAACTTCATGAGTTCAGAAACGGGTTGGAAACTTCGCTCATTTTCCAGTGGCTCACAGAATTATGCACCAATAAGATTTTAACTGAGGCAGCTTTGAGCAAATGTATCTATATCAGACAACTGATGAGATGGTCAAAGCCACATAAATAATTTTTCCATGATCCTGTGAGATTGGGGATGATATTTTCTGTTTTTGCTCAATCCGCACCTCCCTCGGGCAATACAAAAGACAATAGAATTAAAGAAAAGCATCTGAGCTGTAAAGCACTTTGGAGGTTCCAGCAGTTTGGAGAAAAAAAACGCATTTCTAGACAAGATAAAAGCAAAATACTGCCGCTGCTGGAATCTGAAACAACAAATGAAAATGCTGGAACATCTCAGCATGTCTGACATCATCTGTGGAGAGAGACGAGCTGAGATTGTCCAGATTGTTCAGATTTCAACACAGGCCGTCTTTCCTCCAGAATTAATAAGAACATGCAGTTTGAAATGAACGGCAAACGCACCTTTCTGTCTCCGCTTGATTCTTGTTTTTTTCATGCATCCATCTCATTCTCTTTCTTGCTAATCCAAAAGTCGGTTGGTGAAAGCCGCTGTTTGCTGCATGAAATGGGACTCCGTATTGGAGAAACGAACTGATCTCGTCCGAACTCAGTTGTCGCTCTGAAAGTGTAAGTGGCATGTGTACAGTACGTAAAGCATCGCTTCCTCGTTAGTATAGTGGTTAGTATCCCCGCCTGTCACGCGGGAGACCGGGGTTCAATTCCCCGACGGGGAGCTTGTTGCATTTTTATTATGTCAAATTGTACACTCTGGTCGACTGAAGTTTGGACATCAGAGAGGGACACAACAGACAAAAATTGTTCACATTATATTGAACCTGGGACGGTGGAATTTCGAAATACTACATCTGTTGGCCATATCATTTTGAAATCTAGCCGTACCCTGTAACTAAATTAAATCATTTAAATTATGATAAATCAGCAAGGCTATGTTTTTTAAGTGAATGTATTAGTGCCGGTTGGCATTTTATTTTGAACCAAGTGGCATTTTGAATCACTGTTGTTTAGGATAGTAAGAATTGAATATCTAGCCTGCAGTCTGCATTGCACCTTTTGTTTGTACAGTGAGCATTAAACGCTTAGCACTCCCACTTTCCTATGTGCCTTCACCCGACAACATCTCCCTGCTCCGTCTCACAAGGCAGCCAACGTCGCACCTCCACTTTGTCTTTTGCCCATGGGAGGCTTATCGTGCCCAGTCCCCATTGTGTTTCACTTTGCTCAGTTTTATTGCCCAGATTGCACACAGTTCCAACTTTTCTATTCTCCATTAATAATAAATGAATAAATAGAACCATCCCTTGATTAAACACTGTCAGCTTTTCGGGGGTCATTTTCATGAAGTGCTGTGTGTGATTCCCGCCTTTATGCTTCTGTACAAATTCAGTCAAAGAAAAATTACCCAAATATATCTTCAATTCTGCTTCTCACTCACAAAGAACTGAATGGGTGACAGATACAGTTTCAATAGTAGCTTTAAAAGGTAGAGAATGGATTTACAAATTTAAAATCCAAGGGCGACATCAATGCCTGAAGTGGTTTTCAGGCAGTGGCGACGAGAATAACAATGCACATTCTCAAATTTGGATTGTTCAGAACCATAGAATGGAGCCTCCATTGTGGATGAAGGGAAACTTTAAACTGCGCAGCTGTGCTGTGCTTCAGGAGCTTGTTTTCCAGAAATCTCCATTAATCGAAAATGCTGCCTCATCCGCTGAGCATTTCCAGCATTTTCTGTTTTTGTTTCAGATTTCCAGCTTCCAGCTTTGCGTTGTGTTCTGTGCAGATGTTTCACTGGAACAGGGAACAGGTTCTGATCAGCCCTGTGACAGATAGAGTAGAATGTGTCTCCCGACTATCAAGCCTGCGAGATTTGCTTCCTGTTCTCTTTGTATAGTGGTTCTCATTTGAATAATTCTTCTGACATGCATCATGCGGCTTCTTCATTGTTTCGTTATATTTTCTATCTTCCTCATCATTCAGCTCTGGCTTTGGTTCCCCTCCCTTTCAACCTGATTGGAATGTACCGAGTCTGTACCTGAAACATCTCCTGAAAAATCACCCATTGTCCTGTTACAGTTTTTCCTGTCAGATTTTGGCTCCATTTTACTCTCGCTCAATCCCAGCTCCTCCCGTTGAAGTTAGTCCTCTTCCCATTCAGAAGTGCTACTTTAGATTGTTCCTTGCTAATATCAAGCTTGTGATACAATGATCACTGTTACCCAAGTGACTTCCCACAGACACTTGGATCATGCAGTCAACCTTCCTGTCAGTCTGTATGAGAATGGAATTAATTCTGTATCTGCAATGCCTGATCTGCCTCCAGATTTGCTGCTCTATTTCTTTGTCACCACACCGACCTTTTTCCCTTCTCTGTCTTTTCTCTTCACATTGTATTGAATAGCAATCGCCCGGTTCACTCCATTTCTAAGCCACATTGTCATCATTGCCAGTGTATTGTATTCCCAAATGGCTATTTGTGCTTCTAACTCACCAACCTGATACACCACACTGTGTGATTACACACATGCATTCTAAACCTGTCCTTGTATTCCTCTTAGATTCCTTCTTCATCTACTCTGATCTTATATGGCCCTACTTCTTCCTCGAGATATTCCTCCTTTCTACTTCTCTACACTGCCAGTTTAGTTCAGACCCTCCCCATCCACACGAGTGACCTCCCCATGAGGACACAGGCATTGAGTATAGAATCATGCAAGTTATGCTGAGCCTTTAGAAAGTTTTGATTGTACCACAGCTGCAGTATTGAGTCCAGTTCTGCTCAGCACCCTTGAGGAAACACGTGAGGATCATTCAGCTGGTGCAAAGGAGATTAACCAGAATGGTTTCAGCAATGAGGCTTTTAGCCACAAGGTTTGGTTGGAGAAGCTGGGGTTGATCTTTTTGGAGCAAAGCAGATTGAGGGGGAGATCTAATAGAGGTGGACAGGATTATGCCAGGTGTAGATCAAGTCGACAAAGAAATGCTGATCCCATTCGCTGAGAATGCAAGGACTAGGGTGCACAAGTTGAAGGTTTTGGGATGAGACAGAGAGGGGATGTGTGTGGAAGAACTTCTCATGCAGCGAGTAACAACCTGGAAGTCGCTGCCTCTGAGGGTGGAAGCAGAAATGATGAATAGTTTGAAAGATGAATTGGGATGGACATTTGAGGGAAATAAACTGATAGGGCTCTGGGGATAGAGCACGGGAGTGAGACTGACTGGATTGTTGCATGGAGAACCAGCATGGACTGGATGTGGTTCCAGAGATATATTTTTAATCCACAATCAGTCAGAACAGGAGAGACAGACATTGTTCCCATGTCACCCCAACTCAGTACCACTGACAGAGAGATCGATAAATCCCAGTCCAAATTCTCACCCACTATCAGATTTTCAATGTGTCAGTCCTAAAATATTGCAGCATTGGCTGCAATTAAATTAAATGCCAGATACAACTGAATGATAGGATAACCTGAGACACCAACTGTGATCATTAAAATAAGAATACATATAAATTTGATGAGTACAGATTGAGATACAGATCACATACCCAACCTGATGCCTCATAGAGTGTATGGCAGATATTGTATTCTAACAGTGAAAGCTAAGCTCAACATTCAAGTATAAAGTTCTTACAACCAGAGTGAATGATGAAAGCATCAATTTGATTAATAAAATTTGAATAACACTTTCTTTGACTTTGCAACGATTGTGAGATGAAAAGATCCATGGTCCTTCCCAATTGTGTTCAAATAGAAAGTGATTTAATACTCGGCCAAATTCTCAATAATTCCATTAAAACCCACAGCATTAATGGTCTGTTTCTGTGCTGAAATTTCAACGTGGAATGAACTCAGATTGTTAAACAGTCACAGAGCCTGAGGTTATGTAATGAATCCCGCACTGTCAGAGCAGCAGAGGCGACAGATTCAGCATCATTCTCGAGCACATGTTCATTACCAGACACTGACAGAGACAGACTGTGACTGATCTCACTGACAGAACCTGATCCTGAATGACACTAATCAATCTGACACACATATATGGTACCACTGACATGGTCAGAAATCATCACAAACCCACATAGACTGCCGAATGTGCACAAACAGCACATGTTTCTTCAGAAGGAACTCTTCAAAATGCAGCTAATGAAAACTTACTCCAACTTATAAATCAAAGAAAGGGTTTGATAAAGAAGCATCATTACTCCAAACTCGGGGTCTCGCCTGGGCCAATCCAAGCTCTCCAAAATTCTGCACAGTTCCTTATTTATAGGGAATCAGCTGGTCAGCTGACTATTACATCACTTTAATTGGTTCCATGGTTCACTGGGTCAGCTGACCCTTACATCTTGTTCCCTTTTGTCTCATTACATCCAATCAAAGTTGTCACCGGTTACATTCTAACAACACACACCCATTAAAGAGTGGGAGTTACAGGCCCACATTTTCAAACCGGTTGACCACATTCCCACGGAGGATCACTGAATTATACTAAAATAATCCCACACTCACATCCAGCACCAGATGCTGACAGACACAGCATGAATTCCACATTCACATACAGCACCAGAATCTGATGTGCGTAATCAACATAGTCAAACTCACAGAGAGACACACTTGTTACACGACTGAAAGAGGATTTTTGGCCTGTCAAGTTCTGGCTCTCCAAGTGAGTAACACACCTCCGGCCATTCATCCACCTTCTCCCCACATCTCTGCACATTCTTCATTTTCAGGCAATAATCCAATTCTTTCTTGAAGGCCTCGATTGAAGCTGCCTCTCATGCACTGTCAGTCCCCACATCCCACACCATAACCACTCGCTGTAGGAAGAAGTTTCTCCTCATGTATCCATTCCTCCCTTTCCCAATTCCCTTAAATCTGTTCCCTCTGCTTCTCAACCCATCCAACAATGGGGACAGTTGTTCTCTGTGAACTCTGTCCAGACTCCTCATGATTCTGAATACTGTTATCAAATCTCCTCTCAATCTTCTCGGCTCCAAGGAACGTGGTCCCAACTTCACCAGTTTATCTCAATAACTGAAGTTCCTCATATTTCACAATGTGTCTCACTTACACAGGCCAGAGGCAGCATATAATTATATGCAGGGCCCTGACAATTGATCCCAATCTCACAGACAGTACCACCGACTGACAGAATTAATCCCACTCTCACAAACAGCACTGAAGATAAAAAGATGCAGAATTGGTGTCAAAGATTCCCAGATTTTGAGAATGATCTCCACATTCCCATTCAATGCGAGTAGCTGACAGATACAGACTGAATTCCACTATCACATTGAGCAGCGGAGCACACTCAATGCCACAGACTGAAAGATATTCAATCAATATCACACTGATTCACACTGCCAGAGACTGACAAATACAGGATGAATCTCACAGATGGTTACAAAGACTGATAGGTCCAGAATAAACCCAGCCCCCTCAAAGTGGCCGAGAAGGACAGCTACAACATTAATCCCAAACTGGCATATCATCCCAGGGAGTGAATGAATCCTGCACTCACTCTCAGCCCCCACTAACTGGCAAATACACAATGAGTCTCCAACACTACCACAGACAGAATGACTCCATCAGTCGCATAGTCCCCGTGACTAAAAGATACAGAATGATCCTCACCTTCACACCCGAACAGAGAGTAAATCCCACGCTCTCGCACTGTATCAGCGAGTGAGTAAATCCCACACTTCACACACTGTATCAGACAGAGAGTAAATCCCACACTCTCACACTGCATCATCCAGTGAGTAAATCCCTCACTCTCGCACTGTACCAGAGTGAGTAAATCCCACACTCGGATACTGTATCAAAGTTCCAGGGACCCAGGTTCAATTCCACCTTGGGTGATTGTCTGTGTAAAGTTTGCACATCCTCCCCTTGTTTGCGTTTCCTCCCATGCTCCAAATGTTAAGTGGATTGACCATGCGAGATTGCTCCTTAAGTGTCCCAAATATATTGGTTAGGGGGATTAGCAGGATAAATATGTGGGGTTACCAGGATAGGTTCTGGGTGAGATGCTGTGTCAGAGTCTGTGTAGACTCGATGGGCCAAATGGCCTTCATCTGCACTGTAAGGATTCTATGACAGTTAAGGCCGAAATAGACAAACTTTGGTTTCTCAAAAAATGAAGGAGAAAAATGGGGTTGAAGCTGAAGATCTGAAACACTATAAGCTGCTACTACGCCCACATCTGGAGCCTGAATCCACAGTTTGGAATCCACATTTTCAAAGAGAAATACAGCTCATAGATTGCAAAGACATGTTACCAGGAAAATGGAAGGAATGTGGGGAATATTTTATGAGGGATTAAGAGATTTTGGATTGCAATCTTTAGAGAAGGCTGATTTATGGTTCAGTTCAAGTTTATAAATTGATACATTTTAATTTGACATGGAAGTACTCGATGAAAGGTCTGGTACGGGGAAGTTCCGAACAACAAAGGGACCTTGGCGTGTTTGTTCATAGATCTCTGAAGGCAGAAAGTCAGGTTAATAGTGTGGTGAAAAAGGCGTATGGCACATTCACCTTTATCAATCGGGGTATAGATTACAAAAGCAGAGAGGTCATGATTGTGGTGAACCACTGTTACTACATGTATGTACCTGGACACACCCATGCTGCACCTGGCCCGAGACTCCTCCCTTTCCACCTGGGACCCCTCCCTTTCCACCCAGAGTGGGGTATAAAGGTGATGGTCCCTCCTTCTTGCCTCAGTTCAGACGAGGTCAGCTAAAAGGGTGTGCTCCTGTTCTCAGTGAATAAAAGCCTATTAGTTTTCCCTCACTCTCAGAAGTCACCGCGTTGTAATTGATAGTGCATCAATGATGTATAGAGCTTTGGTGAGGCCACAGCTGGAATTGAGTGTGCAGTTCTGGTTGTCACATTATAGAAAGGATGTGACTGCTTTGGAGGGGATGCAGAGGAGATTTACCAGGGTGCTGCTTGGGATGGAACATTTAAGTTATGAAGAGAGGTTGGATGCGCTTGGGTTGTTTTTGTTGAAGCAGAGAAGACTGACGGGGCAACCTGATTGAGGTGTTTAAGATTGAGGGGAATGGACAAGGTGGATAGGGAGCAGCTGTTCCCCTTAGTTGAAGGGTCAGTTACGAGGGGACACAAGTTAAAATTGAGGGGTGTGAGGTTTAGGGGGGAGTTGAGGAAAAATGTTTTTACCCAGAGGGTGGTGACAGTCAGGAATGCACTGCCTGGGAAAGTGGTGGAGGCGGGGTGCCTCACATCCTTTAAAAAGTATCTGGATGAGTACTTTGCATGCCATAACATTCAAGGCTATGGGCCAAGTGCTGGCAAGTGGGATTAGGTGCCCAGGTCAGGGCATTTCCTGCATCGGTGCAGACTTGATGAGCTGAAGGGCCTCTTCTGCACTGTAATATTCTGTGATACATGGCCTTACTACCCAAGCGTGAAAAGTTCTTTACTCACAGTTACTGTATTTTGTGTGTCATAATAAACGACAGAAATTTGGTTCATGTCTCAATAGTCAATTTGTTTATCCCACATAGAATTGTTGATATTTCAAAAGCGTTGCCTGATTCTGTGGTGAATGCTGAAAATGCAGTGACTTTTGGAAAACCTGTCAGAAACATAGTGTGATTTCTATTTATGTATTGTTTGATGTTGTTGCCATTCTTGTTTTTAATACTGTGACTGTGTGGCAATCAAGATAAATAAATGAGTCATGATCGAACTGAATGGTGGAAAAGAGTCAATGCGCCTTGTGGGGGGCCAAGGATAGATCCTTGGGTGATTCGGGAGGTAACAGCACAGGAGTGGGAAGAGAAACCATTGCGGGTGATGTTGTGCTTAAGACCAGAAAGAGAAGAATGGAACTGGGGAGTGCCATCTTACCCAGCTGAACAATCTCTCCACCTGTCCCCCACTATTGACATAGTTGACTGCACCATCCTGCTCCAATACCTTCCCACTGTCAGGTCAGTGTTCACAGCAGATGAAGATGTTAATGTACCTGACAACCTGAGGAAACTAATGATGAATGAAGGGCTGGGCCTCAGGAAACGAGTGTAAAGAAAGCTGGAGTTCTCAATCATCTTCGTCTCGGGCGGCAGCTCCTTCATCTCAATGTGTGTGGTGAGATCAGGCCATTCTGCTCAGTCAGGAACAGCCAGACTGACTGCAAGAGAGAGAGAGGCTGAAATTAGAACCAAACAATGAGGGAGACCCACTGAGAGTAACCAAGCCCTGGCCCTAGACACAGGGCACTGGAAGATCCCAGTATTTCTCCCTGGCCTATGCAGAGTGAGGTTCTCTAACCCGGTGTGGCACTGCGCCCCACACAAGAACACAGGAAGATCCCAGTCTCTGTGCTGATTGGTGTGACGGGGTTTGCAGCGCCGAGGCTGGGGAGCTGCAGCGTGACATGTTTCCACAGGAAGCCGCCATTCGAAACCCTGAGCTGCGGATTGACAGCCGGGCGAGACGGGATTCCCGCTGCCAAAACCCTTCCCCCATCCGAAGCCCCACCGCCGGCTCAGGATCTGGGCCCGGGGACTGAAACCACTGGCCGGACATTTACCGCCGCCCGGTGTCTGATGGGACCAGTGTGTACCCCCGCCCTCTGTCCAATCACAGTCACCGACCTGTGACCGACAGCTGAGAAAACCAATCAGAAATGGAGCCATTTCTGTTATCCAATAGACGCTCTGCGCTGATTGAGTGATGGCTGCCTCGTCCAATCAGTGAGCTCAGTCTGTCTGACATGTGCGCGAACAATGGAAATGACGTTTTAATCTTGACCAATAGAGCGACATGCTTCAAACAACACTCGCCCACATCACGATTGACATCGGCCTGAACCAATCGAAGAACGCCGCTGTAACACATACACCAATCGGAATGCGGCGCTGATGTTCGGCTCCAGCAACGTCACTCCCAGCCCAGCGTCATTGCGTCATACAATTCGATCCGCGGCTCAAACCAATGAGAAATCAGACAGCTGGAGGCGGGTAAAGAATCCTTAAAGCGGAACCGCTATTAGAATTACCGTTGTACAACTCTAATTTACTTACGTTAGTGAAAGCAACAACGGGATTGGTGAAAGTCAGAGCGTGAGAGAAGTAGAACTCGGGGGAAAGGAAGGAGGAAATAAATGTAGCAAACGCGATAGAAATGAAAGGAGAGGAAAGGAAGATGGAGGCAGTGAGGTTGAGAGAGGGAATTCTGGAGCTGAGTCGCTGAGAATTGAAAGCACAGCCATCACTGGTGGAGTGAATCGATGATGTGGAGATGCTGTTTCTGGGGGTGTTTCCGAGTCGGGCATGGTGGAAATGCTCTTTAGTTTTCTGCATGTTGCAGACGAAAGTCTCATCTGCTTCTCAGAAGGAATGCTCAGTGAGCTGGGGCTAAGTTTCTGAGTTAGCACCCACACAAGCTTTACCTGCAGCCTGGAGCTCAATTACTGAAGTGGGATTTTGTCTTTCTCATCAGGACGGTGCAGGCTGAACAGGTGCAGTGTTGCAGTGAGGAAAATGAAAAAGAGAATTGGTGCAATGACACAACCTTATTTGGCTGCAGTTTTTACTGAACGGGGTTTGTGTTGGTTCACTGGGTTAGGATCACTGACTGCATGTATTTGTGGAGTGTTTTAGGTTCATTTATTAACATCGCAAGTAGGCTTACATTAAAACTGCAATGAAGTTACTGTGAAAATTCCCCAGTCGCCACACTCCAGCGCCCGTTCGGATACACTGAGGGAGAATTTAACATGGTCAATGCACCTAACAAGTGCATTTTTCGGACTGTGGGAGGAAAATGGAGCACCTGGAGAACACTCACGCAGAAACAGGGAAACGTACAGACACTGAACAGATAGTGATCCAAGCCGGGAAGCAAACCCGGGTCACTGGTGCTGTGAGGCAGCAGTGCTAACCACTGTGCAACCATGAGGAGAGGGTGCTGACACATGTCCGTGAGAAGCCAAGTCTGACGATAATAGCGAGAGTCATACAGTACAGAAGAGGCACTTTGACCCATCACGTCTGCACCAACAAACCTACATTAAATCTACAAGTATTCCTACCTTCCAGCACTTGGCTCGTAGCATTGAAAGTTATGACATTTCAAGTGTTCATCCACATACTTTGTAAAATTAGTGAGTTTTCCCACCTCTACTACCTCTCCAGGCATTGCAATCCAGACTCTGACCATGCTTTGGATGAAAAAATGTTTCTCTCAAATCCCCTCTAAACTTTCTGCCCCTCACCTTAAAATTCTGCTTCCTTGGTATCAACCCTGCAACGAGGAGGAACAGCTGCTTCCTATCCACCCTTTCCATAACCCTCATAATCTTATACACCTCAATCAGGTCTCCCCTCAGCCTTCTCTGCTGTAAAGAAAATGACGCGAGCCTATATAGTCTCTCTTCCTAGTTCAAATTCTCCATCCCAGTCAACATCCTGGTGAATGGCCTCTGCACCCTCTCCAGTACAATCATATCCTTTCTCCAGTGATTTGACCAGAACTGCACTCAGTGCTCCAACTATGGCCTCACCAAAGTTTTGTATAGCTCGAACATTGTCTTGCTGCTCTTATAATCATACATTAATACTCCATTCCTCATGTTTCATGAATCTTCACAACTCACAGAGTGAAAGGCTCTTTTATCATCAAAAAATACAATGTACGGCAGCTGGAGCTTTCCCTTGTATTTTCAGGGATCTAGGAATCAGTGGATCATCTAGAGATAGAACGAAAAGAATATTTTCACAGTATTTATTCACATGGTACTAACATCAGGTTGCAGTAGTTATGAGCCGATTGCATGGCCTTATGGCTAAAGTGTCTGACTTTGGTGTTTATAGTAATGATATCAGAAAATTGCAGGTTTGAGTTCTGTCACGGTCATTTCTGGTGGAGCATCCAGGGAACCGATCTTACACATCATATTAAATCCACATTTTCTTCCAAACATTGCAGGGTGCTTTCTCAGAATGTAGGTCCTTGTTATTTTATTAATTCAATTCTAAAATAATCTTAGCTCTGAACAATTCCACAATATCTGTTTGATCTGGATAAATTATTGATGTTCCCAACTAGAGCAAAATGCTTTGTATTGATTGGGTGATTGAAATTCTGTGGAGGCAATTCTAATTTCCTCAGGACGAGGTTTAATAATGAGCTGAATGAAGTGGTTTTTTTACAGGGATGAAAGGTTATGTCACTGGGCTGGTAAACCAGAGGCCCGCACTGATCTTTGGAGGCATGGAGTAAGTCCCACCATGGCAGCTGGTGAAATTTAAATTAACTGATTTGATACACAGAATTATTGATCAAAACAGAAACAGGAGTTGGCCATTCAGCCGAAATAAGTCTGGACTTGAAACCAAGCCTCAGAAATGGCGGCCTTGAAATTCCTGTTGATTGGTTTCCCACAGGAAACATTTTCACTGAACAACAGAGAACATTTCACACAACAGGAAACACCTTTGCAGAACAGAAAATAAAAATTCTGCTCAAGGTGGCTCATATTTACATAACCGGGAATCTGGTCAGACCCCATTTGGAATATTGTGAGCAGTTTTGGGCCCCATATCTAAGGAAGGATGTGCTGGCCTTGGAAAGGGTCCAGAAGAGGTTCACAAGAATGGTCCCTGGAATGAAGAGCTTGTCGTATAAGGGACAGTTGAGGACTCTGGATCTGTATTCCTTGGAGTTTAGAAGAATGAGGGGGCATCTTATTGAAACTTACAGGATACTGCGAGGCCCGGATAGAGTGGGCATGGAGAGGATGTTTCCACTCGTAGGAAAAATTAGAAACAGAGGGCACAACCTCAGGCAAAAGGGACGATTCTTTAAAACAGAGATGTGGATGAATTTATTCAGCCAGAGAGTGGTGAATCTGTGGAACTCTTTGCTGCAGAAGGTTGTGGAGGCCGGGTCATTGCGTGTCTTTAAGACAGAAATAGATAGATTCTTGATTAATAAGGGGATCATGGGTTATGGGGAAAAGGCAGGATAATGAGGATGAGGGAAATATATGATTGAATGGTGGAGCAGACTCAAATGTCCAAGTGGCATAATTCTGCTCCCATGTCTTATGAATATATTTACACAACAGGGATGAATTTGACACAACCACAGCAAAGATCTGTCAACGGCAGAGACACAGTTTCACAACAGAGAGAACAGTTACACAGCAGAGAGTGCAGTTACACTTACATGAAATTAATTTTAAAACAAGGTCTATCTTTATGTAACAGAAGATCCCTTTTCAAACATAATCAGTTGTTCCATCTCAGTATCTTGTTGGTTTGTTCGGTACCTTCTCTGTCTATCGCTCTGTGTGTGTCCTGATCATCTCTTACTGCTTCTCTGTGTGTCTTTCTCTGTCTGTTTGATTCGGGCTGATGTTAAGTGTTATTGTCCAGCCAGGGTGCGCTTCCCAACTCGTGGGTCTTGTTTGAAATACAAATACAATGAATAGTTTCTTCTCACCCACGCAACAGGAATAGGCAGGAAGCGGCAACGTTTCGGGGCAGAGTGGCTGGACCCATAACCCAGAGGTCGATGGATCGAAACCATCATCTGCTATCATGTTCTCACGAACATCAAATCGTAACATTCGGCTGCTGCCCAAAGGTAAATCTGGGTTTTCTCGACAGTAAATTTGTTTCATCATCTTGATTTTCATTAACTGGGAACACAGCGCATATGTCCCAGGTTCACAGAAAGTAGTCTCACAACACCAGGTGAAAGTCCAACAGGTTTATTTGGTAGCATGGGCTTTCGGAGAGTTGCCCTTTCATTAAATGGTTGGACAGCTTATTCAGCCAAAAGCACGGGATTAATTCCTGTATCGGTTGAGATTGTTCATGAAGGCCCGGCTTCGAAGCCTTGCTCCTCTCTTGACGTGTGAATCATCCTGTTAAATCGCCACAGTCAGCTGTCTCCTTTGATGACCCATAGGAACATCTGAGTCTGTGGACCTTGCTTTAATTTTGCAAGCAACGAACACCTCACAACTCTGACACATTGTTTCAGATATAAAACTGTGCAAAAACAAAACTGAGCATGCGAACCGGAAGCATCCCTAAAATATCATTTCTACCATCGTTTTGAAATTTGTCATTTCTACCATCGTTTTGAAATTTGTCATTTCGGGAACAATTGCAAACAATCAACTTTACCAAGATACCAATTTTGCCCAGACACAAAATCCGACGCAGAAAAGCTTCATGAGCCTGACGTGATTTGAACACGCAACCTTCTGATCTGGAGTCAGACGCGCTACCGTTGCGCCACAAGCTCAGACTGCTTGCTGCATTTTACATCCGGGTTATGTTCGGTGAATTCAAAATCAAACTGGGACCAGGGAATGGAACTGTCTCCCTCTTTACTTTCTGTGGTTACACACCGAATGGAAGATTGGCAGCGAACCGGATTAGCAAGAAAGCAGCAACACAGCATTATCCTGTGGGAGAAATATGTTCTTTGTTACGGGTGTTAAAACACCCTGGTTTGGTGAGAAGTCAAAAGAGAAAACGCTAGAAAATCTCAGCAGGTCTGGCAGCATCCGCAAGGAGAGAAAAGAGCTGACATTTCGAGCCCTTTGTCAAAGCTTGGTGAGAAGTTATTGCGTGACGAGGTGGCCGAGTGGTTAAGGCGATGGACTGCAAATCCATTGTGCTCTGCACGCGTGGGTTCGAATCCCATCTTCGTTGGTGATGGTTCGTTCATTGTTTTGAGGTTCACGGAACCAAGATGAAGTTTGAACACACAGGCTTGAGAGAACAGTCCAGGACAATTCCATATTCCCATAATTCTCATCCTCTGAGAAACTCGATTTGACAGTCAATTCAAATCAGGGCACCCGCTTTGGGCACGAGTTTGCCACCATGTCAACATGTGGTTTCGGAAGCTCCAAAGCAGACGCCAGTGGCAGATTTTGTCTTTCCAGAATCGGCAGGTCAGCCATGAAAATTAATGCTATATTAGCTGGTTTGGCCATGCTAAATAGCTCCTTAGTGTCAGGGGGATTAGCATGGTAAACATATGGGGTCTCGGGGATTCATTCTGGGTGGGATTGTTGTCGGTGTAGGCTTGATGGGCCGAATGTCCTCCAAGTTCGAGGCGGCAGTTTCGCTTCTCTGAGAAGATTGACACACCAGTTCCTAATTTCTTCAAATTTTACCCAGAAAGCTGACTCCGATGAGATTCGGACCCACAACCTTTGAACATTTCACAAGACAATGACTAGCAGTCTAACATGCTGGTACCCACTGCCGCAAACAGGTCCACAGCAGACGCCATTTCCCTGGCCCTGCACTCAACCCTGGAACACCTAGGTAACAAGGATACCTCTGTCAGACTCCTATTTATTGACTACAGCTCAGCCTTCAACACCATTATTCCCAGGAAACTCATCTCCAAACTCTGTGGCCTGGGCCTCGGCACCTCCCTCTGCGACTGGATCCTGAACTTCCGAACTCACAGACTTACCTCGAATGGGCTTACTTTGCATGAAGTTGATCTTTCTCCCCACCCGAGCTATGACTGTAACACTACATTCTGCACTCTCTTGTTTCCTTCTCTATGAATGGTATGCCTTGTCTATATAGTGCACAAGAAACAATACTTTAACAATACTTTTTCACTGTATGTTAACATATGTGACAATAATAAATCAAATGAAATCAAATCAAAAATGCCATTCTTTGTGCCACAGAGACATTGCTGCAGCAACTATTCCCCGTTCCCATCTGGCAATTTCTGATGTCGTCGAACAGACAGTTGAACAGTTCAGCAATTGGGCAGCGATTACATTTCAAAAATACTTTATCATCATTAAAATATTTTGGGACGTCCTATGGTTGTGAAAAGAGCTACAGATATTCCAGTCGAACTCTGAAAGGACACAGACAGGTTGGTGGAATGGGAGGACATGTGGCAGATGATGAATGAAGTGATTCATTTTGGTGGGAATAACACAAAGCGACAATATAAAATAAAGGATTTAATTCCAAAAGGGGGTGCAAGAACAGCAGGACATATTTGGACACGTGTATATGTCATTGAAGGTGGCAGGACAGTTTTTAAGAGCCGTTAATAAAACATACTGTATCCTCCAGTTTATAACTGAAAACAAGAAGTTTATACAAATTTACGGCAAAGAAAATGCAGATGTGCTGTTAGATATTTTCAGCCGTGCCCCTCGCCTGAGGTGTAGTAATCCTGAGGCTAAATCAACACCATTAAGCACTCCCTGTTGAGATGGGGAACAGCGGATGGTCATTTGGGATTATGGTGACTTTACCTTTATATCTGTGCCATATTCAGAATATGTTTTGCATTATCTGCTGATTTTCGAGGATTGGGATCTTTCTGATTCTGTTGGTAGAACTGTGCGTGTACAAGCAATTTGTTCTGGCGGTCAGCTCCCGGAACAGTAAACTAGTTTGGAATCCATTCTGTATTTGCAAACTCTGGGATTGTAAAAGAGTTGATGGATCTCCTCATTCTGAATCTTCAATGCATTTTTTCAGCGTCGCTGACTGGGCTTGCATTTTTTAAAAAATTAATTCATGGGACATGGGTGCCACTGGCTGACCAGTATTTATTGCCCAACTCTCGTTGCCTGCGGGCAATTGAACGTCAACCACATTGCTGTGGCTCTGGAATCACATGTCGGCCAGACTGTGTAAAGGCGGCAGATTTTGGTCCCGAGAGGACCAGATAGATTAATACAACAATCGACAAAGGTTTCATAGTCATCAGGAGATCTTTAATTCCACATATTTTTTATTGAATTCAAATTCCACTACCTTGTCAGGATTTGAACCCGGGCCCCCAGAATACGAGCTAAGTTTCAGATTTCAGCGATGATACCACAAGGCCAAGGTCTCCAAATTTCCTTTGAACTGAGTGGCTTGGTAGGCCACCTCCGAGGGCCTACAACATTGTTGTGGGTCGGGAGTTGTATGTAAGCCAGTCCAGGTAAGAATTCCTTCCCTGAAGAGCATTAGTGCTTTAGTTGTCTTTTTTTACGAAAGTTGATTCAAGGCCATTGATTCCAGATATTTTTATTGATTTTGAATTTCGCCATCTGTCGTGGTGGGAGATGTGTGAGTGTTGGTCTGTGAGAGCTTGTGTGGGTGTGTGTGTGGGTGTGTGTGAGAGAGAGAGTGATGGAGATTCACTCATTTTCAGTGAATGTGAATTAACCCCTTATATTCATACACGGACACTGTGATCCCCTTGCCCTTGCGAATTCCTAAGAAGTAATTATACCACTGATATCCGTTGTCGTAGCGTCTGCATGGTTTCCCCAATGTGCCATGCCTCGGGACATCCTTTCCTGCAGCGTATCAGGTACCTGAAGACGCTACGACAACGGATGAATGAACACCGCTCGACAATCACCAGGCAAGACTGTTCTCTTCCTGTGGGGGAGCACTTCAGCAGTCACGGGCATTCAGCCTTGGATCTTCAGGTAAGCGTTCTCCAAGGCGGCCTTCACGACACACGACAGCGCAGAGTCGCTGAGCAGAAACTGATAGCCAAGTTCCGCACACATGAGGACGGCCTAAACCGGGATGTTGGATTTATGTCACATTATCAGTAACCCCCACAGCTTTCCCCCTGATCTTGCAGAATCTTACTCGCTGTTCTGTCTGGAGACAATACACATCTCTTTAGCCTGTGTTTACTGTTCCCTCCACCCACATTATCTGTACCTTTAAGACCTGGCTGGCTGTAGAGATTTGCATTCTAATTAGTATTCTGTAACTTGATTTCTGTGTCTCTGTGCACTGTTGGAGAACAGATTTTCACTCCATCTGACGAAGGGGCAGCGCTCCGAAAGCTTATGGTATTTGCTACCAAATAAACCTGTTGGACATTAACCTGGTGTTGTGAGACTTCTTACTGTCCTTTCCCTCTGCCAGACATGATGATTGTTCACTCAGATCTCTGCACAATATGAGAGGAAATCTTTCAGGCTCCTTTTATACAGCCCGCCCCGACCTGATTGAGGAAGGCGGAGTGAGAGAGCAGAGAGGGGAGGAGACAGAGTGAAGAATAAACACAGAGCGGGAGGGAGGAGAGAGCCGGACTGACACACACACACAGAACGGCCCCTGATCTTTCAGCTCCACCTCCAGTTTCTGCAACCGCCAATTTCAACCCGTTTATTAACAATGGAAGCGAAACAGAGCTCCCCAAACAAACCCGTCACAAACAAGTGTTTCCACAAACCCGCAACTTTGAAATATGGAATCAAACAGAAAATGCTGCAAATAATCAGCAGCTCCGGCAGCTTTTGTGAAGAGAGAGAGAGAGACAGAGTTAACGTTTCGGGTCGTGACTTTGTTCTTTTGTGTTTTTAAACCTGGTCCGTAATAATTCCCAGTCAGTCATATTCCGACCTAAACACAGTCGATTCTATAGCAAGAATCTTCCTCCGCAACATTCTCACACACATCTCCTTCTCGCTGTTTGCAAACACTTTAATGAAGCTGCTTGGGGCAATCTCCTGTGTTAAAATGAAGGGAGTCACGATGGCCGAGCGGTCTAAGGCCGCAGTCTCCTCTGGAGGCGTGGGTTCAAATCCCACTCCTGACATTGATGTTTGGCTAAGAATTGCCGTCTCACAGCGCCAGGCACCTGGGTTCGATTCCCGGCTGAGGGCACTGTCTGTGTGAAGTTTGAACATTCTCCCTCGGCTTTCTCCGGTTTCCTCCCGCACGCCAAAGTGCGTGTTAGGTTGACTGGCCATGCAAAATTGCACCGGAGTGTCGGGGAGTAAATAGGGTCATGGGGATCCGGACTGGGTGGGATTGTGGTCGGTGCAGACTCGATGGGACGATTGGCCTCCTTCTGCACTGCAGGGATTCGGTTAAAAATGAGGCGCGAATGCGGTGTTTAGCCGCCAGTGTTACTGAATATACCAGACATCTTTATTATGAGAGAAAGTGGCGATTGAGCAAATGAAATTCAGCCTCGACTCTGTTTCGCTTTAGTCTGAATTTGAAATGATCTCTATTGAGAATGAGCCGGGCCGCGGGACAGGAATCATTTTCTTGCGGGATCAGCTCTTTCCTGAGAGATGTGGGTGGCTCTGAGAAGAGCCTTTGGGTTCAGAGGTTTACAATTTGCTCGGGTTGTTTCACTTCTTTCCTGACGCTTTCTTCGCTTTTGCTGCTTTCACTTTGGGTTTGGCCTTCGATTTAGTCACTTTTTTGACAGACTTTCCGCCCGTCACCTTCTTCACAGGAGACTTTTTCTTCAGGGCTGCTTTCTTCACCGCCTTTTTTGGAGTTGCCGCCTTCTTGCTGCTTGTTTTCTTCACTGTTGATTTCTTCACTGGAGTTTTCTTTGCTGCGGGTTTCTTGGCTGCGGGTTTCTTGGCTGCTGCTTTCTTTGTTGTCACCTTCTTGGCCGCTGTTTTCTTTACTAAAGATTTCTTGGCTGTTGGTTTCTTCACCTTCTTTCCCATTTTCCCCGGGCTTTCCTTCTGAGCGAGTTTGAAGGAGCCGGAGGCGCCCTGTCCCTTTGTCTGCACCAGAGAGCCTTTCTCCACCTTCCTCTTGATAGTTAACCTGATCTGGGAGCCGCGCTTCCCCACATCCACTCCACTGCCAGCCAAAGCTTTCTTTATCGCGGCCAGGGACTTCCCCTTGCGATCGCTGCAACCCGCCACAACATTGAGGATCTGCTCGCCTAACTTGGGACCGGCTGCCGCAGGTCGGGGAGCCGCCTTCTTCTTCCTGGGAGACTTCACTTGAGCGGGAGCGGCTGGAGGAGCCGTTTCGGCGGCTGCAGTTTCAGTCATATCCGAGAGTGTGTGGAAAATCTGTGTGAGTCAGAACTGGATCCGAAATGAACCCAGTGGCGGCGGCACAGAGCAACTTAAAGGCAGAGAGCGGACGGAGCAGAGACAAGCTGCTGTCAGCTCCCGGCTCCTCCAACCTCTCTGTGTTTCTCTCTCCTCACAAACTCTCCCATTGCAATGAAATTTCCGCCTCTCCAGAGATCCAGCTCACATCCTTCATGTCTCTGACACACGAATGTTTGCTGTTGAAAAGGTTTCACTCGAACTGAGAACTCCATTTTCCACTGAAACCCGTTTTACTGCTGCACTGATCGCGCTCTCACACGCGATAGCTGACATGTTCTCGACTTTTCCACTGAAATCTTGAATTTAGCGAACCATTTGCCTTGAAATCTCACTTTGGGGCTCAGCAGGGGGATTAAGGGAATCTTTGATTGGAAAATTGTTTTATTTTACACAAGAGAGACTCGGTGATCTCATGATCAGAACAGACATACAAACACAGTTGGATTAGTCTGACTCCCCCGTCCCTTTCATACACTCTCTCTTACACAATATTCACACCTCCACATTCACAGGACAAAACTTTCACCAACTGTAAGGTCCCAGGACGGAATTTCTCCTCCTTTTAGCCTTTGCTCCGTATCCCGGGGGCGTCGTTATAGTTTTTCGCCTCAGTAACTGTTAAACACTCTGAAGCCCGCTCCCCGCAGATTGTCTTTGAATTCATTCATGGAATGTGAGTGTCGCTGTCTGGGTCAGCATTAGTTGCCCATCCCTAATTGCCCTTGGGTAGGTGGTGAACCGCTGCAGTCCATGGGGTGTACGGCCACATCTGTAAACCAGATTCCGCGGCAACAGACAGTTATATCTGTTTTTTCAGTTATTATAGCGGTTGCAAACATCATTGTGTTTCTTTAGGGTGAAGATACAAATTAACTGCTCTCGGAGTCTCTCAATTTTCCTGTTTTATTTGTTTTTCCTGCACTGACAGGTAACAGTAAATCACAACCTCAACAACCAGTGACAGCCTGTTAAATATTCATCCCCCACTCGCTGATAATGGAGTTTCTGACAGTGGCAGACATGTTCTGACCATCCTCCGATTGGGCCCGAAGGTGACCAGATCCACTGTCAGAGCTGGACTTTCAGACTGAGGGGGTGGCAGAGCCAGGTGAGTGATGATGGTGACTGTGCGAACATTTGACCAAGGGTCAGTTCCTGGCCATCACAGTGGTAATTCATTTAATTATCTATCGCAGGTCAGAACAGTAGGTGGGCACTCCTAAAATAAAATTGACTAAAAATTCTCATCATCGCTGTGTTTCTAATGGAAAATCCACATTCAATTTGCTTTCAGCTGAAATGTTGTTTAAATGAAATTAAAGACCTCAAAACTAATCAATGAGTTCTCAGTCAGAAACAATAGTAAAAAGAAAGGTGGCCTAAACTGTCCAGAACTATGAGACAAGCCAAGTTCAGTTTACAAACTGTGCTATGGACACATCTGGTATCTGATGAAATCAGCAACTCAGGAAGTTCAGTAATTATAACGAATGAAAATAACGGTTGTTTAAGCAGAGTGAGCGATGGTGGTATAGGGGTGAGCATAACTGCCTTCCAAGCAGATGACCCAGCTTTGATTCCTGGCCAATGCATTGGTCATTTATTTTGAACCTTATCCACGGCCTCTTGTGTTTTAAACTGAGTGGACAAAAACAGGGCGAACGAAACATTTGACAGGAATGAAATAAAATGCAGATACCTTTTTCATTTTTTGTTCGGACATAATTCTTTTTTAATGAAAAATATTGGAAGAGAAAATCAAGTCTCTGACCGAATAAATGAATTTTCAGCCAGACACAAAGACTCAAAGTAAAAGTAGAGGAACAAATTTCAGCTCCCACACTGTGTGTTGAGCAATCCTGGTGCCTGATGAAGTTAATGTGAACTTTACTGAGGTGGTTACATTATTCTGACAAATAAGATCTGCCAAAAGATAAAATACTGGAAAATCTCAGCAGGTCTGACAGCATCTGTAAAGAAAGAAAAGAGCTGACGTTTCGAGTCCAGATGACTCTTTATCAAAGCTTTGACAACGGGTCGTCTGGACTCGAAACGTCAGCTCTTTTCTCTCCTTACAGATGCTGCCAAACTTGCTGAGATTTTCCAGCATTTTCTCTTTTGGTTTCAGATTCCAGCATCCGCAGTGATTTGCTTTAATTTGTTCAGTAAGCAGCTGCTGTTGCCCCGTGGTTAAGGCGTTGGATTTGAAACCCGATGGGGTTTTTCCGTGCAGATTCGAGCCCCGCTGCCAACGAGTGTGATTGGAAATGTATGCTTTCGACAGCCACAGAGTTGCAAATCCTATTTTTTTGGAAAGAATTATTTGGATCTCCAGCATGCTTTCAGCTACATAACAAGAAGGTGAGCTTGGAAAGGACACCTAAGTGTCCTCAGTCTGGCAAGGACAAGATAGGCCGAATGGATTCCTTCTTTGCTGTTACATTTCTCTGGTTCTTTCTAAGGTCAGTAAGAAGTTTAACAACACCAGGTTAAAGTCCAACAGGTTTATTTGGTAGCAAAAGCCACACAAGCTTTCGGAGCTCTTAGCCCCTTCTTCAGGTGAGTGGGAATTCTGTTCACAAACAGAGCTTATAAAGACACAGACTCAAATTACATGAATAATGGTTGGAATGCGAATACTTACAACTAATCAAGTCTTTAAGAAACGAAACAATGTGAGTGGAGAGAGCATCAAGACAGGCTAAAAAGATGTGTATTGTCTCTAGACAAGACAGCCAGTGAAACTCTGCAGGTCCACGCAACTGTGGGAGTTACAAATAGTGTGACATGAACCCAATATCCCGGTTGAGGCCGTCGCGCGCGCTTCCCCTCCGACGCGCGCGCGCTTCCCCTCCGACGCGCGCGCGCTTCCCCTCCGGCGCGCGCGCTTCCCCTCCGGCGCGCGCGCTTCCCCTCCGGCGCGCGCGCGCTTCTCCTCCGGCGCGCGTGCGCTTCCCCTTCGGCGCGCGCGCTTCCCCTCCGGCGCGCGCGCGCTTCCCCTCCGGCGCGCGCGCGCTTCCCCTCCGGCGCGCGCGCGCTTCCCCTCCGGCGCGCGCGCGCTTCCCCTCCGGCGCGCGCGCGCTTCCCCTCCGGCGCGCGCGCTTCCCCTCCGGCGCGCGCGCTTCCCCTCCGGCGCGCGCGCGCGCGCGCTCCCCCCCTCTCAGATCTTCTGGCACACACATCCTTTCTATTACATGAATCCTCTTTCCGGCACACACCTTCCCTCTGGCACACATCCTGTCTGCACACACACCTTCACTGGTACATACTTCCACTCTGGCAATCACGTACTTTCTGGCACACAGATCCTCTCTTGCGCACATACATTCTTCTGTTGATTCCTTCACAGTCTCCATCACTTTCTCTCACACTCTCTCACTCCATAACTCATTCAGTCACTCTCTCGATCACATCCTCCATCTCACACCCATTCACACACTTTCAAACTCTCTCACTCACTCTTTCACACTTTCCCTCACACCTTCATAACCTCTCTCACAGATTATCTCTCTCTCTCAAACTTACTTTCTCATGTTCATTCTCTCACACCGTTTTTCATACTATGTTTCTCACCACTTCTAATTCACACCCACACATTCTGCTCACTCGCTCTCGCTCGCACACTCTCTCTCATTAAGGTAATAAGGATCCACTTGTCCCGTAAAATGCTCTTGCCTTGCCGCTATTACCCAATTATAGATTCTGACGGCCTCTGTTTATTGCTCGTGTTCCTTAACTGCAGCAGTTCTCCTGTTTGTGCAAAGTTGACCTTTTTCCCATCATGCTCTGCATTTCGCTGTTAGTTCCCCTTTGAGCATTAGCGAATTGGAGCACAATTGAGCCTCATCAAACCTCACTCTTGTCATGCAGCTTTAATAGAAACGCATTCCAAGCATTTCATTTAATGAGACAAACAAGAACAGCAATTCAATTATTGCTTCATTTTACACTTCTCGTACCAATTCAAACAAACAGTTGCAACTCATTAAATCTTCACTCTACTTGAACTAACTGAACATCAACTTTCAATTGAACTTTAACACTTAAACTGCACTTTAACTGAACATCAACTTTAACTATTTAACTGAAAATAGATACTACCCAGTTGAGGAGAGCATTGGCCATTAAATATCCTCGATGTAGAATCTATTTTCCCCTTCTCTGAAGCATCCTTCAGGGTACAAGTCTACTTGCGATGGTCGGTCTCTTTGAGTTATCGCTGCCAAACAAAGGACTCACGTGGCTTTTTATCCACAATTCTTCACTCGCCTCCGGAAGATTATCTGTCATCCAGCTAATTGTGTAACCAGAAACCGATCGCATGGCTCGAACATCCACTGAAATTACTTTTGAAAGACGCCTTTACGCTTAGTTCATTTTATATATCCCATACATTACAGCTATATAAATCAGAGACGCAGTGTTTCTGTTAATGGAAACAACTTCCCTTATCTGGGCCAATACAGGAATTTCAGAACACAGCTCCCAGACCACAGTCTCTTTCCGACCGGTACCTGGTTTTAATCTACATGTTGAATAAAAATCCCAGCATGCTTCTCTCCCAGCGAGAATACCCTTTTTCCAGTCACTGTTGCCATTATTCTTGTTAAGTCATTGTTGTAGCCGTTCTTTCTCCGTCCACACCCTGTTTAAGCAGATACTCAAATCCATGTCATGTTACATTCGAAGTATATCGATCAGTCGTTCGGGCTTTCTTCTGTACAATTACGTTTCTAACTTATTTTCCATTTCATCTCTCCGGAATTCAAATGATCAAAGTATGCATTTGTTACTTTACCGTCGAAACGACAACAATAATTGCAACATGGAAAGTAATTCTTATCCAGAGTTGTATGTGTACTTTCGCACCCCAATTCCAAAATTCCTCTCACCAGTTGGTTCCGTTTGTTGCTGCAATCACTTGCCTGGTTTCCCCTCTTTCTTGAATGACTTGGGCAATCGTTTGGTGAATTGTATTTGTTTCTTGATCCATTGCCAGTCTTTTTGTAAAATTACAATGTTAGTTTCACACTTATCAACGTAATTGCCCAAAGTACTGTTTGATTCTTCAGTGACATTATGAATGTTTTCTTCCAGTTTATCTCTGTCGACCAGCTTGAGGTGGCCTCAGCGTGATGGGATCTGGGCTTTAAAGCAAAGGATGGTGTTAGCAATGGGAAAAACTCTCACAGCCATATTCCTATTCTTTCAATTAGGTGGTAATACAATATTCCCCGTTTCCCTTATAAGGAACTTGGACACTGTCAATATCGAGGCTTCGGATTTCCATTGTACAATTCAGATGTTTGTCTGTTTTAAATCCACACAAGGCTTTTACGCTGGGATATACAAGATCATAGATCATAGAATCCTACAGTGCAGAAGGAGGCCATTCGGCCCATCGAGTCTGCACCGACCTCAATCCCACCCAGGTCCTCTCCCCATTTCCCCATGCACTTACACTAGTTACGCTCCCTGACACTAATTGGCAATTTAGCAAGGCCAATCCACTTCACCCGCATATTTGGACTGTAAAAGGAAACTGGAGCACCCAGAGGAAACTCACGCAGACACAGGGAGAATGTGCAAACTCCACGCACACAGTGACCCAAGCCGGGAATCGAACCCGGATCCCTGGTGCTGTGAGGCAGCAGTGCTAACTACTGTGCCACCGTGCTGCCCCTCATAAGATAATGAGACCATAAGAAAAACATACAGACGTAGGTTGTTCAGCTCCATGGGCCTGACCCTTGATTCCCTTGCTGATCAAAAATATGGTTCTCAGCCTTAAAAATACGCAATAATTCTTCCGCCACAGCTCTCTTTGGAAAAGAGTTCCAAAGACTCTCAGCCCTATGGAAGAAGAGTCTTTAATTAGCGTCCCTTTATTCAAAGTCTATGCATTCTGGGCCTAGAGTCTCCCATGACTGGAAACATTCCCTCAGCATTTAGCCTGACAAGAACCTTAAGAATCCTGTCTGTCTCAATGAAATGAGTTCTCATTCTTCTAAATTCCAATGAGTAGAGTCCCAACCTGCTTAACGTTTCTTCATAAGACAATTCCTCCATGAGTTCTGTGAAATGCCGTGAATGAAATCATATATTCCTTAAATAAGGGGACCAAAAATGTTCACAGTACTCCAGATGTGGTCTCACCAACACTTGCAACACGACTTCCCTACTCGTACTCCAACACCATTGAAATAACGGCTAACATTCCAGTAGATTTCCTGATTACCTGCTGCACCTATGTGCCAGATGTCTGTGCTTCGTGCTCAAGTACCACCAAGGTACTTTGTCTTGTGACTTACTGCAGTTTTTCTCCATTGAAATAATACGCTTTTCTTTTGTTCTCCCTTCCAAAATGAACGACTTGTATGGGATAGAGTGAAAGTTGGCCGATTGGATAGGTAACCGGCTATCTGATCAAAGACAGAGGGTGGTGGTGGATGGAAAATTTTCGGACTGGAGGCAGGTTGCTAGCGGAGTGCCACAGGGATCAGTGCTTCGTCCTCTGCTATTTGTGATTTTTATTAATGACTTAGAGGAAGGGACTGAAGGGTGGATAAGTAAATTTGCTGATGACACCAAGATTGGTGGAGTCGTGGATGAGGTGGAGGGCTGTTGTAGGCTGCAAAGAGACATAGATAGGATGCAAAGCTGGGCTGAAACATGGCAAATGGAGTTCAACCCTGATAAATGTGAGGTGATTCATTTTGGTAGGACTAATTTAAATGTGGATTAGAGGGTCAAAGGTAGGGTTCTGAAGACTGTGGAGGAACAGAGAGATCTTGGGGTCCATATCCACAGATCTCTAAAGGTTGCCTCTCAAGTGGATAGAGCTGTGAAGAAGGCCTATAATGTGTTAGCTTTTATGAACAGGGCTTTGGAGTTTAAGAGCCATGGGGTTATGCTGCAACTGTACAGGACCTTGGTGAGACTACATTTGGAATATTGTGTGCAGTTCTGGTCACCTCACTATAAGAAGGATGTGGAAACGCTGGAAAGAGTGCAAAGGAGATTTACCAGGATGCTGCCTGGTCTGGAGGGTAGGTCTCATGAGGAAAGGTTGACAGAGCTCGGGCTGTTCTCTCTGGAGCGGAGGAGGTTGAGGGGAGACTTAATAGAGGTTTATAAAATGATGAAGGAGATAGATAGAGTGAACGTTCAAAGACTATTTCCTCGGGTGGATGGAGCTATTACAAGGGGGCATAACTATAGTGTTAATGGTGGGAGATATAGGAAGGATGTCCGAGGTAGGTTCTTTACACAGAGAGTGGTTGGGGTGTGGAATGGACTGCCTGCAGTGATAGTGGAGTCAGGCACATTAGGAACATTTAAGCGGTTATTGGATAGGCACATGGAGCACACCAGGATGATAGGGAGTGGGATAGCTTGATCTTGATTTCAGGTAAAGCTCGGTACAACATCGTGGGCCGAAGGGCCTGTTCTGTGCTGTACTGTTCTCTGTTCTGACTTCACATTTTCTCAAATTATGCTCCATTTGCCAACTTTTTGCCCACTTACTTAGCTTACAATAAAATATTTATAGGTTATTTGAATCCATCTTGCAACTTGCCTTTCCACCTATTTTTGTATTGTCTGTAAATTTGGCTACAAAACATTAATTTCCTTCATCCAAGTCATTATTGTATATTGTAAAGATTTGCAGTCCCGCACTGATCCCTGTGTAACCCCACTGTTTATAGGTCACCAACCTGAAAGGGAACGCTTTATGCCACTCGCGGTTTCCTGCCCATTAGCCAGTCCTCGATCCATGCCAATACACTGCCTCAAACATCATGGGCTCATATCTAATATCTTGAACTTTTTTGACGTACCTTGTAAAACGCCTTCTGGAAGTCCTAATACATCACATCTACTGCCTCCCCTTTCTCCACTCTGGTTGAGAGTTCCTCGAAAAAGTCTAATAAATTAGTCAGACATATTTCCCTTTCATGAAGCCATGGTGATGCTGTTTAATTAGATTATAATTTTACAAATCTGCTGCTATTGCTTCCATCATAATTGATTCCAATCTTTTTCCACAATAGATGTTAGGCTATTCGGCCGATAGTTACCTGCTTTTTGCCTCCATCCCTTTTTGAATAGGGGTGGCACATTGGCATATGGGGAAGGAGCAGGCAATTATCTTGTCTCTTTGATAGAATTCAGCTAATGTGGTACCCACCAGCTTTCCCTTCTACTGTCCTTAACTATTTTTCCTTTAGTTCGTGAATAGCGTGATTGGCGCAAACTCTGTATTTTATTCTTTTAAGGTTTTGAATTCCATTCCATAACTGCAGACAATTAAATGATGGAAAAATCTTATCATCTGTTGCAACTTCATTGTCATTCCCAATATTTAACTTTATCTTCCTATCTGCAGATCACCTCGTTCCTCTACACATAACAGCCCTAAAGTGTTATTGTAAAATTACTTTACAGTCATTAATTTCTGACATATTAGCATTTAATTAAGTATAAATTCAGCAACATATTTTTCATGCCTCTGTATACGTTAGCTGAGTTTACATTAACATTACTCCTCATGCATAACATACAAAAAACTTCATATTACCTTTAGAAATTGAGGCCAAGATTCAAATTGACCAGAAGCTGAGAATATGTTTAACTCATCACTTTTCAAACAACAAAAAGGTCTTGAAACTCAAAAAAAACATATAGACTAAATCATATTACTCCTTGTTTCTTAATAACAATTTTAAAAAATGCTTATTATCCTCTTAAACAGTATGTAACTTCTTAAATACGAGTTGCTAATATTCATACAATCAATTTATTTAAACAGTTAAATATACAGGCATGGCAGGTTTAAGAGAAGGGTTAAATTATCAGTTGCCGCAGTGCCTGAGTTGAAATGGAAGTTAAGTGAATTTAATCACAAATACTTTAATTCAAAGGGAAACAAATTAGTTTAAATGTGTTCACCTTTTCTACAAAAAGACAAAGCCTTTACATCCCCAATTATCATTATGTTGTGATAAACAATCTTGAAGTCTTGAAGCTGGTCGACTTCCTGATTGTCTTGTGCTTCATGAGCTATATATTTGAAGAAAACACAAAATATACATTTGGCTTGGAGCCAAGTTAGTTAATTCAGTCCAGATATATCTGTCTATTTGAGAAAAACTGAAAGCTAAAATCTGCTCTAAATAAAAAATCGCAATCCGTATATGAGATGTGCAATAAATTTAAACAGAGAATTGTTAAGTTTTTGCTAGTTGGAAATGAAAAAAGAACAAAAGTTTTCAAAAGTAGTTACATCATCACTGCCCGTTTTAAAAAAAAATACAAATAAGTTATCAGCAACTGTGCCCAGGATTAAGGAATTTCAAAGTTTTGCCTGGTATTAAATTTCATTTTTCATTCTGCTCATGACCCACATTTGATTATAAACTGTTTATTGAAACTTTTATTACAAAATCGTAATTAAGGGAAACAAAACATTAAAGCTACCAAGACAGCAAAGAAAGATCCATACCAGTGTTTTATTAGACACACAGACTCATCGAGCATGGATGCTTCGCATTCACATATCCTCTGCACAGCATTAAAGTTTGCTTTCATTCATTGTTAACGATTTATCACTGAAAATAGAATATTAAAATAAAATAAGGGAATAGGTTCAGACAGAAGTCATCATTCTTCTTTCTACAAAAACTGCAATTATCCTCCAAGCTAAACGTAAATTCTGAAGAAATTATAAACAATGCCTTTCTGGTTTAATAGTCAATCTCTCTAAGCCATAGATAGTCTTTGAAGTTAAACCAAAGTGTAAATAATTATATTTATTGTCCCATCATCACCACTCTCCCGCCAAAACAAAGCAGGTGCTTCAAAAACTCCTGTATCATTTTATCACAATTATCCTCTCCTGACTCAACCTATTTCACCATATAACTGCATGCATTTACCAAGAAACTTGAAACCAGCTAATGGAACCAAATCACAGAGGGTTAACCAGCACAATTCAATGCCGCAGACAGGAGGCACAGATTCGCTGGCAAGAAAAATCACACGGACCTGTCACACAACACAGAAACTTACTCAAACACAAGTTTCCTTATCAAAGCATATTGTGTTTTAAATGTGCATTCAGAATGCTGTGATTCAAAGCATTTTCCCAGATTGTTAGTTTGCTTAGCCATACAGGCGTGATCTGTTTTATCTATGACTTGAGCCTCCCACCAATTTACAGCACAGCAGTGGATCGGTATGAACCCACCCTTGCATTTGCCTCTTGCCAATTTGTTTACAACATTTCCAGGTGATGTGTAGGGACATAGTTCCTTCCTCTCCCAGTTCTGTAACATCGCGCAATCACTTGCTCACTTATTTGTTTTGGTGCAAATGGCCCCTTGGGTTTATTTGCGGTCTATGTGAGGGTCGTGATTATGGGTGCAAGTGGACCTGATGGTTTCACGAAATGCACACCATATCTCCGTCCCTGTCGCTGTCTTCATCCAGATCTATGTTCCCAAATGTGTAAAACAACCCACCATAGGCGACAGTAGCAAATTCAATAATTCAATTTATCACTGATTCCATCCACCCCATGGTTCTTAAAACTGCACATCACACCATTTGAGCTGAGAATAGAGACGTCAATTTATCACTCTCTATGTCAGTCTCTATCTCCTTCTGACGCGTTGTGTTGTTAGACAATTTTTGATTGTGTTCTGTGTTTCAATTCACAGTTGCCTCGAATTTACTATATTTCTGCACTATCTCCCCAAATTCTTGTTAGCTGCATCCCTCTCTATCACAGCTCTCGTTCTCATTATCGTCCTTCTCACAGTGTGTATGAAAGTGACTCACCCGTGACATTTGCATATCATTATATTGTTCAACTTCTAAGGCCACATGTCAGTTTCAAGTTTTGCTTCACTAAACTTCTGTTTTAACCTTGCATTTTCCAGCTGCTCCCTCTATGCTGCCTCACAGGCGAGGGACACGGGTTCTTTTCCTCGTTTGGGTTACTGTCTATGTGGAGTTTGCACGTTTTCCCTGCGCCTGCATGGTTTTCCTCCGGGTGCTCCGTTTCTCTCCCACAGCCCGAAAGACGTGCTGTTCGGTTCCTTGACTTCAAGAAGGCAGCTCATCGCCACTATCGCAAAGGCAATCGGCGACGGGAAATATATGCTACCCTAGCCAGTGACATCTGGATCCAGTAAATGATTTAAAAAAACCTCTCCAACGGACCCTCTCGCACAAACTCTCTTGCACAATTTCTGTCACAGTACACACTCTCTCTCTCTCTCTCTCTCACACACACACGCTGTCCCACATACACAGTTATACGCATGTTCTCACATACACATTGTCATACTCACTCTCACTCACTTGCGCACACACTCTCACACTCTATCCCTCACAGAGACTCACACACATGCACTCATACACACATTCTCAGACTCATCGTCGCTCAGTCACACACAGATTCTCTGTCACATAATCTCTCGCATGGTCTTCCTCTCACATATTTCTCACATACTCTCACAATCTCTTTCTTATGTACACCCACAACACCCTCATTCTTCCTCTCACACGCACTCTCTTCCATACACGCTGTGTGTTTCTCAAACACACATCGATAACTCTGTTTTGCTCTCACATTTTCTCTCTTTATCTTGCATACATCGACATCCTCACTCTCACCTACTCAGACTCACAATATTATCCTCTCGCCTTTTCTCACTCACTATCTCCCTCTTCATCGCTTCCTCTGTCATTCTCCCTAACACAGTCTCACAACCTTTATCCCTCAACCTTTCCTCTGTTATTATCGCATTCTGTTTAACACCCACAGTCTCAGGGAAGTTTTCACTCATGTTCCCTCCCACACGCTCTCTGTCAGTTGTTCTCCTTCTCTGTCACTCTCTCATAATCTCACACACACTCTCTCGCACACACTCTGCTTCTGTCTTTCTCCATCTCTATCTCTCTCTCTCTCTGTGCACTCACTCACACATATCTATGCACACACAAACACCCCACTCACGTGCGGTAATTGTTCCTCACGATTCTCGCCCTTTCTCTGCCCTGACCTGAATCCTGCTATTTGCTGTCGTGATACGAGCTCTGTAAGGTTCAAATTAAAATAGAAAAGTGGAGTTTTCAACACTTTGTTGCTTGTCCAATCACAGCCTCCTTTCTCCCCATATTTTCTTTATTTGTGGTCTAATTCTGTTGCAGGACAAATGACATAAAAAGGGAAAATTGCGGAAAAACTCTGCAGATCTGCAGAGGCAGAAAGGGAAATCGGTGTTTGGATCAGATTTGACTTCTGCAGAGCTGAGCTGTCCAGCCATATTTATTCGGCTGAATGCAAAGAGTTCAGTGGCTGAATTTGGCCCATGGACCATTAGTTGTAAAAGCCAGTTGTACAAAAATCTATCTTGGAACTGAACTATTGCCTGCAATATTTTATGGATTGGTCAATTTTACTGGGATGTTTGTAAAATGCCAATAGAACTAACTTTCTCTCCGTTCTTATTGAAGATCTCCAACAGAAACACAAGGAGACACTCCGGGTACAAACTGAAACACTGAGAGTGAACACTATCCTCATAAAGGAGAAGGTTACGATTTTCCAGCTGGTTGGTCGATACGCTGAGCTAACGGTTATTTCTACTGTTCAAGATCGGACACTTGTCGAACATGAACTGCTGGCAAGAGGCCGAGACCATGAAGAATGGAGAGAGAAAGATCTCCGGAAAGAACTGGAAAAAATCCGAACTGATCAATTGTTCCAGAGCAGCTTTTCCCAGAGAAAATTCAAATCTGGGAGCTCAGCAGCAGTGAGCGGAGTGCCGGGAATTGGAAAAACAACAATGGTACAAAAGATTGTTTATGACTGGGCCACTGGGAAAATATACCCACACTTTCAATTTGTTTTCAGTTTTAAATTCCGGGATTTGAACACTATTAACTGTAGAATAAACCTGAAGAATCTGATATTGGATCAGTATCCCTACTTTGGGAATATTCTGGGAGAGCTCTGGAAGAACCCAGAGGGATTGCTGTTTATATTCGATGGTTTGGGTGAATTCAAGGACAGTATTGATTTTGCCGACAATTGGAGAAATACAGAACCTCAGTCCATGTGCACAGATCCTGAATGCTGGTGTGAAGTGTCTGACATTGTGTACAGTTTAATACAGCGCAAGCTGCTCCCAGGATGTTCAGTGTTAGTGACCAGCCGCCCCACTGCATTACGTTTATTGGAAAAGGCTGACGTCAGTGTCCGGCTGAAATCCTGGGATTTGTTGGTGATGAATGGAAGAAATATTTCAACAAGTTTTTTGGAGATCAGACGGTGGCAGCAGCTGTTTTCAAACACGTGGAGGAGAACGAGATCCTGTACACCATGTGTTACAACCCTTCCGACTCCTGGATTCTCGGTCTGTCACTGGGTCCCTTCTTTACACAAAGAGACAGGAAACAGCAGCAAGTTCCCAAGACCATCACCCAACTATATTCCTACTATATTTACAACATTCTGAAAAACCATGGCCGAGAGACTGAAAACCCCTGTGATGTGTTACTGAAGCTTGGTGGGATGGCCTACACAGGAATCTCCAAGAAGAAGATTGTGTTTAGGAATAGAGATTTGATTGAGTACAATCTACATCCTTCCCAGTTCCTGTCTGGATTCCTGATGGAACTTTTGGAGAGAGATGATTCTGCCCAGAGTGTGGTTTACACATTCCCACACCTCACCATCCAAGAGTTTGTAGCTGCACTCACACAGTTCCTGACTCCAGATCCCGGGGAGATCGGGAAACTCCTCAGTGAAGCCCACAGCAAGGAAGATGGGCGATTTGAGATATTTCTCCGTTTTGTTGCTGGTCTCTCCTGCCCACAGTCAGCTCGGCCCCTGGAGGAGTTTCTGGGTCCATTTCTTCATCAAACAACCTGCCGAGTGATTGACTGGGTGAAGGAGAAGGTTGAAGGGCAGATTGGAGACACAGAGACTAAAACTGGGAAGAGGAAGCTCCTGAACACATTCCACTACCTGTTTGAGTCTCAGAACAAAGCACTGGCTCGGAACACAGTGGGATCGGTGGAAACACTTTCATTTCGTGAATTGCGACTGACCCTGACTGACTGTGTGGTCCTGTCTCATGTCATTGGACTCTGTGATACAATAAAACACCTCGATCTACAGCAATGCTACATTCAGTGTGAAGGGCTCCAGCGGCTGGGACCCGTTCTGCACAAATGTCAGGAGTTGAGGTAACTGTTTGGTCTCATAGCGGATATTTTCATTGTTGAGAAGCCATTTCCTTTGTTCTAATAAAACAGAGGCATGTTCATTCGAGGACGTCAAGAGAGAAACAATGTCCAATGGTCACAGAGAAAGTGTGGGAGAATGGCACAAAGTAATAGTGCTCATTTGAGAGCAGGTGCAGATATGATGGGCCGATTGGCCTCCTTCTGAACCTGTAATAAATCTAGATTCTCTGATAAAACTACATCGTTTCAAGAAGGCAGATTCTCGTGGAATAGGCGTGGATAATAAATGTTGGCATAACCAGCGATGCCCACATTCCTTGAATGAATAAAAACATTATTGGGATGAATTTCAAATAGTTAGAGCTGTAAAGGCCACCCTCCAAAATGTGAAAAAGGATCTTTCCCTCTCCCAACAGAAGCCATCTGATTCTGTGTGATGCTATACAGAAATTAGTTTCTCTTGTTCGGTACAGCTTACAGTTTGTGTTTAATTATGATCAGGATTATTTTACTGCGCTCTACCTCATATGTATTACAGTCGGTGTGTGTTATATTGGGACAATGTCCCTTTATAAGTCACGTGATCACTGGTGACATCATCAGTTCGGGTTGCTTTCTGAATGCCTGCATTGCGCTGCCTCTACTGGCAGCCTCTGTGAACTCAGTCTTGCTTCTTGGATTAACTGGTTGTCACTGAAACTCAGTGCTTCTATCATTCATTGTGGGCCTCTGAATAGAAGCAACCATTTTTTTAAACCACCATAACTCTTACAACGTCGTAAACCTTAAATTAAAATGCAGGGACAGTTTAAATTAAAACCAAAAACCATCAGGCAGGCAGCTTTGTTTAACATGAAGTGAAATTAAAGTTTTGGCCCTTTCTGAGCTCACAAGCACAGAAACACAAATTAAACTTAAACTCATGAATTACTGTGTAATGCCCACAAACACAAATTATTACATAACAGTGAAGCCCAAGATGCTGTATTCTTTATTAATTGCTACCTACACTTGCCCTGCCAACGGCAATGATCGATGCACATATGTGTTCAGTCCCTCTGCTCCTGCAATCCGTTAACAATTCTACCGATTATTTTATATTCCTTCCTCGTGTGCATGTTTCCTGAAAGTATCACCTCACCTGCCTCTGCATTGAACTTAATCTGCCACCTATCTGTACACTCCACTATAGTCTGTTTTTCAGTCCCAAGCTCTTCTCCTCACAGTTTACAATGCCTCAAACTGTTCTGTGATCAACAAACTTTGAAATTTTCCACGAGACTGCAAACCATAGAAACTCTACAGTGGAGGAAGAAGCCATTCGGCCCATCGAGTCTGCACCGCCCACAATCCCACCCAGGCCCGACCCCCATATCCCTACATATTTTACCCTCTAATCCCTGTAACCTACACATCTCAGGACACTAAGGAGCAATTTTAGCATGGCCAATCAACCTAACCCGCACATCTTTAGACTGGGAGGAAACCGGAGCACCCGGAGGAAACCCACGCAGACACGAGGAGAATGTGCAAACTCCACACAGTGACCCAAGCCGAGAATCGAACCCAGGTCCCTGGAGCTGTGAAGCAGCAGTGCTAACCACTGTGCTACCGTGCTGCCCATTTCTCATTTCCATTGACTTCAGTTTTTCTCTGGCTCCTTTTTGCTACATGTAGCCATATGCTGCCTTGATGTCAAGGGCAGACACTCTCCCCTCTCATCTTGAGTTCAGCTCTGTTGTCCGTGTTTGCATCAAGGCTGTAATGAGGTAGGGGGCTGAGTGTCCCTGAGTAAAAACAAGCTTCAAGTCAGATAGCAAGTCATTGCTAATTAAGTGTCACTTGTTAGTCTCGTTAGCCTTCCATTACTCTACTGATGATCGAGAGTAGGCTGATGGGGTGGTAAATGGACAGATTGGATTTGTTCTCTCCTTTTTGTGTACGGTCAGATCTGGACAATTTCCCACTATTTTGGGTAAACATCAGTATTGTAGCTCTACTGGAACAGCTTGGCGAGGAACAGAACAACTTCTGGAGCAGTAATCTTCAGTACAGTTACTGGAATATTGTCAAGATCTGTGGTCTTTGCCGTTTCTTGACATCATGTGGAGTGAATGGAATGAGCTGTTACCTGTGATTTTGGGGCCCTCTGGATGGTTCAGCCACTGAAGTTAGTCACTAATATTTGAACCATATCTTTTGCACTGATGTGCGAGTCTCCTCCGTCATGAGGATGGGATATTTGTGGAGCCTCCTCCTTCTGTTGTTTCATCATCCACAATCATTCACAACTAAATGTGGCAGGACTGCAGAACTTAAATCTGAGCCGAGGAAACCAGAATTTCCTGAATGAGGAAACCTGCTGCTGGAAAATCTTCAGTTAAACTGTCAGTGATATGAAACAGGGTTTTTGGATAATCCTTTTCCTATGTGAGGATCTACCGGGAAGAGGGAACTCCCGGTAATTCCCGGAGATAGAACACTAGCCATACCTGCAGAAAATGTAGAGCCTGTTTACTGTGGAATGTAGCGGGAGACACCCCTCCCCTATAAACTAGTCAAACAGAAATATTTCAACTTTCTAATGGGAGAATAATCTTTCCTGGTTGTGTCAAATCTAGGGGATGGATCTTAAAGCAACAGTTAGCACAGTTTCACACTTTAACTCGCCCTGAGATAGAATACAGATGATATAATGTCAATAGTTAAGAAGCACAGGGAATCCAGAGGGATCCACTCTCGCAGCTTTATCATTTATCCCTCAGTAAAATGTACAATTCTCATAAAATCCTGGATTTATGTAACAGCAGAAATGATTTGAATTTCCGGAAACGTAGCAGGGTCAGTGAGATTCAGGAGGGTAATTCTTTTGATCAGGAAATGAGACCAGAATGTGGGACATGTTTAAAAATTACTTGCTTGTTCACAGGATGTGGGCATCACCTCCTCTGGGGGCCATTAGCAGTGGGAAATGAATGTTGGTCCAGCCAGCGACACCCATATCCCATGGACAATTAAACAAAATATACATTTTGAGAGGTGTAAAAGTGGTTTCCCCCAGTAGGCAAACCAGTGGGAGTTAATTGTTCAGTTGTTTCAATGCTGATTATTGCCTTTTCCATTCAACAGAAAGGGTTTGATATTATCTGATTTAATATTGTCACATTTATTAGTGCCAAAGCATACCGTACATAGGGAAGGAAAGGAAAGAGTCCAGAATGCAGTGTTACAGTCACAGCTAGGATGTGGAGAAAGATCAAACTGGGTGAGGTATCGTATCGTAACTTGAATCCGTTCACCACTGGTGATAAGTTTCTGACACAAAAATAGATCCAGCTATTTTTCCTGCTGATCCTTAATCTGAATTTAATGTGTTTCTCACTTTCTCCATTTAGTCTGGATCGCAATGAAGTGGGAGATTCAGGAGTGAAACTATTGTCTGCGGCTCTGAGGAATCCAGAGTGTAAAATACGGAAACTGGAGTAAGTATCAGACTGTGAGATTGTGTTAATAATCAGTGGATGTCTGACACTGTAAATTATTATCAGTGTCAGTAATCGTGTCATTAATAACCATTCCACATTATTCCTGTCAGTATTCGTGTTAAACACCACGGATTTACTCTGATTCCTGAAATCTTTCTCTCTCTGATCTCCAGTTTGGAGAGTAACAGCCTCAGATATTCTCACCTCTGCTCTCAGTACAAACCAGTCAGTGATGTGTCTGAACCTGAGTTACAATAAACTGCGAGATTCAGGAGTGAAAGAATTAACTAATCATTTATAATTATTCTCAAAACCATTCATGAGAATAAAAAAGATGGACAAAACAATGAAATGTTTATAGAATTACCAGATATGGCTGGTCATATGTTCAATTTAGTTTAATTTGTCATTCAGATTATAGATGTTTATGTCTGTCGGATTCTCAGTTTGATTAAACATAGAAAACTGCTGTGTATCGGTGAGGCAGATTACAAACTACATTGAATTCTGATGAGTTTTATCCTGAGGGATCCACTCTCAAATTTATGTTAAACGGAGCTTAAGGAGCATCTGAAAAGAGAATGCAGAGATGGAGGTGGGGAGGGTTATGAAGAGAATTCCAGAGCTCGCAGCCCAGCAGTTCAAGGCACAGCTCAGCTGGCAATGGCAATAATCACAGTGCAGAATAATCTGAATGATGTCCCTATTAATAATGGACATTGTTTTTAAGAACACAAATAATGATACTAAATATACCATTGCTATCAGTATTCCTGTTATTAAAAACACTACCCGCTATTAGAAGACACAAAATAAGCTTGGGAGCAAAGTTGTCGACCATGAAATAAAAGAGACAAAGGCAGCCTGGATATGAAGTTATCTGAGTGACAGGAAACAGGCAGGAAAGGTGAACTGTACCTTTTCATTTATAGGAAGCTGACAGTGGCTTTCCCCAGCAACCAGTATTGTGTTTCTACGACTAATTTTCTTTACATGTACTACCAAATGAGACTTGGGTTTATCTAAAGATGAGATGTGAAGCTCCAGCACACGGCCACCAGAACACAGAGCGGACGCAGCATATGATAGACCGAGCTCAATCACACCAAAACCAATGGATCAGATCAGAGATCTGCTGTCTTGCCATATCCAGTCATAAATAGTGTTAGACATGCCACAAAATATTGGACATGCCGGTTACATTAGGCGACAAGGTGGCACAGTGGTTAGCACTGCTGCCTCACAGCGCCAGGGACCAGGGTTCAATTCCGGCCTTGGGTGACTTTATGTGTAGAGTTTGCACGTTCTCCCAGTGTCTGTGTGGGTTTCCTCTGGGTACTCCAATTTTCTCCCACAATCCAAAGATGTGCAGGTTCGGTTGATTGGCTATACTAAGTTGTCCCGAGGTGTCTCAGGGTGTGTAGGTTACGGGGATTAGTGGGCCATATATGTGGAGTTATGGAGATAGGGCCTGGATATGATATTCTTTCAAAGAATTGGTGAAGACTCGATGGGCCAAAGGGCCTCCTTCTACACTGTGGGAATTCTATGATTCTATAAACATGCCACAAGAATTCCATCATTACCGATGAGGGAACCCAGAGCATCAGTGCCATCTCCAGCCAGAAGTGCTGAGTAGAATGATTAATCTCGGCCTCCTCCTGAGGTCCCCAACATTACAGATGACAATTTGATTCACTGCATGTGAGGTAAAGAAATGACTGAAGGCACTGCATACTGCAAACTCTGTCAGCCTGGCAGTACCCCAGCAATGGTACTGAAGAATTGTGCTCCATAACTAACCATTCCCCGAGCCAAGCTGTTCCAGTACAGCTACAACAGTGGATCTACCGGACAATGTGGAATAAAACAGGGCAAATCCAATCTGATGAATTGCTGCTCCATCAGTCTGCTCTTGATCATCAGAAAAGTGTCATCCTTCCAGTGCCTCATGAACATCACTGCAGGAGTTCCTGAGGGTGATGGCCGAAGGCCAACCACCTTCAATTGCTTTATCAATGTCCTGCCTTCCATTATAATGTCAGAAGTGAGGATGCTCACGAATGATTGCACAATGCTCAGTACTGTTCACAATTCCTCAGAGACTGAAGCAGTCCATGTCCATAAACAGCAGACCTGAACAAAACAGAAAATGCTGGAAAGGCTCAGCATGTCTGACAGCTTCTGTGGAGAGAGAACAGCTAACCCTTTGAGTCTAGATGACTCTTCAACAGAGCTAACATCTTAAGGTCTGAAGATCGTTCAGGCTTAACCTGATAAATGTCGTCAAGTAATGTTTCACTACACAAGTGCTAGGCAAGGACCATCTCCAACAGAAGGGAACCTAACCATATTCCCTTTTTAGTTTTCGTTTGAATGGCAGCACCACCGCTGAATCCTCGCCCATCAACATCCTGAGTGGTGGGGGCGCACTGGGACCATTGAACAGACACTGAACTGTAAACACTATGGCTCCAAGGGTAGATCACAATCTGGGAATTCGGAAATGAGGAACTCGCCTCCTGCCTCCCAAATTTTTCCCACCATCTTCAAGGCACAAGTCAGCAGTGTGATGGAATCCGCTCATCTTGCTGGATTGACTGCAGCTTCAAAAACACTGAAGAAGCTCATCCATGGAAAAGAAGCCCACTGGATCAGCTGGCCATTCACCAAATTAAACATTGACTGTCTCTCCCACTGACGCACAGTGGCAGTATTTTGCCACATACAAGGTAGAATGTAGCAGCTCACCAAGGTTCCTGAGCCAGCATCATCCAAACAGGCACTATCCATCACCGAGATGGCCAAGGATATCAGAAGGATGGAACACCAACCAGCTTCAGATTTCTTTCCAAACCACACACCATTCTGACTTGGAATATATTGCTTTTCCATCACTGATACGGGATCATAATCCCGGATGACCCTTCCTAACGGTTTTGTACCAGATGCTCTGCAGAATTTAAGAAGATGGCTCACCACCTCCTTCTCAAGGGCAATTGGGGATGGGCTGCAAGTGTTGGCATTGCCAGTGATACCATCATCCCATGAAAGAATTAATAAAGACAAGCGCTACCCACTGTAGGGATGGGGAATTGTGCCTGTGTGTAACCCAAACGCAGTCACAGAAGAGAGAAAAAACAGCTGCGACAGGACAAATAGTGTGACCATTGCACAGGCCAGAGGAATTCTAAAGATAGATCTGGTGGAACTATTCAATATACTCGGCGAGGGTCTCAAATGTCCTGGTGTTGTGCTGTGTGCGATACAACCTGGATCTAGAGTGGAGAAGCTTTGAAGAAAGTGTGATGCAATACAATGTTGACCAGATGCTTCATGATGAGGAACCCCATGGACCACAGGCCAGGGACATGGGATATGTGTCAGGGAGGATCGAGATTCAGTAATGCAGACATGTTTTCCATGAACCTGAGCTCTCGCAGCCATTCAGTGTAATAAATCTTCACCATCTCCAGCCCTGTGGCTGTTTCTGTGAATGTTTTATAATTTCCCTGGAGCCGTCACTACATGAAACAAAGGTATTGGAATTGTACTGACCCCATTCAGTGCTGTATTTCCTATCTCTCATTCCCGGTGAACTGTTAGATACCCAGTAATATGGTGAAGGATTTTTCTGGTAGTGCTCCATCTCTGAATTTACTGAAAATACATACATAACAAAGTGCCCAGTAACAACAAAGTATAACCCTGTGAAACCCAAGGAAGCAACCCCACCGTGACAACCGCCCCCATCCCCGCACTTTCCGCTGAGCTGCAGGCAGGATCTTTACCTCTCCTCTGAGAATTTCGATGACTGTGGCCTTTGTCCTCGTATTTCCTGAGTCCTGGAAGGATCCGGCCAACCGGATCCTCTGCACAGATGCTGGAGTTGTCTCTGTCACCCTAGCTTCGTGAGGTGCTTGTGTCACAGTCGGAGCAGAAGGGGACCCACTGTCCACACCAGGGGCATCCTGAGAGGAGCTCCCAAATGCTGCAGGCAGACGCTCCTCTATCCATTCAGGGCAAACTGGACCCTCCCTGCTCAGCTGGGGAGCTCCTGACAGTTACTCCAGGCACATTTTCCCACCCCTCACATAACCCGTGTTCCACAGAGCTCATGGAGATGGTGAGAACATGCAGGTTCATGTGTATTTCCTGTGGGTGATAGGCTGGATGTGACTCTCCATGAAGGTCACCAATCTCTCTGTGGAGGGTGCTATTTGTGCTCATACCTGAGACATGGTAACACTGCTGGCCTGGATTGACTCCTGCATCCTTTGTGTGTGGATACACAGAGCCTTTGGAAACTCCACCGGATGTTAAAATACCTTACGCTGCAGCTCCAGTATCTGCTGCCTTGTTAAAGACTCCAGTCACATTTCATCTTCCTGAAGCTGACAATGACCTTTCTTCTCGAGAGTGTGAGTGAACCCAGCTATTCCTGCCTCCATCAGCTGCTCGGGTTTGTGTGTGCTCTCCTGTGCTGCCAGATTGTAACCCCTTTGCTACTCGTGTGAGACAGTATCTGCCTGGTGGAGGTTGTGGGGAATAATGTGACAGAGCACCCTCTGTGAACCCCTCCTCTTCTTCTGAGGTGGACACTTGTCTCCCTCTCGCAGCAGCTGTTGATTTGTGAGAGAATGAAGAATGTTAGAGGGTAATGCACATTCCAACATGTCCTGGAGACTGTTCCTAATCCAGAGCTCCATGTGACCAATGGAAGACACACAAGCACCAGGTTTTGGACTCAGCAGCAGAGTCTCTCCTGTGCCCATCCATTCACTCACTCACTCTCTCTGGATCCACAACCCATCTCACCATCAGCGATTGCCCACCCAGCCTCCAGGTCTCCCAGCTCCAGCACTGCATCTCCCATTGGCATAAGGATGACACAATCCAGACACTGTCACTCTTGGCTCCTTCTCTGACGCTGTGTGCCCTCTTCTACAAGCACATAAATTTCCATTGTTACTCACCCATCAAAGACACACACAAGCCTATGGTGCTGCCAGACTGACCATCATGGGACCACCAGGATGGTCACTCAGTGTCGGCAGTGCAGCAGTCATCTCTGACTGACCGGAACCCTTCACAGAGAGGCTGACATGTTCCTGAAGATTGATGCTGCTGTCTGGACATTGCCAGTGTCTGGGTGGAGATGTTCTTTCCACAATTCCTCTTTCATCCTTATTCACATATCAGCCTGTAAGTTTAACGCTCACCTTGTCAGAACATATCAGGTTATTGATCCTTTTGCCTCACTGCAGCCACGTTTCTATCCAGCCTTGTTTCGGTTGATGTGACAGGTCTCGTCCTCCAGTCCTGACGGAACAAAACCTCCCTCCAAACCGATATAGCCTTGAGAATTTCCAGGGAAGTCTCAGCGAATTGGGTTTAATCTGCCTTCTGCCATTTCAGCTCTTTGTTCATTAACCAGGGCTCCCTCACTGCTCCCTTCAGAGCCTTTGAAAGTGCTGCTGGCTGCCTTTTAATCTGGTAAGAAGTCTCACAACACCAGGTTAAAGTCCAACAGGTTTATTTGGTAGCAAATACCATAAGCTTTCGGAGCGCTGCCCCTTCGTCAGATGGAGTGAAAATCTGTTCTCCAACAGTGCACAGAGACACAACATCAAGTTACAGAATACTAATTAGAATGCAAATCTCTACAGCCAGCCAGGTCTTAAAGGTACAGATAATGTGGGTGGAGGGAACATTAAACACAGGTTAAAGAGATGTGTATTGTCTCCAGACAGAACAGCTAGTAAGATCAGGGGGAAAGCTGTGGGGGTTACTGATAATGTGACATAAATCCAACATCCCGGTTTAGGCCGTCCTCATGTGTGCGTAACTTGGCTATCAGTTTCTGCTCAGCGACTCTGCGCTGTCGTGTGTCGTGAAGGCCGTCTTGGAGAACGCTTACCTGAAGATCCAAGGCTGAATACCTGTGACTGCTGAAGTGCTCCCCCACAGGAAGAGAACAGTCTTGCCTGGTGATTGTCGAGCGGTGTTCATTCATCCGTTGTCGTAGCGTCTGCATGGTTTCCCCAATGTACCATGCCTCGGGACATCCTTTCCTGCAGCGTATCAGGTAGACAACGTTGGCCGAGTTGCAAGAGTATGTACCGTGTACCTGGTAGATGGTGTTCTCACGTGAGATGATGGCATCCGTGTCGATGATCCGGCACGTCTTGCAGAGGTTGTTGTGGCAGGGTTGTGTGGTGTCATGGTCACTGTTCTCCTGAAGGCTGGGTAGTTTGCTGCGGACAATGATCTGTTTGAGGTTGCGTGGTAGTTTGAAGGCAAGAAGTGGGGGTGTGGGGATGGCCTTGGCGAGATGTTCGTCTTCATCAATGACATGTTGAAGGCTCCGTAGGAGATGCCGTAGCTTCTCCGCTCCGGGGAAGTACTGGACAACGAAGGGTACTCTGTCCACCGTGTCCCGTGTTTGTCTTCTGAGGAGGTCGGTGCGGTTTTTCGCTGTGGCGCGTCGGAACTGTTGATCAATGAGTCGAGCGCCATATCCTGTTCTTATGAGGGCATCTTTCAGCGTCTGAAGGTGTCTGTTGCGATCCTCCTCATCTGAGCAGATCCTGTGTATACGGAGGGCTTGTCCGTAGGGGATGGCTTCTTTTACGTGTTTAGGGTGGAAGCTGGAGAAGTGGAGCATCGTGAGGTTATCCGTGGGCTTGCGGTACAGTGAGGTGCTGAGGTGACCGTCCTTAATGGAGATGCGTGTGTCCAAGAATGCAACCGATTCCGGAGAGTAGTCCATGGTGAGTCTGATGGTGGGATGGAACTTGTTGATGTCATCATGTAGTTGTTTCAGTGATTGCTCACCATGACTCCAAAGGAAGAAAATGTCATCTGTGTATCTAGTGTATAGCATCGGTTGAAGGCCCTGTGCGGTGAAGAAGTCTTGTTCGAACCTGTGCATGAAGATGTTGGCATATTGAGGTGCGAATTTTGTCCCCATGGCTGTTCCGTGTGTCTGGATGAAGAACTGGTTGTTGAAGGTGAAGATATTGTGGTCCAGGATGAAGCGGATGAGTTGTAAAACTGCATCTGGAAACTGGCAGTTGACGGCATTGAGTACTGAGGCCGTTGCAGCAATGCCATCATCGTGGGGGATGCTGGTGTAGAGTGCCGAGACATCCATTGTGACGAGGAGTGCTCCTGGTTCAACTGCTCAATGTGTGTTGAGTTTTTGTAGGAAGTCCGTAGTGTCGCGACAACAGCTGGGGTCCCGAGTGGACGGATTTCCCGAACCTGTCAGATATTTATGTGCCCGTTCTGGCAATAGTGTGGAGTTGGTTAGTTCAGTTGGTTCATGTCTCGAGTGTGATGTAGAATGATGCTAATGTTGAGGGTTTGGTCTTCGTACCGGCTGTGGGGTTCATGGAGTCACATCTCCATTATCTTCACAGAATTCTTACGGAGCACAATGAGGCCATTTGGCCCATCGTGTCTGCACCAGCTCACCAAATTAGCATTTGGAATTTGTGTCATTTTCCAGCCTTTTTCTCGTATCTTTTAATCTGGTGCCAGCATTGCCTGAATGGGGTCTTCCCCTGCAGCCAGTGGTTAAGCTCTGGAATGCACAGGGTTTTGGGGGAAGGTGGGGGAATGACACTTAGTGCTTTTCTCAATCGGAGAGTCAGTGCAGACACTGTGGGCCGAATGGCCTCCTCCTGCTCTGTAACAATTCAGTGATTCTGCCTGTGCTGCCCGAGTGGACGGATTTCCCGAACCTGTCAGATATTTATGTGCCCGTTCTGGCAATAGTGTGGAGTTGGTTAGTTCAGTTGGTTCATGTCTCGAGTGTGATGTAGAATGACGCTAATGTTGAGGGTTTGGTCTTCGTACCGGCTGTGGGGTTCATGGAGTCCCATCTCCTCCCTTTGCCTCACATTTACTAAGTTGTGTCCCTGAAGCTACATGTAACTAATTGTCTCTATTGGAGAGAAATATTAATATTTCACCGAGGACTATGGCTACTAACACTGTCCACACTGCAACATCACCAACTTCCAGTTGAAATATCGATACATTTCCAACCATTATCTTCACAGAATTCTTACGGTGCACAATGAGGCCATTTGGCCCATCATGTCTGCACCAGCTCACCAAATTAGCATTTGGAATTTGTGTCATTTTCCAGCCTTTTTCTCGTATCCCCGTTCATTGTTTATATTCAAATAATCATCTAATTCCTTTTTGACTGCTTCGATGCAGCCTACCTCCACCACACTTCCAGACTGTACATTCCATACCCGAACCACTGGCATCGTGAAAAAGGTTTCTCCCTCATCATCTTCAACCCCACCACACACTCCATTCCTGAGCCACTGACCATCCCATGTCCCTCCCTGTGACTCAGGGAAAGGACATGCGAATCCTGTGCTCTTCCCTTTCACCATCATCCTTTTTGTCATTTAATCACTCCGGCACTTCCATTTTGTTCTTTCTTTGTCACCCGCCCATCCCCAGCTCCCGTCACTTAAAACAATTTAATTCACTGCTATTTCCAATTTCTAATTTTAGCGAATTGAACTGAAACTAAATATGTTTCTATCTTCACAGATATTGCCTGACCTGATGAGAGTTTCCAACATATTTTATTCATATTTCAGATTTACAGCATCAATATAATTTTGCCTTCTGTATCAACTGAAGTTGTGTTTCTTGAATGTCCCGCGCTGTACATTATTATTGTTCATGATCATATTCTTAAAAACACTGTGGATTTACCCTGATTCCTGTTATTTTTGACTCTCTGATCTCCAGTCTGTTTGGGAACAATCTCTCAGATTCTTGTGCCAAGGACCTGTTCTCTGCTCTCAGTACAAACCGCTCACTGATGGATCTGCATCTGGGTTGCAATAAACAGGGAGATTCCGGAGTGAAACTGCTGTCTGTGGCTCTGAAGAATCCGGACTGTAAAATACAGAAACTGGAGTAAGTAGCAGACTGTGTGAGATTGTGTTTATAATAACTGAATATTCAACAATATAATTTCACCACTGGTATTTGTATAAAAAACACTGCCCATTACTATTGGCGTCAGTTATGAATAAGGAAAATTGCTTTTCCTCTGACTCCTGTTGCTTCTCTCTCTGATCCCTGAGCAATGGGATGTCAGTCCCACAAATCCTTATGTTGAGGGAGTGGGGGAATAATATTACAGTGCACCCTCTGAGGTCCTCTCCTCCTCCTCAGATGCTCACAGCTCTCCCCGGACACAGCATCCATTGATTAGTGAAAGAGGGAGAGTGAGTGGATGACAGTAAATGGAGGACAGGACATGGTGGTGGAGTCTCACTGTTAGTAACAGATGTCAGTACAGTAGCGAGAGGTGAACTTAGTTCAAATGATCAAGATGCAGAATCAGTTTGGGTAGAGATGAGAATTAACAAAGTTAAAAGATCACTTGTGGGAATCATTTATAGACCCCTAACAATATTCAGACTGTCCGACTCCATACACAGGAAAAATAAGGGTCTTGTAAAAACATACTGCAATAATCACAGGTGATTTTAACATTCATGTACAAAGAAGAACAAAGAGCCATGCAGCACAGTTACAGGCCCTTCGGCCCACCAAGCTTGCAGCGACTCCTCATTCTTATTCAGACCCAGTACTTATTGCTCATACGTGGTTTCTATTCCTCTGTTTGTCTCCCGTTCATGTTTCTATCAAGACAAACCTTGAACATTGGGAACGTGCCTGCTTCCGTCAACTTCACTGGCTGTGCATTCGAGGCACCCACCACTCTCCAAGTGAAACCTTTCCCCGTAAGTCTCCTCTAAACTTTCCCCCTCTTGCCTTCAAACTGTCCCGTCTTGTAGTTGACCTTTCCACCCTGGGGAAAAGACTCCAACTATCAACCATATATCTGCCTCTGTCAGGTCACCCCTCAGCCTCCGTCTTTCCAGTGAAAACAATCAGAGTTTATTCAACTTCTCTTCATACCTTAACCAGACCAGGCAACATCCTTGTAAACCTTCTTTGCACCTTCTCCAAAGCAGCCACATCCTTCTCGTTGTCTGGCGATCAGCACTGCACGCAATATTCCATGTTGGGCCTAACTAAAGTTTAATACAGCTGTAACATAACTTGCCAACTTTTATACTTGATGCCCTGGCCAATGAAGCAAGCATGCTGCATGCCTTGTTGACCAAGTTATCCACCTGTGTTCCCACTTTCAGGGATCAGTGGACAAGTACGCACAGATCCATCTGTATGTCAATGCTCCTGTTGTTTTTTTCAGACAGGGAAGTCTGGGGGACGACCATGTGGAGTTGTATCAAATTATAGAAATAAACCTTTCCCCTTTGTTTTAGGAGACAATAACCAGGGGCATAGATTTAAGGCATTGGGGAGGAGTTTCAGAGGAGAATGGAAGATGGCACAGTGGTTAGCATTGCTGCCTCACAACGTCAGGGCCCTTTGTTTAATTCTGGCCTCGGGTGACTGCCTGTGTGGAGCTTGCATGTCCCCCCCAATGTGTGCGTGTTTGCGTCAGGTACTCTGGTTTCCTCCCACAGTCCAAAGATGTGTAGGTTAGGTGGATCGACCATGTTAAATTATCATTTCGTGTCCAAAGATATGTAGTTTCAGTGGATTTGCCATGATAAATGTCCAGTGATAAGCAGTTGTGTGGGCCTGGCTTTTTCGGACAGTCAGTGCAGAGTCGATGAGGCAATTGGGCACCTTCTGCAGAGTGGGGATTCTATGGTTCTGTAGAAAAGTTTTTTCACCCAGAGGGTGGTGGGAATCTGGATCTCACTGTCTGAAAGGGTGGTGGAGTCAGGAACACTCGCAACATTTAAGAAGCATTCAGACAAGCACTTGAAATGCCGCAGCAGACAACGCTATGGAGCAAGGAAATGGATTAGAATAGATTGCTGCTTGATGGCTGACACAGACAAGATGGGCCGAAGGGCCTCTTTCTGTGCTGAAAAACTCTATAAAGGCCCAGGGGTTGGAAGTTACGAACCAGAACCTGAATTTTCACTGATTCCTGTCATTTCTCTCTCTCTGATCCCAATGCAGTGGAATGTCAATCACGTTGATTTTTGTGCCCTGGGTGTCGGGGAATAATGTGACGGTGACTCTATGAGGACCCGTTCACATGCTTACAGGGGGACACACGTCACCCAGTCACACAGTCCTTGATTTGTGAGGAAGAGTAAAGAGTGAATGGAGGCAATTGTTAAGATGCAGACCAGAAACTCCAAGGTGTTTTGTAAAGTCAGCCTGGACACTTGGTTTTATATTTTATTTTGGCATTGATGAACATGAGGTGTTTCACTCCAGGTATGAATCAAGTGACCCACTAGGATGCTTTTATCAAACACAGTTTATTTAAGAATGCAGTTCGAATCTAAAAACAAGAATTAGCATAGCCTTCACCAATTGCAAGACTTAAACATGACACAGTATAACTCTTAACTCTTGATAAATCTCCGGGCCCAGATGGGCTACATCCTAGAGTTCTAAAGGAGATAGCTGAAGAAATAGTGGAGGCGTTAGTTATGATCTTTCAAAAGTCACTGGAGTCAGGGAAAGTCCCAGAGGATTGGAAAATCGCTGTTGTAACTCCACTGTTCAAGAAGGGAACAAGAAAAAAGATGGAAAATTATAGGCCAATTAGCCTAACCTCAGTTGTTGGCAAAATTCTAGAATCCATCGTTAAGGATGAGATTTCTAAATTCTTGGAAGTGCAGGGTCGGATTAAGACAAGTCAGCATGGATTTAGTAAGGGGAGGTCGTGCCTGACAAACCTGTTAGAGTTCTTTGAAGAGATAACAAATAGGTTAGACCAAGGAGAGCCAATGGATGTTATCTATCTTGACTTCCAAAAGGCCTTTGACAAGGTGCCTCACGGGAGACTGCTGAGTAAAATAAGGGCCCATGGTATTCGAGGCAAGGTACTAACATGGATTGACGATTGGCTGTCAGACAGAAGGCAGAGAGTTGGGATAAAAGGTTCTTTCTCAGAATGGCAACCGGTGACAAGTGGTGTCCCGCAGGGTTCAGTGTTGGGGCCACAGCTGTTCTCTTTATATATTAACGATCTAGATGACGGGACTGGGAGCATTCTGGCCAAGTTTGCCGATGATACAAAGATAGGTGGAGGGGCAGGTAGTATTGAGGAGGTGGGGAGGCTGCAGAAAGATTTAGACAGTTTAGGAGAGTGGTCCAAGAAGTGGCTGATGAAATTCAACGTGGGCAAGTGCGAGGTTGTACACTTTGGAAAAAAGAATAGAGGCATGGACTATTTTCTAAACGGTGACAAAATTCATAATGCTAAAGTGCAAAGGGACTTGGGAGTCCTAGTCCAGGATTCTCTAAAGGTAAACTTGCAGGTTGAGTCCGTAATTAAGAAAGCAAATGTAATGTTGTCATTTATCTCAAGAGGCTTGGAATACAAAAGCAGGGATGTACTTCTGAGGCTTTATAAAGCACTGGTTAGGCCCCATTTGGAGTACTGTGAGCAATTTTGGGCCCCACACCTCAGGAAGGACATACTGGCACTGGAGCGGGTCCAGCGGAGATTCACACGGATGATCCCAGGAATGGTAGGCCTGACATACGATGAACGTCTGAGGATCGTGGGATTATATTCATTGGAGTTTAGGAGGTTGAGGGGAGATCTGATAGAAACTTACAAGATAATGAACGGCTTAGATAGGATGGACGTAGGGAAGTTGTTTCCATTAACAGGGGAGACTAGGACGCGGGGGCACAGCCTTAGAATAAAAGGGAGTCACTTTAGAACAGAGATGAGGAGAAATTTCTTCAGCCAGAGAGTGGTGGGTCTGTGGAATTCATTGCCACAGAGGGCTGTGGAGGCCGAGACGTTGAGCGTCTTCAAGACAGAAATTGATAAATTCTTGATTTCTCGAGGAATTAAGGGCTATGGGGAGAGAGCGGGTAAATGGAGTTGAAATCAACCATGATTGAATGGTGGAGTGGACTCGATGGGCCGAATGGCCTTACTTCCGCTCCTATGTCTTATGGTCTTATGGTCTTATGTCTTAACAGCTCGCTATCTCTGTTGTTCCAATATAAAGCAATACCCACAGACATACACCCTTCTCCAACATTAGTTAGCACAAAAACAAGTAAGCTCACGTGATGCCGATTTCCAGCTTTTTACCACTTTCGGAGAGCCAACAGACAATTGTTTTCAGAGACGGATGTCGCCTCCGAACAGTCCGACCGCAGAGAGGTAACCCCAGTCTCTGACAGCTTCCAACACAGCAACACTTGAACAGCAAACACTCCAACTTCAGAGAGGGAAACAGCACTGCTGTTTGTCTTAACTTCAAGCATCTTCTCAAAGCAGAATTGAAACTAGAATGTTCTGTGAAAAATAGCTGTTCCTCAGTCACATGACATAACCTGTCAATCACCCGCAATCAAGCTCTACTCTGCCATCCCAGGGGAACACTGAAACAACAGAACACTGCATTAGTTCAGATTAAAATCAACATGATGTCAATTATACTGCTTCAGTAACAATAAAGGAAACCGGCTACAGATAGCACGGTGCCGACAACATAACCTGCAGAGAAACATGATTAAAATACAAACTAGAAGCAGGAGTTAGCCATTCGGCCCTTCGAGCCTGATCCACCATTCATTTTGTTCATGGCTGATCATCGAATTCAATATCCTTCAATGTTCAGTATATTTCTTCAAGGCATAGTTTGTAACAAAATGTACATTCCAACACGTCCTTCAGCCGGTTCCATGTGACCAGTGATGGGCACACAAGCTCTATGTGTTGCAGGCACCAGAGAGTCTCCTGTGTCCATCCATTGTTCCTCTCCCATCAAAGACACAAGCCTATGCTGGTGAGAACCTGACTGACCATCATGTCTACACAGGGAAAGCCTCTTGCCGGTGACCATCCCATTCTCCCAGTGCTAGAGTTATCTGACTAACCAGAACTCTGCAGAGAGAGGCTGACATGTCTCTGACAGTCGATGCTGCTGTCTGAGCATTGCCTGTGTCTGTGTGGGGGATGGCTTTTCTACCATTTCACTTTCATTCTCATTCGACCCCATATGCCTCAGATTATATGCTATAAGTTGCTTCACCACCTTGTCAGAACTTGGCAAGTTATTCATCCTTTTGCCTCATGCAACCATATAACCCACGCCTACTCAGGTCTCCAGTAATCTCCATCCCGAGATACTTGGGTTGATGTGGCAGATACTGTCCAGTGCTGAGAGAACAGAAATTTGCTCCAAACTCAGGTAGCCTTGGGGAAGAGTACCAAGTGTTGCCAAGTGCAGCATTGAATTGAGCTTAACCTTTCTCCTCCCATTCCAGCCCTGTGTTCTTAACCAGGTCTTCCTCACTGGTCTCTCCAGAGCTGCTGCCTATCAAAGTGCTGCCGGTGCCAGCATTGCCTGAACCGGGACTTCCCCTGCAGCGAGTGGTTAAGGGCTGGAGTTCACTGTCTGGGAGTGTGGTGGAGACACGTTCAGTTGAAAATTTCCAAAGGGAATTGGATTATTATCTGAAAAGGAAGAATGTGCAGGGTTACGGGGAGAATTTGGGGGAATGACACTTAGTAAATTGCTCATTCAGAGAGTCAGTGCAGACAGCATGGGCCGAATGGTCTCCTTCTGCTCTGTAACAATTCTCTGATTCTACCTGAGAGAGATACCAATGGCCCTTTGTGGACACTGGCTAAATTACCTCACCCTGTTGACACTGCAACATCAGCAGCTTCCAGTGAAAATCTTGATACATTTCCAACCATTATCTTCACAGAATTATTGCGGAGCACCACGAGGCGAAATGTGTCTGCACCGGCTCACCAAACTAGGATTAGGAATTTGTCTCATTCTACTGCCTTCTCCTCGTATCTTTGCACATTGTTTCATTCGCATGTTCATCAACTGTCCTCTGTTATGCCTCTAATCAGCCTGCCTCCACCACACTTCCAGACTGTACATTCCAGACCCGTGCCACTGGCATCGTGAAAAAGGTTTCTCTCTCATCATCTTCAACCCCACCACACACTCCATTCCTGAGCCACTGACCATCCCGTGTCCCTCCCTGTGACTCAGGGTAAGGACATGGGAATCCTGTGCTCTTCCCTTTCATCATCATCCTTTTTGTCATTTAATCACTCCGGCACTTCCATTTTGTTCTTTCCTTGTCACCTGCCCATCCCCAGCTCCCTGTCACTTAAAACAATTTAATTCACTGCTACTCCCAAGTTTTAATTTTAGCTAATTAAACTGAAACTAAATCTGTTTCTCTCTTCACAGATATTGCCTGTCCTGCTGAGATTTTCCACATATTTTATTCATATTTCAGACTTACAGCATCAATATAATTTTGCCTTCTGTATCAACTGAAGTTGTGTTTCTTGAATGTCCCGCGCTGTACATTATTATTGTTAATGATCTTACTCTTAAAAACACTGTGGATTTACCCTGATTCCTGTTATTTTTCTCTCTCTTATCTCCAGTCTCTATGGTAACAATCTCACAGATTCTTCTGCCGAGGACCTGGTCTCTGCTCTCAGTACAAACCGCTCACTGATACATCTGTATCTGGGTTACAATAAACTGGGAGATTCCGGAGTGAAACTGCTGTCTGTGGCTCTGAGGAATCCGAACTGTAAAATACAGAAACTGTGGTAAGTAGCAGACTGTGTGAGATTGTGTTTATAATAACTGAATATTCAACAATATAATTTCACCACTGGTATTTGTATAAAAAACACTGCCCATTACTATTGGCGTCAGTTATGAATAAGGAAAATTGCTTTTCCTCTGACTCCTGTTGCTTCTCTCTGTGATCCCTGAGCAATGGGATGTCAGTCCCACAGATCCTTATATCGAGGGTGTGGGGCAATAATGTTATGGTTCACCCTCTGAGGTCCTCTCCTCCTCCTCAGATGTGCACAGCTTTCCCCGGACACAGCATCCATTGATTAGTGAAAGGGGGAGAGTGAGTGGATGACAGTAAATGGAGGACAGAACATGGTGGTGGAGTCTCGCTGTTAGTAACAGATGTCAGTACAGTAGCGAGAGGTGAACTTAGTTCCAATGATCAAGATGCAGAATCAGTTTGGATAGAGATAAGATTTAGCAAAGTTAAAAGTTCACTTTTGGCAATCATTGATAGGCTCCTAACAACAGTCACAATCTCCGACACAATACACAGGAAAAATAATGGGGTCTTGTAAAAACATATTGCAATAACCACGGGTGACTTTAATCTTCATACACAAAGAAGATCAAAGAACCGCACTGCACAGTAACAGGCCCTTCAGCCCACCAAGCCTGTGGCGACTCCTAACCCTTATTCAGACCCAGAACATACTGCCAATTTGCGGTTTCTATTCCTCTGTTTGTCTCTTGTTCATGTGTCTACCAAGATGCACCTTGGACATTGGAAACATGCCTGCTTCTGCCACCTCCATTGACAGTGCCTTCGAGGCACCCACCACCCTCTGGGTAAAAACTTACCTCACACACCTCCCTCCAAACTTTGCTCCTCTAACCTTCAACCTGTGCCCTCTTGTAGTTGACCATTCCACCCTGGAGAAAAGTCTCTGACTATCCACCATATTGATGCTTCTCATAATTGTGGATACCTCCATCAGGTCACCCCTCAGCCTCCCCTTTTTGTAGTGAAACAATCTGTGTTTATACATCGTCTCCTCATAACCTAACCGTCCTTGACCAGGCTACATTCTGGTAACCCTTCCTTGTACCCTCTCCAAAGCATCCACATCATTCTGGTAGTGTTGCGAACTGCAAGCAATATTCAAATGTGGCCAACTGAAGTTTCATACAGCTGTAACATAACTTGACAACTTTTATAATCGATGCCCCGGTCGATGAAGACAAGCATGCTGTCTGCCTTCTTGACCACCTCATCCACCTGTGTTGCTACTTTCAGGGATCTATAGACTTGTACACACAGATCCCTCTGTAGGTCAATGCTCCTGTGGCTTCTTCCATTTACTGTATAAATCGCTCAGATTGTCAAAAGTTGAAAAGAAGATTCGTTCACAGAATGTATTCAAGCAATTTCTTGGAGAAGCATGTTCCAGTGCCAATCACACAACAAGCTGTTTAAGACATGGTGATGTGCAAATGTGTGGCGTTTCCAACAAAAATACATTCCTTTCATTTGAAAAACAGCAGCATAAGTGTTCCAGCCGTTGCTAATTCAAGGACTGTATTAGATTAAGTGAAGATGTGGCACCGGGGTTGGCACTGCTGCCTCACAGCGTCAGATTCCCGGATTCATTCCAGCTTTGGACTACTGTCTGTGGAGTTTTCACGTTCTCCCCGTGTCTGTGTGGGTTTCCTTCGGCTGCTCCTGTTTCCTCCCATAGTCCAAAAAAACTGTGTAGGTTAGGTGGATTGGCCATGCTAAATTGCCCGTTAGTGTCCAAGATGTGTAGGTTAGGTGGATTAGCGGCGTAAATATGTGGGGTGACGGGAAACCGGGCAACTGCAGATCTATTAGTCTGACATTGATGGTATGGAAATCCTATAGTAATCTGTAATGAAGGAAGAGATAACAGAACACTTCGAAATTAATGGCAGGATTAGACAGGGCCAACATGGATTTATGAAAGGCTGGCACGGTGAGACAGTGGTTAACATTGTTGCATCCCAGCCAGGGGCCCGGGTTCAATTCCAGCCTTGGGTGACTGTGTGGAGTTCCTACATTCTCCCCGTGTCTGCGTGTGTTTCCTCTGGGTGCTCCGGTTTCCTCCCACACTCCAAAGATATGGATGGTAGATGGAGTGGCCATGGTAAAATTGCCCTTCGTGTCCCAAGGTATGTAGGTTAGGTGGATTAGCCCGAGTAAATTTGTGAGTTTATGGGGAGCGGACCTTGGTAAGTTACTCTGTCAGTGTGTTTCGATGGGCCGAATGACGATTCCTACACTAGGGATTCTATAGTTGCATGATTCACAAACAAGAGGTTATTAAATAAAATTGGAGCACGTGGTATTGGGAGGAATATACCAGCATGGATTGAGAACTGATCAATGGACAGAAACAAGGAGTTGGAATAAATGGGTTACTTTTGGGCTGGCAGCCTCTAACTATTGGAGTACGGCAGCGATCAGTGTTTGGGTCTCAGCTATTCAGAATCTATATGAATGATATGGATGTGGGGATCAAATATAATATTTCCAAATTTGCGAATAATGGAAAACTAGGTGAAAATCTGAATTGTGAGGAGGATGCAAAGATGTTTCAAGGGGATGTGGAGAGGCTCAGGGAGCGGCCAAAGGATTGCCAGCTGGATGACAAGGTGGAAAAATGTGAGGTTATCTAATTTGTAGAAAAAACAGAAATTAAGATAATTCCAAAGATATTTTGATGTCCTTGTTCATGAGGCACTGAAAGCTAAGATGTGAACAATTAAGATAACAAATGGTATATTAGCCATTATTCTAAGAAGATTTGAGTTGAGGGAAAAGATGTCTTCCTGCAATTATATGGAGCCTTGCTGAGACCAACCTGGAGTATTGAGTACAGTTTTGGTCTCCTGCCCGAAGCAAAGATGTACTTGGCATGTAAAGAAGGGTCACTTTCAAACCTACACTATTTTACGGGGTTCAATAGGCCAGATGTAGAAAGGATGTTTCCCCCTTGCTGGAGGGTCTGAAACCTGGGACACAGTCTGAGAATAAGGGGCAGTTATTTAGGCTGAGATGAGGGGTATTTGTTTCCCATTAGAATGCTGGTGAATCAAGGAATGCAGGGATAATTCTGGAAATGGTGTTGAAGCAGAGGATCAGCCATGGTCACATTGAATGATGGAGTGGATTTGAAGGACAGAATGGATGACTCCTGCTCCTGTTTCTTAATGTTCTTATTGCAATAGGAATGGAAGGTAAGAGTAAGAAGGTTTTGCTGCAGCTTTACACGACCTTCATTAGATCACAACTGGAGTAATGTGTATAATGTTGAGCTCTTTACTTAAAAAAGGATAGAATTGTATCAGAACCAGTTCAGAGAAAGTTCACTCGGCTGATTCCTGGGATGGAGAGGTTTATTTTACGAGGAAAATTTGAGCAGATTGGAGCAATATCTACGACAGTTCAGAAGATTAAAAGGTGATCGCATTGAGGGGATGAGACAGGGTGGTTGCTGAGAGGCTGTTTCTTCTTGTAAGAGAGACCAGAACAAGGGGACAGATTTTAAAATGTAATTGTCAGTCCCTTAAGACTGAGATGAGGAGAAATTTATTTTTTAGATGGTGGCTGGTCAGTGGAATTCTCTTCGCTGGAGACTAGTGGCGGCAGAGTCATTGAATATATTCAAGGCTGAGTTAAGAATGATTTTGGATTGAGAAGCGAATCAAGGGTTACGGGGGAGCGACAGGGAAAAGAGTTGAGACTATAATTAGATCAGCTGTGATGGAGTATGCTCGAAGGGCTGAATGACCTTCTGCTGCTCCTAGGTATTTTGTTCTTAGAAACATAGAATAGAAACATAGAAAAACTACAGCACAAACAGGCCCTTCGGCCCCACAAGTTGTGCCGAACAGATCCCTACCTGAGCAACCGGGAGGAGCCCCTCTGGGGGGGGGGGGGGGAGGGGGGGGGGGCACAAGCCTTGCTCTGCTTTCTGACATTTCAGCCCCTCATTCAATAAGCAGAGCTCCCTCGCTGCCCCCTCCAGAGCTGCTGTGTTTGAAAGTCCTGCTGGCTGCCTTTGGAGATGGTGCCAGCATTGCCTGAACCGGGACTGCCCCTTGCCCAGGCTGCCTCAGTGGGCAGCTCCCCCTGCCTGCCAGCCGTTAATTGTCCCCCTCTGACAATATCACCTTCATAACTCTGCCTATCCTGCCCACACGGACACACCACCCATTTCCAATCCCCATGTTGGGACTTCAGAGCTTCAGGTAAAATCACAGCCATTATCTTCAACCTCACCACAAACTGCATTCCCAAACCACTGACCATCCCATGTCCCTCCCGAGCCACTCCGAGTGGGGACATGTTGATCCTGTAATTATGGTCCTGTCCCATCATCACTTTTATCATTTAATCACTCCTGTAATTCCAGTTTGTCCTTTCTTTGTTTCTTCCTCAGCCACCCACCGCTGTCACTTCAAACCTGTCAATTCACTGCCCGTTCCCAGTTCCAATGGAAGCTCAAACTTTACCCCTGTTTCTCTCTTCACATGTATTTAGCTAACCTGCTGAGCATTTCCAGTTTATTTATATTTCATTTTCAGCATTGAGTATTTCCTCATTCTACAGACATGCAGGTTGTGTTTTTGGAATGTCTGATACAATACATTATTATTGTTATTAACAGTATTATTTAAAACACTGGGGATTGAGCCTCATTCCTGTTATCTCTCTCTCTGGTCTCCAGTATCGGTGATAACGCTCTCACAGATTCTTGTGCTGAGGATCTCGCCTCCGCTCTCTGTACAAACCAGTCACTGAGGATTCTATACCTGATAACAACCTCCTTCACAGATCAATCTATCCCTGCTCTCCGTCGCCTCATACTGACCTGCAGGAGCCTGGAGGAGATAGAGTAAGTGTTTGTGTTAACTTTTAGTGTAACAATTAAAATATAAATGGATTTAAAGTATAAATGGGCCTGAATCTTCCAAGCAGCAGCAATGATAAGCAGATTGTCGGTATGTGTGAAAATTCTCCCAACCTGATACTGCTGCATATTTCTCCCAGAATCTTCAGCACTGCGACACCGGGAGCTCCATCAGAGCAGACAAGAGTCGGGGAAGAGAGAGCACACACCCTATTTACAGCACAGTGAACCCGGGGAGCTCCATCAGAGCAGACAAGAGTCGAGGAAGAGAGAGCACACACCCTATTTACAGCAGTGACTCCAGGGAGCTCCACCAGAGCAGACAAGAGTCGGGGAAGAGACAGCACACACCCTATTTACAGCAGTGACTCCAGGGAGCTCCACCAGAGCAGAGTTGGGGAAGAGAGAGAGCAGACACCCTGTTTACAGCACAGTGACCCCGGCGATCTCCATCACAGCAGAGTGGAGCCGCGGTAGAGTGAGCACACCTTATTTACAGCACAGTGACCCCGGCGATCTCCATCAGGGCAGAGTGGAGTCGTGATAGAGCGATCACACCTTATTTACAGCACAGTGACCCCGGTGATCTCCATAAGTGTTAGTTGATTGTGGGAGTGAATGGGTTGGTGTGTCGCTGGATGAATGGTTAGTCAGGGAGCTGGGGAGAGGTTCAAGGATTAGTTCTGGGTGTCGGGAGGGTGGTCGAGTTGTATTGTGTTGGGTTGGAGGGTTACTCAGCAGTTTGGATGGTGGCTGGGAGTTGGTAATGTTGTTGGGTGTCTAGTTAGATTTGGTTGCGTGGTCGGGGGTTGGGATTGGTTAATAGCTTTGGAGAGTAGTGGGTTGGGGTTGGTTCTTGAATAATCAGTTTAAGTCAGAGATATAGTCAAGAATGTATTCAAGAGGCAGCTGCATATAGCACTTAGGGCGAACAGGATCAAAGGTTATGGGGAGAAAGCAGGATGAGGCTTTTGAGTTGGACGATCAGCCATGATTGTGATGGATGGTGGATTTGGCTTAAAGGGCCAAATGGCCGCCTCCTGCTCCTATCTTCCATGTTTCTATGTCAGGTCAGGAGAAGTTGGGACGGATGAGGCCAAGTTGGGAGGTTTAGTCAGATTTGTTCAAGGGCTAGTGGGAGGTAGTCGGGCTGGAGGGGAGGGAGAGATGATTTACGGGAGTGACAGCCTGTCAGGGGGAGATACCAGCAGTAGCCAGGCCTGTGACACCACAGCTGGTTCTGCTGTGGGACAGGGTCGGGCAAAGAGCAAGCGAGCAGTAGTAATAGGGGATTCGCTAGTTAGAGGCACAGACAGGCGTTTCTGTGGCAGCAATCGAGACCCCAGGATGGTGTGTTGCCTCCCTGGTGCCAGGGCCAAGGACGTCTCTGAGCGATTGCAGGACATTCTTAAGGGGGAGGGTGAACAGCCAGTGGTCGTTGTACTTATTGGTACCAACGACATAGGTAGGAAAAGGGATGAGGTCCTGAAATGTGAATACAGAGAGTTAGGCAGAAAGCTAACGTGTAGGACCTCGAAGGTAGTAATTTCAGGACTACTATCGGTACCATGTGCTAGTGAGAGTAGGAATAGGAGGATTAGGCTGATGAAAGACTGGCTTGAGAGCTGGTGCAGGGGGCAGGGATTTAGATTTTTGGATCATTGGGATCTTTTCTGGGGAAGGGCTGATCTGTTCAAGAGGGATGGGTTACATTTGAACTGGAGGGGGACTAACATCCTGGCGAGGAGATTTGCTCGAGCAGCTCGGGAGCGTTTAAACTAGTTTGGCAGAGGGGTGGGATCCAAAGCAGGAGGGAGACAGAAGAGAAGTTTGAGGACAGCACGGAAGTTAAAGAGAGCACATTAATTAGAAAAGGCAGTGTCAGTAATCCTAGTACCAGACACATCAGACAGAAGCAAGACAGAGAGCAAGGGAAGTCCAGATTAAACTGCATTTATTTCAATGCAAGAGGCCTGACGGGCAAGGCAGATGAACTCAGGGCATTGATGGGTACGTGGGACTGGGATATTAGAGCAATTACTGAAACATGGCTAAGGGAGGGACAGGACTGGCAGCTTAATGTTCCAGGGTACAGATGCTATAGGAAAGATGGAACAGGAGGTAAGAGAGGAGGGGGAGTTGTACTTTTGATTAGGGAAAACATCACGACCGTACTGAGAGGGGATATATCCGAGGGTTCGGCCACTGAGTCTATATGGGTAGAACTGAGAAATAAGAAGGGGGAAATCACTTTGATAGGGTTGTACTATAGGCCCCCAAATAGTCCGCGGGAAATTGAGGAGCAAATATGTAAGGAGATGACAGATACCTCCAAGAAAAATAGGGCGGTAATAGTCGGAGATTTTAATTTTCCCAACATTGACTGGGACAGCCATAGTATTAGAGGGTTGGATGGAGAGAAATTTGTTGAGTGTATTCAGGAGGAATTACTCATTCAGTATGTGGATGGCCCGACTAGAGAGGGGGCAAAACTTGACCTCCTCTTGGGAAATAAGGAAGGGCAGGTGACAGAAGTGTGAGTGAGGGATTACTTTCGGACTAGTGACCATAATTCTATTTGTTTTAAGATAACTCTGGAGAATTATCGGTCTGTCCCAAAAGTTACTATTCTAAATTGGGGCAAGGCCAATTTTGATGGTATCAGGCAGGAAGTTTCAAAAGTTAATTGGGGGGGGTCTGTGGGAAGGAAGAGGGATGTTTGGTAAATGGCACGCTTTCAAAAGTGTGTTAACCAGGATTCAGGGTAAACACATTCCTCTGAGAGTGAAGGGCAAGGCTGGCAGAAGTCAGGAACCCTGGATGACTCGGGATATTGAGGCCCTGGTCACGAAGAAGAAAGAGGCACATCACGTGCATAGGCAGCTGGGATCAAGTGAATCTCTTGATGAGTACAGGGGGTGTAGGAGTAGAGTTGAGAGAGAAATCAGGAGGGCAATAGGGGGACATGAGATTGTTTTGGCAGATAAGGCAAAGGAGAATCCAAAGAGCTTCTACAAATACATAAAGGACAAAAGAGTAACAAGGGGAGAGTAGGGGCTCTGAAAGATCAACAAGGTCATCTATTTGCGGATCCACAAGAGATGGGTGAGATCCTAATTGAATATTTCTCATCAGTATTTACTGTTGAGAAAAGCATGGATGTTAGGGAACTTGGGGAAATAAATATTGATGTCTTGAGGAGTGTACATATTACAGAGAAGGAGGTGCTGGAAGTCTTAAAGTGCATCAAGGTAGATAAATCTGTGGAACCTGATGAGGTATATCCCAGGACGTTGTGGGAGGCTAGGGAGTAAATTTGAATCATCGATAGTCACGGGTGAGGTGCCTGAAGATTGGAGGGTGGCAAATGTTGTGCCTTTGTTTAAAAAGGGCTGCAGGGAAAAGCCTGGAAACTACAGGCCGGTGAGCCTCACATCTGTGGTGGGTAAATTGTTGGAAGGTATTTTTAGGGACAGGATCTACAGGCCTTTAGAGATGCAAGGACTGATTAGGGACAGTCAGTGTGGCTTTGTGAGTGGAAAATCATGTCTCAAAAATTTCATTGAGGTTTTTGAAGGGGTAACCAAGAAGGTCGATGAGGGCAGTGCAGTTGATGTTGTCTACATGGGCTTTAGCAAGGCCTTTGACAAGGTACTGCATGGTAGGTTGTTGCATAAAGTTAATTCTCACGGCATCCAGGGTGAGGTATCTACATGGATACAAAATTGGTTCCTTGACAGAAGCCAGAAGGTGGTTGTAGAGGATTGTTTTTCAAACTGGAGGCCTGTGACCAGCGGTGTGCCTCAGGGATCCGTGCTGGGCCCACTGTTATTTGTCATTTATATTAATGATATGGATGAGAATATAGGGGCATGGTTAGTAAGTTTGCAGATGACACCAAGATTGGTGGCATAGTGACAGTGAGGAAGGTTATCTCCAATTGCAGCGGCATCTTGATCAACTGGGCCAGTGGGCTGACGAATGGCAAATGGAGTTTAATTTAGACAAATGAGAGGTAATGCATTTTGGTAGATTGAACCAGGGCAGGACTTACTCAGTTAATGGTAGGGCGTTGGGGAGAGTTACAGAATAAAAAGATCTCTGGGTACAGGTTCATAGCTCCTTGAAAGTGGAGTCACAGGTGGACAGAGTGGTGAAGAAGGCATTCGGCATGCTTGGTTGCATTGGACAGAACATTGAATATAGGAGTTGGGACATCTTGTTAAAGTTGTACAAGACATTGGTAAGGCCACACTTGGAATACTGTGTACAGTTCTGGTCACCCTATTATAGAAAGGATATTAATAAACTAGAAAGGTACAGAAAAGATTTACTCGGACGCTACTGGGACTTGATGGATTGTGTTATAAGGAGAGGCTAATAGACTGGGACTTTTTTCCTTGGAGCGTATGGGGCTGAGGGATGACCTTACAGAGGTCTATAAAATAATGAGGGGCTTAGATCAGCTAGATAGCCAATATCTTTTCCCAAAGGTAGGGGAGTCTAAAACTAGAGGGCACAGGTTTAAGGTGAGAGGGGAGAGATACAAAAGTGTCCAGAGCGGCAATTTTTTCACACAGAGGGTGGTGAGTGTCTGGAACAAGCTGCCAGAGGTAGTAGTAGAGGCGGGTACAATTTTATATTTTAAAAAGCATTTAGCTAGTTACATGGGTACGATGGGTATAGATGGATATGGGCCAAATGCGGGCAATTGGGATTAGCTTCGGGGTTTAAAAAAAAAGGATGGCATGGACAAGATGGGCCGAAGGGCCTGTTTCCATGCTGTAAACCTCTGTGACCCTATGAGTGGGTCTAGTCAGATTGTGGGAGGTGTAGTATGGGGATCAGTGGGAAGTGATTGGAGGACTCCGTTGTGCTATTCAGGTACTAGCCCAGGTGGTGAGCTGTCTAACATTACCTGAGTAACTATCCAGGTAAACTTTGTGGCTCTGTCCCAAGTATCTGACTCTAACTGCAGCAGGGGAGTTCCCCAATAGTAGTTAATACCTCTGGGACAATTCCCAGGTAGATCAGTGCGTCAGGACATCCACAGGGTCCCAATGCTCATCTTCGGATGTGTGTCTGGTCTCTGGCGATCCAGAGACCAGAAGATTTGTCCCATTAACTCCAGTCTCCTGTTATTCACTCTGTTGTTCAATCTGTTTATTTCCTGTTTCATCTTTACTCTGTTTCAGGCTGCGGCAAAATCAGTTCAGTCCAAATGGGAAGAGACAGCTGCGGTCGCTGCGGGGATCCAGACGGGGAGTGAGTGTGTTCGTGTGAACATTTCAATCTATAAACATTACTGCTCCACCGGTTACAGTGAAATCCTGAATTGTGAAGATCTTCGACAGCTCCTTCCAAACCCTTCATTCCTGCCCCTCTCCCTCCCTATTCCATCAGCCCCTCCAGCCTGGCACTGATTTCCCTGCTTACCTGGTTTCCCAGCTGGAAAACTGTTGTAGTTTTAGTCTCCACATTGAAGGAAAGATTGCTGCAAACCATTGTTTAAGCAGCAATGTGTTGTCAGTGTTCTCAGCAACAGAGTCTTCAACCTCCTTTCAAAAGGGAGCAGCAGAGATAATTCTCCAGAGAGAGAACAGTGTGTGTGTGATTCTGACAGTACCCAGCAGAGGGCAGATTGGTCAATCTTGTCAGAGTTTGCTCTCTGTCTCTGTGAATGAATTAAAGGCTCCACCAGCCTCTCCTCAAAACCTCTTTCACTATCTGGTGATTAAAGTGACACAATGCCACCATCTGCTGGCAGCTCACAGCTACTGCAGGCGCTGCTCTCTGTGAGCCTCAGACAAGTTCAGTATGTCCCATGTCTGCATCTGGGAACCGGTTACTGCAGTGTGAATATTGAACAATATTGACAGGGATTGGAGTTTGCAGCAGGAACCCCGGCTGGTGAATTAACCCTTTTATCACCAGACACTGTACATGAACTCTGTTCCCTCATTCCCTATGGGAGATATTGTCTGGAGATTGTAGTTGGGGATGATCTCAGACTGTAATGTGTACATTTGGTGCAGTTATCAGACACTAATCCCATTCAGAATGGGAGTGGGTAAACTGTGCTGCACTCTGTAATTCCTGTGTCAGACATTGTCAGTGTTTAATCTTACACAATGGATCTTGCTCACGGTTCTTTTAACGTTTCCAAGATAATTGTCTGAATCTCACAGGCTGATTCTCTGAAAATTGGAAACACAAACATTTTGAGACACAATTACCACCTTTAATCACATTTTGTCCGTGTTCAAACAGAAAATAATTTCCAAACAAACTATTCCCCTTTTGCAGCTCTTGCTTTACAATTCCAGGTTTCGGTGATACAGAGAGCAGCTCCATTGGAATCCAAATGCTCTCGTTCCACTCGCCCCCAGTTTACCCTGCCAATTATCAACCTCAACAAAAGTTCCCACATATTTATCTGGGATAGTTTCAGTGTTGACTCTGGTGAAGCAGGGTTTCCATTCCTTAACCTACAACACACACACACGGTAAATGTTACTGCAATTATTTCTGGAACTGTTAAAATCCCGAATGCACAGGTTGTTTAAAGTGATTCCAATCCAAAGGTGGAATGTGTTTCTGATTTATAATCTGAATCACACAGACACACTGACATTCCCACACAAAAACAAACAATCATAAGCACAATCTCACACACACGCTCACAGAGAGAGACACACAGAGAGGCACAATCATGGAAACCAACATACAGACACATAATCATACACATACACACATCTGTGCATCCTACACACATCCCTCCAGACGCACACAAAGACACAAACTGACACCCCCACACTCATTCACACACTGACAAACTCACACACATGCTCACGGGCACAGATACACACTCACAAACACACGCATACAAACCCAGACACTTCCACACTCTTACCCACGTACTGACACACAGAGAGAAACACAGAATCTCTCTTAAATACACACCCATACACCCATAGAAACACACATCACAAACCCATGCATTACAGCGGTTAATGAATTCTCAGCACCCCATAACCAAATGATTTAAGTTGGACAAAAGTGATAACATTTCCTCTGAAACCGACATCCCTCGAACGAAAGCAACAAAGGAACACTGGCGCAGCATTGCACAGGATCAGAGCCTCGGAAATGCAGTTTCCTCTTTCCTTGTTCCTTATATCTCACTACGCAGATGCAGAGCAAGAGCATAGAAAGGTAGAATTCACAATTTCACTCTGTTCCTCCACACTCACCTCAGCCTTATTTAATTTCTGAATGTATGATTGATTTTGGCTTATCCCAAGGGTCTCAGGACAGATGTATGATGTCAGATATTGCCATTATTTATCAAACTGTTTATTTTACCATGACAGATATTACATGGTGTTTGTCAGATTGTTGCTTTTCATCCATCTACAGTTGCAGATGCCGGCGCTGAAAAGTGGGTAGATATTCTATACCATTAAAAGCATCACATTGGATCGGGGAAATTCTTCAAAGACTATGAATTAATCACTTTCAAATTAATATAATTTCTTCAGAACAAACTACTCATATCATCTATTATTTCAATTTGAACTAACTTTATTGTGTTGTCTGGTCTGTGCTAGTTTTAACTGAATACTGCTCAGTATGTGACATGATCTGTGTTATTGAGTCTTGGAAGAGAAAGGGTTAATGCTGCTGCTCTGTAATTGTAATGGATATTCCTAATTTTATCATCTGTATAACTGTAGTATTTGCAATTAAATGCTTATTGGTTAATTAGTTAAATGCTAATTGTGGATCATTGGAATGCTGAAATTAATACGTACACAAGCTAATAAAGAGCGGGGGACTAGTGTAAATACTGTAGCTAACAGTGAGCGTGAAACTGAAAATACCATAATATACACGAGCAGAATTCAGCTATTCTGCTCATCGAGTCTACTCCACCATTTAATCACGGCTGATAAGTTTCCAACCCCATTCTCCCACCGTTCCCCCATAACATTTGATCCCCTGACCAATTAAGAAAGTGACGACCTCTGTCTTAAATACACAATGAGAGAGAGAGTGAGCAGAAAGAGTGACGGGGAGAGTAGGTGAAGAGCGAGTGAGGGGGAGTGTGGGTGAGGAGAGTGGAGAATGTGTGAGGGGGAGAGTGCAATGGGAGATAGTGTGGGGGAGAGGGAGTGAGGGGGCAATAGGTGAAGACGAGTGAGGGACAGAGAAGGAAAGAGAGTGATGGGGAGAGTGCGAGGAGAGAGAGTAAGGGGACAGGGTGAGGGCTGAGAGCATGATGGGGAGACAGTGTCGGGGGGAGAGAGCAAGCTGGAGTGAGGAGGACAGAGTGAGGGGGAAGAAAGTGAGGAACAAAGTGATGTGGAGAGAGTGAGGGGATGAGAGGCTGAGGGAGAAGAGAATGAGAGGTAGGGTGAGGGAGAAAGAGAGAGAGGGGGAGAGAGTGAGCGTGAGAGGGAAGAGATTTAGGGGACGAGTGAGATGCAGAGATTGAACGGGAGTTACCGTGAGGGGTAGAGAGGGTGAGGGGGGGAGTGATTGTGAGGGGGAGAATGTGAGGTAGATAGGGTAGAGGTAGTGAGGGGGAGAGTAGGTGACCCCCGCCCATTGGGTCGGTGGCTGGACGAGTAAACATGGGACCCAGGGAACTGATGTGCTGATGTGGGTTCAAATCTCAGCAAAGCAGCTTATGAGCATCAAAATTAGTCAAAATAAAGGGGAAAACGATCATTTGACTATCTTCTAACTGTGACATCTTGTTTGTAGTCACTGACAAATATATATTTAAAAATTTCCCTGACACAGTATGATCACTTTGCGACATCAGCCGTTCTGGTTAACAATTCGTAAGTTCAAAATTTCCAGGCACATCTATTGTTTTCTTATACTCCATTACTGACTTCGATAGCTGAGTAATTTTGTTTTGAACTTGATCACTGTTATCCGAAGAGTTTATGTTTGTGTTATTCACCTGTGAAACATGGGCAGCACTGGCTGGCCAGCATTTATTGTCCATTCCTAGTTGCCCTCGAGAAAGTGGTGGTGGTCTGTCTTCTCTGAACGCTGCAGTTCACGGGCTGTGGGTTGACCCACAATGCCGTTAGGGAGGGAATTCCAGATTTTAACCCAGCGACTGTGAAGGAACAGCGATACATTTCCAAGTCAGGACGGTGAGCGGCTTGGAGGGGAACTTGCAAGTGGTGGCGCTCCCATGCATTTGTTTCCTTTGTCCTTCTAGATCGAAGTGGCCGTGCGTTGTTTAAGTATACTTATTTGTCACAAGCAAGGCTTACACTCACAGTGCAATGAAGTTATTGTGAAATTCCCCGAATCGCCACATTCCGGCGTCTGTTCGGGTTAATGCACCGAACCAGCACATCTTTCAGATTGTGGGAGGAAACCACAGGCTGTTGTCTCAGGCACTTTGGTGAATTTATGCAGAGCATTTGTAGAAAGCTACTGAGCGTCGGTAGTGTGCATCGCGTCCAGTTGACGTTCTGGTCAATAGTAACCCCAAGGATGGGGGTGTGGTGGTAGCAACACCATTGAGTTTCAGGAGAGGCGGTTAAGTTATACTGTCTTGCATTTTGACATAGAATGCTTTATTACATGATGTTCCATGAATATGATTGAACTTGGGCAGTCATCAGTGAACATCCTCGTTTCTGACATTAGATGGAAGGAAATGCTTGAACGTTGAAGATTGTTGATTTTCGGAATAACGTATACAATAATGTCCGGGAAGAACTATGAACGGCTTCCAAACATGTCAGCCGTGCAATGTATAAATCCAACAAGCAATAATTATCCTGCGTATACCCCTTCACGTAAATCCTGTGCGGGCTCACTAATGCTGCATGTAGAAGGGATTTACAGACAGTAGCAGCTAACAGATAGGATAGAGAGAGACTTAAAACCAATCTTACCCAACCAGAGGTTTCGAAATAGTCGATTACATGTGAAATAATTTAAATTGAAATTGACTCATGAGCAATGCACTTTATATAACTGAATGATTTTAACCTCATTAATTAAATTGATTTGTATTAATTATGACGTGCAGTTTGTCTGCACTGTGGTTAACGATATCAGGAATTTCGGTGAAAGGATACAGCATTGCACAACATTTTGATTTAAAACTTTGTAACTTGCATTGTGGAAACAATTGATGCAAGCAAATACATGCAAAATACATCTTGATAAAAAGACCATTCCATGATACATTGTGCACGAATCACGCCTGGATTTGGGCTGGGGAAAGATGTCATGCAGGGCCCACATTGGGCATTATACCAAGTCCTGGCATATCGTCAACGCTGAGTTAAGCAATATATAGTTTGTATATACCTTAGCAACCAGGAAGTAACATATGCTAAGAGGTAGACTTCTGTTAGTCAAACATGACTAACGGGGCGGCACGGTAGCACAGTGGTTAGCACTGCTGCTTCACAGCTCCAGGGTCCCAGGTTCGATTCCTGGCTCGGGTCACTGTCTGTGTGGAGTTTGCACATTCTCCTCGTGTCTGCATGGGTTTCCTCCGGTTGCTCCAGTTTCCTCCCACAGTCCAAAGATGTGCGGGTTAGGTTGATTGGCCAGGTTAAAGAAAAATTGCCGCTTAGAGTCCTGGGATGCGTAGGTTAGAGGGGTTAGCAGGTAAAATATGTGGGGGTGGGGCCTGGGTGGGATTGTGGTCGGTGCAGACTCGATGGGCCGAATGGCCTCCTTCTGCACTGTAGGGTTTCTATCATTTCTATGAATTAATGAAAAGCCATTATTTAAGGTGGCAAATCGTAATTGATTGGAACTATACTGTCATGATTGGATTGCCATATCAAAAATAAATTTAGCTAAGGGCTGGCGTGAACCAAAGATTTAAAAAGTGTTTTATCACGAAAGACGGGATATGTTGAGATGCCCTGTGGCACTGTTGTGCTGCCCGGTGTATCTGAGGTATCCCTTTGGCCGAAGTTATTGCACTGTCTTTTTGTATATCATGTTAGATTTTTCTATGTTTTAGTATACTAATTTTAAATCAATGTGATTACGCTTTTAAACTGAGTCATTTTACCTTTGCGAAGTTTGCATTTTCAGAAATACATTAGTCGTTCTAATGATATCTGGACAGTGAATCAAAATTCCCCAGTACAGTGAAACGGGACAGCTGCGGTACGTTATTCTTCGCCTCCCAATTCCCGCTTACACCCATAATCCACCTGCTTCGTCCTTTTTCGAACCAAGACTGTAAAGAGGTCAGGATCTTGCTGACGTGAGCGGAATCCAGATTGGTCTTTCTTAAGCAAGGTTTTGAAAAACATTTTCTGTCTGATGTCGCTGCTGGTAAACCCGCTCATCACTTCACTATTCAACACTTTTGATTAAGTACCTTCATCCGCTATTGCAAGATTGGGTTGTTCTCATCTTTCTTTCTGTATGCACAGCAACCATCACCTCCATCGGCAGGCTGGCCTCTGCTCTCACTCGCACAAACACATTAATTACTTCCCACATTTACTTGTACGTAGTGTTTCTCTCGCTTACTCTCTCTTTGTCTCATCTTTCTTTCTCTCTCCCACAACAACGTCGTCTCTCTCGTTCGCGTTCTCCATCTATCTCCCTCTTGGTCTCTTTCTCTAACTCGATCATTTTCTTTCTATCTGATTTATGAAATAAATTCTGCTTTTATTTGCTTTCACACTGTTGTTTTTAATTTATCTGTGGACCATTAACTCGGTTCCTGCTATTCTTGAACATTAAGCTCGTATCCCACTCTGTGAAATTTAACCATTGATACACCTTTTTCTCCATTTGCACACTTCCTGACTTTCTCTCTCTCGCTCTCTGTTTCCAACTAATTGAGTGAATTTAAGCTCTATTTGCACACAGTACTGTTCTTTGTATTATATGCATTAGATTCCTGATCAATTTTCACACTGCCATGTTCTCTCCCTAGTTCTATAACGCACACAATGCATTCCAGTTTTACTTGCACACTGCCTTACCTTCTCTGCAATGTATTGTTTACATTTCTGTGCGGATTGTACACGGCATTGTTCCATCTGAGTCTAATATTTAATTGCGTTCCTGCTCTATTTGCACACTGCCTTGCTCCCCAACTCCACCCACACCACTCCCGCTACGCTCTCTCTCTCGCTCTCACTCTCTCTCTCACCCTCACTTCAATTATGCTGTCGCCTTCTCTCTGTATTTTTAATGCCATTTCCGCTATGTTTGCCCAATTGATCGTTTGCTTCTTCTCAATTTTATGATTATTGCGTTCCTGCTTAATTCTCGCTCTTCCTCGCTTTCTTCCTCGCACTTGCTCTTTCTCTTTTTGTTTTTAGTTGTATGCCCACTATGTCGTCACACTGCCCCTTGCCCCCTCCACCAGCTTCTCTCTCCTAACCACTTTGTCTGCAATATATAAATCGTATCCTGAGCAATTTACATAAGAACATAAGAACATAAGAAATAGGAGCAGGAGTAGGCCATCTAACCCCTCGTGCCTGATCCGCCATTCAACAAGATCATGGCTGATCTGAGGCGAATCAGTTCCACCTACCCGCCTGCTCCCCATGTCCCTTAATTCCCTTAGCGATCAGAAATCAACGAGGTAGCCTCCACCACTTCAATGGGCAGAGAATTCCAGAAACTCACTACCCTCTGAGAGAAGAAGTTCCCTCTCAACTCTGTTCTGAACCGGCCCCCACTTATTTTGCGGCTATGCCCTCTAGTTCTGGTTTCCCTTCTAAGTGGAAAGAATCTCTCTACCTCTACCCTATCCAGCCCCTTCATTATCTTATATGTCTCTGTAAGATCACCACTCAGCCTTCTAAACTCCAACGAGTACAGACCCAATCTGTTCAAGTTTGGACCAGGGAGCGGCGCGGGCTAATTGTTCCCTGTTTCTCGTTTCAAGGCTTCATTCTATGATCATCTTGCTGGTGCCAGTACAGAGCGAGACTGCGGATAGTTGGGAACCTGTCTCGGGGGCAGGGAATTCATATGGTGTCGTGGAAGTGGAAATGACTAGGGTTGGGAAGCATTTTCCGATCGGGGCCATTGTGATCTCCTGGACTCGTTTCGATCGCCTCAGGGGGTCGGAGAGGAATTTCCCAGATTTTTTTCCCCCCATATTGGCCCTGGGGTTTTTCACTCTGGGTTTTCGCCTCTCCCTGGAGATCACATGGTCTGGAATGGGGGGGTGGGGGTGAGTTAATAGCTTGTAATGAACAAAGCATCGTAGCTGTGAGGGACAGCTCGGTGGATAGGATATTGGTATGTAGATAGGCTGGAAAATTGGGCGGGGATCCTGGATTCAGGATTCAATCCTGGACCGGGGAGCGGCGCGGGCTTGGAGGGCCGAAGGGCCTGTTCCTGTGCTGTATTGTTCTTTGTTCTTTGTTCTTGTTCTCTCCTCATAAGCTACACCACTCATCTCCGGTATCAACCTGGTGAACCTCCTCTGCACTCCCTCCAAGGCCAATATATCCTTTCGCAAATCAGGGTTACAAAATTGTTGCGGCCTCGCCAGTGCCTTGTATAGTTGCAGCAAGACCTCCCTGCTTTTATGTTCTATCCCCCTCGCGATAAAGGCCAACATTCCATTTGCCTTCTTAATCACCTGCTGCACCTGCAGATTGAGTTTTTGCGATTCGTGCACAAGGACCCCCAGGTCCCTCTGCACAGTAGCATGATATAATTTTTCTCCATTTAAATAATATTCCAATTTACTCTTATTTCTTCCAAAGTGGATAACCTCACATTTGCCAACGTTATATTCCATCTGCCAGATCCTCGCCCATTCGCTCAGCCTATCCAAATCTCTCTGCAGACTTTCCGCATCCTCCATGCAATTCGCTTTCCCCCTCATCTTCGTGTCATCAGCAAACTTTGATACCCTACACTCAGTCCCCTCCTCCAGATCATGTATGTAAATGGTAAACAGTTCAGGCCCCAGCACCGATCCCTGCGGCACGCCACTGGTCACCAACTGCCAACCAGAAAATCACCCATTTATTCCAACTCTCTGCTTCCTGTTAGATAGCCAATTCCCAATCCACGCCAACACCTTACCCCCAACTCCGTGTGCCCCAATCTTCTGCAGCAACATTTTGTGAGGCACCTTATCGAATGCCTTCTGGAAATCTAAAAACACTCTATTTATGCACTTTTTTGTCCATCTATATCCCATTAATATGACAGAATTGCATGCCTGTTCTTTTTGAGGACGATGAACCTATATATATCTTACCCTCTTAATCAATTACTTGTTTTCCTGCTCCGTTTTCACCCGGTGTTGCTCCCCCTCCACCCACCCGGCCCCATTGATTCATTCATTTCTTCTCTATTTGAAAACTACTTGCTTTCTCACGCTTTGTAATTTATTAATACATTTCTGCTATATTTCCTCTCTCTACGGAAAGTTTGCAAATGGAGCATGAATGCTGTGATTAAATTACAAATGAAGAGAAGGAGAAAAACACAGTACGAACAGAACTACTCATTTACAACGGAAGACAAGGAACATCTCCCTGTGCAACTACAACAGGAATGTAAATAATAGAGCAGGAAGGTACTTAAACAATTCAGATGTAGAGGGAGCAAAACAATGCAAAGATCCAACAGGTGAACACGAATGTAAATACTTAATGACAAACACAGACTCTCACTCACACTCAAACACACACTCACTCACACACACACTCACTCACACACGCACACTCTCACGCACACACACACACACTCTCTCTCACTCCCTCATACACACACACATTCCACACAGCGACAGCAATGCCACTGAAAGTTCATGTAAGATTCGGGAAACAGATGACTATTCATCACGAGGCATTTTATTCTGGATTTTTTTTTACAAATGTCATGATCTGCCTTGGTGTTATTCGAATTTGCATGCACAGCATATCAGTTTGTGTTTCTGAATTCCTGCTCAAGTCAGCATATCACTGTGTCACTGTCTTCCAGGGTACAACTCGCTTAGCCCATATGTTGCAACGGAATCTCTCTCTCCTTCGAAGATTATGAATCTTACCCAGTATCACGCCATTCCTTCTCGGTAACCCTGAGCATTAACCATTTGCCAAGGCTTCAGCTTGGCTGCATTTTCAGGATATCCCTATCTCCTCTCACATGCTTCGAACGTCCTGAGTTCCAAAAGCTGCGTTGGCGTAGATGCTGTGGACATCAAACAGGACTCCACTCACCTGGTGATGGAGCAGCGCTCCAAAAGCTCGTGATTCCAACTGAACCTGTTGGATTTTAACCTGGTGTTGTGAGACTTCTCACTGTGCCGACCCCAGTCCAAAGCCGGCACCTCCACATCTCTGATTGGATAAGAGAGCTGTCGTTCTGAAAACAAATATCCAATTGGACACGATAGTCACTTAGTTGTTCAGTTGTTGCTCAATGATTAAAAAAAAGGTATGATTCTTCTCCTGCTCTGAGGTGGAGATTTTCTTGGAAGGTCTGTTTTGCATTGAGTCGAGCTTCCTGTTTGGAGAGGAATGAAATCCCAAGTAATCTAAAGCAACTGCCGGTCAGCAGGCAGGATTTCTTGATTATTCTGCTGGTACTTTTCAGTGTCTTTCAATTCAGTCGATATTCCATTAATGGCCAGACAAAAACATTCTAGCCATCTCATGGCACATTTCCGTGGCATAAATAAAGTGTTGATTGAATTATAAGGACAAAAAGAACGAACAAGGGACAGTATAGGAAAGCAACTGGCCATTCGCCCCCAAGGATGTGAAGATAAGATATCTATGAAGGCCCCAGTTATTTCTTCCTTTGCTTTGCGCAGTATCTTGGGATAAATCCCATCTGGCCTCGGGGACTTTGTGACCTTAACACAATTCAGGATACTCAACACTTCCTTCTTCGATATATTGACATTCTTTGGAACATTCACACGCCCATCACTGATCTTGACATCCATCATGTCCTTCTCCTTGGTGAATAAGGCTACAAAGTACTCGTTATGGATCTCACCTAATTCCCGTGTCTCCACGCATAACTTCTTTCAATTTTTCTTGAGTGGGCCTACTCTTTCTCTTCCTTGGAAATCAAGCTTAAAAAGCCTTGGGATTCTCCTTGACCCTGTTTGCAAAAATATTTCATGGCCCCTTTTACCACTCCTAATTCCACATTTAAGCGGAGTCCTGTGTTCCCTACACTTCTCTAGGGTGTCGTCGATATTTACATGCCTGGATCTATTGTATGCCTCCTTTTTCCTTACGACTAAACTTTGAATTTCCCTTGTCATCCATGGGTCCCGAATACTGCCATTTATATCCCTCATTTGTTCGAGGACTTGCATGTCACGCACTTCACCAAATGGCCTTTAAAAACCTCCCTCATGACAGACGTTGAGTTGTTCTCAAATAGCCACTCCCAATCCATATTCCAAAGTTCCAGTCTAATTTGGATGTATTTGGTCCTCGCCCACTTAAGAATCCTTCCCCGATGGCCATTCTTGTCCTTATCCAATATTACCTGGAATCTTGTGGAATTATGGTCGCTCACCCCAAAATGCTCCTCACTGAATCATCAAACACCTGGCCCGGCTCATTCCCCTATGTTATATCTAATATGGCTCCTTCCCTGGTTTAGAACCATAGAACCATAGAACATTACAGTACAGAAACAAGCCTTTTGGCCCTTCATGGCTGTGCCGAGCCATTTTTCTGCCTAATGCCACTGACCTGCACCTGGAGCATATCCCTCCACACCCCTCTCATCCATGTACCTGTCCAAGTTTTTCTTAAATGTTAAAAGTGAGCCCGCATTCACCACCTCATCTGTCAGCTCATTCTACGCTCCCACCACTCTCTGTGTGAAGAAGTCCCCCCTAATATTCCCTTTAAACTTTTCCCCCTTCACCCTTACCCCATGTCCTCTAGTTTTTTTCTCCCCTAGCCTCAGTGGAAAAAGCCTGCTTGCATTCACTCTATCTATACCCAATATTTAATGTCAATATAATTTATCAATGTACCCTCCTGGACACATTAAAAAAATAATCTCCATCCAAGGCTTTAGGCTCTAAGGGAGTCCCAGTCAACATGGAGGAAGTTAAAGTCAGCCACCACAACCACCCTGCTTTATTCACACCTTTCCACATCTGGCCACATGTCTGAAACTCATTCTCCTGCGGGCTGTTGGGAGGTCAATAGTACACTGCTCACATTGTGGTTTTGCCCTTTGTATTCCTGAGCTCTACCCATAATGCCTCACTGCATGATCCTTCCAACGTGGCCTCCATCAACACAGCTGTGATCTGCTCCCTAATCAGCAATGCAACTCCCCAGCCCCTCTTGATTCCCCTTCAGTTCCGTCAAAAAAAAAACGACACGTCACAATATTATGCTGCTAGTCCAGTCCCTCCTTTAAATATGTCTCCTCATGGCAATAACATCGTAATTCCTTGCACTAATTTAGGCTCTCAGTTCATCTGTGTTTCCAGTTTTGTTCTTGCATTGAAGCAAGCGAACTCCAGACATCCAGTCCCCACAGCCTCCCATTGCCTGCTCTTTCTCTGTGTATGTTCATCTCAGTCCAACTTTTTTCCCCGTCCCTACAGTTACAGGCTTCCAATTCTGGCTCCCAGTCCCTGCCATACTAGTTTAGACGGTTCCAAACAGCACTAGCAAAACTCCCTCCCAGAATATTGATGCTCCTCCAGATCAGGTGCAACCCGTCCTTTTGTACAGGTCCCACCATCCACAGAAGACATCCCCAGTGATCCATTTATCTAAAACCGTCTCTCCTACACCAGCTGTTTAGTCACGTTCAACTGTGCTATCTCCCAGTTCCAAGCCTCACTAGCACGTGGCACGGGGAGTAATCCTGAGATTACTATCCTGGAGGTTCTGCTTTTCAGCTCCCTACCTAACTCCCTGAGTTTTCTTCGCAGAAGCTCTTCCTCAACCTGGACAATGACATCTAATAGACTCTGCCAGTCTCTGTTGCAATCTGGATGCCTCAATATTGGATTTTGTCCACCATGGGTCAGATGGGGCGGCAGGATGGTACAATGGTTGACAGTGCTGCCTCACAGCGCCAAGGATCTGGGTTCAATTTCCGGCTTGGGTCACTGTCTGTGTAGAGTTTCAAAATTCATCCCATATCTGCAAGGGTTTCCTCCGGGTGCTCCAGTTTTCTCCCACAGTCCAAAAATGTGCGGGTTAGGTTGATTGGCCATGCTAAACTGTCCCTTAGTGTCAGGAGGACTAGTAGGGTAAACACGTGCTGTGATGAGGATAGGGTTTGGGTGGCATTGTAGTCGGCGCAGACTCGATGGGGAGAGGGCCTGGGAAAGATTGTGGTCGATGCACATTCGGTGGGCCAAATGGCCTCCTTCTCCAGGGATTCTATCTGTCTCTGTTTTGAAATAATGTCCGTATGGATATGGGTGACATGTGTTTTCAATGAAGAAGGAAACTTGATTCATGGTTCAGGTTTAACGGATTTGGTATATATATTTGCACTTTATTGCACTTAATTTATTTTACCTATAAATGACCTGGTGACTAATAAGCTACTTGCGCCCTTCCACTGTGAAGGAGTGAATGGCATTCAGCCAGTCAACGCCGCCACTTAATACACTTAATAACATTAGTTATCTGAATCTTTCCATTTTGACTGCATGATGATTCATTGAATCCGCATAACAACACGTTCTGACCCTATACCTATCAAGGGACTAATGTTGGACTTGTAAGTCCATTCACACTTGACTGACTACCATATTCCCACAGAGGGTATGACTGTGCAAGATACAGTGACTCAATTCATCTGCTTCCTCCTCATCATGAGGTACAGCCGGGAGAGATCTGAGCCTCAGTTACAGCACTTCAATCAGTGCTCGCTCGCTGAAACATTGTCATCCATCAATGGTTTCTAATATTGCAGCATGCCTTCAAATTGGAGACAAAGAGTGAAAGGATCAGCGATAAACAGAAATGTGGGCATATCTCCGGTGTCCTTGGTAATCAGATGGGCTTTTGTTAGGTAAAAACACTCTTTCGACATAGGAAATGTGAACTGGAGAAACGTTAGTGCCTGAATCGGGCAACGATCGTTATAAATGATATATTTAGTGCAGATAGTTTTGTAAGATAATTTTCACAGAATATTCCAACCTATTATTATTTGAGTTCTAATATTTGACTTTGACATTTTTGAAATGGGAAAAACTGAATGATCAGAGAAGCGAACAGAAGAAAATCCTTATTTGTTCATTCAGCAGGTCAGCAAATTTTTTGGCTATTCCCTCAAATAAAAAAATGAGGAGGAATTGATGTTTGTCAGAGAATGTTCATTGACTGGAAACAATGCGCTGTTCACATCAGAAACAGAACGAAGAACACATTCAGTGACATATGCAAATAAGGCAGGAGGAAGTGAAAGAGCTGGGACTATGTATAGAACATAGAACATTACAGCGCAGTACAGGCCCTTCGGCCTTCGATGTTGCGCCGACCAGTGAAACCAATCTAAAGTCCCTCTAATCTACACTATTCCAATATCATCCATATGTTTATCCAATAACCATTTGAATGCTCTTAATGTTGACGAGTCCACTACTGCTGCACGCCCTTACTACTCTCTGAGTAAAGAACCTACCTCTGACATCTGTCCTAAATCTATCACCCCACAATTTAAAGCTATGTCCCCTCGTGTTCGCCATCACCATCCGAGGAAAAAGGCTCTCACTACTCACCCTATCTAATCCTCTGATCATCTTGTCTGCCTCTATTAAGTTACCTCTTTACCTTCTTCTCTCTAACGAAAGCAACCTCAAGTCCCTCAGTCTTTCCTCATACGATCTTCCCACCATACCAGGCAACATCCTGGTTAATCTCCTCTGCACCCTTTCCAAAGCTTCCACATCTTTCCTATAACGCGGTGACCAGAACTGTACGCAATACTCCATGTGCAGCCGCAGCAGAGTTTTGTACAATTGCAGCATGACCTCATGTTTCCGAAACTCAATCCCTCTACCAATAAAAGCTAACACACCGTAAGCCTTCTTAACAACCCTATCAACCTGGGTGCCAACTTTCAGGGATCTATGCACATGGACACCCAGATCTCTCTGTTCATCCACACTACCAAGTATCTTACCATTAGCCCAGTACTCTGTATTCCTGTTACTCCTTCCAAAGTGAATCACCTCACACTTTTCTGCATTGAACTCCATTTGCCACCTCTCAGCCAAGCTTTGCAGCTTATCTATGTCCCTCTGTAACCTGCCACTTCCCTCCACACTGTTTTCAACTCCACCGACTTCAGTGTCATCCGCAAATTTACTAATCCATACTTCTACGCCCTCATCCAGGTCATTTATGAAAATGACAAACAGCAGTGGCCCCAAAACAGATCCTTGCGGTACACCACCAGTAACTGAACTCCAGGATGAACATTTCCCATCAACCACCACACTCCGTTTTCTTACAGCTAGCCAATTCCTGATCCAAACCACTAAATCAGCCTCAATTCCATGCGTCCGTATTTTCTGCAATAGCTTACCATGGGAAACCTTATCAAACGCTTGCTGAAATCCATATACACCATGTCAACCGCTTTACCCTCATCCACCGCTTTGGTCACCTTCTCAAAGAACTCAATAACGTTTGTGAGGCACGACCTACCCTTCACTAAAGCGTGCTGACTATCCCTAATCAAATTATTCCTTTCTAGATTATTATAAATCCTATCTCTTATAATCCTTTTCAAAACTTTGCCCACAACAGAAGTAAGGCTATCATTACCAGGGTTGTCCCTACTCCCCTTCTTGAACAAAGGGACAACATTTGCTGTCCCCCAGTCTCTGGCACTGTTCCTGTAGCCAATGACGACACAAAGATCAAAGCCAAAGGCTCTGCAATCTCCTCTCTCGCCTCCCAGAGAATCCTAGGATAAATCCCAACCGGCCGAGGGGACTTATCTATTTTTACCCTTTCCAGAATTGCTAACACCTCCTCCTTATGAACCTCAGTCCCGTCCAGTCCAACAGCCTGCATCTCAGTACTCCCCTCGACGACACTGTCTCTCTCCTGTGTAAATACCGACGAAAAATATTCATTTAGTGCCTCTCCTATCTTTTCAGATTCCACGCACAAATTCCCACTACTGTCCTTGATAGGCCCTAATCTTACCCCAGTCATTCTTTTACTCCTGACATACCTATAGAAAGCTTTAGGGTTTTCCTTGATCCTATCTGCCAAAGACTTCTCATGTCCCATCCTGGCTCTTCTTAACTCGCTCTTCAGGTCAAAGATGCGGGTTCAACATTAGAAACATTGCAAAATGTCAACGCCCAGATACTGACTGTTTTTCACCCATTCAGATGAATGAAGGACATTAAGATCCCTGTGTTTAAAGTTAATGCCAAGCTTCAGTGGTGAAATAATTTTGAAGTGGGAATTATTTCCGTACATTCTTGTTCAAAGCCGGGACGCTGCCCACTGCATCACAGGTCACTCATGCAGTCAATCGTAGTTCGTTATCTGCTTATTCTAAAGACTGGGGAGTGAGTGACAAGGCCATCAAAAACACCTGCATATTGTGAATGCCTTACACAGAACCATGAATGAGATGTGCGGTTTACAATCAATGGATACTCTGTGATACTCAATGGCCTATTCCTGCTTCTAGTTTCTTTGTTTCTATGTTGCCACTAATATATTCCACACCTTCCATCCAGCCAATTGACACAACCCGTCACAAACGGATTCTGTCTTCCTGTGGTATGATCCACTTCAACATGCTTGTTGCGGCCTGGAGCTATGGATCCTGATAGTTCGAAGTCAAATGTCTTTGTCTGATATGGCTGACCAAAAATCATTCCAACTCTTACTTCCTCCCCCTGGTGTATCCTGGAAAGATATAATGTTGTTACTCAAAACTGTGGGGCCGGCTCCGAATGTATAATCTTTGAAGTGCGAATTCTATCCGTAGATTCCGGCTCAAAGGTGAGGACGCTGGCCACTGCATCACAGGTTCCTCATGCAGCCTATAGTAGTTCGCTATCTACTAATTCTACAGACTGGAGTGTGAGTGACAAGGCTATCATATAATAATCGAAATGCGCAGCCAATTCCGTGTCAAACTGCTTGCGTGCAGATACCACTGCTCTCATCCAGACACGTGGAGAGTATTCCTTCCGGTTCTTGAATTGTGTCTTATAGACTGTGGAACTGAGGTGGCATTCGTGAGGCAAGTTAGCAACATGGAATACGCGAACTCGCACCTGACATTGCTGCATGTGTTGCTTGATTTTCAGAAATCTGATTAGAAATTAACACCGTCTCATAATGAACAAATATATTCACTCCTGTGGAAAAGCAACACGGGAGAATAGGGAGAAAATTGCGGCTGCCCGCAGAGGCCTTTGTATCATCGACAGCACCACGTGAGCTGCATGAAAATTGGCGGCGGGAATATGTCGTACCTTTGTTTGAGAAGGTCTCCAGGGAAAAGCCTGGGAACTACAGGCTGGTGAGCCTAACGACGGGACTGGTTAAGTTTTAAGAAATTATTCTGAGAGACAGGATCTGCAGGTATTTAGATATGACATGAATGATTAGGAAAAATCAGCATGGATTTGTGAGTGGAAATTCATGTCTCACCAAGCTGATTGAATTTTTTGAAAGGGTTACCAAGAAGGTAGATGAATGCAGTGCAGTCCACGTTCTCAATATAGACTTTAGTGAGGCATTTGCCAAGGCACCATAATGCATTTTGTTGTATGAGGTTAAATTGCACGCGATCGAGGGTGAGGTAGCCAATTGGATGCAAAGTTGGTTTGATGACAGAAGACAGAGGGCGATTAAACAGGGCTGTTTTTATACTGCAGGCCTGTGCCCAGCGGTGGGCGTCAGGGATCATTGCAGTGTCCGCTCTTATTTGTCATTTATATTATTGATTGGATGACAATTTAGGAGGCGTGGTTCATAAGTTTGCAGATGACACCAAGATTGGTGGCAGAGTGGACAGTGAAGACGGTTATCGAGGATTGAAACAGGATCTTGGTCAATTGGAACAGTGGGCCGATGAATGGCGTTGGATTTTAATTTAGATAAATGTGAAGTGATAATTTTGGTATATTGAACACAGGGCAGGACTTACTCAGTTAAAGTTAGGCGTAGGGGAGAGTTATAGAACAAAGAGATCGAGGAGTGCAGGTTCATAGTTCTTTGAAAGTGGAGACACTGCTGGACAGGATGGTGAAGAGAGTGTTCGGCATGCTTTGTTTAATCGGTCAGAACATTGAATACAGGAGTTGGGACGTCTTGTTGAAATTGTACAGGGTTTTGGTGAGCCCACATTTCGAATACAGTGTACAGTTGTGGTCAGCCTATTATGGAAATAATGATATTCAACCAGAGAGAGTGCAGAAAAGATTTTCTAGGATGCTACAGGGACTTGAGGTTTTGAGATTAATGGGGAAGCTGGATAGACTGGGATTTTTTTCCGTGGAGCAGGAGGCTGAGGGCTGATCTAATACAGATATATAAAATAATGGACGGCATAGATAAGAAAGATAGTCAGCATCTTCTCCCAAAGATAGGATAGTCTAAAACTAGAGGGCATAGGTTTAAGGTGAGAGTGGAGAGATCGAAAAGAGTCTAGAGGGTCAATTCTTTCACACAGAGGATGGTCAGTTTCTGAAACGAGCTGCCTAATGCAGTAGTAGAGGCAGGTACAATTTTATATTTTAAAAGGCATTTAGACAAGTGCATGGGCAGGATTGATGCGAAGGCATATGGGCCAAATGCTGGCAATTGGGACGAGCGTAATCGTGACAACTGGGCAGCATAGGCCAGTTGGGGTGGAAAGGCCTGTTTCCATGATGTAAACCTCTATAACTCTATGAGCCTACACTGAGTATGAAGCTGAATGAAATTAAAAAGTAAAGAAATACACAAGGAATGCTCAGCATGCCAGGGAGCATCTGTTGGTAGGGGCGGGGGTAGATTTGTTGCTTCAAGCTCATGTCCATTCCTGATATGGTTCAGCTATCATGTGGGGATTTGTTTTCTTCTCCATTGGTTGCCCGATGCTGCATCTCCTCCTCCTGTTGTGCACGTGTGCAGTTGTATGCTGTCGCTCCACCAGGCTTGCACAACATTTTCACATAGGCCTGTGCTGCTCCTGGCAGCATATCAGAACATCTTCTCATTGAGCGAGTCATTGATCATTTGCTTGACGATAATGGTAGAATACTGGACCTTGAAAATGGAGTGGAATCTATCGTTTCTGTTGGCCCGGAGAGCCACATGGAATACTCATTTGCTCTTTTCTGGCTCTAGGAATTTCAATTGGTTACATTGATTGCATTGCTGATGATGGCTTTGTTGTTCTATATTTACTTCATTACTTGAATTCATGTAGTACTGTTTCGGGGCATGAACTCGATTCTCCACAGCATGTGAACATAGTAAATAGAAGGAGTCGGTAATTCCTCCCTTAGCACCTGCTCCGTCATTCCTTTTGATTATGGCTCATCACGAAATTCAAAATCCTGATCCCAACATCCCCCCATATCCCTTTATCAAATGAGCCCCAAGAGCGATGCCTAACTTATTCTCGAAATCACACAACGTTTTGACCTCAACTACTTTCTGTGGTAGGGAATTGCACAGATTCTCCACTCTATGGCTGAAGAAATTTCTCCTCAGCTCAGTTCAAAAAGGTTTACCCCTTATCCTCAAACCATGACCCCAATTAATGAATCTCCCATTTTCGGGAACATTCTTTATGAATCTACCCTGTTTATTCATGATAGAACTTTCTGAGGTTCCATGAAGTCCCGCCTCTTCTAAATCTAATCAACTTAGTCACCCCTCTTATGACGTTATTCTAGGTGACCAATGTAGAAAATAACCACTATATTTGCATGCCCAGGAATGAACTTCAGAGGCAGGAGGCAGAGACATTGGCTCCAACTATTATTTTACAAACATTAGGTAACAATCATTTGGTATAAGGTCCCGTTTATTTATGCTTTATTCCTCTAATTATAACGTTCATTCGAAGTTTTCTAAAAAATGAAACCTTTCCTATGCATTCTCTCTCTTTCTTCGCACAAGTTTTACCAACTGATAAAACAAAAATAATTCAAATGTCAAATCAGTTGGAAATATCTCCCCTGTCCAAAAACGTTTTGACGTGGAGATGCCGGCATTGGACTGGAGTAAACACAGTAAGGAGTCTAACAACACCAGGTTAAAGTACAACAGGTTTATTTGGTAGCAAACGCCACTAGCTTTCGGAGCGCTGCTCCTTCATCGGGTGAGTGGGAGATCTGCTCATAAGCAGCAAACAGGGCATATAAAGTTGTGGGGGTTACAGATAGTGTGACATGAACCCAAGATCCCGGTTGAGGCCGTCCTCATGTGTGCGGAACCTGGCTATCAGTCTCTGCTCAGCGGAGGAGATGTTCAGAGTACCCTTCATCGTCCAGTACTTCCCCGGAGCGGAGAAGCTACGACATCTCCACCGGAGCCTTCAACATGTCATTGATGAGGACGAACTTCACGCCAAGGCCATCCCCACACCCCCACTTCTTGCCTTCAAACAACCGCACAACTTCAAACAGACCATTGTCCGCAGCAAATTACCCAGCCTTCAGGAGAACAGTGACCACGACACCACACAACCCTGCCACAGCAACCGCTGCAAGATGGGCCGGACACAGATGCCATCATCTCACGAGAGAACAACATCCACCAGGTACACGGTACATACTCTTGCAACTCGGCCAATGTTGTCTACCTGATACACTGCAGGAAAGGATGTCCCGAGGCATGGTACATTGGGAAAACCATGCAGACGCTACGACAATGGATGAATGAACACCGCTCGACAATCACCAGGCAAGACTGTTCTCTTCCTGTTGGGGAGCACTTCAGTGGTCACGGCATTCGGCCTCTGATATTCGGGTAAGCGTTCTCCAAGGCGGCCTTCACGACAGCGCAGAGTCGCTGAGCAGAGACTGATAACCAGGTTCCGCACACATGAGGACGGCCTCAACCGGAATCTTGGGTTCATGTCACACTATCCGTAACCCCCACAACTTGCCTGGACTTGCCAAATCTGACTGGCTGCCCTGTCTGGAGACAATACACATCTCTTTAACCTGTGCTTAATGCTCCCTCCACTCACTTTGTCTGTACCTTTAAGACGTGATTAGCTGTAAAGACTCGCATTCCAAACATTATTCATTGTTCTGTAAATTGAGTTTGTGTCTTTATATGCCCTGTTTGCTGCTTGTGAGCAGATCTCCCATTCACCTGATGAAGGAGCAGCGCTCCGAAAGCTAGTGGCGTTTGCTACCAAACAGACCTGTTGGACTTTAACCTCGTGTTGTTGGACTCCTTGCTGCACAAACGTTTTGTCATGGTCAACTGTCTGCCAGGCTCGCTCCTTCATCCTGACAAACGAACCTTGGATATTTCTTGATGTTAGTCTGATGTATGGTACTGTCAGTTGTCCCAGGGTTAGCAGATGAATAATCGTCAGTATTGGATCAGTCATTGATAGTAATAGCGTCTATTGTGGCTATGTTACGACCAGCGAATGAAAAATGCAGTCCCCCTAACATTATGAGAGGAGCAGAAAGATGTGGTCGATGGTGAGTGCAAAATGGAGGATGTTGACATTTCAGGATATGGCGAGAGAGAAATGTAGAAGGCATTTGAGTTTAAGATTTTGAAAAAACATTAAGGTAATCAAGTCCCCAGGAGCAGATGGGGGCTAGCCACGTATACTGAGAGAGGGGAGGGAAGAAATTGCTCAGGCCTTTGCCAAAATCTTTGCATCGTATTTAGCCATGGATGAGGTGCCAGAGGATTGGAGAACAACTAACATAGAACAGAGAACATAGAAAAGCTACAGCACAAACAAGTCCTTCAGCCCACAATTTGTGCCGAACATGTCCCTACCTACTCAGCTTACCTATAACCCTCTATCTTACTAACTTCCATGAACTTATCCAAAAGTCTCTTAAAAGACCCTATGGAATCTGCCTCCACCAACACTACCGGCAGCCGATTTCACGCACCCACCACTCTCTGAGTGAAAAAGTTACCCCTAAATCTCCTCTGTACCTACTCCCCAGCACCCGAAACCTGTGTCCTCTTGTGGCAACCATTTCAGCCCTGGGTAAACGCCTCTGAGAATCCACTCTATCAATACCTCTCAACATCTTATACACCTCTATCAGGTCACCTCTCATCCTTCGCCTCTCCAAGGAGAAAAGACCTAGCTTTCTCAATCTATCCTCATAAGGCATGTCACCTAATCCAGGCAACATCCTTGTAAATCTCCTCTGCACCCTTTCTATGGTTCCACATCCTTTCTGTAATGAGGCGACCAGAACTGGGCACAAAACTCCAGGTGGGGTCTGACCAGGGTCCTGTACAGCTGCAGGATTATCTCCCGATTTCTAAACTCAATTCCTCTGTTGATGAAGGCCAGTATTCCATGTGCCTTCTTAACCACAGCCTCTACCTGCGACGCGGCTTTGAGCGTCCTATGAACCCGGACCCCAAGATCCTTCTGATCTTCCACACTGCCAAGTGTCTTACCCTTAATATTATTTTCTTCCATCCTATTCGACCTGCTAAAGTCCAGCAGGGAAATCATTTTGCTGACCAGGTGAAACCGGATTGGGAGTGGACAAAGCCTCGAGGGTTAGCAGCAATAGCAGTTGAGGACAGTCCAGATATTGATGTTAAACACGTGCAGGAACAAGCAGATGAAGAGGAAAAGGAGAATGGAAAAAAAGATAGAGGATGGAAAGGTGATAATGGATTATGGAGGAGAGAAGGGACAATAATAGTTCCTGAAATAATACACGGAATAGTACACATGAGCAGGGACAGAATGCTTGATTTCTTGAAGAAATGGGAGCATTGTCAGAAGGTCTGAAGTGCACCCTCGTGGTGCCAGGACGTCCCTGCAAGATTAAAATGGGAAGTCAACTCAGACCCAAAGGACCCTGGGAGAATTTACGAATGAATGTGCCAGGGCCATTCCCACGGGTACAGGGAAAGCGTAGTGTTTAGAAATTGTAGACTAGTTTACTCGATGGGTTGAAGCATTTCCATGTAAAGATACCAGAGCTACAACAGTAGCTGTGATATTAGCAAGTGAGAGAATTCTCAGGTGGAGAATGCCTCTTCAGCTGGATTCTGATCATGGAACTCATTTCACGGTATGTGTAGGGGCCGGGGGTGGGGTGGGGTGGGGGGGGGGCGGCGTTGATAGAGCTCTTCCGTATGTTGGGAATAAAGCAGAGGTTTCACATGCCATAGCACCCTCAGAGTTGAGGGATGGTCGAGAGGATGAATTGAATATGGAATGATCTAATAGACATTCTACATTTTCTCAGTAGGAAGTTGATCACGCAACAGCAGCACCGAGATTGGACTAAATTGGTGGGAGAGAGTACTCCTAAATTGCATTCACCAGGAGATAAGGTAATGGTGAAGCTCATGACAGGCAAAAAGGGGCTAGGAGCTCGCTTGGAAGGGCCTATTGATGTGTTGGTTACAGGGCAGACATGTGCCCTAATTGGTGAGAGGTGCGACCCGCGCTGGAGACACTGGACTCAGTTAAGGCCGTTGGTAAACCCCAAAATACCAAACCTGGCCCAGCGACTGAATGGTTTAATATAATAGTAGACGTGGCGAAAATCTGATTAGATTAAATTTATTCTGATTGTTAAATTTAAGGTCGCGAGGCCATCTGAATTCTATTACAGATTATGTGCATAGAAGGTCTCTGACCTGCCGCAGCTGCAATCAAAGCACAGTTCCAATCAAGTTCGACCGGACATCCCCCAATACGGAAGCAAGTCAAGTCGTGAGTGCATGCAATTTGTGGCGCAGTAATTGTGCAAGTTTTGTAAACAAGCTGTAGTATTACCTGAAATTGATCAACAATTGTGTTTGATTGTAAGACAGAAGTTGTAGAGATTGTTATAATGAATGCTTTTGATTATATGTTGTTAGGTTTGAAAGTACAGACTTGGACTCAGGTGGGACCAGCAACTGAGGACCTTCAGCGTTCCCCTCGGGAGGTGCGTGTTAATACTTACTAATATATGGCACACACATATGCTAGATTGACCAGTCAAGCGAAGTGTTGTGTATGTTCGCACATCACCATACATGCAGGAGGGGGAATACCACTGCAGCCAATGCCCCTAAGATGGTCTGAATTCGTAAAGGAGGATCAAACAGCCCAGAATTCCCAGCATCGTGGACATCCAATATCAGGATTCATCAGTACAGGGGTAAGTGAAGAATTTCATAGCAGTGAGCCTTGTGCAGGGAAGTTAGGTCATAGGGAAACCAGCTCCTAGTTTAGTTTTAAAACAGCCAACACCAAAACCAACAGGGATATATTGTGTTTGAAACATGGAAGGCCAAGGGGAAAACGTAGGCATAAGTGAATGTGACCACATGATGTTTCGAACCACCTGGCTATGCCTGAATCCACCTAGTAATGATCAGTCTTGCAATATTTCTTATTGCTTTCGAGGAGGCAATACTTATCCAACTCTCAGTGGAAAATATTGGATTTGTGGAGATAGGGCATATCCTCCCTGTCGGATGGAAGGAATTGTGTTACCTTGGACATGCATTCGCATGCATATATCACATTCCTAAATTCCCTCCCCTGTCAAGACATCGATGAGTTATTACAGAAACACAACGGTTCTTTGGCATATTGTTTTCCCAATATGGAGTAGCTAAAGCGATCTGTGAAATTCTGGTTCTCCACTCCATTTTGGAACAAGTCGCCAGTGATGCAGCAACTGCCATTGCTAAGGTTAATGACGAGATGGTAGCCATGCCAACTGTGTTGCTTCAACACAGATTGGCATTAGATCATGTCTTGGCGGCAAGGGGCAGGACTTGTGCAGTGATTGAATCAGAATGTTGCACGTACGTACCAGATAGTTCAGAAAACATATTTAATCCGGTTAATCATATCAGGAAAGAAGTGGAGATACTCAAATACCCTGAACCATTAACCTTAGGCTCTCACGCTGGCCGGGATACTTGGAAACATCAATCCTACAAGGGATTGCAATATTCGTCATGGTGATCTTGGAATTGATGGTGCTTGTCAATGTAATTAAGCGTGCTTGTGCAAGGTTGTCGATGTCCAGAGAAAGGATGGTACCAATGATGACAGTTAAGTTGAGCAAGCAAGATAAGAAGGGACCAGTCATACTTCAGGACACAGGAACAAGGATTGGGACACTTTTATTTGAGTGGCCTTATCTTGGGCTATAGCCAAGGGCCAAAAACAGGGACTGATGTGGTTTGGCGGCGGGGGTGGGGGGGAGGGGGCGTTGGTAGTATAGAATACTTAGTGTGTGACCCTTCATTTCAGTTATACTAACGTAAGTAGACTAGGTCAAGGTAATTATAAAGTGTCTTATACACATATTCACAATGTGCCTGGGACAAAATATGCAAAAGGTATTGCAAACTGCAAAGGTATTATAAACTGTACAACCACAAATTAACCAAGTATTCGAAGCTTAAATTGCATTTTCAATATATATGTATTGTGCGCCATGGCCAGCTTCGTTCTGATTGCAGCATGATGGTAAATGCAGTGATAGACAGGCCGAATTATTTTAATACAATGGAGCACAGAAAGGCAGCTTCTGTTATCTGGTTTTGGATATGCGAAAGCCAAGGTTAATAGGCCTGCTATTTAAGGGAGTAAATTCGCTCGTGGGTCGCGAGGCTAGAGAAGTCTCTCAAGCTGATAAAGGAGGTTCTGGTTCCAGCGAAACATCCAGCGAAAATCCCAATATGTTAGTTACTACTGATGACCTGGGTTAGGTTTCCGAGATAAAGGTGAAGGAATCTCCTATTCCTGTTGACAGGTGGAACGTTTTTGGCTCAGGGACTAATGTTGAATATTGTGATTGGGCCCTCCAGTTTTGATTGACGAGACAGGGTGGGATATTGAAATGGTCAGAGTAACATAATAATTTTACCTTTTAATATTAGTTCAGAGAGGACAGTCAACCCTCATTGACTGTGTCTCCCGCCTCATGCATGCATTAGCAAATAGATTCATTTTTGCTCTTTAATCTCATACTGTCTTTCGCAGTCGATGCATTGGTTGAATGTGGTTCAACAAGTACAGAGCACCCGAGGGGAAACCTCAAAAATCCCTCTTACAACCCCTTTAATGAGCGTCTAGGATAATCTTCCAATGGGGAAGTGACTTTAGCCAAGATGGGAGTTAGCATTCAGATTTAATGGACGAATGAGACTTCATTATGCTAGGTGGCAAAATTGAATTGGCTGAGGTCATGCCAGGGATTATTCCTGACATGTATATACTAAAGATGATTTATTTTAAGCTGGTATAAGGCCAGAATGATTGATCAGAATACCTTGAATTGATCTGTTTTGGCTTGTAAAGGTCAGATCTATTCGGAGTGCTCCGACTGCTCCATCTGAGAGTTGACTCAACCCTCTGACGATCTGCAAGCAGCTGCTGGTTAAATAGATTTGCGCCTTTAGTTCAAAAATACTGGCTTTGTGAGTCTTATATTGTCTGAGATACCCTGAGAGTACTGGTCACCTCGGGTACCCCACCAACAGGCTATCAGGTTGGGTTTAGTTAACCTCTCATGATAGGAGTTTACTTAATCAAAAACGCGGCAGGAAAGGTTTATAAAGTTATGTTAACTGTCTAAAGATGTTCATTCTTTTACTTCTTATATATTTTACTTTTTTTAATAAGCTGAGACCTTTGATATATAACATCATTACAAATGGTCTGAAATTTATTTATAGCGATTTTAGATCATTCATCATTTTATGCAGATTGAAAACTTGTGGCAGCTAATTCAAGTTTCGTTTTGGGGTTTGGATAGCCTTGCATGTAACGGCTGCAATCTCCGAAAATATGCAATAGTATGTTTTGGGTGTGAGAACCAATTCAAATGCTAATCAGATTGCACATTACAATTGATAATGGGTGCATTGTATGACAGGTCTGAGGGACATGGAGGGGGTTTAATTTAAAGAGCACGGATTTCCCCTCCCAACACCCGCCCGTTAAATAAACGGGCTTTTGATTTCTGAATTCTCCCTTCATATGTGGTCATGTTTTTTTCCCACAACTGATCAGTTTGCTGTGATCTAATTCTCTTTGGAAAACCCCTCCAGTAAACAAGAGATCAGGAAACTTAAGAGGGTTTGTTTATTTTCCATACACAGTAAACAAGGCAAGAGTTATGACAACTGCCGCCATTTCTTGCATTTATGCAACAGAAGGTGGATAAGTGAAAGAAAGTGGTTCAGAGAAAGACCAAAAGAACAAAGCATACAATGGTTATAGATTTCCTCGGAGCCGCGAGTCCATAATCAAAACTCCATTGGTATAGTCCTTCAGAATGCAGGTGGCTGAGGATGATGCTGTCTTCCGGACTGGACATAAGGTTCAGTTAATTGATGTATCTCTGTGACAGCAAATTCTAAAATCAATTCACAATTATTTGTAACATTGGATATTGTAACAGATGCAGGTTGTATTAGATTATTTTTCATTTTACATTGGATCTGGTAACACTGCGTTATTTTCTTCTTTCGTTGCAGTGAATTTAAAATCAGCTTGATAGCCAATAAAGTAAAGGAAATTTAATTTATTAGTCACAAGTAAGGCTTACATTAATACTGTAATGAATTTGCTGTGAAATTCCCCTCGTCGCCAGAGTCCGGCGCGTGTTCGGATCAATGCACCGAACGAGCACGTTTTTCAGAATGTGGGAGGAAACTGGAGCACCCGGAGGAAGTGCACGCAGACATGGGAAAAACGTACAAACTCTACACAAACAGTCACCCAAGCCGGGAATCGAATCCAGGTCCCTGGTGCTGTGAAGCAGCAGTGCTAACCACTGTGCTACCGTGGTGAAGAGATCTGTATTCCTATCGAGATACGAAATTCTAAGCAAAATGAAGTGATAGCTAACAGGACATGAAGAACTTTCTAAGCACACACGGTTGTATAAACTTTCAGTTTATTGTTGCTGTGTGCATGGTTAATAAGAGAAAAGAGTATGTCCGAGCATCTAATTGCTTTATTGGGCATAATGTTATTGCCTGGGGTCCATGTTCGTATTTATTTTGATATCGTGCAAGATAATAATACACATTGCATTTTACTTTCAATTGTGGGAGGTTTCGGGGGGAATTTGAGGAAAAACTGTTTTACTCAGAGTGTGGTGACGGTCTGGAATGCACTGCCTGGGAGGGGGTGGAGGCGGGATGCCTCACATCCTTTAAAAAGTACCTGGATGAGTAATTAGAACGCCAGAACATTCAAGGCTCGTCGGTGGGATCAGGTGGGTAGGTCAGGACATTTCATGCATCGGTGCAGATTCGATTTGCCGAAGGGCCACTTCTGCACTGTGATATTCTGTGATTCTGTGACAGCTGCAGAGAGGAATCGACCTCACTCGCTCGGAAATTCTGACTGACTCACACAGTTGGTAAGTCGGCATTGCTCGCTCAATCAGTCAGTCAGCCTCGCTGGCTCGGTCAGTCAGCCTTGCTCGCTCAGCCAGTCAGTCTTGCGCGCTTAGTCAGTCTGCATTTCTCACTCGACCTCTCTGCCTTACTCAATCGGTCGGACAGTGGGCCTCGCTTGCTCGCTCCGTCAGTTGGCCTTGCTCACTCGGCCCATCTGTCAGTCTCGCTCACTCAGTCCAGCATTCAGCCTCACTCGGTTAGTAAGTCATTCAGCCTCACTCACTCTCTTGGTCAGTTGGCTTCATTCGGTCAGTTGGTCAGTCAGCCTCACTCCTCATTCAGTCTGCATTACTCGCTCAGGCATTCAGTCAGCCTCGCCTGCTCGCTCAGTCAGTTGGAGTCCCTCATCATTAGTTTGCCTTATCCACTGAGTCGGTGAGTCGATCTCGCGTAGTTGGCCTCACTCACCTGGTCAATCAGCCTCGCGCAGTCATTCTGACTTACTGGTTCTGTCAGTCAGCCTCGCTCGCTCCGGTGGTCATTCAGCCTTACTCACACGGCCAGTCAACCTCGTTTCGTTGGTCAGTCGGGCTCGCTTACAAAGTCAGTTGGCCTTGCTCACTCACTGATACCCCATTGCTTGCTCGGTCCGTCAGTATCGCTCATTCAGTCAGTAAGTTGGCCTGGCTTGCTTGGTCATTCAGTGAGTTAGCTTCACTCAGTTGTTCGGTGAGTCGGTCAGTTAGTTGGTTTGTCAGCCTCGCTCACTCGATCAATCAATCGGCCTCACTCACTCGATCAATCAATCGGCCTCGCTCACTCGATCAGTCAGTCAGCCTTGCTTGCTCGCACGGTCATTCGGCTTGGTCACTCAATAGGTCTGTTTTCCTCAATCGCTCGGTCTGTCATTCAGTCAGACGCGCTCGGTCAGTTAACCTCACTCGGAAGGACAGTTAGCGGCTCGGGCTCACTCACTCGCTTGTTCGTTCAGCCTTACTTGCTCGGTCAGTCATCGAGTCAACTGCATTCTCTCTGTTGGTTGTACTATCAGACTCGCTCAATCGGTCTGTCAGCCTGCCGGCCTCGGTCAGTCGGTCAGGCTACTTTGCTCGCTCGGTCGGTCAGTCAGCCTCACTCGCTCTATCCGTCGGTCTGTCTGCTGCACTCAGTCGGTCCATTGGTCAGTCAGCCTTGCTCGGTTAGTCTGCCTTACTCGACCCCTCGGCCAATCAGCCTCACTCTTTTGGTCCATTTGTCAGTCGGCCTCACTCGGTTGGTGAGTCAGCCCCGCTCAGTCAGTCACTCAGATAGCCTCACTTGCTTGGTCAGTCGGCCTTTCTCGGTTAGTCTGCCTTGCTCGATCGGACAGCCTCATTTGCTCAATCGGTCTGTTGTCCCAGTCAATTGGTCTGTCATTTTGTCAGCCTCGCTCACTCAGTTATTCAGAGATTCGGGCTCATTCACTCACTTGGACTTTTGACCTCTATTTCCCAGTCATCAGGCCTTGCTCCATCAGTCATAAAGTCTGCGTCAATTGCTCGATTGTTTGTTCTATCAGCCTAGATCACTTGCTCTGTCACTCAGCCTCGTCTGTTAGTCAGTTGACCTCACTCTCCCAATCTGTCAGTCTGCCTCATTCACTCGATTAGTCAGTCAGCCTCACTCGCTCGCACAGTCAATAGACTTCGCTCACTCAGTTGGTCTGTTGACCTCCGTCGCTCGGTCTGCCATTCAGTCAGACTAGCTCGGTCCGTCATTTGAAGACTTGGGCTCACTCAATGTTCAGTCAGTCGGCCTTGCTCAGTCACTATTAGAGTCAGCCACATTCGCTCGGTTGGTTGTACTATAAGCCTCGCTCAGTCTGTCTGTTGGTCAGTCGGCCTCGTGCAGTCAGTCCGTCTGCCTTTGCTAGTTGCTCAGTTGGTCCGTCTGCTTTGCTCCCTCGGTCGGTTGGTCAGTTTCGCTTACTCAGTTGGTCAGTCTGCTTTGCTTGCTCAGTTGGTTAGTCGCCTCAATCGCTCAGTCGCTCAGTCAGCCTAAGTTGCTCAATCCGTCGGTCAATTGGCCTCACTCAGTCGGTCACTCTGTCGCTCAGTCAATTGATCAGTCAACCTCATTCGCTTGGTCCATTTGTCAGTCGGCCTTCCTCGGTCCATTGGTCAGTTGACCTCTGTCAGTCAGTTCGTCAGTTGGGCTCGCTCATTCAGTCAGTCAGTGGGCTTCACTAGCTCAGTCAGCCGCTCTCAGTCGTTTGGTAAGTTGGACTTGCTCAGTCGGTCAGTCAGTTGGCCTCGCTCACCTGGTGGCTGGTGCTGCTCTGCTGCACTTGTATGTGCAACCCCTGTGACCTCACATCCTAGGACCTGCCCCACCCTGATTTGCTATTCATGATTGGAGGATTAGCATCCAATCTGTGTCAAGGATGAAGATGATGAACAGGATAACTAGCCACTGAGAGGACAGAGACACTGGGAGGCCCGTAAGGGATTGTAACGACGGACACTTTGGCTGACCAACAGAAGAGGAGAAATGGCGTGTGGCGCATTTCTGTCCAGTGAGAGACAAGACCACAATGATTGATAGGTGGAGCGACCAGTTGCAGAGCAGAGTTGACAGCGGTTTTTCATCTGTCCAATCAGTATGATGGTGGCGGGTGCTTTACTGTTTGAATGTCCATAAGGAAGGGAAAGAGGCCGTTTGGGTGGGTTTTCCTATCAGCGTTTAATAAATTGAAGAATTGTAGTAAAGGGAAATTGCAGCACATTGTTCATCTGCTGTCTGAACTGAGTCTGTGTCACAGCGTAAATTGCCGTGTTAGTGCAGCAACCCAGGAGCTGCATCATGAAGCCAAGTTCCATAAATAAATCAGGCAAATTTAAAGTATGATACCCCAACCACGAAAGTCGGTTAGATGTAGAATAAACCATGAACATTGACCATAACAGGATGAAATTGGCTGAGATAACAAACAATAAAATTATGGATTTCCTTCGACTCTCCATCTCAGGGTCTTTGGGATTCTCCCCACTGCTTTGAGCTCGGAGTCTCCTGCGGGCTCTGCTGCTCACTAAAATATGTCTCATGGTGAAAACATTGAGCAGCAGAATCAGGACAAACGGGACACATGGGTTTAGAATGTTGTGGACAAACACGATTGCTACCCAGGCCAGAGATATCTCAGCATTGATTGTCATTTCACAAAACCAGGGGATGTTCACCAGCCAATATTTACCGGTTAACAGAAAATACCAGAAAATGTTCTTTAAGCAGCTCAGCACGGTCACTGTTCCCAGAACCACAGCTGCCGTTCTCTCACTGCAATAATTACTTTTCAATTTGGGACAGCAAATGGCCACAAATCGATCAAAGGTGAAAGTGACGGTGAACCACACAGAACAATCAGTGGCTGCAAAAAGCAGGACAGCATGGATATTGCACACAGATATGAACCTCAGGAATAAAAACTGTTCCCCAAAAACAATGGGAATGTGTCTCAATATCAGGTCGAGAATAATGACCAGTAGATCCCCCACTGACATGGCCACGAGGTATTGAATGATACATTTGGACAGACCACATTTCCTGCTCTTCAGCGTCACAATTGTGATTACGTTCACTGAAAGGAAGAGAAACAAATAATAAAATCATACAGCAGGCTGGGGAAGAAGTCACGAATTTCAGTGAGGTGATGTTTACAAAGACACACTGATACACATCCACATACATACAATACACATACACACACACACATACACACACACTCCCAGAAACACAGGAACACAAAAATACACGCAAACTCACCATTGGACAAATGAACATAAACCCACACGTGCAAATTGTCCTCGAGACACAGGAACACAAACCCACAAAATGTTCTGGAGACAAAGGAACACGAACCTGAACAGGAAATTCTTCTGGAGACACAGGAGCACAAACACAGACACAGGCGCAAACTCTTCTGGAGGTACAAGACATATACACACACATAAACTCTCCCAGAGACACAGGAACACACACTCACACGCACAAATAAACACGAACTGGCAAAAGCACATAAATAGCGCACTCTCCCAGATTGAAACACATTCAGTTACACACACTGATATTAACGCACAGAAGGACACACACAGACCCATAAAAAAGCGCAAACGTTTAAATACACACATGCATAAAAAATATCCTCAGACACTAATACACGAAAAGACAGACACTTGCATACACAAACATAACATGATATGTTGATACCGGAGATGAGGGGTTTGGATTATGAGGAGAGGCTGAGGAGATTGGGTTTGTACTCGTTGGAGTTTAGAAGGATGAGGGGGGATCTTATGGAGACTTATAAGAAAATGCGGGGGCTGGATAGGGTGGAGGCGGAGAGATTCTTTCCACTTAGTAAGGAAGTTAAAACTAGAGGACACAGCCTCAAAATAAAGGGGGGTCGGTTTAAGACAGAGTTGAGGAGGAACTTCTTCTCCCATAGGGTGGTGAATCTCTGGAATTCTCTGCCCACTGAGGTGGTGGAGGCTACCTCGCTGAATATCTTTAAAGCGCGGATGGATGGATTCCTGATCGGTAAGGGAATTAAGGGTTATGGGGATCAGGCGGTTAAGTGGTACTGATCCACGTCAGATCAGCCATGATCTTATTGAATGGCGGGGCAGGCTCGAGGGGCTAGATGGCCTACTCCTGCTCCTATTTCTTATGTTCTTAACATTTAGAAACATAGAAACCAGAAGCAGGAGGAAGACATTTGGCGCAGTGAGCCTACACAAACATTCATTTTGGTCATGGTTGGTCATCGAATTCAGTATCTTGAGCGCTCCCAGCCCCCACCTCCTCCCCCCCCCCCCCCCCCCACCAACCCCATATGCCTTGAATCCTTTAGCCTCTGGAGCTAGATTTAATTTATTAGTTCCCAGAAAACGTTTAGCCTCAGTTACATTCTGGTAGTGAATTCCAGACTTTGACCACCCTCTGGGTGAACAAATCTTTCCTCATCTCTGTTGTGAGATGGTTACCCCTTATCCTCAATCTATGACTCCTAGTTCTGGAAACCCCCACCATTGTGATTATTCTTTCTGAATCTACCTTGTCTAACCCTGTGCGAATTTTATAAGTTTCTATGAAACCCCCCTCACTCTTTTAAACTCCAATGATTATAGTCATAACAGACTTAGCAGCTCCTCAAATGGCAGACCGACAATCCCACGAATGAGCTATGCCCCCTCTATGGCAAGGGCATCCTTCCTCGGAAAATGACACCAAAACTGCACAATATACTCCAGGCGCGGCCTCATCAACACCCTATATAATTCCTGTAAAACATCTTTATTCCGATCATCAAAACCTGTTGCTATTAAGATCAATGCACCATTTGCCTTCCTTACTTCCTGCTGTACTTGCGTGCTTAATCTCAGCGACTGGTGCACGAGGGCACCAAAGTCTCGCAAGGTATCAGCTTATTTAAATTTATAAGAAGTTTCAAGAAATAATCCGTCCTCCTATTATTGGTACAAAATTGTATGATCTCACATTTATCTGCATTATAGTTTGCATCTGTCATACATATAGCCACACACTCAGCATGTCCAAATCACGCTGAAGCATCTCTGCATCCTTCTCACAGCTCAACCTCGCACACAAATTTGTATCATCCGCCAATTTGGAGGTACTACATGCAGTTCCTTCTTCCGAATCAATTATATATAATGTGAACAACTGGAGTCCGGGCACCAATCCCTGTGTAGCCCCACTAGTCACTGGCTGCTGATCAGAAAAAGACTAATTTTTCCAACTTTTTCCTTCCTACCTGCTAACCAGCTCTCTAACCATCTCAAGCCATTACCTGCAATCCCATGTGCTTTAACTTTATATAGTAGTCTATTTTGTGAGACCTTGTCGAAAGCCTTCTGAAAGTTTAAATAATACTCATCCCATGGTTCTTCAAGGTCAACTCCACTAGTTACATCTGCAAAGAATTCCGAACAATTCGTCGAGCATCAATTTCCATTCTGACTTTGTCTGATTATACGACTGCCTTCCAAATACTGAGTTATGAAATCATTGTTTATGGACTCTGCTAATTCACCAGTACCAATGTTAAACTCACTGGTCTATGATTCCGTTTTCGCCCTACTTCCTTTTTTGAATAGGGGGCTTACATTATCTCCCGTCCAGTCTGTAGTAACAGCATAGCCCCTAAAGAATTGTGGAAAATAACCATGAATCAATCAACTATTTCCACTTCCTTAAGATCTCTTGGATGAAGATTATCAGGACGTGGATGTTTATCCACCTTTAATCCCACCAATTTCCCCAAAACACGTTTCTCTACTACTGATGATTTCCTTCAGCTCCTCACTGAAACTTTTTTTTCTCTCAGATCTCCTGGCACATTTTTCACATCTTCCTTTGTGAAGACTAAAGCAAAGTACGAATTTAATTCCTGTCTTTAATGTATTCCCATTTTGAATTCTCCCGTTTCTGATTATAAGAGGCCTGCATGCGTTTTTGTCAATCATTTTCTTCTTGCATATCTATAGAAAATTTTGCAGTCACTTTTAATGTTCCCAGTTAGCATACATTCATACTCTATTTTTTCCTCTTAATCAAAACTCTTGGTCCATCTTTGCTGAAATTTTAACTGCTCCCAGTCCTCGTGCATCTTGCGTTTCTTGCCAATTTATATGCTTCTACTTTGAATCCGATGCTATCTCTAATTTCCGTTGTCAGACATGGCTTTGGCCACAGATGTCGTCCCACTCACACACCAAAGAGGAATAAACAACAGCTGGAGTTAATTTATTCGTTCTTTAGGGGCATGCCAATGGCTGTCCACTTTCGTTCCTTTCAGTGACGTTTCCCGCAAATTATGGTCATTTCATGCTTCATGCCATCAATTACATTCATTGAGACTCAGGACTCTGGTTTCCTGGTCTCAGAATCAACTTCATCACTGTCCACCATGACAAATAATTTAACCATATTATGGTCAGTCGTCCCCAAGGGTTCTCTCACAACTAGATTACCAGCTAATCCTTTCTCATTGCACAACACCCAGTCCAAGATGGCCTGCTCCCTTGTTGGTTCCTCAAAGTATTGTTCCAGTTAACCATCCCGTATGCAGTCCAGAAATTCCTCCTAAATTGTACCGTGACTAATTTAACTCTCCCAATCTATATGCACATTCAAGTCGATCATAATCACAGATGTCCCTTTAACAGATGCATCTCTCATTTCCTGTCTAATGATTTTCCCAACATTCCCACGAGAGTTTGGTGGTCTGTATACCGTCCCCACTAATGTTCTTTGCACTTTGTTTTTTTTTCTGAACTGGACCCATACAGATTCCACATCCGCTACGCTAATATTTTTCCTCAATATCGTATCAATATAATATTTGATCAACAATGCAACTCCACCACCTTTTCCTTTCTGTCCGGCCTTCGTAAACACTGAATAGGCCTCAATGTTTAGTTCCCATCCTTAGTCAACTTGAAGCCATGTTTTCGTATTGGCAACTATATCGTACCCATTTACATCTATTTGTGCAAGTAATCTATCCATTCCTTGAAAGTTCCGAGCATGGAGGCGCAAAGATGAGCAGTTTGGACACTTGCTTCCCGTTCCAACTGTTTTGATAGTGTTCATCTCATTCTGGCTCTTTATTTCTCTGCCTATCACTTTCCTTATTATCCTCATTACCTTTCCTCTGGTTATTAATTGACGTGGCTCTGAATCCTTGCAAAGTTTCCCATCATCCTGTCATATTTATTTAAACCCTCCCCCGCCGCACTGGCAAGTACCCCCCCCCCCCTCCTCCCCACCCCTCCACCATGCCCAACGATATCAATCCCGATCCTGCTCATGCGTTACCCGTCCTGTTTGAAGAGGTCTAACCTTCCCCAGAACCAGTCCCAATGTCCTAGGAATCTGAAACCCTCCCCTCAGATCATATTTTCAACCCTGTCTTCATCCCATGTAACCTGTTGTATCTACTCTGACTAGCACTTGTCACTGGTAGTAATCCTGAGATCACCAACTTTGAGGTCTTACTATTAAGTTTGTTTCCTGGATCCCTATATCCTGATTTAGGACGTCATCCTTTCTTGTTTCACCTGTGTCGTTTGTACCAACGTGCACTACGGCCACTGGCTGTTCGCTATCTCCCTTCAAATTTTCCTGCAGCCAAACCGAGACATACTTGAACCGAGCAGGTGAAATTCCATCCTGGAGTCTCGTTTGTGGCCACAGAAACGCCTAACTGCTCCTCTTACAATTGCATTCCCTATAACTATTGCATTACCACACTTTGTACTCCTCCCCTCTGCAGCTGAGTCAACTGTGGTGCAATGGATTTGCGTGTTGCTGTTTTCCCATGAAAGGACATTCCCCTCAACAGTATCCAAAACGGTATATCTGTTTTACAGGGGAATAGCCACAGCAGATTCCTGCACTGCTGCCTCGTTCTCTTGCTGTGCCTGCTGGCCCCCATTGACTTGTGCCTGTTGACTCTTACCCTGCGGTGTAACCACCTCTCTATACTTGCTAAACATGATACTCTCCGCTTCGCGGATGCGACAGATTGTCCCCAGCCGCCATTCGACACTGAGGCTTCCAGGAGGTGCAGCTTCCTGCACATGTGCTGGCCCCAGTAACTGCAAATGTTGCCGGCCTCACATACGGAGAGGGACCAGCAGACTATGGGTTGGAGCTCTCCTGTTAAGTCTTATCCCTTTAAATTAAACATTTGAAATACTTTTGCTTCAGACTATATTTTATTCTCTCGAGCCCTTCTTTCCTGCTCCTCGTTACTACCCAATATATCATTTACAAACAACAAACTACAGAAATTACCACTGAGGCAGTAAGCGATAAAATGATTAAACACTTACCCCATCTTTCTACTTACCAATGAACTCTTTCGCTTGTGTCCTCTACTACTGCAGAAGTGCAAGACCACTCCTATCTTTTACCTTTTTTGTCCTCTGAACAGAGCCATTTTTGTGGTTGGAGGAGGAGGGAGGTACATAGGGAAAAAGCTCATGTAACATCTCGGGCCTAAGAAATCCTCGGCAGCAGTTCTTTCTCTACCCACTATGCATTCGAGGTGCCGACGCGAATTTCTCCCTGAATGCCCCTCAGTGCAGTTACTCTCCTGCCTCTGCTGGATTGGCTTATAGAAGCAAACATACTCAAACACAAACACACTCAATAACATCAGCACTCAAGAATTCTGGTACTCCCCCAGAACTATGCACACTCAGAAACACTGATACAGAACTCTCACTTACACTCCCGTACACCGACACAGAAAATATGGGCACACACGATCTCTCTCGCTCACACACGCACACGTCGATAGAAACAAAATAGACACGCAGTTTTTCTCACGCACATTGATAGGACAATATAGAAGCACACAATCTTTCTCACACACATCGATAGTAACAATACAGAAATGCACATTCTCTCTCACATAAATATTGACAGAGACAATATAGACACACACACAATCTCTCACGCACATCGATAGCGACAACATAGACACACACACGTTGACAGAAACAATATAGACACAATCAAGACTTCTCCCACAGTTGCATACATCGATGGAGCAGGAGGTATACATGCTTCAATGTTTAAAGATGGCATCAAGACTGTATTAGAAAATGACACTGGCACTAAAGCCCAATAAGAGTTTTAACAACACCAGGTTAAAGTCCAACAGGTTTATTTGGTAGCAAACACCATTTGCTTTCGGAGCACTGCTCTTTCGTCAGATGGAGTGGAAATGAGCTCTCAAACAGGGCACAGAGACACAAAATTCAAGTTACAGAATACTGATTAGAATGCGAATCTCTGGCTGGCTGTAGGGATTCGCATTCTAATCAGTATTCTGTAACTTGATTTTAAACACTAATGGTGTTTGCTACCAAATAAACCTGTTGTACTTTAACCTGGTGTTGTTAAAACTCGTACTGTGTTCACCCCAGTCCAACGCCCGCATCTCCACATCATGACTAAAATCCAACACATTGAATCAATGTGGGTGGAAATAAAATCAAATAAGAAAAAAACCAGTAGGACTGACTTGCAGGCACCCGAGCAATACCTCCAAAGCGGAGCATAGTTTAAATCAAGAAATAATGAGGTCTTGGGAACACAGCACAAAGGTAATCATGGGCGATTTTAAACGCATATTAACTGATTAATGAAATTGGCCAATGTCGTCTCGAGGGAGATTTCATAGATGGTATGAGGGATTGTTTCTGAGAGCAATATGCGATGGAACATATGAAGGAGCACGTTATCTTAGTTTACTATTATGTATTGTAGAAGGGTTGATAAATAGTCTTGTCGTTAAAGATCCTCTTGCCAGGAGTGATCACCACGTGATAGGATTTCTGATTCAGATTTAGCGAGAGTAGTAAAAGTGCCATAGGAGAGTTTTGGTGATTATACAGGCCTGAGGAAAGAGTTGGCCCAAGCAGGCTGGGCACAAAAAAGTGGGTGCATGGGGAGTTGACGAACAATGTGGGATGTTCAGGGAGATATTGAATATCTCCCAATTAAAGGATATTCCGGAGAAGAAGAGGAATTATAAAGGGATGAAAGACGATTCATGGCTAAACATAGAGGACATAAATGCAAAAACTCGTGAATACCAAACTCCAAAAGCTAGTGGCAAGATGGAGGATTGAGGGAACTTTATGATTCAGCAAAGGGCTTCAAAAAACAAAAGCAAAAGAGCTATAATGAACGACGAAAGACGACGAGCAGAAAACATAAACACTGTTCAAATAAGGTTTGTCTCAGTATGCAACGAGGAAAAGAATAGCGAAAGAAAATATTATCCCTTCAGATGACGATACTGGTGAGGTAATAATGGGGAACACAGAGATGGCATAAGTATTAAACTAATGTTTTGTCTTCAGGATGGAGAATAATAAAAAAAATCCCAAAAACTGTAATATTGCAGAGGAACTTGGTAAAATAACCATCACTGGGGACAAGGTATTTAATAAAGTAATGGGTTTAAAGCCAGCTAACAGTCGAGGTCCTGATGGCCTGCAGTCTATGGTATTAATGGAAGTGGCAGCAGAGATAGTGGATAAACTGGTTTTGATGTTTCAAACTTCCTTGGATTCTAGTCAGATACCGGTGGATTGGAAACAAGTTAGTGTGATGCCCCGATTCAAAAAGGGCGAGAGGCAAAATGTAGGAAACGAAGGGCTGGATAGCTCCACTTCTGTGGTGGGGAAGTTGCTGGAATCAATTACTAAGGAGGAGTTAACTCAGCATTGGAAAGACAATGCTCAATCCACCATTGTCCGCATGGTTTTATGAAGGTTAAGTCATGCTTGACAAACTTGTTTGAGTTCTTTGAGGACATAATTAGCAAGGTGGTTCGTGAGGAAACTTTGGACATGGTGTATCTGGACTCCCAAAAGGCGTTTGACACGCTGTCTCCAAAAGACTGATCCAGAAGGTGAGTTCGGAGATCGAGTAGTGGATTGGATTGCGGATTGGCTGTTTGATATAAAGCAGAGAATCGGGATAAATATGTCCTTCTCTGGCAGGCGAAATGTACTTCGTGGAGTGCCACATTGGTCAGTCCTCAAAACCTCAATTGTTTACAATGTATATCATTGATCTGCAAGAAGTGACAGTATGTAACATAGCAAAAAATCAATATGATACGAAAATAGGTCGGAAAGCAGGCAGTGAAGAGGATAAAAACATTTTACAGATGGTTACAGGTAGGCGAGGAGAGTGGATTACAATTTGGGTGATGGAGTTTATTGTGGATCGATGTGAGGTTGTCCCTTTTGTCAAGAATGATACAAGGCAAATTATTATCTCAATGGAAAGCAGATTCAAAATGCGTCTAGCTGTCTTTTTTCATGAATCTCAGAGAATGTGTGTGCAGGTACAGCATGTTATAAAAAAGACGAATGGAATGCTGACATTTTTTTGCAACCGACTGGAGTGTTAAAGTAGACAAATGCAATTGTCAGTGTGTTGCTGGGACCACATCTGGTGTATTGTGTCAAGTTTCGGTGTCATTAGTTGAGGGAGGAGGTGGTGACATTGGAGGCAGTTCAGAGCAAGGTCACAGGATTGCTTCCGAGGATAAAACGTTTAACATATGAGGAGATGTTTGACCGCTTGGGCTTCTATCTACTGGTGTTTCGATGGATGTGAGTGGCTCTCATCGCGATACAGAAAAAGCTAAATGGATTCATAATGTAATTGTAGACCAAATGTTCCCCCCTTGTGGCGAAATCTAGAGAATGTAGTTATAGGTCTAGTATGAGAGGAGGCAGAATTAAAACTGACATGAGGAGGAGCTGCTCCTCGCAGAAGGGGGTGAATTGTGCAACTCGCTACCCCATAGTGCTGTGGAGAATGAATCATTAAATGGTTTCAAGAAGGAGAAAGGTATATTTTTCGTCTAAAATGTTAAAGGGATCTGGATAACACATGGTGAGGTGGATTTGAGTGAAGGGAGAGATCAGCCATGATCTAATTGAATGGCGGAGCAGGCGAGAAGAGTTGAATTTGCCTATTGCTGCTCCAAGTCATCTGTTCCTATGTTACAAATTAGGAAGATATAGATGGGTTGGTCAAATGGGCAGAGCAGTGGAGGATGGTCTTTAACCCTGAAAACTGTGAGATGATGCGCTTTGGAAGAAGTAAGGGCACAACGGATTATTTAATGAATGACAGGACGGGATATTCAGATGAACAGACGGATTTTGGGGTGCTCATGCACAGACACCTTAAGACTGCAGAGCATGTGAATAGGCTGATTAAATAAGTACATGGAACATTTGCTTTTATCAGTCGTTGTATAGAGTATAAGCGCAAGAAGGTTGTATTGGAGTAATACAGAGCGTTAGTTAGGCCACGGCTGGAGTATGGTGTGCAGTTCGGTTCTCCTCACTATATGATGGATGTGATTGCAATAGAGGGGTTGCAGATGAGAATTACGAAGATGCTCTCAGGGATGAACCATTTGAGATTTCAGGAGAGACTGGATAGGCTTGGATTGTTTTATCTAGAGCATAAGAGGCGGGGGGAGGATAGAATTAACGTTTATTAAAATTTGAGGTGTATGGATAGGGAAATAGGAAGCAGCTGTTCCCCTTGGCTGAGGGGACACCGTTTTAGGAAAACGGGCAGAATATTTTAAACAAGGTTTGAACGGTTATGGCTATTGGACAGGGAAGTGGATTTGAGACCGAGACGCGATCAGCCAAGGTCGTTTTGAATCGGGGAGGAGGCTCCAGGAGCTGAATGGTCTACACCTGCATCTAGTTCCTTTGATTCTTACTATTAGACTTTAATTGCAAATCATGTTTCTGATGGAATGCAAGTCACACCAGCTGCTGTGCTAAGATTCAAAGCTGTTACTTCTGAGAAATATCCTCTTTATCTGGATTACTAAATTACGGATACAAGATATAAATAAAATACAGAAAATTATAATGGACATGCAGTGCAGTGAGCTTGTCACTGGATTAGTTACCCAGTTACCAAGGGCAATGTTCGTGGGACTGAGGTTCGAATCCCAACGTAATAGATGTGGTTGTCACTTAAATGCTCTGGAGGTACTCCAGCAGAGTAAGTAGGGATGGACGACAAATGCTTGCCGAGCCAGTGATGCCCAAAACTCATGATCGAGTTAAAGAAATGCTAGCGATAATTCCACAGTTTTGGGAATCCTGGGATGGGTAGGATAGAGGCCATCTAACTCATTATAGAGCATCCCCTCTCTGCAGCCTCTCCTCCATTTGGTGGTCAGGTCACAGAGCCAGACACACTGTAACTACAGTCTCTATACATCACCCAGAGGTGGGACACATAATTCCCTGTCCCACCTGAATGTATGCAACACAACCTCCAGAAACCCATTCACAAAACCACCCCTAACATTCCAATCACAGGGGTCAGTCAATAGCCCCTCAGCTGCAAGTGTGGTGCCTGCAACGTTTTAAATAACACTGAATGAGCTCCTGCTGTTGGTAAACACACTGTGAGATGACTGAAATTAACACATGCTTTCAGTGGACAGACACAGTCCAAGTTTCGCAGACATGTGCCAGAGCTGCTGAAACCCGCTGTGCAACACGGAGCTCCACATTGAAGACACGAGGAGCAGAATCTGCAGCATTTCCTGTTTTCAGAATTCTGTCACACTGTCAGCAATCATTGCATAGAGCATAAAACACAGGCAAAAGGTACAGAGCGAATTACATTCACTTTAAAGAATCGGACATGTTCTTAAAGCAAACGTTGTCGAGAAAAGGGACATTGAATCATTGGATGAGACGTTGTATCCAAAGGAAGGGAATATCAACATTCAGGTAATGTTAGGTTGAAACAACGTTTTGATGACACTATCAGAGCCTGCCTCGCATTCCAGTCCCAAGTTGGATATCTGCCCAGCATGGGGAGATGTACAGGACACACTGCAACTGTCCAGCTCTGTGGTTGTATCGTGTATGTATCTAGATTTCCATAGCACGGGTAACAGAGGGTTGTAAGAGTGAACATTGCTGTCAGGGAGAGATATGTTGCAGGACAGGAGATGGGGAAATTGTGTGGGGTGGCTGTTTTCAGGCTCTGTATAAATGTGAACAAGCAGAGACATTTTGGAAAACGGATATAGAGTGGGACAATCAGAGAGAACATCATGGAGGGATTTGATCAGGTAAGTGAGAAAATTAAGGATTTTTCTGATCAGCTGGTGACAGAGGTCAGCGAGCACAAATATGATGGGTAAATCGGATATGGTGAGTGTTGTGGAGTGGGCACCACAGCTTCGGATGATTTCTTTTTCAGCAGGTTTTTATCTGAGAGGCTTATCAGCAAAGAATTGGAATATTTGTGTCGGGATTTCGCAACAACAGCTGGTTGAAGCGAGAGGATTGTACTCCAGAGAAGACTGCAGATAGGGTTAATGATGGAATGGATACTCGGTCAGTAATCAGCTCAGAGTCAAAGCACGAATAGAGGTTGCTGTGAGTTTGGACTAGCCTCAGGTACAGGAATGGTGTTAGTGGATAATGAACACAGATTAGGGGTGGAACGAAACTCAATGTCCATATCCCTAATGCAGGAAATAACAAATACAGTAATACAATGAAACATGGCTGACAAATACAATCTCTAATACAGAGATATACCAGATACAACAACGGGAGAAATTCAAATAATCACAACTATTAAAAGCACTGGAAAAGTTTTCCATGTTGTGATCGGTTCATTAATAGATATAGAGTCACAACAGCAATAATAACAAAGTAGCAGTGCAGAGTAAATCACAAGATCCGGAATAGAGTTAAATAGGGTGTATAGAACTAATTACTGCACCGGGAGACTTACCGGGGACTCCTATCATAGCCAGGATGGGATAGTAAAATCCTTGAATAAACAAGAGTACATAATGAATCTGCTTTGACAATAATAGCATATCAAATCCATCATGTGACAGGAAGGAAAGACCGTCGGCAAAAGTGCCACTTATACTGAAATCCAAAGGTGGTAGCGGTGGTGGGGGTGGAATATTCCGATGCATTGTTCCCAGATTCTGATCCATTGTTGGAGCATTACAGTCTATTGTTCTCAGATTCTGATCAATTGTTGGAACATTCCAGTCCACTGTTCCCAGATTCTGATCCACTGTTGGAACATTCCAGTCCATTGTTCTCAGGTTCTGATCTCTCCTCCCCATCGCCCTGCAGCCGCTAATCCTTATTAGATCTGGGGTTGACGCTCCTGCTGACTCTATGCGATAACACATGGGAAATAATCCCTTATAAATAGGAGAGGGAAAACCTCCAGTGACACCGCCCAGCTCCATGTAGACTGACATTATTCACAGCCACAGAACAAACAGCTTCAGTTAACCCCATTCAATCCAGAATTGTAATGTGGCAATATACCATAAGGCTGCATGGGATGGTGAGGGTCAGGGAGGGGTGGAAAGGTAAAAATGATCGAGAGTCTGACCACACTGTTTTAGCCTTCCCTGAACATGGTAGTGGTACCTGTTTTATCATGTTTGTGGGTTTTTGATGAGGTTATCATTTGTCAGGATTGATAGACACTGCCGAAATGTAGGCTGTTGTTAAAGTTTAACTTTCGTTGAACTCCCTGTTATGTACAGAACATCCTTAGCAGAGGCTTCACGGAGGGTGTGATCTTACAAAATTAATTCTAAGTCCCGAAATGGAGCATTTCAGATCCATTTCTTCGGCGCATTCACGAGTCCCAACTTATGATACGCTGTGCAGTGAAAGAACCTCGCTCTGTTTTTCCCAGTGGGAAGAGGGGATCTGGACTATGCCTGCCCAAAAGCCGGCTGCTTAGCTTGGAGGTCTCAAATGCGCTTGCGTCCAGAAAGCAGCATACCAGCTGTTCTGTTACCCACACACTGATCTCCTTCCACATGCACCCCATTGCGGACATAGGAACACTTCTGACCACAGGAATTGCTTCCCCGGGTCAAAGATCATGAGGAGTCTGTCATCAGTGTAAGCCAACAGGACCACTCCAATACCTCGTCTGTGCCGAGTCTAACCCGACAACCTCCTCCGCAAGAGGTGCAGGAATGACTCCACGCAAACTGAATACAGTTGGCCACACCAATTGGCAGCTCTGCAATACTCCTGTCCCAAAGAGAAGGGGCACCATCGGGACACTTTAACCTTAACGGGACACTGTTCGGTAGCGTACAGTAAGCGGACGAGGGTGAAAAAGTGTGTCCCAAACCTGAATGCCCACAGAGTCCAGAGTAGATACACATGATCCATCCTGTCGAATGCCTTCTCCTGGTCAAGAGAGAGGAAGGCGTTCGACCGAGCAAACCTCTGGGAATGAGAATGATGTACCAGATCCCAACCCGATGAATGATATGCCGAATGGTGCAGCCCTCTGGAGCGAGGCGAGGAAACCTTGTATAAAGTGCTGCTCATTTTATTCCGAATCTTGCGCTCCTCAATGAGGGCGCACACGGATCAGCCCAGCAGCACCAGACCCGAATATGTCCCGGAAACAGTGATGTTGCAGTAAGAATTCCTGGCGTTCGCCAGAGGGAATAACGGGAGACTGGGTGTGAGATATGATGGAGTCCACTGCCTCACTGGTAATGGCCTCTAACTCACCTCTTTTATCCACAATCGAGTAGCCATTCTCCTCCGGACAGGCGCCTTATGGTTCTGAGTCCCCTGCCACAGTCAGTGTGAGAGGAGGCAAGGACCCGCCAACTAGACCAGAATCGAACCGACTACCAGGATAAAGGTCAGAGGGCTCCTCTGCGGGTACCTTCAGTGACTCTGAGCTGGAGTGTCGCAGCAGCTCAGACCCCCACTGTTCCCCAGATCACCGAGACACCCAGCAAAATCGGAGAAATGTCAGGTCCAAAAACAGGGTTGCTCATTGCTCGGCTGAAGAGGGGATGCGGGGGGCGGGGTGGGGGGGGGGGGGGGCGGTGGAGGCCCTCCGCAAGTATTCAAAGATTGCAGTGCTGTTGAAGCCCCACCGGAGTTATAAAATACAAACCCCCCGTTACATAATTGCACCAGGAGGAATGAGCCCTGGGTCTCTCACCAGGCCCCGGCACATCCTATTCAGGGGGCTGCGATTGCAGGAGTGCTGTCAGGTGCCCCCGTTGCCTTATCCCACCCCCCCTCCATGCTGCATCCACCACTGGGCGGTTTTCTCGACCCTTTTAACTAAGACCACTGTCAGGGACGCCCAGCTCCTGACAGGTATGGCACCACATGTCATCCTGTGACCAAAAGATTTGGGAGCTGATTCCATCATGGGGTAATTTGAAAATTTCCTGCTGGGCATTCCTCCTTTGCCAGGGGTATAAATAACTGCCGCCTGTTGGAATACATATTGCGAATGCTGGCCTCCCCAGACAGAACGGGACTGACACCATCCCGGAACGGATCTCCCCCAGAAGGTGGAAGTGGTTGAGTAGCAACCCATTTGGAACAAAGTGTGGGGCATTGTACCACATTAATCCCCTCAAGGGTCCATCCCCATGATGTTCCCAGCCACCGTGAGACCCTTTTCAATGGCGAGTTGGACCACTTGCTCAGTCTTCAGGAAGTAAATTGCTGGCACAAACATTTCAGGAACCGCAGCAATGGCCGAAGGGGTGACACATGTCTGTATAATCATGGTGGGGTGCGTGTAGCACCTCACTCGGAGGTTTTTCATTGTCAATGTAAATGCGACGGGGTAATGGGAGCAGCAGCGGCTCGGGAAGCCCCTAATCCCGCATAGGTTGTCCTGCAGGACTCCACCACGGGCGAAGGTGCTGACATTACTCTCTGGGCAGTGCTACAACTACCTGAAATATTTGTTATTTCGATATATATCAGCATTGGGGATGTCGTGTGAAAAGGAAACCAAATCCCTAAGTTGTGGAAGTAGCTGAGAGCAAAGGAACAAGGAGAGACAGAAAGGACTGTGTTATAGGGAGAGATTGGACAGGTTCCGACTTTTTTCTTTGAAACATAATAGACTGAGGGGTGATCTTATTCAGGTCTATAAGATTATGAGAGGCGTCGACAGGGTGAATGCACTCAGACCTTTTCCGATGTTTAGTGAATCGAGAACGAGAGGGAAGGGAGAGAACACCGGGATAATGAGGAATACGGTACCGAGATGCAAGTTACCAAGGTCAGATGGTGAGGAGAGCATCAGGAGCTGGCTGGGGGAAGTGGGGGGGGGGGGGCGGTGGCCGGGTGTTGGAGGAATAGTTCCTCGTCCAGCTTGTGGGACGAGCTTGGTATTCTTCACTCCTGGAGAGATTGGCTATGATTCCAATTAAGAAGTGAAGATATGGTCCGAAAGTAAGCTTGCAGGGAACATAAAGACTGACATTAAGTTTTTCTTTGGATACGTGAAGAGAAAGGTCCCCAACAGACAGAAACTGGGGAATATATAACAGGGGACAAAGAGGTAGCTGAGCAACTGAATACATACTTTGGTTTTGTTTTCACAAAAAGGGCTTAAATCAGATGCCAGAAATGTTAGAGAATGCAAGATTTTGTGAGAGTTCAGAACTGAAGATGATCAATGTTAGTAGTAAAATGGTGCTGGGAAAATTGATGGGACTGAAGGTGATAAATCCTAGGGCCTGATAATCTACATCCCAGTGTACTAAAGGAAGTGGAAGTAGAAATAATGGATGCATTGGTGGTCATCTACAAGGATTCTATAGACAGGAGAAAAGGCCCTGCAGATTAGAGGGTAGCTAATGCCACTCCAATATTCAAAAAGGGAGGGAGAGAGAAAACAGGGAATTACAAACCAGTAAGCTTTACATCGCAAGTGGGGGAATTTCTCGAATCCATTATCAAAGACTTGATAGCAGATCATTCAGAAAGCAGTGGCAGGTTCAAACAGAGTCAGCATGGATTCATGAAGGGGAAATCATGTCTGGCAAATCTGTTGGAATTCTTTGAAGATGTGTATCTCGTAGAGTTGACAAGTGGGAGCCAGTCCATGTAGCACATTTGGACTTTCAGAAAGTGTTTGACAAATTTCTGCTTAAGAGATTGTAATGCAAAATTAAAGTGCATGGAATTGGGGGAAGTACATTGAGATGGATAGAAAAGTGGTAGACAATCAGGAAACAAAGACTCGGAATTAATTGGTACTTTTCAAATCGGCAGGCAACAATTAGTGCTGCGACCTCATCAGTTCGCAATATATTTTAATGATTTGGATGAGGGAACAAAATGTAACATCTCAAAGTTTACAGATGATACCAAGTTGGGTGGGAAGGTGAACTGTGACGAGGATACAGAGATCCTTCAGAATGATCTGGACAGGTGTGGGGAGTGGGCAAATCAATGGCAAGTGCAGTATAATTTGAATAAATGTGAGGTTTTACACTTTGGAAGCAAAACAAAAGAAGGCAGATTACTAACTGAATGGCTACAAATTGGGAAAGGGAAGTGTGCAGCGGGACCTGGTTGTCCTTGTGCACCAGTCGCTGAAGGTAAGCATGCAGGTGCAGCAGGCAGTAAAGAAGGCACATTGTTTATTGGCCTTAATTGCGAGGTTTTGAGTACAGGAGTAGGCAAATGTTCTTGCAATTATACAGGGCCTTGGCGAGGCCACACCTGCAGTATTGTGTGCACTTTTCGTCTCCTTTTCTGAGGAAGGATGTTTTTGCTCTCCGGGTAGTACAACAGAAGTTTACCAGCCTGCTTCCCGGGATGGCGGGACTGATGTTTGAGGAGAGATTGACTTGGTTAGGATTGTTTTCGCTGGAGTTCAGACTTATGAGGGGGGGATCTCATCGAGATTTCTAAACTTCGAACAGGACTGGACAGGTAGCTGCTGGGAGGATGTCCCCGATGGTGGGGGAGTCCAGAACCAGGGTTCACAGTCTGAGGATTCAGGGTAAACCATTTAGGACTGAGGTGAGGAGACATTTCTTCACCCAAAGACTGGTGAACCTGTGGAATTCATTACCACAGGAAGTAGTTGATGACAAAACATTGAATTTATTCAAGAGGCGGCTAGATAATGCACTTGGGATGAATGGGATAAAAGGTTATGGCGAAAAAGCAGGATTCGGCTATTGAGTTGGACAATCACCCGTGATAGTAATGAATTGGCGGAGCAGGCTCGAAGGGCCAAATGGCCTCCGCCTGCTCCTATCCTCTGTGCATCTATATTTTTCTAGGTTAAGAGCAAAGGAGGTTGAGGGGCGACCTAATTGAAGTCTATAAAATTATGAAGGGCATAGATCGAGTGAACAGTTGGAACCTTTTTCCCAGGTCAGAAATGACAAACACAAGGGGTCACAAGTTCAATGTAAGGGGGCAAGGTTCAATACAGATATGTGGAGCACGTATTTTACACTGAGGGCGGTGGGGGCCTGGAATGCACTGCCAAGCAAGGTGGTTGACGCAGACATGCTAGTATCATTTAATACTTATCTAGATAGCCACATGAACAGACTGGGAATAGAGGGATACAAACGGATGGTCTAGTTAGGAACACAGATCGGTGCAGGCTTGGAGGGCCGAAGGGCCTGATCCTATACTGTATTGTTCTTTGTTCATTGTTCAAAGCCTCCCAGCAGCTTCACCTCCCAGCCTGACTTGCAGTTGGTAAATGCAGTCACCATTTTTCAACTGGAGAAGCTGGGGCAACGAACCCAAGCTCCATCCTTTGCTTCTCCCTCTAGAAGATGGAGGTGGGTGATTTGGAGCCCATTGGGAACAAACGGCAGCGCATTTATCACAGTAATCTGTGGGCGGTGGTCTCTAAAGGGACCATCTTCAAATTGTTCCCGCCCACCGTGAGCCCCTTTTCAATAGCGACTTGCACCATCCATTAGGTCTTCAGGAAGTAAACTTCTGTGGCAAAAATTTTAGAGGCCGCAACAAAGGCAGAGGGTCCTACACATTCCTCCATAATCATGATGAAATGCGTGTAGCTCATAGGCTCTGAGGCGTATGAGCCTACCTACGATGCCCCACGTGGTCCGCATTTCTCTCTTCCCGTGCAGAAGTCCTCTGGCACATACATTCGAGCCCAAATGCCTCAGGCCTCTTTTTACCAGGTCACACTCTTTTCAACATGCAACTCTTATCTTCCGAGCTCCAAACATAAGTCAAATGCCGCAACCAAAACTGCAGCACAAGAGTCAGTTGCAGCGAGCTCCATCAGGGGCGGCACGGTAGCACAGTGGTTAGCACTGCTGCTTCACAGCTCCAGGGTCCCGGGTTCAATTCCCGGCTCGGGTCACTGTCTGTGTCTCCTCGTGTCTGCGTGGGTTTCCTCCGGGTGCTCCGGTTTCCTCCCACAGTCCAAAGATGTGCGGGTTAGGTTGATTGGCCAGGTTAAAAATTGCCCCTTAGAATCCTAAAATGCGCAGGTTAGAGGGATTAGTGGGTAAATATGTGGGGGTAGGGCCTGGGTGGGATTGTGGTCGGTGCAGACTCGATGGGCCGAATGGCCTCCTTCTGCACTGTAGGGTTTCTATGATGATTCTATGAAAACAGCAGCAACCAGCTCCATCAGTAAACAGCTCCTGAAGCAACCAGCTCCAAAAGCAAACAGCAACCAGTCCAGTTGCGAACAGCAACAAACAGTAGCAAGCAGTCCAGCAGCAAACTGCAGCAACCAGCTCCAGCAGCAAACAGCTCTTGCAGCAAACAGCTCCACTAGCACCAATCTCCTGCAGCAATGAGCTGTATCAGCAATCAACTCGAGAAACAAACAGCAGCAACCAACTCGAGCAGAAACCAGTTCCAAAAGCAACCAACTCCAACAGCAAACAAAAACAACCAGCTCCAAAAGCAACCGGCAGCAACCAGCTCCAGCAGCAAACAACAACAACCAGCTCCAGTAGCAAACACCTCCAACAACAAACAGTTCCAGTTGGAAACAGAGGCAAGCAGCTCCAACAGCAACAACTCCTGCAGAAACTAGCACCAAGAACAAACTGCAACTGGCTCCAGCTTCCAGTCTAAACACGGTAAAGAACCCATCCCCGATGGAGAAGCCCTCCGTACACATAGGATCTGCTCAGATGAAGATGAACGCAACAGACGACTACAGACTCTGAAATACACCCTCGTAAGAACAAGATATGGCTCTCGACTCATCGAACGACAGTTCCAACGTGCCACAGTGAAAACCGCACCAACCTCCTCAGAAGGCAAACATGGGACACGGCAGACAGAGTACCCTTCGTCATCCAGTAGTTCACCAGAGCGGAGAAGCTACGTCATCTTCTTCGGAGCCTTCAACATATAATCTATGAAGACGAACTTCTCGCCAAGACCATCTACACACCCCCACTACTTGCCGTCAAACAACCGCACAACCTCAGGCAGACCATTGTTTGCCGCAAACTACCCAGCCTTCAGGAGAACAGCGACCATGACACCACACATCCCTGACACAGCAACCTCTGCAAGACGTGCCGGATCATCAACACGGAGACCATCATCTCACGTGAGAACACCATCCACCAGGTACACAGTACAGACTCGTGTGACTCTGCCAACGCTATCTATCTGATATGCTGCAGAAAAGGATGTCCCGAGGCATGGGACATCGGCGAGACCATGCAGACACTATGACAATGGATGAATGGACACCGCTGGACAATCACCAGGCATGACTGTTCCCTTCCTGTCGGGGAACATTTCAGCAATCAAGGACACTCAGCTTCCGATCTTCGGGTAAAGCATTCTCCAAGGCAGCCTTCAAGACACACGACAACGCAGAATCGTCGAATGGAAAGTGATAGCCAACTTCTGCCCACATGATGATGGCCTCAACCGGGATCTTGGGTTCCTGTCACACTATCTGTAACCCCCACGATTCGCCAGGGCTTGCAAAATCATACTAACTGTCCTGCCTTGAGACAATTCACACGTCTTTCACCTGTGCTTAAACCTCTTAAACCTCTTAAACCTAATCTTAAAGACTTGATTAGTTGTAAGTATTCGCATTCCAACCATTATTCATGTAACTTGAGTCTGTGTCTTTATAAGCTCTGTTTGTGAACATAATTCCCACTCACCTGAAGAAGGGGCTAAGAGCTCCGAAAGCTTGTGTGGCTTTTGCTACCAAATAAACCTGTTGGACTTTAACCTGGTGTTGTTAAACTTCTTACTGTGTTTACCCCAGTCCAACGCCGGCATCTCCACATCTTTCGAAGGTGACATGAGGAAAATCAAAGCATGAGCAGAATGACAAAGGCATCAACAGGGGCACAAGGACAAAACAAGGTCTCACGTCAGAGGAAGATTTTTATTAATGACACACAGAACATAAGAAATACATTTATTTAATTGAGCTGGATCCTGGAAAATGAAACAAACTTCGAACCAATCATTGCCTATCTGAGAACTGGCAAGGAATATGGCTGACATTGATACGGTTCATAGTGAATTTGTTTATAGAATAATAGAATCATGCAGTACAGAAGAGGCTCTTCAGCCCATCGAGTCTGCTCTGACATCGAAGAAGCATCTGATCTCCAATCAAATCGCATCCACCACCACTTGACCCATAGGCCTGAATGGTATGATATGCCAATTGCTGAACACATACTTTTAAAGGATGTGAGGCAACTTGCCTCCATCACCTTCCAAGGCAGCGCATTCCCGACCGTCACTACCCTTGGGTAAAAATGTTTTTCCGCACATCCACCCTAAACATCCTGTCCCTCACATTGAACCTATGTCCTCTTTTTACTGACCCTTCAACCAAGGGGAACAGCTGCTTCCTATCCACTGTGTCGATGCCCTCATAATTTTGTACACCTCGATCAGGTCCCCCATCAGTATTCTCTGCTCTCAAGAAAACAATCCAAGCCGACCCAATCTCCCTTCAGAACTTACATGTTCCATCCCAGACAGCATCATGGTGAATTTCCTCTGCACCCCCTCCAGTGCAATCACATCCTTCCTACCTTGTGGCGACCAAAACTGCACACAGTACTCTAGCTGTGGCCCCACCAAAGTTCTATGCAACTCCAACATGACATTTTATTGCAGTCGATGCCCCGATTGTTAAAGACAAGTGCCCCATATGTTCTTTTTTCACCATCCTACAAACATACCCTTCTACCTTCAGAGATTATGGACAAACACGCCAATGTCCCTATATTCCACAGAACTTCCAAGTGCCATGCCCTTCATTGAATACTTCCTTGCCAAATTGTTCCTTCCAAAGTGTGTTACCTCACATCTTTCGGGGTTAAATTCCATCTGCCACTTATCCGCCCGTTTGACTATCCTGTCTATATCTTCTTGCAGACTAAGAAACCCAGCCTCCCTTTCACCACCCAGCCAATCTTTATGCCATCTGCAAAGTCACTCATCCTACCCCGTCATTTATATTAATGATTTGGATGAGAATTTAGAAGGCATGGTTAGTACGTTGGCAAATTACACCAAGATTGGTGGCAGAGTGGACAATGAAGAAGGTTACCTCGGATTCAGTGGGATCTTGATCAATTGAGTCAATGGGCCAATGAATGGCAGATGGAATTTGATTTAGATAAATGTAAGGTGATGTATTTTGGTGGATTAAACCACGACAAGACCTATTCAGTTCATGGTAAGACGTTGGGGTGAGTTATAAAACAAAGAGATCTCGGGGTACAGGTTCATAGCTCCTTGAAAGTGGAGTCACATGTTGACAGGGTGGTGAAGAAGACATTCGACATGCTTGGTTTCAGTGGTCAGAACATTGAACATGGGAGTTGGGACATCTTGTTGAAATTGTACAAGACATTCGTAAGGGCACGTTTGGAATACTGTGTACAGTTCTGGTCACCCTATTATAGAAGGAAGGATATTAAACTAGAAAGAGTGCAGAAAAGATTTATTAGGATGCTACCAGGATTTGATGGTTTGAGTTATAAGGAGGGGTTGGATAGACTGGAACTTTCTTTTCCCCTGGAGCACAGGAGACCTAGGGGTGATATAAAGAGGCCTATATCATAATGAGGAAATAGATAAGGTAGATAGCCAACAGCTTTTCCCCACAATAAGGGAGTCTAAAACTAGAGAACATAGGTTTACGATGAGAGGGGAGGGATACAAAAGGGTCCAGAAGGGTAATTTATTTCACACAGAGTGGTGTGTGGAACGAGTTGCCAGAGGTAGTAGAGGCGGGTACCATTTTGTCTTTTAAAAAGAATTTAGACAATTACATGGGTGAGCTGGATATAGAGGGATATGGACCAAACACGGGCAATAGGGACGAACTTAATGGCAAACATTGGGCGGCATGGACGTGTTGTGCCGAAGGGCCTTTTTCGATGCTGTGAACCTCCATGACGAGATTTATTGACACACACAGCAAATCCAAATTATTGTTCCCTGCTGCCATCTCCTGGCTGAACGCAAGTTGTGCAACAAGGTCACGATTCAATCAAACCTTCATAGATTGGAGTGAAATAACATCAACATGGTTCTGACCGATTAACATGATTTCAAAACATGATATTAATCAAATTCCATGTCCCAAGGACCTGCTTTCTGATTGGGCGACCCTGCTCACCCCGATCTATCGGAAAGTGTAAAACTCCCAGAACGGGAATGTCGGTTATATAATTCTCTAAGCTGTGATTTCTCTGCCACTTTGCTTGTGTATTCGTTCTATAAATACAGAGGGGGTGACAGAACCAGGTGGTGTTGTGGTGACTATGCGAGCATTTGACCAAGGGTCAGTTCCTGACCCAGAGTTTTGACTTATTTAATTGGCTATCTCTGGTCAGAACAGAAGGGGGTCACTCCTAAAAAAAAAATCACCAAATATTCTCATCATCCATGTGTTTCTAACATAAAATCCAGCTTCAATTTCCGTTCAGTGGAAACTTTGTTCAAATGAACTGCAAATTTAATCAGAGTTATCAGTCAGAAACAACAGCAAAAAGGTGGCTCAAACTGTCCAGAGAAACGAGACAAGCGAAGTTTAGGTTAAAAAAATGGGCCAAGGACACACCTGGTGTCTGCTGAAATCAGCAACTAAGGTAGTTTTGTAATTATAACTAACGAAAATAACAACTGCTTCCGCAGAGTGAGCGATGGTGGTATCGTGGTGAGCATAGCTGCCTTGACCCGGGTTCGATTCCCGGCCATCGCATTGGTAATGTATATTGGACATTATCGGCGCCCTCTTGTGGTTTACACGCACCATTTGACTGAAATGAAGTGGACTTTATTTTTCGGATGCAGAATTCGGGTTCAATTTGATTTTAATGAAAGGTTATTGAAAAAGAATAACAAGTCTCTGAACTAGTGAATGGGTTCTGGATCAGAGACAAAGATACAAATTAAAAGGAGACGAACAAATTTCAACTCACACGCTGTGCTCTGCGTCATTCCGGTGCCTGATAAAGGTCTGTGAATGTTGCTAAGGCGGTTACATCACAATAGCAAATAAGCAGCTGCGATGGCCGAGTGGTTAAGGCGTTGGACTTGAAATCCAATGGGGTTTCCCCGCGCAGGTTCGAACCCTGCTCGCAGCGGGTGCGATTTGAAATGCTAACTCGACTGCTTCAGGGCAGCCACTGGCTCAAAGGAGGTTTGCAAAGTTTTGGCATTTCGTATTTTGATCTCCATCGTGCATTCAGCTGCATGGCTCCGGGCTGGGTGCAGGAAGATGGGCTTGGAAAGGACACCTGGGTGTCCTTATTATTTTGTAAATTGAATTTGTGTCTTTATATGCCCTGTTGTGAATAGAACTCCCACTCACCTGATGAAGGAGCAGCAAGCTTTGTTACCAAATAAACCTGTTGGACTTTCACCTGGTGTTGTGAGATTTCTTGCTGTGTCCTTGGACTGGCATGGCAGGATAGGTTCAATGGCTTCCTTCTGTGCTGTTATTTTTCTATAATTCTTCCTATGGTTCGATGAGAAAATTCATAACATGAACATTTTCTTTTAAAAGCAGCATCAAGGCACAAAGGCAAAATACGGTCTCATGTCAGAGGAAGATTCTTATGCAATGGCATAAGAATGCACACAGAGCATAAAAATACATTTCATCAGAATACATTGAATGAATATTTCAAAATGCTGCTTCGGTGATATCACATCATGTTCATTCAAAGACATTGCAACAAGCTGGTCATTACTGGGCGTTCTGTATTCCTCGTTATAACAGTTTGGGAATGGAAGGAGCAGGTTCACATCTGCACATTGACAGGATCAAACTGTCTCAGATTGACAGCTCCCAGGACAGGCTTTCCTCTCCTCTCGCTCTGTGCTGTGGATTCTCAGGGATTAGTTGGAGTTTCCCAGCTCAGTAACTGTAAAAGCCTCGGAGGCCAGCAATGCTCACAGTATCTACTCCCCAGATTCAGGGGGCTGCAGCCAATCAGAGCTGTGCCTGATTTAACCCAGAACTGGTTGAAATGATGATATTGTTCACAAGCTGAATTCTATTTGATCAGATGAAGATACAGATTGTGTGCACTCAGTCATTAAACAACAATATCCCGCCTTCTTATAGAGTGGATGAGAGTGGGTGGAGGGAGAGACAGAGACAGAGTGAGTTAGGGTGGTGAGAAACAGATGGCCAGACAATGTCTCAGTGACAGAAATCCTTGTAAATTCCAGCTTTAGCCAGAAAGATTCTCTTGGAGAAACAGAAGCTGCAGTATGTGGAAGAGACACGTTATTAATCCCACACTCAGGAACAGTGCTGCCTTTTGACAGAAGAGATGGGGAGAGGCAAAATAAACTGAATGGTCCAGTTCAAAACTGTGTGCAGGCTCAGAGGGAGTAGATTCAGGAAGATATTTGAAAGTGAGGCAGTTTAGGACAGTCGCTTGCAAAGTGGATGAGATCTTTGGCTTCACAAATGGAAGCACTGAGTATCCATTGGATCCCGCATAATCCACAGTGTAAAAGGAGGCCATTTGCCCATTGCATCTGCACTGACTCTCTGGAAGAACATCTTTCGCCCATGGCTAACCCTCTTACTCTACACATCTTGGGCCACTAAGGGGCAATATATCATGTCTAATCCATTTATTCTGCACATCTTTAGTCTTTGGGAGGAAACTGGAGCACCTGGGGAAACCCATGCAGATACAAGGAGAATGTGCAAACTCCACACAGACAGTTAGCCATGGAGGAATTGAGCATGGGTCTCTGGCGCTGTGAAGCAGCAGCGCTAACCAGTGCCACTCTGCTGGTGTAACTTTAACAATCCAATTCCTTTCTGAATGCCTCACTTGAAGCTGCATCACCACATTGTCAGACAATGCATCCCAGAGCTGAACTACTCACTGCGGGAAAGGGTTTTCTCATTATGCTTCAATCACTAATGAAGGGTCAGTAAATTGGTCCACGGGGGTGAAAGGGTTTCATATGATGTGACCCTTCGTAAACTGGGTCTGTATTCTCTGTGATTTAGAAGCATGAGAGGCAAAACATTAAAACATACATGATTCTGAAGGGGTTTGATTTTATGGACATTGGGGGATTGCGTAAGCTGGCTCAGTGTAAGGATCAGATCATTTCGGACTGACATGAGAATAAATTTCTGCACTCATTGGGTTGTGATACTTTGACATGCTCCATTGTTGAATACACTAGTGGTGGCACAGTGGTTAGCATTGCTGCCTCAAAGCACCAGGGAACCGGGTTCAATTCCACCTTGGGTGATTGCCTGTATGATGTTTGCACATCATCCCCATGTTTGCAATTCATCCCATTCTCCAAAGTTTAGATGGATTGACCATGCTAAACTGCCTGTTAGTGTCCCAAATATATTGGTTAGGGGGATTAGCAGAATATGTGGGGTTACCGGGATAGGTTCTGGGTGGGATGCTCTGTCAGAGAGTCAGTGCAGATTCAATGGATCAAATGGCCTCCATCTACGCTGCAGGTTATGACAGTCTATGACAATTAAGGCTGAGATAGACAAATTTTGGTTTCTCAGGGAATCAAGGGAGTGAGGAGTAAAGTGGAGTTCAATCCCAAGATCTGAATCTCCATAAGCAGCTGGTATGCCCACACCTGGAGTCTGCATCCACAGTTTGGAACCCACACTTTCAAAAAGATATACAGCTGATATAAAGAGTGCAAAGCTGTGACCAGGAAAATGGAAGGCATGAGGGGAATACTTAGTGAGGCATTAAGAATTATTGGATTGCAACCTTTCAAGAGGTTGATTTATGGTTTAGTTCAAATTTATAAATTGATACATGACCTTATTACCCAAGCTTGAAAAGTTCTTTATTCGGAGTTACCATATTTTTGGTGATCGTCAGTATCAACTACAGAAATTTGATTCACATCTTAATAGTCACAGTTTGTTTTCTCCCCAATAGAACTGCTGATATTTCAAATGATTTTGTTAGGAATGCTGAAAATGTAGTGACTTTTTAGAAAACTTGTCAGAAATATAGTGTGATTTCTATCTATCTATTGTCTGATGATGTTGCTGTTCTTGTTTTAATACTGTGCCTATGTGCTTTGCACTGTATGGCAATAAAGACACATAAACCATAATTGTTTTGAATGGTTTAACATTATTGATGAGCCACATAGTAAATGTCTGCCCTTATTTCCTGTGTTCTTGTGCCTGGACAAGACACAAGCATGGATACTGAGGGGAAAAAAGGGTGGAAATTGCAGAGGCAATGGTGAAAAGTTTTCTATCCGAGCTAGTTATATGAGTGGTGCCAGAGGACTGGAGAATTGCAAATGATAAATACACTTCTTCAGAAAAGGCTGTGAGGATAAGCCAACTAAAGTCCAATCAGTTTAACCTCAGCAACGTGAAATATTCTCCAAACACTGGAGATTAAATTAGCACTCACTTGTGCTGATGTACATAAAGGAAAACACATACATAATGATTAAAGCGGAATCATATTTTACTTGCTTAAGATTTTAATGAGGGTAACAGAAAAGGTTGATGAGGGGAATGTGGTAAATGTGAACATGGACTGCCAAAAAGCATTTTATAAATAAAGGGGCACACAGCAAACTTGTGGTAACATTTGGAGCTGATAGAATAAAAGGGACAGCAGCAAAATGGATAGGAAACTGACTGAGTGACAGGAAACACAGCAGTGGGAAATGTTTTTATTTGGAATGGAGGTCGGTTAAAGTGGGATTCCAGGAGGGTTGGTGTTAGGAATCCTGCTCTTCCTGATACATATTAGAGACATCGGCAATGCTGCACAGAGCACACATTCAAAATTGTGGTAATTACACAATACGTGACAGCATTGTGAACTGTGAGGGGGTAGTGTTGAAGCTCAAAGTTACTTCGACAGCTTGTGGATTAGTGAGACAAGACCAATTTAAAGCAGAGAAGTGTGAAATGATTTATTTCAGTGGGAAGTAAAGGGAGAGACAATCTGAAAAAAATGATACAATTGTAAAGGCATGCAGGAACAAGGGACTTGTGATTAAATGTGACACTAATAATTGCTGTTTGGGTGACAGGTTGAGAGTGTGGTTACTAAAGTATTTGGGATTGTGAGCTTTATACATAGGGGCACAGTTTACAAGACCAAGCAAGTTATGGGAAAGCTGTATAAAACCCTGGTTTGGCCTCAGTTGGAGTATTGCATTATCTGCAGGACAGCACTGTTTAGAAAAGAGGGGAAGGCATAAAAAAGGTTGCAATAAATCTCTGGGCGAGGGTCCAGGGATGAAGAAGTTCAGTTACATCGGGAGATTGGAGAATTTGGGTCTTTGGTGAAGAGAAGGTTGAGAGGAGATTTGATAGAGGTATTCAGAATTGTGGAGGGAAGTGGAAGGAGCTGACAGGGAGAAGCTGTCATGTCCCAATCTTCCTCTGTCAGGAAGTGTTCCCCAAACTGAATGAACAGGGCACTGTTCCTGGTTACACTTCTCTGGCAATGCTAATTATTCCGAGTATTTGTTTTAATGTGTAATATTTAAGATAATTGTACAAACACAACAAATTGTTTAGAGTAAAGAAGAGACATTAAAAGTGAAAATTCATGTTGACATCTCTCTGCTGGGCTTTGAGTCTTTCCAGTATGGGCCACTGATCTGATTAATCCAATGATGCTTTTCCCAGTCGCCTGCGTAACATGGCTTGAATCCTGGACTTTCAGTTTTTGAACTGCACAGCAGAGCGTTTAAGAAAGTATTGGGGCTGAATGGCCTCATCTGTGCTCCAGTCCTCCTTCCGTCTGGTGAGCTGATCTGACACCCACCCCAGAGTGGAGTTGCTGCACAGATTGCCTTAAAAATGGTCTCTCAGCTGAGGGAATAACTGTGAATCTCATCACCACTTCCATCCTGACTAATTTCCTCCACTTCAAACCGTCCATCAATGCCAGAAGGAATCAGAACTGGAGTAGGAATCTCCACCAATGATTCAGTCCTATCTTTGACCACTCGAGCATCCTGCCTTGCCTCACATCTTCTCTGTTCTCCAGCAGCGATGATGTTCCAGGGTCTTGGCAACTCTGAGTGGCCTGTTCGAGGATCGCCTTGCTCCAAAGCAGCTGCCTTTTGATGTTTGTCAGCAAGTTGTTGAAACTTGGCTCCTCTTCACCTCCAACTTCAGACCAATCGGGGACTTCCATCTTCCAAGCTTCTGGGGCTGGTTGAGCAGAAACAACAATAATTGAGGATTTTGCTGTGTTGCCACATTCGAGCAGATTTCCACCTGGGGCATTTCATTAAACACCGGCTTTTTCACTTCATTAACAACTATAGGAATGGCAATGCAATGTATTGGCCCATTTATCCTCACATAGGATTTCGCACATCATGTTGAAGTTGCACAAGACATTGGGAAGGCCACACTAGGAATACCGTATGCAGTTCTGGTCACCCTATTATAGAAAGACCATTATTAAATTTGAAAGAGTCCAGAAATGATTTACTAGGATGCTACCGGGACTTGATTGTTTGAGTTATAAGGAGAGGCTGAATAGACTGGGACTTTTTCCCTGGAGTGTAGGAGGCGTGGGGTGATGTTATAGAGGTCTATAAAATAATGAGGGCCATAGATCAGCAAGATAGTCAATATCTTTTCCCAAAGATAGGAGAGTCTAAAAGTGGAGAGCATAGGTTTAAAGTGAGAGGGGAGAAACACAGAGGGTGGAGTCTGGAACGAGCTGTCAGAGATAGCAGCAGAGGTGGTTACAATTTTGCCTGGGCGGCATTGATGAGTTGGGCTGAACGGCCTGTTTCCAGCTGTAAATCTCTGTGACTGTATGACTATGACTCCAGCCCTATCCGGAAACGATGCAGGTTGTCACTATCATTGCTGTAAGTGGGAGGTGGACAATGCTCATTCACAACATCTGTATTCCGTATGAACAGCTGGCAGGTAGAACACCAAATCAATGGTAAATAATCTGTCAACATCCAGTGAAACTGGGGAACTATGTTAACGGGTCGGTATATTGACAACACAGGACTCTGTGACAATAGCTTCATCCCCAACAGGGTGATGTCACCACATCCACAATTTCCCCAGTTTGGAGATTCCAGTCAGGAAGCAAGGAGCAAAGTGTAAGACGCCAGAGAAAAGACAAGAGATCTTCATTTCCATCAAACAAATCATTCTGTCAGGAGTTCCCGAAGGACAGCCAATGAATGACTTCTTTAAGAGGTCATAGTCATAGAATTTTACAGCACAGATAGAGGCCATTCAGCCCCTCGTGTATGTACTGGCCATCAGCATCTATCTATTCTAATCCCATTTTTCAGCGCGTATTCAGACATGTACGACCTGATGAGGGAACCAAACGTAACATTTCCACATTTGCTGACAACACAAAACTGGCGGAATTGTGAGCTGAAGGAGAATGCATGGAGGCTTCAAGGTGATTCGGACAACTTGAGTGAGTGACCAAACACATGGCAGATGCAGCAATTGGGGGAATTCTCTGCTTAGCCAGTACTCGAGGTCGGAGAAGGAGTGTAATAACTTAATAACAGGGGATTGGTTGTGAGGGGTGATGGTGAGGTAGAGCTGGGTGTTATCAGCAGACATGTGAAAACTAACACTGTGCTTTAAGATAATATCACTGAGGGGTAAGGTGTAGATGAAAAATAGGAGGGAACCAAGGATATATCCTTGGGTGATTTCGGTGGTAACAGAACAGGAAGAGAAACCATTGCAGGTGATACTCTGCATATGACCAGAATGATAAGAATGGAACCGACCGAGTGCAGTCTTACCCAGCTGAACAATCCCTCCTCATCTCCTCATCCCTCTCAACCTACCCACACCTTTGACATGGTTGACTGCCCCATTATGCTCCAATACCTTCCCACTGTCAGGTCAGTGTGCACAGCAGGTGAAGATATTAATGGACCTGACATCCTGTGAAAACTAATGATGGATGAAGGGCTGGGCCTCAGTAAACGACTGGAGAGAAAGCTGGAGTTCTCAATCATCTTCATCTCGAGCGGCAGCTCCTCCCTCTCAATATGTGTGGTGAGATCAGGCCATTCTGCTCAGTCAGGAACACCCAGACTGACTGTAAGAGAGAGAGAGAGGCTATAATTAGAACCAAACAATAAGGGAGATTCACTCAAAGTAACCAAGCCCCATCCCAAAACAGAGCACAGGAAGATGCCAGTATCTAACCGTGGCCTCTGCAAAGTGAGCTGCTCTAACCTGCTGTGACACTGAGCCCAACACACAAAGCACGGGAAGATCCCAATTTCTGTGCTGATTGGTCTGACTCCAGGGAGTTTGCAGTGCCGCTATTGCCCTCTTTTTAGGGCAGTGCCGCTATTGCTGAGACGGGGGAACTGCAGCGTGACATGTTTACACAGGAAGCTGCCATTGGAAACACTAAGCTGCGGATTTATAGAATCCGACAGTGCAGGAGGAGGCCATTCTGCCCATCGAGTCTGCACCAACTACAATCCCACCCAGGTTCTACCCCCAGCACTGACCCGAGCTGGTCCCCATGAAACGAAGGAGCAGTTTAGCATGGCCAATCCACCTAACCCGCACATCTCTGGACTGTGGGAGGAAACCGGAGCACCCGGAGGAAACCCACGCTGTGAGGCAGCAGTGCTAACCACTGTGCCACCCCATTTACAGCCGGGCAGGATGAGATTCCCGCTACCAAACCCCTTCACCCATCCGGAGCCCCGCTGTGGATGGATCCGGACCCGGGGACTGAAGCCACTTGCGGTGCATTTGCTGCCGCTCCGCGCGGTGTCTGATGGGCCCGGGGTAAATCCCCGCCAACGGCCTGTGACCGACAGCTGGGAAAACCAATCGGAAATTGACGCATCGCGATTATCCAATGGCCGCTCTGCGCCCACTGAGTGACAGCTGTCTTATCCAATCAATGGGTTCCATAGTCAGAAGTTCGAGACCATGGAAAATGATGTTCCCAATTGTAACCAATCGCAGACCGCGTTGCTAACAACAACAGCCCCACAATGTGATTGACATCTTGTCTAGCCAATCGTAACGCAGTGTCCAATCGGACTGTGCCGCTCGTGCGCGACTGCCGGTCCGATGGTCGTGGGTTATCGTTGATATTTGCCCTCTTTTTAGGTCAAACCAAATAAACAAACTCGTGAGCTTCACTCCCAGCCCAGCGTCATTGCGTCATTCAATTCGATCCGGAGCTGAAACCAATGAGAAATCAAAGAGCTGGAGGCGGAAAGAATCCTTAAAGTGGAACTGCTCACACAATTATAGTTGTACAATTATAATTCGTTGATGGCAGTTAAAGCGGCAAAAGGATTGCGGAAAGTCAGAGGATGCAAAAGCTGAAACCCGCGGGAAAGGAAGGAGGAAAGAAATGAAGGGAACAGGCGACAGAAATGAACGAGAGGAAAGCAAGCTGGAAGCCAGGGGCTTTTAGAGAGGGTATTCCAGAGCTGAAACCCAGAGAGCTGAAAGTACGAATATCACTGGTGGAGTGAACCAAGTAAGAAGTCTAACAACACCAGGTTAAAGTCCAACAGTTTTATTTGGTCGCAAAAGCCACTAGCTTTCAGAGCGCTGTTCCCTCATCAGGTAAGTCAGGTAACGTGATGAAGGAGCAGCGCTCCGAAAGCTCGTGGCTTTTGCGACCAAAGAAACATGTTGGACTTTAACCTGATGTTGCGAGACTTCTTACCATGAGGGCAGAATCAGTGGAGCTCAGATATCTCAGAGGATTGTTATGCTGGAGGTGATGAAAGGGAGGAAGAGCTGAGGACATGGAGGGTTTTGGAAACACGGATAAGAATATTAAAATTGAGACATTGCTTAACCACGAGTCAGTGTTTGTCACTGAGCACAGGGTTGATGCATTAACGGTATCTGGAGTAAATTCTGATTTAATGATGAGAAATCAATTAGCAGCTTTCTGGACACTGCAGCACAATAAATCGGATCAGAAGTGGACCACTTGGCCCCTCAAGCCTGCTGCTCCATTCAATAGGATCATGTTTTAGATTCCAAACCACAGAATCTTTACAATGCCGTAACAGCCCATTTGGTCCATCACGTCTACACTGCCTTATTGAAATTGCACGCTACCTAATCCCACTCTCCCGCCTCACAGCCCCAGAGACCCGGGTTTGCTCCTGGCCTTTGCTGACTGTGCAAATTTTGCACATTCTCCCCCGTGGGTTTCCTCTGGGTGCTCTGGTTGACTCCCACGATTCAAAGATGTGCAGCTTAGGTGGATTGGCCATGTTAAATGTTCCTTTGAGTTTCCAAAGATGTATACATTTGGAACTGAATCTGTGCAATTTTGACACTTATTTTGAAATTTTCCCCCTGGTTCTTGATGAACGCTTGACTGGAACATAAAAAACTCTATCATTGAATCCCTACATTGCAAAAGGTGGCCATTCGGCCTATTGAGTCTGCACTGATTCTCTGATCTATCCACGCAACCTCACATATTTATCCTGGTAATCCTCCTAATCTAAACATACTGGGAGACATAAGGGGAAATTTAGCATGGTAAATCCACTTACCCTATCAATGGAGTGTGGGGGGAAACCAGAGCACACAGAGGAAAGCTACGTGGACATAGAGAAAATGTGAAAAATACGTACAGTCACCCAAGGCCTGAATTGAGTCCAGGTCCCTGTCATTCTGCAGCAGCAGTGCGAAAGCCACCCTTATTTCTCTTCCATAAGACCATAAGACATAGGAGCAGAATTAGGCCACTCATCCCATCGAATCTGCTCCGCCATTTTTCTCATTCCCATTCTCCTGTCTTTTCCCCATAACCCCTGATCCCCTTATTACTCAAGAATCTATCTATCTCTTTCTTAGATACACTCAACGACCTGACCTCCACAGCCTTTTGCAGCAAAGATTTCCATAGATTCGCCACTCTCTGGCTGAAGAAATTCCTCCTCATCTCTGTTTTAAAGGAACGTTCCTTTCGTCTGAGGTTGTGCTCTGGTTCTAGTTTTTCCTACAAGTGGAAACACCCTCTCTGTGTCCACTCTCTCCAGGCCCCCCAGTATCCTTTAAGTTTCAAAAGAACCCCCCTCATCCTTGTAAACTCCAACGAGTACAGACCCAGTGTCCTCAACCTTTCTTCATACAACAAGCTCTTCGTTCCATGGATCATTCTTGTGAACATCCTCTAGACCTTTTCCAAGGCCAGCACATCCTTCCTTAGATACGGTGCCCAAACTGCTCACAATACTCCACACGGTGTCTGACCAGAGCCTTTGCCAGCCTCAGAAGTACATCCGTGCTCTTGTATTCCACCCCTTTCGACATTGCATTTCCCTTCCTAACTGCCGACTGAACCTGCACGTTTACCTTAAGAGAATCCTGAACAAGGACTCCCAAGTCCCTTTGTGCTTCTGAGTTCCTAAGCATTTCAAATTTAAAAAGTAATCTGTGCCTCCATTCCTCCTTCCAAAGTGCGTAACCTCACACTTTCCCACATTGTTTTCCTTCTGCCATTTCTCTGCCCACTCTCCCAGCCTTTCCAAATCCTTCTGCAGCACACCTGCTTCCTCAATGTTACGTTTCCCTCCACAGGTCCTCACAGACTTCTTTCCGTGAGGAAAAATACCCAACTTCTCAATCGATCTTCATTACTACAAATCTTTGTCAACAGAATCATTCATGTGAATATCCTTTGCACTCCCTCCAAACTTCTTCAAGTGTGGTGCCCAGCACTGGACGCAGTGCTCCAGGTGAGGCCTATCTAGTGTATTTAAAATCTCAACATGATCTTCTTATTCATCTTTTCAACCTTCCAATAAAACATAGGGTGTCATTTGCTTCATTACCTGCTCTCTCAACATGCCCAACCACCTTTAATGACTTTTCTACTGAGAAACTGAGATCCCTTTTTTCCTGCATTTCCTTAAGTGTTTCTCCATTTATTTCTCCACACTCTCAAAATGAATCAACTCACACTTCTGTGCATTGAACATCATCTAGTTAGGTGATTGACTCACCCAGGTGCCCGACTGTGGCAAATTGGGGAATTTCACAATAACTTCATTGCAGTGTTAATGTGAGCCGTACATGTGACTAATAAACTTTACTTTAACTTTACTTTTCTTTACTTTTACTTCATCTGCCACTCGTCTGCCCAGAGGACAGCAATGGAATCATTCACTCAGAATCTACACATTGTTCTGAGCTCTAGGGTCTCTCAGAATAATTCACTCGGCCTCTCAACATGGAACAACCACCTCATTCCGGGGGGTAATCTAGTGAACCTTCTCTGTACCACCTCTAATGCAAGCTTATCTTTTCTCAAATGTAGATACCACAGCTGCACACAGCATTGCAGATGTGGTCTCCATAAACTCCTGTACAATTGTAGCAAGACACTTTTCTTCATCTCCTCCAATTCACGTGCAATAAAACCAAACATGCCATTTGCCTTTGTAATTGCTTGAATGAATAATCCAGATTGTGCTCCGAATTCTCGAGAACATTTTAAATCCGTCACATTTCAAACTCTCCTCAACTCTGAAGAAGAGTCACGGACACCGAAAGCATTAACTCTGTTTCTCCCCGATAGATGCTGCGAGACCTGCATGAGGTTTCTTGCATTTTCTGTTTTTATTTCAAATTCCGTCACTGTGCCTTACTCATCTCCTTTTAGAAACATATTTGTAATTTTTTAACTCTCCAGTGACTTAGGCCACCAACTGTCTTGTCATTTAATCAGTGTTGCACTTCTACTTGTTTAGAAACGACAAGAGAACAGTTCACACTTGATTCAGTGATGAATGATGAATGAGAAATTATGTGAGGAGTTGTGACAGAAAATGAACATCTCCGCCTTCTCCCTGTAATGCGGCAGATTACAATCTAATTCCTTTGGAACGTTTCAATTGAATCTGTATCCACCGCACTTTCTAGCAGTGCATTCCAATCTTTAAACTCTCACTGTGTGAAAAATGTTTTCCTCGTCTTCCTATTCCTTCCTTTGCTCATGATGTTCAATCTGTTCTCTCTCATTCTTCATCATTCCACAAGTGGGAACAGTTTGTCCCTATCCATTCTGTCCAGACTTCTCATGACATTTAATACCTGTAAGTGGAACCCCTGATGGAGTGGTAAGATATTTAAACCAGTAGACATTAAGGCATGGATACAACTCGCAGCATTCAGTTAAATGACTTTTAAATACGTTTATGAGCTAACACGAAGTAATGTGAGATGCAGTAATTTCATTCAAATGAGTAATTATGATTGTAAAATACATATGCGGATATTTTGAATGGATTATTATTGACTTTAAGGAAGTTACCAATTGGCAGTAAACCAATCCAGATAACCCTTTGTCAAAGGGTCATCTGGACTCGAAACACGAGCTCATTTCACTCCTTACAGATGCTGCCAGACCGGCAGAGATTTTCCAACATTTTCTCTTTTGGTTTCAGATGACAGCATCCGCAGTAATTTGGTGTTATTTTAGAGTTGTACTATTGCACCTCATTTAGAGTTGTAGGACTGAGAAACGTTACTAATGAAATGGATTCGATACTTTGGAACTGTTTCCCTTTTACTTTTCATTGTCTCTCTATAATCTTCCTACCAGAATGAATCACTTCACAATTCTCAGCTTTGAATTTCATCTGTAACTTGTCCACGCATTCCGTCAACTTGCCGATGTCCTTTTTGAAGTTTTACACCAGGCTCCTCACAGGTCACGATGCTTCCAAGTTTCACATTGTCCACAAATTCTGAAATTGTGCCCTGTGCACCATTACCTCTGTCTAATATATCCTGGTGCATGTTCACAGTATCTACACCTTGTGTGCATATCAAACTGGGTTGAGGCTTATAACAGAAAAGAGGAGCCAATGCAGATACCTGCCTGCATATTCCACGTAAATGCTGCAGAATTGTAGTCAAGTGGTTTTGTTATTATTGTTAAGAGGAAGTAACAGAGGATGGTTTCGATCCATCGGCCTCTGAGCTATGGGCCACGCACTCTTCAGCTGCGCCACTCTGCTACAGAAAGTCCATCTTCGCTTCCACCAGCCCCGCCCCCCGCCCCCCCGCCTCCGCTCCCCAGTCTCAGCCCCCTCACTCCTCCCCCACGACCCCTGTCCCCTTCTCCCTCCTCCCCTCCCCCTCCCCCTCCCCTTCCTCCCCCGTTTCCCCTCCTTCCCCTTCCCCTCCACATGCCTTCCCCTCCTCCCCCCTCGCCCTCCCCCCTCCCCCGCCCCCTCCTCTCCCCTGCTCCCTCCCCCCTTTCCCCTCCCGCTCCCCCTCCCATCTCCCCCTCCCTCCCCCCCCTCCCCCTTCCATTCTCCTCTCCCCTCTCTTTCTCCCCGTCCCCCCTCCCTCCTTCCCACTCCTCCCTCCCCCCTCTCCTCCTCCCCCTCACCCTACCCCCACCCCCGCTGCCTATCAATGTAATCCGTTAGATATTCAATTCCACACTTTTGTTTAACACCATCACCAGTGTCAGGAGGCTCAGTCTGGCTACACAATTCCACTGCATTCCACCAAGAATAAAGGGTCAGAGAAAGTCACACACAAAAGCAGCCAAAGAGGTTGTTTGTTCACGTGTAACGACAGTCACGGAATTGATCACTGATGTTTGAAAGGAGTTTTCTCTTGTAAATATGTTTATAAATATATTTCCCGCTGTGTAACTGTGCTCTCTGCTGTTCAAAGATGTTCACTGTTGTTGTGCAAAGTGTTTCACTGTTTTTCCTGCAGTGCTCTATGATATAGAGGTTTACAACATGGAAACAGCCCCATCGGCCCAACCTGTCCATGCCGCCCAGTTTTTTACCACCGAGCGATTCCCAATCGCCCGTGTTTGCCCCATACCCTCCAGACCCACCTTACCCATGTAACTGTCTCAATTGTTGTTGAGAGATGATTTCTGCTGTTGTGTAAGATGTTCCGCTGTTGTGTTTCCGGCTGTGTAAATGTTTTTTTTCTATTCTGTTAATATGGCCCCTGCTCTGAAAATGTGTTCCATGTTGTTTGAGAAGATTCTCCGTGAAGATGTTTCTGTCAGTAAATTGTTGCATGTTGTGTTAAGATGTTCCCCGTTCGTATGCTTTCTTGCATATAAAATTGATTCACTGCAGATTGAGGTTTTTTGGAGAAAAGAGAAGCCGATGTAAATACCTGTCTGCAGACTCCACGTAAAAGCCACAAGTCGTTTCATTGTCAGTGATAATAGGAATAGCAGAGGATGGTTTCGATCCATCGACCTCTGGGTTATGGGCCCAGCACGCTTCCGCTGCGCCACTCTGCTCCGGTAAAGGCCATTTCTGCTGCCTATCAATATAGTCAGGCAGATTTTCGCTCCCGTATCATTTAATACACGTTCCAGTGTCAGGACGCTCAGCCACTGCATCAAACCGAGAATAAAACAGAGAAAAACACACAATAGCAGTAAGAGAGATTGTCTGGACACGTAACGACAGGCAAAGGTGATGGGAAACCGGCAAAGCACGGAATTGGAAAATCGATCTCTATTTTTAAAGGAATTTTCTTTTGCAAGTACATATTTGTAAATATATTTCCTGCTGTGTAACTCTGCTCTCTGTTGTTGAGAGGTGCTTTCTGCTGTTGTGTAAAATGTTTCCCTGATGCTGTCAATATCTTTCCGGTTGTATAAATATGATCCATGTTGTGTACTTTTGAAAAATGTTCTGTTAATATATGCCCTGCTCTGTAAACGTGTTCCGTGTTGTGTGAAAATATTCTCCGTGAAGATGTTTTCTGTTCGGCAGAAAGATGATTAACTGGTCTCATAATGTTCCATATTGGGTTAAAATGTTACACGTTGTGTTAAGATGTTTTCTATTCTTGTATAAAACTCTGGTTAAACTGCAACTGGATAACGATCGCCCAATTTCGACTGCATTTTACCCTCTGTTAGTGAATGTGATTGGGGGATTCAGATTGTATCCAAACATGCACGTGAGTGAAATTTGTTCTGCATCTATCTGTCTCCGGTTGTAGTTGCGAGTGTTTATTTGTTTTATTCATTTCGAGAGGTGGGCATCACTGAAGAGGCCAGCATTCATTGCCAATCCCCAACTGACATTCGGAAGGTGATGGTTTGCTGCTTTCTTGAACGGCTGCAGTCCATGAGATGTCGGTACAGCCACAGTGCTGTTCGCCATACAGTCTTTCAGGATTTTGCCACTCTGACAGCGAAAGAGCCGCGATGTATTTCCAAGTCAGGATGGTGAGTGGCTTGAGGGGGAGCTTGCAGTGCTGGTGTTCCCATGTATCTATTGCCGCTGTCCTTCGAGATGGTAAGAACATAAGAACATAAGAAATTGGAGCAGGAGTAGGCCATCTAGCCCCTCGAGCCTGCCCCGCCATTCAATAAGATCATGGCTGATCTGATAGTGGTTTAGTTCCACTTATCCGCTCGCTCCCCAAAACCGTTAATTCCCTTATTGATCAGAAATCTATCTACCTGTGACTTAAACATATTGAACGAGGTAGCCTCCACTGCTTCAATGGGCAGAGAATTCCAGAGATTCACTACCCTCCGAGAGGAGAAGTTCCTCCTCAACTCTGTCCTAAACTGACTCCCCCTTACTTTGAGGCTGTGTCCTCAAGTTCTTGTTTCCTTTCTAAGTGGAAAGAATCTCTCTGCCTCTACCCTGGTAGAGGTGGTGGGCTTGTGGGTGCAGTCTAAGAAGAGTAGATGAAGAAATATTGCTCCCATTGCCTGAGGAGAGAAGGATGGCTTTTAATGTGCAGAGTATTTAGGACCTGGGATGCACTGCCTGAGAGGGTGGCAGAGGCAGCATCAAATCAGGGCTGTCAAGGGGGAATGGAATCAGCACCTGAAGTGAAAGGATTTCCATGGTTATGAGACAAGGACGGGAAAGGGATGAGCTGAGTTGTTCTTGTACAGACCAGCAGAGAGACAAAGGGCCGAATGATCTCCCTCTCTTTGCTGTATCCATTCTAAGATTCGAGGTGTATGAGTGTTGGACTCATTCTGTATCGCTCTGTCTCTGGTGCGACATATGTGTGTGATGTTCATTATGAATCTCTCTGAGAGACTTTGCAAATCTGTACACATTCTATCTGGAAGGTATATAATTGAAACAGGGCCTTTGTTCTAATTAGTACATGATTCCACACTATCCTCTACTAAAAATCTTCAACGTAACATCATCTGCTTATCTCTGAAATTCATTCTCCATCGTCTCATTCCCGAGATTTTCCTTTCGTACATCTGTGCTAGTCGACTCAACTGCTCCAGGTAATAGCAAATTCGAAGTCATACTGACTGCATTTAAAAGTACATTAATATTGATTTCTCTATGGAATGTAATGCCGATATCCAATCATTAACTCCTGTTTGATCTGTCTCTGCAACAGCGACAGTTAAGATGCATTTTTCCGCTCTACTGCAGTTCTGTGTTGCGGCCAGTGGATGTCAGCACACTCTGGTAGGCTGAAGTTCAGACATCAGAGAGGGACACAACAGACAAGAATTGTTCACATCATATTGAACCTAGGACTGCGGAATTTAGAAATACTAAATCTTTTGGCCATTTCATTTTGAAATCTACCAGTACGCTGCTTCCCTCTGTATTCGTCATTTAAATCCTGATAAATGAACAAGGCTATGCTTATAATTGAATGTATTAGTGCCGGTTGGCATTTTATTTGGAACCAAATGGCATTTGAATCATTAGCTTAGTTAGAATTTCATTCAGCAACAGTTTAATTATTAGTACAAACCTATTAAAGCATATTTTACAGAATGTTTTACCTATTTCTGATTGGGGATATTATATATAGAGAAATTTGCTTTTCTTGATATATATTACTGACCTATATCTGGGTGCTTAGGTTTCGAACTCAAAATTTGTCAGTGGTGCAAAATTTGAAAATATTATGGTTTTTAGTGAGGAGGATATTGATAATCTGCAAGAAGATATAGACAGTCTGGTGGAATGGGCAGACACGTGACAGATACAAGTTAATTAATGTAAGGAAGTGTGAAGTGATGTATTTTGGTCCGAAGATCGAGGAGAGGTGATATAAAATAAAGGATACACCTTTACCCGTCCTAATCCCCATTGCACCTTTACCATGCCAAGATTCCACAGTCTATTCACCCATCACAGAACCCATTGAATATCCAGCCTGCAGTCTACATTGCACATTCTACTTGCACATTCGTCATTCAACATTTTACACTCCCATTTTCCGATGTACCTTCACCTTGCAACATCTCCCTGCGCCGTCTCACAAGCCAGCCAACGTCGCACCTCCACTCTGTCCATTGCCCATGCTAGGCTTATCCTGCCCAGTCCGCATTGTGTTTCACTTTGCTCAGTTACAATGCCCAGGTTGCACACTGTTCCAACTTTTATATTCTCCATTAATAATGAATGAACAAATAGAACCATCCCTTGATTAAACACTGTCACCTTTTAGTGGGTGAATTTCATGAAGTGCTGTGTGTGGTTCCCTCCTTGACCTTGATGCTTCTGTACAAATGTAGTCAAAGGAAAATTATCCAAATATATCTTCAATTCTCCTGCTCATTCACAAGGAAATGAGCGGGTGATGGATACAGTTTCAATAGTAGCTTTAAAAGATAGAGAATGGATTTACAAATTTAAAATCCAAGGGAGAGATCAATGCCTGGAGTTGTTTTCAGGCTGTGGCGACGAGAATAACAATGCACATTTTAAATTTGAATTGTTCAAAATACTAGAATGGAATATCTATTTTGGATGAAAGGAAACTTTAAATTGTGCAACTGTGCTGTGCTTCAGCGGCTTGTCATATAGTCATAGCGGTTTACAGCATGAAAACAGGCCCTCGGACAACTTGTCCATGCCGCCTTTTTTTCAAAACGCCAAAGCTAGTCCCAATTGCTCGCATTTGGCCCATATCCCGCTGTACCCATCTTACCCATGTAACTCTCTAAATGCTTTTTCAAAGACAAATTTGTACCCGCCTCTACTACTGCATCTGGCAGCTTGATCCAGACACTCACCACCCTCTGTGTGAAGGAAATTGCCCCTCTGGACCCTTTTGTATCTCCCCCTCTCACCTTACAGCGATGCCCTCTCGTTTTAGATTCCCCTACCTTTGGGAAAATATATTGACTATCGAGCTGATCTATGCCCCTCATTATTTTATAGACCCCTCAGCCTTTGACAGTCCAGAGACAAAAGTGCCAGTCTATCCTGCCTCTCCTTATAACTCAAACCATCAAGTCCTGATAGCATCCTAGTAAATCTTTTTTGCACTCTTTCTAGTTTAATAATATCCTTTGTATAATAGGGTGACCAGAACTGTATACAGTATTCCAAGTGTGGCCTTACCAATGTCTTGTACAACTTCAACAAGACGTCCCAACTCCTGAATTCAATGTTCTGACCAATGAAACAAAGCATGCCGAATGCCTTCTTCACCACTCTGTCCACCTGTGACTCCACTTTCAAGGAGCTATGAACCTGTACCCCAAGGTCTCTTTTACAGGAATCTCCATTCATCCATCACCTGCTGAGCATATCCAGCATTTTCGGTTTTTGATTCTGGTTTCCAGCTTCCAGCTTTGCGTTGTGTTCTGTGCAGGTGTTTAACTGGAACAGGGAACAGATTCTGATCTGCGCTGTGACAGATAGAGTAGCATGTGCCCCCGACTATCAAGCCTGTGAGATTATATTCCGAGCTGTCCACGAGAATAAGGAAGAGAAAGAGGGAGGATCATTCTGTGATGGACAGATTTCATGTACAAAGGACAAAATGGTCTTTATTCCCACAGCTGTTTTAACAGACATAAGATGTAGCAACATGACTTGCAATCAATAAAGTCCCTCTTCACAGTCCTTGACTTTTTAACTACGAGATTGTTGAACTTTCCACATTGTCAAAAATCCATATATGGACAAGTAAAGCAAACTTCCAGCATGTGGCGTTTTGGGTAGCGCGTTAGACATCTAAATAATGGCAAGTCAGCCATTCAAAGGTTGTGGGTTTCAGTCCCACCAGAATCGGACTTGGGGTCCGATTAGTAGAAAGCAGGTTGCTGCTCCGTTCATGTGATTCAGCTTCGGCACCGACGTTTCCTGCTCTGCCATCTCTCCATGCTGCTTCTGTTTATTGGCTCCCAGGGAAACCACTGACTCAAAAATAAATCGCAAACCCCGGGGGCTTTCTTAAAGTTTGACACGACGTTCGCTGGTTGGGTTAGAAATAGTAGCATCTTTTCAATTAGATATTTCGCTTCTTTTGAAGATCACGAAGATTAAACAACACACACGTGCAACAACAACAACTTATAAATAACTACAATCAATCAATAAATATCAGTGCCCTGCAACCTGGTGGTGTTATTCTGATGTGTCTGCTGCGCTTGTCCTTCTAGGCTGTCGTGGTCGTGGGTTTGGAAGGTGCTGGCAAAGGAGTCTTGCTGTGTTGCTGCAGTGCATCTTGTAGATGGCGCAAACTGCTGCCATTGTGTGTCGGTAGTGGAGGGAGTGAAGCTTTATGCATGGGAAGCGAATGAAGTGGGATGCTTTGTCCTGGATGGTGCCAAGTGTTTGCAGTGCTGTTGAAACTGCATTCATCCAGGCAAGTTATCTCAGGAAACCAGGTGCTCCGGTTGCCTCCCACAGTCCAAAGATGAGCAGGTTGGGTGGATTTGGCCATGCTAGATTGCCCCTTGGTCACCAAGGTGTTTGTATCGGTAGATTAGCGGGGTGGATGCGTGGCTCTGCGGGAATAGGTCCTGTGTGCGATTCTCTGTCGGAGAGTCGGGACAGACTCGATGGGCAGAATGGTCTCCTTCACCATTGTCGGGATGGTGTGATTCTAAGGCGATTTGACTCTGTTCGAAATTCCCTGAGAAAACAATGGAACGCTATGTTTGTAGAACTTGGAGAATTGGATTTATTGCAAATTAAATGTTTTTTTACTGCAAGATGATGAAAGTACCTGGATCACGTCAATAAATAGTCAAGATATTTGAGGAGACTCTCGAACTATGTTTTTTTTATCGTTGTAGATTATCCACTGTGAAGGGAAAGACAACATTGACAAGCAAGAAATGGATATTGCGACGTACGAAGTTGCAAAGTTCACTGGAAAGGAATCCGAGGATCTGAATCCTGAATCTTCTGATTTACTAAATCGGCGCTTTAACCAACTAAGCCCCAGAGCCTGATACCGCTCTTCGAGGGTACAGCAGAATGCTGGAAATACATTCCAGATCTGGTGGTATTAGTGAAAAAAGAGATATTACCAGATCTGTAACGTCCCTCTGAAAATAGAGATAGTTCACATTTCAGATGCAGACCTTTCACGGGAATGACCGGTTCTCTCTCCACAGATGCTATGGGATCTCGGATGGATTCATGAAAGAAAAATAACTGAATCCCACAGTGGCCCATCGAGACTGCACCGATTTCCCTGTAAACCTTTCAAATCCGCCTTTCCCCGACACCCGCCCACCAGGGTCTCAGGGGAGGTGCTCCTTAGGAATTCACAAAAGAAAGCACATCAGAGGGAATCACACAAATCACTCAGTGAAACACTTCCACTAAACATTGAGCGGTTTAACGTGAGCTTGGTTCCACTTACTGTTTTCAGACACACACCTGGTATAAAAGTAGCCGTGTTCAGGATGTGATTCACATACAGTTTTCTGCTCTGAAGGCAGATGTGCTCCTTCTGTGGCACGAGGTGATTTTTTTAAAAGTACTTTATTCATACGGGAGATGTGTGCCGCTGGCGCGAGAAGCATTTATTGTCCAAATTAATAATCTTTGAGTCATTGGCGATGAATTCATTCTGGTGCCGCTGCAGTCCATGTGGTCTATGTGCACATCCACTCCTGTTCGGGAGGGAGTTCCAAGATTGTGAGCCAGCCAGGGGAACGGTGATACATTTCCAAGTCAGGATGAAGTGTGTCTCGGAGTGGAACTCACAGGTGGTCGTTGTTTCTCAGCATCGGCTGCCCTTGTGCTGCCAGGTGAGACATTTCTTGGGTTTGGATGCTGCTTCGCGAACGAAAAATCGCTGTCAGGAGTGGGATTTGAACCCACGCCTCCAGAAGAGACTGCGACCTGAACGCAGCGCCTTAGACCGCTCGGCCATCCTGACTACATTGGCAAAGTGCAAAATTTCTGCACAAGTCGATCTGAATTCCACCTTTATTGTCATTACATTTATAACTCGATGTATTTTTCCATTTTTGAACCCCAACCAGAGTCCTGTATCTGAGTCCCATCCTTTCCCAAGCCGCCGGGGGCTGAGGAGCTTCTCATTGCTGGATTGCGCTGTTTGCTCAAATCAACAAAGACCCAATTCCCGCCCTCCCTGTTCCTTCCACAAAGGTGTTGAGAGTGTCAGATCTGAGCAACGTGAAGTATCCAATCGGAGAGTTATATCCGAGCGACAGGAATATCTCTCCACAGCTGCTTTCGGAGCTGCTGAATATTTCCAGCATTTCCTCTTTCTGATTTTGTCCCTTCATTACAGGAGTTCATTTACTGACAACCCAAAACTTGTCTCGAGGGCGCAGGTCCAGACATACCTTTTCTGTGATCTTCACACAGACAAGTTCACTCTTCACTTTCCAACTCACAAGCTTTAAAATCGGCTGTTTCCACACTCAGCACCCTGCGGCATTGCCTTCAACCCTCACCCCACCCTCCACCCGACCACCAGGGTCTCAGTAGTACAAATGCTTCTTGGGAATTCACAAAAGCAAGGGGATCACAGTGTTTGTGAGGGAAGATAAAAGGTTAATCCACACTCACAAACGGACTGATTATGTGAGAATCTCTCTCTCTCACGTACACACACACACACACACACACACACACACACACACACACACACACACACACACACACACACACACACACAGACCACCGCCACCACCAAGGCAAATGGTGAAATTTCATCAATTAAGAACATCTGGGATTAAAAGTCTGACGACCATGGATCGATTGTCAAAAGGAAGACAACTGCTTCACTAATGTCCTTTAAGGAATGAATATTTTAACTGGTTTGGACCTAAATGGGGCCCCCGACACACAGCTTTAAATTTACAAACAGCAAAAATATGACCTGCTCGTGGAAACCGGAGGTATCCCTAAAATATCATTTTGATATTATATCATCATAATTTTGAAATGTATCATTTCGCGAACATTTGCAAACAATCAACTTTCCCCGGATGCAGAATCCAAAGACCAACTGCAGAAATCCTCCAGGAGCCTGACGTGAATTAAACACGCAACCTTCTGACCTGGAGGGACCTGATAAATTAACTGTCTCCCTCTTTACTTTCTATGGATTTACATCGAATGGAAGAGTTACAACGAACCGAGATTAACGAGAGAGCAGGAACACAACATTGTACTGCGGGAGAAATGTCCTCTTGTTGCGGGTGTTAAGAGCACAAGAGCTGGTTTTTTTTTTGGGGGGGGGGTCGTAGACGCATGACGAGGTGGCCGAGTGGTTAAGGCGATGGACTGCTAATCCATTGTGCTCTGCACGCTTGGGTTCGAATCCCATCTTCGGCGTGGGTGCATTTTCTCCGTCTTCGTATTGACCCACTGATTGAGGGTGGGCTGATGACTTATTCTGAGGTTTTCGAACAAACGTGAAGTTTCGACCGAGTTCTGCAGGTATTTGGGGTGAATAATCCAGCACCATTCCATATTCCTCATCCAAATGAGAAACTCGAGCTGGCAATCGATTCAAATCAGGACACCAGCTTTGGGCAGGAGTTTGACACCAGGAGAACATGTCGTTTCAGAAGCTCCAAAACAGACTCAAGCTTCATTTGAGGCACCAGTTGCGGATTTTATCTTTCCAGAACCGGACGTTCCGCCATGAAAATTAGTGCCGGGTTAGGTGGAATGGTCGTGTTCAATTGCCCCTTACTGTCACGAGCATTAGCATGTTAAATATGTGGGGTTACGGGCCTGCATGGGATTGCTGATGGCGCCGGCTCGATCAGCCGAATGGCCTCCTTCTGGACTGTAGGGATTCTATGAAGTTCAGGGCGACAGTTTCACTTCTTTGGGAATTTCTCCAACTGTTCTCGGATAAGATTAAAACTTCTAACCAGTCAATGCCTGTTTGAGGACTGGCAAGGAATAGGGCTGACATTGAATAGGTTCATATTGAATTAGTTACAGCAAATTGATTCTTTAAGAGGTGTTGGTGCTATGCTTTCAAAGAGACTGTCATAGTTCCTTTTTTTGTTCAGTAATTTTGTTAATCTACTTGGAGCGGGTGCAGTTTGTCAACATCTGTGCCTCTTGCTTGGCCACCTCTGTGGGCAGCAGCAGCTCCAAGAGTCAAGTGGGCGATGGTGGTGACTGTGTGAGCATTCGATCAAGGTTCCTGGCCATCACATTGGTGACTTATTTAATTAGCTATCGCAGGTCAGAACAGTACAGAACAGGACATCTGAAAGGAAATTCATTCAAGATTCTCATTATTCATGAGTTATTAATGGAAATATTTCTTCAATTTGCTTCCTGTGTAAACTTCGTTGCAATGAAAGAATAGGCCTCAAAGCTATTCAATGAGTTCTCAGTCAGAAACAACAGTGAAAAGGGGGGTTAAACTGTGCAGAAAAACGCGACAGCCAAGATCAGTTTACAAATTGTGTTATGGACACACCTTCGTGAGCAACGAAAGTAATTCCGTAATTATAACTAATGAAAATAACAACCTATTTAACAGAGCAAGCAATGGTGGTGTAGTGGTGAGCATGGCTGCTTTCCAAGCAGTTAGGCCGGATTCGGTTCCCGGCCATAGCACTGGTTATTTATTTAGGTCCTTATCTACGGCCTCTTGCGTTTCAAATCATGTGGTCAAAAACAGTTCAAACGCAGCATTTGCCGGAAATGAAACAAAAAGGACGTCCCGTTTAAAAAATTATTTTTTCGGACGGAAAATTCCGCTTCAAATTCTCTCTGCAGAAAAAAATATTAAAACAGAGGAAGAAGTCTCTGTGTTAATGAATGAGTTCTCAGTCAGAGACAAAGATATAAAGTAACGGGAACCGAACACAGTTGACCTCCCTGACTGTGATCTCAATAATCCCGATGAAGTCAATATGAACGTTACTGAGGTCGTTGCATCGACTGGCCAATAAACAGCTCCGATGGCAGGGTGGTTCAGGCGTTCGACTTGGAATCTAAATTTGCTTTGATTGGAGACTTTTTTAACCGAAATAACAGGCCTCAAAACTATTCAATGAGTTCCCAGGCAGGTACAATATTAAAAAGTAGGCTTAAACTGTCCAAAAAACAAGAGTGAACAATTTCAGTTTACAAAATGTGCGTCAGGACCACCTGGTGTCTGAGGAAATCGACAACTAAGGCACTTCCGTAATTATAACAAATGTAAATAACCATCGCTCAAACATAGCGAGCGGTGGTGGTATAGTGGTGAGCGTAGCTGCCTTCCAAGCAGTTGACCCGGGTTCAATTCCCGGCCATCGCATTGGTAATGTAGTTATGACTTTATTTTGTGGACAAAATAAAATTCGAACGCGGCAATTGCCGATAAATACGCTTCCCCTTCTAATGTTATTTATTTCGGACGGAGAATTCGGTTTCAATTTCTTTATCCTGAAAACAATGTTGAAATAGAAGAATAATTGAACAAATGAATTCTCAGTCAAACATAAGGACACCAAATAAAAATAGAGGAACACATGTCAGCTCACACACTGCTCACTGCACAATCCTGGTGCTTGATGAACTTAACATGAACATCGCTGAGGTGATTACATCATTTTGAGAGATAAGCAGCTGCGTTGGCCGAGTGGTTAAGGCGTTGGACTCAAAACCATCGTTTCCTCGCGAAGGTTCAAACTCTGTGCGCAATGAGCGAGATTGGAAATGTTTAATTGGCTTCTCCAGGGCAGCCCATGATATTGAATTGTAATTTACTGTGGGCTCTTTCTATAAAGACCGGGAACTGTGCTGGCATCGACAATATAGGCCGAATGGCTTCTGTGCTATAACTTCCATGAGAAAAATCATGACTTGAGAAGAAAGATAAAGAGCAGCACCAGGACAAAACAAGGACTTATTTCAGAGAAAGATTCTTGTGTCATGACACACAGGACATAAGAAATACACTTCATCAGAATACATTGAATGAATGAGAATTTCAAAATGCTGCTTAGATGATGAAATATCACGTTCATTCAAAACATGCTACAAGCTGGACATTACTGGGCGTTCGGTATTCCTGCTTAAAACAGTTTGGGAATGGAACGAACATGTGGAACATAAGGAAGAATAATCATATTGGAACGTTAGTAAAAGAGGATTATAGACAATCATAAGACATCAGGAAATTTCATGTTAGAATTAATTTCAAAATGTCTATGGATTAAGTGGTCCCTCAGCCCAGGACACCAAACACAAGCGAAAAAGTGATGGAATATATTCAGATATTAGAGAATTCTGCAACCAAATCGATGTTGCTTTAAAATCTCCCAATAATTTCTGACAGATCCAACCGAGCTGGGCAGTTCATTGAGAAAGCAGCTGTTGCCATGTTAACGCATCAGATGTATTTCTGGCAGAAAATGATATCCGAGAGTGTGTGGAAAATGTGTGTGAGAGTCAGAACTGGGTCCGAAATGAAACCAGTGGTGGCGGCACAGAGCAACTTAAAGGAAGAGAGCGGATGGTGCAGAGACAAGCTGTTGTCAGCTCCCGGATCCTGCAGCTGTGTTTCTCTCTCTTCACAAACTCTCCCACTGAAATTAAAATTAGACTAACTAGATTCTCAGACTGACTGATTTCTGTTCCTGAAATCCGAACGTTTCCTGTCGTGAAAATTCCATCTGAATTCAAGGCAGCAATTCCCACTTCAACCCGTTTCTTTGCTGCATTGATCGCGCTTTTGTCGACTGAAACCTTAAAATCGACCCAAACTTTCCCTTAAATTCTCTCTTCAGGTCTGAGCAGCGCGATCCAATGACAGGAGAATCTTGTGATTTGACACAAGAAGGACTGGGAAATCAGCCGCTGAGAGCGGACACACAAACACAGTAACATTAGTCTAACCCAGCCGCCCCTTTAACACACTCTCGCTGACACAGTGTTCACCTCTGCACATTGACAGGTCAAACTGTGTCTCAGATTGGCAGCTCCGAGGACAGGCTTTCCTCTCCTCTCGCTCTGTGCTGTGGATTCGGGGAAAATAATTGGAGTTTCCCAGCTCAGTAACTATTAAAGCCTCTGAGGCTGGCGATGCTCACAGTGTCTGTTCCCCAGATTCGGGGGGCTGCAGCCAATCAGAGTTGTGCCTGGTTTAACCCAGAACTGTTTGAAATTATGATCTTGTTCACAAGCTGAATTCTATTTGTTCAGATGAAGATACAGATGGTTTGCACTCAGTCATTAACCAACAAGATCCCCCTTTCATATACAGTTAACGAGTGGGGGTGGAGGGATAGACATGGACAGAGTGAGTGAGGGCGATGATACACAGACGGCCAGACAATGTCTCAGTGGCTGAAATCCTTGTAAATTCCGGCTTTATCCAGAAAGATTCTCTTGGAGATTCTCACTGATATTGTAACAGAGACACATTATGAATCCCACACTCAGGGACAGTGCTGCATTTTGACAGAAGGGATGGGGAGAGGCAATAGAAACTGAATGGCCCAGTTCTGAGCAGTGTGCAGGCTCAGAGTGACCAGAGGTTCAGAGAGATCTTGAAGGAGAGAGGCGAATTTGAGAGAGTTGTCAGGAAGGCGGATTGGATGCTTGGCTTCGTAAATGGAAGCCATGATGTGGAAATGCCGTCTTTGGACTGGGGTAAACACAGTAAGAAGTAAGCCACCAAATAAATCTGTTGGACTTTAGCCTGGTGTTGTGAGACTTCTTACTTCATAAATGGAGGCATTGAGTATAAAAAATGGGAAGTTATGCTCAATCTTTATAAAGCTCTGCTTAACTACAGCTGTTTTAGGATTGCACCCAGACCCGGTAACCACACTTTAGAAAGTGTGAGGGTCCTCAGGAGATTTACTGCTTTGGACCCAGCGATGATGGATTTTAGAGAAAAGGTTTGGCTGGATAATTCGGATTTTCTCTCTTTGCAGCTGACCGGATTGAGTGGTGATATAAGAGACGTGTGAAAGAGCATAACACATTGAACACAGGCCAAGTTGCTGGATTAGCTGCGAGCAGAAGGATTCAGGGACAGGCAGTGAAGATTTAAGACAGGATGTATAGGAGGCATCGGATCCCAACAGCGCGGAAGGAGGCCACTCGGCCCAGACATTCTGCGCCGACTCTCCGACGGAGAATCCCTCCCTGCAACCACAAGTAATTACCCTACTAATCCCCCCGACAAGAAGGGTCAATTCAGCCTGGCCAATCCACCTAATCTGCACATCGTTGGGGATGGGAGTAAACCGGAACACCCGAAGGAAACCCACGCACACGGGGAGAACGTGCAAACTCCACACAGACAGGCAGCCAAGAATGTTAGTAATGAAAATGTTAGTTACAAACGCTGGGGATTCCCCTTCAATTTGTGGCATCTGGGAATCAGCGAAGCGTCCAAAAATAGGACTGACAATAAATATAACCACGGTAGGTATTCACATGGTACTGACATTCTGTGCAGTATTGCATCTGTTGACCGCGTGGCCTAATGGATAAGGCGTCTGACTTCGGCAATCGTAGTGATAATGCTATCAGAAAATTGCAGGTTCGAGTCCTGTCGCGGTCGTCTTATGCAGAAATCTGGTCGAAGTTCCGGAAAAAAACGAAATGTCCTTCTCGAGCTGAAAGCTCTGCATTTTCTTGCAAACATTGCCGGGCGCTATCTGAGAATGCACTTCCTTGTTGTTTTCTTCACTCAATTTTCTAATCTCATTATTTTATTCTCCTCCCAAGAAATCAATCTTATCTTTGAGATCTTGATAAATCATTGATGCTCCCGAATGGAGCAACAGGCTTTGCAGCAAATGGTTTAATCAAATTCTGTGGAGGGAATTCTCACATCCTCAGGAAGAGGTTTAATAATGAGCTGAATGAACTGTTTCTGTTTACAGGGATGAAAGGTTATATCACTGGGCTGGTAATCCAGAGGCGTGCACTAATCATTGGGAAGACGGAGTAAATCCCACCACTGGTGAAATTTAATTCATTGATGAAATCAATCTGGAATTGAAAGCGCGTATCAGTGATGGCGGCCTTGAAACTGCCGCCGATTGTTGTAAAACCTCATCTAGTTCACCAGTGCACTTTAGATAAAGAAGTCTGCCCTCCATGTGACTGCAGACCCAGAGCAATGAGGGTGACTCTTACCTGCCCTCTGAAATGGCCGAACAAGCCACTCTCAGTTGATGGACAATTAGGGAAAGACAACAAATGCTGGTTCAGCAGGCGACACCAACAAGCCATAAAAAGTAGAATCATTAAGTAGAAAGAGAATGGCCTGGTAACGGATTGAGAAACTGGATGCTTCTTCTGCTGCAATAACAAGGATGAGGGAAGCCTGATGCTGGGCTGTAAATTAGTGAAAGATTTTGAAAAATTTCATTTCGACACAATAGGCCAGAGAAGGGCAGATAAAAATGTATCTCACTCTCTCATACATCTCATTGATGGTTGGTGGCTTTAGCACAATGATGTACATGCGACCAGCATATCAGCGAATCCGAAGAGTGTGAGAGAAATTCCATCAGTAATGCTTCCCCGACATCCTCCAGATTGAAGCGAGGCAGCATTCATGCTGGTGACTGGGAGGAATTTGTTACTCATCGTTGAAAATGGCCAAAACGTTTCCCTCAATCTACAGCACGCTTTTATGAGGCAGAATGGCGGGAGAGGAGAAAGTAACAGAGAAGAAAGCTCTGTGGGCCGAGAATGGGCCTGCTCACTCACTTGAAGACCCATGGCAGTAATTCATGGCCCTGACTGGGTGTCATCCTCGAATCAAGAGACAGACAACGATAACAACTGCTTGTTACAAAATAACTAACATAAAAAAGCCACGTCCAACATTAATATTGTTAAAACTTCCCGATAGTCTGAACAATTCTTGTTTATTTATACCTCTCTGGTCTGTGAGCTTCGCTCTTCCTGGGTGTGCTGGCATCTACTGGCCGCAACCCAGAACTTCAACAGAGGGAAGACGTTCACATCAAGTGAGGGTGTTCCAGGAATAGGTCAATATGAAGAATTAATAAAGGGGTGTGATTGGATAGACCTTGTAATTTAATCATTAAATCCACTGGCTCGTTGGTCGAGGGGTATGATTCTCGGTTAGGGTAATATTAGTATGCCAGTGCTTCCGGGTTTAAAACCCGGACAAGCCCAGCGATCGTTTATTAAATCGGGAGCAGGTTTGAGGTCAGGAGAAATCATTGCAGTGAATATGTCACTGCAGAACACGAGAAGAAACGATCACCAGATTTAAATTTCGTTTGACCATCCAAAGGTTCTGAAGGATATGACACGGGAAATTTGCGAAGAGACTGGAAATAATTTTGGGTGGCACAGTGGTTAGCACTCCTGCCTCACAGCGCCAGGGTCCTACGTTCAATTGCGGCCTCGGTTCACTGTTTGTGTGCAGTTTGCACGCTCTCCCCATGTCTGTGTGGCTTCCTCCCACAGTCCAAAGATCTGCGGGCGAGGTTGATCGGCCATACTAAATGGACCCGATTGTCAGCGGGATCAGCAGGGTAAATGAGCGTTACTGAACTAGGACCTGGGTGGGATTGTAGTCGGTACACACTCGATGCACCAAATGTCCTCCCTTCTGTACTTTCGGCATTCTACGATTGGAGACGATTAGCACAGCTGCATTGGATGGAAAGCTGGATAAGTGTTGGAAGGAGAATGGAATTCAGAAACAAACAGATAATGTTACATGAAATGGTTGGGTGGAGGGTCGGGTCGAGCAGTTTAAGAAATCGAAAAAATGGTCCCAATTTCACTTAGGTATCTTATTTATTGAATCACTCCAGATCTACAAAGTGTCTGAGAGACTGGGAGACAATTAGTAATTCCCCAATCACAGGATGAACAAAACACAGGGTTATACAGAATGAATCATTCACTCATATACATCCACAGAGATTGCCAGATAGACAATGAATTCCACACTCAAATCCTGCACCACACACTACGTGCGACAGAATGGTTATCGCACCCATACACACAGAATAGCTACAGCACAGGAAAAGATCATCCGGCCCTTTGTGTCTGGGAGTTGGCTTTTATATAGAAGCTCAGTTATCCCAGCCCACATCATGAAAGCATGGCAGCAAAACATGAAGAAGACACAATATATGTCGTTAAGTAATTTGTGGAGAGTGCGTAAGGAGCTTGCAGATAGCTACAGACAGGTTTTGTACATGGGCAGACACCTGGCAACTGGAATATAATGTGCAGTTATTCACTTTGGCAGGAAGATAACAAAATCAGATTATTACTCAAATATAGAACGGCTGCAGATTTCCAAGGTGCAGAGGGATCTCGGTGCTCGAGTGCACGAGTCACAAATAATTAGTATGCATGTTCAGCAAGGAATAAAAAAGGTTAATGGAATATTTGATTTGTTACAAGCATTTAAGCGTGTGAGAAAAGAATGTCATGCTTCAGTTGTACAGGTCATTAGTGAAGTATCTCGAATATTGTCTGAAGTTTTGGTGTCCATATTTAATGAAGGGTGGGAATGTGTTGGAAACGATCCAGAAGAGAATTACCAGTCTGATATCATGAATAGTTCGACAGTGCAGAGAAGATTTACTCGGTTGATCAGAGGAAAGGTTACGCAGACTGGCTGGGCGTCTTTGTACCAGAGATACTCCGAGTGGGAGGTACCTTGCTCAAAGCACCTCAGATCTTGAATGGTCTTCACAAGTTGCACGTGGAAGTGATGTCTCTACTTGTGAGTGAATCCAGAACAACAGGCACTTAAAGAAAACTGAGCTTCTTCTTTTCGGATGGCAAATTCTGTTCTCTCGGAGCATTGAGCGACTTTGCAACTCTGCCTCAGAAGGCGGTGGAAGCGGGGATATTGAATATTTTTAAGCCGGAGGTACATAGATTCTTGTTTGGCAACAGAACCAAAGGTTATCGGGGATAGATAGAAATGTGGAAATCGAAACACAAACATATCAGCCATGATCTGAGTGAATGGCGGGGCAGGCTTGTGGGGCCGAATGGTCTACTTTTGCTCCTATTTCCTCTGTTGATGTGTATGTCGCCTGGTTGTAAATTGCCCTTGAACAGGATTGCTGAAATGCACCAATACTCACGGTTCACTCGGAACACCGGAATGAAAGTAAATTATGGAAAAATTAATATCAGACCGTGGGATTCCCAGTTCTGTCAGACTGCATGGTTGCTTCCGGACTTTTGCAGAGATATTTTCTCTGCAATGAGTTCTCGGGAGCTCAGCACTGCTTCGGCTTTCGCTCATTGTCGCCCTCTTCATTGCAAGGAATTATCTTCTAAAAAAAAGCCTGCCTGGGTTCGTCCGGGATTTGAACCCGGGACCTCTCGCATTTTAATGCTACGCCCAAAGCGAGAATCATACCCCTAGACCAACGAGCCACCCGTTGGAGCCCAACGCAATGAAAACAACTTTTCAATGTATCCCAAAGTTTATCAACCATCTTTTCACAACGCAATTGTTTATCAACCACTTTTTCACAATGCAGCAGAGGTGTCAATGAACAATGTTCTATTTCACTGCCTGTTCTCGTGAAGATCAGAAGCAGTTATATCAATTTTCACTACTCGCCAAGTCAGCCTATGGTTGTGACTCGCCAGTCCCGTGTGTAATGTCATTCTGCCAGTCAGTTGGCATTTTAGGAGAAATTCGAAGTCATCCTGACTTCATCAGTGGCCTCATGGTTATGGTGTGAGTGATGTGAATCATGATGTGATTGAATGAGCCTCTGTTTCAGTCTTTCCGCGGTGAGTTTTCATGCTGAGGAGAAACATGTGGGACATGGTCTGGGAATGTTTCACACCGCTCCATTCCTAACATTCCCTGACCTGATGGGATAGAAATTTCCTGTGTTTGCAGCAGCTACATTTGAAACATGTTCCATCTGGCTGGACATCCAGGAGCGATTGTGGGGGGAACCTTCCTCCCCAACCCCTCATGGATAGAAAATCAAATGGAAGGAGACGGTTTGCAAGTTTCTGAGAAGTTGACGAAATGTCGAGTGGTTTTGGCGATAGTCTGTTTATCGATTGTATGCTGCACCGGTGGGTGCAAAACCGACTCTCACCATTAATCGACGGAACATTTCGTACATTGTTTCTCTCTATTTGAACACACTTAGCTGTGTTCTTCCACACTTTCTGTGAACTGATATGATTTGAATCAATGTCGCTGAGAGAAACTCCAATTCCGACATTGAACATTTGATTGAATACTCAGGGTTTAAGAAAGAGGATCATGTTTCCCTATGAATCTGCTGTGTATTCTTCATTATCTATTCCTCTATCAACGTCTGCAAAGACAGCTAGTCTGCTTTGAGAGGAACATATATTGATTGGCTCAGCTCCTTGCATGTCACCGGATCGTTGGTCTCGTGGTATGATTCTCGGTTTGGGGGATTCATAGAAGACTGGAGCAGCAGGAGACCATTTGGTCCTTCAAGCCTACTCCACCGTTCATTCCGATCATGGCTGATTGTCCAACTAAAGAGCCTAATCCTGCTTTTTACCCATAACCTTTGATCCCTTTCGCCTCAAGTGCTATATCTCGCCGCCACTTGAATACATTCAATATTTTGGCATCAACTACTACCTGTGGTAATGAATTCCAGTCGCCGGAATTTGGCGACGAGGAGATTTTGACAGTAACTTCATTGCAGTGTGAATGTAAGTCTACTCTGACAAATAAATAAATTATCTTATCTACAACCACTTTCACTGTTGCCTCACAGGGCCAGTGACCCGGTTTCAATTCTGTCCGTGATTCACTGTCTGTGTGGAGTTTCCAAGCCGGTTCCAACAACATCGTGCATATCGAAACAGACATCAAGTTTCTACAAAGATGCAAGAAAGCAGCAATCTCCACATGTGTGGAGTTCGCACATTTTTTCAGTGCCCTCATGGGTTTCCTCAAAGATGTGCAGCTTTGGTGAATTGGCCATGCTAAATTGTCCTATAATGTCCCATCATGTTTGGGTTAGGAGGAATATCGGGGTAATTACCTGGGGATAGAGTGGGATGCTCTGTCAGAGAGCCGGTACAGACTCAATCGACTGCATGCTTCCTTCTGAATTGCGATGACCCTATGCCTCCTCTACTTTTTTAAATCTTCAGTGTTCCCAAAACTTTCTGCTCGCAGTGACTGTAACGATTTCCGCCTGAGTACTTTAGTTCAATATTAGGCACTAGGATTCTGTATGAGAACCTCTCTGGCTAAGTCGAAGGCACCCTGAAATCCATCGAAAAGGAACCGCCAGCTTCTGAAGCGACACCACGAACTTCTTACAGAAGCTCAGCACCCATGGAACAGTTGAATCAGGAATACTCCTCGTCACAACGGACGTCTCGGCACTCTACACCAGCATCCCCCACGACGACGGCATTGCTGCAACAGCCTCAGCACTCAATACTGACGCCGGCATCTCCACATCTTAGTTCAATATGTTATACACTTTTACGCATCTCTCAGAGCCGCACTTAATTCAGTTTACTTCAACGAGAGGAACTCTGTATTCTCCAAACAAATCATGCAGCTAAAATCCCTCATCGCCGTGTCCATTTCAGTAAATCTCATTTACACCCTCCCAAGGACCCTGACACATTTCCTAAAATCGCCCCATCTCTTCTGTCAAAATGCAGCATTGTTCCTGAGTGTGGAATTAATAATGTGTCTCTGCTACAATATCAGTGAGAGCTGAGACTGCAATTTCTGTTTCTCCAAGAGAATCTTTCTGTATAAAGCCGGAATTTACAAAGATTTCAGTCACTGCGACATTGCCTGGCCGTCGGTGCCTCACTGCTCGAACTCACTCTGTCTCTGTCTATCACTCGAACCCCTTTCATTAACTCTATATAAAGGTGGGATGTTGTTGCTTAGTAACTGAGTGCACACAATCCGTATCTTCATCTGATCAAATAGAATTCAGCTTGTGAACAAGATCACCATTTCAACCAGTTCTGGGTTAACCGAGGCACAGCTCTGATTGGAGACAGCCCCCTGAATCTCGGGAACAGACACTGTGAGCATTACTGGCCTCAGAGACTTTAACAGTTACTGAACAGGGAAACTCCAACTAATCCCGGAGAATCCACAGCATAGAGCGAGAGGAGAGGAAAGCCTGTCGTGGGAGCTCTCAATATGAGACACAGATTGGCATGACAATGTGTAGATGTGAACCTGCTCCTTCCGTTCCCAAACTGTAATAATCAGGAATACAGAACGCCCAGTAATGACCAGCTTGTTGCAATGTGTTTGAATTAACACGATGTCAGATCATCTAAGCAGCATTTTGAAATTCTCACTCATTCAATATATTCTGATGAAATGTGTCATTGCATAAGAATCTTCCTCTGATTTGAGACCTTGTTTTGCCCTTGTGCCCCTGATGCTGATTTAAAAAAAAATTCTGTTCACGCTATGATTTTCCTCATGGAACCACAGGAAGAACAAAAGAAAGGTAACAGCCATACAAGGAACTTATTCGGCCTAGCTTGTACATGCCTACCCGGGGATACTAAAGTGTCATTTCCTAGTTCACCCAGCTGCACCCGGCCCGGAAACATGCAGCTGAAAGCATGATGGAGATCCAAAACCTTCATACCAAACAATCACTGGGATTTGTGGCTCTGTGAAGCAGCCGAAGTAAACACTCCCAAACATAGTCTCTGCGAGCAAGGTTCGAACCAGCGTGGGGAAACCCTGTTGGATTCCTCCTCAGTAACGTTCAAATTAACTTCATCAGGCACCAGGATTGTGCAGAGCACAGTGTGTGAGGCAAAATTTGTTCCTGTCCTTTGTATCTTTGTCTCTGACTGAGAACTCATTTCTTAGGTCAGAGACTTGTTTTTCTATTTCAATAATTTTTCATCAGAAACGAATTACGTCCGAATAAAAACTGAAAAAGAGAAATCTCCATTTTATTTCATGACTGTCAAATGTTGCGTTCGCCCTGTTTCTGTCCACTCGGTTTAAAACACAAGATGCCGCGGATAAGGTTCTAAATAAATTACTAAATCGATGGTTGGGAATCGAACCCGGGTCAACTCTTTAGAAAAAGCAGTCAGACTTACCACTATACCACCATCACTCACTTTGCTTAAACAACCCTTATTTTCATCAGTTATAATTACGGAACTACCTTAGTTGCTGATTTCATCAAGCTCCAGGTGTGTCCATTGCACAGTTTATAAACTCAACTTGGCTTGTCTCGTTTTTTAGGACGGCTGCCACCTGTTTACTGTTGCTTCAGACTGAGAACTCATTGATTAGCTTTGAGGCATGTTCTTTGATTTAAACAAAGTTTCCACTGACAGCAACTTTAAACTGGATTTTACCTTGGACACACACGGATGGTGACAATATTTCCGAGGCCAAAACATTGAATGTTTTCAAAGCAGTTGGATATAGCACTTGAGGCAAACTGGAGGAAAGGATACGTGGATACAATGTGGGACCAGTTGGATGATGAGCCATGATCATCATGAAAGGTGGAGCAGGCTCGAAGGGCCGAATGGCCTCCTCCAGCGGCGATGTTATTTTTCTGTGTTCTTTTCACTGCATCTGTTAATTTGTAGAAAGTTCAGCTCTGACAGTGAATCTGGTTTCCTCCAGGCCCAATCGGAGGGTGGTCAGAAACTGTCTGTCACTGTCAGAAACTCCATTATCAGCGACTGTGGGATTATTATTTAACTGGCTGTCATTGGTTGTTGAGGGTGTGATTTACTGTTATCTGTCAGTGCAGGAGAAACAAATAAAACAGGAAATCCAGAGATTCGGAGAGCAGATAATTTGTATTTTCACCCGAAAGAAACTCAATGACATCTGTAATCACTATAATAACTGAAAAAAAACAGATATGATTGGCTCTTGCCGCGGAACCTGGTGAACAGATGTGGTCCTGCACCATATGGACTCCAGCGGTTCCAGAAGGCAGCTCACCACCACCTTCCCAAGGGCAATTATGGATGGGCAATAAATGATGACCCAGACAGCGACGCGAACATTCCATGAATGAATTCAAAGGCAATCTGCGGGAAGCGGGCCTCAGAGTGTTACTGAGGTGAAGAACTATAACTAACCCCCTGTAATCCGGAGCAAAGGCTAAAAGGAGGGGAAATTCCGTCTGGGACCTTACATTTGGTGAAAGCTTTGTCCTGTGAATGTGTAGGTGTGAATATTGTGTAAGAGAGTGTGCATGTCTGTGTGGAGTTTGCACGTTCTCCTTGTGTCTGCGCGGGTTTCCTCTGGGTGTTCCGGTTTCCTCCCACAGTCCAAAGACGTGCTGCTTAGGTGCATGGGCTATGCTAAATTGTCCCTTAGTGTCCCAGGATGTGGAGGTTCGGGGGATCAGCGATGGTAAAATTGCGCGAAAGATGCTGTTTCAGAGAGTCGGTGCAGACTCGATGGGCCAACTGGCTTCCTTCAGCAATGCAGAGATTCTATGCATACAAAGTGTATTCACTTATGAAACCAAGAATCCCTTCTGTTTTCCTAGCGACTCTTTTAAAATTTCTTCTCAAATTCCACGATCTCTCTGAACCTTAGGTCCATCTGGGCCTGCACACTGTTTAGAACTGGACCATTCAGTTTCTATTGCCTCTCCCCATCTTTGCTGTCAAAATGCAGCACTGTTCCTGAGTGTGGGATTAATAATGTGTCTCTGCTACAATATCAATTAGAGCTGAGACTGCAGTTTTTGTTTCTCCAGGAGAATCTTTCTGTATAAAGCCGGAATTTACAAGGAATTCTGTCACTGAGACATTGTCTGGCCGTCTGTGTCTCACTGCCCTAACTCACTCTGTCTCTTTCTATCCCTCTGCCCCATCTCATCCACTCTATATGAAGGCGGGATATTGTTGTTTAGTGACTGAGTGCACACAATCTGTATCTCATTTGATCAAATAGAATTCAGTTCGTGAACAATATCATCATTTCAACTAGTTCTGGGTTATCCCCGGAACAACTCTGATTGGCTGCAGCCCCCTGAATCTGAGGAACAGACACTGTGAGCATCGCCGGCCTCAGAGGCTTGAACAGTTACTGAGCTGGAAAACCACAGCTAATCCCCGAGAATCCACAGCACAGAGCGAGAGGAGAGGAAAACCTGTCCTGGGAGCTGTCAATCTGAGACACAGTTTGACCTGACAATGTGCAGATGTGAACCTGTTCTTTCCATTCCCAATCCGTTTTAGCCAGGAAAACCGAACGCGCAGTAATGACCAGCTTGTCGCAATGTGTTTGAATGAACACGATGACATATCATCTGAGCAGCATTTTGATATTCTCATTCATTCTATTCATTCTGATTAAATGTCCTTCTTATGCTCTGTGTGTCTTTACATCAGAATCTTCCTCTGACGTGAGACATTGTTTTGTCCTTGTGCACCTGATGCTGATTTTTTTTTCATTCTGCTCACGTTATGATTTTCCGCATGGAACCGCAGAAAGAACCAGAGAAAAGTACCAGCACAGAAGGAACCCATTCGGCCTATCACATCCATGCCAGCCCGAGGACACCCAGGTGTCCTTTCCAAGCTCAGCTTCCGACACCCGGCCCAGAGCCATGCAGCTGAAAGCATGATGGAGATCCACATACTTAATAGAAAAAAATTGGCGACTTCGTACGTGCCTGAAGCAAACATTTCCAACCATAATCGCTGCGAGCAGGGTTCGAATCTGCGCGGGGAAACCCCATTGGATTTCGAATCCAACGCCTGAACAACTCGGCCATCGCACCAACTTATTTTCCACAGTAATGTAACCACCTCAGTAACGTGCATATATTATCTTCATCAGTACCAGGATTGTACAGAGCACAGTGTGTGAGCTGAAATTTGTTCCTCAACTTTTACTTTGTATCTTTGTCTCTGAATTCATTTATTAGGTCAGAGACTTGTTTGTTTCTATTTAAATTATTTTTCAGTGAAAACTAATTACGTCCGAAGAGAAAATGAAAAAAAAAATATCTCTATGACTGTCGAATGTTGCGTTTGCCCTGTTTTTGTTCACTAGTTTGAAAATGCAAGAGGCCGCCGATAAGGTTCTAAATAAATTATCAATGCGATGGCTGGGAATCGAACCCATATCACCTGCTTGAAAGGCAGCTATTTTCACCACGATACTACCATCGCTCGCGCTGCATAAGCAACCGTTATTTGCATTTGTTATAATTACGGAACGACCTTAGAACATAGAACATTACAGCGCAGTGCAGGCCCTTCGGCCCTCGATGTTGCGCCGACCAGTGGAACCAATCGAAAGCCCCTCGAATCTCCACTATTCCAATATCATCCATATGTTTATCCAATAACCATCTGAATGTTCTTAATGTTGACGAGTCCACTGCTGCATGCAGGGCATTCCACGCCCTTACTACTCTCTGAGTAAAGAGCCTACCTCTAACATCTGTCCTATATCGCTCACCCCTCAATTTAAACCTTAGTTGCTGATTTCATCAGGCATCAGGTGTGCCCGTAGGAAACTGAAATTGGCTTGTCTCGTTTTAGCCACTTTTTTACTATTGTTTCATACTGGGAATTCATTGATCAATTTTGAGGCCTGTTCTTTCATGGAACAAAGTTTCCACTGAAAGTAAATTGAAGCTGAATTTTCCATTAGAAAGATCGTGATGGTGAGGATTTCATTTTAAGGGTGCCCACCTACTGTTATGACCTGCGATAACTAATTAAAGAAATCAGAACTGTGATGGCCAGGAACTGACCCTAGATCAAATGCTAGCACAGTCACCACTCCACCACCATCGCTCACCTGGTTCTGCCACCCACTCTGCAAGAAAGTTCAGCTCTGACAGTGAATCTGGTTTCCTCCAGGTCCAATCTGCGGATGGTCAGAAACTGTCTGTCACTGTAAGAAACTCCATTATCAGCGAGTCTGGGATGACCATTTAACTGGCTGTTACTGGTTGTTGTGGTTGTGATTTACTGTTACCTGTCAGCGCAGGAGCAACAAATAAAACGATACAAACACTTATTTGGAGAAAGGGCTTCTCTTGTGGCACTGGGAGCATTTGCATAATGGATCATAGAAACCCAACAGTGCAGAAGGAGGCCATTTGGCCCATCGAGTCTGCACCGACCACAATCCCACCCAGGCCCTACCCCCACATATTCACCTGCTAATCCCTCTAACCGACGCATCTCAGGACTCGAAGGAGCAATTTTTAACGTGGCCAATCAACCGAACCCGCACATTTTTGGACTGTGGGAGGAAACCAGAGCACCCAGAGGAAACCCACGCAGACACGAGGAGAATGTGCAAACTCCACGCAAACAGTGACCCGAGCCGGGAATCGAACCCAGGACTCTGGAGCTGTGAAGCAGCAGTGCTAACCACTGTGCTACCGTGCCGCCCAATGTTTGGTTCTGTTCAGTTTGACGGCAGTCACGTCTGATGCACTTTGATTCTTGCATTTTTTACCCACGATATCCTTTCCCTGTCGCGACATGTCATGTTTGTTTGCTCGTTTGCTTAAATGTTGAACTGGAACCAATTGGAATTGGCCTATTATTTCAGCAAGATGAACTTTCTACTCTGAGCGCTCTTTGTTGCAGTACGAGCGCTGCAGCTGCGGATCTGTGGTGCAAAGAATGGCATGTAGGATTTCTCATCATTGTTTAATTTAATTTAATTTGATTTGTTATTGTCACATGTATTAGTATACAGTGAAAAAGTATTTTTTCTTGTGCACTGTAGAGACAAAGCATACCGTTCATGGAGAAGGAAAGAAGAGACTGCAGAAGGAAAGAAGAGACTTGCTCATTGTTCCACTGGAGCAAGCTGAGAGGGAATGATTGGAGGCAGGAGTGCTGGTGAGAGATTGATAGAATTATTTATTTATTTAATTAGTCAGCTAGTGTGTGTTTTTTTTGGCCTTTACTTTTGCAGTAGTATTTTTCTTAAGTTTAAAGTGAAAACCGGAAGTGGGCTGCGAAGGAGTCTGGGAAGGGTTTTTTAAGCGCGCAAAGTATAAAAGGTAGACTGCAGTATACAGTGGGCAGCGTCGGGAGCGGGCAGGGGAGTGCGTGGGAAGCAGAGCGTGAGCTATAAGGCTTTGGCTCACAGTGCTTAGGCAGAATGGGCGAGCAGGAGTGAGTTTAAATTCATTTTTGCACTTTCTACCTGGTACTGGCAAGGTATCCAGAGGGGATGGGTGTGCAGGCAGTGCTATGTTCCTCTTGCACTATGTTTGAGGTGAGGGACGACGTCAGTGTCCCTGCTGATTACATCTGTGGGAAGTGCACCCATCTGCACCTCCTCCAAAACCGTGTTAGGGAACTGGAGCTGGAGTTGGATGAACGTAGGATCATTAGAGATGCAGAGGTGGCCATAGACAGAAGCTTAAGTAATACAGTTACTCCGAGGAATGAAAACAGATGGGTGACGGTGAGAGGGGCTGGGAGGAAGCAGTCCGTGCAGGGAACCCCTGTGGTCGTTCCCCTTAGCAACAAGTATTCCGCTTTGGATACGGTTGAGGGGCATGACATACCAGTGGTGAGCTGCAGTGAGAGGATCTCCAGCACTGTCTCCGTCTCTGTTGCTCGGGAGGGTAAGGGGCAGAGCGGGAGGGCAATAGTTATTGGGGACTCGTTAGTTAGAGAGATAGATAGGAGGTTCTGTGGCAGCAAAAGAGACTCACAGATGGTATGTTGCCTACCGGATGCCAAGGTCCGTGACGCCTCGGACCGTGTTTTCTGGGTTCTGAAGGGGGAGGGGAAACAGTCACAAGTCGTGGTACACATTGGTACCAACGACATAGGTAAGAGAAGGGACGGGGATTTAAAGCAGGAATTGCTGGAGCTGGGCTGGAAGCTGAGAGCCAAGACAAAACATGTGGTAATCGCTGGTAGGTTGCCGGTGCCACGTGATAGCGAGTTGAGGAACAGGGAGAGAGTGCAGTTAAACATGTGGTAGCAGGGATGGTGTAGGAGGGAGGGTTTCAGATACGTGGATAATTGGAACACATTCTGGGGAAGGTGGGACCTGTACAAACAGGACGGGGTGCACCTGAACCAGAGGGGCACCAATATCCTGGGAGGGAAATTTGATACCTCTTCAGGGGGGTTTAAAATAATTTGTCAGGGGAGTGGGAAAAGGAGTTGTAGTCCGGAAGTCAGTGTTGAGGGTGGTGAGCTATTGGGGAAGGTATCAGGGTCAAGGGTGGGTACCGGTAGACAGGAAGGTGGGTTGAAGTGTGTCTACTTCAATGCAAGGAGCATCCTGAACAAGGTAGATGAACTTGGGGCGTGGATTGGCACTTGGGACTACGATGTTGTGGCCATTACGGAGACGTGGGTAGAACAAGGACAGAAATGGTTGTTGGACGTTCCGGGGTATAGATGTTTCAGTAAGTGTAGGGAAGCTGGTAAAAGAGGTGGAGGAGTAGCATTGTTAATTAAGGACAGTTTAACAGCTGTGGAAAGGCACTTCGAGGGGGATCTGCACACTGAGGTAATATGGGCTGAGGTTAGAAATAGGAAAGGAGCGGTCACGTTGTTAGGAGTTTAATGTAGGCCCCCAAATAGTAATAGAGATGTGGAGGAAGAAATTGCTAAGCAGATTATGGAGATGTGTGGGGGTCACAGGGTAGTTGTCATGGGGGACTTTAACTTTCCAAATATTGATTGGAACTTTTGTAGGTCAAATAGTTCGGATGGGGCAGTTTTTGTGCAGTGTGTGCAGGACGGTTTCCTGACACAATATGTGGACAGGCCGACAAGAGGTGAGGCCACATTGGATTTGGTACTGGGAAATGAACCGGGCCAAGTGTTAGATTTGGTTGTGGGAGAGCACTTTGGAGACAGTGACCACAATTCGGTGTCTTTTGTTATTGCAATGGAGAGGGATAGGGCCGTACGGCAGGGCAAGGTTTACAATTGGGGGAGAGGTAATTATGATACGATTAGGAAAGAATTAGGGGGCATAAGTTGGGAACAGAAACTGTCAGAGAAAGGAACTAATGAAAAGTGGAACTTTTTCAAGGAACAAATACTGGGTGTCCTTGATAGGTATGTCCCTGTCAGGCAGGGAGGAAATGGTCGAGTGAGGGAACCATCGTTCACGAAAGAGGTGGAATGTTTTGTGAAAAAGAAGAGGGAAGCTTATGTAGGGATGAGGAAACATGGTTCAGATGGCCCGATTGAGGGTTACAAGTTAGCAAGGAATGCTAAAAAAGGGGCTTAAGAGAGCTAGGAGGGGACATGAGAAGTCCTTGGCGGGTCGGATCAAGGAAAGCCCCAAGGCTTTTTACTCTTATGTGAGGACTAAAAGAATGACCAGGGTGAGGTTACGGCCGGTCAACGACAGTAGTGGGAACATGTGTATGGAGTCAGTAGAGATAGGCGAGGTGATGAATGAATTCTTTTCTTCAGTGTTCACCAAGGAGAGGGGCCATGTTTTTGAGGAAGAGAAGGTGTTACAGGCTAATAGGCTGGAGGAAATAGATGTACAGAGGGAGGATGTCCTGGCAGTTTTCAATAAACTGAAGGTCGATAAGCCCCCTGGGCCTGATGAAATATATCCTAGGATTCTTTGGGAGGCAAAGGATGAGATTGCAGAACCTTTGGCTTTGATCTTTGGGTCCTCGCTGTCCACGGGGATAGTGCCAGAGGACTGGAGAATGGCGAATGTTGTTCCTCTGTTTAAGAAAGGGAATAGAAATGACCCTGGTAATTATAGACTGGTTAGTCTTACTTTGGTGGTTCGTAAATTGATGGAAAAGGTCCTTCGGGATGGGATTTACAACCATTTAGCAAGATGCGGATTAATCCGGGATAGTCAGCACGGATTCGTGAAGGGCAAGTCGTGCCTCACAAATTTGTCATATACATGGATTTTAGAAAGGCGTTTGATAAAGTCCCCCACGTTCGGCTTATGATGAAAGTGAGGAGGTGTGGGATAGAGGGAAAGTTGGCCGATTGGATAGGTAACTGGCTGTCTGATCGAAGACAGAGGGTGGTGGTGGATGGAAAATTGTCGGATTGGAGGCAGGTTGCTAGCGGAGTGCCACAGGGATCAGTGCTTGGTCCACTGCTCTTTGTGATTTTTATTAATGACTTAGAGGAGGGGGCTGAAGGGTGGATCAGTAAATTTGCTGATGACACCAAGATTGGTGGAGTCGTGGATGAGGTGGAGGGCTGTTGTAGGCTGCAAAGAGACATAGATAGGATGCAAAGCTGGGCTGAAAAATGGCAAATGGAGTTTAACCCTGATAAATGTGAGGTGATTCATTTTGGTAGGACTAATTTAAATGTGGATTACAGGGTCAAAGGTAGGGTTCTGAAGACTGTGGAGGAACAGAGAGATCTTGGGGTTCATATCCACAGATCTCTAAAGGTTGCCACTCAAGTGGATAGAGCTGTGAAGAAGGCCTATAGTGTGCTTGCTTTTTTAACAGGGGGTTGGAGTTTAAGAGCCGTGGGGTTATGCTGCAACTGTACAGGACCTTGGTGAGACCACATTTGGAATACTGTGTGCAGTTCTGGTCACCTCACTATAAGAAGGATGTGGAAGCGCTGGAAAGAGTGCAGAGGAGATTTACCAGGATGCTGTCTGGTTTGGAGGGTAGGTCTTATGAGGAAAGGTTGAGGGAGCTAGGGCTGTTCCCTCTGTAGCGGAGGAGGCTGAGGGGAGACTTAATAGAGGTTTATAAAATGATGAAGGGGATAGATAGAGTGAACGTTCAAAGACTATTTCCTCGGGTGGATGGAGCTATTACAAGGGGGCATAACTATAGGGTTCATGGTGGGAGGTATAGGAAGGATATCAGAGGTAGTTTCTTTACGCAGAGAGTGGTTGGGGTGTGGAATGGACTGCCTGCAGTGATAGTGGAGTCACACACTTTAGGAACATTTAAGCGGTTATTGGATAGGCACATGGAGCACACCAGGATGATAGGGAGTGGGATAGCATGAACTTGGTTTCAGATAAAGCTCGGCACAACATCGTGGGCCGAAGGGCCTGTTCTGTGCTGTACTGTTCTATGTTCTATGTTCTATCTCCCTAACCTGCACAACTATGGACAGTTCTGGACAATTTAGCATGGCCAATCCACCGAATCTGCACAGATATTGAGTGTGGGAGGAAACTGGAGCACCTGGAGGGCACTCACTTCGATACGGGGAGGAAGTGCAAACTCCACACGGACAAGGGCCCAAGGTTCGAATTGTGCCAGGGCCTCTGGTGCTGTGAGGCAGCAGTGTTAACCATTGTGCCACCGTATGTGTGTGAGAGCATGTGTGTGTGAGAGAGTATGTGTGTGCATTAGCTGTTCTCCAGTTCTTTGGCAGATCCCCCGTGGTCAGACAGGAATTAAAACTTTGGGTCAGAGACCTTGCAATCTCCTCCCTTGCCTCCCAAAGCATCTTGAGGCACAATCACCCAGACCTGGAGACGTGTCCAAGCAAGCCTCCCAACACCTCCAAAACCTTGTCCCTTCCTTTGTCAATTGGCTGAAGAACATCACAGTCTCTGTCTCTCTCCCTGCCTCTCCTCTCTAACTCTCTGCCCCTTTCTGTCTCTCTGCCCCCGCTCTCTCGGCACGGTCCGGTAGCACAGTGGGTAGCACGGTTAGGGCGGCACGGTAGCACAGTGGTTAGCACTGCAGCTTCATAGCTCCTGGGACCTAGGTTCGAATCCCAGCTTAGGTCACTGTCCTGTGGTGTTTGTACATTCTCCTCGTGACAGCGTGGGTTTCCTCCGGGTGCTCCGGTTTTCTCCCACAGTCGAAAGATGTGCGGGTTAGGTTGATTGGCCATGCTAAAATTGTCCGTTAGTGTCCTGAGATGCGGAGGTTAGAGGTATTAGCGGGTAAATGTGTCGGCATATGGGGGTAGGGCCTGGGTGGGACTGTGGTCGGTGCAGATCCGATGGGCCAGATGGCCTCTTTCTGCACTGTAGGGTTTCTATGGTTCTATGATTCTCTTTCTGTCCCCTCTCGCTCGCTGCCCACCCTCTCTCTCTGCCCCCCTCTTTGCTTCCCTCTCTCTCTGTCGGCCTCTCTCTGCATGTCACCCCCCCCCTCTCTCTATGCCCCTATTTCTCTCTATGCCTCCTCTCTCGTCATGCCCCCCTCCCGCTCGGCATGTCCCCCTCTCTGCCCCTGAAGTCGGAAAATATACCTCTATAGGCTGGTATGAGTCAAAATACAGTCATGCTTTATTCTCATAAGCTTATGGGAGAACTTGACCCCTTGAAAGCGGAAGCCAAAGTTCGCTCTGAACACAAGAAGCGTGGATATTTATACATCAGGGTTCCCAATACAAGCCATAAAGCAAAGTCCAGTTAACAGCCCTTGATCATAAATTATCGTTCCTGTAACAGCTTCTGATAGTCTCTGGATCATGGTTAGAGGCCATCTGGTATCCTTGGGTCATCAAGCACAATTCTTCTGATCGTTGCAGTCAAGGTGTCACCTCTGGTCCCCTGCTCTTCCCGCAGCGTTTCCTTTGAAGTGACTGAGTGACTGAGTGCAACTGTCCCAGTGGGAGTCCTCCTTCAAACGGCCATTCTCGCACTCTACCATTTGGTCGCTGCTTCCTCTGTTTAAATCATAGACAAGCCCAACGGAAAGAAAGACTAACATCTATATTCAACTGTCTGTTTTATCAGAATGATATAAACAAGCGAGGGAACCATGAACAAATGGCTTATACTAAAAGTAAAAGATGAAACCAACAAATGGCTTATACTACTAAAAGTAAAAGATGAAAGACATGAACAAATGGCTTATGCTACTACCAGGAGCAATATAAACAAAAAAGAGGCTAGCCATAAAGAGGAGTTATGTTTGTGATACATTCCAGGTACAAAGTTCAACCTTTTAGGCACAAAATACATTGAGTACAAAAAAAACATTAACCCTTTCCCTTCTTCAATCCCCCCTTTTGGTCAGAGGCCAAGTGCAAACATGGCCCCATGACCAACTCAGAGCCAAATGTTACCAACATATATGGGCCTACCTCCTTCATCAGGAAGTCTGCCCCTTCTGCCTGTACACTTGCGCTCGGCATAATTCGGGCTGTTACCATTTTACAACAAGCGTTCAATAATACCATACAAATACAACATGTGATAACAATGACAATTACTACAATTAACTCGTGCATCAGGTATGATCCCCACGACCCGAACCATTGCCCCAGCCATCCCGGAGGGTTATAATTATGATATTGGTTCCCTTTACCTTGTATTGTCATCACCACTCGTTTGATATGATCTGCCAAACGAGTTATATTTTCCGAAACATCTGGGATATACATGCAGCATTCAGACTCAATTATAGCGCACGTTCCTCCCTGGAAAGCCAACACATAATCAAGTGTCAATCGGTTCTATAAAGCAACAGTCCGGATAGCTACAACCTCAGTTGATACTTCAGAGAAGGCTGTGCTCACCTCCTCGAACCTGTCTCCCGTTTCATTTGCAATTCTCTCCAAGGTCGAGGCCATATGTATAAGTTCCTGAGCTGCTTTTGCTGTCCCATAAAGTGGGAAAGCTATCATAAAGAACCATTCTGTCTCAGTAACGGTGAATATAGGGTACCACATATACTAAATAACACGATCCCACCCAATCCCAATGAAGCCATGGAAAGGCATTGTTTCCACAGATACAACAGGTACCATTATATGCAGTCATGCTGCTCATATAAGTAGAGGAGAGGCTGACCAGGACATCAGCAGTGGGGCAATGGATTGTAATCTGTTGTGCCAAAGCCCAGGCACCACTGGTGACATTAGCCTGCTGGGTACAGTAGCTATGGCCCACAGGTATGGTTCCATTCCTTACCAAGCAGATAGATCCCCCCTTGTTGGTTTTTCACAACATGCCTAATGGGGTTTTAAATGTCACTTTCCTTGTCCCATCGTGGGTTCCATTCTGATTCGAAATCCCCTCTACTATTCCCGAAGTTGACAAAGGGATAGGGAAAAAAGGACTTCCCCCCCTGTCCTTCGTGCATGGGAATATGTGAGCAGACCCAGCACTTGCTCAAAATTGTGACTGCAATACATACAAGTGAGACATATACATGAAAGTGTTCACGTGATCGGGTCGTGATTTTAGAGCATTGGTGCAACGATTGCTTGGATCGACCAAATCTCGTGTTGATGTACACATCCTCCGGAGCCGTCTGCTGTTGCCGGGTACAGATCCATCCCGGTCCCTCAGCTAAACACCAAAAATTCCAGTTACACCACATTACATGCATGGGAGACCCCAATCACCTTGCCCCTCCAACAGAGTTAGCAACATGGCATGGTTAAGGAATCCCAAGCAGCGGTCCCTACGGGTAACCTCCCAGTGATTTATTCCATGTGTCGGAAGGTTACAATAGACAGAGCCATCGTTACAGAGATGCTTGCGATGCTCTATCCTCAAGTCTACACAATTCCATCTATACTTCCCCTCCGTAACTAGCAGGGCAAAGGTCGTGAGAAGCAGCAAGAAAATCATCCGATCACTTAACTAATAACCCGCGCGACCGTTGTACAATGGTCCAAAGGCTATACCGCCCGCACGCCACTGCCCGCGAATCCGTTCAGCTTGCTTGGAGGTCAACCGTCTCGCATATCTGTGAATTAAGCACACTACACAATTTTAACTTTATAGGGGCCTTCCCATTTAGGTGCGAACCCAGGTTTGTCAAGTAGTGCTTTTACTTGGACGCAACTTCCCGCCCGTCAGGGAGCATTTCAAGCTCTCTCTCTCTCTCTGTCTCTTTGTTCCGGATTGTCTTTTACCAATTTGCGCATCCCTTTCAGTTGGGTGCTTAGTTCCAACACATATTTCCTGAATTCATCTTTTAGTGAATCTACATCATCACCCATTCTGTCATTAATTCATAAAGGGGTTAATCCGGTTGTCCGCTTTGTGGTAATTATTAATCTCATCAGTATAGTGGGCAATATCTCTGTCCACAATTTCCCGATATCTGTATGGCTTTGGCTAGTACATTATACAGTTAACTACACATCCCCCTTCCATAGAAAGCTTAGTGTGAATTAAATAACACTTTAAACTGGTTTTTGGCTGCAGTTGGACATCCATTCATTTGTATATAATCTCGTCAGAAAACATCGCATTCCCCATTAAAATCACATACCATACAGCTCCAATCTTTATATAATGTACCCCGACATTATCTCTAGTTTAATCATTTGTATGGCGAGGAAAACAGGAAGCTCCTACAGAATTATGTGTTATCAATACACAACATATAATATATAACTATATTATACAAAATTGGTGAAAGCTTTTCAGGATTTGATTTTATTTCCGGGTCTATATATCAGTGCTATACTGTATAATAAAAATAATCAAGCGGCAGTTGTATCATACTTCACACACCATAACTGTGATATCTAAACCCCTTTAATCCAATCCGTTTCCAATTTAAACCAAGCTCCAGATCAACCCCCCCCCCCCCCGCCCCCCCGCACTCGAGGAAAACAACAGGCGCCAAATCAAAACCAAAGTAGGTACAATACACACTACTTAACTAATCAAAATATTTTGGTTTGATTTTAACTGGCTAGATTTTAAGCTTGACAGTGCTCAATATTTGGCAAACTTTGAACAATAGATAGCACATAAAATTCCAATGGCAGTACATAATTTTAACCAGTTGCAGAATATTAAACTGTCAGACATTTGTAAGGGCAATTTGCATTGGCAACTAAGATTTAATTGATTAATCTCCTGCTGGAACTTGAAATAAGCAGAATTACAACTGACTCATAGACAGTACATTTACCTCATTCTTTTGTTCTTGCTTATCTACTTTTCCATAAATTACTTAATTTCTTCTCCCAATTTCTCAACTAATTCTCTCGTAATCTTCTCTTTAAGACAAAGGAGCGGGCACATGGTTCCCTCCAAGGTTTAAATCCTTTCTTAACAAAATTCAAACACAGGTTTAATCAAAATTCAATTTGGCTATTTCCAACTTCAATTTATGTACTTTGATTTTGAAATTTCAATTTATCTTCTAATTTTATCTAAACTCTGTATCAAACCCACAGTTGTAAAATCACATCAAAACAAACAACTCTGTTAAACACAAACAGACACACATGGAAACTTCCACCACTCATTCAAACTTAACATCTTAAACTGAGATGTAAGTAAAACATTTAAAAGAATATAGAACTTGGATTAAGACAGTCACTTTTATTCTTCTTTCTTCCAAACTGTAATTAAAACTCAAAACAGAAGTAAATGCAAGAAATCTTATCACTTTAATATTTAACAGTCTTCACACCTCCCCAGCACTCCTGAGGCTAAACTAAGGTCATTTATTACCCGCAATAAACACTCCACAAGAACAAAGGTTTCAACAATTCCTGCTCTCAATTTAATACAACAACAACCACCTACATTCGACTAGAAACCAGATCACACAAACACACTGAAATACAAAAACGAAGATCTCTCCTATCCACCTCCAGGTATGCCATTAGCCCATTCTACCAACTCATCATAATTCGAGGTACTGAGAATTCCCATTTTAAGGATGTTTTGGTGAACACTAAACTATTCATCCTTAAAAGCCTGGATGAACGCTCGATCCCCTCGACCTGAGCTTCCTTGTCCAGAGCACTCCTGATGTCCCTGGGACAACCATCCCCCACATTCAGAAGCTCCTTTTAGCTGTTTCGTTGTGGTCATTCTGCTCCATTTAGTGGGAGCATTCCCTAATACTCTCAGAATTTCTACTTTAAACTGGGCGATGGGTGTCTGTTGGGCATCTATCTCTGATGTTAGGGCGACTACATGTTCAATTAGTCCAGCTAACTGATGTATTAACAATACTCCTATTTTCTTTGTCATGTTTCTTTTTCTTTACCCAACCACTTATGCTGTTGGCCCAGAGGGTAGGATAAGTTCCACACCCTTTTTCTCATCTGTTTAAAGAATTTGTTCCTCTCAGTCATACACTCATTTATCAGGGAGCCCGGGTGCCCCCACTGTCTTTGTGCTTGTGATCCCACCATAATACAGATAAGTTTTATACTCACCACCTGGAACATTCGATTCTCCCTTCTCGCTCTCCCACTCCTAGGTCGCTCTTATCAGCGTCCGGTGTTACCTGTCAGGGGTGATCAAATCCCTCCGTACCACCGCTTACACTATTAAGCTTACACTATTCCAGTGATCACTCAGACAGTTTCTCTCTCACATAAACAGTTTCTTTCTCACTCACGTCTGAACATCACATCTCAGGCAACTTTTCTCCAGTCTTTACACTCACTTGAGAATCCATAACAGACAAATGCCTCCTTGTCCGCATGTGTTCAGCTCAGATGTCTTTCACTCTCACACACACACTCACCACATATCCTCAGCCCACTGTAGTTTGACTCACCCTATTAGGTTCAGAACTCTATTCCAGTGCACAGGTTGTGGCCATTCAACCTGAGCCCGCAAACAGAGTCCCGCAAACAGATCCGGGGTTTTTCCCGGGTTTCAGCACCAAAATGAAGTCAGAAAATATACCTCTATAGGCTGGTATGAGTCAAAATACAGTCATGCTTTATTCTCATAAGCTTATGGGAGAACTTGACCCCTTGAAAGCGGAAGCCAAAGTTCGCTCTGAACACAAGAAGCGTGGATATTTATATATCAGGGTTCCCAATACAAGCCATAAAGCAAAGTCCAGTTAACAGCCCTTGATCATAAATTATAGTTCCTTTAACAACTTCTGATAGTCTCTGGATCATGGTTAGAGGCCATCTGGTATCCTTGGGACATAAAGCACAATTCTTCTGATCGTTGCAGTCAAGGTGTCACCTCTGGTCCCCTGCTCTTCCCGCAGCGTTTCCTTTGAAGTGACTGAGTGACTGAGTACAACTGTCCCAGTGGGAGTCCTCCTTCAAACGGCCATTCTCGCACTCTACCATTTGGTCGCTGCTTCCTCTGTTTAAATCATAGACAAGCCCAACGGAAAGAAAGACTAACATCTATATTCAACTGTCTGTTTTATCAGAATGATAGAAACAAGCGAGGGAACCATGAACAAATGGCTTATACTAAAAGTAAAAGATGAAACCAACAAATGGCTTATACTACTAAAAGTAAAAGATGAAAGACATGAACAAATGGCTTATGCTACTACCAGGAGCAATATAAACAAAAAGGAGGCTAGCCATAAGGAGGAGTTATGTTTGTGATACATTCCAGGTACAAAGTTCAACCTTTTAGGCACAAAATACATTGAGTACAAAAAAAACATTAATCCTTTCCCTTCTTCAGCCCCCCCTCTCTCTCTCTGCACCCTCCCTCTCTCTCTGTCCCCCTGTCTCCCTCAGACAGTTAAAAGGAGGACCATGTTATTAATGCTGGGTGAGTTTATTGAGGGATGTATTGTGTCTTAGTTGGGGACAGGGACAGTTCAGAGGGTGAGGCCGGCTGCTGGACCCTCTCTTGGCCTAGAAGCCGAAGGTGCCGTGAGGTTTGGCACAACAGAGCTGTGTCCAGTTGGTGAGTGAGTCGAAGATGCCCAGATTGTTGTCAATCCTGATGGGCTCCTCCAGCAGCAAGACTCCATTAACTCGGCCCGTGAGTCACTACAACTGGTGAGCCTCCTGCACTGCCTCTGTCAAACGCAACCACAAAGTGTGCAGTCGTCAACGAGAGAGAGACAAAGTGAAAACCTGTGAGTCAGAGAGAGCGAGAGAGAGAGTCAGAGAGAGAGAGAGAGAGAGAGAGAGAGTCACAGAAAGAGAATCACACAGCGAGAGTGAGTCAAAATGTGGTGACTAGGGAAATTTCACTGTAACTTCATTGCAGCGTCAATACAAGCCTTACTTGTGACAAATAAATAAACTTCTCTTCAACTTACCTTTACTTTACTTAAACTTTATCCGCTACTCGTCTGCCCAGAGGACAGCAATGGAAGCATTCCCTCAGCATCTACACATTGTTCTGAGCCTCAGGGTCTCTCAGACTAATTCCCTCAGCCTCTCATCACAGAACAACCTCCTTATTTCCCGGGGCAATCTTGTGAACCTTCTCTGTGCCGCCCCCAATGCAAGTGTATCATTTTTCAAATGTGGAGACAATAGCTGTACACAGTATTGGAGCGGTGGTCTCAATAAAATCATGTACAATTGCAGCAAGACACCTTTCTTCATCTACTCCAATCCACTTGCAATAAAAACAAATGTGCCCTTTGCTTTTCTAATTGCTTGAATGAATAATATCGATTGTGCTCCGAATTTTCTTCAACATTTTAAAATCCGTCACATTTCAACCTCTCCTTAACTCTGAAGAAGAGTCATACAGACTCGAAGCATTCACTCTGTTTCGCTCTCCATCGATACTGCCAAACCTGCTGATTAGAACTGAAAATGGGGCCCTGCATGGGCACTGGATAATTACTCATTTGAATCAATTACTGCAGTCATATTGATTCTTGTTAGCTCATAAACCCATTTAAAAGTCACTTAACTGAATGCTGTTACTTTTATCAGTGGCTTAATGTCAACTGGTTTGAAAATCTTACCACCCCATCAGGGGTTCCACTTACAGATATTAATGTCATGAGACGCCTGGACAGAGGGGATAGGGACAACCTTCTCCCGCTCAAGGAATGATGAAGAATAAGAGAGAACAGATTGAGCATCATGGTCAAAGGAAGGAATAGGAACACGAGGAGTGCTTAAAGTGTGGAATGCACTGCCGGAGATTGAGATGGATACAGATTCAATTGAAATGTTCTAAAGGGATTAGACTGTTATGTAAAAAGGAAAAATGTTCCGGAGTACAGGGAGAAGCTGGAAATCTTTATTTTCTGTCACAACTGCTCACATCATTTCTCATTCATCATTCATCGATTATGAACTGTTCTCTCGTCGTTTCTAAACAAGGAGAAGTGCAGGAATAATTATATGAAAAGAGATTTGGTGGCCTAAGTCCTACGGCAGAGTTAAAAGAAATAACAAATATATGACGAAAAGGCGGTCAGGACGACACAGAAATAAAATCTGTATTGAGGGAATATCCCCTCAACAGGCTGTCTTTAGATGTTCAGTACAATAAAGATTTCCAGCTTCTCCCTGTAACCCTGCACATTTTTCCTTATGATTGTAAAACACATATGCTGATACTTTGAATGGATTATTATTGACTTTAAGGAAGTTAGCAGCCAGCAGTAAACCAGTCCAGGTGACACTTTGTCAAAGGGTCATCTGGACTCGACACATCAGTTCATGTCACTCCCTACAGATGCTGCCAGACTTGCAGAGATTTTCCAGCATTTTCTCTTTTGGTTTCAGATGACAGCATCCGCAGTAATTTGTTGTTGTTTTAGAGTTGTACTGTTGCACCTCATTTGGAGTTGTCGGTCTGAGAAACCTCACTAATGAAATGGATTAGATACTTTGGAACTGTTTTCCTATTACTTTTCATTGTCTCTCTGTAATCTTCCTACCAGAATGAATCACTTCACAATTCTCAGCTTTGAATTTCATCTGTAACTTGTCCCTGTCCTTTTTGAACTTTTACACCATCCTCCTCACAGGTCACAATGTTTCCACGTTTCAAGTTATCTACAAATTCTGAAATTGTGCCCCGTGCACCATTACCTCGGTCACTAACACATCCTGGTGCATGTTCACAGTATCTGCAGCTTTGGTGCATATCAAGGTGATCAACTGCAGTTTGATGCTTATAGCAGAAAAGAGGAACCAATGCAAATGTCCGCATATTCCACGTAAATGTTGCAGAATTGTAGTCAACTGGTTTGGTTACCATTGCTAATAGGAAATAGCAGAGAATGATTTCAATCCAGCTACTTCTGAGTTATGGGCCCAGCACACTTCCGCTGCACCACTCTGGTCCAGTAAATTCAGCCCCACCTGCTGCCTATCAATGTAGCAAATCAGATATTGTCTTCGACATTGTTGTTTAACACCAGCACCAGTGTCAGGAGGCTCAGTCTGGCCACACATTTCCACTGCACAACACCAAGAATACAATGGACAGAGAAATATACGCACAGAAGCAGCAAAATAGACTGTTTGTACGCGTGTAACGACAGAGAAATGTGCCGGGAAACCGGCAAGATACGGAAATGATCACTGATGTTATAAAGGAGTTTTCTAGTGTAAATGTGTTTCTAATTATATATTTCCTGCTGAGTAACGGTGCTCTCTGCTGTTCAAAGCTATTCACTGTTGTTGTGCAAAGTGTTTCACTGTTTATTAATATACTTCCTGCTGTGCTCTGTAATATAGAGGTTTCCAGCATGGAAACAGGCTCATCGGCCCAATTTGTCCATACCGCCCAGTATTTTGCCACCGAGCTATTCCCAATTGCCCGTGTTTGCCCCATATCCCTCCAGACCATCTTACGCATGTCACTGTCTCAATTGATGTGGACAGTTGTTTTCTACTGTTGTGCAAAATGCTTCCCAGTTGTTGTAAATGTGTTTTCGGCTGTGTAAGTGTTCTGTTAATATGTCTGCTGCTCTTCAAACGTGTTTCCTATTGTGTGAGAAGACTCTCCGTGAAGATGTTTCTGTCAGTAAATTGTTGCATATTGTGTTAAGATGTTCCCGGTTCTTGTTTAAAACTCTGGTGGCTCATAAAAGAGGTTTACTGCAGATCGAGGTTTTTCGGGGAAAAGAGAATCCGAGGAAAATGCTCGTCTCGATACTCGACGTAAAGTCACAAAATGCTTCATGGTTGCTGCCAAGTTGTTTCATTTCCAGTGCTATTGGGAATAGTAGAGGATGGTTTCGAGCCACCGACCTCTGGGTTATGGACCAAGGACGCATCCGCTGCGCCACTCTGCTACGACACGCATCATTTCTGCTGCCTATCAATTGCAGCCAGGCAGATTTTCGCCCCTGTATCGTTGAACACGAGCACCGCTGTCAGGAAGCTCAGCCACTGCATCACACTGAGAATACAGCAGACAGAAAAAAGCAATCAAGAGCAGTTAAAGAGATTGTCTGGACATGTGTAAGGACAGGCAAAGGTGCGAGGAAACCGGCAAGACACGGAATTGCAGAATCGATCACTGATATTGAAAGGAATTTTCTGTTGGAAGTGCAAGTTTGCAAATATATTTCCTTTTGTGTAACTGTGCTCTGCCTGTTGTTGAGAGATGTTTTCTGCTGTTGTGTAAAATGCTTCCCTGATGCTGTAAATGTCTTTCCGGCTGTGAAAATACGATCCATCTTGTGTATTTTTTATTAAATGTTCTGTTAATAAATGCCCTGCACTGTAAACGTGTTCCTTGTTGTGTCAAAATATTCTCCGTGAAAATGTTTTCTGTTCGGCAGAAAGTTAATTATCTGGTCTCATCATGTTCCATATTAGTTTAAAATGTTGCATGTTGTGCTTCGATGTTCCCTGTTCTTGAGAAACTCTGGTTAAACTGCAACTGGATAACGATCGCCATAATTCGACTGTCTTTTACCCTCTGTTAGTGAATGTGACTGGGGATTCATATTGTATCCAACACATGCATGTGAGTCAGATTTGTTCTGTATCTGTCCGTCTCCGGTTGCAGTTGCGAGTTTTTATTTGTTTTATTCATTTCGAGAGGTGGGCATCACTGACGAGGCCAGCATTCATTGCCAATCCCGAACTGACCTTAAGAAGGTGATGGTTTGCTGCTTTCCTGAACTGCTGCAGTCGCTGGGATGTCGGTCCAGCCACAGTGCTGTTAGCCTAACAGTCTTTCAGGATTTGCTACTGAGACAGTGAAGGAGTATTTCCATGTCAGGTCGGTGAGTGGCTTGGGGGGAGCTTGCAGCGCTGTGGCTGCCATGTATCTGCTGCCGCTATTCTTCGAGATTGTAGAGGTGGTGGGTTTGTGGGTGCAGTCTAATAAGAATAGATTTAAAAATATTGTTCCCATTGCCAGAGAAGATCAGGATGGATTTTAATGCGCTGAGTGTTTAGGACCTGGAATGCACTGCCTGAGAGTGTGGCAGAGGCAGCATCAAATCAGAGCTCTCAAAGAGGAATGGGTTCAGCACCTGAAGTCAATGTATTTGCAGGGATATGAGAAAAGGACTGGGAAAGGGATGCGCTGATTTGTTCTTGTACAGACCAGCACACAGACAAAGGGCCGAATGGTCTCCCTCTCTTTGTTGTATCCAGTCTAAGATTCTAGATGTATGAGTGTTGGACTCATTCTGTATCGCTCTGTCTCTGGCGCGACGTATGTGTGTGATATTCATGATAAATCTATCTGAGCGACTTTGCAAATCTGTACACATTCTACCTGGAAGGTACATAATTGAAACCGGGCCTTTTGTTCTAATTAGCACATGATTCCACACGATCCTCTACTCAAAATCTTCAATGTAACATCATCTGCTTATCTCTGAAATTCATTCTCCATCGGCTCATGACCTAGATTTACCTTCAGTACATCTGTGCCAGTCGACTCAGCTGCTCCAGGTAATAACAAATTGCAAGTTACACTGACTAGATGGGAAAGTACATGAATATTGAATTTTCTATTGGGATTTAATGCTGACATCCAATCATTAATTCTTGTTTGATCTGTCCATGCAACAGCGACAGTGATGTGATTATTTTCCCGCACAACTGCAGTTCTGTATTGCGGCCAGTAGAGGTCAGCATACTCTGGCAGACTGAACTTTCGACACCAGAGAGAGACAGAACAGACAAGGATTGTACACATTATATTGAACTGGGACGGAGGAATTTCGAAATACTAAATTTGTTTGCCATATCAATTCGAAACCTACATGTACGCTGCTTTCCTCTGTGTTCATCATTTAAATTGTGGTAAATCAGCAAGGCTATGCTGTTTCAGTGAAGGTATTTGTACCGGTATGTATTTTCTTTTGAACCAAGTGGCATTTTGAATCATTGTTGTTTAGCAGAGTTAGAATTTCATTATGCAACAATTCAATTATTGGTACAAACCTATTAAAGCATATATTACACAAAGTTTTACCTATTTCTTATTGGGGATGGTATATAGAGAGAAATCTACTTTTCTTCATATATATCACTGACAAATACCTGGGTAAGAGTTTTAACAACACCAGGTTAAAGTCCAACAGGTTTATTTGGTAGTAAATGCCATTAGCTTTCGGAGCGCTGCTCCTTCGTCAGATGGAGTGGAAATCTGCTCTTTTCCACTGTGTTTACCCCAGTCCAACGCCGGCATCTCCACATCATGACTATATCTGTGTGTACAAGTTTTAAACTCAAAATTTGCCAGTGGTGCGAAACTTGAAAATATCATGAACTTTAGTGAGAAGGATATTGATAATCTTCAAGAAGATACAGACCTGCTGGTGGAATGGACAGAAACGTGACAGATGCAAGTTAATTAATGTAAGAAAGTGTGAAGTGATATATTTTGGTCCGAAGATCGAGGAGAGGTGAGATAAAATAAAGTGTGTGCCTTTAGTGTTCCTCGACCCTTGGCACCTTCACCATGCCAAGATGCCACCGTCTATTCGCCCTTCACAGAACCCATTGAATATCCAGCCTGAAGTCTGCATTTCACCGTCCACTTGTTCAGTGATCATTAAACATTTAGCACTCCCACGTTCCGATGTACCTTCACTCTGCAACGACTCAATGCTCCGTCTGATAACTCAGTCAACGTTGCACCTTCTCTTTGTGCACTGCCCATGGTCGGCTTATCCTGTCCAGTCCCCATTGTGTTTCAGTCTGCTCAGTTACACTGTCCAGATTGCACCAACCTTTCTATTCTGCATAAATAATAAATGAATAAATGGAACCATCCCTTGATTAATAACTGTCTCATTTCAATGCTTAGCGTTTGAGTTTAATGAAGCGCTGTGTGTGATTCCCGCCTCTATGCTTCTGTACAAATTTAGTCAAAGAACGTTATCTAATTATATCTTCAATTCTCCTTCTCATTGAAAAAGAACTGAGCGGGTGATGGATAATGTTTCAATAGTCGCGTTAAAAAGATAGAGAATGGATTTACAAATTTAAAATCCAAGGGTGACATCAATACCTGAAGTAGTTTTCAGGCTGTGGCGACAAAAATAACAATGCACATTATCTTGTTCAAAATCATAGAATGGAGCATCCATTGTGGATGAATGGAAACTTTAAACTGTGTAGCTTTGCTGTGCTTCAAAATCTTGTTTTACAGAAATCTCTGTAGATTTCTACAGAAAACACTTACAGAAATCATAGGTGTTGCCTCACCTGCTGAGCATTTTCAGCATTTTCTGTTTTTGCTTCGGATTTCAAACTTCCAGCTTTGCGTTGTGTTCTGTGTAGATGTTTTACTGCAATTGATCCGCTCTGTGACAGATGGAGCAGTATGTGTCGCCCAACTATGAAGCCTGCGAGATTACACTCCAAGCTGTTGAAGAGAATGAGGAGGAGAGCTCGGGAGGATCATTCCGTGATGGACAGATTTCCTGTATAAAAGAGATAAAGGTCTGTATTTCCACAGTTGTTTTAACAGACATAAGATGTCCCAACATGACTTGCAATCAGCGAAGTTCCCCCTAACTGTTACCGACGTTTTAAATACGAGATTTGTGAACTTATCAGAAGTTTCTACATTGTCAAGAATCCATATATGGACCTGTAAATTAATCAGTTGGCGCGTGGCTCTGTGGCGCAATGGATAGCGCGTTGGACTTCTAAATAAGGACAAGTTAGCCATTCAAAGGTTGTGGATTCGAGTCCCACCAGAGTCGGATTTTGGATCAGATTAGTAGCAAACGGTTTGCTTCTTCTTTGATGTGATTCAGCTTCGGCACCGACATTTTCTGCTCTGCCACCTTTCCGTGCTGTTCCTGTTTACTCGGCTCCCAGGAAAACCACTGACTCGAGAAGAAAACGCAAACTCCAGTGGCTTTCTTAAAGTGTGACACAACATTCGCTGGTTGCGTTAGAAGGAGTAACATAATTTTCAATTAGATATTTCGTTTCTTTTGAAAGATAAACAAGATTTTAAAACTCACACGCAGCAACAACTTATAAATAACTACAATCAATAAATAAATATCAGTGCCCTGCAGCGTGGTGGTGTTATCTTGATGTGTCTGCTGCGCTTGCCCTTCTAGGCTGTAGTGGCCGTGGGTTTGGAAGGTGCTGGCAAATGAGTCTTGCTGTGTTGCTGCAGTGCATCTTGTAGGTGGGGCACACTGCTGCCATTGTGTGTCGGTAGTGGAGGGAGTGAACTTTTATGCATAAGAAGCGAATGAAGTGGGATGCTTTGTGCTGGATAGTGCCAAACGTCTGGAGTGCTGTTCAAGTTTCATTCACCCAGGAAACCAGGTGCTCCGGTTTCCTCCCAAAAGATGAGCAGGTTGGTGGATTGGCCATGCTAGATTGCCCCTTGGTCCCCAAGGTGTTTGTATAGGCAGGTGAGTGTGGTGCATGCGTGGCGCCGCGGGGAAAGGTCCTGTGTGCGATTCTCTGTCGGAGAGTCGGTACAGACTCGATGAGCAGAACGGTCTCCTTCAGCACTGTCGGGATTGTATGATTCTAAGGTCATTTGACTGTGTTAGAAATTCTCTGTGGGGAAAAAAAATGGAAAGCTGTGTTTGTAGAACTTACACCATTGGGTTTATTGCAAAGTAAATGTTTTTTTTATTGCAGCATGATGAAAATACTTGGATCTTGTAAATAAACATTCGGGATATTCGTGGGGAGTCTCGAAATATGCTTTTGTTTCATCTTTGTCGATCATCCACTGTGAAGGGGAGATAATATTACCGAGGAAGAAAACGGCATTGTGACTTGCACAATTGCAAATATCACGTAAAAGAAATCCAGGCTTAACTGGGATTTGAAGGCCAGACCACCTGTGTACGAGAAACGCGCTTTCAGCAACTAAACTACACAGGCTCTCTGTAAGGTCAAATGCTGAAAAAACGTTCTCGATCTTGTGGTATTTGTGAAAAAAATTGATACTAACAGTGCATATGCACACTGATTTGAAACCAGGATATGCCTGCAGGCGCTTTAACCAACTTTGCCACAGAGCCTGACATTGCGACCCGTGGTACAGCGGAATGCTAGAAATATGTTCTAGATCTGGTGGTATTTGTGAAAAAAGAGAGACGACCAGTACTGGAAAGTATCCGGGAAAATAGAGATAGTTCACATTTCAGATGCGGACCTTACACGGGAACGGCCGTTTCTCTCTCCACAGATGCGATGTGATCTCGGATAGATTATTAAAAGAAAAATAATTGAATCCTACAGTGGCCCATCGAAACTGCACCGATTTCCCTGCAAACCTTTCAAATCCGCCTTTCCCCGACATTGATCAAGCACATCAGCGGGAATCGCACACATGACTCAGTGAAACTCTTCCGCTAAACATTGAGCGGTTTATCGTGAGCTGGTTCTATTTACTGATTTCAGACACACATTTAGTATAAAAGTAGCCGTGTTCGGGGTGTGATTCATGCACACAGTTTTCTGCTCTGAAGGCAGACAGGCCCCTTCTGTGGCGCGAGATGACTTTCATTAAATACTTCATTCATACGAGATATGTTTGTCGCCGACCCGGGAAGAATATATTCTCCAAATTAATCACCTTTGAGTAATTGGCGATGAATTCATTCTGGAGCCACTGCAGTTCATGTTGTGCGTGTGCGCACACACTGCTGTTCGGGAGGGATTTCTCGGATTGTGAACCATCGGAACGGCAATATGTTTCCAAGTCAGGATGATGTGCGTCTCGGAGTGGAACTTCGAGGTCGTCGTTGTTTCTCTGCATCTGCTTGCCTTGTGTTGCAAGGTGAGAGATTTGCCTGGGTTCGGATGGTGCCTCGCGAAGAAACAAATCGTGAACGCAGCGCCTTAGACCGCTCGGCCACCCAGACTATCGGCCAAAGTGTAAAATCTCTGCACAAATCGATTTGAATTCCATCTTTATTGTTATGACATTTAAAACTCTGTTTCCCCATTGACTGATTGACGGTAAACTGATCACTTATTTTAAGGTTCACGGACCAAGGTGAAGGTAAGACTCAGAGTTCCACAGGTTTAAGGGCTGAATAGTCCAGCACCATTCCATATTCTTCATCCAAATGAGAAATTCGAGCTGGCAATCGATTCAAATCAGGACACTAGCTTTGGGTAGAGGTTTGCCACCATGAAAACATGTGGTTTCAGAAGCTCCAAAACAGACGTCAGCTTCATTTGCGGCATTAGTGGCAGATTTTACCTTTCCAGAATCGGTCGTTCCGCCATGAAAATTAGTGCCGGGCGAGGTGGAATGGTCATGTTAAATTGTCCATTAGTATCAAGAGTATTAGTGTGTTAAATACGTGGGGTTACTGGGATAGGGCCTGCATGGGATTGTTGTTGGCACAGGCTCGAAGGGTCGAATGGCTTTCTGTACTGTAGATTTTCTGTGAAGTTCGGGGCCGCAATTTCACTTCTCTGAGAATATTGATGACTGTTCTCTGATTGCATTACAACTTCTAACCAGTTAATGCCTGTTTAAGAATTGGCCTTGAATAGGGCTGACATTGAAACGGTTCATATTGAATTAGTTACAGCAAATTGATTATTTAAAAGGTGTTAATACAATGCTTTTAGAGACTGTCATAGATTTGTTCAGTAATTTTACGAATCTATTTGGAGCGGGTGCAGTTGGTCAGGATATTGCTTGGCCAGCTCCGCGGCAACAGTAGCTCCATTCCTGTCCAGATGTCTTGACGCAAACAGTAAATCCAATTTATTATTCACTGCTGCCATCTCTGGCTGAACGCGAGTTGTGCAACAAGGTCGCGATTCATTCAGAACCCTTTTGGATTGGAGTGAAATCACATCAACATGGTTCTTACCGACTAAAATGACTGCAAAACATGATATTAATCAAATTCCATGTTCCAGAGATCTGCTTTCTGATTGGGCGATCCTGCTCACCCCGATCTATGGAAAATATAAGACTCCCAGAAATGCAATGTCGGCTATTGGATTCCATAATCTCTGATTTCTATGCCACTTCGTTGCTTGTTTGTTCATTCCGTAAAAACAGAGGGAGTGGCAGAGTCAGGTGAGCGATGGTGGTGCAGTGGTGACTGTGCGAGCATTTGACCGAGTGCCAGTTCCTGACCATCACAGTGGTGACTCATTTAATGAGCAATCGCATTCAGAACAGAAGCGGGTCACTCCTAAAACTAAATTCACTGAATATCCTTAGTATCAATGAATTACGAACGGAAAATCCAGCTTCAATTTGCTTCAATGTTTCAATGCAACAACAGGCCTCAATCCATGAGTTCTCAGTCAGAAACAACAGTAAAAAAGGTAAGTTAAACAGTCCGGAAATACGATGCAAGCCAAGTTCAGTTTCCAAACTGTGCTATGGACACGCCTGGTGTGTGATGAAATCAGCAACTCAGGTAGTTCTGTAATTATATCTAATGGAAATGACGAGCCCTGAAGTAGAGCAAGTGATAGTGATATAGTGGTGAGCAGAGCTCCCTTCCAAACAGTTGACCCGTGTTCGATTCCCGTCTTTTGATTTGATCATTTATTTAGAACTTTATCCACTGTCTCTTGCGTTTCAAAGCATGTGGGCACAAACAGTTCGAACGCAATATTTGCCGCTCATGAAATGAAATTGATTTAAATGTTTCAATTTTATTTTTTTCGGACGTTAAATTCGGCTTCAATTTCTATATACCGAAAAAAAATATTGAAATGAACTAAAAGTCTCTCAACTAATAAATTAATTCTCAATCAAAGAACAAAGAACAAAGAACAGTACAGCACAGGAAACAGGCCCTTCGGCCATCCAAGCCTGTGCCGCTCCTTGGTCCAACTCGACCAATCGTTTGTATCCCTCCATTCCCAGGCTGCTCATGTGACTATCCAGGTAAGTCTTAAACGATATCAGCGTGCCTGCCTCCACCACCCTACTTGGCAGCGCATTCCAGGCCCCCACCACACTCTGTGTAAAAAACATCCCTCTGATATCTGAGTTATACTTCGCCCCTCTCACCCTGGGCCCGTGACCCCTCGTGAACGTCACTTCTGATCTGGGAAAAAGCTTCCCACCATTCATCCTATCTATCCCCTTCATAATCTTGTACACCTCTATTAGATCTCCCCTCATTCTCCGTCTTTCCAGGGAGAACAACCCCAGTTTACCCAATCTCTCCTCATAGCTAAGACCCTCCATACCAGGCAACATCCTGGTAAACCTTCTCTGCACTCTCTCTAACGCCTCCACGTCCTTCTGGTAGTGCGGCGACCAGAACTGGACGCAGTACTCCAAATGTGGCCTAACCAGCGTTCTATACAGCTGCATCATCAGTGGAGGCTTTTATACTCTATACCCCGTCCTATTAGGGCAAGCATACCATATGCCTTCTTCACCACCTTCTCCACCTGTGTTGCCACCTTCAAGGATTTGTGGACTTGCACACCTAGGTCCCTCTGTGTTTCTATACTCCCGATGACTCTGCCATTTATTGCATAACTCATCCCTACATTATTTCTTCCAAAATGCATCACTTCGCATTTATCCGGATTAAACTCCATCTGCCACCTCTCCGCCCAATTTTCCAGCCTATCTATATCCTGCTGTATTGTCCGACAATGCTCTTCGCTATCCGCAAGTCCAGCCATCTTCGTGTCATCCGCAAACTTGCTGATTACACCATTTACACCTTCTTCCAAATCATTTATATACGTCACAAATAGCAGAGGTCCCAGTACAGAGCCCTGCGGAACACGACTGGTCACCGACCTCCAGCCGGAAAAAGATCCTTCGACCACTACCCTCTGTCTCCTATGGCCAAGCCAGTTCTCCACCCATCTAGCCACTTCTCCTTGTATCCCATGAGCCTTAACCTTCTTAACCAACCTGCCATGTGGGACTTTCAAAGAAAATGATACCAAAAAGAGGGAGACGAACAGATTTCAGCTCACACACTGCTCTGCATAATCTAGCTGCTTATTGAAGTTACTACAAATATTTCTGAGGTGGGTAAATCATTCTAACAGCCAAACCTCTGTCGTGGCCGAGCAGTTAAGGTGTTGATCTCGACACCCAGTATGGATTCCACGCGCAGGGCAGAAACGTGTTCGCAGTGGTTCCCTTTGAAATGTTTAATTAGTTCTTCCAGGGCAGCCCATGAGAATGAATCGTAATTTTCAGTGGTCTTTTTTCTATAAAGATCTGGATCTGTGCTGTGGGCCGGGAGCAGGAAGTTGGTATTGCAATGGACACCAGTGTGTTCTGACCTAGCATCTACAAGATGGGCCGAATGGCTTCTGTGCTGTAAATTCCATGAGAAAAATCATGGCGTGAGAGGAAAGAAACATAGCAGCAAAAGGGCAAAACATGGTCTCATGTCAGAGTAAGATTCTTATGTAATGGCACATAAAACATAAGAAAAGCAAGTCACCAGAATACGTTGAATGAATGAGAATTTCAAAATGCTGCTTCGATTATATGATATCGTGTTCATTCAAACAAATTGCAACAAGCTGGGCGTCCGCTAGTCCTGGTGAGAACAGTTTGGGAATGGAAGGAGCAGGTGAAACGGAGGGAGGAATAGTCATTGGAACGTTAGTGAAAGATGTTTTTGAGAACAATAAGACATCAATGGAAATTCCAAGTTAGAATTGATTTCAAAATTTCTGGATTAAGTGGTCACTTTGTCAAGGATTCTAAACACGAGCGATAAATTGGTGGAATATATTCAGAGATTAGAGAATTTTGCAAACAAATCGATGTTTCTTTTAAAAATCGTCCAATAATTGCGGCCAGCACTAATATTTGCGGACGTGGAGTGAATTCTTCCATGGCAGCTGGTGAAATTTAAATTCACTGATTTGATCAATCTGGAATTGAAAAACTGGTCTCAGTAACGGCCGCCTTGAAACTACCGTCGATTGTTATAAAACTTCATCTGGTTCACCAGTGCACTTTAGATAAATAAGTCTGCCCGCCTTGCCTGGTCTGGCGTACATCTGTCTCCAGACACAGAGGAATGTGGGTGACTCTTACTTGCCCTCTGAAATGGCCGAGTAAGCCACTCTCAGTTGAAGGGCAATTCGGGAAAGGCAACAAATGTTGGTCCTGCAGGTGACACCCATAGCCCATAAAAAGTAGTGTCATTGAGAACAAAGGAAAGACCTGGTAAAGTTTTGACTGCTTGCATCTTTCTTTTCTTATAATGACAAGGCTGAGGGGTGGCCTGATGCTGGGCTTTAAATTATTGGAAGATTTTGAAAAAAATCATTTCGATAAAATGGACCAGAGAAGGGCAGAGAATAATGTATCTTACCCTCTCATACGTGTCGTTGATAGTTGGTATATACCTGGACTGCGTGAGGACGGATAATGGAACACATCACACCAACAATTCTGATCTATTTCCCTATTCGCTCAACAGATGATCTGCTCGCACTCGTGTTGATGTGGAAGTGCCGGCGTTGAAAAGGTGGACACAATAAGAATTCTCACAACACCAGGTTAAAGCTGGAATCACGAGCTTTAGGAGAGCTGCTCTTTCATCAGATGAGTTGAGGGAGGTTGACAAACACGACATCGATAGACACAAACACAATAGGACGATAATTACAGATTGGAGTGTGAATAATGGTTAGAATGCGAGACTTTTCAGGGAATCAATTCGTTAAAGACATAGAGAGCAAGGGTGGAGAGAGGGATAATCACCGGTTAAAGAGGTGTGAATTCTCTCAGATCAGGAGAGTATGAAGGATTTTTCAAATTCAGAGTGTATGGTGAGGGTTGTGTGTCCTGTGGCTTGAACCCACGATCCCAGTTGAGGCTTTGCTCATGCATGTGGAACTTGCCTGTCTGTTTCTGCTCGGCGATTCTGCTTTGTCGTGTGTCCTGAAGACAACCGAAGATCGGAGGCTCAGTGCCCTTGACTGCGGAAGTGGTGCCCGATTGGAAGACAATACTGCAGCTTGGTGAGGCCGCACGCACTTTCCGATGGTCTAGTGATTAGGATTCGGCACTTTCACCGCCGTGGCCTGTGTTCGATTCCCAGTCAGGCAAGTTACTTTCCATTCCCAAAACAAAGGAACTTCTTCCCAAAAGAAATTAGGCATGTCAGCTATGACTCTCACCAACGTTTACAGATGCAACAAAGAAGCATTCTTTCTGATTCTATCACAGTTTGGTACGGATCCTGCTCTGCCGAATGCCGCAAGGAACTACAACATGTTATAAATGTAGCCCAATCCATCACGCAAAACAACCTCCCATCAATTGACTCTGTCGACACTTATCGCTGCCTCGGCAAAACAGCCAACATAATTAAGGACCCCACGCACCTCGGACATTCTTTCTTCCACCTTCTTCAGTCGGGAAAAAAGATACCTAAGCCAGCGGTCACGTCCCAACCGACTCAAGAACAGCTTCTTCCCTGCTGCTGTCAGATTTCTGAATGGACTTGCCTTGCATTAAGTTGATCTTTCTCTACACCCTATCTATGACTGTAACACTACATTCTGCACTCTCTCGTTTCCTTCCCTATGAACGGAATGTTTTGTCTGTAGAGCGCACAAGAAGCAATAATTTTCACTGTATGGCTGATACATGTGACAAAAATAAATCAAATCAAATCAATTCAAATGAAACAACTGATCAGATCACATCAGACTCTGGCGAAAAGCTTGCGTTTGCGCTGCAGGGATTATGTGGTTCTATGTTGCAGACACTGCTTGGAAATCTGTTTTGTTTTCGAATCCGTGGCCGAACCATGGACAGTAGAGCTTTATTTGAGCTTCTTAAAATTATCATCGGAGACACAGAATAATTAATTACAACTTCATGAGTTCAGAATCGGGTTGGAAACTTGATTCATTTTCCAGTGGCTCACAGAGATATGCCCTGATAAGATTTTAACTGAGGCAGCTTTGAACAAATGAAACAATATCAAACAACTGATGAGACGGTAAAAGCCACAGAAATAATCTTTCCACGATTATGTGAGATTGGGGATGATAATTTCCGTTTTTGCTCAATCCGCACCTACCTCGGGCAAGACAGAAGACAATAGAATTAAAGAAAAGCATCTGAGCTGTAAAGCACTTTGTAAGTTCCAGCGGGTTGGAGAAAAAGACGTTTTTAGAGATAAAAGCAAAATACTTCCGATGCTGGAATCTGAAACAACAAATATCTCAGCATGTCTGACAGCATCTGTGGAGAGAGACCAGCTGAGATTGTCCAGCATGTTCAAGTTTCAAGACACGCCGTCTTTCCTCCAGAATTAATAAGAACATGCAGTTTGAAATGAACGGCAAACGCGCCTTTCTGTCTCCACCTGATTCTTGTTTTTTTCATGCATCCATCTCATTCTCTTTCCTGGTAATCCAAAAGTCGGTTGGTTAAAACCGCTGTTTGCTGCATTAAATGGTCCTCCGAATTGCGGAAAAGAACTGATCTCGTCAGAACTCAGTTGTCGCTCTGAAAGTGTAAGTGGCAAGTGTACAATGCGCAAATCATCATTTCCTCGTTAGTATAGTGGTTAGTATCCCCGCCTGTCACGCGGGAGACCGGGGTTCAATTCCCCGACGAGGAGTTTATCGCATTTTTGTTATGTCAAGTTGTTGTTGAACAACCTGTGTTGCTCTCTGGCTTTGAAAATAGAAAATAAAGACTGTCAAGGAAAGAAGCACTCAAAAATGCAAATCCTTACATTTTTACGGACACGTTTCGTGACCTGAGATCAACGTTCGTTCAATTCATCGGCATTTTGGCTCACATTTGATGTAGCGATGCCAATGTTTGGGTGGGGTCCTTGAAGGTGGCAGATCATCTTGAGAGAGCAGTTAATGAAGCAAATATTTTCCTAAGTTGTCTGAATAGTCGATTGGATACATGCATATGGAGGTCATGTTGAGCTTTTAAATACCCCAGATAGGCCTCATCTTGAGTACTGCAACCGCTTCTGGGCACCACATTTGACGAAGGTTGTGAAGGCATTGGAGAAGGTATTTGGACACAGCGTTTGATAGGCTTGAGGGGTGAATAGTCCAGCACCATTCAATATACCCACCTTTATAATCCCATGAGAAACTCGAGCTCGCAATTTCAGCAGTTGTTTGAAAAAAAGTTCCATCACCGAATGTAGACAGGCAGGAGGAGATACCTGTACCTCAATGATCAGACAACGTGGGAAATGACTTTTGTGTTCCGATGGTCAGTGTTCTGTGTGAAGCTGGGAGGGGTTTGACTTTTCCAATTAATTTGTAACCCTTCAGTTAGTTCTTTATGGAGCTGTTTCAAGGGGCGTTTCCGAGTCAGGAATGTTGGAAATGATCTTTAGTTTTCTGAATGTTACAAACCAAAGTCTCATCTGCTTCTCAGGAGGAATGCTCAGTGAGCTTGGGCCGGTCGGATAATTTCCTGTCCTTCCTTTGATTATCTCCAGGCTTGTGGGTAAGGTGCTTGTTGACAGGTGCAGTATTGCAGTGAGGAAAATGAAAAAGAGAATGGGACAAAGTCACAAACTTGTTTGGCTGCAGGTTTTACTGAATGGAGTTTGTGTTTTTCACTTGGTGAGGGTCATTGACTGCATGTGATTGTGGAGTAGGCAGAGGATGGTGACACATGTCAGTGAACAGCCAAGTCTGAGGATAATAGCGAGAGTCATGCAATGCAGAAGAGGCGCCTCAACTCATCAAGCCTGCACCGAGAAACCTACATTAAATCTACACCAATCCTACTTTCCAATACGTGGCCCATAGTCCTGAAAATTATGACATTTCAAGTGTTCATCCACATACTTTGTAAACTTAGTGACATTTTCCTGCCTCGACTATCTTCCCAGGCATCGCAATCCAGACTCTCACCAAGCATTGGATGAAAAAAATGTGTCCCTCAAATCCCATCTAAACCTCCTGTCCCTCAACTTAAAATACTACCCCTTGTTATCAAAACTGAAATTGAGAGGAACAGCTGCTTCCTATCCACCTTGTCCATAACCCTCATAATCTTATACACCTCAATCAAGTCTCCCCTCAGCCTTCCCTGCTCTAAAGAAAGCAACCCGAGCCTAAATAGTTTCTCTTCCAGTCAACATCCAGGTGAATGGCCTCTTCACCCTCTCCAGTGCAATCATATGCTTCCTATAGTGATTTGACCAGAACTGCAATCAGTACTTCAATTGTGGCCTCAGCAAATTTTTGTACAGCTCCAACATTGCCTTGCTGCTCTTGTAATCATACACTAATGCTCCATTCCTCACGCTCCATGTATCTTCACAACTCTCAGAGTAAAAGGCTATTTCGATGTCGAAAAATATTACGTACATTGCTGGAGCATTCCCTTGTATTTTCTGGGACCTGGGAATCTGTCGATCATCTTCGAATCGAATGAAAAATAACATTGTCACTGTACTTACTCACACGATGCTAACGTCAGCGGCAGTATCCATCAGTTGACCGCGTGGCCTAATGGATAAGGCGTCTGACTTCGGTATTTCTCATGGTGGCATCAGAAGATTGCAGGTTCGAATCCTGTCGCGGTTGCTTTATATAGAAATCTGGTGCATCTTCCTGGCAACGTCGTTCTTTCGTGTCAGATGAAGTCCACTTTTGCTTCCGAACATTGCAGCGCTCTTTCTCAGAATACATTTCCTTGTTATCTTGTCAATTAAATTCAGACTCATGCTAATAATTTTACCTCCGAACAATTCCACAGTATCTGTTTGAATTGGATAAATTATTGATTTTCTCAACGAGAAGCAAATGCTTTGTTTCAATCGGTTCAATGAAATTCTGTGGAGGGAATTCCAATCTGCTCGGAAGAGGTTTAATAATGAGCTGAATGAACTGATTTTGTTTACAGGGATGAAAGATCATGCCACTGGGCTGGTAATCCAGAGACCCGTACTAACTTTTGGGGACACGGAGTAAATCCCAACAAATTTAAATTCCCTGATTTAATACAGAGAAACATGGATAGAAAACAGAAACAGGAGTAGGCCATTCAGCCAATCTCAGTCTGGAACTGAAAGCAAGTCTCTGTAATGGCGGCCTTGAAAGTCCCGACGGCTGCTTCTCCACAGAAAACATCTTCACAGAACAACAGAGAACATTTCACACAACAGGAAACCTTTACATGAGAGGGAAAACTTCTGCTCAATACGGATCGCATTTACACAACCGGGAACACGCCTACACAACAGGGAAGAATGTGATACAACCACAGTGAAGATCCCAGTTCCACAACAGAGAGAACAGCTACACAGGAGAGAGCACAGTTACGCAAAAGGAAATGCATTTCAAAACAGGGCCTATCTTTGTGGAACAAAAAACCCCGTTTCATACATAATCAGTTTTTCCATCTCAGTAGCTTGCTGGTTTGCTCGGAATATTTTCTGTCTGTCATTGTGTGTGTGTCCTGACAGTCTCTTACTGAGTTTCTGTGTGTCTTTCTCTGTCTGTTACAGTCGGCGTGATGTTACGTGTTATTGTCCAGCCAGGGTGATCCGCCCAACACGTGAATCTTATTTGAAATAAAAATACAATGAATAGTTTCCTCTCTCCCACGCAGCAGGAATAGGCAGGACGCGGGTGACATTCCGGAGCAGACTGGCAAAGCGGAAGGGCGCTGGACCTATAACCCAGCGGTCGCTGGATTGAAACCATCCTCTTGCTGTCATATTCTCGCTCACATCAAATAGAAACATTCGGCTGCTGCCCAATTTCCTCAACCGCTTGGTCGAAAACAGATTGTGAGAAATGAAATTCAGTCTCATTATCCTTACTCTTTGCCTCATGTGGCGGCACGATAGCGCAGTGGTTAGCACTGCTGCTTCACAGCTCCAGCGTCCCGGGTTCGATTCCCGGCTCGGGTCACTGTCTGTGTGGAGTTTGTACATTCTCCTCGTGTCTGCGTGGGTTTCCTCCCACAGTCCAAAGATGTGCGGGTTAGGTTGATTGGCCAGGTTAAAAATTGCTCATTAGAATACTAACATGCGTAGGTTAGAGGGATTAGCGGGTAAATATGTGGGGGTAGGGCCTGGGTGGGATTGTGGTCGGTGCAGACTCGATGGGCCGAATGGCCTCCTTCTGCACTGTAGGGTTTTTATGTGGGCGGTACGGTAGCACAGTGGTTAGCACTGCTGCTTCCCAGCTCCTGGGATCTGGGTTCAATTCGCGGCTTGGGTCACTGTCTGCCTGGAGTTTGCACATTCTTCTCGTGTCTAGCGTGCGTTTCCTCCCACAGTCCAAAGATGTGCGCGTTAGGTTGATTGGCCGTGCTAAAATTGTCCCTCAATGTCCTGAGATGCTTCGCTTAGAGGGGTTTGCGGGTAAAAAATTAGTGATATGGGGGTAGGGCCTGGGTGGGATTGTGGTCGGTGCAGACTCGATGGCCTCAAATGGCTTCTTTCTGCACCGTAGGGTTTCTTTCTTTCTTTCTTTCTTTCTATGTGGCTGGACAGCTTATTCAGCCAAAAGCTCGCTGCAATTCTTGTATCGATTGGGATTTTTCATGAAGGCCACGGCTTCTCAGCCTTGCTCCTCGCCTGAGGTGTTACTCCTTCGTTTAAATCACCACCAGTTAGCTATCCCCTTTCATGACACCGAGAAACATTTGGAACTGTGTACCTTGCCTTAACTTTACAAGCAATGTACGAATCAAATCCCTGACACGTTGTTCAAATGTAAAAGTGTGCAAACAAGTACTGAGCATGCGAACCGGAAGTATCCCTAAAATTTCATTCCTATCACAGTTTTGAGGTTTTTCATTTCTGGAACAATCAACAAATGCAAAATCCAAAGGCTGATGCAGAAAAGCTCCACGAGCCTGACGTGATTTGAACCCACAACCATTCTGACATCGAGTTAGACGCGCGCTACCGTTGCACCACAAGCTCACAGCATTTGGCGATATTTTACATCTGGTGAGTTCGGTGAGGGACAGGGACCAGAGAAGGGAACTGCCTCCCTCTATACTTTATCGGGATTCACATCGAATGAAAGAGTAAGAGCGAACCAAAATTAATGGGAACGTACAGAAACAACATGATCCTGCAGGAGAAATGTGTTCTTTGTCCCATGTGTTAAAATCACAAGAGGTGATCAGAAAGGTTACCATTGTATGATGAGATGGCCGAGTGGTTAAGGCGATGGACTGCTAACCTATTGTGCTCTACACGCGTGGGTTCGAGTTCCTTCCTCGTTGATGATCCATTTTCCCTGCCCCTTTATTGAGGGTAAACTGATGTTTCGTTGTTATTTTGAGATTCACAGAAACAAGATGAAGTTTGGACACAAGATGAAGTTTGGACAGGCTTGAGGGGTGAATATTCAAACACAAATCCATATTCCAGATCCGAATCCATGATCTGGAGGTTGACTCCTATCTTGGCTGAACCCACTCCCTGATTGCCGAGTAAAATGCTCAGCCCAGAGTTCAAATAAACATTCTCACGCGTTCCCTTAAAGGTCACTGTCTAAACAGACGAACCCATGGCACCATGGCTGGGCACCAGAACATCTCGTGCGGACAGCGAATAAGCCAGTCAAACCTGAAATATGATTAAGTGTTCGAAACGTTCCTTCCACCCGAAGCTTTAACTGATCACAAGGTTCAATTATTCCCTCGAAATATGGCTGCATCATTAGTCAGAGATAATAGTCTTTTGACCGCGGTGCCTCGCAGTAAACTGCTTTTAGCCAAAGTGAACAATCGTCCTTAAAAGCAATAATAATCCGTTCAAAATATCAGCATATGTGTTGAACAGTCATAATCGCTCGTTTGACTCAATTACTGAATCTCATATGTGTAACTTGCTCCTTGTTAGCTCATAAACGTATTTTTTAAAAAGTCATTTAACTGAATGCTGCTAGTTCCACCAGTGCCTTAATGTTGACGCTGATTCAATTCCGGCCTCGGATCACTTTCTGTGTGGAGTTTGCACTGTCTCCCCAGGCTCTATTATCCTCCCACAGTGCAAAGGTCTGCGGGTTAGGTTGTTTGGCCATGCTAAATTGACCCGAATGTCAGTGGGTAATCGGGAGAATCTGTGGGGTTTCGGGATTAGGGCCTGGGTGGGATTGCGGTCGGTGCAGTCGATGGATCAAATGGCCTCCTCTGTATTCTAGGAATTCTATGATTCAGAGGCCGCTGGCTGGACATTTGCTGCCGCTCAGCCCGGTGTCTTAGATGTGCACCGTAATCCCCGCCTTCTCTATCGGCCTATTCTCTGATCAAAGTCACGTCCCTGTTATTCAATGGAGACTCGGCGCTGACTGAGTGACATCTGCTTTGTCCAATCAGGATTCCCGTTTGAAATGTGAGGGAACAATGAAAATGACGCTACATATTCTGACAAATAGCAGAGCGATTTGCTCAGCTCAACACACGCCCACATTACAATTGACATCAACTTCAGCCAATTGAACAACATTACTGCAAGGCTTTTCCTTGATCCTTCATCATTCGGCGCTGTTCGTCGACCTCCTCCGTGTCATCCCCAGCCGAGCGTCATTGCGTCATATAATTCGAACCGGGGCTGAAACCAATGAGAAATCAGAGAGCTGACGGCGGGTAAACAAATCTTAAAGCGGAATCGCGGTGAGAATTACAGGTGTACAACTATAACTCTTGATTGTACTTGATTTCACAGTAATTTCACAGTAACTTCATTGAAGTGTTCATATAAGCTTTACTTGTGACTTACAAATAAACGTTGAACTTTAAAACGGAAACAGGACTGGAGAAAGTCAGAGTGTGAAAAAGATAAATCCCACGGGAAAAGGAGGAAGTCAATAAAGGGAAGGCGATAAAAGTGGAGGATGAAGGAAAAGAAGAAAGAGGCAGAGAGGGCATTCCAGACCCGAGGCCCTCAAGGCAGGGCCAACACTGGGGGAGCGAATCGAATCAGTGATGCTCAAAAGGTCTGAATTAAAATAGCTCAGATGTTTCAGAGGGTTGATGGACTTGAGGTGATTACAGGGAGCGAGAGCTGAGGACATGGAGGGACTTGAAGACTCGGATGAGAATTTTAAGATTGAGACATTGATTAACCACGAGTCAGTGTTTGTCAGTGAGTATACAGTTGATGGTTCACGGATTGTGGAGTGAATTCTGATATGTGAAATAGATTATTGGATGAGTTTTACTTTCTGGACACAGCAGCACAATGTATCAGATCAGGAGTAGACTTCCTCAGGTTCCTATTAAAGGTTAAAGGAGTTGTACGAGGCAAGTGTTTTACATAGAGGGTGGTGGGTGCCTGGAACTCGCTGCCGGGGAGGTCGTGGAAGCAGGTACGATAGTAAGTTTTAAGGGGTGTCTGGACAAATACATGACGAGGATGGGAAAAGAGGGATATGGTCCCTGGAAGGGTAGGGGGTTTTAGATCAGTCGGTGAAGGGCCGAAGGGACTGTTCCTGTGCTGTAATTTGCTTTGTTCTTTGCTCTTTAGACCATATTGTCCCTCAAGCCTGCTCCGCCATTCAATGAAACAATGTTTTAAATTCCCAAACCACTGAATTTTAACGGTGTAGTAGGACTCCATTTGGCCCATCGAATCCATATTGCCTCATTTAAAGAGCATTTTACTTCATCCCACTCCCATGGTTTACAGGTTGACGCAGTGGTTAGCATAGCTGTCTCCCGGCGCGAGGGACGTGGGTTCGATTGTGCCCTTGGGTGGGAGTTTGTGTGGAGTTCGAATTTCCCCCCCGCCCCGCTGTCTGCGTGGGTTTTCTCTGAATGCTCCAGTTTCCTCCCACAGGAGAAATTAAATGCACTTTTGGTGAAAGGCTACACAAAACAGTCAAAGAACAACTGAAGATACCAACGGCTCGAGGAGTGGTGCACTGAGCTTCTTTGGAACACGAGAAAAGGCCAGAGACAGAGAAACCATTGTGAAAACAAGCGGAGAATGAAAAAGGTAGCCGCCCAGAACTCAAATGTGGAGCAGCACTTTTGAAATGAATGGAGGGATCGCACACGGTGAGTATTCAATCTTTGTTTTGTCTTCACAGTTCAGAACAGATAACGTTGTGAGCAGCAAAAGCAGTTGCATAATTTGGAAGAGGAAAGGGACCCGGGATTAATTCCCCGCTTGGGTTACTGTATGTGTGGAGTCTGCACGTTCTTCCCGTGTCTGTGTGGGTTTCCTCTGGGTACTCTGGTTTCGTCCCACAGTCCAAAGCTGTGCGGGTTTGGTGGATTAGCAATGCTAAATTGTCTCTTATGTGTCAGGCCGGCCTATAGAGTAAATACATGGGGTTACAATTCTGCGGTGGGATTATGGTCAGCGAAGACTCGATGGACTGAATGGCCACTTTCGGCACTATAGGGATTCTATGATTGTAATCGGCCTTTCATCTGGAAGGGATGTTAGAGGCCTTGGAACTCTTGAGGAGAGACAGGTAAATTTGTTTTCGTTGATGGGAAATGGGAAAAGCTGTACAGAGGGAAAGCTCAATTCAGAGTAAAGAAAGCACAGCGAAAGGGAAAGGGAGTGTGTTTGTGGTAGGAGCAAGCTAGAATTGGCAGAAATCACAAAGCATTATGCATTGAATGAGAAGAATTGTGGGGAAGAAGGTGAGAACAAGGGGAAACATTCACAGTACTGGAGGGGAAGGGACGAGAACAAACTGTAGGAAGTGGGACATAAATGTTTGAAATCCCTGTCAACACTATTGGGAGCCGATCGTTTGATGAGGAAACAAGAAAATGGATTAGAATTGTTGGAGTAATAAATTGCATTATCCCTCCTCACTGTTCAGAGCACGAAACACAAATTCCAGGTGTAAGATTGATTTCTATCAATATATTTATTTCAAACATGCTTGTAACGCTGTCTCTAAAATAGGCCAGATTAAATGATATCTCTGTTCAGATGACAAACATCACTCGGATATCACACTCTCCTGTCATTTAAATTCTTCACCTTGCTTTATGCCCATCTTTCCATCTAAGCCTCCTGCAATGTTCCAATGAAACTCAATGTAATTTCCAGAAACAGAACCTCATATCTCATTGAAACATTGTACAGCCTTCCAGACTCAGCACCGAGTAAAATAAATTCAGGCGTTAAACTCAGCTCCATTTTGCCTCAAGGTTTCTTTGCAGGTTTTGATTTTACTCTTGTTTTTTTTTATTCGGGCGGCAGCTGTTTATCGTTCTGCCATCCTCGCCACCTTTTTAGATACATATTTAGATTATTGGCTTGCTCCTTTATATTCATACCACCAACTCTTCTGTCGTTTAACCATTGCTGCGCTTCTCCTTGTTTAGAAACGACAAGAGAACAGTGCAAACTCGATTCAGTGATGAGTGACGAATGAGAACGTATTAATGTTCTGACAGAAAATGAACATCTCTGCCTTCTCCCTGTAATTCTGCACACTCTTCCTTTTTAAGTAACAGTCAAATTCCTTATGGAATGTTTCGATTGAACCTGCCTCCATCGCACTCTCCGGCATTGCATTCCACACATTAAGCATTTGCTGTGTGAAAAATGTTTTCCTCATGTTTCTATTCCTTCCTTTGCTAATGATGTTAAATCTGGTCTCTCTCATTTTTCATCATTCCACGAGTGGGAACAGTTTGTCCCTATCCACTCTGTCCAGACGTGTCAGGAAAATTAGTGCCTCTATCCAATCTCCTTTCAACATTCAATTCCCCAAGGAAAACAGTTCCAAAGTCTATAAACCTTTCTCAATAGTGAAGTTCCTCAGTTCTGCAAACATTTTCGTGAACCTTTTCTGCGCTCTCTCCAATGTCTTCACATCCTTCCGAAATCGTGGCCCCAGAACTGGACATACTCCAGCTGTGCATGGTTTTGTGTTCTACACCATTTGAACATAACCTCCTTACTCTTGTACTCTGTGCCCCTACCAATAAAGGATATAATTCAATATGCTTTATTAAACCATCTCTCCACCTGTCCTGACCCTGTCCAATAACATAAGCACAAACACAACCAGCTCCGTCTGCTCCTGCCCTCATTTGCAGCTGTTTCATGTACTTTTTATTGCTTCGCTATTACCTTCCAACGAGAATGAATCACTTCACAATTCTCTGCTTTGAATTTCACCGGCAGCATGTCCACTCATTCCGACAATTTGTCAATCTCCTCTTTGAAATTCACACTATCCTTCTCACAGTTCACAATGCTTCCAAGATTCACATTATCCACAAATTCTGCCCTGCACCAAGGTCACGAATATGTACTGGTGGATGTTCACAGCCTTGACAGCTTGTGTGCTTGTCAAAGTGATCTGCTGCAGTTTAAAGCACTGAACAGAAAAGGGAACTGACGCAAGCCCCTGTCAGTAATCTCCACTCAAACACTGGAAAAGTTTCGCGATTGTCGTCAAGTGGCTTTGTTATCGTTGCGAATAGAAATAACAGAGGATGGTTTCGATCCATCGACCGCTGGGTTATGAGCCCAGCACGCTTCCGCTGCGCCACTCTGCTACGGTATGCCAACATTCTACTGCCTATCAAAGTAGCCAGTCAAATATTCACTTCTACATTGTTTAACATCAGCCCCAGTGTCAGGAGGTTCAGTCTGGCTGCACAGTTCCACGACGTCACGTAAAGAACGCAATGAACAGAGAATGGCGCTGACAGAATCAACAAGAGAGACTGTCTGGACATATGTAACGATAGACAAATCTGCTCGGAACCGGCAAGACACGGAACTGGAGAATTGGCCACTAATGTAAAGGAATTTTGTGTTGCAAGGATATATTTGCAAATATATTTCCAACTGTGTAACTGTGCTCTTTGATGTTCAAAGATGTTCACTGTTGTTGTGTACAGTGTTTCACTGTTGTAAATATATTTTCTGCTGTGTAACTGCTCTCTCTGTTGTTGCGAGTTGTTTTCTGTTGTATAAGATGCTTCCCTGTTGTTGTAAATGTGTTTCCGGCTGTGTACATAGGATCCATTGCATGTCAATATATTTTTCAGTTCTGTTGATATGTCACCAGTTCTGTGAACTTTTTTCCTGTTGTGTAAACATATTCTACTTAAAGATGTTCTCTGTTCGGCAAAATAAAATCTTTCTGGTCTCTGATGTTCAGTGTTGGGTTAACATGTTGTATGTTGTGTTAAGATGTTCCCTGTTCTTGTGTAAAACTCTGGTTAACCTGAAAATGGTTAAATGAAGCCCAATATAGACTGCATGCTATCCTTTGTTCGTGAGAGTGATTGGCGAATTCATTTTGTATCCAACAGATGTATGTGATTGAGATTTGGTCTGTATCTGTCAGTCTCCGGTTGTGGTTGCGAGATTTTACTTGTTTTGTTTATTTACGTCAGGTGTGGGCTCACTCGGTCGGCCAGCATTCATTCCCCATTTCTAATTGACCTTGACAATAAGCTGCTTTCTTGAACCACAACAGTCCCTGAGGTACAGATACACCCACAGCACTGCTAGCCTTACAGTGTTAGGGAGAGAGTTCCAATATTTTGCCCCAGTGACAGGGAAGGATTGGCGATATATTTCCAAATCAGGAAGGGGAGTGGCTTAGAGTGAATCTTCGAGATACTGGGGACCCCATGTATGCGCTGCCGCTGTCCTTCTAGATGGTAGCGGTGGTGGGTTTGTGGGTCCTGTCTCAGGAGAGTAGATGAAGAATAAACAGTCCCCATTGGCACAGCAGAGTAGGATATTTTTTGATGTGCTGAGAGTTTAGCGCCTGAAATGCACTGCCTGAGAGTGTGGCAGCGCCAGCATCAAATCAGGGTTGTCAAAGGGGAATGGGACTAGCGCCTGAGGAGAACTGATTTGCAGCGTTTCGAGGCAATGACTGGGAAAGGGACGAGATGAGTTATTCTTGTATAGAACAGCACAGAAAGGGCCGAATGGCCTCTCTCTTTCTTATATCCATTCTAAGGATTCTATATGTATGAGCATTGGACTCATTCAATATTGCTCTGTCTCTGGGACGACATATGAGTGTGATATTCATTATAAATCTAGCTGTGTCTGAGACACTTTTCAAATCTGTACTCATTCTACCTGGAATATACCGAATTGAAACCGGGCCTTTTGGTCTGATTAGTACATGATTCCACACGATCCTCTATTCAAAATCTTCAATGCAACATTATCTGTTTATCTCTGAAATTCATTCTCCATCTTCTGATTATCTAGATTTCCTGTAAATACAGCAGTGCTAATCGGCTCAACTGCTCCAGACAATAACAAGTTCCAAATTATGCCGACTGCATGGGAAAGTACATTAATATTGAATTCTCTTTGGGATTTACTGCTGACATCCAATCATTAGTTCCAGTTGGATCTGCCTCTGCAACACCGACTGTTCATGTGCATTTCTTCCGTTCTGTCACTGGCCTGGGTTGCGGATGGTGGATGACAGCATACTCTATTAGACTGAAGATTAGACATCAACAGAGGAACACAGCAGGCCAGGATTGTTCACATTATATTGAACCTGGGACAGAGGAATTTCGAAATAGTAAATGTGTTGGCCATTTAATTTCGAAATATACCAATACGCTGCATTCCTCTGCAATCATAATTTGAATCCCGATAAATCAGCAAAACTGCTTTTTAAGTGAATGTATTAGTACTGGGGGCATTTTATTTTGAACCATGTGGCATTTTGAATCATTGTTGTTTCGCATAGTTAGAATTTGATTATGCCACAGTTTGATTATTAGTACAAACTTGTTAAAGCACATATTACAAAAAACTTTACTTATTTCTGATTGTGAATGGTATTGAGAGAGAAACTTGCTTTTCTTGATTTATGTTACTGACTTATATGTGGGCGTACAGATTGCAATCTCAAAATTTTCCAATGATGCAAAACTTGAAAATATTACGAAATTTAGTGAGGAAGATATTGATAGTTGTCATGAGGGTATCGACAGGTTGGTGGAATCGGCAGACACGTGACAGATTCAATTTAATCAATGTAAGGACGTGTAAAGTAACACATTTTGGTCAGAAGATCGAGGAGCGGTGATAGAAAATAGGGGTATGCCTTTACCCTTTCTAATCCCTATTGCACCTTTATCATGCCAAGATTCCAGTCTATTCACCTATCTCAGCACCCATTGAATATCCAGCCTTCTGTCTGCATTACACATTCGAGTTGTTCAGTACTCATTAAACATTTAGCATTCCCACTTTCGTATGTACCTTCTCCCTGCCATGTATCCCTGCTCCGTCTCACAACCCAGTCAACATTGCACATCTAATTTGTACTTCGTCTTATCCTGCCCAGTCCCATTGTGTTTTTCCATGCTCAGTTATGTTGCCCAAGTTGCATACTGTTGTAAGTTTTCTATCCTCCGCGAAAAACAAATGAATAAATAGGCCCATCCTTTGATTGAACGCTGTCACTTTTCAATGTTTTGCGGGTGAGTTTCATGAAGTGCTGTGCGTGATTCCCTCCTTTATGCTTCTGTTCAAATTTGGACTGAGGAAAATATCCAAATATATCTCCAATTCTCCGTCTCATTCGCAACGAACTGAGCGGATGGTAGATACAATTCTAATAATCCCTTTAAAAATAGAAAATTGATTTACAAATTTACAAATGCAAGGGTGACCACAATGCTGGGAGTGGTTTTCAGGCTGTGGCGACTAGAATAACAATTCATCTAAAAAAAATAATTGTTCAAAATGATAGAATGTACCATCCATTGTGCATGAAAAGAAAGTTAAACTGTATAGCTGGGCTGGGCTTCGGGAACTTGTTTAGCATTAAGAAAGATGTTGCTTCACCTGCTGAGCATTTCCAACATTGCGTGTTTGTGTTTCCTATTTCCAGCATCCAAAATATTTTGTTTTCTGTTCTGTGGAGATGTTTAACTGGACAGGAAACATGTTCTGCTCAGCCCCGTGACACACAGATTGGAATGTCCATCCCGAAAATCATGCCTGCGAGATCAGACCCCAAGCTGAATAGGGGAATGTTTATTGGAGAAGTGAGGTTCCTAACAGTCGAATTTCACCATCTGCTGTGGCTGTGTGTGTGTGTGAGTGTGGAATAATCCTTTATATTCCCTCACAAACACTGCGATCCCCTTGCTTTTGTGAATTCCTAAGACGCACTTGTACCTCTGAGACCCTGATGGGCGGGTGGAGGGTTGGGTGAGGTTTGAAGGCAATGCTGCAGGATGCTGAGTGTGAAAAGAGTCGATTTTAAAGCATGTATGCAGGAAAGTGAAGAGTGAACTTAGAAATCATAGAAACCCTACAGTGCAGAAGGAGGCCATTCGGCCCATCGAGTCTGCAACGAACACAATCCCACCCAGGCCCTACCCCCACATATTTACCCGCTAATCCCTCTAACTACGCATCTCAGGGACAATTTTTAACCTGGCCAATCAACCTAACCCGCACATCTTTGGACTGTGGGAGGAAACCGGAGCACCCGGAGGAAACCCACGCAGACACGAGGAGAATGTGCAAACTCTAAACAGACAGTGCGAAGATCACAGAAAAGCTGTGTCTGGAGCTGCGCCCAAGAGTCAGGATTGTGTTCTCAGTGAATGAACTGAAGGAACAAACGACATGCTGGAAATATTCAGCAGCTCCGAAAGTAGCTGTGGAGAGATATTCCTGTCGCCAGGATGTAACTCTCCAATTGGATACTTCACGTTGCTCAGATCTGACACTCTCAACACCTTCGTGCAAGGAACAGATAGGGCGGGAATTGGGTTTTTGTTGATTTGAGAAAACAGCGCAATGCAGCAATGAGAAACTCCTCACCTCCCGGCAGCTTGGGGAAGGATGGGACTCAGATACAGGCCTCTGTCTGGCGTTCGAAAATGGAAAAACGCATCGCGTTTTAAAAGTAATAACAATAAAGGTGGAATTCAATTCGATTTGTGCAGAGATTTTACACTTGTGCAAATGTCGTCAGGATGGCCGAGCGGTCTAAGGCGCTGCGTTCAGGTCGCAGTCTCTTCTGGAGGCGTGGGTTCAAATCCCACTCCTGACAGCTAATTTTACTTCGCGAGGCACCATCCAAAACCAAGAAATCTCTCACCGGGCAGCAGATGCGGAGAAACAACGACCACTCAGAGACCCACACCACACTGACTTGGAAAGATATCGCCGTTCCTCTGGCTGGTTCACAATCCAGGAACTCCCTCCCGAACAGCAGTGTTTGTGCACACGCACTGCAGTGGCTCCAGAGGAAATTCGTCACCAATTACACAAAGATAATTAATTTGGAGAATAAATGATTCCCGTGCCAGCGACACACATAGCCCTCATGAATGAAGTATGCTTTTAAAAAATCACCTTGCGCCACAGAAGGAGAACGTCTGCCGTCAGAGCAGAAAGCTGTGTTTTTGAATGACATCCTGAACACGGCTACTTTTATACTAGATGTGTGTCTGAAAACAATAAATCGAACCAGCTCACGATAAATCACTCAATGTTTCGCGGAAGATTTGCACTGAGTGATGTGTGTGATTCCCTCTGATGTGATTGTTCAATGTCGGGAAAGGTGGGTTTCAAAGGCTTTCAGGGAAATCGGTGCAATCTCGATGGGCCACTGTGGGATTCAATTATTTTTCTTTCATGAATCTATCCGAGATCCCATTGCATCTGTGGAGAGAGAAGCGGCCGTTCCCGTGAAAGGTCTGCATCTGAAATGTGAACTATCTCTATTTGCAGAGATATGTTCCAGATCTGGTAGTGTCCCTTTTTGCACAAATACCGCCAGATCAGGAACGCATTTCCAGTTTCCGCTGTACAAGCCGAAGCATCAAGCTGGTTTAGTTGGTTAAGGCGCTTGTATGATAAGATCCTGAGTTCAAATCCCAGCAGAGCTTTGACTTCTTTTAGGCGGTATTTGTAAGTCACAGTACACCTTTCTTGCTCGCCAATGTTGTCCTTCCCTTTACAGTGGATGATCTACAAAGATGAAACAAAAACATATTTCGAGATCCCCACAAATATCTCTAATATTTATTTACACGATCCAGGTATTTTCATAATATTGCAGTAAAACACTTTTAATCTACAATAAACCCAATGCTGTCAGTTCTTCAAACACAGCTTTCCATTTTTTTTCTCAGGGAATTTCTAACACAGTCCAATGACCTTAGAATCATACAATCCTAACAGTGCTGAAGGAGACCATTCTGCCCATCGAGTCTGTACCGACTCCCCGACAGAGAATCGCACACAGGATCTATCCCCACGGCGCCACACATCCACCCCACTAATCTGCCTATACAAACACCTTGGGAACCAAGGGAAAACTATCATGGCCAAACAACCCAAGCTGCTCATCTTTAGGCTGGGGAAGGTAACCGGAGCACCTGGTTTCCAGAGAAACTTGCCTGGATAAATGCAGCTTGAACAACACTACAGAGGTTTGGCACCATCCAGGACAAAGCAGCCCACTTCATTTGCTTCGCATGAATAAAAAATCACTCCCTCCACTACCGACACACAAGGCAGCAGTGTGCACCATCTGTGCTCAAGGTGCATTGCAGCAACACAGCAAGGCTCCTTTGCCAGCACCTTCCAAACCCACGACAACTACAGCCTGGAAGGATAAGCGCAGCAGACACAACAGGTTAACACCACCACGTTGCAGGGCATTGATATCTATTCATTGATTGTAGTTATTTATAAGTTGTTGTTGTTGTTGTTGCCTGTATGCGTTCTTTAACATCGTTCTCTTCCAAAAGAAGCGAAATATCTAACTGAAAATGCATGTTACTATTTTTAACGCAATCAGCGAACGTTGTGTCAAATCTTATGAAAGCCACTAGGGTTTGCATTTTCTTCCCAAGTCAGTGGTTTCCCTGAAAGCCGAGTAAACGGAAACAGCATGGAGAGATGGCAGAGCAGGAAATGTCGGTGCCAAAGCTGAATCACATCAATGAAGCAGCAAACGGTTTGCGAACAATCTGATCCAAAATTCGACTCTGGTGGGATTTAAACCCATAACCTCTGAGTAGTTAACGTACCATTATTTAGAAGTCTTACGCGCTATCCTTCGCATCACAGAGCCACATGGCGCATGCTGGAAGTTTATTTTACAGGTCCATATATGGATTCTTGGCAATGCAGAAACTCTGGTAAGTTCAACAATCTCATCGTTAAAACATCGGGAACAGTTAAGAGGAACTTCACTGATTGCAAGTCATGTTGGGACATCTTATGTCTGTTAAAACAGCTGTGGAAATACAGATCTTTGTGCCCTTTATACAGGAAATCTGTCCATCACAGAATGATCCTCCCTATCTCTCTTCCTCATTCTCTTGTACAGCTTGGAGTCAGATCTCGCAGGCTTGATAGTCACGATACACATTCTACTCCATCTGTCACAGGGCGGATCAGAACATGTTCCCAATTGCAGTAAAACACCTGCACAGAACACAACGCAAAGCTGGAAGCTAGAAATCTGAAACAAACACAGAAAATGCTGAACATGCTCAGCAGGCGAGGCAAGACTTTTGATTCATGGAGATTTCTGTAAAACCAGCTCCTGAAGCACAGCACGGCTGCACAGTTTAAAGTTTCCTTTCATCCACAATGGATGCACCATTCTATTGTTTTCAACAACTCAAATTGTTAATGTGCATTGTAATTCTAATCGCCATATCCTGAAAATCTCTTCAGGCAGTGCTGTCACCCTTTGATTTTAAATTTGTATATCCATTCTCTATCCTTTGAAGCGACTATTGAAACTGTATCCATCACCCGCTCAGTTCTTTGTCAATGAGAATGAAAATTGCAGATATGTTTGGATAACTTTCAGCGCTTCATTAAACTCGCCCGCTAAACATTGAAAGGTGACAGTGTTTCATCAAAGGATGGTTGTATTCATTCAGTTATTATTAATGGAGAATAGGAAAGTTGGAACATAATGCAATCTGGGCAATATAACTGAGCAGAGTGAAACACAATTGGGACTGGGCAGGATAAGCCGACCATGGGCAATTCTCAAAGTGAAGGTGCGACGTTGACTGAGCTGTCAGACGGAGCAGGGGTCGTTGCAGAGTAAAGGTACGTAGGAAAGTGGGAGTGCTAAATGTTTAACCATTGCTGCACAAGTGGACGGTGAAATGCAGACTTCAGGTTGGATATTTAATGTGTTCTGAGATGGGTGAATAGACTGTGGAATCTTGGCATGGTAAAAGTGCCATAGGGATTAGGAAGGCTAAAGGTGTACCCTTTATTTCATATCACCTCTCCTCGATCTTCGGACCCAAATGCATCACTTCACACTTCCTTACATTAATTAAATTGCATCTGTCACGTCTGTGCCCATTCCACCAGCCTGCCTATATCGTCTTGAAGATTATCAATATCCTTCTCACTGAAGGTCATAATATTTTCAAGTTTTGTACCACTGGCCAATTTTGAGATTGAAACCTGTGCAGCCAGATATAGGTCAGTAATATATCTCAAGAAAAGCAAGTTTCTCTCGATATACCATCCCCAATCGGAAATAGATAACAGTTTGTGTAATACATGCTTTACTAGGTTTGTACTAATAAGTAGACGGTTGCATAATGAAATTCTAACTATGCTATGTAACAATGATTCAAAATGCCACTTTGTTCAAAAGAAAATACATACCAGTGCTAATACTTTCACTTAAAAACTATAACCTTGCTGATTTATCGGTATTGAAATGATGAATGCCGAGGAAAGCAGCGTACTGGTAGATTTCGAATTGATATGGCCAACACATTCAGTATTTCGAAATTCCTCCGTCCCAATTCAATATAATGTGAACAATTCTTGTATGTTCTGTCCCTCTCTGATGCAGCACATTTCCACTCCATCTGACGAAGGAGCAGCGCTCCGAAAGCTAATGGTATTTGCTACCAAATAAACCTATTGGACTTTGACCTGGTGTTGTTAAAACTGTTACAAAAATCAGTCTACCAGAGTATGCTGACATCTACTGGCCGCAATACTGAACCGCAGCAGAGCGGAAAAAAAATCACATGAACTGTCGATGTTACAGAGACAGATCAAACAGGAATTAATGATTGGATGTCAGCATTAAATCCCACAGAAAATTCGATATTAATGTTCTTTCCCATGCAGTCAGTATAACTTGGAATGTGCTAATACCTGGAGCAGTTGAGCCGATTGGCATCGATGTACTAAAGAGAAATCTCGGGAATGGAGAATGAATTTTAGAGATAAGCAGATGATATTACATTGAAGATTTTGAGTAGGGGATCGTGTGTAATCATGTACTAATTAGAACAAATTTCCCGGTTTCAATTAGGGATCTTCCGGGTCGAATGTGTACAGATTTGCAAAGTCTATCAGATAGATTCATTATGAATGTCACACACATATGTCGCACCAGAGACAGAGCGGTACAGAATGAGTCCAACACGCATACATCTAGAATCTCTGAGTGGATACGAACAAAGAAAGGGGGACCATTCGGTTTTTTGTCTGTGCGCTGGTCTATACAAGAACAACCAGGCACATCCCTTTCTCAGCCCTTGTCTCATAACCCTGCAAATACTTTCATTTCAGATGCTGATCCCATTCCCCTTTGACAACCCTGATTTGATGCTGCCTCTGCCACCCTCTCAGGCAGTGCATTCCAGGTCCTAAACATTCAGCACATTAAAATCTACCCTTCTCTCCTCTGGCAATGGGAACAATATTTTTTCATCTATTCTTCTTAGAATGCACCGACAAACCCACCACCTCCACCATCTCGAAAGATAGCGGCAGCAGATACATGAGAGCATCAGCGCTGCAAGCTCCCCACCAAGCCACTCACCGACCTGACTTGGAAATACGTCACGGCTCCTTCATTTTCTCACCAGCAAATCCTGAAAGACTGTTAAGCTAACAGCACTGTGACTAGACCGATATCTCAGCGACTGCAACAGTTCAGGAAAGCAGCAAACCATCACCTTCTTAAGGTCAGTTACGGATTGGCAACAACTGCTGACCTCGTCAGAGATACCCACCTCTCGAAATGAATAAAACAAATAAAAACTCGCAATTACAACCGGAAACGGACAGATACAGATCAAATCTCACTCACATGCATGTGTTGGATACATTTCGAATCCCCCAATCACATTCACTAACAGAGGGTAAAAGGCAGTCAAAATATGGCGATCGTTATCCAGTTGCAGTGGAACCAGAGTTTTTCAACAACAGAGAACATCTGAACACAACATGCAACATTTTAACATAATATGGAACATCATGTGACCAGATAATTAACTTTCTGCCGATCAGAAAACATCTTCACGGAGAATATTTTGACACAACAGGGAACACGTTTACAGAGCAGGGCACATATTAACAGAACATTAAAAACATACACAAGGTGGATCATATTTACACAGCCGGAAAGACATTTACACCATCAGGGAAGCATTTTTCACAACAGCAGAAAACACCTCTCAACAACAGAGCACAGTTGCACAGCACGAAATACATTCACAAACATGTATTTGCAACAGAAAATTCTTTTAAATATCAGTGATCGATTCTCCAATTCCGTGTCTTGCCAGTTTCCCAGCATCTTTGTCTGTCGTTAGATATATCCAGACAATCTCTATTACTGCTATTGTTTGCTTTTCTCTGTCTGTTGTATTCTCGGTGTGACGCAGTGGCTGAGCCTCCTGACACTGGTGCTCGTGTTAAAGGATACAGGGGCGAAAATCTGCCTGGCTAAATTGATAGGCAGCAGAGATCATTTTTACCGTAGCAGAGTGGCGCAGCGGAAGCGTGCTGGGCACTTAACCCAGAGATTGATGGATCGAAACCATTCTCTGCTGCTCCCACTTGCACTGAAAATGAAACAACTTGACAACAAGCGCAAAACATTTGTGACTTCTCCGTGGAATATGCAGACAGGTATTTACATCGATTCTCCTTTCCCCCAAAACCCTCGATCTGCAGTAAATCACTTTTATATGCAACCAGAGTTCGAAACAAGTACAAGGAACATGTAAACACAATATGCAACAATTTACTGACAGAAACATCTTCACGGAGAATCTTCTTACACAACAGGGAACACGTTTGCAGAGCAGGATATATATTAATAGAACAGAAGAAAAAAAAAACATTTACAAAGCCGGAAACACATTTACAACAACTGGGAAGCATTTCACACAACAGCAGAAAACAAATCTGAACAAAAATTGAGACAGTTACATGGGTACGATTGGTCTGGAGGAATATGAGACAAACACGGGCAATTAGCAACAGCCCGTTGGTAAAAAACTGGGCGGCATGGACAAGTTGGGCCGATTGGCCTGTTTCCATGCTGGAAACCTCCATATCACAGAGCACAGCAGGAAGTATATTTACAAACAGTGAAACACTTTGCACAACAACAGTGAACATCTTTGAAGAGCAACGAGCACCGTTACACAGCAGGGAATATATTTACAAATATATTTACACTAGAAAACTCCGTTAAAACATCAGTGATCAATTCCGTAACTTGCCGGTTTCCCGGCACCTTTGTCTGTCGTTACACGTGTACAAACAGTTTATTTTGCTGTTCTTGTGCGTGTCTTTCTCTGTCCATTTTATTCTTGGTGTTCTGCAGTGGAATTGTCTGGCCAGACTGAGCCTCTTGATACTGGTGCTGGTGTTAAACAACAATGTAGAAGTCAATATCTGATCAGCTACATTGATAGGCAGCAGTTGGGGCTGCATTTATTGGAGCAGAGTGGCGCAGTGGAAGTGTACCCATAACTGAGAGATCGCTGGATCGAAACCACTCTCTGCTATTTCCTATGAACAACGATAACAAAACCAGTTGACTGCAATTCTGCAACATTTACGTGTAATATGTAGAGATTTGCATTGATTCCTCTTTTCTGCTATAAGCCTCAAACTGCAGTACATCAATTTGATGTGCACACAAACTGTAGATACTGTGAACATACACCAGGATATATTAGTGTCCGAGGTAATGTTGCACAGGGCACAATTTCAGAATTTGTCGATAACGTGAAACGTAGAAGAATTGTGAACTGTGAGGAGGATGGTGTAAAACTTCAAAAATGAAATGGACAAGTTACAGATTAAATTCAAAGCTGAGAATGGTGAAGTGATTCATTCTGGTCGGACGATTATAGAGGGACAATGAAAAATAAAAGGAAAACAGTTCCAAAGTATATAATCCATTTCATTAGTGAAGTTTCACAGTCCTACAAATCTAAATGAGGTGCAACATTGCAACTCTTAAAGAAAAGCAAATAATTACTGCGGATGCAGTCATCTGAAACGAAAAGAGAAAATGCTGGAAAATCTCTGCATGTCTGGCAGCATCTGTAAGGAGCCAAATGAGCTGATGTTTCGAGGGGTCATCTGGACTGGTTTACTGCTAACTGGTAACTTCTTTAAAGTCAATAATAATCCATTCAAAATATCAGCATATGTATTATACAATCATAATTACTCATTTGAATCAATTACTGCATCTCATATTGCTTCTTGTTAGCTCAAAAACGCATTTCGAAGTCATTTCACTGAATGCTGCTAATTTTATGTGTGCCTTAATGTCGACTGGTTTAAAAATCTTACCACCGCATCAGGGGTTCCACTTAGAGGCATTAAATGTTATGAGACGCCTGGACAGAATGGCTAGGGACAAACTGCTCCCACTCGTGGAATGAAGAAGAATGAGAGAGAACAGTTTGAACATCATGAGCAAAGGAAGGGATAAGAACAAGAGGAAAACATTTTTCACTCAACGAATGCTTAATGTGTGGAATGCATTGCCGGGGAGTGTGGTGGATACAGATTCAATTAAAACGTTCTGAAGGGATTCGACTGTTGTCTGAAAAGGAAGAATGTGCAGGATTACAGGGAGAAGGCGGAAATAAAAACAGAAAATAATAGAAACCCCAGCAGGTCTGGCAGCATCTATGGAGAGAGAAACAAAGTGAATGCTTCGAGTCTGTATGACTCTTCTTCAGAGCGAAAGAGAGGTTGAAATGTGACGGATTTTAAAATGTTGAAGAGAATTCGGAGCACAATCGAGATTGTACATTCAAGCAATTAGAAAAGGAAATTGCACGTTTGTTTTTATTGTAAGTGGTTTGGAGAAGATGAAGAAAGGTGTCCTGCTGCGTCTGTACAGGAATTTATTGAGACCACATCTGCAAGACTGTTTACAGCTGTTGTCTCCACATTTGAGAAATGATAGAGTTGCATTGGAGGCGGTTCACTAGATTGCCACGGGGAATGAGGAGGTTATTCCGTGAGGAGAGGCTGAGTAAATTCGGCTGAGAGACACAGGAGCTCAGAACAATCTGTAGATGCTGACTGAATGCTTCCATGACTGTCCTCTGGGCAGACGAGTCGCAGGTAAAGTTCAAGTAAAGTAAAGCAAAGTAAAGTTTATTTATTAGTCACAAGTAAGGCTTGCATTGCCACTGCAATGAAGTTACTATGAAATTCTCCGAGTCACCACACTCTGTCACACTCTCTCTGTGTGATGCTCTCTCTGTGACTCTCTCTGACTCTCTCACACACACACAATCTCTCTCTCTGACTAGCAGCTTTTCGCTCTCTCTCTCGTTGACAACTGCAGACGTTTTGGTTTTGTTTGACAGAGGCTGTGCAGGAGGCTCACCAGTTGCAGTGACTCCTGGGCCGGGCTAATGGGGCCCTACTGCTGGAGCAGCCCATCAGGATTGACACCCATCTGGGCATCGTCTCCTCACTCACCAATTGGACACAGCTCAGCTGTGCCAAACCACGCGGCAACTTCGGCCTCGCGGCCAAGAGAGGTTCCAGCAGCCGGCCTCACCCTCTGAACTGTCCCTGTCCCCAACTGAGACACAACACATCCCACAATAAACTCACCCAGCATTAACAACATGGCTCTCCTATTTACTGTCTGAGAGAGAGAGAGGGGAGTGCAGAGAGAGAGAGAGGGGGGGGGGGAGCAGAGAGAGGGGCATGCCGAGCGAGAGGGGGGAATGCAGAAAAAGGAGGCATAGAGAGAAATAGGGGGCATAGAGAGAGACAGTGGGACATGCAGAGAGAGGCCGGCAGAGAGGGAGGCAAAGAGGGGGCAGAGAGAGAGGGGGGGGGGCTGCGAGAGAGAGGGGGCAGAGAGAGAGGGGGACAGAGAGAGCGATGGGGCAGAAAGAGAAAGAGGGAAACAGAGATAAGGATGCAGAAAGTGAGAGGGAGCAGAGAGAGAGAGAGAGAGCGGGGGCAGAGAGACAGAAAGGGGCAGAGAGTTAGAGAGTGAGGCAGGGAGAGAGACAGGGACTGTGAGTTTCTTCAGCAAACTGACAAAGGAAGGGATAAGGTTTAGGAGATGTTGGAAGGCTTGCGTAGACAAGTCTCCAGGTCTGGATGATTGTGTCCCAAGATGCTGTGGGAGGCAAGGGAGTAGATTGCAGAGTCTCTGACGCAAAGTTTTAATTCCTGTCTGACCACGGGGGAGCTGCCAAAGAACTGGAGAACAGGAAATGCACACACATACTCTCTCTCACACACACACACACACATGCTCTCAAACACATACTGTGGCACAATGGTTAACACTGCTGCCCCACAGCACCAGAGGGCCTGGTTCAATTCCAACCTTGGGTCACTATCTGTGTGGAGTTTGGACGTTCTCCAGTGGGTGCCCTCCGGGTGCTCCAGTTTCCTCCCACACTCAAAATCTGTGCAGGTGAGGTGGATTGACCATGCTAAATTGTCCCAAACTGTCCATAGGCGTGTAGGTTAAGGAGATTAGAGTGGTAAGTAGATGGGTTTATGGGGATAGGGCCTGGGTGGGATTCTGGGTGCAGACTGAATTGGTTGCATGGCCTCCTTCTGCACTGTGGTGATTCTGCACACACTCAGAAACACACGTACTCTCCGAGACAGCGAGAGGGAGTGGAGCAGCGACATCGGCGGTGGGAAGGGAGACTGACGGAGCGAGAGGGTGAGACAGCGACACCGGCGGTGGGAGGAGAGAGTGAGAGAGCGAGAGGGAAAGCTGCAGCGACACCAGCGGTGGGAGGAGAGTGTAACGGAGCGAGAGGCAGAGAGGCAGCGACACCAGCGGCGGGAGGAGAGAGTGAGGGAGCGAGAGGGAAAGCTGCAGCGACCCCAGTGGCGGGAGGAGAGAGTGACAGATCGAGAGGGAGAGACTGCGGCTTCTGCCCTGGGAGGCGAGAGTGACAGAGCGAGAGAGGGAGAGACAGCGACACTAGTGGTGGGAGGTGAGAGTGACATCTTGTTTTAAAGGTAGAAGCCAATCAAACATCCAATTCCTTCTCTCTGGCTCTCCGATTGCTTCAAAGTGGGATTGACATGAGAGGTGACCAATCCGAGCCTGACTTTAGCTGTAGCCTCACAAACCGCTCACAATGATTATTAATAGAGATTAAGCTGACGGAATCTGTATTTGACTTACAAAATTTATTTTGTTTCAACAGACAAATATTTGTCGGAATCAGAATAAATGTGACGCTTCCTCCAGAAGGTGCAGGGAAGAGTGTCGCCTGCTCTTTCTTAAACACAGTCCGTGCATTGTCACTGACAGAGTTCAGACACACAGACGGCTCATCAGTTCCACAGTCTCAGACAGCCGAAATAGTTCCAAAGTCGACAATTTTCAATCCATCAATCAAACAGAGCAGGAGAGACAGATGTTGGGGCCATTTCACCCCCAAATCAGTGCCATTGACGGGGCATTCATACATCCCACTCCAGATTCTCACCCACTATCAGATAATCACAGTGTCAATCCCACAATAGAACAGACTTAGAGACTGAAAGATGAGAGAATAATTCTCAAAAACAAGTTCAGTGTCAGGAGCTGAAAAATACAGACTGTCTGCTGCACTCACTCACAGGAGCTGAGTCTGAGTGATAGGGAATAAATCTGTCGCATCAGTTGTCACTGAGGGATTTAGAGAGACCTCAAAGACACGCACAGAGAGAAGCATACTAATCGAAGTTAAGAGTGTGAGACTTGACTGAAAAGTATCAAATGAAACCGATAATTTCAAACAGCATCATAGACTTACACAGAGAATTAATTCCACTGACAGGTACAGAGTGAACTTTGAGTTCCGCAAACAGCAGAAGGGCACTTAAAATTGCATCTGACCGATAAATTTATATCATTGCCACACTCGGAATTACCCCCAGTCAAATTCAGACACAGAATTGTACCAGAGACAGAAACATTTGAAATGATTCCCACAATGACTGCGTCCTGGGCAGCCCCTACATAAACGGATGCAGAGAACCATGAGGACAAAACCCACCATGTACACTAGCAGGCAGCTCATTCCTCCACAATGTAATTCTGCAACGAGGCTGCACTGACCAAACAATCTCGATTGTGCTCAGAATTACACCGGCAATGTGACGAGCAGAACAGAGCATAAAAAATAAACATGTCCCATTTCAGACGGAGATGAGAAGGAATCTCTGCTCAGTACTTTTGTTGTGTTCATTCATGGGATTTGGGCATCACTGGCTCGGGCAGAATGTATTGCCCATCCATAATTGCCCTGGGAAAGGTGGTGCTGTGCTGTTTGCCTCAGCTGCTGCAGTCAGTAGGTACATGCACAGTGCTTTCGGGAGGGAGGGGGAAAGTGTGAGGGGCAGGGTCAGAGAATAATAGAATCCCAATAGTGCAGAAGGAGGCCCTTCGGCCCAGCGAGTCTGCACCGACTACAGTCCCATCCAGGCTCTATCCCCACAACCCCACATACTTACCCTGCCAATCCCCCTGACATGAGGGTCAATTTAGCACTCCATCCGGATCTCGGATATATTCATGAAAGAAAAATAATTGAATCCCGACAGTGGCCAATCGACACTGCACCGAGTTCCCTGTAAACATTTCAAATCTGCCTTTACCGACATTGAACAAACAGATCAGCGGGAATCGCACACAACACTCAGTGATCATCGTCAGCTTAACATTGAGCGGTTTATAGTGAGCTGGTTCCACTTACTGTATTCAAACACATACATCTGGTATAAGAAGTAGCCGTGTTCAGGATGTGATTCACAAACACTGTTTCTGCTCTGATATCAGATGCGTTCCTACTGGGACACGAGGTGTTTTTCTTTAGAATTAAAATTATAAGGGACGTGCCTGTCAATGACCCAGGAAGCATTTATTGTCCAAAATTAATTATCTTTGAGAATTTGACGGTGAATTCATTCTTGAATCACTGCACTTTATGTACACACACAGTTTTGTTATGGAGGGAGCTCCAGGATTGTAAACCAGCCACAGAAACGGCGAGAGATGATCAGGTCTGGATAGTGTGTGTCTCGGAGTGGAGTTTGCAGGATGTCGTTGTTTCTCTGCATCTGTTGCCCTTATGCTTCCAGGTGAGTGATTTCATGGGTTTGAATGGTGCCTGGTGCACCAAAAAGAATCGAAGTCAGGAGTGGGATTTGAACCCACATCTCCAGAGAAGACTGCGACCTGAACCCAGCGGCTTGATCTTCATGACATTTGAATCGCGATGACTTTTTGCATTTTTCAACCCCAGCCAGATGCCTGTCTCTGAGTCCCATCCTTCCCCAAACCGCCGGTGGGTGAAGCGCTTCTCAGTGCTGCATTGTTCTGTTTGCTCAAATCAACAAAGACCCAATTCCAGCCCGACCTGTTCCTTACACGAAGATGTTGAGTTTGTAAGATCTGAGCAACGTGAAGTATCCAATTGGAGAGTTACATTGACACGACAGCAATATCTCTCCACAGCTGCTTTCGGAGCTGCTGACTATTTCCACAATTTCCTCTTTCTGATTTTGTGCTTTCAGGATAGGATCTCATTTACTGACAACACAAAATTGTCTCTCGTGCACAGCACCAGACACAGCTTTTCTGTGATCTTCTCGCAGACAAGTTCACTCTTCACTTTCCTACACACATACTTTAACTCTCAGCACCTTATAGCATTGCCTTCAACTCTTAGCCCACCCTCCATCCGCCCACCAGGCTCTCAGTGGTATAATTATTTCTTAGGAATTCACAAGGGCAAGGGGATCATAGCGTCAGTGTATGAATACAAGGGGTTTATTCACAGTCACAGGATAAAAATGTGTGAATCTCTATCACACACACATCCCACAAACGCACGCACACACACACACACACATACACACACACACACACACACATGCACATGCAACCTCTCACAGACCAGCATTCACACATCTCCTGCCACGGCAGATGGCGAAATTCGAAATCAATAAATATATCTGGAATTAATGACCTCGAATCGATTTTCGTCAAAAAAACAGTTGCAACACTAATGTTCTTCAGGGAAGAAATTCTTACCTGGCCTGAGTTACATGTAACTCCCGACCAACAGCAACGTGGCTCCCCCCGTTGGTAGCCTACCAAGCCACTCAATTCGGAAGAAATTTGGAGGCCTTGTGCTATTATTGCTGAAATCTGAAACTTAGCTATTATTCTGGGGGCCCTGATTCGAATCCCACCACGGCAGCTTGTGGAATTCGAATTCAATTAAAAATAAATTCTGGGATTAAGAATCTCCTGATGACCATGAAACCTTTGTCGATTGCCGTCCGAATCTATCTGGTCCGCCAGGAACCGAAATCTGCCGTTTTTCCCGGTCTGGTCTACATCTGACTCCAGAGCCACAGCAATTTGGTTGACTCTCAATTTCCCGCGGACAACTAGAGTTGGTCAATAAATGCTGGTCAGCCGCATTTCACGTCCCATGAAATAATGAGAAAAAATTTGCTGGCCCAGCCAGCGTCGCTGAAAAAAATACATCGGAGATTCAGAATGAGGAGATCCATCAACTCGTTTACAATCCCAGAGATTGCAAATGCAGAATGAATTTCAAACTAATTTACAGTTCCGGGAGCTGACTGCCAGAACAAATCATTTGTACACGCACAGTTCCTCCGATAGAATCGGAAATATCCCAATTCTCAGACAGCAGCAGAAAATGCAAAACACAGCCTGAACCTGATACGGACATAAAGATAAAGTCACCATAATCCCATCTGACAATCGGCTGTTCCCCATGTCAACAGGCAGATCTTACTGGTGTTGATTTAGCCTCAGGATTGCCACACCTCAGGCTGAGATTATCTGATGTGCTATCTAATAGCACATCTGTATTTTCTTTGCAGTAAATTTGTATTAACTTCTTGCTTTCGGTTATAAAGCCGAGGATACTGTGTCTTTTATTAAAGGCTCTTATTATCGTCAATGATTTATACACATGTTCACCCATTTCCCGCTGTTGCTGTACACATTTTTGGAATGATATCCTTGATTTTATATTGTCCCTTTGTGTTCTTCCCTCCAAAGTGAATCAAATCATTCTTTATCTGCCACATGACCTCCCATTCCACCAACCTGCCTGTGTCCTGTCAGAGTTCTACTGGAATTTCTGTATCTCTTTTCACAACGACAGGTCGTTCCAAACTATTTTAATGCCGGTAAAGTATTTTTGAAATGCAGTCACTGTCCAATTGCTGAACTTTTGACCTATCTGTACGACGAAGTCAGAAATTCCCGTTTGGGAATGGGGAATGAATGCTGCAGCTATGTCTCTGCGGCGCTCAGATTGACATGTTGGACTGCTAGTCATTGTCTTGTGAGATGTTCAAAGGTTATGGGTCCGTACCTTATCGCAGTCAAGTTTTCGGGTAAAATTTGAAGAAATAAGGAACTGCTGTGTCAGTGTTCTCAGAGAAATGAAACTGCCGCCTCGAACTTCATCGAATCCCCACAGTGTGGAAGGAGAACACTCGGCCCCACGTGCCGGCACCGAGAACAATCCCACCCAGGCCGTATCCCGGTAACCTCACATATTTACCGTGCTAATCCACCTGACACTACGTGCCAATTTAGCATGGCCAATCCAGCTAATATAGCAGTAATTTGCATGGCTGACGATTCTGGAAAGAGAACGTCTGCCACTATTGCCGGAAATGAAGCTGGTGCCTGCTTTGGAGCTTCTGAAACCACATGTGTTCATGGTGACAAAATCCTGCCCAAAGCTGGTACCCTGATCTCAATTGATTGCCAGATCGAGTTTCTCATAGGCTTAGAATTATGGGAATATGGAATTGTGCTGGACGACTCATCTCTCAAGCCCCTGTGTCCATATTTCATCTTGGTCCCGTGAACTTCAAAACACTAAACGAACCAACAGTTCACCCTCAATAAGGAGGCAAAGCAAATACACCACCGATGAGGTTGGGATTGTGCAGAAGACAATGGGTTAGCAGTCCATCGTTTTAACCACTCGGCCACCTCGTCACATGCACCAACCGCCATCTTTTGTGATTTTAACACCCGTTAAAAAAACAAATTTCTCCAATAGGATAATGCTGTGTTTCTGCAATCTCGTTAATCTCTGTTGATCGCTGTTACTCTTCCTTTCGATGTAAATCCACAGAAAGTAAAGAGAAAGACAGTTCCCCTCTCTGGTCCCTGTTTGATTTTGAATTCACTGAATATAACCCAGATGTAAAAGACAGTAAGTATCGTGAGGTTTTGGCGGAACGGTAGAGCGTCTGACTCCAAGATCAAAAGGTTGCGTGTTCAAGTCATATTAGACTCACGGAGCTTTTCTGTGTCGGGCTTTGGATTTTGTATCTGGTGAAAGTTGGTTGTTTCCGATTGTTCCTGAAATGACAAGTTTCGAAACTAAGTCGGAAAAGATATATCAGGGATGGTTCCGGTTCGCGTGCCCAGTGTTTTCTTTTAGCTTTTTTTATATCTGAACGATGTGTCAGGGATGTGATTCGTCCATTGTTTGTAAATTTCAAGCAAGATCCACAGGCCCAGATGTTTCTCGGGGCATCAAAGGGGGGAGCTGACTGGTGGTGATTTCACTGGAGGATTCACACCTCAGGCGAGGAGCAAGCCTGAGAAGGTGGGGCCTTCATGAACGTCCTTAAAAAATGCAGGGGTTGATCCCTAGCGTTTGGTTTCATAAGCTGTCCAGTCAACTGAGCTAAACTTGCACAAATACGTTCACGGTAATGGAGATCAAGATGATGAAGCAAATGAACTGTCTGTAAGATACAGATATCCCATTGGGCAGCAGCCGGAAGTTTCGATTTGATGTGAGTGAGAATATGACAGCAAGAGGATGGTTTCGATCCATCGACCGCTTCGCTAAGGACCTAACACGCTTCCGCTGCGCCACCCAGCGCCGGGGGGTCAGCTTTTCCTCCCTATCACTGTTGTGGGGAAGCCAGGAAACGATTCACTGTCTCTTTTTATTTCAAGCAAGACCTACGTGTTGGGAAACTCACCCTGGCTGGACAATAACACGTAACATCACGCCGACTCTAACAGACAGAGAAAGACACACAGAAAAGCAGTAAGAGACTATCAGGACACACACACAATGACAGACAGAAAAGGTGCCGAGCAAACCATCAAGATACTGAGGTGGAAAAAACTGATTATTTGTGAAAAGATGTTTTCTATTACGCAAATACAGGCCCTGTTTTGAAATGTATTTACTGCTGTGTAACTGTGCTCTCTGCGGTGTAATGTTCTCTCTGTTGTGGAACTGGGACTCTGCCGTTAAGAGATCTTCACTGTGATTGTGTCAAATTCTTCCCTGTTGTGTTAATGTGTTCCCCGTTTTGTAAATATGATCCGTCTTGAGTGGAAGTTTTCTCTGCTCTGTAACGATGTTTTCTGTTGTGTCAAATGTTCTCTGTTGTTCTGTGAAGATGATTTCTGTGGGAAAACATTCGACGGGAATTTCAATGGCGCCGTTTTTGAAACTAGCTTAAAATTGCAGACTAATTTCGGCCGAATGGGATACTCCTGTTTCTATTTTATATCCATGTTTCTATGTATTAAATCAGTGAATTTAAATTCATCAGCTGCCGTGGTGGGATTTACTTCGTGTCCCCGTAGATTTGTGCGGTCCTCTGGATTACCAGCCCAGTGACATAACCTTTCATCCCTGAAAACAGAAACAGTTCATTCAGCTAATTGTTACACCTCTTCCGAAGGAGATTATAATTCCCTCCACAGAATTTCAATCAACCAATTGAATAAAAAAAATGCTCTACATAGGAACACCAATAATATATCCCGACCAAACAGATATTGCGGAATTGTTGGAGGAGAAATACCGACATCTCTGAGAACTAAATTTACAAAATAACAAGGAAATGCATTCTGAGAACGAGCCCAGCAATGCTTGGAGGAAAAGGTGTGTTTCAGCTGACGGGAAAGAACTCTGTTCCCTGGGAGTTCCACCAGATTCCTGACACAAGCGACCGCGATTGGACTCGAACCTGCAAACCATCACGAGAAAAATCGAAGTGAGACGCCTGATCCATCAGGGCACGTGGTCAACGCATCGACTGCGAACCTGATGTTAGCACAATGTCAATCAATATTGTGATTATATATGTTTTTTTGTTCTTTTCTTAGATCGCCCAGTTATTCCTAGATCCTCGAAAATACAAGGATAAGCTCCAGCTCCCGTGGATAATGTTTTTCGATGTGGAAAAAGCCGTTTGATCTGTGAGTTGTTAAGATACAGGGAGCGTAAGGGATGGAGTATTAATGTATGATTCTAAGAGCAGGAAGATTCAGTTGGAGCTGGACAATACTTTGCTGAGGTCACAGCTGGAGGACTGTGTGCATTTCTGGTCACATCGCTATAATAAGGACGTGATTGCACTGGAGAGCGTGCAGAGTCTATTCACCAGGATGTTTCCTGTTTGGAGAATATGAGCTACAAAGAGACATTGGATAGGCTCGGGTTGTTTACTTTAGAGCAGATACGGCTGCGGGAAGACCTGACTGAGGTGTATAAGATTATGAGGCGTATCGACAGGGTGGGTAGGAACCAATTATTCATCTTACTTGCAGGCTCGACAACAAGGGAACAGAATATTAATGTGAGGGTCAGGAAATATGAAGCAGATTTGAGGGAACAATATTTTTTCATCCAGAGGACGGTGGGAGCCTGGATTGTACTGCCTGGAAAGATGGTAGAGGCCAGAAACATCAAAACTGCCATTTCCTTCTGTATCTTTGAATGCCGATCACCCCAGTCGCAGTGTCTAATTCAGTGCAGAAAACCTCTCTGAAACCTAATTGTGTTCATTACTTCTGGACTGGAATGCCGAACAACATCAAAAAGATTCACTTCCTGCTCAGTAAAACACCTCAGTAAGAATATAATCAATTCAAAACCAAACTCCAACCCCCGCCCCTCCTGCGCTCCCCTCCCCCCCGTCCCCCCGCCCCCGCCGATTGGTTTATTGAGATTGGTTTGCAGTCCGTTACGTGGGAAAACATTCTTTAAAACTTTTCCACATTTTCTCCACGTGTGCAGTTTTGAGAAAGACGCCGCAATGCGTTGCAGGTTCCAAAACCTAATCTCAAAATAGGGAAACCCCGTGTCTGAAACGTAACATTTGTTTTCAAATAAACAATCGGCAGTTGGGACCAAAACTGGCAACAGGTCAGTGCTCGTCCCGGATTTGAATCCGGGACCTCTCGCACACTCATTCTCTGTGGAGAAATGGCTTAAAGTTGATTTTAATTTATTAGTCATAAGAAGGACTTAAATTATCACTGCAATGAAGTTACTGTGAAATTCCACCAGTCGCCACACTCCGGCGCCTTTCCGGGTCAATGCACCTAACCAACACGTCCTTCAGACTGTGGCAGGAAATGTAAGCAGACACGGGGAGAACGTGCGAAATCCACACAGAGAGTGACCTAAGCACGGGAATCAAACCCGGGTCCCTGGCGTTGTGAGGCAGCAGTGCGAACCACTGTGCTACCATACGGCTGCAGGTGGGAATTGAATGTCCCGGCGGATTCAACGTTTAGGAAGGACAGATATAAAGGAAAAAAGTGGTGGAGTGTCACTCCTGGTTAAAGAGGAAATTAACACAATAGTGAGAAAGGATATTAGCTCTGGCAACGTGGAGTGTGTATGCATAGAGTTGAGAAATACCAAGGGGCAAAAAGCATGCGTGAGTGTCATATATACACTCCCAAACTGCAGTGGTGATGATGGGAATGACATTTAACACGAAATTAGAGATGCATGTGATAAGGGGATATCGGTGTTCATGGGTGATTCTAATCTGCAACTGGATTGCACAAGTCAAATGAGCCGCAGTGGCAAAGATGAAGAATTCCTGGAGCACATACTGGATGGTTTTCTTGAAACCTATGTCGAGGAATCAACGAGAGAGCAAGTCATCTCAGACTGAGTACTGTGTAATGAGAAGGGAATCATTGTCAATCTAGCTGGACAAGACCCTTGGGGATGAGTAACCCCGTGACTTCTTACTGTGCTTACCCCAGTCCAACGCCGGCATCTCCACATGATGTGTGACCATAACAGGATAGCATTTTTTATCAAGATGGAGAGTGAAGTTGTTGGTTCGGAGACTATGGTGTTGAATCATAATAAAGGACACTATGAGGATATGAGGCTTGAATTGGCCTTGATAGATTGGGGAGAGTTAATTGAAAGGAAGACAATGACAAACATTCAAGGAACACATGGGGGAACTGCAGCAACTGATTGATCATGTCCGGCACAAAAGCAAAATGGCGAAGAGGGCCAATCCATGTCCTACAAAGGAAATTAGAGACAGTATCCAATCCAAAGAAGAAGCATACAGATTGGCCAAGAAAAAAAAGTAGGTCTGAGGATTGGGAGCAGTTTAGAATGCAGCAAAGAAGGACCAAGGGATTGATTAAAAAGGGGAAAACACAGTACGAAAGTAAGCTTGCAGGAAACATAAAGACTGACGCTTAGAGTTTCTATAGATGCGTGAGGAGAAAGAGGTTGGTGAAGACAAATGTAGATCCTCTGCAGACAGAAATGGGGATTGTATAATTGGGGGAAAAGAAATGGCCGAGCAACTGAATGCATACTTTGGTTCTGACTTCACAAAAGAAGACATGAATCAAATGCCAGGAATGTTGGAGAATGCCTGATTTAGTGAGAGGGATGAACTGAGGGAGATTAATATCAGTAGATAAATGGTGCTGGGAAAATTGGAGGGATTAAAAGCGGATAAATCCCCAGAGCCTCATAATCTACATCCCAGAGTACTTAAAGAAGTGGCTCTCGAAATAATGGATGCATTGGTGGTCATCTTCCAGGATTCTATAGATTCTGGAACAGTCCCTCCTGATTGGAGGGAAGCGAATGTCATTCCAATATTCAAAAAGGGAGGTAGAGAGAAAACAGGGAATTATGGAACAGGAGCTTAACATCGAAATGTCGGAAAAATTTTCGAAACCATTATCAAAGGCTTTATAGCAGAGCATTTAGAAAGCAGCGGCAGGATCAGACAGAGTCAGCATGAAGTTATGAATGGGAAATCATGCTTGACAAATCTGCTGACATTCTTTGAAGACGTAACTAATAGAGTTGACAAAGGGGAACCAGTTGATGTGGTATATTTGGACTTTCAGTAAGCGTTTGACAAAGTCCTGCACGAGAGATTATCGTGCAAGATTAAAGCACATGGGACTGGGGGAAGTATAGAGCATAGAATAAATACAGCACAAAGAGGCCCTTCGGCCCACAAGTTGCGCCGGTCATGTCCCGACCTACCTCGGCTTGTATATAGGCTTACTTATAACCCTCAATGCTATTAAGTTCCATGTACTGATCCAGAAGTCTCTTAAAAGACCCTATCGAGTTTGCCTCCACCACTACTGACGGCAGCCGATTCCACTCACCCACCACCCTCTGAGTCAAAAACTTACCCCTGACAGTGCGGGACCCCTGGCAGTAATCCTGACGGGGCGGCACGGCAGGAAAGTGGTTAGCACTGCTGTCTCACAGCTCCAGGGACCTGGATTCGATTCCTGGCTCGGGACACTGTCTGTGTGGAGTTTGCACATTCTCCTCGTGTCTGCGTGGGTTTCCTCCGGGTGCTCCGGTTTCCTCCCACAGTCCAAAGATGTGCGGGTTAGGTTGATGGGCCATGCTAAAAGTGCCCCTTAGTATCCTGAGATGCGTTGGTGAGAGGGATCAGCGGGTAAAATATGTAGGGGTTTGGGGGCAGGGCCGAGGTGGGATTGTGGTTCATAGAGAAATCATAGAAATCATAGAAACCCTACAGTGCAGAAGGAGGCCATTCGGCCCATCGACTCTGCACCGACCACAATCCCACCCAGGCCCTACCCCCACATATTTTACCCGCTAATCCCTCTAACCTACACATCCCAGGACTCTAAGGGGCAATTTTTTTTTTAACCTGGCCAATCAACCTAACCTGCACATTTTTGGACTGTGGGAGGAAACCGGAGCACCCGGAGGAAACCCACGCAGACACGAGAAGAATGTGCAAACTCCACACAGACAGTGACCCGAGCCGGGAATCGAACCCGGGACCCTGGAGATGTGAAGCAGCAGTGCAGACTCGATGGGCCGAATGGCCTCTGTCTGCACTGTAGGGTTCTTTGATCTGTGATCTCTTCTGTACCTACTCCCCAGCACCTTAAACCTGTGTCCTCTCGTAGCAGCCATTTCGGCCCTGGGAAAAAAACCTCCGAGAATCCCCCTGATCTCTACATCTCAACATCTTGTCCACCTCTATCAGGTTACCTCTCATCCTTCGTCTCTCCAAGGGGAAAAGACCGAGCTCCCTAAACCTGTCCTCAGAAGGCATGCCAACCAATCCAGGCAACATCCTTGTAAATCTTCTCTGCACCCTTTCAATAATTTCCACATCCCTCCTGTAATGAGGCGACCAGAACTGAGCACGGTACTCTAAGTGGGGCCTGACGAGTGTCTCATAAAGCTGGATCATTATCTCCCGACTGCTAAACTCAATCCCTCGATTGATGAAGGCCAGCACACCATACGCCTTCATAACCACCTCCTCTACCTGCGAGGCCGATTTAAGAGTCCTATGGACACGGACCACAAGGTCCTTCTGATCCTCTACACGGCTAAGAATCTTACCCTTAATATCATATTCCTTCATCCCATTTGACCAGCCAAAATGGACCACTACATATTTATCCGGGTTGAAGTCCATCTGCCACTTCTCTGCCCAGTCTTGCATCCTATCTATGTCACGCTGCAGCTTCTGACATCCCTCCAAACCATCCACAACATCGCCAACCTTCGTGTCGTCGGCAAATTTACCAATCCATCCCTCCACTTCCTCATCCAGGTCATTTATGAAAATGACAAACATCAAGGGTCCAAGAACAGAGCCCTGGGGCACTCCATTCAGAAAAAGACCCATCTACAATCACTCTCTGCCTTCTGCAGGCAAGCCAGTTCTGGATCCACAAGGCAACAGCCCCTAGGATCGCATCCCCTCTCACTTTCTCGAGAAATCTTGCATGGGGGACCTTATCGAACGCTTTGCTGAAGTCCATGTAAACCACTTCTACTGCTTTTCCTTCGTCAATGTGTTTAGTCACATTTTCAAAGTATTCCACCAGGCTCGTAAGGCACGATTTACCTTTGACAAAGCCGTGCTGACTACTTTTGAGCATACTAAACTTCTCTAAATGTTCATTAATCCTGTCTCTCAGGATCTTCTCCATCAACTTACCAACCACTGAGATTAGACTCACCGGTCAGTAATTTCCTGGGCTATCCCTATTCCCTTTCTTGAATGGAGGAACCACATCCGCAATGCTCCAATCCTCCGGAACCTCTCCCATCTCCATCGGCGACACAAAGGTCATCGCTCGAGGCTCTGCAATCTCTTCCCTCGCCTCCCACTGTGCCCTGGGATACATCCCATCCGGTCCCGGCGACTGATCTATCTTGATGCTACTCAAAATTTCCAACACATGCTCTTTCTTAATTTCCACATTCTCAATCTTTTCAGTCCACCGCAATCCTGTAGTACAACCACCCAGGTCTTTTACCACCGTGAATACCGAGGTAAAGTATTCATTAAGCACCTCTGCTATTTCTTCTGGTTCTGTACATACTTTCTCACCTTCACATTTTATAGGTCCTATTTCTTCACATCTCATCCATTTCCTCTTCACATATTTATAGAACGCCTTAGGGTTCTCCTTAATCTTACCTGCCAAGGCCTTCTTGTGACCCCTGCTGGCTCTCCTAATTTCTTTCTTAAGTCCGTTCCTACAAGCCGTACACTCATCTAGATCCCTATCGTCGCTGAGCTCTCTGAACCTTTTGGACGCTTTCCTTTTCTTTTTGACTAGGTTCAGCGCAGCTTTCATGCACCACGGTTCCCGTAACCGACCAAAGCCTCCCTGTCTCATCGGAACGTTGTCATGCTGAAATCCAGACAAACATTCCTTTTAAATCTGCCACCTTACTTAGGTACTTTTCCTCGAGAATATCTCCTTCCAATTTACGTCTCTAATTTCCTGCCTGATGGCTTCATATTTCCCCTTACTCCAGATAAACACTTTCCTTGCTTGCCTGATCTTATCTCTTTCTAATGTTAGCGTAAGGGAGATAGAGTTATGATCACTGTCCCCAAGATGCTCCCCCACTGAGAGATCGACACCTGTCCAGGCTCATTAGCCAGTACCAGATCGAGTACAGCCTCTCCTCTCGTAGGCTTATCCACATGCTGTGTCAGCAAACCCTCCTGAACACCCCTAACAAACTCCTTCCCATCCAAACCCCTTACCTTCGGGATATTCCAATCGATGTTTGGGAAATTAAAGTCTCCCATCACGACAACCCTGTTATCACTACATCTCTCCAGGATCTGTTTCCCTATCTGCTCCTCAACATCCCTGTTACTATTGGGCGGCCTGTAGAAAACACTCAGCAAAGTTATCGACCCCTTCCCGCTCCGGACTTCCACCCACAGAGACTCCATAGGCAATCCCTCCACGGCTTGCACCTTCTCTACAGCTGTGACACTATCCCTGATCGGCAGTGCCGCTCCCCACCCCCCTCTTTTCCTTCCCTCTTGTCCTTTCTGAAACATCTGAAACCTGGCACCTGAAGTATCCAGTCCTATCCCTGTCCCCAAGTTTCCGTAATTGCCGCCACATCACACTTCCAAGCACCAATCCACACTCTAAGCTCATCCACTTTATTCACTACACTCCTGGCGATAAAATAGACACATCTCAAATCTTCGGTCTGAGCTCTCCCCTTCTCCATCACCCGTCTATTCTCCCTCTTACAATGTTTACAATCCTTCTCTATTTGTGGTCAAACCTCCTCGCTCTCAGTCACCTCATCACGATTCCCTGCCCCCAACCTTTCTAGTTTGAAGTCTCCCCAGTAGCCTTAGCCAACCTTCCTGCCAGGATATTGGTCCCCCTGGGATTCAAGTGCCACCCGTCTTTTTTGTAAATGTCACATTTGCCCCTAAAGAGGTCCCAATGATCCAGGAATCTAAATCCCTGCCCCCTACTCCAGTCGCTCAGCCACGCATTCATCCTCCACCTCACTCCGTTACTACTCTCACGTTCCTTTGGCACAGGCAGAAATCCTGAGATTACTAGATTTGCGTTCCTTCTTCCCAACTCTCTACCTAACTCCCTATATTCTCTTCTCATGACCCCTTCCCTCTTCCTACCTATGTCAGCGGTACCAATATGTACCACGACCTCTGGCACCTCTCCCTCCCACCTCAGGATTTCTCAATATTTCCATCTTGAGATGGATCGAAAACTGGTTGGCAGAGAGGAGACAAGGGGTAGGAACGAATGGGTGCTTTCCAAATTGACAGGCAGTAGCTAATGGGGTGCCACAGGGATCGGTGCTGCGACCCCAGCTATTCACAATAAATATCAATGGTTTGGATGAGGGAACAAATTGTAACAGCTCAAAGTTTGCAGATGACACCAAGTTGAGTGGGAGGGTGAATTGTGACGAAGATGCAGAGATCCTTCAGAATGATCTGGACAGGTTGGGCGAGTGGGCAAATCCATGACAGATGCAGTAAGATTTGGATATGTGTGAGGTTATTCATTTTGGAAGTAAAACAAGAAGGCAGATTACGACCTGCATGACTCTAAATTCGGAAAGGGGAGTGTGCGGTGGGAGCTGGGTGTCGTCGTGCACCATTCACTGAAGGTAAGCATGCAGGTGCAGCAGGCGGCAAAGAAGGCAAATGGTATGTTGGCATTCATTGTCAGAGGTTTCCAGTACAGAAGCAGGAATATGTTGTTGCAATTATACAGGGCCTTGGTGAGTCCACACCTAGAATATTGTGTGCAGTTTTGGTCTCCTCTTCTGAGGAAGGATATTCTTGGACTCGAGGGAGTGCAGTGAAGGCTTACCAGGTTGATTCCAGGGATGGCAGGACAGATGTATGAGGGGAGAGAGACTAGATTAGGATTGCTTTTGCCGGAGTTCAGACGAATGAGTGGGATCTCATGGAGACTTATAAAATTCGAACAGGGCGAGACGGGATAGATGCAGGTCGAATTTCCCCGATGGTTGTGGGAGTCCAGAAACAGGGGTCACAGTCTGAGGATTCAGGGTAGACCATTTAGGACGGAGGTGAGGAGACATTCCTTCACCCAAAGAGTAGTGCGCCTGTGGAATTCATTACCACAGGAAGTAGTTGATGCCACAATTTTGAATGCATTCAAGAGGCGGCTCGATATAGCACTTGGGCGAATGGGATCAGAAGTTATGGGAAAAAGCGGGATTAGGCTATTGATTTGGAGGTTTAGCCATGATCGTAATGAATGCTAAAGCAGGTTCGAAGGGCCAAATGGCTTCCTCCTGCTCCTTTCCTCTCTGTTTCTCTGAAGCCCCCAAAGCGAGAATCACACCACGAGACCAACGTGTCGGTCACATGCAAGGAGCTGAGCCAATCAATATATGTTCCGCTCAAAGCAGACGAGCTGTCTTTGCAGACCATGATGGAGTAATAGAAAATTGAAGACAACACAGCATATTCACAGGGAAATGTGATTCTCTTTGTCTTACACCCTGAGTATTGAACCAAAATTTCAATGTTGGGATTGTAGTTCCTCTCAGCGAAAGGGACTCCAATCACATCAGTTCAGGGATTGAATCGACAAGAAACAAAATGTGGAAAAACACAGCTACGTGTGTTCAAATGCAGAGAAGCAATGTATGAAACGTTCCATAGATTGATGATGAGAGGGCATTATGCACAACCCGTGCAGAATACAATCGATAAACAGACCATTCGACCATCTCGTCAACTACACAGACACTTGTCAACAGTCTCCTTCCATTTGATTTTCTGTCCATGAAGAGCTGGGGAAGAAGGTCTCCCTCACCAGCGCTCCTGGATGATCAGCCAGATGGAACATGCTGGAAACGTAGCTGCTGCAAATAGAAGAAATTTCCATTCCATCAGGTCAGGGAATTATGAGAATGGAGCAGTGTGAAATATTCCCAGACCATGTCCCACATGTTTCTCCTCAGCATGAAAACTCACGGCGGAAAGACTGAAACAGACACTCATTTGATCACATCATGATTCGCATTGACTCATACTTTAACCATGAGGCCACTGATGAAGTCAGGATGACTTCGAATTTCTACTAAAACTCACTGACTGGCAGAATGTTATTACACAAAGGACTGGTGATTCACAACCACAGGCCGACTTGGCGAGTGGTGAAAACAGATATCACTGCTTCTGACCTTCACCAGGACAGACAGTGAAATGAAACATTGTTCATTAACATCTCTGATGTGTTGAGAAAAGATAGTTGATAAACAATTGCGTTGTGAAAAGATAGTTGCTAAAGTTTGGGATACATTGAAAAGTTGTTTTCAGTGGCTGGGTTACTGCGGGTGGCTCGTTGGTCTTGGGGTATGATTCTCGCTTTGTGACGCAGCATGAAGATGCGAGAGGTTTCGGGTTCAAATCCCGGACGGTCCCCGGAAAGTTTTTTTTTAAGATAATTCTTTGCAATGAAGACGGCGACAATGAGCGAAAGCCGCAGCAATGTTGAGCTCCCGAGAACTCATTGCAGAGGAAATATCTCTGAAGACTCGATAAACAACCATACAGTCTGACAGATCTGGGAATCCCACCGTCTGATTTTATTTTTTCCATGTATTAGTTTAATTCCGGTGCTCTGAGTCAACCGCGAATATGGGTGCGTTTCAGCAGTCCTGTTGAGGGGAAATTTACAATCAGGCGACGGACACACGAACAGAGGAAATAAGGGCAGAAGAAGGCCATTCGGCCCCACAAGACTGCCCCGCCATTCACTAAGATCATGGCTGATCTGTTTATGTTTCGATTTCCACATTTCCATCTGTCCCCGTTAACCTGTGATTCTTTTGCCAAATAGGAATCATCTCCCTCCGGCTTTAAAATATTCAATATCCCCGCCTCCACCGCCTTCTGTGGCAGAGTTCCAAAGTCGCGCAACGCTCCGAGAGAACAGAATTCGCCGTCCGAAAAGAGGAAGCTCAGTTTTCTTTCAGTGCCCGCTGTTCTGCATTCACTCACAAGAAGATACATCATTTCCACGTGCAATTGTGAAGACTATTCAAGATCTGATGTGCTTTGAACATGGTACCTCCTACTCGGAGTATCCCCGTTGCAAAGATGCCCAAACAGACGAAATTCTTTCCTCTTCGCAATCTGGTAAATCTCCTCTGCATTGTCGAACTATTCAAGTTATCAAACTGGTAATCTCGACTGGACCGTTTGCAACGCATTTACATCCTTCATTAGATATGGATACCAAAACTTCAGACAATATTCGAGATACTTCACTCATGACCTAAACAACTGAAGCATAACATTATTTTCTTACATGGTTAAATGCTTGTAACAAAGCAAACATTCCATTGACCTTTTTTGTTATTTGTTATACCCGCATACTAAATATTTGTGACTCGTATACTCGAAGAACGGGATCCCTTTGCATCTGGGGAAGTTTGCAGCCCTTCTAGAATTGACTAATAATCTGATTTTGTTCTCTTCCTGACAAAGTGAATAACTTCACATTATATTCCACTTGTCAGGTTTCTACACATGCACCAAACCTGCCTATAACTATCTCCAAGCTCCTTACGTCCTCTCCTCTCCACAAGTTACTTTACGACATATATCGTGTCTTCTGCAAATTTTGCTGCCGTGCTTTCAGCTGTGGGCTGCGATAGCTGAGCTTCTATGGAGATGACAACTCCCAGACACAAAGTGTCCGACTATTTTTTCCTGCGCTGTAACTATTCTATGTGTATGGATGTGAAAACCATTCTGTGTCCCTTGGTGTGTGATGCAGGAATTGAGAGTGGAATTCATTGTTTATCTGTCAGTCTCTGTGGGTGTATATGAGTGAATGATGCACTCTGTATCACTCTGTATTTTATTCACACTGTGATTCCGATTTATTGTTTGTCTCCCAGTCTCTGAGCCACTTTGTAGATCTGGGATAATTCAATAAATAATATGCCTCCATGAAATTGGGACCATTATTTTCTAGTTGATCATGCGCTCAACACGATCCTCCACCCAAACTATTTCATCTTTTTGTCTCTGAAATCCATTCACCCTCCAACACTTCTACAACTTTCCATTAAATACAGCTGTGCTAATTGTCTCCAATCATAGAATCCCGACCGTGCAGAAGGAGGCCATTTGGCGCATCGAGTCTGTACCGACCACATTCCCACCCACGCCCTGGTTCTTTCACCCTCATTTACCTTGCTGATCCCCTTGACACGAGGGTCAACTTAACATGGCCAACCAACCTAGCCCGCATATCTTTGGGTTACGGGAGGAAACCCACACAGATTTGTGGCTATCGCAGCCCACAGCTGAAAGTGCAAACTGCATGCAGTGAACCGAGGCCGGAATTGAACTTGGGACCCTGGCGCCCTGAGGCAGGAGTGCTAGCGATTGTGCCACCGTGCCGCCCAAAATTCTTTCCAGTGTGTTGGCAAATTTCCTGTCTCGTATCCTTCCGCTTCTTTGGTTGGACAACCGAAATTTAAATCGAGTGATCGTTTCTTCTTGTATTCTGCAGTGATATATTCACTGCAGCGAATTCTCGTGACCTCAAACCTGCTCCCAAACGGTGGTTGGGCTTGTCCGGGGTTGGGAACCCGGGAGCTCTGGCATGCTAATACTACCCCAAGCGAGAATCATATCCCAAGACCAACTCTTCAGTCGATAGTAAATTACAAATGCTGCCAACTGAATGATAATTTAAGAGCAATTTCTATCGTGGATTTAATAATTAAATTACGAGGTCTATCCTATCACACCCCAGCATTAATTCTTCATTTTGACCTATTCCTGCAACACCCTCACTTGATGTGAATGTCTTCCCTCTTTTGAAGTTCTGGTTTGCGGTCGGTACAGGTCAGCACATTCAGGTAGAGCGAAGCTCACAGACGACAAACAAACAAGAATTGTTCAAATTCTATTGGGAGTGGGAAATTTAAACAATACTAATGTTGGACGTGGTTTTCTATGATAGTTATTTTGTAACAAGCAGTTGTTATCGTTGTCTGTCCCTCGATTCGAGGATGACATCCATTCACGGCCGTGAGTTTCTGCTATGGGTCTTCACGTGAGTGAACAGGCCCATTCTCGTCCCACAGAGCTTTCTTCTCTGTTACCTTCTTCTCTGCCGACATTTTGCCTCATAAAAGTATGCTGCACATTGGGGATATGTTTTGCCCATTTTCAAGCTCATCCCCGCCTTCGGCATGAATGCTACCTCGGTTCAATCCGGAGGATGTCGGGGAAGTACTACTGATGGAATTTCCCTCACACTCTTAGGATGCGCTGATACACTGGTCGGATGTACATCATTGCACTAAATCTACCAATCATCAATGACATGTATGAGTGAGATACATTCTTATCTGCCCTTCTCTGGTCCCATTTGATCGAAATGATTTTTTTCCAAATCTTCCACTAATTTAAATCCCAGAATCTGGCCATTCCTTAGCCTTGTTATTAGAGGAGAAGAAGGATCCAGTTTCTCAGTCCGTTACCAGGCCATTCTCTTTCCACTCAATGATTCTCCTTTTTATGGGCTTTTGGTGTCGCCTGCAGGACCAGCATTTGTTGCCCTTCCCGAATTGCCCTTCAACTGAGAATGGCTTGTTTGACCATTTCAGAGGTCGAGTAAGAGTCACCCTCTTACTCTGGGTCTGGAGTCACATGTAGGCCAGACCAGTTAAGGAGGCCAGACTTATTTATCTGTAGTGCATCGGTGAACCAGATTATATTTTACAACAATCGACCGTAGTTTCAAGGCCGCCATTACTGAGACCAGCTTTCAATTCCAGATTGATTAAATAGTGAATTTAAATTTCATCAGCTGCCGTGGTGGGATTTACTCCGTGTCCCCAAAGATTAGTGCCAGCCTCTGGATTACCAGCCCCATCACCTTTCATCCCTGTAAACAGAAACAGTTCACTCAGCTCATTATTAAATCTCTTCCTGAGGAGACTAGATTTTCCTCCACAGAATTTTATAAAACCATTTGCTGCACAGCCTGTTGCTCCATTCGGGAGCATCAATCATTTATTAAGATCACACAAAAAATATTGATTTCTTCGGAGGAGAATAAAATAAAGAGATGAGAAAATTTAATGAACAGAACAACAAGGAAATACATTCAGAGAAAGCGCCCTGCAGTGTGTGCAAGACAATGCAGAGCTTTCAGCTGAAGAAGGAAATCTCGGTTTGCCGGTCGTTCTACCAGATTTCTGCATAAAACGACCGCGGCAGGACTCGAACCTGCAATCTTCTGATATCATAACCCCCAGAACTACCGAAGTCAGACGCCTTATCCATTAGGCCACGCGGTCAACAGATACAATGAAGCATCAAATGTTAGCTCCATGTGAATAACTGCCGTGATTGTATTTATTTTCAGTTGCGTTTTTGGATGCTTCTCTGATTCCCAGATGCCAAAAAATTGAAGGGGAATCCCCAGAGTTTGTAAACGGCCGGAAACTGAAGTCCACTTCTAACATTCTTGGGTTCCTGTCTGTGTGGAGTTTGCCCGTTCTCCCCATGTCTGCGTGGGTTTCCTTCGGGTGCTCCGGTATCCTCCCATCTCCAACGATGTGCAGATCAGGTAGGTTGACCAGGCAAAATTGACCCTTATTTTCAGGGGGATTAGCAGCGTAATTACGTGGGGTTACAGGGAGGGATACTCTGTCGGAGAGTCGGTGCAGAATTTCTGGGCCGAATGGCCTCCTTCCGCACTGTCGGGACCCTATGCCTTCTCCACATCTTGTCTTCAATCTTTAATACCTGTCCCTGAATACTTCTGCTTGCAGCTAATGCAACAACTTCCCCCTGTGTGCCTTAGTTCAATATGTTATAGTATTTTACACCTCTCGTACAGCACCACTCAATCCCGTTTGCTGCAAAGAGAGAAACTCCGAATAATCCAGCATTACCTTGTAGCTATAATGCCTCATCGCTGGATCCAAAACAGTAAATGTCGTTTCCCCCCTCATAAGGACCCTCAAGCACTTTCTAAACTGTGCTTACCGGGCCTGGGTGCAATCCAAAAACAGCTGCAGTTTATCAGAACTTCATAAAGATTGAGCAGAACTTCCCTGCTTTTATACTCAGTGCCTCGACTTACGAAGCCAATGATCCAATCCGCCTTCCTGATGACTCTTTCCATCAAAGGTCTCTCTGAACCTCAGGTCCCCCTCAGCCTGCACACAGTCTCGAACTGGACCATTCAGTTTCTATTGCCTCTCCCCATCTCTTCTGTCAAAATGCAGCACTGTTCCGGAGTGTGGTATTAATACTGTGTCTCTGTTACAACATCACTGAGAGCTGAGGCTGCAGCTTTTGTTTCTCCAAGATAATCTTTCTGGAAAAAGCCGGAATTTACAAGGATTTCTGTAACTGAGACATTGTCTGGCTGTCTGTGTCTCACTGCCCTAACTCACTCTGTCTCTGTCTATATCTCCACGCCCTCTCATCAGCTCTATATGAAGGGGAGAATTTGTGGGTTACTAACTGAGTGCACACAATCTGTATATTCATCTGATCAAATAGAATTCAGCTTATGAACAAGATCAGAATTTCAACCAGTTCTGCGTTAAACCAGCCACCGATCTAATTGGTTGCATCCCCCTGAATCTGGGGAACAGAGACTGTGAGCATTGCCGGCCTCAGCGGTTTTAACAGTTACTGAGCTGGGAAACTCCAACTAATGCCCGAGAATCCACAGCACAGAGCGAGGAGAGGAAAGCCTGTCCTGGGAGCTGTCAATGTGAGACAGAGTTTGATCTGTCAATGTGCAGAGGTGAACATTGTGCCAGCGAGAGTTTGTTAAAGGGGCGGCTGGGTTAGACAAATGTTAGTGTTTGTGAGTCCGCACTCCGCTCCGGATTCTCCAGCCCTTCGTGTGTCAAATCGAAAGATTCTCTTGTCAATAGATCGTGCTGCTGTCCTGCTCAGACCTGAAGAGAGAAGTTAAGCGAAAGTTTTGGTCGATTTCAAGGTTTCAGTCGACAAACGAACTCTGAGTCTGCGCTCGACTGAGAGAGCGCGATCAATTCAGCAAAGAGACGTGTTGAAATGGAAATTGCTGCCCTGAATTCAAATGGAATTTTCTCAACGGGAAATATTCAGATTTCAGTAATAGAAGTAAGACAGTCCGAGAATCTGGAGTGTCCAATTTTAATTGCAGTGGGAGAGTTCGTGAGGAGAGAGAAACACAGAGAGACTGGAGGAGCCGGGAGCTGACAACAGCTTGTCTCTGCTCCGTCTGCTCTCTGCCTTTAAGCTGCTCTGTGCCGCCACGGCTAGTTTCATTTCGGATCCAGTTCTGACTCTCACAGACATTTTCCAGATATTCTTGGATATCATTTTGTCGGCCTGGGATATATTGTACCAGAAATATATCTTCTGCGTAAACAAGACAACAACCGCTTTCTAAATGAGCTGCCCAGCTCGGTTCACTGTTTCGGAATTTATTGGACGATTTTAAAGCAACATTGATTTGGATGCAGAATTCTCTCACCTCTGAATATATTCCATCACTTTATCGCTTGAGTCCTGGGCAAAGTGACAACTTAATCCAAAGACATTTTGAAATTAATTCAAACATAGCATTTCCTGATGTCTTCTGAATATCTATAATCCTCCTTTGCAAACGTTCCAATATGTTTATAATTCCCGATACTCGACATGTTCCTTCCATTCCCAAGATGTTTTAAGCAGGAATACCTAACGCCCAGCAATGAACAGCTTGTAGCATTTTTTGAATGAACATGATATTTTATCATCGAAGAAGCACTTTGATATTCTCATTCATGCAATGCATTCTGATGAAGTGTATTTCCAACGCCCTGTGTGTCATTACATAAGAATGTTACGCTGAAATGAGACGTAGTTTTGTCCTTGTGTGCTGATGGTGCTCTTTTTCTTTCTTCCTATGTCATGATTTTTCTCATGGAAGGGAGTTGCAGCACAGAAACCATTCGGCCCATCTTGTCGATGCCAGCATAGTTCCCGATCATTATAGAAAAATACCACAGTAAATTACAACTCAATATCATGGGCTGCCCTGGAGAAGCCAATTAAACATTTCTCGTCTCAGTCACTGCGCGCACGGCGTGAACCTGCGCGAGGAAACGAGGGTATCGAGTCGAACGCCTTAACCACTCAGCCATCGTAGCTGCTTATCTCTCAAAGTGATGTAATCGTCTCAGCAATGTTCATCTTAACTTCGTAAGAAGTTTCACAACACCAGTTTTAGTCCAACAGGTTTATTTGGCGGCAAAAGCCACTAGCTGGAGTCACATGATGAAGGAGCAGCGCTCCGAAAGCTCGTGGCTTTTGCTACCAAATAAACCTGTTGGACTTTAACCTGGTGTTGTGAGACTTCTTTCTGCGTTTACCCCAGTCCAACCCCGGCATCTCCACATCATCTTAACTTCGTCAGGCACCAGGATTGTGCAGAGAACAGTGTGAGCTGAAATATGTTCCTCTTTTATGTGGTGTCCTATTCTTTGACTGAGAATTAATTTATTAGTTCAGACTTGTTCTTCTATTTCAATATTGTTTTCAGTATAAACAAATGGAAACCGATTTCTCCGTCCGAAAAAAAATAAAATTAAACCGGGAAGTCCTTTTTATTTCGTTACCGCCTATTGTTCTGTTCGAACTTTAGTATATCCACATGTTTTCAAACGCAAGAGACGGTGGATAAGGTCCGAAGTAAATTATCAAGGTGATGGCCGGGAAGCGCACTCGAGCCAACTGCTTGGAATGCAGCTCTGCTCACCACGATCGCACCATCTCTCGCTCTGTTTCATTAATTGTTATTTTCATGAGTGATAGTCATGGAACTACCTTAGTCGCCGAATTCATCGGACACCAGCTGTATCGTAATGCAGTTTGTAGACTGAAATTGTTTACTCTCGTTTTTTGGACAGTTTAATATTTTACCATTCTGGGGACTCAATTCTTGGTTTTGAGGCCTAGTCTTTCACTTAAACAAAGTTTCTCACTGAAAGCAAATTTAGATTCCAAGTCCAACGCCTGAACCACTCGGCCATCGCAGCTGCTTATTGGCCAGTCGATGCAACCACCTCAGCAATGTTCATATTGACTTCTTCAGGATTATTGAGATCACAGTCAGGGAGGTCAACCGTGCTCGGTTCCCTTTGTTTTATATATTTATCTCTGGCTGAGAATTCATTTATTAGATCAGAGACTTGTTCATCTATTTCAGTGTTTGCTTTCAGTATAAAGAAACTGAAGCCGAATTTTCGGTCCGGAAAAATGAAATGCAAACGTGAAGTCCATTTTATGACACTGCCGTCAAATGCTGCGTTCTCGCTGTTTTTGTCCACATATTTTGAAACGCAAAAGACCGTGGATAAGATTCTAAAAAAATGATGAATGCGATGGCCGGGAATCGAACCCGGGCCAACTGCTTGGAAGGCAGCTATGCTCACCACTATACCACCATCGCTTGCTCTGCTGAGAGCCCCCTTATTTTCATTAGATATAATTAGGCAACTTCCTTAGTTGCTGATTTCATGAAACACCAGGTGTGTCCAGAGCACAGTTCATAAACTGAACTTGGCTTGTCTCCTTTTTCTGGACAGTTTAAATTACCTTTTTTACTGTTGTTTCTGACTGAGAACTCATTGATTAGTTTTGAGATCTGTTCTTCCATTGAAACAAAGTTTACACTGAAAGCAAATTGAAGCTGAATTTTCCGTTCGTAACTCATTGATAATAAGAATATTCAGTGAATTTCATTTTAGGAGTGACCCTCTGCTGTTCTTACCTGCGATAGCTAATTAAATAAGTCACCACTGTGATGGTCAGGAACTGGCCCTTGGTCAAATGCTCACAATGTCAGCACTACACCACCTTCGCTCACCTGACTCTGCCACTATCTCTGTATTTACGGAACGAATACACAAGCAACGAAGTGGCATAGAAATCAGAGATTAGAGAATCCTATAAACGACATTCCATTTCTGGGAGGTTTCCATTTTCCGTAGATCGGGGTGAGCAGGATCGCCCAATCAGAAAATAGATCTCTGGAACATGGAATTTGGCTAATATCATTTTTTGCAATCATTTTAATTGGTAAGAATCATGTTGATGTTATTTCACTCCAATCCAAAAAGGTTCAGAATGAATGGCGACCTTGCTGCACAACACGCATTCAGCCAGGAGATGGCAACAGTGAACAATAATTTGGATTTGCTGTGTGCGTCAAGACATCGGGACAGGAATGGAGTTGCTGCTGCCCGCGGAGCTGGCCAAGCAAGAGGCACAGATACGAACCAACTGTACCCGCTCCACATAGATTCACAAATTTAATGAACAAACGAAAAACAAGCACAACAGATATTTTAAGAAGCTACGACAGTCTCTGAAAGCATGATATTAACATCTCTTCAAGAATCAATTTGCTGCAACTGCTTCAATATGAACCGTTTCAATGTCAGCCCTATTCATGGCCAGTTCACAAACAGGCATTGACTGGTTAGAAGTTTTAAGGTTATCAGAGAACAGTTATCAATGTTCTCAGAGAAGTGAAACAGCCGCCCAAACTTCATAGAATCCCTACAGTACTGAAGAAAGCCAATCGTCCCATCGAACCCGTGCCAACAACAATCCCATGCAGGCCCTATCCCCGTAACGTCACGTATTTAACATGCTAACGCTCCTGACCCGAAGCGGCAATTTTACATGACCATTGCACCTAACCCGGCACCAGTTTTCATGGCGGAACAGCCCATTCTAGAAAAACAAAATCTGCCACTAGGACCGCAAATGAAGCTGGCGTCTGAAACCACATGTTCTCATGCTGGCAAACTCCTGCCCAAAGCCGGTGTCCTGACTTGAATCGATGGCCAGCTCGAGTTTCTCATTTGGATGAAGAATATGGAATGGTGCTGCATCTTTCATCCCTCAAACCTGTGGAACTCTGAGTCTTAACTTCACCTTGGTCCGTGAACCTCAAATTAAGTGTTCAGTTTACCCTCAATCATTCAATGCGGAGACAGAGATTTAAATGTCATAACAATAAAGATGGAATTCAAATCAATTTAGGCAGAGATTTTACAGCTCGCCCCTTTGTAGTCAGAATAGCCGAGCGGTCTAAGGCTTTTTCCTTCGCGAGGCACCATCCGAACCAAATAAATCACCTGGCAGCACAAGGACAGCAGATGCAGAGAAAGAACGACCACCTCTAAATTCCAATTCGTGACGCACATCATCCTGACTTGAAAATATATCGCCGTTCCGATGATTCGCAATCCTTGAAATCCCTCCCAAAGGGGTTTGCTTTAATTCTGCTTGAAATTGAAGATGGCAAATGAGAAGAAACCAACATCGAAACCAGCTCCCAAGAAGGAAACGAAGAAAGTGATGAAGAAACCGGTAACAAAGGGCGGCAAGAAGCGGCGAAAGTCGAGGAAGGAGAGTTACTCCATCTGCATCTACAAAGTGATGAAGCAGGTTCACCCTGACACCGGCATCTCCTCCACGCCATGAGCATCATGAACTCGTTCATGAACGATATTTTCGAGCGCATCGCGGGTGAGGCTTCCCGCCTGGTCCATTACAACAAGCGCAGCACCATCAGCTCCCGGGCGATCCAGACCGCCGTGCGCCTGCTGCTGCCCGGGGAACTGGCCAAGCACGCCGTGTCGGAAGGGACAAAGGCGGTGACCAAGTACACCAGCTCCAAGTAAAACCCCCCATGGACTGAAAACACCCCAAACACAACGGCTCTTTTAAGAGCCACCCACAATCTCTGTGAAAAAGCTGCGCCATCTTTTCCCTTATTAAGTTAATGAGAAATCTATTTCTGGAGAATAGGGATTTGTCCCGTTACAGAATGCTGTGAATGGGACTTCATACCCGCCCCTCACACACACTTTCACAATGATGGGACAATCAAACTGAACTGAGAGCGGATTATTAAACTCAGTCTGGGATTTGTGAGGGGCAATGAGGAGAAACACAATATTAGGAAGCCATTACTTAAATTTAATAATAACTATATTCAGAGCTTTAACAATTGGTGAATTAACTTCATAATACAATGATGTTTATTGATCTCGGGTGATCTCGGCGTTGGAGCCGGAACAGAAGAAAGGCGGGAATGAAGAGGTTCTTCCCGGGCTCATCTGTGTATTCCGCAGTTTTCACAGAGGACGGAATCAGCGAGATTTGTGCACACTCAGGACCCTGAGCCCATCGTAGCGACCCCCCCCCCGCCCCCACTCCCTCCCCCCCTCCCCCACTCCCACTCCCCGCAGCCCCGATTCTCCGGACACAATGCTGCCGATTCAACCGGCAGGACATGGCGGGGATTCTCTCCACACTTCCGATTGTAATATTTCCAGCCGCTTTCAGGGGAGGGGATCAGAAATCAGCCTTTCCCTCTGTCCCTGTGAAGCCTGTGTGAAGGAGTTGGCTGGTAATCTCTGTTTCTGCTTTTCCAGTGAGCTGAGATTTGCTCCGTTTTAAATTGCTGAAAGGGGTCTTATTTCCGCTGGTGACAGATAAGAGATTGAGAAAATCAAACTGTTCCTAAAATAGCGCCAGGATTCTGTGAGGTAAAATACAATAAACAGATGATAAAGTGTGAGATTGAAAGTTTCCTGAACATTCAGGCGTTCGGTTATTTTCTATTTTTCCTGGCGGGCTTTTCCAAATTGAAAATGTAAACCAATCAAAACCTCCCATTTCTTTTCCTGGCTCTCCGATTAGTTACGAACCTGATTGAAATGACAGTGACCAATCAGAGCGAGAGTCTGGCTTCAGCCTCGCAAACCGCTCACAATGATTATTAATCGAGATTAAACTGACGGAATGTGTATTTGAGTTGTGAAATGTACTTTGTTCGCGCAGACAAATAATTGAAGGAACCAGAATAAATGTGATATTTCGTCCACGGAAGTTAAAGGGAAGAGTGTCGCCAGCTCCTTGTCACACATTCCGCATATTGTCACTGACGGAGAAATAAACAGCTCATCAGTTCCACGTCTGAGACAGCAGAAATAATTCCAGAGGCGCATTTTCAATCACTGCTCTAACAGCAGGAAAGCCAGATGTCGTGTCCACATCACGCCAACCTTTCGTACCAGGATGGCCGAGTGGTTAAGGCGTTGGACTTAAGATCCAATGGACATATGTTCTCGTGGGTTCGAACCCCACTCCTGGTAAATAGATTTTTAACACGACATTCACGACACTGCTTTCTTTCTCCTCCATGAACGGTATGCTTTGTCGAACCAGCATGCAAGAAACTGGAATTTTCACAGCAGAATACAACAAGAGACAATAAGAAATCAAAACAAACTCAGTCCAACTAACAGGGGGATTCATCAATCCCAGTCTAAATTCTCATCCATTATCAGATCATCGCTGCGTCAATCCCACAATAGTGCAGCCTCAGCTCCAAATTAAATATCAGATAAAACTGACAGATGGTTTTCTGTTAAAAGTTACACAACCTTAATAATGGACTCTGAGATTCGAGTTAAATACCAGTCATATCACCAAATCAGGGGTTTAGATGTGGTCGCAATAATCCCCACAGTCTGCCCTCACATACATTAGGTACACATTCAAATCTCAAATGCATTCTCAGATTCGGATATTCTGAAAGCTAGTATACAAACACAAACTCCAGTTGAAAACTTACCCTGCTTATGAAACTAAAAGTTACAAAATCAATTTGATGGCTACGAACTGAACTATAAATTATAAACTAACGCTAAATCCTCACTTGCACTGTGCCAGGTGGAAGACACTCTCCCAATTCCAGACTGGACTTCATTTTACATGCATGTCAAAATTCTTACTCTGAATCAGGCTGAGTGTCACAGATCAAATCAATGTGAACAACCTGGGTGAAACTTGCATAGCAATCCAGTATCAGATTGAAAGATACATTATCTTTCACAATTGTGTTCACACTGACAGAGATTTAATGCTAGGCTGAAACTCACACACATTGTTTGCTTAAAACCTACCACATCAGTGGTCTGTTTCTGTGCTGGAAAGTTATTTGGAATTAATCCAAATTCATAAACAGTCCCAGAGACTGCAGGTTATTTAATTAATCCGAAACTCATACTAAATACCAAAGATTGATAGATGAGAAAATAGTTCTCACTCACATGTACTGCAACTTAAAAACGATCGCCCAATTTCGACTGTGTTTTACCCTCTGTTAGCGAATGTGACTGGGGATTCATATTCTATCCAATACATGCATGTGAGTGAGATGTGTTCTGTATCTGTCTGACTCCGGTTGTAGAACATAGAACATAGAAAGCCACAGCACAAACAGGCCCTTCGGCCCACAAGTTGCGCCGATCATATCCCTACCTCTAGGCCTATCTATAGTCCTCAATCCCATTAAATCCCATGTACTCATCCAGAAGTCTCTTAAAATACCCCAACGAGTTTGCCTCCACCACCACCGACGTCAGCCGATTCCACTCACCCACCACCCTCTGAGTGAAAAACTTACCCCTGACATCTCCTCTGTACCTACCCCCCAGCACCTTAAACCTGTGTCCTCTCGTAGCAACCATTTCAGCCCTTGGAAATAGCCTCTGAGAGTCTACCCTATCCAGACCTCTCAACATCTTGTAAACCTCTATCAGGTCACCTCTCATCCTTCGTCTCTCCAGGGAGAAGAGACCAAGCTCCCTCAACCTATCCTCATAAGCCATGCCCCCCAATCCAGGCAACATCCTTGTAAATCTCCTCTGCACCCTTTCAATGGCTTCAACATCTTTCCTGTAATGAGGTGACCAGAACTGCGCGCAGTACTCCAAGTGGGGTCTAACCAGGGTCCTATAAAGCTGCAGCATTATCTCCCGACTCCTAAACTCAATCCCTCGATTAATGAAGGCCAGTACGCCGTACGCCTTCTTGACCGCATCCTCCACCTGCGAGGCCGATTTAAGAGTCCTATGGACCCGGACCCCAAGGTCCTTCTGATCCTCTACACTGCTAAGAATGGTACCCTTCATATTATACTGCTGCTTCATCCCATTGGATCTGCCAAAATGGATCACTACACACTTATCCGGGTTGAAGTCCATCTGCCACTTCTCCGCCCAGTCTTGCATTCTATCTATGTCTCGCTGCAACTTCTGACATCCCTCCAAACTATCCACAACACCACCTACCTTGGTGTCGTCAGCAAACTTACCAACCCATCCCTCCACTTCCTCATCCAGGTCATTTATGAAAATGACAAACAGCAAGGGTCCCAGAACAGATCCCTGGGGCACTCCACTGGTCACTGACCTCCATGCAGAGAAAGACCCCTCCACAGCCACTCTCTGCCTTCTGCAGGCAAGCCAGTTCTGGATCCACAAGGCAACAGCCCCTTGGATCCCATGCCCTCTCACTTTCTCAAGAAGTCTTGCATGGGGGACCTTATCGAACGCCTTGGTGAAGTCCATATAGACCACATCCACCGCTCTTCCTTCGTCAATGTGTTTGGTCACATTTTCAAAGAACACAACCAGGCTCGTAAGGCACGATCTGCCCTTGACAAAGCCGTGCTGACTACTTTTGATCATACTAAACTTCTCTAGATGATCATAAATCCTGTCTCTCAGGATCCTCTCCATCAACTTACCAACCACTGAAGTTAGACTCACCGGTCGGTAATTTCCCGGGCTGTCCCTGTTCCCTTTCTTGAATGTAGTTGCGAGTTTTTATTTATTTATTCATTTCGAGACGTGGGCATCACTGACTAGGCCAGCATTCATTGCCAATCACTAACTGACCTTAAGCAGGTGGTGGTTTGTTGTTTTCTTGAACTGCTGCAGTCCCTGAGGTGTCGGTAGAGCCCCAGTGCTGTTAGCCAAACAGTCTTTCAGGATTTTGCCACTGCAGCAGTGAAGGAGCCGCGATGTATTTCCATGTCAGGACGGTGAGTGGGTTAGACGCCGGTTTGGGGTGGGGGCGAGGGGGTGGGGGGCGGGTTGTGTGGAGGCGGGGGATGGTGGAGATGGGAAAGATTGCAGTGCTGGTGCTCGCATGTATCTGCTGCCGCTGTCCTTCGAGGTGGTAGAGGTGGTGGGTTTGTGGGTGCAGCCTAAGGAAAGAAAGTAAAAAAAAATATTGTTCCAATTGGCAAAGGAGGGAAGGATGGTGTTTAATGCGCTGAGTGATTAGGACCTGGATTGCACTGCCCGAGACTGTGGCAGAGGCAGCATCAAATCAGGGCTGTCAAAGGAGAAAGGGTTCAGCACCTGAAGTGAAAGGATTTGCAGGGATATGAGACAAGGACTGGGAAAGGGAAGAGCTGAGTCGTTCTTGTACATACCAGCACACAGACAAAGGGCCGAATGGTCTCCCTTTCCTTGTTGTATGCATTCTGAGATTCTGTATGTATGAGTGTTGGACTCATTCTGTATCGCTCTGTCTCTGGTGCGACATATGTGTGTGATATTCATTATAAACCTATGTGAGAGATTTTGCAAATCTGTACACATTCTACTCAGAAGATACCTCATTGGAAACGGCCCTTTTGTTCTAATTAGTACATGATTCCATACGATCCTCTACTTAAAATATTCAATGTAACAGTATCTGCTTATCTCTGAAATTCATTCTCCATCGTCTCATTACCTAGGTTCCCCTTTTGTACATTGGTGCCAGTCGACTCAACTGCTCCAGCTAATAGCAAATTGCAAGTTATATTGACTACATGGGAAAGTACATTAATATTGAATTCTCCATGGGATTTAAGGCTGTCATCCAATCATTAATTCCTGTTTGATCTGTCTCTGCAAAAGCGATAGTTAATGTGATTTTATTTCCGCTCTACTGCAGGTCTGTATTGCGCCCAATAGATGTCAGCACACTCTGGTAGAGTGAACTTTCGACAGCAGAGAGGGAAAAACCAGACAGGAAATCTTCACAGTATATTGAACCTGGGACGGAGGAGTTTCGGAATACTAAATGTGTTGGCCATATCAATTCGAAATCTACCAGTACGCTGCTTTCCTCTGTATTCATCATTAAATACCGATAAGTCAGCAAGGCTTTGCTTTTTAAGTATTTTTAAGTGAAAGTATGAGCACCAGTCGGTATTTTCTTTTCAACCAAGTGGCATTTTGAATCATTGTTGTTTAGCATAGTTAGAATTTCATTATGCAACGGTTTAATTATTAGTACAAACCTATTAAAGCATATATTACACAAAGTTTTATCTATTTATAATTGGGATAGTATATAGAGAGAAACTTGCATTTCTTGACAAATATTATTGACCTATATCTGGGTGTACAGGTTTCAATCTCAAAATTTACCAGTGGTGCAAAACTTGAAAAGATTATGAACTTTAGTGAGAAGGATATTGATAATCTTCAAGAACATGGAACATAGAACAGTACAGCACAGAACAGGCCCTTCGGCCCACGATGTTGTGCCGAGGTTTATCTGAAACCAAGATCAAGCTATCCCACTCCCTATCCTCCTGGTGTGCTCCATGTGCCTATCCAATAACCGCTTAAATGTTCCTAAAGTGTCTGACTCCACTATCACTGCAAGCAGTCCATTCCACACCCCAACCACTCTCTGCGTAAAGAACCTACCTCTGATATCCTTCCTATATCTCCCACCACGAACCCGATAGTTATGCCCCCTTGTAATAGCTCCATCCACCCGAGGAAATAGTCTTTGAACGTTCACTCTATCTATTCCCTTCATGATTTTATAAACCTCTATTAAGTCTCCCCTCAGCCTCCTCCGCTCCAGAGAGAACAGCCCTAGCTCCCTCAAACTTTCCTCATAAGACCTACCCTCCAAACCAGGCAGCATCCTTGTCAATCTCCTCTGCACTCTTTCCAGCGCTTCCACATCCTTCTTATCGTGAGGTGACTAGAACTGCACACAATATTCCAAATGCAGTCTCACCAAGGTCCTGTACAGTTGCAGCATAACCCCACGGCTCTTAAACTCCAAGAAGATATGGACAGGCTGGTGGAATGTGAATACACGTGACATATGCAACTTAATTAATGTAAGGAAGTGTGAAGTGATACATCTTGGTCCGAAGATCAAGGAGAGACGATATAAAACAATTTATATTTTATATAATAACATTTAGCGTTCCTAATCCGTATTGCACCTTTATCACGCCAAGATGCCGCAGTCTCTCCACACATCTCAGAACCCACTGAATATCCAGCCTGAAGTCTGCATTTCACATCTACTTGTACGGTGATCATTAAAAATTTAGCGCACCTACTTTCCTATGTACCTTCACTCCATCTGACAACTCAGTCAATGTCGCACTTCACTTTGTATATTGCCCATGGTAGGCTTATCCTGCCCAGTACCCATTGTGTTTCACTTTGTTCAGTTATATTGCCCAGATTGCATACTGTTCCAACTTTTCTATTCTCCATTAATAATGAATGAATAAATAGAACCATCCCTTGAATAAACACTGTCACCTTTCAATGTTTTGCGGGTGAGTTTCATGAAGTGTTGGGTGTGATTCCCGCCTTTATGCTTCTGTACAAATTTCGTCAAAGGAAAGTTATTCAAATATATTTTCAATTTTCCTTCTCTTTCACAAACAACTGAGCGGGTGTTGGATACAGTAGCTTTAATAAGATAGTGATTGGATTTGCAAGTTTAAAATCCAAGGGTCACATCAATACCTGAAGTGGTTTTCAGGCTGTGGTGACGAGAAGAACAATGCAGATTATCAATTTGAATTGTTCAAAATCATAGAATGGAGCATCCATTGTTGATGAAAAGAAACTTTAAACTGTGCAGCTGTGCTCTGCTTCAGGAGCTGATTTTATGGAAATCTCCATTTGTCAAAAATGTTGCCTCACCTGGTGAGCATTTCCAGCATTTTATGTTTTTGTTTCAGATTTCCAGCTTCCAGCTTTGCGTTGTGTTCTGTGCAGGTGTTTCCCTGGAACAGGGAACAGGTTCTGATCAGTCCTGTGACAGATAGAGTAGAATGTGTCTGCCGACTATCAAACCCGCGAGATTAATCTCCAAGCTGGACAGGAGAATGAGAAGGAGAGACAGGGAGGATCATTCTGTGATGGAAAGATTTCCTGTACAAAGGACACAAAGGTTTGTATTTCCACAGCCGTTTTAACAGACATAAGATGCCCCAACATGACTTGCAATCAATAAAGTCCCTCTTAACAGTCCTTGACGTTTTAACTACGAGATTATTGAACTTATCAATAGTTTCCACATTGTCAAAAATCCATATAAGGACAAGTAAAGTAAAGTTCTCGCACGTGGCTCTGTGGCGCGTTAAAAGATCAAGTGTAGTATGGATTGGATGCTGCACTTGGTTGAGGTCATTAGGTTACATTGAAGCTTCATATGTTTCATATGAAGACATTTGTAAAAGCAGTATCTCGGCATTTTGGCTAAGATGCAAATGAGATCAAGTCTTGGAGGCGGAATTGCTTTCCCTCCTCCAATCAGCTTGGCTCATGTAGATCAGGCTAGGGTAAATGGTCGCTTGCCCTGTCTTGCCAGCCTGGATCGGAAATGTCTCAACTTGTTGAGACTCTGAATTGGACTTGATTTGATTAAATTGGAAAAGTATTAAAAAAAACAGACATAAGATGCCCCAACATGACTTGCAATCATTGAAGTTCCTCGAACAGTTCTTGACATTTTCCCGACGAGAGTTTTGAACTTACCAGTCGTTTCTACATTGTCAAGAATCCATGTATGGACCTGAAAAGTGAATGTCTGACACGCGGGTCTGTGGCGCAATGGATAGCGCATTGGACTTCGAAATGATGGCACGTTAGCCATTCAAAGGTTGTGGGTTCGAATCCCATCAGAGTCGGATTTTGGATCAGATCAGTAACAAGCAGTTTGCTCCAACATTGATATGATTCAGCTTTGGCACCGACATTTCCTCCTCTGCCATCTCTCCATGCTGTTCCTGTTGACTCAGCTCCCATCGAAACCACTGACTCGAGAAGAAATCGTAAACCCCAGGGGGCTTTCTTAAAGTTTGACACAGCATTCGCTGGTTGGGTGAGCAATAGTATTTTTTTCAATTAGATATTACGCTTGGGAAGATAAAGAAGATTAAAGAACACACACGGAACAACAACAACTTCTCAATAAGTACAATCAATAGCTAAATATCAGTGCCTTGCAACCTGGTGGTGTTATTCTGATGTGTCTGCTGCGCTTGTCCTTCTCGGCTGTAGTGGTCGTGGGTTTGAGAAGGTGCTGGCAAAGGAGCCTTGCTGAGGTGCTGCAGTGCATCTTGTAGATGGTGCACACTGCTGCCGTTGTGTGTTGGTCGTGGACGGAGTGAATTTTTATGCATGGGGAGCGAATGAAGTGGGATGCTTTGTCCTGGGTGGTGCCACACTGTAGTGCTGTTCACGCTGCATTCACCCAGGCAAGGTATCCCAGGAAACCGAGTGCTCCGGTTTCCTTCCACAGTCAAAAGATGAGCAGGTTGGGTGGATTGGCCATGCTAGATTCCCCAAGGTGTTTGTATCGGTAGATTAGCGGGGTGGAAAGATCCTGCGTGCGATTCTCTGTCGGAGATTGGGTACAGGCCCGATGGGCAGAATGGTCCCTTTCAGCACTGTCGGGATTGTGTGATTCTAAGGCCATTTGACTGTGTTAAAAATTCCCTGACGGAAAAAAAAGGAAAACTGTCTTTGTAGAATTTACAGCATTGGGTTTATTGGGGATTTTGTTTTACTGCAAAATGATGAAAACAACTGAAGCGTGTAAATAAACAGTCGAGATATTCGTGGGGAGTCGCGAAATCTGTGTTTGTTTCAACTTTGTAGATCATCCAATTCAGGGAAAGACAACATTGACCAGCAAGAAAGGGACATTGTAACTTGAGTAATTGCAATGAACACTTGAAAGATCACGTGAAAGTAATCAAGGCACTGCTCGTGTCCGTGAAACCAGGATCTACCTGTGACGAGACAGGCGTTTTAACCAACTCAGCTACAGAGCCTGATACTGCTACTCCTGGTACAGCAGAATGCTGGAAATAAGCTCCAGATCTGGTGGTGTTTGTGAAAAAAGAGATACTGTCAGATCTGGAACGTATCTGAGAAAATAGAGGTCGTTCACATTTCAGATGCAGACCTTTCACGGGAACGACCGTTTCTCTCTCCCCAGATGCTATGGGATCTCGGATAGATTCATGAAAGAAAATAATTGAATCCCATAGTGGCCGCTCGAGACTGCACCGAATTCCCAGTAAACTGGGGCCTCTGCTATTTGTGATATCTATAAATAATTTGGAAGAAGGTGTAACTGGTGTAATCAGCAAGTTTGCGGATGACACGAAGATGGCTGGACTTGCGGATAGCGAAGAGCATTGTCGGGCAATACAGCAGGATATAGATAGGCTGGAAAATTGGGCGGAGAGGTGGCAGATGGAGTTTAATCCGGATAAATGCGAAGTGATGCATTTTGGAAGAAATTATGTAGGGAGGAGTTATACAATAAATGGCAGATTCTTCAGGAGTATAGAAACACAGAGGGACCTAGGTGTGCAAGTCCACAAATCCTTGAATGTGGCAACACAGGTGGAGAAGGTGGTGAAGAAGGCATATGGTATGCTTGCCCTAATAGGACGGGGTATAGAGTATAAAAGCTGGAGTCTGATGATGCAGCTGTATAGAACGTTAGTTAGGCCACATTTGGAGTACTGCGTCCAGTTCTGGTCGCCGCACTACCAGAAGGACGTGGAGGCATTAGAGAGAGTGCAGAGAAGGGTTACCAGGATGTTGCCTGGTATGGAGGGTCTTAGCTATGAGGATAGATTGGGTAAACTGGGGTTGTTCGCCCTGGAAAGACGGAGAATGAGGGGAGATCTAATAGAGGTGTGCAAGATTATGAAGGGTATAGATAGGGTGAATAGTGGGAAGCTTTTTCCCAGGTCGGAGGTGACGATCACGAGGGGTCACGGGCTCAAGCTGAGAGGGGCGAAGTATAACTCAGATATCAGAGGGACGTTTTTTACACAGAGGGTGGTGGGGGCCTGGAATGCGCTGCCAAGTAGGGTGGTGGAGGCAGGCACGCTGACATCGTTTAAGACTTACCTGGATAGTCACATGAGCAGCCTGTGAATGGAGGGATACAAATGATTGATCTAGTTGGACCAAGGAGCGGCACAGGCTTGGAGGGCCGAAGGGCCTGTTTCCTGTGCTGTACTGTTCTTTGTTCTTTGTTCTTTATTTCAAATCTGCCTTTCCCGACATTGAACAAGCACATCAGAGGGAATCGCACACATCACTCAATGAAACTCTTGCGCTAAACATTGAGCGGTTTATCGTGAGCTGGTTCCATTTACTGTTTTCAGACACACATCTGGTATAAAAGTAGCCGTGTTCAGGATTTGATTCACACACATAATTTCCTGTTCTAAAGTTGATTATTTTTTAATACTTCATTTATCCGGGATATGTGTGTCACTGGCCTGGGAAGCATTTATTGTTCAATTTAAATACTTCTCAGTATTTGGCAATGAACTCATTCTTGAGCCACTGCAGTCCATGTGGCGTATGTGCACATACACTGCTGTTCGAGATACAGTTCCAGGATTGTGAGCTGGCCACAGCAAAGGCGATATATTTCCAAGTTAGGATGCAGTGGACCTTGCAGGTCGTCGTTGTTTCTCTGCATCTGCGGCCCATGTGCAGCCATGTGCAGCCAGGTGAGAGATGCCTTGGGTTTCGAAGGTGCATCGCGACGGAATAATCATTGTCAGGAGTGGGATTTTAACAGACGTCTCCAGAGGAGACTGCGATCTAAACGCAGCGCCTTAGACCGCTCGGCCATCCTGCCTGCACTGGAACGAGCGAAAAACTCTGCACAAATCGATTATTGTTCTTACATTTAAAACTCGATGTGTTTTTTCCATTTGTCAATCCAGCCAGAGACTCGTATCTGAGTCCCATCCTTCCCCAAGCCGCCGGGGGGTGAGCAGCTTCTCATTGCTGCATTGCTCTGTTTGCCCAAATCAACAGAGACCCAATTCCCGCCCTACCTGTTCCTTACGTGAAGGTGTTGAGAGGGTCAGATCTAAGCAACATGAAGTATTCAATTGGAGAGTTACATCCTGGTGACATGGATATCTCTCCACAGCTGCTTTCGGAGCTGCAGAACATTTCCAGCATTTCCTCTTACGGATTTTGTGCCTTCATTATAGGAGGTCATTGACTGACAACCAAAACTTGTCTCTTTTACGCAGCTCCAGATACAGCTTTTCTGTGATCTCCTCACAGACAAGTTCACTCTTCACTTTCCAACACACAAGCTTTAAAATCGGCTGTTTCACTCAGCGCCCTGCGGCATTGTCTTCAAACCCCACCACACCTCCCATCCGCCCATCAGGGTCACAAGGGTACAAGTATTTTTTTAACAAGAATTCATCGGTGCAAAGGGATCACAGTGTTTGTGAAGGAATATAGGGGATTGATCCACACTCACAAGTAGAATGAAAATGAGTTGATCTCTCTCTCACACGCACACTCATATAAACACTCACACATCCACCGCCACGGCAGATGGTGAAATTCGACATCAATAAAAATGTCTGCCATTAATTACCTTGAATCGATTGCCGTAGAAAAAGAAGCAACAACTGATAAACTGATGCTCTTTAGGGAAGGAATTCTTACCTTGTCTGGCCTGTATGTGACTCCCGACCAACAGCAATGTGGTTGACTCTGAGCTGCCCTCAAAGGTGGCCGAACAAGCCACTCAGTTGGAGGGAAATTTGGAGGTGATGTCTTTGTGGTATTATCGCTGGAATATTGATCCCGAAACTCAACTAATTTCTGTTTGGATCCGTGCTCACATCCGGCCATGGCAGCTGGTGGAATTTGAATTCAATGCAAATTATCTGCAATCAAGAATCTATTTATGCTTTCATGCATTGTCGATTATCGGAATATCCATTTGGTTCACCAGGGAACTTCAGGGAACTAGATTCTTGCCGAGTCTGGCCTATATGTGACTCCAGAGCCACAGCAATGTGGTTGACTCTCAACTGCACTCGGGCAACTGTGATTGGGCAATAAATGCTGGCCAGCCAGTGACGCCCAAGCCCCATGAATGAACACAAAAGAAAATGTTGGCCCAGTCAGCGACGCTGAAACAAATATATCGGACATTCAAAATGAGGAGATACATCAACTCGTTTACAATCCCGGAGCTTGCAAATACAGAATGAATTCCAACTAATTTACAGTTCCGGGAGCTGACGGTCAGAACAAATCGCTTGTGCACGCACAATTCCACAGACAAAATGAGAAAGATCCCAACCCCCACACAGCAGCAGATAATGAAAAACGCAGTTTAACTATGACCCTGATGTGGCGATGCCGGCATTGGACTGGGGTGGGCGTATTGAGAAGTCTCACAACACCAGGTTAAAGTCCATCAGGTTTATTTGGAATCATGAGCCGTCGGAGCGCTGCTCCTTCAACAGGTGAGTTGACTCAATAAATTCCAAATAAACCTGTTCGACTTTACCTGGTGTTGTGAGACGTCTTACTGAAGATGACCCAGATATAAAGGTAAAGTCAGCTTCGTCCCAAATGACCATCCACTGTGCCCCTCTGAACAGGGAGAGCTTACTGGTGAAGATTTAGCTTAATGATTACCACACCTCAGGCGAGGGGCAAAGCTAAGAAGAGTAAATGTGCTATCTAATAGTACATCTGCAATTTGTTCACTGCAATTTTGTATTCACTTCTTGCTTTCAGTTAGAAAGCCAATGATAATTTAAGCTTCATTAACGGCTCTTAAAAACTGTCCTGTCACCTTCAATGATTTATGAACATGTCCACAATATTCCCGCTGTTCCTGCATCCTCTTTTGGAATTATACCCTTTATTTTATGTTGCCTCTTTGTGTTCTTCCCAGCAAAATGAATCACTTTATTCTTCATCTGCCACATGTCATCCCATTCCACGAACCTTTCTGTGTCCTTTCGGAGGTCCACTGGAAATTCTTTAGTTTCTTTCAGAACGACAGGACGTCCCAAAACATTTCACTGATAATAAAGTATTGATTGAAATGTAATCTCTGTCCAAATGCTGAACTTTTGAGCTTTCTATTCCACGACGTCAGAAATTCCCATATGGGGATGGGGAATTACATTAGCGAACCTCCAATCCATTGGAACTCTTCCAGAGTCGATACAAAACAGGACTTGATCACCAATGCATCCACTATTTCCAGGGCCACGTCCTTCAGTACTCTGGGGTGCAGAGCATCAGGCCCTGGGGATTTTGTTGTGTTTTAATTCTAGCAGTTCCGACAATACAATTTCCTGACTAATAAGGACTTTCTTCAGTTCCTTCATCATGCTTTTGAAGGCAGAGATTTTCTACAAGATGCTTCGAAAACCAATTTCTCTCTTAAAGAGTCTAAACACTCTGAAATATTTTCACAAAATATACTTGTGGGTGCTAATTGTTTATAACGTATAATGTTATACTTTGGAGTGGAACGTTGCTTATTTGGGACTAAAACAATGAAAATGAGTAATTCTCGTTGTTTACTTTCTTCTTTAAATATTGTTCAATTGTTGATAGTTAAGTTGCTTTATTTGTTAGAGTTGGTTTTAAACTGTAATTTAAACAAACATCTTGCTGTAAAAGATTTTTAATTTGTCAGTGGAATTACTTTCTGATCCAGTCCCCGAACTCTTATACACCAGCTTCCAAACCCAGGATCGTGACCATCTAGAAGAACAAGAGGAGCAGATGCCTGGGAACACCTGCACCCAAATGTTCCCCTCCAAGTCACTCACCATCCTGATTTGGAAGCATATCACCGTCCTTCACTGTCACTAGTTCAATATCCAGGAATTCCCTCCCGAACAGCACTACGTGTGCGTCTGCACCCCAGGGACTGCAGAGTCTCAAACACACCACGATTCTCAAGTACAGCTGGGGATGGTCAATAAATGAAACCTGTCCTACGGCGTCCAAATACTGTTAAAAAACAAAACAACTTAAAGGGAGACCATTCAGCCCTATCTGTCTCTGCTAGCTCTCAGCGGGCCCCTGGTTTCACTGCCTTGTCGGTTAACTGTTGCCCTGCATATTTTCCTTTCGAAGAATAATCGAATTCAAGTGAACCTGCCGTGACCCTCTCTCAGGCAGCATTTCCTTGATGCTGCTATTGCTTCTTTTGACAGTTACCTCCAATATCTGCCCTCTGGATTTCGATCCTACTAACAATGAGAACACATTTCTGTCAATCTTCAGCCCAGACCCTTGAGGATTTGTATGTTTTTCCCAATTTCTCCTCTGAACCTTCTCTTCTCCGAGTAGAGAAGTCGCAGCGTATCCAACCATTCTCAGTAACTAAAGTTCTTGATCAATTGAACTATTCTGGTGAAACATTTCTGCTGCCTTCTGAAATCTTTTATATTGTTTTTTAAATTTTCTCTCCAGAAAATGGAAGCAATATCCACGTGAAACCGAACTCAATTTAAATGCAGGCTTGACAGAGCTTCTGTACTTTTGTACTCTGTGCCCCATTAATAAAAAGCAGGACACCGTCAGATTTATTACAATCACTCTCCTCACCATCCTGTCTACAGTTCTGGTCACCCTATTAGAGAAAGGATATTATTAAAATAGAAAGTGTGCAGAAAAGATTTACTAGAATGCTATCAGGACTTGATGGTTTGAGTTACAAGGAGAGGCTGGATACACTGTGATTTTTTTTCTCGAGAGGTCAGGGGTGATCTTATTGAGGTCGACAAAATAATGAGGGGCATTGATCAGCGAGATCGTCAATATCTTTTCCCAAAGGTAGGAGAGTCTAAAACTAGAGGGCATAGGGTTCAGGTGAGTGCGGGGGGTGAGGGAAGGGTGCGGGGGGTGTGTGTGGCGGGGGTGTATACAAAAGGGTGCAGAGGGGCAATTCTTTCACACAGAGGGTGGTGCGTGTCTGGAAAAAGCTGCCAGAGGTAGTCATAGAGGCGGGGACAATTTTGTCTTTTAGACACCTACATGAGTAAGATGGCTATCGAGGGCTATGGGCCAAACGCAGGCAATTGGGACTCGCTTCGTCGTTAAAAAAGGGCGGCACGGACAAGTTGAGTCGAAGGGCCTGTTTCCATGCTGTAAACCTCTATGCCAATCCCTGTCAACTTGGGAGATGTGTGTACATATTTGCCTCTTTAGAATTGTACCATGTATTTTATGTTTTGAATCTGGATTCTTCTTTCAGAACGAATCAATTCACATTTTGATACATTTAATTTAATCTGCCGTATTAAAAATTTCCATGCTTTTGGAAGTTTATGTAAACCGCATGAACAGCATTACCCTCATCAACACTCTCGGTTACCACTTCAAAATACTGAAGATAGTTAGTTGAAAACATTGTTACCTGAGTAAATCCGAAATTGGAAAGTTATTTCCAATCTCTTCGCAATTGTAGATCATTTCCTTCAGTATCCTCAGATGCATATCACCCGGTCCTAGTGTCTAATCAAATACGGACAGCCTCTCCAAATCTCCTCTTCATTGAGTTAATTGCCTCTGGAGTGGAATGCCGAACAGCATCACAAACAATCACTTCCTGCTCAGTGAAACGCCTGGAGCAGAGTTAAAATATAATAAATTCAAAACCAAACTATGACCCCCAGCTTTGTCAAACTGCAATTTCTTTCTGACTAAAATACAATTGAACACACGATGCAAGAATCCCTGACGCGATAAGCAATGGACAGCCCTGATTGATTAATTGGGATAAGTTTACAGTCTGGTTACGTGGGTGAACATTCTTGAAAACTTTTCATTTTCTCCATGTGCAGCATTGAGAAAATTGTCGCGAGGTGTTGCAGGATTTCAAACCTGATCTCCAGATATGTAAATCCCGCCATCTAAAACGCAACGTATTTTTTTCAAATAAACAACCAGCATTTGGGACCAAAACTGGCAAGAAGTGAGGGCTCGTCACTTTAAACCCGGGACCTCTCGCATGATCATACAACGCAATCCGCGAAGCGAGAGTCATACCACGAGACCAAGGAGCCGCTGGCAGGCGGGTTGCTCAGCCAATACACTTCTGCTCACGAGCTGTCTTTACAGGTTACGTCATAACAACGGAAATTTGAAGAAAACACAGCAGATTCACTGGGAAATGTGATCCTTTTCGTCTTAGACCTTGACTAGATCTTCAATGTTGGGATTGTAGTTTCTCTCTGCGAAAGAAATTCCCATCACATCAGTTCAAAGATTGTTGTGAAGAATCGACATGAGCAAAGTGTGGAAGACCACAAGTGTGTTCAAATCCAGAGTAGCAATGTATTAAATGTTCCGTAGATTAATGATGAGAGTGAGTTTTAAACTCACCCGTGCAGACCATCGCCAAACCCGCTCGGCCATCTTCTCAGCCACCCAGGAGCTTGTGAAAGGCCTCCTTCCATTTGATTTTCAATCCATGAATTTTTGGGGAAGAAGGTCACCCCCACCATCGCTTCTGGATGGCCAGCCAGATGGAATATGGTGGAAATGTAGTTGCTGCAAAGCAGAGGAAATTTCCATCCCAGCAGGTCGCCTTCTATGACTCATTCTCTCACCCTACAGTATAAATAACTCCCACTTTCTATGACTTTTAGCTCTGATAAAGGGTCAGCTGGACTCGAAACGTCAACTCTTTTCTCTCCTTACTAATCCTACCAGACTTGTGAGATTTTCCAGCACTTTCTCTCGCGTTCATTAACATTTCTGATTTTACAATTGCGTTGCGAAAAGATGATTGATCAGCTTTGGGAGACAATGAAAAGACATTTTCAGTGGAACCGAGTGTAGCGGCTGGCTCACTGGCCAAGAGGTATGATTCTTGCTTAGAACAATAGCATTAAAATGCGGGAGATCTCGAGTTCAAATGCCGCAGGATGCCAGACGCATTTTACAAAAAAAATCTGAGCGATGGAGATGGCGACAATGAACGAAAGCGGGGGCAGAGCTCATCTCCCGAGAAGTCATTGCCGAGAATATGTCTCTGCAGAACTCCGGCCAGTAGATGTCAGCACACTCGGGAGAACGAAGCTCACGTTTCAGAGAGGGACAAACAGAAAACAATTGTTCATGTTCTGTTGGCGGTGGCATGTTTTACCAATACTAATACTGGAAGTGGCTTTTAATGACATTTGTTTTGTAACGAACAGTTCTTATCGATGTCTGTCCCTCGATTCGAGGATCACATCCACTCAGGACCGTGACTTTCTCCTTTTTGAATTAATGTGAGCGAACAGCGCGATTTTCGGCCGACAGATCTTTGAACACGGTACGGTAGGGCGGCACGGTAGCACAGTGGTTAGCACTGCTGCTTCACAGGTCCTGGGACCTGGGTTCGATTCCTGGCTTGGGTCACTGTCTGTGTGGAGTTTGCACATTCCCCTCGTGTCTGCGTGGGTTTCCTCCGGTTTCCTCCCACAGTCAAAAGATGTGCGGGTTATGTTGATTGGCCATGCTAAAAATTGCCCTTTGTGTCCTGAGATGCGTAGGTTAGAGGGATTCGTGTGTAAATATGTAGGGATATGGGGGTCGGGCCTGGGTGGGTTTGTGGTTGGTGCAGACTCGATGGGCCGAATGGCCTCTTTCTGTACTGTAGGGTTTCTACGTTCCTATGATACAAGGCGGAGGATGTCCCAGGAAGTAGTGGGACCCGGAGCGCATGATTTGCTTCCTGTTACTTTCTTTGCTGCCGCCATTCTGCCTCATCATTAAGATCTTGTGACTCAAAGCGTGCTGCAGCTTGGGGGACAGGTGTTGGTCATTTTGAACGATGAGTAACAAACTCCTCCCAGTCATCAGCATGAGTGTTGCCTCGCTTCAACCTGGAGGACGTCGGGGAAACATTGCTCGTGGAATTTCTCTCACAAACTCAGGAGTCGCTGATACATTGGAGCAGTTACCTCATTGTGCTAAAACCACCAACTGTCAACGACATGTATGGGAGAATGAGATACATTCTTATCTGCCCTTCTCTGGTCCATTTTATCGAAATGAATTTTTTCAAAATCTGTCACTGATTTAAAGCCCAGCATCAGGCCACCCCTCAGCCTTGTTATTACAAGAAAAGAAAGATGCAAGCAGTCAAAACTTTACCTGACCTTTCCTTTATTCTTAATGATGTTTCTCTTCGTGGGCTAACGGATTTCACCTGCAGGACCAACATTTGTTTCCCTTCCCGAATTGCTCTTCAACTGAGAGTGGCTTGCTCGGCCATTTCAGAGGGCAGGTCAGAGTCACCCACATTGCTCTGTGTCTGGAGACACATGTCTGCCAGACCAGCTGAGGAGGGCAGACTGCTTTATCTTAAGTGCACTGGTGAACCACATGAAGTTTTGCAACAATCGATGGTAGTTTCAAGGTGGCCATTACTGAGACCAGTTTTTCAATTCCAGATTGATCAAATCAGTGAATTTAAGTTTGACCAGCAGCAATGGTGCGATTCACTCCCTGTGCGCAAGTATTAGTACGGGCCTCTGGATTACCAGCCCAGTGACATTGCCTTTCATCCCTGTAAACAAAAACAGTTTGTTCAGTTCATTATTAAATCTTTTCCTGAGGGGATTAGATTTCCCCCCACAGAATTCTATCAAAACGATTCTGCAAAGCCTGTTGCTCCAAAGATGTGCGGGTTAGGTTGATTGGCCAGGTTAAAAATTGTCCCTTAGAGTCCTGAGATGCATAGGTTAGAGGGATTAGCGGGTAAAATATGTGGGGGTAGGGCCTGGGTGGGATTGTGGTCGGTGCAGACTCGATGGGCCGAACGGCCTTCTTCTGCACTGTAGGGTTTCTATGATTTCTATGATTCGGCAACATCACTGAATTCTTAAGGTTACACAGATGAGATTGATTTCTTAGGAGCTCAATAAAATCATGATATGTGAAAATTGAATGAACCAAACAACAAGGAAATACTTCCTGAAAAGGCGCCCTTCGATGTTTGCAAGAAAATGCAAAACTCACAGCTGACGAGAGACATCAGGGATTTCCGGAAATACCATCAGATTTTTTTCTGTATGAAGCGACCGCGACAGGACTGGAACCTGCACTCTTCTGAACATCATCACCATTACCGAAGTCAGACGCGTTATCCATTGGGCCACGCGGTCAGCACATGCACCAAAATGGCGGGTGTTCGCCCTATGTGAATAACTACGTGGGTATATTCATTGTCAGTTCTATTTTTGGATGCTCCACTGATTTCCAGATACCAGAAAACTGAAGGGAAAGTTCCAGCTGCTGTAACCTGCGGAAAGCAAAAGTCCACTTCTAACATTATTGGGTGCCTGTCTGTGTGGAGTTTGAAACCAAAAGAGAAAATGCTGGAAAATCACAGCAGGTCTGGCAGCATCTATAAGGAGAGGAGTTAACGTTTCGAATCCAGATGACCTTTGTGTGGAGTTTGTACGTTCTCCCCGTGTCTGCTTGGGTTTCCTTCGGGTGCTCCGGTTTCTTCCCAGTTTCAACAATATGCAGATTATTTGGATTGGCCAGACTAAATTGACCCTTTGTGTCAGGGGATTAGCAGGGTAATTACGTGTGGTTACAGGGATGCGGAGGGATTCTCTGCCGGATCGTCGGTGCAGAATCACTGGGCAGAATGGCCTCATACGGCACTGCACGGATCCTATGCCTCCTACAAATCCTGTCTTATACATTTAATACCTGTCCCCGAATCCCTCTTTAAGCAGCTAATGCTGCATCTTCCCCTGTGTACCTTAGTTCATTACGTTCTCCTCCTTTACCCGTCCCTTACAGCACCACTCAATCTAGTTTGCTGCAAAGAGAGAAACTCCGAATTATCCAACCAAACCTTGTGGCTAAAATCCCTCCTCGCTGGATACAAACCAGTACATCTCCTTTTCTCCCTCCGAAGAACCCTCACCCAATTTCGAAATTGTGTTGACCGGGTCTGGGTGCAATCCTAAATCAGCCGTCGTTGATCAGACCTTTATAAAGAGTGGGCATACCTTCCCTGTTTTTATCCTCAGTATCTAGGTTAATTGAAGTCGGGAATGGGTTAATAAACTTCAAAATTCAAAGTGTCAAAGTGACCTCTGTGATATTTGGAGCTTGTATGAGAACTGCTGTAGAATTCATTGTTTTGATTAGAATTCATTGTTTCTTACATTCGGACCAGATAAGGGAAAACCCTTGTCTCCTGAATGTATATCAGATTCACTTGTTTGTGCAAAACCTGTAATATTGTTTCAAGGCAATGACGAACGATCGCGGCCTTGGAGATTGCTCATACGACCCGTATCTGTATACCGAGAGGTATAAAACTCTGTTCTTAACTCATATTCGATGAGAAGGCTGGGGGTCCACTGTTAGGAAACTCACTTCTCCCACAATTGTGAAAATAAACCTGCACTTTGATCCACTAATAGTATCAGAGGATTTTTTTCCACCTCCAACAATTGGGGGCTCGTCCGGGATAGTCTGTTTCCGGTCCGGTTGGATGGCCACAACCGGGACACCGGAATAGATTATCGAACTTTAAATAGAGTGGGTCAAAATGCAGTGGGTAATCATCTGTGATAAGAGTGTGTGACGTTCAGACGTGAGTGAGATACAGACTGTCTGAGTGATCGCCGGAGTTTGAAGGAAAAGCCTTCATGTGTAAGAGTTAGAAGGAAAAAACTTCTGAGGAGAGGCCGGCTTAAACAAATATATAGTATAAGCGGTGGTACGGAGGGATCTGATCACCCCTAACAGGTATCACCGCACTCCGATAAGAGCGATCTGGGAGCGGGAGAGCGAGAAAGGAGAATAAGTCACTCCAGGTGGTGAGTATAAACTTATCAGTGTTAATGCGGGACAAAGACAGTGGGGACCCCTGGGTCCCTAATAAAGGACTTTATGATTAAGAGGGACAGACTCATAAAACAGATGATAAAAGGGGGATGGGATTTAGACCACCCACTAGACCAACAACGACAATAGTTGGAAAAGGAAAAGAAAAACAAAACTAAGAAAATTGGAATTCTCTAAGTTCATCAATTGGCCGGATTAATTGAACAGGTTTCAGTCTTGGGTGAGGAATGGGCTGATGTCAAAGAAAAAATTAAAATGTTAAACAACAAAGGGGTGAAAGAGCCTCTGAATTTGGGGAGCGACTCTTTAGAGTACACCAAGAATGTTGGGGAGTACCCGAAACTGCCCGAACAGATCGAGCCTTTTCACAAGCATTTAAAGACGGGCTGTCGCCAGCTCACTAAAAAATCCTTAAAATGGGAGTTCTCAAGACCCAGACTTATGATGAATTCGTGGAATGGGCATCTGGAATTAGAGATGGACCAGATGAGAAACCATACCTACAAATAAAACAGGAAAATGTTCGTGCAAACAGTAGAGAAGATAAACCAAAGGGTGCGTGCCATAATTGTGGGAAACTGGGTCACTTTGTCAGGCACTGTAGGGCTCCAAAGGGGGTAGTGAAGTCTGCAAAATGGCAGATAATGAAGTCATGAGGGGATCTGCAGGTCCTCTCATTGACGTGTACTTAGCAAAGAAAAAAGCATTAATAAAGAGGATGCAAAAGGATGGCTGGGATACGTCTCAGACCTTAGAGTAGCAGAAAACGTGGATATATAAAGAAAAGAGAAACGAGGCAAAGAAGGTAGGAGTATTGTTAATGCATCAGTTAGCTGGAATAATTGAGCAAGATAAAGAAAAGATTAGAGAGCTAGAATTCAGAATACGAGAATTGGAGAAACGAAACCAAGTCTTCGAAGAAAAACAAGGGGGAGGGGAAACTGTTCCTCTACCTCCTAATGAGTCGACACAGGGATCAACCGCTCTTCCAGAGGAGTGGGAAGTGCTAGAATACAACCCAACACCAGTAACCCGGAGGAGAACTGGTGCGCGGCCAAAGCAAATTATAAACCTGTCACCCAGTGTAAAACAGAGATTCAGAGAGTATTAGGGAATGCTCCCACTTATTGGAGCAGAATTACCACAATGAAACAATTAAGAAGAGGGATCAGTGAATGTGAGAATCAAAGGAAAGATAAAGAGGTATCCGGCTTGCCAATGTTGTTCCAAAATCCCGATACGAATGAACAGGAGTGGTGGAATTGACCCAGTGTAGATAATCACCAGACATCTAAGGTAGCTGCCATTGCCCCAATGAATAAGACAGACACCAGCGCCAGTGCCGCTGCAAAGACAGAAGGGACTACTCAAATCAGGCTAACTTGGATAGTTTAAAGCGTTATAAGACTAAAAAGGGGAGTAAAGGGTTAAAAGAAAAGAAGCAGGATGTAAGTTTCGAGAGCCTCATTTGGTGGAATGGGGTATAGCAGATCAATGCGAGTTTAATAAATTAATAAATTTTACGATAGGGGCATCGGACAGAGATTTGGGGAATGTGGGAATAATAACGTTAGATTACATCTGAGGAGTCGTAAGGAGAGTTAACCATTTAAGCACACAGTAGATTCGATCTTGCATCTGCCTGTGTAAAAATAATTAATTAATTTAGTAGGGATATTTAAAAGTGATAAAATAAATGGATTATTTGGATAAGGTTTTTGTTAAATTTGAAAATGTATTCTTGATAGAAACGAAGTTGAAAAGATAAATAGAAAGAATTATTCCTGCGTATTTGAAATGATGATTAATCACTTGTTTATGTTCCTCTGAGTTATAAGACTTGCAGAAATTTAAGATATAGTCAACATTTAACAGAGAAGGGAGTTACATAAGGTAGAATGGGAGTGCGTGTGTCATACTGGGAATTATTATACTGCCATAATGCATTCTAATTAAAATGTGTTACATGGATCAACCACGAAACTGTATGAAATGACAGACGGGCTAAAAGGGACTCCCCGCATATAATACCAAATTGACAAATCAATACAATTAGAGATGAGGGAAATAATTCAGTGGAATAAATGAGATTAGAAAATGCTGCGAAAGTATTTGTTACAAACGGTTAAAGATTAAAGTGATAAGATTTCTTGAATTTACTTCTGTTTTGAGTTGAATTACAGCTTGGAAGGCAGCACGAAAAAAGCGACTGTTAATCAACGGTCTGTATTCTTAAATGTTTTACTTCCATCCCAGTTTAAGATGTTAAGTCTGAATAAATGTTGGAAGCCTCCATGTGTATCTGTGTTTTTTCCAACTTGATAGCGTGAATGTTTTGTTGTTGTTCGTTTTAATGTTGAGAAAGGAGTTAAACCTTGGAAGGACCATGTGCTCTTTCCTTGTCTTGTATTTGAAATTATAAGAGTGTAGTTGAGAAGTTAAAAAAAAGTAATTTTGTGAAAAAATACAAAAGAAGGAACAAATGAATGAGGTGAATATACTGTCTCTGAGTCAGTTTAACGTCTATCAAATGAGTGAATCGTAGTTCTGATTATCCCAAGTTACAGCAGGAGATTAAAGCAGTTAAAACCTCACTTGTTAATACAATAAATATGTTGTCCTTGAGTATTTGTAATTTGCATTTGATGCCAACCATTGAACACCATGAATTATTGGAACTTGTGTTGCCAGTTAGTTACCGATATGAAATTCAAGACTTGCGTGATGTTCCGATAACATGCAACAAATTACATCATTTCAATAATCTAACATTGATGATAGTTCTGATAGTGTAACTAGTTAAAACTACATACTGCCGTTGGAATTGTGCCATCTATTGTTCAAGGTTTTCCAAATCTAAGAACACTGCAAAGCTTAGAAAATAGCCTGCAAGGAAGCAATCCAAAACATTTCTAATCAAGTAACTCTTGTTATTGTTATATGTATTGTGCTTGTCATTGTTCTCAAAGTGCAAGGAATTCTGATCTGGAACTCAGTTTAAAAATGGAAACAGATTAATTTAAAAATTAAATTAAGAGGGTTTTGAGATACCCGATATAGTATATATTGATAAAAACATAATTCTGTGGGGGAAAGAAGGCTAGTTATTCCAAACATGTAACCATTCTTTGCCATAATTTGTAATAGCTTGCACAATTAATATTAACATGACAGGAAGTGAAACCGGATTACTTGAGAGAGAGAGAAAGAGTTGGAGACTGACTTTTCACCCAGACTCAGAAAGCTTGCATCATTCGGTTATCTGTGTTTTTAAAGAGCTGTGTCTGGCAGCATAAACTATTGGCATCTGTGAGACCTTATGAGACAATCTGTCTTTCGATGAATCATTTCTGCTTAAACATTGCACTTTCAAATGTGGACAAACAAATGATCAAATCAGATATAATGTAAGAATACATCATATAAAGATCGGAGCTGCATGGCATTAAGAAGAACAAAGAAGAACAAAGAACAAAGAACAATACAGCACAGGAACAGGCCCTTCGGCCCTCCAAGACCGCGCCGCTCCCTGGTCCAAACTAGGCCATTCTTTTGTATCCCTCCATTCCCACTCCGTTCATATGGCTGTCCAGATAAGTCGTAAACGTTCCCAGTGTCTCCGCTTCCACTACCTTGCCTGGCAGCGCATTCCAGGCCCCCACCACCCTCTGTGTAAAATATGTCCGTCTGATATCTGTGTTAAACCTCCCCCCCTTTACCTTGAACCTATGACCCCTCGTGAACGTCACCACCGACCTGGGGAAAAGCTTCCCACCGTTCACCCTATCTATGCCTTTCATAATTTTATACACCTCTATTAAGTCTCCCCTCATCCTCCGTCTTTCCAGGGAGAACAACCCCAGTTTACCCAATCTCTCCTCATAACTAAGCCCCTCCATACCAGGTAACATCCTGGTAAACCTCCTCTGTACTCTCTCCAAAGCCTCCACGTCCTTCTGGTAGTGTGGCGACCAGAACTGGACGCAGTATTCCAGATGCGGCCGAACCAACGTTCTATACATCTGCAACATCAGACCCCAACTTTTATACTCTATGCCCCGTTCTATAAAGGCAAGCATGCCATATGCCTTCTTCACCACCTTCTCCACCTGTGACGTCACTTTCAAGGATCTGTGGACTTGCACACCCAGGTCCTTCTGCGTATCTACACCCTTTATGGTTCTGCCATTTATCATATAGCTCCTCCCTACATTATTTCTACCAAAATGCATCACTTCGCATTTATCAGGATTGAATTCCATCTGCCATTTCTTTGCCCAAATTTCCAGCCTTTCTATATCCATCTGTAGCTTCTGACAATGCTCCTCACTATCTGCAAGTCCTGCCAATTTTGTGTCGTCCGCAAACTTACTGATCACCCCAGTTACACCTTCTTCCAGATCATTTATATAAATCACAAACAGCAGAGGTCCCAATACAGAGCCCTGCAGAACACCACTAGTCACAGGCCTCCAGCCGGAAAAAGACCCTTCCACTACCACCCTCTGTCTTCTGTGACCAAGCCAGTTCTCCACCCATCTAGCCACCTCCCCCTTTATCCCATGAGATCCAACCTTTTTCACCAGCCTACCATGAGGGACTTTGTCAAACGCTTTACTAAAGTCCATATCGACGACATCCACGGCCCTTCCCTCGTCAACCATTTTGGTCACTTCTTCAAAAAACTCCACCAGGTTAGTGAGGCATGACCTCCCTCTCAGAAAACCATGCTGACTATCGTTAATGAGTTTATTCCTTTCTAAATGCGCATGTGATCTTAATGGGGAAAGCGATGTATTTTGATAGAATTAGCCAGCTGCAGCCAGTGCAAAGTGCTGTGTGATTTGCACTAAGCCAACTGAAGGGTCTGTTCATTTCTTCAGAATAAACACGACTGATCTGAAGTAAATATGCCTTTCTTTAAGCATTGTTTTCAAAATAACGGTTATTTTAGAGAAAGAAGGAGAGAGAGAGTATAGCCAAAACCCAGCGCTGAGATTGAACAAAACAAAACATCTGTTTCTAAAGCATAACTAAATTAGATATTATTATTGCATACAAGCAGTCTCCAGCTACATCAACAACTTGGCCATGAGAAAGTTTGTTTACCTTACATTGTACTATCAGAGAATGCAGCTAAGTTTCTAAGTTGGACTCAGAATTCCAAGCTTATGAGGCCAAATTAGGTTAAATTAACTTAAAGCACAGCATAATTAATTACATTGTGCAAAAATACTTTGCACTGTCGAAATCCATACAGACATCGGGAAAAAAAACGTGGATGAAGGTATTGCCGACCATACTAAATGAGATTAAGGGTTGCTACAAACCGAACAACCGGATTAACCCCTTCTGAGCTAATGACAGGACGGCCGATGCAATTACGAAAAAGCATCATAACAGGTGGGACCGATGTAGGTCCACTAAAAGATAAAATCAGGAGATATGTTTTGGAACTAAGCACCCAACTAAAAGGGATGCATAAATCGGTAAAAGACAATCAAGCAATAAGAGATGCAGAGAGAGTTTGAAATGCTCCCTGACAGTCCCAACAGTGGGATGTCCTAGTGGTAATATTACCTAACAAATCAGGGCTTGTACAAAAATGAAATGAGCCTTATGAAGTTATAATTAGTGGAGATATCTGTGCCTGTATATACTCAGTTGAATATGCTGAAATTAATTGGAAAAATATGTGATATACTCCAATTGCAGATATAAACAAACAACGAGTGACGAGTGACCTCCAAGCAAGCTGCACGGGCGCGCGGAAACTTTGCGTGTGGGCGATATAGCCTTTGGACCATTGTATAACGGCCGCGCGGGATATTAGTAAGTGATAAGATGCTTCTCATGCTGATACTCACGACCCTGGCCCTGTTAGCCATAGTGGGAAAGTATAAATTGAATTATGAGGAGTTAGGGATAAGGCACAGTGACCATCTCTGTAACGATGACTCTGTCTATTGTATGAACACCTTTGTGTATATGCCTTATCTCTATGCAACACAATCGAATCTGAGCAAGTGCTGGGTCTGTTCACACATCCCCATGCACGGAGGAAAGGGAGGAATTCCTTTATTCCCTATCCCTTTATCAGCTATTCTAACAATAGAATGGGTTTTAAATGAGAATGGAACCCAGGAAGGGTCAAGGAAACTGACATTTAAAACCCCATCGGGTACCACTATGCAGGGTATCAGCAACAGTGATGCTGTTTCAAGGCTAGGGGGCGGAGGGTGCACTTTATCGTCCTTTAAGACGAATTACCAGCCCAGCTACGACAGATCAGGATCCCCACCCTACTTTGTTGAGAAGAATAAACAGAGGGGATCTATCTGCCTGATAAAAAAATGGAACCATACCTGTTGACCGGAGCTACTGTATACAGCAGATTGATATCAGTAATGACGCTGAGGCCATGATACAGGTCACAATGCAGTGCCCCATAGCCACCGTCCCGGTCAACCTCTCCTCTACTTATATAAGCGCGATGACTGCATATAATGGTACCTAACTTGTCTGTGAAAACAATGCCTATCCGTGGCTTCCCTGGAATTGGACAGGATCGTGTTATTTGGCATATATATGGTGCCTTATATTCACCATTACACTGACTTACGGGACCACCCCGAGATACACCTGCTTAGGGCTAAGCGAGCCATTAGTGAGACAGAACGATTCTTCATGATAGCCTACCCATTTTTCGGGACGGCAAAGGCAGCACAAGAACTTATACTAATGGCCTCAACCCTCGAGAAAGTTGCAAATAAGACTAAGGAAGGGTTCGAAGAGGTGAGCACAGCCATCTCTGAAATATCAGCAGAGGTCGTAGCTATTCGGACTGTGGCGTTACAGAACCGATTAGCCTTCGATTATGTGCTTGCCTCCCAAGGTGGAACATGTGCCATAGTTGGCTCCGAATGCTGTACGTATATTCCAGAAGCTTCGGAGAATATAACTCGCTTAGCAGATAATATTAAACAAGTAGCAAAAGCAATACAGGAAGAAGGGAACCAATATCATGATTATAACCCTCCGGGCTGGCTGGGGCAATGGTTCGGGTCGTGGGGTTCTTACCTGATGCATGGATTGATTGTATGAATTGTAATTGCAATTACTTGCTGTGATTGTATGGCATTATTGAACGCCTGTTGCAAAACAGTAACAGCGCAAATTATGACGGTTGCAAGTGTACAGGCGGAGGGGGCAGACCTCCCGACTAAGGAGCTAGGCCCATTCCCCGATAACATGTAGTTCTGAGTTGGCCAAAGATGCCATGTTTGGACCTGGCATCCGACAAAAAGGGGGGAGTGAAGTCGGGAATGGGTTAATAAACTTCAAAACTCAAAGTGTCAAAGTGACCTCTGTGATATTTGGAGCTTGTATGCGAAGTGCTGTAGAATTCATTGTTTTGATTAGAATTCATTGTTTCTTACATTCGGACCAGATAAGGGAAAACCGTTGTCTCCTGAATGTATATCAGATTAACTTGTTTGTGCAAAACATGTAATATTGTTTCAAGGCAATGACGAACGATCGCGGCCTTGGAGATTGCTCATAGAGCGGGAATCTGTATACCGAGAGGTATAAAATTCTATTCTTAACTCATATTCGATGAGAAGGCTGGGGGTCCACTGTTAGGAACCTCACTTCTCCCACAATTGTGAAACTAAACCTGCACTTTGATCCACTAATAGTGTCAGAGGTTTTTTTTTACCTACAACATTCATGAATCCAAGGATCCAATGCACTTTCCGAAGGAATCTCTCAAAATCACCTCTCACGTTCAAAGATCTCTCTGAACAAAGATTTCTCTGAACCTCAGGTCCCTCGAACCCTGCACACTGTTTAGAACTGGGCCATTCACAGTGTCACTGTGGCACAGTGATTGGCACAGCGGTTAACACTGCTGCCTCACAGTATCAAAGTCCCAGGTTCCAATCTGGTCTCCGGTCACTCTCCAGTCACAACACGGTCATTTTCTCCCGTGTTGCGAGTGTTTCTTCCGGGTTCTCTGGTTTCCTCCACAGCCCAAATGTGGGCGGGTTAGGTTGATTGACCCTGCTAAATGTCAGTGGGATTGAATGCATCGTGTCAGGCGGACGAGCCGGGTAAATGTGTGAGGTTATGGGAATAGAGCCAGGGTGGGATTGCGGTCAGTACAGACTCAATGGGCCAAATTGCCTCCTTCTGTACTGTAGTGTTGCTATGTTCTGTTGCTTCTCCCCATCTTTCCTCTCAGAATGCAGCACTGTTCTTGATTGTGGGACGAATAATGTGTCTCTGCTACAATATCATTGAGAGCGAAGACTGCAGCTTCTTTTTCTCCAAGCCAGAATTTGCCAGGATTTTTGGCACTGAGACATTATCTCGCCGAGCAGACTTTGTCTCTGTCTATCCTTCTACGCCTCTCATCAACTCTTTATGAAGGATAAACATTGTTTAGTGACTGAGTGCCAACAATCTGTATCTTCATCCGATCAAATATGATTCAGTTTGTGAACAATGCTATCATTTCAACCAGTACTGGGTTAACCCAGACACAGCTCTAATTGGCTGCAGCCCCCTGAACCTGGGGAACAGACACTGTTAGCATTGCCGGCCTCAGAGGCTTTAACAGTTACTGTGCTGGGAAACTCCAACTTATTCCCGAGAATCCACAGCACAGAGCAAGGGGAGAGGAAAGCCTTTCCTGGGAGCTGTCAATCTGAGACAAAGTTTGACCTGTCAATGTGCAGATGTGAATATTGTGTCAGCGACAGTGTGTTAAAGGGGCAGTAGGGTTAGACTAATGACCACTGTTTGTGTGTCCTAACTCAGCGCCGGATTTCCCAATACTTCTTGTGTCAAATTACAAGAGTTCACTTGGCATAAGATTTGCTGCTCCCTTGCTCAGACCTGAAGAGATAATTGAATGGAAAATGTTCGTCGATTTCAAGATTTCAGTTGACGAACGGAGAATAAGTCAGCGCTCGACTGAGAGAGCGCGATCAATGCAGCAACGGGACGGGTTGAAATGGAAATTGCTGCCCTGATTTCGGTTGGAACCTTCGCAGCAGGAAATAGTCGGATTTCAGTGGCAGAAATGAGTCAGTCTGGGAATCTGGAAAGCCAAGTTTTAATTGCAATGTGAGAGGCTGTGAGGAGAGACAAACAGGAGGAGCCGGGAGCTGACAGCAGCTTGGTCTCTGCTCCGTCCGCTCTCTGCCTTTAAGTTGCTCTGTGCCGCCACCACTGGCTTCATTTCGGATCCAGTTCTGACTCTCACTCACATTTTCCACATATTCTCGGATATTCATTGTATAAAAAGGGCTGCAGGGAAAACGCCTGGGAACGACAGGCTGGTGAGCCTCACATCCGTGGTGAGTAAGTTGTTGGAAGGTATTTTGAGAGACAGGATCTACAGGCATTTCGAGACGCAAGAACTAATTAGGGACAGTCAGCGTGGTTTTGTGAGTGAAAAATCATGTCTCACAAATTTGATTGAGTTTTTTGAAGGGGTAACCAAGAAGGTAGATGAGGGCAGGGCATTTAATTTTGTCTACATGGACTTAGCAAGGCCTTTGACAAGGTACCACACGGTAGATTGTTGCATCAGGTAAAATCTCACGGGATCCAGGGAGAGGTAGCTAAATGGATGCAAAATTGGTTGATGACACAAGCCAGAAGGTGATTGTAGAGGGTTGTTTTTCAAACTGGAGACCTGTGACCAGCGGTGTGCTGGGTCCACTATTATTTGTCATTTATATTAATGATTTGAATGAGAATATAAGAGGCGTGGTTCGTAAACTTGCAGATTACACCAATATTTGTGGCATAGTGGACAGTGAAGAAGGTCATCTCGGATTGCAACGGGAACTTGATGAATTGGGCCAGTGGGCTGACGAGTGGCAGACGGAGTTTAATTTAGATCAATGCGACGTGATGCATTTTCGTAGATTGAACCAGGGCAGGGCTTATTCAGCTCATGGTAGGGGGTTGGGGAGAGTTACAGAACAAAGAGATCGAGGGGTACAGGTTCATAGCTCCTTGAAAATGAAGTCACAGGTGGACAGGTGAAGAAGGCATTCGGCACGCTTGGTTTCATTGGTCACAACATTGAATACAGATGTTGGGACGTCTTGTTGAAGTTGTACAAGATATTAGCAAGGCCACACTTGGAATACTGTGTACAATTCTGGTCGCCCTATTATCTAAAGGATATTATTAAACTAGAAAGAGTGCATAGGAAATTTACTTGGATTCTACCGGGACCTGATTGTTTGAGTTATAAGGAGAGACTTGATAGACTGGGACTTCCTTCTCTGGAGCGTAGAAGGCTGAGGGGTGAACCTATAGAGGTCTATCGAAAAACGAGAGACAGAGATCAGCTAGATAGTCAATGCCTTTTCCCAAAGGCGTGGGAATCTCAAACTAGACGGAATAACTAGGAGAGAGAGGAGAGATACAAAACGGTCTAGAGCGGCAATTCTTTTCACACCGAGTGTGGTTAGTGTCCGGAACAAGCTGCCAGAGGTATTAGTAAAGGCGGGTATAATTTTGTCTCTTAAAAAGTGTTTAGACAGTTTCATTTGTAAGATGGGTATTGGGGGATATGGACTAAATGCGGACAATTGGGATTATTTAATGGGTTAAAAAAATGAGGCGGCATGGACAAGTTGGGCCGAAAGGCTTGATTCCATGCTGTAAACATCTATGAGTCTACCATCTTGTCGGCCTGGGACATAATTTGCCAGAAATATATCTTGTGCGTTAGCAAGGCAACTGCTTTCTGAACGAGCTGTCCAGCTCGGTTCAATCTGTCAGAAATTATTGGACGTCTTTTAAAGCAACATCGACTTGTTTGCAAAATTCTCTAATCTCTAAATATATTCCACCAATTTATCGCTTGTGTTTGGAATGCCAGGCAAAACGACCACTTAATGCAGACATTTTGAAATCAATTCTAACATGGAATTTTCACTTATTATTCTGAAAAGTCCTCTTTCACTAATGTTGCAATATGACAATTCCTCTCCATTTTTCACTTGCCCCTTCCATTCCCAAACTGTTATCACCAGGAATGCCGAACGCCTCGCTTGTTGCAATTTGTTTGAACGAACACGATGTCATATTATCTAAGCGGCATTTTGAAATTCTCATTCATTCAATGTATTCTGGTGAAATGCATTTCTTATGTCCTGTGTGTCATTACATAAGTATCTTACTCTGACATGAGACCTTGTTTTGTTCTTATGGTGCTCTGTTTCTTTCCTCTCACGTCATGATTTTTCTCATGGAAGTTACAACACAGAAGCCATTCGGCTGAGAACACCCTAGTGCCCATTCCAATGCCAGCTTCCTGCACCGGCCCAGAGCACAGATCCAGGTCTTCATAGAAGGTAAAACACTGAGAATTACGATTTATCCTCATGGGCTGCCCTGGAGAAGCTAATTAAACATTTCAAATGAGAACGACTGCGGACAGGTTTCCAACCTGTGCGTGGAATCCCCCCTGTGTTTCGAGTCCAACACCTTAATTGCTCAGCCACCGCAGCGGTTTATCTGTACGAATGATGTAACCACCTCAGAACCGTTCATCGTAACTTCATCAGGCACCTAGATTATGCAGAGTACAGCGTGTGAGCTGAAATCTGTTGGTCTCCCTCTTTTTGGTAACTTTATCTTTGATTATGAATTCATTTATAGTTCAGCGACTTTTCGTCTGTTTCAATATTTTTTTCAATATAAAGAAATTGAAGCCGAATTTAACGTCAGCAAATAAAAATAAAGAAATGTTAAGTCCATTTCATGACCGACGAATATTGCGTTCGCACTATTTGTGCCCACATGCTTTGAAACGCAAGCGGTCTTGGATAAGGTTCTACGCAAATGATGAACGCAAAGGCCGAGAAACGACCCGGGTCAATTGCTTGAAAAGTCGTTACGCTCACCGCTAAACCACCATGGCTTGCTCAAGTTAAATACACGTTATTTTCATTAGGTATAATTACGGAACTATCTTAGTTGCTGATTTCATCAGACTCCAGGTGTGTCCAAAGCACAGTTCATGAACTGAACTTGACTTGTCTCGTTTTTCTGGACAGATTAACTTCCTTTTTTACTGTTGTTTCTCACTGAGAACTCATTGTTTAGTTTTGAGGAATGTTCTTCCATTGAAACAAAGTTTACAATGCAAGCAAATTGAAGCTGGATTTTCCGTTCGTAAGTCATTGATAATAAGAATATTCGGTAAATTTTATTTTAGGAGTGACCCGCTTCTGTTATGACCTGAGATTTCAATTCAATAAGTCAACTCTGTGATGGTCAGGAACTGGCCCTTGGTCAAATGCTCACAAAGTCAGCACTACACCACCTTCGCTCACCTGACTCTGCCGCTCTCTCTGTATTTACGGAACGAATACACAAGCAACGAAGTGGTATAGAAATCAGAGATTTGAGAATCACGTAACTGACATTCCATTTCTGGGAGCTTTACATTTTCCGATGGATCGGGGTGAGCAGGATCGCCCAATCGGAAAGCAGATCTCTGGAATATGGAACTTGATTAATATCATGTTTTGCAATCATTTTAATCGGTAAGTACCAAGTTCATGTTATTTCACTCCAATCCAAAAAGGTTCTGAATGAATCGTTACTTTGTTGCACCACTCGTGTTCAGCCAGGAGATGGCAGTAGCGAACAATAATTTGGATTTGCTGTTTGTGTGAAGAGATATCTGGACAGGAATGGAACTGATGTTGCCGCGGAGCTGTCCAACTGCGCCCAATCCAAATAGATTCACACAATTAATGAACAGACGAAAAACAAGTGCAGCAAATTTTTTAAAGAAACTATGACAGTCTCTGAAAGCATTATGTCAGCACCTCTTCAAGAATCAATTTGCTGTAACTAATTCAATATGAACCATTCGAATGTCATCCCTATTCATGGCCAGTTCTCGTTCAGGCATTGACTGGTTCGAAGTTTTACTGTTATCAGAGAACAGTCATCACTATTCCCTGCGAGGTAAAACTGCGCCCCGAACTTCAGAGACTACCTACAGTACAGAAGGAGGCCATTCGGCCCATCGAGCCTGTGCCAACAACAATCCCATGCAGGCCCTATCCCAGTAACTCCACGTATTTAACATGCTAATGCTCCTGATACTAAGGGGCAATTTAACATGACCATTCCACCTAACCCGGCACTAATTTACATGGCGGAACGGCGAATTCTCGAAAGACAAAATCTGCCACTAGTGCCACAAATGAAGCTGACGTCTACTTTGGAGCTCCTGAAACCACATACTTTCCTGGCAAACCTCTGCCAAAGCTGGTGTCCTGATTGGAATCGATTTCCAGCTCGAGTTTCTCATTTGGATGAAGATTATAGAATGATGCTGGACTATTCACCCCTCAAACCTGTGGAACTCTGAATCTTACTTTCACCTTGGTGCGTGAACCCCAAAATAAGTGATGAGTTCACCCTCAGTCAGTGAATGCGGAGACAGAGTTTTGAGTGTAATAACAATAAAGATGTAATTCAAATCTGTTTGTGCAGAGATTTACCCTTGGGGCTATGTAATGAGGATGGCCGAGCGGTCTCAGGCGCTGCGTCCAGGTCGTAGTTTCTTGTGGAGGCGTGGGTTTAAATCCCACTCCTGACATTGATTTTTCCTTCGCAAGGCCCCATCCAAACCCATGAAATCTCTCACCTGGCAGCACAAGGGCAGCAGATGCAGAGAAACAATGACTACCTCGAAGTCCCACTCCGAGACACACATCATCCTTACTTGGAAACATATTGGCGTTCCATGGTTCACAATCCTGGAAATTCCTCCCTAACAGCAGTGTATGTGCACAGACACCACATGAACTGCAGTGGCTCCAGAGCGAATTCATCGCCAATTACTCAAAGATAAGTAATTTGGAGAATAATGCTTCCCGGGTCAGCGACACACATACCCCATATGAATGAACTGTTTAAAAAAATAATCTCACGCCAGAGAAGGGGCACATCGGCCTTCAGAGCAGAAAACTGTGTGTATGGATCACATCCTGAACACGGCTACTTTTATACCAGACGTGTGACTGAAAGCAGTAAATGGTGTGCCGCAGGGATGGGTGTTGGGCTCCATTGTTGTTTGTCATCTATATCAATGATCTGGATGATAATGTGGTAAATTGGATCAGCAAGTTTGCTGATGATACAAAGATTGGAGGTTTAGTGGACAGTGAGGAAGGTTTTCAAAGCTTGCAGAGGGATTTGGACCAACTAGAAAAATGGGCTAAAAAATGGCAAATGGAATTTAACGCTGACAAGTGTGAGATATGGCACTTTGGAAGGACAAACCAAAGAAGAACGTCCAGGGTAAATCGTAGGACTCTGAAGAGTGCAGTTGAACAGAGGGATCTGGGAATACAGGTACAAAATTCCCTAAAAGTGACGTCACAGGTGGATAGGGTCGTAAAGAGTGCCTTTGGTACATTGGCCTTTATAAATCGGAGTATCGAGTATAAAAGTTGGAGTGTTAAGGTAAGGTTTTATAAGGCATTGGTGAGGCCGAATTTGGAGTATTGTGTACAGTTTTGGTCACCTAGTTACAGGAAGGATGTAAATAAGATTGAAAGAGTGCAGAGAAGGTTCACAAGGATGTTGCCGGGACTTGAGAAGCTGAGTTACAGAGAGAGATTGAATAGGTTGGGACTTTATTCCCTGGAGCGTAGAAGATTGAGGGGAGATTTGATAGAGGTGTATAAGATTTTGATGGGTATAGATAGAGTGAATGCAAGCAGGCTTTTTCCGCTGAGGCTAGGGGAGAAAAAAACCAGAGGGCATGGGTTAAGCGTGAAAGGAGAAAGGTTTAAAGGGAATATTAGGGGGGGGCTTCTTCACGCAGAGAGTGGTGGGAGTGTGGAATGAGCTGCCGGATAAAGTGGTAAATGCGGGGTCACTTTTAACATTTAAGAAAAACTTGGACGGGTTCATGGATGAGAGGGGTGTGGAGGGATATGGTCCAAGTGCAGGTCAGTGGGACTAGGCATAAAATGGTTCGGCACAGACAAGAAGGGCCAAAAGGCCTGTTTCTGAGCTGTAATTTTCTATGGTTCTCTGGTTCTGTGGAACCAGCTCACGATAAACCGCTCAATGTTTAGCGGAAGAGTTTCACTGAGTCATGTGTGTGATTCCTTCTGATGACCTTGGTCAATGTCGGGGAAAGGGGGATTTGAAAGGTTTACAGGGAAATCGGCGCGGCCTCGATGGGCCACTGTGGGATTCAATTATTTTCCATTCATGAATCTATCCGAGATCCCATAGCATCTGTGGAGAGAGAAACGGTCGTTCCCGTGAAAGGTCTGCATCTAAAATGTGAACTATCTCTATTTTCATAGATATGTTCTGGATCTGGTCGTATCTCTTTTGTCACAAATACCACCAGATGTGGAACGTATTTCCAGCATTCCGCTGTACCACGAATAATAATGTTCGGCTCTGTGGCTCAGTTGGTTAAAGCCCCTGTCCAGTCGCAGGCAGATCCAGGTTTCAAATCAGTGTGCACATACAATGGTAGTTTCTCTTATTTTCACAAATACCACAAGATCTGCAACGTTTTTTTCTAGCGTTCGACTGTCCCAAGAGCCGCCGTGGTTTAGTTGTTTAAAGCGCCTTTCCAGTGAACAGATGATCCTGTATTCAAATCCCCGAGAGTCTGGATTCTTTTCACATGATCTTTGCAATTGCGCAAGTCACAATGTCCCTTTCTTGCTCGTCAATATTTTCTTTCCCTTTACAGTGGATGATCTACAAAGATGAGACAAAAACATATTTCGAGACTCTCCACGAATATCTCTACTGCTTATTTAAACGATCCAGGTATTTTCATCATCTTGCAGTAAAAAAACATTTAATCTGCGATAAACCCAATGCTGTAAATTCGACAAACACAGCTTTCCATGATTTTTCATCAGGGAATTTCTAACAGTAAAATGGCCTTAGAATTATACAATGCCAAAAGTGCTGAAGGAGACAATTCAGCCCATCGAATCTGTACCGATTCTCCGACAGAGAATCGGACACAGGGCCTATACCCGCCAGGCCATGTGTCCGCACCGCTAATGTACCTATACAAAAACCGTGGGGACCAAGGGGCAATCTCGCACGGTCAATTGACCGAACCTGCTCATCTTTGTGGGAGGAAACCGGATGACCTGGTTTGCTGAGATTACTTGCCTGGGTGAATGCAGCTTGAACAGCACTCCAGACCTTTGGCCCTAGGGGGCGGCACGGTAGCACAGTGATTAGCACTGCTGCTTCACAGCTCCAGAGTCCCGGGTTCGATTCTCGGCTCGGGTCACTGTCTGTGTGGAGTTTGCACATTCTCCTCGTGTCTGCGTGGGTTTCCTCCGGGTGCTCCGGTTTCCTCCCACAGTCCAAAGATGTGCGGGTTAGGTTGATTGGCCAGGTTAAAAAATTGCCCCTAAGAGTCCTGAGATGCGTAGGTTAGAGAGATTAGCGGGTAAAATATGTGGGGGTAGGGCCTGGGTGGGATTGTGGTCGGTGCAGACATTTGCAGATACATGGGAGCACGAGCGCTGGAAGCTCCCCCGCCCCCCTCCAGCCCCAAGCCACTCACCGACCTGACTTGGAAATACGTCACGACCCCTTCACTGTCTCAGTCGCAAATCCTAAAAAACTGTGGTTGGACCGAGATCTCAGCGACTGCAGCAGTTCAGGAAAGCAGCAAACCGTCACCTTCTTAAGGTCAGTTCGGGATTGGCAATGAATGGTGGCCTCGTCAGTGATGCCCACCTCTCGAAATGAATAAAACAAATAAAAACTCGCAACTACAACCGGAAACGGACAGATACAGAACAAATCTCACTCACGTGCATGTGTTGGATACAATTTGAATCCCCAGTCACATTCACTAACAAAGGGTGAAAGACAGTCGAAATATCGCGATCGTTATCCAGTTGCAGATTAACCAGAGTTTTTCAAGAACAGAGAACACCTTAGCACACCATGCAACATTTTAACCTAATATGGAACATCATGAGACCAGATAATTAACTTTCTGCCGAACAGAAAACATCTTCACGGAGAATATTTTGACACAACAGGGAACACGTTTACAGAGCAGGGCTTATATTAACAGAACATTTTTTTAAAAATACACTAAATGGATCATATTTACACAGCCGGAAAGACATTTACAGCATCAGGGAAACATTTTACACAACAGCAGAAAACACCTCTCAGCAACAGGCAGAGCACAGTTCCCGAATAGGAAATACATTTACAAACATGCACTTGCAACAGAAAATTCCTTTAAATATCAATGATCGATTCTCCAATTCCGTGTCTTGCCCGTTTCCTCGCACCTTTGTCTGTCGTTACACATGTCCAGACAATCTTACTTACTGCTCTTATTTGTTTTGTTCTGTCTGTTGCATTCTCAGTAGGATGCAGTGGCTGAGCCTCCTGACACTGGTGCTCGTGTTAAACGATACAGGGGCGAAAATCTGCCTGGCTACAATTGAGAGGGAGCAGAATTGGTGGCTGTCGTAGCAGAGTGGCGCAGCGGAAGCGTTCTGGGCCCATAACCCAGAGTTCGATGGATCAAAATCATCCTCTACTATTCCTAATAGCATTGAAAACGAAGCAACTTAGCAACAACTACGAAACATTTTGTGACTTTACGTCGAGAAGAGATAGGCACTTTTCTCGGAATCTCTTTTCCCTGCAAAAGCTCGATTTGTAGTAAACTCTTTTATGTGCAACCAGAGTTTTAAGCAAGAACAGGGAACATCTTAACACAGCATGCAACAATTTTCTGACAGAAGCATCTTCACGGAGAATCTTCTTTCCCAACAGGGAACACGTTTGCAGAGCAGGAGACATATTAACAGAACAGAAGAAAAAAACATTTCCACAGCCGAAAAAACATTTACAACAACTGGGAAGCATTTTACACAACAGTAGAAATCAACTCTCAACAACAATTGAGACAGTTACATGGGTAAGATGGTCTGGAGGGATATGGGACAAACACGGGCAATTGGGAATAGTTCGCGGGCAAAAAACTGGGCGGCATGGACAAATTGGGCCGATGAGCCTGTTTCCATGCTGGAAACCTCTATATTACAGAGCACAGCAGGAAGCATATTAGTAGACAGTGAAACACCACACAACAATGAACATCTTTGAAAAAAAACAGCACCGTTTCACAGCAGGAAATATATTTATAAACATATTTACACGAGAAAACTCCTTTAAAAAATCAGTGATCATTTCCGTGTCTTGCCGGATTCCCGGCACCTTTGTCTGTCGTTACACGTGTCCAAACAGTCTCTTTTGCTGCTGCTGTGCGTGTCTTTCTCTGTCCATTGTATTCGTGGTGTTATGCATTAGAATTGTGTGGCCAGACTGAGCCTCCTGACACTGATGCTGGTGTAAAACAATGTAGAAATCAATATCTGATTGGCTACATTGATAGGCAGCAGGTGGGGCTTCATTTACTGTAGCAGAGTGACGCAGCAGAAGTATGCTGGGCCTACAACTCAGAGGTCGCTGGACCGAAATCATTCTTTGCTATTTCCTCTTAACAACGGTAATAAAACCACATGACTACAATTCTGCAACTTTTCCGTTGAATTTGCGGGCATTTTCATTGGTTCCTCTTTTCTGTTATAAGCCTCAAACTGCAGTTGATCATCTTGATATGCACAAAAGCTGTAGATGCTGTGAACATGCACCAGGATGTATTAGTGACCGAGGTAAATATGCAATTTCAGAATTTGTATATAATTTGAAACGTGGAAACATTGTGAACTGTGAGGAGGATGGTGTAAAAGTTCAAAAAGGACGGGGACAAGTTCCAGATGAAATTCGAAGCTGAGAATTGTGAAGTGATTCATTCTGTTAGGGAGATTAGAGAGGCAATGAAAAGTAAAAGGAAAACAGTTCCAAAGTATCTAATCTATTTCACTCGTGAGGTAACTCTACATGAGGTGCAACAGTACAACTCCAAAATAACAGCAAATTACTGTGGATGCGGTCATCTGAAACCAAAAGAGAAAATGCTGGAAACAATCTGCAGGTCTGGCAGCAACTCTAAGGAGTGAAATGAGCTGATGTTACGAGTCCAGATGACCCTTTGAGAAAGGGTCATCTGGACTGCTTTACTGCTAGCTGCTAACTTCCTTAAAGTCAATAATAATCCATTCAAAATATCAGCATATGTGTTTTACAATCATAATTACTCATCTGGATCAATTACTGCATCTCATATGGCTTCTTGTTAGCTCATAAATGCATTTAAAAGTCATTTAACTGAATGCTGTTACTTTTATCAGTGGCTTAATGCCGACTGGTTTAAAAACCTTACCACCCCATCAGGGGTTCCACTTACAGATATTAATGTCATGAGACGTCTGGACAGAGTGGATAGGGAGAAACATATCCCACTCGTGGAATGATGAACAATGAGAGAGAACAGATTGAGCATCATGGCCAAAGGAAGGAATAGGAACACGAGGAAAATATTTTTCACACAGCGTGTGCTCAATGTGTGGAATGCATTGCCGGAGAGTGTGGTGGATACAGATTCAATTGAAATGTTCTAAAGGGATTAGACTGTTCTATAAAAAGGAAGAATGTGCAGTGTAACAGGGAGAAGGCGGAGATGTTCATTTTCTGTCACAACTTCTCACATAATTTCTCATTCATCATTCATCGATTATGAACTGTTCTCTTGTCGTTTCTAAACAAGGAGAAGTGCAGCAATGATTATATGAAAAGAGACTTGGTGGCCTAAGGCTAACGGTGGAGTTAAAAAAACAACAAATATGTGTCTAAAAGGAGGTCAGGATGACACAGAAACGAAATCTGAAATGAAAACAGAAAATACGAGAAACCTCAGCAGGTCTGGCAGTATCTCTGGAGAGCGAAACAGAGTTTCGATCGGCACAACATCGTGGGCCGAAGGGCCTGTTCTGTGCTGTACTTTTCTATGAATGCTTCCAGTCCGTATGACTCTTCTTCAGATATCAAGAGAGATTGAAATGTGACGGATTTTAAAATGTTGAAGAGAATTCGGAGCACGATCGATATAATTCATTAAAGCAATTAGAAAAGCAAAGGGCACATTTGTTTTTATTGCAAGTGGATTGGGGTAGATGAAGAAAGGTGTCTTGCTGCAATTGTGCAGGATATTATTGAGACCACATTTGCAATACTGTGTACAGTTATTGTCTCCACATTTGAGAAAGGACATACTTGCATTGGAGGCGGTACAGAGAAGGTTCACTAGATTGCCCCTGGGAATGAGGAGGTTGTTCTGTGATGAGAGGCTGAGTGAATCAGTCTGAGAGACCCTGAAGCTCAGAACAATGTGTAAATGCTGAGTGAATGCTTCCATTGCTGTCCTCTGGGCAGACGGATGGCGGATAAAATTTACGTAAAGTTATGTTAAAGTAGAGTTTATTTATTATTCGCAAGTAAGGTTTGTATAATGCTGCAAGGAAGTTACCGTGAAATTTCCCCCGTCACCACATTCTGGCACACTCTCGCTGTGCGGTTCTCTCTCTGTGACTCTCTGTGGCTCTCTCTCTCTCTCTCTTTCTCACTCTCTCTCTCTCTCTCTCTGACTCTCTCTCTCTGACTCTCTCTCTCTCTGACTCTCTCTCTCTCGCCCTTCCTCTCTCTGTCTCTCAGCTTTTCACGTTCTCTCCCTCTCTCGTTGACAACTGCACACTTTTTGGTTGTGTTTGACAGAGGCTGTGCAGGAGGCTCACCAGTTGCAGTGACTCACGGGCCGCGCTAATGGGTTCTTGATGGTGCAGCCCATCAGGATTGACACCCATCTGGGCATCTTCTCCTCGCTCACCAACTGGACACAGCTCGGCTGTGCCAAACCTCGCGGCACCTTCGGCTTCTAAGCCAAGAGAGTTTCCACCGGTCGGCCTCATCCTCTGAACTGTCCCTGTCCCCAACTGGGACACACCACATCCCTCAATATACTCACCCAGCATTAACAACATGTCTCTGCGATTTACTGTCTGAGAGAGAGGGGGGGACAGAGAAATAGAGGGGAGGGTGGTGCACAGAGAGAGAGTGGGCAGAGAGGGGGGTATGCCGAGCGAGAGGGGGGCATGCCGAGAGAGGAGGCATAGAGAGAAATAGGGGGCATAGAGAGAGAGAGAGGGGGACATGCAGAGAGAGGCCGGCAGAGAGAGGGGGAGGTAAAAAGGGGACAGAGAGAGAGGGGGGGCGGTGGCAGCGAGAGAGGGGGGGGCAGAGAGGGAGGGGGGCAGAAAGGGAGATGTGGCAGAGGGAGAAAGAGGGATACAGAGAGACAAGGGGGCAGAGAGTGAGAGGGGGCAGAGAGAGAGAGAGCGGGGCCGAGAAACAGAAAGGGGCAGAGAGTTAGAGAGCGGAGGCAGGGAGAGAGACAGAGACTGTGAGGTTCTTCAGCAAATTGACAAAGAAAGGGACACGGTTTTGGAGGGGTTGGAAGGCTTGCGTGGACACGTCTCAAAGTCTTGATGATTGTGTCCCTAGATGATGTGGGAGGCAAGGCAGGAGATTACAGGGTCTCTGCGAGAAATTAAGAGGTTAACATCGCATGCAGCTAAGAGCTTTTGCAAAAAGCGGCTAAACCAGCAGTTTGCGTAAATGACAAGCTTAAGACATTGATTGCAAGAGGTTTCCAGTACAGGAGCAGGAATGTGTTGTTGCAATTATACAGGGCCTTGGTGAGCCCACACCTAGAATATTGTGTGCAGTTTTGGTCTCCTTTTCTGAGGAAGGATCTTCCTGTTCTCGAGCGAGTGCAGTGAAAGCTTACCAGGTTGATTCCAGGGATGACGGGACTGATGCATGAGGGGAGAGTGACTAGGTTAGGATTGCTTTCGCCGGTGTTCAGACGAATGAGGTGGGATCTAATAGAGACTTATAAAATTCGAACAGGACTAGACAGGATAGATGCAGGCAGAATTGCTCCGATGCTTGGGGGGGTCCAGAAACAGGGGTCACAGTCTGAGGATTCAGGGAAGACCATTTAGGACGGAGGTGAGGAGACATTTCTTCACCCAAAGAGTAGTGCGCCTGTGGAATTCATTACCACAGGAAGTCGTTGATGCCAAAATATTGAATGCATTCAAGAGGCGGCCAGATACAGCACTTGGGGCGAATGGGATCAGAGGTTATGGGAAAAAGCGGGATTAGGCTATTGATTTGGAGTTTTAGCCATGATCGCAATGAATGGCAAAGCAGGTTCGAAGGGCCAATTGGCCTCTTGCTGCCCCGATCGTCTATGTTTCTATGAAGTCCCCAAAGCGAGAATCACACCACGAGACCAACGAGCCGGTGGCATGCAAGCATCTGAGCCTATCAAAATATGTTCCAGTCAAAGCAGACTCGCTGTCTTTGCAGACCATGATAGAGTAATAGAAAATTGAATAAAACACAGCAGATTCACGGGGAAATGTGATTCTCTTTGTCTTACACCCTGAGTATTGAACCAAAAGTTCAATGTTGGGATTGTAGTTTCTCTCAGCGAAAGGGAGTCCAATCACATCAGTCCAGAGATTGTCGTGAAGAACCGACAAGAAACAAAATGTGGAAAAACACAGCTAAGTGTGTTTAAATGCAGAGAGGCAATGTATGAAACGTTCTATAGATTAATGATGAAAGTGGGTTTTGCACCCACCCGTGCAGAATACAATCGATGCACAGACCATCGCCAAAACCACTCGAACGTCTCGTCAACGACAGAGAAACTTGTAAACCGTCTCCTTCCATTTGATTGTGTATCCATGAAGAGCTGGGGAAGAAGGTCTCCCTCACCAACGCTCCTGGATGTCCAGCCAGATGGAACAAACAGAAGAAATTTCCATTCCATCAGGTCAGGGAATGTTGGGAATGGAGCGGTGTGAAACATTCCCAGACAATGTCCCACATTGTTCCTCTCAGCGTGAAAACTCACCGCGGAAAGACTGAAACTGGCACCCATTTGATCACATCATGATTCGCATCACTCACACTTTAACCATGAGGCCACTGATGAAGTCAGGATGACTTCGAAGTTCTACTAAAATGCCAACTGAACTCACTGACTGGCAGAATGACATTACCCACGGGACTGGTGAGTCACAACCACAGGCCGACTTGGCGAGTGGTGTAAACAGATATCACTGCTTCTGACCTTCACCAGAACAGACAGTGAAATAAAACATTGCTCATTAACATCTCTGATGTGTCGAGAAAAGTTAGTTGATAAACAATTGCGTTGTGAAAACATCGTTGCTAAACTTTGGGATACATTGAAAATTTGTTTTCAGTGGCTGGGTTGCAGCGGGTGGCTCGTTGGTCTAGGGGTATGATTCTCGCTTTGGGCGTAACATGAAAATGCGAGAGGTCCCGGGTTCAAATCCCGGACGAGCCCCGAAATTTTTTTTTGAGATAATTCTTTGCAATGAAGACGGCGACAATGAGCGAAAACCGAAGCAATGTTGAGCTCCCGAGAACTGATTGCAGAGAAAATATCTCTGCAGACTCGAAAAACAACCATACAGTTTGACAGAACTGGGAATCCCACGGTCTGATTTTATATTTTCCATGTTTTACTTTAATTCCGGTGCTCTGAGTGAACCGTGAGTATTGGTGCGTTTCAGCAGTCCTGTTGAGGGGAAATCAGGCGACGGACACACGAACAGAGGAAATAAGGGCGCAAGAAGGCCATTCGGCCCCACAAGACTGCCCCGCCATTCACTAAGATCATGGCTGATCTGTTTATGTTTCGATTTCCACATTTCCATCTGTCCCCGTTAACCTGTGATTCTGTTGCGAAATAGGAATCATCTACCTCCGGCTGAAAAATATTCAATATCCCCGCCTCCACCGCCTTCTGAGGCAGAGTTCCAAAGTCGCGCAACGCTCCGAGAGAACAGGATTCGCCGTCCGAAAAGAGGAAGCTCAGTTTTCTTTAAGTGCCCGTTGTTCTGCATTCACTCACTAGAAGATACATCATTTCTACGTGCAATTGTGAAGATCATTCAAGATCTGATGTGCTTTGAACAAGGTACCTCCTACTCGGAGTATCCCCGTTGCAAAGATGCCCAAACAGGAAGTTGTTTCCTCTTCGCAATCTGGTAAATCTCCTCTGCATTGTCGAACTTTTCAAGTTACCAAACTGGCAATCTCGTCTGGACCGTTTGCAAAGCATTTACATCCTTCATCAGATATTCATACCAAAACTTCAGACAATAATCGAGATACTTCTCTGATGACCTATGCAACTGAAGCATAACATTATTTTCTTACATGGCCAAATGCTTGTAACAAAGCAAACATTCCATTGACCTTTTTTATTACTTGTTGTACATGCATTCTAAATATTTGTGACTCGTACACTCGAACAATGGGATCCCTTTGCATCTGGGGAAGTTTGCAGCCCTTCTAGAATTGACTAATAATCTGATTTTGTTCTCTTCCTGACAAAGTGAATAACTTCACATTATATTCCAGTTGCCAGGTTTCTACACATGCACCAAACCTGTCTATAACTATCTCCAAGCTCCTCTCCACGAGTTACTTTACGACATATATTGTGTCTTCTGCAAATTTTGCTGCCGTGCTTTCAGCTGTGGGCTGCGGTAGCTGAGCTTCTATGGAGATGATAATTCCCAGACACAAAGTGTCCGATTATTTTTTCCTGTGCTGTAACTATTCTGTGTGTATGGATGTGAAAACCACTCTGTATCCCTTGGTGTGTGATGCAGGAATTTAGAGTGGAATTCATTGTCTATCTGTCAGTCTCTGTGGGTGTATATGAGTGAATGATGCATTCTGTATCACTCTGTGATTCCGATTTATTGTTTGTCTCCCAGTCTCTGAGCCAATTTGTAGATCTGGGATAATTCAATAAATAATATACCTCAATGAAACTGGGACCATTTTTTTCCAATTGATCAGCTGCTCGACACGCTCCTCCACCCAAAATATTTCATCTTTTTGTCTCAAATCCATTCACCTTTCAACACTTACCCAGCTTTCCATTAAATACAGCTGTGCTAAACGTCTCCAATCGTAGAATCCCGACCGAGCAGAAGAAGGCCATTTGGCGCATCGAGTCTGTACCGACCACATTCCCACCCAGGCCATGGTGCTGTAACCCTCATTTACCTTGATGATCCCCCAGACACGAGGGTCAACTTAACATGGCCAATCAACCTAGCCCGCATGCCTTTGGGTTACGGGAGGACACCCACGGAGATATGGGGAGAACGTGCAAGCTGCATACAGTGAACCGAGGCCGGAACTGAACCTGGGACCCTGGCGCTGAGGCAGGAGTGCTAACCATTGTGCCACCGTGCCGCCCAAAATTCTTCCCAGTTTGTTGGCAAATTTCCTGTCTCGTATCCTTCTGTATCTTTGGTGGGACAACCGAAATTTAAATCGAGTGATCGTTTCTTCTTGTATTCTGCAGTGATATATTCACTGCAGGAATTCTTGTGAGCTCAAACCTGCTCCCGATTTAATAAACGGTGGATTTGCTTCTCCGGCATTTTGAACCTGGGACCTCTAGCATGATGTGGAGATGCCGGCGTTGGACTGGGGTAAACACAGTAAGAAGTTTAACAACACCAGGTTAAAGTCCAACAGGTTTATTTGGTAGCAAAAGCCACACAAGCTTTCGGAGCAACGTTGCCTGTCCCTCGATTCGAGGATGACATCGAGCATGCCAGTCCTACCCCAAGCGAGAATCATACCCCAAGACCAACGAGCCAACTTCCAACGCTTTAGCCGATAGCAAATTGCAAATGCTGCCAACTCAACGATAATTTAACAATAATTTCTATCGTGGATTTAATAATTAAATTACGAGGTCTATCCTATCACACCCCGGCATTAATTATTCATATTGACCTATTCCTGCAACACCCTCACTTGATGTGAATGTCTTCCCTCTTTTGAAGTTCTGAGTTGCGGCCGGTAGAGGTCAGCACATTCAGGTAGAGCGAAGCTCACAGACCAGAGAGGGACAAACAAACAAGAATTGTTCAAATTCTATTGGGAGTGGGAAATTTTAACAATACTAATGTTGGACGTGGTTTTTTATGATAGGTATTTTGTAACAAGCAGTTGTAATCGTTGTCTGTCCCTCGATTCGAGGATGACATCCATTCAGGGCCGTGATTTTCTGCTCTGGGTCTTCATGTGAGTGAACAGGCCCATTCTCGGCCCACAGAGCTTTCTTCTCTGCTAATTTCTTCTCTGCCGCCATTTTGCCTCATAAAAGCATGCTGCAGATTGGGGGATATGTTTCGCCCATTTTCAAGCTCCTCCCAGTCATCGGCATGAATGCTCCCTTGCTTCAATCTGGAGGATGTCGGGGAAGAATTACTGATGGAATTTCCCTCACACTCTTAGGATGCGCTGATACACTGGTCCGATGTACATCATTGCACTAAAACTACCAACCATCAATGGCATGTATGAGTGAGATACATTCTTATCTGCCCTTCTCTGGTCCCATTTGATCGAAATAATTTTTTTCCAAATCTTTCACTAATTTAAATCCCAGAATCAGGCCATTCCTCAGCCTTGTTGTTAGTGGAGAAGAAGGGTCCAGTTTCTCAGTCCGTTACCAGGCCATTCTCTTTCCACTCAATGATTCTTCTTTTTATGGGCTGTTGGTGTCGCCTGCAGGACCAGCATTTGTTGCCCTTCCCGAATTGCCCTTCAACTGAGAATGGCTTGTTTGACCATTTCAGAGGTCGAGTCAGAGTCATCCTCTTACTCTCGAGTCACATGTAGGCCAGACCAGTTAAGGAGGCCAGACTTATTTATCTGTACTGCTTCGGTGAACCAGACTATATTTTACAACAATCGACCGTACTTTCAAGGCCCCCATTACGGAGACTGGCTTTCAATTCCAGATTGATTAAATAGTGAATTTAAATTTCATCAGCTGCCGTGGTGGGATTTACTCCGTGTCCCCAAAGATTAGTGCGAGCCTCTGAATTACCAGCCCCATCACCTTTCATCCCTGTAAACCGCAACAGTTCACTCAGCTCATTATTAAACCTCTTCCTGAGGAGATTAGATTTTCCTCCACATAATTTTATTAAACCATTTGCTGCAAACCCTGTTGCTCCATTCGGGAGCAACAATAATTTATTGAGACCACACAAAAAAGATTGATTTCTTGGGTGGAGAATAAAATAAAGAGATGAGAAAATTTAATGAACAGAACAATAAGGAAATACATTCTGAGAAAGCGCCCTGCAGTGTGTGCAAGAAAATGCAGAGCTTTCAGCTGAAGAAGGAAATCTCGGTTTGCCGGGAGTTCTCCCAGATTTCTGCATAAAACGACCGCGACAGGACTCGAACCTGCAATCTTCTGACATCATCACCCCCAGCATTATCGAAGCCAGACGCCTTATCCATTAGGCCACGGAATCAACAGACGCAGTACGGCATCAAATGTTAGCTCCATGTGAATAGCTGCCGTGATTATATTTATTTTCAGTTGCGTTTTTGGATGCTTCTCTTATTCGCAGATGCCAACAAATTGAAGGGGAATCCCCAGAGTTTGTAAACGGCCGGAAACCAAAGTCCACTTCTAACATTCTTGTGTGACTGTCATGTGTGGAGTTTGCACGTTCTCGCCGTGTCTGCGTGTGTTTCCTCCGGGTGCTTCGGTATCCTCCAATTTCCAACGAAGTGCCGATTAGGTAGATTGACAAGGCAAAATTGACACTTATTGTCAGGGGGATTAGCAGGGTAATTACGTGAGATTACAGGGAGGGATTCTCTGTCGGGGTGTGGGTGCAGAATGTCTGGGCCGAATGGCCTCCTTCCGCACTGTCGGGATCCTATGCCTCCTCCACATCCTGTCTTAAATCTTTAATACCTGTCCCTGAATACTTCTGCTCGCAGCTCATGCAGCAACTTCCCCCTGTGTGCCTTAGTTCAATATGTTATAGTATTTTACACCTCTCGTACAGCACCACTCAATCCCGTTTGCTGCAAAGAGATAAACTCCGAATAATCCAGCATTACCTTGTAGCAATAATGCCTCATCGCTGGATCCAAAACAGTAAATGTAGTTTCCCCCCTTAGAAGGAGCCTCACGCACTTTCTAAAGTGTGCTTACCGGGTCAGGGTGCAATCCAATAACAGTTGCAGTTAATCAGAACTTCATAAAGATTGAGCATAACTTCCCTGCTTTTATACTCAGTGCCTCGACTTACGAAGCCAATGATCCAATCCGCCTTCCTGACGACGCTCTCAGAATGGCATCTCTCCATCAAAGGTCTCTCTGAACCTGAGGTTCCCCGAGCCGGCACACTGTCTAGAACTGGACCATTCAGTTTCTATTGCCTCTCCCCATCTCTTCTGTCAAATTGCAGCACTGCTCCTGAGTGTGGTATTAATACTGTGTCTCTGTCACAATATCATTGAGAGCTGAGGCTGCAGCTTTTCTTTCTCCAAGATAATCTTTCTGGAAAAAGCCGGAATTTACAAGGATTTCTGAAACTGATAAATTGTCTGGCCGGCTGTGTCTCACTGCCCTAACTCACTCTGTCTCTGTCTATCCCTCCACGCCCTCTCATCAACTGTATATGAAGGGGGTAATTTGTGGGTTAGTAACTCAGTGCACACAATCTGTATATTCATCTGACCAAATAGAATTCAGCTTGTGAACAAGATCATAATTTCACCCAGTTCTGGGTTAACCCAGGCACAGCTCTAATTGGCTGCAACCCCTGAATCTGGGGAGCAGACACTGTGAGCATCGCCGGCCTCAGCGGTTTTAACAGTTATTGAGCTGGGAAACTCCAACTAATGCCCGAGAATCCACAGCACAGAGCGAGGAGAGGAAAGCCTGTCCAGGGAGCTGTCAATCTGAGACAGAGTTTGACCTGTCAATGTGCAGAGGTGAACATTGTGTCAGCGAGAGTGTGTTAAAGGGGCGGCTGGGTTAGACAAATGTTAGTGTTTGTGTGTCCGCACTCCGCTCCGGATTCTCCAGCCCCTCTTGAGTCAAATCGGAAGATTCTCTTGCCATTTGATCGTGCTGCTGTCCTGCTCAGACCTGAAGAGAGAAGTTAAGCGAAAGTTTTTTTCGATTTCAAGGTTTCAGTCGACAGACGGACTCTGAGTCAGCGCTCGACTGAGAGAGCGCGATCAATTCAGCAAAGAGACGTGTTGAAATGGAAATTGCTGCCCTGAATTCACATGGAATTTTCTCAACAGGAAATATTCCGATTTCAGTAATAGAAATAAGTCAGTCTGAGAATCTGGAGTGCCCAATTTTAATTGCAGTGGGAGAGTTTGTGAGGAGAGAGAAACACAGAGAGACTGCAAGAGCCGAGAGCTGACAGCAGCTTGTCTCTGCTCCGTCTGCTCTTTGCCTTTAACTTGCTCTGCGCCGCCACCGCTAGTTTCATTTCGGATCCAGTTCTGACTCTCACAGACATTTTCCAGACATTCTTGGATATCATCTTTTCGGCCTGGGATATATTGTACCAGAAATATATCTTGTGCGTAAACAAGACAACAACCGCTTCCTAAATGAGCTGCCCAGCTCGGTTCAATCTGTCAGAAATTATTGGACGATTTTAATGCAACGTCGATTTGTTTGCAGAATTCTCTCATCTCTGGATATATTCCATCACTTTATCGCTTGTGTTTGGAGTCGTGGAGAAAATGACTACTTAATCCAAAGACATTTTGAAATTAATTCTAACATGAAATTTCCTGATGTTTTCTGAATATCTATAATCCTCTTTTACTGACGTTCCTATATGACTATACTTCCCTATATTCATAGAAACATAGAAAAGCTACAGCACAAACACGCCCTCCGGCCCAGAAGTTGTGCCGAACAATGTCCTTCCTTACCTTCTAGGCTCATCTATAACCCTCTATCTTACTAACATCCATGAACCGATCGAAAAGTCTCTTAAAAGACTCAATCGAATCCGCTTCCACCACCACTACCGGCAGCCGATTCCACGCACCCACCACCCTCTGAGTGAAAAACTTACCCCTAACATCTCCTCTATACCTACTCCCCAGCACCCTAAACCTGTGGTCTCTCGTGACAACCATTTCAGACCTGGGTAAAAGCCACTGAGAATCCATTCTATCAATACCTCTCAACATATTATGCACCTCTATCAGGTCACCTCTCATCCTTAGCCTCTCCAAGGAGAATAGACCTCGCTCTCTCAACCTATCCTCATAAGGCATACCACTTAATCCCGGCAACATCCTCGTAAATCTCCTCTGCACCAGTTCTATGGCTTCCACATCCTTTCTGCAATGAGGCGACCAGAACTGGGCACAGTACTCCAGGTGGGGTCTCACCAGGGTCCTATACAGCTGCAGCATTATCTCCCGATTTCAAAACTCAATTCCTCTATTAATGAAGTCCAGTGTTCCATCCGCCTTCTTAACCACAGCCTCTACCGCTTTGAGCGTTCGATGAACCCGGACCCCAAGATCCCTCTGTTCTTCCACACTGCCAAGCGTCTTACCCTGAATATTATATTCTTCCATCCTATTCGAACTGGCAAAATGAACCACCACACACTTGTCTGGGTTGAAGTCCATCTGCCACTTCTCCGCCCAGTCTTGCATCTTATCTATGTCTCGTTGCAACTGCTGACATCCCTCTACACTATCCACAACACCTCCAACCTTTCTGTCATCAGCAAACTTGCCAACCCATCCTTTCACTTCCTCATCCAGGTCATTTATAAAAATCGCAAAGAGCCAGGGTCCCAGAACAGATCCCTGGGGCAACCCACTGGTGACCGACCTCCACTCTATTTGAGTATTTGTTTTCAGTTTAAAGAAATTGAAGCCGAATTTTCCATCCGGAAAAATGAAATGCAAACGTGAAGTCCATTTTAAGACATGACCGGCAAATGCTGCGTGTCCTGCTGTTTTTGTCCACATGTTTTGAAACACGAGAGCCCGTGGAAAAGATTCAAAATAAATGCAATGGCGGGGAATCGAACCAGGGTCAACTGCTTGGATATATAGTGAGCTATGCTCACCACTATACCACCATCGCTTGCTCAGTTGAACTGTCACTTATTTTCGTTCGATATAATTACACAACTTCCTCAGTTGCTGATTTCATCACACACCATGTGTGTCCATCGCACAGTTCATCAACTCAACTTGGCTTGTCTCGTTCTTCTGGACAGTTTAACTTCCCTTTTTTACTGTTGTTCCTGACTGAGAACTCATTGATTAGTTTTGACGCCTGTTCTTCCATTGATACAAAGTTTACACTGAAAGCAAATTGAAGCTGGATTTTCCGTTCGTAACTCATTGACAATAAGAATATTCAGTGAGTTTCATTTTAGGAGTGACCCTCTCCTGTTCTGACCTGCAAGAGCTAATTAAATAAGTCACCACTGTGATGGTCAGGAACTGGGCCTTGGTCAAATGCTCGCACAGTCACCACGACACCACCATCGCTCACCAAACTCTGCCACGCCCTCTGTATTTACGGAACGTCTACACAAGCAACGTAGTGGCATCGAAATCAGAGATTAGAGAATCCTATAAACGACATTGCATTTCTGGGAGATTTACATTTTCCGTAGATCGGGGTAAGCAGGATCGCCCAATCGGAAAGCATATCTCTGGAACATGGAATTTGGTTAATATCATTTTTTGCGATCATTTTAATTGGTAAGAATCTTGTTGATATTATTTCACTCCAATCCAAAAAGGTTCTGAATGAATGGCGACCTTGCTGCACAACACCCGTTCAGCCAGGAGATGGCAGAAGTGAACAATAATTTGGATTTGCTGTTTGTGTCAAGACACCTGGACAGGAATGGAGCTGCCGCTGCCCGCGGAGCTGGCCAAGCAAGAGGCACAGATACTGACCAACTGCACCCTCTCCAAATAATTAATGAACAAACGAAAAACAAGCGCAACTGATCTTTTAAGAAACTATGACAGTCTCTGAAAGCTTTATATTAACACCTCTTGAAGAATCAACTTGCTGTAACGAATTCAATATGAACCGTTTCGATTTTCAGCCCGATTCATGGCCAGTTCACAAACAGGCATTGATTGGTGAGAAGTTGTAATGTTATCAGAGAACAGTTATCAATATTCTCAGAGAAGTGAAACAGCCGCCCAAACTGCATTGAATCCCGACAGTACTGAAGAAGGCCATTCGGCCCATCGAGCCTGTGCAAACAACAATCCCATGCAGGCCCTATCCCCGTAACCAACGTATTAAACATGCTAAAGCTCCTGCCACGAAGGGGCAATTTTACATGACCATTGCACCTAACCCGGCACTCTTTTTCATGGCGGAACTGCCGACTCTGGAAAGACAAAATCTGCCACGAGGGCCGCAACTGAAGCGGCGTCTGCTTTGGAGCTTCTGAAACCACATGTTCTCATGCTGGAAACTCTGCCCAAAGCTGGTGTCCTGATTGGAATTGATTGCCAGCTCGAGTTTCTCATTTGGATGACGTATATGAAATGGTGCTGGACTATTCACCCTCAAACCTGTGGAACTCGGAGCCGAAACTACACCTTGGTTCGTGAACCTCAAAATAAGTCATCAGTTCACCCTCAATAAGTGGGTCAACATGGAGACAGAGGAAATGCATCCTCGACCAGGATCGGATTCAAACCCACGCGTGCATAGCACAATGGAGCAGCAGTTCATCGCCTTAACTGCTCGTCCACCTCGCCATGCGATAACTATGCCCCAAATCAGCTCTTGTGTTCTTAACAGCCGTAACAAAGGATGCATTTCTCCCGCAGAATAATGTTGTGCTTCTGCTCTCTTGTTAATCTCGGTTCGCTGTTACTCTTCCATTCGATTTAAATCCACAGAAAGGAAGACATTTCTCCTCTCTGATCCCTGTTTGACTTTGAAGTCGCAGAACATAAACCAGATGCAAAAAGCGGCTAGCAGTGTGAGCTTGGAGCCGGTATCGTGTCGAACTCCAAATCTGAAGGTTGCGTATTCAAATCATGTCAAGCTCACGGCGCTTTTCTGCAGATGCCTCTGGGAAAGTTGACTGTTCGCAAATGTTTCCGAAATTCTAGATTTCAAATTATGATGAATTGATATTTTAGGGATGCTTCCGATTTCCACACGCAGATCATATTTTTGCAGTTTGTAAACTGAAAGCAAGATCCACGGTCCGAGATGATTCACGGTGTCATCAAAGCGGAGAGCCGACTGGTGATGATTTAACCAGAGGATTCACACCTCAGGCGTGGAGCAAGGCCGAGAAGATGGGGACTTTATCAATAATCTCAACCGATACGGGAATTGATCCCGAGTCGTTGGCTAAATCTGCTGTCCAGCCAACTGAGCTGAACCTGGGACAAATGCGCTGTATCACCCACAGTAATACAAATCAAGATGACGAAGCAAATTTGCTGTCAAGAAAATCCAGATATGCAATTGGACAGCAGCCGATTATGCCTTTTTGATACGAATGAGAACACGCTAGCAAAGGATGGTTTCGATCCAGCCACTTCTCAGTTATTAACACAGCACTCTTCCGCTGCGTCACTCTGCTCCGAAAGGTGATGGCTTCCTGCCTATTACTATTGCGCGGGAGCCAGTCAACCTTTGATTGAAATCAAGAACACCCGTGTTGGGAAGCTCACCCTGGCTGGCGAACAACACATAACATCACATCGAATGTGACAGACAGATAGGTAGACACAGAAAAGCAGTAAGAGACTATCAGGGCACACACACAATGACAGACAGAAAAGGTGCCGAGCAAACCAGCAAGATACTAATTATTTATGAAAAGATGTTTTATTTAAGCCAAAGATAGGCCCTGTTTGGAAATGTATTTCCTGTTGTGTAACTATGCTCTCTGCTGTGTAACTGTTCTCTCTGTCGTGGACCTGGGTCTCTGCCGTTGACAGATCTTCACTATGGTTCTATCAAATTCTTCCCTGTTGTATAAATATGTTCCCGGTTGTGTAAATATGATCCGTCTTGAGCAGAAGTTTTCTCTGTTCTGTAAAGATGTTTCCTGTTGTGTGACATGTTCCCTGTTGATGGTGAAGAAGTTTTCTGTGGGAAACAAATCGACGGGAATTTCAAGGCCGCCATGACTGAAGCTTGCTTTCAATTCCAAGTTTATTCAGGCTGAATGGCCTACCCCTGTTTATGTTTACTATCCATGTTTCTGTGCATTAAATCAGTGAATTTGAATTTCACCAGCTGCCATGGTGGGATTTATTCCGTGTCCCCAAATATTAGTGCGGGCCTCTGGATTGCCAGCCCAGTGATATAACCTTTCATCCCTGGAAACAGAAATAGTTCATTCAGCTCATTATTCAACCTCTTCCCGAGAAGATTAGAATTCCCTCCACACAATCACGATTGATACAAAACATTTTGTTCTAGTTGGGAACATCAATAATTTACCCAGACCAAATAGATATTGTGGAATTATTCGGATCTCAAAATACTAAGATGAGTATGAATTTATTGATCAAAGTTACAAGGAACGTAATTCTGAAAAAAGATCCCTGCAATTTCTGGAAGAAACCATGGATTTCTGTTCATGGACGAGAGCTCGGTTTTCAGAAGATTCCACCAAATTTCTATAAAGAGTGACTGAGCTCGAAGCTGCAATTTTCAGATAGCAGCACTGAATTCAAACGCTACGCCTGTTAGGCCATGCTTAACCACCTGAATGGCGACTGCCTTTTTGTGGAGTATGTGGAATATTCCATGTTCCAGTCCTGTTCAGGCCCCCCTCCCGCATCTATTTTTCCGTGACATTGATGACTGTATTGGTGCCTCTTTCTGCTCTCGTCTGCAGCGGGAAAAATTATAGCTACTTTGCTTGCAATTTCAACCCTCGCACCTCCACATCTCCGACACTTCCCCATCCTTCCTTTACCTCTCTGTCTCCAATTCTAGGTAGATTGACCACCAGTACTTAAAACCCTACTGACTCACACGTCGAGTACAGATCCTCATTCCCTATTCCCTGTCAGGACGCCATTCACATTCTCCGAGTTTCTTCACCTCAGTCGCAACTGTTCCCCTGATGCCTCTTTCCAAAACGGCGCTCCTGACATGGACTCCAACTTCCTGAAAGCAGGGTACCTCCTACCCAACCCTCCATGTTTGACTGGGCTCTCACTCGTGTCCCACTCTTCTCCCACACTTCTGCCCTCACCCCCTTCTCCTCCCAGAGCAACGATCAGCTCCCAAACTACATAATTAAAACGGATATCCCTATTGTCTTCTTTTCCATCAGTTCAGTCAATATTTCGTCGATACCTTCACGAAATCCAGTACGAATGGCGATCAGTTTTCCAGTTCGTGATCAGCCTTGGGGAAGTAAGGAAAGAAAATGAACAGTTTGAACCGCACTCGCTGCGAGCAGGGATCGAGCCTGCGCGGGGAAACCCCACTGGATTTCAAATCCAACGCCTTAACCACTCGGCCATCGCAGCTGCAGCTGCCCCCTCACTTATCAGCTTATTAACAGCTGATTATTTTCAAAGTTTATCTTTGAATGTCTCACCAGACAATGACACGCTATCTGTTGCGCCACAGAGCCATACCTCCAGCAGTTGTTTACCATTTCTGACATTGTCGAACAGACAGTACAAATGTACAGCAATTGGACAGTCACTATATTTCAAAAATCCTTTATTATCAGTGAAATGTTTTGGGACGTCCTGTGGTTGTGAAAAAAACACTCCAAAAGGACAGATGGCGGAATCGGAGGACAGGTGGCAGACAGATAATGAGGTGATTCGTTTTGGTGGGAAGACCCGCAAACAAACAATATGAAATAAAGGGAGTTTTGCTAGTGTGGTTCGGGTGGGTTTAAACTAATGTGGCAGGGGGGTTGGGGTTCAGAACAATAGGTCAATAAGCATAGAGGCTGGGGACGAGGTTGGGGCCAAGACAAGGCCTAAGAGGAAGAGCATCCTGGGGAAGGGTGACCACAGTGGGCCTGGAGATCTGGCGTGCATCTGCTTCAATGCAAGGAGCGCAACGGGCAAGACAGACTAGCTTAGAGCCTTAATGCTTGCGCGGAAATTGGATGTGGTTGCAGTGACGGAGACTTGGTTCAAAGAAGGACAGGACTGGCAGCTGAATATTCCAGGGTATAAGTGTTTTAGGCGAGACAGAGAAGGGGCTAGGAGAGGTGGGGGAGTAGCAATGCTGGTTCGGGAGCATATTACAGCGGTACAGAGGGTGGACAATTTGGAAGGGTCAGGTAATGAGTCACTGTGGGTGGAGCTCAGAAACAGGAAGGGCGCAGTCACTCTGCTGGAGGTATGCTTCAGGCCTCCCAACAGCCAACGGGAAGTTCAGGAACGGGTATGTAAGGAGATTCTGGACAGGTGCAAAACAAATAGGGTTGTTGTAGTGGGAGGCTTTAATTTCCCTTGTATAGACTCGAAATCGCTTCGGGCTGGGGGCCTGGACGGGGAATAATTTATAAAATGCGTATTGGAAGGTTCTTTGGAACGATATGTTGACAGTCCAACGAGAGAGGGGGCTATACTGGACCTAGTACTGGGGAATGAGCCCGGTCAGGTCATCAAAGTTTCAGTAGGGGAGCATGTGGCAAACAGTGACCACAATTCTGTAAATTTTAGGTTAGTAATGGAAAAAGATGAGTGTTGTCCTATGGGTAAGGTGCTGAATTGGCGGAAGGCTAACTACAACCGGATTAGGCAGGATTTGGTGGCTGTTGATTGGGAGAGGCTGTTCGAGGGTAAATCCAGTTCTGGCATGTGGGGGTCTTTTAAGGAGCAGTTGATAGGACTGCAGGACAGGCATGTGCCTGTAAAGAAGAAGGATAGAAAAGGTAGGATTCGGAAGCCGTGGATAACCAGTGAAATTGTGGGTCTAATCAAAAAGAAAAAGAAGGCACACATGAGGTCCAGACAGCTAAAAACAGATGGAACACTGGAGAAATACAGAGCCAGTAGAAAAGAACTCAAACAGGGAGTTAGAAGGGCAAAAATGGGTCACGAAATGTCCTTGGCAGACAGGTTTAAGGAGAGTCCTAAGGCATTTTATCCATACGTTAGGAACAAGAGGGTTGTTCGGGAAATAATCAGACCTCTCAGGGCCAAAGGAGGGGAATTATGCTTAGAACCAAAGGAAGTAGGAGGGATCCTAAACGAATACTTTGCATCAGTATTGAGAAAGGAGAGGGACATGTTGACTGGTAGTGTCTCAGAGAGATGTGTTGACCCGTTAGAAAAAAATCTCAATTACAGGGGAGGAAGTATTTTAGGAAACATTAAGACAGACAAATCCCCAGGGCCAGATGGCATCTGTCCTAGACTACTCAGGGAGGCAGATGAAATTGCTGGGCCTCTAACAGAAATCTTTGTCTCTTCACTGGACACTGGTGAGGTCCCAGAGGATTGGAGGATAGCAAATGTGGTCCCGTTATATAAGAAGGGTAGCAAGGATAACCCGGGTATTCTAGGCCGGTGAGCTTGACGTCCGTGGTAGGGAAATTGTTGGGGAAGATTCTTAGAGATAGGATATATGCGCATTTAGAACTGAATAATCTCATTAGCGATAGACAGCCTGGTTTTGTACGAGGGAGGTCATGCCTCACAAATTTGGTTGAGTTTTTTGAGGAGTTGACAAAAACGATTGACGAGGGAAGGGCCATGGATGTCGTCAATGTGGATTTTAGTAAAGGGTTTGACAAGGTCCCTCATGGTAGGCTGGTGCAAAAGGTTAAATCTCATGGGATAAAAGGTGAGCTCGCTAGATGGGTCGAGAATTGGCTTAGCCATAGAAGACAGAGGGTAACAGTGGAGGGTCTTTTTCCAGTTGGAGGTCTGTGACTAGTGGTGTTCCGCAGGGCTCTGTACTGGGACCTCTGCTGTTTGTGATATATATAAATGATTTGGAGGAAGAAGGAGCTGGTGTGATCAGTAAGTTTGTGGACGACACAAAGATTGCTGGAGTTGCGGATAGTGATGAACATTGTCAGAGAATACAGCAGGATATAGATAGGCATTGGGCGGAGAAATGGCAGATGGAATTTAATCCAGATAAATGCGAAGTGATGCACTTTGGTAGCTCTCATGTAAGGGGGAGCGATACAATAAATGGCAGAACCATCAGGAGTATAGTCACACAGAGGGACCTGGGTGTACAAGTCCACATATCCTTAAAGTTGGCAGCACAGGTGGAGAGGGTGGTCAAGAAAACATATGGCATGCTTGCCTTTATTGGACGGGGCATAGAATATAAAAGTTGGCATATGATGTTGAAGCTGTATAGAACGTTGGTTCGGCCACATTTGGAATACTGCATCCAGTTCTGGTCGCCATACCACCAGAAGGACGTGAAGGCTTTGGAGAGTACAGAAAAGGTTTACCAGGATGTTGCCTGGTATGGAGCGTCTTAGCTATGTGGAAAGATTGGGTAAACTGGAGTTGTTCTCCGTGGAAAGACGGAGGATGAGGGGCGACCTAATAGAGGTGTATACAATTATGAAGGGCATAGATGGGGTGAACAGTGAGAAGCTTTTTCCCACGTCGAAGGTGACGAACACAAGGGGTCACGGGTTCATGGTGAGGGGGGCAAGGTTCAACACAGATGTCAGGGGGACGTATTTTACACAGAGGGTGGTGGGGGCCTGGAATGCACTGCCAAGCAAGGTGATTGAGGCGGACACGCAGGGATCGTTTAAGACTTATCTAGAAAGCCACATGAGCAGGCTGGGAATAGAGGGATACAAACGAATGGTCTAGTTGGCCACATGATCGGCGCAGGCTTGCAGGGCCGAAGGGCCTGTTCCTGTGCTGTATTGTTCTTTGTTCTTTCTTCTTTGTAAAGCGTATAATTCCAAAAGTGGGTGCAGGACCAGCGGGAAATGTGTGAACTTGTGTATAAATCATTGAAGGTGACAGGATAGGTTGTAAATGCCGCACAGTATCCTCGGATTTAAAAACGAAATCAAAAAGCTAATACAAATTAACTGCAAAATACTCCAGATGTACTATTAGATCGCACATTAGATATTCTCAGCATTGCCTGTCGCCTGAGGTGTGGTAATCTTTTGGAAAATCACCACCAGTAAACTCTCCCCATTGAGGGGGAAAGCAGCTTCTGGTCATTTGTGACTACGGTAACATTACCTTTATATCTGTGTGTCATATTCTTTGATTTTATTTGATTTGATTTATTATTGTCACATGTATTAGTACACAGTGAAAATAATTGTTTCTTGCATGCGATTCAGGCTAAGCACACCATACGTAGAAAAGGAAAGGAGAGAGCCCACAATATAATGTTACAGTCATAGCAACGTGTAGAGTAAGATCAAATTAATACGAGATAGGTCCAATCAGAATTTTGATGGCAGCCGGGAAGAAGCTGTTCTTTATTTGGTTCGTGCCTGTCCTCAAGACTTTTGTGACTTTTTTCTTGATGGAAGCCGATGGAGGAGAGCATGTCCAGGGTGTGTCGCTGCTTGATTAATCTGGCTGCTTTTCCAAGGCAGCGGGAATTGTCATTGGATGGGAGGCTGGTTTGCGTGATGGATTGGCTTCTTTCACGATGCTTTGTAGTTGCTTTTTGCAGTCTTGGACAGAGCAGGAGCCATAGTAAGCTGTGATACAACCAACAGGAATGCTTTCTCTGGTGCATTTATCTGTATTCAGAGTGTCTTTTGCATTATCTGCTGCTCTATGAGGATTGGGATCTTTCTGATTCCATCAGTTGACCTGTGCGTGTACAAGTGACTTGTTCAGTCATCTTCCATAGCCGTTAACTAGTTTCTAAACTAATTCTGTATCTGTCAATCTTTGGTACTGCAACTGACTTTCTGTATCCGTTCATTTGGACTCACCGATTTATTTTGTTTATTCATTCCTGGGATGTGGGAGTCGCTGGCTGGGCCCGCAATTATTGCCCATCCCAAATTGCCCTTGAACTGAATGGGTTGGCAGGTCACCTCAGAGGGCCGCTCGGAGTCAACAACATTGGTGTGGGTCGGGGGCCACATGAAGGTCTGGACGAGGTAAAAATTCATTCCTTAAAGGATATTAATGAACCAGTTTTGTACTTTTAAGATAATCGATTCATGGTCGTTAGACTTTAACTCCCGATGTTTTCACTAATGTCAAATTTCACCATCTGCCGTGGCGATGTGTGTGTGTGTGTGTGTGTGATTCTCACATGATCAGTCTGTTTGTGAGTGTGGGTTAATACTTTATATTCCCTCACAAACACCGTGATCCCGTTTGTTTTTGTGAATTCCTTCGAAGCACTTGTACTTCTGAGACCTTGGTGTGCGGGTGGACGGTGGGATGAGGTTTGAAGGCAATGCCGCAGGGTGCTGAGTGTGAATTTAAAGTATGTGTGTCGGAAAGTGAACAGTGAACTTGTCTGTGTGAAGATCACAGAAAAGTTGCGTCTGGAGCTGAGCCCTAGAGCAAAGTTTTGGGTTGTCAGTAAATTAACTCCTGTAATGAAGGAACAAAATCAGAAACAGGAAATGCCAGAAATATTCAGCAGTTCCGAAAGCAGCTGTGGAGAGATATTCCTGTCGCCAGGATGTAACTCTCCAATTGGATACTTCACGTTGCTCAGATCTGACACTTTCAACACCCTCGTGAAAGGAACAGGTAGGACGGGAATTGGGTCTTTGTTGATTTGAGCAAACAGCGCAATGCAACAATGAGAAGCTCCTCACCCCCAGCGGCTTGGGGAAGGATGGACTCAGATGCAGGAGTCTGGCTCGGCGTGAAAAATAGAATAGCACATCGAGTTTTTAATATAATGGCAATGAAAATGGAATTCAAATCGATTTGTGCAGAGATCTCACACTTTTGTCGATGTGGTCAGGATGCCTGCGCGGTCCAAGGCACTTATTTCAGGTTGCAGTCTCCTCTGGAAGTGTCATTTAATTCTCACTCCTCACAATATTTTTTCCTCGCGTGACACCATCCGAACCCGAGAAATCTCTCACTTGGAAGCACAAGGAGAACAGGTGCAGAGAACCAACGACTACCTGCAAGTCCCACTCGAGACACACACCATCCTGTCTTGGATATATATCGCCGTTTCTGTGGCTGGTTTACAATCCTGGAACTCCCTCCCTAACAGCACAATATGCACAGACCCCACATGGACTGCATTGGCTTAAGAATAAATTCATAATTAAATACTCAAAGATAATTAATTTGGAAAATAAATGCTTCCCAGGTCAGCGACACACATATCCCGTATCAATTAAGTTTTAATAAAAAGTCACCTCGTGTCACAATCGGATTACATCTGACTTCAAAGCAGAAACTGTGTGAATAACATCCTGAACTTTTATACCAGATTTGTGCCTCAACACAGTAAACGGAAGCAGTTCACGATAAACTGCTCAATGTTTAGCGGAGGAGTTGCATTGAGTGATGTGTGTGATCCTTCATTGAAGAGTTTGTACAATGTCGGGGAAAGGCAAATTTGAAAGGTTTACAGGGAAATCGGTGCAATCTCGATGGGCCACTGTGGGATTCAATTATATTTCTTTCATGAATTTATCCGAGACCCTGCAGCATCTGTGGAGAGAGAAACAGGTCGATCCATTAAAAGGTCAGGATATGAAATGTGAGCTGTCTCACCTGTCACAGATACTACCAGATCTGAAATGTATTTCCAGCATTTCCCTGTGCCTGAAATGCCTCCGTCAGGCTCCGTGACTTAGTTGGCTAATGCGCCAGTCTACTGAATAGGGAGATCCTCGGTTCAAATCGTCACAGAGCCTGAATCACTTTCAACTGATCGTTGCAATCGCACGAGGCGAAATATCCATTCTTTGCAATTTAACGTTGTCTTTCCCTTTACAGTAGATGATCTACAGAAACATATATGTATAAGGAATATTTCGAGGCTCCCCACAAATATCTCTAGTATACTTACACGATACAGTTATTTTCAACACTTTGCTGTAAAACAATCTTCAACAAACTCTGCTGTAAATTCCACAAATTTTGTGTTACCAATAGTAGAAATGGCGTCAAAGGGCGTTAGAATCATAGAATCCCGACAGTGCTGAAGCAGACCATTCTGTCCATCGAGTCTGTACCGCCCGTCCGACAGAGAATCGCACTCAGACACTCTTTTTGCGGTGCCACGCATCCACTCCGCTTATCTAACTACCCACGACACATCTTGGGGACCGAGGGGCAATCTAGCATGGCCAATCCAACAACCTGCTCATCTTTGGACTGTGGGAGGAATCTAGAGCACTTCGTTTCCTAAGATAAGTTACCCGGGTGAATGCAGCTTGAACTACACTCCAGAAGTTTGGCACTATCCAGGACAAATCATCCTACTTCATTCGCTTTCCATGCACAAACATTCACTCCCTCCACAACCGACACACAATGGCAGCAGTGTGCACGATTACAAGGTGCACTACAGGAACTCAGCAAGTCTCCTTTGCCAGCACTTTCCAAACCCAGGAGCACCACAGCCTTGAAGGACAAACGTAGCAGACACATCAGACTAGCACCACCACATTGCAGGACGCTGATATTTATTTATTGATGATATTTATTTATAAATTGTTGGTTTGCGTATTTCTGTTCTTTAGTCTTCTTTATGTTTCGCTTAGTTCCTAAAAGAAGTGAGATATCGAATTGATTGTTCCTATTGCTAACCCAACCAGCGGACATTGTGTCAAACCGGCAGGATTTGGAATTTATTCTCGAGTCAGTCGTTTCCCTGGGAGCCGAGTAAACAGAAACAGCATGGAGAGCTGACAGAGCAGGAAATGTCAGATGCCCAGCACGACCTGCAATCAATGATGTTCCTTTTAATTGTTCTCGACGTTATAACTACGAGATTGTTGAACTCACTAATCAATTCCATAGATTCACCACCCTGTGGCTGAATAGATTCCTCCTCTCCTCGTTTCGAAAGGGCCGTCTCTTTATACTGAGTCTGTGCCCTCGGATCCTAGACTCTCCGACGAATAGAAAGACCTTTCCCACGCCCACTCTATCCAGGTCTTTCAGTATCCTGTAAGTTTCAATGAGATCCCCGCTCACCCTTCAAAACTCAGTTGAGTACAGACCCAGAATCCACAAACGCCCCTCATTCCGTATTAGCTGCTGAAATTGCTTGGTAGCTTTTTATGATCTTGCAGGAGGTCCCGCACACCCCTCTCCGTTGCAGCGTTCTGCAGTCTTTCTCCATTTAAATAATACGTAACTCATGTATATTTTCAGACAAAAATGATTCGCTTAACGTTACGTTATGTTCCGTACTATCCATAGATTCCCGAAATTCCAGAATGAGACCATTCGACCAATCGAGTCTGCAACGATTCTCTGAAGGAGCATCTTGCAGAGGCCCACAGCCCTCTCCCCGTTTATTTATTTGATGTTTATAATTACAACCATCGTCTCTGCAGCTACTTGCTATAATGTCAGAGGAAGCAACTCATCAGAAATCTGATGGAACTTCCTGGGAAACGAGTTCTGCTTTGTCAGCTGGAAGTTCTGCCATTTTGTTCCAAACATTGCAGGGCTCTTTCTCAGAATGTATTTCCTTGTTATTTTGTTCATTCGATTCTCTCATCTTACTATAATATCTTACCATTGAGTGCGTAACATTTGCAATGAGTCCGGAGCATGAGTGACGAATAGCGCAGTTACATTTTAAGGAAAGCTGGATAAGTCTAGGAGGGAGAATGAATTTCAAAGATAAACATATAATATTATATTAAGTAGTCTGGTTGGAGGATTCCGTCCAATCAAATGCAACAAATGCTCCATTTTCAATAAAGTATAAGCAGGGTTGAATTAATCCAGACTTACAAAGTGCGTCAGAGGCTGGGAGATAAATAATAAATCCACATTCACATTGTGAAGAAGGATTTGGAGATGCCGGCGTTGGACTGGGGTGGGCACAGTGAGAAGTTTCACAGCACCAGGTTAAAGTCCAACAGCTTTATTTGGAATCACAAGTTTCCGGAGTGCTGCTCCTACATCAGGTGAGTGGAGAGCGAGGTTTCCGAAACTGGGCATATATAGACAAAGACACAATTGCAAGGTTGGAATGCGAGTCTTTTCAGGTGATCAAGAATTTATAGGTACAGATAATGCGAGTAGAGAGAGGGATAATTACAGGTTAAAGAGGTGTGAATTGTCTCAAGCCAGGAGAGCTAGTCATATTTTTCAAGCCCAGGGGAAATGGTGGGGGTTGCATGTAGTGTGACAAGAACCGAATATCCGGGTTGAGGCCGTCCTCATGTCTGCGGAACTTTAGTTTCCGCTCGGCGATTCTGCGTTGTTGTGTGTCTTGAAGGCCGCCTTGGAGAAAGTTTTGCCGAAGATCGGAGGCTGTATGCCCTTGACTGCTGAAGTGTTCCCCGACCAGAAGAGAACACTCCTGCCTGGTGATTGTCACGTGGTGTCCATTCATCCCTTGTCGGAGCGTTTGCATGGTCTCGCCAACGTACCACGTTTCGGGACATCCTTTCCTGCAATACGTCATAGAATCATAGAAACCCTACAGTGCAGAAGGAGGCCATTCGGCCCATCGAGTCTGCACCGACCACAATCCCACCCAGGCCCTCCCCGCTAATCCCTTTTTTTTTACCCGCTAATTTACCTGCTAATCCCTCTAACCTACGCATCCCAGGACTCTAAGGGGCAATTTTTAACCTGGCCAATCAACTTAACCCGCACATCTTTGGACTGTGGGAGGAAACCGGAGCACCCGGAGGAAACCCACGCAGACACGAGGAGAATGCGCAAACTCCACACAGACAGTGACCCGAGCCGGGAATCGAACCCAGGACCCTGGAGCTGTGAAGCAGCAGTGCTAACCACTGTGCTACCGTGCCGCCCATGAGGGAGACAACATTGGCCGAGTCGCATGAGTATGTATGTGGGGATGGCCTTGTGTTCATGTCGCACTCCGTGTAACCTCCACCATTTGGCTTGGGCTTCGAAAATCCTACTATCTCTCCTGGCTTGAGACCATTCACATCTCTTTGACCCTCTCTCCATTCGCACTGTCTGTAACTGTAAAGATCCGATTACCTGACAAGACTCGAATTCCAACCATTATCCTGCAGTTGTGTATTTGTCTCTAAATTCTGTGTTGGTGAAACCTACCTCCTCATTCACCTGATGAAGCAGGAGCACTCTGAAAGCTCGTGATTCCAAACCAACCGGTTGGACTTTAACCTGGTGTTGTGAGACTTCTTATTGTGAATAAAGACAGAGTGATAAGAGGATGAATTATACACTCACAGAAACCCACAGAAACTGAGAGATGGGCAATCAATTCCACACTCAAATCATGCACTACACACAACATGATACAGGCTGATGATCAATCGAGAGACTTAGAATAGTTGCAACACAGAAGGCGACCATTCGTCTCTTTGAATCTGTGCTTATTCCCTTCAATAGAGGCTATCACAGACTTTTCCAGTCCCCAGGCCTTTGCCCGTCGCCATGTAAACATTTCCCTTCAGTTGATTTTCCAGTTCCACTTTGAAAACCCTCATTTGATTCTGCTTCTGCCATATCTGTCAAATTATGCATCCCACATGCCACCCACTCGCCAGAGTAAAGGAATCCTCATGTCCCCATTCGCCCACTCTGCACCCAAATGAAACCGTGCATTGAGCCAATTGGAGCAGTTTGTCACTATCTAATCTGTTCAAATATAGAACATAGAACATTACAGCGCAGAACAGGCCCTTCGGCCCACGATGTTGCACCGACCAGTTAAAAAAAAAACTGTGACCCTCCAACCTAAACCAATTTCTTTTCGTCCATGAACCTATCTACGGATCTCTTAAACGCCCCCAAACTAGGCGCATTTACAACTGATGCTGGCAGGGCATTCCAATCCCTCACCACCCTCTGGGTAAAGAACCTACCCCTGACATCGGTTCTATAACTACCCCCCCTCAATTTAAAGCCATGCCCCCTCGTGCTGGATTTCTCCATCAGAGGAAAAAGGCTATCACTATCCACCCTATCTAAACCTCTAATCATCTTATATGTTTCAATAAGATCCCCTCTTAGCCGCCGCCTTTCCAGCGAAAACAATCCCAAATCCCTCAGCCTCTCCTCATAGGATCTCCCCTCCATACCAGGCAACATCCTGGTAAACCTCCTCTGCACCCTCTCCAAAGCCTCCACATCCTTCCTGTAATGTGGGGACCAGAACTGCACACAGTACTCCAAGTGCGGCCGCACCAGAGTTGTGTACAGTTGCAACATAACGCTACGACTCCTAAATTCAATCCCCCTACCAATAAACGCCAAGACACCATATGCCTTCTTAACAACCTTATCTACTTGATTCCCAACTTTCAGGGATCTATGCACACATACACCTAGATCCCTCTGCTCCTCCACACTATTCAATATGTCAATGTCAACTATTCAAGCATTCACAAACGTCTGAAATCGTGCTTTGCCTGAATCAATCCTCATAACTTGAGGAAAAGGCAGTCAAATGACTCGGCAAATCCTAATGCACAACTTCCTAAATGAAGTGGTCAATGGTTTTGAGACAGGACCGAGTTGTAATTTAGTGTGAATGGACATTACAGAGAGAGCTCTGCCGGATGACAGGGATTGAATATTCAGGGCTGTATGGCTTTCAAGATGAATAGAATTCAAGGAAAAGGTGGAGGGTCAGCTCCGTTAATCAAGGATGGCATTGGTGCAATAGTTAGAAATCCCCTTGGTTCAGAAGATCAGAATGTAGAATCACTTTGGTTAGAGTTGAGGAATCTTTGCGACGGAAGAATCAAAAAACGTTCCAGTCGTAGCTGTAAATCACGGGGAAGGAGGGAGAGCGGAACGTGGTGAAATTACACTCACGAGTGGCAGCTTTACTGAGCAAGCTGGTGGAGCTGTGAACTGACAGGTCTCGGGGTCCACATGGACATCAACATATGCTCTTAAACTGCTAATTAGATATTGGATCGAATTGTATTAATTTCCCAAAATTCCCTTGGTTCTGCAAAATCATAGAATCATATCCATAGTGTGCAGAAAGAATCAATTCGCTCCATCGAGTCTACAAGCACTCTCTCACATAGCCTCCCACACCGGCCCTAAACCTGTACACCACACTACCCCGCTAATTCCCCTAACCTACACAGTTTGGGATGGTAAGGCAGAGTTTAGCATGGCCAATCATCAGAATGAAAAGTGATGAAGCGAACTCATCTGTCCGAGAACGGAGAGAGACAGCGAAAGAGACTTCATAGGCCAGATAGTGAGACGTCTGTCATGTGGAAGATGTGAGCATCAGTCTGTGAGGAGTTTCTAGCTGAACAGTTAGCAAAAGCCCGTCTATTTGCGAAGAACCATAGAACCATAGAACCATAGAAAATTACAGCTCAGAAACAGGCCTTTTGGCCCTTCTTGTCTGTGCCGAACCATTTTATGCCTAGTCCCACTGACCTGCACTTGGACCATATCCCTCCACACCCCTCTCATCCATGAACCCGTCCAAGTTTTTCTTAAATGTTAAAAGTGACCCCGCATTTACCACTTTATCTGGCAGCTCATTCCACACCCCCACCACTCTCTGCGTGAAGAAGCCCCCCTAATATTCCCTTTAAACTTTTCTCCTTTCACCCTTAACCCATGCCCTCTGGTTTTTTTCTCCCCTAGCCTCAGCGGAAAAAGCCTGCTTGCATTCACTCTATCTATACCCATCAAAATCTTATACACCTCTATCAAATCTCCCCTCAATCTTCTACGCTCCAGGGAATAAAGTCCCAACCTATTCAATCTCTCTCTGTAACTCAGCTTCTCAAGTCCCGGCAACATCCTTGTGAACCTTCTCTGCACTCTTTCAATCTTATTTACGTCCTTCCTGTAACTAGGTGACCAGAACTGTACACAATACTCCAAATTCGGCCTCACCAATGCCTTATATAACCTTACCTTAACACTCCAACTTTTATACTCGATACTCCGAATTATAAAGACCAATGGACCAAAGGCACTCTTTACGACCCTATCCACCTGTGACGTCACTTTTAGGGAATTCTGTACCTGTATTCCCAGATCCCTCTGTTCAACTGCACTCTTCAGAGTCCTACCATTTACCCTGTTCGTTCTACCTTGATTTGTCCTTCCAAAGTGCAATATCTCACACTTGTTTGCGTTAAATTCCATTTGCCATTTTTCTAGTTGGTCCAAATCCCTCTGCAAGCTTTGAAAACCTTCCTCACTGTCCACTACGCCTCCAATCTTTGTATCATCAGCAAACTTGCTGATCCAATTGACCACATTATCATCCAGATCATTGATATAAATGACAAACAACAATGGACCCAACACCGATCCCTGCGGCACACCACTAGTCACAGGCCTCCACTCAGAGAAGCAATCCTCCACAACCACTCTCTGGCTTCTTCCATTGAGCCAGTGTCTTATCCAATTTACTACCTCCCCATGTATACCTAGCGACTGAGCCTTCCTAACTAACCTCCCATGAGGGACCTTGTCAAAGGCCTTGCTGAAATCCAGGTAGACAACATCCACCGCCTTCCCTTCATCCACATTCCTGGTAACCTCCTCGAAAAACTCTAATAGATTGGTCAAACATGACCTACCACTCACAAAGCCATGTTGACTCTCCCTAATAAGTCCCTGTCTATCCAAATATTTGTAGATCCTATCCCGTATCACACCTTCCAATAACTTGCCCACCACCGACGTCAAACTTACTGGCCGATAATTTCCCGGATTTCTTTTGGAACCTTTTTTAAACAACGGAACAACATGAGCCACCCTCCAATCATCCGGCACCTCCCCCGTGAATACTGACCTTTTAAATATGTCTGCCAGGGCCCCTGCAAGTTCAACACTAGCTTCCGTCAAGGTCCATGGGAATACCGTGTCCGGTCCTGGGGATTTATCCACTCTGATTTGCTTCAAGACAGCGAGCACCTCCTCCCCTTTAATCTGTAAAGGTTCCATGGCCTCCCGACCAGTTTGCCCTATTTCCGTAGACTCCATGCCCGTTTCCTCAGTAAATACGGATGCAAAAAATCCATTTAGTATCTCCCCCATCTCTTTTGGTTCCATACACAGTCTACCACTCTGGTCTTCAAGAGGACCAATTTTATCCCTCACTATTCTTTTGCTCCTAACATACCTATAGAAGCTCTTTGGATTTTCCTTCACTCTGTCTGCCAAAGCAACCTCATGTCTTCTTTTAGCCCTCCTGATTTCCCTCTTAAGTCGCTTCTTGCACTTTTTATACTCCTCGAGCATCTGATGTGTTCCTTGCTGCCTGTACATTTCATACAACTCTCTCTTCCTCTTAATCAGTGTTACAATCTCTCTCGAGAACCAAGGTTCCTTATTCCTCTTTACTTTGCCTTTAATCCTGACAGGAACATACAAACTCTGCACTCTCAAAATTTCTCCTTTGAAGGCCTCCCACTTTCCATTAACATCCTTACCAGAGAACAGCCTGTGCCAATCCACACTTCCCAGATCCCTTCTCATTTCATCAAATTTGGCCTTTTTCCAGTTCAGAACTTCAACCCGAGGACCAGATCTATCTTTATCCACGATCAGGTTGAAACTAATGGCACTATGACCACTGGATCCAAAGTGTTCCCTCACACTCACATCCATCACCTGCCCTAACTCATTTCCCAATAGGAGATCCAATATCACATCCTCTCTAGTTGGCACATCTATATACTGATGTAGAAAATTCTCCTGAACACATTTTACAAACTCTACCCAGTCGAAACCTTTAACAGTATGCGAGTCCCAATCTATATGTGGAAAACTAAAATCCCCTACTATCACAACTTTGTGCTTCTTGCAGTTGTCAGCTATCTCTCCGCTGATTTGCTCCTCCAATTCTCGCTGACTATTGGGTGGTCTATAATACAAGCCCATTAATGTGGTCATACCTTTCCTGTTTCTCAGCTCCACCCATAGGGCCTCTGTAGACAAGCTCCCTAATCTATCCTGCCTGAGTACCGCTGTAACATTTTCCCTGACCAACAATGCCACCCCCCCCCCCAACCTTTTATCCCTCTGCCTCTATCCCGCCTGAAACATTGGAACCCTGGAACATTGAGCTGCCAGTCCTGCCCCTCCTGTAGCCAAGTTTCACTCATGGCTATAATGTCATATTTCCACGTGTCTATCCACGCCTTCAGCTCATCTGCCTTCCCCACAATACTCCTGGCATTGAAATAGACACACCTCAAAAAATTATTTCCACCACACTCTACCCTTCCATTTGTGATTTTGCTTGAACTAACCTGTCTTTTTACCCCTGCTCCACTATCTGCTCTGGCACTCTGGTTCCCACCCCCCTGAAAATCTAGTTTAAACGCTCCCCAATAACACTAGCAAATCTCCCTGCAAGTATATTGGTCCCCTTGTAGTTTAGGTGTAACCCGTCTCTCTTGTACAGGTCCCACCTGCCCCAAAAGAGGTCCCAATGATCCAAGAATTGGAAACCCTGCCCCCTGCACCAGTTCCTCAGCCATATGTTTATCCGCCCAAGCATCCTACTCCTGCCCTCACTGGCATGTGGCTCAGGCAGCAATCCTGAGATTACTACCCTCGGGGTCCTGCTTTTTAACTTCCTTCCAAGCTCTTTGTACTCACTCTTTAGGACCTCCTCACCCTTCCTTCCCACGTCATTGGTACCGACGTGTGCCACGACATCTGGCTGATCACCTTCCCACTTTAGAACGCTGTGCACGCGATCAGAGACATCGCTGACCTTGGCACCTGGGAGGCAACAAACCATGCGGGCGTCTCTGTCCCGACCACAGAACCTCCGGTCTGTACCTCTGACCATTGAGTCCCCTATCACTACTGCTCTCCTCTTCTTCATCCCACCCTTTTGCGCTGTAGAACCAGACGCAGTATCAGAGTTCCGGCTGTCGCAGCTTGTCCCAGGTAAAGCATCTCCCACAACAGTATCCAATTCAGTATACCTGTTGTGGAGGGGTATGGCCACAGGGTAACCCTGCTCTGCCTGTCCTTTCACACTGCCATTTCCTCTCCTTACAGTAACCCAATTTCCTGTGCTCTGCTGCTTAGGTGTTACTATCTCCCTAAAGCTACTGTCTATAAACTTCTCATTCTCCCGAATTAGATGGAGGTCATCAAGCTCCTTCTCCAGTTCCCTAACACGCTTTGCGAGCAGCTGCAGCTGAATGCATCTTTTGCAGGTGCTGTCGTCAGGGATACTGGAGGTCTCCCTGATCTCCCACATCCTGCAAGAGGGGCATTCCAACATCCTGCCTGGCATTTTTTTTAACCTGGGGAAAATCAAGAATAAATTTTCTGGGAAAGAAAAAACTTACTCTCGCCTCTGCCTGTTCTCGCTGAAGCCCGTTTTGAGCCAAAGCCCTTCAGCTCTCACTCTGCCCCCTGCTCACTCTGCTGCCCGCTAACGACGCTGCCAGCTCAAAGGTGCGGCCTACTTTTAAACCCTCCAAAACCTTCCCAGGCTGCTGCTGGGCCTACTTCCTGTTTTGAAAAAAAACCTCCGATTCTTTTCACTAATTTAACTGAAAAATAAATAAATAAATAAAATGCACAAACAGCTCCCTTACCCTCAGCCTGCTCCTGTGGAACAATGAGTTAGCCCGTTTTTGTTTAACCAGATTGTTGTACCTCTTTGAAGGAGAGACATGCGCTGTGGATCAAGGGGAACCTGAAGACGTGCTGTACTTGGATTTTCAGAAGACAATAGACAATATGCCACGTCAAAGTTTCTTGTGAGAAATAAAAACTCATGCTGTTGCAGGTAGCCTGGCTGGAAGATTGACTGGTTGGCAGCAAACAGAGAGAATGCAGAAATGGCTCTTTTTGTTCTAATTGGCAGTGTGTGACGAGTCGAATCACGTCCAGTGCTCTGTCCTGGGGCCTCAACCTTTTGCAATTTCCATCATGCTTTAGATGAGGGGAATGAATACATGATAGTGATAGGTGCAAATGACACAAAGGGAGGAAATTATTTTGTGAAAGAGGATATAAGGAGCTTATAGGTGGATGTAGATAGGTTGAGTGAGTGGGCAGCTGGGCAGCCTGATGAAATATATCCTAGGATTCTTTGGGAGGCAAGGGATGAGATTGCAGAGCCATTGGCTTTGATCTTTGGATCCTCACTGTCCACGGGGATGGTGCCAGAGGACTGGAGAATGGCGAATGTTGTTCCTCTGTTTAAGAAAGGGAATGGAAATGACCCTGGTAATTATAGACCAGTTAGTCTTACTTCGGTGGTTGGTAAATTGATGGAATAGGTCCTTAGGGATGGCATTTACGACCATTTAGAAAGATGCGGATTAATCCGGGATAGTCAGGCCGGATTCGTGAAGGGCAAGTCGAGCCTCACAAATTTGATTGAATTTTTTGAGGAGGTAACTAAGTGTGTTGATGAAGGTAGGGCAGTTGATGTCATATACATCGATTTTAGTAAGGCTTTTGATAAGCTCCCCCATGGTCGGCTTATGATGAAAGTGAGGAGGTGTGGGATAGAGGGAAAGTTGGCCGATTGGATAGGTAACTGGCTGTCTGATCGAAGACAGAGGGTGGTGGTGGATGGAAAGTTTTCGGATTGGAGGCAGGTTGCTAGCGGAGTGCCACAGGCATCAGTGCTTGGTCCTCTGCTCTTTGTGATTTTTATTAATGACTTAGAGGAGGGGGTTGAAGGGTGGATCAGTACATTTTCTGATGACCCCAAGATTGGTGGAGTAGTTGATGAGGTGGAGGGCTGTTGTAGGCTGCAAAGAGACATAGATATGATGCAAGGCTGGGCTGAAAAATGGCAAATGGAGTTTAACCCTGATAAATGTGAGGTGATTCATTTTGGTAGGACTAATTTAAATGTGGATTACAGGGTCAAAGGTAGGGTTCTGAAGACTGTGGAGGAACAGAGAGATCTTGGGGTCCATATCCACAGATCTCTAAAGGTTGCCACTCAAGTGGATAGAGCTGTGAAGTAGGCCTACAGTGTGTTAGCTTTTATTAACAGGGGGTTGGAGTTTAAGAGCCGTGGGGTTATGCTGCAACTGTACGGGACCTTGGTGAGACCACATTTGGAATATTGTGTGCAGTTCTGGTCACCTCACTATAACAAGGATGTGGAAGCGCTGGAAAGAGTGCAGAGGAGATTTACCAGGATGCTGCCTGGTTTGTAGGGTAGATCTTATGAGGAAAGGTAGAGGGAGCTAGGGCTGTTCTCTCTGGAGCGGAGGTGGCTGAGGGGAGACTTAATAGAGGTTTATAAAATGATGAAGGGGATAGATAGAGTGAACGTTCAAAGACTATTTCCTCGGGTGGATGGAGCTATTACAAGGGGGCATAACTATAGGGTTCGTGGTGGGAGATATAGGAAGGATATCAGAGGTAGGTTCTTTACGCAGAGAGTGGTTGGGGTGTGGAATGGACTGCCTGCAGTGATAGTGGAGTCAGACACTTTAGGAACATTTGAGCGGTTATTGGATAGGCACATGGAGCACACCAGGATGATAGGGAGTGGGATAGCTTGATCTTGGTTACATATAAAGCTCGGCACAACATCGTGGCCGAAGGGCCTGTTCTGTGCTGTACTGTTCTATGTTCTATGTTCTATGTTGTATTGTTAGAAAAAGTGAAGTTGTTCACTTTGGCAGGAAGAACAAGAAAATCAGAGAATTAGTTAAATATAGAACGGCTGCAGAATGCGGAGGTGCAGAGAAATCTCGTTGTTCGAGTCCATGGATCACGATAAGTTCGCCTGCAGGTTCAGCAATAATTAAGAAGGCTAATAGAATGGTATCCTTTATTAGGAGATTATTTTAACGCGAAGCTAGATACATTACTGTTAGGCAAGAGAATAATAGTTGTCAGGGGTAGAAATTGAAACACAAACGGATCAGCCATGACCTTATTGAATGGTGGGGCAGGCACGCGGAGCAGAATGGCCTCGATCTGTTCCTATTCCCTCTGTTGGTGTGTATGTATCCTGATTGGTAATTTTCACTGAACTGGATTGCTGAAACGCACCAATACTAACCGTTTAGCGGGAGCACCAACATGAAAGTAAAATATGGAAAAATTAAAATCTAACTGGGATTCTCAGCTCTGTCAGACTGTTTGGTCTTCAGACAAGATAACAGCTGACTGCATTTTGCCAGCTTCCTGAATCCACAATCGTGCGGATTTTCCTCCGCTGAATTGGGATAAACTCAGAGACCCACATCATGGTCAAATGATCTGAAATCGAGTGATTGTTTTCCCTCGTTTCCTGCAGCAATATAATCCTTGCAATGACTTCTTAGAAACTCAATTCTGCTCCCGATTTCAGTCATTTTCGTCATCTCCATCGCAGAAATTTATGACAACAACCGTGGGCTCGTCCGGGATTTGAACCCGGGACTTCTCGCATTTTAATGTAATTACCCGAAGCGCGAATCATACCCCTAGACCAACGAGCCAATCGCCGAAACTCCACCTCATGAAAACATCTTTTCAATGTTTCCCACAGCTTATCAACCATATTTTCACAACAGAATTGTAAAATCAGGAATGTTACCGAACAATGTTCCATTTCACTGTCCTGGTGAAGATCAGAAGCAGTGATAAAGTTTTCACCACTCGCCAAGTCGGCCTGTGTTTGTAACTCGCCAGTCGCGTGGGTAATCTCATTCTGACAGTCAGATTTGATTTGATTTATTATTGTCACGTGTATTAGTACACAGTGAAAATAATTGTTTCCTGTGTGCTATGCAGACAAAGCAAACAGTACATCGGGAAGAAAAGAAGGGAATGCAGCCTGTAGTGTCACAATCACAGCTCGGGTGGAGAGACAAATCAACTTGCAGCGTGGTAGTAAGTTTAGTTGGCATTTTGGGAGAAACTAGAAGTCATCCTGACTTCATCAGTGGCCTCATGGTTAAGGTGTGAGTGATGTGAATCATGATGTGATCAAATGAATGTCTGTTTCAGTCTTTCCGCGGTGAGTTTTCATGCTGAGGAGAAACATGTAGGAGGTGGTTTGGGAATGTTTCACATTGCTCCATTCCCAACATTCCCTGACCAGATGGGATGGAAATTTCCGATCTTTGCAGCAGCTCCATTTCCAACATATTCCATCTGGGTGGATATCCAGGAGTGATGGTGAGGGGGACCTTATTCCCAAACTCTTTATGCATGGAAAATCAAATGGAAGGAGACGGTTCCCAAGCTTCTGGGTGGCTGACGAGATGGCCGAGCGGTGTTGGCGATGGTCTGCCAATCGATTGTGTTCTGCACGGGTGGGTGCAAAACCCACTCTTATCATTAATCTACAGAACGTTTCACACATTGCTTCTCTATATTTGAACACGTTGTATACAGTTACCAAATCTACCGCCTCTCAACCTCTACCCGTGACCTCCTGTTCAAGGTGTCCCCACAATGGGAATCATTTCGTCTACATTTACTCGATCAATCCCTTTTATTATTTCATATACATCGCTCAGATCTCCTCTCATCCTTCTAAACTACAGCGAGCATCAACTCAAGCTGTTGAATCTCTCCTCAACCCTTTTCAACCCTTGGAATCAATCTGGTGAACCACCTCTGTACTGTCCCCAACGCCACCACATCCTTCCTCAAATAACGGGACTAAAACTGGAAACAGTCCTCCACCTTGGGTGGCAAAATGGTTTGCACTGTTGCTTCACATCGCCAGCGACCTGGGTTTATTTCTCATGCTGGATTTACAGCCCGAGTGGAGTTTACACGTTCTCCCCGTTGTGTGTGTCTGCTCCGGTTTCCTCGTAAAATCCAAAGATTTGTGAGTTCAGTGCCCTGTACTGCAAAGTTGCCCCTTAATGTTCTGTCATGTCTCGGTGAGAGGGATTAGCCATGGGATTACGGGGGGAGGGCCTGGGTGGAATTTTTGTCAGTGCAGACTCGATGGGCCAAATGTCCTCCTTCTGCACTGTAGGGTTTCTATGGTGTGGTTTCTATGTGGCTTCACGAACACAACTGTAACAGTACTTTTTTACTTTTTTTCCTCCAGTCCTTTTGTAACCAAATGTAAAGTTTATTCATACGTCACAAGTGAGGCTTACATTAACACTGGAATGAAGTTACTGGGCAATTCCTCCAGTCGCCACACTCCGGCGTCTGTTCGGCTCAATGCACCAAACCAGCAGGTCTTTCAGACTCTGGGAGAAAACAGGAGCACCCGGAGGAAGCCCACGCAGACACGGGAAGAGTGCGCAACTGTCACACAGACAGTTACCCAAGCCGGGAATCGAACCCCGGTCGCTGGCACTGTGCCACCTTGCCGCATAGCATGCCAGAAAAAAATACTTTCTCCGTATACTAATACACGTGACAATAATCAATCAAATCTAATCTGACTGTCAGAATGGGAATACCCACGCAGCTGGCGAGTCACAATTTCAGGTTGACTTGGCGAGTGCTGAAAACTGATATCACTGCTTCTGATCTTCACCAGATCAGACAGTGAAATGTCACATACGACAATTCTGTTGTGAAATAACGGTCGATAAGATGTGGGAAACATGAAATAAATGTTTGCATTAGGCAGCCTTTTGGCAGTTGCCTTGTTGGTCCAGGGGAATGATTCTCAGTTAGCGTGTCAGCAGTAAAATGCAGGGAATCCCGGGATTACCCTTTTAAATGTTTGCGATAAAGATGAGGGGGACGACTGAATTCGGGAGCAGATTTCAATTTCCAGGATGTCCTTGCAAAGAATATATTGCTGAAGAACATGAGAGAAATCAATTAATGCTTGCATTCAATTAGTCTTTTTTTATTACATGCTGTACCCTCATACTGACTTTCCGCGATTCATGAACAGAGACAGCCAGATCCCTCTGCACAGCCAAGTTTCTTTCATCTGTTTTTCATTTGTATAGTCATTTGCCTTTCTATTTTTTTCGGCCAAAACAGATAACCTCACACTTATCCACATTGAACTGCACCTGCCAAATTTTGGCCCATCCTCCCAACCTAAATATATCCCTCTTTAAAATCTTTATCTCCTCTTCACTGCATGGTTTCCCACCTATTTCAATATTATCCACACATTTTGTTGTGTTACACTCTATCCCTACTTGCAGACATTTATATAGACTGTAAAGAGTTGCGGTCCGAGGACTGACCCCTGCGGCACCCCGCTCTTACAGTTCGCCATCCAGGGAAGGACCCATTTATCTCATTTATCCCGACCCTCTGCTTCCTGTCAGTCAGCCAATCCTCAATCCAATCTCGTATTCTCGGCTGATTCCCAGAAACCAGAAATGTTCAAGGGAAAGCTCCAGCTGCTGCAACCTCCAAAAATCATGATGTACTTTCCACATTCCTGACTCAGTAACATCACCAGAAACAGCTCCACAAAGAATTAACTGAAGTGATACAGTTCAATGGGGAAAATCAAGTTTCATATTGTGTGCATGTGGCGCACCGGTAGCACGTCCAACTCCCGGTCAAAACGTTGCGCGTTCAAATCACATCCGGCTGGTGGAGTTTCTGCACATTGGTTCCTCGATTTGAAATCTGGATAAAGTTCCCAAAATGATCAATTTCAACACCGTGGTGAAAATGATGACCTAGAAATACTTCCGGTTTATACGCTCAGTGTCTATTTGTTTTGTTTTGCAGTTTCATATCGGAACGATGTGTTAGAGATGTGAAGTGCCTATTGCTTGTACAATTAAAGCAAAGTCCAGAGTCTCAGGTGAATGTAACTGTCGTCAAAGGGGAGAGCTGACACGTGGTGATTGCAGCGGAGGAATCACACCTCAGGCGAGGAGCAAGGCGGAGAACGTGGCCTTCATGAATAATGTCAATGATATGGGAATTGAACCAAAGATAAATAAGATGTGCAGCTAAATGAGCGAAAACTGCCGCCCAAGATGATTCAAATCAACACAATAATGCAAATTTACTGCCAAGAAAATCTAGATATCCCGTTGGGCAGCAACAGCATGTAACTTTTTGATATGAGTGATAACATGACAACAGAGGATGGCTTGGATTCACCCTCCTCTGGGTTAAGGGACCAGCCCGCTTCGGCTGCGCCACTCAACTCTGGGTTCATTAACTTTCTGCCTCTATGTTGCGACGGAGACTGACAGCGATTCACTATCGCCTGATATTTTAGCAAGAACACGAGTGATCGGAAGTTCTGCCGTTGACAGAACGGTCGCTTAGTTTGGCATTCTTTCTGGATTTGTCCTGCTCTGTAATTGCAGAATGCGACAGAGATACAGGACTCTGGCTGGGTTAAAAAATGTAAAAGCACCTGAAGGTTTCAATGTAATGTCGTGAAGTTCGTATTCAAATTGATTTGTGACGTGTTCTTTAATAACTTGCCAAGTGTGCCAGGGTGGCCGGGGGGTGAAAGGCGCTGAGTTAAGGTCGCAGTCTTTTCTGGAGGAGCTTCAACCCCCACTCCTAACATTGATTATTTCCCTGCACGAAGAAGCTTCCAAATCCGCGAAATCCCTCACCTGGAAGCACAGGGGCAGCAGATGCAGAGAAGCAGCGACCACCGGCAAGTTCCACTCCGACGCACACAAGATCCTGACTTGGATATAGATGGCTGTGTACATGTCTGGCTCACAATTCTAGAACTTCCTTCCGAACAGCTCTGTGTGGGTGCATGGACAATATGGACTGCAGTGACTCAAGAATCAGCTCAGCACCAAATTCGCAAAGGAACATAATGTTGGAAAGTAAATGTTGATTGAGTCAGCGACGCCCACATCCCGGATACAATAAGTAAGAATATCATCTTTGTTACTTCAGGGCAGGAAACGCTGTGTGTGAATCACATCCTGAACACGGCTACTTTATACCAGATGTGTGTCTGAATACAGTAAATGGAACCAGCTCACGAAAAACCGCTCAATGTTTAGCGGAGGAGTTTCATTGAGTGATGTCTGTGATTCCCTCATTGATGAGTTTGCTCAAAGTCGGGAAAGGCAGCTTTAAAAGGTTTACAATCTTTCATCTCACGCTATCTGGGAGCGCCACAGTGGTTTGCGTTGCTGCCTCACTGTATCAGGAAACTGGGATCAATTTCGTTCTTGAGTTACTGTCAGTGTGTATTTTGTACGTTCTCCCCCGTGTCTGCGTGGGCTTCCTCCGAGTGCTCCGGTTTACGCCCACAGTCCAAAAATGAGCGGGTTTGATAGATTGGCCAATGCTAAATATGAGTGGGTTTAGGGACAGAGCGGGAGATAGGGCCTGGGTAAGATACTCCTTCTGAGAACCGGTGTATACTCGATGGAATACTGCAGGGATTCTGTGATTCTTCTGCTATGGTTCAATTCACGATCCGACAGCGCATGTGGAGAGAGAAACGGGTCCTTGCAATGAAAGGTCAGGGTCGGAAATGTGAACTCTCTCTGTTCACAGACACTGCCCGATCTGAAAAGTATTTGCAGCATTTCTTTGTACTTCAAGCGCTATTTTTAGGTTCTGTGGCTTCGATATCCAGCCATCTGAGTGAAACCTCCCGCCCAAGGTGATTCAAATCAGCAAGATTGAACAAATCCATTGCCAAGAAAATCCAGGTAAAATGGTACAGGACAGCAGTTGAACGTTAATTTTTGATAAGAGTGAAAATACGATAGCAGAACTTGGTTTCGATCCATCGACCTCTGGGTTATGGGCCCAGCACGCTTTCGCTGCGCCACAGTGCTGGGATGACTGCACCTCCTGCCGATTATAGTCCTGGCGGAGTCAGACAACGATTCACTGTCGCTTACTATTTTAACAAGAACACGGGTGGTGGGAAGTTGTGCGATTGACAGAACAGTCGCTTACTTTGGAATTCTTTCTGTATTTGTCCAGCTATGGCTTTGTAGGATTGGGACTCAGATACAGGACTCTGGCTGGGTCAAACAATGGGAGAGCACATGAAGATTTAAATGTAATGGCTTAGTCGGTTACAGCGCTTGTTTCGTAACATGCGATCCTGGGTTCACATCTCCACACAACCTTAATCTTTTGAAGTGAGCAATGCAATTGGCAACAAAGTAAATATCACTTTCTTGCAAGTTCATCTTGTCTTTCCCTTTACAGTAGATCGTCTGCAGAGATTTTAACACAGGAATCATTTCAGATGCCATTGTCCACTGGTTAAACTTTTCGACCAGAAATCTACTACATGATTCCCCTTTGACTGAACGACTGCTCCCGAGGGTCTGTTCCATATTTTTAATACTGCTTGATCTTGAATCCTCTCTTCCTACATAATGTTGGCACTGAAAGTGTTCATACTTCTCGCCATTGTTATCTATTGTGCAGAGATTTACTTCACGGTCTAATGGAGACATGCTCAGAAGGCTGTGCCAGGCGCTTTCTTTCTGGTTTTCGGCCTTATTTGATCCGTTCGCAGCATCGGGATGTCTGCAAAAGAATTCGAAATGCCGAGCCCCTCTTCCCAGGATGGACATAATCAGGAGAGAGAATGTTTTTTTAAGAGAGAATGAAAGGCCTGAGAATTTAGACTGTGATTCCCGGAGTTTTGTAGAAGAGAGCAAGGTGGTGGATCAATGTGACAATGGTGGGATACGCGCTTGGGATATCATCCAGTCTGTGCTGGGGGACAGCGGAGAAGGAAGTTACATTTTCTGCCCACAGAGGGAGTGATGATTTCTGATCTTCATTCACAGGAAAAGTCGCGATTGCCTTGTTCTGGAGACTGCAATCCCGCCGCAGCATACAGTGGAATTCGAATTCAATTCAAAATAAATCTATCTGGAATTAAAACCACGATTGATTGCCGAAAAATCCCATCTGGTTTCCTAATGTTCTTGAGGGAAGGAAATCTGCTGTCCTTACCTAGTCTGGAATACATGTAACTCAAAAGCCACAGCAGTGTGGGTGAACTGTCCTTGAGCAACTAGCGGCGGGTAATAAACACATGGCGGCCAGTCAGCGACGCCCATGTCTCATTAATTAATATAAATAATATGACTTCAGTCTCCAGTTCCCGGTGTTGCCATTGGTTTGGTGACATTTTGCTCCATGACGAGATCACCTGGATAACATCATCACTGGAAACACCAAAATCCGATGCTGAATCCATTCGGCAACGCAATCAACATGTGTATACTGTGTGCTGATGTTAGCTCCATGTGAATAAATAGTGTGGGTATATTTATTTAGTTCTAATTTTGGATGACTCGATTCTCCGATAGGAAGCTGCTGTACCCCTTCGGTGCAGGATCGGTAACAAGGGGGCAGAATTTGTGGGTGAGTGACCGGATGTTAAGCGGTGGTTTGTGCAAAACCTTTTTTTTCATCCAGAGGATGGTAGGAGTCTGGAGTGCACTGCTTTGGAAGATAGTAGAGGCGGGAAACCTCACAACCTTGAAAAGGTACGTGGACAAACATTTGTAACATTGAAAGCAATAGGCCAAGGGCTGGCAAGGGCGTTGATTAAGCGTAATTTTGTCGGGGAACACCTGATGGGCCGAATGGCCTCTTTCTACCATATGACTCCCTCTCTCTATTTTCCGCAGGTTTGGCTGCTCATGGACATAGATCTAACTGAAAAGTCACAGTTTAATGTGGGAAATCAAGTCCCTCCCAGCTTCCCAGGGACCGTCAGTCACCCACATTGTCTGATCATTGTGTTATAGGGGATGTAAATGAGGGGATTAAATGGCGATAAGCCCCGCGCCTCTGAACATTTGCATCCTATGATGCTAAAGGACGTAGCTCTCGAGGTAGCGTAGGCACTGATAATAATCTTCCAAGAAAGCTTAAAGGCTGGAACAGTCCCAGATGATTGGAAACATTCCAAAGTTGCATCCTTATTCAAAAAGGGAGGGAGGCAAACACGGGTAATTATGTGCCAGTTAGCTGAACATCAGTCATTAGGAAAATGTTAGAGTGTCTCTGTTTGATGAAATGATGATGCACGGAGCTTTGCGCTTTCACTCATTGATCCTCACAAATGTTGATCTCGGTTTGATTTTGACTTGTTCCCTGGTAACCATTTACATGGGTTCTTCACCCACTTTTTTGTTGTCAAAAGAAGCTCTTCAAAAGAATTCTCAATAATAACTTGACTTTTCCTCACAGGATTTCAATTACAATAGTTTTGAACATTTTTTTAAAGGGTTTGCACCCAGCCAGCTTCCAGGAGCAGCAATGCGATAAAGAGTCTGTTTTGTAGTGATGTTGATTAAAGGACAAGTGTTCACTCCGGGACCATGGAATAACTCCCCTGTCCCTCTCCAAAATTGTAAAATGGTTAGTTTGGTTGAGAAGGCACATGGCAGCCCAATTTGCCATAACATCTCAAAGCTGGCACCTCTACTAGCGAAGCATAGTTCACAGAATGTTACTCTGTAAGAAAGGGCAGGACTAGATTGCACACTGGAGAATTATTCCTCACACTGAGAGCGAGAGAGATTCAGTTGAAAGAGACAAACTTTCATTGCAGCAAGGGGGTGAAAGAAAGGGAGGCATTGAATTTCTAGTGTAGCGAACCGAAAATGTAATGTTTGGGTTAAAGATTGCATGTGATAAGGCATCAGAGGCTGGCGGAACTGAATTATAACAACTGTGTCAGGTAGATTCATTCAGAGATGGAGGGATGATATCTGTTCGGCACATTTGTCCCGGAATGAAGCAGATAACATTATGGTATTGTTATTTCCCATTGTTGTGCCTGTGGTTTATTGTGTTGTATTCTCTCACTGTCTGCGTGATGATCAATGTTCCATCTTTCTGTCTGTTCTGCTGACGATCAGCAGCATCACCCGCCTCGCCGGCTTGAGACTGCTCCTCGCCAATCATGTGGCGTTAAAGCAATTCTTCCTGTCAGTTCTCATTTCAGAACAAATGAGAATCCTCGTGACTTCCACAATGCGCTGATGTTTGAGGCACGAGTCATGTTCATCATGAATTCATGAATTCCTCAATTCTTCCTGTCAGTTAGCATTTCAGAAACGCCTTAAAAGAACAGAGAAACCTTTTGCTCAACACGGATCATATTTACACAACCGGGAACACACTTACACAACAGGGAAGAAATTTCACAACCACGGTGAAGATCTGTCAACGGCAGAGTCACTGTTACACAGCAGAAAGCACAGTGACACAAGAGGAAATACATTTGAAATCAGGGCCTATCTTTATGTAACAGAAAACACCTATTCACAAATAATCATTTTTTTCATGTCAGAATCTTGCTGGTTTGCTCGGCACCTTTTCTGTCTGCCATTATGCGTGTGTCCTGATAGTATCTTACTGCTTTTCTCTGTGTATTTCTCTGCTTGTTACATTCGGGCTGAGGTTGCGTCCATCTGGGGTGAACTGCCAAACACGCGTATTTCTGTTATAATAAAAAAAAAGCACATAATTATTTGGCTCCCGCGCAACAGTAATAGGCATGAAGTCCCTAATCTTTGGAGCAGGTTAACGCAGCGGAAGCGTGCTGGGACCATAACGCGAAAATAGATGGATCGAAACCATCCTCTACCGCCATATGCTCATCTGCATCAAAACTCAATGTTCAGCTGCTGTCAAATGACATATCTAGATTTTCTTGATCTAGATTACATTAAATAGATTTATCTACAGAGATTTTAACAGAAGGATTGATCTCAGCTACCATTGTCCTGAAAGGCGAAATGGGTAATGATAAATAATATGCAGTTTGTCTCGAATGCAGATTCTATTTCCCGTTGAAATGAAACCAGACAGGAGTAGATAGCTGTAACTCAATGTTCAGACAAAGTGGATCATGCAGTGTGTGTTCTGCTGGTCTGTGGATTCATTTTTGAAGCGAGAGGGGTTTGTTTTTGCTGTTAAATGATTATTTGAACCGGTTTGTTAGCGGTGCTCTTCCACACTGTGTTTCACGTTGGATTCGTCACCACAGTCCCTGAACTGATACGATGGGAATTCATTTTCCTGACAGAAATTAAAATTCCAAAATTGAATATTTGGTTGAATATTCAGGAACTAAGACACAGCGAATCACATTTCCCTGTGAGTCTGCTGTGTTTTAATTCAATTTTCTATACTTCTATCTTAGCCTGCAAGCACAGCTTGTCTCCTGTGAGTGGAAAATGAAGTACATATCTGTTTCCATCAAAGCGGCCTGTCGGCTCTTTGGTCCAGAGGCATGATTATTGCTGCGGGATATTTAGTAAATGAGTTATGTGAAAAGTCACGGGTTCAAATCCCCCACGCGCCTCACTTCCTTACCCTTTTGGGCCCAACTGTGTTTTTGACAGCAGGTTTACATATCTCGAGAGCAGGTTTGCGATCCTGCAACACATCGCAACAACTCTCTCAACGATGACCATGTGGAGAAAATAAAGAAAAGATTTAAAGAATGTTCGACCACGTAACCGGACTTTAAAATTACCCCAATGAAGCAATCAGGGCTCTCCGTTATTTGTCGTGTCAGGTAGCCGGCTTCGTGTGTTCAATTTTATTTCCGTCAACAATTGCAGTCTGATAAAGCTGGAGGGCCACGGTTTGGTTTTGAATTGATTATATTTTAACTGTGCTCCATGTGATTTACAGAGCTGGAAGTGAGCCTTTTGGTGCTGTTTCTCTTTGCACTCCAGAGGAAATTCACAGAATAAAGAGAAAGTTATAGAGAGGCTGTCTTCAATTCATTAGGCACTGGGACTGAGTGATGTGCATCCAATGATCTGAAGGTAATGACAATGGGAATTGCAAAGGCAATAGTCATAATCTTCCTCTCTCCTGATTTATAAAAGGAAAACTGTGTTTAATTAATTTCGTTAAGTATTTTGAAGCAGCAACAGAGAGTGTTGATGACGGCCATGCTATTGATGCGGTTTGTTTGGACGACCAAAGGCATTTAATCAAGTGTGATACGACACATGAATTTAATGCGATGAAGGACAAATTGATTTATTTTGAAGAAACAACGCCAATACATAACATAAAATGCATGATACTCTCGCGAAGAAAAATATGTGCAAAAAATCCAGTTTGACGGGGTTGGTGAGGAGAATGTTTCATAAATTAGACGGCACCGTGCTCTTTATCAATAGGAACACAGAGTACAAAAGCTTGGAACTTAGGTTAAGACTGTAGAAATAACTTTGGTCGGCCTCACGTGTTTTTTCTCCTATTTTGTGCAGCAAACTTTAATAAGAATATAAGCTGAGTAATATAATTAATATAAGCACAGTGAAAAGCTCACAGAGTAACACTTGGTGCCCGCAGAGAGCCACGACAGACAGGTCAAGTTGAATGGCCCCGTTCTTTGCTGCAACAATTCTATGCTATTATGGTCAATTAGGAATGGTATTGGAGGACAAGAATTAACTGTTGGATAGCAATAACTAACGGACAATTTCCCTGTGCATTAAAGGTACAGGTAGAAGTTTCTTAAGACACGAAGCATCTGAGTGGCTGTTTTTAGGGGAGAATTCCGGAGGGCAATCGCTCATCAATCTCCCATTCACACCTTCACAATTCTTTTTTAATGTCCCATTGTGTCACAACGAGTTTTCAAGGATACCAATGGCTGAATGGTCTGATTCCCTGCTCCTCCAGTTCTAGGAGTCTATGTTAATGTCTCTCTCTGTCCATGAAACACAAACTATACTCTCATTTCATCACTCGTGTCTCCCAACATATTACAGCCCGACCTTTTGTTCCCGCTGCCTGTTATTTCCTGAAAACTCATTACATTTCTAAACTTGGCCAATTCTCGTGAAAGGTCATTGACCTAACGCCCAGCTGAACTAGCTGCGAAATGTATCCCACAGGCTGTGGGTCAGATAGTCCCCTGGTAGACACGGGGTGAGGATGATGATAGCGGCGGATATTTAATTAAACCAGGTGCAGGTGGGAGGGCGGGGTCTTCATGATGAACCGCGGAGATACAGGACATTTTTAAACCAGGTGAAGGTGGGAGGTTTGTATGATAAACCGCGGAGATGGAGGGCATCTTTAAATAAAGCTCTTTGGGTCAGAAAAAGGGTGAACAAACTTTGGGAAGGGAGCGGTTCTCTTTTCCCGCTGAAGTGTAAGGGAATTTGTCAGATGGGTGAGGGAATTTTCAATAAACACACATGAGGTCGGGGTGCTCAAGGAGTATGTTAATACAATCCGTGTGGAGAAGGTGTGTACACAAAGCCCTGTCGCAGACCAATTTTTTAATAAGCCTCAGCGGGAAGGGGTGGTTAATAAAACTAAGAACGAGGGAGCGGGTTAATAAACTCCGGGTAGTGGATGAAGGTCAATGTGAGAGGGAGCAGGTGAATTGATAGTGGAGGAAGCGAGCAATTTAATAAACCCTTTTGGAATGGATCCTCAGGAAAACAACGTAACTCATAAGTTGGGAAACGGAAAGAGTCATAATAAACTACATGGTGAGCAGCAGGTTAAAATACACCTGGGAGCTGATTGAGGGATGCTGGGTTAACCCCTCATTGACAGATATCTGAGTAATCAAGGCAGACTTTCATTCCATATTGTTCCAAAAGGCGGGAATCATGCCCATGCCAAATGATTTTGCCGGCTTTTATTTTTTTCACATTGACAGTTGATGGCTTCGGAATATTAGAAATAACATTTCGAGTATATATTCGTTTGCAAACCAAAGAACAACCAATCGCCACTCCACCAATAAGCAGAGAGATGAATAACATTACATAAATCTTTAATTATATTCACAATTATATTCTGCAATGCACAAGCGGGACATGGGTGGCCCAGTGGATCCGTAGTTAGCACTGCTTCCTCACAGCAAAAGGGACCCAGGTTCAATTCTCTGCTTGAGTAACTGTCCTTGTGGAGTCCGCACGTTTTCCCCGTGTCTGCGTGGGTTTCCTCTGGGGGCTCTGGTTTCCTCCCACAGTCGGAAAGACGAGATGGTTAGGTGTATTGGTCATGAAAATCCTCCAAAAGTGTACCCGAACAGGCGCCGGAGTGTGGCGACTCAGGGATTTTCAGAATGACTTCATTGCAGTGTTAATGTGACACCAACAATTTTTTTTTTAATGACAGCAGTGTTGGAGTTTTAAAAATGTTCGGTTATATATAACAATACAGCTGGCATCTCCTTATGCCACGCCACTTCCACATTAATCTGCGAGATCTTTTATGCATCAGACATGGTTCACTCCTGGAGAGCATGATTTTCCTGCAAATGCCAAGGGAACATCCGGAGTGGGAATGGAGCGCAACCAATGTTGCATACAATGACAACATTACTGTGTTTAAAGAAAGCACATTTTCTATGTGAGACCATGATGAGTGTTTATTTTTCGTGCAAGTTCCAGCTACTAACTTCTATTCCTCATGGAGGCCCACTATTTTGTATAGCAGAGATAACAAGCGCGATGAAATTCACATGAACAAAATAACACACAGTAATAAAATGACCGTTGTGCCTATCAAATAGCAGTCAAATATTGTCATACATTTTCAGCATTTCGAATGTTTGTTTCGCCCAGGCTGAGGTCTGTGTAAATGTATCGATTTATTGGTCTTGAGAAGATTGTTAAAACCAATCCATCTCTCCACTAATTGGGCAGGTTGGGCCTATACTCCCTGGAGTTCAGAAGAATAAGAGATGTATTTAAGGTTTCCAAGATTATAAGGGGGATTGACAAAGTAGACATGGTGAGAGTTATTCCGCCTTGTAGGCCAAACTAGAATATGAGATTTAATATGAGTTTTGGCATAAGGGGAGGCAGATTTACAACAGAGAATTGGGGAAATTGCACCTATCAAATTGTCGTGAGTCTATGGAATTCACTGCTTCAGAGTATGGTAGATGCAGGGACTTTAAGTAAATATAAGGAAGATGAGGGCTGATTATCAAATTGAAGGGGGTAAAGGGCTGTGGCGAATGGACAGATTAGTGGAGTTGAGGCCAACTTGAGATCAGCCATGATTGTATTAAATGATGGAACAGACTCTACGGCTAAATTGCCTACTTACATTGACACACTGGAAACATAGGTACCCACATCGATGTTGTTCTCAATTGTTTCGTTTATGAATTAATTGAATAATTGACGTGAGTGGATATTTCACCGCACTATTGAACTGCCCTCTGAACTTTGACTGAGTCACCCCATAAATAAATGTGTTTGTGCAGCAACTTAATATCTGCAACATAAATCCAACTTGTCGAAAGATATATAAAGAACCTTCATAATCTTTGGGATTTGTTCCTGTAATGCTATAATATAAGAACTCAATAACACGTATCAGCCACAGAAGTATGAAGCTGCCAGATATGGTGAAAAGTAAAATCATAGATTTCCGTCTGCTCTCCATTTCAGGGTCACTTCGATTCTCTCCCTTACTCTGACCCCTCAGTCCCTTACGAACTCGACTGGCTACTAAAATATGTCTGACTGTTAAAGCATTCAGCAATAAAATTGAAACAAATGGCAGCAATGGCGTCAGAACTGTATCAAACCAGTCGTATATCACCCATCCAATATCAGTAAAGTAACTTGGCTTTGCATTACAGCTCCATGGCACGTCGTTAATTATCCATCCAGGTTCAAGGGTAAAGTAGAAAGGAACGTTTTTGAAACAAAGCAGAATGCCAGTTGTCACTAGAATTGCAACCACTGTTTTCTCAGTGCAATATTTAGTTTTCAGCTTCGGGCAACAAATGGCCACAAAACGATCAAAGGAGAAAGTCACAGTAAACCAGACAGAACAGTCTGTGGCTGCCCCAACCAGAACAAGAATAATTCTAAATACAGCCGTGGTATTCAGGAAAGTACCTGGGAAATAATAATAACTGATCCTTGAAAAAATGACATCAGTGATAATGACCAGTAGATCCGCCATTGCCATGGCCACCAGATAGCGAGTTGTGCAGTTGGAGAGGCCACATTTTCCCCGAGAAAGGATCATAATTGCCACTAAATTAACTGTAGGTAGAGAAAAGGGGAAAATAAAAAGTAACAATTACTGACCAAATATTCTCAGTGTCTTCCCTTGAGAGGAAGTTTATTTTAACATCAAAATGTTGATGGATCTTGATCTTGTCAGACGTTGAACTATTGACTGCTTCTCAACCGTGACTTCAAATTGACAGATTTGGGCTCAGTGCAGCCCTTACTGCGGTCAGGGTGACACCAGCCCGCCAGCAGGCAGGTTGTCAATTTAAGATTTTAATGAGACTTGAATGCTCTTATATGATTTTTTAAGGGATTCATTGTTTGCAGACAGGTTTGCTTGTTAAGACCAATGCCAGATACAGGGAAATCCATTACTCATGATCAAACCTATGATCGGAATCAGACCTATCCGGGAGTGGACAATCAGGAAATGGCATTGCCTGGGGAGGATGTACAGTTATGGGCGGAGATCATTTGCAACACTTCCTGGAATGCTGAATAATTGGTGCCTCTGAGCTCAGTGTCGCTCTGGGTTTGGGGAGCTGGGATTCGGGAATTCCTGCAGCCGGAACCATGTGGAGTTAATAAGGCGTAAGCAGTATCCAATGGCATTGGTGATCCCTACTTCAGCACCGAAGAGAACTCCTGAGTTTGGACAACCAACACTGCACCAGACCACCATTGCCTGAGGGTTAGACCTTCTATTCCAGAATGAAACAATTTATCCAGTAAGAGGAGGTCGCTTTTGGGAAACTCGCACCTTCTGGCATGATGGTCTGTCACACTTGTATACCGAGGTGGCCGAGAGATTAAGGCGTTGCACTGCAATTCCATTCTCCTTAGCTTGTGTGGGATCCAATCCGAGACTCATCCGTCAGCTATTTGATCTGTGTCCATATTGCGTCACTTTTTGAGGTTGAATTGATGATTGGTTAATTATTCGAAGGTTCACGGAACCAAGATGAAGTTTAGACAAAACGTTCAACAAGCTTCAGGGCTGAATAGTCCAGCATCATTCCATATTCCCATATTCCCAATCCAATGACAAAATCGAGCTGACAATCGATTGAAATCAGGACACGAACTTTGGCCAGGAGTTTGCCACCCATGGAAACATATGGTTTCAGAAGCTCCAAAAGAGACGACAGCTTCATTTGCGGCACTTGAGGCAGGCTTGTCATTCCAGAATCGGCCGTTCAGCAATGAAATGTAGCACAACAGATGATCTTACAGGACCTTAAGATGTAAGTGAAGAGGTTGGCTGTTCGGCCTATCGATCTGCCCCAGCATTCAATGAGATCAAGACTGGACTCATTTAATAATCTTCAACTCCACTTTCCCATCTTTTCCCATGATCCTTGATTACTTACTGATTGAAAAAAAAATCAGTCTAACTTATCCTTGACGTACTTCACTATGCAGCTTCTAATGTCCTCTGCAGTAAAAGTAATTCCACGGATTCACTACCCTCTGAGGGAAGATGTTTTTCATCCTCTCTGTCTTAAATGGATAACCTCTTACACTGAGATGATGCCATCTGGTTCTGGACTCCCGGGGAAGGGGAAAAAACTTGTCGGCATCTAACTTGTCAAATCCCTGAGAATCCTGTATGTCTCAATAAGATCGCCGCTCATTCATGTAAACTCCAGTGAGTACAGGCCCAATCTAATCAACTTCTCCTCAGAAGAAAATCAATCCATACCCCCGATAACCCTAGCGAACCTCCTCTGGACTGCCTCCAATGCTCACATACCTTTCTTTCGATAACATGAAAAAGATTACACTATTACAGGTTTGGTTTCATTAGTGCCGTGTATAGTTTTAGCAAAATGTTCCTATTTGTATGTTCCATTGCCTTTCAAAGAGAGGCTAACATTTCATTTGCCTTCTCTTTTAACTGCTGCAATTGCATGCTAGTTTTTCTTTAAATGCAGGAGGATGCCCCATCCCTCGGTGCTGTGGCTTTTAGCTCTCCATTGAAATAATACTTCGCTCATTTATTCTTCCGACCAAACTGCTTCACTTCACATTTTCCAAAATTATATTCAATTTGCCAAGATTTTGCCCACTCATTTCACCTGTCTCTATCCCTCTGAAGACTCTTTGCAACATCCTCATTAGTCGCCTTCCCCCTTTTTATTCCCGTCATCCTCAAACGTGGCAATAGTACATTCACTTTCCTCGTTGAAGTCATTCATAAATTTTGTAATTAAATGTGGCACCAGCACTGATCCTTCTGGCACTCCACCAGTTTGCGGGCTCTGTCCTAAGAATGTTCATCTTATCTCAATTCTCTGTCTTCTGTCAATTAACTAATCATCTAACCCTGCTAACATGCACGACAGGCTCTTATCTTATTAAATAATCTTTTGGCTAGCACGTTACCGAAAGCGTTTTTGAAAATTGAAGTTTATTACATTCATTAGTTCAACGTTATCTCACCTGCTCATTATCATCTCAAGTAATTCGACTAAAATTGGGAAGCATAATTTCCCCTTCATGAATCCATGCAGACTCTGCTTGATTATATCATGCATTTCTAAATGTTCTGCTATTTTCATACCTTATAATGGGCTCTAAAGTTTTTCAATGACCGATGTTATGTGTAATGTCTTATAATAATATATATTTGTCTCGGTCCCTTTTAGAATAAGGGTGTAACATTCTCAGGTTTCTAATCCCCTGGGACTATTCCAGTATGAAGAAAATGCTTGGATGATTATGGCCAGTGCATCCATTATCTCTGTAATTACTTTCTTTGATATGCTAAGATGCAACACATCAGACCCAGAGGTCTTATCAGGAATTAGCCCCTTTAGTTACAGTCCCTGGAATTCAATGATCAGCCAATGTGGGACTTCAAGTATGTGTTCTGACGCTAATGGTCGGTGTGAACCCGGGACTGTTTTTTTTTTCTCATTAGAGTGCAATTATTCAGTTAGTTCCATGTGGAGATGTTTCTGGTGGTGTCACTGCGTCAGGGAATTCAGATTTCTGCCTGTTACAGTACAAAGTGTTGTCTGCTTCGCAGAAGGAAAGCTCAGTGAGCTGGGCTAAGTGCCTGAGTTAGCACCCACACAAGCATTACCTGCAGCCGAGAGCTCAATGACTGAAGAGAGATTTTGTCTTTCTAATGAAGATGGTGTAGGTTTAAAAACTTCCTGTCCTTCCTCTGATGATCTTCAGGCCTGTGGGTAACTTGCTGGGTGACAGGTGCAGTACTGCAGTGAGGAAAATGGAAAAGGGAATTGGGGCAATGACACAACGTTGTTTGGCTGCAGTGTTTTTGAATGGGGTTGTATTGACTCATTTGTTGAAGATCATTGATTGCATGCGATGATGGAGTAGACATAGGATGGTGACACATGTCTGTGAGCAGCCAAGTTTGAGGTTAGTGCTTCATGAATCTCCAAAATACACAGCTTTTTCGACGTCAAAAAATTCTATGTCCGTCAACATAGACCATAGAACATAGAACATTACAGCGCAGTACAGGCCCTTCGGCCCTCGATGTTGCGCCGACCAGTGGTACCAATCTAAAGCCCCTCTAATCTACACTATTCCAATATCATCCATATGTTTATCCAATAACCATTTGAATGCTCTTAATGTTGACGAGTCCACTATTGCTGCAGGCAGGGCATTCCACGCCCTTACTGCTCTCTGAGTAAAGAACCTACCTCTAACATCTGTCCTATATCTCTCACCCCTCAATTTAAAGCTATGTCCCCTCGTGCTCGCCAACACCATCCGAGGAAAAGGGCTCTCACTATCCACCCTATCTAATCCTCTGATCATCTTGTATGCCTCTATTAAGTCACCTCTTAACCTTCTTCTCTCTAACGAAAACAACCTCAAGCCCCTCAGCCTTTCCTCATACGATTTTCCCACCATACCAGGCAACATTCTGGTAAATCTCCTCTGCACCCTTTCCAACACTTCCACGTCTTTCCTATAATACAGCGACCAGAACTGTACGCAATACTCCAAATGCGGCCGCACCAGAGTTTTGTACAGTTGCAGCATGACCTCCTGGCTCCGAAACTCAATCCCTCTACCAATAAAAGCTAACACACCGTACGCCTTCTTAACAACCCTATCAACCTGGGTGCCAACTTTCAGGGATCTATGCACATGGACACCCAGATCCCTCTGTTCATCCACACTACCAAGTATCTTACCATTAGCCCAGTACTCTGTATTCCTGTTACTCCTTCCAAAGTGAATCACCTCACACCTTTCCGCATTAAACTCCATTTGCCACCTCTCAGCCCAGCTCTGCAGCTTATCTATGTCCCTCTGTAACCTGCCACTTCCCTCCGCACTGTCTCCAACTCCACCGACTTTAGTGTCATAAAGTCAACGGGAGCTTTCTTTTGTATTTTCTGGCATCTGGGTATCAGTGGAACTTCCAAAAATAGAACTGACAGAAATATCACAACAGTATTCAGGCACATGTTGCTGCGAGCTGCGAACTGCATTCATTGACCATATTGGCTGATTTTGGTGCTTCTTGTGATGAAATAGGAAGATGGCAGATTCGCGTCCTACCGCCATCGCTTTATACAGAAATCTGGTGGAAATTCCTGAACACTGAGTTTTCTCCCTTGTCGGCTGAAAGTTCTGCCTTTTCTCCAAAACATCGCAGGACTATATTTCAGCATGTATTTTTTTTTTCATTCCATTCTCCCTCATCTTAGTATTTTAGCTCTTCACACATCGACAGTACATCAACACGTTGGATGATTTATTGATGTCCCAATTAGAACAAATTTGTTTTAAACAATCTATTGAATAAAATTCGGGAGTTCATATATCGAGTAGTTGCCACATTTGGTGCCCTGACAGATAAAGTAAACTTCATCATTCGAATCAATTGCGTGAGTTAAGCTATAGGAAAATGCAATATTTTATTATGTTTCAACTGTTCTGGAGGTGTTGAGTCCCTGGATGGTGACAGGTTGGTGTCTGTGAAAGTGTTGTTTTTCCTCTTCTATATCGGAAGGGGTTCCGGGTAGGAGAAAGGCTGTTTCTGGCAATTGAGGAAAGAATGAAAATGTTACCTGTGTTGGGAATATGGCCGGGGATAGGAAGCCATACTTGGTAAGCGCTTGAGCTGAAAATGTTGAAGGCTAACATGATGGATACAGAGAGTAATGAAGTTAGAGGTGGGGACAAGCGGTACTTCATTGTCCGAGGCAAATACAGGCCATTTGTAAACATAAGCGAGTTGGAAATTAGAAACTGATGATTGTTTCCAGTTCGAGGTGTAAGAATAAAACAGTAGCAGAACAGTCCTCAAAGTAGCTTAGAAATAATTGAGAGAGGGAAACAGAATACGTCTGGAACAGATAATGATCCACGTGTCCTAAGCAAAGACAACACTGCGGCTACGCATAGAGGCTCCCAAACCTAATCTACATGAAAGTAGTACGACAATCTTTACAACTGAGTTCCACACATACACTTCACAATAAGGTCCCTGTGAATAAATCAGGATTCAAAATTTGCGGGAGTTTTCATTCCCAAACAAGAGCCGGCCGGGAATAGAGGAGGTTCAGCCGGAATATCAGTGGAATATAAAATATCTCGTCACAATTGGGGCGTCGTGATGTACCGGCAGGAGTTGATGGTGGGGAAGCTGAGGGGAAAATGGAGATTTGGACTATTGTTCTCCTTCATTTTTTCTCTTTGCCAATATTCCAAGCATTTAAGTACAGTTTGAGTCTCCGGGAAATCTGATCAAAGAGAGCTGGATGCACATGTGCAGAAAATATTAATGGAATTCTAGATATTCAAGTTGGATAGTGAGGATAACTTTGATAATCAGAGAAAGAATAAATCATTGATCTTGAGGACTTTATCCGCAACAAAATGAAAGGAATACAGAGGGGTTAGCAGAGGAAAAATCAGTTCACATAATCTTATTAGAATAAAAAACAGTGTCAGAAAACTGACAGACAACCGATGATATTAATATATTTAAACTAAAATATATTGCAAATCCAATGAGCAGTTGCAAAACTTCAGTGGGAGGAAAGATAATGTAACCATCATTTATTTATGTAATGAAAAATCATCCACAAGAATATAATATTTCAGAGTAAAATCAATTTTCCAAACAAAAAGTCATACTTTATCAATCCTACCATATTTTTTGCTGAGTTGTCAGAAAGATTCGATAAGACTAGTAAAATGCAAGTAATGTAATTTGATTTTGTTTATGCTTCAAAGTTACTACACAGCGGTTTCTGGACGGGCATGCAAACAATTGAAGTCAGACTGCGTTCCAGGCAGCGAGCTGGACAACAGAAGAAAAACACATGAATTAAGGGTTAAACGAATTTACTTAGATTGTCAGAGGCACTGAATCTACCCTGATCACTATTTAGATAAATAATATAGACTTGGGAAACAGGTGCACAAGTTCCAAATTTGCCGATAGCTTTAATTGCCTGTCATTGACAGACTGTCAATTTCAGCAACCGTGATACATAGTTTGTCAGTACCGTGCTTTAGAAGTTACTGGGAATGACAATCAGGCTACGAAAACGTAATTGTATAGAGAATTTAAACGATGTGAAAATGACTGCCAGTCAATAATTGTAAACATCCGTGTCTGTCCGAACATTTTACGAGAAGACAGAATAATTTCAATAAATTTCGCATTATGCACACATCAAATATGGACAGAAATCTTGCTCTTTTTCGATTTGCTTCAGCTGAAACATACAGAGAAAGCAGCCTGAAGTGATGCTCAGTCACCTGATCCAATGTTAGCTCGATAAACGGCTAATGTGAGTCCAGTTCGTGGCCCACATTCATTGAAATTCTACAAAGACAATTTCTGCCATTAATACATAGCCAACGGAATGATGATTTCCAACCCGCCTCGTAGTGATGTCGTTTCCCTGCACTGCGCAAAAAACTGAGCGGAAGTGTTCCACTTCAATTAATGATACGCACTGAGTACAGTTCTCTAATGACGGGGACTCGCAGTACTGTACAGGCACTGGGCTGAACTATTCCCGTCCGATTAGTGATTCACGCTCAGTACAATTATATCATGACGGGTTCTCCCAGCACTCCGCATACAGTAGTCTGAAGTTCTCCACTCCAATCAGTGGAATTATGTCGGGACGGGTTCTCCCACCACTGCACAGGCAAGGATCTGAAGTGTTCTACTGCAGTTAGTGACACACGCTACATTTCTATGCTGAGAGGTTTTTGAATAACTGCTGAGAAACTGGGCTGCGTTGTTTCATCCCAGCAAGTGGCGCACATTCAATTCCCTAAAAGATAATGCATTAATGCGTTATCCCAGCTGTCAGATATTTTTCTCCGGTTAGGGACCAACAATCAATGCAGCTTTATGTTAACAATCGGACCCTTTCCACATTTCCAAATCAGAAAGTGATAATGAGGAGTGGAGCAGGAGCTGCGCCGATCATTGTATCGAACCGTGAATTGTTCCCATTCTACTGGGAACCTCGCACTTCATTCACATTTCCTAAAAACCTGTCACTGGAGAACTCATTGTTCCGAATGATAACCAGCTCCAACTATCATTCATCAGCAATATTCACACACCTTGTTTTTGCCTCTATTTAAATAATGCCTGCTGACATCGAATGCAGACAGAAGAGTTAACGCCATTGCACTGAATTTGAGAATTTGTATTATCCATGGCACTGAAATAAAAATGTATAGTTTGATCAGATACATAAAGTTACAAAGAGCATGCACCTCCTAGTTATTTAAACAATGGCACAATTTAGAACTTTGTAGAATGCTACCCATTAATCAAGTCGTAGAGATATCAGTCACAGAGAAAATCTAAAGCAGCACTAGCTGTGACAGAGATTTCCCACCTCAGCGGCACGAATCACTTACCAGGGACGCCAATAGCAGCAATAAATGTGTAGTAAATTTTCTCGATACTGTCTATTGGTCGATGCATTTTGAGTGTGAAGTACACGGCCTCTTCGTGCTTCTGGCAATATTTCTGTATTAAGCTCGGAAGCTTTGTGCATTCTCTAATATTTCATGTATACCACGTGGGATCCCTTACGGGAAATAATGTTGCAAAATCGCTCAAAATATGTTTTTTTTAATCGAACGAACTTGAAGACAAGTTAATTCCCTGTTGTGATAGATCATATTTAGCGCTCGGACAGAATTGAACGCTTTAGATCATATTAATTAAAGAACATAAGATGAGGCAATAGCAATGGCGTTGTTCACCGCAATGCCTCACATAGATTCAGTGGTGTCACTGACATTGTTGTGACCATTTTGTAATTCAAGTCCAAATATGAAAGTCTATCTGTCTCAGGGCTGTTCCACTGCACTGTATGACGTGACTGTTCTTGACACATTTCATCATTTAGTAATCAAACACCAAATGTTCAAGTGCATTCAGCCGCGCCAGATATCCTCTTGGGCAGCCTTTGGCCATATGTATCATAGGTTCATAGAATCGCTACAGGACAGAAGGAAGCTGTTCGCCCATCGGCTCCCACTGACAATATTTCCAGCAGGCCCTACCCTGTCACCCCACGCATTTAACCTGGTAATCCCCCTCACGCTAAGGGGCAATTGATCATCGCCAATCCAATTAACCACACATACTCGGAGTGTGGAGGAAATCTGAGGACCCGGAGGAAACCCGGGCAGGCATGGGGAGAATATGCAACCTCCACACAATTACCCCAGGCCGGAATTGTTCCCGGGTCCCTGCGCTGTGAGACAGCAGTGCTAACCACTGTGCCACCGGAGGCAAGAGAATGTCAGAGGGTCGTGGCATGAAAACTGAAGTCAAGTTCCTGGTCTGCCATGATTTTGCGTTCCCTTTCTTACGATACCAAATGAAACATCGAAAACGAGGCTTATCAAAGCGCGGAAGTCAAACATTAACCCTGTCTGCAGAAGAACTTATAACTTAAGTGGGAGGGCAGAAGCATCAACATCAGTGTCATCTCACAAGCCGGAACCCCAGCATTAAGGATATGCTTGTCCATCATCTGCTTCCTGTGGCTCGGGAAATGCTTCCAATGCCAGGTACTTGGCACCTAAATCATGTAATCTTCTCACAGCTCAGTCAAGGAAGACACACCAGAGGATTGAAATTACAAATACAAGTTACAAAAGGTTGGGGCCCCAGCACAATTGTCCTGTTTGGGGCAGAACGCGTCACATCGGCCAATCAGAAAAAGAGCCATTTTTGCATTCTCCCTGTTTTCTGCCAGCCAGTCTTTCATCAATATGAAACACACTACACCGTAAAATTTTGTATCCTGCAATAACCTTTGATGTGACATCTTATGAAATGTCTTCTGGGAATACAAGGAGAGACCAACTTCAGGTTTCCCAACCACAGCACATGCTATTTCTTCAAACAAAACCAGGCCGATTCTTCTCCATTATTTGAGTTTTGCTAAGTGTGCAGCTAGAACCTCCTTAACGGCTGATGCTAACACCATGCACATGACAAATGTCTACACAACTAGCCTATGCTGCCCTTTCTTTCTGACTCGCTCCCTTTTTGAATAGAGGGGGTATATTTGCCATTATTCAGTGTGATGGAACATATTGCAGATTCTAGTGAATTCTGGGAAATTAACACTACCGTACCCAGTATCCAAGTAACCATCAATTCTAAGACTCCAGAATGATCTCTATGTGGACCCAAAGACTTGTCAGTCAGCAGCTTCACCAGCTTGCTCAGTGCAGTTGTCTTCGTGATTGTAATTTCACTAAGCTCCTCTCTCCATTCCACCTCCTGGTTTACAGCTATTACTGGAGAGCATTTTTTTGCATCGTCTGGAATGAAGACTCCTCAACTCCACCCAAACTGATTCTCCATTCTGATCTTCTGCACCAAGAGTATTTCTAACTATTGCACCAAGTAATCCTTGCTGATCAGGTCTACCCCCATCACCTTTCCCTCGGTTCCTATTCCCATCGAATTTTATAAACTCTGGAATATTCAGAACTCAAACCTTGTCACCCTGCCTCTCCGCCTCCGTCATCCCCATTCACATTAAATCACAATTCGCTCCTGCCACCAAGGGCCGCATCTTGAAGGTTGTTCTTCATCCCGATTTGCCGAGTAATGTAATGGAGTATTTGAGATTTTAAGAATATTGATTCAGAGAAAGAAACGATTTCTGACGGTTGGGAATACTGGACGAGTAGACATCGACATAAATAGACAGATTAGATTGTGGCCAAACTGTTCCTAATTCCTGAGGACACCGGATTTAGTTGGATAGAATACGTCCAAATGGGGATATGGAGATTCTTTTACCTTGATGAGTGATTAGGATCTGAAATGCACTATTTGAAATATACGGAGGAGCGAGACTAATCTGGGATTTCAACCTGGACAGCAACCTGAGCAGAATCGTTTACGTGGAGATGGCACAGGGCTTTGGAGTGGAATAGCTAAGCTTCTCTAAAAGAGACCAAGCCCAGACAAAAAGGACCTCATGGCCTTCACCTGTGTTCGAAATGTCCTGTGTCTGTGTGCAGAAAAAATGCTCTATCACTTTGAGTGTGGTGCAGGATTTCAGTGTGAGCTAATTATCTATCTATCAGTCCGTGTGGATATGTCTGAGTGAATGATTCTTCCAGTATCATTCTATCCTTTGTTCACAATGTGACTTGTGATTTATTATTTATCTCCCAGTCTCTGAGATACTTTGTAAACCTGGATTCATTTGGCCCAGAACATACCTCATTGAACGTGGTGCATTTGGTCTAACTGGTAAAACGTTCAACACGATCCTCCACCTAAAATTCTTCAAGGAACATTTTCTGTTGATCTCTGAAATCCACTCTCTCTTATAACTTATCCAGCTTTCTCTTAATAGAGCTCGGCTAATTGTTTCCAATGCTCCAGCCGATAGCAAATTGCAAATGTGACTGACGCAATAGGAAAATAATTTAGTAATGATTCTACAGTGGAGTTACTGCTCACATCTCTATGCCTATCCTATCACATCCTATTATCAATTCATCATACTGACCTTTTCCTACAACACCGACAGTTAATGTGAATGTCTTCCCATTCTTTGCAGTTCTGGGTTGTGGCCAGTAGATGCCAGCACACTCGGGTAGAGCGAAGCTCACAGATCAGAGAGGGACACAACATACAAGAATTGTTCACGGTGTACTGGGGGGTGAGACGTTTAACAATACTAATGCTGGAGGTGGTTTTTTGTGATGTTTTTTTGTAACAGGCAGTTGTTATCATTGTCTGTCCCTCGATTCGAGGATGACATTCACTCTGAGCCGTGAATGTCTGCCATGGGACTTCCTGTGAGTGAACAGGCCGATTCTCGGCCCACAGATTTTTCGACACATGGGATAGGACGAAGTAATGGGATCTGGAGCGCAGGATTTGTTTCGTGTTACTTTCTTGTCTGCCCCCATTCTGCCCCATGATTAGGTTCTTGGGACTCAAAGCGTGCTGCAGCTTGGCGAACAGGTATTAGCCATTTTGAACGATGAGTAACAAACTCCTATGAGTCATCAGCGTGAATGCTGCCTCGCTTCGACCTGGAGGATTTCGGGGTAACATTGCTACTGGAATTTCTCTCACACTCCGAGGCGTCACTGAAACTCAGTTAATTAGGTACAACGTTGTGTTAAAACCACCAATTCATTGAGAGGTAGAAGAGTGGATTACATTCTTATCTGCCCTTCTCTCCTTCAATTCATCCGTATAAAATCACTCAAAATCTTTCACGAATTTAAAGCCCAGATTCAGGCCATCCCTAAGTCTTGTTATTACAAGAGATGAAAGATCCAACTGTCAATACTTTACTGGGCCTTTCTTTTTTTTCTTAATGATTCTTCTTTTTCTGGGCTTTGGTGCCGCCTGCAGGACCAGCATTTGTTGCCTTTCCCTAATTGCCCTCAAACTGAGAGTGGCTTGCTCGGCCATTTCAGAGAGCAGGTAAGAGTCACCGACATTGCTGTGAGTCTGGAGTCACATGTAGGCCAGACCAGGTAAGGAGGACAGACTTTATCTAAAGTGCACTGGCGAACCAGATGAGGTTTTACAACAATCCACGGTTGTTTCAAGATCGCCTCAAGTGAGACTATCTTTCAATTCCAGTTTGATTAAATCAGTGAATTTCAATTTCACCAGCTGCCTTGGTGGGATTTATTCCGTGGCCCCAAAGATTAGTGTGGGCATCTGGATTACCCGCCCAGTGACGTAACCTTTCACCCCTGTGAACAAAAACAGTTAATTCAACTCATTATTAAACCTCTTCCTGAGGAGATTAGTATTCCCTCCATAGAAATGTATTAAATTCTTTGGCAGAAATACTTTTTTTCTGGTTGATAGCATCAATAATTTATCAAGATTAAGCAGATATTGTGGAGCTGTTCGCAGTTAAACCAAATTATAGGAAATGAATAAACAAAATAAGAAGGAAATGGAAACTGTGAAATAGCCCTGCTGACTTTCACCTCGGTTTTTAGGAAGTTCCACCAGATTTCTGTTTAAAGCGACCCTGAAAGGACTCGAACCTGCAATCTTCTGATGTCCCCGTTGTCATGCTCACCCAAGTCAGGTGCCTTACCCATTCGGGCACGTGGTCAACGCGTCCGCCTCCGGGGTGAGTCTTAGCTCCATGTGAGATTTCCAGATACCAGAAAATTCAAGGGACATCTCCCAGCTGCTGTAAGATTCCAGCAATCTTTACTCAGTAACACCACCAGAAACAGCTGCACAAAGATCTAACTGAAGGATTATAGTGCAGTGGGGAAAATCAAACTACTCCGGGCTCCACAGGAGACCAGTAGCCACGAGAACACACCCCATTCAGTACATTGAGTTACAGGAGCTGTATCTAAAGGAGCTCACGTCCGATAAGTTTCCTGGGTTTGATAACTTTCATCCAAGGATATTAAAGCAAGTAGCTATAGAGATGGTGGAAGGAATTGTAAAAATCAAATACATAAACGGGAGGAGGGCGGTGCGCTTGGGTAAGATGTTCCTCTGGAGAGTTGGTGCAGAGTCGATGGGTAGATGGCCTCCTTTTCCACTGTAGCGAATCTGTGGATTGTGATGTAGGAAAATGTTAAGTGAAGCACTTTGGTAGGAAGAATGTATGAGCTAAGAAATATTTAAATGGACAAAGACTGCAGAAAACTCAGGAAATATATATTGGCATTGATAGCAATCCAGAGAAAGTTCACTAAGTTATTCCAGAGTGTGGAGGGATTTTCTGATGAGGAAAGGATGAGTCGATTGGGCCTATTCTCATTGGAATACAGAAGAAGGAGAGGTGACTGTACTGAGACAGGTAGGATTCACAGGGGACTTAACAGGGTAAATGCTGAGAGGTATTTTTCCCCTTGTGGCAGAGTCTAGGACCGGAGCGCATAATCTCAGAAAAAGGGGGTCTGCCTTTTAAGACAACATGAGGTGATTGTTTTTCTCTCATTGAATCCCCACTGTGCAGAAGGATGCCATTTGTCCCATCAAGTCAGCACCTGCTCTCTGACAATGTATTTGATCCAAGCTCTCTCCCCGGCCCTATTCCCATAATCACAAACATTTGACATGTCCAATCCATTTTACAAAAACGTTAAATCTTAAGCTCGTTTCATTATCCTTCAGTCATTGCCTTGGAAATGCTTTTATTTTTGAAGCACACGCAGATAAATAAATCTTCGATGGAGAATAGAACCCAGGTCAACAACAGATGTTTACAAGGCATCTATAGTCACCAGTACAAAACCATCGCTCGCCCTGGCTGCTGTGTGTGAATCTATGGAACTATTTATCCAGCGGGCTGTAGCGGTTATTTCACTAAGTCTTTTCAAGTTTGAGATAGACGATTTTAATCTGTAAGGGAATCTAGGTTTATGGGGGAAAATAAAGTAGTATCTTATCTCTGATCAGTCAGAATGTTAGAGCAGACTCAATGGGCCGAATGGCCCACCTCTGCTCCTCCGCCTTCTGATTTTAAGAGATTATCTGCTGCGTTCCTTTTCATTGCGCAACTGCGATTCTGGAAGGATAAAATCTGCCACTAGTACCCTAAATGAAGCTGGCGCCTACTTTGGAGCTTCTGAAACCATGTGTTTCCATGGTGGTAAACTCCTGCCCAACGCAGGTGTCCTGATTTGAACGGATTGTCAGCTGATGTTGCTAGTTGGGCTTGTGGCGCAAACGTAGTTCATCTGGCTCCAAATCCAGTCAGGCTCATGGACTTTTCCTACAGTTGATTTCTGGATTTTGTATCTGGATTAACTTCATTCTGTGGGCGTATTCCCGAAATAATGAATTTCGAGACGATGAATGAAATGATATTTGCCGGCTGCTTTCGGATTACGCACTCAGTTTATATTTTTGCAGTTTTATATCTGAACAATGTGTCAGGATGTAATGTGTCCATTGTTCCTAAAATTAAAGCAAGGTCCACAGTCCCAGATGATTCTAGGGCACATCAAAGGGGAGAGCTGACTGGTGGTGATTTAACCGGAAGATTCACACCTCAGGCGAGGAGCAAGGTTGAGAAGCCAGAGCCTTCATGAATAACCTCAAGCGATACGGGAATTGATCCTGAGGGGTTCGGTTGAATCAGCTGTCCAACCAACTAAGCGAAGGCTAGGAAAAAGCAAATTCCGCGGTGATGCACGTCAAAAAGATGATGCTAATTTACTGTCAAGAATATCCAGATATGCCACTTGACAGCTGCCGAATATTTCTTTTTGATGTGAGTGCGAATATGATAGCATATGGTGATTTAGCTCCATCAACCTCTGGTTTATGAGCCCAGCGCACTTCTGCTGCGCTTATTCCTGCCAATTACTGTTGCGCGGGAGCCAGGCAACGATTCATTTTATTGCGTTTTTACTTGAACAAGTACCCGCGTGTTGGGAAGCTCACTTTGTCTGGACAATAACAACATGCCCAGTGTAGCAGAAAGAGAAAGAGACACAGAAAAGCAGTAAGAGACACACACATGGAATGACAGACAGAAAAGATGCCAAGCCAACCAGCAAGATGTGTGGGTAGAGTTGAGGAACCACAAAGGCAAAAAAACCATAATGGGAGTTATGTACAGGCCTCCTGACAGTGGTCAGGACCAGGGGCACAAAATGCACCACGAAATAGAAAGGGCATGTCAGAAAGGCAAGGTCACAGTGATCATGGGGGATTTCAATATGCAGGTGGACTGGGTAAATAATGTTGCCAGTGGACCCAAAGAAAGGGAATTCATTGAATGTTTACAGGATGGCTTTTTGGAACAGCTTGTGATGGAGCCCACGAGGGAACAGGCTATTCTGGACTTAGTGTTATGTAATGAGCCAGACGTGATAAAAGATCTTAAAGTAAGGGAACACTTAGGAAGCAGTGATCATAATATGGTAGAATTCAGTCTGCAATTTGAAAGAAGGAAGGCAGAATCAGATGTGAAGGTTCTACAGTTAAATAAAGGTAATTACAGGCGCATGAGGGAGGAACTGACAAAAATCGACTGGAAGCAGAGCCTAATGGGAAAGACAGTAGAACAGCAATGGCAGGAGTTTCTGGGAGTAATTGAGGACACAGTGCAGAGGTTCATCCCAAACAAAAGAAAGGTTATCAGAGGGGGGATTAGGCAGCCATGGCTGACAAAGGAAGTCAGGGAATGCATCAAGGCAAAAGAGAGAGCCTATAATGTGGCAAAGAGTAGTGGGAAGTCAGAAGATTGGGAAGGCTATAAAAACAAACAGAGGATAACAAAGAGAGAAATAAGGAAGGAGAGGATCAAATATGAAGGTAGGCTAGCCAGTAACATTAGGAATGATAGTAAAAGTTTCTTTAAATACATTAAAAACAAACGGGAGGCAAAAGTAGACATTGGGCCGCTCCAAAATGACGCTGGTAATCTAGTGATGGGAGACAAGGAAATAGCTGAGGAACTTAATAAGTACTTTGCGTCAGTCTTCACAGTAGAAGACATGAGTAATATCCCAACAATTCAGGAAAGTCAGGGGGCAGAGTTGAATATGGTTGCCATCACAAAGGAGAAAGTGCTAGAGAAACTAAAAGGTCTGAAAATTGATAAATCTCCGGGCCCAGATGGGCTACATCCTAGAGTTCTAAAGGAGATAGCTGAAGAAATAGTGGAGGCGTTAGTTATGATCTTTCAAAAGTCACTGGAGTCAGGGAAAGTCCCAGAGGATTGGAAAATCGCTGTTGTAACCCCACTGTTCAAGAAGGGAACAAGAAAAAAGATGGAAAATTATAGGCCAATTAGCCTAACCTCAGTTGTTGGCAAAATTCTAGAATCCATCGTTAAGGATGAGATTTCTAAATTCTTGGAAGTGCAGGGTCGGATTAGGACAAGTCGGCATGGATTTAGTAAGGGGAGGTCGTGCCTGACAAACCTGTTAGAGTTCTTTGAAGAGATAACAAATAGGTTAGACCAAGGAGAGCCAATGGATGTTATCTATCTTGACTTCCAAAAGGCCTTTGACAAGGTGCCTCACGGGAGACTGCTGAGTAAAATAAGGGCCCATGGTATTCGAGGCAAGGTACTAACATGGATTGACGATTGGCTGTCAGACAGAAGGCAGAGAGTTGGGATAAAAGGTTCTTTCTCAGAATGGCAACCGGTGACAAGTGGTGTCCCGCAGGGTTCAGTGTTGGGGCCACAGCTGTTCTCTTTATATATTAACGATCTAGATGACGGGACTGGGAGCATTCTGGCCAAGTTTGCCGATGATACAAAGATAGGTGGAGGGGCAGGTAGTATTGAGGAGGTGGGGAGGCTGCAGAAAGATTTAGACAGTTTAGGAGAGTGGTCCAAGAAGTGGCTGATGAAATTCAACGTGGGCAAGTGCGAGGTCGTACACTTTGGAAAAAAGAATAGAGGCATGGACTATTTTCTAAACGGTGACAAAATTCATAATGCTAAAGTGCAAAGGGACTTGGGAGTCCTAGTCCAGGATTCTCTAAAGGTAAACTTGCAGGTTGAGTCCGTAATTAAGAAAGCAAATGTAATGCTGTCATTTATCTCAAGAGGCTTGGAATACAAAAGCAGGGATGTACTTCTGAGGCTTTATAAAGCACTGGTTAGGCCCCATTTGGAGTACTGTGAGCAATTTTGGGCCCCACACCTCAGGAAGGACATACTGGCACTGGAGCGGGTCCAGCGGAGATTCACACGGATGATCCCAGGAATGGTAGGCCTGACATACGATGAACGTCTGAGGATCGTGGGATTATATTCATTGGAGTTTAGGAGGTTGAGGGGAGATCTGATAGAAACTTACAAGATAATGAACGGCTTAGATAGGATGGACGTAGGGAAGTTGTTTCCATTAACAGGGGAGACTAGGACGCGGGGGCACAGCCTTAGAATAAAAGGGAGTCACTTTAGAACAGAGATGAGGAGAAATTTCTTCAGCCAGAGAGTGGTGGGTCTGTGGAATTCATTGCCACAGAGGGCTGTGGAGGCCGAGACGTTGAGCGTCTTCAAGACAGAAATTGATAAATTCTTGATTTCTCGAGGAATTAAGGGCTATGGGGAGAGAGCGGGTAAATGGAGTTGAAATCAACCATGATTGAATGGTGGAGTGGACTCGATGGGCCGAATGGCCTTACTTCCGCTCCTATGTCTTATGGTCTTATGGTCTAAGATGCTGAGATGGATAAAATGATTATTTATGAAAAGGCATTTTCTGTTTGACAAAGATAGGCCCTGTTTTGAAATGTATTTCCTGTTGTGTAAGTCTGCTCTCTGCTTTGTAATTGTTCTCTGCTGTGTAACTGTTCGCTCTGCTGTGGAACAGTGACTCTGCCGTTGACAGATCTTCACCGTGGTTGTGTCAGATTATCCCTGTTGTGCAGATGTGTTCCTGGTTGGGTGTAAATGTGTGCCCGGTTGTGTAACTGCAATCCGCTCTATTGCAGTTCTGAGTTCCGGCCGATAGATGTCAGCACACTCTATTAGAGTGAAATTCTCAGATCAGAGGGAGACACAACAGACAACAATTGTTCACAGTATATTGAACCTGGGACAACGGGGTTTAGAAAAAAAATTAAGAAGTAGAGCTGATCTTTTTCTATATTTGTTCGACTCTGCAGTAGATATACCGTTCTGTATCATTGTTATTGTCACAAGTAGGCTGATAAGTTACTGTGCAAATCCCTATTCGACACATTCCAGCGCCTGTTAGGGCACACTGAGGGAGAATCAAGCGCGGCCAACGCAGCTCAGCAGCATACTTTTTGAACTGTGAGAGAAACCGCACGCAGACAAATTGCGAATTCCAAACAGTGACCCAACCCGGAAATAGACACCCGAGCAGTGCTAAACACTGCTATCGTGCCGCCCATCTCGCACATAATGATAGAGAGATACATTCTTCTCTGGCCTTCTCTGCTCCACTTTGTGAATGAGGGATACATTTTGTATCCGTCACTCATTTGTATTGTGTGAGAGTGTAAGAGATATTCTGAACCTGTCAGTCTTGAGTGTTGATATATTGTCAGTGGGACGCTGGACAGTGTTGGATTTATTCTTTATCTATCGTTCCCTTTGGCTTTATATATGTTTTATATTTCATCTCAATATTTTCATTTTCTGATACAGAGAGAATTGGATCACATGCTGAGCCTGTCAGTGGAACTGGCCGTGGAAAAAAAAATGTCTATCAGTCTTGGTACTTGTACTTTACTCGAATATAAATGGTTGATTCTGAATCTGACATTCACCAGCACAACACATCTCTGTCATATTCAGAATGTGTTTTGCATTATCTGCTGCTGCATGAGGATTGGGATCTTTCTGGTGCTGCTGTTGGAACTGTGCGTGTACAAGTGGCTTGCTCTGACAGTCAGCATCCGGAACTGTAAATTTGTTTGGAATTCATTCTGTATTCGTCAACCTCTGAGGTTGTAAGCGAGTTTTCTGTTCCATTCGGAATGTCCGATTGGGAGTCGGGGTGGTTATGAGTTAGTATGTGTGTGTGAGCAAGCGAGTGTGTGCGTGTGTGTGAGAGAGAGAGAGGGAGAGAGAGCGGGCTTCACTCATTATCAGACCGTGAGAGTTTGGATTAAATCCTTGTGATTTCGCTGGACACGGGTGATCTGTAGACTCTGAAGTCTCAAACGTGATACTCCCATTTGCTCAGATTTTACATTCTCAGCACCTTCGTGTAAGGAGCAGGGAGGGAGGGAATTCTGCTCCAATCACAGCGTGCTCAAGAGGCTCCAGACTTTGATTTTGTTTTCCTGAGGCACCATGCAAATCAGCGACATCTCACCAGTGTTGGAAAGTTGCATAAGTAAGGTTAAAAATGTGGTGTTTGACAAATATAAATAGTGAAAAGAAATATTAAATAAAGAAATCATGTAGCATTATCTCTTAAAAAGCAGGTCATAGAGTCATAGAGGTTTACAGCATGGAAACAGGCCCTTCGGCCCAAATTGTCCATGCCGCCCTTTTAAAAAAAAACTAAGTAATCCCAATTGCCCGCATTTGGCCAATATCCCTCGATACCCATCCTACCCATGTAAGTATCTAAATGTTTTTTTAGAAGATAAAATTGTACCCGCCCCTACTACTACCTCTGGCAGATTGTTGCAGACACTCACCACCCTCCGTGTGAAAAAATTGCCCCTCTGGACACTTTTGTATCTCTCCCCTCTCACCTTAAAGCTATGCCCTCTCGTTTTAGACTCACCTACCTTTGGGAAAAGATATTGACTATCTACCTTGTCTTCGCCCCTCACTATTTTATAGACCTCGATAAGGTCCCCCCTCAGCCTCCGACGCTCCAGAGAGAAAGGTTCCAGTCTGTTCAGACTCTCCTTATAACTCAATTCATCAAGTCCCGGTAGCATCCTAGTAAATCTTGTCTGCACTCTTTCTAGTTTAAAAATATCATTTCTATGATAGGGTGACCAGAATTGCACACAGTATGCAAAGTGTGGCCTTACCAATGTCTTGTACAACTTCAACACGACGTCCCAACTCCTGTATTCAATGTTCTGACCGACGAAACCAAGCATGCCGAATGCCTTCTTCACAATTCTGTCCACCTTTGACTCCACGTTCAAGGAGCTATGAACATGTACCCCGAGGTGTCTTTGTTCTGTAACTCTCCCCAACGCCCGACCATTAACTGAGTAAGTCATGCACTGGTTCAATCTACCAAAATGCATCACCTCGCATTTGTGTTGTTATGCGTGGACTTCAAATTGCAGAGTGCAGGCTGCAGAAGCCGATTTTTGCATCATTTGTACCAAAGCCTAGAAGTAGGTGGTCCAACATGAAAAAAACAGGCTTCTGAATTGGACCAATGAGTTTAAATCAAGCACACAGAGACACAGAAACAATGGAATTGAAATATGAGAGTTGTTGACAGCCTCGGACCACTCAGATTACAGGAATTCTATGAGGTAATTCCAGGTATATAAACCCAGGCAACGGGGAGCGGGGGGGGGGGGGGGGGGGGGGGGGGGGATAACAGTCAGAGCATGCTGGCGACCTGTTGAGTCGGAAGAGGAAAGGTGATGCTCTCATATAAATCCTGCGGTTACATGTATGTCTTAGTAAAATTGCCATCTATAGAGAGACAGATGCCAACTCAGAAAGTGTTCCAGACGAGGACATCACTGGAGAAAGTTAATACTTTCAATCGACAACTGTTTGTATTTTAGTTGAGAATTACTGAATTCTGTATTGAATAATTTCATTCTTCCTGAAGAAGGCTTGTAATATTTGAACAGCATGCTGTTGGGATTTTATTGAGTTTTTTAAGTGTTTTAATAATGATGACACCAGTTTAAAAATAAAGATCAGTTAATTGGTCATGATAGAGATTGTCAGATACTGCTTTAATTTACCCAAATCATTAACTGCCTACTGCCTTACTAGGTCATGAGGCGACAGAATGTTGGCCGTGTCTCCACAGCACTTCCCGTGAAGATAAAGCAAAACAAATACCCTCAGGTCACCTGGTCCCTTTGGCACTGTAGAAATTCTATATATTCGATGTGAATGTCTCATGCTCACACCCAAATAACCATATACTCACAGATTGGGAAAGAGCCCAGAGATGGATAATGATCGATAATCACAGCCAGAGAGACCTGCCATAACTTAAAATGGAGGAAACGAAACACATTGTCCTTTGACCCAAAAACAAAATATTGCGGATGCTGCAAATCTGAAACAAAAAGAGAAAATTCTGGAAGTATGTAGCAGATCCGGCATCATCTGTGGAGAGAGTAATAGGTCGGTCCAATGAAAGGTCAGGATCTGTAATATGAACTTTTTCTCTTTGAGTAGACACGACCAGATCAGGAAAATATTTCCAGCATTTCCATGTGGCTAACTGAAGATCGTTAGGTTCTGTGGCTCAGTTAGTTAAAATTCCTATCGAATAAACAGGCGATGCTGTGTTAAATTCTCAGCAGAGTCTTAATTGCTTTGGAGCGGTAACAAGCCAAATGTCTATTTTCTGCAGATCAACATTACAAAGAACAAAGAACAATACAGCACACGAACAGGCCCTTCGGCCCTCCAACCCCGCGCTGCTCCCTGGTCCAAACTAGACCATTCTTTTATATCCCTCCATTTCCACTCCGTTCATGCGGCTATTTAGATAAGTCTCAAACGTTCCCAATGTGTCCGCCTCTACAACCTTACCCGGCAGCGCATTCCAGGCCCCCAACACCCTCTGGGTAAAATACGTCCTTCTGATATCCGTGTTAAACCTCCCCCGCCCCCTCCCCCCTCACCTTGAACCTATGACCCCTCGTGAACGTCACCACCGACCTGGGAAAAAGCTTCCCTCCGTTCACCCTATCTATGCCTTTCATAATTTTATACACCTCTATTAGGTCACCCCTCATTCTCCGTCTTTCCAGTGAGAACAACCCCACTTTACCCAATCTCTCCTCATACATAAGTAAGCCCTTCCATACCAGGCAACATCCTGGTGAACCTCCTCTGCACTCTCTCTAAAGCCTCGACGTCCTTCTGGTAGTGTGGCGACCAGAACTGGGCGCAGTATTCCAAATGCAGCCGAACCAACGTTCTATACAACCGTAACATCAGAGCCCAACTTTTATACTCTATGCCCCGTCCTATAAAGGCAAGCATGCCATATGCCTTGTTCACTACCTTCTCCACCTGTGACGTCACCTTCAAGGATCTGTGGTCTTGCACACCCAGGTCCCTCTGCGTATCTACACCCTTAATGGGCCTGCCATTCACCGTATAGTGGTGTTCCGCAGGGCTCTGTATTGGGACCCCTGCTGTTTCTGATTTATACAAACGATCTGGAAGAAGCTGTAACTGGGGTGATCAGTAACTGGGGTGACGACACGAAAATATCTGGACTTGCAGATGGTGAGGAACATTGTCAGAGGCTACAGAAGGATACAGAAAGGCTGGAAATTTGGGCAAAGAAATGGCAGATGGAGTTCAATCCAGATGAATGCGAAGTAGTGCATTTTGGTAGAACTAACGTAGGGGGCAGTCACAGGCATCCAGCCGGAAAAAGACCCTTCCACTACCACCCTCTGTCTTCTGTGACCAAGCCAGTTCTCCACTCATCTAGCCACCTCCCCCTTTATCCCATGAGATCCAACCTTTTGCAACAACCTACCATGAGGGACTTTGTCAAACGCTTTACTAAAGTCCATATAGACGACATCCACGGCCCTTCCCTCGTCAACCATTCTAGTCACTTCTTCAAACGTTCTGCTTCCACCTGCAGCAGGTTATGTCCAGAGATTTTAGCACGAGGACTGATTTTAGCTGCCACTGTCCATTTGTTCAAGCTTTACAACCAGAAATCCATTGGATCTTTCTCCTTGACATCAGTCCTTCTAGAGTGCCTACAGTGTAGAAGGAAGCCATTTGGCACATTGGGCCTGCAGGGACAACGGTCCCACCAAGACCCTGCCCCTGTAAGCCCATGAATTTACCCTGCGTATACCCCTGACACGAAGGGGCAATTTAGCATGGTCAGTCATCCTAACGCACACATCTTTCGACTGTGAGAGGAAACCTGGATTGCTTGGATTGGTTGGCATGCGTTATGAGGATAGGTTGAGGGAGCTCGGTCTTTTCTCCTTGGAGAGACGAAGAATGAGAGGTGATCTCATAGAGGTGTACAAGATGTTGAGAGGTATAGATCGGTTGGATTCTCAGAGGCTTTTTCCCAGGGCTGAAATGGCTGCTACGAAAGGATACAGGTTTTAGGTGCTGGGGAGGAGGTACAGAGGAGATGTCAGGGGTAAGTGTTTCACTGAGAGGTTGGTGGGTGAGTGGAATCGGCTGCCATCAGTGGTGGTGGAGGCAAACTCGATAGGGTCTTTAAAGAGACTTCTGGATGAGTACATGGGACTTAATATGATTGAGGGTTATAGGTAGGCCTGTATATAAGCCTCGGTAGGTCGGGACATGACCGGCGCAACTTCTGGGCCGAAGGGCCTGTTTGTGCTGTATTTTTTCTGTGTTCTATGTTCTAAACCGGAGCACGTGGAGGAAATCCACGCAGACACGGGGGGAATGTACAAACTCCACACTGTTGAGGAACTGTTCACTATTTTAAATGATGTTTTATCTTGAATCCTTTATTTCCACAGAATCCTGACACTGAAATTGCTCATACTTCTCGCCATTGTTATCCATTCTGCAGGGTTGACGGCACGACCTAATGGAGACAAGCTCAGAGTGTTGTGTCAGAGGCTTTCGTTCAGGTTTTAGGTCTATTATGGGTCATTAGCAGCAACCGGATGTCTGCAGAGAAACTGGGAACGCTGAGTTGCTCTCCGCAGGATGGACTTAATCAGGAGACAAAATGTTATTTGAAGAGAGAATTAAAGATCAAAGGATTCGGTTGAGATTCCCGGAGTTTCGGGGAAGAGAACAATTGATGAATCAATGTGGCATTAATGGGATTCGGGCTGGGATATCATCCATTGTGTGCTGGGGCACAGCGGGGAAGGGAGTTGTGTTGTTTGCCCAGCCAAGCTGAATGTTCCTTATTTGGCATCTTCCAAACCCACAACTTTCCTGAAGGACAATCGCAGCAGATACCTGGGAAAACCACCACATGCAGGTTCCCCTCGAAGTTATTCCCCATCCTAATTTTAAAATACATCGTGGTTGCTTCACTGTCTCTGGGTTAAAAACGCTTGGAATTCAGCCCTACTTGCACAGTGGATGTACCTGCACCACAGATACTGCAGCGGTTCAAGTTCACCATCATCTTCTCAAGGGTAGCTGGGGATGATTAATTATTGGGGAATCACCAGCAACTCCAATATCGCGGAATGAATTTTGAAAGAAAGATAGAATGAGGCCATTCAGGCCTTCATTTTTTTCCTGGCTCTCTGCAGGCACCTGTTGTCACTCTATTGCTTTTTCAGTGTAACCCTAGATATTTTCTTTCCAGATAATAATTACATTCCCTTTTGAAATCCTCAAGTCTCACTACTGTGACCCCTCTCTCAGGCGGTTTTCATTGCATCATCAGTTCTTCTTTTGCCAATTATCTCCAATAAGTGCCCTCCGGTTGTCGATCCTCCTCTCATCAATGGAACAGCTTTCTCTCGATGTACTCTGTCCCGACCCCACAGGGTTTGAATACTGTTTGCAATTCTTATCTGAAACCCACACATGCATCGGGGGTCGAAGCATAATATAATTTAAAAATATGTTTAATAACACATTGCTCCAGAACACATCACAAAGTTTCAATATTTTGCAATTGTGAGATGAACGTTTCATTCTCTGATTTCTAAGCGACTGCGAGGAGCATGAAATCTAACTATTGGGTGAAGATAAGGCACTGTATTTTTGTTTCCTTACCTGACATGAAAGAGATGCTTCTGTCTCACGTCTGCCATGATTGATCGCCAACTGCTGGTAGTTGTATATGCAAACTCCCAGCGATACTTAGTATCATATACTTGATGGAAGGCTTGAGATGAATATTGGACTCATGGATGAAAAAAATGGGACCCACGATCACACTGATTTAAATTGATTTATTTGGTAATGCAGTTAATAATTGATACAACTGGATATGTCGTTGCCCTTTTGAACTGCTCCCTAAACTTGGACTGAGTCACTCCATAAATAAATGTATTTGTGCAGCAACTTGAAATCCGCAGCATATATCCAACTTTCCGAAAGACGTATTCAGAACTGTTATAATCTGCAGGATCTTTCCTTGTGATGACATAATATAAGAATTCTGTTACATGTGTCAACCACAGAAGTATGAAGCTGCCGGATATGGTGAAGAGCAATATCACAGATTTCCTTCTGCTTTTCATCTCCGCCTCACTGTGAGTATCCCCCTTGCTTTGATCCCTCAGTCTCTTGCGGATTCGACTGGCCACTAAAATATATCTGACAGTCAGAGCATTTAGCAATAGAATTAATGCAAATGGCAACATTGGTGCTAAAATTCTATCAAACCAGTCAAATCCCACCCATCCAGGCTCAGTGAAATAGCTTGACTTTATTACACAGTCCCATGGCACATTATCAATTATCCATGCATGTTCAACTGTAAAGTAAAAGGGGATATTTTTAAAACAGAGCAGAGCACCAGTTGTTGATATAACCAATATCGCTCTTTTCTTGGAGCAATATTTTGTTTTCAGGTTTTGACAACAAATGGCAACACATCGATCAAAAGTGAAATTGACAGTAAACCAGACAGAACAATCTGCAGCTGAACGAGTCAGAACATAGATAACACTACAGACAGGGGTGATATCCAGGAAAGATCCGTGGAAATAATAATAATTCAATCGATATAGTATGACCTCACTGATAATAACAAAAGGATCCGCCGTTGCCATGGCCACCAGGTAATGAGTTGTGCAGGTGGAGAGACCACACTTTCCCCGGGATAGGATCACAATCGCTATTAAATTAACTGCAATGGAGAATAGGAACTGTAAATTGAAAATGTCAATATAACATCATCACAAATAAACCGTGATAAAAATCAGGATTTTCGGAACAACTAGTCGCCACTTGGGATTAATGATAAAACGAAAAGACAACACTAATAACCACCCACTTTCAGCACTTAAAACCAGAGAACCACAGAATTCCGACAGTGCAAAACGAGGCAATTCAGCCTATCAAGCCTGCAGCGACAGCAATCCCACCTCCGTATTTGGCCTGCTCATCTCTATGACACTAAAGGGAGATTTAACATGGTCAATCAACCTCACCTTTGAGGAGAAAGCAGGAGCACTCGGGGGAAACCCACGTAGAAATGGGGAGAACGTGCAAACTCCAGACAGACAGTTACCCAAGGCCGGAATTGAACACAGTCTCTGGCGTTTATTGAGACAGTAGTGCAAAACAGTGCCTATTCGAGTGCAATTTATTCGGGAAATAGAATGAGGAGGCAACCTCTCACAGGGTGAGCTGGCAAATAGTGAAGGCCAAGGATACAGGAAGAATGACACATTCTACTGCCGAGGTGGATCTGTGGCTGAAGTGGGTTTCCCGTTACATCCTTGTGCTTCAAAATAACAGCCGGAATGGCACGTCTCCTGCCCCAGCTTTCAGCCTATCTCAGTGATCCAACTCGATCATCAGCCCTGAACCCAGCATTGAACCCTACCACAATTGGACATCCACCCTCAGTAACAGAGTACATCCCAGCTTGGGAGGGTAATCTATGTCTGGGGACAGTCCCGCCTGAGTGGATGGAATTGCAATTGGACTCTCTGGGATCAGACTCTCCATGACGGAACTGTCATTGGATTGTATACCCTCTTCCCTAAGATTGGGCTTCCCTAATGTTCAACTGAACATATTTGGAACCTTCTCCCGAATTGCACTTGCAGTGGGATTCGAGGATAATAATGAAATTTTCTTGATGGTAATCTCCTCCCGGAAATCGAACTCGTTCCAGGCTCAGATGTTTTGCAGACTTGAAAGCAGATTATCTTCACTGCCAGAAAGGAGACATCATAGGATCGGGACCATAATGAATAACTTGTTGACTAAACATCAGAACTGTAGATCACGATACTGCAGCAAGTCAAGCATATATTCAGCTGCAAAAACCTGCAATAAATCAAGTCGTGACAGACTGGCGACTGATATCAGTGAAGTGAAACTCCATCGAACTCGATCATCAGCCTTCAACCCAACATTGCACCGCACGACAAATGAATATCCAGAATGGATCGTTATCTTGCGAGGAAAACACGACACATCATTTAAAAACGAAGAGCGCGTTGAATTCCTACATAGATTACAACGTGCTCACCATGGTGCACAGATAAAATCAGCTGCAACGATTCATCAACCTGAAGCGCAATTTTAATTTCTACAGATAAATCCGATTTGTCTAGGTCTAAATAATAGTACAAATTAATGCAACATAACAATAGAAGTTATTGTTCTTCAGAATGTTGTGGAAATAGCAGACTAATTCCAGTATAGGGGATTATAATTTACTGAATTATTGGACAATGATCAGTGTTCTATAATAACCCCTGGTATCTAAATGGATGAATTGGGAAGAGACGCCGATGTTTTTAGGGACATTGACTCAACATTTATAGAGTCATAGAGGCTTACCGCATGGAAACAGGCCACTCGGCCCAACTTATCCACGACGCCCTTTTATACTACTCAACTTGTCCCAGTTTCCCGCATTTGGTCCACATTCGTCTGTAAACATCTGACCCATGTAACAGTTTAAATGCTTTTTAAAGGACAAAATTGTACCCAGCTCTTCTACTACTTCCTCTGGCAGCTCGTTCCAGACACTCACCACCCTCCCTGTGAAAAAAGTGCCCCTCTGGACTATTTTGTGTCTCTCCCCTCTCACCACAAACCTATGCCGTCTAGTTTTAGACCCCCGACCTTTGAGAAAGTTGAAACTATCAACCTTATTTATGTCCTTCATTACTTTTTAGCTCTCTATGAGATCACCCCTGAGACGTCTACGCTCCAGGGGGAAAAAGTCACACTATATCCAGCCTCTTCTTATCAGGAAAACTACCAATTCCCAGTTGCATCGCAATAAATCTTTTCTGCCCTCTTTCTAGTTTAATACTATATTTTCTATATTGGGTAACCAGAGCTCAACAGCGTATTCCAAGTGTGGCCTTACCAATGCCTTGTCCAACTTCAACAAGAAGTCCTAACTACTGTATTCAGTGTTCTGACCAATAAAACCAAGCATGCCGAATGTCTTCCTCATCACCCTGTCCACATGTGACTCCATTTTTAAGGAGGGATGAATCTGTAACCCTAGATCTGTTTGTTCTATAACTCTCTCCAACTCCCTACCATTAATTGAGTAAGTCCTGCCCCGATTCTGACTACCAAAGTGCATCTCCTCGCATTGATCTAAATTAAACTCCATCTGCTATTCATCGGCCCACTGGCCCAACTGATCAAGATCACTTTGCAATCCGAGAGAACCTTCTTCAGAATCCACTTTATTTCGCTGAAAAGACCGCACATTCCGATGCCCGAGGTCGTGGAAATCCATGCGCTTAACTTCGTGGTTGGCATGATGGTACAGTAGTTAGCACTGCTGTATCACAGCGTGAGAGACCTGGATTCAATTCCCTGCTTCGGTCACTGTTTGTTTGTGGTCTGCATCTTCTCCCCTTGTTTGCATAAATTTCCACCGGGTGCTCCAGTCTTTTCCCACAGTCCGAAAGACATTGTGGTTAGGAAAAATGGTCATGCTAAATTCTCTATCAGTGCACCTGAGCAGGCGCCAGAGGATGGCGACTGGGGGATTTTCACAGTAACTTAATTGCAGTGTTAATGTAAGCCTACTTGTGAATAATAAGTCAACTTTTTACTTTACTTTAAAGAGCCTTCTTCACTATCCACTTTATTTGAAAAGGCTGCACTTATCGATGCTTGAGATTGTGGAAATGCATTCGCTCAACTTAAAATTTTTCATCAACAGCGTGGCGGTGTCATAAGATTGGAGAGCATCAAGAGCTGTCAGCTCCTGCATTCCATGAAATGTGCAAGGGCAGTGTTAACAACGAGTGGGAATATAGCATAACAGCATGACAGCGTCCGCTTATGGAACCAATAACCAGAGAAAAACGCCAATAAGCGCTCTCAGAGGTTCGAACTGATTAAGGATAGTCGGCATGGGTCAGTAAATAAAAGATCAAACTTAAATAATATAAATGAAGTTTGTTTTTCCAATAAACAAACAAGGAAGTCTGATGAAGGGAAATCGATGGATCTTGTCTATTCAGTTTTTAATCAGAATTGAGACCATTAACAGGAGGCTCAGTGTCCGGCTGGGTACAGACCGCGACCTATTAAGGACAGTCATTGTGATGTTTCAGACTTCGGGATGGCAGGAAGTGGCTTTGGCAAAATACTTCCAACTGTAACTTGTGGCAATTAAGATGATAAGATAATTATTCTGATTATCATTCTATGAGAGCATGTGAGTGTCGATGGAAGATTAGAATTTGATCTCCATCCCAATTACCTTTAAGAATGCGATGGTGATCGGCCTTCTCAATCCTTCGTGTTTGCATTCAATGTGGTGTATCTGCATCCACCATCCTCCAAACGCTTCAACAGCGGTTTACAGCAACTAAGTGCATTGTTAAGTTTTTGTTTCAGATTTCAGCTAATTGTCAAACATTTTGACTTTTGCCTGGGCCCTGAGGCAGTCCAGGCGAAGAGGACAGATTCCGAATGCGGAATTTCTGAACCGCATGTTGTTTTGAAATTAACCCCCCAAAAAATCCAATAACATCATGTTCCCCATTCGCTTTCAATTTGAGGCTCTTAAAAATCAATTGTATTTCGAACATTCCACCTTCTTTGACGGAGATTGAGGTATTAAGCCATTATAGCACCATCTTCCACATACATGAAGCTATATTTTTATTCTCCCCACAGTTACTGCAAGCGATGTTGAGTATTGCATTGGAACGTACATACAAATGAAGAACTTTCAGCAGGAGTATTTCATTCTGCCCTTCGACCCCGCTCCAGCATTAAATTCAATTATGCCTGATCGGATTTAGTCGTCAACTCCACATTCAGCCGAACCCAGGATTTCCAGAATGTCCAGATTGCATTTTAGATTGTCAGCATCCGCTGCATTTTTATTTCAGAAATGTTTCCGCTTTTTCCCCCATCCTCCAATGACGGACCCACCCTTATTCGCTCACAGCCCGGGCGAGAAAATGTCCAATTTGAAGAAACTCTGAACCATTAATGATAACCAGACATTGAAAGGTTATCAATTAGAGTGGTTCATTAAATAATTACAGCTAACAACAAAGAACAAAGACATTTACACCACAGGAACAGGCCCTTCAGCTCTCTAAGCCTGCCCCCACCATGCTGCCGACTGAACTAAAACCCCCTAGAACCTTTCTCGAAGGTCAACCCACGGAAAGCGACATGTCCGGATGGGGGTACCCGTACGAGGACTCAGATCCTGCGTGGATCAGCTGGCGGGGGTATTCGCAGACATCTTCAACATCTCTTTACAACAATCTGAGGTCCCCATCTGCTTCAAAAAGACGACCGTCATCCCAGTAGCAAAGAAAAGCCAAGTGGTGTGCCCTAATGCCTATCGTCCATTGCCTCTGACATCCACCATTACCAAGTGCTTCGAAAGACTAGTCATGGCACGAATCAATTCCAGCCTCCCGGACTGCCTGGACCCACTACAAATCGCCTACAGCGTCAAGAGGTCCACAGCAGACGCCTGTGCCCTGGCCCTGCACTCAATCCTGGAACACCTAGTTAACAAAGGCACTCATGTCAGACTCCTACTTATTGACTAAACTCAGCCTTCAACAGCATTATTCCTATGAAACTCACTCTCCGAACTCCGTGGCTTGTCCCTCTGTGACTGGATCCTGAATTTCCTAACCCACAGACCACAATCAGTAAGGATAGGCAACAACACTTCCTCCACGATCATCCTCAACACCGGTGCCCTCCAAGGCTGTGTTCTCAGCCCCCTACTATTCTCTGTATAAACCTATGACTGCGTGGCCAAATTCCCCTCCAACTCGATTTTCAAGTTTGCTGACGACGCCACCATAGTTGGTCAGATCTCAAACAATGATGAGACGGAGTAGAGGAATGGATTCAGGTTTCTGGTGAACTGGTGCGGCGACAATAATCTCCCCCTCAATGTGAACAAAACGAAGGAGGTTGTCATCGACTTCAGGAAGCGTAGAGGAAAACATGTCCCTGTCTAGACCAACGGGGCTGAAGTAGAAATGGTCGAGAGCGTTAGGTGTTTGGGTGTCCAGATCACCAACAACTTGTGCTGGTTCCCCCATTCCGACACTGTACTAAAGTAAGCCCACCAACGCCTTTGCTTTCTCGGAAGCCTAAGGAAACGTTGCATGTCAGCTATGACTCTCCCTAACTTTTACAAATGCACCACAGAAAGCATTCTTTCCGGTTGTATCACAGCTTGCTCTGGCTCCTGCTCTGCCCAAGACCGCATGAAACTACAAAAAGCCGTGAATGCAGCCCAATCCATCACGCAAACCCAGCCTCCCATCCATTGACTCGTCTTCATTTCCTGCTGCCTTGGCAGAGCAGCCAACATAATTAAGGACCCCACGCACCCCGGACATTCTATCTCCCACCATCTTCTGTCCGGAAAATGATACAAATGTGTGAGGTCACGTACCAACCGACTCAAGAACCGCTTCTTCCCCGCTGCCACCAGATTTTTGAATGCTTTAAGTTGATCTTTCTCTACACCCCAGCTATCAGTGAAACACTACCTTCTACACTCTCTCGTTTCCTTCTGTATGAACGGTATGCTTTGTCTGTCCAGCGTGCAGGAAACAATACTTTTCACTGTATGCTATTACATGTGACAATAAAAAATGAAATGAAATCAAATTAAATCAAATAATCTCCTTCCATTTGTCACAGTCAGAAGTTATAACTGAATGCACATGACTAACCAATAATCAGGACCCTGCTGGAGGAAGTGTCTTATTCTGAATTAAAGAAATAACGTGCTTCCAGCAAAAAAGAGAATAAGCATTGCACAAGATTTTAAAAAATATATATCTGGACCAGATTTGTTCCCCATTTCTTTTGCAATAAATAAGACTTGCATGTTGTCGAAGCTTTTGATAGACATGTGTATTATGATGGTGAGAGATTTCTCTACATTAATTACAGCTCAGCAAATACAAACAACTCAAGGAGACAGGAATTCAGGTTGAAGACTTACATAACTATTGGCCAGGCCTCATCCACGCTTGTGTGAGAATTATTTATTCTAAATGTCATTGTTTCCGTAGTACAGGGCGGCACAGCAGCACAGTGGTTAGCACTGCTGCTTCAGAGCTCCAGGGACCTGGGTTCGATTCACGGCTTGGGTCACTGTCTGTGTGGACTTTGCACATTCTCCTCGTGTCTGCGTGGGTTTCCTCTGGGTGCTCTGTTTTCCTCCCACAGTCTAAAGATGTGCGGGTTAGGCTTATTGGCCATGCTAAAAATTGCCCCTTAGAGTCCTGAGATGCAAAGGTTAGAGGGATTAGCGGGTAAATATGTAGGTATATGGGGGTAGGGCCTGGGTGGGATTGTGGTCGGTCAGACTCGATGGGCCAAATGGCCTCTTTCTGCACCGTAGGGTTTCTATGATACAACTATAATTTTCAAATATCAATTGCCCACCTCTTTTTCTGATCCTCGCCAGACATAAGCCAATCATTTTAGTATGAATCATTTACCTTGGCCAATAACACTTCACTCTCTGGCAGCATGAGAATGCCTAAGTTTGCAGAGTATGGGAGTTATTTTCCCACTGTCTCCTAGCAAGCCAAATACATAGGTCTATAAAGTTCAAATTTCCTTTCCCACTGTCCCCTTAGTAACACTTTATCGGGAAACTTGAATGATTCTATCCATTCTAATGTCTGGGAAGTTTATAATTTCTAAGGCCACACTATGAAGAGAGTTCTCAAAAGCTGTATTGTTTTCAAGGAATGTGGTTCTTCTCGCTCAGCTGCATCAAATCAAGCCCGAGAGTGTCATTAGCCAAGGTGTACACCTTTAATGCCGAATACAATACCTTTTCGAAACAAAATGTTTAAATCCTCTAACAGTGGTTATATGTATTTCAATGGAAACTGGACATTTGTAAATCCAGTTACTTTGTACTTTCGCCATGCTATATTCACTCTAAATTAATTTATCGTGACCTATTACTGTTTTTAGTCCCAGATTATTCTAAACTCCTGCAACACATGTATATTTCTGCTGAGCCTATGTCCAAAGATATGTCCTTCGACACTCATTATAACAATAGAGTTCACTTGATACATGGTTAGAAAATATCACCAAAATTCTCCCCTTTGAAATAGACTACAAACATTCGGCACAATGACAGCTTTATGACATGTTCATGAACAATGATACCGAAATAGAACCATTTTGCTTAATTTTAATTATTGACCTTACCTCAGTGCAACTCTATACTAATGGACATTCTCAGTATAATATGATCACTGGAGTTCGGAAACGCGCTTCAATTATCGACAAATCGCAGTGCAGTTCCACAGTGACAGATATACCATAGTACTATATATCAATAGGTTCATAAGTCTAATTCTAGTTAGTAACCAGTGCACTGGTACTGCTCTACAATCGCAGTTATTCGCTGGAGTACATTAATGCTGGTATCAGGTGTTGTGCTAATGATACTAAAACACTCTTATCACATGTGTACAGTAGCTAATACATCCACTAGTAAATTGTCAGCAATAGTACAAGGTATTCCACACATATAGATGGACTTGAGAATTGTGGGAGCTGGTTTGTTGGAAACGGCTGTTTGATTTGAATGAGGGAAACTGAACTAAACCATAAAGAGAGTTCAATACTTTTATCTTCACAGCAACGCACCACTGTTTAGCCATCTGTCCAATGGCGAACTCCAGATAACCATGTAGCAATAACCTTCGCAGAATAAAACCAGAGACTAATTTCCACACAGATATACAAAACCTCAATCGCAACATTCACTTACCGGGAACACCAATGACACCGAAGATTGTGTAATATATTTTCCCAATGCTGTAAAATGTTTCACGCATTTTCTCTATTAACTGAAATGTCCCTTCGTGCTACAGGTAATCTGACTTCACAAGCTCAGTGTCGGTTGATTCCCAGAACATTTAATTTATACCTTGTGGGATAGCAACGGGAATAGTGCGATTGCAACACCTTTTAGGTAATTGCAATTACATCTCTGGATAAACAGATGACAACATCGAGATCTGTGTGTTAATCTAAGATGCATTCATTTTCCAGATTCAAACGGAAAAGAAAACAAACACTGAATCTTTCTGTGAATTGACTGGTGAAAATTTTGCACAACTTTCATCCACAAATGAAATTATTCTTTCAGACCCCAGCAATTCAATATCTGAATAACACAAGATTTTAAATGGCACTTTTCTCTGGGCCTGATCGGTAAGCATTCAACTCCAAATGCGAAGGAGCCTGAGAGCTGCTCCACAGCACAATGGGATAACCACGTTTCATTTGTGAATGTTTGATTGTTTTTGATTTTGCTTTGCGTGTATCACACTATTACATATCTGAATCTTATAGGGCTGAGGTAACAAGAAATGCCTTCACCCACAGCGTGGTGAATATGTGGAATTCACTGCCACAGAACGTGGTCGAGGCCAAAACTTTGTGCGATTTCAAGAATAAATTGGATGTAACGTTTGAGACTAATGCGATCAAGGGATATGGGGAAGGGGGGGGGGATCAGGATACTGAAGTTGATGATCATTCATGATCAAAATGAATGACGGAGCTCGCTGAAAGTGGCGAATGGCCTCCTCCTGCTTCTAATTTTATATGTTTCTTTGTTTCTTGTTTAGAACATATAAAATCTTGCACAGAATATCAATTTAAAAACACCTCCAATCCGTAAAACATGATAACGCATAGTCCAGTGATACAGACTACAGAAGACTGACTCAACCATATAACCCTCACTTGCAGCCAGCCTATTGTGTCGGATTCTCTTGTGGAATGAAGTAGACTTCCTGCTATCTTCATCCCAGCCTGAGGACCGAGAAGTTCAGAAAATTAGCATGTGCGTCTCTCTGCTACTAATATAGAGATTGGCTATCACTGTCTTCATGGCCCGGGCATCTCAGAAATTAACACCACATTACTCTATCGATGAAACAGAGGCTAACAATGGCCCCCATTTCCTCAGCCTGTCAGTAAGGAACGGCTATGGAGGTTGCTATTCATTCAGATCCAATTCTGTGTACTTGCTCGTAAGGTTTAAGCGGAAGAGATGGATCTGATGAGCAGCAACAGCTCTGATCACTGATCGACTGCCTACACCACAATGAGCCAATCGTTTAAGGTAGGAACGCTTGGAGCTTCGCAATGGAGTGTTGACTCAGTTTGGGGACAGGAGAGCACCGAGCGACTCGGTGGAGCTGGAGTCCAAATCATCTCCAGTCTCCAATCCCTCTTCCCCATTCACTGAAGCATTGTATTCTGGCGTTTTGTAACATTCATGAAATTAGTATGAGATTAAAATATGGAAAATATAAAATCAAACTGTGGGATTCTCAACTCTCTCAGACTGTTGCCCTTCAGAAAGTTAACAACAGACTGTGTTCAGCCAGCTTCCTGAATCCATAACATTGCGGTTGTTTTATCTTGTGTATGATGATAAACTCAGAGTCCCACAACATGATCAAACGAACTATAAATCTGGTGACTGTTTCTCCTCGTGTTCTGCAGCAACATATTCTCTGCAGTGACTTCACGGGAGCTCAAACCAGCTCCATATTAAAAATAACCCTCTGGGCTCTTCCGCGATCTGAACCCGGAACCCCTCGCATAATAATGCTACTGAGCGAAAATTGTACCCCGGACCAACGAGGCAACAGCCGGACGTTACATTAATGAAAATATATTTTCCATGTCTCCGAAAGTTACCAGCCATCTTTTCACAACCGAACTGTCAATGAACAATGTTCCATTTCACTGTCTGTTCTGGTGAAGATCAGAAGCAGTGATATCAGTTTTCACCACTCCGCAAGTCGGCCTGTGGTTGTGACTCGCCAGTCCCGTGGGTAATGTCATTCTGCCAGTCAGTGAGTTCAGTTGGCATTTTTAGGAGAAATTCGAAGTCATCAGTGGCCTCATGGTTAAGGTGTGAGTGATGTGAATCATGAGTGTCGGTTTCAGTCTTTCCGCTGGGAGTTTTCATGCTCAGCAGAAACATATGGAACATGCTCTGGGAACGTTTCACACCGCTCCAATCCCAACATTCCCTGAGCAGATAGGATGGAACTTTCCTCTGTTTGCAGCAGCTACATTTCCAACATATTCCACGTGGCTGGGCATCCAGGAGTGATGGTGAGGGTGAACTTCTTCCCCAACTCTTCATGGATAGAAAATCAAATGGAAAGAGACGGTTAGAAGCTTCTGGGTGGCTGACGAGATGACCGAGCGGTTTTGGCGATGGTCTGTTAATCGATTGTGTTCTGCACGGGTGGGTGCAAACCCCACTTTCATCATTAATCTACGGAACTGCTTCTCTGTATTTGCACGCCTGTAGCGGTGCTCTTCCACACTTTGTTGCATGTCGGTTCTTTCATAGCAGTCCCTGACTGATGTGATGATAATTTGTTTTACTGACAGCAACTACAATTCTAACATTGAATATCTGGTGGCATATTCAGGGTCTAAGATAAAGAGGATCACATTTCCCTATTTTGCGTTCATGGTGTGCAAAGTCAGCTGGTCAACATTGAGTAGAAATGGAAGTGGAAGTATGTATTGGCATAAGCGCCATACATGCCAAAGTCTTGTTGGTCTCATGGTACGATTCTCGCTGCGAGGGCATCACTGAATGAGTATGCAACAAATCTCCGAGTAAAAGACATTTTCGACATCGAAAAATGCTATTAACGGCAGCTGAGACTTTCCCTTTTATTTTCGGGGATTTTGGAATCAGCTGATCATCCAAAATTTGAACTGAAGAAATATATATATAGATATATGTACATATATCTATATATATATATATAAATTCACAGTATTTATTGAAATTGTGCTAATGTCAGGTGAGCGGCCTATTCGTTGACCGCGTGTCCGAATGGATGAGGTTGGTGCAAAAGGTTGGATCTCATGGGATAAAAGGGGGAGGTGGCTAGATGGGTGGAGAACTGGCTTGGTCACAGACGACAGAGGGTGGTAGTGGAAGGGTCTTTTTCCGGCTGGATGCCTGTGACTAGTGGTGTTCCGCAGGGCTCTGTATTGGGACCTCTGCTATTTGTGATTTATATAAATGATCTGGAAGAAGGTGAACTGGGTGATCAGTAAGTTTGCGGACGACACAGAAATGGCTGGACTTGCAGATAGTGAGGAACATTGTCAGAGGCTACAGAAGGATAAAGATAGGCTGGAAATTTGGGCAAAGAAATGGCAGATGGAGTTCAATCCAGATGAATGCGAAGTGATGCATTTTGATAGAACTAACGTAGGGGGGAGCTCTACGATAAATGGCAAAACCATAAAGGGTGTAGGTACGCAGAGGGACCTGGGTGTGCAAGTCCACAGATCCTTGAAGGTGACGCCACAGGTGGAGAAGGTAGTGAATAAGGCATATGGCATGCTTGCCTTGATAGGACGGGGCATAGAGTATAAAAGTTGGGGTCTGATGTTGCAGTTGTATAGAACGTTGGTTCGGCCGCATTTGGAATACTGCACCCAGTTCTGGTCGCCACACTACCAGAAGGACGTAGGGGCTTTAGAGAGAGTGCAGAGGAGGTTTACCAGGATGTTGCCTGGTATGGAAGGGCTTAGTTATGAGGAAAGATTGGGTACACTGGGGTTGCTCTCACTGGAAAGACGGAGGATGAGGGGTGACCTCATAGAGGTGTATAAAATTATGAAAGGCATAGATAGGGTGAACGGTGGGAAGCTTTTTCCCAGGTCGGTGGTGACGTTCACGAGGGGTCATAGGTTCAAGGTGAGGGGGGGAGGGGGGAGGTTTAACACGGATATCAGAAGGACGTATTTTACACAGAGGGTGGTGGGGGCCTGGAATGCCCTGCCGGGCAAGATGGTGGAGGCAGACACGCTGGGAACGTTAAAGACTTATCTAGATAGTCACATGAACGGAGTGGGAATGGGGGGATACAAAAGAATGGTCTAGTTGGGACCAGGGAGTGGCGCGGGCGTGGAGGGCGGAAGGGCTTGTTCCTGTGCTGTATTGTTCTTTGTTCTTTGTTCTAGGTGTGTGAATGTGATCCTTTTAGTGATGGTATTAGAAAATTGCAGGTTTGGGTCCTGTCGCGGTCGCTTTATGCACAACGCTGATGCAGCTCTGTGGGACCCGTGTTCTACCCCGTCAACAGAAATCCGCTTGTTCTTCCAAACTTTGCAGGGCTCTTTCTCAGAATGCATTTCCTTGTTATTTTGTCCGTTAAATTCTCAGTCATGTCATGATCGACAGCTCCCAACAAGTCCCAACAATATTTGTTTGATCAGGACAAATGACTGATGATCCTGAGTAGAACAAAATCTTTGTATCAATCGGTTGATTGAAATTCTGTGGAGGGAATTCTAATCTCTTCAGGAAGAGGATTAATAATGAGCTGAATGAACTGTTTGTGTTTACAGGGATGAAAGGTCATGTCACTGGGCAGTAATCCAGAGGCCCGCACTAACCTTTGGGGACACTGAGTAAATCCCATCACGGCAGCTGGTGGCCTTCAAATTCACTGATTTAATACATAGATACATGGAGAGAAAACAGAAACAAGATTTGTCCTTTCGGACGAAATTAGCCTGGAATTGTAAGCTAGCTTCAGTAACGGCGACCTTGAAATTCCCACAGTTTTGCCAAAGAAATCATCTTCATAGAACAACAGAGAACATTTCACACAATAGGAAACACCTTTACAAATCAGAGAAAAAATCTGTTCAAGACAGATCATATTTATAAAACCAAATTGTCTCCATATTGGCCACTTTTTGAGGGTGGACTGATGAATCGTTTAGCGGTTCACAGAACAAAATTGAAGTGTGGACACAGATTTCGAGAGAGGCTTGAGGGGTGAATATTCCAGCCCCATTACATATTACCATATTTCTAAAGCAATTAGAAACTCCAGCTGATAATCGATTTAAATCAACTGTGGGCAGGTGTTTGCCACCATGAACACATGGTTTCAGAATCTCCAAAGGAGACACCAACTTCAATAACGGTACCCGTGGCAGATTTTGTCTTTCCAGAATCGGCAGGTTAGCCATGAATATTAGCGCCGCCTGAGCTGGATTGGCCATGCTAAATTGGTCCTTAGTGTCAGGGGGATTAGCACGGTAAATATGTCGGGTTACGGGAATACTGCCTGGGTGGGATTGACTTCCGTGCAGGTGCGGTGGGACGAATGTCCTCCTTCTGCTAAATCATCACCAGTAATCTGTCCCTGTTGAGATGTGGCACAGCGCATGATCATTTGGGACTATGGTGACTTTACCTTTATATCTGTGTCATATTCAGACTTCTCTTGCACTATCTGTTGCTGTATGAGGATTGGGATCTTTCTGATTCTGTCTGTGGAATTGTGTGTGCGCAAGAGATTTTTTCCTGACAGTCAGCTCCCAGAACTGTAAATTAGTTTGGAATTAATTATGTATTTGCAATGTTTGGGATTGTAAAGGAGTTGTGTATCTCCACATTTTAAATCTCCGATTTATTTTTTTCAGTGTCGCTGACTGGGCCAGTAGGTTTTTTTTATTCATTCATGGGACATGGGCACACTGGCTGGCCAGCATTTATTGCCCACTACTAGTTGCCCGAGCGCAGTTGTGAGTCAACCACATTGTTGTGGCTCTGGAGAGGCATGCAGGCCAGACCGGGTAAGGACGGCAGATTTCGTTCCCTAAAGGACATTACTGAACCAGTTGGGTTTCCTGATGGAATTCTTGGTGCAATTTGAATTCAGTAAAACGTATCTGGAATTAAGAATCTACTGATGACCATGAAAGCATTGCCGATTTTTCCAAGCAGGTGGAGGGTGGGGTGAGGTTTAGAGCAGAAGACCATAAGACATAGGAGCAGAATTAGGCCACGAGGCCCATCGAGTCTGCTCCGTCATTCAATCATGGCTGACATTTTTCTCATCCCCATTCTCCTGCCTTTTCCCCATAATCCCTGATCCCCTTATTAATCAAGAAGGCAATGCGGCAGGATGCTGATTGTGAAAACAGCCGATTTTAAAGCAGGTGTGTCGGAAAGTGAAGAGTGAACTTGTCTGTGAGAAGATCACAGAAAAGCTGGATCTGGAGCTGCGTCCAAGAGACAAGTTTTGGGTTGTCACTAAATGAACTCCTTTAATGAGAGCACAAAATCAGAAACAGGAAATGCTGGAAATATTCAGCAGCTGCGAAAGCAGCTGTGAAGAGATATTCCTGTCGCCAGGATGTAACTCTCCAATTGGATACTTCACTTTGCTCACATCTGACACTCTCAACAGCTTCGTGTGAGGAACAGGTAGGACGGGAATTGGGTCTTTGTTGATTTGAGCAAACAGAGCAATGCAGCAATGAGAAGCTCCTCACGCCCCGGCGGCTTGGCGAAGGATGGTGCTCAGATACAGGCCTCTGGCTGGGGTTCAAAAATGGGAAAACCCATCGAGTTCTCAATGTAATGACAACAAAGATGACATTCAAATCAATTTTTGCAGAGACTGCAGAGAGGAAGTCAGGATGGCCGAGCGGTCTAAGGCGCTGCGTTCAGGTCGCAGTCTCTGCTGGAGGCGTGGGTTCAAATCCCACTCCTGACAGGGATTTTTAGTTGCTGCGCCAGACATCAGCCAAACTCGCGAAATCTCTCATCTGGAAGCACAAGGGCAGCAGATGCACAGAAACAACGACCACTCGGTCCACTCAGAGGGACACACCATCCTGACTTGGAAATAAATCGCCGTTTCTGTGGCTGGCTGACAATCCTGGAACTCCGTCCTGAAAAGCAGTGTATCTGCACATACACTGCAAGGGCTCAAGGATGAATTCACTGCCAAATTCTCGAAGATAATTAATTTTGGACAATTAGTACTTCCCGTGCCAGCGAAACACATATCCCGTGTAAATGAAGTTCTGAAGAAATCGCCTCGTGTCACAGGAGGATCTCATCTGCCTTCAGAGCAGAAAACTGTGTGTGAGTCACATCCTGAACACGGCTACTTTCATACCAGATGTGTGTCTGAAAACTGTAAATGGAAACAACTCACGGTAAATCACTCAATGTTTAACGGAAGAGTTTCACTAAGTGTTGTGTGCGATTCCCTCTGATGTGTTTGTACAATGTCGGGGAAAGGCGGATTTGGAAGGTTTATAGGGAAATCGGTGCATTCTCGATGGGCCACTGTGGGATTCAATTGGTTTTCTTTCATGAATCTATCCAAAATCCTGTAACATCTTTGGAGAGAGAAACGATCGTTCCCGTGAAAGGTCAGTATCTGAAATGTGAGCTATCTCTATTTTCAAAGAATCTACCCCATCTGAATCTTATTTCCAGCATTTCACTGTACCTCTGGCTGCCGCCAGACTCTGTGGCTGAGTTGGTGAAAGTAACTGCCCAGTAAATAGAAGTTCCTGGGTTCAAATGAGCAGAGCCCTAATCCCTGACAATTACTCGAGACGTAATATCCCTTCCCTTCAAGTTAATATAGTCTTTCCCACTTCAGTACATAATCTACAGAGATAAAGAACATGTGTCGAGACTCTGTACAAATATCTCCACTATTTGTTTACATGAAACAGCTATTTACATCATCTTGCGGGAACCTATTAAATCTGCAACAAATTCACTGCTGTAAATGCTGCAAACACAGCTTTCCCCTGTTTATCAGGGAATTTCCAACAGTCAAATGGCCTCAGGATCATAGAATCGCGGCAGTGCTGAAGGTGACCATTCTGCCCATCGAGTCTGTACCGACTCTCAGACAGAGCATCGCACACAGGACCTATCCCTGCGGCGCCACGCATCCAACCCGCTGATCTACCTTCACTGCACTTACTGGGGCACCTCAGGGCAATCTAGCATGGCCAATTCACCCAACCTGCCAATCCTTGGACTGTGAGTAAACCAGAGCACCTGGTGTCCTGAGATAACTTGCCTGGGTGTCTGCATCTTGAGCAATACTATAGAAGTTTGACACAATCCAGGACAAATTCATTCGCTTCCCATTCACTCCGTGCACCACGGACACACAACGGCAGCAATGTGCACCATCTACAAGATGCACTGCAGCAACTCAGCAAGGCTCCTTTGACAGCACCTTCCAAACCCACGACCACTACAGCCGAGAAGGACAAGCGCAGCAGACACATCAGAATAACACCAGCTCTTTGAAGGACACTATTATTTATTTACTGTTTCTATTTATTTATAAATTGTTTGTGTATGTGTGTGTGTGTGTGTTCCTTAATCCTCTTTATGTTTCGCTTAGTGTGAAAAAACGATGTTACTATTACTAAGCGAACCCTGTGTCAAAGTTTAAGAAAGACCCCGGGGTTTGCCATTTATTCTCGAGTCAGTGGTTTCCATGGGAGCCGAATAAACAGGAACAACATGGAGAGATGACAGAGCAGGAAATGTTGGTGCGGAAGCTGAATCACATCAATGAAGCAGCAAACTGTTTGTAACTAATCTGATCCAAAATCCGACTCTGGTGGGACTCGAACCCACAACCTTTGAATGGCTAACTTGCCATCATTTAGAAGTCCAACGCGCTATCCATTGCGTCACAGAGCCGCGTACCGCCAGCTTACTTTGCAGGTCCATATATGGATTATTGACAATGTACAAACTATTGGTCAGTTCAACGATATCGCAGTTAAACCGTTGAGAACAGTTAAGAGGAATTTCATTGAGTACACGTCGTATTGGGACAGCTTATGTCTGCTAAAGGACATACCTTTGTGCAAATACACACCTTTGTGTCCCAGGTACAGGAAATCGTTCCAGAATGATCCCTCCTCCCCCCCCCCCCCCCCCCCACCCCGTCTTCCTCATTCTCCTGTACAGCTTGGAGACTAATCTCACAGGCTTGACAGTGGGGAGACACATTCTACTCTATCTGTCACAGGACTGATCAGAACCTGTTCCCTGTTCCAGTAAAACAGCTGCACAGAACACAACGCAAAGCTGGAAGCTGGAAATCTGAAACAAATACAGAAAATGCTGGAAATGCTCAGCGGATGAGGCAAAACTTTTGATTAATGGAGATTTCTGTTAAACAAGCTCCTGAAGCGCAGCACAGCTGCACAGTTTAAAGTTTCCTTCCATCCACAATGGTCCATTCTATGGTTTTGAACAATTCAAATTGATAATCTGCATTGTTATTCTCGTCACCACAACAAGAAAACCACTTCAGGCATTGATGTCACCCTTGGATTTGAAATTTGTAAATTCATTCTCTATCTTTTTAAAGCTACTATTGAAACATTATCCATCACCCGCTCAGTTCTTTGTGAATGAGAAGGAGAATTGAAGATATATTTGGATAACTTTCCTTTGACCAAATTTGTGCAGAAGCATTAAGGCGGGAATCACACACAGCACTTCATTAAACTCACACGCTAAACATTGAAAGGTGAGAGTGTTTAATCAAGGGATGGTTCTATTTATTCATCTATTATTAATGGAGAATAGAAAAGTTGGAACAGTCTGCAATCTGGGCAATATAACTGAGCAAAGTGAAACACAATGCGGACTGGGCAGGATACGCCTACCATGGGCAATGCACAAAATGGAGGTGCAGTGTTGACTGAGTTGTGAGACGGAGCAGGGAGGCATTGCCGGGTGAAGCTATATCGGAAAATGGGAGTGCCACATGTTTACTAATCACTGCCCAATTAGAAGGGGCAATGCAGACTTCAGGCTGGATATTCAATGGGTTCTGAGATTGGTGAATAGATTGGAATCTTAGCATGGTAAAGGTGCAATAGGGATGAGATAGGATGAAGGTGTACCCTTATTTTACATCGCCTCTCCTCGATCTTCGGACCAAAATATGTCACTTCACAATTCCTGACATTAATTAAATTGCATCTGTCACGTGTCTGCCCATTCCACCAGCCTGTCCATATCTCCTTGAAGATTATCAATATCCTCCTCACTAAAGTTCATAATATTTTCAAGTCTTGCATCCTTGGCAAATTTTGAGACTGAAACCTGTACCCCCAGATATAGTAAGAAGTTTAACAACACCAGGTTAAAGTCCAACAGGTTTATTTGGTAGCAAAAGCCACACTAGCTTTCGGAGCTCCAAGCCCCTTCTTCAGGTGAGTGGGAAGGGGCAATGCAGAAGGGGCAATGCAGGGGCAATGCAGAAGGGGCAATGCAATATTCCCACTCACCTGAAGAAGGGGCTTGGAGCTCCGAAAGCTTGTGTGGCTTTTGCTACCAAATAAACCTGTTGGACTTTAACCTGGTGTTGTTAAACGTCTTACTGTGTTTACCCCAGTCCAACGCCGGCATCTCCACATCATGACCCCCAGATATAGGTCAGTCATGCATATCAAGAAAAGCATGTTTCTCTCGACATACCATCCCCAATCAGAAATAGGTACAACTTTGTGTACTATATGCTTTGATAGGTTTGTACTAATAATTTAACTGTTGCATAATGAAATTCTAACTATGCTAAACAACAATGATTCAAAATGCCATTTGGTTCAAAATAAAATGCCACTTTATATTTTCAGTTTAAAAAAACATAGTTTTGCTAAATTAGCGGGATTCAAATGATGAATACAGCGGAAAGCAGCGTAGTGGTAGATTTGGAAATTATATGGCAAGCACATGCAATATTTCGAAATTCCTCCGTCCCAGGCTCAATATAATGTGAACAATTCTTGCCTATTGTATCCCTCTCATGTCAAAACTTCAGTCTGAAGTTTAACAACACCAGGTTAAAGTCCAACAGGTTTATTTGGTAGCAAAAGCACTTCAGCAGTCACGGGCATTCGGCCTCTGATATTCGGGTAAGCGTTCTCCAAAGCGGCCTTCGCGACACACGACGGCGCAGAGTCGCTGAGCAGAAACTGATAGCCAAGTTCCACACACACGAGGACGGCCTCAACCGGGATATTGGGTTAATGTCACACTATCTGTAAACCCCACAGAGTTTCACTGGCTGTCTTGTCTGGAGACAATACACATCTTTTTAGCCTGTCTTGATGCTCTCTCCACTCACATTGTTTTGTTTCTTAAAGACTTGATTATTTGTAAGTATTCGCATTCCAAAATTATTCATGTAAATTGAGTCTGTGTCTTTATACGCTCTGTTTGTGAACAGAATTCCCACTCACCTGAAGAAGGGGCTTGCAACTCCGAAAGCTTGTGTGGCTTTTGCTACCAAATAAACCTGTTGGACTTTAACCTGGTGTTGTTAAACTTCTTAACCTGGTGTTGTTAAACTTCTTACTGTGTTTACCCCAGTCCAACGCCGGCATCTCCACATCAAAACTTCAGTCTACCAGAGTGTGCTGCCATCTGCTGGCCGCAATACAGAACCGCAGCAGAGCAGAAGAAATTCACATTAAAGGTCGGTGTTGCAGAGACAGAACAATCAGGAATTGATCATCGAGTCATAGAGGTTTGCAGCATGCAAAAAAGCCCTTCGGCCCAACGTGTCTATGCCGCCCCCTTTTTAACCACTAAGTTAGTCTCACTTGCCTCTATTTGGCCCATATCCCTTTTACCCATGAAACTGTCTAAATGCTGTTTAAAAGACAAAATTGTACCCGCCTCTCCTACTGCCTGTGGCAGCTTGTTCCAAACACTCAGCACCCTCTGTGTGAATCAAATGCCCCTCTGGACACTTTTGTCTCTCTCCCCTCTCAGTTTAAACGTATACCCTCTCGTTTTAGACTCCCCTACCTCTGGGAAAAGGTATTGACTATCTCGCTGATCTATGGCCCTCATTATTTTACAGACCTCAAAAAGGTCACCCCTCAGCCTCCTACGTTCCAGGGAAAAAAGTCCCAGTCTACCCAGCCTCTCCTTATAATTCAAATCTTCAATTCCCAGTAGCATCCTATCAAGTCTTTTCTGCACACTTTCAAGTTTAACAATATCCTTTTTATAATAGGGTAACCAGGACTGTACACATTATTCCAAGTGTGGCCTTACCAATGTCTTGTACAACCTCAACATGGCATCCTAACTCCTGTATTCAAAGTTCTGACCAATGAAACCGAGCATGTCGAATGCCTTCTGTCCACCTGTGACTCTAATTCCAAGGAGCTATGAACATGTACCCCTAGATCTCTTTGTTCTATAACTTCTCCCCAACGCCCTACTATTAATTGAGTAAGTCCTGCCCTGGTTCGATCTACCAAAATGCATTACCTCGCATTTATCTAAATTGAACCCCATCTGCCATTCGTCAGCCCACTGGACCAATTGATCAAGATCCTAGATAATTTTCTTCACTGTCCTCTATACTGATTGGATATCAGCATTAAATCCCACAGAGAATTCAATATTAATGGACTTTCCCATTATTCCGTAATCTGGAACTTGTTCCTGTCTGGAGCAGTTGAGTCGATTAGCATTGTATTTAAGGGAACTCTGGATAATCAGACGATGGAGAATGAATTGTCATGGAGATGTTCATGTGGAATCATGTACTAATTAGACCAAAAGGCCTGGTTTCAATCAGTTATCTTCCAGGTAGAATGAGTACAGATTTGGAAAGTGTCTCAGACACAATTACATTTATAATGAATATAGAAACATAGAAGAAACATAGAAAAACGACAGCACAAAACAGGCCCTTAGGCCCCACAAGTTGTGCCGAACATATCCCTACCTTTTAGGCCTACCTATAACCCTCCATCCTATTAAGTCCCATGTACTCATCCAGGAGTCTCTTAAAAGACCCTACTGAGTTTGCCTCCACCACCACTGACGGCAGCCGATTCCAATCGCCCACCACACTCTGTGTGAAAAACATCCCCCGAACATTTCCCCTGTACCTACCCCCAAGCACCTTAAGATCACACACATGTTGCAGCAGAGACAGACCGATACAGAATGAGTCCAACGCTGATAAATATAGAATCTTAGAATAGATACAACAAAGAGGGAGACCATTCGGCCCTTTTCTGTGTGCTGTTCTGTACAAGAACAACTCATCTCGTCCCTTTCCCAGTCATTGTCTCTTAAACTTGCAAATCCTTTCACTTCAGGGGCTGATCCCATTCCCCTTTGATAACCCTGATTTGATGCTGCCTATACTCTCAGGCAGTGCATTCCAGGTCCTAAACACTCAGCACATTAAAAACATCCTTCTCGCCTCTGCCAATGGGAACAGTATTTTTTCGTCTACCCTCTTTAGACAGCACCGACAAACCCACCACCTCTACCTTCTACATGGGGCACCAGCACCTGGAAACTCCCCTCGAAGCCACCCTCTATCCTGACTTGGAAACACATCACGGCTCCATCAGTGTCGCTGCGGCAAAATCCCTCCCTAACACTGTTGGGCTAACATCACTGTGGGTGTACCTACATCTCTGGGAATGCAGCGGTTCAAGAAAGCAGCTCATCATATCATTCTCAAGGTAAATTAGGGATGGGGAATGAATGCTGGCCTAGCCAGTGACACCAGCTTGCGTAAGTTTAAGCTTTAACATTATTTATTAGTGTCACAAGTAGTCTTACATTCACACTACAATTAAGTTACTGTGAAAATCCCCTAGTCGCCACACTCCGGCACCTGAGGGAGAATTTAGCACCGCTAATGCACCTAACCAACATATCTTTCACATTGTGGGAGGAAATCGGAGCACCCGGAGGAAACCCATGCAGACATGGGGAGAACATGCAGACTCCACACAGAGAGTGACCCAAGCTGGGAATCGAATCCAGGTGCCTGACGAAATAAATAAGACAAATAAAACCTCGCAACCACAACCGGAGACTGACAGATGCAGAACAAATCTCACTCACATACATGGGTTGGATACAATATTTATCCGCCAATCTCACTCACTAACAGAGGGTAACATGCAGTCCAGATTGGGACATACTTATCCAGTGGCAGTTTAACCAGAGTTTTACGCAAGAACATCTTATCACAACATGAACATGTTAACCCGACACCGAATATCAGAGACCAGGAAGAAAATTCCTGCCAAAAATGAAAACGGAGAATATTTTTAAACAGCAGGGAACACGTTTACAGAACAGGGGACATACTAACAGAACTGAGAAAACATTAACACAAGATGGATCATATTTACATAGCCGGAAACATATTTACAACAACACAGAGACATTTTACACAACAGCAGAACAACTCTCAAAATCATAGAATCATAGAATCAGACAGCGCAGAAGAGGCCCTTCGGCCCATCAAGTCTGCACCGACCCATTAGAAAGACCTGAACTCCCACCTAATCCCATCTACCAGCATTTGGGACAGCATAACTTGCTGCAGCTATATAGGGCCTTGTTGAGGACACACCTTGAGTATTGTGTGCAGTTTTGGTTTCCTAGTCTGAGGAAGGACACTCTTGCTATTGAGGGAGTCCAGTAAATGTTCACGAGACTGATTCCTGGAATACCAGGACTGACACATGAAGAGAGACTGGATTGGCTGGGCTTATACTCACTAAAATTTAGAAGAATGAGAGGGGGTCTCATAGAAACATATCAAATCCTGATGGGACTGGAAAGGCTGGGTACAAGAAGATGTTCCCGATGGGTGGCACAGTGGCACAGTGGTGGGTGGCATAGTGGTTAGCACTGCTGCCTCACAGTGCCAGGGACACGGGTTTGATTCCTGGCTTGGGTCTCTCTCTGTGTGGAGTCTGCACGTTCTCCCCATGTCTGTGTGGGTTTCCTCTGGGTGTTCCGGTTTCCTCCCACACTCCAATGATGCACGGGTTAGGTGGATTGGCCATGCTCAGTTCTCCCTTGGTGTCAGCGGGGCTAGCTAGAATAAATGCATGGGGTTCTGGAGATTGGGCCTGGGTGGGATTGTAGTTGGCGCAGACTCAATGGGCCGAATGGGCTCCTTCTGCCCTGTCGGATTCTATAAACTGATATATGTTGGGGAAGTCCAGAACTAGGGGTCACAGTCTAAGAATAAGGGGTAAGCCATTCAGAGTTGAGATGAGGAAGAACTTCTTCACTCAGAGAGTTGTAAAACTGTGTAATTCTCGACCACAGAAAGCTGTTGGGGCTAGTCCATTACATATGTTCAAGAGGGATCTGACTTGGCCCTTGTGGTTAAAGGGATCAAAGGGTATGGAGAGAAAGCGGAGTGAGATACTGAAAGTGCATGATGAGCCATGGTTATATTGAATGGTGAAGCAGGCTTCCAGGGCCAAATGGCATACTCTTGCACCTATTTTCTATGTTTCCATGTTCCTCGTCCTACATTTTCCCGCCTCTCTGTAATTTCTTTGCGAATCTGCTCCTCTGTATCTTTCCCATTTGTTCGTTATTTATCAAATAAACTGGGTATGTATTGTTACCTTCAGCATTCCGTCTTTCAAGCCAAAGAGGTTCTGGCCGTGGATGATCTGGGACAGCCTTCCATTAAAAACACCTGAAATCCCACCTAATCCCATTTACTAGTACTTGGCCCATAGTCTTGAGTGTTATGGCGTGCCAAGTGCTCATTTAAGTAACTTTGAAAGGATGTGAGGCATCCCGTCTCCACCACCCTTACAGGCAGCTCATTCCAGACCGTCACCACTCTATGAATAAAAGAGTTTTTCCTCACATTCCCCCTCAGCCTCCTGCCCCTCACCTTGAACCTATATACCCTCGTGACTGACCCTTCAACTAGGGGGGATAGCTGCTCCTTATCCATTCTGTCCATGCTCCTCATAATCTTGTACACAAAAATGCAGTCAGTGCCGACTCAATGGGCCGAATGGCACTGTAGGAATTGTATGATTCTATGAAACTTGGTCTACTTGACTCAAATCATTGCCCAACACAAAGATCCAGAAACAATCTCCATCATCCTTTGCTTTCAAAAAATCTTCTGTAAAAGAACTCCAGAGCACATTTCAGAAGCCTTTCACCCACATTGCTCTCTATTTCGTTTGAAATCTCCTGCCCCTCACCCTGAACCTATGTCCCATTGTGACTGACCCTTCAACTAAGGGTAACAACTCCTCCTTATTCACTCTGTCCGTGCCGTTCTTAATCTTGTATATCTCGATTGGGTCACCCCTCAGTCTTCTCTGCTCCAATGCAAACAACCCAAGCCAACCCAACCGCTTTTCATAACTTAAATGTTCCATCCCAGACCGCATCCTGGTAAATCTCCTCTGCACCCCCTCCAGTGCAATCACATCCTTCCAATAAGGTGGCGACCAGAAGTGCACACAGCTGTGGCTTCCCCAATGTTCTGAACAACTCTAACAAGACTTCCCTGCTTTTGTAATCGCCTCGATTGATAAAGGTAAGTGTCCCATGTGCCTTTGTCACCACCCTAATCACATGCCTTCCGCCTTCAGAGATCTGTGAACAAACACACCAAGGTCCCTTTGTTCCACAAAACTTCCGAATGTCACCATTCATTGAGTACTTCCTTTTCAAATTACTCCTTGCAAAGTGTCTCACCCCGCACTTTTCAGGGTGAAATTCCATCTGACACTTATCTGCCCATTTGGCGAATCCTTCCGTGTCTTCCTGTAGCCCAAGACACTCCGCCTCACTGTTAACCACCCGACTAATCTTTGTGTCATCTTTTGGTCCTTGTCTTCTACTCCTTCTTCTTTTATCACATTCGTGACAAAGTGTTTCATCTCCAAGGCTCCTTCAGTCCTTAATCCTGCCTTGATGCCAAAGGCGAGCTCACCTTTGTCATTACGACGATAAATTAGCTCTGGTAATGTCCCCACAGAACTAGGCAGGATCAGGAGAATAACATAATGCATGTGTGTAGTCTGGGCCATTCAGTAAGGTCATTTTATATCTGTCCCCTATCTTGTTAATTGGCCTTAAGTCCTCCTCTGCCAAACAATTCAACTCCTTTGTTTGCTCTGGATCTGCACCATCACTTGTACACATATTGTTTGGCAAAGACATGCCTCAGATTGTCTTCCTTGCTGTCAGAACCCATTTCGACCGTGGTTCCAAAATCCACTGTGGCAGTTACACTGCTGTGGAAACCATCTTAATTTATTTCACCACCACAGTACCATTTTACTGGCTATCCACATCTCTGCAGGCTGTACAGAACCATAGTTCCAGCAGTTTGTTTGAGATCATGGTACAGTTGTGGCAAACAGTCTCATTTCACGTTGTTGTCCTTTCCTTTGATCCACATTAGTATGATACTTTCACTTCTCAATCTCCTTTTTGAGAATATACATGATTGTTTATTCAACTACACTTTTCTTCAGATAGATGATGTGCTGTTTTGACAGTCCTGCAATTTACATTCAGGCAATTTGAAAACTCAAGAACATGTTCCAAAACAGTCAACTTGTCGTGTATCAGTCTCCAATCCTGCGCAATTTCTGAGTTCACATTATTGACTAGCAACTGGTTCTCCATCTCCAACTTCACCAGTGTATGTGATTGTTCAAGACTTTAGGCTGCTGCATCTCAGACTGAGTAAACATCAGCGTCTCCTTCTGACCCTGTGCCTACTTGAAAAGGTCATGTCTGCAAGGATGTTGTTGAATTGGAACAGCATTTTTTACAACTGTCTCGTTCAGAATCATTTTAATTCTTCCCGGTGTATTCCCACATTTTTGTCCATGTGATATTAATAACTCTTTCGGGGCAGTTCAATTTTCCTCTGGAAGGTAACTCAATAATTTATCCAAATTCCCAATAACTTCCTCATTATTCAATGTAATTTGAGGAAAGTCAAATTCAGAGTCATTCAGAGTTCTTCACTTTGAGTTCTAACCATTAAAACATCCTTCTTCTGTTTTCCTTCCCGATCAAAATACCTTTTAAGCATATTCACACGACACACTCTGTGAGTTTTCCTTCTATCTGGTGTACTTATCAAATAATTTCCTTCACTCAATTTCCATTCAATTTGATAAGGCCCACTAAACCTTGCTTTTAAAAGTTCACCTACAACTGGTAGCAATACTGAGACTTTATCCCCACTAGGTATAATGTGGCGTGGTCAATCCACCTAACATACATATCTCTATTGCCTTTTATAACATCTCAGTTCTTTTGTCATCCTTGTGTTATTGGGCGGCACGGTAGCACATTGGTTAGTGCTGCTTCGCAGCTCTCGCAATGCGTGTTCGATTCCCGGCTTGGGTCACTGTCTGTGTGGCGTTTGCACATTCTCCCTGTGTCTGCGTGGGTTTCCTCCAGGTGCTCCGGTTTCCTCCTATAATCCAGAGATGTGCAGGTTGGGTTGATTGGCCATGCTAAATTACCCCTTTGTGTTTCGAGATGCGTAGTTTAGAGGGATTAGCGGGTAAATATGTAGGGGTACGGGTAGAGGGCCTGAGTGGGATTGTGGTCGGGGCAGACTGGATGGGCCGAATGGCCTCTTTCTGCACTGTAGGGATTCTATGATGTGTACCTTATTTATGGTCCTCACATTTTTCTTATATTATTCGGACAAAAACTCTGTGTATACATCAATTTCTATTTAATTCATTTTTGGGACATGGGCATCGCTGGCTGGCCACCAGTTATTGCCCAAACCTAATTGCCTGAATGCAGTTGAGAGTCAACCACATTGATGTGGCTCTGCAATCACATGTAGGCCAGACCAGGTAAGGGTGGCAGATTTCTTTTACTAAAGGACATTGGTGAACCAGATGGGTTTTTCTGACAATCGACAGTGGGTCATCAGTAGATTCTTAATTCCAGATTTTTTTTATTGAATTCAAATTCCACCATCTGCCGTGGTGGGAATCGAACCCGGGTCCCCAGAACATTAGCTGAGTTTCTGGATTAATAGTCGAGTGATAATACCCTGAGCCATCACCTTGAAAATACTTTCCAAAGTGCAATTACTGTTGCAGTTTTGCAGAAATGTCAGAGGCAACAGCAAGATTCCCGAAAAGAGCGATGGAGTGATCAGATAAATTGTTTTCTTAAACGTTTTTGGTTGAATGATTAATACTGTGGAAAACAAGGAGTAACCCTTCACCTGCTCATCAGTCAATAGAGGCCATAGGATCATGTCCACTTGAAGAGACAGAAATGAACTGGGATTAATCTTTATTCAAGAAAGATTTCAAAGACCAGTAATGTTGAAATCCAATGATATCACTGATTTGATTTGATTGATTATTGTCGCATGTATTGGGATGCAGTGAAAAGTATTGTTTCTTGTGTGTTCTCCAGACAAGGCATACTGTTCATAGAGTTCATAGGGGAGAAGGAAAGGAGAGGTTGCAGAAAGGAATGTTACAGTCATAGCTGGGGTGTAGAGAAAGATCAACTTAATGCAAGGTAAGTCCAAACGTTTGATGGCAGCAGGGAAGAAGCTGTTCTTGAGTCAGTTGGTATGTGACCTCAGATTTTCGTATCTTTTTCCCAACAGAAGAAGGTGGAAGAGAGTATGTCCGGGGTGCGTGGAGTCCTTAGTTGTGCTGGAACTTTGACAAGGCAGTGGGAAGTGTAGACAGAGTCAATGGATGGGCAGCTGGCTTGCGTGATGTCCTGGGCTACTGAAAACACTGATCATAAAATCATGGAATCCCTACAGTGGAGAAGATGCCTGTACCCACCACAATGCGACAAAGGCCCTATCCCCGCATCCCGATGTATTTACCCTTCTAATCCTCTGACGTTGAGGAGAACTTAAGCATTGCCAATCCACCTAACCTGCACATCTTTGGACTGTGGGAGGTAACCGGAGCACCCAGAGGAAACCCATGCAGACATGGGGAGAACATGCAAATTCCACACTGACAGTCAACCTTGGCCCAGAAATGAACGCGGGTCCCTGGCGCTGTCAAGCAGCATTGCCAACGGCTGTGCCACTGTGCGACCCTAAATGATAGTGTTAGAATTTCCCAGTTGTTGGCAGAATAACACGTTGAATATTTAATCGCTAAGTAATATGAATGGAACTGTCCAGCGAAGCAACAATCTGAAATTTATATAGTCACAAGAGGAAATGAACTCATTGCAATTATCTTGTTGTTCACCTTATCTTTGAGAAAACAGCTCTGACGTTGAATGATCTTGCAACCATCGTATCCCCTTGTGAATCCCAAAGTCTATAAATTAAGGGATCTCGGAGCGTAGTGACTCGGAACTGAACAAAGACAACGCGTCTGCAGCACGTAGAAGCAGATCTCTGCACGCAGAAAATGCATCTTGAAGCTAAACTTGCCCTGAAAATATGTTACACAATCCTCGCTATCATTGGCGTTCCTGGTAAGGGACACTGGTCCTTGGCGTTGTGTGAATGTGTGTGTGAGCCTATGTAATGTGCTCTATATTGTATCAGATTCATCTAGTTAGTCATTGTTATATAGGAACGGTGGCGCGGAGGTTAGCACTGTCGCCTTACAACGCCAGGGACCCGCGTTCAATTCCGGCTTTGGGTCACTGTCTGCGTGGAGTTTGTAAGTTTTCTCACTGCCCGTGAGGACTTCCTCTGCGTGCTCAGGTTTCCCCCACATACCAAGGTGTGCAAATTAGGTTTAAGTTCATTTATTAGTGTCACAAGTAGGCTCGCATTAGCTCTGCAATGAAGTTTCTGTGAAGATACCTGAGTCGCCACACTCCGGTGCCTGTTCGGGTTCAATGAGGGAGAATTTAGCACAGCCAATGCACCTAACCAGCACATCTTTTGGACTGGAGGAATAAACCGGAGCACCCGGAGGAAACCCAAACAGGCACGGAGAGAATGTCAAAACACCACACAGAGAGTGACCCAAGCTGGAAATTGAACATGATCCCTGGAGGTTTGGCCATGCCAAATTACCCCTTCGTGTCCAAAGATGTGCAGGGGAGGTGGATTGGCCATGCTAAATTATCCCTCAGTGTCCAAAGATGTGCAGGGTAGGTGGATTGGTCATGCTAAATCACCCCTCAGTGTCCAAAGGTGTGTGAGTTGGGTGGATTATCCATAGTAAATGGTAGGTTCACAGGGGTGGGCCTGGGTAAGATTCTCTGTCAGAGAGCCGGTGCAGATTCGATAGTTCTAATGGCCTCTGTCTCACTGAAGAGATTCTATGGATAAGTTGCTTAATTTGAACGATTTGTTGCTATACAATTTTACTGACTGTGGATCACTAACTGGAATGGCGTAACCTGGTTATATTAATATATAATATCACCTGTAAGTATGTGAATGTTTCATAGCTATAGAAATCGAATATATGGATCAGGGTCAGTAAAGGATAAGATTAGTAAACTCTTAATAATGCAACTAATAGTCAAGTTCCGTCAAAACTCGGACAATCATAGTTAAAATAATTGCACTTTCGACAATCCAGAAATGTCATTTTTCTTGGACATGTGAGATGTAATATTGGACACAGCGTGCTAAGTTGTTTTACCAAGATTAGATGTCACTTGAATGTTAAATTTTATCTGGTTTAATTAGAGTCATAGAGTCATAGAGGTTTACAGCATGGAAACAGTCCCTTCGGCGAAACATGTCAATGCCGCCCTTTTTTTTAAACCCCTAAACTAATCCAAATTTCCCGCATTTGGCCCATATCCCTCTATACCCATCTTACCCATGTAACTATCTAAATGCTTTTTAAAAGACAAAATTGTACCCGCCTCTACTACTACCTCTGGCAGCTTGTTCCAGACACTCACCACGCTCTGTGTGAAGAAATTGCCCCTCTGGACACTTTTGTATCTCTCCCCTCTCACCTTAAACCTATGCCCCCTCGTTTTTTACTCCCCTAACTTTGGGAAAATATGTGGACTATCCAGCTGATCTGTGCCCCTCATTATTTTATAGGCCTCTACAACATCACCCCTCAATCTCCTATGCTCCAGAGAAAAAAGTCCCAATCTAACCAGCCTCTCCTTATAACACAAACCATCAAGTCCCAGTAGCATCCTAGTAAATCGTTTCTGCACTCTTTCTAATTTAATAATATCCTTTCTATAATAAGGTGACAAGAACTACACACAGTATTCCAAGTGTGGCCTTACCAATGTCTTGTACAACTTGAACAAGACGTCCCAACCCCTGTATTCAATGTTCTGACTGATGAAACCAAGCATGCCGAATGCCTTCTTCGCCACTCTGTCCACCTGTGACTCCGCTTTTAAGGAGTTATGAACATGTACTCCGAGATCACTATGTCCTGTAACTCTTCCCAGTGCCCTACCATTAACTAATTCCTGCCCTGGTACAATCTACCAAAATGCATCACCTCGCATTTGTCTAAATTAAGCTCCATCCACCATTTGTCAGCCCACTGGCCCAATTGATCAACACCCCGTTGCAATTGAAGATAACTTCTTTCACTGTCCACTATGCCACCAATCTTGGTGTCATCTGTAAACTTACTAACCATGCCTCCTATATTTTCATCCAAGTCATTGATATAAATGACAAATAACAGTGGACCCAGCACTGATCCCTGAGGCACACCGCTGGTCACAGGCCTCCAGTTCGAAAAACAACCCTCCACAACCACCCTCTGGCTTCTGTCAAGAAGCCAATTTTGTATCCATTTAGATACCTCACCCTGGATCCGGTGAGATTTAATCTGATGCAACAATCTACCATGCAGTACCTTATCAAAGGCCTTGCTAAAGTCCATGTAGACAACATCAACTGCACTGCCCTCATCTACCTTCTGGGTTACCCTTCAAAAAACGCAATCAAATTGGTGAGACATGATTTTCCACTCACAAAGCCATGCTGACTGTCCTTAGTCAGTTCTTGCGTCTCTAAATGCCTGCAGATCCTGTCTCTCATTATATCTTCCAACAACTTACCCACTACAGATGTAAGGCTCACAGGCCTGTAGTTCCCAGGCTTTTCCCTGCAGCCCGTTTTAAACAAAGGCACAACATTTGCCACTCTCCAATCTTCAGGCACCTCACCTGATGATTCAAATATCTCGGCTCGGGGACCCGCAATCTCCTCCCTCGCCTCCCACACTGTCCTGGGATTCACTTCATCAGGTCCCGGGGATTTATCTACCTTGATGCGCTTTAAGACTTCCAGCACCTCGTTCTGTGTAATCTGTACACTCCTCAAGATATCACTACTTATTTCCCCAAGTTCCCTAACATCCATGCTTTTCTCGATAGTAAATACTGATGAGAAATATTCATTTAGGATCTCACCCATCTCTTGTGGATCCGCACATAGATGACCGTGTTGATCCTTAAGAGGCCTTACGCTCTCCCTTGTTACTCTTTTGGCCTTTATGTATATGTAGAAGCTCTTTGGATTCTCCTTTGCCTTATCTGCCAAAAAGATCTCGTGCCCCGTTTTTGCCCTCCTGATTTCTCCCTTAACTCTACTCCTACAGCCCCTATACTCTTCAAGGGATTCACTTGATCCCAGCTGCCTATGCATGTCATGTGCATCTTTCTTCTTCTTGACCAGGGCCTCATTATCCCGAGTCATCCAGGGTTCCCTACTTCTACCAAGCCTTGCCTTTCACTCTGAGAGGAATGTGTTTACCCTGAACCCTGGTTAACACACTTTTGAAAGCCTGCCACTTACCAGACGTCCCTTTGCCTTCCCAGAGACTCCCCCAATTAACTTTTGAAAGTTCTTGTCTGATACCATCAAAATTGGCCTTACCTCAATTTAGAATTTTAACTTTTGGGCCAGACCTATCATTCTCCATAGCTATCTTAAAACTAATAGAATTATGTTCACTGGTCCAAAGTGATCCCTCACTAACACTTCTGTCACCTGCCCTTCCTTATTTCCCAAGAGAAGGTCAAGTTTTGGCCCCTCTCTCGTCGGGCCATCCACAGACTGAATGAGAAATTCCTCCTGAATACACTCAACAAATTCCATTCTTTTCAATAATAGCTCTTGCATAATTGTTCTTTTTCTGGATTTTACTGGAATAGTCCATCTATATTGCCATTTGCAAATGATCTATGAATATGTGCCTCCGACACACTTTGTCACCTGTTCCCGATGGTGGGGTGAGTCCAGAACAAGGGTGTCATAGTTTTAGGATAAGGGGTGAAACTTTTAGAACTGAGGTGAGGAGAAATTTCTACATGCAGAGGGTGGTGAATATGTGGAATTCACGACCACAGAAAGTAGCTGAGACTAAAATGTTGTGTGATTTCAAGAAGAAATCAGATATAGCTCTTGGGGCTAAAGGGGGGGGGGGGGGTCAAGGGATATAGTGGCAAGGGGGGGGGGTGGGGGATCAGGATATTGAATTCGATGATCAGCCATGATCATAATGAATGGCAGATCAGTCTCAAAGTGCCGAATGGCCTACTCCTGCTTCCAGTTTCTATGTTTCTATGTTTCTGCCAAGTGGACGACTTTGACTTATAATAAAGGCATTGCATTTCCAACGGAGAGGTTTGCACATTTATGCATCAGTCTGGTCAAACAACTCCTGATGGCTGCAAGGTTCAACCCCCAGTATCTTATTTTATAGATATATCATTGGCAAACAGATCAGAAACTCCAAGGTATATTACGCTCTTATCCTAGACCCCAACTTTTACATTTCATTCTGGCATTAGGTGGCACAGTGGCACTACGGCAGCACGGTGGCACAGTGGTTAGTACTGCAGCCTCACAGCGCCAAGGACCCAGGCTCAATTCCGGCCTCGGGTCACTGTCTGTTTGAAGTTTGCACATTCTCCCCATGACTCTGTGGGTTTCCTCCGGCTGCTCCGGTTGTGTCCCACACTCCAAAGATGTGTAGGTTGGATGGATTGGCCATGCTAAATTGTCCCTTAGTGTCCCAAGATGTGATAGGTGAGATGGATAGGCCATGTTAAATTGCCCCTTAGTGTCCAAAAATGTATAGGTTAGGTGGATTGGCCATGGTAAATTGCCCCTTAGTGTCCCAGAAATGTGCAGGTTAGGTGAATTGGCCATGCTAAATTGCCCCTTAGTGTCCAAAGATGTGCAGGTTAGGTGGATTGGCCTTGGTAAATTGCCCCTCAGTTTTCAACGATATGCTGGTTACCTGGATTGGCCATGCTAAATTGCCCCTTAGTATCGAAAGATGTGCCGGTTAGGTGGATTGGCCATGCTAAATTGCCCCTTACTGTCCAAAGATGTGCAGGTTAGTTGGATTGGCCATGCTGAATTGCCCCTTAGTGTCAGAGGGGTTAGCAGGGTAAACATGTGGGGTTATGGGGATAGAGTCTGGGTGGATTGTTCTCAATGCGAGCTCGATGGGCCAAATGGCCTCCTTCTGCACTGTCGGGATGATATGATTCCACGAATAGGGTGAGCATAATGTGTTTCACTCCAGGTATGATTCAGTTGATCCACTAGGAAGCTTTTATCAAAGCAAATTTTACTTAAGAACACAATTAGAATAAAACGAAATGAATTAGCATACTTTTCTAACCAATTAAAATGCTCAAACATGACAAAATATAATTTGTATCAGCGAGCTGTCTCTATTCCAATTTGAAGCAATATCCACATAGACACACAGCTTTCTTCAGAATCAGTTAGCACAAGTATGCTGACGTGGTGCTAGATTTCCTGCCTTTTAACAATTCTGGTTGGAGATCCAGACAGCAGTATCCAGAGAAGGATGTTTTTTTATTTATTTTACTTCTGTCACAAGTAGGCTTACACTAACACTGCAATGAAGTAGCTGTGTAAAGTCCCAAGTCACCCCACTCTGGCGCCTGTTCGGGTACACTGAGGGAGAACTTAGCACGGCCAAGGCACCTAACCAGCACGTCTTTCAGACTTGTGGGGGGAAACCAGAGCACCTGGAAGAAACCCACGCAGACACACGGGAGAGCGTGCAAACTCCACAGAGACAGTGACCCAAGCTGAGAATCAAATCTGGGTCCTTGGTGTTGTGAGGCAGCAGTGCTAATCACTGTGCCACCGTGCTACCCCTATCCTCAGTCAGAAAAGTACATCTCATCTCTGTCAGCTTCTAGTTTCCAAATTTATACATGGGGAAAAGAGGGGCACTGTACTGTCTGAAATCAAAAGCAGCACCTAAAAAGCAACTGAGTTTGAATTCTCTCCGTAAGCCAAGCTCCACCCAGTCATATGACCCTACCTGACAACCAACAAAATCATAGAATCATGGAAATCCTACAGTACAGAAAGAGGCCATTCGGCCCATCGAGTCTGCACCGACCACAATCCCACCCAGGCCCTACCCCCATATCCCGACATATCTTACCCACTAATCTCTCTAACCTACGCATCTCAGGACGCTAAGGGGCAATTGTTTTAGCATGGCCAATCAACCTAACCTGCACATCTTTGGACTGTGGGAGGAAACCAGAGCACCCGGAGGAAACCCACGCAGACACGGGGAGAATGTGCAAACTCCACACAGACAGTGATCCAAGCCGGCAATCGAACCCAGGTCCCTGGAGCTGTGAAGCAACAGTGCTAACCACTGTGCCACCGTGCCGCCCCAAATCAAGGCCTATTCTGAAAAATCCGAAGGGAATACACTGAAAAACAACAGAACAGCTTTCGTCCAGATTACATATCTTCAAGGCACGATATCGTCACAATATATGTATATCCAATGGGAGTGTTTCAACATCATCTGGATTTCTTTGAGGATTTTCAGTGCTTATGTGTTTGTATCCCCGAATCTTCTGCAGTTACTGTACACCCAAAGCAGAATGTTCTGCCAATTTGTAGTTGTGTTTCTGCTCCTGATTAGAAGTGTTTTATGTACACATTGAATGATTGTGGTCCCAGTGCTCATCCTTGTGGGAAAACCACTCCCCACTGTCTTCCAATGTTACATCTAAGGAAAGATATTATTTCATTGAAGACAGTTCACTGGTATGGTCCCCTGTCCGGAGGGATCGTCTTATGAGAAAGGTTTAAACAGGATTTTTTCAATTCAGTCGTGGGACATGGGCATCGCTGTCTGGCCAGCATTTATTGCCCATCCCTAGTTGTCTGAGGGCAGTTGAGAGTCAACCATATTGCTGTGGCTCTGGAGTCTCATGTAGGCCAGGCCGGGTAAGGGCGGCAGATTTCCTTCCCTAAAGGACATCAGCGAACCATACGGGTTTTCCCGACAATCGACAATGGCTTCACAGTCATCCGCAGATTCTTAATTTCAGATTTGTTTTTAATTCGAATTGCAACATCTGCCTTGGCGGGATTCAAACCCGTGTCCAGAGAATATTCGTTTCCAGAATAATAATCTGGCAATAATACCACGAGGACTTGGCCTCCCGCTCATTGGAATTTAGAAGAATGAGAGGTGATCTCATTGAAACATATATGATTCTCCAGAGCCTTTACAGGGTGAATGCTGAGAGGATATTCCCCCCGCGCCGCCGCCCCCCCTCCCAACCCCTCCATGAGAGAGTCCAGGACCAGAGGGCATAGTGTCAGAATAAAGGGGCACCAGTTTAAGACTGAAATGAGGAGGAATTTCTCCTTTCAGAGGGCTGTGAGTCTTTGGAACTCCTTGCCACAGAGAGCGGTGGGGGGCAAAATTCTTGGAAACATTTGCAGCTGAGATTGATAGATGTTTCATCAATAAGGGGATCAAAGGTTACAGGGAAAGAACAGGAAAGTGAGGAGTGTCGGAACAGGCATGATCCTATTAAATAGTGGGGCAGGTTTGAGGGGCCGAATGGCCTACTCCTGTTCCTATTTCTTATGGTCTCTAACCCCTGCTCCATGTTTTTTTAGCTAAATTCATCTTAAATTTGCACCTTGTTCGAATTTGCCTTTCTTACTACAAGTTGGCTTTGTGCAAGCTTATCAAACCATCGAGGCTGCATCGACTCTCTGACAGAGTTCCTTAACTAAGCCCGCTGCCCTGCCCCATCCCTGTATCCCACACATTTAACAAAGCCAATCAATCCAACACATCTTTGGATACGAAGGGGCAAATTAACATGGCCAATCCACTGAACCTGCACATCTTCGGACACTAAGAGGGCATTTAGCACGACCAATCCACCGAACCAGCACATCTTTGGACAGTAAGGGGCAATTTAGCATGGCCGATACACCTAACCGACACATCATTGCTCACTAAGGGGCAACCTAGCGTGGCCAATCCACCTAACCCGCACATCTCTGGACACGAAGGAGCAATTTAGCATGGCCAATCCACCGAACCTGCACATCTTTGGACACGAAGTGGCAATTTAGCATGGCCAATCCACAGAACCTGCACATTTTGGGCAGTAAAGGGGAATTTAGCATGGCCAATCCACCTAACCCGCACATCTCTGGACAATAAGGAGCAATTTAACATGGCCAATCCATCTAACCTGAACACCTCTGGACACTGAGGAGCAATTTAGCATGGCCAATCCACGTAACCTACACATCTTTGGACACTAAGTGGCAATTTAGCATGGCCAATCCACCTAACCTACACATCTTTGGACACTAAGTGGCAATTTAGCATGGCCAATCCACCTAACCTACACATCTTTGGACAGTAAAGGGCAATTTAGCATGGCCAATCCATCTAACGTGCACATCTTTGAGATGTGGGAGGAAACTGGAGCACCCGGAGGAAACCCAAGCAGACACGGGGAGTATGTGCAGACTCCGCGCAAACGATGACTTAAGCCAGGAAGTGAACCCGGGTCCCTGTTGCTGTGAGGCAGTAGTGCTAACCACTGTGCCACCGTGCCACCCACAATTTAATGATATAAATTCAAAGAACAACTCAATTTAGACACCATCCAGCCACAAGCCACCACGTGTGATTTTCACAGTGTTGGGTCAGTGACTGGCCCGGTATGGCCTCCGAGCAGGCGAGTTGGACCATTGAAATATTTTACATTATGTTACGCTCTCTGACTTAATGGTCACAATTGAAATGTCCGTTGACAACGGGCAGGATTTTACAGTATTGGAACAAGCAAGACTGTAAAATCCCGAACATATTTACAGGTTAAAGTTTGACTGACCTAATTTCCCCATTAGATACCAGAGAGCTAAAAATGCCACACTGAATTGGGGTAGGGCGGTGGGGGGGGGGGGGGGGGGTGGTGGGGGGTGCGTAAGGCCTTTGCTTTTGAATCCTCTCCCCCACATTAGGGATTGGATCACCCCCGACCTTAACCCCCGAATCTGAGCCACATAGAAAAGCACTCAACCTCCATCCGAGCTATCCAAGAACCTCACTTCCAGAACAGACCCCTTCCCCAAGTTTGGGTACACCTCAAGATCAAATACCCCTTAAATCAAAAACGCCCCTCCCACTTTGGACTTTTCAGGATTCTTATCGATACACAAAACAAACCTTCGGGTTTTGCCCCCGCGCCCCCCCCCCCCATCTCCCCCCGCCGTGGATTAGACCTTCCCTCCAGAATCAATAACCTCCCTGGGGCGGCATGGTGGCACAGTGGTAAGCAATGCAGCCTCATAGCGCCAGGGACCCGGGTTCAACTCTGGGCTTGGGTCACTGTCTGAGCGGAGTCTGCACAGTTTCCCCCGTGTCTGCGTGGTTTTCCTCCAGGTGCTCCGTTTTCCTCCCACAGTCTGAAAGATGTGCTGGTTAGATGCATTGGCCATGCTAAATTCTCCATCAGTGTACCCGAACAGGTGCCGGAGTGTGGCGAATATGGGATTTTTGCAGTAACTTCATTGCAGTGTTAATGTAAACCTACTTGTGATACTAATAAATAAAACTTTTAAAAAGTCGTTGCCGAACCATTGATATCGGCTCTAAACGCATGCCCATGCTGTGTGGGTTATGCATGCAGAATATTTAATCAGGCTCTCTCTACCTTCCCTCTTTTACAGTTAACATAGTGGCGATTGTGATCCTGTTCAGGGGAAAATGCGGAGTCTCCAATTGCACCACTCGCTACCTGGTGGCCATGGCAACAGCGGATCGCCTGGTCATTATTTTTGAGATTGTACTGTTTCGGATCAAGTACTATTATTTTCCTATGTCTTTTCTGGACATCACCCCTGTCTGTAGTGTTATCATTGTCCTGTTCCGTGCAGCCACTGATTGTTCTGTCTGGTTCACTGTCACTTTCTCTTTCGACCGCTTTGTGGCCATTTGTTGCCAGAAGCTATCAACAAAATATTGCAATGAGAAAACTGCGGCTGTGGTTCTCGCAACAACAGGCATTCTGCTCTGTTCGAAAAACATTCCCTTTTATTTTTCAAATGCACCTGGGGAGATAATCGATAAAGTACCGTGGTTCTGTACTGCACGTCCGAGCTACTATTCTGAGCCTGGATGGGTGGGATTTGATTGGCTTGATACGGTTTTAACCCCATTGCTCCCATTCGCTTCAATTCTCCTGCTCAATGCTCTGACAGTCAGACACATTGTTGTGGTCAGTCAAGTCCGTAAGGGACTCAGGGGTCAGAACAGTGGAGGGAATTGCAGTGACCCAGAGATGCAGGGCAGACGGAAGTCTATGATTTTACTCTTCAGCATATCCGGCACTTTCATACTTCTGTGGACGGTCTATGTTATGGAATTCCTATATTACAGTATTAGAGGAGAAAGTCCAGAGGGTTATAATGAATCTGAAGGGCTATTTTTGCAAGTTGGATATCTGCTGGTGAATGTAAATTGCTGCACAAACACATTTATTTATGGGGTAACTCAGTCCAAATTTAGGCAGCAGGTCAAAAGTGCGATGAAATATCCAGTTGCCTCAATTATTCAACTAATTAATAAACAAGTGTGATGCTACTGTGCTTTTAAGGAATGTAGTTTAACCCTGTTTCTCTGAATTTTTTTGTAGCTTTGCCATGATGTCTGTTGGAGGCATATAATGGGCCATTTTAATTTGGGCCTGATGTGATGTCCTGGAGTTTTGGGAGTTTTACGACCCTTTTGACTTGTTGTGGGGAGATTGCTTGAGAGGTCAAAGTCAGGTGGCTCGTTCACAGAGGCTTCACTTTTAGTTTTAGTGAGTAGCTGTTGGACTCCAAACTGAAATGCAGTGTGTTTCTGTGTCTCCCCCTGATATTATTCATTCTGCTGGCTCGGTGGAAGTAGTCTTTCTTCCTCTCTGGAGAGAACATTTTGCTGTTGGTTGTTTGCTCGCTGGAGGCAAGCAGTGGTTCCATCTCTGCCTGAAGGCGGACTGGGAGCTACAGGACAGGGGAGTCAGAGTTTCAATTCTGCATCCAAAGGACTAATCCAAAGCAGGTATTGCAGAGCTGAAAAATCACATGAACGTATGTATTTTCTGTGCTAAACTGAAACGGGGGGGGGGGGGAGTGGGGTGGTGGGTTGTCAGAATGTTTGCTTGGTTGGAAAAGAAAATTGAACTGTTAAGGTTTGTATAATACCACGATTGGTTTTTCTCTTGTTTGTAATTGATAAAAGTTCTTGCTAATTTTCTTACTATACGTGTTAACTGTATTCTGAAATAAACGTTGTTTGGTAAAAGCTCCCTAGTGGGTCAAAGAAGAAACAACAGTACAGTACAAGAACAGGCCCTTCAGCCTACCAAGCCAGCACCGATCTCGTTGTCTTATCTAGACCAAACACGTGTATCCTTCGATACCCCGCCTGTTCATGTGCCTATCCAGATCAGTCTTAAATGTCACTAAGTGTCTGCCTCAACCACCTCACTTGACAGTGCATTCCAGGTCCCTACCAACCTCTGTGTAAAAATAATTCCCCACCGATTTCTACTGAACCTTCTCCTACTCCCCCCCCCCCGCCCCCCCACGCCCCCCCCCCCCCCCCCCCGGGCCTTACCTTGAACTTGCACTCCCTTGCAATTGCCATTTCTGCCCTGGGAAACAGCTTCCAACTGTTCACCTTATCTATGCCCCTCATAATTTTATAAACTTCTATCAGGTCGCCCCTCAGCCTCCGTCTTTCCAGAGAGAACAATCCCAGTTTATTCAATCTCACCTCATAGCTAATACCCTCCATACCAGGCAACATCCTAGTAAACATTTCCTGCACTCCCTACAAAGCCTCCACGTCCTTCTGGTCGTGTGGTGACCAGAATTGGACACAGTATTCCAAGTGTGGCATTACCAACGTTTTATACAACTGGAACATAATTTGCCAACTTTTATACTGGATGCTCTGGCCGATGAAGGAAAACATGCATATGCTTTCTTCACCATCTGGGTCTTTTGAATCAAAGCTGTAGTGAAACATCTTACGCTTACCTGTGCCAAAATTTATGGTCCAGGCTGACGTCATAAAACACTTGGAGCTTCTGACCTGGATTCTGAGACAAGGGAAATATGGGCATCTCACACAATAGCTAACCGCTGAAGTGCAACAGAGCAGGACATATCAGACCAAGAGGTGACAAGCAGAACATTAGAGAAGTGGATTCCAAGAGAGTCATAACGCTTCCTCGAGGCCAGGAGGGGAGATGACATCCAGAATCTCTGCACCATCTTCACTGACTCAATCCTTACATCTTCACATCTGATAATGAACGGCTTAGATAGGATGGACGTAGGGAAGTTGTTTCCATTAACAGGGGAGACTAGGACGCGGGGGCACAGCCTTAGAATAAAAGGGAGTCACTTTAGAACAGAGATGAGGAGAAATTTCTTCAGCCAGAGAGTGGTGGGTCTGTGGAATTCATTGCCACAGAGGGCTGTGGAGGCCGAGACGTTGAGCGTCTTCAAGACAGAAATTGATAAATTCTTGATTTCTCGAGGAATTAAGGGCTATGGGGAGAGAGCGGGTAAATGGAGTTGAAATCAACCATGATTAAATGGTGGAGTGGACTCGATGGGCCGAATGGCCTTACTTCCGCTCCTATGTCTTATGGTCTTATGGTCTTATGACCAGGAATGTGTCTGTACAAAAGCTAACGTGTGGCAGTTGTTGGAAAACGTTTTGTTTGATTAACTTATTTTTAAAAAGTACCACAAATGAAGTCACTTCAATGAGTCAGGTTTACCAAACTGATTCCGTGGATGGCGGGACGGATGTATGAGGGGAGATTGACTAGGTTAGGATTGTTTTCACTGGAGTTCAGATGAATGAGGGGGGTGGATCTCATAGAGACATATAAAATTCTAACAGGACAAGACAGAGTAGATGCAGGGAGGATGTTCCCGATGGCGGGGGAGTCCAGAACCAGGGGTCACAGTCTGAGGATTCAGGGTAGACCATTTAGAACATAGAACATAGAAAAGCTACAGCAGAAACAGGCCCTTCGGCCCACAAGTTGCACCGAACATGTCCCTACCTACCAGGCTTACCTATATCCCTCTATCTTACTAACTTCCATGAACTTATCCAAAAGTCTCTTAAAAGACCCTATCGAATCCACCTCCACCACCACTACCGGCAGCTGATTCCACGCACCCACCACCCTCTGAGTGAAAAACTTACCCCTAACATCTCCTCTGTCCCTACTCCCCAGCACCCTAAACCTGTGACCTCTTGTGGCAACCATTTCAGCCCTGGGTAAAAGTCTCTGAGAATCCACTCTATCAATACCTCTCAACATCTTATACACCTCTATCAGGTCACCTCTCATCCTTCGCCTCTCCAAGGAGAAAATACCGAGCTCTCTCAACCTATCCTCATAAGGCATGCCACCTAATCCAGGCAACATCCTTGTAAATCTCCTCTGCACCCTTTCTATGGCTTCCACAGCCTTTCTGTAATGAGGCGACCAGAACTGGGCACAGTACTCCAGGTGGGGTCTGACCAGGGTCCTATACAGCTGCAGCATTATCTCCCGATTTCAAAACCCAATTCCTCTTTTGATGAAGGCCAGTATTCCATACGCCTTCTTAACCACTGCCTCCACCTGCGACGCTGCTTTGAGCGTCCTATGAACCCGGACCCCAAGATCCTTCTGATCTTCCACACTGCCAAGCGTCTTATCCTGAATATTATACTCTTTCATCCTATTCAACCTGCCAAAATGAACCACCACACACTTGTCTGGCTTGAAGTCCACCTTAAGAAGTTTAACAACACCAGGTTAAAGTCCAACAGGTTTATTTGGTAGCAAAAGCCACACAAGCTTTCGAGGCTCTGAGCCCCTTCTTCAGGTGAGTGGGAATTCTGTTCACAAACAGAACTTATAAGACACAGACTCAATTTACATGAATAATGGTTGGAATGCGAATACTTACAACTAATCCAGTCTTTAAGAAACAAAACAATGGGAGTGGAGAGAGCATCAAGACAGGCTAAAAAGATGTGTATTGTCTCCAGACAAGACAGCCAGTGAAACTCTGCAGGTCCACGCAACTGTGGGAGTTACAAATAGTGTGACATAAATTCTGATTCTAGGATTGTTTTGTTTCTTAAAGACTGGATTAGTTGTAAGTATTCGCATTCCAACCATTATTCATGTAAATTGAGTCTGTGTCTTATAAGTTCTGTTTGTGAACAGAATTCCCACTCACCTGAAGAAGGGGCTCAGAGCCTCGAAAGCTTGTGTGGCTTTTGCTACCAAATAAACCTGTTGGACTTTAACCTGGTGTTGTTAAACTTCTTACTGTGTTTACCCCAGTCCAACGCCGGCATCTCCACATCTTGAAGTCCACCTGCCACTTCTCCGCCCAGTCTTGCATCTTATCTATGTCTCGTTGCAACTGCTGACATCCCTCTACACTATTCACAACACCACCAACCTTTGTGTCATCAGCAAACTTGCCAACCCATCCTTCCAATTCCTCATCCAGGTCATTTATAAAAATCACAAAGAGCTAGGGTCCCAGAACACATTCCTGTTGCACTCCACTGGTGACCGACCTCCATGCTGAAAAAGACCCATCTACAACCACACTTTGCCTTCTGTGGGTAAGTCAGTTCTGAATCCACAAAGCAATGTCCCCTTGTATCCCATGCCCCTTCACTTTCTCAATGAGCCTTGTGTGGGGCACCTTATCAAACGCGTTGCTGAAATCCGAATAAACTGCACCTACCGCTCTTCCCTCGTCTATATGTCTAGTTACATCTTCAAAAATCCAATTAGGCTCGTCAGGCATGATTTGCCTTTGACAAAGCCGTACTGGCTCTTTCTGATCATACTATTCCTCTCCAGATGTTCATAAATCCTGCCTCTCAGGATCTGCTCCATCTACTTACCAACCACTGAGGTTAGCTCACCGGTCTATAATTTCCCGGGCACTCTCTTCTCCCTTTCTTGAATAACGGAACCACATCCGCAATCCTCCAATCTATCCGCAATCCGCAATCCTCCAATTTAGGACAGATTTGAGGAGACATTTCTTCACCAAAAGAGTGGTGAGCCTGTGGAATTGATTACCACAGGAAGTAGTTGATGCCAAAATATTGAACGTATTCAAGAGGCGGCTAGATACAGCACTTGGGGCGAATGGGATCATAGGTTATGGGGAGAAAGGAGGATTAGGCTATTGAGTTGGACGTTCAGCCATGATCATGATGAATGGCAGAACAGGCTTGAAGTGCCAAATAGCCTCCTCCTGCTCTTATCTTCTATGTTTCTCTATGAGTCCGCCCAGCATTCATTGCTCCACCTGATTGCTGCACTCTGCTTTCTCTTTGACACATGGTGAATATCGGATGGTGATTTAGTTTGAACAAGAGCAGTTGAGGGTCTCGGGCTACCGGACGGAATGGCCTTCTGGTATTATCGCTGATCTAATAATCCAAAAACTCAATTAATATCCTGGGGACCGGGTTCGAATCCCGCCACGGCAGATGGCGGAATTTGAATTTAATTTTAAAAATCTGGGATTACTAATATGCTGATGAAACCATTGCCGATTGTCGGAAAACCCCATCACTCATGCCCTTTAGGGAAGGAAATCTGCCGTCCTTATCTGGTCTGGCCTAAATGTGAGAGGCCCAGATGGAGTGGGGTGGAGAGGATGTTTCCACGAGTGGGAGACACTCGAACTCGAGGGTACAACCTCAGAGTGAAGGGATGCTCCTTTAAAATTGAGATGAGGAGGAATGTCTTCAGCTTGAGGGTGGTGAATCTGTGGAACTCTTTGCCGCAGAAGGCTGTGGAGGCCGGGTCATTGAGTGTCTTTCGGACAGAGATAGATAGGTTCTTGATCAACAAGGGGATCAAGGGTTACGGGAAGAAGGCAGGAGAATGGGGCTGAGAATCATATTAGCAATGATTGAATGGCGGACCAGACTCGATGGGCCGAATGATCTAATTCTGCTCCTATACCTTACGGACTTATGGCTTAAATGTGACTCTCGACCCACAGCAATGTGGTTTAATCCCAACTGCCCTCGGGCAACGTTGGATGGGCAATAAATGCTGGCCAGCCAGCGACACCCATGTCCCACGAATGAATAAAACAACTTATGAGATGAGAACCAGGACCCAGGCACGGCATGGTATCAGACAATGGAGTTGACAACCTCGGTGTCTCAGCCTGGCGGCTCCTGGGATGGGCAAAGTGGAGACCCTAATTGATCATGCATTGGATCTAGCTCTTCAATCTCTTTTGGTCTTCCATTTAAATCCTGGAATGCGATATCATGTCCATTATAGAATACTATGTTTGTGTTCCTGCAATTGGCTTCCCATCCATGCTAAATAACACCATTGCCATTAGCAAACTCACACTTTATATCTTATGTATTATAACACGACTAATATGTGCTTGGGACATTTCCATTGCTCGCAGATGACACTGACTCTTCAAGTAAACCTCAGCTTATCTGCTACTCACCTATAACATCATACTATTTATTTATTACATATTTATTTAATTATTGATTGATTTATTGATTAATTGTCACAAGTAGGCTTACATTAACACTGCAATGAAGTTACTGTGAAAATTCTCTAGTCGCCACACTCGGCGCCTGTTCGGGTACGCTGAGGGAGAATTGAGCACGGCCAATGCACCTAACCAGCACGTCTTTTCGACTGTGGGAGGAAACCAGAGCACTGGAGGAAACCCAAGGAGACACGGGAGAACGTGTCAGACAGTGACCTGAGCCAGGAATCGAACCCGGGTCCCTGACACTTTGAGGACCACTACCAACTGGGCAGCAGATATATGAGAACACCCCCAGCTTGAAGTTCCCCCACTCACTTAATGGTAGGGTGTCGGGGAGCGTGAGAGAACAAAGTGATCTAGGGGTACGGTTCATCGCTCCTTGAAAGTGGAGTAACGTGTGAACAGGTTGGTGAAGAAGGCATTCGGCATGCTTGGTTTCATTGGTCAGAACATTGAACACAGGAGATGGGACGTCTTGTTGAAGTTGTACAAGACATTAGGAAGGCCACACTTGGAATACTTTGTGCAGTTCTTGTCACCCTATTATAGAAAGGATATTATTAAACTGGAAAGAGTGCAGAAAGGATTTACTAGGATGCTATTGGGACTTGATGGTTTGAGCTATAAGGAGAGGCTGGATAGACTGGGACTTTTTCCCTGGAGTGTTTGAGATTTAGGGGTGATCTTGTAGAGGTCTATAAAATAATGAGGGGCACAGATCAGCTCAATAGTCAACATCTTTTCTCAAAAGTAGGGGAGTCAAAAACTCGAGGGCATAGGTTTAAGGCGAGAGGGGAGAGATACAAAAGGGTCCAGAGGAGCATTTTTTTCACACAGAGGGTAGTGAGTGTTTGGAACAAGCTGCCAGAGGCTGGAGCAGAAGCGGGTACAATTTTGTCTTTTAAAAAGCATTTAGATAGTTACATGGCTAAGATGGGTATAGAGGGATATGGGCCAAACGCAGGCAACTGGGACTAGCTGAGTGGTTAAAAAAAGGGCCATGTCGACAAGCTGGGCTGAAGGGCCTGTTTCCATGCTGTAAATTCTTGTCACTCTCTGCCTGTAAGTCACTCACCATCCTGTCTTATAAATACTTCGGTGTTCCTTCGTTGTTGATTAGTTAAAATCCTGGAAATCCCTCGCTAACAGCATACTTACAGCACGTGGACTGCAATGGTTCAAGAAGGAAGCTTGCCACCAACTTCCAAAGGCAATCAGGAATGAGCAATAAATGCTGTTCGAGCCAAAAAAGCCCACATCCTTTGAATGAACAATAATAAAAAGATAGCTCTAGTGCTTACTGACCTACATTTGTTTCCAGCCAATTGACTCATCGGAGAATCCGAAGAAGGAGGCCAGTTGGCCCATCGAGTCTGCACCGACTCTCTGACCGAACGTCCACTCCCCGCCCTATCCCCGCTAATCCCTTAACCTATGCATCTCAGCACACTGAGGGCAATTTGGGATGGCCAATCCATATCATTGGGCTAGGAGGAAACAGGAGCACTCGGAGGAAACTCGGAGGAAACCCACGCAGCCATGGGGAGAACATGCAGACTCCACACAGTCACCTGAGGCCAGAATCGAACACGAGTCCCTGGCGCTCGGAGTGCCGCTGTGAGTGCCGCTGTGCCACCCTGTCACCCTGCTAGATGTTAAAATGTCCATCCATATTTTGAACTTCTTCCATGGATTCCATGCACCCTTTGCCTGTAAGTGACTCTAAACAGAGGAATAATCTCTCAATATCTCTTAAAGTCCATCGCTAGGCCTTCAGATCACCTCTTCAACCTTATCCCTCAATCGGATTTGGCTGTCTCGCCCTGTAGCACGATGCATTGGTGGTGTCAAACATGGCTGCGTAATGGGGCGGCATGGTGGCACTGTGGTTAGCACTGCCCTCGCACAGCGCCAGGAACCCGGGTTCGATCCCCGGCTTGGGTCACTGTTCGTGTGGAGTTTGTACGTTTTCCCCGTGTCTGCGTGGGTTTCCTCCGGGTGTTCCGGTTTCCTCCCACATGCCAAAGATGTGCGGGTTAGGTGGATTGGCGATGCTAAATTGCCCCTTAGGGTCCAAAGATGTGCGGGTTAGGTGGATTGGCCATGCAAAATTGTTCCTTAGTGTCAGGGGACAAGTTAAGGTAAATGTATGGGATTACGGGGATAGGGCCTGGGTGGGATTGTGGCCGGTGCAAACTCGATGGGCCAAATGGCCTCCTTCTGCACTGTAGGATTTTATGATTCTACGATAATGTTCCTCTGTAGTCTCTTGAGATTTAAATTCTAACAATCTCAAGCCTGACTCCAACACTACCTGTAATCCTAAACCTAACCCGCAGCTGAACAAAAATCCTGGCCTTGTAATTCACTCTGAGAGTGAGCTCAACCTTCAACAAGAAATCTCAAGTGCTGCACAAATTTAAATACCAAATAGCCTGAACCCGGTTCTGGTTTCAATCCAGACCTCAAGCTGAAAATTCAAGGATCTGGGGAGAATGATGGAAAATGGGATTCGTGCGACATAGCGTGGAACGGTGGCACAGTGATTCGCACTGCTGCCTCACGGCACCAAAGACCCGGGTTCAATTCCGGCTTGGGAATTAAGAGAGGATTAATTACTACAGGGATAATGTTGTGAATCTTTGGAATCCTCTATTCGAAAGGATCATGGATACTTAATCAACGAATATGTTTCATGCTGGAATGGAGCGGCATGGTGGCACAGTGGTTAGCACTGCTGCCTCACAGCACCAGGACCTGGGTTTGATTCCCGGCTTGGGTCACTGTCTGTGTGGAGTCTGCACATTCTCCCCGTGTGGGTATCCTCCGGGTGCTCCGGTTTCCTCCCACACTCCAAAGATGTGCAGGTTAGGTGGATTGGCCATGCTCAATGCTCCCTCAGTGTATCCAAACAGGCGCCTGAGTGTGGCGACTAATTTTCACAGTAACTTCATTGCAGCGTTCATGTAAGCCTTCTTGTGACAATAATCAATAAACTTTCAATCATTATTCACAACAAAAGCAGAAAATGCTGGAAAATCTCAGCCGATCTGACAGCATCTGTGGGGAGAGAATAGAGCCAATGTTTTAAGTCAGGCTCTGAAGAAGGGTCTTCTAGACTCGAAACAATGGGTATATTCTCTCCCCACAGATGCTGTCGGACCTGCTGAGAATTTCCAGCATTTTTTGTTCTTGCTTCAGATTCCAGTGTCTACAGTATTCTGCATTTATTTCAAACTTTATTTACCTGTTGCAATTGCATAGCAACGTTTTGTAATCCACTATCAGGACACTGAGATCCCTCAGTCCCTCTGAGTTGCCAATCACTCGCATTTTAAGTAGTATATTGCTCTGCTATTCTCCCTGCCAAAGTGGATGTGTTTCACATTTTCTGATATTATACTCCGTCTGCCAATGTGTTGCACGCTCACTTAAACTGTCAATGTCCCTTTGCACACTCTCTCCTCGTGACAACTGACTTTCCTACCTCGTTTGGCAGATTTAGTCACCATACAAATAACAAAGAACAAAGAAAATTACAGCACAGGAACTGGCCCTTCGGCCCTCCAATCCTGCACCGACCATGCTGCCCGACTGAACTGAAATCCCCTATTCTTTCGGGGGCCATATCTCTCTATTCCCATCCTATTCATGTATTTCTCAAGATGTCCCTTAAAAGCCATTACCGTATCCGCTTCCACTACCTCCCCGGGAGCGAGTTCCAGGCACCCACAACCCTCTGTGTAAAAAACTTGCCTCGTACATCTCCTTTAAACTTGCCCCTCGCACCTTAAACCTGTGCCCCCTAGTAACTGACTCTTCCACCCTGGGAAAAAGTTTCTGACTATCCACTCTGTCCATGCCCCTCATAATCTTGTAGACGCCTCAGGTCGCCGCTCAACCTCCGTCGTTCCAGTGAGAACAAACCAAGTTTCTCCAACCTCCCCTCATAGCTAATGCCCCCCATACCAGGCAACATCCTGGTAAACCTTTTCTGTACCCTCTCCAAAACCATCACTTCCTTCTGGTAGTGTGGTGACCAGAATTGAAAACTAGATTCCAAGTGTGGTCTAACTAAAGTTCTATAAAGCTGCAACATGATTTGCCAATTTTTAAACGCAATACCCCGGCCGATGAAGGCAAGCACGTCATATGCTTTTTTGACTACCTTCTCCACCGGCGTTGCCACTTTCAGTAACCTGTGTATCTGTACATCCAGATCCCTCTGCCTATCAGTACTCTGAAGGGTTCTGCCTTTTAATGTGTATATTTCCCATCTGTATTGGACCTTCCAAAATGCATTACCTCACATTTGTCTGGATTAAACCCCATCTGCCACCTCTCCGCCCAAGTCTCCAACTGATCTATATCCTACATTTGGTTCTTTCATCCAAGTCATTGATGTGGATTGTAACATCAATCCAGCACCGATACATACGATGTTCAACTAGTTACAGCTTTCCAACTCAAGAAAGGACCATTTTATCCTTACTCTCCCCTTCCTGCTAGCAAACCAATCATTTACCCATGCTGATTCGTTATCCTGTACACTGTATAATCTTCTCTTCTGTAATTGCCTTATCAAATGCTTTTGGGAGATTCAAACCTACAGGTCCCCCTTATCCAACTCTCTTGTCTCTAATTACAGGATTTCCATGGGTATGCTGCATTCTTGTCCAAGAGGATCGAGGGACATTAGAATTGGACAATTGTGGTTCCTGGCCAAGCAGAACCTGTAAGAAGATAACAAAGTAACAAGATTCATTTCCCTGTCTACATCAATGGGGTGAAGTCAAAATCGTCAAAGGCTTCAAGATTTTAGGTGTCCAGATCATCAACAACCTGTCCTGTCCCCCCATGCCCACACTATAGTTAAGAAAGCCCACCAACACCTCTCGTTTCTCAGAAGACGAAGGAAATTCAACATGTCAGCAACGACTCCCACCAACTTTTACAGATGCACCATAGAAAGCATTCTTTCTGGTTGTATCACACCTTGGTATGGGCTCCTGCTCTGCCCAAGACTGCAATAAACTACAAAAGGTCATGAATGTAGCCCAATCCATCACTCAAACCAGCTTCCATCCATTGACTCCGTCTACACTTCCCGCTGCCTCGGGGAAAAGCAGCCAGCATAATTGAGGACCACATGAACCCCGGACATTCTCTCTTCCACCTTCTTCCGTCGGGAAAAAGATACAAAAGTCTGAGGTCACGTACCAACCGACTCCAGAACAGCTCCTTCCCTGCTGCTGTCAGACTTTTGAATGGACCTACCTTATATTAAGTTGATCTTTCTCCATACCCGAGCTATGACTGTAACACTATATTCTGCATTCTCTCCTTTCCTTTTCTATGAACGGTATGCTTTCTCTGTAAAGCGCGCAAGAAACAATAGTTTTCATTGTATTCCAATACATGTGACAATAATAAATCAAATCAAAAATATCAAAGAAGAAGGTGTAGGCCATTCGGCCCGTCAAGCCTCAAAACTGCAGATGCAAGACCAGGTCATATCCTTCAGGCCGACTGAATCCAGCAAAACGGACTTGTACTTAATGAGTGTGCTACTTCGTTATGGTACTGAGGACAACAACAACAATTATGCTGGCTGCTTTGCCCTGGCAGCGGAAAGTGTCGACAGAGTCAATGGATGGGAGGCAGGACAGGTTGTTGGTGATATGGACACCTAAAATCGTGAAGCCTTTGACGATTTTGACGATAAGCACACAGACAATTGAAGCCATACCAAACTGTGATAAATCTGGAAAGGATGCTTTCTATGGTGCATCTGTAAAAATTGGTGAGAGTCGTAGCGGACATGCCAAATTTTCTTCGCCTCCTGAGAAAGTACAGGCGTTGGTTGCCTTTCTTAACTATAGCATCAGCGTTGTCAATATCTTGTATTACACCTCATGCTCACAACTCCCAGTTGCTCATTGCATGTTGCGCATCAAGCTACTGACTCCAGTTCATGTGACTCACCAATTCCATTATCGCCTTAACTGTTATCTAATCATTTAAACATGTATGTGTGAGAAAATTATAGTGAATCAGATCATAAAACCACCCAATATGAAGTGATGGTGGGTGATGTTAAAAATATATATATATTTAGCGATTGCAAACTCTCTACGCCAAGCAGATTGGTCAGGTGGTTAACAGTGTGGTTGAGTGTCTTCAGCTCCAGGAAGATATAGATGGAATGTTCAAACGTGCAGATGGAACTCAACACTGTAAAGTGTGAGGTGATGCACTTTGGAAGGGGTAATTTGACAATGAAGCATTCACTGGGAATGTCTGTGGAAAAGAAGGAACTTTGTTCTGTGGAACAAAGGGACCATGACGTGTTTGTCCATGGATGTCTGAAGGCAGGACATGTTAGTACGGTGGTGAAAAAGGCATCTGGGAGACTTGCTTTTATCAATCGAGGCATAGATGTTGGAGTTGTATCGAACTCGACTGTGACTCTCACCAATTTTTCCAGATGCAACATAGAAAGCATTATTTCTGGTTGTATCACAGCTTGGTGTGGCTCCTGCTCTGTCCAAGACCACAAGAAACAGCAAAGGGTCGCAAACGAAGCCCAGTACATCACGCAAACCAACCTCCCAAACTCTCATTGACACTGTCCCGCTGCCTTGAGAAAAGCAGTCAGCATAATCAAGGACCCCACGCACCCCGAACATTCTCTCTTCCACCTTCTTCCGTCAAGAAAAAGATACAAAAATCTGAGATCACGTACCAACCGACTCAAGAACAGCTCCTTCCCTGCTGCCATCAGACTTTTGAAAGGACATACCTTGTTTGAAGTTGGTATTTCTCCACACCCTAGCTATGACTGTAACACTACATTCTGCACCCTCTCCTTTCCTTCGCCACGAACAACATGCCTAGTCTGTATAGCGCGCAAGAAACAATACATTTCATCGCAGACCAAAACATGTGACAATAATAAATCAAATCAAATCAAAAATAAAAATAAAAATCATTGGTGTAGCCACAGCTGGAGTACTGTGTGCAGTTCTGGTCGCCACATTATAGGTAAGATGTGATTGCACTGGAAGGGGTGCAGAGGATATTCACCAGGATGCTGCCTGGGATGGAACATTTAAGTTATGAAAAGAGGTTGGGTAAGCTTGGGTTGTTTTCGGTGGAGCAGGGAAGACTGAGGGGTGACCTGATCGAGGTGTACAAGATTATGAGGGACATAGACAGAGTGAATAAGGAGCAGCTGTTCCCCTTAGTTGAAGGGTCAGTCACGAGGGGACATAGGTTCAAGGTGAAGGGCAGAAGGTTTAGGGGGAATGTGAGGAAAAGTATTTTTTTACCCAGAGGGTGGAGAGAGTCTGGAATGCGCTGTCTGGGAGGATGATGGCGGCCGAATGCCTCACATCCTTTAAAAAGTACCTGGATGAGCATTTGGCAGATCATAGCTTTGAAGGCTATGGGCTAAGTGCTGGTAAATGGGATTAGGTGGGAGGTCAGGTGTTTCTAATTTGTCAGAACAGATTCGATGGGCCGAAAGGCTTCCTCCGCACTGAGTGATTCTGCGATTCGGTGAGGTTATTCCGGTTCTGTTTGTTGAGTGAAGATAGGACCTGTGCTGAGTCAATGGATTGGACACTCTTCCATGATGTGTGGGGCCAAGTTTGCTCTCTCCCACAGGCACATAGGTCATGACATTAATGCCCACTCCAGAGTGGTTGGTCATGCAGGGGCCATGGCTAATCTGAAATCTGTTGAGGGTGGACCACTCGTTCCAGGGAGGGTTGTAACCAGGCAGCTGTTGAGTTAAGTTTGAATCCAGTACTTGCTGTCGTGTCCAATAATTCCCATTCATTTGCCCAGGTGGAATTTGCGTTCGAATACTTACTGGGCGGGTAGTTCCTTGGAGGGCGGGATAGATCAGCATGATGTCCAATTTTGTGCGTTGTAGACAGTCGATGGAAATGTGGAGGAGTGCTGTTTCCCAGGACAGGGAGCCGGGGTGCGGCACAGTGGTTAGCACTGCTGCTTCACAGCGCCAGGGACCCGGATTCAACTGCTGCTAGGGTCACTGTCTGTGTGCAGTCTGCACGTTCTCCCCGTGTCTGTGTGGGTTTCCTCCAGGTACTTTGTTTCCTCCCACAGTCCGAAAGACCTGCTGGTTCGGTGCATTGGCCATGCAAAATTCTCCCTTCATGTACCCGAACAGGAGTGGCATCTAGGGGATTTTCACAGTAACTTAATTGCAGTGGTAAGGCAAGCCTACTTGTGACCCGAATAAACTTAAACTCGAAACTTAACCAGAGGAATGTGTTGACCGCTGAGTTCCTTGCCGTAGTGTTAAAATGAGGAGTGAATAATCCTTGAAAAGTGAATTCCAATTTTATTTTTAATTCATTCGTGGGACATGGACATTACTGGCTGGCCAGCATTTATTGCCCATCCCTCGGTGCGTTTGAGAAGATGGTGGTGAGCTGCCTTCTTGAATCGCTGCAGTCCACATGCTGTGGGTTGATCCACAATGCCGTTGGGGAGAGAATGACAGGATCTTTGACCCAGTGACTGTGAAGGAATGGCGTAATATTTCCAAGTCAGGACAGTAGTGGCTTGGAGGGGAATTGCAGGTGGTGATGTTCCCATTTATCTACTGCCCCTGTCCTTCTGGATGGAAGTGGTCGTGTGTTTGGCAGCTGTTGTCTAAGGATCTTTGCTGAATTGGTGCATGCATCTTGTAGATGGTGCACACTGCTGCTACTGAATGTCGGTGGTGGAGGGATTCAGACAGCCATAGAGTCAGAGAGATTTACAGCATTGCAACAGGCCCTTCGGCCGAACTCGTCCATGCCCACTTGTGCAATACCAAGTTAAATGCAAAATACCAGAAGGCCTACTCCTGCTCCTAGTTCTTATGTTCTTATGCCACCTCTTTTTTTAACCGTTAAGCCTGTCTCAATTGCCCACGTTTGGACCATATCCCTCTCTCCCCATCTTACCTGTGCAACTGTCTAAACACTTTTTAAAAGATAAAGTTGTGCCCGTCTCCAGTACTACCTCTGGTAGCTTGTTCCAGACACTCACCACCCTCTATGTGAAAACAATTGCCACACTGGACTCTTTCGTATCTCTCCCCCCTCCCCTCTCAGCTTAAACATTTGCCTTCTAGTTTTAAACTAAATGTGGGAAAATGCATTGACTATCTAGCTGATCTATGCCCCTCATTATTTCGTAGACCTCTATAAGATCACCTTTAAGCCTCCAACGCTCCAGAGAAAAAAAACCCCAGTCTATGCAGCCTCCCCGTGTAACTCAAGCCTTGAGAGAATGTTTGTGGATGTGGTGCCAATTGCCCCCAGAAATCCTGCTACGTTTCGCCTGTAGATTGTACCTGATCACTATTTAGAAGACACAATGACAGTGAATGCTGTATTTTCTCTCCTGTTTGGTATTTATTAAAGTCATGTCTCATTTTAACCGTGATAGGCCTAGAGGTGGGGATGTGATCGGCGCAACTTGTGGGCCGAAGGGCCTGTTTGTGCTGTGACTTTCTATGTTCTATTACCTTTAGATCTGTGCAATACCAAGTTAACTGCACCATATCAAAAGGAACCAGGGTGAAAGGAGTTAAGTCTTTCTGTTTGTTTCATCACCGTGAGTAATTCCAGCCCCCTTGGTAGCAAAGCATTTCAGAAGCCTGCTCACTTCATTACAAATTAGGGGCTCCAGTCTATACAGACTCAGTAAGAGGCAGAGTGGCATTCAGCTCAAACAGTAATCAAGGATTAACACAGGAAGATGCATGGGGACCAACCAGTGGAGCAAAAACCTGCAGTCCCACTGGAGGTTCGGGTACTAAAATCACTGTATAAGATTCAAGAGGCGTACTATCCTCTCCTTGCTGTGTTTGGTGTTTATTGTAAGTCTGTGCATTATTTGTTATTCAAATACATTATGAGTTAATGTCCCTTCGAATTTATTGCTCTTATGAAGGACTGGTCTCTGAATGTCATGTCAAATTCATTCAACAATGTTTTAATTTAACACTGTTCTGATTTTCTTTTGCCAGTGTCCCGTGTAGGTCATTATCTCCACATTGCAAACCTTTATATGTTGCGAGTTACAATATCAAATTTAACGTATTGATTTGATTTGATTTTAATTTGGTTTATTATTGTCACATGCATTAGCATACAGTGAAAAGTATTGTTTCTTGCGCGCGATACAAACAAAGCAGACCATTCATTGAGAAGGAAATGAGAGGTGGTGGTGGCTGGAAAATTTTCGGACTGGAGGCAGGTTGCGAGCGGAGTGCCACAGGGATCAGTGCTTGGTCCTCTGCTCTTTGTGATTTTGATTAATGACTTAGAGGAGGGGGCTGGAGGGTGGATCAGTAAATTTGCTGCTGACACCAAGATTGGTGGAGGAGTGGATGAGGTGGAGGGCTGTTGTAGGCTGAAAAGAGACATAGATAGGATGCAAAGCTGGGCTGAAAAATGGCAAATGGAGTTTAACCCTGATAAATGTGAGGTGATTCATTTTGGTAGGACTAATTTAAATGTGGATTACAGGGTCAAAGGTAGGGTTCTGAAGACTGTGGAGGAACAGAGAGATCTTGGGGTCGATATGCACAGATCTCTAAAGGTTGCCACTCAAGTGGATAGAGCTGTGAAGAAAGCCTATAGTGTGTTAGCTTTTATTAACAGGGGGTTGGAGTTTAAGAGCCGTGGGGATATGCTGCAACTGTACAGGACCATGGTGAGACCACATTTGGAATATTGGGTGCATTTCCGTTCACCTCACTATAAGAAGGATGTGGAAGCGCTGGAAAGAGTGCAGAGGAGATTTACCAGGATGCTGCCTGGTTTGGAGGGTAGGTCTTATGAGGAAAGGTTGAGGGAGCTCGGGCTGTTCTCTCTGGAGCGGAGGAGGCTGAGGGGAGACTTAATAGAGGTTTATAAAATGATGAAGGGGATAGAGTGAACGTTCAAAGACTATTTCCTCGGGTGGATGGAGCTATTACAAGGGGGCATAACTATAGGGTTCATGGTGGGAGATATAGGAGTGATATCAGAGGTAGGTTCTTTACGCAGAGAGTGGTTGGGGTGTGGAATGGACTGCCTGCAGTGATAGTGGAGTCAGACACTTTAGGAACATTTAAGCGGTTATTGGATAGGCACATGGAGCACACCAGGATGATAGGGAGTGGGATAGCTTGATCTTGGTTTCAGATAAAGCTCGGCACAACATCGTGGGCCAGAGGGCCTGTTCTGTGCTGTACTGTTCTATGTTCATGCAGAGTCCATTTTTACAGCCATATCTAGGGTGTAGAGAAAAATCAACTTAATACAACGTAGGTCCTTTCAAAAGTCTGAGGGCAGCAGGGAAGAAGCTGTTCTTCCATAGCTGTTCTTCTGTTCATACCGGACATAAATAAGGAAGCCATGATGTGGATTTGCTGGCATTGGACTGGGGTAGGCACAGTAAGTAGTCCAACAGGTTTATTTGGCAGCACGAGCTTTCGGTGGGTTGCCCCTTCATGAAGAGTTTGGTTCTCAAACAGGGCATATATAGACACAAACTCAATTAGAAGATAATGATTAGAATGCGAGTCTTTACAGGGAATCAAGTCTTTACAGGTGTAGACAATATGAGTGGAGAGAGGGTTAAGCACAGGTTAGAGACATGTGAATTGTCTCCAGCCAGGACAGTTAGTGAGATTTTGCAAGCCCAGGCAAGTCGTGAGGGTTACAGATAGTGTGACCTGAACCCAAGATCCCGGTTGAAGCTGTCCTCATGTGTGCGGAACTTGGCTATCAGTTTCTGCTCAGCGAGTTTGTGTTGTCGTGTGTCGTGAAGGCCGCCTTGGAGAACGGTTACCCGAAGATCAGAGGCTGAATGCCCTTGAACTGCTGAAGCTTTCCCCAACAGGAAGGGAGCTCTCCTGCCTGGTGATTGTCGAGCGGTGTCCATTCATCCATTGTCGTAGTGTCTGCACGGGCTCCCCAATGTACCATGCCTCGGGACATCCTTTCCTGCAGCGTATCAGGTAGATAATGTTGGCCGAGCCATAAGATTATGTACCGTATACCTAGTGGATGGTGTTTTCATGTGAGATGATGGCATCCGTGTCGATGATCCGGCACGTCTTGCAGAGGTTGCTGTGGCAGGGTTGTGTGGTGCTGTGGTCACTGTTCTCCTGAAGACTGGGTAGTTTGGTGCGGACAATGGTCTGTTTGAGATTGCACGGTTGTTTGAAGGCAAGTAGTGGAGGTGTCGGGATAGCCCTGGCGAGATGTTCGTTTTCATTGATGACATGTTGAAGGCTCCAGAGAAGATGTCGCAGCTTCTCTGCTCTCGGGAAGTACTGGACGACAAAGGGTACTCTGTCCGTCGTGTCCCGTATTTGACTTCTGAGGAGGACTAGCGGTTTTTCATTGTGGTGCGTCAGAACTGACGATTGATGAGTTGAGCGCCATATCCTGTTCCTACGAGGGCGTCTTTCAGCATCTGTAGGTGTCTGTTGCGATCCTCCACATCTGAGCAGATCCTGTGTATACGGAGGGCTTGTCCAAAGAGTATGGCTTCTTTAACGTGTTTAGGGTAGAAGCTGGAGAAGTGGAGCATCATGAGGTTATCCGTGGGCTTGCGGTACAGTGAGGTGCTGAGGTGACCGTCCTTCACGGAGATGCGTGTGTCCAAGAATGCAACCGATTCCAGAGAGTAGTCCATGGTGAGTCTGATCGTGGGATGGAACTTGTTGATGTCATCAAGTTGTTGTTTCAGTGATTACTCGCCATGAATCCAAAAGAAGAAAATGTCATCGATGTCTCTAGTGTATAGTGTCAGTTGAAGGTCCTGTGCGGTGAAGAAGTCTTGTTCGAACCTGTGCATGACGATGTTGGCATATTAAGGTGCGAATTTGGTCCCCATGGCTGTTTCGTGTGTCTGGATGAAGAACTGGTTGCTGAAGGTGAAGACATTGTGGTCCAGGATGAAGTGGATGAGTTGTAGAATCGCATCTAGAGATTGGCAGTTGCAGCAATGCCGTCGTTGTAGGGGATGCTGGTGTAGAGTGCCGAGACATCCATTGTGACGAGGAGTGTTCCTGCTTCAACTGCTCCAAGGGTGTTGAGTTAATGTAAGAAGTCTGTAGTGTCACGACAGAAGCTGGGGGTTCTTTGTACAATGGGTTTCAGGATGCCCTCGACGTAGCCGGAGAGGTTCTCACACAGGGTCCCATTGCCTGATATGATGGGACGGCCGGGTGTGTTGGCCTTGTGTATCTTCACGAGGCAGTAGAGATGCCCAATGCGAGGAGTACATGGGTTGAGAGCACGGAGGGTGTTCTCAAGGTCCGGATCAAAGGTCTTAATCAGTCTATTGAGTTGTCGGGTGTGTTCTTTGGTCGGATCTTCGGGTAACTGTCTGTAGAACATAAGAACATAAGAACTAGGAGCAGGAGTAGGCCATCTGGCCCCTCGAGCCTGCTCCGACATTCAATAAGATCATGGCTCATCTTTTTGTAGACTCAGCTCCACTTACCCGCCCACTCACCATAACCCTTAATTCCTTTACTGTTCAAAAAATTATCTATCCTTGCCTTAAAAACATTCAATGAGGTAGCCTCAACTGCTTCACTGGGCAGGGAATTCCACAGATTCACAACCCTTTGTGCGAAGAAGTTCCACCTCAACTCAGTCCTAAATCTGCTTCCCCTTATTTTGAGGCTATGCCCCCCAGTTCCAGTTTCACCCGCCGGTGGAAACAACTTCCCTGCTTCTACCTTATCTATTCCATTCATAATCTTATCTGTTTCTATATGATCTCCCCTCATTCTTCTCAATTCCAATGAGTATCGCCCCAGTCTACTCAGTCTCTCCTCATAAGCCAACCCTCTCAACTCCGGAATCAACCTAGTGAATCTCCTCTGCATCCCCTCCAGTGCCAATATATCCTTCCTCAAGTAAGGAGACCAAAACTGTACACAATACTCCAGGTGTGGCCTCACCAGCACCTTAGACAGCTGCAACATAACCTCGCTGTTTTTAAACTCCATCCCTCTCGCAATAAATAGTGTTCCTCGTTGTCCAGTTGTCGGCAGATTTCTTTACAGTAATCCGTTCTGTTCAGTCTGACGGTGGCCCCTCTTTTGTCTGCTGGTTTGATGACAATGTTGCGGTTGGTCTTGAGAGCGCGGATGGCATTGCATTGTGCTTGGGTGACGTTTGGGGCTGTCTTGTGAGTGTGGCTGATGAATCTGGCATTGACGCACCTCCTGACGGCTTGCGCATATATGTCGAGTCGAGGGCAGCACCTTCCGGAGGAGTCCAATTCGACTCTTTCCTCTTTGGTCGCTGCACCGTGGATCTCTCTGTCGGCTGTACTGGTTCAGTGGCTGTCTCATCGGGTTTGCTGTTGGCCTCTTGGGTTTGTGGAAGAACTTCCGGAGCCTCATTCACCAGATGAATTCCTCCATGTTTGCTGCGAGGCCGATGGGGACCATTTTGGTGTTGAGGCCAAAATTGAGCCCTCGGCTGAGAACTTCGATTTCGTCTGGTTAAAGTGTGTAGTCCGACAAGTTGACAATGGACTTCCCTGCAGTGGTACTGTTTTCTACTGTGGTACCAGGGAAGGCTTGGTTGCTGCTGGTGATGATGCCGAGTTTCTCAAGTTTCTTGTTCTTGGTGTGCATGATTATGGTGTAGTTCCGTTGTCTCGCCACACTATCATCCCCTCATCCTTCCAAACTCCTGCCATGCTGTCTGCTTTTCTGAGGCAGCAGTAAATGTAAACAGAGTCAATGCACGGGAGGCTGGTTTGAGTGATGGACTGGGCTTCATTCACGACCCTTTGTCATTGCTTGCGATCTTGGGCGGAGCAGGAGCTATACCAAGCTCTGATACATCTGGAAAGAATGCTTTCTTTGGTGAATCTATTAAAATTGGTGAAAGTCGTAACAGACATGCCGAATATCCTTAGCCTCCTGAGAAAGCACAGGCATTGGTGGGCTTTCTTAACTATAGCGTCAGCGTGGGGAGACCAGGACAGGTTTCGGTGATCTGGACGCCTAAGCACTTAGGCTCTCGACCATTTCCACTTTATTCCAGTGATATGGACAGGGGCATGTCCTCCGCTACATTTCCTGTATTTGATGATTATCTCCTTTTTTTACATTGAACCATTGAACTGGTCCCAATATCTTTTTTTATCTCTCTCTAACCTAGGACTGCGGCATTCCAACACATCTCAGCAAACTGACACAGTAGTTAGCACTGCTGCCTCACAGTGCCAGGGACCCAGGTTCGATTCCAGCCTTGGGTCACTGTCTGTGCGGAGTCTGCAAGGTTCTGCATGGGTTTCCTCCAGGTGCTCCGGTTTCGTCCCACAGTCCGAAAGACATGCTGGTTAGGTGCATTGGCCATGCTAAATTCTCCCTCAGTGTACCCGAACAAGCGCCGGAGTGTGGCAACTCGGGGATTTCCACACTAACTTCATTGCCGTGTTAATGTAAGCCTACTTGTGACACTAATGAATAAACTAAACTAAAGCTAACGATTAGGAATATGAATCTGCTAATTCCAGTCTCTCAGAGAAGAAGCCAGGTTTCTCGCAAAGGGACCTGTATCAGAAAAGTGTAGCCATCCTTTACTAACACCAGTCTGATGAAGGGCAATCGAACTGAAGCGTTTTCTTTATTTTTCTCCTCGATTGCTTCATGATCAGTAGAGTATGTTGTAACTTTTCTTTAAATCTACAGCATCAAGAGCAGTAAATTGAATTGATCCCTCTCTTTGATCCAACATTGGTATATAAAATTCGGAACAGAACTCTGTGCACAATCCGCAGTCCAGCCCAACCTGAGATCGCAGCATTCAAGCACAGCACCCTCTGCTGATCTGGGGCAGTAAGGTGGCACAGTGGTTAGCACAGTTGCCTTATTGCGCCAGGGACCTGGGTTCGATTCCCGGTCGGGTCTCTGTCTGTGCGGAGTCTGCACATTCTCCCTGTGTCTGCATGGGTTCCCTCCAGGTACTCCAGTTTCCTCCCACAGTCCGAAAGACGTGCTGGTGAGATGGATTGGCCATGCTAAATTCTCCCTCAGTCTACCCAAACAGGCACCAGAGTGTGGCAACGAGGGGATTTTCACAGTAACTTCATTGCAGTGTTAATGTAAGCCCACTTGTGACACTAATAACTAAACTGCGAAAGAACAACATGGTTCCCTGCTCCTAATCACCGTACAATCATATTTACATAATAATAATTTACATGATAACTTTATTCTTCTGTCTCACCCAGAATCACTGCACAACGGTTAAAAACAGCTACATTCATTGCTGACCCTTGCTAGCAAATATAATATTAATTTCTCTCCAGCTTTCTGTGGCAATGAATTCCACAGATTCACCCACCCACTGGCTGGAGAATTTCCTCCTCATCTCGGCTCGACAGGGCCGTCCCTTTACTCTGAGGCCGTTGCCTCGGATCACAGTCTCTCCGACTAATGGAAACATCTTCCTCATGTCCACTCTATCGAGGCCTTTCAGTATTCTGTAAGTTTCAATGAGATCCCCCTCTCATCTTTCTAAACACCATCGAGTACAGACCCAGAGTCCTCAAACGCTCCTCATGCATCAAGACTTTCATTCCCGGGATCGTTCTGGTGAACCTCCTCTGGACCCTCTCCAGGGCTGGCAAATCCTTCCTTAAATGCGGGGCCCACAATTGCTGACAACATTCCAAATGTGGTCTGACCAGAGCCTGATAAAACCTCAGCAGCACATCCCTGCCTCTTGTATTCTCGTCCTCTTGAAATGAATGCTGCCATTGAATTTGCCTTCCCAACTACCAACTCAGCCTGCAAGTTAACTTTGAGAGAATCCTGAACTCGGACTCCCATGTTCCTTGGCGCTTCCGATTTCTGAATTCTATCCTATTTGTAAAAGTGCATAACCTCACACTTTCCCATATTATATTCAATTTTCCACTTCTTTGCCCACTCTCCTAACCTGTCCAAGTCCTTCTGTCACCTCCCCACCTTCTCAATGCTACCTGTACCCCCACCTTTCTTTGTATCATCTTCAAACTTAGCCACAATGCCTTCAGTTCCTCCTTTATTCTGAACTCTTGCTCAGCTAGCTTGGTGACTATCTTCCATTGACGGCCTCTGGTTATTCATAAGTTCATAAGATGTTGGGGCAGAATTCGGCCATTCAGCCCATCAAGTCCACTCCACCATTCGATCATGGCTGATACGCTCCTCATATCCAATTCCCTGCCTTCTCCCCATAACCCTTCAACCCATTACCAATTAAAAATGTGTCTAACTCATCCTTAAATTTACTCAGTGTCCCAGCATCCACCGCACTTTGGGGGAGTGAATTCCACAGATTCACAACCCTTTGGGAGAAGTAGTTTCTCCTCAACTCTTTTTTAAATTTGCTGCCCCTTTATCCGAAGACTCTGACCTCTCGTTCCAGAGTGCCCCACAACAGGAAGCATCCGCTCCACGTCTACTTTATCCAGACCTTTTATCACTTTATATACCTCAATTTGATCTCCCCTCATTCTTCTCAATTCCAGAGAGTATCGGCCTAAACTGTTCAAACTCTCTCCATTCGACAAACCCCTCTTCTCTGGAATCAATCTAGTGAACCTCCTCTGAACTGCATTCAATGCCACTACATCTTTCCTCAAATAAGGGGACCAAAACTGTGCACAATACTCCAGGTGTGGCCTCACCAATGCCTTGTATAGTGACAACAACACTTTCCTTACCTTTATATTCTATTCCTTTAGCTATAAATGCCCACATTCTATTCACTTTCTTTATTACCTGCTGTATCCGTATGCTTGTTATTTTACCATAAAAGTAAACATCCATTCTGTGTCCACTGTCGGAAATTGTTTGATAATGTTTACATATTACTTCACCTGGCAGCCTTATTTGCATCAATTACAAAGATATCTGGCCACTCTACATTTCCCTACTATCTATATGCACACATTTTTGATATCCTGGTAGATCTTCTCTGCTCACTCTCTGGTGTCTCTGTGTTTGACAATTTGTGGACCAGAGCTGCATACTCAAAGTGATGTCGAACCAATTTTTGATACCGTTTTAGGATGACGGTCCTATTATCCTGCTAGGAATAGAGCCTAACCATTAGTTATTTTATTTTCTTGCTAACTGAGGGCACAGACTCTAGTTACTGATGTGTTTGTACCGAGAGGCATCTACGGCACGTGTGGGTTTTAGAGACTTCACTCAATGAATCATAGAATCATAGAATCTCGACAGTGCAGACAGCCCAATGGCCCATTGAGCCAACACCGACAACAACCCTACCCAGGCCGCAGCCCCGTAACCCCACACATTGATCCTGCTAATCCCCCTGACACGAGGTTTTAATTTATGGTCAATCAACCTAACCAGCACTTATTTGGATATTAAAGAGCAATTTAGACCAGCCAATCAACCTAACCTGCACATTTGTGGACAGTCAGTGGCAATTTAGCATGGCCAATCCAGCTAACCAGCACATCTTTGGACACTAAGGGGCAATTTAGCATGGCCAATCCCCCTAACCTGCACATCTTTGGACACTAAGGGGCAATTTAGCATGGCCAATCCACCTAAACTGCACATCTTTAGACACTAAGGGACAACTTAGCATGGCCAATCCACCTAACCCGCACATCATTGGACACTCAGGGGCAATTTAGCACGGCCAATCAACCTAACCGGTGTATCTTTGGACACTAAGGGGTAATTTAGCATGGCCAATCCACCTAACCAGCATATCTTTGGACACTAAGGGGTAATTTAGCAGGGTCAACCTACATAGCCCGCACATTTTTATCACTAACGGGCAATTTATGCATGGCCAACCCACCTAACTCACACATCTTTTGACAATGGGAGGAAACTGGAACAGCTGGAGAAAACTCCACACAGACAAGGGGAGAACGCGCAAAGTCCACATAGACAGTAAGCTAATGTCGGAATTGAACCCGGGTCCCTGCCGCTGTGAGGGAGCAGTGATAACTGCTGTGCCACCGTGCCCCCGATGGTCACCATATTCTTCATTTCAGGAGGTAATCCCTCATCATTATCTGTCTGAGTTTCATTTGCAAATTAAATATTTGCCTTTTCCTTAGTCTTGAATGTAGGAGGGTTCATCAGGAAGTTCGCAGATGATATGAAAATTGACAAGGTGGTAAATAATGAGGAGGATAGTGTTAGATAAGAGGAGCATAGCTTTGGAGAGAGTGCTAAGCATCTTCACCAGGATGTTGCCTGCTCTCGAGGGCGTCGGCTATGAGGAGAGGTTGAATAAACGAGGATTGTTTTCACTGGAAAGACGGAGGCTGAGGGGAGACCTGATAAAGGTCTACAAAATGATCAGAGGTGTAGACAGGGTGGATAGTCAGAGGCTTTTCCCCCAGGCTGGAAGTGTCAATTACAAGAGGCACAGATTCAAGCTGAGAGGGGGGAAAGTTTAAGGGAGATGTGCGGGGGAAGTGGTGGGTTCCTGGAACACGCTGTCAGATGAGATGGTGGGAGCAGGCACATGAGCAACATTTAAGAGGCATCTGGAAGGGTACATGATTAGGGAGGGAATAGAGAGATGCGGACCGAGTCAGGGCAGAAGTTTTTTTTATGACATTAGGGCATCACGACAGGCATGAGCTTGGAGGGCCGAAGGGCCTGTTCCTGTGCTGTGGTTTTCATTGTTCTTTGATAGAAAGAGGATGGTCAGATGAGCAGAACAGTGCCAAACAGAATTCAATCTGGATAAGTGTAAGCTGATGCACTTGGGCAGGACAAACAGGATAGGGGAATGCATGATGAACGGCAGGACCCTGGGAGGTTTGGAGGATTAGAGGGACCTTTGTGTGCATGTACACGAGTCCCATAAGTATCAGGACAGGTGGATAAAGTGGTTCAGAACATGAACCAACCCAGCCCTACTCCCTACCTATGGCACAACACAGCCTGTCATCCCTCCAATCTCACCCATTTACCTTACATACTTACCTTCTCCTGACCTTTGAGAACATTTAACCATGTTAGTTCTTGAAAGCTCACTGCTTTAGCTAAGCCAGGTCTGGAGGAATAAAGCTTCCTACATTCCACTGAACAGGTCTTGGCACTGGGCCCCGAGGACATTGCTACAGTGCGCAGATCTCACCCGGCCTGAGTCAGATTGTTGGGCATCATACATTCGCCTGAATTTCAAGGGAAGAATTCTCGCCTGTCGAGGTAACCGCTTTAATTACCAATCCACTGGAACTTAAAGCTCAATGATTTGGGCGGAATTTTCCAGCCGCGCTCGCTCCAAGACTGGAAAATCCCGCCCGAGTTCAACAGACTTTTCCATGGTCCACCCCTTGCCCACTACGATTCCCGCGATGGGAGGAACGGTAAAATTTACCCCTTTGTTATTTATCAGTTACAGATTTATGATCGAGCTGTTATTTCGTATTTATCTCCTCATGGCCAACACCCTCGAGACCAGGCAACATCCTGGTGAACTTGCTTTGCACTCTCTCCAAAGCTATCCTCCTGTTATCTCCTCCACACTATTTACAACCCTGCCAATCTTCGTTCTATTATTTTGTTCTATTTTTTCTTGACGGCGATTCGATTGCTCACATGCTGTGTCTGTATTGTTGACTGCTTTAGTGTAATAGCCTGCAGGATCTTAAAGCCCTGTCATAAATATAATCACGAGAACTCTCAGTGAATTCTGTCACAAATATAAACATTCTATAAACAACTAGTTTAAAGTGTTGATTCACTGAAAAGTGCTTCGCCGAATCATGTATACGAAGACATTGCCAGGGCTACCGGGACTTGATGGTTTGAGTTATAAGTAGAGGTTGGATGGACTGGGACTTATTTCCCTGGGACGTAGGAGGCTGAGGGGTGATCTTACAGAGGTCTATAAAATAATGAGGGACATAGATCAGCTAGATAGTCAATATCTTTTTCCAAAGGTAGGGGAGTCTAAAACTAGAGGGCATAGGTTCAAGGTGAGAGGGGAGAAATACAAAAGGGTCCAGAGGGGCAATTCTTTCACACAGAGGGTGGCGAGTGTCTGGAACGAGCTGCCAGAGGTAGTTGTAGGGGCGGGTACAATTCTGTCATTTAAAAAGCATTTAGGCAATTACAGGGTAAGTTGGGGATAGAGGGATATGGGCCAAACACGGGCAATTGGGACTTGCTCAGTGGTTAAAAAAAGGGATGGCATGGACAAGTTGGGCCTGTTTCCATGCTGTAAACTTCTATGACTCTATAACTCTATGACCAATGGGCCTGAGTTGTAGAGAAAAGTTGGCCAGGCGAGGACGTCGTTCCTTGGAACATCGGAGAATGAGGGCTTGAACTCACTGAGGCGTATAAAATCGTGATCAGCATAGATAGGATGAATGCACATAGGACAGAATTTACCTGTCTCGTCCGCCACAGGAATCGGACCGGGCGAGGGGTGAACCATGAAAAGGTCCATTGACCTCGAGCTGGATTTTACGTTTTCAGTTACGGCGAGTGAGGTCGTGAAATCCCGTCCATCGTCTTTTTCCCAGGCAAGGGGGATTGAAAACTGGAGGGCGTAGGTTTATGATGAGAGGAGAAAGATTTCAAAGGGACCTGAGGGGGCAACTTCTTCATGCAGGGGGCGGTGCGTATATGGTGCTGGAGAAATTATTTGAGGCAGGTTCAATCGCAACATTTTAATCAAACATATGGACAAGTACACGGATGGGAACCGATTAGAAGGATAAGGGCCAAACACGGGCAGTTGGAGCTAGATGGGAGGGCACCATGGTCAGCGAGGTCCGGTTGCGCTGAAGGGTCTCTTTCTGTTCTGTATCTGATCTATTGATCTTATAGAAACATATAAAAGTCTGAAGGGGATAGATAAGACTAGTTTGATTCCGGAGTTGAAAGGATTGGCTCATGAGGGGAGACTGAGTAGACTGGGGCTATACTCATTGGAATTCAGAAAAATTAGGGAAGATCTTAGATAAACATATAAGATTATGAAAGAAATAGATAGCAGGGAAGTTGTTTCCACTGGTGGGTGAAACTAGAACGAGAGGGCATAGTCTCAAAATAAGGGGAAGCAGATTTAGGACTGAGTTGAAGAGGAACTTCTTCACACAAAGGGTTGTGAATCCGTGGAGTTCCATGCCCAGTGAAACAGTTAAGACTACGTCATTAAATGCTTTTCAGGCAAGGATTGATAAATTTTTGAATGGTCAAGATATTAAGGATTATGGTGAGTGGGCGGGTAAGTGGAGCTGAAGTGATCAGCCATGATCATATTGAATGGCGGAACAGGCTCGAGGGGCCAGATGGCCTACTCCTGCTCCTAGTTCTTATGTTCAATGACTCCATGATTCTATGAGCAGGATGTTCCGGACACGATCGCCCCAAACCCTGGAAACCCTGCGCAAGGTCAACGGACCATTACATGATGCGCTCGTCCCGCCCGTTCCGATTCCCATGGCGGGCGGGACGAGAAAATTCTCCACTCGGACACTAATTGGCATTCTTGTCCTTGATCCCTACAGTTAACGTCGTGGCTATTTTGATCCTGTCTCGGGGCAAGTGTGGGCTCTCCAAATGTATTACTCGCTATCTGTTGGCCATGGCATCGGCGGATCTACTGGTGGTTATCCTCGACTTGATACTGAGACAGCTGCCTGTACTTTATTCTATTTACATTGTGTGGTCGATTAAAACATGCAATATCCATGCCATCCTTCTGTATGCAGCCACTGACTGTTCCGTGTGGTTCACTGTCACTTTCACTTTTGACAGATTTGTTGTGATTTGTTGGCAGAATCTGAAAAGTAAATATTGCAACGAGAAAATCGCGGCTGCAGTTATAGGAACAATTTCTGTGCTGAGCTGATTGAAGAATGTTATTTGGTACTTTATGTATACAAGTAAGTACAGGCTTTACAATGACCCTTGGTTTTGTTTTGTGGAGGAAAGTGTTCGTCATTCTCAGCTTTGGAGAGTAATTGAACTGGTACATTATGTTTTCACCCCATGCGTACCATTTGTACTGGTTCTACTGTTCAACATATTAACTGTGAGAAAAATCTTAGCCGCAAGCATCGTCCGTCAACGACTGTGGTCACACCAAAGTAAGGAGAAGGAAAATGATCCAGAGATGGAGAACCGGAAGAAATCCATTGTTTTAATGTTTGTTATATCGGGAAATTTCATCGCATTCTGGGTGCTTTTCCTGACATATTCCGTCTATTACCAAACTATATGGTTGGCGAATGGGAATGTGGGAAGCCATTACATTGTTAAGGAATTGGGCTTTATGCTTCAGCTTCTGAACTGCTGCACTAACATCTTCATTTATGCAATGACACAGGCCAAATTCAGGACACATTTAAGGCAAATACTGAAATACCCATTGGTAGCATTTGTTAGGTTACTCGTGAGATGCATTCTTGTATTAGACAAATCGCTCAACTGAACTACGAGAAGCACAAAAGAACATTCTGCCTCCACTGCCAAAAAAATTACACCTGATATCTACATTTTAAAATAGATTAACTTCCGGGTTCTTGAGAACTGATGAGTCAACACACCTGCACACGCATGTCAGGAATACGCCAACTTAAATTGCAATTGTGATGTACGGATTGCGGCTGGAATAGTCGTGTATTGAGAACTTGTGGAAGTCTGGGGAGAGAGGTTAAATGACGGAAAGTCTGTCAAGACGTATAGCACTTCTGAAAATGTCCAGCTCCTGAAACTGCTGAACCAAAGAGTGAGTGAAAAGTGAAGCCATTGATGGTCAAAGTTGACATGTGAAGTGCATATTGGCACAATGGTTCGCACTGCTGCCTCTGCACTAGGGATACTTGCATGATTCTGGCCTTGGGTGACTGCCCATGTGGAATTTGCATGTTCTCCCCATATCTGCATGGGTTTCCTCCATGTTCTCCAGTTAGCACTCACAGCCCAAGGATGCGCAGGTTAGGCTGAGTGGCCATGCTAAATTGCCTATTGGTGTCCAAAGATCAGTGAATCCCTACAGTGCAGAAGGAGGCCATTTAGCCCATCGAGTCTGCACTGACAACAATTCCACCCAGGCCCTATCCCACAAACCCACATATTTACCTCTCTAATCCCTCTAAGCTAAACATCCTGGGACACAAAGGGGCAATTTAGCATGGCCAATCAACCGAACCCACAAATCTTTAAACCATGGGAGGAAACTGGAGCACCTGGAGGAAACCCATGCAGACATGGGGAGATTGTACAAACTCCACATAGACAGTGACCCAAGCCGGGAATTGAACCCGGGACCCTAATGCTGTGAGGCAGCACTGCTAACCACTGCACCACCGTGCTGCCTAAGATGTGAAGGTTAAGTAGATTGGCCATGCAAAATTGTCCATTAATGTCCAATGATCTGCAGGTTATGTGGATTGGCCATGCAAAATTGCCCCTTAGTGTCGAAAAATGTACAGGTTAGGTGGATTGGCCGTGCTAAATTGCCCTGAGCGTCCATAGATGTGCAGGTTAAGTGGATCAGCAGTGATAAATTGTCCCTCAGTGCCCCTTAGGAGCTTGGCCAATGTAAATGCGCGGGTCGACAAGGATGGGGGTTGGACGTGGATATATGATGCTCGTTCGGAGAGTTGGTGAAGAACCGATAAGCCAAATGGCCTGCGCTACACTGTCGGGATTCGATAGCAACCCAGTCGATACAGACAAGAAATGGTCTACGTTCGTGAATGGATTGCAGACCAATGAGGTTGAAAGTGAGCATGAGATAAACATCCAAGTGGACACATTTAAGGAGATGCAGATTTGGACCAGTGCAGTGTGGCTGCAACTGTTGAGAGAGAAACATGATATGCAAAATTTGCTCTTGTGACCTGTTCTCCAATCTTGCTCGTTCAAAACTCAATAGTTTTCAACATGATTCAGTGGAATGGGAGGGAATGTTACAAAAGGGAAGGAATGTGATACAGGAGAGAAGCTACACGGGGCAAGCGTTGGAGGGACAGAGCAAACGAATAGCTCTGGGACACATAAATAAGCAATATTTTACTCTGAAGAAATGTGAAAGATGAGGAAACACACCTCTACCATCAAAAACGCAAACTCGAAACCAAAAAAAAAACACATATTGCGGTCATTGATTGCAAAGAAAATTACACAAAAGGGAATAGAAGGATTGCCATCTGAAATTGCTGAAGGTGGCACAGTGGTTAGCTGCCTCACAGCGGCAGGGTTCCGGGTTCAAACCAAGTTAATATCCCAAGATGTATGAGTTATGGAACTATATGAGGTTATGAAGGTAGGGTCTGGGTGGGGTGCTCTGTGGGACAGTCGATGCAGACTTCATGGGCCGAATGGCCTCCTTCTGTAATGTAGGGATTCGATGGTTTCATGATTTTATGAACAGAATCTGGGCTGTACATACAGCTTAATTTAAATTCATACACCGGTCAAATGGAAATCACAAGTGTCAGTGAAATAGTTGCCTCTGAGATGGGATCGGGGAGTATCCTTATTGAAGATGGCCCAATGGAGTGGACTCAATGGTTGTAAAGGATACAAGTGGAATGAAAGGGGATATCAAAGCATAGGGTGCTATTCCGAAACGGTACTGGCTGTTAATACATCATGGGGGAAGGGGTGGAATTGTCATCGGAAATCAGTGAGAGTGCTCTGAGACCGCTTCACTGGAGAAATACCACTCTCAGAGTACAGAGAAGCCGCCATAGATAGAAACATGGAAACATTGACCGGAACTCTACCACCTTGCCTGTCCTGAATCGGAGCAGTGACGCACAATGAATAATAAAAAAATGGCTCTTCCTGGGACATCTACCTTCACTGACAGGCTCTACACTTACATTCTCCAATGTATTTTGATAACAATTTATCATCATTGCTTCACTGATTCCTGGTGTGAAACGTTGCAGACGAGGGTCCAACAACGCAAATCTCCACTGACCTCAGGCAGGAATTTCTGGTCTCGCCGGAGCAAGGCCGTAAAATCCCACCCATAGAAAACATGAGCAGTAGAAGGCCATCCTGCCCTGTGAGTCCGCTCCGCTATTCATTATGATCATGGACGATCATCCAACTCAGCAGCCTGATCCCGCCTCCTCGCATATCAGAGAATCTTTACAGTGCTGAAGGAGGCCATTCAGCCCATCGATTCTGCACTGACCACAATTCCACCCAGGCCCTATCCTCATAACCCCATGCACCTACCTTAGCCAGTCCCCCTGACACTCAGGGGTAATTTAGCATGGCCAATCCACCTAACCTGCACATCTTTGGACTGTAGGAGGAAACCGGAGCACCCAGAGGAAACCCACGCAAACACGGGGAAAATGTGCAAATTCCACATAGACAGTGAACCAAGTCGGGAATCGAACCCGGGTCCCTGGCGCTGTGAGGTAGCAGTGCTAATCACTGTGATACCGTGCCGCTCCCTTGTTCCAGTTTCATGTTTCTATAGCTCTTGGGGCTAAAGGGATCAAGGGATATGGGGGGATGGGGGAAGGGGGATCAGGATATTGAATTTGATGATCAGCCATGATCATAATGAATGGCAAAGCAGGCTCAAAGGGCCGAATGGCCTACTCCTTCTTCTGGTTTCTATGTTCCCCTTTGCCTCAAGTGCTATATCCAATTCCTTCTTGAAAACATTCAATGTTTTGGCCTCAACTTAACAGCTGAAGTTAAAGTCTATTTATCAGTCACAAGTCGGCTTACATTAATACTGCAATGAAGTTACTGTGAGAATTCCCCAGTCGCCAAATTCCAGCGCCTGTTCAAGTACACTGAGGGGGAATTTAGCATGACCAATGCACCTAACCCGCACATCCTTTGGACTGTGGGAGGAAATTGGAGCCCAACTTCTTACTGTGGTAGCGAATTCCACAGGCTGACCCATCTCTGGTGAAGAAATTCCTCCCCATCTCTGTCTTGAATGATCGACGCTGTTTCCCCAGAGTGTGACCTCTGGTTCTGGACTCCCCCACCAATGAAACATCCCTCTTGCCTCTACCTTGTCTAGTCCTGTCAGAATTGTAAAGCTATCTATGAGATACCCAACCCTCCCCCCCCCCACCTCCCAATTCGTCTGAACACCAGCGAATACAACCCTAACTGACTCAGTCTCTCCTCATACATCAATCCTGCCATCCAAGGAATCAGTGAAGCCAAAGAGGAGAAATGGGTTATCAAAGTACACTGCAGACAGTAAGAGCAGAACCTGTCAGTGAAGGTAAATTACCCAGGAAGTGCCAATTTCTTTTTATTCATTGGGTATCACTGGCTGGCCAGCATTTATTGCCCTTCCCCAGTTGCCCTTGCTCTGAGGGCAGTTGAGAGTCAACCACATTCTGTGGCTCTGGAACCACATGTAGGCCAAACCAGGTAAGGACGGCAGATTTCCTTCCCTCAAGGCCATTAGTAAACGAGATGGGTTTTTCCAACAATGGTTCCATGGTCATCAGTAGATTCTTAATTCCAGGTGCTTTTCATTGAATTCAAATTCCACCAACTGCCATGGCAGGATTCGAACCCACGCCCCCCAGAACATTAGCTGAGTTTCTGGATTAATAGTCGAGCAATAATACCACTAGGCCACCACCTCTCCTAACAGGACAATGGACGTTTCCAGTGATTCGAGAAGGCAAAGGTTCGAGAGTTATTTCTCCCTAAAAACAAAGGTGTTTTCGCATTGGCATAATTTAAATATAATCATCGAATTAGAAGTATCTGAACAGATAATATGCTGCAAATTGACGTAGAGGAATGAAGAAACGTAATATTTCACAATATACAGAAACGTACACTTCCTGCAACATACACAGATGACCCCAATAATTAATGCATGATCTTAACATCTATTTAATTAACACAGATTAACATGCACTGAAATTCAGCACAATTAATGTCATCAACACACCTGTAAATAATGCAAATACTTGCATTTGTAATCATAATTGTGGAGATGCCAGTGTTGGACTGGGGTCGGCATAGTAAGAAGTCTCACAACACCAGGTTAAAGTCCAACAGGTTTATTTGGAATCACAAGCTTTCGGAGCACTGTTCCTTCATCAGTTGAGTGGAGAGATGGGTTCACAAACATGGCGTATACAGACACAGACTCAATTCCAACCTGTAAAGACTTGATTACCTGTAAAGACTCGCATTCCAACCATTATCTTGCAATTGTGTCTCTGTCTCTGTCTATATATGCCGTGTTTCTGAAACCTACCTCTCCACTCACTTGATGAAGGAGCAGTGCTCCGAAAGTTCGTGATTCCAGATAAACCTGTTGGAATTTAACCTGGTGTTGTGAGACTTCTTACTGTCATCATAATTGTCACAGCTATACATAATCGCCAAACAGAAATACTTTAAAATAACATTTGTGTATGGAGGAGTCATAGAGTTATCGAGAAGTACAGCAGGGAAACAGGCCCTTCGGCCCAACCGATCACTGCCGAACATGGTGCCCTCCCAGCTAGTCCCACTTGCCCGCATTTGGCCCCTATCGCTCTAATCCTTTCCCATCCATGTGCTTATCCAAATGCTTTTTAAATGTTGCTATTGAACCTGCCTCAACCATTTTCTCTGGCAGCTAACTACATAGACGCACCACACTCTGCATGAAGAAGCTGCCTTTCAGGTCCCTTTTAAATTTTCCCCTGTCACCTTAAACGTATGCCCTCTAGTTTTCGACCCCCCCCCCTTCCCTGGGAAAAAGACTATGGCCGGAACACTACCACCCAGAATCAGATCAGGCGAGGGCTTGACAACGGAAATCTCCACTGACCTTGGGCGGGGTTGTGCCTGCTGCACAGTCTGTTTCAGCCCTGAAACGGTAGACAAAGAATTGCGAGTAGATTTCTTGTTAGTGCAACAATATTTATTTACACACACAATCAGTAATCACCCACCCAACCAACAATAAGTTATCTTACAGAAATACTAAAGCTCAAGTCCAATACTAGACCTTAACTTAACTTTGCGTGACTGGCAAGTAGCCAGGCAGATATTGCCTTTATCTGTGCGCTGGTCTCTGTCGCCCTCTGCGTAGTCTGGTCCTTTGGTCTAGTCTGGCACTCTGGCTCTGGTCTTCCTTCCTTCTCGGGTGTGGTGGCTCTCCTCGTGCTGGTTGTTGCTGGCGATAGTCACTGTTGTTGTAACTTGTTCGTGAGGTCAGAGAGAGAGAGAGCTTCTTCTGTCATGCAGGACCTTTTATCCCTCCTTGGTTTTGTGTCCTTTTGGGCGGTCTCCTGATTCTTGTCAATCAATCGATCAGGACTTGATCACCCTGATCGATAAGAGTCCAATCAGGTGCTGCCACACCGATCTCTGGGTGTACCCATCGGTCCTGCCTGTAGGAGCTGGAGGCACATTCGTCACAGACCTCCCTCCCAAATAAGGGGTTAAGGCACCCCTTTGTCTGGTAAACAAGTATGTTTGACCAGAGAGTGCTCGTGGTCTTTGGGATGGCCAATTTCCTGTGTATTCAGCCATCTGAACTGCAGCCTGTTTATGTCTGTCTTTTAAGCTGCAGCCTGCTGTTTTAGTTCTTGCCCAATTGTCCCAGAGCTCTTTGGGGCGGCACGGTGGTACAGTGGTTAGCACTGCTGCTTCACAGCTCCAGGGTCCCGTGTTCGATTCCCGGCTTGGGTCACTGTCTGTGTGGAGTTTGCACATTCTCCTCATGTCTGCGTGGGTTTCCTCCGGGTGCTCCGGTTTCCTCCCACAGTCCAAAGATGTGCGGGTTAGGTTGATTGGCCATGCTAAAAATTGCCCCTTAGTGTCCTGAGATGTGTAGGTTAGAGGGATTAGCGAGTAAATATGTGGGGGTAGGGCCTGGGTGGGATTGTGGTCGGTGCAGACTTGATGGGCCGAATGGCCTCCTTCTGCACTGTAGGATTTCTATGATTCTTTTATAAAATCGCCATTTTAGATGGCCCATTGCCACAGCGGGAATTTCCGGTCTCGCCCAAGCGAAGCTGTAAAATCACACCCATTGTGCGTTTTTCCTATCGATGCCCCTCATGATTTTATACTCCTCAATAAGGTCACTCCTCATTCTCCTGCATTCCAAGAAATAAAGCCCGAATCTGGCCAACCGCACCCGATACTTCAGGCCCACTCGTGCTGGCAACATATGCGTAAATCTTCTTTGGACTCTTTCCAGTTTATCGATGTCTTTCCTCTGACAGATGGAATACAATGTGGAAAAGTGTGAGATTATGCACTTTGGAAGGAGGAATTGAGGCATAGACCATTTTCTAAGTGGGAAAATGCTCAGGAAATCAGAAACACAAAGGGACTTGGAAATCATTGTTCAAGATAATTTTAAGGTTAACGTGAGGTTCTGTCGGCAGTTAGGAAGGCGAATGCAACAAGAACATAAGAACTCGGAGCAGGAGTGGGCCATCTGGCCCCTCGAGCCTGCTTCGCCATTCAATAAGATCATGCCTGATCTTTTTGTGGACTCTGCTCCACTTACCCGTCTGCTCACCATGACCCTTAATTCCTTTACTGTTCAAAGTTTTATCTATCCTTGCCTTAAAAACATTCAATGAGGTAGCCTCAACTGCTTCACTGGGCAGGGAATTCCAATGAGTCACAGCCCTTTGGGTGAAGAAGTTCCTCCTCAACTCAGTCCTAAATCTACTCCCCCTTATTTTGAGGCCATGTCCCCTAGTTTTCGTTTCACCCGCCAGTGGAAACAACTTCCCTGCTTCTATCTTATCTATTCCCTTCATAATCTTATATGTTTCTATAAGATCTCCCCTCATTCTTCTGAATTCCAATGAGTATAGCCCCAGTCTACTCAACGTCTCCTCATTAGCTAATCCTCTCAACTCCAGAATCAACCTAGTGAATCTCCTCTGCACACCCTCCAGTGCTAGTATACTGGTCGCAAGTAATGAGACCAAAACTGTACACATTACTCCAGGCGTGGCCTCAGCAGCACGTTATACAGATGCAACATCACCTCGTTGTTTTTAAACTCCATCCCTCTCACAATGAAGGACAAAATTCCATTTGCCTTCTTAATTACCTGCGGCACCTGCAAACCAACTCCTTATGATTCTTGCACAAGGACACCCAGGTCCCTCTGCGCAGCAGCATGCTGCAATTCTTTACCACTTTGCTGTTATTCCTACCAAAAAGGATGACTTCACATTTACCAACATTGTACTCCATCCGTCAGTCCCTCGCCCACTCGCTTAGATTATCTATATCCCTTTGCAGACTTTCAGCATCCTCTGCACATTTTGCTCTGCCATTCATCTTAGTGTCATCTGTGAACTTTGACAGACTACACTTGGTCCCCGAATCCAAATCATCGACGTCAATCGTAAACAACTGCGGTCGGGACACTGATCCACAAGGCACATCACTAGTCACTGATCGCTATCCGGAAAAACACCCATTTACCCCCAATCTTTGCTTTCTGTTAGTTAACCAATCCTCTCTCCATGCTAATACATTACCAGTAACACCGTGCACCTTTATCTTATGCAGCAGTCTTTGGTCAAATTGTCAAATGCCTTCTGAAAATCCAGGTACACCACATCCAAAGGTTCCCCATTGTCCACTGCGCATGTAATGTTTTCAAAGATTTCCACCAAATTAGTCAAACATGACCTGCCCGTCATGAACCCATGCTTCATCTTACTAATGGGACAATTTATATCCAGGTGTCTTGCTATTTCTTCCTTGATGATAGACTCAAGCATTTGCCCTACTACAGAAGTTAAACTAACCGGTCTATAGTTACCCACTTTTTGTCCACCTCCTTTTTTAAACAGATTTAAGCCAGATTTGCTGTTTTCCAATCTGCGGGAACCACCTCTGAGTCAGCATTCATATCGAGAGGGCTAGAATACAAGAGCAGGCATGTACTTCAGAGGCTGTATAAGGCTTTGGTGGAACCCCATTTTGAGTACTGTGAGCAGTTTTGGGCCCCATATCTAATGAAGGATGTCCTGGCCTTGGGAAGGGTCCAGAGGAGGTTCACAAGAATGATCACTGGAATGAACAGCTTGTTGTATGATGAACGCTTCAGGACTCTGTGTCTGTACTCATTGGAATCTGGAAGGATGACCGGGGATCTTATTGAAACGTAGAGGACACTGCAAGGCCTGGATAGAGTGGATGTGGAGAAGATGTTTCCACTCGTAAGAAAATCTAGAACCAGAGGGCACAAACTCAGGCGAAAGAGACGATCCTTTCAAACAGATATGAGGAGGAATTTCTTCAGCCAGAGAGTGGTGAATCTGTGGAACTCTTTGCCGCAGAAGGCTGTGGAGGCCAGGTCATTGAGTGTCTTTAAGACAGAGATAGATAGGTTCTTGATTAATAAGGGGATCAGGGGTTATGGGGAAAAGGCAGGAGAATGGGGGATGAGAAAAATATCAGCCATGACTGAATGGTGGAGCGGACTTGATGGGCCGAGTGGCCTCATTCTGCTCCTATGTCTTATGGTCTTATGGTTTTATGGACGAAAAATATACACAATACTTCAGTACGTGTATCCAGTACCCATCATTGGCCTGCAACCCCGAGAGAGGAGGATGAGGGGTTTTGAAGGTAGCGGGAGAGATGTCCGAGTTGCAACATTCTCTCACGCCCAGGTGTCCATCCTCGGGCTGTTGCTATGTTCCAGTGACACCCAACGCCAACTGGAGGAGCAGCACCTTTCGATTGTACTTGTGAGTCTTCTGGACTCAACGTTGAGTTCAACAGTTTTAGAATGCAGACTTCCCCCTATCTTAATGCCCCATCCCACCCCTTTCTTATTTTGCTGTCAGTTGCTTTACGGCACACTGGCCTGCCCCCAGCACAACACCCCCCCCCTTCCCCCCCACCCCCACTTGACCACCTGTGCCTTGTTCTGCTGTGGCTCCAATTAACAGATTCTGCCACCTCACCGTTTGCCGCTTTTAACACTCTTCATTCCTTCGTGTCACCAATAATACTTCCCATGTATCTGACATCCAGGACAAAGTTTAGATCTCTCCTTTCATCAAATCCATACGGTGCAGAAGGAGGTCATTCAGCGGATTAAGTCGACACTGGCAACAATCCCACCCATTCCATCTCCCCGTCACTGCAAGTATTTAACCTACTCGCCCCCCTGACACTAAGGGACAATTTAGCATGGCCCATCCACCCAACCCACACTCTTTGGATAACAAAGGGGCAACTTAGCATGGTCAATTCACCTCACCAGCACATCTTCGTGCACTAAGGGACGAATTAACATGGTCAATCCACCTAACCTGCATATCATTGGACGCCACGGGGCAATTTGGCATGGCCAATCCACCTAACCTGAAAATGATTGAACATTAAGGGGCAATTTCGCACGACCAATCCACCTAACCTACACATTTCTGGGCATTAAGGGACAATTTAGCATGGCCAATCCACCTAACCTACACGTCTTTAGACACTGAGGGTCAATTTAGCATGGCCAATCCACCTAACCCGCACATCTTTAGAATCTGGGACCAAATCTGGAGCACCTGGAGGAAACCCACAGAGACACGGAGAGAAGATGCACCCGAGGCTGGAATCGATATAATAATACTGATGGAAACATAATAACGTAGAAAATAGAAGCAGGAGTAGGCCATTCGGCCCTTCGATCCTGCTCCACCGTTCATTTTGATCATGGATGATCATCAAATTCAATATCCTGATTCCCCCCCCCCCTTCCCCCCAATATCTCTCGATCCTTTTAGACCCACGAGCGGTATCTAATTTATTCTTGAAATCTCACAACGTTTTGACCTCAGCTGCTTTCTGCAGTAGAGAATCCCACCACTCTCTGGGTAAATAAAGTTCTCCTCACGTCAGTTCTAAAAGGTTATCCTCAAACTATGTCCCTCTAGTTCTGGACTCCCCCACCATCGTAACATTCTTTCTGTATCCACACTGTCTAACCCTGTTAGAATTTTATAAGTTTCTGTGAGAACCCCTCTCACTTTTCTAAACTCCAGTGAACATAACTGACTTAGTCTCTCCTCATATGTCACACCTGCTATCCCAGGAATCAGCCTGGTAAACCTTTGCTGCACTCCCTCGACAGCAAGTATATCCTTCCTCAGATAAGGACACCAAAACTGCACACAACACTCCAGGTGTGGCCTGGACAAAGTAGATAAGGAGCAGCTGTTCCCCTTAGTTGAAGGGTCAGTCACGAGGGGGCATAGGTTCAAGTTGAGGGGCAGGAGGTTTAGGGGGGATGTGAGGAAAAACGTCCTGACCCAGAGGGTGGTGACAGTCTGGAATGTGCTGCCTGGGAGGGTGATGGAGGCGGGTTGCCTCACATCCTTTAAAAGGTAGCCAAAGACGTGCAAGATAGGTGGATGCCCTGTACAATTGCAGCAAAACGTCCCTATTCCACTACTCAAATACTCTCGCTATGGAGGTTGTGTTTGTGAAGTTGGTATGCCAAATCTCACTGTATTGTACAGTTCGGAAACCATTGTAAACTAATCATTAAAATAAAAACACATGGGCTGGATAGGTTAAATCAGCTAGACAACAAAAGACATCAGTAAGGCCACACTTGGAATACTGTACAGTTCTGATCAGCCTATTATAGAAAGGATTTTATTAAAACTGGAAAGAGTGCAGAAACGATTTACTAGAATGCTTCCAGGACTTGACTGTTTGAGTTATAAGGAGAAGCTGGGTAGACTGGGACTTTTTTCCCTGGAGTGTACGAGACATAGGGGTTAGCTTTTTGAAGTCTAAAAAATAATGAGGGGCATCGATCAGCTGGATAGTCAACATATTTTCCTAAAGGCAGGGGAGTCTAAAACTAAAGGGCATAGGTTGAAGGTGAGAGGGGAGAGATACGAAAGGGGCAAGAGGGGCACTTTTTTAACACAGAGGGTGGTGAGTGTCTGGAACAAGCTGCCAGATGTAGTAGTCGAGGCGGGTACAATTTTATCTTTTAAAAAGCATTTAGACAGTTGCATGGGTAAGATGGGTAAAGAGGGATATGGGCCAAACGCGGGCAATTGGGACCAGCTTAGTGGTTAAAAAGAGTGGCAACATGGACAAGTTTGGCCAAAGGGCCTGTTTCCATGCTGTAAACCTCTATGGCTCTAAAGAAAACGCTGCAGATTCTCAGCGGGAGAGGCTGCATCTCTGGAGAAAGGCCCTTCGAACCTGATCCGCCATTCATTTTGATCATGGCTGATCATCAAATTCATTATCCTGATCCCCCCCCACCCTCCCCCATATCCCATGATCCCTTCAGCCCCAAGAGCGATATCTAATTTCTACTTGAAATCAGACAATGTTTTAGCCTCAACTACTTTCCATGGTGGTGAATTCCACACATTCGCCACTCTTTGGGTGAAGAAATTTCTCTTCACCTCAGGTCGAAAAGGTTTACTCCTTATCCTCAAACTATGACCCCGAGAATCACAGAATCTCTACAATTCAGAAGAAGGCCATTCAGCCCACCGAGTCTGTACCGACTACAATCCCACCCACGCCCTATTCCCGCAACCCCACACATTTACCCCACTAATCCCCCGACACTACAGTCAGTTTAGCATGGCCCATCAACCTAACACGCACATATTTGGAGTGTGGGAGGAAACCGGACCACCCGGATGAAACCCACGCGGACACAGAGAGAAAGTGAAAACTCCGAACAGATAGTGACCCGAGGTTGGAATTGAACCCGTGTCCCGGGCACTGTGAGGGAACAGTGCTAACCACGGTGCCCTCGTTCTCCTTCATCTGAATGAGGTTAGATATGTAATAGGTTTCATATTTTGACAAGAAAAAGAAGGAATGTGGATGGGAAGAAGAAAAAAAAATGAAATGTCCACGATCGAGAAAAAGTGAGAGATGAGGTGGTGAAATGCCTGAAGGAATCAGAGTGCAAGATAAAAGGCTGTGGTGAAGAATTATTGGAACCAGTGGTATAGTTGACCTGAAAATGAGAAAAAGCAAATCATAGAATCTTACACTGCACAAGGAGGCCATTCGGCCCATCAAGCCTGCACCGACCACAGCCCCTTTCCCATTTAACCGAAGCTAGTCACCATGACGCAAAGGGGGAATTTAGCATGGCCAACCCATCTAACCCACGCATCTTTGGACTGTGGGAGGGAGCCGGAGCACCCAGAGAAAACCCACGCAGACATGGGGGAGAATGTGCAAACTCCACACAGACAGTGACCCAAGCCAGGAATCGAAACCAGGTTCTTGACGCTGTAAGGTAGCACTGCCACCCACTGTGCCACCGTGCCGCCCCATTCCCATCATTTCCAGCAACTGTTCAGCAAAAGAAGTGATGACGTTGGTCATGAAGCGAAATTGATCGACTGATTTTTGAGCCTGGGAGTTTGCAATGGGCCACAGCTCTGTCACATTTATGTTACAATTCCCTGGTGTTAAGGACTAGATCAGAAATTCCAAGGTGCATTGTGAAGTTAGCCTAGCCCCTAACTTTTCATTTGATTTTGGCATTATGGTGAGCATTTTGCACCAGGTATGAGTCGAATTACCCATTCGGAAGCTTTTCTTGGAACAGGCTTCATTTAAGAACACAGTTTGAATATAACAAAAAGAATTAACATGACTTTTCCGAATTACAATACTTAAACATGACAAAGTATAATTCTTAACAGCTAGCTATCTCTATAGTTCCAATTTAAGCAATATCCCCACAGACATAGAACATAGAACAGTACAGCACAGAACAGGCCCTTCAGCCCACGATGTTGTGCCGAGCTTTATCTGAAACCTAGATCAAGCTATCCCACTCCCTATCATCCTGGTGTGCTCCATGTGCCTATCCAATAACCGCTTAAATGTTCCTAAAGTGTCTGACTCCACTATCACTGCAGGCAGTCCATTCCACACCCCAACCACTCTCTGCGTAAAGAACCTACCTCTGATATCCTTCCTATATCTCCCACCACGAACCCTATAGTTATGCCCCCTTGTAATAGCTCCATCCACCCGAGGAAATAGTCTTTGAACGTTCACTCTATCTATCCCCTTCATCATTTTATAAACCTCTATTAAGTTTCCCCTCAGCCTCCTCCACTCCAGAGAGAACAGCCCTAGCTTCCTCAACCTTTCCTCATAAGACCTACCCTCCAAACCAGGCAGCATCCTGGTAAATCTCCTCTGCACTCTTTCCAGCGCTTCCACATCCTTCTTATAGTGAGGTGACCAGAACTGCACACAATATTCCAAATGTGGTCTCACCAAGGTCCTGTACAGTTGCAGCATAACCCCACAGCTCTTAAACTCCAACCCCCTGTTAATAAAAGCTAACATACTATAGGCCTTCTTCACAGCTCTATCCACTTGAGTGGCAACCTTTAGAGATCTGTGGATATGGACCCCAAGATCTCTCTGTTCCTCCACAGTCTTCAGAACCCTACCTTTGACTCTGTAAATTAGTCCTACCAAAATGAATCACCTCACGTTTATCAGGGTTAAACTCCATTTGCCATTTTTCAGCCCAGCTTTGCATCCTATCTATGTCTCTTTGCAGCCTACAACAGCCCTCCACCTCATCCACTACTCCACCAACCTTGGTGTCATCAGCAAATTTACTGATCCACCCTTCAACCCCGTCCTCTAAGTCATTAATAAAAATCACAAAGAGCAGAGGACCAAGCACTGATCCCTGTGGCACTCCGCTCGCAATCTGCCTCCAATCCGAAAATTTTCCATCCACCACCACCCTCTGTCTTCGATCAGACAGCCAGTTACCTATCCAATCGGCCAACTTTCCCTCTATCCCACACCTCCTCACTTTCATCATAAGCCGACCATGGGGGACCTTATCAAACGCCTTACTAAAATCCATGTACATGACATCAACTGCCCGACCTTCATCAACACACTTAGTTACCTCCTCAAAAAATTCAATCAAATTTGTGAGGCACGACTTGCCCTTCACGAATCCGTGCTGACTATCCCGGATTAATCCGCATCTTTCTAAATGATCGTAAATCCCATCCCTAAGGACCTTTTCCATCAATTTACCAACCACCGAAGTAAGACTAACCGGTCTATAATTACCAGGGTCATTTCTATTCCCTTTCTTCAACAGAGGAACAACATTCGCCATTCTCCAGTCCTCTGGCACCATCCCCGTGGACAGCGAGGACCCAAAGATCAAAGCCAAAGGTTCTGCAATCTCATCCCTTGCCTCCCAAATACTCCTAGGATATATTTCATCAGGTCCAGGGGACTTATCAACCTTCAGTTTATTCAAAACTGCCAGGATATCCTCCCTCCGAATATCTATTTCCTCCAGCCTATTAGCCTGTAACACCTTCTCTTCCTCAAAAACATGGCCCCTCTCCTTGGTGAACACTGAAGAAAAGTATTCATTCATCACCTCGCCTATCTCTACTGACTCCATACACAAGTTCCCACGACTGTCCTTGACCGGCCCTAACCTCACCCTGGTCATTCTTTTATTCCTCACATAAGAGTAAATAGCCTTGTGGTTTTCCTTGATCCGACCCACCAAGGACTTCTCATGTCCCCTCCTCGCTCTCCTAAGCCCCTTTTTCAGCTCGTTCCTTGCTAACTTGTAACCCTCAATCGAGCCATCTGAACCTTGTTTCCTCATCCCTACATAAGCTTCCCCCTTCCTTTTCACAAGACATTCCATCTCTTTCGTGAACCATGGTTCCCTCACTCGGCCATTTCCTTCCTGCCTGACAGGGACATACCTATCAAGGACACCCAGTATTTGTTCCTTGAAAAAGTTCCACTTTTCATTAGTGCCTTTCCCTGACAGTTTCTGTTCCCAACTTATGCCCCCTAATTCTTGCCTAATCGCATCATTATCACCTCTCCCTTGCTTTGAAATCTCTCCGGATTATCGTACTGTGAATTTCACTCATTCCCTAGCTTTGGTGAAACAGTTTCCTCGAACGTCATTCTAATATTTGTTATCCTGCAGGCCGTTTTTGTTTGTGTTATGTAAGCAGGATGTGCTTTACCCTTCCCTGAGGCAATAGTGTGCTGTATGGGAATAAGCTCCACACATCTGAAGCAATTCCCTGCCAACCATTAAAATGTTTTTGATGAATTTGGCAAATTGATCATTTAATTCAGTTACAGAGATATACAGTCAAAAATAAATTATAAAAAGCAAGCTTTATAAGATAAACCGGACAGAATACTTCACAGGTGTAAGAACATTCAAACACATCTGAAATGGGAACAGGAATAGGCCGTGAAGCCTCCGGAAGCTGCGCTGATACTCAATATGATAATGACTGGTCTTCTATCTGAAGTCAACCTTCCAGATACACCCCCTTATCCTTTTATCCTCTTGGTATCCAAATATCTATCATATTGTCTCCTAAATATACCCAATGCCTCAGCGTCTACAATCTGGGATAGGAAACGCCAAAGAGTCACAGTCATTTCAACAATAAATTTTCCTTGATCTTTGTCACTAATGACTGATCTTTAATATAAGAATGAGTCCTGTGGTTCTACATTCCCCATGCAGCACATATCCATAAGTGAGTGGCTATATCTCCCAAATAGGATGAAATAGAGTTAGTTCTGGAGATCGGAAGGCAGAACTGCAGAAAAACATTGGAATGAAAAGCAAAGGTTCCTCTCGATTTCATCCCTATCTTGTTGTACTTGAAGCCATGGATGGAGCCTGGAACATTCAGGCAGCTCATTTCAAACAGGGAATGGAGAAGCTGGATTCATCAGAAAGCAATGTGTTAGACTACAGGCTGGGTTCAAGTGGAAAGGTTTGTTTTCGCACTGACCTAAAACATCAACAATTTTATTTTTTAGGGTAGACATGGGTAGAGAGGGGAAAGAAACAGATTGAAAGGAAACGGACATAGTGAAGACAGGATTACGGAGAGTGGAGAAGAAAGACAATGGGATGAAGAGAAATTCTTAATGAGAGAAGAGAGAATGAATGAGCGGGATGAGGTAGAGAAAATCAAGAGGGAAAGAGGAAGGAGCAGGGGATGCAGAAGCCAAAAGATGGAGAATGCAGAAGCAAGAAGGGAAAATGAGAATTGAATGAAAAGCAAGGGTCAGAGAATAAGAAAGTGAGATGATCGAGAGTAAGCAGAGGGGGAGAAATGCTGGAAGACTGAAAGGGAATGAACTAGGAGTGGCACAATCAGAAAGAGAGATGGAGCAGAGACAGAGATGAGGGGCTTCACCTTAACTTGAGGAAAATGTTTCCTTTAGGATTCATTCAGCTGAAGACTTAGTTTCTTTTTCTCTATCGAATTTCATCCTATATTCAGCTTATTATTACCAAAGATTGTCTCTTCATCTGCGAATGTTTAGAGGTAACAGTACTCTTCTACACAATCGGTCCTCGTAATGACACCCTTCAATCGTTAGTATCATCCGGTAGAATCTGTCCTCTGCACCCCATCCTGAGAAAATACCTCATTCTTGAGGTGTGAAGTCTAGATCTGACTGCATCAGCTCCAGTGGGATCTTCCCTTACCTGTATTAGCATAACTGGATACAATTCATCCTTCTCCATGGATTTATCACCTCCATGTTTCACTGCTATCCCCTCTTTAATAGACGTCCTGAAATTTTCTTGACATGACGTTCAGCCCATTTGGTCAGTTGACTTGTAAAAACTGAGGCAGAGTAACAATTCAATATTTCTCCTACAATTCTGTCATCTGAGTTTATTACTTGTGCATCCTTCGGTGACTTTTTCTCGATTCTGATTTGCCTTCTCTTATTCTGTGCCCATTGTAAATTTTACTCATTAATTTGGCGTTCCTTCATAAATTGATGGAGACGGGAGAGGTGTTGGAGGATTGCGGATGTGGTTCCTATTTTCAAGAAGGGGAATAGGGATAGCCCAGGTAATTACCGACCGGTGAGTCTAACCTCAGTGGTTGGTAACTGATGGAGAAGATCCTGAGGGACAGGATATCTGAGCATTTAGAGAGGTTTAGTATGCTCAAGAATACTCAGCATGGCTTTGTCAAGGGCAGATTGTGCCTTACGAGCCTGGTGGAGTTCTTCGAAAATGTGACTAAACACATGGACGAAGGGAAGGCGGTAGATGTGGTTTATATGGATTTTAGCAAGGCGTTCGATAAGGTCCCCCCCATGCAAGGCTTCTAGAAAAAGTGAAAGGGCATGGGATCCAAGGGGCTGCTGCCCGGTGGATCCAGAACTGGCTTGCCCAAAGGAGGCAGAGAGTGGGTATAGATGGGTCTTTTTCTAAATGGAGGTCGGTCACCAGTGGTGTGCCCCAGGGATCTGTTCTGGGACCCTTGCTGTTTGTCATTTTCATAAATGACCTGGATGGGGAAGTGGAGGGATGGGTTGGTAAGTTTGCCGATGACACGAAGGTTGGTGGGGTTGTGGATAGTCTGGAGGGATGTCAGAAGTTACAGAGGGACAGAGATAGGATGCAAGACTGGGCAGAGAAGTGGCAGATCGACTTCAACCCAGATAAATGCGTCGTGGTCCATTTTGGTAGGTCAAATGGGATGAAGGAGTACAATATAAAGGGAAAGACTCTTAGTACGGTAGAGGATCAGAAGGACCTTGGGGTCCGGGTCCATAGGACTCTAAAATCGGCCCCGCAGGTGGAGGAGGTGGTTAAGAAGGCATATGGTGTGCTGGCCTTTATCAATCGAGGGATTGAGTTTTGGAGTCCGGGGGTAATGATGCAGCTATATAAGACCCTCGTCAGACCCCACTTGGAGTACTGTGCTCACTTCTGGTCGCCTCACTATAGGAAGGATGTGGAAAAGATTGAAAGGGTGCAGAGGAGATTTACAAGGATGTTGCCTGGATTGAGTGGCATGCCTTATGAGGATAGGCTGAGCGAGCTCGGTCTTTTCTCCTTGGAGAGACGAAGGATGAGAGGAGACCTAATAGAGGTGTATAAGATGTTGAGAGGCATAGATCGGGTGGACTCTCGGAGGCTTTTTCTCAGGGTGGAAATGTCTGCTACGAGAGGACACAGGTTTAAGGTGCTGGGGGGTAGGTAGAGGGGAGATGTTAGGGGTAAGTTTTTCACACAGAGGGTGGTGGGCGAGTGGAATCGGCTGACGTCAGTGGTGGTGGAGGCGAACTCAATAGGGTCTTTTAAGAGACTCCTGGATGAGTACATGGAGCTTAATAGGATGGAGGGTTATAGGTAGGTCTAGAAGGTAGTGACGTGTTCGGCACAACTTGTGGGCTGAAGGGCCTGTTTGTGCTGTAGTTTTTCAATGTTTCTATAACTTAATTATGTAGTTTCTCTTTGACACAGGAAAGGTGGAAAATGGTTGGCACTGCTGTCTCACAGCGCCAGGGACCCGGTTTGATTCCCGGCTTGTGCAGAGTTTGCACATTCTCCCCATGTCTGCGTGGGTTCCCTCCGGGTGCTCCGCTTTCCTCCCACAGTCCAAAGGTGTGCGGGTTAGATGGATTGGCCCTGCTAAATTGCCCTTTCGTGTCGGGGGGACTAGCTACGGTAAATATGTGGGGTTGTGGGGATGGGGGCTGGGTGGGAGTGTGGTCTGTGCCGACTCGAGGGGCCGAATATCCTCCTTCTGCACTATCGAATTGTCTAATTTCTATGCTGCCGGACATCCTGATGTTTCCTTTCATCATCCTCTCATTTGCTGTTAATGTTTTTTCAGCACAAACCTTTTATTTAATTTCAATTTCCCCCTCATCCCTTTATTCGTCCAAGGCATTTCATTATTGGATAATGGGTTCCTGTTTGAGCAGAATATATTTCTCCTGATGTTGTTGAATCATTGCTATTCTCTTTGTTCATCAGCATTCTGTTCAGGTTTATCTTCATAAGTTACATTGTCAACTCCTCAGAATGTTCTATTTGTAATCTATTATTTTTCTTCTTTACATTTTTCTCAGTTATTACCTTGATCCTTATTATATTCTGTTTGATAACTGGTTGTCACTGAACTGACTTCTCATTTCTGCTGGGATTTATTTTCAATGACTGGACCCATCACCACTGTCTTCCTGGACTTCCTATCTACTGAAAATACTCCATTCCCTTTTCCCTTTCCCAACATTTTCTTCCTAGCTACTTTGCTGTTTAATGTTCACACTATTCACCTAAAATTTTTATTCACTTAACTCTCATGCAATGTAAATTCTATCTATAAATATGCCTCTAAATTCTATTCATTACATTGCTTTGCTGAGATATTTTCCTGGATTTGCTTCTATTATGAGATGCTGTGTAGAATGCATTTTTCATGTTATTTAACAAGGCTGTGATTCACCCTCCCTTGAGGGCTTTGTGCGCTCTGTGAGAAACGCACTCAGCCCAGCAGCAGCAATGGCTTGCAAATTATTCAAATATCTCACATCTATTTGCCAGCTGACCAAACAGCTTCAGTTACAGAGGCAGGTGATCAAATATAAGGAAAACAGGACCCGGACACGTAGTGTGCAGACACTTGGCAAATAAATGTATAAAACAACATTAGAAATCAGAGCAACAGTCAACCACTCAACCCATCAGTGCTGTTCTCCTGATGAATGAAGTGCGGCTGATCCATTGCCTTAACTCCGTGAGTCTACCTTCCCACTCTTCAAATCCCTTATTGTCCAAAATTCTTATGGATTTCAGTTTTGAACATAAACAACAGCTGATCATCCACTGCTCTGTGGGATAGAGAATTCCAAAAATCCAAAAACATTTGAGTGAAGACAGACCTAATTTCAGTCTGAAGTGGCTGATCCTCGTTGAGCGACTGTGTCTCCTAGTTCGAGACACCCCGGCTGGTTCATAAACTGAACAAGTGGATAAGTCACCCAAAAGATGAGAGGAAATATGTAGGTAAAACATGCGAGCAGACAGACAGGACAGGGTTTATGGCTCAAATAAATACTCTTTATACAAGCACGCACAGTCTTTAGGCACATACTGAATTGCAAGTGCAAATGCAACTTGGAGGATACAATATGTTCACCTCAATGGTGCATGGCTCCATGACCGTCAGAACTGGGAACTAAACATACAAGGAACTAGGTCTACAGGAAAGATAGGGAAAATGGAGAGGCTGAAGCTTAACCCTAATTATTATAGATAAAATCACAAAAGGGCAGCACATTGGCACATTGGTTAGTGCTGCTGCCTCAGCGCCAAGGATAAGGGTTCATTTTCCGGCTTGAGTCACTATCTGTGTAGCATTTGCACGTTCTCCCCATGTCTGTGTGGGTTTCCACTTGGTTCCTCCCACAGTGCTAAAGACATGCTGGTTACGTGCATTGGCCATGCTAAATTCTCCCTCAGTCTACCCGAAGAGGCGTCGGAGTGTGAGGAAAAGGGGATTTTCACAGTAACTTCATTACAGTGTTAACGTAAGACTATGTGTGAAACTAATAAATAAACATAAACTTCCATAATAAGGTAGGATATAAGGTGAGATCAGCCAGGACTAAAATAGATGAAATAAAGAAGTGATTAATATTTTAAATTTTGGCTGGAGTTGTCACCGGATAGCAGCCTGGAAATAGTTTATATACATTGTGAGATCTGACAAGCCTGCAGTGAAGTAGGTGTCGTTTCACTGGGGGATTTTAACTTCTGTGTAGATTGGAATAAGCAGAGCAGCACATGTCAAAAATGTAGGGAGTTTCTTTGGCATACCTGGGATAGCTTTCTGTTAGAGGAACAAGTTGGCAGATTATAGTAGAATTAACAATAAGAAATGAACCAGGGTGAGTTAACAGCCGAAAGGGAATTTTAAAATTACTTCATGGGATCCAGGCATTGCGAGTGAGACCAACATTTTGTGACCAGCCCTAATTCATCTTGAGAATGTGGTGAACGGCTGCAGGCCTTGAGGTGCAGGAAGAGCCACAGTGCTGCGAGGAATGGAGTTCCATGATTCTAACCCAGCGACAGTGAAGGAACAGAGGTTTTGGGAGGGAGGGGACGTGGTGAGAGCAAAGGTGTGTTAAATGGGACAGGAGCACTTTGCAGCCTTGTCAGCCACAGATAAAGGAGATTATCAGTTGACAAAAGAAACAGAAGATAAATTAGCAGTGTTTTTTATGAAACATTCCATATCTCTCCTCACAGGAGAAACAGTGATTTGTGTTTACTTCCTTAAGTTATGTATCCAACAGTCACTGTTCACTCCTTTGGGCAAACTGAGTGATTGGTTTATGGAACATCCGTTCAGTTTGCAAGTCTGACACCGAGTTTCTGATCACCAGTCATTTTAATTCTCCATCTTTTTCTCACACTGACCTTTCTGTCCTCGACCTCCTGCAGTTTTCTAATGAGCCTCAATATAAGCTCATCTTTCCTTTGAGAACTTTACAGCCTTCCAGACTCAACACTCTGTTTAGCAGTTTGAGAGTGCAATCTGTGTCCCAAGCTTAAGCATTTCATTGAGTTTTAGACACATTTTTAGTTTCAATACGAGAGCATTTACCTTAGCCTTATATCATCAACTCCTTTGTCATTTACTGTCTCCTGCACTCGATGATGCTTTGAAACCAGCAGAGAAATATTCATGCTGAATTCAGTCATAAGTAACGAGAGAGAGTTAATTAATATTCTGACAGCAGCGAAGCATTCAGCAATGAGTGACCACAATATGTTTGAGGCAGAGAAAGGTCACCCAAATGCTGTAATTTTTACCTTATGTAAGGTTGATATGGACAGAATGAGCGGTAAGTTCAACATGTTAAATTGGAACAGGTGCTAACAGGCAAACACAAACAATCAGAGACTGAGAAAGAAACATATGGAACAATATGTTTCTCATACAATCCCAAAGAAAGGAAATTTCACCTTCTCAATTCATGCTGATTTTCAGAACGAAATTTTATATTTTAAAGCAATGGTTAAGAAAGAGTGTAGATTTATGTCCCAGTAATTATTAATTGTGTCTTTAATGTGATGCAGTCTCCGCTGTGCTGAAACTCTTGTCCCTCTCAATGATATTTGTCACAGGGAAGATGCTGCTGTCCAAATAAGCATGGCGACGTACTGCAGGGTGAACTGGAGATTAGACACATTGCAGCTAATATGTACAAACTGTTACTGCGAAATCATTGATCGTCTCTGCTTCCACCATCCTCAAAGGGAATGAGTTTGAACCATTACTCGCAGCGAAATACTGCTGCTGTGGACGTGCGATGGTGGTGTAGTGGTGAGGATGGCTGCTTTCCAAGCATTTGACTCGGGTTCGATTCCTGGCTATCGCCCTCGTTTAATTTATTTACAACCTTATTCACAGCCTCATCTGGCCAGTGACCCGGTTTCAATTCCATCCTTGATTCACTGTCTGTGTGAAGTTTGCACATTCTCTTAGTGTCTGCGTGAGTTTCTTCAAAGATGTGCAGGTTTGGTGGATTGATCACGCGAGCTTGATGTCCGAGGATGTTTGGTTTGGGGGAAATATCGGGGTAATTACGTGGGGATAGTGCGGGATGCCCTGTCGGAGAGTTGGTGCAATCTCAATGGGCCGAATGCTTCCTTCTGAAGTGCGATGATCCTCTGACTTCTATGCATCTTAGAACTTCAGTGTTCCAAATCCTCCTGCTCGCAGTTACTGTAACAATTGCCCCCTGTGTAATATAGTTCAATATTTTATACAGTTTTACAGACCTCTCAGAGCACCACTCAATCCAGTTTGCTTCAATGGGAGGAACTCCGGATTCCCCAACCAAACCTTGCATCTAAGATCTCTCATTGCCTGGGTCCAATCCAGTAAATCTCATTGACAACCACCCAAGGATCCTGATACACTTCTGAAAATATGGTATCTCGGCCTGGATGCAATCCTAAAGCAGCTGCAGTTAACCAGAGCTTTATAAAAATGGAGCATAGCTTCCCTGATTTTATACTCAGTGCCTCCACTTACGAAGCCAAGGATCCAAACCACTTTCCTAATGACTCATTCAAAATTTCCTTTCACCTTCAAGGATCTCTCTGAACCTCAGCTCCCTCTGCACACTGTTTAGAACTGGACCATTCAGTTCCTATTGCATCTCCCCATCTCTTCTGTCAAATGCAGCACTGTCCCTGAGTGTGGGATTAATAATGTGCCTCTGCGACAATGTCAGTGAGAGCTGAGACTGCAGCTTCTGTTTCTCCAAAATAATTTTTCTGGACAAAGCAGGAATGTACAAGGATTTCAGTCACTGAGACATTCACAAGCATTATATTGCTTGTGAGTAATAATGCCTCGATTTTCATGAAACTTTAATATTGTTCTCTGCTCTCCTCATTGGAAGCAGCTGGAGGCAGCCCTGAATCCCCTTGTTTACCTTCAGAGATTCTGGGGGAGAAATGCGGCTTGAACACAGGGTAAATCCCCAATTCCTGTTTTGTATTCTACACTTGCTTCGTGTTTTCCCAGCCTCCTAGCTTTGACAAATGCTTCCTTTTTCTCTTTGACTAGGCTCACAATATCTCTCGTTACCCAAGGTTACCAAAACTTGTCATACTTATCCTTCATCCTTCCAGAAATGTGCCGGTCCTGAATTCCTATCAAGTTACACTTGAAAGCCTTCCACATGCTAGACGTTGATTTGCCCTCAAACATCTGCCCCCAATCTACATTATTCAGTTCCTGCCTAATATTGTTGCAATTAGCCTTCCCCCAATTTAGCACCTTAACTTGAGGACTACACTTATCTTTGTCGATCAGTACCTTAAAACTTACTGAATTGTGGTCACTGTTCCCGAACTGCTCCCCTGCTGAAACATCGACCACCTGGGCGGGCTCATTCCCCAGTACCAGGTCCAGTATGGCCCCTTCCCTAGTTGGACTATCTACTGTTTCAGGAAGCCCTCCTGGATGCTCCTTACAAACTCTGCCCCTTCCACGCCCCTAGTGCTCAGTGAGTCCCAGTCAATATCGGGGAAATTAAAATCTCTCACCACAACAACCCTGTTACTTTTACACGTTGCCAAAATCTGCCTACATACCTGTTCCTCAATCTCCCGCTGGCGGTTGGGTGGCCTATAGTAAACCCTCAAAATTATGACTACACCTTTCCTATTCCTGAGCTCTACCCATATTGCCTCGCTGTATGAGCCCTCCGAGGTGTCCTCCCAGAGTACAGCTGTGATATTCTATTTAACCAGTAGTGCAACTCCCCCACCCGTTTTACATCCCCCTCTATCCCGCCTGAAACATCTGTATCCTGGAATGTTAAGCTGTCAATCCTGTCCTTCCCTTAATCTGCATTGGCAACAACATCGTAGTTCCTAGTACTGATCCAAGCTCGAAGCTCATCTGCCTTACCTGTTACATTTCTCGCATTGAAACAAATGCACTTCAGTCCACCACATCCTCTCTGATTTGCAATCCCACCCTGCCTGCTGTTTCTCTGAATCTTACTGGCCCTACTCTCTGGTTCCCCTTCAGCAAATTCACCTTTGCTTTGGTTCCCACTCCTTTGCCAAGCTAGTTTAAATCCTCCCGTGTGACACTAGCAAGCCCGGCCAGAATATTTGTGCCCTTCCAGTTTAGATGCAACCCGTCCTTCTTGTACAGGTCCCATCTGCCCCTGAAGAGACCCCAATGGTCCAGATATCTGAAACCCTCCCTCCTGCACCAGCTGTTTAGCCACGTGTGGAGCTGCACTATCTTCCTCTTCCTTGCCTCACTAGCACGTGGCACAGGGAGTAATCCTGAGATTACAACCCGAGAGGTCCTGCTTTTTAACTTTCTACCAGCTCCCTAAACTGCTGCTGCAGGACCTCATCACTCTTCCTGCCTATGTTGTTAGTACCAATATGTACCACGACCTCTGGTTGTTCACCCTCTCCCTTCAGAATGTTTTCTGCCCGTTCAGAGACATCTTGGACCCTGGCACCAGGGAGGCAACATACCATCCTGGAGTCTATTTCATGTCCACATCTGCACCCCTAACTATAGCGTCCCCTATAACTATTGCTCTAGTCCTCTTTGTCCCTCCCTGCTTACAACAGAGCCAGCCGGAGTACAACTGCTTTGGTTGTTGCTGCTGGTATCCCCTGATAGCCCATCTCCCCCAACAGTATCCAAAACGTTATACTTATTAGAGAGGGGGATGACCACAGGGGATTCCTGCACTGACTGCCTGCCCTTTCTGGCAGTCACCCATCTATCAGCCAGCAATTTCGGTGTGACAACGTCTCTAAAGCTCCTATCTATGACACTTTCTGCCTCCTTCACGCTCCTAAGTGCATCCAACTGCTGCTTCAACATACCCAAGCATTCTGTAAGGAGCTGCAATTGGGTGCACGCCCTGCAGACATAGTCGTCCGAGATGCTGGAATTCATTCATTAGTTCAGAGACTTTTCTTCTATTTCAGCATTTTTTGTTCAATATAAAGAAATTGAAGCCGAATTTTCTGGCCGAAAGCATAATGTTAAAAAGTGAAGTCCATTCTATTCAGCGGCAAATGTTGCAGTCAAACTGCATTTGTCAAGATGCTTTGAAATGCAAGAGGATGTGGTTAAGGTTATAAAGACGTGACCAATATGATGACCAGGAATTGGACCTGGATCAATTGCTTGGAAAGCAGCAATGCTAACCACTATACCATCATTGCTCACTCAGTCGAATCAATAATTATTTCCGTTAGTTATAATTACAGAACTACTTCAGTCACTGATACAAGGAGTGTCCATGCCACAGTTCGTAAACTAATCTTGGCTGGGGTTTTTTCTGGACAGTTTAACTTACCTTTTTACTGTTGTTTCTGACTGAGAACACATTGATTAGCTCTGAGGCCTCTTCTTCCATTGAAACAAAGTTTACACTGAAATAAAGTTGAAGCTGGATTTTCCGTTAGTAACCCATTGATAATGAGAATATTCAGTGAATTTCATTTTAGGAGTGACCCCCTTCTGTTGTGACCTGCGATAGCTAATTAAATAAGTCACCGCTGTGCTGGCCAGGAACTGACCATTAGTCAAATGCTCGCACAGTGACCACCATCGCTCACCTCACTCTGCCACCCCCTCTGTATTTACGGAATGAATACACAAGCAATGAAGTGACAAAGAAATCAGAGATTAGAGAATCCTTGAACCGACATTCCAGTTCTGGGAGTTTTACATTTTCTGATAGATCGGGGTCAGCAGGGACGTGCAGTCAGAAAGCATATGTCCGGGACATGGAATTTGATTAATATCATGTCTTACAATCATTTCAATCGGTAAGTAAGTTATTTCACTCCAATTCAAAAAGGTTCTGAATTAATCATTACCTTGTTGTACAACTCGCTTTCAGCCAGGAGATCGCAGCAGTGAACAATAATTGAGATTTCCCGTTTGTGTCCACACATCTGGACAGGAATGGAGCTGCTGCTGCTTGTGGAGCTGGCCAAGCAAGAGGCACAGATATTGACAAACTGCACCCGCTCCAAATAGATTCACAAAATTACTGAACAAAAAAAAACAAGTGCCACTGATCTTTTAAGAAGATATGACAGTCTCTCTGAAAGCATAATATCAACACTTATTCACAAATCAATTGCTGTAACTAATTCGATATGAACCATTTCGCTGTCAGCCCTATTCATGGCCAGTTCTCTAACAGGCATTGACTGGTTAGAAGTTTTAATGTTGTAGAGTTATAGAGGTTTACAGCATGGAAACAGGCCCTTTGTTTCTGCCGCCCTTTTTTAAACCCCTGAGCTAATCCCAATTGCCTGCATTTGGCCCATGTAACTATCTAAATGCTTTTTAAAAGATAAAATTGTACCCGCCTCTACTACCACCTCTGACAGCTTGTTCCAGACACTCACCACCCTCTGTGTGAAATAATTGCCCCTCTGGACACTTTCGTATCTTTCCCCTCTCACCTTAAACCGATGCCCTCTCGTTTTAGACTCCACTACCTTTGGGAAAAGATATTGACTATCTACCTTGTCTCTGCCCCTCATTATTTTGTAGGCCTCTATAAGGTCATCCCTCAGCCTCCTACGCTCAAGAAAGAAAAGTCCCAGTCTATTCAGCCTCTCCTTATAACTCAATCCATCAAGTCCCGGTAGCATCTTAGTAAATCCTTTTTTGCACTCTTTCTAGTTTAATAATATCCTTTCTATAATAGGGTGACCAGAATTGCACACAGTATTCCAAGTGTGGCCTTACCAATGTCTTGCACAACTTTAACAAGACGTCCCAACTCCTGTATTCAATGTTCAACGGAGAACAGTTTTCAATATTCTTAGAGAAGTGAAACTGCTGCCCCGAACTTCATAGAATACCTACAGTACAGAAGGAGGCCATTCGGCCCATGGAGCCTGCGCAGGCCCTATCCCCATAACCCCACGTATGCAACATGCTCCTGACACGAAGGGGCAATTTAACATGATCATTCCATCTAACCTGGCACTAATTTTCATGGCTGACCTGCCGATTCTGGACAGACAAAATCTGCCTCTGGTGACACAAATGAAGCTGGTGCCTGCTTTGGAGCTTCTGAAACCATATGTTTTCATGGTGACAAAATCCTGCCCAAAACCGGTGTCTTGATTTGAATCGATTGCCAGCTCGAGTTTCCTATTTGGATGAGTAATACGGAATCGTATTCACCCCTCAAACAAACAACCAAAGAACAATAGAGCACAGGAACGGGCCCTTTGGCCCTCCAAACCCGCGCCACTCCCTGGTCCAAACTAGACCATTCTTTTGGATCCCTCCATTCTCACTCCGTTCATGTGGCTATCTAGATAAGTCTTAAACGTCCCCAGTGTGTCCGCCTCCACCACCTTGCCCGGCAGCGCATTCCAGGCCCCCACCACCCTCTGTGTAAAATACGTCCTTCTGATATCCGTGTTAAACCTCCACCCCCCGCCTCACCTTGAACTCTGTGATGAACTCCGAAAATGAAATTCACTGAATATTCTCAATGACACTCTTGAAACCTGTTGAACTCTGAGTTGAAACTTCACCTCGGTTGGTGAATCTCAAAATAAGTCATCAGTTCATTCTTAATAAGTGGGTCAACACGGACAGATGGTAAATGGATCTCCGACAAAGATGGGATGCGAATCCACGCTTACAGAGCACAATAGATTCGCAGTCCATCGCCTTCACCGCTCGGCTCCCACGTCAGGTGTTTGTTTTCTTTCAAACCAGCTCTTGTGTTCTTCACACCCGTAACCATATGTATATGATTGCACCTAGAATCGAGTAATTTTATTTGCCATGATTGGGTCTTTTTTCCTGTTATGCTTTTGCTCCTGAAGGAAATGTATAACTGTTACATTTTTTTAGTTTGCTCTTTTTGATATCTGACTGTCTCCGTTGCATTTTCTTAAAACGTATTACATTTCTAACTTTTACTTGTCCTGAGGAAAGAATGTTGGCTTGAAACATTAAACTTGAACAATTTTGCCTCCACAGGTGCTGACTTGTATACTTCCGAATTTGAATACGAAGTTCATATTTTCAGCATTCATTGGATATGGGCGATTTTCAGGACAACAAGATGGATTTGCAACGAAATCGCCGGCAGAATTACTACGGGTTTAAATATAATCACATGCACAATATTATTCAATGTAATGGTGGGAAGGGTAGCCCAGGACGCACCGCGCGTGTGAATACAGTCCATTTCATTCAGAACGGTCCTCAGTACGCGGGCGCCATTAGGCTGCGCCCCCCCGTGCGGTTCCCGGAAGCTGAATTGGGCCGCGCGTAGCAGCAGCAAAACCGAATCTCAGTGGTTCTCCGAGCCCGGATCAGAGCCGGCGGAGTGCGGCGAGGGAGCCCGGGGAGCGGATGGTGCAGCGGGGCCACCCTCACCGCCCCATATGGAATAGTGTGAGTGAGAGGAAACAGAGAGTCGTGGTTAAAGGTTGTTTCCTCAGACTGGAGGAAGTGGAGTTCCCCATGGCTCGGTGTTAGGAGCCCTGCTCTTCCTGACATATATTAATGATGATGTGGAGATGCCGGCGTTGGACTGGGGTAAACACAGTAAGAAGTTGAACAACACCAGGTTAAAGTCCAACAGGTTTATTTGGTCGCAAAAGCAAAAGTGTGGCTTTTGCTACCAAATAAACCTGTTGGACTTTAACCTGGTGTTGTTAAACTTCTTAATATATTAATGACACACACCTTGGTGTACAGGACACAAGCTCAACATTTCCACACGCCACCAAAGTTGGAGGCATTGGCAACTGTGAGGAGGAAAGTGGGAAACTTCAAAAGGACACAGGCAGCTTGGTGGGATGGGAGACAAGGCGGCTCCTGGGGGGTATGTCCACTGTAAGAGTTTTAACAACACCAGGTTAAAGTCCAACAGGCTTATTTGGTAACAAATACCATTAGATTTCGGAGCGCTGTGGAAAGCTAATGGTATTTGCTACCAAATAACCTGTTGGACTTTAACCTGGTGTTGTTAAAACTCTTACTGTGTTCACCCCAGTCCAACGCCGGCATCTCCACATCATGAGTATGTCCACTCTCAGTGCCTGAGCAATGTGTTGGATAGAGTGCTTTCTGGGTGCAGAGAACTGTGTTTCATCATTCATGTCATGTGGGCTTCACTGATATGACCACCATTTATTGCCCTAATTATCCTTGAACTGAGTGGCTTGTTAAATCATTTCACAGGTCATTCAAGTGTCAACCACATTGCTGTGTGTCTGACGTCACATGTAAACTAGAACAGTTCATGTGGGCAGATTTGCTTCCCTGTAGGGGCATCAGTGAATCAAATGGGTGGTTATGAGATGGCCCTCTTTAGACCTTCAATTCCAGATTTTCTTTGCGTTCAAATTTTACTCTCTACTATAATGATATTTGGTCCCATTGCATTGCACTGAATCACTAGTCCAGCGACAGTACAACTACGCATTACCTCACCATGTGGAAACCACGGCCACCATTAGCAGATATCAGTAAGTTTTATTTCAGGCTGATTGTCAGTGAGCTGAAACATGAACTCTGTTTCTCCTTCCACAGATGCTGCCTGCCTTGTGTATTTTTTGTGCACATGATTTCACTGGTGAATTATTGCAGCTCTTGCTCTGAAAACTGAGGCCAGAAATAGACAAATGAAGAACCATGTTTAATCAGGGTGGATGTTGGACGTGGCAGTCAGTTGCACACTTTCTGTGAAGGTAGGTTCTTGTTGGCTGATTTTGAACTGGGGTGTTGATGGAGGGAAAGCTGATGGGTTTAACCCTGAGTACGTTTGAGACCAGTAGCACTCAAACATTTCTCCTCGTGGTTTCCCGTACAGTAACAGAGACTGACAGAATCATTGCACTCTCACATAAAATAAGTGATAGACAGGGAATCAGTTCTGCACTCATCTGCAGTGTCAAATTTGAGTTAATTCCACACTAAATACTGTAACAGAGATGAACAAACAGAGGGTTCGTTCCACATTGACATCAAATCAGAACATACAAAGCAGGAGCAGCAGAAGGCAATTTCTTCTTTAGGGTTACCCCACTATTCAGAAAGATCATGGTTGATGTGATTATGGCCTCAACTCCACTTTATTGTCTGCTCCATAACCCTTGACTCTCCTGTAAATCAAAACTCTTTCTAACTTAGGATGGAGTCTATTCAATACCAAAGATTAAGGACAGTTTAAGAGAAGAAATTCCTTCTCATCTCCATCTTAAGTGGGGCATACTTTATTTTTAAACTGTATCCTCGAGTTCTAATTTTGCCCTCAAATGAAAACATTCCTCTTAATATCTACCCAGTCCCCTCAGATTCTTCAATGTTTCAATATGATCATATCTCATTCTTCTCAACTTCTATGAGATCGGCTCAACTTGATTAAACTTTCCTCATAAGATGACTCCTTCATCTCAGCAATCGGATAAGTGAATCTTCACTGCCTCCAATACAAGTATTTCCCCCTTTAAATCAGAGAAAACCTTTAAACATGTACAAGCAGCAATGTCATGTATTTGCAGCAACATTTCCCTACTTTTTTACTCCACAGATGTACTTATAATTACAGTTCGATCCTTCTGTACTGTAACATTCTGCTGTCTCTTTCTCTATGTAAATAATTTTCTGCCTTCCTATTCTTCCCTCTGAAGTGGAAAGCCTCACATTTTCCTAAATTTATCGTGGCTGCCAAATTTGTGTCCACTCACTTAACCTCTCTATATCCCCTTGCAGACTCTGTGTCCTCCTCACAACTTGCTTTCCCACCTATCTATGTATTGTCTGAAAATTTGGTGATGGCCTGTCCCTTCATTTGAGTCATTAATATAGATTGTAAATAGCTGAGAACCTAGCACTGATCACTAGGTCACTGATCTACTCGCTGTAGTTTGCTAAGCTGACAGTGACCCACTTTCATACAGTAACAGAGACTGACACACAAAGAGTTAGTTACGCACATTATTATTGATAGATAGGGAGTGAATTACACAGTCACATAGAGTAACAGAGATTGACACAGTGGTAATTCCAAACTAAAATACAGTGATGGTGATTAAAGGATAGAGAATTAATTCCACACACATACAGTAACACAGAGAGAGAGTTAATTACACATTCAGTTATACCAGCAGATCTGAAAACGGGTTAATGCTGCACTCATTCACAGTAACAAAGACTGACAGTTAATTCCATTCTCACACGCAATAACGGCGATGAACAGAGAGTTACTATTCCACTCACATTCAGTAATAGTGAAAAATAAATACAGATTTAATTCCATCCTCACATTCACGAATGAACATGAACTGAAGTAATTCCAAACTGAAACACAGGAAAAGAGAATGGCTGACAGAATTAATTCCACACTCTCACACAGTAATAGATTGAGAGTGAGTTAATTCCACACTCTCATACAGTAATCGATTGAGAGAGAGTTAATTCCGATCGCGTTTTTCGAGGAAGTGACGAGGGTGATTGATGAGGGTAGGGCAGTGGATGTTGTCTACATGGACTTCAGTAAGACCCTTGACAAGGTCCCTCATGGCAGACTGGTGCAGAAGGTGAAGTCGCATGGGATCAGAGATGAGTTGGCAAGGTGGATACAGAACTGGCTCGGTCATAGAAGTGGAGATGCCGGCATTGGACTGGGGTAAACACAGTAAGAAGTCTAACAACACCAGGTTAAAGTCCAACAGGTTTATTTGGTAGCAAACACAAAAATGTTTGCTTCCAAATAAACCTGTTGGACTTTAACCTGGTGTTGTCAGACTTCTTACTTGGTCATAGAAGACAGAGAGTAGTAGTGGAAGGATGCGTTTCTGAATGGAGGGCTGTGACAAGTGGAGTTCCTCAGGGATCAGTGATGGGACCTTTACTCTTTGTAATATATGTAAATGATTTGGAGGAAAATGTAACTGGTTTGATTAGTAAATTTGCGGATGACACAAAGGTTGGTGGATTTGCGGATAGCGATGAGGACCATTAGAGGATACAGCAGGATTTAGAACGGTTGCAGACGCGGGCAGAGAGATGGCAGATGGAGTTTAATCCGGACAAATGTGAGGTAATGCATTTTGGAAGGTCTAATACAGATAGGAGATATACAGTCAATGGCAGAACCTTAAGTGCATTGATAGGCAAAGGGTTCTGGTTGTACAGGTACACAGGTCACTGAAAGTGGCAACACAGGTTGAGAAGGTAGTCAGGAAGGCATACAGCTAGCTTGCTTTGGATCATTGAGTTTAAAAATTGGCAGGTCATGTTGCAGCTTTATAGAACCTTAGTTAGGCTGCACTTGGAATATAGTGTTCAGTTCTGGTCGCCACACTGCCAGAAAGATGTGGAGGCTTTGGAGAGGGTACAGAAAAGATTTACCAGGGTGTTGCCTGGTTTGGGAGGGCATTAGCTATGAGGAGAGGTTGGAGAAACTTGGTTTAATCTCACTGGAACGATGGAGGTTGAGGGGCGACCTGATAGATGTCTACAAGATTATTAGAGGCATGGATAGAATGGATGATCAGAAGCTTTTTCCCAGGGTGGAAGAATCAATTATTAGGGTGCAGAGGTTTAAGGTGCGAGGGGCAAGGTTAAAGGAGATGTACAAGGCATGTTTTTTACACACAGGGTGGTGGGTGCCTGGAAGCGCTGCCAGGAGAGGTGGTGGGAGCAGAAACGATAGTGAGTTTTAAGGGCATCTGGACAAATACATTAATACAATGGGAATAGAGGGAAATGGTCCCTCGAAGGGTAGGAGGTTTTAGTTCAGTCGGGCAGCATGCTCGGTGCAGGCTTGGAGGGCCGAAAGGCTGTTCCTGTGCTTAATTTCTTTTGTTGTTTGTTCTAAGTCCGCACTGACATACAGTAATAGATTGAGAGATAGTTAATTCCACACTCTCACACAGTAATAGATTGAGAGAGAGTTAATTCCACACTCTCACACAGTAATAGATTGGAAGAGTCAATTCCACATTCTCACACACTAATGGATTGAGAGAGAGTTAATTCCGCAATGATTTGAGGGCCGAAGGGCCTGTTTCCTGTGCTGTACTGTTCTATGACACACAGCAATAGATTGAGAGTTAATTCCACACTCTCTCACAGTAATAGATTGAGAGAGAGTTAATTCCACACTGACACACAGCAATAGATTGAGAGTTAATTCCACACTGTCTCACAGTAATTGATTGAGGGAGTGTTAATTTCACACTCCCACTAAACAATTGAGAGTTAATTCCACATTCTCACACAGTCATATATTGAGAGAGTGTTAATTCCACACACACAGGAATGCATGGAGGGAGAGTTAATTCCACGCTGACATACAATAATAGAGTGTGAGGGAGTTAATTCCACACTCTCTCACAGTAATAGATTGAGAGAGAGTTAATTCCACACTTGTGCGGTCATGGATTGAGAGTTAATTCCACACTGAAACACAGAAATGGATTGAGAGAGAGTTAATTCCACAGACACACAGTAATATATTGAGGGAGAGTTAGTTCCACACTGTCACACACTGTAATAGATTGAGAGAGAATAGACAGGAAGAAATTTACTGCATTTCCACCCTGCAACACAGTAACTGACACTGACAGATAGAGAGTGAATGGTGCTCTCATGTACAGATTGACTGATAGCGGGAATCAGTTAACTCCACATTCACATACAGTAACAGAGATGGCCAGATAGAGAGTTAAATCCACATACTCTCACTATAAATGTTCTCATTTGAAGAATTCTTCTGACATGCTTCATACGGCATCTTCATTGTTTAATTATATTTTCTATCTTCCTCATCATCCAGCCCTGGCTTTGGTTCCCCTCCCTTTCACCCTCATAGGCATTTACCGAGTCAGTACCTGAAACATCTGAAAGATCACCCATTGTTCTGTTACAGTTTTTCATGTAAAGTTTGACTTCATTTAACCCTGGCTCAATCCCAGCTCCTCCCATTGAAGTTAGTCCACTTCCAATTGAGAATTTTTACTTTTGATTGTTACACACTAATCTTAATCTTATGATACAATGATCACTCCACCCCAAGTGTTAACCGACAGACACTTGGTTCATGTGGCCAACCTTGGCTCACCCCATTCCCCAGCAGCAGACCCAGCAATGCCTCCTTCATCATTTGACCGAGAGCATTCTGCTCCAGGAAATTCTCTTGAACACACTTGAGATACACCAGATATATGAATTAGGAGCAGGAGTAGGGCATTCGGCCCCTTGGGCTTGTTCCTCCATTCAATCTGATCATGGTTTATCAGATTATCATGATTTATCAGAACCTCAAACCCACATTCCATTCTACCCCCGATAACCTTTCACCCCCTTGTTAATCAAGAATCAATTTACCTCTGCCTTCAATATAATTAAAGACTCGACTTCCACTTCCTTTGCAGGAAGAGAGTTCCAGAGACTCAGAGAAAACATTTCTCTTGATCTCTGTCTCAAATTACGGACAATTTACATTTAAACAGTGGCCTCTAGTTCCAAATTCTCGCCATCCACCTTGCCAATACCACTCAGGATCTTAAATGCAGAATTAACTGATTCCCGCTATCAGTCAATCTGTACATGAAAGCACAATTCACTCTCTATCTGTCAGTGTCAGTTACAGTTTTGCAGGGTGGAAATGCAGTAAATTTCTTCCTGTCTACTCTCTCACTTTTCTAAACTCTGGTGAATATAAACCTAACCTCTCCAACCTTTCCTCATAAGAAAGCCCGCTCATTCCTGGTATCATAAACCATCTCTGAACTGCTTTTAACATGTTTACATCTCTCCTTAGGTAAGGAGACCAGTACTGTACACAATACTCCAGACGTGGTCTCACCAATGTCCTGTTCAACTGAAGCATCAATTCCCTACAATTCCTCACAAGCAATAACACTCTTATTTGCATTCCCAATTACTTGCTGCGCATCTATATCAGCCTTTTCTGATTCATGCACTAGGACACCCAGAACCCTCTGCACCTCAGAGCTCTGCAATCTCCCACCATTTGGATAATGAGCTTTGTTTCTATTTCCTGTCAAAATGGACTGTTTCACATTCCCAAACATATAGAATCATAGCATTTTATAAGCACAGAAGAAGGCCATTCAGCCTATTGTGTCTGCACCAGCTCCCCAGAGAGCTACCCAGCTCATCCCTTTCTTCAGCCCTATCCCTGAAGCCCTCTAAATTCATCACTTTCAAACATGTATCCAGCTCTCTTTTCAAACCTCCTGTGGAATCCGTCTCCACCACTCTCCCAGGCAGCGCATTCCAAATCCCAACTACTCTCTGAGTAAAGAGAGTTACTCTCTTTATTCTCTCTGTGGACAGCTGGAAGCAGTCTTTTCCCCCGGTTTTTGTGGCTATGACTCATCTTCATCCCCTCATCCTGCAGTATAAATATCTCCCACTTTCTATGCCTTGCAGCCTTGACAAAGGGTTGTCTGGACTCAAAACGTCAGCTCTTTTCTCTCCTTACAGAAGCTGCCAGACCTGCTGCGATTTTCCAGCATTTTCTCTTTTGGTCGCTGAGTAAAGAGATTTCTCCTCATCTCACTCCCAGCTCTCTTGCTGACCTTCTTGAAATTGTGACCAAGGCATTTTATTCATACGTTAGGAACAAAAGAGTTGTCAGGGAATAAATCGGATCTCTCGGGGACAAAAGTGGGGAATTATGCTTGGAGCCCAAAGAAGTAGGGGAGATCCAAAATGAATACTTGGCGTCGGTATTCACAAAGGAGAGGGATGTGTTGACTGGGAGTGTCTCGGAGGGGAGTGTTGACCCGTTAGAGAAAATCTCCATTACAAGGGAGGAAGTGTTAGGTTTTTTAGGGAATATAAAGACTGACATATCCCCAGGGCCTGATGGAATCTATCCAAGGCTGCTCAGGGAGACGAGAGATGAAATCGCTGGGCCTCTGACACAAATCTTTGTCTCGTCACCGGACACAGGTGAGGTCCCAGAGGATTGGAGGATAGCTAATGTGGTCCCGTTATTTAAGAAGGGTAGGAAGGATAACCCGGGAAATTATAGGCCGGTGAGCTTGACGTCCGTGGTAGGGAAGTTGTTGGAGAGGATTCTTCAAGATAGGATGTATGCGCATTTAGAAAGGAATAAACTCATTAACGATAGTCAGCATGGTTTTGTGAGAGGGAGGTCATGCCTCACTAACCTGTTTTTTGAAGAAGTGACTAGAATGGTTGACCAGGGAAGGGCCGTGGATGTCGTCTATATGGACTTTAGCAAAGTGTTTGACAAAGTCCCTCATGGTAGGTTGGTGCAAAAGGTTGGATCTCATGGGATAGAGGGGGAGGTGGCTAGATGGGCGGAGAACTGGCTTGGTCACAGAAGACAGAGGGTGGTAGTGGAAGGGTCTTTTTCCGGCTGGATGCCTGTGACTAATGATGTTCCGCAGGGCTTTGTATTGGGACCTCTGATGTTTGTGATTTATATAAACGATCTGGAAGAAGGTGTAACTGGAGTGATCAGTAAGTTTGCGGACGACACGAAAATGGCTGGACTTGCAGATAGTGAGGAACATTGTCAGAGGCTACAGAAGGATATAGATAGGCTGGAAAATTGGGCAAAGAAATGGCAGATGGAGTTCAATCCAGATAAATGCGAAGTGATGCATTTTGGTAGAACTAACGTAGGGGGCAGCTATACGATAAATGGCAGAACCATAAAGGGTGTAGATACGCAGAGAGACCTGGGTGTGCAAGTCCACAGATCCTTGAAGGTGACGTCACAGGTGGAGAAGGTAGTGAATAAGGCATATGGCATGCTTGCCTTTATAGGACGGGGCATAGAGTATAAAAGTTGGGGTCTGATGTTGCAGTTGTATAGAACGTTGTTTTGGCGGCATTGGGAATACTGCGCCCAGTTCTGGTCGCCACACTACCAAAAGGACGTGGAGGCTTTAGGGAGAGTGCAGAGGAGGTTTACCAGGATGTTGCCTGGTATGGAAGGGCTTAGTTATGAGGAGAGATTGGGGAAACTGGGGTTGTTCTCACTGGAAAGACGGAGGATGAGGGTTGAACTAATAGAGGTGTATAAAATTATGAAAGGCATAGATAGGGTGAACGGTGGGAAGCTTTTTCCCAGATCGGTGGTGACGTTCACGAAGGGTCATAGGTTCAAGGTGAGGGGGGGGGGGTGGGGGGGGGGGAGAGGTTTAACACGGATATCAGAAGGATGTATTTTCCACAGAGGGTGGTGGGGGCCTGGAATGCGCTGCCGGGCAAGGTGGTGGAGGCGGACACACTGGGAACTTATCTAGATAGCCACATGAACGGAGTGGGAATGGAGGCATACAAAAGAATGGTCTCGTTTGGACCGGGAGCGGTGCGGGCTTGGAGGGCCGAATGGCCTGTTCCTGTGCTGTATTGTTCTTTGTTCTTTGTGACTCCAAGTCACTGACATCCCAACTACTGGAAACAAAATATCCTTCTTTCCCCTGTCAAAAAGGATCAGTGCTGGGTCCATTGTTGTTTGTCATCTATATCAATGATATGGATGATAATGTGGTAAATTGGATCAGCAAATTTGCTGATGATACCAAGATTGGAGGTGCAGTGGACAGTGAGGAAGGTTTTCATAGCATGCAGAGGGATTTGGACCAGCTCGAAAAATGGCAGATGGAGTTTAATGCAGACAAGTGTGAGGTATTGCACTTGGGAAGGACAAACCAAGGTAGAACATACAAGGTAAATGGTAGGACACTGAAGAGTGCAGTAGAACAGAGGGATCTGGGAATACAGATACATAATTCCCTATAAGTGACGTCACAGGTAGATAGAGTCGTAAAGAGTGCTTTTGCTAATTTGGCCTTTATAAATCAAGGTATTGAGTATAAGAGTTGGAATGTTATGGTGAGGCTGTATAAGACATTGGTGAGGCCGAATTTAGAGTATTGTGTGCAGTTTTGGTCACCTAATTACAGGAAGGATATTAATAAGGTTGAAAGAGTGCAGAGAAGGTTTACAAGGATGTTGCCAGGATTTGAGAAACTGTGTTACAGAGAAAGGTTGAATAGGTTAGGACCTTATTCCCTGGGGCGTAGAAGAATGAGGGGAGATTTGATAGAGGTGTATAAAATCATGATGGGTATAGATAGAGTGAATGCAAGCAGGCTTTTTCCACTGAGGCGAGGGGAGAAAAAAACTTGAGGACATGGGTTAAGGGTGAAGGGCGAAAAGTTTAAAGGGAATATTAGAGGGGGCTTCTTCACACAGAGAGTGGTGGGAGTGTGGAATGAGCTGCCAGATGAAGTGGTGAATGCGGGCTCACTCCTAACATTTAAGAAAAACCTGGACAGGTACATGGATGAGAGGGGTGTGGAGGTCCAAGAGCAGGTCAGTGGGACTAGGCACAAAAATGGTTTGGCACAGCCAAGAAGGGCCAAAAGGCCTGTTTCTGTGCTGTAATGTTCTATCGTTCTAAAATTGTTCATAATTCTAAACACCTCAAGAAGGTCACCACTTAATCTTCCTTGCTCCAAGGAGAATAAGTTCAATTTCTCGAATCTTTCCTTGTATATAAAATTCCTCTTTTCTGAAATCATGTTTGATGATGTTTGAGATGACATCATCTCACGTGAGAACACCATCCACCAGGTACACGGTACATGCACTTGCAACTCGGCCAATGTTGTCTCCCTGATACGCTGCAGGAAAGGATGTCCCGAGGCATGGTACATTGGGGAGACTATGCAGACGCTATGACAACGGATGAATGAACGCCGCTCGACAATCATCAGGCATGAGTGTTCTCTTCCTGTTGGGGAACAGTTCAGCAGTCTCAGGCATTCGGCCTCTGATCTTCGGGTAAGCGTTCTCCAAGGCGGCCTTCATGACAACGCGGAGTTGCTGAGCAGAAACTGATAGCCAAGTTCTGCACACATGAGCTCGGCTTCAACTGGGATCTTGGGTTCATGTCACATTGTCTGTAACCCCCATGACTTGCCTGGGCTTGCAAAGTCTCACTAACTGTCCTGGCTGGAGACAATACACATCTCTTTAACCTGTGCTTAACCCTCTCTCCACTCTCACACTGTCTGGACCTTTAAGACTTGATTACGCGTAAAGACTCGCATTCAAACCATTATTTTCTAAATTGAGTTTGTGTCTTTATATGCCCTGTTTGTGAACAGAACTCCCACTCACCTGATGAAGGGGCAGCGCTCCGAAAGCTTGTGACTTATGCTACCAAATAAATCTGTTGGACTTTAACCTGGTGTTGTGAGACTTCTTACTGAAATCAATGACGGCAGAAACTAGGGGGCTGTTCAGACAATACATTGAAACAGTTCAAAAACAATTCTCATCGCTGCTCCAAATGAAGTGTTAAATTCGGTGATTCCCGCACCGTAACATAAGCAAAGCAAACATGCATCTCAAACATCTCAAAGCTTGTGTGGCTTTTGCTACCAAATAAACCTGTTGGACTTTAACCTGGTGTTGTTAAACTTCTTACTGTCTCAAACACTGAACAGCCTGTCCCAGCTGCAATTCCCAGGTCACTGCTGTGTCTGTGAAGCGGGTGAGTAGCTTTTAAAAGAGCCTTTGTTGTGTGTTCGGTAGAAAGGGGCGAGTTGCTCAGCCGCCAAATCCATAGAGAGTGCGGCCCTGGCGTTTCAGAGCGTACACCACATCCATGGCAGTGACCGCCTTGCGCTTGGCATATTCAGTGTAGGTGACCGCATCCCTGATCACCTTCTCCAGGAAAACCTTCAGCTCCCCGCGAGTCTCCTCATAGATCAAACCCGAGATCCGCTTGACACCGCCACGGCGAGCGAGGCGGCGGATTGCTGGCTTGTTGATGCCCTGGATATTATCACGAAGCACTTTGCGGTGCCGCTTTGCGCCGCCTTTACCCAGTCCTTTGCCCCCTTTCCCTCTGCCAGACATGATGATTCTTCACTCAGATCTCTGCACAATATGAGAGGAAATCTTTCAGGCTCCTTTTATACAGCCCGCCCCGACCTGACTGAGAAAGGCGGAGTGAGAGCAGAGAGGGGAGGAGACAGAGTGAAGATTAAACACAGAGCGGGAGGGAGGAGAGAGCCGGACTGACACACACACACAGAACGGCCCCTGATCTTTCAGCTCCACCTCCAGTTTCCGCAACCTCCAATTTCAACCCGTTTATTAACAATGGAAGCGAAACACAGCTCCCCACACAAACCCTTCCAGAGCCATCCTTCACACACAAGAGTTTCCACAAACCCGGAGCTTTGAAATATGGAATCAAAACAGAAAATGCTGCAAATAATCAGCAGCTCCGGCAGCTTTTGTGAAGAGAGAGAGAGACAGAGTTAACGTTTCGAGTCGTGACTTTGTCCTTTTGTGTTTTTAAACCTGGTCCTGTTATAATTCCCACTTAGTAATATTTCGACCTGAACACAGTCTATTCCATAACAAGAATCTTTCTCAGGTTCATCCTCACCCACATCCACTTCCAGCTGTTTACAAAAACCTCATTGCGGCTGTCTGAGGCAATCTCCTCTGTTAAAATTAAGGGAGACAGGATGGCCGAGCGGTCTAAGTTGCTGTGTTCAGATTGCAGTCTCCTCTCGAGGCGTGGGTTCAAATCCCACTCCTGATATTGATTTTGGGGCGGCACAGTGGCTCCCATTGCTACCTCACAGCGCAAGGGACCTGTGTTCAATTCTCAGCTTGGCTCACTGCCCTGTGTGGAGATTCCACATTCCCCCTGCGTGAGCATCCTCTGGGTGCTCCGGTTTCCTCCTCCACTCCAAAGATATGCGAGTTCGGTTGATGGGCCATGCGAAATTGCCCCGTCGAATCAGGAGGTTATTAGGATATATAAATAGGGTGATGGGGATAGGACCTGGGTAGGATTCCCGTTGGTGCAGACTCGAGGGGCCGAATGGCCACTGTCTGGATTCCAAGGAAGATGGAAAGCAGTGTTTAGCCGCCAGTGTGGATTCATACTGAATCTACCAGACATCTTTATTATGAGAGAAAGTGGCGATTGAACAAATGTGAAATTCAAATGAAATTCAGCCTCTGCTGTGTTTTGCTTTAGTCTGAATTTGAAATGATCTCTATTGAGAATGAGCCGGGCCGCGGGACAGGAATCATTTTCTTGCGGGATCAGCTCCTTCCTGAGAGATGTAGGTGGCTCTGAGAAGAGCCTTTGGGTTCAGAGGTTTACAATTTGCTCGGGTTGTTTCACTTCTTTCCTGACGCTTTCTTCGCTTTTGCTGCTTTCACTTTGGGTTTGGCTTTCGATTTAGTCACTTTTTTGACGGACTTTCTGCCCGTCACCTTCTTCACAGGAGACTTTTTCTTCAGGGCTGCTTTCTTCACCGCCTTTTTTGGAGTTGCCGCCTTCTTGCTGCTTGTTTTCTTCACTGTTGATTTCTTCACTGGAATTTTCTTTGCTGCGGGTTTTTTGGCTGCGGGTTTCTTGGCTGCTGCTATCTTTGTTGTCACCTTCTTGGCCGCTGTTTTCTTTACTAAAGATTTCTTGGCTGTTGGTTTCTTCATCTTCTTTCCCATTTTCCCTGGGCTTTCCTTCTTAGCGAGTTTGAAGGAGCCGGAGGCGCCCTATCCCTTTGTCGGCACCAGAGACCCTTTCTCCACCTTCCTCTTGATCGTTAACCTGATCTGGGAGACGCGCTTCCCCACATCCACTCCACTGCCAGCCAAAGCTTTCTTTATCGCGGCCAGGGACATCCCCTTGCGATCGCTGCAACCCACCACAACATTGAGGATCTGCTCGCCTAACTTGGGACTAGCTGCCGCAGACCGGGGAGCCGCCGCCTTCTTCCTGGGAGATTTGTCTTGAGCGGCAGCGGCTGGAGGAACCGTTTCGGCGGCTACAGTTTCAATCCTATCAGAGAGTGTGTGGAAAATGTGTGTGAGAATCATAGAACATAGAACAGTACAGCACAGAACAGGCCCTTCGGACCACGATGTTGTGCCGAGCTTTATCTGAAACCAAAATCAAGCCATCCCACTCCCTATCATCCTGGTGTGCTCCGTGTACCTATCCAATAACTGCTTAAATGTTCCTAAAGTGTCTGACTCCACTATCACTGCATACAGTCCATTCCACACCCCAACCACTCTCTGCGTAAAGAACCTACCTCTGATATCCTTCCTATATCTCCCACCACGAACCTTATAGTTACGCCCCCTTGTAATAGCTCCATCCACCCGAGGAAAGAGCCTTTGAACATTCACTCTATCTGTCCCCTTCATCATTTTATAAACCTCTATTAAGTCTCCTCTCAACCTCCTCCGCTCCAGAGAGAACAGCCCTAGCTCCCTCAACCTTTCCTCATAAGACCTACCCTCCAAAGAAGACAGCATCCTGGTAAATCTCCTCTGCACTCTTTCCAGCGCTTCCACATCCTTCTTATAGTGAGGTGACCAGAACTGCACACGATATTCCAAATGTGGTCTCACCAAGGTCCTGTACAGTTGCAGCATAAACCCACGGCTCTTAAACTCCAACCCCCTGTTAATAAAAGCTAACACACTATAGGTCTTCTTCACAGCTCTATCCACTTGAGTGGCAACCTTTAGAGATCTGTGGATATGGACCCCAAGATCTCTCTGTTCCTCCACAGTCTTCAGAACCCTACCTTTGACCCTGTAATCCACATTTAAATTAGTCCTACCAAAATGAATCACCTCACATTTATCAGGGTTAACCTCCATTTGCCATTTTTCAGCCCAGCTTTGCATACTATCTATGTCTCTTTGCAGCCTACAACAGCCCTCCACCTCATCCACTACTCCACCAACCTTGGTGTCATCAGCAAATTTACTGATCCACCCTTCAACCCCCTACTCTAAGTCATTAATAAAAATCACAAAGAGCAGAGGACCAAGCACTGATCCCTGTGGCACTCCGCTCGCAATCTGCCTCCAATCCGAAAATTTTCCATCCACCACCACCCTCTGTCTTCGATCAGACAGCCAGTTACCTATCCAATCGGCCAACTTTCCCTCTATCCCACACCTCCTCACTTTCATCATAAGCCGACCATGGGGGACCTTATCAAACGCCTTACTAAAATCCATGTACATGACATCAACTGCCCGACCTTCATCAACACACTTAGTTACCTCCTCAAAAAATTCAATCAAATTTGTGAGGCACGACTTGCCCTTCACGAATCCGTGCTGACTATCCCGGATTAACCCGCATCTTTCTAAATGGTCGTAAATCCCATCCCTAAGGACCTTTTCCATCAATTTACCAACCACCGAAGTAAGACTAACCTGTCTATAATTACCAGGGTCATTTCTATTCCCTTTCTTCAACAGAGGAACAACATTCGCCATTCTCCAGTCCTCTGGCACTATCCCCGTGGACAGCAAGGACCCAAAGATCAAAGCCAAAGGCTCTGCAGTCTCATCCCTTGCCTCCCAAAGAATCCTAGGATATATTTCATCAGGCCCAGGGGACTTATCGACCTTCGGTTTATTCAAAACTGCCAGGACATCCTCCCTCCGAACATCTATTTCCTCCAGCCTATTAGCCTGTAACACCTTCTCTTCCTCAAAAACATGGCCCCTCTCCTTGCTGAACACTGAAGAAAAGTATTCATTCATCACCTCGCCTATCTTTACTGACTCCATACACAAGTTCTCACTACTGTCCTTCACCGGCCCTAACCTCACCCTGGTCATTCTTTTATTCCTCACATAAGAGTAAAAAGCCTTGGGGTTTTCCTTGATCCGACCCGCCAAAGACTTCTCATGTCCCCTCCTAGCTCCCCTAAGCCCCTTTTTCAGCTCATTCCTTGCTAACTTGCAACCCTCAATCGAGCCATCTGAACCTTGTTTCCTCATTCCTACATAAGCTTCCCTCTTCCTTTTCACAAGACATTCCACCCCTTTCGTGAACCATGGTTCCCTCACTCGGCCATTTCCTCCCTGCCGGACAGGGACATACCTATCAAGGACACTCAGCATTTGTTCCTTGAAAAAGTTCCACTTTTCATTAATTCCTTTCTCTGACAGTTTCTGTTCCCAACTTATGCCCCCTAATTCTTGCCTAATAGCATCATAATTACCTCTCCCCCAATTGTAAACCTTGCCCTGCCGTACCGCCCTATCCCTCTCCATTGCAATAACAAAAGACACCGAATTGTGGTCACTATCTCCAAAGTGCTCTCCCACAACCAAATCTAACACTTGGCCCGATTCATTTCCCAGTACCAAATCCAATGTGGCCTCACCTCTTGTCGGCCAATCAGAACTGAATCCGAAATGAACCCAGTGGTGGCGGCACAGAGCAACTTAAAGGCAGAGAGCGGACGGAGCAGAGACAAGCTGCAGTCAGCTCCCGGCACCTCCTGCCTCTCTGTGTTTCTCTCTCCTCACAAACTCTCCCATTGCAATGAAATTCCGCCTCTCCAGAGATCCAGCTCACATCCTTCATGTCTCTGACACACGAATGTTTGCTGTTGAAAGGGTTTCACTCGAACTGAGGACTCCATTTTCCACTGAAACCCATTTTACTGCTGCACTGATCGCGCTCTCACATACGATCGCTGACATGTTCTCTACTTTTCCACTGAAATCCTTAATTTAGTGAAACAATTGCTTTGAAATCTAACTTTGGGGCTCAGCAGGGGGTTTAGCGGGTATCTTTGATTGAAAAATCATTTTATTTTACACAAGAGAGACTCGGAGATCTCATGATCAGAACAGGCACACAAACACAGTTGGATTCGTCTGACTCGCCCGTCCCTTTCATACACTCTCTCTTACACAATATTCACATCTACACATTCACAGGACAAAACATTTACCAACTGCAAGGTCCCAGGACGGAATTTCTCCTCCTTCCGGCCTTTGCTCCGGATTCCAGGGGGTTATTTATAGTTTTTCACGTCAGTAACTGTTAAACACTCTGAGGCCCGCTCCCCACAGATTGTCTTTGAATTCATTCATGGAATGTAGGTGTCGCTGTCTGGGTCAGCATTTATTGCCCATCCCTAATTGCCCTTGGGAAGGTGGTGGTGAGCTGCCTTCTGGAACCGCTGCAGTCCAAGTGGTGCAGGACCATATCTGTTCACCAGATTCCGTGGCCAAGTCAATCCTTTTTCTTTCAGTTATTACAATGATTGCAGACAGCACTATGTTTGTTTAGTTTGTACTATGAAAGTACAAATTATCTGCTCTCGGAGTCTCTAGATTTCCTGTTTTATTTGTTTCTCCTGCACTGACAGGTAACAGTAAATCACAACCTCAACAACCAGTGACAGCCAGTTAAATAATCATCCCACACTCGCTGATAATGGAGTTTCTGAGAGTGACAGACAGTTTCTGACCATCCTCCGATTGGCCCTGGAGGAAACCAGATTCACTGTCAAGAGCTGACCTTTCGCACTGAGAGAGTGGCAGAGCCAAGTGTGTGATGGTGGTGACTGTGCGAGCATTTGACCAATGGTCAGTTCCTGACCATCACAATGGTGATTTATTTAATTCGCTATCACAGGTCACAACAGTAGGTGGGCACTCCTGAAATAAAATTCACTAAAGATTCTCATCACCACTGTGTTTCTAATGGAAAATCCAGCTTCAATTTGCTTTCAGTTGTTTAAATGAAAGAACATGCCTCAAAACTAATCAATTAGTTCCCAGTCAGAAACAATAATAAAACGGCGGCTTAAACTGTCCAGAAAAACAAGACAAGACAGGTTCAGTTTACAAACTGTGCAATGGACACACCTCGTGCCTGACAAAATCAGCAAATAAGGTAGTTCTGTAATAATAACTGATTAAAATAACATTGGTTTAAGTATATTGAGCGATGGTGGTATAGTGGTGAGCATAGCTGCCTTCCAAGCAGTTGACCCGGGTTCGATTCCCAGCCATCGCAGTGATAATTTATTTAGAACCTTATCCACGGCCTCCTGTGTTTTAAACCGAGTGGACAAAGACAGTGCGAACACAACATTTGACAGGAATTAAATAGAGATTTCTCTTTTTCAATTTTTGTTCGGACGTAATTCGTTTCTGATGAAAAAATATTGAAATAGGAAAACAGGTCCCTGACCGAATAAATGAGTTCTCAGTCAGAGACAAAGATACAAAGTAAAGGTTGAGGAACACATTTCAGCTCACACACTGTGCTCTGCACAATCATGGTGCCTGATGAAGTGAATATAAATGCGACTGAGGTGGTTATATTATCCTCACGAATATGCAGCTGCGATGACCAAGTGGTTAAGGCGTTCAACTCGGAATCGACTGGGCTTTCCCCGCGCAGGTTTGAACCCTGCTCACAGCGATTATGATTGGAAGTATTTACTTCGGCTGCTTCAGGCAGCCACAGAGTCGCAAATCCTAGTGAATTGTTGGCATGCAGTATTTGGGTCTCTCTCATGCTTTCAGCTGCATGGCTTCGGGCCAGGTGCAGGAAGGTGAGTTTGGAAAGGACATCTGGGTATCCTCAGACTGCCATGGACAAGATAGGCCGAATGGGTCCCCTCTGTGCTGTTACTGTTCTCTGGTTCTTTCTCTGGTTCCATGAGAAATATCATAACGTGAGCAGAATGAAAATAATCAGCATCAGGGGCACAAGGACAAAACAAGGTCTCATATCAGAGGAAGATTCTTATGTAATGACACACAGAGCACAAGAAATACATTTCATCAGAATACATTGAATGATTGAGAATTTCAAAATGCTGCTCAGATGATATGACATCGTGTTCATTCAAACACATTGCAACAAGCTGGTCATTACTGGGCGCTCTGTGTTCCTGGTTATAACAGTTTGAGAATGGAAGGAGCAGGTTCACATCTGCACATTGACAGGGTCAAACTGTGTCTCAGATTGACAGCTCCCAGGACAGGCTTTCCTCTCCTCTCGCACTGTGCTGTGGATTCTCAGGGATAAGTTGGAGTTTCCCAGCTCAGTAAGGGTTAAAGCCTTTGAGGCTGGCAATGCGCACAGTGTCTGCTCCCCAGATTCAGCGGGCTGCAGCCAATCAGAGCTGTGCCTGATTTAACCCAGAACTGGTTGAAATGATGATATTGTTCACAAGCTGAATTCTATTTGATCAGATGAAGATACAGATTGTGTGCACTCAGTCACTAAACAACAATATCCCGCCTTCATATAGAGTGGATGAGAGGGGTGGAGGGATTGACAGAGACAGTTTGAGTTAGGGCAGTGAGACACAGACAGCCAGACAATGTCTCAGTGACAGAAATCCTTGTAAATTTCCACTTTATCCAGAAAGATTCTCTTGGGGAGACAGAAGCTGCGGTCTCAGCTCTCACATTATTAATGCCACACTCAGGAACAGTGCTGCATTTTGACAGAAGAGATGGGGAGAGGCAAAAGAAACTGAATGGTCCAGTTCTAAAGAGTGTGCAGGCTCAGAGTGTCCTGAGGTTCAGAGAGATCTTTCAACGCGAGAGATTTGAAGAGAGTCATTAGAAAAGTGGATGGCATCCTTGGCTTCACAAATGAAAGCACTGAGTATCCCTTGGATCCCTCATACTCCACAGTCCAGAAAGATGCCAGCCGGCCCATCGTGTCTGCACTGACTCTCTGAAAGAACATCTTTCGTGCATTTTTACGATGGCTAACCCCTTAACCTGCACATTTTGGGACACTAAGGGGCAATTTATCATATCTAATCCATTTAATCTGCTCAGCATTGGACTGTGAGAAGAAATTAGAGCACACAGAGAAAATCCATGCAGACACAGGGACAACATGTTAACTCCACACTGATGCTGTGAGGCAGTAGTGCTAGCCACTGTGCCACCATGCCAATGGAACTTTAACAATCTAATTCCCTTCTCAATGCCTCATTTGAAGCTGCATCACCACATTGTCAGACAATGCATCCCAGAGCTGAACTACTCGCTGTGGGAAAGGGTTTTCTCATTATGCTTCAATCACTAACAAAGGGTTTCATATGATACAACCCTTAGTAAACTGGGTCTGTATTCTCTGTGATTCAGAAGCATGAGAGGCAAAACATTAAAACATACACGATTCTGAAGGGATCTGATTTTGTGGACATTGGGAGATTGTTTAAGCAGGTTCAGTGTAAGGATCAGATCATTAAGGACTGAAATGAGAATAAATTTTTGCACTCACTGCGTTGTGATCCTTTGACATGCTCCATTATTTATACACTAGGGGTGGCACAGTGGTTCGCATTGCTGCCTCTAAGCGCCCGGTACCCAGGTTCAATTCTACCTTGGGTGATTGTCTGCGTGGAGCTTGCATGTCCTCCCCATGTTTGTTTCCTCCCAAGCTCCGAATGTCAGATGGATATGCAACACTAAATTGCCCCTTCGTATCACAAACGTATTGGTTCTGGGGGATTAGCGGGATAAATATGTGGGGTTATGTTAGTACAGACTTGATGGGTCAAATGGCTTCCATCTGCACCATAGGGATTCTATGACAGTAAAGGCAGAAATAGACAAATTTATGTTGCTCAGAGAATCAAGTGAGTGAGGAGTAAAGTGGAGTTGAACCCCAAGATCTGAAACTCTATAAGCAGCTGGTATGCCCACATCTGGAGTCTGCATCCACAGTTTGGACTCCAAACTTTCAGAAAGATATACAGCTGAAAGAGAGATAGTGCAAAGACATGTTACCAGGAAAATGGAAGGCATGAGGGGAATACTTTATTGGGATTAAGAATTCTTGGATTGCATTCTTTCGAGAAGGCTGATTTCTGGTTTAGTTCAAGTTTGTAAATTGATACATTTTAATTTGACATGGAAATTTACTATGGCCTTACTACCCAAGGCTGAAATGTTCTTTATTCACAGTTACTGTATGGTGGGTGGGCGCGAGTATAAGCTGCAGAAATTTGGTTCAAGTCTTCATAGTCACAGTTTGTTTTCCTCACATAGAACTGTTGATATTTCAAATGCTTTGCCTGATTTTGTTGTGAATGCTGAAAATATAGTGACTTTTAGAAAACTTGTCAGAAACCTATTGTGATTTCTATCTATGTAGATGTTGTTGCTGCTGTTCTTGTTTTTAAGACTGTGACTGTGTTTTCACTGTCCGGCAATAAAGATAAATAAATGAGTCATGATCGAATTGAATGGTGGAACAGAGTCAATGTGCCATGTGGTCAATGTCTGTTCTTAATTGCTGTGTTCTTGTTACTGGAAGAGACGGATCCATGGATACTGAGGGAAATAGGGGTGGAAATTGCAGAGGCAATGGATATTTTTTTTCTAACCCAGCTAGTTATATGAGTGGTGCCAGAGGATTGGAGAATTGCAAATGGTAAACACACCTCTTCAGAAAAGGTTGTAAGAATCAGCATTTTATAAATAAAGGGGCACACAGCAAACTTGTGTGAACATTTGGAGCTGATAGAATAAAAGGGACAGCAGCAACATGGATAGGAAACTGACTGAGTGACAGGAAACACAGCAGTGGGAAATGTTTTTAGTTGGAGTGGATCGGTTAAAATGGGATCCCAAGAGGGTTGGTGTTTGGAATCCTGCTCTTCCTGATACATATTAGAGACATCGGCAATGCTGCACAGAGCACACATTCAAACTGTGGTAATTACACAGTACATGGCAGCATTGTGAACTGTGAGTGTTGTTTCTTAGGCAGCTTGTGGATTAGTCAGACAAGACCAATTTAAAGCAGAGAAGTGTGAAATGATTCATTTCAGTTGGCAGGAAAGGGAGACACAGTATTAAAATGGTACAATTGTAAAGGCAAGCAGGAGCAGAGGGACCTGCCGTTAAATGTGACACTAATAATTGCTGTCTGAGTGGCAGGTTGAGAGTGTGGTTACTAAAGCATTTGGTTTGGTGAGCTTTATCAGTAGGGGCACAGAGTACAAGAGCAAGCAAGTTTAGGGAAACCTGTATAAAACCCTGGTTTGGCCTCAGTTGGAGTATTGCACTCTGATCTGGACAGCAGAGTTTAGAAAGGATGTGAAGGATTAGCGAGGGCGCAATAAATCTCTGGGTATGGGTCCAGGGATGAGGAAGGTCAGTTACATCGGTAGATTGGAGAATTTGGGTCTGTTCTCTTTGACAAAGAGAAGGTTGAAAGGAGATTTGATAGAGGTGTTCAGGATTGTGGAGGGAACTGGAAGGAGCTGATAGGGAGAAGCTTTCATGTCCCAATCTTCCTCTGTCAGGAAGTGTTCCCCAAACTGAACGGACAGGTCATTGTTCCCGGTTACACTTAGCTGGCAATGCTAAATTTTCTGAGTATTTGTATTAATGTGAAACATTTAGGATAATTATACAAACACAATAAGTTATTCAGAGTAAAAAAGAAATATTAAAAGTGAAAATTCATGTTGACTTCCCTCTGCTGGGCTTTGTGTCTTTCCAATGTTGGCCAGTGGTCTGATTAATCTGACAGTACTTTTCCCAGTCGCCTGTGTAACGTGACTCGAATCCCGGCCTTCCAGGTTTTGAACTGCACAGCGAAGCATTTGAGGAAGTATTTTGTGACGTCATTTGTGTTCCAGTCCTCATACCGTCTGGTGAGCTGATCTGACATCCATCCCAGAGTGGAGTCGCTGCACAGATTGCCTTAAAAATGGACTCTAAACTGAGGGAGTGACTGTGAATCTCGTCACCACTTCCATCCTGACTAATTTCCTCCACTTCAAACCGGAGTAGGAGACTTCACCAATGATTGAGGTCCCACCTTCGATCAATCGAGCATCCTGCCTTGCCTCACACCTTCTCTGGTCTCCAGCAGCGGTGATGTTCCAGGGGCTTGGTTACGCTGAATGCCCTGTCCGAGGGTCTCCTTGCTCCAAAGCTGCTGACTTTGATGTCTGTCATCAAGTTGTTGAAACTTGGCTCCTCTTCGTCTCTGACTTCAGGCCAATCGGGAACTTCCATCTTCCAAGCTTCTAGGGCTGGTTGAGCAGAAACAATAATAATTGAGCATTCTGCGGCATTTTTACATTCGAGCAGATTTCCCCGAGAGGCATTTCATTAAGCACCAGCTTTTTCACTTCATTAACAACTGTAAGAATGGCAATGCAATGTATTGGTCCATTTATCGTCACAAAGGAGTTGGGATGTCTTGTTGAAGTTGTACAAGACATTGGTAAGGCCACACTAGGAATACTGTGTACATTTTTGGTCACCCTATGATAGAAAGAATATTATTAAATTGGAAAGAGTGCAGAAAAGATTTACTAGGATGCTACCGGGAATTGATAGTTTGAGTTACAAGGAGAGACTGGATAGACTGGGACCTTTTTCTCTGGAGCGTAGGAGGCTGAGGGGTGATCTTATAGAGGGCTATAAAATAATGAGGGGCATAGATGAGGTAGATAGTCAACATCTTTTCCCAAAGGTAGGGGGGGTCTAAAAGTGGAGGGTATAGGTGAGAGAGGAGAAACACAAAAGGGTCCAGATGGACAGTTTTTGCACACAGAGGATGGTGAGTGTCTGGAACGAGCTGCCAGAGGTAGTAGCAGATGCGGGGACAATTCTGCCTTTTAAAAAGCATTTAGACAGTTACATGGGTAAGGTTGGTATGGAGGGATATGGGCCAAATGCAGGTAATTGGGACTCGCTTATTGGTAAAAACAGGACAGCATGGACGGGTTGGGCCAAAGGGCCTGTTTCCAGCAGTGAATCTCCATGACTCTATGACTATGACTCTCGTCCCAATAATGCAGATTGTCACTATCATTGCTGTAAGTGGGAGGGGGACAATGCTCACTCACAGCATCTGTTTTCTGCATGAACAGCTGGCAGGTAGAACACCAAATCAATGGTAAACATTCTGTCAGCATCCAGTGAAACTGGGTAACTATGGTAACAGGTCGGTACATTGACAACACAGGACTCTGTGACAATAGCTTCCTACCCAACAGGGTGATGTCACCAGGATCTACAATTCCCCCAGTTTGGAGATTCCAGTCAGGAAGCAAGGAGCAAAGTGTAAGACACCAGAGAAAAGACAAGAGATTTTCATTTCTATCGAACCAATCATTGTCTCAGGATTTCCCAAAGGACAGCCAATGAAGGACCTCTTTAAGAAGTCATAGAGTCGCAGAATTTTACAGCACAGAACAAGGTCATTCAGCCCATCGTGTCTGCATTGGCCATCAGCACCTACCTATGTCCATTCGGCGGCACGGTGGCACAATGGTTAGCACTGCTGCCTCACAGCGCAGAGGACCCGGGTTCAATTCCGGTCTCGGGTCACTGTTTGTGTGAAGTTTGCACATTCTCCCCGTGTCTTCAGGGGTTTCCTCCGGGTGCTCCGGTTTTCTCCCACAGTCCAAAGATGTGGGGGTTGGGTTGATTCGCTTTGCGAAATTACTCCTCGTGCCACGGGGATTAGCAGGGTAAATATGTGAGGTGATAGCAACAGGGGCTGGTTGGATTGTGGTCGGTGCAGACACGATGGGCCGAATGACCTCGTTCTACACTGGAGGTACTCTATGATTCTAATCCCATTTTTCAGCACTTGGCATAGACTCTCATATTCTACAGCATTGCAAATGTTAATTTCAATGTTGTGAGCGTTCATGTCTCTGCCACCCTTCCAGGCAGTGAGTTCCAGATTCCCACCACCCTCTGGGTGAAAATGTTTTTCCTCAAATCCCTCTAAATCTCCTGGCCCCTACGTTTATCCTATTCCCCCTGCCAAATGACCCCTCTACTCAGGTGAAAAGTTTATTTCTATCTACCCTCTCAATGTCCCTCCTAATTTTGTACACCTCGATTAGGCTCCCGCCTCAGCCGTGGGATTTCCTTTATTTTGCCCGCCGGTGTTTTTTTATAGCTCTTTGCTCTACTAATTTATTTTCAAATTACATTCCCTGCACGTTCTATACTCCAGGGCATCCATTGTTTCAAGCCCCCTCTCTCTGCGATAATCTCCCAAGTTTTCCTGCTCCAATGCTATAAATCCCTCACCATCCAGGATTCTCTGAATGTTTTTGCTCCCACCTTCACCTTTATGGGAACATGTTGGCCCTGTACTCTCTCTATTTCCTTTTTGAATGATTCTCACTGCTCCTCACCATATATATAAATGACCTGGATGAGGGAACCAAATATAACATTTCCACATTTGCTGACGACATAAAACTGGGCAAAATTGTGAGTTGTGAGGGGGATGCAAGGAGGTTTCAAAGTGATTTAGACAAGTTGAGTGAGTGCGCAAATATATGGCAGATGCAGGACAACGCGGCTAAGTGTGAAGTTATACACTTTGGTGTGAAAAACAGAAAGGAAAGGATGAGAGGAGATCTGATTGAAACATACAAAATCCTAACAGGGCTGGACAGACTAGCTGCAGGAAGAATGTTTCACCTCGTTGGGGAATGTAGAACAAGGGGACACAGTCTTAGGATACTGGGTAGACCATTTAGGAATGAGACGGGGAAAGATTTCTTCACACAGAGGGTGGTGATCCTATGGAATTCTTTACCTCAGAAGCTGTGGCGACCAAGTCACTGAATGTATTCAAGAAGGAGAGATTTTTATTTAGATTTTAATGGCATCAAGGAGTATTGGGAAAAAAATGAGAATGTGGCATTGAGATAGAGGATCAGATATGAGCACCTTCAGGACACAGAGAGATGAAGTAATGAGTGTAGAAATGAACCAGCCAGAGTCAGCACCTTGGGGAGAGGGGAGAGCCACCAGTGAGTTTGGAACTGAACCCACCCAGGGTCAGCACCTTCAGGGGATAGAGACGTAAATAATCTAAGACCTGTTTTCAAAAACAGAGGTAGAGAAGAAAGAGGGAACCAATGACCATTATCAAGCGTTTGGAAAGCAATGATATAAAGAGACAAAGTCAGCATGGATTTACAAAAGAGAAATCATGCTTGACAATACTACTGGAATTCTTTGATGTAACTAGTAGAGTTGACCAGGGAGAACCGGTGGATGTGGTTCATTTAGAGTTCCAGAAAACTTTGGACAAAATCTCACATAACGTTTTTACGTTTAAAGTTTATTTATTAGTTTCACAAGTAGGCTTACATTAACATTGCAATGAAGTTACTGCGAAAATCCCCTAGTCACCATACTCCGGCTCCTGTTCAGGAAGACTGAGGGAGAATTTAGCATGGCCAATACACCTAACCACAGCATGTCTTTCAGACTGTGGGAGGAAACCGGAACACCCAGAGGAATCCCATGCAGAGACGGGGAGAATGTGCAGACTCACACAGACAGTGACCCAAGCTGGGAATCAAATCCGGTCCCTGGTGCTGTAAGGCAGCAGTGCTAACCATCGTGCCACCGGGCTGCCCTTCTACTATGTAAAGTTGAAGTGCATGGGATTGCGGGTAGCGTCATGAGATGGATAGAAAACTGGTCAGCAGATAGGAAGCAAAGAGATGGCATGAATGGGTCCTTTTTCTAATTGGCAGTCAGTGATTAGTGGGGTACTGCAGGGATCTGTACTAGGACCCCAACGATTTATATAATTTATTAATGATTTGGACGTGGTAAATAAATGTATTATCTCCAGATATGTAGATGATACAATAATGGATGGGAGAGTGAGCTGTGAGGAGGATGCTGAGATCCTTCAGCGAGATTTGGACAGTCTGAGCCCACACATGGAGTATAATGTGGATAAATATGTGGTTACCCATTTAATTATCCACTTTGGTAGCAAAAATGGCAAGGCAGATTATTATTTGAATGGGTGTAAATCGATGGAGGTGGATACTCAGCGAGACCCAGGTGTCCTTGTGCATCAGTCAGTAAAATCATGTTGAAGCTATACAAGATGGAAAATCATGTTGCAGCTATATAAGACTTTGGTTAGGCCACATTTGGAGTATTGTGTACAATTCTGAGTGCCACATTGGAGGAAGGATGTTGATGCATTGGAAAGGGAGCAGAAGAAATTTACCAGGATGTTGCCTGGTTTGGAGGATATGGACTGTAAAGAAAGGTTGAACAAACTTGGATTGTTTTCATTGGCGCGTCAGAGGATGAGGGGGGACCTGATAGAGGTTTACAAGATTATGAAAGGCTTGGTTGAGTAGATAGTCAGAGCCTTTTTCCCAATGTCGAAAGTTGACTTACTCAGGGGCACAGGTTGCGAGTAAGAGGGGGAAAGTTTAAAAGAGATGTAAGGGGCAAGTTTTTCACACAGAGGGTGGTGAATGCCTGGAAAATGCTGCCGGAGGAAGTAGTGGATGCAGATTCTATAACGTTCAAGAGGCATCTGGATAGATACATGAATAGGCCGGGAACAGAGGGAAATGGACCACGCAGAGGCATGAAAATATTAGAGAGCTGTAATAATTCTTCGGAGGCAGACGTCCCTTCACCAAAACCCCTTCATTTACAACTCTAACAGCAGTACACAGAGTGCTAACAGTTAGCAGTCTACCTCCGAGGGTGTCAAAGGAACTGACACTCCCGGTTAAGTACAAGGCAAAGACTCCCTGATTGGCCGATCAATTGGATCCTTAGTCAAGGAATTCATACTCCAATAGGCCAACCTCAATGGCCCCATTGAAGTCATAAAGAGGCATCTGTGGTGGCACAGACTTGGTAGGCCAGAGGGCCTGTTCCTGTGCTGTTCTTTGTTTAGTCGCTGAAAGGAAGTTCGTAGGTACAGCAGGCAAAAAGAAGGCAAATGTTATGTTGGCCTTGAAAGCAAGAGGATTTGTGTATAGGAAAAGTGATGTTTTACTGCAATTGTACAGGGCAATGATGAGGCCACATCTGGAGTATTGTGTGCAGTTTTGGTGTCCTTATCTGAGGGAGGATGTCCTTGCTGCAGGGAGAGTGCAGCAAAGGTTTACCAGGTGGATTCCTGGGATGGCAAGTCTTTCATATGAGGAAAGATGAAGTCAGTTAGCATTATGTTCATTGGAACTAAAAGAGAAAACGCTGGAAAATCTCAGCAGGCCTGGCAACATCTGTAAGGAAAGAAAAGAGCTGACATTTCGAGTCCAGATGACCTTTTGTCAAAGCTAAAAGGCATAGAAAGTGGGAGATATTTATACTGCAGGGGGAAGGAATGAAAGATGAGTCAAAGCCATAGAAACCAGGGAAAAAGACTGCTAATAGCTGTCCAGAGAGAGAATAAAGGGTGTGAATGTCCAAACGGCAGAGAAGCTTTTATCCTTATGTTCATTGGAGTTTAGAAGATTGAGAGGGTCTCAAAGGAACGTATAAAATTCTAACAGGACTCGAAAGCGTAGATTCGGGAAGAATGTTATGGATATTCTTTGTGTAAGGTTAAGGAGAAAACTTTTCGGACTGAGGTGAGGAGAAATGTCTTCACCCAGAGAGTGTGAATCTGTGAAAATCGCTAATGCAGAAAGTAGTTGAGGCCAAAATGTGTGATGTCAAGAAGGAATTAGATATTGCTCGTGGGGCTAAAGGGATCAAGGCATATGGGTGGAAGGTGGGATCAGGAAAGAGAATTTGATCAACCAGGATCATAATGAATGTCCCAGCAGGCTCGATGGGCCTCATGGCGCCAAATGGCCTCCTTCTGTTTCCATTCGCTGTTTAAAGAGAACAAAGAAAAGTGCAGCAAAAGAATAGGCCGTTCGGCCCTCCAAGCCCGTGCCGAACATGGTGCCCTAAGTAAACTGAAGAAAAAAGCTTCCGCCCTTACTCAGTCCGTATCTCTCTATTCCTTCCCTATTCATGTACCCATCCAGATGCCTGTTTTGACCACCTCCTGTGGCAGCCTGTTCCAGGCACTCACCATTCGCTGCCTGAAAAACCTCCCCCGCACATCTCCCTTAAACTTTCCCCCTCTCACCTTGAACATGTGCCCACTTCCACCCTGGGAGAAAGCCTCTGCCTATTCAACCTGTCTATGCCTCTCACAATTATGAAGACCTCTATCAGGTCACCCTCAACCTCCGTCTTTTCAGTGAAAACAATCCCAGTTTATTCAACCTCTCCTCCTCGCCAACACCCTTGAGATCAGGCAACATCTTTCTATGTACGAGAGAGAGAGACCAGTCAGTGTGGAACTGAACCCATCCAGAATCATCACCTTCAAGGGAAGAGAGAGAGAAACTAGTGAGTGTGGAGCTGAACCCAATCAAAGTCATTGCCTTCAGGAGAAAGGGAGAGGAACCAGTAGAATTGAACTCAGCCAGTCAGCACCTTCAGAGGAGATGCAATAGTGAGTATAGATAGATTAGATGACTGCATTGCTGCAGAGATGGTACAGGAGGGATGGCTTTAGATTCCTGGGGCATCGTGACCATTTCTGGCTGAGCTGGGACCTGTACAAGTTGGGCAGATTACATCTGAACAGGGACGGGACCAACATCCTCCCATGGAGCTTTGTTAGTGCTGTTGGGATGGATTTATACTAAACTGCTAAGGGGATGGAATCCTGACAGGTAGTGATAGGATCTTCTGTTTTGCCAAGTGGTCAGGGGCAGGAGGGAGTGACTGCAGCTGAGGCAGCTAAGAGGAATCAGAGGACAGCTATGTCAGTTTCTGCAACTGTCCAATAGCTCTGAGGTTCTTGCAGCTTCTTTGGATGAGAGTGGGGGCTGCAGGGTGAATGAGCTGACTGACCTTGGCACTGCAGTACAGCATGCCATTCAAGTATTGGTAGAAGGGGTATAGTGAGGGGAAGTTACACTGTTCTCTGTAGAAAGGAGCGAGAATTCAGATGGCTGTGAGGGAGAATTCAGAGTGTGAATATGAATCTGCAATTAAAAATCTAATTGTCGCTATTCATAAAATCGTATCTGGTTTACAAATGTCCTTTAGGGAAGGAAATCTGCTGGTCAGGAATGTGTTTGAATCATCAAGCCTTGAGGTAACAAAAGCATGGATGAGGGTTTCAGGTATGGGTGAGCTGAGGTATTACAAATAATGTGTGATGTTACACAGCTGGAAATAAGTGATCTTGGTGAAGGAACAGATATGTGGTCAGAATCTCATTTCTGAGTCCAATGAGGTCCCAAAGATTATGAGGGTTTGTTTCAACCTCAGACATTGACCAGTGGGAGAGATGGAGTCAGTGACTGGGAATGGAATTTGTGGTGGGAACTTTGGTCTTCCAAATATTTAATTGGGGGAATTCTCTGCTGAGCCAGTACTGGAGGTCAGAGAAGGAGTCTAATAAATTAATAACAGGGGATTGGTTGTGAGATGTGACGGTGAGGTAGAGCTGGGTGTTATCAGCATACACATGAAACCTACCATTGTGTTTTCAGATAATGTCACCAAGGGGTAAGGTCTAGATGAGAAATAGGCGGGAGCCACGGATAGATCCTTGGGGGATTTGGGTGATAACAGCACAGGAGTGGGAAGAAAAACCATTGCAGGTGATATTCTGCATATGAGCAGAAAGATAAGAATAGAACCAGATGACTGCAGTCTTTCCCAACTGAACAATCCCTCCTCATCCTTCTCAACCTATCCATGCCTTTGACATGGTCGACTGCACCATCCTACTCCAATATCTTCCCACTGTCAGGTCATTGTTCACAGCAGATGGAAGTGACACCCGGAGGAAACATAATGAAGAACGGCTGGGCCTCAGTAAACAAGTCTGGAGAAGGCTGGAGTTCTCAATCATCTTCATCCCAGGCGGCAGCTCCTCCATCTCAATGTGTGTGGTGAGATCAGGCCATTCTGCTCAGTCAGGAGCACCCAGACTGACTGTAAGAGATTGGTTTTTGCAATTAGAACCAACAATCAGGGAGATCCACTCAATCAAGCCCCACCCAAACACAGAACCATAGAATCCCTCCAGTGCAGGAGGCCATTCGGCCCATCATGTCTGCACCGACCAAATTCCCACCCAGGCCTTATCCCCTTAACCCCACATATTTACCCTGCGAATCCCACTAACACTAGGGTCAATTTAGCATGGCCAATCAACCCAACCCACACATCTTTGGAGTGCGGGAGGAAGCCAGAGCACCCAGAAGAAACCCACGCAGAGACAGGGAGAATGTGCAAACTCCGCACAGACAGTGACCCAGGGCCGGAATTGAACCTGGGTCCCTGGCGCTGTGAGGCAGCAGTGCTAACGACTGTGCCACCGTGCCGTTCCTACAGAGCACCGAAAGATCCCAGTATCTCTCCCTGGCCTATACAGAGTGAAGGGCTCTGACCCAGTGTGGCACTGAGCCCCACACACAGAGCACGGGAAGATTTCAGTCTCTGTGCTGATTGGTCTGACTGCAGGGAATTTGTATAACCGCCACTGCTGAGCCTGGGGAACTGCAGCGTGATGTGGAGATGCCGGCGTTGGACTGGGGTAAACACAGTAAGAAGTTTAACAACACCAGGTTAAAGTCCAACAGGTTTATTTGGTAGCAAAAGCCACACAAGCTTCGTTGTGTGGCTTTCGCGACCAAATAAACCTGTTGGACTTTAACCTGGTGTTGTTAAACTTCGAACTGCAGCGTGACATGTTTACACAGGAAACTGCCATTGGAAACCCTGAGCTGAGGATTCACAGCCGGGCGGGACGGGATTCCCGCTGCCGAACCCTTCATCCACCCGGAGCCCCGCCGCGGGCTCAGGATCCGGGCCCGGGGACTGAAGCCACCTGCCGGGCATTTGCTGCCGTTCCGCGCGGTGTATGATGGGCCCAGAATAAATCCCCGCCAACGGCCTGTGACCGGCAGCTGGGAAAAACAATCGGAAATTGACGCATCACGGTTATCCAATGGCCGCTCTGCGCCTACTGAGTGACAGCTACTTTATCCAATCCGTGAGCTCCATCCGCTCGAAGTGAGAGAACACATGGAAATGACGCTCACAATTATAACCAATCACAGACCGCGCTGATGGCAACACACGCCCCTCAATGTTATTGACATCTCTGCTCGCCAATCGCAACGCACTGACCAATCAGCGTCCGTCCCAGTCCAGCGTCATTGCGTTATTCAATTCGAACCGGAGCTGTGACCAATGAGAAATCAGAGAGCTGGAGGCGGAAAGAATCCTTAAAGTGAAACCGCTCGCAGAATTAAAGTTGTGCAACTATAATTCGGTGATGGCAGTTGACGGGGCAAAAGTCAGAGGGTGCAAAAGGTGAATCCCGCAGGAAAGGAAAGAGGAAATAAATGAACGAGGAGGAAAGCAAGTGAGATGCGTCTAAAGAGGCAATTCCAGAGCTGAGACCCAGAGAGCTCACTGGTGGAGTGAATCAAGATGTGGAGATGCCGGCGTTGGACTGGGGTAAGCACAGTAAGAAGTCTCACAACACCAGGTTAAAGTCCAAAAGGTTTATTTGGTAGCAAATACCATAAGCTTTTGGAGCGTGCTGCTCCTTCGTCAGATGGAGGAGTGAATCAAATCAGGAATGCTCACCAGGCCAGAATCAGAGGAGGTCAGATATCTCAGAGGATTGCTGGGCTGGAGGCGATGAAAGGGAGGAACAGCTGACGACATGGAGGGATTTGGAAACAAGGATAAGAATTTTAAAATTGAGGCATTGCTTAACCACGAGTCAGTGTTTGTCAGTGAGCACAGGGTTGATGCATTAATGGTGTTTGGAGTAAATTCTGATATGAGAAATCAATTAGCAGCTTTCTGGACCCAGCAGCACAATAAGTCAGATCAGAAGTGGACCACATGGCCCCTCAAGCCTGCTCCGCCATTAAATATGACCATGTTTTAGATTCTCAAACCACAGAATATTTGCAATGCACTACAGCCCATTTGACCATCAAGTCTACACTGCCTTATTGAAACAGCATTCTATCTAATCCCACTCCCCCTCCTCACAGTCGCAGAAACCCGGGTTTGGGTCTGGCCTTTGGTGACTGTGCAAAATCAGCACCTTCTCCCCGTGGGTTTCCTGGGTGCTCTCGTTTACTCTCGTGGTTCAACTATGTGCAGGTCAGGTGGATTGGCCATGTTAAATGTTCCTATCGTGTCCAAAGTTGTGTACATTAGGCATTGAATCCGTGCAATTTTGACACTTATTTTGAAATTTTGCACCTGGTTCTTGATCAACTCTTGATGGGAACATGAAAACCTCTATCATAGAATCCCTAAAGTGCAGAAGATGGACATTCGTCCCATTGAGTCTGCACTGATTCTCTGACCTATTCACGCAACCTCACATATTTACCTTGTGAACCTTCCTAATCTCAATATACAAGGAACATAAGGGGAAATGTAGCACGGTAAACCCACTTACCCTATCAATGGAGTGTGTGTGTGGCGGGAGGGGGGGAGGGGGGGTGCAAGAGCACCCGGAGGAAAACCATGTGGACACAGAGAAAATGTGGAAATTATGAACAGTCACCCAAGGCCTGAATTAAACTGGATCCCTGTCAGTGTGCGGCAGCAGTGCTAACTACTGTGCCACTCTTCTTTCTCTTATAAAAGATTATAAGACATAGGAGCAGAATTAGGCCACTCTGCCCATCGAACCTGCTGCACCATTCAATCATATATTTTTCTCATTCCCATTCTCCTGCCTTTTCCCCATAACCCCTGATCCCCTTATTAATCAAGAACCTATCTGCCTATGTCTTAAAAAACACTCAACCACCTCGCTCCCAAATCCTTCGGCGGCAAAGAGTTCCACAGATTCTCCACTTCCTCGCTGAAGAAATTCCTCCTAATTTCTGTTTTAAAGGATCGTCCCTTTAGTCTGAGGTTGTGCCCTCTGGTTCTAGTTTTTCCTACTCGTGGAAACATCCTCTCCATGTCCACTCTATCCAGACCTCGCAGTATCCTGTAAGTTTCAATAAGTTCCTTCTAAACTCCAATGAGTACAGACCCAAGAGTCCTCAACCGTTCCTCATACTCTTCATTCCGGGGGTCATTCTTGTGAGCCTCCACTTTCCAAGGCCAGCACATCCTTCCTTAGATACGGGTCCCAAACTGCTCACAATACTCCAAATGGGGTCTGACCAGAGCTTTTGCCAGCCTCTGAAGTACATCCCTGTTCTTGTATTCTTGCCCTCTCGACATTACATTTGCCCTCCTAAATGCCGACTGCACATGCACATTAACATGAGGAGAATCTTGAACTCGGACTCCCAAGTCCCTTTGTGTTCCTGGTTTCATAAGCATTTCCCCATTTAGAAAATAGTCTATGCTTCCATTCCTCATTCCAAAGTGCATAACCTCACAGTTTTCCACATTGTATTCCATCTGCCACTTCTCTGCTCACTCTCCTAGCCTGTCCAAGTCCTTCTGCAGTCCCCCCACCCCGACCTCCCCCTTGCTTCCTCAATGCTACCTGTCCCCCTACAGGTCTTCTCATACTTCTTTGCCTCATGAAAAATACCCGACTTCTCAAATCTACCTTCATAGCGACAGATCTTTATCAATAGAATCATTCATTTGAATCTCCTTTGGACTCTCTCCAATGTCTTCACAACCTTCTTCAATTGTGGTGCTCAGCACTGGCCTCAGTGCTCCAGGTGAGGCCTGTCTAGTGTATTTAAAAGCTCAACTTGACCTTCTTATTCATGTATTCAATCCTCCAGTAAAAGGTAGGATGCCATTTGTTTTATTACCTGCTCTCTCAACATGCCCAGCCAACTTCAATTACTTTTGTACTTAGAAACTGAGATCCCGTTGTTCCTACATTTCCTTAAGAGTTTCTCCCTTTATTTCTCCACTCTCAAAATGAATCAACTCACACTTCTCTGCATTGAACTTCATCTAATTAGGTGCATTGACGCGAACAGATGCTGGAATATGGAGACTGGGGGAATTTCACTGCAACTTCATTGCAGTATTTATTAGTCAAAATTCTGACTTATGACTAATATCTAAACTCTATTTAAAGTTAACTTTACTTTACATTTACTTTATCTGCCGCTCGTCTGCCCAGAGGACAGGAATGGAAGCATTGCCTCAGCATTTACACATTGTTTTGAGCTCCAGGGTCTGTCAACTTAATTCACTCAGCCTCTCCTCACTGAACAACCTCTTCCTTCCGGGGGACAATCTAGTGAACCTTCTCTGTACCGCCTGCAATGCAAGTCTATCCCTTCTCAAATGTGGAGACCATAGCTGTACACAGTATTGCAGATGTGGTCTCAATAAAATCCTGGACAATTGCAGCAATACACCTTTCTTCATCTACTCCAATCCACTTGCAATAAAAACAAACATGCCATTTGCTTTTCTAATAGCTTTAATGAATAATCCCGATTGTGCTCCGAATGCCCTTCAACATTTTAAAATCTGTCACATTTCAGCCTCTCTTCAACTCTGAAGAAGAGTCATACAGACTCGAAGTATTCACTCTGTTTCTCTCTCCGTAGATGCTGCCAGACCTGCTGAGGTTTCGAGCATTTTCTGTTTTTAATTCAGATTTCGTCTCTCTGCCATTCTCACCTTTCAGGCACATATTTGTTCTTTTTTTCACTCTCCCATTAGACTTATGACTCCCCCAGTTCTGTTGCCATATAATCATTGCTGCACTTCTCCTTGTTTAGAAACGACAAGAGAACAATTCAAATTCCATTCAGTGATGAGTGATGAATGAGAAATTATGTGATAGAAAATGAACATCTCCAACTTCTCCCTGTAACCCTGCACATTCTTCCTTTTCAGGTAACAGTCTGATTCCTTTTGAACGCTTCAATCGAATCTGCCTCCACCGCACTCTCTGGCAGTGCATTCCACACATTAAGCACTCCCTGTGTGAAAAATGTTTTCCTCGGATTCCTATTCCTTCCTTTGCTAATGATGCTGAATCTGTTCTCTCTCATTCTTCATCATCCCACGAGTGGGAACAGTTTGTCCCTATCCACTCTGTCCAGATGTCTCATGATATTTAATACCTGTAAGTGGAATCCCTCATGGGGTGGTAAGATTTTCAAAGCAGTCGACATTAAGGCATTGATAAAACTACCAGCATTCAGTTAATGAATTGTTAAATATGTTAATGAACTAACAAGAAGCAATTTACAAATATGAGATGCAGTAATTGACTCAAACGAGTGATTATGATTGTAAAACACATTTGCTGATATTTTGAATGGATTATTATTGACTTTAAGGATGTTATCAGTTAGCAGTAAACCAGTCCAGATGACCCTTTGTCAAAGGATCATCTGGACTCGAAAGATGAGCTCATTTTATTCCTTAGAAATGCTGCCAGACCTGCAGAGATTTTCCAGCATTTTCTCGTTTGGTTTGAGATTACAGCATCCGTAGTAATTTGCTTTTATTTTAGAGTTGTACTGTTGCACCACATTTAGAGTTATAGGATTGAGAAACCTCACTAATGAAATGGATTCGAAAATTTGGAACTGTTTTCCTTTTACTTTTCATTGTCTCTCTATCATCTTGTTATCAGAATGAATCACTTCATAATTCTCAGCTTTGAATTTCATCTGCAACTTGTCCACTCATTCTGTCAACTTGTCGATGTCCTTTTTGAAGTTTTACACTATCCTCCTCATAGGTCACAATGGTTCCAACTTTCAGATCATCCACAAATGCTGAAATTGTGCCCAGTGCACTCTTGCCTCAGTCACTGATATATCCTGGTGCATGTTCACAGTATCTACCGCTTGTGTGCGGATCAATGTGGTTTGCTGCAGTTTGAGGGTGAAAACAGAAGCCAATGTAAATGCCTGCACATTCCACGTAAAAGTTGCAGAATTGCTGTCAAGTGGCTTTGTTATCATTGCTAACAGAAAGTAGCAGAGGATAGCTTCGATGCAGCAACCTCTGAATTATCAGTCCAGCACGCTTCCGCTGCGCCACTTTGCTCTGGCAAAGCTAACTCTCCCCTGCTGCCTATCAATGTAGTCATTCAGGTATTCACTTCCACATTCTTGTTTAACACCAGCACGATTGTCAGGGAGGTTCAGTCTGACCACACAATTCCACTGCAGAACACCAAGAATGCAATGGACAGAGAAAGACCGCACAGAAGCAGCAAAAAAGACTGTTTGGACACGTGTACCGACAGACAAAGGTGGCGGAAACCGGCAAGACACGGAATTGATCACTGATGTTTTAAATTAATTTCTGTTGCAAATGTATGTTTGTAAAAACATTTCCTGCTGTGTAGCTGTCCTCTCTGCTGTTCAAAGATGTTCACTGTTGGTTGTGCAAAGTGTTTCACTGTTTATAAATATATTTCCTGGTGTACTCTATGATGTAGAGGGTTACAGCATGGAAACAGGCCCTTCGGCCCAAAGTGTCCATGCCGCCCAGTTTTTTTTTTACCTCAGAGCTATTCCCAATTAAGACCATAAGACCATAAGACATAGGAGCGGAAGTAAGGCCATTCGGCCCATCGAGTCCACTCCACCATTCAATCATGGTTGATTTCAACTCCATTTACCCGCTCTCTCCCCATAGCCCTTAATTCCTCGAGAAATCAAGAATTTATCAATTTCTGTCTTGAAGACGCTCAACGTCTCGGCCTCCACAGCCCTCTGTGGCAATGAATTCCACAGACCCACCACTCTCTGGCTGAAGAAATTTCTCCTCATCTCTGTTCTAAAGTGACTCCCTTTTATTCTAAGGCTGTGCCCCCGCGTCCTAGTCTCCCCTGTTAATGGAAACAACTTCCCTACGTCCATCCTATCTAAGCCGTTCATTATCTTGTAAGTTTCTATCAGATCTCCCCTCAACCTCCTAAACTCCAATGAATATAATCCCACGATCTTCAGACGTTCATCGTATGTCAGGCCTACCATTCCTGGGATCATCCGTGTGAATCTCCGCTGGACCCGCTCCAGTGCCAGTATGTCCTTCCTGAGGTGTGGGGCCCAAAATTGCTCACAGTACTCCAAATGGGGCCTAACCAGTGCTTTATAAAGCCTCAGAAGTACATCCCTGCTTTTGTATTCCAAGCCTCTTGAGATAAATGACAACATTACATTTGCTTTCTTAATTACGGACTCAACCTGCAAGTTTACCTTTAGAGAATCCTGGACTAGGACTCCCAAGTCCCTTTGCACTTTAGCATTATGAATTTTGTCACCGTTTAGAAAATAGTCCATGCCTCTATTCTTTTTTCCAAAGTGTACGACCTCGCACTTGCCCACGTTGAATTTCATCAGCCACTTCTTGGACCACTCTCCTAAACTGTCTAAATCTTTCTGCAGCCTCCCCATCTCCTCAATACTACCTGCCCCTCCACCTATCTTTGTATCATCGGCAAACTTGGCCAGAATGCTCCCAGTCCCGTCATCTAGATCGTTAATATATAAAGAGAACAGCTGTGGCCCCAACACTGAACCCTGCGGGACACCACTTGTCACCGGTTGCCATTCTGAGAAAGAACCTTTTATCCCAACTCTCTGCCTTCTGTCTGACAGCCAATCGTCAATCCATGTTAGTACCTTGCCTCGAATACCATGGGCCCTTATTTTACTCAGCAGTCTCCCGTGAGGCACCTTGTCAAAGGCCTTTTGGAAGTCAAGATAGATAACATCCATTGGCTCTCCTTGGTCTAACCTATTTGTTATCTCTTCAAAGAACTCTAACAGGTTTGTCAGGCACGACCTCCCCTTACTAAATCCATGCTGACTTGTCTTAATCCGACCCTGCACTTCCAAGAATTTAGAAATCTCATCCTTAACGATGGATTCTAGAATTTTGCCAACAACTGAGGTTAGGCTAATTGGCCTATAATTTTCCATCTTTTTTCTTGTTCCCTTCTTGAACAGTGGGGTTACAACAGCGATTTTCCAATCCTCTGGGACTTTCCCTGAGCGTTTGGCCAATATCCCTCCAGACCAATCTTACCCAGGTAACTGTCTCAAATGTTCTTGAGAGTTTTTTTTCTGCTGTTGTGTAATATGCTTCCCTGTTGTTGTGTTTCCGGCTCTGTAAATATTTGTTTTTTCTGTTCTGTTAATATGTCCCCTTCTCTTGTAAACGTGCTCCCTGTTGTGTAAAAAGATTCTCCGTGAAGGTGTTTTTGTTAGTAAATCGTTGCGTGTTGTGTTAAGATGTTCCCTCTTCTTGTGTAAAACTCTGGTTGCATATAAAAGTGACTAACGACAGATCGAGGTTTTTTTGCGGCAAAGAGAACCTGTTTTCTCCACGTGAAAGTCACAAGTGCTATGCAGTTGGCGCACTATCACTATGAACATGAATAGCAGAGGATGGTTTCGATCCATCGACCTCTGGGTTATGGGCCCAGCACGCTTCCGCTGCGCCACTCTGCTACGGCAAAAGCTGTTTCTGTAACAAGACAGACTTTCACTCCTATATCGTTTAACAGGAACACCAGTGTGAGGAGGCATCACTGCATCACACCGAGAATACAATAGACAGAGAAAAACACGCAATAGCAGCAAGAGACTGCTCGGACACATGTAACGACAGACAAAGGTGCTGGGAAAACGGCAAGACAAGGAATTGCAGAATCGATCATTGATTTTTAAAGGAATTTTCTGTTGCAAATACATGTTTGTAAACATATTTCCTGCTGTCTAACTGTTCTCTGTGTTGTTGAGAGGTGTTTTCTGCTGCTGTGTAAAATGTCTCCCTGATGCTATAAACGTGTTTCCGGCTGTGTCAATATGATCCATCTGGTGTCAATATTTCTTTAATATTCTGTTAATATATGCCCTACTCTGTAAACGTGTTCCCTGTTGTGTCAAAATGTTCTCCGTGAAGATGTTTTCTGTTCAGCAAAAGTTACTTATCTGGACTCATGATGTTCCATATTGGGTTAAAATGTTGCATGTTGTGTTAAGATCTTCTCTGTTCTTGTATAAAGCTCTGGTTAAACTGCAACTGGGTAATGATCGCCCAAATTCGACTGTCTTTTACCCTCTGTTAGCGAATGTGATTGGGGACTTCATATTGTATCCAATACATGCATGTGAGTGAGATTTGTTCTGTATCTGTCCGTCTCCGGTTGTAGTTGCGAGTTTTTATTTATTCATTTCGAGAGGTGCGCGTCACTGACGAGGCCAGCATTCATTGCCAATCTCTAATTGACCTTGCGAAGGTGGTGGTTTGCTGGTTTCTTGAACTGCTGAATCCCTGAGGTGTCGGTACAGCCACAGTGCTGTTAGTCCAACAGTGTTTCAGGATTTTGCCACTGCGACAGTGAAGGAGCCGCGGTGTATTTCCAAGTTAGGACGGTGAGTGGATTGGGGGCGGGCGGGCGGGCGGGCGGGGGAGGGGGGGGGAGGGGGGGCGGGGGGTGGGGAGGGGGGCGGGGGCGGGGGCGGGGGATGGTAGAGGTGCTGAGTTTATGGGTGCAGTCTAAGAAGAGTAGATGAAGAAATATTGCTCCCATTGCCAGAGGAGAGAAAGATGGCTTTTAAAGTGCAAAGTGTTTAGGACCTGGGATGAACTGCCTGAGAGGGTGGCAGAGGCAGCATCAAATCAGTGTTGTCAAAGGGGAATGGGATCAGCACCTGAAGTGAAAGGATTTCCAGGGTTATGAGACAAGGACTGGGAAAGGGATGAGCTGAGTTGTTCTTGTACAGACCAGCATACAGACAAAGGGCCGAATGGTCTCCCTCTCTTTGTTGTATCCACTCTAAGATTCTATATGTATGAGTGTTGGACTCATTTTGTATCGCTCTGTCTCTGGTGTGACAAATGTGTGTGATATTTATTATAAATCTATGTGAGAGACTTTGAAAATCTGTACTCACTCTACACGGAAGATACCTAATTGAAACCAGGCCTTTTGTTCTAATTAGTACATGATTCCACACGATCCTCTACTCAAAATCTTCAATGTAACATCATCTGCTTATCTCTGAAATTCATTCTCCATCGTCTCATTTGCTAGATTTCCCTTTAGTACATCGATGCTAGTCGACTCAACTGCTCCAGATAATAGCAAATTCCAAGTTATATTGACTATATGGGCAAGTACACTAATATTGAATTTTCCATGGGATTTAGTGCTGCATCCAATCATTAATTCCTGTTTGATCTGTCTCTGCAACAGCGACAGTTCATGTGATTTATTTCCCTCTACTGCAGTTCTGTGTTGCGGCCAGTAGATGTCAGCACACTGTGGTAGACTGAACTTCAGACATCAGAGAGGGAAACAACAGACAGGAAATGTTCACATTGCACTGAACCTGGGACGGGGGAATTTCGAAATACTAAATGTGTTGGCCATATCAATTTAGAATCTACCAGTGGCGCAATGGATAGCGAGTTGGACTTCTCAATGATGGCACGTTAGCCATTCAAAGTTTGTGGGTTTGAGCCCACCAGAGTCGGATTTTGGATCAGATTAGTAACAAACAGTTTGCTACTTCATTGATGTGATTCAGCTTTGGCACCGACATTTCCTGCTCTGCCATCTCTCCATGCTGTTTCTGTTTACTCGGCTCCAAGGGAAACCACTGCTTTCCTTTGTATTGATCAATTAAATACCGATAAATCAGCAATGCTATGCTTTTTAAGTACTTTTGAAGTGAAAGTATTAGTACCAATAGGTATTTTCTTTTGAACCAAGTGGTATTTTGAATCATTGTTGTTTAGAATGGTTAGAATTTCATTATACAAGATTTAATTATTAGTACAGCGCTATTAAAGCATATATTACACCAACTTTTACCTATTTCTGATTGGGGGTAGTATATAGAGAGAAATTTGCTTTTCTTGATATATATTACTGACCTATATCTGGGTGTCCAGGTTTCAATCCCAAAATTTGTCAGTGGTGCAAAACTTGAACATATTATGAACTTTAGTGAGAAGCATATTGATAATCTTCAAGACGATTTGGACAGGCTGGTGGAAGGTGCAGACACGTGACGTATGCAACTTAATTAATGTAAGGAAGTGTGAAGTGATACATCTTGGTCCGAAGATCAAGGACAGGCGATATAAAACAATTTATATTTTACATAAAATCATTTAGCATTCCTAATCCGTATTGCACCTTTACCATGCCAAGATGCCGCAGTCTATTCACCCATCTCAGAACCATTGAATATCCAGCCTGAAGTCTGCATTTCACCGTCTACTTGTACAGTGATCATTAAACATTTAGCACTCCCACTTTCCTATGTACCTTCACTCTGCAACGACTCCCTGCTCCGCCTGACAACTCAGTCAATGTCGCACCTTCACTTTGTGCACTGCCCATGGTAGGCTTATCCTGCCCAGTCCCCATTGCGTTTCACCTTGCTCAGTTACATTCGTCAGATTGCAACTGTTCCAACTTTTCTTTTCTCCATTAATAATGAATGAATGAATGGAACCATCCCTTGAATAAACACTGTCACCTTTCAATGTCTAGCTGGTGAGTTTCATGACGTGCTGTGTGTGATTCCCGCCTTTATGCTTCTGTACAAATTTAGTCAAAGGAAAGTTATCCAAATATATCTGCAATTCTCCTTCTCAGTCACAAAAAACTGAGCGGATCATGGATACAGTTTCAATAGTAGCTTTAAAAAGATAGAGAATGGATTAACAAATTTAAAATCCAAGGGTGACATCAATGCCTGAAGTGGTTTTCAGGCTGTGGCGACGAGAAGAACAATGCAGATTATCAATTTGAATTGTTCAAAATCATAGAATGGAGCATCCATTGTTGATGAAAGGAATCTTTAAACTGTGCAGCTGTGCTGTGCTTCAGGAGCTGGTTTTATGGAAATCTCCATTAATCAAAAATGTTGCCTCACCTGGTGAGCATGTCCAGCATTTTCTGTTTTTGTTTCAGATTTCCAGCTTCCAGCTTTGCATTGTGTTCTGTGCAGCTGTTTCCCTGGAACAGGGAACAGGTTCTGATCAGTCCTGTGACAGATAGAGTAGAATGTGTCTCCCGACTATCAAACCCTCGCGGGTTTGATCTCCAAGCTGTACAGGAGAATGAGGAGGAGAGAGAGGGAGGATCATTCTGTGATGAACATATTTCCTGTATAAAGGACACAAAGGTTTGTATTTCCACAGCCGTTTTAACAGACATAAGATGCCCCAAGATGACTTGCAATCAATAAAGTTCCTCTAAACAGTTCTTGACATTTTAACTACGAGAGTTTTGAACTTACCAGTCGTTTCTACGTTGTCAAGAATCCATGTATAGAACTGTAAAGTGAGTTTCCGGCACGCGGCTCTGTGGCGCAATGGATAGCGCGTAGGGCTTCTAAATGATGGCATGTTAGCTATTCAAAGTTTGTGGATTCGAATCCCATCACAGTTTTGGATCAGATGAGTAACAAACGGTTTGCTCCTTCATTGTTATGATTTCGCTTTTGCTCCGACATTTCCTGCTCTGCCATCTCTCCATGCTGTTCCTGTTTACTCGGCTCCCAGGGAAACCACTGACTCGAGAAGAAATCGCAAACCCCAGCTTTCTTCAAGGTTGACACAACATTCGCTGGTTGGGTTAGAAATAGTAATTTTTCAATTAGATATTCCGCTTCCTTGGAAGATAAAGAAGATTAAAGAACACACACGGAACAACATCAACTTATAAATAACTACAATCAATAACTAAATATCAGTGCCTTGCAACCTGGTGGTATTATTTTGATGTATCTGCTGCGCTTGTCCTTCTCGGCTGCGGTGGTCGTGGGTTTGGAAGGTGCTGGCAAAGAAGCCTTGCTGAGTTGCTACAGTGCATCTTGTAGATGGTGCACACTGCTGCCGTTGTGTGTTGGTAGTGGACGGAGTGAATTTTTATACATGGGAAGCGAATGAAGTGGGATGCTTTGTCCTGGATGGTGCCAAACTGCAGAGCTGTTCACGCTGCATTCACCCAGGCAAGTTATCCCAGGAAACCGAGTATTCCGGTTTCCTCCCACAGTCCAAAGACGAGCAGGTTGGGTGGATTCGCCATGCTAGGTTGTCTTTTGGTCCCCAAGGTGTTTGTATCGGTAGATTAGCGGGGTGCAAAGCTCCTGTGTGCGATTCTCTGTCGGAGAGTCGGGACAGGCTCGATGGGCAGAATGGTCTCCTTCAGCACTGTCGGGATTGTGTGATTCTAAGGCCATTTGACTGTGTTAGAAATTCCCTGAGGAAAAAAAAATGGAAAACTGTGTTTGTAGAATTTCCAGCATTGGTTTTATTGCAGAATATTTTTTTTGACTGCAAAATGATGAAAATAACTGAATTGTAAAAATAAACAGTCGAGATGTTCGTGGTGAGTCTCGAAATCTGTGTTTGTTTCATCTTTGTAGATCATCCACTGGAAAGGGAAAGACAATATTGATTCGCAAGAAAGGGACATTGTAACTTGAGCAATTGCAATGAACACTTGAAAGATCACGTGAAAGTAATCAAGGCACTGCTCGTGTCCGTGAAACCAGGATCTACCTGTTACTAGACAGGCGCTTTAACCAACTCAGCTGCAGAGCCTGGTACTGCTACTCCTGGTGCAGCAGAATGCTGGAAAAACGCTCCAGATCTGGTGGTGTTTGTGAAAAAGAGATACTGCCAGATCTGGAACGTATCTGAGAAAATAGAGGTAGTTCACATTTCAGATGCAGACCTTTCACGGGAACGACCGTTTCTCTCTCCCTCGATGCTATGGGATCTCGGATAGATTCATGAAACAAAATAATTGAATCCCACAGTGGCCCATCAAGACTGCACCGATTTCCCTGTAAACATTTCAAATCTGCCTTTCCCCGACATAGAACAAGCACATCAGAGGGAATCGCAAACATCACTCAGTGAAACTCTTCCGCTCAACATTGAGCGATTTATCGTGAGCTGGTTCCATTTACTGTTTTCAGACACACATCTGGTATGAAAGTAGCCGTCTTCAAGATTTGATTCACACATATAGTTTACTGCTCGAAAGTTGATCTTTTTTAAATACTTCATTCATACGGGATATGTGTGTCACTGGCCCGGGAAGCATTTATTGTTCAATTTAAATACTTCTCAGTCATTGGCGATGAACTCATTCTTGAGCCACTGCAGTCCATGTGCACTTACACTGCTGTTCGGAAGGGAGTTGCAGGAATGCGAGCAAGCCACAGCAAATGCGATACATTTCCAAGTCAGGATGCAGTGGACCTTGCAGGTCGTCGTTGTTTCTCTGCATCTGCTGCCAGGTGAGAGATGCCTTGGGTTTAGAAGGTGCTTCACGACGGAAAAATCACTGCCAAGAGCGAGATTTGAACAGACGTCTCCAGTGGAGACTGCAACCTAAACGCAGCGCCTTACACCGCTCGGCCATCCTGACTACATTGGAGCTCGCCTAAAAACTCTGCACAAATCGATTTGAATTACATCTTGATTGTTATTACATTTAAAAGTCGATGTGTATTTTTCCATTTGTCAATCCCAGCCAGAGGCCCGTATCTGAGTCCCATCCTTCTCCAAGCCGCCGGGGGGGGGGGGGGGGAGCAGTTTCTCATTGCTGCATTGTTCCGTTTGCCCAAATCAACAAAGACCCAATTCCCGCCCTACTTGTTCTTTACATGAAGGTGTTGAGAGTGTCAGATCTGAGCAACATGAAATATTCAATTGTAGAGTTACATCCTTGCGACAGGAATATCTCTCCACAGCTGCTTTCGGAGCTGCTGAACATTTCCAGCATTTCCTCTTTCTGATTTTGTACCGTCATTTCAGGAGTTCATTTACTGACAACCCAAAACTTGTCTCTTGGACGCAGCTCCAGATACAGGTTTTCTGTGATCTTCTCACAGACAAGTTCACTCTTCACTTTCCTACACACATGCTTTAAAATCGGCTGTTTTACACTCAGCTCCCTGCGGCATTGCGTTCAAACCTCACCACACCTCCCATCCGCCCATCAGGGTCACAAGGGTACAAGTATTTTTAAATAAGAATTCATCGGTGCAAAGGGATCAAAGTGTTTGTGAGGGAATATAGGGGATTAATCCATACTCACAAGCAGAATTAAAATGAGTTAATCTCTCTCTCACACGCACACTCACATAAACACTCACACATCCACCGCCACGGCAGATGGTGAAATTCGACATCAATAAAAGTGTCTGGAATTAATGACCTTGAATCGATTGTCGTAGAAAAAAAACAACTGATAAACTGATGTTCTTTAGGGAAGGAATTCTTACCTGGTCTGGCCTGAATGTGACTCCCGACCAGCAGCAATGTTATTGACTCTGAGCTGCCCTCAAAGGTGGCCCAACAAGTCACTCAGTTGGAGGGAAATTTGGAGGCGATGTCTTTGTGGTATTATCGCTGGAATATTGATCCCGAAACTCAACTAATTTCAGTGGGGATCCGTGCTCAAATCCCACCACGGCAGCTGGTGGAATTTGAATTCAATGCAAAATATTTGCAATCAAGAATCTATTTATGCTTTCGTGCATTGTCCATTATCGGAATAACCATTTGGTTCACCAGTGCCCTTCAGGGAGCGACATCTGCCGTTCTTGTCCAGTCTGGCCTACATGTGACTCCAGAGCCACAGCATTGTGGTTGACTCTCAACTGCACTCGGGCAACTGTGATTGGGCAATAAATGCTGGCCAGCCAGTGACGCCCAAGCCCCATGAATGAACACAAAAAAAGGTTGGCCCAGTCAGCGACGCTGAAAAAAATATATCGGAGATTCAAAATGACGAGATGCATCAACTGGTTTACAATCCCAGAGCTTGCAAATACAGAATGAATTCCAACTAATTTACAGATCCGGGAGCTGACGGTTAGACCAAATCGCTTGTGCACGCACAGTTCCACAGACAGAATGAGAAAGATCCCAACCCCCACACAGCAGCAGATAATGAAAAACGCAGTTTAACTATGACCCTGATGTGGCGATGCCGGCATTGGACAGACGTGGGCATATTAAGAAGTCTCACAACACCAGGTTAAAGTCCAACAGTTTTATTTGGAATCATGAGCTGTCGGAGCGCTGCTCCTTCAAGAGGAACGTTGCTTATTTGGGACTAAAACAATGAAAATTAGTAATTCTAGTTGTTTACTTTCTTCTTTAAATATTGTTCAATTGTTTATAGTTAAGTTGCTTCATTTGTTAGAGTTGGTTTTAAACTGTGACTTAAACAAACATCTTGCTGTAAAAGATCTTTAATTTGTCAGTAGAATTACTTTCTGATCCAGTCTCCTAACTCTTAAACACCAGCTTCTAAACCCACGATCGTGACCATCTAGAAGAACAAGAGGAGCAGATACCTGGGAGCACCTCCACCCAAATGTTCCCCTCCAAGTCACTCACCATCTTGATTTGGAAGCATATCACCGTCCTACACTGTCACTTGATGCTGCTATTGCTTCTTTTGACAATTACCTCCAATATCTGCCCTCTGGGTCTCGATCCTACTAACAATGAGAACAAATTTCTATCAATCTCCCATGAGGATTTGCATATTTTTCCCAATTCTCCTCTGAACCTTCTCTTCTCTGAGTAGAGAAGTCGCAGCGTATCCAACCATTCTCAGGAACTGAAGTTCTTCATCAATTGAACTATTCTGGTGAAACATTTCTGCTACCTTCTGAAATCTTTTATATTGTTTTTTTAAAATTTGCTCTCCAGAAAATGGAAACAATATCCACTTGAAACCGAACTCGATTTAAATGCAGGCTTAACATAGTTTCTATACTTTTGTACTCTGTGCCCCATTAATAAAAAGCAAGGCACCGTCTGATTTATTATAATCACTCTGCTCACCATCCTGTGTACAGTTCTGGACACGCTATTATAGAAAGGATATTATTAAAATAGAAAGAGTGCAGCAAAGATTTACCAGAATGCTACCAGGACTTGATGGTTTGAGTTACAAGGAGAGGTTGGATGCACTGTGATTTTTTACTCTAGAGCTCAGGGGTGGTCTCATTGAGGTCTACAAAATAATGAGTGGCCTTGATTAGCTGGACAGTCAATATCTTTTCCCAAAGGTAGGGGAGTCTAAAACTAGAGGGCATCGGTTTCAGGTGAGTGCGGGCGGGTGGGGGGGGGGGGGCGGTGGCGGGGGAGCGGGGGGGCGGTGGATACAAAAGGGTGCAGCGGGGCAATTTTTTCACACAGAGGGTGGTGCGTGTCTGGAAAAAGAGGTAGTCATAGAGGTGGGGACAATTTTGTCTTTTCGACAGTTACATGAGTAAGATGGGTATCGAGGGATATGGACCAAACGCAGGCAATTGGGATTAGCTTAGTCGTTAAAAAAGGGCGGCATGGACAAGTTGAGTCGAAGGGTTTGTTTCCATGCTCTAAACATCTATGCCAATCCCTGTCAACTTGGGAGATGTATGTACTTATTTGCCTCTTTAGAATTGCACCATGTATTTAATGTTTTGAATCTGGGAACTTCCTTCAAAACAGATCAATTCACATTTTGATACATTTAATTTAATCTGCCGCATCAAAAATTCCCATGCTTTTGGAAGTTTATGTAAACCGCATGAACGGCATTACCCTCATCAACACTCTCGGTTACCACTTCAAAATACTCGAGATAGTTAGTTGAAAACATTGTTACCTTACTAAATCCGAAATTGGAAAGTTATTTCCAATTTTTTCGCAATTACAGATCATTTCCTTCAGTATCCTTAGATGCATGTCACTCGGTCCTCGTGTCGAATCAAATACGGACAGCCTCTACAAATCTCCTCTTCACTGAGTTAATTGCCTCTGGAGTGGAATGCCGAACAGCATCACAAAGATTCACTTCCTGCTCAGTGAAATGCCTGGAGCAGAGTTAAAATATAATCAATTCAAAACCAAACTGTGACCCCCAGCTTTGTCAGACTGCAATTTCTTTCTGACTAAAATACAATTGAACACACGATGCAAGAATCCCTGACGCGATAAGCAATGGACAGTCCTGATTGATTCATTGGGATAAGTTTACAGTCTGGTTACGTGGGTGAACATTCTTGAAAACTTTTCATTTTCTCCATGTGCAGCATTGGGAAAATTGTCGCGAGGTGTTGCAGGATTTCAAACCTGATCTCGAGATATGTAAGTCCCGCCATCTAAAACGCAACGGATTTTGTTCAGATAAACGACCAGCATTTGGGATCAAAACTGGCAGCAAGCGAGGGCTCGTCCGGGATTTGAACCCGGGACCTCTCGCATGATTAGACGACGAAATCCCCGAAGCGAGAATCATACCACTAGACCAACGAGCCGCTGGCAAGCAGGCTCCTCAACCAATACACTTCTGCTCACTAGCTGTCTTTACAGACAATGTCATAACAATGGAAAATTGAAGAAAAACACAGCAGACTCACGGGGAAATGTGATCCTTTTTGTCTTAGACCCTGAAAATTCAACCAGATGTTCAATGTTGGGATTGTAGTTTCTCTCAGCGAAAGAAATTCCCATCACGTCAGTTCAAAGATTGTTGTGAAGAACCGACATGAGCAAAGTGTGGAAGACCACAGCTGCATGTGTTCAAATACAGAGAAGTTATTTGTTAAACGTTCCGTAGATTAATGATGAGAGTGAGTTTTAAACTCACCCGTGTAGACCATCGCTAAAACCGTTCGGCCATCTCCTCAGTCACGCAGGAGCTTGGAAAAAGGCTTCCATCCATTTGATTTTCGATCCATGAATATTTGGGGAAGAAGGTCACCCTCACCATCGCTCCTGGATGCCCAGCCAGATGGAATATGTTGGAAATGTAGTTGCTGCAAAACAGAGGAAATTTCCATCCCAGCAGGTCACCTTCTATTGCCTTTTAGCTCTGATAAAGGGTCAGCTGGACTCGAAACGTCACCTCTTTTCTCTCCTTACAAATGCTACCAGACCCGGGAGATTTTCCAGCATTTTGTCCATTGTTCATTAACATTTCTGATTTTACAATTGCGTTGCGAAAAGATGGTTGATAAGCTTAGGGAGACAATAAAAGTATGTTTGCACTGGATCTTCATGTAGCGGCTGGCTCACCTCACTGGCCAGAGGGCATGATTCTTGCTTGGGGTAATAACATTACAATGCTGGAGGTCTCCGGTTCAAATCCTGCATGATCCCAGACACAATGTAAAAAGAAAGTTCTTCGCAATGGAGATGGCGACAATGAACAAAAGTTGGGGCAGAGCTCATCTCCCGAGAAATCATTGCAGAGAAGAAACCATACAGTCTGACAGAGTTGGCAATCCCACGGTTTTGTTTTATTTTTTCCACATTTTGGTATTACTCTGGTTCTCCCACTGAGCCTTGAGGATTGGTGCGTTTCAGCAATCCAGTTCAGGGGAAATTAACAATTAGGATACATACACAAGAACACTGGAAACAGGAACAGAAGTAGGCCATTCGGCCCCACGAGCCTGCCCCGCCATTCAATAAGATCATGGCTGATCTGTTTGTGGTTCAATTTCCACATTCCCATCTACCTCCGATAACCTTTGATTCTGTTGCCGAACAATAATCTATCCATCTCTGCCTTAGTAAATATTTAGTACCCTGCCTCCACCGCCTTCTGAGTCAGAGAGTTCCAAAGTCGCACAATACTCTGAGAGAACAAAATTCTCCTCACCTCAGCCCGAAAAGCGGAAGATCAGTTTTCTTTAAGTGTCTGTTTTTCTGAATTCACCCACAACTGGAGACGTCCTTTTCACGTGTATCTTGTGAAGGTAATTCAAGGTCTGATGTACATCGAGCAAGTTACCTCCAATTCAGCCAGTTTGCGTTACCTTTCAGCCTAGTAAATCTCGTCTGCACTGTCCACCCACTCAGTTATCAAACTAGTAAAGCTTTCTGGACCGTTTCCAACGCAATTACATCCTTCATAGAATATGGATACCAAAATTTCGCACAATGGTCGAGATACTTCACAAATGACCTGTACAACTGAAGCATAATATTCGTTTCTTTCATGGTCAATTGCTTGTAATAAAGCAAACATTCCATTAACCTTCTTTATTACTTGCTGTACCTGCATACTAATTATTTGCGCCTCATGCACTAGAACACCGAGACCCCCTCTGCAACTTCGAATTCCACAACCGTTCTATATTTGAGTAATAATCTGATTTTGTACTCCTTCTGCCAAAATAAATAACTTCACATTATATTCCAGTTGCCAGGCTTCAACCCATGTCCAGAACTAGTCTATAACTAGCTGCATGCTCCTTCTGTCCTCTTCACAACTCACTTTCCTCGATGTATTGTGTCTCCTGCAAATTCTGCTCCTATGCTTTCATGCTGTGGACTGGGGTAGCTGAGCTTCTATTGAAAGACAACTCCCAGACACAAAGGTCTGAATGATCTTTTCCTGTGCTGTAACTATTCTATGTGTATCGATGTAGGAGTCATTCTGTGTCACTTGGTGTGTGGTACAGGATTTGAGTGTGGAATTCATTGTCTATCTGTCAGTCACTGTGGGTGTGTATGAGTGAATGATTCATTCTGTGTGACTCTGTCTTTGCAAATACTTTGTAAATCTGGAGTAATTCAATAAATAATATACCTAAATGAAATTGGGTCAATTAGTTCTAATTGGTAAACTGCTCGACACACCCCTCCTTCCAGATTTCCATTAATTACAGCTGCGCTAATCATCTCCAATTTTCTGGACGACAGCAAATTGCAAATGTTGCCGATCCAATCATAATTTAACAGTGATTTTTAGAGTGGATTTATTGATTACATTACGAGGTCTGTCCTATCCCATCCCATTATTAATTCTTCATATTGACCTGTTCCTGCAATATCGAAACTTTATGTGAATATCTTCCCTCTGTTGAAGTTCTGGTTTCGGCGAGTAGATGCCAGCAAACTCGGGTAGAACGAAGCTCACGTATTAGAGAGGGACAAACAGACAACACTTGTTCATGTTCTGTTGGCGATGGGAAGTTTTAGCAACACTAATATTGAACGTGGCTTTTAATGGCATTTACTTTGTAACAAACATTTGTTGTCGTTGGCTGTCCATCGATTCAAGGATAACATCCACTCAGGTCCGTAAGTTTCTCCTATGGATCTTCATGTGAGTGAACGGGGCGATTCTCGGCCCACAGATCTTTGGACACATGGGACAGGATGTCCCACGAGGTAGTGGGATCAAGAGCGCAGAATTAGCTTCCTGTTACTTTCTTCTCTGCCGCCATTCTGCCTCATCATTAAGATCCTGTGACTCAAAGCGTGCTGCAGCTTGGGGGACCGATTTTGGCCATTTTGAACGATGACTAACAAACTGCTCCCAGTCATCAGCATGAATGAATCGCTTCAACCTGGAGGACGTCGGGGAAGCATTGCTGGTACAATTCCTCTCGTACACTTAGGATTCTCTGATACACTGGAGCAGTTACCTCATTGTGCTGAAACCACCAACAGTCAACGACATATATGAGAGAGTGAGATACATTCTTATCTGCCCTTCTCTGGTCCATTTTATCGAAATCTTTCACTAATTTAAAGCCCAGAATGAGGCCACCCCTCAGCCTTGTTATTACAAGAAAAGAAAGATGCAAACAGTCAAAACTTTACTAGGCCTTTCCTTTGTTCTTAATGATTCTTCTTTTTATGGGCTGTGGATTTCACCTGCAGGACCAACATTTGTTGCCCTTCCCGAATTGCCCTTCAACTGAGAGTGGCTTGCTCGCCCATTTCAGAGGGCAGGTAAGAGTCACCCACATTGCTCTGGGTCTGGAGACACATGTGCCCAGACCAGGTAAGGAGGGCACACTTATTTATCTAAAGTGCACTGGTGAACCAAATGAGGTTTTATAACAATCGACGGTAGTTTCAAGGCGGCCATTACTGAGACCCAGTTTTTCAATTCTAGATTGATCAAATCAGTGAATTTAAATTTGACCAGCTGCCATGGTGGGATTCACTCCGTGTCCGCAAATATTAGTGCGGGCCTCTGGATTACCAGCGCAGTGACATTGCCTTTCATCCCTGTAAACAAAAACAGTTCATTCAGTTCATTATTAAACCTCTTCCTGAGGAGAATAGATTCCCCTCCCCACAGAATTCTATGAAATCTATTGCTGCAAAGCCTGTTGCTCCATTCGGGAGCATCAATAATTTATTAAGATTACACAGATGAGATTGATTTCTCAGGAGCTCAATAAATTAATGATATGAGAAAATTGAATGAAGCAGACAACAATGAAATACTTCCTGAAAAGGCGCCCTGCAATGTTTGCAAGAAAATGCTAAACTAATAGTTGATAAGTAACATGGTGGTTTTCCGGATCTTTTCTGCATAAAGCGACGGTGACAGGACACGAAACTACAATCTTCTGATAACAGCGTAATCACGAAGTCTTATCCATTAGGCCACGCGATCAGCACATGTATTGATGCAGAGGGTGTTATTGCCATGTGAATAACTACCGTGGTTATATTCATTCTCAGTTCTATTTTTGGATGCTCCGCTGCTTTCCATATACCAGAAACTCGAAGGGAAATCTCCAGCTGCTCTAACCTGCAGAAAACTAAAGTCCACTTCTAACATTCCTGGGTGCTGTCTGTGTGGAGTTTGAAATCAAAAGAGAAAATGCTGGAAAATCTCAGCAGGCCTGGCAGCATCTGTAAGGAGAGAAGGTGCTGACGTTTCGAATCCAGATGACATTTTGTATGGAGTTTGCACGTTCTCCCCGTGTCTGCCTGGGTTTCATTCAGGTGTTCCGGTTTCCTCCCAGTTTCAACAAGGTGCAGATTAGGTGGATTGGCCAGACTATATTGACCCTTAGTGTCAGGGGGATTAGCAGGGTCATTACGTGTGGTTACAGGGATGGGGAGGGATTCTCTGTCAGAGAGTCGGTGCAGAATCAGTGGGCAGAATGGCCTCCTACCGCACTGTAGGGATCCTATGCCTCCTACACATCCTGCCTTAAACATTCAACACCTATCCCCGAATCTCCATGCTCGCAGTTAATGTCGCAACTTCCCCTATGTGCCTTAGTTCAATATGTTTTTTACACGTCTCTTACACCACTCAATCTCGTGTGCTGCAAAGAGAAAACGCTCCGAATTATCCAACCAAACCTTGTAGCTAAAATCTCACATCGCTGGGTCCAAACCAGTAAATCTCCTTTTCTCCCTCCTAAGGACCCTCACACAATTTCTAAAGTGTGGTTACCAGGTCTCGTTGTGATTCTAAAACAGCCGCAGTTGATCCGAGCTTTATAATGATTGAGCATAGCTTCCCTTCTTTTATATTCAGTGTCCTAATTAATGAGGCCGAAGATGCAATCCACTTCCCGAACGACTCACTCAAAATCTCCTCACGTTCAAAGATCTCTCTAAACCTCAGGTTCCTCTGATCCTGCAATCCTGTGTAGAACTGGAGCATTCAGAGTGGCAGGGTGGCACAATCATTGACACAGTGGTTAACATATTGCCTCACAGGTTCCATTCCGGCCTCAGTTCACTGTCAGCTTGGAATTTGCATTTTCTCCCCATGTTGCATAGGTTGCCTCCAGGTTCCCTCGTTTTCCCCACACAGTTCAAATATGTGCGGGTTAGGCTGATTGACCATGGATTGAATGCATAGTGTCAGTGGGATGAGACGGGTAAATGTGTGGGGTTATGGGAATAGGGCCTGGGTGGGATTGTCGTCAGTACAGACTCGATGGGCCAAAGTGCCTCCTTCTGTACTGCAGGGGTTCTATGTTCTGTTGCCTCTTTCCATCCCTTCTATCAGAATGCAGCACTGTTCCTGATTGTGGGATGAATAATGTGTTTCTACTACAATATTAGTCAGAGCTAAGACTGCAGTTTCTGTTTCTCCAAACCGGAATTTACAAGGACTTTTGGCACTGATACATTATCTAGCCGAGCAGACTCTGTCTCTGTCTATCCCTCCACCCACTCTCATCAACTCTATATGAAGGCTGAATATTGTTTAGTGTCTGAATGCACATAATATGTATCTTCATCTGATCATATAGAATTCAGCTTGTGAACAAGATCATCATTTCAACCAGTTCCGGGGTAACCCAGGCACAGCTCTGATTGGCTGCAACCCCCGAATCTGGGGAACTGACACAGTGAACATCGCCGGCCTCAGAGGCTTTAACAGTTACTGAGCTGTGAAACTCCAACTAATCCCCGATAATCCACAGCACAGAGCGAGAGAGGAAAGCCTGCCCTGGGAGCTGTCAATCTGAACATAAGAACATAAGAACATAAGAAATAGGAGCAGGAGTAGGCCATCTGGCCCTTCGAGCCTGCCCCGCCATTCAACAAGATCATGGCTGATCGGAAGAGAATCAGTTCCACTTACCCGCCTGCTCCCCATAACCCCTAATTCCCTTATCGATCAGAAAACTATCTACCCGTGATTTAAACATAATCAACGAGGAAGCTTACACCACTTCAATGGGCATAGAATTCCAGAGATTCACTACCCTCTGAGATAAGATGTTCCCCCTCAACTCTGTTCTGAACCGCATCCCCCCCCCCTTATTTTGAGGCTGTGCCCTCTAGTTCTGGTTTCCCTTCTAAGTGGAAAGAATCTCTCCACCTCTACCCTATCCAGCCCCTTCAGTATCTTATATGTCTCTATATGGTCACCCCTCATCCTTCTAAACTCCAACGAGTACAGACCCAATCTGTTTAATCTCTCCTCATAAGCTACACCCCTCATCTCCGGTCTGAACCTGGTGAACCTTCTCTGCACTCCCTCCAAGGCCAATATATCTTTTCACAAATAAGGGGACCAAAACTGCACACTGTACTCCAGTTGCGGCCTCACCAGTGCCTTGTACAGTTGCAGCAAGACCTCCCTGCTTTTATATTCTATCCCCCTCGTGATAAAGGCCAACATTCCATTCGCCTTCTTGATCACCTGCTGCACCTGCAGACTGAGTTTTTGCGATTCGTGCACAAGGACCCCCAGGTCCCTCTGCACAGTCGCACGATGTAATTTTTCTCCATTTAAATAATATTCCAATTTACTATTATTTCTTCCAAAGTGGAGAACCTCACATTTGCTAACGTTATATTCCATCTGCCAGATCCTCGCCCACTCGCTCAGCCTATCCAAATCTCTCTGCAGACTTTCCGCGTCCTCCACGCAAACTGAGACATAGTTTGACTTGTCAATGTGCAAATGTGAATATTGTGTCAGAGAGAGTGTGTTGAAGGGGCGGCTGGGTTAGACTAATGTTATTGTGTTTGTGTGTCCGCCCTCAGCGCCGGATCTCGCCGTCCTTCTGGTGTCAAATCGCAAGATTTCCTGGCATAGGATCGCGCTGTTCCCTTGCTCAGGCCTGAAGAGAAAATTTAATGGAAAATGTTCGTCGATTGCAAGATTTCAGTTGACAAACGGAGAATAAGTCAGCGCTGGACTGAGAGAGCGCGATCAATGCAGCAAAGAGACGGGTTGAAATGGAAATTGCTGCCCGGAATTGGGATGGAACTTTCTCAACAGGAAATATTCGGATTTCAGTAACAGAAATAATTAGTCTGAGAATGCGAAATGTCAAGTTTTAATTGTAATGGGATAGATTGTGAGGAGAGACAAACACAGAGAGGCTGGCGGAGCCGGGAGCTGACAGCAGCTTGTCTCTGCTCCGTCCGCTCTCTGTCTTTAAATTACTCTGTACCGCCACCACTGGTTTCATTTCGGATCCAGTTCTGACTCTCACACACATTTTCCACACACTCTCATATGTCATTGTTTAAAAAGGGCTGCCGGGAAAAGTCTGGGAATTACAGGCCAGTGAGCCCCACAGCTGTGGTGGGTAAGTTGTTGGAAGGTATTTTGAGAGACAGGACCGACAGGCATTTAGTGACGCAACGACAGATTAGGGACAGTCAGCATGGCTTGGTGAGTGGAAAACCATGTCCCACAATTTTGATTGAGTTTTTTGAAGGGGTAATCAAGTGCAGTGAACTTGATGTTGCCTACATGGACTTTAGCAAGGCCTTGACAAGGTACCACATGATAGGGTGTTGCATCAGGTTCAATCTCACGGAATCCAGGGTAGCTAAATGGATACAAAATTGGCTTGATGACAGAAAGCAAAGGGTGCTTGTCGAGGGCTGTTTTTCAAACTGGAGACCTGTGACCAGCGGTGTGCCTCAGGGACCGATGCTGGGTCCGCTGTTATTTGTTATTTATATTAATGATTTGGATGAGAATAGAGGAGGCACGGTTAGTAAGTTTGCAGATGACACCAAGATTGGTGGCATAGTGGAGAGTGAAGAAGGTTATCTCTGATTGCAACGGGATCTTGATCAATTGGGCCAGTGGGCTGACGAATGGTATATAGAGTTTAATTTAGATAAATGCGAAATGATGCATGTTGATAGATTGAACCAGGCAAGACTTCCTCAGTTAATGGTAGGGCGTTGGGAAGAGTTACAGAACAAAGGGATCTTGGGGTACAGGTTCATAGCTCCTTGAAACTGACGTCACAGGTGGACAGACTGGTGAAGACGGCATTCAGCATGCATGGTTACATTGGTCAGAACATGAAATACAATAGTTGGGACGTCTTGTTGAAGTTGTACAAGACCTTGGTAAAGCTACACTTGGAATACTGTGTACAGTTCTCGTTACCCTAATGTAGAAAGGATATTATTAAACTAGAAAGAGTGCAGAAGAAATTTACTGGCATCTAACGGGACTTGATGGTTTGAATTATAAGGAGAGGCTGGGTAGATTGGGACTTTTTCCTCTGGAGCGTAGAAGGCTGAGGTATGATCTTATAGGGGTCTATAAAATAATGAGGGGCATAGATTAGCTAGATAGTCAATACATTTTCCCAAAATTAGGGGAGCCTAAAACTAGAGGCCATAGGTCCACGTTGAGAGGGGTGAGATACCAAAGAGTCCAGAGGGGCATTTTTTTTCATAGAGAGGGTGGTGACTGTCTGGAACAAGCTGCCAGAGGTAGTAGTAGAGGCGGGTATAATTTTGTCTTTTTAAAAGCGTTTAGACAGTTACAGGGGCAATATGGGCACAGAGGGATATGGGCCAAATGCGGGCAATTGGGACTATCTTAGGTGTTTTAAAGAAAAGGGCGGCATGGACGAGTTGGGCCGAAGGGGCTGTTTCCCTGCTGTAAACCTCTATGACTATATGACTCTGTCATCTTGTCGGCTTGGTGCATATTGTACCAGAAATATATCGTGTGCGTAAACAAGACAACAACTGCTTTCTGAACGAGCTGTCCAGCTCGATTCAATCTGTCAGAAATGATTGGACGTCTTTTAAAGCAACATCGGTTTATTTGCAATATTCTCTCATCTCTGAATATATACCATCAATTTGTCGCTTGTGTTTGGGATCCTGGGAAAAGCGAGCACTTAATCCAGACATCTTGAAATCAATTCTAACATGGAATTTCCATTGATGTCTTATTATTCTCAAGAATCCTCTTTCACTAACGTCCCAATATGACTATTCCTCCCTATTTTTCACGTGCTCCTTCCATTCCCAAACTGTTATCACCAGGAAGACCGAACGCTCAGCTTGTTGCAATGTGTTTGAATGAACACGATGTCATATCATATCCCCAGCATTTTGAATTTCTCATTCATTCAATGCATTCTGGTGAAATGCTTTTCTTATGTCCTGTGTGTCATTACATAAGAATCTTACTCTGACAAGAGATCTTGTTTTGCTCTTATGCTGCTATGTTTATTTTCTTTCACGTTATGATTTTTCTCATGGAAGTTACAGCACAGAAGCCATTCGGCCCATATTGTAGATGCCAGCTGAGAACACCCTGGTGTCCATTCCAATACCAACTTCCTGCGCCCGGCTCACAGCACAGGTCCAGCTTTTCATAGAAAAAAAATACTGAAAATTACGATTCATTCCCGTGGGCTGCCCTGGAGAAGCTAATTAAACATTTCAAATGAGAACCGCTGCGAGCAGGTTTCCAACCTGCGCATGGAATCCCCGCTGTGGTTCGAGTCCAACACCTTAACTGCTCAGCCACCACAGCGGCTTATCCGTACGAATGATGTAACCACTTCAGAAACATTCATAGCAACTTCGTCAGGCACCCAGATTATGCAAAGCACAGCGTGTGAGGTGAAATCTGTTTGTCTCTCTCTTTTTGGTATCTTTATCTTTGATTATGAATTCACTTATTAGTTCAGAGACTTTTCGTCTATTTCAATATTTTTTTCAGCATAAAAAATTGAAGCCGAATTTAACATCGGCAAAAAAAACAAGTTAAGTCTATTTTAATTCACAACCGGCAAACATTGCGTTCGAACTGTTTGTGCCCACATGCTTTGAAACGCAAGAAGCCGTGGATAAGGTGACAATTGATTAATACGATTAGCGGGAATTGAACCCAGGTCAACTGCTTGGAAGGCAGCTATGCTCAGCACTATACCACCATCGCTGTGTTGTTTTAGTGCCCGTTAATTTCATTAGTTATAATTATGGAACTACCTGAATTGCTGATTTCATCAGACACCAGGTGTGTCCAAAGCACACGTTCATAAACTGAACTTGGCTTGTCTCGTTTTTCTGGACTGTTTAACTTACCTTTTTTACTGTTGTTTCTGACTGAGAACTCATTGATTAGTTTTGAGGCCTGTTCTTCCATTGAAACAAAGTTTACACTGAAAGCAAATTGAAGCTGGATTTACCGTTCGTAACTCATTGATAATAAGAATATTCAGTGAGTCCCATTTTAGGAGTGACCCTCTTCTGTTCTGACCTGCGATAGCTAATTAAATAAGTCACCACTGTGATGGTCAGGAACTGGCGTTTGGTCAACTGCTCGCACAGACACCACGACACCACCATCGCTCACCTGACTCTGCAACTTCCCCTGTATTTACGGAACTAATACACAAGGAACGAATTGGCACAGAAATCAAAGATTCGAGAATCCTATAACCGACGTTCCGTTTCGCGGAGTTTTACATTTTCCGTAGATCGGGGTGAGCAGGATCGCCCAATCAGAAAGCAGATCTCTGGAACATGGAATTTGATTGATATCATGTTTTACAATCATTTTAATCGGTAAAGTACCACGTTGATGTTATTTCACTCCAATCCAAAAAAGGTTCTGAATGAATCGTTAACTTGCGTTCAGCCAGGAGATGGCGGCAGTGAACAATAATTTGGATTTGCTGTTTGTGTCCACACATCTGGACAGGAATGGACCTGCTGTTGCCGCGTAGTTGGCCAAGCAAGAGGCACAGATACTGACCAACTGCACCCGCTCCAAATAGATTCACAAAATTTCTGAACAAACGGAAAACAAGCGCAACTGATCTTTTAAGAAGATATGACAATCTCTGAAAGCATTATATTCACACATCTTCAAGAATCAATTTGCTGTAACTAATTCAATATGAACCGTTTCGATGTCAGCCCTATGCATGGCCAGTTCTCAAACAGGCATTGACTGGTTAGAAGTTTTAATGTTATCAGAGAACAGTCATCAATATTCTCAGAAAAGTGAAACTGCCACCCCGAACTTCATAGAGTACCTACAGTACAGAAAGAGGCCATTCGGCCCATCGATCCTGTGCCAACAACATGCAGGCCCTATCCCAGTAACCCCACGTATTTAACATGCTAATGCTCCTGATACTAAGGGGCAATATAACTTGACCATTCCACCTAACCCGGCGCTAATTTTCATGGCGGAACGACCGATTCTGGAAAGACAAAATCTGCCACTAGTGCCGCAAATGAAACTAAGTCTGCTTTGGAGCTTCTGAAATCACATGGTTTCATGGTGGCAACTCCTACCCAAAGCTGGTGTCCTAATTTGAATCGGTTGTCAGCTCGGGTTTCTCATTTGGATGAAGAATACGGAATGGTGCTGGACTATTCACCCTTCAAACCTGTGGAACTCTGTGTCTTACCTTCACATGGTTCGTGAACCTCAAAATAAGTGATCAGTTCATCCTCAATCAGTCAAGTCGGAGACAGAGTTTTAAATGTCATAACAATAAAGATGGAATGCAAATCGATTTGTGCAGAGATTTTAAACATTGACGTCGCTGGTCAGGATGGCCGAGCGGTCCAAGGTCACAATCTCCACTGGAGGAGAGGGTTCAAATCTCACTCCTGACCTTAATTTCTCATTCGCGAGCCACCATCCAAACCCAAGAAATCTCTCACCTGGCAGCACAAGGGCAACAGACGCAGAGAAACAACGACCCGCTCTAAGTTCCACTCCGAAACCCACATCATCCTGACTTGGAAACATATTGCTGTTCCGATGGGTCACAATCCTGGAAATTCCTCCCTAACAGCAGTGCATGTTCTGATACCACATGGACTGCAGTGGCTACAGAATGAATTCATACCAATTACTCAAAGATAATTAATTTGGATAATATGTGCTTCCCGGGTCAGCGACACACATATCCCGTTTAAATGAAGTATTTTAAAGAAATCACCTCGCGCCACAGAATGGCCTTCAGAGCAGAAAACTGTGTGTATGAATCACATCCTGAACACGGCTACTTTTATAGCAAAAGTGGATCTGAAAACAGTAAATGGAACCAGCTCAAGATAAACCGCTTAATGTTTAGCGGAAGTGTTTCACTGAGTGATGTGTGCAATTCCCTCTGATGTGCTTGTTCAATGTCGGGGCAAGGCGGATTTGAAAGGTTTATGGGGAAATCGGTGCAGTCTCAATAGACCGCTGTAGGATTCAAATATTTTTCTTTCATGAATCTTTCCGAGATCCCGTAGCATCTGTGGAGAGAGAAACGGTCGTTCCCGTGAAATGTCTGCATTCGAAATGTGAACTATCTCTATTTTCACAGTTACGTTCCAGGTCTGGTCGTATCTCTTTTTTCACAAATACCACCAGATCTGGAACGTATTTCCAGCATTCCGCTGTACCACGAGTAGCAGTGTCAAGCTCTGTGGCTTAGTTGGTGAAAGCGCCTTTCCGGTAGCAGGCATGACCCTCGTTTCAAATCAGTGTGAACATGCACTGGAAGTGTCTCTTTTTTGACAAATACCACAAGATCAGGAACGTTTTTCCAGCGCTCGCTTGTCCCAAGAGTCTCTGGGGTTTAGTTGGATAAAGCGCCTTTCTAGTAAACAGATGATTCTCAGTTCAAATCTAGTTAGAGCCTTGACTTCTTTCACGTGATCTTTGCAATTGCGTAAGTCACAATGTCCGTTTCTTGCTAGTCCATGTTGCCTTTCCCATTCCAGTGCATGATCTCCACAGATGAAACAAAACCATATTTCCAGACTCCCCACGAATATCTCGAAAGTCTACTTACACGATTCAGGTATTTTCATCATCTTGCAGTAAAAAAACATTTAATCTGCAATTAACCCAATGCTGCAAGTTCTTCAAACACAGATTTTCATTTTTTCCCTCCGGGAATTTCTAACCGTCAAATGGCCTTCGATTAATACAATCCCGACAGTGCTGAAGGAGACCATTCTGCTCATCGAGTCTATACCGACTCGCAGACAGAGAATTGCACACAGGAAATATCCCCACGGCGCCACGCATCCACCCCGCTAATCTACCTGTACAAACACCTTGGGGACCAAAGGGCAATCTAGCATGGCCAATCCACCCAACCTGCTCATCTTTGTGGGAGGAAACCGGATGACCTGGTTTGCTGAGATAACTTGCCTGGGCGAATACAGCTTGAACAGCACTACAGAAGTTTGGCACCATCCAGGACAAAGCATCCCAATTAATTCGCTTCCCATGCATAAAAAAATCACACCCTTCACTACCGAAGCACAATGGCAGCAGTGTGCACCATCTACAAGATGCACTGCAGCAACTCAGCAAAGCTTCTTTGCCAGCACCTTCCAAATCCACGCCCATTACAGACTAGAAGGACAAGCGCAGCAGACACATCAGAATAACACCACCACCCTGCAGGGCACGGATATTTATTTATTGATTGCAGTTATTTATAAGTTTTTGTTGTTGCGTGTGTGTGTCCTTTAATCTGCTTTATCTTCCAAAAGAAGCAACATATCTAATTGAAAAATATGTTACTATTTCTAACGCAATCAGCGAACGTTGTGTCAAACTTTAAGAAAGCCACTGGGGATGAAGTTTTCTTCTTGAGTCAGTGGTTTCCCTGGGAGTCGAGTTAACAGAAACAGAATGGAGAGAAGGAAACGTCGGTGCCAAAGCTCAATCACAACAATGAAGCAGCAAACCGCTTGCTTCTAATCCGACCCAAAGTCAGACTTTGGTGGGACTCGACCCCGCAACTTTTGAATGGCTAATTTGCACATTACTTTGAAGTCCAACGCGCTATCCATTGCGCCACAGAGCCGCGTGCCGGGAGTTTATGCTCCACATATGGATTCTTGACAATGTAGAAACGATTGGTAAGTTCAACAACCTCGTAGTTAAAATGTCGGGAACAGTAAAGAGGAACTTCATTGTTTGCAAGTTATGTTGGGACATCTTATGTCTGGTAAAACAGCTGTGGAAATACACACCTTTGTGCCCTTTACACAGAAAATCTGTCCATCACGGAATGATCCTCCCTCTCTCTCTCTTCCTCATTCTCCGTACAGCTTGGCGTCTAATCTCACATGCTTCATAGTCGGGAGACGCATTCTACTCCATCTGTCACAGGGCGGATCAAAACCTGTTCCCAATTGCAGTAAAACACCTGCACAGAACACAACGCAAAGCTGGGAGCTGGAAATCTGAAACAAAAACACAAGATGCTGGAAATGCTCAGCAGATGAGGCAACACTTTTGTTTAATGGAGATTTCTGTAAAACAAGCTCCTGAAGCACAGCACAACTGCACAGTTTAAAGTTTCCTTTCATTCACAATGGATGCTCCAGCATATGAGTTTGAACAATTAAAATTGATAATGTACATTGTTATTCTCGTCGTCACAGCCTGAAAACGGCTTCAGGCATTGATGTCACCCTTGGATTTTATATTTGTAAATCCATTCTCTATCTTTTTAGAGCGACTATTGAAACTGTATCCATCACCCGCTCAGTTCTTTGTGAATGAGAAGGAGAATTGAAGATATATTTGGATAACTTTCCTTTGACTAAATTTCAACAGAAGCATAAAGGCGGGAATCACACACAGCACTTCATGAACTCACACGCTAAGCATTGAAAGGTGACAGTGTTTATTCAAAGGATGGTTCTATTTATTCATTTATTATTAATGGAAAATAAAAAAGTTGGAACAGCGTGCAATCTGGGCAATATAACTGGGCAGAATGAAACACAATGGGGACTGGGCAGGATAAGACGACCATGGACAGTTCACAAAGTGAAGGTGCGACTTTGACTGAGTTGTCAGACGGAGCAGGGAGTCGTTGCAGAGCGAAGGTACAAAGGAAAGTGGGAGTGCTAAATGTTTAATGATCACTGCACAAGTAGACGGTGAAATGTAGACTTTATTCGATGGGTTCTGACAAGGGTGAATAGACTGTGGCATCTTGGCGCGGTAAATGTGCAATTGGGATGAGGAAAGCTAAAGTTATACAAATTATTTTATATCACCTCTCCTCGATCTTCGAACCAAAATGCATCACCTCACACTTCCTTACATTAATTGAATTGCATCCGTCACTTGTTTGCCCATTCCACCAGCCTGTCTGTATCTTCTTGAAGAATATGAATACCCTTCTCACTAAGGGTCAGAATATTTTCATGTTTTGGACCACTGGCAAATTTTGAGATTGAAACCTGTACACCCAGATATAGTTCAGTAATATATATCAAGAAAAGCAAGTTTCTCTCTGTATACCATCCCCAATCAGAAATAGGTGAAACTTTGTGTAATATATGCTTTAATAAGTTTGTACTAATAATTAAACTGTTGCATAATGAAATTCTAATTATGCTAAACAATAATGATTCAAAATGCCACTTGGTTCAAAAGAAAATACATACCGGTACTAATACTTACACTTAAAAAACATAGCCTTGTTGCTTTATCGGTATATAAATGATGAATACAGAAGAAAGCAGCGTACTGGTAGATTTCGAATTGGTATGGCCAACACATTTAGCATTTCGAAATTCCTCTGTCCCAGTTCAATACAATGTGAACAATTTTTGTTTGTTGTGTCCCTCTCTTACGTCTAAACTTCGGTCTGGTAAGAAAACTCACAACACCAGGTTAAAGTCCAACAGGTTTATTTGGTAGCACAAGGCACAAGATTTCGGAGCACTTTCCCTTCATCAGGTGAGTTTTACTAGTTACTGTGAAATTTCTCTCGTCGCCAGACTCCAGCGCCTTTTTGGGTCAATGCACCTTACCAGCACGTCTTTCAGACTGTGGGAGGAAACCGGAGCACCTGGAAGAAATCCATGCAGACATGGGAAGAACGTGCAAACTCCACACAGAAAGTGACCCAAGCCAGAAATCAAGCTCTGTTCCCTGGCACCGTGAGGCAACAGTGCTAACCACTCTGCCACTGTGCAGCTGCAGGGTGACCAAGGGTGGGAATTGAATGTCCCAGGGTATTCAATATTTAGGAAGGATAGTCATAAGGGAAGAGTGGTGGAGTGGCACTGCTGGTTAAAGAAGAAATAAACGCAACAGTGAAAAAGGATATTAGCTCTGACAATGTGGAGCCTGTATGGGTAGACATGAGAAATAGCAAGTGACAAAAAAACCTGAGTGGGTGTCTTATATAGACCCCCAAACTGCAGTGGTGATGTTGGGATTGGCATTAAACACGAAATTAGAGATGCATGTGAAAAGGGAATATCGGTGATAATGGGTGATTTTAATCTGCACAAAGATTGGACAAATCAAATTAACCACAATGCCAGCGAGGAGGAATTCCTGGAGTGTATACAGGATGGTTTTCTTGAACAATATGTTGAGAACCGACCAGAGAGCAGGCCATCTTCGACTGGGTACTGTATATTGAGAAGGGAATAATTGCAAATCTAGCTGTATGAGAACCTTTGCGGATAAGCAACGATAAAATGATTTTTTTTAACAAGATGGAAAGTGGAGTAGTTGATTCGGAGATTGTGGTGTTGAATCTTAATGAAGGAAACTATGAGGATGTGAGCCGTGAGTTAGCCTTGTTCGATTGGGGAGAGTTCTGAAAGGGATGACGGTGGATAGGCAAAGGCAAACATTCAAGGAATGCATGGGGGAACTGCAGCAACTGTTTATTCGGGTCTGGCACAAAAGCAAAATGGCGAAGAGGTCCAATCCATGACTTACAAAGGAAATTAGAGAGAATATCCGATCTGAGGAAGAAGCATACAGGTTGACCAAGGGAAATAGTAGATCTGAGGATTGGGAGCAATTTAGACTTCACCAAAGAATAACCAAGGGATTGATTAAGAAGGGCAAAATACTGTACGAAAGTAAGATTGCAAGGAACATAAAGGATGACACTAAGAGTTTTTATGGATACGTGAAGATAACGAGGTTGGTGAATGTAGGTCCCCTCCTGGCAGAAGCGGGGGAATGTATAATAGGAGACAAAGAAATGGCCGAGCAACTGAATACATACTTTGGTTCTGTCTTCGCAAAAGAGGTTATAAATTAAATGCCTGGAATATTCGTGAATGAACAAAGAACAAAGAAAATTACAGCACAGGAACAGGCCATTCGGCCCTCCAAGTCTGCACCGACCATGCTGTCCGACTGACCTAAAACCCCCTACCCTTCTGGGGACGTATACCTCTTTTCCCATCCTATTCACGTATTTGTCAAGACGTTGCTTAAAAATCATTATTGTCCCTGCTTCCACTACCTCTCCCGGCAGTGAGTTCCAGGGACCCACCAACCTCTGTGTAGAAATCTTGCCTCGTATTGCGCCTTTAAACTTGCCCACGCACCTTAAAATCTTGCCCCTTTAAATCTTGCCCACGCACCTTAAACCTGTGCCCCCTGGTAATTGACTCTTCCACCCTGGGGAAAAAGATTCTCACTATCCACTCTGTCCATGCCACTCAAAATCTTGTAGACTTCAATCAGGTCGCCCCTCAACCTCCTTCGTTTCAGTGAGAAAACCAAGTTTCCCCGACTTCTCCTCATAACGAATGCCCTCCATACCAGACAACATCCTGGTAAATCATTTCTGTACCCTCTCCAAAGCCTCCACATCCGTCTGGTAGTATGGCGACCAGAATTGAACACTATATTCCAAGTGCGGCCTAACTAAGTTTCTATAATCCAGTCAATCTCTCCAATCTCTCTATAAAGCTGCAACATGACTTGCCAATTTTTAAACTCAATGCCCCGGCCAATGAAGACAAGCATGCCGTATGCCTTCTTGACTAACTTCTCCATTTGCGTTGCCACTTGCAGTACCTGTACACCCATATCCCTCTGCCTATCAATATTCTTCAAGGTTCTGCCATTTACTGTATATTTCCTATCTGTATTGGACCTTCCAAAATGCAGTACATCACATTTCTCCGAATTAAACTCCATCTGCCATTTCTCTGCCCAAGTTTCCAACCGATATATATCCTGCCGTATCCTCCGATGGTCTTCATTGCTATCCACAAATCCACCAAACATAGTGTCTTCCGCAAACTTACTAATCAATTACATTTTCCTCCAGATCATTTATCTATATATTACAAACAGCTAAGGTCGCAGGACTGATCCCTGAGGAATACCACTTGTCACAGCCCTCCATTCAGAAATGCACCCTTCCACTTCTACACTCTGTCTTCAATGATCGAGTCAGTTCTGTATCCACCATGCCAGCTCACCTCTGATCTCAAGCGCAATCACCTTCTGCAACAGTCTGCCATGGGGAATATTGTCAAAGGCCTTATTGAAGTCCATGTAGACAACATCCATTGCCCTACCCTCATCAATCATCTTCATCACTTCCTCGAAAAACTCGATCAAGTTAGTGACAGAAGACCTCTCCTTCACAAACCCATGCTGTTCTGGCTAATACGTCCACCTATTTCCAAGTGGGAGTAAATCCTGTCTCGAAGGGTCCTCTCCAATGATTTCCCTACGACTGACAAGATTTAGTGAGGGGGAAGAACTGAGGGAGATTAATATCAGTAGAGAAATGGTACTGGGAAAATTGAAGGGGCTAAAGGCGGATAAATCCCCAGGGCCTGATAATCAACATCCCAGAGTACTGAAGGAAGTGGCTCCAGAAATACTGGATGCATTGTCATCTTCCAGGATTCTATAGACTTTTGAACAGTCCCTGCAGATTGGAGGGTAGCGAATGTCATTCCAATATTCGAAAAGGGAGCTAGGGAGAAAACAGGGAACTGTAGACCAGTAAGCTCAACATCAATAGGGGGGAAAATTCTCGAATCCATTATCAAGGATTTATCGCAGAGCATTTAGAAAGCAGCGGCAGGATCAGACAGAGACAGCATGGATTTAAGAAGGGGAAATCATGCTTCACAAATCTGCTGGAATTATTTGAAGATATAACCGGTGGACTTGACAAAGGGATACAGTTGATCTGGTATATTTGGACTATCAGAAAGCGTTTGACAAGGTCCCGCACAAGAGATTATCGTGCAATGTTAAAGCAATGGAATTGGGGGAAGTGTATTGAGATAGATAGAAAGTTGGTTGGCAGAGAGGAAACAAAGAGTAGGAATTAATGGGTCCTTTTCAACTTGGCAGGCAGTAACCAGTGGTGTGCCACAGGGATCGGTGCTGGGACTCCAGCTCTTCACAATATATTTTAATGATTCGGATGAGGGAACAAAATGTAACATCTCAAAGTATGCAGATGATAACAATTTGGGTGGGAGGGTGAATTGTGACGAGGATGCAGAGATCCTTCAGAGCGATCTGGACAGGTTGGGTGAATGGGCTAATCAATGGCAGGTGCAGTATAATTTGATTAACTGTGAGGGTATTCACTTTGGAAGCAAAACAAGAAGGCAGATTACTACCTGAATGGCTGTAAATTCGGAGCGGGGGTTATGCAGCGGGAGGTGGGTGTCCTTGTGCACCAATCACTGAAGGTAAGCATGCAGGTGCAGCAGGCGGTAAAGAAGGCAAACGGTATGTTAGTCTTCATTGCGAGACGTTTCGAATACAGGAGCAAGGATGTGTTGCTGCAATTATACAGGGCCTTGGTGAGGCCACACCTTGAGTATTATGTGCAGTTTTGGTCTCCATTTCTGAGGAAGGATGTTCTTGTTCTCGAGGGAGTGCAGCGAACGTTTCCCACGATGATTCCGAGGATAGCAGGTTGGAGAGATTGACTAGATTAGGATTATTTTCGCTGGAGTTCAGACGAATAAGGGGATTCTCACAGAGACGTAAAATTCTAACAGGACTGGACAGGGCAGATGCATGGAGGATGTTCCCGATGCTGGGGGAATACAGAACCAGGGGTCACAGACTGAAGATTCAGGGTAGACTGTATAGGACGGAGGTGAGGAGACATTTCTACACCCAAAGAGTGGTGAGCCTGTGGAATTCATTTCAACAGCTAGTAGTTGATGCAAAAACATTGAATGTATTCAAGAGGCGGCGAGATATAGCACTTGAGGCAAAAGGGATCAAAGGGTACGGGTAAAAAGCAGGATTAGGCTATTGAGTTGGACAATCAGCCATGATCGTAATGAATGGTGGAGTAGGCTTGAAGGACCAAATGGCCTCCTCCTGCTCCTGTCTTCTATGAATCCCCCAAAGCGAGAATCATACCACTGGACCAACGAGTCGGTGACATGCAAGGAGCTGAGCCAATCAATATATGTTCCGCTCAAAGCAGACTAGCTGTCTTTGCAGACCATGATCGAGGAATAGAAAATGAAGAAAACACAGCAGATTTAAAGGGAAACATGATCCTCTCTGTCTTAAACCCTGAGTATTCAACCAAATGTTCAATGTCGGAATTGTAGTTTCTCTCAGCGACATTGATTCCCATCATATCAGTTCAGAGAAAGTGTGGAAGAACACAGCTAAGTGTGTTCAAATACAGAGAAGCAATGCATGAAACGTTCCATCGATTCATGATGAGAGTGGGTTTTGCACCCACCCGTGAAGAATACAATCGATAAACAGACCATCGCCAAAACCACTCGACCATTTCGTCAACTTCTCAGAAACTTGTAAACCGTCTCCTTCCATTTGATTTTCTACCCATGAAGAATTGGGGAGGAAGGTTCCCCCCACAATCGCTCCTGGATGTCCAGCCAGATGGGACCTGTTTCAAATGTAGCTGCTGCAAACACAGGAAATTTCTATCCCATCAGGTCAGGGAATGTTAGGAATGGAGCGGTGTGAAACATTCCCAGGCCATGTCCCACATGTTTCTCCTCAGCATGAAAACTCACCGCGGAAAGACTGAAACAGAGGCTCATTCAATCACATCGTGATTCACATCACTCACACCTTAACCATGAGGCCACTGATGAAGTCAGGATGACTTCGAATTTCTCCTAAAATGCCAACTGACTGGCAGAATGACATTACACACGGGACTGGCGAGTCACAACCATCGGCTGACTTGGCGAGTAGTGAAAATTGATATAACTCCTTCTGATCTTCACGAGAACAGGCAGTGAAATAGAACATTGTTCATTGACACCTCTGCTGCATTGTGAAAAAGTGGTTGATAAACAATTGCGTTGTGAAAAGATGGTTGATAAACTTTGGGATACATTGAAAAGTTGTTTTCATTGCGTTGAGCTCCAACGGGTGGCTCGTTGGTCTCGGGGTGTGATTCTTGCTTTGGGCGTAGCATTAAAATGCGAGAGGTCCCGGGTTCAAATCCCGGACGAGCCCAGGCAGGCTTTTTTTTAGAAGATAATTCCTTGCAATGAAGAGGGCGACAATGAGCGAAAGCCGAAGCAGTGCTGAGCTCCCGAGAACTCATTGCAGAGAAAATATCTCTGCAAAAGTCCGGAGGCAACCATACAGTCTGACAGAACTGGGAATCCCACGGTCTGATATTAATTTTTCCATAATTTACTTTCATTCCGGTGCTCCGAGTGAACCGTGAGTATTGGTGCATTTCAGCAATCCTGTTCAAGGGCAATTTACAACCAGGCGACATACACATCAACAGAGGAAATAGGAGCAAAAGTAGACCATTCGGCCCCACAAGCCTACCCCACCGTTCACTCAGATCATGGCTGATATGTTTGTGTTTCGATTTCCACATTTCTATCTATCCCCGATAACCTTTGGTTCTGTTGCCAAACAAGAATCTATGTACCTCCGGCTTAAAAATATTCAATATCCCCGCTTCCACCGCCTTCTGAGGCAGAGTTGCAAAGTCGCTCAATGCTCCGAGAGAACAGAATTTGCCATCCGAAAAGAAGAAGCTCAGTTTTCTTTAAGTGCCTGTTGTTCTGGATTCACACACAAATAGAGACATCACTTCCACGTGCAACTTGTGAAGACCATTCAAGATCTGAGGTGCTTTGAACAAGGTACCTCCCACTCGGAGTATCTCTGGGACAAAGACGCCCAGCCAGTCTGCGTAACCTTTCCTCTGATCAACCTAGTAAATCGTCTCTGCACTGTCGAACTATTCATGATATCAGACTGGTAATTCTCTTCTGGACCGTTTCCAACACATTCCCACCCTTCATTAAATATGGACACCAAAACTTCAGACAATATGCGAGATACTTCACTAATGACCTGTACAACTGAAGCATGACATTCTTTTCTCACACGCTGAAATGCTTGTAACAAATCAAATATTCCATTAACCTTTTTTATTCCTTGCTGAACATGCATACTAATTATTTGTGACTCGTGCACTCGAGCACCGAGATCCCTCTGCACCTTGGAAATCTGCAGCCGTTCTATATTTGAGTAATAATCTGATTTTGTTATCTTCCTGCCAAAGTGAGTACCTGCACATTATATTCCAGTTGCCAGGTTTCTGCCCATGTACAAAACCTGTCTGCAGCTATCTGCAAGCTCCTTACGCACTCTCCACAAATTACTTAACGACATATATTGTGTCTTCTTCAAGTTTTGCTGCCATGCTTTCATGATGTGGGCTGGGATAACTGAGCTTCTATATAAAAGCCAACTCCCTGACACAAAGGGCCGGATGATCTTTTCCTGTGCTGTAACTATTCTGTGTGTATGGGTGTGATAACCATTCTGTCGCACTTAGTGTGTGGTGCAGGATTTGAGTGTGGAATTCATTGTCTATCTGGCAATCTCAGTGGATGTATATGAGTGAATGATTCATTCTGTATCACCCTGTGTTTTGTTCATCCTGTGATTGGGGAATTACTAAATGTCTCCCAGTCTCTCAGACACTTTGTAGATCTGGAGTGATTCAATAAATAAGATACCTAAGTGAAATTGAGACCATTTTTTCGAATTCTTAAACTGCTCGACCCGATCCTCCACCCAACTATTTCATGTAACATTATCTGTTTGTATCTGAAATCCATTCTCCTTCCAACACTTATCCAGCTTTCCATTAAATGCAGCTGTGCTAATCGTCTCCAATCGTAGAATGCCGAAAGTACAGAAGGGAGGACATTTGGTGCATCGAGTGTGTACCGACTACAATCCCACCCAGGTCCTAGTTCAGTAACGCTCATTTACCCTGCTGATCCCGCTGACAATCGGGTCCATTTAGTATGGCCGATCAACCTAGCCCGCACATCTTTGGACTGTGGGAGGAAAGCCACACAGACATGGGGAGAGCGTGCAAACTGCACACAAACAGTGAACCGAGGCCGCAATTGAACGTAGGACCCTGGCGCTGTGAGGCAGGAGTGCTAACCACTGTGCCACCCAAAATTATTTCCAGTCTCTTCGCAAATTTCCCGTGTCATATCCTCCAGTACCTTTGGATGGTCAAACGAAATTTAAATCTGGTGATCGTTTCTTCTCGTGTTCTGGGGTGACATATTCACTGCAATGATTTCTCATGACCTCAAACCTGCTCCCGATTTAATAAACGATCGCTGGGCTTGTCCGGGTTTTAAACCCGGAAGCACTGGCATACTAATATTACCCTAACCGAGAATCATACCCCTCGACCAACGAGCCAACTGCCAATGCTCTGGACGATAGCAAATTGCAAATGCTGCCGACTCAATGATAATTTAATATTGATTTCTAAAGTGGATTTAATGATTAAATTACGAGGTTTATCCAATCACACCCCTTTATTAATTCTTCATATTGACCTATTCCTGGAACACCCTCACTTGACGTGAACGTCTTCCCTTTGTTGAAGTTCTGGGTTGCGGCCAGTAGATGTCAGCACACCCAGGAAGAGCGAAGCTCACAGACCAGAGAGGTATAAATAAACAAGAATTGTTCAGACTATCGGGAAGTTTTAACAATATTAATGTTGGACGTGGCTTTTTTATGTTAGTTATTTTGTAACAAGCAGTTGTTATCGTTGTCTGTCTCTTGATTTGAGGATGACACCCAGTCAGGGCCGTGAATTACTGCCATGGGTCTTCAACTGAGTGAACAGGCCCATTCTCGGGCCACAGAGCTTTCTTCTCTGTTGCTTTATTCTCTCCCGCCATTCTGCCTCATAAAAGCGTGCTGTAGATTGAGGGATATGTTTTGGCCATTTTCAACGATGAGTAACAAACTCCTCCCAGTCACCAGCATGAATGCTGCCTCGCTTCAATCTGGAGGATGGCGGGGAAGCATTACTGATGGAATTTCTCTCACACTCTTAGGATTCGCTGATACGCTGGTCGCATGTACATCATTGTGCTAAAACCACCAACCATCAATGAGAGTGAGATACATTTTTATCTGCCCTTCTCTGGCCTATTGTATCGAAATGAAATTTTTCAAAATCTTTCACTAATTTACAGCCCAGCATCAGACCCCCCTCAGCCTTGTTATTGCAGGAGAAGAAGCATCCAGTTTCTCAATCCGTTACCAGGCCATTCTCTTTCGACATAACTATTCTACTTTTTATGGGCTGTTGGTGTCGCCTGCTGGACCAGCATTTGTTGCCTTTCCCAAATTGTCCATCAACTGAGAGTGGCTTGTTCGGCCATTTCAGAGGGCAGGTAAGAGTCACCCTCATTGCTCTGGGTCTGCAGTCACATGGAGGGCAGACTTCTTTATCTAAAGTGCACTGGTGAACCAGATGAGGTTTTACAACAATCGGCGACAGTTTCAAGGCCGCTATCACTGATACTAGCTTTCAATTCCAGATTGATTTAATCAATGAATTAAATTTCACCAATGGTGGGATTTACTCCGTCTTCCCAATGATTAGTGCACGCCTCTGGATTACCAGCCCAGTGACATAACCTTTCATCCCTGTAAACGGAAACAGTTCATTCAGCTCATTATTAAACCTCTTCCTGAGGATGTGAGAATTCCCTCCACAGAATTTGATTAAACCATTTGCTGCAAAGCCTGTTGCTCCATTCGGGAGCATCAATGATTTATTAAGATCTCAAAGATAAGATTGATTTCTTGGGAGGAGAATAAAATAATGAGATTAGAAAATTGAGTTAAGAAAACAACAAGGAAGTGCATTCTCAGATAACGCCCGGCAACGTTTGCAAGAAAATGCAGAGCTTTCAGCGATCGAAGGACATTTCGTTTTTTTCCGGAACTTCGACCAGATTTCTGCATAAAACGACCGCGACAGGACACGAACCTGCAATTTTCTGATAGCATCATCACTACGATTGCCGAAGTCAGACGCCTTATCCATTAGGCCATGCGGTCAACAGATGCAATGTTGCACAGAATGTCAGTACCATGTGAATACCTACCGTGTTTATATTTATTGTCAGTCCTATTTTTGGATGCTTCGCTGATTCCCAGATGCCACAAGTTGAAGGGGAATCCCCAGCGTTTGTAACTGGCAGAAAACTGAATTTCATTACTAACATTTTTGGATGCCTGTCTGTGTGGAGTTTGCACGTTCTCCCCGTGTGCGTGGGTTTCCTTCGGGTGTTCCGGTTTACTCCCATCCCCAACGATGTGCAGATTAGGTGGATTGGGCAGGCTGAATTGACCCTTCTTGTCGGGGGGATTAGTAGGGTAATTACTTGTGGTTGCAGGGAGGGATTCTCCGTCGGTGAGTCGGCGCAGAATGTCTGGGCCGAGTGGCCTCCTTCCGCGCTGTTGGGATCCGATGCCTCCTATACATCCTGTCTTAAATCTTCACTGCCTGTCCCTGAATCCTTCTGCTCGCAGCTAATCCAGCAAATTGGCCTGTGTTCAATGTGTTATGCTCTTTTACACGTCTCTTACATCACCACTCAATCCCGTCAGCTGCAAAGAGAGAAAATCCGAATTATCCAGCCAAACCTTTTCGCTAAAATCCATCATCGCTGGATCCAAAGCAGTAAATCTCCGAAGGACCCTCACACACTTTCTAAAGTGTGGTTACCGGGTCTGGGTGCAAACCTAAAACAGCTGTAGTTAAGCAGAGCTTTATAAAGATTGAGCATAACTTCCCATTTTTTATACTCAATGCCTCCATTTATGAAGTAAGAAGTCTCACAACACCAGGCTCAAGTCCAACAGATTTATTTGGTGGCTTACTTCTTACTGTGTTTACCCCAGTCCAAAGACGGCATTTCCACATCATGGCTTCCATTTCCGAAGCCAAGCATCCAATCCGCCTTCCTGACAACTCTCTCAAACTCGCCTCTCTCCTTCAAGATCTCTCTGAACCTCTGGTCACTCTGAGCCTGCACACTGCTCAGAACTGGGCCATTCAGTTTCTATTGCCTCTCCCCATCCCTTCTGTCAAAATGCAGCCCTGTCCCTGAGTGTGGGATTAATAATGTGTCTCTGTTACAATATCAGTGAGAATCTCCAAGAGAATCTTTCTGGATAAAGCCGGAATTTACAAGGATTTCAGCCACTGAGGCATTGTCTGGCCGTCTGTGTATCATCGCCCTAACTCACTCTGTCCATGTCTATCCTTCCACCCCCACTCGTTAACTGTATATGAAGGGGGGATCTTGTTGGTTAATGACTGAGTGCAAACCATCTGTATCTTCATCTGAAAAAATAGAATTCAGCTTGTGAACAAGATCATAATTTCAAACAGTTCTGGGTTAAACCAGGCACAACTCTGATTGGCTGCAGCCCCCCGAATCTGGGGAACAGACACTGTGAGCATCGCCAGCCTCAGAGGCTTTAATAGTTACTGAGCTGGGAAACTCCAATTATTCTCCCCGAATCCACAGCACAGAGCGAGAGGAGAGGAAAGCCTGTCCTCGGAGCTGTCAATCTGAGACACAGTTTGACCTGTCAATGTGCAGAGGTGAACACTGTGTCAGCGAGAGTGTGCTAAAGGGGCGGCTGGGTTAGACTAATGTTACTGTGTTTGTGTGTCCGCTCTCAGCGGCTGATTTCCCAGTCCGTCTTGTGTCAAATCACAAGATTCTCCTGTCATTGGATCGCGCTGCTCAGACCTGAAGAGAGAATTTAAGGGAAAGTTTGGGTCGATTTTAAGGTTTCAGTCGACAAAAGCGCGATCAATGCAGCAAAGAAACGGGTTGAAGTGGGAATTGCTGCCTTGAATTCAGATGGAATTTTCACGACAGGAAACGTTCGGATTTCAGTAACAGAAATAAGTCAGTCTGAGAATCTAGATAGTCTAATTTTAATTGCAGTGGGAGAGTTTGTTAGGAGAGAGAAACACAGCTGGAGGATCCGGGAGCTGACAACAGCTTGCCTCTGCACCATCCGCTCTCTTCCTTTCAGTTGCTCTGTGCCGACACCACTGGTTTCATTTCGGACCCAGTTCTGACTCTCACACACATTTTCCACACACTCTCGGATATCATTTTCTGCCAGAAATACATCTGATGCGTAAACATGGCAACAGCTGCTTTCTCAATGAGCGGCCCAGCTCGGTTGGATCTGTCAGAAATTATTGGGAGATTTTAAAGCAACATCGATTTGGTTGCAGAATTCTCTAATATCTGAATATATTCCATCACTTTTTCGCTTGTGTTTGGAGTCCTGGGCTGAGTGACCACTTAATCCATAGACATTTTGAAATTAATTCTAACATGAAATTTCCTGATGTCTTATGATTGTCTATAATCCTCTTTTACTAACGTTCCAATATGATTATTCTTCCTTATGTTCCACATGTTCGTTCCATTTCCAAACTGTTTTAAGCAGGAATACCGAACGCCCAGTAATGTCCAGCTTGTAGCATGTTTTGAATGAACATGATATTTCATCATCTAAGCAGCATTTTGAAATTCTCATTCATTCAATGTATTCTGATGAAGTGTATTACTTATGTCTTGTGTGTCATGACACAAGAATCATTCTCTGAAATAAGACCTTGTTTTGTCCTTGTGCTGCTCTTTTTCTTTCTTCTCAAGTCATGATTTTTCTCATGGAAGTTACAGCACAGAAGCCATTCGGCCTATATTGTCGATGCCAGCACAGTTCCCGGTCTTTATAGAAAGAGCCCACAGTCAATTAGAATTCAATATCATGGGCTGCCCTGGAGAAGCCAATTAAACATTTCCAATCTCGCTCATTGCGCACAGAGTTTGAACCTTCGCGAGGAATCGATGGTTTTGAGTCCAACGCCTTAAACACTCGGCCAACGCAGCTGCTTATCTCTCAAAATGATGTAATCACCTCAGCGATGTTCATGTTAACTTCATCAAGCACCAGGATTGTGCAGTGAGCAGTGTGTGAGCTGACATGTGTTCCTCTATTTTTATTTGGTGTCCTTATGTTTGACTGAGAATTCATTTGTTCTATTATTCTTCTATTTCACCATTGTTTTCAGGATAAAGAAATTGAAACCGAATTCTCGGTCCGAAATAAATAAAATTAGAAGGGGAAGCGTATTTATCGGCAATTGCCGCGTTCGAATTTTATTTTGTCCACAAAATAAAGTCATAACTACATTACCAATGCGATGGCCGGGAATGGAACCCGGGTCAACTGCTTGGAAAGCAGCTATGCTCACCACTATACCACCGCTCGCTATGTTTAAGCGATGGTTATTTACATTTGTTATAATTACGGAAGTGCCTTAGTTGCAGATTTCCTCAGACACCAGGTGGTCCTGACGCACATTTTGTAAACTGAAATTGTTCACCCTTGTTTTTTGGACAGTTTAAGCCTACTTTTTAATATTGTACCTGCCTGGGAACTCATTGAATAGTTTTGAGGCCTGTTCTTTCGGTTAAAAAAGTCTCCAATCAAAGCAAATTTAGATTCCAAGTCGAACGCCTGAACCACCCTGCCATCGGAGCTGTTTATTGGCCAGTCGATGCAACGACCTCAGTAACGTTCATATTGACTTCATCAGGATTATTGAGATCACAGTCAGGGAGGTCAACTGTGTTCGGTTCCCGTTACTTTATATCTTTGTCTCTGACTGAGAACTCATTCATTAGCAGAGAGACTTCTTCCTCCTCAATATTTTTTTCTGCAGAGAGAATTTGAAGCGGAATTTTCCGTCCGAATAAATAATATTTAAACGGGACGTCCTTTTTTGTTTCATTTCCGGCAAATGCTGCGTTTGAACTGTTTTTGACCACATGATTTGAAACGCAAGAGGCCGTAGATAAGGACCGAAATAAATGACCAGTGCTCAGGGCGGGAACCGAATCCAGGCTAACTGCTTGGAAAGCAACCATGCGCACCACTACACCACCATCGCTTACTCTGTTAAATAGGTTGTTATTTTCATTAGTTATAATTACGGAATTACTTTCGTTGCTCACGAAGGTGTGTCCATAACACAATTTGTAAACTGATCTTGGCTGTCGCGTTTTTCTGCACAGTTTAACACCCCCTTTCACTGTTGTTTCTGACTGAGAATTCATTGAATAGCTTTGAGGCCTATTCTTTCATTGCAACAAAGTTTACACAGGAAGCAAATCGAATAAATATTTCCATTAATAACTCATGAATAATGAGAATCTTGAATGAATTTCATTTCAGATGTCCTGTTCTGTACTGTTCTGACCTGCGATAGCTAATTAAATAAGTCACCAATGTGATGGCCAGGAACCTTGATCGAATGCTCACACAGTCACCACCCTCGCCCACTTGACTCTTGGAGCTGCTGCTGCCCACAGAGGTGGCCAAGCAAGAGGCACAGATGTTGACAAACTGCACCCGCTCCAAGTAGATTAACAAAATTACTGAACAAAAAAAGGCACTATGACAGTCTCTGTGAAAGCATTGCACCAACACCTCTTAAAGAATCAATTTGCTGTAACTAATTCAATATGAACCTATTCAATGTCAGCCCTATTCCTTGCCAGTCCTCAAACAGGCATTGACTGGTTAGAAGTTTTAATCTTATCCGAGAACAGTTGGAGAAATTCTCAAAGACGTGAAACTGTCGCCCTGAAATTCATAGAATCCCTACAGTACAGAAAGAGGCCATTCGGCTCATTCGGCTGATCGAGCCGGCGCCATCAGCAATCCCATGCAGGCCCGTAACCCCACATATTTAACATGCTCATGCTCGTGACAGTAAGGGGCAATTGAACATGACCATTCCACCGAACCCGGCACTAATTTTCATGGCGGAACGTCCGATTCTGGAAAGACAAAATCCGCAACTGGTGCCTCAAATGAAGCTGGAGCCTGTTTTGGAGCTTCTGAAACCACATGTTCTCCTGGTGGCAAACGCCTGCCCAAAGCTGGTGTCCTGATTTGAATCGAGTTTCTCATTTGGATGAGGAATATGGAATGGTGCTGGATTATTCACCCCAAATACCTGCAGAACTCGGTCGAAACTTCACGTTTGTTCGGAAACCTCAAAATAAGTCATCAGTGGGTCAATACGAAGACGGAGAAAATGCACCTACGACGAAGATGGGATTCGAACCCACGCATGCAGAGCACAATGGATTAGCAGTCCATCGCCTTAACCACTCGGCCACCTCGTCATGCATCTCCACTCCCCCAAACCAGCTCTTGTGCTCTTAACACCCGCAACAAGAGGACATTTCTCCCGCAGGACAATGTTGTGTTCCTGCTCTCTCGTTAATCTCGGTTCGTTGTAACTCTTCCATTCGATGTAAATCCATAGAAAGTAAAGAGGGAGACAGTTAATTTATCAGGTTCCTCCAGGTCAGAAGGTTGCGTGTTTAATTCACGTCAGGCTCCTGGAGGATTTCTGCAGTTGGTCTTTGGATTCTGCATCCGGGGAAAGTTGATTGTTTGCAAATGTTCGCGAAATGATACATTTCAAAATTATGATGAAATGATATTTTAGGGATACCTCCGGTTTCCACGAGCAGGTCATATTTTTGCTGTTTGTAAATTTAAAGCAACGTCCACGGTCCGAGATGATTCAGCGGACATCTCGGGGAGAGCTGACTTCTGGTGATTTAACCGGAGGATTCACATCTCAGGCGGGGAGCAAGGCTGAGAAGGCGGGGCCTGTATCAATAATCTCAACCGATACGGGAAATGATCGGGAGCTGTTGGCTGAATCTGCTGCACAGCCAACTGAACTAAACCTGGGACAAATGCGCTGTGCCACCCACGGTAACGCAAATCAACATGACGAAGCAAATTTGCTGCCGAGAAAATCCAGATTTGCTATTGGACAGCAGCCGAATATGCCTTTTTGATGCGAGTGAAAACACGATAGCAAAGGGTGGTTTCGATCCATCTACCTCTTGGTTACGGGCCGCTTCCGCTGCGACACTCTGCTCCGAAACATAATCGCTTCCTGCCTATGACTGTTGCGCGGCAGTCCGACAACTATTAGAAACATAGAAACATAGAAACCCTACAGTGCAGAAGCAGGCCATTCGGCCCATCGAGTCTGCACCGACCACAATCCCACCCAGCCCCTACCCCCACATATTTACCCGCTAATCCCTCTAACCTCCGCATCTCAGAATTCTAAGGGGCAATTTTTAACCTGTCCAATCAACCGAACCCGCACATCTTTGGACATCTATTGATTTAAAACAACAACCTCCGTGGTGGGAAGCACACCCTGGCTGGACAATAACACATGTCATCACCTCGAGTGTAACAGATAGAGAAAGACACACAGAAAAGCAGTAAGAGACTATCAGGATACACACACAATGACAGACAGAAAAGGTGCCGAGCAAACCAGCAAGATACTGAGATGGAAAACATGATTATTTCTGAAAAGCTGTTTTCTGTTACACAAAGCCAGGCCCTGTTTTGAAATCTATTTCCTGCTGTTTAACTGTGTTCTGTGCTGTGTAACTGTTCTCTCCGTTGTGGAACGGTGACTCTGTCGTTGACAGATCTTCACTGTGGTTGTGTCAAATTCTTCCCTGTTGTGTAAATGTGTTCCCTGTTGTGTAAATGTGTTCCCTGTTGTGTAAATATGATCCATCTTGAGCAGAAGTTTTCTCGGTTCTGTAAAGGCGTGTCCTGTTGTGTGACATGTTCTCTGTTGTTCTGTGATGTTGTCTCTGGAAAACAATCGACGGAAATTTCAAGGCAGCCATTTCTGAAGCTTGCATTCAATTCCCGCTTTATTTGGGCCGAATGGCCAACTCCTGTTTCTGTTTTCTATCCATGTTTCTATGTATTAAATCCGTGAATTTGAATTTTGCAAGCTGCCGTGGTGGGATTTACTCCGTGTCCCCAAATATTAGTCCGGACCTCTGGATTGCCAGCCCAGTGACATAACCTTTCATCCCTGTGAACAAAAACAGTTCATTCAGCTCATTATTAAACCTCTTCCTGAGGACATTAGAATTCCATCCACAGAATTCCCATTGGCCGATTGATAACAAATCATTTTGTTCGAGTTGGGAACATCAATAATTTATCCAGATCAAACAGATATTGTGGAATTGTTCGGATCAAAACTTCTAAGATAATGAGAATTAAACGGACAAAGTTACAAGGGAAGTAATTCTGAGAAAGCTCCCTGCAATTTCTGAAAGAAATAGTGGATTTCAGTCAACAGGCTCAGTTTTGAGGAGGTTCCACCAGATTTCTGTACAAAGTGACTGGGTTGGAAACTGTAATCTTCAGATAGCATCACAAAAGGCACCGTTCGGCTCCGGTTACGCGCCTGAAAGTGAGTGATTTTTGTGGAGTATGTGGAATATTTCTGGTTCCAGTCCTGTTCAGCCACCGCCACCGCCCCCCCCGCCCCCCCCCCCGCCACCCCCTCTTCCCACCCCCCAACTCTTTTTCCGTTACGTCGATGACTGTATCGGTGCTGCTTCCTGCTCTCATCTGCGCCTGGAAAAAATAGCGATTTTGCTTCCATTTTCTACCCTCGTATTTTCGCATGGTCCAAATCCGACACTTCCCTTCCCTTCCTTGACCTGTCTGCCTCCAATTCTAGATAGACTGACCACCAGTAACTAAAGCCCCACCGACTCACACGCCGAGTACAGATCCTCATACCCCGCTCCCTGTAAGGACGCCATCCCCATTCTCCTAGTTTGTTCACCTCAGTCGGAATTGCTACCCTGATGAACGGTAGCACAGTGGTTAGCACTGCTGCTTCACAGCTCCAGGGTCCTGGGTTCGATTCCCGGCTCGGGTCACTGTCTGTGTGGAGTTTTCACATTCTCTTCGTGTCTGCGTGGGTTTCCTCCGGGTGCTCCGGTTTCCTCCCACAGTCCAAAGATGTGCGGGTTAGGTTGATTGGCCGGGTTAAAAACTGTCCCTTAAAGTCCTGAGATGCGTAGGTTAGAGGGATTAGCGGGTAAAATATGTGGGGTTAGGGCCTGGGTGGGATTGTGGTCGGTGCAGACTCGATGGGCCGAATGGCCTCCTTCTGCACTGTAGGGTTTCTATGATTCTAAGATTCTTTCCAAATCGGCGCTCCTGACATGGACTCCAACTTCCTGAAACCAAGGTGCCTCCACCCCGACCCTCGGTGTTTGGTTGGGCGCTCAACCGTGCCCTATTCATCTCCCGCACCTCTGACCTCACCCCTTTCTCCTCGCAGAGCCACGATCGGCTCCCAAAATACAGAAGTCAAACAGACATTGTTATCGTCTTCTTTTCCATCTGCTCACTCAATATTTCGTCGATATCTTCACAAAATCCAAAAGGAATGGCGATCAGTTTTCCAGTCAGTGATCAGCCCTCTGGAGGTGATAAAAGAAAATGAACAGTTTCATCCACTCTCGAAACCCTGGGGGCTTGAACATGCGCGGTGAACCACGTTAGATTTTAAATCAAACGCCTGAACAACTCGGTCATCGCAACTATAACCAACATCTAACAAACCAGTTTATGAACAGCTGATTTCTTCAAAGTTTACCTTTGATTGTCTCGCCAGAAAATGACGAGGAATCTAACACACTATCCGTTGCGTCACAGAGCCACACCTGGTGCACTTATTCCCCATCCCCATATGGGAATTTCTGACGTATCGAACAGACAGTTCAAAAGTTCAGCAATTGGACAATGACTATATTTCAAAAATCCTTTATTATCAGTGAAATGATTTGGGACGCCCTTTGGTTCTGAAAAGAGCTACAGAAATTCCAGTCGAACTCTGAAAGGACACAGACAGCTTAGTGGAATGGGAGGACATGTGGCGGATTAAGTGATTCATTTTGGTGGGAAGAACGCAAAGAGACAATACAAAATAAATGATATAATTCCAAAAGGGGAAACAGGAACAGCGGGAAATATATGGACCTGTGTACAAATCATTGAAGGTGGCAGGGCAGTTTGTAACAGCCGTATATTATCCCCGGATTTAAAAACAACATCAGGATTTTGATACAAATTTTCTGCAAAGAAAATCCAGATGTACTATTCGATCGCACATTAGATATTCCAAGCATTGCCTGTCGCCTGAGGTATGGTAACCCTTGGGTTAAATCGCCACAAGTAAGCTCTCCCTTTTGAGGGGGAAAGCAGCCTCTGGTCATTTGCACCTACGGTGACTTTACCTTTATATCTGTGTCATATTCTTTGATTTTATTTCATTTGATTTATTCTTGTCACATGCATTAGTACACAGTGAGAAGTATTGTTTCTTACATGCTACGCAGACAAAGCATACCATACATAGCGAAGGAAAGAAGAGAGCGCACAATGTAGAGTTACAGTCACAGCAACATGTAGAGAAAGATCAAATTAATACGAGATAGGTCCAATCAAAATTCTGATGATAACAAGGAAGACGCTGTTCTTTACTTGGTTCGTGCCTGCCGTCAGATTTTTGTATCCAGTTCTCGACAGAAGCCGGGGGAAGATAATCTGTCCACGGTGCGTGGCTGCTTCAACTGGCTGCTTTTCCAAGGCAATGCGGCGTGTCAATGGATGGCAGACTGGTTTGCGTGATGAACTGGCTTTGTTTACGACACTTTGTAGATTTTTTGCGGTCCTGGACAGAGCAGGAGCCGCACCAAGCTGTGATGCAACCAGAACGAATGCTTTTTCTGGTGCATCTGTCTGTATTCAGACTGTGTTTTGCATTATCTGCTGCTCAATGAAGATTGGGATCTTTCTGATTCGATCAGTTAAACTGTGCGTGGAGAAGTGACTTGTTCTGACTGTCAGCTTCCGGAACTGAAACATGGTTTCTCAATGAATTCTGTCTCTTTCAACTTTTGGTACTGCAACTGAGTTTCTGTATCCCCTCATTTTGACTCACCGATTTATGTTGTTTATTCATTTCTGGGGTGTGGGTGTCGCTGGCTGGGCCCGCATTATTGCCCATCCTAAATTTCCCTTGAACTGAGCGGCTTGATAGGTCACCTCAGAGGGCAGCTTAGAGTTACCAAAGTTGCTGTGTGTCGGGGGCCCCATTTAGGTCCAAACCAGTTAAAATATTCATTCCTTAAAGGACATTAGTGAAGCAGTTGTCTTCCTTTTGACAATCGATCCATGGTCGTCAGACTTTTAATCCCAGATGTTCTTAATTGATGAAATTTCACCATTTGCCTTGGTGGTGGTGGTGGTCTGTGTGTGTGTACGTGAGAGAGAGAGATTCTCACATAATCAGTCCGTTTGTGAGTGTGGATTAACCTTTTATACTCCCTCACAAACACTGTGATCCCCTTGCTTTTGTGAATTCCCAAGAAGCATTTGTACTACTGAGACCCTGGTGGTCGGGTGGAGGGTGGGGTGAGGGTTGAAGGCAATGCCGCAGGGTGCTGAGTGTGGAAGCAGCCGATTTTAAAGCTTGTGAGTTGGAAAGTGAAGAGTGAACTTGTCTGTGTGAAGATCACAGAAAAGGTATGTCTGGACCTGCGCCCTCGAGACAAGTTTTGGGTTGTCAGTAAATGAACTCCTGTAATGAAGGGACAAAATCAGAAAGAGGAAATGCTGGAAATATTCAGCAGCTCCGAAAGCAGCTGTGGAGAGATATTCCTGTCGCCAGGATATAACTCTCCGATTGGATACTTCACGTTGCTCAGATCTGACACTCTCAACACCTTCGTGTAAGGAACAGGTAGGGCGGGAATTGGGTCTTTGTTGATTTGAGCAAACAGCGCAATCCAGCAATGAGAAGCTCCTCAGCCCCCGGCGGCTTGGGAAAGGATGGGACTCAGATACAGGACTCTGGTTAGCGTTCAAAAATGGAAAAATACATCGAGTTATAAATGTAATGACAATAAAGGTGGAATTCAGATCGACTTGTGCAGAAATTTTACACTTGGCTAATGTAGTCAGGATGGCCGAGCTGTCTAAGGCGCTGCGTTCAGGTCGCAGTTTCTTCTGGAAGGCGTGGGTTCAAATCCCACTCCTGACAGTGATTTTTCGTTCGCGAAGCAGCATCCAAACCCAAGAAATTTCTCACCTGGCAGCACAAGGGCAGCTGATGCTGAGAAACAACGACCACCTGTGAGTTCCACTCCGAGACACACTTCATCCTGACTTGGAAATGTATCACCGTTCCCCTGGCTGGCTCACAATCTTGGAACTCCCTCCCGAACAGGAGTGTATGTGCACATATACCACATGGACTGCAGCGGCACCAGAATGAATTCATCGCCAATTACTCAAAGATTATTAATTTGGACAATAAATGTTTCTCGCGCCAGCGGCACACATATCCCGTATGAATAAAGTACTTTTTTAAAAATCACCTCGTGCCACAGAAGGAGCACATCTGCCTTCAGAGCAGAAAACTGTGTGTGAATCACATCCTGAACACGGCTACTTTTATACCAGATGTGTGTCTGAAAACAGTAAGTGGAACCAAGCTCACGATAAAACTCTCAATGTTTAGTGGAAGTGTTTCACTGAGTGATTTGTGTGATTCCCTCTGATGTGCTTTCTTTTGTGAATTCCTAAGGAGCACCTCCCCTGAGACCCTGGTGGGCGGGTGTCGGGGAAAGGCGGATTTGAAAGGTTTACAGGGAAATCGGTGCAGTCTCGATGGGCCACTGTGGGATTCAGTTATTTTTCTTTCATGGATCTATCCGAGATCCCATAGCATCTGTGGAGAGAGAACCGGTCATTCCCGTGAAAGGTCTGCATCTGAAATGTGAACTATCTCTATTTTCAGAGGGACGTTACAGATCTGGTAATATCTCTTTTTTCACGAATACCACCAGATCTGGAAAGTATTTCCAGCATTCTGATGTACCCTCGAAGAGCGGTATCAGGCTCTGTGGCTTAGTTGGTTAAAGCACCGATTTAGTAAATCAGAAGATTCTGGATTCAGATCCTCTGATTCCTTTCCAGTGAACTTTGCAACTACGTAAGTCGCAATATCCATTTCTTGCTTGTCAATGTTGTCTTTCCCTTCACAGTGGATAATCTACAACGATAAAAAAAACATAGTTCGAGAGTCTCCTCGAATATCTTGACTATTTATTGACATGATCCAGGTACTTTCATCATCTTGCAGTAAAAAAACATTTAATTTGCAGTAAATCCAATTCTCCAAGTTCTACAAACATAGCGTTCCATTGTTTTCTCAGGGAATTTCGAACAGAGTCAAATCGCCTTAGAATCACACCATCCCGACAGTGGTGAAGGAGACCATTCTGCCCATCGAGTCTATCCCGACTCTCCGACAGAGAATCGCACACAGGACCTATTCCCGCAGAACCACGCATCCACCCCGCTAATCTACCGATACAAACACCTTGGTGACCAAGGGGCAATCCAGCATGGCCAAATCCACCCAACCTGCTCATCTTTGGACTGTGGGAGGAAACCGGAGCACCTGGTTTCCTGAGATAACTTGCCTGGATGAATGCAGTTTGAACAGCACTGCAAAAACATGGCACCAGCCAGGACAAAGCATCCCACTTCATTCACTTCCCATGCATAAAGCTTCACTCCCTCCACTACCGACACACAATGGCAGCAGTTTGCGCCATCTACAAGATGCACTGCAGCAACAGAGCAAGACTCCTTTGCCAGCACCTTCCAAACCCACGACCACGACAGCCTAGAAGGACAAGCGCAGCAGACACGTCAGAATAACACCACCAGGTTGCAGGGCACTGATATTTATTTATTGATTGTAGTTATTTATAAGTTGTTGTTGTTGCACGTGTGTGTTGTTTAATCTTCGTGATCTTCAAAAGAAGCGAAATATCTAATTGAAAAAGATGCTACTATTTCTAACCCAACCAGCGAACGTCGTGTCACACTTTAAAAATGCTCCCGGGGTTTGCGATTTATTTTTGAGTCAGTGGTTTCCCTGGGAGCCAATAAACAGAAGCAGCATGGAGAGATGGCAGAGCAGGAAATGTCGGTGCCGAAGCTGAATCACATCAACGGAGCAGCAACCTGCTTTCGACTAATGGGACCCCAAGTCCGATTCTGGTGGGCCTGAAACCCACAACCTTTGAATGGCTGACTTGCCATTATTTAGCTGTCTAACGCGCTACCCAAAGCGCCACATGCTGGAAGTTTGCTTTACTTGTCCATATATGGATTTTTGACAATGTGGAAAGTTCAACAATCTCGTAGTTAAAAAGTCAAGGACTGTGAAGAGTGACTTTATTATTTGCAAGTCATGTTGCTACATCTTATGTCTGTTAAAACAGCTGTGGGAATACAGACCATTTTGTCCTTTGTACATGAAATCTGTCCATCACAGAATGATCCTCCCTCTTTCTCTTCCTTATTCTCGTGGACAGCTCGGAATATAATCTCACAGGGTTGATAGTCGGGGGCACATTCTACTCTATCTGTCACAGCGCTGATCAGAATCTGTTCCCTGTTCCAGTTAAACACCTGCACAGAACACAACGCAAAGCTGGAAGCTGGAAACCAGAATCAAAAACCGAAAATGCTGGATATGCTCAGCAGGTGATGGATGAATGGAGATTCCTGTAAAAGAGACCTTGGGGTACAGGTTCATAGCTCCTTGAAAGTGGAGTCACAGGTGGACAGAGTGGTGAAGAAGGCTTTCGGGATGCTTGGTTTCATTGGTCAGAACATTGAATTCAGGAGTTGGGACGTCTTGTTGAAGTTGTACAAGACATTGGTAAGGCCACACTTGGAATACTGTATACAGTTCTGGTCACCCTATTATACAAAGGATATTATTAAACTAGAAAGTGTGCAAAAAAGATTTACTAGGATGCTATCAGGACTTGATGGTTTGAGTTATAAGGAGAGGCAGGATAGACTGGCACTTTTGTCTCTGGACTGTCAAAGGCTGAGGGGTCTATAAAATAATGAGGGGCATAGATCAGCTAGATAGTCAATATATTTTCCCAAAGGTAGGGGAATCTAAAATGAGAGGGCATCGCTGTAAGGTGAGAGGGGGAGATACAAAAGGGTCCAGAGGGGCAATTTCCTTCACACAGAGGGTGGTGAGTGTCTGGAACAAGCTGCCAGATGCAGTAGTAGAGGCGGGTACAAATTTGTCTTTTAAAAAGCATTTAGAGAGTTACATGGGTAAGATGGGTATAGCGGGATATGGGCCAAATGCGGGCAATTGGGAGTAGCTTTGGCGTTTTGATAAAAAGGCGGCATTGACAAGTTGTCCGAGGGCCTGTTTTCATGCTGTAAACCGCTATGACTATATGACAAGCCGGTGAAGCACAGCACAGTTGCACAATTTAAAGTTTCCTTTCATCCAAAATAGATATTCCATTCTAGTATTTTGAACAATTCAAATTGAAAATGTGCATTGTTATTCTCGTCGCCACAGCCTGAAAACAACTCCAGGCATTGATCTCTCCCTTGGATTTTAAATTTGTAAATCCATTCTCTATCTTTTAAAGCTACTATTGAAACTGTATCCATCACCCGCTCATTTCCTTGTGAATGAGCAGGAGAATTGAAGATATATTTGGATAATTTTCCTTTGACTACATTTGTACAGAAGCATCAAGGTCAAGGAGGGAACCACACACAGCACTTCATGAAATTCACCCACTAAAAGGTGACAGTGTTTAATCAAGGGATGGTTCTATTTGTTCATTTATTATTAATGGAGAATATAAAAGTTGGAACGTTGTGCAATCTGGGCATTGTAACTGAGCAAAATGAAACACAATGCGGACTGGGCAGGATAAGCCTAGCATGGGCAATGGACAGAGTGGAGGTGCGACGTTGGCTGGCTTGTGAGACGGCGCAGGGAGATGTTGCAAGGTGAAGGTACATCGGAAAATGGGAGTGTAAAATGTTGAATGATGAATGTGCAAGTAGATTGTGCAATGTAGACTGCAGGCTGGATATTCAATGGGTTCTGTGATGGGTGAATAGACTGTGGAATCTTGGCATGGTAAAGGTGCAATGGGGATTAGGACGGGTAAAGGTGTATCCTTTATTTTATATCACCTCTCCTCGATCTTCGGACCAAAATGCATCACTTCACACTTCCTTACATTAATTAACTTGTATCTGTCACGTGTCTGCCCATTCCACCAGACTGTCTATATCTTCTTGCAGATTATCAATATCCTCCTCACTAAAAATCATAATATTTTCAAATTTTGCACCACTGACAAATTTTGAGATCGAAACCTAAGCACCCAGATATAGGTCAGTAATATATATCAAGAAAAGCAAATTTCTCTCTATATAATATCCCCAATCAGAAACAGGTAAAACTTTCTGAAAAATATGCTTTAATAGGTTTGTACTAATAATTAAACTGTTGCTGAATGAAATTCTAACTAAGCTAATTATTCAAATGCCATTTGGTTCCAAATAAAATGCGAACCGACACTAATACATTCAATTATAAGCATAGCCTTGCTCATTTATCAGGATTTAAATGACGAATACAGAGGGAAGCAGCGTACTGGTAGATTTCAAAATGAAATGGCCAAAAGATTTAGTATTTCTAAATTGCGCAGTCCTAGGTTCAATATGATGTGAACAATTCTTGTCTGTTGTGTCCCTCTCTGATGTCTGAACTTCAGCCTACCAGAGTGTGCTGGCATCCATTGGCCGCAATACAGAACTGCAGTAGAGCGGAAAAATGCATCTCAACTGTCGCTGTTGCAGAGACAGATCAAACAGGAGTTAATGATTGGATATCGGCATTACATTCCATAGAGAAATCAATATTAATGTACTTTTAAATGCAGTCAGTATGACTTCGAATTTGCTCTTACCTGGAGCAGTTGAGTCGACTAGCACAGATGTACGAAAGGAAAATCTCGGTAATGAGACGATGGAGAATGAATTTCAGAGATAAGCAGATGATGTGACGTTGAAGAGTTTTAGTAGAGGATAGTGTGGAATCATGTACTAATTAGAACAAAGGCCCTGTTTCAATTATGTACCTTCCAGATAGAATGTGTACAGATTTGCTAAGTCTCTCAGAGAGATTCATAATGAACATCACACACATATGTCGCACCAGAGACAGAGCGATACAGAATGAGTCCAACACTCATACACCTCGAATCTTAGAATGGATACAGCAAAGAGAGGGAGATCATTCGGCCCTTTGTCTCTATGCTGGTCTGTACAAGAACAACTCAGCTCATCCCTTTCCCGTCCTTGTCTCATAACCATGGAAATCCTTTCACTTCAGGTGCTGATTCCATTCCTCCTTGACAGCCCTGATTTGATGCTGCCTCTGCCACCCTCTCAGGCAGTGCATCCCAGGTCCTAAATACTCTGCACATTAAAAGCCATCCTTCTCTCCTCAGGCAATGGGAGCAATATTTCTTCATCTACTCTTCTTAGACTGCACCCACAAGCCCACCACCTCTACCAGGGTAGAGACAGAGAGATTCTTTCCAATTAGAAAGGAAACAAGAACTTGAGGACACAGCCTCAAAATAAGGGGGAGTCAGTTTAGGACAGAGTTGAGGAGGAACTTCTCCTCTCGGAGGGTAGTGAATCTCTGGAATTCTCTTCCCATTGAAGCAGTGGAGGCTACCTCGTTAAATATGTTTAAGTCACAGGTAGATAGATTTCTGATCAATAAGGGAATTCACGGTTTTGGGGAGCGAGCGGGTAAGTGGAACTAAACCACTATCAGATCAGCCATGATCTTATTGAATGGCGGGGCAGGCTCGAGGGTCTAGATGGCCTACTCCTGCGCCAATTTCTTATGTTCTTATGTTCTTACCATCTCGAAGGACAGCGGCAATAGATACATGGCAACACCAGCACTGCAAGCTCCCCCTCAAGCCACTCACCATCCTGACTTGGAAATACATCGCGGCTCTTTCGCTGTCAGAGTGGCAAAATTCTGAAAGACTGTATGGCGAACAGCACTGTGGCTGTACCGACACCTCATGGACTGCAGCCGTTCAAGAAAGCAGCAAACCATCACCTTTCGAATGTCAGTTGGGGATTGGCAATGAATGCTGGCCTCTTCAGTGATGCCCACCTCTCGAAATGAATAAAACAAATAAACTCTCGCAACTACAACCGGAGACAGATAGATACAGAACAAATCTCACTCACGTGCATGTTTGGATACAATCTGAATCCCCCAACCACATTCACTAACAGAGGGTAAAATGCAGTCGAAATTGGGCGATCGTTATCCAGTTGCAGTTTAACCAGAGTTTTATACAAGAATAGAGAACATCTTAACACAACGTGCAACATTTTAACCCAATATGGAACATTATGAGACCAGTTAATCATCTTTCTGCCGAACAGAAAACATCTTCACGGAGAATATTTTCACACAACACGGAACACGTTTACAGAGCAGGGCATATATTAACAGAACATTTTAAAAAAGTGCACAACATGGATCATATTTATACAACCGGAAAGATATTGACAGCATCAGGGAAACATTTTACACAACAGCAGAAAGCACCTCTCAACAACAGAGAGCAGAGTTACACAGCAGGAAATATATTTACAAATATGTACTTGAAACAGAAAATTCCTTTAAAAATAGAGATCGATTTTCCAAGTCCGTGCTTTGCCGGTTTCCCATCACCTTTGCCTGTCGTTACGTGTCCAGACAATCTCTCTTACTGCTATTGTGTGTTTTTCTCTGTTTTATTCTCGCTTTGATGCAGTGGCTGAGCGTCCTGACACTGGAACGTGTATGAAATGATACAGGAGCGAAAATCTGCCTGACTATATTGATAGGCAGCAGAAAGGGCACTTCCCGGAGCAGAGTGGCGCAGCGGAAGCGTGCTGGTCCCATAACCCAGAGGTCGATGGATCGAAACCATCCTCTGCTATTCCTATTATCACTGACAATTGAACGACTTGTGGCTTTTCCGTGGAGTCTGCAGACAGGTATTGACATCGGCTTCTCTTTTCTCCAAAAAACCTCAATCTGCAATGAATCAATTTTATATGCAAGAAAGCATACGAACGGGGAACATCTTAACACAACATGCAACAATTTACTGACAGAAACATCTTCACGGAGAATCTTCTCAAACAACATGGAACACATTTGCAGAGCAGGGGCCATATTAACAGAATAGAAAAAAAAACATTTGCACAGCCGGAAACACAACAGCGGAGCATCTTACACAACAGCAGAAATCATCTCTCAACAACAATTGAGACAGTTACATGGGTAAGATGGGTCTGGAGGGTATGGGGCAAACACGGGCGATTGGGAATCGCTCGGTGGTAAAAAACTGGGCGGCATGGACAGGTTGGGCCGATGGGGCTGTTTCCATGTTGTAAAACTCGATATCATCGAGCACAGCAGGAAAAACAGTGAAACACTTGGCACAACAACAGTGAACATCTTTGAACAGCAGAGAGCACAGTTACACAGCGGGAAATATATTTTTAAACATATTTACAAGAGAAAACTCCTTTCAAACATCAGTGATCAATTCCGTGACTGTCGTTACACGTGAACAAACAACCTCTTTGGCTGCTTTTGTGTGTGTCTTTCTCTGACCCTTTATTCTTGGTGTAATGCAGTGGAATTGTGTAGCCAGACTGAGCCTCCTGAAACTGGTGATGGTGTTAAACAAAAGTGTGGAATTGAATATCTGACTGATTCCATTGATAGGCAGCGGGGATGGGGGGTAGGGTGAGGGGGAGGAGGAGAGGGGGGAGGGAGGAGTGGGAAGGAGGGAGGGGGGACGGGGAGAAAGAGAGGGGAGAGGAGAATGGAAGGGGGAGGGGGAGAGGGAGGGGGAGGGGGAGATGGGAGGGGGAGCGGGAGGGGAAAGGGGGGAGGGAGCAGGGGAGAGGAGGGGGCGGGGGAGGGGGGAGGGCGAGGGGTTAGGAGGGGAAGGCATGTGGAGGGGAAGGGGAAGGAGGGGGAACGGGGGAGGAAGGGGAGGGGGAGGGGAGGAGGGAGAAGGGGACAGGGGTCGTGGGGGAGGAGTGAGGGGGCTGAGACTGGGGAGCGGAGGCGGGGGGGCGGGGGTGGGGCGGGTGGAAGCGAAGATGGACTTTCTGTAGCAGAGTGGCGCAGCTGAAGAGTGCTTGGCCCATTGCTCAGAGTCCGATGGATCGAAACCACCCTCTGTTACTTCCTCTGAACAATAATAACAAAACCACTTGACTACAATTCTGCAGCATTTACGTGGAATATGCAGGCAGGTATCTGCATTGGCTCCTCTTTTCTGTTTTAAGCCTCAACCCAGTTTGATATGCACACAAGGTGTAGATACTGTGAACATGCACCAGGATATATTAGACAGAGGTAATGGTGCACAGGGCACAATTTCAGAATTTGTGGACAATGTGAAACTTGGAAGCATCGTGACGTGTGAGGAGCCTGGTGTAAAACTTCAAAAAGGACATCGGCAAGTTGACGGAATGCGTGGACAAGTTACAGATGAAATTCAAAGCTGAGAATTGTGAAGTGATTCATTCTGGTAGGAAGATTATAGAGAGACAATGAAAAGTAAAAGGGAAACAGTTCCAAAGTATCTAATCCATTTCATTAGTAACGTTTCTCAGACCTACAACTCTAAATGAGGTGCAATAGTACAACTCTAAAATAACACCAAATTACTGCGGATGCTGTCATCTGAAACCAAAAGAGAAAATGTTGGAAAATCTCTGCCGGTCTGGCAGCATCTGTAAGGAGTGAAATGAGCTCGTGTTTCGAGTCCAGATGACCCTTTGACAAAGGGTGATCTGGATTGGTTTACTGCCAATTGGTAACTTCCTTAAAGTCAATAATAATCCATTCAAAATATCCGCATATGTATTTTACAATCATAATTACTCATTTGAATGAAATTACTGCATCTCACATTACTTCGTGTTAGCTCATAAACGTATTTAAAAGTCATTTAACTGAATGCTGCGAGTTGTATCCATGCCTTCATGTCTACTGGTTTAAATATCTTACCACTCCATCAGGGGTTACACTTACAGGTATTAAAAGTCATGAGAAGTCTGGACAGAATGGATAGGGACAAACTGTTCCCACTTGTGGAATGATGAAGAATGAGAGAGAACAGATTGAACATCATGAGCAAAGGAAGGAATAGGAAGACGAGGAAAACATTTTTCACACAGTGAGAGTTTAAAGTTTGGAATACACTGCTGGAAAGTGCGGTGGATACAGATTCAATTGAAACGTTCCAAAGGAATTAGATTGTTATCTGCCGCGTTACAGGGAGAAGGCGGAGATGTTCATTTTCTGTCACAACTCCTCACATAATTTCTCATTCATCATTCATCACTGAATCGAGTGTGAACTGTTCTCTTGTCGTTTCTAAACAAGTAGAAGTGCAACACTGATTAAATGACAAGACAGTTGGTGGCCTAAGTCACTGGAGAGTTAAAAAATTACAAATATGTGTCTGAAAGGAGATGAGGATGGCACAGTGACGGAATTTGAAATAAAAACAGAAAATGCAAGAAACCTCATGCAGGTCTCGCAGCATCTATCGGGGAGAAACAGAGTTAATGCTTTCGGTGTCCGTGACTCTTCTTCAGAGTTGAGGAGAGTTTGAAATGTGACGGATTTAAAATGTTCTCGAGAATTCGGAGCACAATCTGGATTATTCATTCAAGCAATTACAAAGGCAAATCGCATGTTTGGTTTTATTGCACGTGAATTGGAGGAGATGAAGAAAAGTGTCTGGCTACAATTGTACAGGAGTTTATGGAGACCACACCTGCAATGCTGTGTGCAGCTGTGGTATCCACATTTGAGAAAAGATAAGCTTGCATTAGAGGCGGTACAGAGAAGGTTCACTAGATTACCCCCCGGAATGAGGTGGTTGTTCCATGTTGAGAGGCCGAGTGAATTATTCTGAGAGACCCTAGAGCTCAGAACAATGTGTAGATGCTGAGTGAATGATTCCATTGCTGTCCTCTGGGCAGACGAGTGGCACATGAAGTAAAAGTAAAGAAAAGTAAAGTTAAAGTAAAGTTTATTAGTCACATGTAAGGCTCACATTAACACTGCAATGAAGTTATTGTGAAATTCCCCAATTTGCCACAGTCGGGCACCTGGGTGAGTCAATCACCTAACTAGATGATGTTCAATGCACAGAAGTGTGAGTTGATTCATTTTGAGAGTGTGGAGAAATAAATGGAGAAACACTTAAGGAAATACAGGAAAAAAGGGATCTCGGTTCCTCAGTAGAAAAGTCATTAAAGGTGGTTGGGCATGTTGAGAGAGCAGGTAATAAAGCAAATGACACCCTATGTTTTATTGGAAGATTGAATACATGAATAAGAAGATCATGTTGAGATTTTAAATACACTAGATAGGCCTCACCTGGAGCACTGAGTCCAGTGCTGGGCACCACTCTTGAAGAAGTTTGGAGGGAGTGCAAACGATATTCACATGAATGATTCTGTTGACAAAGATTTGTAGCAATGAAGATCGATTGAGAAGTTGGGTATTTTTCCTCACGGGAAGAAGTCTGTGAGGACCTGTAGAGGGAAACGTAACATTGAGGAAGCAGGTGTGCTGCAGAAGGATTTGGATAGGCTGGGAGAGTGGGCTCAGAAATGGCAGAAGGAAAACAATGTGGGAAAGTGTGAGGTTACGCACTTTGGAAGGAGGAATGGAGGCACAGATTACTTTTTAAATTGTGAAATGCTTAGGAACTCAGAAGCACAAAGGGACTTGGGAGTCCTTGTTCAGGATTCTCTTAAGGTGAACGTGCAGGTTCAGTCGGCAGTTAGGAAGGGAAATGCAATGTCGAGAGGGGTGGAATACAAGAGCACGGATGTACTTCTGAGGCTGGCAAAGGCTCTGGTCAGACTCCGTGTGGAGTATTGTGAACAGTTTGGGCACCGTATCTAAGGAAGGATGTGCTGGCCTTGGAAAAGGTCCAGAGGAGGTTCACAAGAATGATCCATGTAACGAAGAGCTTGTTGTATGAAGAACGGTTGAGGACTCTGGGTCTGTATTCGTTGGAGTTTACAAGGATGAGGGGGGATCTTATTGAAACTTAAAAGATACTGGGGGGCCTGGAGAGAGTGGACACAGAGAGGGTGTTTCCACTTGTAGGAAAAACTACAACCAGAGCACAACCTCAGACGAAAGGAACGTTCCTTTAAAACAGAGATGAGGAGGAATTTCTTCAGCCAGAGTGTGGCGAATCTATGGAAATCTTTGCTGCAAAAGGCTGAGGAAGTTAGGTCGTTGAGTGTATCTAAGGCAGAGATAGATAGATTCTTGAGTAATAAGAGGATCAGGGGTTATGGGGAAAAGACAGGAGAATGGGAATGAGAAAAATGGCGGAGCAGATTCGATGGGATGAGTGGCCTAATTCTGCTCCTATGTCTTATGGTCTTATGGAAGAGAAATAAGGGTGGCTTTCGCACTGCTGCTGCACAATGACAGGGACCTGGACTCAATTCAGGCCTTGGGTGACTGTACGCATTTTTCACATTTTCTCTATGTCCACGTAGCTTTCCTCTGTGTGCTCTGGTTTCCCCCCACACTCCATTGATAGGGTAAGTGGATTTACCATGCTAAATTTACCCTTATGTCTCCCAGTATGTTTAGATTAGGAGGATTAACAGGATAAATATGTGAGGTTGCGTGGATAGATCAGAGAATCAGTGCAGACTCAATAGGCCGAATGGCCACCTTTTGCAATGTAGGGATTCAATGATAGAGTTTTTTATGTTCCAGTCAAGCGTTCATCAAGAACCAGGGGGAAAATTTCAAAAAATGTGTCAAAATTGCACAGATTCAGTTCCTAATGTATACATCTTTGGAAACTCAAAGGAACATTTAACATGGCCAATCCACCTAAGCTGCACATCTTTGAATCGTGGGAGTCAACCAGAGCACCCAGAGGAAACCCACGGGGGAGAATGTGCAAAATTTGCACAGTCAGCAAAGGCCAGGAGCAAACCCGGGTCTCTGGGGCTGTGAGGCGGGAGAGTGGGATTAGGTAGCGTGCAATTTCAATAAGGCAGTGTAGACTTGATGGACCAAATGGGCTGTTACGGCATTGTAAAGATTCTGTGGTTTGGAATCTAAAACATGATCCTATTGAATGGAGCAGCAGGCTTGAGGGGCCAAGTGGTCCACTTCTGATCCGATTTATTGTGCTGCTGTGTCCAGAAAGCTGCTAATTGATTTCTCATCATTAAATCAGAATTTACTCCAGATACCGTTAATGCATCAACCCTGTGCTCAGTGACAAACACTGACTCGTGGTTAAGCAATGTCTCAATTTTAATATTCGTATCCGTGTTTCCAAAACCCTCCATGTCCTCAGCTCTTCCTCCCTTTCATCACCTCCAGCATAACAATCCTCTGAGATATCTGAGCTCCACTGATTCTGCCCTCATGGTAAGAAGTCTCACAACATCAGGTTAAAGTCCAACATGTTTATTTGGTCGCCAAAGCCACGAGCTTTCGGAGCGCTGCTCCTTCATCACGTTACCTGACTTACCTGATGAGGGAACAGCGCTCTGAAAGCTAGTGGCTTTTGCGACCAAATAAAACTGTTGGACTTTAACCTGGTGTTGTTAGACTTCTTACTTGGTTCACTCCACCAGTGATATTCGTACTTTCAGCTCTCTGGGTTTCAGCTCTGGAATACCCTCTCTAAAAGCCCCTGGCTTCCAGCTTGCTTTCCTCTCGTTCATTTCTGTCGCCTGTTCCCTTCATTTCTTTCCTCCTTTCTTTCCCGCGGGTTTCAGCTCTTGCATCCTCTGACTTTCCGCAGTCCTTTTGCCGCTTAAACTGCCATCAACGAATTATAATTGTACAACTATAATTGTGTGAGCGGTTCCACTTTAAGGATTCTTTCCGCCTCCAGCTCTTTGATTTCTCATTGGTTTCAGCTCCGGATCGAATTGAATGACGCAATGACGCTGGGCTGGGAGTGAAGCTCACGAGTTTGTTTATTTGGTTTGACCTAAAAAGAGGGCAAATATCAACGATAACCCACGACCATCGGACCGGCAGTCGCGCACGAGCGGCACAGTCCGATTGGACACTGCGTTACGACTGGCTTGACAAGATGTCAATCACATTGTGGGGCTGTTGGTGTTAGCAACGCGGTCTGCGATTGGTTACAATTGGGAGCATCATTTTCGATGGTCTCGCACTTCTGACTATGGAACCCATTGATTGGATAAGACAGCTGTCACTCAGTGGGCGCAGAGCGGCCATTGGATAATCGCGATGCGCCAATTTCCGATTGGTTTTCCCAGCTGTCGGTCGCAGGCCGTTGGCGGGGATTTACCCTGGACCCATCAGACACCGCGCGGAGCGGCAGCAAATGTACCGCCAGTGGCTTCAGTCCCCGGGTCCGGATCCATCCACAGCGGGGCACCGGATGGGTGAAGGATTTTGGTAGCGGGAATCTCATCCTGCCCGGCTGTAAATGGGGTGGCACAGTGGTTAGCACTGCTGCCTCACAGCGTGGGGAGTGTGGGTTTCCTCCGGGGGCTCCGGTTTCCTCCCACAGTCCAGAGATGTGCGGGTTAGGTGGATTGGCCATGCTAAACTGCTCCTTCGTTTCATGGGGACCAGCTCGGGTCACTGCCGGGGGAGAACCTGGGTGGGATTGTAGTTGGTGCAGACTCGATGGGCAGAATGGCCTCCTCCTGCACTGTCGGATTCTATAAATCCGCAGCTTAGTGTTTCCAATGGCAGCTTCCTGTGTAAACATGTCACGCTGCAGTTCCCCCGTCTCAGCAATAGCGGCACTGCCCTAAAAAGAGGGCAATAGCGGCACTGCAAACTCCCTGGAGTCAGACCAATCAGCACAGAAATTGGGATCTTCCCGTGCTTTGTGTGTTGGGCTCAGTGTCACAGCAGGTTAGAGCAGCTCACTTTGCAGAGGCCGTGGTTAGATAATGGGATCTTCCTGTGCTCTGTTTTGGGATGGGGCTTGGTTACTTTGAGTGAATCTCCCTTATTGTTTGGTTCTAATTACAGCCTCTCTCTCTCTTACAGTCAGCCTGGGTGTTCCTGACTGAGCAGAATGGCCTGATCTCGCCACACATATTGAGAGGGAGGAGCTGCCGCTCGAGATGAAGATGATTGAGAACTCCAGCTTTCTCTCCACTCGTTTACTGAGTGGGCCTTCATCCATCATTAGTTTTCCCAGGATGTCAGGTACATTAACACCTTCACCTGCTGTGCACACTGACCTGACAGTGGGAAGGTATTGGAGCATAATGGGGCAGTCAACCCTGTCAAAGGTGTGGGTCGGTTGAGAAGGATGAGGAGATGAGGAGGGATTGTTCAGCTGGATAAGACTGCACTCGGCCGGTTCCATTCTTATCTTTCTGGTCATATGCAGAGTATTACCTGCAATGGTTTCTCTTCCCATCCCGTTCTGTTACCACCGAAATCACCCAAGGATATATCCTTGGCTCCTTCCTATTTTTCATCTACACCTGACCCCTCAGTGATATTATCTGAAAGCACAGTGTTAGTTTTCACATGTCTGCTGATAATACCCAGCTCTACCTCACCATCACCTCTCACAACCAATCCCCTGTTATTAAGTTATTACACTCCTTCTCCGACCTCGAGAACTGGCTAAGCAGAGAATTCCCCCAATTAAATATTTGGAAGACCAATGTTTCCACTACAAATTCTGCTCTCAGTCACTGAGTCCATCTCCCACTGTCAATGTCCGAGTTTGAAACAAACCCTCATAATCTTGGCACCTCATCAGACTCGGAAATAAGATTCCAACCACATATCTGTTCCTTCACCAAGATCACCTATTTCCAGCTGTGTAACATCACACAGTGTTTGTAATACCTCAACTCACCCGTCCCTGAAACTCTCATCCATGCTTTTGTTACCTTTAGACGTGACAATTCAAACACACTCTGGCCCAGCAGAATTCCTTGCTTAGAGGACATTAGTAAACCAGATAGGGTTCAATGACAAGCGACAATTAGATTTTTGATTGCAGATTCATAGTGAATTCAAATTTCATCATCTGCCATAATATCCACATAATACTACATCTGCCATGTAGATGCCCACACACTCAGCCTGTCCAAATCACGCTGGAGGATCTCTGCATGCCCCTCAAAGCTCACCCTCCCACACAATTGTATCATCTACATATTTGGAGATAATACATTTAGCTCCCGTGTCCAAATCATTAATATATAATATGAACAGTTGGGGTCCTCGCGCAGATCCCTGCGGTACCCCACTAATCACTGCCTTCCAATTGGAAAAATACCCATTTAGGCCATCTCTTTGCTTCCTGTCTGTTCACCAGCTTTCTATACTTCACAAGGCACTACCTGCAATCCCATGTACTTTAATTTTATATAGTAGAGAGGTGGCACAGTGGTGAGCACTGCTGTCTCACAGCGCCAGGGACGCGGCTTCGACTCCTGGCTTGGGTCACTGTCACTGTGAAGTCTGCACGTACATCTATGTACGTCTGCATCTATGTGGGTTTCCTCTGGGTGCTCCAGTTTCCTCCCACAATCTGAAAGATGTGATTGTTAGGTATATTGGTCATGCTAAATTCTCCCTGAACAGGTAGCAGAGTCTGGCGAGTGGGGGATTTTCACAATAACTTCATTGCAGTGTTAATGTAAACCTGCTTCTGACACTAAAAAACAAATTAACCTTTAAAACTTAAAAACGTCATGTGAGACCTTGTCGAAAGCCTTCTGAAAGTCGAAATAAACCGCATCCACAGGTTCTTCCTGGTCAACTCTCCTAGTTACATCCTCAAAGAATTCCAGTAGTATTGTCAAGCATGATTTCCCTCCCTTAAATCCATGCTGATTATAACCCTGCTTTCCAAATGCTTGATGATGGACTCCAGCAACTGCCCGCTGACCGGCGTTCAGCTCACTGTTCATTGGTTCCCTCTTTCTTTTCTGCCTCTGTTCTTGACGTCCAACAGGTTTATTTGGTAGCAAATACCATTTGCTTTCGGAGCGCTGCTCCTTCGTCAGATGGAGTGGAAATCTGCTCTCAAACAGGGCAAACTGTGGCCTGTTTGAGAGCAGATTTCCACTCCATCTGACGAAGGAGCAGCGCTCTGAAAGCTAATGGCATTTGCTACCAAATAAACCTGTTAGACTTTAACCTGGTGTTGTTAAAGTTGTTACTGTGTTTACCCCAGTCCAACACCGGCATCTCCACATCATCTGTTCTTGAATACAGGGTTTAGATTAGTTACCTCTCTATCCTCTGAAGGTGCTGACTCTGGCTGGGTTCAGTTCTACACTCACTGGTTCCTCTCTCTCTCCTGAAGGTGCTGACTCTGGCTGGGTTCAGTTCTACACTCACTGGTTCCTCCCTCTCTCCTGAAGGTGCTGACTCTGGCTGGGTTCAGTTCTACACTCACTGGTTCCTCCCTCTCTCCTGAAGGTGCTGACTCTGGCTGGGTTCAGTTCTAACTCACTGGTTCCTCTCTCTCTCTCTACTGAAGGTGCTGACTCTGGCTGGGTTCAGTTCTACACTCACTGGTTTCTCTCTCTCTATTGAAGGTGCTGACTCTGGCTGGGTTCAGTTCTACACTCACTGGTTCCTCTCTCCCTCTCGACTGAAGGCGCTGACTCTGGCTGGGTTCAGTTCTACACTCACTGGTTCCTCTGTCCCTCTCGACTGAAGGTGCTGACTCTGGCTGGGTTCAGTTCGGAAGCTGGAAATCTGAAATGAAAGCAGAAAAGCAAGCTCAGCAAATTGTGCAGCATCTGTTCAGACAGAGAAACAGAGGTAGTGTTTCAGGTCTGTGACCTTTCATCAGAACTTGAAAACATAGAAACTGGGAAGAGGAGTCGGCCATTCAGCCCTTCGAGTCTATTCCATCATTCAATGTGATCATGGCTGATCCTCTATCTCAATTCCATACTCTCGTTTTTTTTCCCAATACCCCTTGATGCCACTAAAATCTAAAAAAAACTCTCTCTCCTTCTTGAATATATGCAGTGACTTGGTCTCCACAGCTTCTGAGGCAGAGAATTCAACAGGTTCACCACCCTATGAGTGAAGAAATCTCTCCTCCTCTCCTTCCTAAATGGTGAAGATGGAAGTCCCCGATTGTTCTGAAGTTGGAGGTGAAGAGGAGCCAAGCTTCAACAACTTGCTGACAGACATCAAAAGGCAGCTGCTTTGAGCAAGGCGATCCTCGAACAGGCCATTCAGAGTTGCCAAGTCCTGGAATATCACCGCTGCTGGAGAACAGAGAAGGTGTGAGTCAAGGTAGGATGCTCGAGTGGTCAAAGATGGAATTGAACCATTGGTGGAGACTCCTACTCCAGTTATGACTCCTTCTGGCATTGATGGATGGTTTGAAGTGGAGGAAATTAGTCAGGATGGAAGTGGTGATGAGATTCACAGTCACTCCCTCAGCTTCGGGACCATTTCTAAGGCAATCTGTGCAGCGACTCCACTCAGGGGTGGGTGTCAGAACAGCTCACCAGATGGAAGGAGGACTGGAGCACAGCTGAGGCCATTCAGCCCCAGTACTTTCTTAAACTCTCTGCTGTGCAGTTCAAAAACTGGAAGTCCAAGATTCAAGCCATGTTACGCAGGCGACTGGGAAAAGCATCATTGGATTAATCAGATCAGTGGCCCATACTGGAAAGACTCAAAGCCCAGCAGAGAGATGTCAACATGAATTTTCACTTTTAATGTCTCGTCTTTACTCTGAACAATTTATTGTGTTTGTATAATTATCTTAAATATTACACGTTATAACAAATACTCGGAATATTTAGCATTGCCGGAGAAGTGTAACCGTGAACAATGCCCTGTTCATTCAGTTTGGGGATCACTTCCTGACAGAGGAAGATTGGGACATGACAGCTTCTCCCTATCAGCTCCTTCCACTTCCCTCTACAATCCTGAACACCTCTATCAAATCTCCTCTCAACCTTCTCTTCACCAAAGACCCAAATTCTCCAATCTACCGATGCACCTGAACTTCCTCATCTCTGCACCCTCGCCCAGAGATTTATTGCAAGCTCTTTTATGCCTTCACCTCCTTTCTAAACACTGCTGTCCTGTAGATAATGCAATACTCCAACTGAGGCCAAGGTTTTATATGGCTTTCCCATAACTTGCTTGGTCTTGTAAGCTATGGCCCTATGTATAAAGCTCACAATCCCAAATACTTTAGTAACCACACTCTCAACCTGCCATCCAAACAGCAATGATTTGTGTCACATTTAACCACAAGTCCCTTGTTCCTGCATGCCTTTACAATTGTATCATTTCTTTCGTATTGTCTCTCCCTTTTCTTCCCACTGAAATAAATCATTTCACACTTCTCTGCTTTAAATTGGTCTCGTCTGACTAATCGATAAGCTGTCTAAGAAACTTTGAGCTTCAACACTACCCCCTCACAGTTCACAGTGCTGCCATGTGTTGTGTAATGACCACAGTTTGAATCTGGGCTCTGTGCAGCATTGCCGATGTCTCCAATATGCATCAGGAAGAGCAGGTTCCTAACACCAACCCTCCTGGAATCCCACTTTAACCGACCTCCATTCCAAATAAAAACATTTCCCATTGCTGTGTTTCCTGTCACTCAGTCAGTTTCCTATCCATGTTGCTGCTGTCCCTTTTATTCTATCAGCTCCAAATGTTCCAACAAGTTTGCTGTGTGCCCCTTTATTTATAAAAGGCTTTTTGGCAGTCCATGTTCACATTAACCACATTACCCTCATCAATCTTTTCTGTTACCCTCATTAAAATCTCAAGCAAGTTAAATATGATTCCCCTTTAATAATTATGTCTGTGTTTTCCTTAATTAATGTACATTAGCACAAGTGAGTGTTAATTTAATCTCCAGTTATTGTTTGGAGAATATTTCACGTTGCTGAGGTTAAACTGATTGGATTTAGTTGGCTTATTGTCACAGCCTTTTCTGATCAAGTGTATTTTCCATTTGCAATTCTCCAGTCCTCTGACACCACCCATATAACTAGCTGGGATAGAAAACGTTTAACCATTGCCTCTGCAATTTCCACCCTTTTTTCCCGCAGTAACCATGCTTGTGTCTTGTCCAGTCACAAGAACATAGGAAATAAGGGCAGACATTTACTATGTGGCTCATCAATAATGTTAAACCATTCAATGCAATTATGATTTCTGTATCTTTATTGCCATCCAGTGCAAAGCACAGAGGCACAACATTAAAACAAGAACAGCAACATCATCAGACAATACATAGATAGAAATCACACTATATTTCTAACATGTTTTCTAAAAGTCACTACATTTTCAGCATTCCCAACAAAATCATTTGAAATATCAACAATTCTATTGGGGGGAAGACAAACTGTGACGATTAAGATGTGAATCAAATTTCTGTAATTTATACTGACGATCACCAAAAATATGGTAACTCCGAATAAAGAACTTTTCAAGCTTGGGTAATAAGGTCATGTATCAATTTACTAATTTGAACTAAACCATAAATCAACCTCTTGAAAGGTTGCAATCCAATAATTCTTAATCCCTCATAAAGTATTCCCCTCATGCCTTCCATTTTCCTGGTTACACAGCTTTCCACTCTTTCTATCAGCTGTATATCTTTTTGAAAGTGTGGGTTCCAAACTGTGGGTGCAGACTCCAGATGTGGGCATACCAGCTGCTTATGGAGTTTCAGATCTTGGGATTGAACTCCACTTTACTCCTCACTCCCTTGATTTCCTGAGCAACCAAAATTTGTTTATCTCAGCCTTATTTGTCATAGACTGTCATAACCTGCAGTGCAGATGGAGGTCATTTGGCCCATTGACTCTGCACTGACTTTCTGACAGAGCATCCCACCCAGAACCTATCCCGGTAACCCCATATATTTATCCTGCTAATCTCCCTAACCAATATATTTTGGACACTAACAGGCAATTTAACATAGCCAATGCACCGAACGTTTGGAGAATGAGAGGAATCGCAAACATGGTGAGGACGTGCAAACGTCATACAGGCAATCACCCAAGGTGGAATTGAACCCAGTTCCCTGGTGCTTTGAGGCAGCAATGCTAACCACTGTGCCACCACTAGTGTATTCAACAATGGAGCATGTGAAAGGATCGCAACCCAATGAGTGCAGAAATTTATTCTCATGCCAGTCTGAAATGATCTGATCCTTACACTGAGCCAGCTTCCGCAATCTCCCAATGTCCACAAAATCAAACCCCTTCAGAATCTTGTATGTTTTAATGTTTTGCCTCTCATGCTTCTAAATCACAGAGAATACAGACCCAGTTTATGAAGGGTCACATCGTATGAAACCCTTTCACCCTCGTGGACCAATTTACTGACCCTTAGTTAGTGATTGAAGCATAATGAGAAAACCCTTTCCCGCAGTGAGTAGTTCAGCTCTGGGATGCATTGTCTGACAATGTGGTGATGCTGCTTCAAGTGAAGCATTCAGAAAGGAATTGGATTGTTAAAGTTACACCAGCAGAGTGGCACTGGTTAGCGCTGCTGCTTCACAGTGCCAGAGACCCATGCTCAATTCCTCCATGGCTGACTGTCTGTGTGGAGTTTGCACATTCTCCCTGTATCTGCATGGGTTTCCCCAGGTGCTCCAGTTTCCTCCCATAGACTAAAGATGTGCAGAATAAATGAATTAGACATGATATATTGCCCCTTCGTGACCCAAGATGTGTAGAGTAAGAGGGTTAGCCATGGGCGAAATATGTTCTTCCAGAGAGTCAGTGCAGATGCAATGGGCAAATGGCCTCCTTTTACACTGTGGATTATGCGGGACCCAATGGATACTCAGTTCTTCCATTTGTGAAGCCAAGGATCCCATCCACTTTGCAACCGACAGTCCTAAACTGTCTCACTTTCAAATATGTCCCTGAACCTCACTCCCTCTGAGCCTGCAGATTGTTTGGAACTGGACCATTCAGTTTATTTTGCCTCTCCCCATCTCTTCTGTCAAAAGGCAGCACTGTTCCTGAGTGTGGGATTAATAATGTATCTCTTCCACAATATCAGTGAGAACTGATACTGCAGCTTCTGTTTCTCCAAGAGAATCTTTCTGGCTAAAGCTAGAATTTACAAGGATTTCTGTCACTAAGACATTGTCTGGCCGTCTGTGTCTCACCGCCCTAACTCACTCTGTCTCTGTCTCTCCATCCACTCTCATCCACTCTATGTGAAGACGGGATATTGTTGTTTAGTGACTGAGTGCACACAATCTGTACCTTCATCTGATCAAATAGAATTCAGCTTGTGAACAATATCATCATTTCAACCAGGTCTGGGTTAAATCAGGCACAGCTCTGATTGGCTGCAGCCCGCCGAATCTGGGAAGCAGACACTGTGAGCATTGCCGGCCTCAGAGGCTTTTACAGTTACTGAGCTGGGAAACTCCAACTAATCCCTGAGAATCCACAGCACAGAGCGAGAGGAAAGCCTGTCCTGGGAGCTGTCATTCTGAGACACCGTTTGACCCTCTCAATTCCCAAACTGTTATCACGGGGAATACAGAACACCCAGTAATGAACAGCTTGTTGCAATGTGTTTGAATGAACATGATGTGATATAATCGAAGCAGCATTTTGAAATATTCATTCAATGTATTCTGATTAAATGTATTTTTATGCTCCGTGTGCATTCTTATGCCATTGCGTAAGAATCTTCCTCTGACAGGAGACCGTGTTTTGCCTTTGTGCCTTGATGCTGCTTTTAAAAAAAATTTTCGTGTTATGAATTTTCTCATCGAACCACCGGAAGAATTATAGAAAAATAGAAGGAAGCCATTGAACCTATCCTGCCATGCCAGTCCAAGGACACAGCAAGAAATCTCACAACACCAGGTTAAAGTCCAACAGGTTTATTTGGGAGCTGTCAGAGCGCTTGCTGCTCCTTCATCAGGTGAGTGGGAGTTCTATTCACAACAGGGCATATAAAGACACAAATTCAATTTACACGCCCATCTTCCTGCACCCAGCCGAATGCATGATGGAGATCCAAATACTTAACGAGCCTTCTTTGAGTCAGTAGCTGCCCTCAAACAGCAGAGTCAATATTCCAAATGACACCCGCTGCGAGCAGGGTTCGAACCTGCGCGGAGAAACCCCATTGGATTTCAAATCCAACGCCTTAACCACTCGGCCATCGCAGCTGCTTATTTGCAGTTGTGATGTAACCGCCTTAGCAACATTCACAGAGCGGGCACCGGAATGATGCAGAGCACAGCGTGTGAGCTGAAATTTATTCGTCTCCTTTTAATTTGTATCTTTGTCTCTGATCCAGAACTCATTCACCAGTTCAGAGATTTGTTATTCTTTTTCAATAACCTTTCAGGAAAATCAAATTGAACCCGAATTCTGCATCCGAAAAATAAAGTCCACTTCATTTCAGTCAAATGCTGCGTTTAAACCACAAGAGGGCGCGGATAATGTTCGATACACATTACCAATGCGATGGCCGGGAATCGAACCCAGGTCAACTGCTTGGAAGGCAGCTATGCTCACCACTATACCACCATCGCTCACACTGGGTAAGCAGTTATTATTTTCATTAGTTATAATTACAAAACTACCTTAGTTGCTGATTTCAGCAGACACCAGGTGTGCCCTTGGCACATTTTATTTTAACCTGAACTTCGCTTGTCTCGTTTCTCTGGACAGTTTGAGCCACCTTTTTGCTGTTGTTTCTGACTGATAACTCTGATTAGATTTGCAGTTCATTTGAACAAAGTTTCCACTGAACGGAAATTGAAGCTGGATTTTATGTTAGAAACACATGGATGATGAGAATATTTGGTGTTTTTTTTTAGGAGTGTCCCCCATCTGTTCTGACCAGAGATAGCTAATTAAATAAGTCAAAACTCTGGGTCAGGAACTGACCCTTGGTCAAATGCTCGCACAGTCACCACAACACCACCTGGCTCTGTCACCCCCTCTGTATTTATAGAACGAATACACAAGCAATCAAGTGGCAGAGAAATCACAGCTTCGAGAATTATATAACCGACATTCCCGTTCTGGGAGTTTTACACTTTCCGATAGATCGGGGTGAGCAGGGTCGCCCAATCAGAAAGCAGATCCTTGGGACATGGAATTTGATTAATATCATGTTTTGCAATCATTTTAATCGGGCAGAACCATGTTGATGTAATTTCACTCCAATCTGTGAAGGTTTGTTTGAATCGTGACCTTGTTGCACAACTTGCGTTCAGCCAGGAGATGGCAGCAGGGAACAATAATTTGGATTTGCTGTTTGTGTCAATAAATCGAGTAAGAAGTCTCACAACACCAGGTTAAAGTCCAACAGGTTTATTTGGTAGCAAATACCATAAGCTTTCGGAGCGCTGCTCCTTCGTCAGTTGGAGTGGAAATGTGCTCTCAAACAGTGCACAGAGACACAGAAATCAAGTTACAGAATACTAATTAGAATGTGAATCCCTTCAGCCAGCCAGGTCTTAAAGAGATCATCATAGAAATCCTACAGTGCAGAAGGAGGCCATTCGGCCCATCGAGTCTGCACCGACCACAATCACACCCAGGCCCTACCCCCACATATTTTACCCACTAATCTCCGCATCCCAGAACTCTAAGGGGCAATTTTTTTTAACCTGGCCAATCAACCTAACCTGCACATCTTTGGACTGTGAGAGGAAACCGGAGCACCCAGAAGAAACCCACGCAGACACGAGGAGAATGTGCAAACTCCACACAGACAGTGACTCAAGCCGGGAATCGAACCCAGGACCCTGGAGCTGTGAAGCAGCAGTGCTAACCACTGTGCTACCGTACAGATAATGTGGGTGGAGGGAGCATTAAACACAGGTTAAAGAGATGTGTATTGTCTCCAGACAGAACAGCCAGTGAGATTCTGCAAGTCCAGGGGACAAGTTGTGGGGGTTACTGATAATGTGACATAAATGCAACATCCCGGTTAAGGCTGTCCTCATGTGTGCGGAACTTGGCTATCAGTTTCTGCTCAGCGACTCTGCGCTGTCGTGTGTCATGAAGGCCGCCTTGGAGAATGCTTACCTGAAGATCCAAGGCTGAATGCCCGTGACTGCTGAAGTGCTCCCCCACAGGAAGAGAACAGTCTTGCCTGGTGATTGTCGAGCGGTGTTCATTCATCCGTTGTCGTAGCGTCTGCATGGTTTCCCCAATGTACCATGCCTCGGGACATCCTTTCCTGCAGCGTATCAGGTAGACAACGTTGGCCGAGTTGCAAGAGTAGGTTCCGTGTACCTGGTAGATGGTGTTCTCACGTGAGATGATGGCATCCGTGTCGATGATCCGGCACATCTTGCAGAGGTTGCTGTGGCAGGTTTGTGTGGTGTCGTGGTCACTGGTCTCCTGAAGGCTGGGTAGTTTGCTGCGGACAATGGTCTGTTTGAGGTTGCGTGGTTGTTTGAAGGCAAGAAGTGGGGGTGTGGGGATGGCCTTGGCGAGATGTTTGTCTTCATCAATGACATGTTGAAGGCTCCGGAGGAGATGCCGTAGCTTCTCCGCTCCGGGGAAGTACTGGACGACGAAGGGTACTCTGTCCAGCGTGTCCCGTGTTTGTCTTCTGAGGAGGTCGGTGCGGTTATTTGCTGTGGCGCGTCGGAACTGTTGATCGATGAGCCGAGCGCCATATCCTGTTCTTATGAGGGCATCTTTCAGCGTCTGGAGGTGTCTGTTGCGATCCTCCTCATCCGAGCAGATCCTGTGTATACGGAGGGCTTGTACGTAGGGGATGGCTTCTTTAACGTGTTTAGGGTGGAAGCTGGAGAAGTGGAGCATCATGAGGTTATCCGTGGGCTTGCGGTACAGTGAGGTGCTGAGGTGACCGTCCTTAATGGAGATGCGTGTGTCCAAGAATGCAACCGATTCCGGAGAGTAGTCCATGGTGAGTCTGATGGTGGGATGGAACTTGTTGATGTCATTGCTCACCATGACTCCAAAGGAAGAAAATATCATCGATGTATCTAGTGTATAGCATCGGTTGAAGGTCCTGTGCGGTGAAGAAGTCTTGTTCGAACCTGTGCACGAAGATGTTGGCATATTGAGGTGCGAATTTGGTCCCCATGGCTGTTCCGTGTGTCTGGATGAAGAACTGGTTGTTGAAGGTGAAGACATTGTGGTCCAGGATGAAGAGGATGAGTTGTAAAATTGTATCTGGAAACTGGCAGTTGACAGCATTGAGTACTGATGCCGTTGCAGCCATTCCATCATCGTGGGGGATGCTGGTGTAGAGTGCCGATACATCCATTGTGACGAGGAGTGCTCCTGGTTCAACTGCTCCATGTGTGTTGAGTTTCTGTAGGAAGTCCATAGTGTCGCGACAAAAGCTGGGGGTTCTTTGTACAATGGGTTTCACGATGCCCTCAACATAGCCGGAGAGGTTCTCGCACAAGGTTCCATTGCCTGAAACGATGGGACGGCCGGTTGTGTTTGCCTTGTGTATCTTTGGGAGGCAGTAGAGATCTCTACCAGGTGGTGAAGAAGGCATATGGCATGCTTGCCTTTATAGGACGGGGCATAGAGTATAAAAGTTGGGGTCTGATGATGCAGTTGTATAGAACGTTGGTTCGGCCTCATTTGGGATACTGCGCCAGAAGGACGTGGAGGCTTTAGAGAGAGTACAGAGGAGGTTTACCAGGATGTTGCCTGGTATGGAAGCGCTTAGTTATGAGGAGAGATTGGGTAAACTGGGGTTGTTCTCACTGGAAAGACGGAGGATGAGGCGGTGACCTAATAGAGGTGTATAAAATTATGAAAGGCATAGATAGGGTGAACGGTGGGAAGCTTTTTCCAAGGTCGGTGGTGGCGTTCACGAGGGGCCATAGGTTCAAGGTGAGGGGGGGGGTAGTTTTAACATGGATATCAAAAGGACATATTTTACACAGAGGGTGGTGGGGGCCTGGAATGCGCTGCCGGGCAAGGTGGTGGAGGCGGACACACTGGGAACGTACGGAGTGGGAATGGAGGGATACAAAAGAATGGTCGAGTTTGGACCAGGGGAGCGGTGCGGGCTTGGAGGGCGGAAGGGCCTGTTCCTGTGCTGTATTGTTCTTTGTTCTTTGTTCCTGAGTTGCTGATTTCATCAAACACCAGATGTGTCCATAGCACAGTTTGTAAACTGAACTTGGCTTGTCTCGTAGTTCTGGACAGTTTCGGCCACCTTTCTTTTTCCCATTGTTTCTGACTGAGAACTCATTGATTAGTTTTGAGGCCTTTTCTTTCATTTAAACAACGTTTCAGCTGAAAGCAAATTGAATGTGGATTTTCCATTAGAAACACAGTGATTATGAGAATTTTTAGTGAATTTTATTTTAGGAGTGCCCACCTACTGTTCTGACCTGCGATAGATAATTAAATGAATTGCCACTGTGATGGCCAGGAACTGACCCTTGGTCAAATGCCCTCACAGTCACCACCATCACTCACCTGGCTCTGCCACCCCCTCAGTCTGAAAGTCCAGCTCAGACAGTGAATTTGGTTACCTTCGGGCCCAATTGGAGGATGGTCAGAACATGTCTGCCACTGTCAGAAACTCCATTATCAGCGAGTGGGGGATGATTATTTAACTGGCTGTCACTGGTTGTTGAGGTTGTGATTTACTGTTACCTGTCAGTGCAAGAGAAACAAATAAAACAGGAAAATCGAGAGACTCCGAGAGCAGTTAATTTGTATCTTCACCCTAAAGAAACACAATCATGTCTGCAATCGCTATAATAACTGAAAAAACAGATATAATTGGATGTTGCCGTGGAATCTGGTTAACAGATGTGGCCGTGCACCCCATGGACTGCAGCGGTTCCAGAAGGCAGCTCATCACCACCTTCCCAAGGGCAATTAGGGATGGGCAATAAATGCTGACCCAGACAGCGACACCCACATTCCATGAATGAATTCAAAGAAAATCTGCGGGGAGCGGGCCTCAGAGTGTTTAACAGTTACTAAGGTGAAAACTATAATGAACCCCCCGGAATACAGAGGAAAGGCTAAAATGAGGAGAAATTCGGTCCTGGGACCTTACAGTTGGTGAACATTTTGTCCTGTGAATGTGTCGATGTGAATATTGTGTAAGAGAGAGTGTATGAAAGGGACGGGCGGGTCAGACTAATCCAACTGTGTTTGTGTGTCTGTTCTGATCATGAGATCTCCGAGTCTCTCTTGTGTAAAATAAAGCAATCTTCCAATCAAAGATTCCCTTAGTCCCCCTGCTGAGCCCCAAAGTGAGATTTCAAGGCAAATGGTTCGCTAAATTGAAGATTTCAGTGGAAAAGTAGAGAACATGTCAGCTATCGCGTGTGAGAGCGCGATCAGTGCAGCAGTAAAACGGGTTTCAGTGGAAAATGGAGTCTCCAGTTCGAGTGAAACCTTTTCAACAGCAAACATTCGTGTGTCAGAGACATGAAGGATGTGAGCTGGATCTCTGGAGAGGCGGAATTTCATTGCAGTGGGAGAGTTTGTGAGGAGAGAGAAACACAGAGAGGCTGGAGGAGCCGGGAGCTGACAGCAGCTTGTCTCTGCTCCGTCCGCTCTCTGCCTTTAAGTTGCTCTGTGCCGCCACCACTGGGTTCATTTCGGATCCAGTTCTGACTCTCACACAGATTTTCCACACACTCTCGGATATGACTGAAACTGCAGCCGCCGAAACGGCTCCTCCAGCCGCTCCCGCTCAAGTGAAGTCTCCCAGGAAGAAGAAGGCGGCTCCCCGACCTGCGGCAGCCGGTCCCAAGTTGGGCGAGCAGATCCTCACAGTTGTGGCGGGATGCAGCGATCGCAAGGGGATGTCCCTGGCCGCGATAAAGAAAGCTTTGGCTGGCAGTGGAGTGGATGTGGGGAAGCGCGTCTCCCAGATCAGGTTAACGATCAAGAGGAAGGTGGAGACAGGGTATCTGGTGCAGACAAAGGGACAGGGCGCCTCCGGCTCCTTCAAACTCGCTAAGAAGGAAAGCCCGGGGAAAATGGGAAAGAAGGTGAAGACACCAACAGCCAAGAAATCTTTAGTAAAGAAAACAGCGGCCAAGAAGCTGACAACAAAGAAAGCAGCAGCCAAGAAACCCGCAGCAAAGAAACCCGCAGCAAAGAAAACTCCAGTGAAGAAATCAACAGTGAAAAAAACAAGCAGCAAGAAGGCGGCAACTCCAAAAAAGGCGGTGAAGAAAGCAGCCCTGAAGAAAAAGCCTCCTGTGAAGGAGGTGACGGGCGGAAAGTCTGTCAAAAAAGTGACTAAATCGAAGGCCAAACCCAAAGTGAAAGCAGCAAAAGCGAAGAAAGCGTCAGGAAAGAAGTGAAACAACCAGAGCAAATTGTAAACCTCTGAACCCAAAGGCTCTTCTCAGAGCCATCCACATCTCTCAGGAAAGAGCTGATACCGCTAGAAAATGCTTCCTGTCCCGCGGCCCGGCTCATTCTCAATAGAGATCATTTCAAATTCAGACTAAAGCAAAACACAGCAGAGGCTGAATTTCATTTGAATTTCACATTTGTTCAATCGCCACTTTCTCTCATAATAAAGATGTCTGGTAGATTCAGTGTGAGACAGTAACACTGGCGGCTAAATACCGCTTTCCAACTTCAATTTTAACACAGGAGATTTCTCCAAACAGCTGCAATACGGTATTTGTAAACAGCTGGAAGCAGATGTGGGTGAAGATGTTACTCAGGCAGATTCTTGCTGGAGAATAGACTATGTTTAAGTCGGAATATTACTGACTGGGAATCATAATGGGGCCAGGTTTAAAAACACAAAAGCAAAGAGTCACGACCCGAATCGTTAACTCTCCCTCTTCACAAAAGCTGCCGGAGCTGCTGATTATTTGCAGCATTTTCTGTTTTGATTCCATATTTCAAAGCTCCGGGTTTGTGGAAACTCTTGAGTGTGAAGGGCGGCTCTGGAAGGGTTTGTGTGGGGAGCTGTGTTTCGCTTCCATTGTTAATAAACGGGTTGAAATTGGCGGTTGCAGAAACATGGAGGTGGAGCTGAAAGATCAGGGGCCGTTCTGTGTGTGCGTGTCAGTCCGGCTCTCTCCTCCCTCCCGCTCTGTGTTTAATCTTCACTCTGTCTCCTCCCCTCTCTTCTCTCACTCCGCCTTTCTCAGTCAGGTCGGGGCGGGCTGTATAAAAGGAGACTGAAAAACTTCCTCTCATATTGTGCAGAGATCTGAGTGAAGAATCATCATGTCTGGCAGAGGGAAAGGAGGCAAAGGACTGGGTAAAGTGTGGAATTAACTCTCTCGCAATCTATTACTGTATGTCAGTTTGAATTTACCTCTCTGTCTCAACATATTACTGTGTGTCAGTGTGGAATTAACTCCCTCTCAATCTATTACTGTGTGTGTGCGGAATTAACTCTCTCTCAATCTATTACTGTGTGTCAGTGTGGAAGTAACTCCCTCTCAATCTATTACGTTGTGTCGGTGCGGAATTAACACTCTCTCAAACCATTAGTGTGTGTTTATATGGAATTAACTCTCTCTCAATCTATTGCTGTGTGAGAGTGTGGAATGAAATCTCTCTCAATCTATTAATGTGTCCGAGAGTGGAAATAACTCTCTCAGTGTATTACTGTGTGGCAGTCTGGAATTAATTCTCTCTCAATCTATTACTGCGTGTGTGTGTGAAATTTACTCTCTCACAATCATTTATTGTGCATGAGTGTAGGATGAAGAACAGTAGGAGTAGGCCATCTGTCACCTCGAGGCTGCTCCGCCAGTGAATAAGATCATGGCTGATCTTTTTGTGGACTCAGCTCCACTTACCCGCCCGTTCACCATAACCCTTAATTACTTTACTGTTCAAAAATGTATCTATCCTTGCCTTAAAAACATTCAATGAGGTAGCCTCAACTGCTTCACTGGGCAGGGAATTCCACAGATTCACAACCCTTTGTGTGAAGAAGTTCCTCCTCACCTCAGTCCTAAATCTGCTTCCCCTTATTTTGAGGCTATGCCCCCTAGTTCTAGTTTCACCCGCCAGTGGAAACAACTTACCTGCTTCTATCTTGTCTATTCCCTTCATAATCTTATATGTTTCTATAAGATCTCCCCTCATTCTTCTCAATTCCAATGAGTATAGCCCCAGTCTACTCAGTCTCTCCTCATAAGCCAACCCTCTCTGGAATCAACCTATTGAATTTTCTCTGCATTCCCTCCAGTGCCAGTATATCCTTTCTCAATTAAGGAGACCAAAACTGTACACAGTACTCCAGGTGTGGCCTCACCAGCACCTTATACAGCTGCAACATAACCTCGCTGTTTTTGAACTCCATCCCTCTCGCAATGAAGGACAAAATTCCATTTGCCTTCTTAATTAACTGCTGCACCTGCAAACCCAACTCCTTGAGATTCCTTCACAAGGACACCCAGGTCCCTCTGCACAGCAGCGTGTTGCAATTTTTAATCATTTAAATAATAGTCCATTTTGCTGTTATTCCTACCAAAATGGGTGACCTCACATTTACCAACAGTATACTCCATCTGCCAGACCCCCGCCCACTCACTTAGATTATCTGTATCCCTTTGCAGACTTTCAGCGTCCTCTGCACACTTTGCTCTTCCACCCATCTGAGTGTCATCTGCAAATTTTGACACACTACACTTGGTCCCCAACTCCAAATCATCTATGTAATTCGTAAACAATTGCGGTCCCTACACTGATCCCTGAGGCACACAACTGGTGAATGATCGCCAACCAGAAAAATACCCACTTACCCCCACTCTTTGCTTTCTGTTAGTTAACCAGTCCTCTATCCATGCTAATACATTACCCATAACACTGTGCAACTTTATCTTATGTAGCAGTCTTTGGTGCGGCTCCTTGTCAAATGCCTTCTGGAAATCCAGATACACCACATCTACAGGTTCCCCATTGTCCACTGCACATGTAATGTTCTCAAAGAATTCCAAAAATTAGTCAAACATGGCCTGTCCTTTATGAACCCATGCTGCGTCTTACCAATGGGACAATTTATATCCAGATGTCTCGCTATTTCTCCCTTGATGATAGAGTTAAGCATTTTCCCTACTACAGAAGTTAAGCTAACCAGCCTATAGTTACCTGCCTTTTGTCTACCTCCTTTTTTGAACAGTGGCGTCACATTTGCCGTTTTCCAATCCGCAAGAACCACCCCAGAGTCCAGCGAATTTTGATAAATTACCACTAGTGCATTTGCTATTCCTCCCGCCATCTCTTTTAGTACCCTGGGATGCATTCCATCAGGACCAGGAGACTTGCCTACATTTAGGCCCATTAACTTGCCCAACACTACCTCTTTCATGATGATAGTTTCTAGGTTCTCACCATAGCCTTCCTGTCATTAATTTTTGGCATGTTATTTGTGTCTTCCACTGTGAAGACCGACACAAAATACCTGTTCAATGCCTCAGCCATTTTCTCATTTCCAGTTATTACATCCCCCTTCTCATCCTCTAAAGAATCAATGTTTACTTTCGTCACTCTTTTTCATTTTATATATTATAACGGATTAACGGTCTCTCACTCTATTACTGTGTGTCAGTGTGGAATTAAGTCTCTCTCAATCTATTAGTGTGTCAATGCAGAATTAATTCCCTCTCCATCTATTACTGTGTGTCAGTGTGGAATTAACTATCTCTCAATTACTGTGTGTGAATATGGAATTAACTCTCTCTCAATCTATTACAGTGTGAGACTGTGGAATTAACGCTCTCTCAATCTATTGCTGTGCGAATGTGTGGAATTAACGCACTCTCAATCTATTACAGTGTGTCTTTGTAGAATTAACACTCTCTCAATCTATTACTGTATGTCAGTGTGGAATTAACTCTCTGTCTCAATCTATTACTGTGCATCAGTGTGGAATTAACCCTCTCTCAATCTATTACTGTGTGTCAGTGTCCAATTAACTGTCTCAATCTATTACGGTGTGACAGTGCAATGGAATTAACTCCCTCTCAATCTATTACTGTGTGTCAGTGTGGAATTAACTCTCTCAATCTAATACTGTGAGAGAGTGTGGAATTAACTCTCTCAATCTATTACAGTGTGAGACTGTGGAATTAACGCTCTCTCAATCTATTGCTGTGCGAATGTGTGGAATTAACGCACTCTCAATCTATTACAGTGTGTCTTTGTAGAATTAACACTCTCTCAATCTATTACTGTATGTCAGTGTGGTATTAACTCTCTGTCTCAATCTATTACTGTGCATCAGTGTGGAATTAACCCTCTCTCAATCTATTACTGTGTGTCAGTGTCCAATTAACTGTCTCAATCTATTACGGTGTGACAGTGCAATGGAATTAACTCCCTCTCAATCTATTACTGTGTGTCAGTGTGGAATTAACTCTCTCAATCTAATACTGTGAGAGAGTGTGGAATTAACTCTCTCAATCTATTACTGTGTGTGAATGTGGAATTAACTCTCTCTCAATCTATCACAGTGTGAGAGTGTGGAATTAACGCTCTCTCAATCTATTGCTGTGTGAGAGTGTGGAATTAACGCACTCTCAATCTATTACAGTGTGTCTTTGTAGAATTAACTCTCTCTCAATCTATTACTGTGTGTGAATGTGGAATTAACTCTCTCTCAATCTATCACAGTGTGAGACTGTGGAATTAACGCACTCTCAATCTATTACAGTGTGTCTTTGTAGAATTAACACTCTCTCAATCTATTGCTGTGTGTCAGTGTGGAATTAACCCTCTCTCAATCTATTACTGTGCGTCAGTGTCCAATTAACTGTCTCAATCTATTACGGTGTGACAGTGCAATGGACTCTCTCTCAATCCATTACTGTGTTAGTGAGGAATTAACTCTCTCTCAATCCATTAGTGAGTGTCAGTGTGTAATTAAAACTCTCTCAATCAACTACTGTGTGTGTGAGCGTGGAATTAACTCTCAATCTATTCCTGTATGTGAATGTGGAATTGACTCTCTCTCAATATATTACAGTGTGAGTGTGTGGAATTATCTCTCTCAATCTATTACTGTGTGGGAATGTGGAATTATCTCTCTCTCAATGTATAACTGTGTGTCAGTGTGGAATTAACTCTCTCTCAATCTGTGACTGAGAGAGAGCCTGGAATTAACTCTCAATCTATTCCTGTATGTGAATGTGGAATTGACTCTCAATATATTACAGTGAGAGAGTGTGGAATTATCTCTCTCAATCTATTACTGTGTGGGAATGTGCAATTATCTCTCTCTCAATCTATTTGTGTGTGCCCACGTGGAATTAACTCTCAATCTATAACTGTGTGAGAGTGTGAAATCAACTCTCTCAATCTATTACTGTGTATGTCAGTGTGGAATTATCTCTCGCTCAATCTATTAGTGTGTGTACATGTGGAATTATCTCTCGCTCAATCTATTATTGTGTGGGAATGTGGAATTATCTCTCTCTCAATCTATTACTGTGTGTCAGTGTGAAATTAGCTCTCTCTCAATCTATTGCTGTGTGTCAGAGTGGAATTAACTCTCTCTCAATCTATTGCTGTGTGTCAGTGTGGAATTAACTCTCTCTCAATCTATTGCTCTGTGTCAGTGTGGAATTAACTCTCTCAATCTATTACTGTGTGGAATTAACTCTGTCTCAGTCTATTACTGTATGTGAGTATGGAATTAACACACTCTCAACCTATTACTGTGTGTGTGTGTGTGTGTGTGTGTGTGTGTGTGTGTAGTTAACTCTCAATCTGTTAGTGTGAGAGTGTGGAAATAACTCTCTCTGATCTATTACTGTGTTAGTGTGGAATTAACTCTCAATCTATTACTATGCATGAATGTGGAATTAACTCTCCCTCGATCTATTACAGTGTGTCAATGTGGGATTAACTCTCTCAATCTATCAGTGTGTCAGTGTGGAATTAACTCTGTCTCAATCTATTATTGTGTGTGAATGTGGAATTAACTCTCGCCCAATCTATTACAGTGTGAGAGTGTTGAATTAACTCTCTCTCAATCTATTACTGTGTGAGAGTGTGGAATTAACTCGCAATTTATTGCTGTGTGTCAGTGTGGAATTAATTCTCTCTCAATCTATTACTGTGAGAGAGCTTGGAATTAACTCCCAATCTATTACTGTGTGCCAGTGTGGAATTAACTGTCTCAATCTATTACTGTGAGAGAGCTTGGAATTAACTCCCAATCTATCGCTGTGTGTCAGTGTGGAATTAACTCTCTCTCAATCTATTGGTGTGTGCCAGTGTGGAATTAACTCTCTCTCAATCTATTGCTGTGCCAGTGTGGGATTAACTCTCTCTCAATCTATTGCTGTGTGTCAGTGTGGAATTAACTCTCTCAATCTATTACTGTGAGAGAGCTTGGAATTAACTCCCAATCTATTGCTGTGTGTCAGTGTGGAATTAACTCTCTCTCAATCTATTGGTGTGTGCCACTGTGGAATTAACTCTCTCTCAATCTATTGCTGCGCCAGTGTGGGATTAACTCTCTCTCAATCTATTGCTGTGTGTCAGTGTGGAATTATCTCTCTCTCAATCTATTGGTGTGTGCCAGTGAGTAATTAACTCTCTCTCAATCTATTGCTGTGCCAGTATGGGATTAACTCTCTCTCAATCTATTGCTGTGTGTCAGTGTGGAATTAACTCTCTCTCAAACTATTGCTGTGTGTCAGTGTGGAATTAACTCTCTCTCAATCTATTGCTGTGTGTCAGTGTGGAATTAACTCTCTCTCAATCTATTGCTGTGTGTCTGTGTGGAATTAAGAACAAAGAACAAAGAAAATTACAGCACAGGAACAGGCCCTTCGGCCCTCCAAGCCTGCACCGACCATGCTGTCTGACTCAACTAAAGCCCCCTACGCTTCCGGGGACCATATCCCTCTATTCCCATCTCATTCATGTACTTGTCACCACCGTATTCGCTTCCACTACCTCTCCCGGCAATGAGTTCCAGGCACCCACCACTATCTGTGTAAAACATCTGCCTCGTACATCTCTTTTAAAACTTGCCCGTCGCACCTTAAACTTATGCCCCCTATTAGTTGACTTTTCCACCCTGGGAAAAAGCTTCTGGCTATCCACTCTGTCCATGCCTCTCATAATCTTGTAGACTTCTATCACCTCCGTCACTCCAGTGAGAACAAACCAAGTTTTTCCAACCTCTCCTCATAACTAATGCCCTCCATACCAGGCAACATCTTGTACCCTGTCCAAAGCCTCCACATACTTCTGGTAGTGTTGCGAACAGAATTGAACACTATATTCCAAGTGCAGCCTGACTAAGGTTCTATAAAGCGTCAACATGACCTGCCAATTTTTAAACTCAATACCCCAGCCGATGAAGGTAAGCATGCCGTATGCTTTCTTGACTACCTTCTCCACCTGAATTGCCACTTTCAGTGACCTGTGTACCTGTACACCCAGATCCCTTTGCCTATCAATACTCTTAAGGGTTCTGCCATTTACTGTATATTTCCTATCTGTATTAGACCTTCCAAAATGCATCACCTCACATTTGTCCGGATTAAACTCCATCTGCCAACCCTCCGCCCAAGTCTCCAACTGATCTATATCCTGCTGTATCATCTGATTGTCCTCATCGCTATCCGCAAATCCACCAACCTTTGTGTCGTCCGCAAACTTAGTAATCAATCCAGTTACATTTTCCTCCAAATCATTTATATATATTACAAACAGCAACGGTCCCAGCACTGATCCCTGAGGAACACCGCCATCCCAAGCAATAGATTGAGAGACTGTTAGTCCCACAGTCACACAGAATGAATGATTGAGAGAGAGTGAATTCCACAGTGACTTACAGTAATAGATTGAGAGGGAATTAATTCCACACTCTCACAAACTAATAGATTGAGAGAGTTAATTCAACACACACGCACTGTAATAGATTGAAACAGAGAGCTCATTCCACCGTGACACACAGTAATAGATGAAAAGAGGGAGATAATTCCACACTCTCTCTGTTTTGGATTGCGAGAGAGATAATTCCACACTGAGACACGGTAATAGATTGAGAGAGTTAATTCCACATTCACGCACACTAATAGATTGCGAGTTAATTTCACATTCATACAAGTAATTGATTGAGAGACTTTTAATTCCACACTCGCACACAAGACAAGATTGAGAGAGAGTGAATACCACAGACAGACAGTAATAGATTGTGAGAGTTAATTTCACACTCACACACACTAATAGATTGAGAGAGAGTTAATTCCACACTGACACACAGTAATAGAGAGAGAGATAAATCAACACTCTCACACAAGAAAAGATTGAGAGAGATTGAATCCACACAGACACACAGTAATAGATTGAGACAGAGATAATTCCACACACTCACACAGTTATAGATTGAGAGAGAGTTAATTCCACACTCATACAAGTAATAGATTGAGGGACCGTTAATCCCAGTCACACACACAAATGAGAGGGAGTGAATTCCACTCCGACACATAGTTATAGATTCAGAGAGAGTTAATTCCAGACTGACACACAGTAATAAATTGAGAGAGTTATTTCCACTCTCTCACACAGTAATATATTGAGAGAGAGTTAGTTCCACACTCAGACACACTAATCGATTGAGAGAGTTAATTCCACACCCACACACAGCAATAGATTGAGAGAGAGTTATTCTATGTTCCCACACACTAATAGATTCAGAAAGAGTCAATTCCACACTGACACTGAAATAGATTGAGAGAGAGTTAATTCCACATTCACACACAGCAATAGATTGAGAGAGAGTTATTCTATGTTCCAACACAGTAATAGATTGAGAGAGAGATAATTCCACACTCTCACACAGTAATAGATTGAGAGAGAGATAATTCCACACTCTCACACTGTAATAGATTGAAAGTTAATTCCATGCTCTCACACAGCAACAGACTGAGAGAGAGTTAATTCTACACGTACACACAGTAATAGATTGTGAGAGAGTTAATTCCACACTGACACAATAATAGATGGAGAGAGAGTTAATTCAACACTCTTTCACAGTAATGGATTGAATGTTAGTTCCACACTAGCACACAGTAATAGATTGAGACAGAATTAATTCCACAGGAACACACAGTAATAGATTGAGAGAGAGTGAATTCAACACTGACACACAGTAATAGATTGAGAGAGCGCTAATTCCACACACACACACACACACACACACACACACACACACACACACACACACACACACACACACACACATACACACACACACACACGCCATTGTCACATTGTCTAATTTGGTAAAGCCAGAAGTACGGTACTTATTTACTATCTCTGCCATACCCTCTGCTTCACTGAGCAGTTTACCCTGCTTGGCCCTTATGAACCCCACTCTATCCTTCACTAATCCTTTACAATTAATATGTTTGAAGAAGATGTTATGATTTGTATTAGCGCAGCCTGCGAACATTTCCTCATGCTTCCTCTTCATTATTTCAGCCTTAGCCTCTCTCCTGCATTTTGAGCTGTTTTTCCTGATTTCTATTGCGATTATTATTCCAGCATGCATCATATGCCTCTTTTTTTCTTCCTTATTTTCTTGTCAATAACCTTAGACATCCAGGATACCCTCGCTTTGGATACCGCATATTTGTGCCTGGTGGCTATGTACCTGGCTGGCATCCCATTCAACTCAACTTTGAAAGTCTCCCATTTGTCAACCACTGGTTTATCCTCGCAATTTGCCTCATTTGCCACATTTTGCCCTCCCTTAATCTATCTGTTTCCTTTTGAAACCTCCTCACGTATACTTCACAATTAATTTCTTATCTATCTTTATGCTGTCAGCAAATTTAGCAACGGTACCTTCAGTCCCTTCATCCAAGCAATTTTTATAAATTGTAACAATTTCTAGCCCCAGCATGAATACACCACTCATCAGATCCTGCCACCCAGAAAAATAACCATTTGTGCTAACTCTTTTTGACCTATTAGCTAGCCAACCATCAATCCATGCCAAAATGTTATGCCCAAAACGATGAATGTTTATTTTACACAATAACCTTTGATCTGGCACTTTGGCAAATGTCTTCTGGAAATGTAAGAACAGGACATCCACAGGTTCCCCGTTTACAGCACATGGGCCTCTTTCAAAAAACTCCAATAATTTAGTTAAGCATGATCTCCCTTTCAGAAACCATATTGACTCTGCCTGTAACCTTGTATTTTTTCCAAGTTGTAATATTTATAATATCTTTCATAATGGCTTCTAACATTTTCCCAATGACAGCTGTTAGGCGAACAGCCTGTAGTTTCCTGCTTTCTGTCTCCATCCCTTTTTGAATCAAGGTATTACATTTGTTATATTTCAACCTAATGGAACATTCTCCAAAGCCAGGGAAGTGCATCAACTATCTCATTCGCCACTTCTTTCATGTCCTTCACGAGAAGTCCATCCGGACCCAGGAATTTGTCAGCCTGGAGACCCGACAATTTGCTCAATACCACTTTCTGTTGATTGGAATTTTCCTGTGTTCCTCCCTCCCTTCCATTTGCTGGTTTACAGCTATTTCTGGGATGTTACTTGTATCCTCTATCGTGAGCACCAATGAAAAATACCTGTTCAATTAATTTGCCAATACCCTGTTTTCCATTATCAATCCCCCAGTTGCACTTTCTATAGAACCAATGCTCACTCTGCTAACTCTTTTCTTGTTTAACTATCTGCAGAATCTCTGACTATCCACCTTCATATCACTGGCTACTTGTCAGCTTCAGCTTGGAAATTTCCTGATAAACGCAGCTTTAACAATTGTTTGTGGACAATTCAACATTTCCACCATCCTCTGTAAAGAAGCTTTTTCTGAAATTACCCCTGAAATGCCTCTCTGTCATTTTACGGTGAGGTTCCCCATTCAGAGCCAATAATTTATCTCTCTGTACCCTGTCAAATCATTCATTGTAAACATCTCACTCACATCATCCCTTAATCTTCCATATTCAGGTTATTACAGGACTTGTCTTTGCAATTTGTCCTCATCATTTGAGTCTGGTATCACTGGTGAAATTCTGTTGCTCCCACTCCAAGGCCAATCTAACCTTCTTGAGGTGTGTTGTCCAGACTGAATGCAGTGATCTAAATGGGGTCTAAACAGAGTTTTCTATAACTGTAGCACGAGTTCCAATTCTTCATATTCTATTCGCTTTGTTACATTATTTTTTACCTTCCTGTCCACTAGCTGATATTGATGTATGTACACGGCTCTCTGCTCCTCCACAGTTTCTTGCATCTCGCCACAAATATAACCACTCTGCTCTATTACATAACAAGGCAATTTCAAACTTAATGTGTTTCCCAAAGATAATCTGTTACTGCTCCACCACTAATAACGTTTTCCGTTGTTCTTTCAGCCGGTGTAAGTCCAGATAATGGAAGGGAGAAAGGAAAAATCTTGCTGCCTTTTTCCCGAATCCTATTTGATCATCATTCCAACAACAATTGGGTCAGGAAATCTAATTGGTTTTCCTCTGGGTGAATCATAGAATCCCAACAGTGCAGAAGGAGGCCATTTGGCCCATCAAGTCTGCACCAACAACAATCCCACCCAGGTCCTAACCCCACATAGTTATCCCGCAAATGCCTCTCAACGATGCATCCTGGGACACTAAGGGGCAATTTAGCACGGCCAATCCACCTCACCCGCACATCTTTGGACTGTGGCAGGAATCCGGAGCACCTGGAGGAAATCCAGCAAACACGGGAAGAGCGTGCAGACTCCACACAGACAATGACCGAAGCCAGCAATCAAACCCAGGTTCCTGGCGCTGTGAGGCAGCAGTGCCACCGTGCCACCGTGCCAACCCATAAACCTCTAATTTGCCCCATTAGGAATCCACCCCATTTGGGATTTGAACCCAGGTCTCAGGGTTTCCAGACCAGTACATCCATCCTCTGCCTCTTTCCTCTTCTGAAAGAGGAAAGTGCTCCTGTTTTCTCCCACAGTCCAAAGATGTGCAGATTAGGTGAATTGTCCATACTAAATTATCCCTCAGTGTACCCAAACAGGCGTCGGAGTGTGGCGACTAAGGGATTTTCACAGTAATTTAATTGCAGTGTTAAATGTAAGCCTACTTGTGACGAATGAATTATCTTTTAAACTTTCGTTTGTGTCTCCTGTCCTGTAATCCAAACACTGACCCAGAATTCACTCACTGCCTTCGCTTTGTGCTAAAAACTGTGATTATTCTGTTATTTTCACAGCTCCTAAATGACCCCATTAGCGGCTGTTTTTCGCGGTAACGGTCCCTTCTCTCAATTCCTGAAATGTTCATTGATTCATCATTTTATTCACAGTAATTCTCCGCAGGGTAACATTCCGGAGTGGGATTATTACAGAGCGGAATAAGGACAGTGTGCGGACTCGATCCGGCTCCCTGTTTTCAGTGAAGGACACTGGGTTCTGATTGAAGACTAAACGGAGTGTTTTCCTTCTGGGCATGCTGTGAACAGGGATTGATTCCCGCCCAGGACAGTTAGAAAGCGATAGGAGAATGAAGCACATTGAAAGAAAATGTTAAAGCCGCGCCTGCGATTGGTGACGGGAAGAGCTGAATAAAAGGAAATCAATAGAAGGGATTTGAAATCTCTGACTGAGGGCGACATTGATTTGAATTCGCTCCTTTCCCACAATGAAATTGGCGGGCGTTTGGAAATGGACACATTCTCTGCTTCTGCCGGTTGTTGTGGGGAAATCCCGCCCTCTTCTGTTTCTAGTGAGCTGATTGGTGAAGAATATAGGCAAATGAGGTGAATAGAAATCATAGAAATCATAGAAACCCTACAGTGCAGAAGGAGGCCATTCGGCCCATCGAGTCTGCACCGACCACAATCCCACCCAGGCCCTTCCCCCACATATTTAACCGCTAATCCCTCTAACCTACGCATTTTAGGATTCTAAGGGGCAATTTTTAACCGGGCCAATCAACCTAACCCGCACATTTTTGGACTATGGGAGAAAACCGGAGCACCCGGAGGAAACCCACGCAGACACGAGGAGAATGAGCAAACTCCACACAGACAGTGACCCGAGCCGGGAGTCGAGCCCGGGACCCTGGAGCTGTGAAGCAGCAGTGCTAACCACTGCGCTACCGTGCCGCCAAGCAGCGGCCAATCAGAGGAGCTGTCAGTTTATAAGAACAGTCAATGCTGGAGAAATTGCTGATTCTTTGTGAAAGTGTTTGTGAGATTGTGCAAATGTCTGGAAGAGGAAAGAGCGGCGGCAAAGCTCGGGCCAAGGCCAAGTCTCGCTCCTCCCGGGCTGGACTGCAGTTCCCAGTGGGCTGTGTTCACAGGCTCCTGAGAAAGGGCAACTATGCTGAGCGTGTGGGTGCCGGAGCCCCGGTTTATCTGGCTGCTGTGCTCGAGTATCTGACCGCTGAAATCCTGGAGCTGGCCGGGAACGCGGCCCGGGACAACAAGAAGACCCGCATCATCCCCAGACACCTGCAGCTGGCCGTCCGCAACGACGAGAAGCTCAACAAGCTGCTGGGAGGGGTGACCATCGCTCAGGGCGGGGTGCTGCCTAATATCCAGGCCGTGCTGCTGCCCAAGAAAAGCAGCGCTGGGACCGCGAAGAGCAAGTGAAGCGACCAGTCTTTAATCTGATAACCCAAAGGCTCTTTTCAGAGCCACTCACTTTATCTGAAAAAGGGCGACCTGGTGTCCATCGGTCAGTTTCTGCACTGCTATTCACAGCACAGCTGTTTCCCGCTTTGTTCTCTCAATCCGTACTATTGACGCATACAGTATTTTAATACAAGTTGCTGTTGTTTATCGGGGAAACCATCCCAGTGAACTGAAATGATCCTATTTCCAATATAATTGCTTTAAAATGTGATAGTCGCATAGACATTCACAGAGACAATAATTAACACTTTTCCAGATCCAGTGACTGACTTTGAAAACCGATGAATGTCCTCACAAAGTCAGTCACTGGATCTGGAAAAGTGTTAATTATTGTCTATGCGAATGTGCAAGCGTTCCTGCAATGGCTATATCTGTGTGAGTGGGTTACTGTTTGAGACATGCTTCATATTCTGAACTTAATTGACACAATTTTCAACACTCTCGCTGCGACTCGAAACACGTGCGGAGAAAGTGAATTTGCGGAATTATTGCTCGGAAGCTGAAATGATCGCAGGTTTAATAAACTACTTTAAAATTAAATTGTGGTAAAATTGTTAACGGCATCGCTTTTACTCCAACCATCAAAGGATTGGAGATATGAATGACCTCAATGCAACGGAGAGTTAATTGTAACATTGAGAGGTGTCAGTACTGGAGCCCTGGGAATATCCTGTCCTGGGAATTGAAACACTAGAATCGTTAACAGGAGATCGCAGCTCTTTCATTTGTCGAGTTGGTGGCTCTTAAAAGAGCCGTTGTTGTACTTGGTGCTGAAGCCGGGGTTTAGGCGCGTTCCCCGCGGATGCGGCGGGCCAGCTGGATGTCTTTGGGCATGATGGTGACTCGCTTGGCGTGGATGGCGCACAGGTTGGTGTCCTCAAAGAGCCCCACCAGGTAAGCCTCGCTGGCCTCCTGCAGGGCCATGACGGCCGAGCTCTGGAACCGCAGATCTGTCTTGAAGTCCTGAGCGATCTCTCGCACCAGGCGCTGGAAGGGCAGTTTGCGGATCAGCAGCTCGGTGGATTTCTGGTAGCGGCGGATCTCCCTCAGAGCCACAGTGCCGGGTCTGTAGCGATGAGGCTTCTTCACTCCGCCCGTGGCTGGAGCGCTCTTCCGGGCAGCTTTGGTAGCCAGCTGTTTGCGAGGAGCTTTCCCTCCGGTCGATTTGCGCGCTGTCTGCTTGGTCCTGGCCATTTTCTGAGCGGATTCAGCACAATCTGAGAGACGAAGACTGTTAATACAGAGTCTGCGCTGCATCCGCGTTTTTAAACTCTGTGAGGAACCGCCCCCAGCGGGAATTGGCCCAGGAAGTTTCAATCAAATTGTGACCAGGGAATTAATATCTGTAACTCAGGTTCTAATTGGTTCAGTCGTTTCCTTAACCGCCCCTTTCAGAAATTGGGCCGTTTTCGATGCAAGAAATGACCGTCTGTTTCAAGAAGACTTTATTCTTTATTAATTGGACACTGAACAGCCTGTCCCAGCTGCCGTTCCCAGGTCACTGCTCTCTCTGTGAAGCGGGTGAGCAGCTTTTAAAAGAGCCTTTGTTGAGTGTTCGGTAGAAAGGGTCGAGTTGTTCAGCCGCTGAATCCATAGAGAGTGCGGCCCTGGCGTTTCAGAGCGTACACCACATCCATGGCAGTGACCGTCTTGCGCTTGGCGTGTTCAGTGTAGGTGACCGCATCCCTGATCACATTCTCCAGGAAAACATTCAGCACCCCGCGAGTCTCCTCATAGATCAAACCCGAGATCCGCTTGACACCGCCACGGCGAGCCAGGCGGCGGATTGCTGGCTTGGTGATGCCCTGGATATTATCACGGAGCACTTTGCGGTGCCGTTTTGCGCCGCCTTCACCCAGTCCTTTGCCTCCTTTCCCTCTGCCAGACATGATGATTCTTCACTCAGATCACTGCACAATATGAGAGGAAGTTTTTCAGGCTCCTTTTATACAGCCCGCCCCGACCTGACTGAGAAAGGCGGAGTGAGAGAGCAGAGAGGGGAGGAGACAGGGTGAAGATTAAACACAGAGCGGGAGGGAGGAGAGAGCCGGACTGACACACACTCACAGAACGGCCCCTGATCTTTCAGCTCCACCTCCAGTTTCTGCAACCGCCAATTTCAACCCGTTTATTAACAATGGAAGCGAAACACAGCTCCCCACACAAGCCCTTCCAGAGCCGCCCTTCACACTCAAGAGTTTCCACAAACCCGGAGCTTTGAAATATGGAATCAAAACAGAAAATGCTGCAAATAATTAGCAGCTCCGGCAGCTTTTGTGAAGAGAGAGACAGAGTTAACGTTTCGGGTCGTGACTTTGTCCTTTTGTGTTTTTAAACCTGGTCCCGGAATAATTCCCAGACAGTAATATTCCGACCTAAACACAGTCGATTCTATAGCAAGAATCTTCCTCCGGAACAACCTCACACACATCTGCTTCTCGCTGTTTGCAAACACTTTATTGAAGCTGTTTGGGGCAATCTCCTGTGTTAAAATTAAGGGAGTCAGGATGGCCGAGCGGTCTAAGGCCACAGTCTCCTCTGGAGGCGTGGGTTTAAATCCCACTCCTGACATTGATGTTTGGCGAAGAATTGCCGTCTCACAGCGCCAGGCACCTGGGTTCGATTCCCGGCTGAGGTCTCTGTCTGTGCGGGCTTCTTCCGGGTGCTCCGGTTTCCTCCCGCACAACAAAGTGCCTGTCAGGTTGATTGGCCATGCTAAATTGCACCGGAGTGTCAGGGGGTAAGTCCGGTCAATAAATAGGGTAATGGGGATCCGGACTGGGTGGGATTGTGGTCGGTGCAGACTCGATGGGACGATTGGCCTCCTTCTGCATTGCAGGGATGCGGTTAGAAATGAGGCGGGAATGCGGTGTTGAGCCGCCAGTGTTACTGTCTCACACTGAATCTACCAGACATCTTTATTATGAGAGAAAGTGGCGATTGAACAAATGTGAAATTCAAATGAAATTCAGCATCTGCTGTGTTTTGCTTTAGTCCGAATTTGAAATGATCTCTATTGAGAATGAGCCGGGCCGCGGGACAGGAATCATTTCCTTGCGGGATCAGCTCTTTCCTGAGATGTGGGTGGCTCTGAGAAGAGCCTTTGGGTTCAGAGGTTTACAATTTGCTCGGGTTGTTTCACTTCTTTCCTGACGCTTTCTTCGCTTTTGCTGCTTTCACTTTGGGTTTGGCTTTCGATTTAGTCACTTTTTTGACAGACTTTCCGCACGTCACCTTCTTCACAGGAGGCTTTTTCTTCAGGGCTGCTTTCTTCACCACCTTTTTTGGAGTTGCCGCCTTTTTGCTGCTTGTTTTCTTCACTGTTGATTTCTTCACTGGAGTTTTCTTTGCTGCGGGTTTCTTTGCTGCGGGTTTCTTGGCTGCTGCTTTCTTTGTTGTCAGCTTCTTGGCCGCTGTTTTCTTTACTAAAGATTTCTTGGCTGTTGGTGTCTTCACCTTCTTTCCCATTTTCCCCGGGCTTTCCTTCTTAGCGAGTTTGAAGGAGCCGGAGGCGCACCTTTGTCTGCACCAGAGACCCTGTCTCCACCTTCCTCTTGATCGTTAACCTGATCTGGGAGACGCGCTTCCCCACATCCACTCCGCTGCCAGCCAAAGCTTTCTTTATCGCGGCCAGGGACATCCCCTTGCGGTCGCGGCATCCCGCCACAACATTGAGGATCTGCTCGCCCAACTTGGGACCGGCTGCCGCAGGTCGGGGAGCCGCCTTCTTCTTCCTGGGAGACTTCACTTGAGCGGGAGCGGCTGGAGGAGCCGTTTCGGCGGCTGCAGTTTCAGTCATATCCGAGAGGGTGTGGAAAATCTGTGTGAGAGTCAGAACTGGATCCGAAATGAACCCAGTGGTGGCGGCACAGAGCAACTTAAAGGCAGAGAGCGGACGGAGCAGAGACAAGCTGCTGTCAGCTCCCGGCTCCTCCAGCCTCTCTGTGTTTCTCTCTCCTCACAAACTGTCCCATTGCAATGAAATTCCACCTCTCCAGAGATCCAGCTCACATCCTTCATGTCTCTGACACACGAATGTTTGCTGTTGAAAAGGTTTCACTCGAACTGAGTACTCCGTTTTCCACTGAAACCCGTTTTACTGCTGCACTGATCGCGCTCTCACACGCGATAGCTGACATGTTCTCTACTTTTCCACTGAAATCTTCAATTTAGCGAAACAATTGCCTTGAAATCTAACTTTGGGGCTCAGCAGGGGGATTAAGGGAATCTTTGATTGGAAAATTGTTTTATTTTACACAAGAGAGACTCGGAGATCTCATGATCAGAACAGACACACAAACACAGTTGGATTAGTCTGACCCGCCCGTCCCTTTCATACACTCTCTCTTACACAATATTCACATCTATACATTCACAGGACAAAACTTTCACCAAATGTAAGGTCCCAGGACGGAATTTATCCTCCTTTTAGCCTTTCCTCTGTATTCCGGGGGGTTCCTTAGAGTTTTTCACCTCAGTAACTGTTAAACACTCTGAAGCCCCCTCCCTGCAGATTGTCTTTGAATTCATTCATGGAATGTGAGTGTCGCTGTCTGGGTCAGCATTTATTGCCCATCCCTAATTGCCCTTGGGAAGGTGGTGGTGAGCTGCCTTCTGGAACCGCTGCAGTCCATGTGCTGTACGGCCACATTTGTTCACCAGATTCGCGGCAACAGCCAATTATATCTGTTTTTTTTCAGTTATTATAGCGATTGCAGACATGATTGTGTTTCTTTAGGGCGAAGGACAAATTATCTGCTCTCGGAGTCTCTCAATTTTCCTGTTTTATTTGCTTCTCTTGCACTGACAGGTAACAGTAAATCACAACCTCAACAACCAGTGACAGCCAGTTAAATCATCATCCCCCACTCGCTGATAATGGAGTTTCTGACAGTGGCAGACAGTTTCTGACCATCCTCCAATTGGGCCCGAAGGTAACTAGATTCAGTGTCAGAGCTGGACTTTCTTACTGAGGGGGTGGCAGAGACAGGTGAGTGATGGTGGTGACTGTGCGAACATTTGACCAAGGGTCAGTTCCTGGCCATCACAGTGGTAATTCATTTAATTATCTATCGCAGGTCAGAACAGTAGGTGGGCACTCCGAAAATAAAATTCACTAAAAATTCTCATAATCGCTGTGTTTGTAATGTAAAATCCACATTCAATTTGCTTTCAGCTGAAACGTTGTTGAAATGAAAGAAAAGGCCTCAAAACTAATCAATGAGTTCTCAGTCAGAAACAATTGTAAAACGAAAGGTGGGCGAAACTGTCCAGAAAAACGGGACAAGCCAAGTTCAATTTACAAACTGTGCTGTGGACACATCTGGTGTTTGATGAAATCAGCAACTCAGGAAGCTCCTTAATTATAACTAATGAAAATAACAGTTGTTTAAGCAGAGTGAGTGATGGTGGTATAGGGGTGAGCATAGCTGCCTTCCAAGCAGATGACCCAGGTTTGATTCCTGGCCAACGCATTGGTCATTTATTTCGAACCTTATCCACGGCCTCTTGTGTTTTAAACTGAGTGGACAAAAACAGGGCAAACGAAACATTTGACAAGAATGAAATAAAATGCAGATAGCTTTTTCATTTTTTGTTCGGACATAATTCTTTTTTGATGAAAAATATTGGAAGAGAAAAACAAAGTCTCTGACCGAATAAATGAATTTTCAGCCAGACACAAAGACTCAAAGTAAAAGTAGAAGAACAAATTTCAGCTCCCACACTGTGTGCTGCGCAATCCTGGTGCCTGATGAAGTTAATGTGAACGTTACTGAGGTGGTTACATTATTCAGACAAATAAGAGCTGCCAAAAGATAAAATACTGGAAAATCTCAGCAGGTCTGACAGCATCTGTAAAGAAAGAAAAGAGCTGACATTTCGAGTCCAGATGACTCTTTGTCAAAGCTTTGACAACGGATCGTCTGGACTCGAAACGTCAGCTCTTTTCTCTCCTTACAGATGCTGCCAGACTTGCTGAGATTTTCCAGCATTTTCTCTTTTGGTTTCAGATTCCAGCATCCGCAGTGATTTGCTTTCATTCTTTAAAGAAGCAGCTGCCGTGGCTGCGTGGTTAAGGCGTTGGATTTGAAACCCAATGGGGTTTATCCATGCAGATTCGAACCCTGCTGGCAGCAAGTGTGATTGGAAATGTTTGCTTTAGGCAGCCACAGAATTGCAAATCCAATTTTTTTGGAATGAATTCTTTGGATCTTCAGCATGCTTTCAGCTACATAACAGGAAGGTGAGCTTGGAAAGGACATAGAAACATAGAAACCCTACAGTGCAGAAGGAGGCCATTCGGCCCATCGAGTCTGCACCGACCACAATCCCACCCAGGCCCTACCCCCACATATTTTACCCGCTAATCCCTCTAACCTACGCATCCCAGGACTCTAAGGGACAATTTTTAACCTGGCCAATCAACCTAACCCGCACACCTTTGGACTGTGGGAGGAAACCGGAGCACCAGGAGGAAACCCACGCAGACACGAGGAGAATGTGCAAACTCCACACAGACAGTGACCCGAGCCGACAATCGAACCCGGGACCCTTGGTGACCCGTAGGCGGCACGGTAGCACAGTGGTTAGCACTGCTGCTTCACAGCTCCAGGGTCTTTGCTGTTTGTAATATATATAGAAATGATTTGGAGGAAAATGTAATTGGATTGATTAGTAACTACTAATTACAGCAAAGGAACAGGCCCTTCGGCCCTCCAAGCCTGCACCAACCATGCTGCCCGACTTAACTGAAACCCTCCACCCTTCCGGGGACCATATCCCTACATCCCATCTCATTCATGTACTTGTCAAGACGCCCCTTAAAAGTCACCACCGTATCTGCTTCCACTACCTCCCCCGGCAACGAGTTCCACTCTCTCTGCAAAAAGTCTGCTCGTACATCTCTTTTAAACCTTGCCCCTCGCACCTTAAACCTATGCCCTCTAGTAATTGACTATTCCACCCTGGGAAAAAGCTTCTGACTATCCACTCTGTCCATGCCTCTCATAATCTTGTAGACGTCTATCAGGTCGCCCCTCAACCTCTGTCGCTCCAGTGAGAACAAACCAAGTTTCTCCAACCTCTCCTCATAGCTAATGCCCTCCATACCAGGCAACATCCTGGTAAATCGTTTCTGTACCCTCTCCAAAGCCTCCACATCCTGCTGGTAGAGTGGCAACCAGGATTGAACACTATATTCCAAGTGGGGCCTAACTCAGGTTCTATAAAGCTGCAACAAGACTTGCCAGTTTTTCAACTCAATACCACAGCTGATGAAGGCAAACATGCCGTATGCCTTCTTGACTACCTTCTCCACCTGCATTGCCACTTTCAGTGAACTGTGTACCTGTTCACCTAGATCCTTTTGCCTATCAATACCCCTAAGGGTTCTGCCATTTACTGTATATTTCCTATCTGTATTAGACCTTCCAAAATGCATCACCTCACATTTGTCCAGATTAAACTCCATCTGCCATCTCTCCGCCCAAGTCTGCAACCGATCTATATCCTGCTGTATCCTCTGATGGTCCTCATTGCTATCCGCAAATCCACCAACCTTTGTGTCGTCCGCAAAGTTACTAATCAATCCAATTACATTTTCCTCCAAATCATTTCTATATATATTACAAACAGCAAAGGTCCCAGCACTGATCCGTGAGGAACACCACTTGTACTCTTACTGTGTTTACCCCAGTCCAACGCCGCCATCTCCACAAAACACTTACTGTGTTTACCCCAGTCCAACGCCAGCATCTCCACATCATGAACACCACTTTTCACAGCCCTCCATTCAGAAATGTACCCTTCCACTGCTACCCTCTGTCTTCTATGACCGAGCCAGTTTTGTATCCACCTTGCCAACTCACCTCTGATTTCACCTTCTGCACCATTCTGCCATGAGGGACCTTGTCAAAGGCCTTACTGAAGTCCATGTGGACAACATCCATTGCCCTACCCTCATCAATCATCTTCGTCACTTCGTCGAAAAAGTCGATCACGTTCGTGAGACACGACCTCCCCTTCACAAAACCATGTTGCCTCTCACTGATACGTCCACTTATTTCCAAGTGGGAATAAATCCTGTCATAGCTAGGGTGTCGAAAAAGATCAACTTAATGCAAGGGAGGTCCATTCAGAGGTCTGCTGGCAGCAGGGCAGAAGCTGTTCTTGAGTTGGTTGGTAGGTGACCCCAGACTGTTGTATCTTTTTCCGATGGAAGAAGGTCGAAGAGAGAAGGTTGTCTGGTGAAACATTCAAAAGTTGTGGGTCAGAATCTCATCGAAGTCGGATTTTTAGGTAAAGTTTGAAGAAATTAGGAACTGGCGTATCAATGCTCTCGGAGAAGTGAAGCTGCCGCCTCGAACTTCATAGAATGCCGACAGGGCAGAACGAGAACATTCGGCCCATCGGGCCTGCACCGACAACAATCCCACCCAGCCTGTATCCTCGTAACCCCACAGTGTCCCCTGACACTGAGGGACTTTTGTAGCATGGCCAATCCAGCTAATACGGTACTAGTTCTCATGGCTGAGCAAGACAAAATCTGCTTTTCGGGCCGCAAATGAAGCTGGCGTCTGCTTTGGAGGTTCTGAAACCACAAGTTTACTCCTGTCCAAAACTGGTGCCCTGAATTGAATTTCAGCTCGAGCTTCCTCATCGGATTGCAAATATGGGAGCGTGGAATTGTTCTGGACTATTCACCCCTCAAGCCTGTGTGTCCAAGCTTCATTTGGTTCCGTGATCCTCAATACGCTGAATGAATCATCAGTTCACAGGCAATAAAACAAATCCACAACCGACGAGGATGGGATTCGAACCCACGCGTACAGAATACAATGGATTGTGTTCATCGCCTTAACCACTCGGCTGCCTCATCATGCAGTGATTGCTCCCCAACTGTTTTAACATCCGTAACAAAGAACACATTTCTCCCGCAGGAAAATGCTGCCTTTCTGCTTTCTCGTTAATCTTGATTCGCTGTTACTTTTCCATTTGATGTAAATCCAGAGAACGTAAAGAGAGAGGCAGTTAACCTCTCTGGTCCCGGTTTGGTTTTGAATTCACCGAACATGACCCTGATGGAAAAAGCAGCCAATGCTGTGAGTTTGTAGCGCAACGGTAGAGCGTCTGACTTCAGAGTAACGGGCTGCATGTTCGAATGATGGAGCTTTTCTGCGTATGTCTTTGGATTCTTTGCGATTGTTCCTGAAATGACATATTCCAAAACTATGATCCAAATGAAATTTTTGGGATGATCCAGTGCGCATGTTCAGTTTATTTTTAGCACGCTTTCATATTTAAACAATGTGTCAGAGATATGATTCGTTCATTGTTTGTAAAATTGAAGCAAGGTACACAGTCCCAGTTGTTTCTGGGAGCCATCAATGGGTAGAGCTGACTGGTGGTGATTTGAGCGGAGAATTCACACCTCAGGCGAAGAGCAAGGCTGAGAAGGCGCGGCCTTCATGAACAATCTCAACCGATACGGGAATTGATCCCGCGCTGTTGGCTGAATAAACTGTCCAACCAACTGAGACAAATACGCTGTGCTACTCGTTAATGGAGATCAAGGTGATGAAGCAAATTTACTGTCGAGAAAGCCCAGATTTGCCCTTGGGCAACAGCAGAATGCTTCTTCTTGATGGAGTGAGTACGTGATAGCAGAGGATCGTTTTGATCCAGCGACCTCTGGGTTATGGGCCCAGCACGCTTCCACTGCGCCACTCTGCTTCGAAAGTTGATGCCTCCCTGCTTATTACTGCTGCCCGCGAGCCAGGAAACGATTCACTGTCTCTTTTTATTTCAAACAAGGCCCATGTGTTGGGAAGTTCACAATGGCTGGATAATAACACATAACATCACCCCGAATGTAAGAGACAGAGAAAGACAGACAGAACAGCAGTAAAAGACTATTAGGACACACACACAATGAGAGACAGAAAAGCTTCGAGTAAACCAGCAAGATACTGAGATGGAAAAGCTGATTGTATATGAAAAGGGATTTTCTGTTACACAAAGATAGGCCCTTTTGAATTGTATGCTCTGTTGTGTAACTGTGCTCTCTGCTGTGTAACTGTTCTCTCTGTTTGGAACTGTGACTCTGTCGTTGACAGATCTTCACTGTGGTTCTGACAAATTCTTCCCTGTTGTGTAAATGTGTTCCTGGTTTGTAAATATGATCCGTCTTGAGCAGAAGTTTTCCCTTTGTGTGAAATGTTCTCTGTTGTTCTGTGAAGATGTTTTCTGTGGGAAAACAATCGACGGAAATTTCAAGGCCGCCATTTCTGAGGGTTGCTTTCAATTCCAGGTTTGTTTGGGCCGAATGGCCTCCTCCTGTTTCTGTTTTCTATCCATGTGCCTATGTGTTAAATCAGTGAATTTGAATTTCACCAGCTGCCATGGTGGGATTTACTCCGTGTCCCCAAAGATTAGCGCGGGCCTCTGGATTACCAGCCCAGTGACATCACCTTTCATCCCTGCAAACAAAAACAGTTCATTCAGTTCAGTATTAAACCTCTTCCTGAGGAGATTAGAATTCCCGCCGCAGAATTTCAATTCGCCGATTGATGCAAATCATTTTGTTGTAGTTTGGAACACTAGCAATTTATCCAGATCAAACATACATCGTGGAATAGTTCTAATCTAAAAATACAAAGATAAGTGAGAATTAAATGAACAAAGTTACAAGGGAAGTAATTCTGTTTGGAACTAACGGTGGATTTCAGTTAACGGGCGAGAGCTCGGTTTTCAGGAGGTTCCACCAGATTTCTGTATAAAGAGAAAGGACTCGAACCTGCAATTGTTACATAGCAGCATGGAAAGTAGCGAAATTAATCGGCTGCATCGATGACTGTATCGGTGCCGCGTCCTGCTCTCGTCTGCACCTGGACAAAAAAAAATAGCTACTTTCCTTCCAGTTTCCACCGTCGCACATTCACATGGTCCATCTCTGACGCTTCCCTACCCTTCCTTGACCTCTCTGTTTCCAATTCTACACAGACTGACCACCAGTAATTAAAACCCTACCGACTCACACGTCGAGTACAAATCTTCATTCCCCGCGCCCTGTAAGGACGCCATCCCCATTCTCCTGGCTTCTGTACCTCTGTCGCAACTGTTCCCCTGATGCCTCTTTCCAAAGCAGCGCTCCTGACATGGACTCCAGCTTCCTGAAACCAGGGTGACTCCATCCCCACCCTCGGTGTTTGACTGGGCGCTCAACCGTGTCCCATTCATCTCTGGTCGAGAAAAAACAAATTAATACAAGATAAGTCCAATCAAAATTCTGATGGCAGCAGGGAAGAAACTGTTCTTTAGTTGGTTAGTGCCTGTCCTCAGACTTTTGTAGTTTTTTCTCGACGGAAGCCGGTGGAAGAGAGCATGACCAGGCTGCGTCGCTCCATGATAAAACTGGCTGCTTTTCCAAGGCAGCGGGAGGTGTCAATAGATGGGAGGCTGGTTTGCGTGATGGACTGGTTTCTTTCACGACACTTTGTAGTTTTTTTGCGGTCTTGGACAGAGCAGGAGCCACAGCAAGCTGTGATGCAACCAGAATTAATGCTTTCTCTGGTGCGTCTGTCTGTATTCAGACTGTGCTTTGCATTATCTGCTGCTCAATGAGGATTGGGATCTTTCTGATTCTGTCAGCTGAACTGTGCGTGTACAAGTGACTTGTTCTGACTGTCAGCTTCCGGAACTGTCAAATAGTTTATAAATTAATTTTATATCAGTCAATTTTTGACACTGACTTTCTGTATCCCCTCATTTTGAATCACTGATTAATTTTCTTTATTGATTCCTGGGATGTGGGTGTCGCTGGCTGGGCCTGCAATTATTGCCCATCCTAAATTTTCCTTGAACTGAGCAGCTTGATAGGTGACCTCAGAGGGCAGCTCAGAGTCAACCACATTGCTGTGGGTCGGGGAGCCACATTTAGGTCCAGACCAGGTAAAAAATCATTCCTTAAAGGACATTAGTGAACCAGCTGTGTTATTTTATGAAAATCGAGTCGTGGCCATTGGACTTTTAATTCCAGATGTTTTTATTGATGTCAAGTTTCACCATCTGCCGTGGCTGTGTGTGTGTGTGTGTGTGTGTGTGTGTGTGTGTGTGTGTGTGTGTGTGTGTGTGTGTGTGTGTGTGTGTGTGTGTGTGTGTGTGTGTGAGAGAGAGAGAGAGAGAGAGAGAGAGATTCTCACATAATCAGTCTGTTTGTGAGTTTGGATTAATCCTTTATATTCCCTCATAAACACGGTGATCCCTTGTCTTTGTGAATTCCTCCGATACACTTGTACCACTGAGACTCTGGTGTGCGGATGGAGGGTGGGGTGAGATTTGGAGGCAAATGGGCCAAATGGCCTCTTTCTGCACTATCGGGCTTCTATGATTCTCTAATCAATGCCGCAGGGTGTTCAGTGTAAAAACAGTCGATTTTAAAGCACGTGTGTAGGAAAGTGAAGGGTGAACTTGTCTGCGTGAAGATCACAGAAAAGCTCTCTCTGGTGCTGCGTTCAAGAGACAAGTTTTGGGTTGTCAGTCAATGAACTCCTGTAATGAAGGTACAAAATCAGAAACAGGAAATGCTGGAAATATTCAGCAGCTCCGAAAGCAGCTGTGGAGAAATATTCCTGTCGCCAGAATGAAACCCTCCAATTGCATAGTTCATGTTGCTCAGATCTCTCAATCATAGCGCCTTCTTGCAAGGAACAAGAAGGGCGGGAATTGGCTCTTTGTTGACTTGAGCAAATAGAGCAATGCACCAGCCTCGTAAACAGGTAGATCCCGGTTTCAAATCCCAGCGAGAACCTTGAGTCCTTTCAAGTGATCAGTGCAATTGTGCAAGTCACAATGTCCCACCCTTGCTCGTCAATATTGTCTTTACCTTTACAGTGGATGATCTACAAAGATGAAACAAATACATATTTCAAGACTCCCCACAAATATGTCTCCTATTTGTTTACATGATCCAGGTATTTTCATCATCTTGCAGAGAAAAAAATAACCTGCAATAAACCCAATGTTGTAAATTCTACAAATACAGCTTTCCATTTTTTTTCCTCAGGGAATTTCTAACACAGTCGAATGGCCTTACAATCATACAATCCCAACAGTGCTGAAGGAGACCATTTTTCCCATCGAGTCTGTATCGATTCTCCAACAGAGAATCGCACACAGGACCTATCCCCGCGGCGCCACACATCCACCCTGCTAATCTACCTATACAAGCACCTTGAAGACCAAGGAGCAATCTCGCATGGCCAATCCACCCAACCTGCTCATCCTTGGACTGTGGGAGTAAAGAGGAGCAGTTGGTTTCCTGAGATAACTTGCCTGGGTGAGTGCAGCTTGAACAGCACTGCAGACGTTTGGCACCATCCCAGGACAAAGCTTCCCACTTCTTTCGCTTCCCAAGCATAAATATTCACTCCCTCCACTACAGCAGTGGGCACCATCTACACGATGCACTGCAGCAACTCAGCAAGTCTCATTTGCCAGCAGCTTCCAAACCCACGACTACGACAGCCTGGAAGGACAAGCGCAGCAGACACATCAGAATGTTGTTGCAGGGCACTGATATTTATTTATTGATTGTAGCTATTTATAAATTGTGTTGTTGCGTGTGTGTTCTTTAATCTTTTTTATCTTCCAAAAGAAGTGAAATATCTAATTGAAAAAGAAGTTACTATTTCTAACCCAACCAGCGAACGTTGTATCAAACTTAAAGAAAGCCCCCGGCGTTTGCGATTTATTCTCGAGTCAATGGTTCCCTGGGAGCCGAGTGAACAGAAACAGCACGGAGAGATGGCAGAGCAGGAAATGTCGGTGCCGAAGCTGAATCACATCAATGAAACAGCAAACTGTTTGCCACAAATCTGATCAAAAATCGGACTCTGGTGGGATTCGAACCCACAAGCTTTAAATGCCTAACTTACCATTATTTTGAAGTCTTACGCGTTATCCATTGCGCCACAGAGCCGAGTGCCGGAAGCTTATTTTACTTGTCCATATATGGATTTTTGACAATGTAGAAACGATTCTTAAGTTCAATAATCTCATAGTTAAAGCGTCAAGAACTGTGAAGAGGAACTTCATTGATTGCAACTCGTGTTGGAACATCTTATGTCTGTTGAGACAGCTGTGGAAATATATAGCTTTATACAGGAAATGTGTCCATCACAGAATGATCCTCCCTTTCTCTCTTCCTCATTCTCCTGTACAGCTTGGAAGCAAATCTCGCAGGCTTGATAGTCGGGAGACACATTCTACTCTATCTGTCACAGGGCTGATCAGAGCCTGTTCCCTGTTCCAGTGAAACAGCTGCACAGAACACAACGCAAAGCTGGAAGCTGGAAATCTGAAACAAAAACAGAAAATGCTGGAAATGCTCAGCGGATGAGGCAGCATTTTCGATTAATGGAGATTTCTGGAAAACAAGCTCCTGAAGCACAGCACAGCTGCACAGTTTAAAGTTTCCCTTCATCCACAATGGAGGCTTCATTCTATGGTTTTGAACAATCCAAATTTGAGAATGTGCATTGTTATTCTCGTCGCCACAGCCTGAAAACCACTTCAGGCATTGATGTCGCCCTTGGATTTTAAATTTGTAAATCCATTCTCTACCTTTTAAAGCTACTATTGAAACTGTATCTGTCACCCACTCAGTTCTTTGTGAGTGAGAAGCAGAATTGAAGATATATTTGGATAATTTTCCTTTGACTGAATTTGTACAGAAGCATAAAGGCGGGAATCACACACAGCACTCCATGAAAATGACCCCCTAAAAGCTGACAGTGTTTAATCAAGGGATGGTTCTATTTATTCATTTATTATAAATGGAGAATAGAAAAGTTGGAACTGTATGCAATCTGGGCAATATAACTGAGCAAAGTGAAACACAATGGGGACTGGGCACGCTAAGCCTCCCATGGGCAAAAGACAAAGTGGAGGTGCGACGTTGGCTGCCTTGTGAGACGGAGCAGGGAGACGTTGTCGGGTGCAGGTACATAGGAAAGTGGGAGTGCTAAGCGTTTAATGCTCACTTACAAGCAAAAGGTGTAATGCAGACTGCAGTCTGGATATTCAATCCTTACTATCCGAAACAGCAGTGATTCAAAAGGCTACTTGGTTCAAAACAAAATACCAACCGGCACTAATACATTCACTTATTTATCATAATTTATCATAATTTAAATGATTTAATTTAATTACAGAGGAAAGCAGGGTACGGCTAGATTTCAAAATGATATGGCCAACAGATGTAGTATTTCGAAATTCCACCGTCCCAGGTTCAATATAATGTGAACAATTTTTGTCTGTTGTGTCCCTCTCTGATGTCCAAACTTCAGTCGACCAGAGTGTACAATTTGACATAATAAAAATGCAACAAGCTCCCCGTCGGGGAATTGAACCCCGGTCTCCCGCGTGACAGGCGAGGATACTAACCACTATACTAACGAAGAAGCGATGTTTTGCGTACTGTACACTTGCCACTTACACTTTTAGAGCGACAACTGAGTTCGGACGAGATCAGTTCGTTTCCCCAATTCGGAGTCCCATTTAATGCAGCAAACAGCGGCTCTCACCAACCGACTTTTGGATTAGCAAGAAAGAGAATGAGATGGATGCATGAAAAAAACAAGAATCAAGCGGAGACAGAAAGGTGCGTTTGCCGTTCATTTCAAACTGCATGTTCTTATTAATTCTGGAGGAAAGACGGCCTGTGTTGAAATCTGAACAATCTGGACAATCTCAGCTGGTCTCTCTCCACAGATGATGTCAGACATGCTGAGATGTTCCAGCATTTTCATTTGTTGTTTCAGACTCCAGCAGCGGCAGTATTTTGCTTTTATCTTGTCTCGAAATGCGTTTTTTTTCTCCAAACTGCTGGAACTTCCAAAGTGCTTTACAGCTCAGATGCTTTTCTTTAATTCTATTGTCTTTTGTATAGCCCGAGGTGTAGGTGCGGATGGAGCAAAAACAGAAAATATCATCCCCAATCTCACAGGATCATGGAAAAATTATTTCTGTGGCTTTGACCATCTCATCAGTTGTTTGATATAGATACTCAGCTCAAAGCTGCCTCAGTTAAAATCTTATTGGTGCATATTTCTGTGAGCCACCGGAAAATGAGCGAAGTTTCCAACCCGTTTCTGAACTCATGAACATAGAACATAGAACATAGAAAGCCACAGCACAAACAGGCCCTTCGGCCCACAAGTTGCGCCGATCACATCCCCACCTCTAGGCCTATCTATAGCCCTCAATCCCATTAAATCCCATGTACTCATCCAGAAGTCTCTTAAAAGACCCCAACGAGTTTGCCTCCACCACCACCGACGTCAGCCGATTCCACTCACCCACCACCCTCTGAGTGAAAAACTTACCCCTGACATCTCCTCTGTACCTACCCCCCAGCACCTTAAACCTGTGTCCTCTCGTAGCAACCATTTCAGCCCTTGGAAATAGCCTCTGAGAGTCTAGCCTATCCAGACCTCTCAACATCTTGTAAACCTCTATCAGGTCACCTCTCATCCTTTGTCTCTCCAGGGAGAAGAGACCAAGCTCCCTCAACCTATCCTCATAAGGCATGCCCCCCAATCCAGGCAACATCCTTGTAAATCTCCTCTGCACCCTTTCAATGGCTTCAACATCTTTCCTGTAATGAGGTGACCAGAACTGCGCGCAGTACTCCAAGTGGGGTCTAACCAGGGTCCTATAAAGCTGCAGCATTATCTCCCGACTCCTAAACTCAATCCCTCGATTAATGAAGGCCAGTACGCCGTACGCCTTCTTGACCGCATCCTCCACCTGCGAGGCCGATTTAAGAGTCCTATGGACCCGGACCCCAAGGTCCTTCTGATCCTCTACACTGCTAAGAATGGTACCCTTCATATTATGCTGCTGCTTCATCCCATTGGATCTGCCAAAATGGATCACCACACACTTATCCGGGTTGAAGTCCATCTGCCACTTCTCCGCCCAGTCTTGCATTCTATCTATGTCTCGCTGCAACTTCTGACATCCCTCCAAACTATCCACAACACCACCTACCTTGGTGTCGTCAGCAAACTTACCAACCCATCCCTCCACTTCCTCATCCAGGTCATTTATGAAAATGACAAACAGCAAGGGTCCCAGAACAGATCCCTGGGGCACTCCACTGGTCACTGACCTCCATGCAGAGAAAGACCCCTCCACAGCCACTCTCTGCCTTCTGCAGGCAAGCCAGTTCTGGATCCACAAGGCAACAGCCCCTTGGATCCCATGCCCTCTCACTTTCTCAAGAAGTCTTGCATGGGGGACCTTATCGAACGCCTTGCTGAAGTCCATATAGACCACATCCACCGCTCTTCCTTCGTCAATGTGTTTGGTCACATTTTCAAAGAACTCAACCAGGCTCGTAAGGCACGACCTGCCCTTGACAAAGCCGTGCTGACTACTTTTGATCATACTAAACTTCTCTAGATGATCATAAATCCTGTCTCTCAGGATCCTCTCCATCAACTTACCAACCACTGAGGTTAGACTCACCGGTCGGTAATTTCCCGGGCTGTCCCTGTTCCCTTTCTTGAATATAGGGACCACATCTGCAATCCTCCAATCCTCCGGAACCTCTCCCGTCTCCATCGACGATGCAAAGATCATCGCCAAAGGCTCCGCAATCTCCTCCCTCGCCTCCCACAGTAACCTGGGGTACATCCCATCCGGTCCCGGCGACTTACCAACCTTGATGCCATTCAATAGTTCCAACACATCCTCTTTCTTTATGTCCACATGCTCGATCCTTTCTGTCCACCGCAAACCAGCAGTACAACCACCCAGATCCCTTTCCACCGTGAATACCGAGGTAAAGTATTCATTAAGCAGCTCCGCCATTTCTAACGGTTCCGCACAAACTTTTCTCCCTTCACCTTTTAAGGGTCCTATGCCTTCACATCTCATCCTTTTACTCTTGACATATTTGTAGAAAGCCTTGGGATTCTCCTTAATCTTACCCGCCAAGGCCTTCTCATGACCCCTTCTCGCTCTCCTAATTTCCTTCTTAAGCTCCTTCCTACATCCCGTATACTCCTCTAAATCCTTAACACCTCCTAGCTCTCTGAATCTTCTGTACGCCTCTCTTTTCTTATTCACCAGGTTCATCACAACCTTCGTGCACCACGGTTCCCGTACCCTACCAACACCCCCCTGTCTCATCGGAACGTTGTCATGCAGAGCTCCAGACAAACATTCCTTGAAAATCCTCCACTTTCCTTCGGTACTTTTCCCCAAGAATGCCTCCTTCCAATTTACCCGTCTAATTTCCTCCCTGATGACACTGTATTTCCCTTTACTCCAGAGAAACACTTTCCAAGCCTGCCTGATCCTATCTCTTTCCAATGCTATCGTGAAGGAGATAGAATTATGATCGCTATCCCCAAGATGCTCACCCACCGAGAGATCCTCCACCTGTCCAGGTTCATTAGCCAGCACCAGATCAAGTACAGCCTCTCCTCTAGTAGGCTTATCCACATACTGTGTCAGGAAACTCTCCTGGACACACCTAACAAACTCCTCTCCATCCAAACCCCTAGCCCTAGGGATATTCCAATCTATGTTTGGGAAATTAAAATCTCCCATCATGGCAACTCTGTTATTCCTACATCTCTCCAGGATCTGTTTCCTGAAGTTGAAGTTAATTATTCTCTGTCTCCGATGATAATTTTAAGAAGCTCAATTAAAGCTCTCCTGTCCATGGTTCGGCCACGGATTCGAAAACCAAACAGATTTCCAAGCAGTGTCTGCAACATAGAACCACGTAATCCCTGCAGCGCAAAAACACGCCTTTCGCCAGAGTCTGATGTGATCTGATCAGTTGTTTCATTTCACTTGATTTGATTTGATTTATTTTTGTCACATGTTTTCGCCTTCAGTGAAAATTATTGCTTCTTGCGCGCTCGACAGACAAAACATTCCGTTCACAGGGAAGGAAAGGAGAGAGTGCAGAACGTAGTGTTACAGTCATAGATAGAGTGGAGAGAAAGATCAAATTAATGCAAGATAAGTCCATTCAGAAGTCTGATAGCCGCAGGGAAGAAGCTGTTCTTGAGTCGGTTGGTACGTGACCTCTGGCTTTGGTATCTTTTTCCCGACGGAAGAAGGTGGAAGAGAGTATGTCCGTGGTGCGTGGAGTCCTTAATTATGCTGGCTGTTTTGCCGAGGCAGCGGGGAGTGGAGACAGAGTCAATTGATGGGAAGGCTGGTTTGCGTGATGGATTGGGCTACATTTATAACATTTTGTAGTTCCTTGCGGTATTAGGCAGAGCACGATCCATACCAAACTGTGACAGGCTCAGGAAGAATGCTTCTTTGGTGCATCTGTAAACGCTGGTGAGAATCATAGCTGACATACCAAATTTCTTTTGGGAATGAAATTCCTTTGTTTTGGGCATGGAAAGTAGCTTGCCTGGCTGGGAATCGAACACAGGCCACGGCGGTGAAAAGCGCCGAATCCTTATCACTGGACCGTCGGAAAGTGCGTGCGGCCTCACCAGGCTGCAGCATTGCCTTCCAATCGGACTTCCGCAGTCAAGGGCACTCAGCCTCCGATCTTCGGGTATCTTCATGGCACACGACAAAGCAGGATCGCCGAGCAGAAGCTGACAGGCAACTTCCACATGCATGATGAAAGCCTCAACCGGGATCCTGGGTTCAAGCCACAGGACACACAACCCTCACCATACTCTCTGAGTTTGCAAAATCCTTCTAACTCTCCTGATTTGAGAGAATTCACACCTCTTTAACCGGTGGTTATCCCTCTCTCCACCCTTGCTCTTTATATCTTTACCTGAAAAGACTCGCATTCTAACCATTGTCCACACTCCAATCTGTAATTATCGTACTATTGTATTTGTGTCTATCGATGCCCTGTTTGTCAACCTCCTCAACTCATCTGATGAAAGGCACATCTCCGAAAGCTTGTGATTCCAACTTTACCTTGTATTGTGAGAATTCTTATTGTGCCCACCTCAGTTCAACGCCGGCACCTCCACATCAGCACGAGTGCGAGCAGATCATCTGTTGAGGAAATAGGAAAATGGATCAGAAGTGTTGGTGTGATGTGTTCCATTATCCGTCCTCACTATTCAGAGCCCTAACCACGCAGTCCAGGTACATACCAACTATCAACGACATGTATGAAAGGGTAAGGTACATTCTTATCTGCCCTTCTCTGGTCCATTTTATCGAAATGATTTTTTAAATAATCTTTCACTAATTTAAAGCCTAGCATCAGGCCACACCTCAGCCTTGTGATTACAAGAAAAGAAAGATGCAAGCAGTCAAAACTTTACCAGGTCTTTCCTTTGTTCTCAATGACACTACTTTTTATGGGCTGTGGGTGTCACCTGCAGGACCAACATTTGTTGCCCTTCCCTAATTGCCCTTCAACTGAGAGTGGCTCACTCGGCCATTTCAGAGGGCAGGTAAGAGTCACCCACATTGCTCTGTGTCTGGAGACACATGTAGGCCAGACCAGGTAAGGCGGTCAGACTTCTTTATCTAAAGTGCACTGGTGAACCAGATGAGGTTTTACAACAATCGACGGTAGTTTCGAGGCGGCCATTACTGAAACCAGTTTTCAATTCCACTTTGATCAAATCAGTGAATTTAAATTTCACCAGCTGCCATGGTAGAATTCACTCCATATCCGCAAATATTAGTGCGGGCCCCTGGATTACCAGCGCAGTCTTTCATCCCTGTAAACAAAAACAGTTCGTTCAGGTCCTTATTAAACCTCTTCCTGAGGAGATTAGAATTCCCCCCACAGAGTTCTACTAAACCGATTGCTTCAAAGCCTGTTGCTCTATTCTGGAGCATCAATAATTTATTAGGATCACACAGGTAAGATTGATTTTTCGGAACTCAAAAAATTAATGATCTGAGAAAATTGAATGAACAGAACAAGGGAGTACTTTCTGAAAAGGCGCCCTGCAATGTTGGCAATAAAGGCAGAACTTTCAGCTGACGAGGCATATCACGGTTTTCCGGAAATACCACCAGAAAATTTCTGCATAAAGCGACGGCGGCAGGACACAAACCGGCAATCTTCTGATATTATCGTCATCATGATCGCCGAAGTCAAACACCTTATCCATTAGCCCACGGCATTAGCACACGCATGAAAGCGGCGGATGCCAGCGCCATGTGAATAACTACTGTGGTGAGATTAATTGTCAGTTCTATTTTTGGATGCTCCGCTGGTTTCCGGATACCAGAAAATTGAAGGGAAATCTCCAGCTGCTGTAACCAACGAAAACTAAAGTCCACTTCTTACATTCTTGGGTGCCTGCCTTTGTGGAGTTTGAAACCAAAAGAGAAAATGCTGGAAAATCTCAGCTCGTCTGGCAGCGTCTGTAAGGAGAGAAGGAGCTGATGTTTCGAATCCAGGTGACCCTTTGTGTGGAGTTTGCATGTTCTCCCCGTGTCTGCCTGTGTTTCCTTCGGGTGCTCCGGTTTCCTCCCAGCTTCAACAATGCAGGTTAGATGGATAGGCCAGAATAAATTGAACCTTAGTGTCAGGGGGATTAGTTGGGTAATTACTTGTGGCTCCAGGGTTGGAGAGGGATTCTCTGACGGAGAGTCGGTGCAGAATCACTGGGCAGAATGGCCTCATACAGCACTATAGGGATCCTATATCTGCTACACATCCTGTCTTAAACATTCACTACTGATCCCCAGAATCCCTCTGCTCGCAGCGAATGCAGCAACATCCCCTGTGTACCTTAGTTCAATATGTTGTACTCTTTTACACGTCACTTACTGCACCACTCAATCTTCTTTGTTGCAAAGAGAGAAACTTCGAAATCTTCAACCAAACCTTGTATCTAAAATCCCTCATCGCTGGATCTAAAATGGTAAATCTCCTTTTCTCCCTCCCATGGACCCTCACACTCTTTCGAGAATGTGGTTCCCGGGTCTGGGTGCAATCCTAAAACAGCTGCAGTTGATCAGAGCTTTATAAAGATTGAGCATAATTTCCCTGTTTTTATACTCAGTATCTCGATTGTTAGAACATAGAACATAGAACATTACAGCACAGAACAGGCCCTTCGGCCCACGATGTTGTGCCGACCTTCATCTGAAACCAAGATCAAGCTATCCCACTCCCTACCATCCTGGTGTGCTCCATGTGCCTATCCAATAACCGCTTAAATGTTCCTAAAGTGTCTGACTCCACTATCACTGCAGGCAGTCCATTCCACACCCCAACCACTCTCTGCGTGAAGAACCTACCTCTGATATCCTTCCTATATCTCCCACCATGAACCCTATAGTTATGCCCCCTCGTAATAGCTCCATCCACCCGAGGAAATAGTCTTTGAACGTTCACTCGATCTATCCCCTTCATCATTTTATAAACCTCTATTAAGTCTCCCCTCAGTCTCCTCCGCTCCAGAGAGAACAGCCCCAGCTCCCTCAACCTTTCCTCATAAGACCGACACTCCAAACCAGGCAGCATCCTGATAAATCTCCTCTGCACTCTTTCCAGCGCTTCCACATCCTTCTTATAGTGAGGTGACCAGAACTGCACGCAATATTCCAAATGCGGTCTCACCAAGGTCCTGTACAGTTGCAGCATAACCCCACGGCTCTTAAACTCCAACCCCCTGTTAATAAAAGCTAACACACTATATGCCTTCTTCACAGCTCTATCCACTTGAGTGGCAACCTTTAGAGATCTGTGGATATGGACCCCAAGATCTCTCTGTTCCTCCACAGTCTTCAGAACCCTACCTTTGACCCTGTAATCCACATTTAAATTAGTCCTACCAAAATGAATCACCTCACATTTATCAGGGTTAAACTCCATTTGCCATTTTTCAGCCCAGCTTTGCATCCTATCTATGTCTCTTTGCAGCCTACAACAGCCCTCCACCTCATCCACTACTCCACCAATCTTGGTGTCATCAGCAAATTTACTGATCCACCCTTCAGCCCCCTCCTCTAAGTCATTAATAAAAATCACAAAGAGCAGAGGACCAAGCACCGATCCCTGCGGCACTCCGCTAGCAACCTGCCTCCAGTCCGAAAATTTTCCATCCACCACCACCCTCTGTCTTCGATCAGATAGCCAGTTACCTATCCAATCGGCCAACTTTCCCTCTATCCCACACCTCCTTACTTTCATCATAAGCCGACCATGGGGGACCTTATCAAACGCCTTACTAAAATCCATGTATATGACATCAACCACCCTACCTTCATCAACACACCTAGTTACCTCCTCAAAAAATTCTATCAAATTTGTGAGGCACGATTTGCCCTTCACAAATCCGTGCTGACTATCCCGGATTAATCCGCATCTTTCTAAATGGTCGTAAATCCCATCCCTAAGGACCTTTTCCATCAATGTTGAAGCCAAGGATTCAGTGCACTTTCCGATCGAATCTCTCAAAATCTCCTCTTACGTTCAAAGATCTCTCTGAACCTAAGGTCCCTCTGATACTGAACACTGATTAGAACTGGACCATTCAGAATGCCACTGCGGCAAAGTGATTGGCACGGTGGTTAGTGCTGCTGCCTCACAGTACCAGAGTCCCAGGTTCCATTCCAGACCCGGGTCACTGTCTGTGTGGAGTTTGCATTTCCTCCCGCGTTGCGTGGGTTTCCTCCGGGTGCACTGGTTTCCTCCCACAGCCCAAATATGTGTGGGTTAGGTTGATTGACCACGCGAAATGTCAGAGGGATTGAATGCAGCGTGTCAGGGGGATGATCCGGGTAAATGTGTGGGGTTGTGGGAATATGGCCTGGGTGGGATTGCAGTCAGTCCAGACTCAGTGGGCCAAATTTTCTCCTTCTGAACTACAGCGTATCTATGTTCTGTCGCCGCTCCCCATCCCTTCTGTCAGAATGCAGCACTGTTCCTGATTGTGGGATGAATAATGTGTCTCTGCTACAATATCAGTGAGAGCTAAGACTGCAGCTTCTGTTTCTCCAAACCAGAATTTACAAGGATTTTTGGCACTGATGCATTATCTGGCCGAGCAGACTTTGTCTCTGTCTATCCCTCCAACAGAAACTGATAGCCAAGTTCCGAACACATGAGGACGGCCTCAACCGGGATGTTATGTTCATGTCACACTATCTGTGACCCCCACAACTTGCCTGGACTTGCAAAATCTCACTAGCTGTCCTGTCTGGAGACAATGCACATCTCTTTAACCTGTGCTTAATGCCCTCTCCACTCGCATTGTCTGTACCTTTAAGACTTGATTAGTAGGGATATGGGAGTAGGGCCTGGGTGGGATTGTGGTCGGTGCCGACTCGATGGGCCAAATGGCCTCTTTCTGCACTGTCGGGTTTCTATCTATGAAGCTGTATTAGCATTGATTAGCTTGATTAGCATTCCAATCATTATTCTGTAAATTGAGTTTGTGTCTCTGTATGCCCTGTTTGTGAGCACATCTCCCACTCCACCTGACGAAGGAGCAGCACGCTCCGAAAGCTAGTGGCATTTGCTACCAAATAAACCTGTTGGACTTGAACCTGGTGTTGTTAAACGTCTTACTAAACTTCGGTCTACCAGTGTGTGATGCCATCTACTGGCCGCAACCCGGAACTGCAACAGCGAGGAAGATATTTACATGAACTGTCCCTGTTGCAGAGGCAGATCAAACAGGAATTAATGATTGGATGTCAGCATTAAATCCAATAAAGTATTCAATATTAATGTACTTTCCCATGTAGTCGGTATAATTTGGAACTTGTTATAGGCTGGAGCAGTTGACTCGATTAGTTCAGCTGTACTGAAGGGAAATCTGGGTAATGAGACGATGGAGAATGAAATTCAGAGATAAGCAGATGATGTTACATTAAAGATTTGAGCAGAGGATCGTGTGGAATCATGGACTAAGTGCACCAAAAGGCCCAATTTCAATTCGATATCTTCCGGGTAGAATGAGTACAGATTTGCAAAGTGTCTCAGATGGATTGATAAGGAATATCACACACTTATGTTGTACCAGAGACAGAATGCGTCCAGCACCTGTAGAATCTTAGAATAGATACAAAAGAGAGGGCGAGAGACCATTACACCCTTTGTCTGTGTGCTGTCCTGTACAAGAACAACTCATCTCGACCCTTTCCCAGTCATTGTATCAAAAACCTGCAAATCCTTTCTCTTCAGGTGCTAATCCCTTTCCCCTGACAACCCTGATTTGATGCTGCCCCTGCCACACGCTCAGGCAGTGCATTCCAGGTCCTAAACTCTCAGCATATTAAAAACGATCCTTCTCCAATCTGCCAATGGGAACATTTTTCTTCATCTACTCTCCTTGGACAGCACAATCAAACCCACGACTGCTACCGTCTAGAAGGTCAGTGGCAGCAGATGCATGGGAACACCAGCACCTAGAAATTGTCCTCCAAGGCACTCACCATTCTGGCTTGGAAAAATGTCACTACCTTCACTGTCGCAAAATCCTGGAACAACCTCCCGAAAACTATTAGGTTACGAGCGCTGTGGCAGTACCTACACCTCAGGGACTGCAGCAGTCATTCTCAAGGTCAACTATGGACGATACACTGGTGTTGGGTTAAATAACAATACAGCAATGAATATTTCTCTCGCTACATTAATAGGCAGCAAAACTTCAGAGTGCTGTAGCAGAGTGGCACAGCGGAAGTGTGCTGGGCCCATAGCCCAGAGGTCGATGGATCAAAATCATTTTCTGCTAATTTCTGTTAATACTGATAATAAAATCTCTTGAAATCAACACCAATGCATTTGTGACTTTTACGTGGAATATATAGACAGATATTTACATTCGCTTCAATTTTTCGTTAAATGCTTCAATCTGCAGCGAATCTCTTGTATATTCACACAAGCTAGGAATACTATGAAAATGCATCAGCATATATTAGTGATCGAGGTAATGTTGTACAAGGCAGAGTTCCTGAATTTGTGGATAATGTAAAACTTAGAAGTGTTGCGAACTCTGAGGAGAATCGTGCCAATCTTCAAAAAGGACATAGATAAGTTGTTCGAATGAATGGAAAAGACGCCGGTGGAATTTAAAGCAGAGAATTGTGAAGGGATTCATTCTGGTGGGAAGATTATAGAGATACAAAATAAAGGGTACAACTCTAAATGAGGTGCAGGAGCAGACGGAACTGGTTGTGCATGTGCATATGTCACTGAACAGGTCAGGACAGGTTAAGATACGTTTAATAAGGCATATTGAATTCTACCCTTTATTAACAGGGTCATAGACTACAAGAGCAAGGAGGTTGTGTTCAAATGGTGTAAGACACTAAAACATCCAGCTGGAGTGTTGTAGCCTGTTCTGGAAGCCACACTTTAGAAAGAATGCGATGGCATTGGAGAGTGCATTAAAGGTTCATGAGATTGTTTGTGAGACTGACAAACTTCACTCATGAAATGGATCAAAGACTTTGGAATTGTTCTCCTTGGAGAAGTGAAAATTGAAGGGGATTTAATAGAGGTATTAAATGTCACGAATCGTCTGGATAGAGTGGATAGGGACAAACTGTAACTAAACTTGGAATGATCAAGGATGAGAAAGCAGATGGAACACGATTAGCAAAGGATGGAATAGAAATACAAACAGAACCTTTCTCACACAGTGAATGCTTAATGTGTGGAATGCACTGCTGGAGAGTGTGATGAAGGTAAGTTCAAATGAAGCATTTTAAAAAGAATTCGGCTGTGACATGAAAAGGTCAAATGTGCAGGGTGACAGGGAGGAGGTGGAGATGTTAATTTTCTGTCAGAACATTAATAAATTCTCATTCGTCACTCATCACTGAATCGAGTATGAACTGTTCTCTTGTTGTTTCTAAATACGGTGAAGTACAGCAATGTTTAACTGACAAAAAAGTTGGTGGGGTAAGTCGAAACGGGAGGTAAAGAACCCAAGTTTGTGTTGAAAAGGAAGTGAAAACAAAAACAAGAATAAACATGAGGGTAAAAACCAAAACCTGCAAAGAAAAATGGACGCAAAATGGAGCTGTGTTTAATGTCTGAAATTGTTTGACTCGGTTCTGAGTCTGGAAGGCTGTAAAATGTTTCATTGAGAGATGAGTTTCTGTTCCTGGAAATTACATTAAGCTTCATCGGAACATTGCAGGAGGCTGAATGGAAAGAACAGTATAAAGCAAGGTAGAAAATTAAAATGACAGGAGACTGTGAAATCCGAGTGATGTTTATGAACTGAACAGAGATGTTTCACGAAGCAGTCCCTGCCTCTGCGACTGGATCCTGGACTTCCGAAATTACAGACCACAATAAGAAAGGATAGACAACAACACCTTCGCCACGATCATCCTCAGCACCGCTGCCCCACAAGGTTGTGTTCTCAGCCCCCTACTATACTCCTTATACACCTATGACTGTGTGGCCAAATTCCCCTCCAATTCTATTTTCAAGTTTGCTGACGACACCACCATAGTGGGTCGGATCTCAAACAATGATGAGAGAGAGATTCTGGTGAACTGGTGCGGCAACAACAATTTCTCCCTCAATGTCAACAAAATGAGAGATTGTCATCTACTTCAGGAAGCGTAAAGGAGAACATACCCCTGTCTGCATCAACGAGGACGAAGTAGAAAGGGTCGAGAGCTTCAAGTATTTAGGTGTCCAGATCACCAACAACCTGGCCTGGTTCCCCCCATGCCGACACTTTAGTTAAGAAAGCCCACCAATGCCTCTACTTTCTCAGAAGACTAAGGAAATTTGGCATGTCAGCTACGATTCTCACCAACTTTTACAGATGCACCAAAGAAAGCATTATTTCTGGTTGTATCTCAGCCTGGTATGGCTCCTGCTCTGCCCAAGACCGCAAGGAACTACAAAAGGTCATGAATGTAGCCCAACCCATCATGCAAACCAGCCTCCCATCCATTGGCTCTGTCTACACTTCCCGCTGCCTCGGCAAAGCAGCCAGCATAATTAAGGACCGCACGCACCCTGGACGCTTCCATCTTCTTCCATCGGGAAAAAGACACAAAAGTCTGAGGTCACGCATCAACCAACTCAAGAACAGCTTCTTCCCTGCTGCCATCAGACTTTTGAATGGACTTGCCTTGCAGTAAGTTGATCTTTCTCCACACCCCAGCTATGACTGTAACACTACATGCTGCACTCTCTCGTTTCCTTCTCTATGAACGGTATGTTGTGTCTCTATAGCGCATAAGAAACAATACTTTTCACTGTATGTTAATACTTATGTCAATAATAAATCAAATAATATATAATAAATAAATACTCTGCCCAATATGACATATAAGCAAAATAACATGTTGGAAAAAAGAATTATAGAAATCAATCTTACATGTGGAATTTGAGTTTCGTGATCTGAACAGTGAGGAGAGAATATGGAACTTATCACACCAACAATTGTAATCCATTTTCCTGTTTCCTCACCAGATGATCTGCTCCCACTGAGGTTGACAGGGATTTCAAACTTTTCTGTCCCACTTCCTGTTTTTCATTCCTATCCCTTCCCCTCTAAAACTATGGATGTTTTCCCCTTGTCCTCACGGCGACACAGTGGTGCAATGATTAGCATTGCTGCCTGACAGCGCCAGGAACCTGGGTTCGATTGCTGACTTGGGTCTCTGTCTGTTTGAAGTTACTCCGTTCTCCCCATGGCTGCGTGAATTCCTTCTGGGTGCTCCAGTTTCCTCCAACAGTCCGAAAGATGTGCTGGTTAGGTGCATTGGCCATGCTAACTTCTCCCTCAGTGTACGCAAACACGTGCTGGATTGAAGCGACTGGGGGACTTTCACCATAGCGTCATTGCAGTGTTAATGTCTGCCTACTTGTGACACTAATAAATAAACAAACTTCACTTTATCTTCTTCCCCAATATTCTTCTCATTTAATGCATCATCCTTTGTCATTTCTGCCAACTCCAGATTGTTGCCACCACTAGAATTCCACTCCCCTCTGCAGTCCTTTCAATTTTCTGAGTGGAGATTTTCCTCTTTACACCTTCACCCATTTCCTATCAGTTAAGGCAATTCCGCCCCCCCCCACGCCCCCCACCCCCAACGACACCCCCCCCCCCCCCACCGCACGCCCCCCTCCCCTCCTCCTCCCCGCCCCCCCTCATCCGATCCAATCTGCTCATAGTAAAACGCCTTGAACATTACTTCCAGATGAAAGGCCAGTTTCGTCTCCCAAATTAATCGTATTTGCTGTTTATATCATGAACTGCTCTGGATTGTGGAGACCAAACAAAGATTGTGTAATAACCCTGTGGGATTCCTCCATTCAGTCCAAAATTGTGGCTCCACTTCTGATCAGAATTTTGGTCCACTATCTTTTTAATTCTTCACTTGTTTTCACTCTGATCTCTCTGTCCTTCGTCTTCTCTCGTGTTCCAATGAACCTCAGTGCACAATTCCTCAACGCATTACTTTGATATCTTCACTCGTTCTTTTTCTATTCTTGGTAGTTTTGCACCACCAGTTCCTGCATTTCATCTCTCTTGTACTCTACACAATCACAGACCTTCTATTTTGTCCCTTTTTTTCTGCCGTTATCAATCTGCCAATTTCTTTTGGTCGAGAGGTTCAAATTTTTAGGTGCGCAGATCAAGAACAACCTGTCCTGGTCCGTCCAGGCCAACGCTATAACAAAGCCCCCCAACACTTCTATATTCTCAGCAGGCTAAGGAAATGCTGCATGTCCACTACGACGCTCAGCAACTTTTACAGATGCACCATAGAAAACATTATTTCCTGTTGCATCACAGGCTCCTGCTCTGACCAAGATTGGAAGCAACTACAAAGGGTCATGAACGAAGCCCAGTCCATCACACACACCAGCCTTCCATCCATTGACTCTGTCTACACATCCCGCTGCCTCAGAAAAGCAGCCATCATAATCAAGGAACTCACAAACTCCTGACATACTGTCTTCGACATTCTGTTGGGAAAAAGATGCAAAAGCCTGTGATCACGTATCAACTGACTCAAGAACAGCTTCTTTCTTGCTGCCATCAAACTCTTGAATCGACCTACCTTATATTAAACTGATCTTTTTCTACATCCTGGCCATGACTGGAATACTACATTCTCATTTCATATTCTATGATTGGTATACGTTGTCTGTATAGCATACAAGAAACAATATTTTTCCCAATATACTAATACAGGTAACAATAATAAATCAAACCAAAAATCAAATAAAATCAAATTTAAGGCGGGAGGGTAGCACAGTGTTTAGCACTGTTGCCTCAGAGCGTCAGCGACCCGGGTTCAATTCCAGCCTAGGGTGACTGTCTGTGTACAGTTCACATGTTCTCCCTGTGTCCTCGTGGCTTTCCTTTGAGTGCTCCTGTTTCCCCCCACACTCCAAGGATGTGTGCCTTCGGTTGATTGGCCATGTTATAATTGTCCCTTAGTGTCAGGGGGACAAGCAAAGTAAATACATGGGGTTACGGGGATAGGAACTCGGTGAGTTGTTTTCTATGCAGGCTTGATGGGCGAAACGGCCTCCTTCTGCATTGCAGGGATTATATGATTCTTCTTTGAAATTGTTGCATTTCTTTGAGTGTGGAATCTCTGTCCCAATTTTGTACATTTTTTGGAATATTATGCACATTTATAGTCTCAGTACTAGTGCATTTACCTTAGCCTCATACCATCAACTCCTTTGTCATTTAGTGTCTCCTGCCCTCAACGATGCTTTGAAACCAGAAGAGAAATATTAATGCTAAATTCAGTAATAAGTATCAAGAAATAATTAATTAATATTCTGACAGCAGCGAAACATTCAGAAATGAGTGTTTGAGGCAGGGCAAAATCACTCAAATGCTGTAATTGTTACCTTATGTAAGGTTGATATGGACAGAATGAGCGGTAAGTTGAACATGTTAAATTGGAACAGGTGCCAACAGGCAAACACAAACAATCGGAGACACAGAAAGAAACAGATGGAACAATATGTATCTAATACAACCGGAAAGAATGGAAACCTCACTTTATCAATTCATAGTGATTTTGGGAACAAAATTCCATGTTTTAAACCATTAAGAAGGAATGTTGATTTCTGTCCAAATAATGATTAGCTACGTCTTTAACGTGGTGCCGTTTCCACTTTGCTGACTCTCTCGTCCTTCTTGGTGGTACATGTCACAAGGAGGACGCTGCTGTCCAAATAAGCATGGTGACTTACTGCAGGGTGTCCTGTAGATCAGACACACACGCAGCAAATATGGATAAACTATTTCTGTGAAATTATTGATCGTCTCTGCTTCCACCATCCTCGTAGAGAACTTGATTGATCCATTACTCGGCTTTTCTGGCCGAGTGATGTTGCTGTAGTGGTGACACAGCTGCTTCCCAAGCAGTTGACCCGAGTTCGACTCCCGGCTATCGCATTGTTTTAATTTATTTGAGACGGCACAGTGGTTAACACTGCTCCCTCACAGCGCCGGAGCCTCAGGTTCGATTCCTGGCTTGGGTCACTGTCTGTGTGGGGTTTGCACCCTCACCTCGTGTCTGCGTGGGTTTCCTCTGGGTGCTCCACTTTCCTCCAACACTCCAAAGATGTGCAGGTTCGGTGAATCGGTAAATTCCCCCTCAGTGTACCCGAACTGTCGCCGGAATGTGGCGACGAGGAGATCTTCACAGTCATTTCATTGCAGTGTGAATGTAAGCCGATTGCGACAAATAAATAAACTTATCTTATCCACAACCACTTTCACTGTTGCCTCACAGGGCCAGTGACCCGCTTTCAAATCTGTCCGTGATTCACTGTCTGTGTGGAGTTTGCACATTCTTCCAGTGTCCCCATGGGTTTCCTCAAAGATGTGCAGCGTTGGTGAATTGGCCATGCTAAATTGCCGTACAATGTCCCAGGATGTTTGGGTTAGGGGGAATGTCGGGGTAATTACCTGGGGATAGAGTGGGATGCTCTGTCAGAGAGCCGCTACAGACTCAATCGACCGAATGCTTCCTTCTGAAGTGCGATGCCCCTATGCCTTCCATACATTTTAAATCTTCACTGTTCCCAAATCTTTCTGCGAGCTGTTACTGCAACAATTTCCGCCTGAGTACTTTAGTTCAACATTAGGCAATAGGATTCTGTGTGAGATCCTCTCTGGCTAAGTCGAGGGCATCCTTAAACCCATCGAAAAGGGACCCCCGGCTTCTGAAACGACACCACGAACTTCTTACAGAAACTCAACACCCATGGAGTAGTTGAACCAGGAATACTCCTTGTCACAATGGACAATGGCACTCTACACCAGCATCCCCCGCGACGACGACATTGCTACAACAGCCTCAGTACTCAATACTGACGCCGGCATCTCCACATCTTAGTTCAATATGTTATACACTTTTACGATTCTCTCAGAGCCCCACTCAATTGAGTTTGCTCCAACGAGAGGAACTCTGGATTCTCCAACCAAACCTTGCAGCTAAAATCCCTCATCGCTGTGCCCAGTGCAGTAAATCACATTTACACCCTCCCAAGGACCCTGACACACTTCCTAAAATCTCCCCATCTCTTCTGTCAAAATGCAGCACTGTTCCTGAGTGTGGAATTAATAATGTCTCTCTGCGACAATATCAGTGAGAGCTGAGACTGCAGCTTCTGATTCTCCAAGAGAATCTTTCCGTATAAAGCCGGAATTTACAAGGATTTCAGTCATTGATACGTTGTCTAGCCGTCGGTGTCTCACTGCTCGAATTCACTCTGTCTCTGTCTATCACTTGAACCCCTCTCATTAATTCAATATAAAGGTGAGATATTGTTGCTTAGTAACCGAGTGCACACAATCTGCATCTTCATCAGATCAAATAGAATTCAGCTTGTGAACAACATCAATATTTCAACCAGTTCTGGGTTAACCTAGGCACAGCTCTGATTGGAGACAGCCCCCTGAATCTCGGGAGCAGACACTATGAGCATTACCGTCCTCAGAGACTTTAACAGTTACTGAACAGGGAAACTCCAACTAATCCTGGAGAATCCACAGCACAGAGCGAGAGGAGAGGAAAGCCTGTCCTGGGAGCTCTCAATCTGAGACACAGATTGGCCTGACAATGTGCAGATGTGAACCTGCTCCTTCCATTCCCAAACTGTTATCACCAGGAATACAGAACGCCCAGTAATGACCAGCTTGTTGCAATGTGTTTGAATGAACACGATGTCATATCATCGAAGCAGCATTTTGAAATTCTCATTCATTCACTATATTCTGATGAAATGTATTTCTTATGCTCTGTGTGTCATTGCACAAGAATCTTCCCCTGACATGCCCTTGTGCCCCTGATGCTGATTAAAAAAACATTCTGTTCATGCTATTTTCCTCATGGAACCACAGAAAGGACGAAAGAAAGGTAACAGCAGACAAGGAACCCATTCGGCCTAGCTTCTCCATGCCAGCCCGGAGATACTAAGGTGTCATTTCCAAGTTCACCCAGCTGCACCCGGCCCGGAAACATGCAGCTGAAAGCATGATGGAGATCCAAAACCTTCATACCAAACATTCACTGGGATTTGCGGCTCTGTGAAGCAGCCGACGTAAACACTTCCAATCATAATCGCTGTGAGCAAGGTTCGAACCTACGTGGGGAAACCCTATTGGATTCCACCTCAGTAACGTTCATATTAACTTCCTTCGGCACCAGGATTGTGCAGAGCCCAGTGTGTGAGGTAAAATTTGTTCCTGTCCTTTGTATCTTTGTCTCTGACTGAGAACTCATTTATTAGGTCAGAGACTTGTTTTTCTATTTCAATAATTTTTCATCAGAAACGAATTACATCCGAATAAAAACTGAAAAAGAGAAATCTCCATTTTATGTCATAACTGCCAAATGTTGCGTTCGCCCTGTTTCTGTCCACTCGGTTTAAAACACAAGATGCCGCGGATAAGGTTCTAAATAAATTACCAATTCGATGGTCGTGAATCGAACCCAGGTCAACTCTTTCGGAAAAGCAGCGAGACTCACCACTATACCATCATCACTCACTTTGCTTAAACAACCCTTATTTTCATTCGTTATAATTACAGAACTAACTTAGTTGCTGATTTCATCAGGCTCCACGTGTGCCCTTTGCACAGAATATAAAGTAAACTTGGCTTGTCTCATTTTTCAGGACGGCTGCCACCTGTTTACTACTGTTTCGGACTGAGAACTCATTGATGAGCTTTGAGGCCTGCTCTTTGATTTAAACCAAGTTTCCACTGGCAGCAACTTCAAACTGAATTTTACCTTGGACACAGATGGATATTTCTGAGGTCAAAGCACTGAATGTTTTCAAAGCAGTTAGATATAGCACTTGAGGCAAACTGGAGCAAAGGATATGTGGGTACAATGTGGGACCAGGCGATTGAGTTGGATGATCAGCCATGATCATAATGAAAGGCGGAGCAGGCTCGAAGGGCCGAATGGCCCCCTCCAGCTGCGATGTTACGTTTCTGTGTTTTTTTTCACTGTATCTGTTAATTTGCAGAAAGTTCAGCTCTGACAGTGAATCTGGTTTCCTCCAGGCCCAATCGGAGGGTGGTCAGAAACTGTCTGTCACTGTCAGAAACTCCATTATCAGCGACTGTGGGATGATTATTTAACTGGCTGTTACTGGTTGTTGTGGTTGTGATTTACTGTTACCTGTCAGTGCAAGAACAACAAATGAAACTATACAAACACTTATTTGGAGAAAGGGCTTCTCTTGTGTCACTGGGAGTATTTGCATAATGGATGTCTGGTTCTGTTCAGTTCGACGGCAGTCACGTCTGATGAACTTTGATTCTTGTCTTTTTTTCCCCACGATACCCTTTCCCTAGCGCGACGTGTCGTGTTTATTTGCTCGTTTGCTGAAATGTTGAACTGGAATTGGCCTATTATTTCAGCAAGATGCACTTTCTACTCTGATCACTCTTTGTTGCAGTATGAGCGCTGCAGCTGCGGATCTGTGGCGCAAAGAATGGCATGTAGGACTTCTCATCATTGTTTTATTTAATTTGATTTGATTTGTTATTGTCACATGTATTAGTATACAGTGAAAAAGTATTTTTTCTTGTGCACTATAGAGACAAAGCATACCGTTCATAGAGAAGGAAAGAAGAGACTGCAGAATGTAGTGTTACAATCATAGCTAAGGTGTCGAGAAAGATCAAAGTAATGCAAGGGAGGTCCATTCAGAGGTCTGATGGCAGCAGGGCAGAAGCTGTTCTTGAGTCGATTGGTAGGTGACCCCAGACTGATGTATCTTTTTCCCGATGGAAGAATGTGGAAGAGAGAATGTTGTCTGGTGAGACATTCAAAGGTTGTGGGTCAGAATCTCATCGAAGTCGGCTTTTTAGGTAAAGTTTGAAGAAATCAGGAACTGGTGTATCAGTGCTCTCAGAGAAGTGAAACGGCCGCCTGGAACTTCATGAGAATGTCTACAGCGCAAAAGGAAAACATTTGGTCCCTCGGGCCTGCACCGACAACAATCCCAGCCAGCCTGTAACTTCGTAACCCCACATATTTACCGTGCTAATCCCCCTGACACTGAGAGACTATTTAGCATGGCCAATCCCGCTAAGACGGCGCTAATTTTCATGGCTGAGCTGCCTATTCTGGAAAGACAAAATTTGCCTTTCGGGCCGCCAATGAAGCTGGCGTCTGCTTTGGAGCTTCTGAAAGCACATGTTAATCTGGTGGCAAACTCCTGTCCAAAACCGGTGCCCTGATTTGAATCGAGTTTCTCATCGGATGAGAAAAATGGGAATGTGGAATTGTTCTGGACTCTTCACCCGTCAAGCCTGTGTCCCCAAACTTCAACTTGGTTCCGTGAACCTCAAAATGCGGAACGAATCATCAGTTTACCGCCAATAAGGAGAACAAATGCACCACCGACGAGGATGGGATTCGAACCCACGCGTGCAGAGCACAATGGATTAGCAGTCCATCGCCTTAACCACTCGGCCACCTCGTCATGCAATGGTGGCTCTTCAAACCACCTCTTGTGGTTTAACATCCGTAACAAAGAACACATTTCTCCCACAGGAAAATGTTGCCTTTCTGCTTTCTCGTTAATCTTGATTCGCTGTTACTTTTCAATTTGATGTAAATCCACAGAAAGTAAAGAGAGAGGCAGTTCACCTCTCTTGTCCCTGTCTGGTTTTGAATTCACCGAACATGACTCTGATGCAAAAAGTGGTAAGTGGCGCAATGCTACTTCAGAGGAGAGGGCTGCGTGTTCGAATCACGGAGCTGTTCTGCATCTTTGGATTTTGGTTGTTTCCGATTGTTCCTGAAATGATACAACTGTAATAGAAATGAAATTTTAGGGATGCTTCCGGTTCGCATGCTCAGTTTACTTTTTGCACACTTTTATATTTGAACAATGTGTCAGAGAAATGATTCGTCCATTGTTTGTAAAATTAAAGCAAGGTCCACAGTCCCAGTTGTGTCTGGGAGGCATCAATGGGGAGAGCTGACCTTTGGTGATTTATGGTGAGCATGTGATAGCAGAGAATGGTTTTGATCCATCGATCCATGGGCCGAGTACGCTTCCGCTGCGCCACTCTGCTTCGAAAGCTGATACCTCCCTGCTTGTTACTGCTGCCCGCGAGCCAGGAAACTATTCACTGTCTCTTTTTATTTCAAACAAGGCCGACGTGTTGGGAAGCTCACCCTGGCTGAACAATAACACATAACATCATCCCGAATGTAACAGAGAAAGACACATAGAAAAGCAGTAAAAAAACTATTAGGACACACACACAATGAGAGACAGAAAATATTCGACCAAGATACTGAGATGGAAAAAATGATTATGTATGAAAAGGGATTTTCTGTTTCACAAAGATAGGCCCTGTTTTGAAATGTATGCTCTGTTGTGTAACTGTGCTCTCTGCCGTGTAACTGTTCTCTCTGTTTGGAACTGTGACTCTGTCGTTGACAGATCTTCACTGTGGTTCTGACAAATTCTTCCCTGTTGTGTAAATGTGTGCCCGCTTTGCAAATATGATCCGTCTTGAGCAGAAGTTTTCCCTTTGTGTGAAATGTTCTCTGTTGTTCTGTAAAGATGTTTTCTGTGGGAAAACAATCGACGGAAATTTAAAGGCCGCCATTTCTGAGGCTTGCTTTCAATTCCAGGTTTGTTTGGGCCGAATGGCCTCCTCCTGTGTCTGTTTTCTATCCATGTGCCGATGTGCTAAATCAGTGAATTTCACCAGCTGCCATGGTGGGATTTACTCCGTGTCCCCAAAGATTAATCCTGGCCTCTGGATTACCAGGCCAGTGACATCACCTTTCAAACCTGCAAACAAAAACAGTTCATTCAGCTCAGTATTAAACCTCTTCTTGAGGAGGTTAGTATTCCTGCCACAGAATTTCAATTAGCCGATTGATACAAAGCATTTTGTTCTAGTTTGGAGCATTGACAATTCATCCAGATCAAGCATACATCGTGGAATAGTTCCGATCTAAAAATACGAAGATAAGTGAGAATTAAATGAACAAAGTTACAAGGAAAGTAATTCTGAGAGAGCTGTTTGGAACTAACGGTGGATTTCAGTTAATGGGCGAAAGCTCGGTTTTCAGGAATTTCCACCAGATTTCTGTATAAAGAGAAAGGACTCGAACCTGCAACTGTAACATATGTAGGGATATGGGGGTGGGATTGTGGTCAGTGCAGACTCGATGGGCCGAATGGCCTCTTTCTGTACTGTCGGGATTCTATGAACGCAAAGCTGGAAATCTAAAACAGAAAATGCTGGATATGCTCAGCGGATGAGGCAACATTTTTGATTAATGGAGATGTTTGGAAAACAAGCTCCTGAAGCACAGCACATCTGCACAGTTTAAAGTTACCTTCCATCCACAATGGATGATCCATTCCATGATTTTGAATAATCCAAATTTGAGGATGTGCATTGTTATTCTGGTCGCCACAGCCTGAAAACCACTCCAGGCATTGATGTCGCCCTTGGATTTTAAATTTGTAAATCCATTCTCTATCTTTTAAAGCTACTACTGAAACTGTATCTATCACCTATTCAGTTCTTTGTGAGTGAGAAGGAGAATTGAAGATATATTTGGATAATTTTCCTATGACTGAATTTGTACAGAAGCATAAAGGCGGGAATCACACACATCACTTCATGAAAATCACCCGCTAAAGGCTGACAGTGTTTAATCAAGGGATGGTTCTCTTCATTCATTTATTATTAATGGAGAATAGAAAAGTTGGAACTGTATGCAATCTGGGCAATATAACTGAGCAAAGTGAAACACATGGGGACTGGTCACGATAAGCCTCCCATGGGTAAAAGACAAAGTGAAGGTGCGACGTTGACTGCCTTGTGAGACGGGGCAGGGAGACGTTGTAGGGTGAAGGTACATAAGAAAGTGGGAGTGCTAAACGTTTAATGATCACTGTACAAGCAAAAGATGCAATGCAGATTGCAGGTTGGATATTCAATTCTTACTATCCGAAACAGCAGTGATTCAAAATGCCACTTGGTTCAAAATAAAATGCCAACCGGCACAAATACATTCACTTAAAAAGCATCGCCTTGCTGATTTATCATAATTTAAGTGATTTAATTTAATTACAGAGGAAAGCAGCGTACTGATAGATTTCAAAATGATCTGGCCAACAGATTTAGTATTTCGAAGTTCTCCGTCTCAGGTTCAATATAATGTGAACGATCCTTGTCTGTTGTGTCCCTCTCTAATCTCTAAACTTCAGTCTACCAGAGTGTGCTGACATCCACTGGCCGCAATGCAGAACTGCAGTAGCGTGGAAAAAATGCACATCAACTATCGCTGCAGACCGACATGTTGTTGGTCAAAGAAGACAGAGGGTAGCAGTGGAAGGGTGCGTTTCTGAATGGAGAGCTGTGACAAGTGGCGTTCCTCAGGGATCAGTGTTGGGATCTCTGTTGTTTGTAATATATATAAACGATTTGGAGGAAAATGTAACTGGTTTGATTAGTAAGTTTGCGGACGACACAAAGGTTGGTGGATTTGCAGATAGCAATGAGGGCAATCAGAGGATACAGCAGGATATAGGTCAGTTGGAGATTTGGGAGGAGAGACGGCAGATGGAGTTTAATCCGGACAAATGTGAGGTCATGCATTTTGGAAGGTCTAATACAGATAGGAAATATACTGTAAATGGCAGAACCCTTACAAGTGTTGCTAGACAAAGGGATCTGGGTTTACAGGTACACAGGTCACTGAAAGTGGCAATGCAGGTGGAGAAGGTAGTCAAGAAGGCATACGGCATGCTTACCTTCATCGGCCAGGGCAATGAGTTTAAAAATTGGCAAGTCATTTTGCAGCTTTATGGAACCTTAGTTAGGCCGCACATGGAATATAGTGTTCAATTCAAGTCGCCATACCACCAGAAGGATGTGGAGGCTTTGGAAAGGGTACAGAAAAGATTTTCCAGAATGTTGCCTTGTATGGAGGGCATTAGCTATGAGGAGAGGTTGGAGAAACTTTGTTTGTTCTCACTGGAATGACGGAGGTTGAGGGGCGACATGATAGGAGTCTACAAGATTATGAGAGGCATGGATGGAAGCTTTTTCCGAGTTTGGAACAGTCAATTACTATGGGGCACAGGTTTAAGATGCGAGGGGCAAGGTTTAAAGGAGATGCACGAGGCAGATTTTTTACACAGAGAGTAGTGGGTGCCTGGAACTCTTTGCCGAGAGAGGTAGTGGAAGCTGATATCGTAGTGACTTTCAAGGGGCATCTTGACAAATACATGAATAGGATGGAAATAGAGGGATATGGTCCCCGGAAGGGTTGGGGGTTTTAGTTCAGTCGGGCAGCATGGTCGGTTCAGGCTTGGAGGGCTGAAGGGCCTATTCCTGTGGTGTAATCTTCTTTGTTCTTTGTTCTATAACTTCGAATTTGCTATGACCTGGAACATTTGAGTCGACGAGCACAGACGTACTAAAGGAAAATCTCGGTAATGAGACGATGGAGAATGAATTTCAGAGATAAGCAGATGATGTTACGTTCAAGACTTTGAGTAGAGGATCGTGTGGAATCAAGCACTAATTAGAGCAAAAGGCCCAGTTTCAATTAGGTGTCTTCCAGGTAGAATGTGTACAGATTTGCAAAGTCTCTCAGATTGATTTAGAAATTAATATCACAGACATATGTCGCATTAGAGACAGAAAGATACAGAATGAGTCCAACACTCATATATCTAGAATCTTAGAATGGATACAACAAGAGAGGGAGACCATTCGGCCCTTTGTCTGTATGCTGGTCTGTAAAAGAGCATCTCATCTCATCCCTTTCCAAGTCCTTGTCTCATAAACCTGGATATCCTTTCACTTCAGGTGCTGATCCCATTCCCCCTTGACAGCTCTGATTTGATGCTGCCTCTGCCGCCCTCCCAGGCAGTGCATCCCATGTCCTAAACACTCAGCACATTTAAAAACAACCTTCTCTCCTCTGGCAATGGGATCAATGTTTCTTCATCTACTCTTCTTCGACTACACCCACAAACCCACCACCTCTACCATCTCGAAGGACAGTGGCAGTAGATACAAGGGAACACCTGCTCTGCAAGCTCCCCCTCAAGCCACTCACCATCCTAACTTGGAAATACATCGCGGCTCCTTCACTGTCGCAGTGGCAAAATCCCGAAAGACTGTTTGGCTAACGGCACTGTGGCTGTACCGACACGTCAGGGACTGCAGCAGTTCAATAAAGCAGCAAACCACCACCTTCTTAAGGTCAGTTAGAAATCGGCAACGAATGCTGGCCTCGTCAGTGATGCCCACCTCTCGAAATGAATAAAACAAACACAAACTCACATCTACAACCAGAGACGGACGAATACTGAACAAATCTCACTCACGTGCCTGTGTTGGACACAATATGAATCCCCCAATCCCATTCACTAACAGAGGGTAAAATGCAGTCGAAATTGGGCGATCGTTATCCAGTTGCAGTTTAACCAGAGTTTTATACAAGAATAGAGAACATCTTAACATAACGTGCAACATTTTAACCGAATATGGAACATCATGAGACCAGTTAATTATCTTTCTGCCGAACAGAAAACATCTTCACGGTGAACATTTTGACACAACAGGGAACACGGTTACAGAGCAGGGCATATATTAACAGAACATTTTTTTAAATTACACAAGATGGACCATATTCATACAGCCGAAAAGATACTTTCAGCATGAGGGAAGCATTTTACACAACAGCAGAAAACACCTCTCAACAACAGAGAGCACAGTTGCACAGCAGGAATTATATTTACAAACATGTATTTGCAACAGAAAATTCCTTTTAAAATAATGATTGATTTTCCAATTCCGTGTTTTGCCGGTTCTTCATCACCTTTGTCTGTCGTTACGTGTCCAGACAATCTCTCTTACTGCGATTGTGTGTTTTTCTCTGTTTTTATTCTCGGTGTGATGCAGTGGCTGAACCTCCTGACACTGGAACGAGTATTAAATGATACAACGGCGAAAATCTGCCTGGGTGGCACGGTAGCACAGTGGTTAGCACTGCTGCTTCACAACTCCAGGGTCCTGGGTTCGATTCGCGGCTCGGGTCACTGTCTGTGTGGAGTTTGCACATTCTCCTCGTGTTTGAGTGCGTTTGCTCCGGTTTCCTCCCACAGTCCAAAGATGTGCGGGTTAGGTTGATTGGCCAGGTTAAAAATTGCCCCCTAGAGTCCTGAGATGCGTAGGTTAGAGGGAATTGTGGGTAAAAATATGTGGGGGTAGGGCCTGGGTGGGATTGTGGTCGGTGCAGACTCGATGGGCCGAATGGCCTCCTTCTGCACTGTAGGGATTCTATGACGACATTGATGGACAGCACAGCTGACTTTTACCATGGCAGAGTGTCACAGCGGAAGCGTGCTGGATCCATAACCCAGCAGTGGTTCAGAGGTGGATCACAACCATCCTCTGCTATTCCTATTATCACTGATAATGAAACGACTTGTGACTTTTAGATGGAGTCTGCAGACATGTAATTACATCGGCTTCTCTTTCCCCCAAAAAACCTCGATCTGCAGTGAATCACTTTTATATGCAAGAAAGCATATGAACGGGGAACATCTTAACACAATATGCAACAATTTATGACAGAAACATCTTCCCGGAGAATCTTCTCACACAACATGGAACACATTTGCAGAGCAGGGGCCATATAAACAGAACAGAGAAAGAAAACATTTACACAGCCGGAAACACAACAGGGGAGCATTTTACACAACAGCAGAAATCATCTCTCAACAACAATTGAGACAGCTACATGGGTAAGACGGTCCTGGAGGGATATGGGACAAAAACGGGCGATTGGGAATAGCTCGGTGGTAAAAAAAAACTGGGCGGCATGGACAGGTTGCGCCGATGGGGCTGTTTCCATGTTGTAAACCTCTACATCATAGAGCACAGCAGGAAAAACAGTGAAACACTTTGCACAACAACAGTGAACATCTTTGAACAGCGGGGGTGGGGGGGAGGGGTAGAGGGGGGAGGGAGGAGGGGGGAGGGGGAGAGGAGGGGGAGGGGAGGGGGAGGCGGAGGGTTAGGCGAGGGGGAGGGGGATGGGGGACGGGGGATGGGGGAGGGGTGGTTGGGGAAGGGGGAGGGGGAGGGGGAACGGGGAGGGGTAGGGGAGATGGAGGGGGAGGGGGATGGGGGAGTGGGAGGGGGGAGGGGGAGGGGGACCGGGAGGGGGAGTGGGGAGCGGGGAGGGGAGGGGGAGGCTGGAGGGGAAGGGGTGAGGGGGAGAGGGACGGGAGGAGAGTGGGAGGAGGGCGGAGGGGACGAGGGTGTGGGGGGGAGAGGGGCGGAGGGGACGAGGGGGGGGGAGAGGGGGGAGAGAGGGAGAGGGCAGTAGGGAGGGTAGACGGGGGAAGGGGGGAGATGCGGGGAGGAGAGGAGAGAGGAGGGAGAGGGGGTTGAGGCGGTGGGGGAGGAGGGGTGGAGGCGGGAGAAGGTAGGCGAAGCTGGGCTTGCCGTAGCAGAGTGGCGCAGCTGAAGCATGCTGGGCCCATAGCTCAGAGGTCGATGGATCGAAAACATTCTCTGCTACTTCCTCTCAACAATAATAACAGAACCACTTGACTGCAATTCTGCAACATTTGCGTGGAATATGCAGGCAGGTATCTGCATTGTCTCCTCTTTTCTGATATAAGCCTCAAACCAGTTTGGTATGCACAAAAGGTGTCGATACTGTGAACATCCCATGATCTATTAGTGACAGACGTAATGGTGCACAGGACACAATTTCAGAATTTGGGGATAATGTTAAAGTTGGAAGCATTGTGAACTGTGAGGAGGATAGTGTGAAACTTCAAAAAGGACACAGACAAGTTGACGGAATGAGTGGATAAGTTGCAGATGAAATTGAAAGATGAGAATTGTGAACTTATTCATTCTGGTAGGAAGATTATAGAGAGACAATGAAAAGTAAAAGGAAAATAGTTCCAAAGTATCTAATCCATTTCATTAGTGAGGTTTCTCAGTCCTACAACTCTAAATGAAGTGCAACAGTACAACTCTAAAATAAAAGCAAATTGCTGCTGATGCGATCATCTGTAATCAAAAGAGAAAATGCTGGAAAATCTCTGCCGGTCTGGCAGCATCTGAAAGGAGTAAAATGAGTTGATGTTTCGAGTCCAGATGACCCTTTGACAAAGTGTTATCTGTATTGGTTTACTGCTAACTGGTACCTTCCTTAAAGTTAATAATAATCCATTCAAAATATCAGCATATGTGTTTTACAATCATAATTACTCGTTTGAATCAATTACTGCATCTCATATTGTTTCTTGTTAGCTCATAAACGCATTTAGAAGTCGCTTAACTGAATGCTGCGAGTTTTATCAGTACCTTAATGTCGACTGGTTTAAAAATCTTACCATCCCATCAGGGGTTCCACTTACAGGCATTAAATGTTATGAGGCATCTGGACAGAGTGGATAGGGATAAACTTTTCCCACTCTGGAATGATGAAGATGAGAGAGAACAGGTTTAGCATCATTGGCAAAGGAAGGAATAGGAACGCGAGGAAAACATTTTTCACACAGTGAGTGTGTAAAGTGTTGAATGTATTGCTGGAGAGTGTGGTGGATATAGATTCAATTGAAACGTTCTAAAGGAATTCGAATGATATCTGAAAAAGAAGAATGTGCAGGGTTGCAGGGAAAAGGCGGAGATGTTCATTTTCTGTCACAACTCCTCACATAATTTCTCATTCACTACTCTCACTGAATCGAGTGCGAGCTGTTCTCTTGTCGTTTCTAAACAAGGAGAAGTGCAGCAATGTTTAAATGACAAGAGAGTTGGTGGCCGAAGTCTGACGGGAAAGTTAAAAAAAAACAAATATATGTCTAAAAGGTGAGGATGGCAGAGAGACGAAATTTGAAATAACAACAGAAAATGCTAGAAACCTTAGCAGATCTGGCAGCATCTATGGAGAGAGAAACAGAGTTAATGCTTCGAGTCTGTATGATTCTTCTTCAGAGCTGAAGAGAGGTTGAAATGTGACGGATTTAAAATGTTGCAGAGAATTCGGAGCACAATCCAGATTATTCATTAAAGCAATTACAAATGGCATGTTTGTTTTTATTGCAAGTGGATTGGAGTTGATGAAGACTTGGTACAATTGTACAGGATTTTATGGAGACCACATCTGCAATGTTGTGTACAGCTATGGTATCCACATTTGAGAAAAGGTAAGCTTGCATTGGAGGCGGTACAGATAAGGTTCACTAGATTGCCCCCCGGAATGAGGAGGTTGTTCTATGTTGAGAGGCTGAGTGAATAAGGCGAGAGACCCGAGAGCTCAGAACAATGTGTAGATGCTGAGTGAACGCTTCCATTGCTGTCCTCTGGGCAGACGAGTGGCAGATAAAGTAAAAGTAAAGAAAAGTAAAGTTAAAGTAAAGTTTATTAATCACAAGTAAGGCTTACATTAACACTGCAATGAAGTTACTGTGAAATTCTCCGAATTGCCACAGTCGGGCACCTGTGTGGGTCAATCACCTAACGAGATGAAGTTCAATGCAGAGAAGTGTGAGTTGATTCATTTTGAGATTGTGGAGAAATAAAGAGAGAAACACTTAAGGAAATGCACGTAAAAAAGGGATCTCGGTTTCTCAGTACAAAAGTCATTGAAGGTGGTTGGGCATGTTGAGAGAGCAGGTAATATAGCAAATGGCATCCTACATTTTATTGGAGGATTGAATACATCCTCCAATGTATTGGAGACAGATTGAATACATGATTAATAAGGGGATCAGGGGTTATGGGGAAAAGACAGGAGAATGGGAATGAGTAAAATGGCGGAGCAGACTCGATGGGCTGAGTGGCCTAATTCTGCTCCTACATTTTATGGTCTTATGGAAGAGAAAGAATTGTGGCTTTCGCAATGCTGCTGCAGAATGACAGGGACCCGGGTTCAATTCAGGCCTTGGGTGACTATACGTATTTTCCACATTTTCTCTGTGTCCACGTGGCTTTCCTCCGGGTGCTCTGGTTTCCCCCCACACTCCATTGATAGGGTAAGTGGATTTACCATGCTAGATTTGCCCTTATGTCTCCCAGTACGTTTAGATTAGGAGGATTAACGGGGTAAATATGTGAGGTGGCATGGACAGGTCGGAGAATCAGTCAGCCTCAATGGGCCGAATGACCACCTTTTGCAATGTAGGAATTCAATGATAGATGTTTTCATGTTCCAGTCAAGAGTTCATCAAGAACCAGGAGAAAATTTTCAAAATAAGTGTCAAAATTGCAACATCTTAGGAAAATAAGGGAACATTTAACATGGCCAATCCACCTAATCTGCACATCTTTGAACCACGGGAGTAAACCAGAACACCCAGAGGAAACCCACGGGGGAAGATGTGCAAAATCTGCACAGTCAGCAAAGGTCAGGACCAAACCCGGGTCTCTGGGGCTTTGAGGCGGGAGAGTGGGATTAGGTAGCGTGCAATTTCAATAACGCAGTGTAGACTTGATGGGCCAAATGGACTGCTACTGCATTGTAAAGATTCTGTGGTATGGAATCTAAAACATGATCCTATTGAATGGAGCAGCAGGCTTGAGGGGCCACGTAGTCCACTTCTGATCCGATTTATTGTGCTGCTGTGTCCAGAAAGCTGCTGATTGATTTCTCATCATTAAATCAGAATTTTAGTCCAAATACTGTTAATGCATCAACCCTGTGCTCAGTGACAAACACTGACTCGAGGTTAAGCAATGTCTCAATTTTAATATTCTTATCTGTGTTTCCAAAACCCTCCATGTCCTCAGCTCTTCCTCCCTTTCATCACCTCCAGCATAACAATAGAACCATAGAACCAGAGAAAATTACAGCTCAGAAACAGGCCTTTTGGCCCTTCTTGTCTGTGCCGAACCATTTTATGCCTCGTCCCACTGACCTGTACTTGGACCATATCCCTCCACACCCATGAACCCGTCCAAGTTTTTCTTAAATGTTAAAAGTGACCCCGCATTTACCACTTTATCCGGCAGCTCATTCCACACTCCCACCGCTCTCTGCGTGAAGAAGCCCCCCCTAATATTCCCTTTAAACTTTTCCCCTTTCACCCTTAACCCATGCCCTCTGGTTTTTTTCTCCCCTAGCCTCAGCGGAAAAAGCCTGCTCGCATTCACTCCATCTATACCCATCAAAATCTTATACACCTCTATCAAATCTCCCCTCAATCTTCTACGCTCCAGGGAATAAAGTCCCAACCTATTCAATCTCTCTCTGTAACTCAGCTTCTCAAGTCCCGGCAACAGCCTTGTGAACCTTCTCTGCACTCGTTCAATCTTATTTACATCCTTCCTGTAACTCGGTGTCCAAAACTGTACACAATACTCCAAATTCGGCCTCACCAATGCCTTATATAACCTTACCATAACACTCCAACTTTTATACTCGATACTCCGAATTATAAAGGCCAATGTACCAAAGGCACTCTTTCCGACCCTATCCATCTGTGACGTCACTTTTAGGGAATTCTGTACCTGTATTCCCAGATCCCTCTGTTCAACTGCACTCTTCAGAGTCCTACCATTTACCCCGTACGTTCTACTTTGATTTGTCCTTCCAAAGTGCAATATCTCACACTTGTCTGCGTTAAATTCCATTTGCCATTTTTCAGCCCATTTTTCTAGTTGGTCCAAATCCCTCTGCAAGCTTTGAAAACCTTCCTCACTGTCCACTACACCTCCAATCTTTGTATCATCAGCAAACTTGCTGATCCAATTGACCACATTATCATCCAGATCATTGATATATAACAACAATGGACCCAACACCGATCCCTGCGGCACACCACTAGTCACAGGCCTCCACTCAGAGAAGCAATCCTCCACAACCACTCTCTGGCTTCTTCCATTGAGCCACTGTCTTATCCAATTTACTACCTCCCCATGTATACCTAGCGACTGAACCTTCCTAACTAACCTCCCATGAGGGACCTTGTCAAAGGCCTTGCTGAAATCCAGGTCGACAACATCCACCGCCTTCCCTTCATCCACTTTCCTGGTAACCTCCTCGAAAAACTCTAATGGATTGGTCAAACATGACCTACCACGCACAAAGCCATGTTGCCTCTCCCTAATAAGTCCCTGTCTATCCAAATATTTGTAGATCCTATCCCGTATCACACCTTCCAATAACTTGCCCACCACCAACGTCAAACTTACTGGCCGATAATTTCCCGGATTTCTTTTGGAACCTTTTTTAAACAACAGAACAACATGAGCCACCCTCCAATCATCCGGCACCTCCCCCGTGAATACTGACATTTTAAATATGTCTGCCAGGGCCCCTGCAAGTTCAACACTGGCTTCCCTCAAGGTCCGTGGGAATACCCTGTCCGGTCCTGGGGATTTATCCACTCTGATTTTCCTCAAGACAGCGAGCACCTCCTCCCCTTTAATCTGTAAAGGTTCCATGGCCTCCCTACCAGTTTGCCCCATTTCTGTAGACTCCGTGCCCGTTTCCTCAGTAAATACGGATGCAAAAAAACCATTTAGTATCTCCCCCATCTCCTTTGGTTCCATACACAGTCTACCACTCTGGTCTTCAAGAGGACCAATTTTATCCCTCACTATCCTTTTGCTCCTAACATACCTATAGAAGCTCTTTGGATTTTCCTTCACTCTGTCTGCCAAAGCAACCTCATGTCTTCTTTTCGCCCTCCTGATTTCCCTCTTAAGTAGCTTCTTGCACTTTTTATACTCCTCGAGCATCTGATCTGTTCCTTGCTGCCTGTACATTTCATACAACTCTCTCTTCCTCTTAATCAGTGTTACAATCTCCCTCGAGAACCAAGCTTCCTTATTCCTATTTACTTTGCCTTTAATCCTGACAGGAACGTACAAACTCTGCACTCTCAAAATTTCTCCTTTGAAGGCCTCCCACTTTCCATTTACATCCTTACCAGAGAACAGCCTGTGCCAATCCACATTTCCCAGATCCCTTCTCATTTCATCAAATTTGGCCTTTTTCCAGTTCAGAACTTCAACCCGAGGACCAGATCTATCCTTATCCACGATCAGGTTGAAACTAATGGCATTATGATCACTGGATCCAAAGTGTTCCCTCACACTCACATCCATCACCTGCCCTAACTCATTTCCCAATAGGAGATCCAATATCGCATCCTCTCTAGTTGGCACCTCTATATACTGATGTAATAAATTCTCCTGAACACATTTTACAAACTCGACCCCGTCTAAACCTTTGACAGTATGCGAGTTCCAATCTATATGTGGAAAATTAAAATCCCCTACTATCACAACTTTGTGTTTCTTGCAGTTGTCAGCTATCTCTCCGCTGATTTGCTCCTCCAATTCTCGCTGACTATTGGGTGGTCTATAATACAAGCCCATTAATGTGGTCATATCTTTCCTGTTTCTCAGCTCCACCATAGGGCCTCCGTAGACAAGCTCCCTAATCTATCCTGCCTGAGTACCGCTGTAACATTTTCCCTGACCAATAATGCCACCCCCCCCCCCCACCTTTTATCCCTCTGCCTCTATCCCGCCTGAAACATTGGAACCCTGGAACATTGAGCTGCCAGTCCTGCCCCTCCTGTAGCCAAGTTTCACTAATGGCTATAATCTCATATTTCCACGTGTCTATCCACGCCTTCAGCTCATCTGCCTTCCCCACAATACTCCTGGCATTGAAATAGACACACCTCAAAAAATTATTTCCACCACACTCTACCCTTCCATTTGTGATTCTGCTTGAACTAACCTGTCTTTTTACCCCTGCTCCACTATCTGCTCTGGCACTCTGGTTCCCACCCCCCTGCAAATCTAGTTTAAACGCTCTCCAATAACACTAGCAAATCTCCCTGCAAGTATATTGGTCCGCTTGTAGTTTAGGTGTAACCCGTCTCTCTTGTACAGGTCCCACCTGCCCCAGAAGAGGTCCCAATGATCCAAGAATTGGAAACCCTGCCCCCTGCACCAGTTCCTCAGCCACGTGTTTATCCGCCCAAGCATCCTACTCCTGCCCTCACTGGCATGTGCCTCAGGTAGCAATCCTGAGATTACTACCCTCGGGGTCCTGCTTTTTAAATTCCTTCCAAGCTCTTTGTACTCACTCTTTAGGACCTCCTCACTCTTCCTTCCCACGTCATTGGTACCGACGTGTACCACGACATCTGGCTGATCACCTTCCCACTTTAGAACGCTGTGCATGCGATCAGAGACATCGCTGAACTTGGCACCTGGGAGGCAACAAACCATGCGGGAGTCTCTGTCCCGACCACAGAACCTCCGGTCTGTACCTCTGACCATCGAGTCCCCTATCACTACTGCTCTCCTCTTCTTCATCCCACCCTTTTGCGCTGTAGAACCAGACGCAGTATCAGAGTTCCGGCTGTCGCAGCTTGTCCCAGGTAAAGCATCTCCCACAACAGTATCCAATTCCGTATACCTGTTGTGGAGGGGTATGGCCACAGGGGAACCCTGCTCTGCCTGTCCTTTCACACTGCCATTTCCTCTCCTTACAGTAACCCAATTTCCTGTGCTCTGCTGCTTAGGTGTTATTATCTCCCTAAAGCTACTGCCTATAATCATCTGAGATGTCTGAGCTCCTCTGATTCTGCGCTCGTGAGCATTCCTGATTTGGTTCATTCCAACATTGATGATCGTAATTTCAGCTCTCTGGGTTTCAGCTCTGGAATTCCCTCTCTCAATGCCCCTGCTTCTCGCTTGCTTTCCTCTCGTTCATTTTTGTCGCCTGTTTCCTTCATTTATTTCCTCCTTCCTATCCCGTGGGTCTCACAGTTTGCACCCTCTGACTTTCCGCAGTCCTTTGGCCGCTTTAACTGTCTTCAACGAATTATAATTGTACAACTAGAATTTTCCCCGTGGTTCCACTTTTAGGATTATTTCCGACTCCAGCTCTTTGATTTCTCAATGGTTTCAGCTCCGGATCGAATTGAATGACGCAATGACGCTGGGCTGGGAGTGACGCTGCGCGAGTCGCGCACGAGCGGCGCATTCCGATTGGGCAGTGGGTTACGATTGGCTAAAAAAGATGTCAATCATATTGAGGGCGTGTGTTGCCATCAGCGCGGTCTGCGATTGGTTAGAATTGGGAGCGTCATTTTCAATGTTCTCACAGTTCAGCTGGATGGAGCTCAGGGATTGGATAAAGTAGCTGTCACTCAGTCGGCGCAGAGCGTCCATTGGATAACCGTGATGCGGCAATTTCCGATTGGTTTTCCCAGTTTCCGTCACAGGCCGTTGGCGGGAATTTACCCTGGGCCCATCAGACACCGCGCGGAGCGGCAGCAAATGTACCGCCAGTGGCTTCAGTCCCCGGGTCCGGATCCATCCAGCGGGGCTCCGGTTGGGTGAAGGGTTTTGGTAGCGGGAATCTCATCCTGCCCGGCTGTCACATGCAGGCCCGTAACCTCACACGCTTAAATGCTTGTAACAAATCAAATATTCCATTAACCTTTTTTATTCCTTGCTGAACATGCATACTAATTATTTGTGACTCGTGCACTCGAGCACCGAGATTCCTCTGCACCTTGGAAATCTGCAGCCGTTCTATATTTGAGTAATATTCTGATTTTGTTATCTTCCTGCCAAAGTGAATAACTGCACATTATATTCCAGTTGCCAGGTTTCTGCCCATGTACAAAACCTGTCTGTAGCTATCTGCAAGCTCCTTACGCACTCTCCAGAAATTACTTAACGACATATATTGTGTCTTCTTCAAGTTTTGCTGCCATGCTTTCATGATGTGGGCTGGGATAACTGAGCTTCTATATAAAAGCCAACTCCCAGACACAAAGGGCCGGATGATCTTTTCCTGTGCTGTAACTATTCTGTGTGTATGGGTGTGATAACCATTCTGTCGCACTTAGTGTGTGGTGCAGGATTTGAGTGTGGAATTCATTGTCTATCTGGCAATCTCAGTGGATGTATATGAGTGAATGATTCATTCTGTATCACCCTGTGTTTTGTTCATCCTGTGATTGGGGAATTACTAAATGTCTCCCAGTCTCTCAGACACTTTGTAGATCTGGAGTGATTCAATAAATAAGATACCTAAGTGAAATTGGGACCATTTTTTCGAATTCTTAAACTGCTCGACCCGATCCTCCACCCAACCATTTCATGTAACATTATCTGTTTGTATCTGAATTCCATTCTCCTTCCAACACTTATCCAGCTTTCCATTAAATGCAGCTGTGCTAATCGTCTCCAATCGTAGAATGCCGAAAGTACAGAAGGGAGGACATTTGGTGCATCGAGTGTGTACCGACTACAATCCCATCCAGGTCCTAGTTCAGTAACGCTCATTTACCCTGCTGATCCCGCTGACAATCGGGTCCACTTATCATAGAAATCATAGAAATCATAGAAACCCTACAGTGCAGAAGGAGGCCATTCGGCCCATCGAGTCTGCACCGACCACAATCCCACCCAGGCCCTACCCCCACATATTTACCCGCTAATCCCTCTAACCTACACATCCCAGGACTCTAAGGGGCAATTTTTAACCTGGACAATCAACCTAACCCGCACATCTTTGGACTGTGGGAGGAAACCGGAGCACCCGGAGGAAACCCATGCAGACACGAGGAGAATGTGCAAACTCCACACAGACAGTGACCCGAGCCGGGAATCGAACCCGGGACCCTGGAGCTGTCACTCAGTCGGCGCAGAGCGTCCATTGGATAACCGTGATGCGGCAATTTTCGATTGGTTTTCCCAGTTTCCGTCACAGGCCGTTGGCGGGGATTTACCCTGGGCCCATCAGTATGGCCGATCAACCTAGCCCGCACATCTTTGGACTGTGGGAGGGAAGCCACACAGACATGGGGAGAGCGTGCAAACTGCACACAAACACTGAAACGAGGCCGCAATTGAACGTAGGACCCTGGCGCTGTGAGGCAGGAGTGCTAACCACTGTGCCACCCAAAATTATTTCCAGTCTCTTCGCAAATTTCCCGTGTCATATCCTTCAGTACCTTTGGATGGTCAAACGAAATTTAAATCTGGTGATCGTTTCTTCTCGTGTTCTGCAGTGACATATTCACTGCAATGATTTCTCCTGACCTCAAACCTGCTCCCGATTTAATAAACGATCGCTGGGCTTGTCCAGGTTTTAAACCCAGAAGCACTGGCATACTAATATTACCCTAACCGAGAATCATACCCCTCGACCAACGAGCCAACTGCCAATGCTCTGGACGATAGCAAATTGCAAATGCTGCCGACTCAATGATAATTTAATATTGATTTCTAAAGTGGATTTAATGATTAAATTACGAGGTCTATCCAATCACACCCCTTTATTAATTCTTCATATTGACCTATTCCTGGGACACCCACACTTGATGTGAACGTCTTCCCTCTGTTGAGGTTCTGGGTTGCGGCCAGTAGATGTCAGCACACCCAGGAAGAGCGAAGCTCACAGACCAGAGAGGGATAAATAAACAAGAATTGTTCAGACTATCGGGAAGTTTTAACAATATTAATGTTGGACGTGGTTTTTTATGATAGTTATTTTGTAATAAGCAGTTGTTATCGTTGTCTGTCTCTCGATTTGAGGATGACACCCAGTCAGGGCCGTGAATTACTGCCATGGGTCTTCAAGTGAGTGAACAGGCCCATTCTCGGCCCATGGAGCTTTCTTCTCTGTTACTTTCTTCTCGCCCGCCATTTTGCCTCATAAAAGCGTGCTGTAGATTGAAGGATATGGTTTGGCCATTTTCAACGATGAGTAACAAACTCCTCCCAGTCACCAGCATGAATGCTGCCTCTCTTCAATCTGGAGGATGTCGGGGAAGCATTGCTGATGGAATTTCTCTCACACTCTTAGGATTCGCTGATATGCTGGTCGCATGTACATCATTGTGCTAAAACCACCAACCATCAATGAGAGTGAGATACATTTTTATCTGCCCTTCTCTGGCCTATTGTATCGAAATGAATTTTTTCAAAATCTTTCACTAATTTACAGCCCAGCATCAGACCCCCCACAGCCTTGTTATTGCAGGAGAAGAAGCATCCAGTTTCTCAATCCGTTACCAGGCCATTCTCTTTCTACATAATTATTCTACTTTTTATGGGCTGTTGGTGTCGTCTGCTGGACCAGCATTTGTTGCCTTTCCCTAATTGTCCATCAACTGAGAGTGGCTTGTTCGGCCATTTCAGAGGGCAGGTAAGAGTCACCCTCATTGCTCTGGGTCTGCAGTCACATGGAGGGCAGACTTCTTTATCTAAAGTGCACTGGTGAACCAGATGAGGTTTTACAACAATCGGCGACAGTTTCAAGGCCGCTATCACTGATACTAGCTTTCAATTCCAGATTGATTTAATCAATGAATTAAATTTCACCAGTGGTGGGATTTACTCCGTCTTCCCAATGATTAGTGCACGCCTCTGGATTACCAGCCCAGTGATATAACCTTTCATCCCTGCAAACAGAAACAGTTCATTCAGCTCATTATTAAACCTCTTCCTGAGGATGTGAGAATTCCCTCCACAGAATTTGATTAAACCATTTGCTGCAAAGCCTGTTGCTCCATTCGGGAGCATCAATGATTTATTAAGATCTCAAAGATAAGATTGATTTCTTGGGAGGAGAATAAAATAATGAGATTAGAAAATTGAGTGAAGAAAACAACAAGGAAGTGCATTCTCAGATAGCGCCCGGCAATGTTTGCAAGAAAATGCAGAGCTTTCAGCGAGAGAAGGACATTTCGTTTTTTTTCCGGAACTTCGACCAGATTTCTGCACAAAACGACCGCGACAGGACTCGAACCTGCAATTTTCTGATAGCATTATCACTACGATTGCCGAAGTCAGACGCCTTATCCATTAGGCCACGGGGTCAACAGATGCAATGTTGCACAGAATGTCAGTACCATGTGAATACCTACCGTGGTTATATTTATTGTCAGTCCTATTTTTGGATGCTTCGCTGATTCCCAGATGCCACAAATTGAAGGGGAATCCCCAGCGTTTGTAACCGGCAGAAAACTGAATTTCATTACTAACATTCTTGGATGCCTGTCTGTGTGGAGTTTGCAAGTTCTCCCCGTGTGCGTGGGTTTCCTTCGGGTGTTCCGGTTTACTCCCATCCCCAACGATGTGCAGATTAGGTGGATTGGCCAGGCTGAATTGACCCTTCTTGTCGGGGGGATTAGTAGGGTAATTACTTGTGGTTGCAGGGAGGGATTCTCCGTCGGAGAGTCGGCGCAGAATGTCTGGGCCGAGTGGCCTCCTTCCGCGCTGTTGGGATCCGATGCCTCCGATACATCCTGTCTTAAATCTTCACTGCCTGTCCCTGAATCCTTCTGCTCGCAGCCATTCCAGCAACTTGGCCTGTGTTCAATGTGTTATGCTCTTTTACACGTCTCTTATATCACCACTCAATCCCGTCAGCTGCAAAGAGAGAAAATCCGAATTATCCAGCCAAACCTTTTCTCTAAAATCCATCATCGCTGGATCCAAAGCAGTAAATCTCCTGAGGACCCTCACACACTTTCTAAAGTGTGGTTACCGGGTCTGGGTGCAATCCTAAAACAGCTGTAGTTAAGCAGAGCTTTATAAAGATTGAGCATAACTTCCCATTTTTTATACTCAATGCCTCCATTTATGAAGTAAGAAGTCTCACAACACCAGGCTAAAGTCCAACAGATTTATTTGGTGGCTTACTTCTTATTGTGTTTACCCCAGTCCAAAGACGGCATTTCCACATCATGGCTTCCATTTACGAAGCCAAGCATCCAATCCGCCTTCCTGACAACTCTCTCAAATTCGCCTCTCTCCTTCAAGATCTCTCTGAACCTCTGGTCACTCTGAGCCTGCACACTGCTCAGAACTGGGCCATTCAGTTTCTATTGCCTCTCCCCATCCCTTCTGTCAAAATGCAGCACTGTCCCTGAGTGTGGGATTCATAATGTGTCGCTGTTACAATATCAGTGAGAATCTCCAAGAGAATCTTTCTGGATAAAGCCGGAATTTACAAGGATTTCAGCCACTGAGACATTGTCTGGCCGTCTGTGTATCATCGCCCTCACTCACTCTGTCCATGTCTATCCCTCCACCCCCACTCGTTAACTGTATATGAAGGGGGGATCTTGTTGGTTAATGACTGAGTGCAAACCATCTGTATCTTCATCTGAACAAATAGAATTCAGCTTGTGAACAAGATCATAATTTCAAACAGTTCTGGGTTAAGCCAGGCACAACTCTGATTGGCTGCAGCCCCCCGAATCTGGGGAACAGACACTGTGAGCATCGCCAGCCTCAGAGGCTTTAATAGTTACTGAGCTGGGAAACTCCAATTATTCTCCCCGAATCCACAGCGCAGAGCGAGAGGAGAGGAAAGCCTGTCCTCGGAGCTGTCAATCTGAGACACAGTTTGACCTGTCAATGTGCAGAGGTGAACACTGTGTCAGCGAGAGTGTGTTAAAGGGGCGGCTGGGTTAGACTAATGTTACTGTGTTTGTGTGTCCGCTCTCAGCGGCTGATTTCCCAGTCCTTCTTGTGTCAAATCACAAGATTCTCCTGTCATTGGATCGCGCTGCTCAGACCTGAAGAGAGAATTTAAGGGAAAGTTTGGGTCGATTTTAAGGTTTCAGTCGACAAAAGCGCGATCAATGCAGCAAAGAAACGGGTTGAAGTGGGAATTGCTGCCTTGAATTCAGATGGAATTTTCACGACAGGAAACGTTCGGATTTCAGGAACAGAAATAAGTCAGTCTGAGAATCTAGATAGTCTAATTTTAATTGCAGTGGGAGAGTTTGTGAAGAGAGAAACACAGCTGGAGGATCCGGAAGCTGACAACAGCTTGTCTCTGCACCATCCGCTCTCTTCCTTTCAGTTGCTCTGTGCCGCCACCACTGGTTTCATTTCGGACCCAGTTCTGACTCTCACACACATTTTCCACACACTCTCGGATATCATTTTCTGCCAGAAATACATCTGATGCGTTAACATGGCAACAGCTGCTTTCTCAATGAACTGCCCAGCTCGGTTGGATCTGTCAGAAATTATTGGGAGATTTTAAAGCAACGTCGATTTGGTTACAGAATTCTCTAATATCTGAATATATTCCATCACTTTTTCGCTTGTGTTTGGTGTCCTGGGCTGAGGGACCACTTAATCCATAGATATTTTGAAATTAATTCTAACATGAAATTTCCTGATGTCTTATGATTGTCTATAATCCTCTTTTACTAACGTTCCAATATGATTATTCTTCCTTATGTTCCACATGTTCGTTCCATTCCCAAACTGTTTTAAGCAGGAACACCGAACGCCCAGTAATGTCCAGCTTGTAGCATGTTTTGAATGAACGTGATATTTCATCATCTAAGCAGCATTTTGAAATTCTCATTCATTCAATGTATTCTGCTGAAGTGTATTTCTTATGTCCTGTGTGTCATGACACAAGAATCTTTCTCTGAAATAAGTCCTTGTTTTGTCCTTGTGCTGCTCTTTTTCTTTCTTCTCAAGTCATGATTTTTCTCATGGAAGTTACAGCACAGAAGCCATTCGGCCTATATTGTCGATGCCAGCACAGTTCCCGGTCTTTATAGAAAGAGCCCACAGTAAATTAGAATTCAATATCATGGGCTGCCCTGGAGAAGCCAATTAAACATTTCCAATCTCGCTCATTGCGCACAGAGTTTGAACCTTCGCGAGGAAACGATGGTTTTGAGTCCAACGCCTTAACCACTCGGCCAACACAGCTGCTTATCCCTCAAAATGATGTAATCACCTCAGCGATGTTCATGTTAACTTCATCAAGCACCAGGATTGTGCAGTGAGCAGTGTGTGAGCTGACATGTGTTCCTCTATTTTTATTTGGTGTCCTTAAGTTTGACTGAGAATTCATTTGTTCAATTATTCTTCTATTTCAACATTGTTTTCAGGATAATGAAATTGAAACCGAATTCTCGGTCCGAAATAAATAAAATTGGAACGGGAAGCGTATTTATCGGCAATTGCCGCGTTCGAATTTTATTTTGTCCACAAAATAAAGTCAAAACTACATTACCAATGCGATGGCCGGGAATCGAACCCGGGTCAACTGCTTGGAAGGCAGCTATGCTCACCACTATACCACCATCGCTCGCTATGTTTGAGCGATGGTTATTTACATTTGTTATAATTACGGAAGTGCCTTAGTTGTCGATTTCCTCAGACACCAGGTGGTCCTGACGCACATTTTGTAAACTGAAATTGTTCACTCTTGTTTTTGGACAGTTTAAGCCTACTTTTTAATATTGTACCTGCCTGGGAACTCATTGAATAGTTTTGAGGCCTGTTATTTCGGTTAAAAAAGTCTCCAATCAAAGCAAATTTAGATTCCAAGTCGAACGCCTGAACCACCCTGCCATCGGAGCTGTTTATTGGCCAGTCGATGCAACGACCTCAGTAACGTGCATATTGACTTCATCGGGATTATTGAGATCACAGTCAGGGAGGTCAACTGTGTTCGGTTCCCGTTACTTTATATCTTTGTCTCTGACTGAGAACTCATTCATTGACACAAAGACTTCTTCCTCTGTTTCAATATTTTTTTCTGCAGAGAGAATTTGAAGCGGAATTTTCCGTCCGAATAAATAATATTTAAACGGGACGTCCTTTTTGTTTCATTTCCGGCAAATGCTGCGTTTGAACTGTTTTTGACCACATGATTTGAAACGCAAGAGGCCGTAGATAAGGACCTAAATAAATGACCAGTGCTATGGCCGGGAACCGAATCCGGGCTAACTGCTTGGAAAGCAGCCATGCTCCCCACTACACCACCATCGCTTGCTCTGTTAAGTAGGTTGTTATTTTCATTAGTTATAATTACGGAATTACTTTCGTTGCTCACGAAGGTGTGTCCATAACACAATTTGTAAACTGATCTTGGCTGTCGCGTTTTTCTGCACAGTTTAACCCCCCTTTTCACTGTTGTTTCTGACTGAGAACTCATTGAATAGCTTTGAGGCCTATTCTTTCATTGCAACAAAGTTTACACAGGAAGCAAATCGAAGAAATATTTCCATTAATAACTCATGAATAATGAGAATCTTGAATGAATTTCATTTCAGATGTCCTGTTCTGTACTGTTCTGACCTGCGATAGCTAATTAAATAAGTCACCAATGTGATGGCCAGGAACCTTGATCGAATGCTCACACAGTCACCACCATCGCCCACTTGACTCTTGGAGCTGCTGCTGCCCACAGAGATGGCCAAGCAAGAGGCACAGATGTTGACAAACTGCACCCGCTCCAAGTAGATTAACAAAATTACTGAACAAAAAAAGGAACTATGACAGTCTCTTTGAAAGCATTGCACCAACACCTCTTAAAGAATCAATTTGCTGTAACTAATTCAACATGAACCTATTCAATGTCAGCCCTATTCCTTGCCAGTCCTCAAACAGGCATTGACTGGTTAGAAGTTTTAATCTTATCCGAGAACAGTTGGAGAAATTCCCAAAGAAGTGAAACTGTCGCCCTGAACTTCATAGAATCCCTACAGTCCAGAAGGAGGCCATTCGGCTCATTCGGCTGATCGAGCCGGCGCCATCAGCAATCCCATGCAGGCCCGTAACCCCACATATTTAACATGCTAATGCTCGTGACAGTAAGGGGCAATTGAACATGACCATAACCCGGCACTAATTTTCATGGCGGAACGTCCGGTTCTGGAAAGATAAAATCCGCAACTGGTGCCTCAAATGAAGCTTGAGTTTGTTTTGGAGCTTCTGAAACCACATGTTCTCCTGGTGTCAAACTCCTGCCCAAAGCTGGTGTCCTGATTTGAATCGATTGCCAGCTCGAGTTTCTCATTTGGATGAGGAATATGGAATGGTGCTGGATTATTCACCCCAAATACCTGCAGAACTCGGTCGAAACTTCACGTTTGTTCGGAAACCTCAAAATAAGTCATCAGCCCACCCTCAATCAGTGGGTCAATACGAAGACGGAGAAAATGCACCTACGACGAAGATGGGATTCGAACCCACGCGTGCAGAGCACAATGGATTAGCAGTCCATCGCCTTAACCACTCGGCCACCTCGTCATGCGTCTACGCCCCCCCCCCCCCCCCCAAACCAGCTCTTGTGCTCTTAACACCCGCAACAAGAGGACATTTCTCCCGCAGGACAATGTTGTGTTCCTGCTCTCTCGTTAATCTCGGTTCGTTGTAACTCTTCCATTCGATGTAAATCCATAGAAAGTAAAGAGGGAGACAGTTAATTTCTCAGATCCCTCCAGGTCAGAAGGTTGCGTGTTTAATTCACGTCAGGCTCCTGGAGGATTTCTGCAGTTGGTCTTTGGATTCTGCATCCGGGGAAAGTTGATTGTTTGCAAATGTTCGCGAAATGATACATTTCAAAATTATGATGATATAATATCAAAATTATATTTTAGGGATACCTCCGGTTTCCACGAGCAGGTCATATTTTTGCTGTTTGTAAATTTAAAGCAACGTCCACGGTCCGAGATGATTCAGCGGACATCTCAGGGGAGAGCTGACTTCTGGTGATTTAACCGGAGGATTCACATCTCAGGCGGGGAGCAAGGCTGAGAAGGCGGGGCCTGTATCAATAATCTCAACCGATACGGGAAATGATCGGGAGCTGTTGGCTGAATCTGCTGCACAGACAACTGAACAAAACCTGGGACAAATGCGCTGTGCCACCCACGGTAACACAAATCAACATGACGAAGCAAATTTGCTGCCGAGAAAATCCAGATTTGCTCTTGGACAGCAGCCGAATATGCCTTTTTGATGCGACTGAAAACACGATAGCAAAGGGTGGTTTCGATCCATCTACCTCTGGGTTACGGGCCGCTTCCGCTGCGACACTCTGCTCCGAAACACAATCGCTTCCTGCCTGTGACTGTTGCGCGGCAGTCCGACAACTATGAGAAACAGAGAAACAGAGAAACCCAACAGTGCAGAGGCAGGCCATTCGGCCCATCGAGTCTGCACCGACCACAATCACACCCAGCCCCTACCCCCACATATTTACCCGCTAATCCCTCTAACCTCCGCATCTCAGAATTCTAAGGGGCAATTTTTAACCTGGCCAATCAACCTAACCCGCACATCTTTGGACAACTATTGTTTTAAAACAACACCCTCCGTGGTGGGAAGCACACCCTGGCTGGACAATAACACATGACATCACCTCGAGTGTAACAGATAGAGAAAGACACACAGAAAAGCAGTAAGAGACTATCAGGATACACACACAATGACAGACAGAAAAGGTGCCGAGCAAACCAGCAAGATACTGAGATGGAAAACATGATTATTTATGAAAAGCTGTTTTCTGTTACACAAAGCCAGGCCCTGTGTTGAAATCTATTTCCTGCTGTTTAACTGTGTTCTGTGCTGTGTAACTGTTCTCTCTGTTGTGGAACTGTGACTCTGTCGTTGACAGATCTTCACTGTGGTTGTGTCAAATTCTTCCCTGTTGTGTAAATGTGTTCCCTGTTGTGTAAATGTGTTCCCGGTTGTGTAAATATGATCCATCTTGAGCAGAAGTTTTCTCGGTTCTGTAAAGGCGTGTCCTGTTGTGTGACATGTTCTCTGTTGTTCTGTGATGTTGTCTCTGGAAAACAATCGACGGAAATTTCAAGGCCGCCATTTCTGAAGCTTGCATTCAATTCCAGCTTTAGTTGGGCCGAATGGCCGACTCCTGTTTCTGTTTTCTATCCATGTTTCTATGTATTAAATCCGTGAATTTGAATTTTGCAAGCTGCCGTGGTGGGATTTACTCCGTGTCCCCAAATATTAGTCCGGACCTCTGGATTGCCAGCCCTTTCCTTTCATAACCTTTCATCCCTGTGAACAAAAACAGTTCATTCAGCTCATTATTAAACCTCTTCCTGAGGACATTAGAATTCCATCCACAGAATTCGATTTGGCCGATTGATAACAAAGCATTTTGTTCGAGCTGGGAACATCAATAATTTATCCAGATCAAACAGATATTGTGGAATTGTTCGGATCAAAACTTCTAAGATAAGTGAGAATTAAATGGACAAAGTTACAAGGGAAGTAATTCTGAGAAAGCTCCCTGCAATTTCTGAAAGAAATAGTGGATTTCAGTCAACAGGCTCAGTTTTGAGGAGGTTCCACCAGATTTCTGTACAAAGTGACTGGGTTGGAAACTGTAATCTTCAGATAGCATCACAAAAGGCACCGTTAGGCTCCGGTTACGCGCCTGAAAGTGAGTGATTTTTGTGGAGTATGTGGAATATTTCTTGTTCCAGTCCTGTTCAACCACCGCCACCGCCCCCCCCCCACCCCGCCACCCCGCCACCCCCTCTTCCCACCCCCCAACTCTTTTTCCGTTACATCGATGACTGTATCGGTGCTGCTCCCTGCTCTCATCTGCGCCTGGAAAAAATAGCGATTTTGCTTCCATTTTCTACCCTCGCATTTTCGCATGGTCCAAATCCGACACTTCCCTCCCCTTCCTTGACCTGTCTGCCTCCAATTCTAGATAGACTGACCACCAGTAACTAAAGCCCCACCGACTCACACGCCGAGTACAGATCCTCATACCCCGCTCCTTGTAAGGACGCCATCCCCATTCTCCTAGTTTGTTCACCTCAGTCGGAACTGTTCCCCTGATGCCTCTTTCCAAATCGGCGCTCCTGACATGGACTCCAACTTCCTGAAACCAAGGTGCCTCCACCCCGACCCTCGGTGTTTGGTTGGGCGCTCAACCGTGCCCGACTCATCTCCCGCACCTCTGACCTCACCCCTTTCTCCTCGCAGAGCCACGATCGGCTCCCAAAATACAGAAGTCAAACAGACATTGTTATCGTCTTCTTTTCCATCTGTTCACTCAATATTTCGTCGATATCTTCACAAAATCCAATAGGAATGGCGATCAGTTTTCCAGTCAGTGATCAGCCCTCTGGAGGTGATTAAAGAAAATGAACAGTTTCATCCACTCTCGAAACCTGGGGGCTTGAACCTGCGCGGTGAACCACGTTAGATTTTAAATCAAACGCCTGAACAACTCGGTCATCGCAACTATAACCAACGTCGAACAAACCAGTTTATGAACAGCTGATTTCTTCAAAGTTTACCTTTGATTGTCTCGCCAGACAATGACGAGGAATCTAACACACTATCCGTTGCGCCACAGAGCCACCCCTGGTGCACTTATTCCCCATCCCCATATGGGAATTTCTGACGTATCGAACAGACAGTTCAAAAGTTCAGCAATTGGACAATGACTATATTTCAAAAATCCTTTATTATCAGTGAAATGATTTGGGACGCCCTTTGGTTCTGAAAAGAGCTACAGAAATTCCAGTCGAACTCTGAAAGGACACAGACAGCTTAGTGGAATGGGAGGACATGTGGCGGATTAAGTGATTCATTTTGGTGGGAAGAACGCAAAGAGACAATACAAAATAAAGGATATAATTCCAAAAGGGGAAACAGGAACAGCGGGAAATATATGGACCTGTGTACAAATCATTGAAGGTGGAAGGGCAGTTTGTAACAGCCGTATATTATCCCCGGATTTAAAAACAACATCAGGATTTTGATACAAATTTTCTGCAAAGAAAATCCAGATGTACTATTCGATCGCACATTAGATATTCCAAGCATTGCCTGTCGCCTGAGGTATGGTAACCCTTGGGCTAAATCGCCACCAGTAAGCTCTCCCTTTTGAGGGGGAAAGCAGCCTCTGGTCATTTGCAACTACGGCGACTTGACCTTTATATCTGTGCCATATTCTTTGATTTTATTTGATTTGATTTATTCTTGTCACATGCATTAGTACACAGTGAGAAGTATTGTTTCTTACATGCTACGCAGACAAAGCATACCATACATAGCGAAGGAAAGAAGAGAGCGCACAATGTAGAGTTACAGTCACAGCAACATGTAGAGAAAGATCAAATTAATACGAGATAGGTCCAATCAAAATTCTGATGATAACAAGGAAGACGCTGTTCTTTACTTGGTTCGTGCCTGCCGTCAGATTTTTGTATCCAGTTCTCGACAGAAGCCGGTGGAAGATAATCTGTCCACGGTGCGTGGCTGCTTCAACTGGCTGCTTTTCCAAGGCAACGCGACGTGCCAATGGATGGCAGACTGGTTTGCGTGATGAACTGGCTTTGTTTACGACACTTTGTCGATATTTTGCGGTCCTGGACAGAGCAGGAGCCGCACAAGCTGTGATGCAACCAGAAGGAATGCTTTTTCTGGTGCATCTGTCTGTATTCAGACTGTGTTTTGCATTATCTGCTGCTCAATGAAGATTGGGATCTTTCTGATTCGATCAGTTAAACTGTGCGTGGAGAAGTGACTTGCTCTGACTGTCAGCTTCCGGTACTGAAACATGGTTTCTCAATGAATTCTGTCTCTTTCAACTTTTGGTACTGCAACTGAGTTTCTGTATCCCCTCATTTTGACTCACCGATTTATTTTGTTTATTCATTCCTGGTATGTGGGTGTCGCTGGCTGGGCCCGCATTATTGCCCATCCTAAATTTCCCTTGAACTGAGCGGCTTGATAGGTCACCTCAGAGGGCAGCTTAGAGTCACCAAAGTTGCTGTGTGTCGGGGGCCCCATTTAGGTCCAAACCAGTTAAAATGTTCATCCCTTAAAGGACATTAGTGAAGCAGTTGTCTTCCTTTTGACAATCGATCCATGGTCGTCAGACTTTTAATCCCAGATGTTCTTAATTGATGAAATTTCACCATTTGCCTTGGTGGTGGTGGTGGTCTGTGTGTGTGTGTGTGTGTGTACGTGAGAGAGAGAGATTCTCACATAATCAGTCCGTTTGTGAGTGTGGATTAACCTTTTATATTCCCTCACAAACACTGTGATCCCCTTGCTTTTGTGAATTCCCAAGAAGCATTTGTACTACTGAGACCCTGGTGGTCGGGTGGAGGGTGGGGTGAGGGTTGAAGGCAATGCCGCAGGGTGCTGAGTGTGGAAACAGCCGATTTTAAAGCTTGTGAGTTGGAAAGTGAAGACTGAACTTGTCTGTGTGAAGATCACAGAAAAGGTATGTCTGGACCTGCGCCCTCGAGACAAGTTTTGGGTTGTCAGTAAATGAACTCCTGTAATGAAGGGACAAAATCAGAAAGAGGAAATGCTGGAAATATTCAGCAGCTCCGAAAGCAGCTGTGGAGAGATATTCCTGTCGCCAGGATATAACTCTCCGATTGGATACTTCACGTTGCTCAGATCTGACACTCTCAACACCTTCGTGTAAGGAACAGGTAGGGCGGGAATTGGGTCTTTGTTGATTTGAGCAAACAGCGCAATCCAGCAATGAGAAGCTCCTCAGCCCCCGGCGGCTTGGGAAAGGATGGGACTCAGATACAGGACTCTGGTTGGGGTTCAAAAATGGAAAAATACATCGAGTTATAAATGTAATGACAATAAAGGTGGAATTCAGATCGACTTGTGCAGAAATTTTGCACTTTGCCAATGTAGTCAGGATGGCCGAGCGGTCTAAGGCGCTGCGTTCAGGTTGCAGTCTCTTATGGAGGCGTGGGTTCAAATCCCACTCCTGACAGTGATTTTTCGTTCGCGAAGCAGCATCCAAACCCAAGAAATTTCTCACCTGGCAGCACAAGGGCAGCTGATGCTGAGAAACAACGACCACCTGTGAGTTCCACTCCGAGACACACTTCATCCTGACTTGGAAATGTATCACCGTTCCCCTGGCTGGCTCACAATCTTGGAACTTCCTCCCGAACAGGAGTGTATGTGCACATATACCACATGGACTGCAGCGGCACCAGAATGAATTTATCGCCAATTACTCAAAGATTATTAATTTGGACAATAAATGCTTCTCGCGCCAGCGGCACACATATCCCGTATGAATAAAGTACTTTTTAAAAAATCACCTCGTGCCACAGAAGGAGCACATCTGCCTTCAGAGCAGAAAACTGTGTGTGAATCACATCCTGAACACGGCTACTTTTATACCAGATGTGTGTCTGAAAACAGTAAGTGGAACCAAGCTCACGTTAAACCGCTCAATGTTGAGTGGAAGTGTTTCACTGAGTGATTTGCGTGATTCCCTCTGATGTGCTTTCTTTTGTGAATTCCTAAGGAGCACCTCCCCTGAGACCCTGGTGGGCGGGTGTCGGGGAAAGGCGGATTTGAAAGTTTTACAGGGAAATCCGTGCAGTCTCGATGGGCCACTGTGGGATTCAGTTATTTTTCTCTCATGAATCTATCCGAGATCCCATAGCATCTGTGGAGAGAGAACCGGTCATTCCCGTGAAAGGTCTGCATCTGAAATGTGAACTATCTCTATTTTCAGAGGGACGTTATAGATCTGGTAATATCTCTTTTTTCACTAATACCACCAGATCTGGAATGTATTTCCAGCATTCTGCTGTACCCTCGAAGAGCGGTATCAGGCTCTGGGGCTTAGTTGGTTAAAGCGCCGATTTAGTAAATCAGAAGATTCAGGATTCAGATCCTCGGATTCCTTTCCAGTGAACTTTGCAACTTCGTACGTCGCAATATCCATTTCTTGCTTGTCAATGTTGTCTTTCCCTTCACAGTGGATAATCTACAACGATAAAAAAAAAACATAGTTCGAGAGTCTCCTCAAATATCTTGACTATTTATTGACGTGATCCAGGTACTTCCATCATCTTGCAGTAAAAACACATTTAATTTGCAATAAATCCAATTCTCCAAGTTCTACAAACATAGCGTTCCATTGTTTTCTCAGGGAATTTCGAACAGAGTCAAATCGCCTTAGAATCACACCATCCCGACAATGGTGAAGGAAACCATTCTGCCCATCGAGTCTGTCCCGACTCTCCGACAGAGAATCGCACACAGGACCTATTCCCGCAGAGCCACGCATCCACCCCGCTAATCTACCGATACAAACACCTTGGTGACCAAGGGGCAATCTAGCATGGCCAAATCCACCCAACCTGCTCATCTTTGGACTGTGGGAGGAAACCGGAGCACCTGGTTTCCTGAGATAACTTGCCTGGATGAATGCAGTTTGAACAGCACTGCAAACACTTGGCACCATCCAGGACAAAGCATCCCACTTCATTCGCTTCCCATGCATAAAGCTTCACTCCCTCCACTACCGACACACAATGGCAGCAGTTTGCGCCATCTACAAGATGCACTGCAGCAACACAGCAAGACTCCTTTGCCAGCACCTTCCAAACCCACGACCACGACAGCCTAGAAGGACAAGCGCAGCAGACACATCAGAATAACACCACCAGGTTGCAGGGCACTGATATTTATTGATTGATTGTAGTTATTTATAAGTTGTTGTTGTTGCACGTGTGTGTTGTTTAATCTTCGTGATCTTCAAAAGAAGCGAAATATATAATTGAAAAAGATGCTACTGTTTCTAACCCAACCAGCGAACGTCGTGTCAAACTTTAAGAAAGCCCCCGGGGTTTGCGATTTATTTTTGAGTCAGTGGTTTCCCTGGGAGCCAATAAACAGAAGCAGCATGGAGAGATGGCAGAGCAGGAAATGTCGGTGCCGAAGCTGAATCGCATCAACGGAGCAGCAACCTGCTTTCTACTAATCGGACCCCAAGTCCGATTCTGGTGGGACTGAAACCCACAACCTTTGAATGGCTGACTTGCCATTATTTAGATGTCACACGCGCTACCCAAAACGCCACATGCTGGAAGTTTGCTTTACTTGTCCATATATGGATTTTTGACAATGTGGAAAGTTCAACAATCTCGTAGTTAAAAAGTCAAGGACTGTGAAGAGGGACTTTATTGATTGCAAGTCATGTTGCTACATCTTATGTCTGTTAAAACAGCTGTGGGAATACAGACCATTTTGTCCTTTGTACATGAAATCTGTCCATCACAGAATGATCCTCCCTCTTTCTCTTCCTTATTCTCGTGGACAGCTCGGAATATAATCTCACAGGCTTGATAGTCGGGGGCACATTCTACTCTATCTGTCACAGCGCTGATCAGAATCTGTTCCCTGTTCCAGTTAAACACCTGCACAGAACACAACGCAAAGCTGGAAGCTGGAAACCAGAATCAAAAACCGAAAATGCTGGATATGCTCAGCAGGTGATGGATGAATGGAGATTCCTGTAAAAGAGACCTTGGGGTACAGGTTCATAGCTCCTTGAAAGTGGAGTCACAGGTGGACAGAGTGGTGAAGAAGGCATTCGGCATGCTTGGTTTCATTGGTCAGAACATTGAATTCAGGAGTTGGGACGTCTTGTTGAAGTTGTACAAGACATTGGTAAGGCCACACTTGGAATATTGTATACAGTTCTGGTCACCCTATTATACAAAGGATATTATTAAACTAGAAAGAGTGCAAAAAAGATTTACTAGGATGCTATCAGGACTTGATGGTTTGAGTTCTAAGGAGAGGCAGGATAGACTGGCACTTTTGTCTCTGGACTGTCAAAGGCTGAGGGGTCTATAAAATAATGAGGAGCAGAGATCAGCTAGATAGTCAATATATTTTCCCAAAGGTAGGGGAATCTAAAACGAGAGGGCATCGCTGTAAGGTGAGAGGGGGAGATACAAAAGGGTCCAGAGGGGCAATTTCCTTCACACAGAGGGTGGTGAGTGTCTGGATCAAGCTGCCAGATGCAGTAGTAGAGGCGGGTACAAATTTGTCTTTTAAAAAGCATTTAGAGAGTTACATGGGTAAGATGGGTATAGCGGGATATGGGCCAAATGCGGGCAATTGGGACTAGCTTTGGCGTTTTGAAAAAAAGGCGGCATGGACAAGTTGTCCGAGGGCCTGTTTTCATGCTGGAAACCGCTATGACTATATGACACGCCGCTGAAGCACAGCACAGTTGCACAATTTAAAGTTTCCTTTCATCCAAAATAGACATTCCATTCTAGTATTTTGAACAATTCAAATTTAAAATGTGTATTGTTATTCTCGTCGCCACAGCCTGAAAACAACTCCAGGCATTGATCTCTCCCTTGGATTTTAAATTTGTAAATCCATTCTCTATCTTTTAAAGCTACTATTGAAACTGTATCCATCACCCGCTCATTTCCTTGTGAATGAGCAGGAGAATTGAAGATATATTTGGATAATTTTCCTTTGACTACATTTGTACAGAAGCATCAAGGTCAAGGAGGGAACCACACACAGCACTTCATGAAATTCACCCACTCAAAGGTGACAGTGTTTAATCAAGGGATGGTTCTATTTGTTCATTTATTATTAATGGAGAATATAAAAGTTGGAACAGTGTGCAACCTGGGCATTGTAACTGAGCAAAGTGAAACACAATGCGGACTGGGCAGAATAAGCCTAGCATGGGCAATGGACAGAGTGGAGGTGCGACGTTGGCTGGCTTGTGAGACGGCGCAGGGAGATGTTGCAAGGTGAAGGTACATCGGAAAATGGGAGTGTAAAATGTTGAATGATGAATGTGCAAGTAGCATGTGCAATGTAGACTGCAGGCTGGATATTCAATGGGTTCTGTGATGGGTGAATAGACTGTGGAATCCTGGCATGGTAAAGGTGCAATGGGGATTAGGACGGGTAAAGGTGTATCCTTTATTTTATATCACCTCTCCTCGATCTTCGGACCAAAATACATCACTTCACACTTCCTTACATTAATTAACTTGTATCTGTCACGTGTCTGCCCATTCCACCAGACTGTCTATATCTTCTTGCAGATTATCAATATCCTCCTCACTAAAAACCATAATATTTTCAAATTTTGCACCACTGACAAATTTTGAGATCGAAACCTAAGCACCCAGATATAGGTCAGTAATATATATCGAGAAAAGCAAATTTCTCTCTCTATAATATCCCCAATCAGAAATAGGTAAAACTTTCTGAAAAATATGCTTTAATAGGTTTGTACTAATAATGAAACTGTTGCTGAATGAATTTCTAACTAAGCTAATGATTCAAATGCCATTTGGTTCCAAATAAAATGCCAACCGGCACTAATACATTCAATTATAAGCATAGCCTTGCTCATTTATCAGGATTTCAATGACGAATACAGAGGGAAGCAGCGTACTGGTAGATTTCAAAATGAAATGGCCAAAAGATTTAGTATTTCTAAATTCCGCAGTCCCAGGTTCAATATGATGTGAACAATTCTTGTCTGTTGTGTCCCTCTCTGATGTCTGTACTTCAGCCTACCAGAGTGTGCTGTCATCCACTGGCCGCAATACAGAACTGCAGTAGAGCGGAAAAATGCATCTTAACTGTCGCTGTTGCAGAGACAGATCAAACAGGAGTTAATGATTGGATATCGGCATTACATTCCATAGAGAAATCAATATTAATGTACTTTTAAATGCAGTCAGTATGACTTCGAATTTGCTATTACCTGGAGCAGTTGAGTCGACTAGCACAGATGTACGAAAGGAAAATCTCGGGAATGAGACGATGGAGAATGAATTTCAGAGATAAGCAGATGATGTTAAGTTGAAGATTTTTAGTCGAGGATAGTGTGGAATCATGTACTAATTAGAACAAAGGCCCTGTTTCAATTATATACCTTCCAGATAGAATGTGTACAGATTTGCAAAGTCTCTCAGAGAGATTCATATTGAACATCACACACATATGTCGCACCAGAGACAGAGCGATACAGAATGAGTCCAACACTCATACACCTCGAATCTTAGAATGGATACAGCAAAGAGAGGGAGATCATTCGGCCCTTTGTCTCTATGCTGGTCTGTACAAGAACAACTCAGCTCATCCCTTTCCCGTCCTTGTCTCATAACCATGGAAATCCTTTCACTTCAGGTGCTGATTCCATTCCCCCTTGACAGCCCTGATTTGATGCTGCCTCTGCCACCCTCTCAGGCAGTGCATCCCAGGTCCTAAACACTCAGCACATTAAAAGCCATCCTTCTCTCCTCAGGCAATGGGAGCAATATTTCTTCATCTACTCTTCTAAGACTGCACCCACAAGCCCACCACCTCTACCAGGGTAGAGGCAGAGAGATTCTTTCCACTTAGAAAGGAAACAAGAACTTGAGGACACAGCCTCAAAGTAAGGGGGAGTCAGTTGAGGACAGAGTTGAGGAGGAACTTCTCCTCTCGGAGGGTAGTGAATCTCTGGAATTCTCTGCCCATTGAAGCAGTGGAGGCTACCTCGTTCAATATGTTTAAGTCACAGGTAGATAGATTTCTGATCAATAAGGGAATTAACGGTTTTGGGGAGCGAGCGGATAAGTGGAACTAAACCACTATCAGATCAGCCATGATCTTATTGCTTGGCGGGGCAGGCTCGAGGGGCTAGATGGCCTACTCCTGCTCCAATTTCTTATGTTCTTATGTTCTTACCATCTCGAAGGACAGCGGCAATAGATACATGGGAACACCAGCACTGCAAGCTCCCCCTCAAGCCACTCACCATCCTGACTTGGAAATACATCGCGGCTCTTTCGCTGTCAGAGTGGCAAAATCCTGAAAGACTGTATGGCGAACAGCACTGTGGCTGTGCCGACACCACATGGACTGCAGCCGTTCAAGAAAGCAGCAAACCATCACCTTCCGAATGTCAGTTGGGGATTGGCAATGAATGCTGGCCTCTTCAGTGATGCCCACCTCTCGAAATGAATAAAACAAATAAACACTCGCAACTACAACCGGAGACAGATAGATACAGAACAAATTTCACTCACGTGCATGTTTGGATACAATCTGAATCCCCCAATCACATTCACTAACAGAGGGTAAAATGCAGTCGAAATTGGGCGATCGTTGTCCAGTTGCAGTTTAACCAGAGTTTTATACAAGAATAGAGAACATCTTAACACAACGTGTAACATTTTAACCCAATATGGAACATTATGAGACCAGTTAATCATCTTTCTGCCGAACAGAAAACATCTTCACGGAGAATATTTTCACACAACACGGAACACGTTTACAGAGCAGGGCATATATTAACAGAACATTTTTCAAAAGTACACAAGATGGATCATATTTATACAACCGGAAAGATATTGAGAGCATCAGGGAAACATTTTACACAACAGCAGAAAGGACCTCTCAACAACAGAGAGCAGAGTTACACAGCAGGAAATATATTTACAAATATGTACTTGCAACAGAAAATTCCTTTAAAAATAGAGATCGATTTTCCAATTCCGTGCTTTGCCGGTTTCCCATCACCTTTGCCTGTCGTTACGTGTCCAGACAATCTCTCTTACTGCTATTGTGTGTTTTTCTCTGTTTTATTCTCGGTTTGATGCAGTGGCTGAGCGTCCTGACACTGGAACGTGTGTTAAATGATACGGGAGCGAAAATCTGCCTGACTATATTGATAGGCAGCAGAAATGTCCTTTTACCGGAGCAGAGTGGCGCAGCGGAAGCGTGCTGGGCCCATAACCCAGAGGTCGATGGATCGAAACCATCCTCTGCTATTCCTATTATCACTGACAATGAAACAACTTGTGGCTTTTACGTGGAGTCTGCAGACAGGTATTTACATCGGCTTCTCTTTTCTCCAAAAAACCTCATTCTGCAGTGAATCAATTTTATATGCAAGAAAGCATACGAACGGGGAACGTCTTAACACAACATGCAACAATTTACTGACAGAAACATCTTCACGGAGAATCTTCTCAAACAACATGGAACACATTTGCAGAGCAGGGGCCATATTAACAGAATAGAAAAAAAACATTTACACAGCCGGAAACACAACAGCGGAACATCTTACACAACAGCAGAAATCATCTCTCAACAACAATTGAGACAGTTACATGGGTAAGATGGGTCTGGAGGGTATGGGGCAAACACGGGCGATTGGGAATCGCTCGGTGGTAAAAAACTGGGCGGCATGGACAGGTTGGGCCGATGGGGCTGTTTCCATGTTGTAAACCTCTATATCATAGAGCACAGCAGGAAAAACAGTGAAACACTTTGCACAACAACAGTGAGCATCTTTGAACAGCAGAGAGCACAGTTACACAGCGGGAAATATATTTATAAACATATTTACAAGAGAAAACTCCTTTCAAACATCAGTGATCAATTCCGTGACTGTCGTTACACGTGAAAAAACAACCTCTTTGGCTGCTTTTGTGTGTGTCTTTCTCTGACCCTTTATTCTTGGTGGAATGCAGTGGAATTGTGTAGCCAGACTGAGCCTCCTGACACTGGTGATGGTGTTAAACAAAAGTGTGGAATTGAATATCTGACGGATTGCATTGATAGGCAGCGGGGGTGGGGGTAGGGTGAGGGGGAGGAGGAGAGGGGGGAGGGAGGAGTGGGAAGGAGGGAGGGGGGACGGGGAGAAAGAGAGGGGAGAGGAGAATGGAAGGGGGAGGGGGGAGAGGGAGGGGGAGGGGGAGATGGGAGGGGGAGCGGGAGGGGAAAGGGGGGAGGGAGCAGGGGAGAGGAGGGGGCGGGGGAGGGGGGAGGGCGAGGGGGGAGGAGGGGAAGGCATGTGGAGGGGAAGGGGAAGGAGGGGGAACGGGGGAGGAAGGGGAGGGGGAGGGGAGGAGGGAGAAGGGGACAGGGGTCGTGGGGGAGGAGTGAGGGGGCTGAGACTGGGTAGCGGAGGCGGGGGGGGGGCGGGGGGTGGGGCGGGTGGAAGCGAAGATGGACTTTCTGTAGCAGAGTGGCACAGCTGAAGAGTGCTTGGCCCATAGCTCAGAGGCCGATGGATCGAAACCATCCTCTGTTACTTCCTCTTAACAATAATAACAAAACCACTTGACTACAATTCTGCAGCATTTACGTGGAATATGCAGGCAGGTATCTGCATTGGCTCCTTTTTTCTGTCATAAGCCTCAACCCAGTTTGATATGCACACAAGGTGTAGATACGGTGAACATGCACCAGGATATTTTAGACAGAGGTAATGGTGCACAGGGCACAATTTCAGAATTTGTGGACAATGTGAAACTTGGAAGCATCGTGACCTGTGAGGAGCCTGGTGTAAAACTTCAAAAAGGACATCGGCAAGTTGATGGAATGAGGGGACAAGTTACAGATGAAATTCAAAGCTGAGAATTGTGAAGTGATTCATTCTGGTAGGAAGATTATAGAGAGACAATGAAAAGTAAAAGGGAAACAGTTCCAAAGTATCTAATCCATTTCATTAGTAACGTTTCTCAGTCCTACAACTCTAAATGAGGTGCAAGAGTACAACTCTAAAATGACACAAAATTACTGCGGATGCTGTCATCTGAAACCAAAAGAGAAAATGTTGGAAAATCTCTGCCGGTCTGGCAGCATCTGTAAGGAGTGAAATGAGCTAGTGTTTCGAGTCCAGATGACCCTTTGACAAAGGGTTATCTGGATTGGTTTACTGCCAATTGGTAACTTCCTTAAAGTCAATAATAATCCATTCAAAATATCCGCATATGTATTTTACAATCATAATTACTCATTTGAATGAAATTACTGCATCTCACATTACTTCGTGTTCGCTCATAAACGTATTTAAAAGTCATTTAACTGAATGCTGCGAGTTGTATCCATGCCTTAATGTCTACTGGTTTAAATATCTTACCACTCCATCAGGGGTTTCACTTACAGGTATTAAATGTCATGAGAAGTCTGGACAGAATGGATAGGGACAAACTGTTCCCACTTGTGGAATGATGAAGAATGAGAGAGAACAGATTGAACATCATGAGCAAAGGAAGGAATAGGAAGACGAGGAAAACATTTTTCACACAGTGAGAGTTCAAAGTTTGGAATACACTGCTGGAAAGTGCGGTGGATACAGATTCAATTGAAACGTTCCAAAGGAATTAGATTGTTATCTGCCGCATTACATTTTCTGTCACAACTCCTCACATAATTTCTCATTCATCATTCATCACTGAATCGAGTGTGAACTGTTCTCTTGTCGTTTCTAAACAAGTAGAAGTGCAACACTGATGAAATGACAAGACAGTTGGTGGCCTAAGTCACTGGAGAGTTAAAAAATTACAAATATGTGTCTGAAAGGAGATGAGGATGGCACAGTGACGGAATTTGAAATAAAAACAGAAAATGCAAGAAACCTCATGCAGGTCTCGCAGCATCTATCGGGGGAGAAACAGAGTTAATGCTTTCGGTGTCCGTGACTCTTCTTCAGAGTTGAGGAGAGTTTGAAATGTGACGGATTTAAAATGTTGCAGAGAATTCGGAGCACAATCTGGATTATTCATTCAAGCAATTACAAAGGCAAATGGCATGTTTGGTTTTATTGCACGTGAATTGGAAGAGATGAAGAAAAGTGTCTTGCTACAATCGTACAGGAGTTTATGGAGACCACATCTGCAATGCTGTGTGCAGCTGTGGTATCCACATTTGAGAAAAGATAAGCTTGCATTAGAGGCGGTACAGAGAAGGTTCACTAGATTACCCCCCAGAATGAGGTGGTTGTACAATGTTGAGAGGCCGAGTGAATTATTCTGAGAGACCCTAGAGCTCAGAACAATGTGTAGATGCTGAGTGAATGATTCCATTGCTGTCCTCTGGGCAGATGAGTGGCAGATAAAGTAAAGTAAAGTTAAAGTAAAGTTTATTAGTCACATGTAAGGCTCACATTAACACTGCAATGAAGTTATTGTGAAATTCCCCAATTTGCCACAGTCGGGCACCTGGGCGAGTCAATCACCTAACTAGATGATGTTCAATGCACAGAAGTGTGAGTTGATTCATTTTGAGAGGGTGGAGAAATAAATGGAGAAACACTTAAGGAAATGCAGGAAAAAAGGGGTCTCGATTTCTCAGTAGAAAAGTCATTAAAGGTGGTTGGGCATGTTGAGAGAGCAGGTAATAAAGCAAATGACACCCTATGTTTTATTGGAAGATTGAATACATGAATAAGAAGATCATGTTGAGATTTTAAATACACTAGATAGGCCTCACCTGGAGCACTGAGTCCAGTGCTGGGCACCACACTTGAAGAAGTTTGGAGGGAGTGCAAAGGATATTCACATGAATGATTCTGTTGACAAAGATTTGTAGCAATGAAGATTGATTGAGAAGTTGGGTATTTTTCCTCACGGAAAGAAGTCTGTGAGGAACTGTAGAGGGAAACGTAACATTGAGGAAGCAGGTGTGCTGCAGCAGGATTTGGAAAGGCTGGGAGAGTGGGCAGAGAAATGGCAGAAGGAAAACAATGTGGGAAAGTGTGAGGTTACGCACTTTGGAAGGAGGAATGGAGGCACAGATTACTTTTTAAATTGTGAAATGCTTAGGAACTCAGAAGCACAAAGGGACTTGGGAGTCCTTGTTCAGGATTCTCTTAAGGTAAACGTGCAGGTTCAGTCGGCAGTTAGGAAGGGAAATGCAATGTCGAGAGGGGTGGAATACAAGAGCACGGATGTACTTCTGAGGCTGGCAAAGGCTCTGGTCAGACACCGTGTGGAGTATTGTGAGCAGTTTGGGCACCGTATCTAAGGAAGGATGTGCTGGCCTTGGAAAAGGTCCAGAGGAGGTTCACAAGAATGATCCATGGAACGAAGAGCTTGTTGTATGAAGAACGGTTGAGGACTCTGGGTCTGTATTCGTTGGAGTTTACAAGGATGAGGGGGGATCTTATTGAAACTTAAAGAATACTGGGGGGCCTGGAGAGAGTGGACACAGAGAGGATGTTTCCACTTGTAGGAAAAACTACAACCAGAGCACAACCTCAGACGAAAGGAACGTTCCTTTAAAACAGAGATGAGGAGGAATTTCTTCAGCCAGAGAGTGGCGAATCTATGGAAATCTTTGCTGCAAATGGCTGTGGAGGTCAGGTCGTTGAGTGTATCTAAGAAAGAGATAGATAGATTCTTGAGTAATAAGGGGATCAGGGGTTATGGGGAAAAGACAGGAGAATGGGAATGAGAAAAATGGCGGAGCAGATTCGATGGGCTGAGTGGCCTAATTCTGCTCCTATGTCTTATGGTCTTATGGAAGAGAAATAAGGGTGGCTTTCGCACTGCTGCTGCAGAATGACAGGGACCTGGACTCAATTCAGGCCTTGGGTGACTGTACGTATTTTTCACATTTTCTCTATGTCCACGTAGCTTTCCTCTGTGTGCTCTGGTTTCCCCCCACACTCCATTGATAGGGTAAGTGGATTTACCATGCTAAATTTGCCCTTATGTCTCCCAGTATGTTTAGATTAGGAGGATTAACAGGATAAATATGTGAGGTTGCGTGGATAGATCAGAGAATCAGTGCAGAATCAATGGGCTGAATGGCCACCTTTTGCAATGTAGGGATTCAATGATAGAGTTTTTTATGTTCCAGTCAAGCGTTCATCAAGAACCAGGGGGAAAATTTCAAAATAAGTGTCAAAATTGCACAGATTCAGTTCCTAATGTATACATCTTTGGAAACTAAAGGAACATTTAACATGGCCAATCCACCTAAGCTGCACATCTTTGAATCGTGGGAGTCAACCAGAGCACCCACAGGAAACCCACGGGGGAGAATGTGCAAAATTTGCACAGTCAGCAAAGGCCAGGAGCAAACCCGGGTCTCTGGGGCTGTGAGGCGGGAGAGTGGGATTAGGTAGCGTGCAATTTCAATAAGGCAGTGTAGACTTGATGGACCAAATGGGCTGTTACGGCATTGTAAAGATTCTGTGGTTTGGAATCTAAAACATGATCCTATTGAATCGAGCAGCAGGCTTGAGGGGCCAAGTGGTCCACTTCTGATCCGATTTATTGTGCTGCTGTGTCCAGAAAGCTGCTAATTGATTTCTCATCATTAAATCAGAATTTACTCCAGATACCGTTAATGCATCAACCCTGTGCTCAGTGACAAACACTGACTCGTGGTTAAGCAATGTCTCAATTTTAATATTCTTATCCATGTTTCCGAAACCCTCCATGTCCTCAGCTCTTCCTACCTTAATTCAACACCAGCATAACAATCCTCTGAGATATCTGAGCTCCACTGATTCTGCCCTCATGGTAAGAAGCCTCACAACATCAGGTTAAAGTCCAACATGTTTATTTGGTCGCAAAATCCACGAGCTTTCGGAGGGCTGCTCCTTCATCACGTTACCTGACTTACCTGATGAGGGAACAGCGCTCTGAAAGCTCGTGGCTTTTGCGACCAAATAAAACTGTTGGACTTTAACCTGGTGTTGTTAGACTTCTTACTTGGTTCGCTCCACCAGTGATATTCGGACTTTCAGCTCTCTGGCTTTCAGCTCTGGAATACCCTCTCTAAAAGCCCCTGGCTTCCAGCTTGCTTTCCTCTCGGTCATTTCTGTCGCCTGTTCCTTTCATTTCTTTCCTCCTTCCTTTCCCGCGGGTTTCAGCTTTTGCATCCTCTGACTTTCCGCAATCCTTTTGCCGCTTTAACTGCCATCAACGAATTATAATTGTACAACTATAATTGTGTGAGCAGTTCCACTTTAAGGATTCTTTCCGCCTCCAGCTCTTTGATTTCTCATTGGTTTCAGCTCCGGATCGAATTGAATGACGCAATGACGCTGGGCTGGGAGTGGCGCTCACGAGTTTGTTTATTTGGTTTGACCGAAAAAGAGGGCAAATATCAACGATAACACACGACCATCGGACCGGCAGTCGCGCACGAGCGGCACAGTCCGATTGGACACTGCGTTACGATTGGCTAGACAAGATGTCAATCACATTGTGGGGCTGTTGTTGTTAGCAACGCGGTCTGCGATTGGTTACAATTGGGAGCATCATTTTCAATGGTCTCGAACTTCTGACTATGGAACCCATTGATTGGATAACGCAGCTGTCACTCAGTGGGCGCAGAGCGGCCATTGGATAATCGCGATGCGCCAATTTCCGATTGGTTTTCCCAGCTGTCGGTCGCAGGCCGTTGGCGGGGATTTACCCCGGGCCCATCAGACACCGCGCGGAGCGGCAGCAAATGTACCGCCAGTGGCTTCAGTCCCCGGGCCCGGATCCATCCACAGCGGGGCACCGGATGGGTGAAGGGTTTTGGTAGCGGGAATCTCACCCTGCCCGGCTGTAAATGGGGTGGCACAGTGGTTAGCACTGCTGCCTCACAGCGTGGGGAGCGTGGATTTCCTCCGGGTGCTCCGGTTTCCTCCCACAGTCCAGAGATGTGCGGGTTAGGTGGATTGGCCGTGCGAAACTGCTCCTTCGTTTCATGGGGACCAGCTCGGGTCAGTGCTGGGGGTAGAACCTGGGTGGGATTGTAGTTGGTGCAGACTCGATGGGCAGAATGGCCTCCTCCTGCACTGTCGGATTCTATAAATCCGCAGCTTAGTGTTTCCAATGGCAGCTTCCTGTGTAAACATGTCACGCTGCAGTTCCCCCGTCTCAGCAATAGCGGCACTGCCCTAAAACGAGGGCAATAGCGGCACTGCAAACTCCCTGGAGTCAGACCAATCAGAACAGAAATTGGGATCTTCCCGTGCTTTGTGTGTTGGGCTCAGTGTCACAGCAGGTTAGAGCAGCGCACTTTGCAGAGGCCACGGTTAGATACTGGGATCTTCCTGTGCTCTGTTTTGGGATGGGGCTTGGTTACTTTGAGTGAATCTCCCTTATTGTTTGGTTCTAATTACAGCCTCTCTCTCTCTTACAGTCAGTCTGGGTGTTCCTGACTGAGCAGAATGGCCTGATCTCACCACACATATTGAGAGGGAGGAGCTGCCGCTCGAGATGAAGATGATTGAGAACTCCAGCTTTCTCTCCACTCGTTTTCATCCATCATTAGTTTTCCCAGGATGTCAGGTACATTAACATCTTCTCCTGCTGTGCACACTGACCTGACAGTGGGAAGGTATTGGAGCATAATGGGGCAGTCAACCATGTCAAAGGTGTGGGTAGGTTGAGAAGGATGAGGAGATGAGGAGGGATTGTTCAGCTGGGTAAGACTGCACTCGGCAGGTTCCATTCTTATCTTTCTGGTCATATGCAAAGTATCACCTGCAATGGTTTCTCTTCCCATCCTGTTCTGTTACCACCGAAATCACCCAAGGATGTATCCTTGGCTCCTTCCTATTTTTCATCTGCACCTTACCCCTCAGTGATATTATCTGAAAGCACAGTGTTAGTTTTCACATGTCTGCTGATAACACCCAGGTCTACCTCACCATCACCTCTCACAACCAATCCCCTGTTATTAAGTTATTACGCTCCTTCTCCGACCTCGAGTACTGGCTAAGCAGAGAATTCCCCCAATTAAATATTTGGAAGACCAATGTTTCCACTACAAATTCTGTTCTCAGTCACTGAGTCCATCTCCCACTGTCAATGTCCGAGTTTGGAACAAACCCTCATAATCTTGGCACCTCATCAGACTCGGAAATAAGATTCCAACCACATATCTGTTCCTTCACCAAGATCACCTATTTCCAGCTGTGTAACATCACACAGTGTTTGTAATACCTCAACTCACCCGTCCCTGAAACCCTCATCCATGCTTTTGTTACCTTTAGACGTGACAATTCAAACACACTCTGGCCCAGCAGAATTCCTTGCTTAGAGGACATTAGTAAACCAGATAGGGTTCAATGACAAGCGACAATTAGATTTTTGATTGCAGATTCATAGTGAATTCAAATTTCATCATCTGCCATAATATCCACATAATACTACATCTGCCATGTAGATGCCCACACACTCAGCCTGTCCAAATCACGCTGGAGGATCTCTGCATGCCCCTCAAAGCTCACCTTCCCACACAATTGTATCATGTACATATTTGGAGATAATACATTTAGCTCCCGTGTCCAAATCATTAATATATAATATGAACAGTTGGGGTCCTCACGCAGATCCCTGCGGTACCCCACTAATCACTGCCTTCCAATTGGAAAAATACCCATTTATGCCATCTCTTTGCTTCCTGTCTGTTCACCAGCTTTCTATACATCACAAGGCACTACCTGCAATCCCATGTACTTTAATTTTATATAGTAGAGAGGTGGCACAGGGGTGAGCACTGCTGTCTCACAGCACCAGGGACGCGGCTTCGACTCCTGGCTTGGGTCACTGTCACTGTGAAGTCTGCACGTACATCTATGTACGTCTGCATCTATGTGGGTTTCCTCTGGGTGCTCCAGTTTCCTCCCACAATCTGAAAGATGTGCTAGTTAGCTATATTGGTCATGCTAAATTCTCCCTGAACAGGTAGCAGAGTCTGGCGAGTGGGGGATTTTCACAATAACTTCATTGCAGTGTTAATGTAAACCTGCTTCTGACACTAAAAAACAAATTAACCTTTAAAATTTAAAAACGTCATGTGAGACCTTGTCCAAAGCCTTCTGAAAGTCTAAATAAACCGCATCCACAGGTTCTTCCTGGTCAACTCTACGAGTTACATCAAAGAATTCCAGTAGTATTGTCAAGCATGATTTCCCTCCCTTAAATCCATGCTGATTTCCAAATGCTTGATGATGGAGTCCAGCAACTGCCCGCTGACCGGCGTTCAGCTCACTGTTCATTGGTTCCCTCTTTCTTTTCTGCCTCTGTTCTTGAAGTCCAACAGGTTTATTTGGTAGCAAATACCATTTGCTTTCGGAGCGCTGCTCCTTCGTCAGATGGAGTGGAAATCTGCTCTCAAACAGGGCAAACTGTGGCCTGTTTGAGAGCAGATTTCCACTCCATCTGACGAAGGAGCAGCGCTCTGAAAGCTAATGGCATTTGCTACCAACTAAACCTGTTGGACTTTAACCTGGTGTTGTTAAAGCTGTTACTGTGTTTACCCCAGTCCAACACCGGCATCTCCACATCATCTGTTCTTGAATACAGGGTTTAGATTAGTTACCTCTCTATCCTCTGAAGGTGCTGACTCTGGCTGGGTTCAGTTCCACACTCACTGGTTCCTCCCTCTCCCCTGAAGATGCTGACTCTGGCTGCGTTCAGTTCTGCACTCACTGGTTTCTCTCTCTCTCTCCTGAAGGTGTTGACTCTGGCTGGGTTCAGTTCCACACTCACTGGTTCCTCCCTCTCTCCTGAAGGTGCTGACTCTGGCAGGGTTCAGTTCTACACTCACTGGTTTCTCTCTCTCTCTCTCTCTTGAAGGTGCTGACTCTGGCTGGGTTCAGTTCTACACTCACTGGTTCCTCCCTCTCTCCTGAAGGTGCTGACTCTGGCTGGCTTCAGTTCTACACTCACTGGTTTCTCTCTCTCCACTGAAGGTGCTAACTCTGGCTGGATTCAGTTCTACACTCACTGGTTCCTCTCTCTCTCTCTCCTGAAGGTGCTGACTCTGGCAGGGTTCAGTTCTACGCTCACTGGTTTCTCTCTCTCTATTGAAGGTGCTGACTCTGGCTGCGTTCAGTTCTAACTCACTGGTTTCTCTCTCTCTACTGAAGGTGCTGACTCTGGCTGGGTTCAGTTCTAACTCAGTGGTTCCTCTCTCCCTCTCTACTGAAGGTGCTGACTCTGGCTGGGTTCAGTTCTAACTCACTGATTCCTCTCTCTCTCCCCTGAAGGTGCTGACTCTGGCTGGGTTCAGTTCTAACTCACTGGTTCCTCTCTCTCTCTCTCTCTCTGTTGAAGGTGCTGACTCTGGCTGCGTTCAGTTCTAACTCACTGGTTCCTCTCTCCCTCTCTACTGAAGGTGCTGACTCTGGCTGAGTTCAGTTCTACACTCACTGGTTCCTCTCTCTCTCTCCTGAAGGTGCTGACTCTGGCTGGGTTTAGTTATACACTCACTGGTCCCTCGCTCCCTCTCTACTGAAGGTGCTGACTCTGGCTGGGTTCAGTTCTACACTCACTGGTTCCTCTCTCCCTCTCTACTGAAGGTGCTGACTCTGGCTGGGTTCTGTTCGGAAGCTGGAAATCTGAAATGAAAGCAGAAAAGCAAGCTCAGCAAATTGTTCAGCATCTGTTTAGAGAGAGAAACAGAGCTAGTGTTTCAGGTCTGTGACCTTTCATCAGAACTTGAAAACATAGAAACTGGGAAGAGGAGTCGGCCATTCAGCCCTTCGAGTCTATTCCATCATTCAATGTGATCATGGCTGATCCTCTATCTCAATTCCATGTTCCCATTTTTCCCAATACCCCTTGATGCCAGTAAAATCTAAAAAAAACCTCTCTCTCCTTCTTGAATATATGCAGTGACTTGGTCTCCACAGCTTCTGAGGTAGAGAATTCCACAGGTTCACCACCCTATGGGTGAAGAAATCTCTCCTCCTCTTCTTCCTAAATGGTGAACCCCGTATCCTAAGACTGTGTCCTCTTGTTCTACATTCCCCAACCAAGGAAAACATCCTTCCTGCAGCTAATCTGTCCAGCCCTGTTAGAATTTTATGTTTTAATCAGATCTCCTCTCATCCTGTCCTTTCTGTTTTTCACACCAAAATGTAGAACTTCACGTTTAGCCGCGTTGTACTGCATCTGCCATGTGTTTGGTCACTCACTCAAGTTGTCCAAATCACCTTGAAGCCTCCATGCATTCTCCTTCAACTCACAATTCCGCCAGTTTTGTGTTGTCAGCAAATGTGGAAATGTTACGTTTGGTTCCCTCATCAGGTCGTACATGTTTGAATACGCGCTGAAAAATGGGATTAGAATAGATAGATGCTGATGGCCAGTATATACACGAGGGGCTGAATGGCCTCTATCTGTGCTGTAAAATTCTATGACTATGACCTCTTAAAGAAGTCATTCATTGGCTGTCCTTTGGGAACTCCTGACATAATGATTTGTTTGATAGAAATGAAGATCTCTTGTCTTTTCTCTGGTGTCTTACACTTTGCTCCTTGCTTCCTGACTGGAATCTCCAAACTGGGGAAATTGTGGATGTGGTGACATCACCCTGTTGGGGATGAAGCTATTGTCACAGAGTCCTGTGTTGTCAATATACCGACCCGTTAACATAGTTCCCCAGTTTCACTGGATGTTGACAGAATATTTACCATTGATTTGGTGTTCTACCTGCCAGCTGTTCATACGGAATACAGATGTTGTGAATGAGCATTGTCCACCTCCACTTACAGCAATGATAGTGACAACCTGCATCGTTTCCGGATAGGGCTGGAGTCATAGTCATACTGGCACAGAGATTTACAGCTGGAAACAGGCCGTTCAGCCCAACTCATCAATGCCGCCCAGGCAAAATTGTAACCACCTCTGCTGCTATCTCTGACAGCTCGTTCCAGACTCCACCCTCTGTGTTTCTCCCCTCTCACTTTAAACCTATGCTCTCCACTTTTAGACTCTGCTATCTTTGGGAAAAGATATTGACTATCTTGCTGATCTATGGCCCTCATTATTTTATAGACCTCTATAACATCACCCCACGCCTCCTACACTCCAGGGAAAAAAGTCCCAGTCTATTCAGCCTCTCCTTATAACTCAAACAATCAAGTCCCGGTAGCATCCTAGTAAATCATTTCTGCACTCTTTCAAATTTAATAATGGTCTTTCTATAATAGGGTGACCAGAACTGCATACGGTATTCCTAGTGTGGCCTTCCCAATGTCTTGTGCAACTTCAACATGATGTGCGAAATCCTATGTGAGGATAAATGGGCCAATACATTGCATTGCCATTGCTACAGTTGTTAATGAAGTGAAAAAGCCGGTGTTTAATGAAATGCCCCAGGTGGAAATCTGCTCGAATGTGGCAACGCTGCAAAATCCTCAATTATTGTTGTTTCTGCTCAACCAGCCCCAGAAGCTTGGAAGATGGAAGTCCCCGATTGGTCTGAAGTTGGAGGTGAAGAGGAGCCAAGTTTCAACAACTTGCTGACAAACATCAAAAGGCAGCTGCTTTGGAGCAAGGCGGTCCTCGAACAGGCCACTCAGAGTAGCCAAGACCCTGGAACATCATCGCTGCTGGAGAACAGAGAAGATGTGAGGCAAGGCAGGATGCTCGAGTGGTCAAAGATGGGACTGAATCATTGGTGGAGACTCCTACTCCAGTTCTGACTCCTGGCATTGATGGACGGTTTGAAGTGGAGGAAATTAGTCAGGATGGAAGTGGTGATGAGATTCACAGTTATTCCCTCAGCTGAGAGACCATTTTTAAGGCAATCTGTGCAGCAACTCCACTCTGGGGTGGGTGTCAGATCAGCTCACGGAAGGAGGACTGGAGCACAGATGAGGCCATTCAGCCCCAATACTTTCTTAAACGCTCTGCTGTGCAGTTCAAAAACTGAAAGTCCAGGATTCAAGCCATGTTACGCAGGCGACTGGGAAAAGCATCATTGGATTAATCAGATCAGTGGCCCATACTGGAAAGACTCAAAGCCCAGCAGAGAGATGTCAACATGAATTTTCACTTTTAATGTCTCTTCTTTACTCTAAACAATTTGTTGTGTTTGTATAATTATCTTAAATATTACACATTAAAACAAATACTCGGAATATTTAGCATTGCCAGAGAAGTGTAACCAGGAACAGTGCCCTGTTCATTCAGTTTGGGGAACACTTCCTGACAGAGGAAGATTGGGACATGACAGCTTCTCCCTGTCAGCTCTTTCCACTTCCCTCCACAATTCTGAACACCTCTATCAAATCTCCTCTCAACCTTCTCTTCACCAAAGACCCAAAATCTCCAATCTCCCGATGCAACTGAACTTCTTCATCCCTGGACCCTCGCCCAGTGATTTATTGCAACCTTTTTTATGCCTTACCCTCTTTTCTAAACAGTGCTGTCCTGCAGATAATTCAATACTCCAACTGAGGCCAAACCAGGGTTTTATACAGCTTTCCCATAACTTGCTTGGTCTTGTAAGCTGTGCCCCTATGTATAAAGCTCACAATCCCAAATACTTTAGTAACCACACTCTCAACCTGTCACCCAAACAGCAATTATTAGTGTCACACTTAATCACAAGTCCCTTGTTCCTGCATGCCTTTACAATTGTATTAGTTTTTTCATATTGTCTCTCCCTTTACTTCCCACTGAAATAAATCATTTCACACTTCTCTGCTTTAAATTGGTCTTGTCTCACTAATCCACAAGCTGTCGAAGTAACTTTGAGCTTCAACACTACCCCCTCACAGTTCACAATGCTGTCACGTATTGTGTAATTACCACAATTTTGAATGTGTGCTCTGTGCAGCATTGCCGATGTCTCTAATATGTATCAGGAAGAGCAGGATTCCTAACACCAACCCTCCTGGAATCCCACTTGAACCGACCTCCATTCCAAATAAAAACATTTCCCACTGCTGTGTTTCCTGTCACTCTGTCAGATTCCTATCCATGTTGCTGCTGTCCCTTTTATTCTATCAGCTCCAAATGTTACCACAAGTTTGCTGTGTGCCCCTTTATTTATAAAATGCTTTTTGCCAGTCCATGTTCACATTTACCACATTCCCCTCATCAACCTTTTCTGTTACCCGCAATAAAATCTTCAGCAAGTAAAATATGATTCCCCTTTAATCATTATGTATGTGTTTTCCTTTATGTACATCAGCACAAGTGAGTGTTAATTTAATCTCCAGTGTTTGGAGGATATTTCACGTTGCTGAGGTTAAACTGATTGGACTTTAGTTGGCTTATCCACACAGCCTTTTCTGAACAAGTGTATTTATCATTTGCAATTCTCCAGTCCTCTGGCACCACTCATATAACTAGCTCGGATAGAAAACTTTTAACCATTGCCTCTGTAATTTCCACCCTTTTTTTCCCCTCAGTATCCATGCTTGTGTCTTGTCCAGTCACAAGAACACAGGAAATAAGGGCAGACATTTACTATGTGGCTCATCAATAATGTTAAACCATTCAAAACAATTATGGTTTATGTGTCTTTATTGCCATACAGTGCAAAGCACATAGGCACAGTATTAAAACAAGAACAGCAACATCATCAGACAATACATAGATAGAAATCACACTATATTTCTGACAAGTTTTCTAAAAAGTCACTACATTTTCAGCATTCCTAACAAAATCATTTGAAATATCAGCAGTTCTATTGGGGAGAAAACAAACTGTGACTATTAAGATGTGAATCAAATTTCTGTAGTTGATACTGACGATCACCAAAAATATGGTAACTCCGAATAAAGAACTTTTCAAGCTTGGGTAATAAGGTCATGTATCAATTTATAAATTTGAACTAAACAATAAAACAACCTCTTGAAAGGTTGCAATCCAATAATTCTTAATGCCTCACTAAGTATTCCCCTCATGCCTTCCATTTTCCTGGTTACACAGCTTTGCACTCTTTCTATCAGCTGTATATCTTTTTGAAAGTGTGGGTTCCAAACTGTGGATGCAGACTCCAGGTGTGGGCATACCAGCTGCTTATGGAGTTTCAGATCTTGGGATTGAACTCCACTTTACTCCTCACTCCCTTGATTCCCTGAGAAACCAAAATTTGTCTATCTCAGCCTTAATTGTCATAGACTGTCATAACCTGCAGTGTAGATGGAGGCCATTTGATCCATTGAATCTGCACTGACTCTCTGACAGAGCATCCCACCCAGAACCTATCCCGGTAACCCCACATATTCTGCTAATCCCCCTAACCAATATATTTGGGACACTAACAGGCAGTTTAGCATGGTCAATCCATCTAAACTTTGGAGAATGGGATGAATCGCAAACATGGGGAGGATGTGCAAACATCATACAGGCAATCACCCAAGGTGGAATTGAACCCGGTTCCCTGGTGCTTTGAGGCAGCAATGCTAACCACTGTGCCACCACTAGTGTATTCAACAATGGAGCATGTCAAAGCAACAATATCCCGCCTTCATATAGAGTGGATGAGAGTGGGTGGAGGGAGAGACAGAGACAGAGTGAGTTCGGGAGGTGAGACAAACGGCCAGACAATGTCTCAGTGACAGAAATCCTTGTAAATTCCAGATTTAGCCAGAAAGATTCTGTTGGAGAAACAGAAGCTGCAGTATCAGTTCTCACTGATACTGTGGAAGAGACACATTATGAATCCCACACTCAGGAACGGTGCTGCCTTTTGACAGAAGAGATGGGGAGAGGCAAAATAAACTGAATGGTCCAGTTCTAAACAGTGTGCAGGCTCAGAGGGAGTAGGTTCAGGAAGATATTTGAAAGTGAGACAGTTTAGGACAGTCGCTTGCAAAGTGGATGGGATCCTTGGCTTCACAAATGGAAGCACTGAGTATCCATTGGATCCCGCATAATCCACAGTGTAAAAGGAGGCCATTTGCCCATTGCATCTGCACTGACTCTCTGGAAGAACATCTTTCGCCCATGGCTAACCCTCTTATTCTACACATCTTGGGTCAATTAGTGCAGAAATTTATTCTCATGTCAGTGCGAAATGATCTGATCCTTACACTGAGCCAGCTTCCGCAATCTCCCAATGTCCACAAAATCAAACCCCTTCAGAATCTTGTATGTTTTAATGTTTTGCCTCTCATGCTTGTGAATCACAGAGAATACAGACCCAGTTTACGAAGGGTCACATCATATGAAGCCCTTTCACCCCCGTGGACCAATTTACTGACCCTTCATTAGTGATTGAAGCATCATGAGAAAACCCTTTCCCGCAGTGAGCAGTTCAGCTCTGGGATGCATTGTCTGACAATGTGGTGATGCAGCTTCAAGTGAGGCATTCAGAAAGGAATTGGATTGTTAAAGTTACACCAGCAGAGTGGCACTGGTTAGTGCTGCTTCTTCACAGCGCCAGAGACCCATGCTCAATTCCTCCATGGCTGACTGTCTGTGTGGAGTTTGCACATTCTCCTTGTATCTGCATGGGTTTCCCCAGGTGCTCCAGTTTCCTCCCATAGACTAAAGATGTGCAGAATAAATGGATTAGACATGATATATTGCCCCTTAGTGACCCAAGATGTGTAGAGTAAGAGGGTTAGCCATGGGCGAAAGATGTTCTTCCAGAGAGTCAGTGCAGATGCAATGGGCAAATGGCCTCCTTTTACACTGTGGATTATGCGGGATCCAATGGATACTCAGTGCTTCCATTTGTGAAGCCAAGGATCCCATCCACTTTGCAAGCGACTGTCCTAAACTGTCTCACTTTCAAATATCTTCCTGAACCTACTCCCTCTGAGCCTGCACACTGTTTAGAACTGGACCATTCAGTTTATTTTGCCTCTCCCCATCTCTTCTGTCAAAAGGCAGCACCGTTCCTGAGAGTGGGATTCATAATGTGTCTCTTCCACAGTATCAGTGAGAACTGATACTGCAGCTTCTGTTTCTCCAACAGAATCTTTCTGGCTAAATCTGGAATTTACAAGGATTTCTGTCACTGAGACATTGTCTGGCCGTCTGTGTCTCACCTCCCTAACTCACTCTGTCTCTGTCTCTCCCTCCACCCACTCTCATCCACTCTATATGAAGGCGGGATATTGTTGCTTAGTGACTGAGTGCACACAATCTGTATCTTCATCTGATTAAATAGAAATCAGCTTGTGAACCACATCATCATTTCAACCAGTTCTGGGTTAAATCAGGCACAGCTCTGATTGGCTGCAGCCCCCTGAATCTGGGGAGCAGATACTGTGAGCATTGCTGGCCTCAGAGGCTTTTACAGTGACTGAGCTGGGAAACTCCAACTAATCCTTGAGAATCCACAGCACAGAGCGAGAGGAGAGGAAAGCCTGTCCTGGGAGCTGTCAATCTGAGACAGTTTGACCCTGTCAATGTGCAGATGTGAACCTGCTCCTTCCATTCCCAAACTGTTATAACGAGGAATACAGAACGCCCAGTAATGACCAGCTTGTTGCAATGTGTTTGAATGAACATGATGTGATATCACCGAAGCAGCATTTTGAAATATTCATTCAATGTATTCTGATGAAATGTATTTTTATGCTCTGTGTGCATTCATAGAAATCATAGAAACCCTACAGTGCAGAAGGAGGCCATTCGGCCCATCGAGTCTGCACCGACCACAATCCCCCCCAGGCCCTACCCCCACATATTTACCCGCTAATCCCTCTAACCTACACATCCCAGGACTCTAAGGGGCAATTTTTAACCTAGCCAATCAACCTAACCCGCACATCTTTGGACTGTGGGAGGAAACCGCAGCACCCGGAGGAAACCCACGCAGACACGAGCAGAATGTGCAAACTTATGCCATTGCATAAGAATCTTCCTCTGACATGAGACCGTATTTTGCCTTTGTGCCTTGATGCTGCTTTTAAAAGAAAATGTTCATGTTATGAATTTTCACATCGAACCACAGGAAGAATTATAGAAAAGTAACAGCACAGAAGGAAGCCATTGAACCTATCCTGCCATGCCAGTCCAAGGACACAGCAAGAAATCTCACAATACCAGGTGAAAGTCCAACAGGTTTATTTGGTAACAAAGCTTGCTGCTCCTTCATCAGGTGAGTGGGAGTTCTATTCACAATAGGGCATATAAAGACACAAATTCAATTTACAAAATAATAAGGACACCCAGGTGTCCTTTCCAAGCCCATCTTCCTGCACCCAGCCCGGAGCCATGCAGCTGAATGCACGATGGAGATCCAAATACTAAATGCCAAAACTTTGCAAACCTTCTTTGAGCCAGTGACTGCCCTGAAGCAGGAGATTTAATATTTCAAATCGCACTCGCTGCGAGCAGTGTTCGAACCTGCGCGGGGAAACCCCATTGGATTTCAAGTCCAACGCCTTAACCACTCGGCCATCGCAGCTGCTTATTTGTTGTTATGATGTAACCGCCTTAGCAACATTCACAGACCTTTATCAGGCACCGGAATGATGCAGAGCACAGCGTGTGAGTTGAAATTTGTTCGTCTCCTTTTAATTTGTATCTTTGTCTCTGATCCAGAAATCATTCACTAGTTCAGACTTGTTATTCTTTTTCAATAACCTTTCATTAAAATCAAATTGAACCCGAATTCTGCATCCGAAAAATAAAGTCCACTTCATTTCAGTCAAATGGTGCGTGTAAACCACAAGAGGGCGCCGATAATGTCCAATATACATTACCAATGCGATGGCCGGGAATCGAACCCGGGTCAAGGCAGCTCTGCTCACCACTCTCCCACCATCGCTCACTCTGCGGAAGCAGTTGTTATTTTCATCAGTTATAATTACAAAACTACCTTAGTTGCTGATTTCAGCAGACACCAGGTGTGTCCTTGGCCCATTTTTTAAACCTGAACTTGGCTTGTCTCGTTTCTCTGGACAGTTTGAGCCACCTTTTTGCTGTTGTTTCTGACTGATAACTCTGATTAGATTTGCAGTTCATTTGAACAAAGTTTCCACTGAACGGAAATTGAAGCTTGATTTTATGTTAGAAACACATGGATGATGAGAATATTTGGTGATTTTTTTTAGGAGTGTCCCCCTTCTGTTCTGACCAGAGATAGCCAATTAAATAAGTCAAAACTCTGGGTCAGGAACTGACCCTTGGTCAAATGCTCGCACAGTCACCACAACACCACCTGGCTCTGTCACCCCCTCTTTATTTATAGAACGAATACACAAGCAATCAAGTGGCAGAGAAATCACAGCTTAGAGAATTATATAACCGACATTCCCGTTCTGGGAGTTTTACACTTTCCGATAGATCGCGTTGAGCATGGTCGCCCAATCAGAAAGCAGGTCCTTGGGACATGGAATTTGATTAATATCATGTTTTGCAATCATGTTAATCGGTCAGAACCATGTTGATGTTATTTCACTCCAATCTATGAAGGTTTGATTGAATCGTGACCTTGTTGCACAACTTGCGTTCAGCCAGGAGATGGCAGCAGGGAAAAATAATTTGGATTTGCTGTGTGTGTCAATAAATCTCGTCATGGAGGTTCACAGCATGGAAAAAGGCCCTTCGGCACAACATGTCCATGCCGCCCAATTTTTGCCATTAAGTTCGTCCCTATTGCCCGTGTTTGGTCCATATCCCTCTATATCCAGCTCACCCATGTAATTGTCTAAATTCTTTTTAAAAGACAAAATGGTACCCGCCTCTACTACCTCTGGCAGCTCGTTCCACACACCACTCTCTGTGTGAAATAAATTGCCCTTCTGGACCCTTTTGTATCCCTCCCCTCTCATCGTAAACCTATGTTCTCTAGTTTTAGACTCCCATATTGTGGGGAAAAGCTGTTGGCTATCTACCTTATCTATTTCTTCATTATGATATAGGCCTCTTTATATCACCTCCAGGTCTCCTGTGCTCCAGGGAAAAAAAAAAGTTCCAGTCTATCCAACCCCTCCTTATAACTCAAACCATCAAATCCTGGTAGCATCCTAATAAATCTTTTCTGCACTCTTTCTAGTTTAATATCCTTCCTTCCCATAATAGGGTGACCAGAACTGTACACCGTATTCCAAACGTGGCCTTACGAATGTCTTGTATAATTTCAACAAGATGTCCCAACTCCCATGTTCAATGTTCTGACCACTGAAACCAAGCATGTCGAATGTCTTCTTCACCACCCTGTCCACATGTGACTCCACTTTCAAGGAGCTATGAACCTGTACCCCGAGATCTCTTTGTTTTATAACTCACCCCAAAGTCTTACCATGAACTGAATAGGTCTTGTCGTGGTTTAATCCACCAAAATACATCACCTTACATTTATCTAAATCAAATTCCATCTGCCATTCATTGGCCCATTGACTCAATTGATCAAGATCCCACTGCAATCCGAGGTAACTTTCTTCATTGTCCACTCTGCCACCAATCTTGGTGTAATTTGCCAACGTACTAACCATGCCTTCTAAATTCTCATCCAAATCATTAATATAAATGACGGGGTAGGATGAGTGACTTTGCAGATGGCATAAAGATTGGCTGGGTGGTGAAAGGGAGGCTGAGTTTCTTAGTCTGCAAGAAGATATAGACAGGATAGTCAAACGGGCGGATAAGTGGCAGATGGAATTTAACCCCGAAAGATGTGAGGTAACACACTTTGGAAGGAATAATTTGGCAAGGAAGTATTCAATGAAGGGCATGGCACTTGGAAGTTCTGTGGAATAAAGGGACATTGGCGTGTTGGTCCATAATCTCTGAAGGTAGAAGGGTATGTTAGTAGGATGGTGAAAAAAAAACATATGGGGCACTTGTCTTTAACAATCGGGGCATCGACTGCAATAAAATGTCATGTTGGAGTTGCATAGAACTTTGGTGGGGCCACAGCTAGAGTACTGTGTGCAGTTTTGGTCGCCACAAGATAGGAAGGATGTGATTGCACTGGAGGGGTTGCAGAGGAAATTCACCATGATGCTGTCTGGGATGGAACATGTATGTTCTGAAGGGAGATTGGGTAGGCTTGGATTGTTTTCTTGAGAGCAGAGAATACTGAGGGGGGACCTGATCGAGGTGTACAAAATTATGAGGGCATCGACAGAGTGGATAGGAAGCAGCTGTTCCCCTTGGTTGAAGGGTCAGTAAAAAGAGGACATAGGTTCAATGTGAGGGGCAGGATGTTTAGGGTGGATGTGCGGAAAAACATTTTTACCCAAGAGTAGTGACGGTCGGGAATGCGCTGCCTTGGAAGGTGATGGAGGCAAGTTGCCTCACATCCTTTAAAAGTATGTGTTCAGCAATTGGCATATCATAACATTCAGGCCTATGGGTCAAGTGGTGGTGGATGCGATTTGATTGGAGATCAGATGCTTCTTCGATGTCAGAGCAGACTCGATGGGCCGAAGAGCCTCTTCTGTACTCCATGATTCTATTATTCTATAAACAAATTCACTATGAATCGTATCAATGTCAGCCATATTCCTTGCCAGTTCTCAGATAGGCACTGATTGGTTCGAAGTTTGTTTCATTTTCCAGGATCCAGCTCAATTAAATAAATGTATTTCTTATGTTCTGTGTGTTATTAATAAAAATCTTCCTCTGACGTGAGACCTTGTTTTGTCCTTGTGCCCCTGTTGATGCCTTTGTCATTCTGCTCATGCTTTGATTTTCCTCATGTCACCTTCGAAAGAACCAGAGAAATGTAACAGCATAGAAGGAATCCATTCGGCCTATCTTGTCCTTGCCAGACTGAGGACACTCAGGTGTCCTTTCCAAGCTCACCTTCTTGTTATGTAGCTGAAAGCATGCTGGAGATCCAAATAATTCTTTCCAAAAAAATAGGATTTGCAACTCTGTGGCTGTCTAAAGCATACATTTCCAGTCACATTCGCTGGCAGCGGGGCTCGAATCTGCACAGAGAAGCCCCATCGGGTTTCAAATCCAACGCCTTAACCACGCGGCCACAGCAGCTGCTTATTTAACAAATTAAAGCAAATCATTGCGGATGCTGGAATCTGAAACCAAAAGAGAAAATGCTGGAAAATCTCAGCAAGTTTGGCAGCATCTGTAAGGAGAGAAAAGAGCTGACGTTTCGAGTCCAGACGACCCGTTGTCAAAGCTTTGACAAAGAGTCATCTGGACTCGAAACGTCAGCTCTTTTCTTTCTTTACAGATGCTGTCAGATCTGCTGAGATTTTCCAGTATTTTATCTTTTGGCAGATCTTATTTGTCAGAATAATGTAACCACCTCAGTAAAGTTCATATTAACTTCATCAGGCACCAGGATTGCGCAACACACAGTGTGGGAGCTGAAATTTGTTCCTCTACTTTTACTTTGAGTCTTTGTGTCTGGCTGAAAATTCATTTATTCGGTCAGAGACTTGATTTTCTCTTCCAATATTTTTCATTAAAAAAGAATTATGTCCGAACAAAAAATGAAAAAGGTATCTGCATTTTATTTCATTCCTGTCAAATGTTTCGTTCGCCCTGTTTTTGTCCACTCAGTTTAAAACACAAGAGGCCGTGGATAAGGTTCAAAATAAATGACCAATGCATTGGCCAGGAATCAAACCTGGGTCATCTGCTTGGAAGGCAGTTATGCTCACCCCTATACCACCATCGCTCACTCTGCTTAAACAACCGTTATTTTCATTAGTTATAATTACTGAACTTCCTGAGGCTGATTTCATCAGATACCAGATGTGTCCATAGCACAGTTTGTAAACTGAACTTGGCTTGTCTCGTAGTTCTGGACAGTTTAGGCCACCTTTCTTTTTACTATTGTTTCTGACTGAGAACTCATTGATTAGTTTTGAGGCCTTTTCTTTCATTTAAACAACATTTCAGCTGAAAGCAAATTGAATGTGGATTTTCCATTAGAAACACAGCGATGATGAGAATTTTTAGTCAATTTTATTTTAGGAGTGCCCACCTACTGTTCTGACCTGCGATAGATAATTAAATGAATTACCACTGTGATGGCCAGGAACTGACCCTTGGTCAAATGTTCGCACAGTCACCACCATCACTCACCTGGCTCTGCCACCCCCTCAGTCTGAAAGTCCAGCTCTGACAGTGAATCTGGTCACCTTCGGGCCCAATCGGAGGATGGTCAGAACATGTCTGCCACTGTCAGAAACTCCATTATCAGCGAGTGGGGGATGATTATTTAACTGGCTGTCACTGGTTGTTGAGGTTGTGATTTACTGTTACCTGTCAGTGCAGGAAAAACAAATAAAACAGGAAAATTGAGAGACTCCGAGAGCAGTTAATTTGTATCTTCACCCTAAAGAAACACAATGATGTCTGCAACCGCTATAATAACTGAAAAAACAGATATAACTGTTGCCGCGGAATCTGGTTTACTGATGTGGCCGTACACTCCATGGACTGCAGCGGTTCCAGAAGGCAGCTCATCACCACCTACCCAAGGGCAATTAGGGATGGGCAACTAATGCTGACCCAGACAGCGACACTCACATTCCATGAATGAATTCAAAGACAATCTGCGGGGAGCGGGCTTCAGAGTGTTTAACAGTTACTGAGGCGAAAAACTATAACGAAGCCCCCGGGATACAGAGCAAAGGCTAAAAGGAGGATAAATTCCGTCCTGGGACCTTACAGTTGGTAAAAGTTTTGTCCTGTGATGTGTAGATGTGAATATTGTGTAAGAGAGAGTGTATGAAAGGGACGGGGGGGAGTCAGACTAATCCAACTGTGTTTGTGTGTCTGTTCTGATCATGAGATCACCGAGTCTCTCTTGTGTAAAATAGAACAATTTTCCGATCAAAGATTCCCTTAATCCCCCTGCTGAGCCCCAAAGTGAGATTTCAAGGCAAATGGTTCGCTAAATTCAAGATTTCAGTTGAAAAGTAGAGAACATGTCAGCTATCGAGTGTGAGAGCTCGATCAGTGCAGCAGTAAAACGGGTTTCAGTGGAAAATGGAGTTCTCAGTTCGAGTGAAACCTTTTCAACAGCAAACATTCGTGTGTCAGAGACATGAAGGATGTGAGCTGGATCTCTGGAGAGGCGGAATTTCATTGCAATGGGAGAGTTTGTTAGGAGAGAGAAACACTGAGAGGCTGGAGGAGCCGGGAGCTGACAGCAGCTTGTCCCTGCTCCGTCCGCTCTCTGCCTTTAAGTTGCTCTGTGCCGCCACCACTGGATTCATTTCGGATCCAGTTCTGACTCACACAGATTTTCCACACACTCTCGGATATGACTGAAACTGCGGCCGCCGAAACGGCTCCTCCAGCCGCTCCCGCTCAAGTGAAGTCTCCCAGGAAGAAGAAGGCGGCTCCCCGACCTGCGGCAGCCGGTCCCAAGTTAGGCGAGCAGATCCTCAATGTTGTGGCGGGTTGTAGCGATCGCAAGGGGATGTCCCTGGCCGCGATAAAGAAAGCTTTGGCTGGCAGTGGAGTGGATGTGGGGAAGCGCGTCTCCCAGATCAGGTTAACGATCAAGAGGAAGGTGGAGAAAGGCTCTCTGGCGCAGACAAAGGGACAGGGCGCCTCCGGCTCCTTCAAACTCGCAAGAAGGAAAGCCCGGGGAAAATGGGAAAGAAGGTGAAGAAACCAACAGCCAAGAAATCTTTAGTAAAGAAAACAGCGGCCAAGAAGGTGACAACAAAGAAAGCAGCAGCCAAGAAACCCGCAGCCAAGAAACCCGCAGCAAAGAAAACTCCAGTGAAGAAATCAACAGTGAAGAAAACAAGCAGCAAGAAGGCGGCAACTCCAAAAAAGGCGGTGAAGAAAGCAGCCCTGAAGAAAAAGTCTCCTGTGAAGAAGGTGACGGGCGGAAAGTCTGTCAAAAAAGTGACTAAATCGAAGGCCAAACCCAAAGTGAAAGCAGCAAAAGCGAAGAAAGTGTCAGGAAAGAAGTGAAGCAACCCGAGCAAATTGTAAACCTCTGAACCCAAAGGCTCTTCTCAGAGCCACCCACATCTCTCAGGAAGGAGCTGATCCCGCAAGAAAATGATTCCTGTCCCGCGGCCCGGCTCATTCTCAATAGAGATCATTTCAAATTCAGACTAAAGCGAAACAGAGTAGAGGCTGAATTTCATTTGCTCAATCGCCACTTTCTCTCATAATAAAGATGTCTGGTAGATTCAGTAACACTGGCGGCTAAACACCGCATTCGCGCTTCATTTTTAACCGAATCCCTGCAGTGCAGAAGGAGGCCAATCGTCCCATCGAGTCTGCACCGACCACAATCCCACCCAGTCCGGATCCCCATGACCCTATTTACTCCCCGACACTCCGGTGCAATTTAGCATGGCCAGTCAACCTAACACGCACTTTGGTGTGCGGGAGGAAACCGGAGAAAGCCGAGGGAGAATGTTCAAACTTCACACAGACAGTGACCTCAGCCGGGAATCGAACCCAGGTGCCTGGCGCTGTGAGACGGCAATTCTGAGCCAAACATCAATGTGAGGAGTGGGATTTGAACCCACGCCTCCAGAGGAGACTGCGGCCTTAGACCGCTCGGCCATCCTGACTCCCTTAATTTTAACACAGGAGATTGCCCCAAGCAGCTTCATTAAAGTGTTTGCAAACAGCGAGAAGCAGATGTGTGTGAGGATGTTGCGGAGGAAGATTCTTGCTATAGAATCGACTGTGTTTAGGTCGGAATATGACTGACTGGGAATTATTACGGACCAGGTTTAAAAACACAAAAGAACAAAGTCACGACCCGAAACGTTAACTCTGTCTCTCTCTCTCTCTTCACAAAAGCTGCCGGAGCTGCTGATTATTTGCAGCATTTTCTCTTTGATTCCATATTTCAAAGTTGCAGGTTTGTGGAAACACTTGTTTGTGACGGGTTTGTGTGGGAGCTGTGTTTCGCTTCCATTGTTAATAAACGGGTTGAAATTGGCGGTTGCAGAAACTGGAGGTGGAGCTGAAAGATCAGGGGCCGTTCTGTGTGTGTGCGTCAGTCGGCTCTCTCCTCCCTCCCGCTCTGTGTTTATTCTTCACTCTGTCTCCTCCCCTCTCTGCTCTCTCACTCCTCCTTCCTCAGTCAGGTCGGGGCGGGCTGTATAAAAGGAGCCTGAAAGATTTCCTCTCATATTGTGCAGAGATCTGAGTGAAGAATCATCATGTCAGGCAGAGGGAAAGGACAGTAAGAAGTCTCACAACACCAGGTTAAATTCCAACAGGTTTATTTGGTAGCAAATACCATAACCTTTCGGAGCGCTGCCCCTTCGTCAGATGGAGTGAAAATCTGTTCTCCAACTGTGCACAGAGACACAGAAATCAAGTTACAGAATACTGATGAGAATGCAAATCTCTACAGCCAGCCAGGTCTTAAAGGTACAGATAATGTGGGTGGAGGGAACATTAAACACAGGCTAAAGAGATGTGTATTGTCTCCAGACAGAACAGCTAGTAAGATTCTGCAAGATCAGGGGGAAAGGTGTGGGGGTTACTGATAATGTGACATAAATCCAACATCCCGGTTTAGGCCGTCCTCATGTGTGCGGAACTTGGCTATCAGTTTCTGCTCAGCGACTCTGCGCTGTCGTGTGTCGTGAAGGCCGCCTTGGAAAACGCTTACCTGAAGATCCAAGGCTGAATGCCCGTGACTGCTGAAGTGCTCCCCCACAGGAAGAGAACAGTCTTGCCTGGTGATTGTCGAGCGGTGTTCATTCATCCGTTGTCGTAGCGTCTGCAGGTACCTGATACGCTGCAGGAAAGGATGTCCCGAGGCATGGTACATTGGGGAAACCATGCAGACGCTACGACAACGGATATAAGTGGTATAATTACTTCTTAGGAATTCGCAAGGGCAAGGGGATCACAGTGTCCGTGTATGAATATAAGGGGTTAATTCACATTCACTGAAAATGAGTGAATCTCCATCACTCTCTCTCTCACACACACCCACACACACACCCACACAAGCTCTCACAGACCAACACTCACACATCTCCCACCACGACAGATGGCGAAATTCAAAATCAATAAAAAATCTGGAATTAATGGCCTTGAATCAACTTTCGTAAAAAAAGACAACTCAAGCACTAATGCTCTTCAGGGAAGGAATTCTTACCTGGACTGGCTTACATACAACTCCCGACCCACAACAATGTTGTAGGCCCTCGGAGGTGGCCTACCAAGCCACTCAGTTCAAAGGAAATTTGGAGACCTTGCCTTGTGGTATCATCGCTGAAATCTGAAACTTAGCTCGTATTCTGGGGACCCGGGTTCAAATCCTGACAAGGCAGTGGAATTTGAATTCAATAAAAAATATGTGGAATTAAGGATCTCCTGATGACTATGAAACCTTTGTCGATTGTTGTATTAATCTATCTGGTCCTCCAGGGACCACAATCTGCCGTCTTTACACAGTCTGGCCGACATGTGATTCCAGAGCCACAGCAATGTGGTTGACTCTCAATTGCCCGCAGGCAACTAGAGTTGGGCAATAAATACTGGTCAGCCAGTGGCACCCATGTCCCATGAATTAATTTTTTAAAAATGCAAGCCCAGTCAGCGACGCTGAAAAAATGCATTGAAGATTCAGAATGAGGAGATCCATCAACTTGTTTACAATCCCAGAGTTTGCAAATACAGAATGGATTCCAAACTAGTTTACTGTTCCGGGAGCTGACCGCCAGAACAAATTGCTTGTACACGCACAGTTCTACCAACAGAATCAGAAAGATCCCAATCCTCGAAAATCAGCAGATAATGCAAAACATATTCTGAATATGGCACAGATATAAAGGTAAAGTTACCATAATCCCAAATGACCATCCGCTGTTCCCCATCTCAACAGGGAGAGCTTAATGGTGTTGATTTAGCCTCAGGATTACTACACCTCAGGCGAGGGGCAAGGCTGAAAATATCTAACAGCACATCTGCATTTTCTTTGCCGTAAATTTGTATGAACTTCTTGTTTTCAGTTATAAACTGGAGGATACAGTATGTTTTAATAACGGCTCTTAAAAACTGTCCTGCCACCTTCAATGACATATACACATGTCCAAATATGTCCTGCTGTTCTTGCACCAGCTTTTGGAATTAATTCCTTTATTTTATATTGTCGCTTTGTGTTATTCCCACCAAAATGAATCACTTCATTCATCATCTGCCACATGTCCTCCCATTCCACCAACCTGTCTGTGTCCTTTCGGAGTTCGACTGGAATATCTGTAGCTCTTTTCACAACCATAGGACGTCCCAAAATATTTTAATGATGATAAAGTATTTTTGAAATGTAATCGCTGCCCAATTGCTGAACTTTTCAACTGTCTGTTCGACGACATCAGAAATTGCCAGATGGGAACGGGGAATAGTTGCTGCAGCAATGTCTCTGTGGCACAAAGAATGGCATTTTTGATTTGATTTCATTTGATTTATTATTGTCACATGTGTTAACATACAGTGAAAAAGTATTGTTAAAGTATTGTTTCTTGTGCACTATATAGACAAGGCATACCATTCATAGAGAAGGAAACAAGAGAGTGCAGAATGTAGTGTTACAGTCATAGCTAGGGTGGAGAGAAAGATCAACTTCATGCAAAGTAAGTCCATTCGAGGTAAGTCTGTGAGTTCGGAAGTTCAGGATCCAGTCGCAGAGGGAGGTGCCGAGGCCCAGGCCACAGAGTTTGGAGATGAGTTTCCTGGGAATAATGGTGTTGAAGGCTGAGCTGTAGTCAATAAATAGGAGTCTGACAGAGGTAGCCTTGTTATCTAGGTGTTCCAGGGTTGAGTGCAGGGCCAGGGAAATGGCGTCTGCTGTGGACCTGTTTGCGGCAGTGGGTACCAGCATGTTAGACTGCTAGTCATTGTCTTGTGAAATGTTCAAAGGTTGTGGGTCCGAATCTCATCGGAGTCAGCTTTCTGGGTAAAATTTGAAGAAATTAGGAACTGGTGTGTCAATCTTCTCAGAGAAGCGAAACTGCCGCCTCGAACTTGGAGGACATTCGGCCCATCAAGCCTACACCGACAACAATCCCACCCAGAATGAATCCCCGTGATCCCATATGTTTACCATGCTAATCCCCCTGACACGAAGGGGCTATTTAGCATGGCCAAACCAGCTAATAGAGCACTAATTTTCATGGCTGACCTGCCGATTCCGGAAAGACAAAATGTGCCACTGGCGTCTGCTTTGGAGCTTCCGAAACCACATGTTGACATGGTGGCAAACTCGTGTCCAAAGCGGGTGCCCTGATTTGAATTGACTGTCAGATCGAGTTTCTCAGAGGATGAGAATTATGGGAATATCGAATTGTTCTGGACGATTCTCTCAAGCCTGAGTGTTCAAACTTCATCTTGGAACCTCAAAACACTGAACGAACCATCACCGACGAGGATGGGATTCGAACCCACGCGTGCAGAGCACAATGGATTAGCAGTCCATCGCCTTAACCACTCGGCCACCTCGTCACGCAATAACTTCTCACCAAGCTTTGACAAAGGGCTCGAAATGTCAGCTTTTTTCTCTCCTTGCGGATGCTGCCAGACCTGCTGAGATTTTCTAGCGTTTTCTCTTTTGACTTCTCACCAAACCAGGGTGTTTTAACACCCGTAACAAAGAACATATTTCTCCCACAGGATAATGCTGTGTTGCTGCTTTCTTGTTAATCTGGTTCGCTGCTACTCTTCCATTCGATGTGGAACCACAGAAAGTAAAGAGGGAGACAGTTCCATTCCCTGGTCCCAGTTTGATTTTCAATTCACCGAACATAACCCGGATGTAAAATGCAGCAAGCAGTCTGAGCTTGTGGCGCAACGGTAGCGCGCCTGACTCCAGATCAGAAGGTTGCGTGTTCAAATCACGTCAGGCTCACGAAGCTTTTCTACGTCGGATTTTGTGTCTGGGTAAAATTGGTATCTTGGTAAAGTTGATTGTTTGCGATTGTTCCCGAAATGGCAAATTTCAAAACGATGGTAGAAATTATATTTTAGGGATGCTTCCGGTTCGCATGCTCAGTTTTGTTTTTGCACAGTTTTATATCTGAAACAATGTGTCAGAGTTATGAGGTGTTCATTGCTTGCAAAATTAAAGCAAGGTCCACAGACTCAGATGTTCCTATGGGTCATCAAAGGAGACAGCTGACTGTGGCGATTTAACAGGATGATTCACACGTCAGGAGAGGAGCAAGGCTTCGAAGCCGGGCCTTCATGAACAATCTCAACCGATACAGGAATTAATCCCGTGCTTTTGGCTGAATAAGCTGTCCAACCATTTAATGAAAGGGCAACTCTCCGACAGCTCATGCTACCAAATAAACCTGTTGGACTTTCACCTGGTGTTGTGAGACTACTTCCTGTGAACCTGGGACATATGCGCTGTGTTCCCAGTTAATGAAAATCAAGATGATGAAACAAATTTACTGTCGAGAAAACCCAGATTTACCTTTGGGCAGCAGCCGAATGTTACGATTTGATGTTCGTGAGAACATGATAGCAGATGATGGCTTCGATCCATCAACCTCTGGGTTATGGGTCCAGCCACTCTGCCCCGAAACGTTGCCGCTTCCTGCCTATTCCTGTTGCATGGGTGAGAGGAAACTATTCATTGTATTTGTATTTCAAACAAGACCCACGTGTTGGGAAGCGCACCCTGGCTGGACAATAACACTTAACATCAGCCCGAATCAAACAGACAGAGAAAGACACACAGAGAAGCAGTAAGAGATGTTCAGGACACACACAGAGCGATAGACAGAGAAGGTACCCAACAAACCAACAAGATACTGAGATGGAACAACTGATTATGTTTGAAAAGGGATCTTCTGTTACATAAAGATAGACCTTGTTTTAAAATTAATTTCATGTAGGTGTAACTGCACTCTCTGCTGTGTAACTGTTCTCTCTGTTGTGAAACTGTGTCTCTGCCGTTGACAGATCTTTATTGTGGTTGTGTCAAATTCATCCCTGTTGTGTAAATATATTCATAAGACATGGGAGCAGAATTATGCCACTTGGACCTTTGAGTCTGCTCCACCATTCAATCATATATTTCCCTCATCCTCATTATCCTGCCTTTTCCCCATAACCCATGATCCCCTTATTAATCAAGAATCTATCTATTTCTGTCTTAAAGACACGCAATGACCCGACCTCCACAGCCTTCTGCAGCAAAGAGTTCCACAGATTCACCACTCTCTGGCTGAATAAATTCATCCTCATCTCTGTTTTAAAGAATCGTCCCTTTTGCCTGAGGTTGTGCCCTCTGTTTCTAATTTTTCCTACGAGTGGAAACATCCTCTCCATGCCCACTCTATCCGGGCCTCGCAGTATCCTGTAAGTTTCAATAAGATGCCCCCTCATTCTTCTAAACTCGAAGGAATACAGATCCAGAGTCCTCAACTGTTCCTTATACGACAAGCTCTTCATTCCAGGGACCATTCTTGTGAACCTCCTCTGGACCCTTTCCAAGGCCAGCACATCCTTCCTTAGATATGGTGCCCAAAACTGCTCACAATATTCCAAATGGGGTCTGACCAGATTCCCGGTTATGTAAATATGAGCCATCTTGAGCAGAATTTTTATTTTCTGTTCTGCAAAGGTGTTTCCTGTTGTGTGAAATGTTCTCTGTTGTTCAGTGAAAATGTTTCCTGTGGGAAACCAATCAACAGGAATTTCAAGGCCGCCATTTCTGAGGCTTGGTTTCAAGTCCAGACTTATTTCGGCCGAATGGCCTACTCCTGTTTCTGTTTTTGATCAATGATTCTGTGTATCAAATCAGTTAATTTAAATTTCACCAGCTGCCATGGTGGGACTTACTCCATGCCTCCAAAGATCAGTGCGGGCCTCTGGTTTACCAGCCCAGTGACATAACCTTTCATCCCTGTAAACAAAAACACTTCATTCAGCTCATTATTAAACCTCGTCCTGAGGAAATTAGAATTGCCTCCACAGAACTTCAATCACCCAATCAATACAAAGCATTTTGCTCTAGTTGGGAACATCAATAATTTATCCAGATCAAACAGATATTGTGGAATTGGTCAGAGCTAAGATTATTTTAGAATTGAATTAATAAAATAACAAGGACCTACATTCTGAGAAAGCACCCTGCAATGTTTGGAAGAAAATGTGGATTTAATATGATGTGGGAGATCGGTTCCCAGGATGCTCCACCAGAAACGACCATGACAGAACTCAAACCTGCAATTTTCTGATATCATTACTACAAACACCAAAGTCAGACACTTTATCCATAAGGCCACACAGTCAGCTCATAACTACTGCAACCTGATGTTAGTACCATGTGAATAAATACTGTGAAATATTCTTTTCGTTCTATCTCTAGATGATCCACTGATTCCTAGATCCCTGAAAATACAAGGGAAAGCTCCAGCTGCCGTACATTGTATTTTTTGATGATAAAAGAGCCTTTCACTCTGTGACTTGTGAAGATTCATGAAACATGAGGAATGGAGTATTAATGTATGATTATAAGAGCAGCAAGACAATGTTGGAGCTATACAAAACTTTGGTGAGGCCATAGTTGGAGCACTGAGTGCAGTTCTGGTCAAATCACTGGAGAAAGGATATGATTGTACTGGAGAGGGTGCAGAGGCCATTCACCAGGATGTTGACTGGGATAAGACCATAAGACCATAAGACATAGGAGCGGAAGTAAGGCCATTCGGCCCATCGGGTCCACTCCACCATTCAATCATGGTTGATTTCAACTCCATTTACCCGCTCTCTCCCCATAGCCCTTAATTCCTCGAGAAATCAAGAATTTATCAATTTCTGTCTTGAAGACGCTCAACGTCTCGGCCTCCACAGCCCTCTGTGGCAATGAATTCCACAGACCTACCACTCTCTGGCTGAAGAAATTTCTCCTCATCTCTATTCTAAAGAAATGGGATGGAGAATTTGAACTAGGAAGAGAGACTATATAGGCTCGCGTCATTTTCTTTACAGCAGAGAAGGCTGAGGGGAGACCTGATTGAGGTGTATAAGATTATGAGGGTTATGGAAAGGGTGGATAGGAAGCAGCTGTTCCTCCTAGTTGCAGGGTTGATACCAAGGAAGCAGAATTTTAAGGTGAGGGGCAGAAAGTTTAGAGGGGATTTGAGAGAAACATTTTTTCATCCAAAGCATGGTCAGAGTCTGGATTGCAATGCCTGGAGAGGTAGTAGAGGTGGGAAAACTCACTAATTTTACAAAGTATGTGGATGAACACTTGAAATGTCATAACTTTCAATGCTACGAGCCAAGTGCTGAAAGGTAGGAATACTTGTAGATTTAATGTAGGTTTGTTGGTGCAGACGTGATGGGTCAAAGCGCCTCTTCTGTACTGTATGACTCTCGCTATTATCGTCAGACTTGGCTTCTCACGGACATGTGTCAGCACCCTCTCCTCATGGTTGCACAGTGGTTAGCACTGCTGCCTCACAGTGCCAGTGACCCGGGTTTGCTTCCCGGCTTGGATCACTATCTGTTCAGTGTCTGCACGTTTCCCTGTGTCTGCGTGAGTGTTCTCCAGGTGCTCCATTTTCCTCCCACAGTCCGAAAAATGCACTTGTTAGGTGCATTGACCATGTTAAATTCTCCCTCAGTGTATCCGAACAGGCGCTGGAGTGTGGCGACTGGGGAATTTTCACAGTAACTTCATTGCAGTTTTAATGTAAGCCTACTTGCGATGTTAATAAATGAACCTAAAACACTCCACAAATACATGCAGTCAGTGATCCTAACCCAGTGAACCAACACAAACCCCGTTCAGTAAAAACTGCAGCCAAATAAGGTTGTGTCATTGCACCAATTCTCTTTTTCATTTTCCTCACTGCAACACTGCACCTGTTCAGCCTGCACCGTCCTGATGAGAAAGACAAAATCCCGCTTCAGTAATTGAGCTCCAGGCTGCAGGTAAAGCTTGTGTGGGTGCTAACTCAGAAACTTAGCCCCAGCTCACTGAGCATTCCTTCTGAGAAGCAGATGAGACTTTAGTTTGCAACATGCAGAAAAATAAAGATCATTTCCACCATTCCCGACTCGGAAACACCCCCAGAAACAGCATCTCCACATCATCGATTCACTCCACCAGTGATGGCTATGCTTTCAATTCTCAGGGACTCAGCTCCAGAATTCCCTCTCTAAACCTCACTGCTTCCATCTTCCTTTCCTCTCCTTTCATTTCTATCGCGTTTCCTACATTTATTTCCTCCTTCCTTTCCCCCAGTTCTACTTCTCTCACGCTCTGACTTTCACCAATCCTGTTGTTGCTTTAACTATCGTAAGTAAATTAGAGTTGTACAACGGTAATTCTAATAGCGGTTCCGCTTTAAGGATTCTTTACCCGCCTCCAGCTGTCTGATTTCTCATTTGTTATTATTTATTATAAGGAAATAAATGTAGGAAACGCGAATGAGAAATGAGAAATTGAGTATCAGTTGTTTGGATTTAATATCAGTTGTTTGGATTTAGTATCAGTTGTTTGGGTTTAATATCAGTTGTTTGGATTTAGTATCAGTTGTTTGGGTTTAATATCAGTTGTTTAGGTTTAATCTCAGTTGTTTTGGGTTTAATCTCAGTTGTTTGGGTTTAATATCAGTTGTTCTGGGTTTAATCTCAGTTGTTCTGGGTTTAATATCAGTTGTTTGGGTTTAATCTCAGTTGTTTAGGTTTAATCTCAGTTGTTTGGGTTTAATATCAGTTGTTAATATCAGGGATTTGTTCCCAGGAGCAGGCTGAGGGTAAGAGAGTGGGTTTTCTGACTTTAATTAATTATTTATTTTTTTGTTTCCTTACACTCTTATTAACTTTTCACTGTCTTACTTGACATAAAGTGTCCAGTATGAGTGTGAAACCAGTGTGTTGTTCCCAGTGTAGGATGTGGGAGGTCCTGGAGGCATCTGGCCTCCCGGACATCCACATCTGTGAGGGGTGTGTCGAGCTGCGGTTCCTGAGGGACCGTGTTAGGGAGCTGGAACTGCAGCTCGAGGATCTTAGGCTGATGAGGGAGAATGAGGAGGTGATAGACAAGAGCTATCATCAGGTGGTCACACCAGGGCAACGGGAGGAGGCCAAGTGGGTGATGGCCAGGAAGGGTAAGGCTAGGGTGGTTGAGAGCACCCCAGTGGATTTGCCCCTGCACAACAAGTACTCCTGCTTGAGTACTGCTGGGGGGGACAGCCCGCCTGGGGGAAGCAGCAGTGGCCGTGTCTCCGCAGTGGAGTCCAGCCCTGTAACTCAGAGGGCTAAGGAAAAGAGGAGGAAGGCGGTATTAATCGGGGACTCGATGGTGAAGGGGACAGACAGGCGTTTCTGCGGAGGTAGGCGGGATTCTCGCATGGTGGTCTGCCTCCCTGGGGCCGGGATCCAGGATGTCGCTAGTCGCGTCCCGGAAATCCTGAGGTGGGAGGGAGAGGAGCCTGAGGTAGCGGTACATATTGGTACCGCTGATGTGGGTAGGAAGGGAGAAGGGGTCATGAAAAGGGAGTACAGGGAATTAGGGAGACAGCTGAGAAAGAGGAAAGCAAAGGTAGTAATCTCAGGATTACTGCCTGTGCCACGGGAAGGTGAGGGCAGGAATGGAGTGAGGTGGAAGATGAATGTGTGGCTGAGGGACTGGTGCAGGGGGCAGGGATTCAGGTTCCTGGACCATTGGGACCTCTTTAGGGGCAGGGGTGATCTGTATACAAAAAACGGGTGGAACTTGAATCACACGGGGACCAATATCCTGGCCGGTAGGTTGGCTAAAGTTACTGGGGAGAATTTAAACTAGATAGGTTGGGGGGAGGGGAGCTAGAAGAGTTGACTAGGATCAAGGAACTAATTGATGGGGTGGAGGATGCAGGGGTAAGGGGAATTACAAAATTAATGGTAGAGGAGAGGGTGCAAGTGAATGAAGGCGGTAATTTAGATAAGGGAGTAGAGGGAGAGGGTGTTCGCGACTCATCAAAGCGGGTCCAGATAAAAGCTGGAATAAGGACACTTTGCCTGAATGCACGAAGCATTCGGAACAAGGTATATGAGTTGATGGTGCAAATCAGCACGAGTGGGTACGATCTAGTGGCCATTACAGAAACGTGGCTGAAAGGTGACCAGGACTGGGAGATGAATATCCAGGGGTATCAGGCGTTTAGGAAGAATAGACAGGAAGGAAAAGGTGGTGGGGTCGCGCTATTAATAAGAGATAATATCAGGGTAGTACTGAGGGATGACATAGGCTCTGAGGAACAAAACGTGGAATCATTATGGGTAGAGATGAGGAATAGTAGAGGGAGAAAGACACTAGTAGGTGTGGTATATAGGCCCCCAAATAATAATGTTGAGGTGGGGAGGGCTATAAACAAGCAGATAAGGGATGCGTGTAAAAACGGAACGGCAATAATCATGGGGGACTTCAACATGCACATTGACTGGCAGACTCAAGTCGGTAAGGGTGGAATGGAGGAAGAGTTCTTAGAATGCTGTCGGGATAGTTTCCTTGAACAGCATGTTACGGAACCGACGAGGGAACGAGCTATTTTGGATCTGGTATTGTGTAACGAGGTAGGTAGAATTAAGGATCTTATTGTGAAGGACCCTCTTGGGTCTAGTGACCACAATATGGTCGAATTTCTGATTCAGATGGAAGAGGAGAAAGTTTGGTCCCAAACCAGTGTCCTCTGTTTGAACAGAGGGAAATATGATAGGATGAGGGATGAATTGGCTAAGGTAGACTGGGAGAGCAGGCTGGCAGGTAGGATAGCTGAGGAACAGTGGAGGATTTTTAAGGAGATCCTTTTCAGTTCTCAGCAAAAATATATTCCAGCAAAAAACAAGGATTGTAAGAAAAGGGAGAACCAGCCGTGGATAACGAAGGAAATAAAGGAGAGTATTAAAATAAAAACAGCTGCGTACAGAGTGGCCAAAAATAGTGGAGAAACAAGTGATTGGGAAAAATTTAAGAAACAACAAAGAGAGACTAAGAAAGCGATAAAGAAAGGAAGGATAGACTATGAAGCTAGGCTAGCAATTAATATAAAAAATGATAGTAAAAGTTTTTATAAATATATAAAAAGGAATAGAGTGGCTAGAGTGAATGTTGGACCCTTGGAGGACGAGAGGGGGGAGTTAATAGTGGGAAATGAGGATATGGCTGAGTCTTTAAATAAGTTTTTTGTGTCGGTCTTCACGGTGGAGGACACAAATAGTTTGCCAAATATTAACGATAGAGGGTTGGCAGCAGGAGAAATACTTAATACAATTAATGTTACCAGAGAGGCAGTGCTGGGTAGACTAATGGGACTGAAGGTGGACAAGTCCCCGGGTCCGGATGGAATGCATCCCAGGGTATTGAAAGAAATGTCAGAGGTAATAGTGGATGCGTTAGTGATTATTTATCAAAACTCGTTGCATTCTGGGGTAGTGCCGGTTGATTGGAAAACGGCTAATGTTACGCCGCTGTTTAAAAAAGGAAGGAGACAAAAGGCGGGTAACTATAGGCCGGTCAGCTTAACGTCTGTAGTAGGGAAAATGCTGGAATCCATTATTAAAGAGGAGATAGCAGGGCATCTGGATAGAAATGGTTCGATCAATCAGACGCAGCATGGATTCATGAGGGGAAAGTCGTGCTTGACGAACATGTTGGATTTTTATGAAGATGTGACTAGGGCGGTTGATGGAGGAGAACCGGTGGATGCGGTGTTTTTGGATTTCCAAAAGGCGTTTGATAAGGTGCCCCATAAAAGGCTACTGAAGAAGATTAGGGCACACGGAGTTGGGGGTAGTGTGTTAAAGTGGATTGGGGACTGGCTATCCGACAGGAAGCAAAGAGTCGGAATAAATGGGTGTTTTTCCGGTTGGAGGAAGGTAACTAGTGGCGTGCCGCAGGGATCGGTACTCGGGCCGCAACTATTTACCATTTATATAGATGATCTGGAGGAGGGGACGGAGTGTAGGGTAACGAAGTTTGCAGACGACACAAAGATAAGTGGAAAAGTGAATCGTGTGGAGGACGGAGAAGATCTGCAGAGAGATTTGGACAGGCTGAGTGAGTGGGCGAGGATATGGCAAATGGAGTATAACGTTGAGAAATGCGAGGTTATACACTTTGGAGGAAATAATAACAAATGGGATTACTATCTCAATGGAAACAAATTAAAACATGCTACCGTGCAAAGGGACCTGGGGGTCCTTGTGCATGAGACGCAAAAGCCCAGTCTGCAGGTACAACAGGTGATCAAGAAGGCAAATGGGATGTTGGCCTATATTGCGAAGGGGATAGAATATAAAAGCAGGGATGTCTTGATGCACCTGTACAGGGCATTGGTGAGGCCGCAGCTGGAATACTGTGTGCAGTATTGGTCCCCTTATATGAGGAAGGATATATTGGCATTGGAGGGAGTGCAGAGAAGGTTCACCAGGTTGATACCGGAGATGAGGGGTTTGGATTATGAGGAGAGGCTGAGGAGATTGGGTTTGTACTCGTTGGAGTTTAGAAGGATGAGGGGGGATCTTATGGAGACTTATAAGATAATGCGGGGGCTGGATAGGGTGGAGGCGGAGAGATTCTTTCCACTTAGTAAGGAAGTTAAAACTAGAGGACACAGCCTCAAAATAAAGGGGGGTCGGTTTAAGACAGAGTTGAGGAGGAACTTCTTCTCCCAGAGGGTGGTGAATCTCTGGAATTCTCTGCCCACTGAGGTGGTGGAGGCTACCTCGCTGAATATGTTTAAAGCGCGGATGGATGGATTCCTGATCGGTAAGGGAATTAAGGGTTATGGGGATCAGGCGGGTAAGTGGTACTGATCCACGTCAGATCAGCCATGATCTTATTGAATGGCGGGGCAGGCTCGAAGGGCTAGATGGCCTACTCCTGCTCCTATTTCTTATGTTCTTATGTTTTCGCCGCGGATCGAATTGTATGACGCAATGACGCTGGGCTGGGAGTGACGTTGCTGGAGCCGAACATCAGCGCCGCATTCCGATTGGTGTATGTGTTACAGCGGCGTTCTTCGATTGGTTCATGCCGATGTCAATCGTGATGTGGGCGGGTGTTGTTTGAAGCATGTCGCTCTATTGGTCAAGATTAAAACGTCATTTCCATTGTTCGCGCACATTTCAGACAGACTGAGCTCACTGATTGGATGATGCAGCCATCACTCAATCAACGCAGAGCGTCTATTGGATAACAGAAATGGCTCAATTTCTGATTGGTTTTCTCAGCTGTCGGTCACAGGTCGGTGACTGTGATTGGACAGAGGGCGGGGGTACACACTGGTCCCATCAGACACCGGGCGGCGGTAAATGTCCGGCCAGTGGCTTCAGTCCCCGGGCCCAGATCCTGAGCCGGCGGTGGGGCTTCGGATGGGGGAAGGGTTTTGGCAGCGGGAATCCCGCCCCGCCCGGCTATCAATCCGCAGCTCAGGGTTTCGAATGGCGGCTTCCTGTGTAAACATGTCACGCTGCAGCTCCCCAGTCTCGGCGCTGCAAACCCCGTCACACCAATCAGCACAGAGACTGGGATCTTCCTGTGTTCTTGTGTGGGGCGCAGTGCCACACCGGGTTACAGAACCTCACTCTGCATCGGCCAGGGAGAGATACTGGAATCTTCCGGTGCCCTGTGTCTGGGGCCAGGGCTTGGTTACTCTCAGTGGGTCTCCCTCATTGTTTGGTTCTAATTGCAGCCTCTCTCTCTCTTGCAGTCAGTCTGGGTGTTCCTGACTGAGCAGAATGGCCTGATCTCACCACACACATTGAGATGGAGGAGCTGCCGACCGAGACGAAGATGATTGAGAACTCCAGCTTTCGCTCCACTCGTTTCCTGAGGCCCAGCCCTTCATTCATCATTAGTTTCCTCAGGTTGTCAGGTACATTAACATCTTCATCTGCTGTGAACACTGACCTGACAGTGGGAAGGTATTGGAGCAGGATGGTGCAGTCAACTCTGTCAATAGTGGGGGACAGGTGGAGAGATTGTTCAGCTGGGTAAGATGGCACTCCCCAGTTCCATTCTTCTCTTTCTGGTCTTAAGCACAACATCACCCGCAATGGTTTATCTTCCCACTCCTGTGCTGTTACCTCCCGAATCCCCCAAGGATCTATCCTTGGCCCCCCACAAGGCGCATTGACTCTTTTCCACCATTCAGTTCGATCATGACTCATTTATTTATCTTGATTGCCACACAGTCACAGTATTAAAAACAAGAACGGCAACAACATCAAACAATACATAAATAGAAATCACACTATGTTTCTGACAGGTTTTCCAAAAGTCACTGCGTTTTCAGCATTCACCACAGAATCAGGCAACGCTTTTGAAATATCAACAATTCTATGTGGGATAAACAAATTGACTATTGAGACATGAACCAAATTTCTGTAGTTTATTATGACACACAAAATACAGTAACTGAGAGTAAAGAACTTTTCAAGCTTGGGTAGTAAGGCCATGTATCACAGAATATTACAGTGCAGAAGAGGCCCTTCAGCTCATCAAGTCTGCACCGATGCATGAAATGCCCTGACCTGGGCACCTAATCCCACTTGCCAGCACTTGGCCCATAGCCTTGAATGTTATGGCATGCAAAGTACTCATCCAGGTACTTTTTAAAGGATGTGAGGCACCCCGCCTCCACCACTTTCCCAGGCAGTGCATTCCTGACTGTCACCACCCTCTGGGTAAAAACATTTTTCCTCAACTCCCCCCTAAACCTCACACCCCTCACTTTGAACTTGTGTCCCCTCGTAACTGACCCCTCAACTAAGGGGAACAGCTGCTCCCTATCCACCCTGTCCATTCCCCTCAATCAAGTCGCCCCCTCAGTCTTCTCTGCTTCAACAAAAACAACCCAAGCGTATCCAACCTCTCTTCATAACTTAAATGTTCCATCCCAGGCAGCACCCTGGTAAGTCTCCTCTGCACCCCCTCCAACGCAGTCACATCCTTTCTATAATGTGACAACCAGAACTGCACACACAATTCCAGCTGTGGCCTCACCGAAGCTCTATACATCATTGATGCACTATCAATTACAACGCGGAGACTTCTGAGAGTGAGGGAAAACTAATAGGCTTTTATTCTCTGAGAACAGGAGCACACCCTTTTAGCTGACCTGGTCTGAACTGAGGCAAGAAGGAGGGACCATCACCTTTATACCTCACTCTGGGTGGAAAGGGAGGGGTCCCAGGTGGAAAGGGAGGAGTCTCGGGCCAGGTGCAGCATGGGTGTGTCCAGGTACATACATGTAGTAACAGTGGTTCACCACAATCATGACCTCTCTGCTTTTGTAATCTATACCCCGATTGATAAAGGTGAATGTGCCATACACCTTTTTCACCACACTATTAACCTGCCTTTCTGCCTTCAGAGATCGATGAACAAACACGCCAAGGTCCCTTTGTTGTTCGGAACTTCCCCGTACCAGACCTTTCATCGAGTACTTCCATGTCAAATTAAAATGTATCAATTTATAAACTTGAACTGAACCATAAATCAGCCTTCTCTAAAGATTGCAATCCAAAATCTCTTAATTCCTCATAAAATATTCCCCACATTCCTTCCATTTTCCTGGTAACATGTCTTTGCAATCTATGAGCTGTATTTCTCTTTGAAAATGTGGATTCCAAACTGTGGATTCAGGCTCCAGATGTGGGCGTAGTAGCAGCTTATAGTGTTTCAGATCTTCAGCTTCAACCCCATTTTACTCCTTGATTTTTTTGAGAAACCAAAGTTTGTCTATTTCAGCCTTAACTGTCATAGAATCCTTACAGTGCAGATGAAGGCCATTTGGCCCATCGAGTCTACACAGACTCTGACACAGCATCTCACCCAGAACCTATCCTGGTAACCCCACATATTTATCCTGCTAATCCCCCTAACCAATATATTTGGGACACTAAGGGACAATTTAGCATGGTCAATCCACTTAACATTTGGAGCATGGGAGGAAACGCAAACAAGGGGAGGATGTGCAAACTTTACACAGACAATCACCCAAGGTGGAATTGAACCTGGGTCCCTGGAACTTTGAAACAGTATCCGAGTGTGGGATTTACTCACTCTGGTACAGTGCGAGAGTGAGGGATTTACTCACTGGATGATGCAGTGTGAGAGTGTGGGATTTACTCTCTGTCTGATAGTGTGTGAAGTGTGGGATTTACTCACTCGCTGATACAGTGCGAGAGTTTGGGATTTACTCTCTGTTCGGGTGTGAAGGTGAGGATCATTCTGTATCTTTTAGTCTCGGGGACTATGCGACTGATGGAGTCATTCTGTCTGTGGTAGTGTTGGAGACTCATTGTGTATTTGCCAGTTGGTGGGGGCTAAGAGTGAGCGCGGGATTCATTCACTCTCTGGGATGATATGCCAGTTTGGGATTAATGTTGTAGCTGTCCTTCTCGGCCACTTTGAGGGGGCTGGGTTTATTCGGTACCTATCAGTCTTTGTAACCATCTGTGAGATTCATCCTGTATTTGTCAGTCTCTGGCAGTGTGAATCAGTGTGATATTGATTGAATATCTTTCAGTCTGTGGCATTGAGTGTGCTCCGCTGCTCAATGTGATAGTGGAATTCAGTCTGTATCTGTCAGCTACTCGCATTGAATGGGAATGTGGGAATCATTCTCAAAATCTGGGAATCTTTGACACCAATTCTGCATCTGTTTAACTTCAGTGCTGTTTGTGAGAGTGGGATTAATTCTGTCAGTCGGTGGTACTGTCTGTGAGATTGGGATCAATTGTCAGGGCCCTGCATATAATTATATGCTGCCTCTGGCCTGTGTAAGTGAGACACATTGTGAAATATGAGGAACTTCAGTTATTGAGATAAACTGGTGAAGTTGGGACCACGTTCCTTGGAGCAGAGAAGGTTGAGAGGAGATTTGATAACAGAATCATGAGGAGTCTGGACAGAGTTGACAGAGAACAACTGTCCCCATTGTTGGATGGGTTGAGAAGCAGAGGGAACAGATTTAAGGGAATTGGGAAAGGGAGGAATGGATACATGAGGAGAAACTTCTTCCTACAGCGAGTGGTTATGGTCTGGGATGTGGGGCCTGACAGTGCATGAGAGGCAGCTTCAATCGAGGCCTTCAAGAAAGAATTGGATTATTGCCTGAAAATGAAGAATGTGCAAAGATGTGGGGAGAAGGTGGATGAATGGCCCGAGGTGTGTTACTCACTTGGAGAGCCAGAACTTGACAGGCCAAAAATCCTCTTTCAGTCGTGTAACAAGTGTGTCTCTCTGTGAGTTTGACTATGTTGATTACGCACATCAGATTCTGGTGCTGTATGTGAATGTGGAATTCATGCTGTGTCTGTCAGCATCTGGTGCTGGATGTGAGTGTGGGATTATTTTAGTATAATTCAGTGATCCTCCGTGGGAATGTGGTAAACCGGTTTGAAAATGTGGGTCTGTAACTCCCACTCTTTAATGGGTGTGTGTTGTTAGAATGTAACCGGTGACAACTTTGATTGGATGTAATGAGACTAATGGGAACAAGATGTAAGGGTCAGCTGACCCAGTGAACCATGGAACCAATTAGAGTGATGTAATAGTCAGCTGACCAGCTGATTCACTATAAATAAGGAACTGTGCAGAATTTTGGAGAGCTTGGATTGGCCCAGGCGAGACCCCGAGTTTGGAGTAATGATGCTTCTTTATCAAACCCTTTCTTTGATTTATAAGTTGGAGTAAGTTTTGTTGTATTTTCATTAGCTGCATTTTGAAGAGTTCCTTCTGAAGAAACATGTGCTGTTTGTGCACATTCGGCAGTCTATGTGGGTTTGTGATGATTTGTGACCATGTCAGTGGTACCATATATGTGTGTCAGATTGATTAGTGTCATTCAGGATCAGGTTCTGTCAGTGAGATCAGTAACAGTCTGTCTCTGTCAGTGTCTGGTAATGAACATGTGCTCGAGAATGATTCTGAATCTGTCGTCTCTGCTGCTCTGACAGTGCAGGATTCATTACATAACCTCAGGCTCTGGGACTGTTTAACAGTCTGAGTTCATTCCACGTTGAAATTTCAGCACAGAAACAGACCATTAATGCTGTGGGTTTTAATGGAATTATTGAGAATTTGGCCGAGTATTAAATCACTTTCTATTTGAACACAATTGGGAAGGACCATGGATCTTTTCATCTCACAATCGTTGCAAAGTCAAAGAAAGTGTTATTCAAATTTTATTAATCAAATTGATGCTTTCATCATTCACTCTGGTTGTAAGAACTTTATACTTGAATGTTGAGCTTAGCTTTCACTGTTAGAATATAATATCTGCCGTACACTCTATGAGGCATCAGGTTGGGTATGTGATCTGTATCTCAATCTGTACTCATCAAATTTATATGTATTCTTATCTTAATGATCACAGTTGGTGTCTCAGGTTATCCTATCATTCAGTTGTATCTGGCATTTAATTTAATTGCAGCCAATGCTGCAATATTTTAGGACTGACACATTGACAATCTGATAGTGGGTGAGAATTTGGACTGGGATTTATCTATCTCTCTGTCAGTGGTACTGAGTTGGGGTGACATGGAAACAATGTCTGTCTCTCCTGCTCTGACTGATTGTGGATTAAAAAGATATCTCTGGAACCACATCCAGTCCATGCTGGTTCTCCATGCAACAATCCAGTCAGTCTCACTCCCCTGCTCTATCCCCAGAGCCCTATCAGTTTATTTTCCTCAAATGTCCATCGCAATTCATCTTTCAAATTCTTCATCATCTCTGCTTCCACCCTCAGAAAGAAGTTTAACAACACCAGGTTAAAGTCCAACAGGTTTATTTGGTAGCAAAAGCCACACAAGCTTTCGAGGCTCTGAGCCCCTTCTTCAGCCCCTGAAGAAGGGGCTCAGAGCCTCGAAAGCTTGTGTGGCTTTTGCTACCAAATAAACCTGTTGGACTTTAACCTGGTGTTGTTAAACTTCTTACTGTGTTTACCCCAGTCCAACGCCGGCATCTCCACATCATGTCCACCCTCAGAGGCAGCGACTTCCAGGTTGTTACTCGCTGCATGAGAAGTTCTTCCACACACATCCCCTCTCTGTCTCATCCCAAAACCTTCAACTTGTGCACCCTAGTCCTTGCATTCTCAGCGAATGGGATCAGCATTTCTTTGTCTACTTGATCTACACCTGGCATAATCCTGTCCACCTCTATCAGATCTCCCCCTCAATCTGCTTTGCTCCAAAAAGATCAATCCCAGCTTCTCCAGCCAAACCTTGTGGCTAAAAGCCTCATTGCTGAAACCATTCTGGTTAATCTCCTCTGCACCCGCTGAATGATCCTCACGTGTTTCCTCAAGGGTGCTGAGCAGAACTGGACTCAATACTGCAGCCGTGGTACAATCAAAACTTTCTAAAGGCTCAGCATAACTTGCATGATTCTGTACTCAATGCCTGTGTCCTCATGGGGAGGTCACTCGTGTGAATGGGGAGGGACTGAACTAACCTGGCAGGGGGATAGACATCAGTGTATAGAAGTAGAAAGGAGGAATATCTAGAGGAAGAAGTAGGGCCATATAAGATCAGAGTAGATGAAGAAGGAATCTAAGAGGAATACAAGGACAGGTTTAGAATGCATGTGTGTAATCACACAGTGTGGTGTATCAGGTTGGTGAGTTAGAAGCACAAATAGCATTTGGGAATACAATACACTGGCAATGATGACAATGTGGCTTAGAAATGGAGTGAACCGGGCGATTGCTATTCAATACAATGTGAAGAGAAAAGACAGAGAAGGGAAAAAGGTAGGTGTGGTGACAAAGAAATAGAGCAGCAAATCTGGAGGCAGATCAGCCATTGCAGATACAGAATTAATTCCATTCTCACACAGACTGACAGGAAGGTTGACTGCATGATCCAAGTGTCTGTGGGTCGTCACTTGGGTAACAGTGATCATTGTATCACAAGCTTGATATTAGCAAGGAACAATCTAAAGTAGCACTTCTGAATGGGAAGAGGACTAACTTCAACGGGAGGAGCTGGGATTGAGCGAGAGTAAAATGGAGCCAAAATCTGACAGGAAAAACTAACAGGACAATGGGTGATTTTTCAGGAGATGTTTCAGGTACAGACTCGGTACATTCCAATCAGGTTGAAAGGGAGGGGAACCAAAGCCAGAGCTGGATGATGAGGAAGATAGAAAATATAACGAAACAATGAAGAAGCCGCATGATGCATGTCAGAAGAATTCTTCAAATGAGAACCACTATACAAAGAGAACAAGAAAATAAATAACAGTACAGCACAGGAACAGGCCCTTCAGCCCACAAGCCTACGCCGAACACGTTGTACTATCGAGACCATCCACCTGTACCCCTCTATTCCCTGCCTGTTCATATGTCTATACAGATAAGTCTTAAATGTCACGAACATATCTGCCTCAACCAACTCACTTGGCAGTGCATTCCAGGCCTCCACCACCCTCTGTGTAAAAAAACTTCCCCGCACATCTCCACTTAACCTTTCCCTCCTTAGCTTGTACTTGTGCCCCCTTGTAATTGTCATTGTCAAAAAGCTTCCAACTGTTCACCCTATCTATATCCCTCATAATTTTATAAAGTTCTATCAGGTCTCCCCTCAGCCTCTGTCTTTCCAGGGAGAACAATCCCATTTTATTTAATCTCTCCTTATAGCTAATACCTTCCATCCCAGGCAACATCCTGGCAAACCTTTCTGCACTCTTTCCAAAGCCTCCACATTCCTCTGGTAGTGTGGTGACCAGAATTGAACACAGTATTCCAAATGTGGCCAAACCAACATTTTATGTAACTGTAACATAATTTGCCAACTTTTATACCCGATGCCCCGCCCAATGAAGGCAAGCAAGTCATATGCTTTCTTCACCATCTTTTCCACATGTGCTGCCATGTTTAAGGATCTGTGGACTTGCATGCCCAGATCTCTCTGTGTGTCTTGCTCCTGATGCTTCTGCCATTTATTTTATAGCTCCCATCTGAACTGGACCTACCAATATGAATCACCTCGCATTTGTCCGGATTAAATTCCACCTGCCATTTCTCTGCCCAATTTTACAGCCCAGCAATACCCTGCTGTATTCTCTGACCTCTTCATCACTATCCCCAACTCCAATCTCAGTATCGGCCAACTTGTTAATCAGTTCAGCTACGTTTTCTTCCAAGTCATTTATATATATTACAAACAACAGAAAACCTGCGGAACACCACTAGTTACAGACCTCCATTCAGAAAAACACCCTTCCATCACTACCCTCTGTCTTCTGTGGTCAAGGCAGTTCTGAATCCATCTGGCTAGTTCACACTGATCCCATGTGATTTAATCTTTTGTACCAGCCTGCTATGAGGGACCTTTTCAAATGCTTAACTAAAGTCAAGGTAGACAACATCCACAGCACTTCCGTCGTCAATCATTTTTGTCACCTCCTCAAAAAACTAAATTAAATGAATGAGACATGACGTCCCTCCTACAAAACCATGCCGTCTGTCACTAATAAGACCATTCAGTTCCAAATCCTCTCATTAAAAATCTTCCCCAACAATTTCACTATCATTGACGTCAAGCTCACCAGCCTATAATTAACCGGGTTATCCTTGCTACCTTCTTAAATAATGGGAAAACATTAGCTATCCTCCAATCCTGTAGGACCTCACCTGTGGCCAACGAGGAAACAAAGATTTCTGTTAGAGACCCAACAATTTCAAATTTTGTCTCCTTCAGAAATCTGGAATAAATGCCATCTGGCCCTAGGAGTTTGTCCACTTTAATGCTTTTTAATTCACCTAACACTTCCTGCCTCATAATTTGTCCCAAAAGGCTTACATATCCCTCTGAGACACCACCAATCAACATGTCCCTCTCCATTGTGAATACCGATGCAAAGTACTCATGAAGGATCTCACCCATTTCCTTTGGTTCTACGCATTATTTCCCTCCTTCGTCCTTAAGTGGACCAACTCTTTCTCTAGCTACCCTCTTGTTCCTAATATCTGTACAAAATGCCTTGGGATTCTCCTTAATTCTGTCTGCCAAGGATATTTCTTGACCCCTTTTTGCCCTCCTAGCTCCCTGTTTGAGTTCTTTTCTACTTTCCCGATATTCTTCAAGTGCTTCATCTGTTTTTAGTTGCCTCGGCCTCATGTATGTATCCTTTTCCTTTTTGATTAGATTCACAATTTCCCTGGTCATCCACTGTTCCCGAATTCTGCCTTTCCTGTCCTTCCTTTTCACAGGCACATTCCAGTCCTGCACTCTGATCAACCGCTCCTTAAAAGACTCCCACATGCCAGATGTGGATTTACCCTCAAAGAGCCTCTCCCAAACAACAGCCTCCAAATCCGACCTAATCTGGTTGTAGTTAGCCTTCCCCCAATTTAGCACCTTTCACCCGAGGACAACACTCGCCCTTTTCCATGAGTATCTGAAAGGTTCCGGAATTGTGATCACTGTCCGTTGCATGTTTCCTCACTGCAACTTGGATGACCTGGCTGGGCAAATTCCCGAGTACTAGGTCCAGTATAGCCCCTTTTCTAGTCGGACTAGTCACATATTGTTCCAAAAAACCTTCGACACTCTTAAATTCCTCACCATCCGACCCCAAGCACTAAGGGATTTCCAGTCAATATGAGGAAAATTGAAGTCTCCCACTACAACAAACCTTTTATTTCTACATCTGTCCAGAATCTGTTTCTATATCCGTTCAACTTCCATGGGCTGTTGTGAGGCCTGTAGTACACCCCGATCATAGCGACTTCCCCCTTCCTGTTTCTGAGCTCTACCCACAGCGTCTCATTACATGATTCTTCCAAGTTGTCCTCCCTCTGTACAGCTGTAACATGTTCCCTCACCAGTATTGCAACTCCCACACCTCTTTAACCTTCCCCTCTGACTCGCCTAAAACACTTTATATTCTGGAATATTTAGCAATCAGTCCTGTCCCTTTTTTAACCAAGTCTCCGTTGCTGCAACTACATCCAAGTTCTGCTCATGAATCAGGGCTTTAAGTTCATCTGTCTCACCCGTTATACTCCTTACATTGAAGCAGTTCAACTCCTGACCTCCAGGTCCATTGAGTTCGACCTCCCCCAGCCTGCTGTTCCTTTTAGCTCGCCTGGCCATAGTCCCATGGTCATCCGTACTGTTCTGATTTCCACTCCCTGCCACATTAGTTGAAACCGACCTGAACCATAGCAGCAAACCTCCCAGCCAGGATGTTGGTGCCCCTTCAGCTCAGGTGTGACCCGTCCTTCTTGGCCAGGCCCCACCTTCCCTGGAAGACATCCCAATGATCCAAAAATCTGAAGCCCTCCTTCCTGCACCAGCTCTTTCGCCACGTGTTCAGGTGCACTATCTCCCTGTTCTTAGCCCCACTCGCACGTGGCACAGGGAGTAATCCTGAGATTACTCTCCGAGAGGTCCTGTTTTTAATCTTCTACCTAACTGCCTAAATTGCTGTTACTCTTTCTACCTTTGTCATGTGTGACATCTGTCTGATTTCCCTCCTGTTTTGGGATGCTTTGTATCCACTCAGAGACATCCAGGACCCTGGCACCAGGGAGGCAAACTGCCATCCTGGAGTCTATAGAGTGAGAGTGTGGAATTCACTCTCTATCTGTCCATCTCTGTTACTGTATGTGAATATGGAATTAACTCATTCCCGCTATCTGTCAATGTATACATGAGAGCACAATTCACTCTCTGTCAGTCTCTGTTACTGTATTTCAGGGTGGAATTACAGTGAATTTCTTCCTGTCAGTTTATTTGAGAATGGAATCAATTCTCTGATGTGTCAGCCTCTATTAGTGCAAGTCAGTGTGGAATTAACTCGATCAGTCTGTCTCTGTTCCTGTGTTTCAGTGTGCAATTACCTCTGTCTTATCCTGAGGATTGATTTGCTCAGTTGGCCGGACAGCGGGGCTGTGCTGCGGACCAACCCCAACAGCGTGGGTTCAATTCCCGTACCAGCTGAGGTTATTCATGAAAGGGGAGAGCAGCCTATGGTCATCTGGGACTGTGCTGAATTTAGTTTTAACCTTTCTGTCCATCTTTGTTAGCATGTGTGAATATAGAATTAATTCTGTATCTGTTACTCTCTATTACTGTATGTGAATGGGGCATTAACGCTCTGTTCATCTCTGATTTGCATGTGAGGCTGGAAGTAACTATTCTTTATCCTTCACTGCAGTGAGGCATTAACACTGTCAATCTCTGTTACTGTACGTAGGAGTGGAATTGACTCTAAATCAATTCATAACAATTTATCTGCCAGTCCCTGTTACTGTATGGAAGTGGGTCACTGTCAGCTTCGCAAACTGAAGCGAGTGGAGAGACACAGGGATCAGTGCTGGGTTCTCAGCTATTTACAATCTATATTAATGACTCAGGTGAAGGGACAGACCGTCACCAAATTTTCAGACAATAGATAGGTGGGAAAGCAGGTTGTGAGGAGGACACAGAGTCTGCAAAGGGATCTCTATAGGTTAAGTGAGTGGACACAAATTTGGCAGATGTTTTATACAATCTGAAAAAATGTGAGCACAATAAGGAGTCTCACAACACCAGGTTAAAGTCCAACAGGTTTATTTGGTATCATGAGCTTTCGGAGAGCTGCTCCTTCTTCAGGTGAATCTCATCTGATGAATGAGCAGTGCGCCGAAAGCTTGTGCTACCAAATGAACCATTTGGACTTTAACCTGGTGTTGTGAGACTTCTTACTGTGCCCATTCCAGTCCAACGCCGACATCTCCACATCTTGGGAAAATGTGAGGTTTTCCAGTTTAGTGGGAAGAATAGAAAAGTATAAAATATTCAAATAGAGAGAGACGGCAGAATGTTGCAGTGCAGATGGATTTGGCTGTCCGTGTACACGAATCATAAGTTAATGAACAGGTTCAGCAAGTATTAGGAAGGCAAATGGAATGTTGATCTTTATTCCAATGGGGCTGGAGTATAAAAGTAGGAAAGTCTTGTTACAACTACAGGGCATTGGTGAGACAACATCTAGAGTACTGTGTAAAGTTTTCATCTTCTTACTATCGGAGGGATATACTTGCATTGGAGGCAGTTCAGTGAGGATTCACTGGGCTGATTCCTGAAATGAAGGCGTTATCTTAAGAGAAAAATTTAAACAAGTTTGACCAATTCTCATTGGAGAAGAATGAGAGATGATTGTACTAAAACATACAAGATTCTGAGTGGCTTGACACGATAGATGCTGAGGGGGATATTGCAATGTGTTGGGGAAACTAAAATTGAAGGCACAGTTTAAAGATAAAACATATCCAAATTAAGATGGCGATTAGGAGGAATTACTTCTTTTAATGGATCTTTACTTTTTGGCATTGAATAGATTCAATCCTGAGTTACACAGTTTTGATCGACAAGAGAATCAAGAGTTATGGGGACAGACACTGCAGTTGAGGCAACAATCAGATCAACCATGATCTTACAGAATGGCAGAGCAGGCCTGATGGGCTGAATGGCCTTCTCCTGCTCCTTTTTCTTACGTTCTGATATTACTCTTTTTCTGTCAGTCTCTGTTACAGTATTTCAGTGTGGAATTAACTCAGTCTGATACTGCATATGAATGTGCCCATGTGAATCTGCCCAACACTTATTGTATGTCAGAGTGCAATGTCTCTATAACTGTACAAGACACAGTTAATGACCTTTGATCAGAAGTGTTTGGACCCTATTGCTCTCAGATGTTAAGGTTACGGTTAAACCCGCCACTTTCTCCTGCTTTTGCACACCAAAGTCACTCTTTTAACAAGAACATACCTTCACAGAAACTGAGGGACTGAGTTCCGCAAACAACATTCTGCCTGATTCAAGAGCTCTTCATTTGGCTCCTTCAAGCCTTGGTTTTCTGAGCAACAGCTGCAATATTTCACTGGTGGACACTGGGAATCTGAAACAAGATGAAAATTCTGCAAATACAGAAATCAGGCAGCATTTGTGGAGAAAGAAACAGAGTTCACGTTTCAGCTCTCTGACAATCAGCCTGCAATAAAACAATTATTGATACCGGCTAATGGCAGCCACAGTTCCCACATGGGGAGGTAATGGTGTACTGGTATTATCGCTGGACTAGTGATCGAGAGATCCATTGTAATGCATTGGGACCTGAATATCACCACAGCAGAGAGTGACATTTGAACTCAATAAAAAGCTGGAATTAAAGGTCTAATGAAGGGCATGTTGTAAAAAACGCACTTGGTTCACTGATACCCCTTGAGGGAAGCATATCTGCCCACATGTGACTCCAGACCCCCAGTATGTTTTTGATGCTTTAATGCCCCCTGAAATGGCCGAAGATGCCACTCAGTTCAAAGGTAATTAGTGCAATGAATGCTGGCCAAGCCAGTGACGCACACATCACATGAATGAATAAAACAATTATCTGCACCCAGACAGCGCTCTATCCAACACTGACTTGCCCAGGCACTGAGAGTGGGCACGCTCCCCAGGGGCAGCTGCGGGGCAATCGGTGGTGGAACTTTTCCCACTGCCACTTGTCTCCCATTCCACCAAGCTGCCTGTGTCCTTCTGAAGTTTCCCACTTTCCTCCTCACAGTTGCCAATGCCTCCAAGTTTGGTGGCGTGTGGAAATGTTGAGCTTGTGTCCTGTACACCAAGGTGTGTGTCATTCGTATATATCAGGAAGAGCAGGGCTCCTAACACCGAGCGCTGGGAACTCCACTGGAAACCTTCCTCCAGTCTGAAACACAACCATTAACCACTGCTCTCTGTTTCCTCTCACTCACACTGTTCCATATGGGGCGGTGAGGATGGCCTCGCTGCACCATCCGCTTCATGGTGCCGTGCTCTCGCCGCCGGGCGCCTCTGCTCCGGCCTCTGACTGGTATTACTGCGGCTGCGCGCGGCCACGCCGACCTTCCGGGAGCCGCTCCGCGCCTGCTCCGCGCAGCCACACGGTTACCGTGGGCGCGGCCTAATAGAGCCTGCGCTGTGCGGACCATTCTGAATGAGATAGACGAAATTCACCCCCACACTGTATCCTGGGTTACACAGGCCACCATTGCATTGAATAAAACAGCACATGGAATTATATTTCAAATCATCCGCATTCCACCTGAGATTTGGTATCGCTTTGGAGCAATACTTCCTCTTGTCTAAAAATTCAACCTCAAAATGTATTTCTATCTTATTTGTCCAATGACATTTTAAATTTACTGTTCATTCTGATTCGCTTGGATTACAGGCAACTTATTCAGGATCATAAGTCTCGCTGCCCAATGTAACGTCAAATATGTTCCCTGACGGTTTTCTTATTTTGTACCATTCACCAGGAATCTGTGCCGTTGGTTCACATAAATAATTTATTCCCAATTACTCTATTGAAACTGATCATGATTTTAATAACCTCTCTCAAAACTCCTCGGAATCTCAGCACTGACGCCACATAGTATGAATGCAGGAAGTATGAATTAAATTTCGAAGTTCTGGAATTACATAGCACGTCAGTGCTGCGGAGACAAACAAAGTTAATGGCGAATATTTCAGATCAATGTATTTTCATCAGAACTGGTGGATGTTAGAAATGTAAAACATTACAGGCAAATGGAGAGGAGAGAGACTCATGTGTAAAGGAACAAAATGGAAGGTCTGTGACCGTTTGGACCAAACATGTTTTAAATAAGGAGAGTTAGTGACACAATCAAATGGGATAATCATCAGACACATCAACATGGAAGAATCTGTATAGAGCAGGGGTGCTCTGAACTTCCTTGGAAGGGGCTTGGGGCTCCGAAAGCTTGTGTGGCTTTTGCCACCAAATAAACCTGTTGCACTTTAACTTGGTGTTGTTAAACTTCTTCCTTGGAACACCAGCAAAGACCAAGGACAGATTGATCATGTGAGAGTAAGACGCACAATGAAAATGACAGGCTGGCAGAAACTCTGATCAGAAATTGAATCATCCTTATGGACTGGTTTGCAATGTTCCAACTGTGGGACATGGGAATGACACACTTGACAAGCCCTGCCAGCCACAGAGGGGTGAGAGGATTGATTGAGGAAAGGGAAGAAATATCAGAAGTTCTTGAATGGAAGGTCGCATTACCTCTCGTCACAGTTAAGTGTTTCGATACATACAATGCAGGAGAAATAGCTTTTTCAACATTTTTTTGTCCAATTTTTCAATGCTAATGATGGGTCGATTGAGTGACTGCAATGTGCTCTACGTTGGGTAGATTGAGTGACTGTTTTGTGGAACACCTCCCATCAGTCCATAAACATCAACAAAGAACAAAGAAAATGACAGCACTGGAACAGGCCCATCGGCCCTTCAAGCCATCACCGACCATGCTGCCCGTCTGAACTAAAAACCCCTCCCATTCCGGAGACCATAATCCTCTATTCCCATCTTCTGCATATATTTGTCAAGACGCCCCTTAAAAGTCACTATCTTATCTGCTTCCACTACCTCCCCCAGCAGCGAGTTCCAGGCACCCACCACACTCTGTGTAAAAACACTTGCATTGTACATCTCTCTTAAACGTTGCCCCTTGCACCTTAAATCTATGCCCCCTGGGAATTGACTCTTCTACCCTGGGAAAGTGCTTCTGAGGGTCCAATCCTGAACTGGAATCCTAAATCTAAACAAAGTAACCTCGGAAGGTATGAGGGGTGAATTTGCTAAAATAGGTTATGGATGAATAGATTAATCAAATGGCATGACGGTGGATAGGCAATGGCTAGTATTTAAGTCATAGTTGTATGCAATGAACGTAAACATAACAGGAAATTATTGGAAAAAAAATTCTGAGGGACAAGATTTACTCACATTTAAGGGCGGCACGGTGGCACACTGATTACCCTGCTGACTCGCAACTCCAGTGACCTGGGTTCAATTCCGGTCTTGTGTCCTTGTCTGTGCAGAGTTTGCATGTTCTTTCTGTGTTTGTGCAGGTTTCCTACAAATACACCAATTTCCTCCCACAGTCCAAAAGACGTGCTGGTTAGCTGCAATGACCATGCTAAAATCTACCTCAGGACCTGAACAGGCGCTGGAGCGTGGTGACTGGGGGATTTTCACGGTAACTTCATTGTGGTGTTAATGTAAGCCTACTTTTTACTAATAAATAATTGCTTCTTTCCTTGCACTATTCCTTTCTGGCACGAAAACATAACTGGTGAAGTGGTCCAACCATGGCGAGCAAAATAAATTAAATAGTCTTGGATTCAAAGAAGAACTTAAGAACTTGGAGCAGGAGTGGTCCATTTGTCCCCTCGAGCCTGCTCCGCCATTCAATAAGATCATGGCTGATCTTTTCAGGAAAACTTCACACAAATGATCAGTCGGTGCATTCTCCTTTGCCTGTGTGTGATCTTGTGTATGCTGACAGTCTCTCGCTGTTTTTGTGTGTATTTCTGTTATTGTTCCATTCTTGGTGTTTAGACAGTGGAATTGTGCCGCTAGGCGGAGCTGCTGGGCACATTTGCTGTCATTAAACAGCAATACGAAAGTGATTTTTTTTGCTTTGCTATAGCGCAACAATAATAAACAGAACCTTGTTGGTAGATAGCAGAGTGGCGCAGCGGAAGCGTGCTGGGCCCATAACCCAGAGGTCGATGGACCGAAACCATTCTCTGCTATTTACGTTTTCAGGATCAGTTTAAAAAAAATTGCTGCTCCCCGCAAATATCACTGCTATTTCTTACAGGCTACAGTTATTTTCATCAGCTCTCGCTTGCAATCAACAATTTAGTTTGCAACATGCTCACTGTTGTAAATGCCACAAACACAGGTTTTCTCTTTTTATCTCAGGGCATTTATGACAGAGAAATGACCCAAAAATCATAGAATCCCTAAAGCGCTGAAGAAGGCCATGGGGCCCATCGAGACTGCACCAACTCTCCGACAGAGCATCCCACCTAGGCTCTTTACCCACAGCCCCACGCATCTACCCCGCTAATCTACTTAACCTGCACTTCTTACGACACCAGGCACAATCTAGCATGGCCAGTCCACCCAGCCTGCACATCTTTGGACTGTGGAAAGAAACTAGAATATCTGGTTTCCAGACATAGCTTGCCTGGGTAAATGCAGCTTCAACAACACTGGCCGTTTGACACCATCCAGTCCAAAATATCTGACTTAATTTGCTTCCATCCACAAACATTCAATCCCTCCAACACCGACAAAAAGGGACAGAAGAGCGCACTATCCAAAAGATGCACTGCAGGAATTCACAAAGGCTCATTTGACAGCACCTTCCAAACCCACCTTGACTATGGTCTGAAAGGAAAAGGGCAGCAGACATATCAGAACAACACCACCTGGAATTCTCCCTCCATACAACTCACTATCCGGACTTGGAAATATATTGTCATTCCTTCAGCGTCAGCAGATAAGAATCCAGGGAGTTTGCATTCCACCCACCCCACCCCCTCCCCCCAAACAGCACCGTGGGTGTACCTGCATGACATTGATGCCAGCAGTCGAAGCATGCAGTTCAGATGAGCAATAAATCCTGACCAAACCAGCAATGCCCGAGTCTGAAGAATGCACAAAATGAAATAAAAACAACTGATCAAAAAGGTTCCTCCTCATCTCCGTCTTAACTGGGAGATCATTTAAAAAACAAACTCTGCTTTTCTGGTCCCATTGTCAGTGTAATTCTGAGCACAATCGGGATTGTTTAGTCAACGTTGTCCCATTGCAGAATCATATTGTGCAGTAGTGACCTGCCTGGTGGTGTATACGGTACGATTTGTCCCTATGATTCACTGCATCCCCGTAGATATGGGCTGCCCAAGTCACACAATCAGTGTTAGAATTAATTCACATGTTTCAGTATCTGGTACCATTCTGTATCTGAATTTGTCTGGCGTTGTTTCTGAGGGTGTCTCACACTCATGAAGTGTGTGAGTGTGGGATCATTCTAGATCTGTCAATGCCTCTCTATGTCTGTGATAATTTTGTATAAATGTTGGAATCATCAATACCTTTAAGTCCCCTGGTGCTGTTTGTGAAACATATGCTTTATGTTCCCTGGTACTGTTTGTAGAACATCAGCTTAATGCTGTACCTATCAGCGGAACTAATTATGTTTGCAAGTCTATACTGCTGTTTAAACTGATGGTTTCAGTTGAGATTTTTCAGTCACGTCTCTCTCTCTCTCTCTCTGATCGTCCATTTGTATTCATGACTCAATGTGAGACTGGGATTCTTTCCAAATCTCTCAGTGATACAATTGTTGTGTGTAATGTTTTTCGTATCACTCATGACAGCTCCAGTGAGTGAGTGCAGTGAACAGCCTGTATATTTCAGCTCCTGACACTGAACACGTGATTGAGAACGATTCTCTTATCTATCAGTCTTTGCTATTTCGTGTTAGTTTGGGATGAATTAAATCACATTCAGTCCCTGGGACTATTTATAAGTTTGGATTAATTCCAAATAACTTTCCAGCACAGAAACAGGCCACTGATGCAGTAGGTTTTAAACAGACAATGTGAGTGAGTTTCGGTCCAGCATTAAATCTCTGTCAGTGTGAATACAATTGTGAAAGATAATGTATCCTTCAATCTGATACTGGATTGCTATGCAAGTTTCACTCAGGTTGTTCACCTTGATTTGATCTGTGACACTCAGTCGGATTCCAAATAAGAATTTTGACATGAATACAAAATGGAGTCCAACCTGGAATTGGACAGTGTCTTCCATCTGGCCCAACGTGAGTGAGGATTTAGGAGGAGTTCATAATTTATATTTCAGTTCATAGTCATCAAATTGATCTTGCAACTTTTAGTTTCATAATCTGGGTGAGTTTTCAATGGAATCTGAGTTGTATCCCAGGTTAGACGAGCTTTCAGAATATCCCAATCTGAGAATCTGTACTTCAGATTTGGATTTGTATCGAATATATTTGTGAGGACTCACTATGAGGATTAGTACAGTAACTTCCAAACCCCTGATGTGGGTGATATGACTGGTATTGAACTCGAATCTCAGAGTGCATTATTAAGGTTAATTGTCTAATTTTTAACCGAAACCATCTGTCAGTTTTATCTGATATTTAATTTGGAGCTAAGGCTGCACTATTGTGGGATTGACACAGTGATGATCTGATTGTGGATGACAATTTGGATTGGGTTTTATGGATTCCCCTATCAGTGGTACAGTGGAGTTTAATTTAGATAAATGCAAGGTGATGCATTTTCATAGATCGAATCAGGGCAGGACCGACTAAGTTAATGGTAGGGCGTTGGGGAGAGTATAGAACAAAGAGATCTCGGGGTACATGTTCACAGCTCATTGAAAGTGGAGTCACAGGTGGACAGAATGGTGAAGAAGGCATTTGGCATGCTTGGTTTCATTGGTCAGAACATTGAATACAGGAGTTGGGACGTCTTTTGAAGTTGTATAAGACATTGGTAAGGCCACATTTGGAATACTGTGTATAGTTCTGGTCACCCTAATATAGAAAGCACAGAAAAGATTGACTCGGATCCTACCAGAACTTGATGGTTTGAGTTATAAGGAGAGGCTGGATAGACTGGGATTTCTTTCTCTGGAGTATAGTCGGCTTCGGGGTGATCTTAGAGGTCCATAAAATAATGAGGGGCACAGGTCAGTTCGACAGTCAATATATTTTTCCAAAAGTAGGGGAGTCTAAAACTAGAGGACATAGGTTTAAGGTGAGAGGGCAGCGGTACAAAAGGGAAGTGAGGGGCAATTTTTTCACACAGAGGATGGTGAGTGTCTGGAACGAGCTGCCAGAGGTAGTAATGGAGGAGTATAAAATTTTGTCTTTTAAAAAGCGTTTAGACAGTTACATGAGTAAGTGGCTATCGAGGGATATGAGCCAAGTGCGGGCAATTGGGACTAGTTTAGCCGTTAAAAAAGGGTGTCATGGACAAGTTGGGCCGAAGGGCCTATTTCCATGCTGTAAACCTCTATGACTCGATGGTACAGAGTTTGATTTGATTACTTCTTGTTTCATGAATTGGTATGCAGTGAAAATCTTGTTTCTTGCGCGCTATACAGACAAAGCATACCGTTCATGGAGTAGATAGGGGAGAACGAAAGGAGAGGGTGCAGAATGTAGTGTTAAAAATCCATTTGCCAAGAGTGGGGTTCAAACCCATTGGATCTATAAATCCAACGCCTTAACCACTCGACCATCCTGGTACGAGAGCTGGGCATGATATGGACACAACACCTGTCTCTGCTGCTGTTTGAGCAGTGACTTGAAAAGGCGTCTCTGGAATTATTTCTGCTGTCCTGAGACTGAGCTCCGTCAGTGACAATGTGCGGACTGTGTGTGAGAAGGTCTCTTCTCTGTAACTAGTGCGGAGGAAATATCACATTTATTATGGTTCATTCAAATATTTGTCTGTGGAAACAAAGTACATTTAATATCTCAAATACAGATTCCGTCAGTTTAATCTCTATTAATAATCATTGTGAGCGGTTTGTGAGGCTGCAGCCAGACTCGAGCTCTGATTGGTCACTCACATTTCAATCACATTCTTAACCAATCAGAGAGCCAGGTAGAAGAAATGGGAGGCTTTGATTGGTTCACATTTTGAAACTGGAAAAGCCCGCCAATTTCAGTGCAGGAAAAATACAAAATAACGGAACTATTTCAATCTCACACTTTATAATCTGTTTATTGTATTTTCCCTCAGAATCCTGGCGCTATTTTAGGAACAGTTTGAATTTCTCAATCTCTTATCTATAACCCGCGGTAATCAGACCCCGTTCAGCAATTTAAAACGGAGCAAATCTCAGCTCAGTGGAAAAGCAGAAACATAGAGATCACCAACCAACCCCTTCACACAGGCTTCACATGGACAGAGGGAAACGGCTGATTTCTGATCCTCTCCCCTGAAATCGGCCGGGAATGTTACAATGGGAAGTGCGGAGAGAATCCCCGGCCCGATCCCGCCGGTGGAACAGGCAGCTTTGTGTCCGGAGAATAGGGAGCGCCGGGGGGAGGCAGATCTTAAAGCGCTGCAATGAACTCAGGTCCTGTGTGTGCACAAATCTGGCTGAGTCCGTCCTCTGGGAAAGCTGCGGAATAAACAGATCAGCCCGAAAATAACCTTTTCATTTCCGTCTGTACTCTGTTGCGGGAGCGACTCCCAGATCACCCGAAATAACGAATAAATAATCGTATTATGAATTTAATTCTGCTGCTGCGAAACTGTGAATATAGTTATCATTAAATCTAAAGAACTACCTTCCGATGTGGTGTTTCTCCTCATTGTCCATCATAAATCCCAGACTAGAATTTACCATCCGCTCTCAGTTCAGTTTGATTGTCCCTTCAATGTGAAAGTGTGTGTAAGGGGCGGGTATGAAGTCCCATTCACAGCATTCAGCACCGGGACAAATCTCTATCCTCCAGAAAGACATTTCTCATTCACTCAATAAGGGAAAAGATGGCGCAGCTTTTTCACAGAGATTGTGGGTGGCTCTTAAAAGAGCCGTTGTGTTTGGAGTGTTTTTCAGTCCATGGGGGAGTTTTACTTGGAGCTGGTGTACTTGGTCACCGCCTTTGTCCCTTCCGACACGGCGTGCTTGGCCAGTTCCCCGGGCAGCAGCAGGCGCACGGCGGTCTGGATCTCCCGGGAGCTGATGGTGCTGCGCTTGTTGTAATGGGCCAGGCGGGAAGCCTCACGCGCGATGCGCTCGAAAATATCGTTCACGAACGAGTTCATGATGCTCATGGCCTTGGAGGAGATGCCGGTGTCGGGGTGAACCTGCTTCATCACTTTGTAGATGTAGATGGAGTAACTCTCCTTCCTCGACTTTCGCCGCTTCTTACCGCCCTTTGTTCCCGGTTTCTTAATCACTTTTTTCGCCCCCTTCTTGGGAGCTGGTTTCGATGTTTGTTTCTTCTCATCAGCCATCTTCAATTCCACGCAGAAATAAAGCAAACCCCTTCCGAGCGCTGATTAAATAGACAGTCCCACAGAACTATGCTAATGAGGAATTGGAAAAGCAATGATTGTGATTGGACATTTTGAAAGTTATTACAGTCACTTATCAGGGATTCATTTGAGTGGATATGAAAACAGACCAATCAGATTGAGGAGTTTCCGCCAATCACAAGCCCCCTTACCACAATCAGGAAATACATTTCACAAAGAATCTCCAGCGCCAGTTTCTCAGTGTGTAAAGATCCACCGGGAAATGTCGCCTGGCTGTCGGTGTGAGGGACCCTTCTCCACAGAGGGACTGTGCGGGAGTGTGGGATTCCTTCCGGAACTGTGAATCTCTGGTAATGTGTGTGAGTGTGGGATTTACTCACTCTCTCTGATACAGTGTGTGAGTGTGGGATTTACTCACTCTCTGACACAGTGTGAGAGTGTGGGAGTTACTCTCTGATACACTGTGTGTCTGTGTGGGATTAATTCACTGTTTGTAAGTATGGAGTACATTATGTGAGTTTGGAAATCATGTATCTGACTTGCTCTGACCATGTTTGAGTGTTGGATTTATTCTATATTTGAGTATTGGACTCATTTGTTTCTGGGGATTCATTGTGTATCTGTTCGATAGTGAGGCATGTGAGTGAGTGTATTGATCTTCTCCCTGGGGATAAAAGGCAGTGCTGAATTAACTGTGCATGTGTCACATTCACCATGCTGGACTTATTCTGTACTTGTCACTTTCTGGAACTGTATGTAAAAGAGATTCACCCTGTCACTGTCATTCTCTAACACTGTACGTCAGTGTGAAATTGATTCAGTCTGGGTTTCTTTGTCTGAGTGTGAACTTCTCATCCACTGTCAGTGCCTGGTACTGTGTGGGAATGTGAGTTTAACTCTGTACCTGTTAACATCTGCTGCTGTAAGGGTGCACGGATCTCAATCTGTATCCGTCAGTCTCTGGTGCTGAATGGGTGTGTGGAGTTCATTCTGTATCTGTCAGTCTTTGGTCCCAAAAGAAAATATGCGGAAAATCTCAGCAGGTCTGGCAGCATCTGTAAATAGAGAAAAGAACTGATGTTTCGAGTCCAGATGACCGTTTGTCAAACCTTTGACCCGGAGAGAAGGGGCGGGGGGGGGGGGGGGGGGGGCGGCGCGGGGGGCAAGAACAAAGAACAATACAGCACAGGAACAGGCCCTTCGGCCCTCCAAGCCCACGCCGCTCCCTCGTCCTAACTAGACCATTCTTTTGTATCCCTCCATTCCCACTCCGTTCATGTGGCTATCTAGATAAGTCTTAAACGTTCCCAGTGTGTCTGCCTCCACCACCTTGCCTGGCAGCGCATTCCAGGCCCCCACCACCCTCTGTGTAAAATACGTCCTTCTGATATCCGTGTTAAACCTCCCCACCACCCCCGCCTCACCTTGAACCTATGACCCCTCGTGAACGTCATCACCGACCTGGGAAAAAGCTTCCCACCATTCACCCTATCTATGCCTTTCATAATTTTATACACCTCTATTAGGTCACCCTTCATCCTCTGTCTTTCCAGAGAGAACAGCCCCAGTTTACCCAATCTCTCCTCATAACTAAGCCCTTCCATACCAGGCAACATCCTGGTAAACCTCCTCTGCACTCTCTCTAAAGCCTCCATGTCCTTCTGGTAGTGTGGCGACCAGAACCAACGTTCTATACAACTGCAACATCAGACCCCAACTTTTATACTCTATGCCCCGTCCTATAAAGGCAAGCATGCCATATGCCTTATTCACTACCTTCTCCACCTGTGACGTCACCTTCAAGGATCTGTGGACTTGCACACCCAGGTCCCTCTGCATATCTACACCCTTTATGGTTCTGCCATTTATCGTATAGCTCCCCCCTACGTTCGTTCTACCAAAATGCAACACTTCGCATTCATCTGGATTGAACTCCATCTGCCATTTCTTTGCCCAAATTTCCAGCCTATCTATATCCTTCTGTAGCCTCTGACAATGTTCCTCACTATCTGCAAGTCCAGCCATTGGAAGTGGGGGAATGGAGAGAAGTGGGGGGTGGAGAGAATTGGGGGAGGTGGAGAGAAGGGGGAGGCAATGTCAAAGCCATGTTCTTAACGGGGGAGGCAATTCATAGACAGGTTCTGAACAAGGCCAGGGGGACACAATGGCAAGAACTCATTATTCAACATTGTTGCTGTTTTCACTCCCAAACCACCGGAAGGTGCCTCATTTAGTTCCCATCTCCCAATGTTTGTTATTATTATTGTACAATGAACAGCGGAAATGTAACTGCACAATAACCACGAGAGCAGCCGTACAAACAAGTTCTACTGTCGGCAGCAGGTTTGGAGTGGGAAGGAGAGGGTTTACAAAGTGGCTGCTTGTTTATTTTTCGATATTTGTTTAAAGTGGGAGCAGGAAATAGATATCTGACCTGTGCAAAAGTTACTGCTGCTTCGCACAGCTCAACTCAATCAGCAGTGCATGGATTGGGCTGTTTCTGAATGTCACATAACTGTTTGAAACTCGCCCCAAACACCCAGTGAGCAAAAGCAGTTTGGTGTATTAGTGAAGTGATCTCAAATATTGTTTGTGCTCATGGTTTTCCTTTTACCCAGGTTCCTAAATAATTGTTATTTGTGAAGTTCTCTCGAAACTTTTGTACCTTTTATTTCATCTGTTCCTCGGTTAAGTTAGTTATTTTTCTTTTTACAGGCAGATATTTGTTGGTCTCAGATGATTCCTTGGCACAAGCACAATTTCATCAAGCCAGTTCCAACACAAAGCAGTTCCAGTATCATTCACAGAGCACAGTGATACTGCCAACTCATTGGGTTCACTGTCACAAAGAGAAGTATTCAGCCCCATACTGTTTGCAAGGTAAGAGACAACTTTTCAATCCAAGAGTTGAACAGGAAAAGAGGCTTTTTTTATTTCCTTCCCCACAAATGTGGGACATAGGATCAGGAGTTGACCATTCAGCCCATTGAGCCTGCACCACCATTCAATCTGATTATGGCTGACCATCTCCTTCAATGCCCTTTCCCCTCTCTATCCCCAATTTCCCTTTTTGACATTGAGATTTAGAAATCTGTCAATGTCCATGAATGTTTACTCTGTGTGTGAACTTCCACAGCCCTCTGAGCTACAGAATTCCAAAGGAGCACAACGCTGAGTAAAGAAAAATGCAGATCTCGGTCCAAAGAGGATTTGCCCTTATTTTAAAATTGTGCCTAGACTCCCAACCAGGGGAAACATCTCACCTGCATCTACCATGTATACCCTTTTAAATACTTTGTTGTTTTCAGTGAACTACAGGCCCTGTTTCCCCAGGATTTCTTCATCAGACAGTCCCACCATTCCTGGAACAAATCTGCTGAACAGTCATTACACTCCCTCTGAGGCAATAATATTATTCGTAAGGTGAGGGGACCGAAACTGCACACAGTATTCTAGATGCAATCTAATAACACTGCTATACAATTAAACCAAGGCTTCACTACTCCTCCTGTACTCAGATCCTCTTGCAATAAAGACCAACGCACCATTAACCTTCCAAATTACCTGCTTCATTTCCTTGTTACCTCCAGTGACTTATTAATGAGGATACACATGTCCCTTTGTACATCGACACTTTCTAACCTCTTAGCATTGAAGAAATACTCTGAACATCTGTTCCTTCTGCGAAAATGAAAAATCTCACACATTCCACATGATATTCCATCTGCAATGTTCTGAACCTCTCATTACTTCTGTCCAAATCCTCCTGAAGCTGCTTTGTATCTTTCTCCCAACACACATTCGCGTTGAGCTTTGTATCAAGTGCAAACTCCTCAATATTATATTTGGCTGACAGGTAGAAACATCAATCACAGGATTTTAACAAAACACACCACTCACAGATATAAAACATTGTGTCATGTTGGTCACAAATTGAATAAGAATTCATAGCCAGAATAGACAAAAAAATGATGTTGTGATACTAAAAAAAATTGCAATTAATGACCTCAGAATATAGGTTTTGATACATTTTGTAAACCAATCCAAAAATCTCAATGAGTCAAACTGAAAGATGCAATGACAATTCTGTTACTACAAACTGCAGTAATTAATTACCAGGTGATGTATCCAAATGTTACCATTCACAGAGCTATAAATTGAATACCATTTGCACAACTTAAAAACAGCTACTGAATATAACCCATGACTGTAAAATGTACCCAAATCCATGTGATAAATTGAATCAAATGGCAAACAAATATCAATGCATTATGTTTTAAATAAATAGTTTCTAACACAGTGCCTGAAATGCATGTAAAGTTAAAGTGCAAAAGTATCCCACATTTCAATACATCACAAGGAACAACTGTAGAAGGATTGATTCCTACACTTGCAAAGATAACGAGAGAATCACAGATGTAAATTTAATCCTACATTCACAAAATCCCAAGAGACAGATGGAAGAACAAGGAATTCCATAACATACTCATGAATGACAACGACAGAATGATTCTTACACCCAAACGTTCATCAGAGGAAAAGTGAAACAAAATGAACTCCACACTCACACGGTATCAGCAAAGTAACATTTACAGAATGAATCCTGTAGTCGTACACAGCACCACAGGAACAGAGATACAGAAGGAAAATAACTTCGAGCTGCTGTACCAGGGATGGATACAAACAGTATGAATCACACACTCATGTTCTTACTCAAAATCTGAAGACTGCAAAACTGAAATCAAACTCATGTTGACTTCATGGCAAACTGAGGAACAGAATTAACCCCATATTAACATACAACAGCGGAGACTGACATAGTGCCAGAGTCACAAAATCATGTTCATCTCATCTCACACATGCAGACGGACAACAGTGTCCAATACTTATAGGCACAAAATTAATCTCATTCTTTATAAGAGATGGAGAGATGCAGATTGAGTCCCACACTCAGCCTCACTGAGTTGTTGCAGTGTATCTCACGGATGGTACACATTGTGCACCAGTGGCTGAGGAATTAAATGCTGAAGCTGGTGTGCAAGTGAAACCCAAAATATTATTTTGTTTTTGAGATTCTTTCATGTTGTTGGAGATGCACTTACCCAGTGAGTGGAGAGTATTCCATCTCTGACCTGACATGCGACTTTTCAATTGTGGAAAGTCTTTGGGGAAATAAAGGGTCAGTCACTAGCTGTGGACATGCTCTGCTCTTGTAAGGAATAATCATTAAGACAACATATATTGGAAGGAATAATTATTAGGACAAGTAGGAGATAATAATTAACATAGAAGAGATAATCACTACTTAAGAAGTTCTCATATATATCACATATCTTATTAAGCATACACATGGATACTCGCATAAATGAACATAGAAGCTGAAAGTAATTTCTTAAATAAACGTGAGAAAGTCAGACAACGGGAAAAAAGACTTGGCATAGCAGGATGCCCTACAATGGTTGAACAAGCAACAACCTTGGCTGATTAGACAATAAACTTCAGATAAGAAGGCAGGATGTAACCACAGTGATATCATAGCACATTCATTCGTGAAAAAACAGAAAGAAGGCAGATAACGTAGGTCTAGTAAATCATGGTGGCTAACAAAAAGTGGCCTTGGGGTCTGCAACAAAAAAACCTTGACTGTAAGATAAGAATGATGAAATATGAAGCTAAATGTGGATAAAAAGGACTGTGAGAGCACTGGTTTTTTGGATTTCATCTGGGAATCCCGGCTTTATTGAAATGTACTAGCTAATAAAGCCTTGCTGCCTGGAAGATCAAGACTCAGACTCTCTATTCTGATTGATGAATTCTTCTTGCCGTCCACGGGGAACCACGGCAAATTTGGCGGTTGCGAGCAGGGCAGAGTTGAGGTCGTCCGGTGACTCAACCCCGGAGGGATCGAGGGAGACGGTGGTCCGACCGGAACCGAGAAGTCCCCAGCCGGCCTTCTGTCAACAAGGTAAGCAGACTTGCATGCATGTAAATCCTTGTTGTCAGAAAGGGGTTTTCGAGGCCTGGCGCACCCGGTTCTCCACTGGTCCTGGATCTCACCTGCCCAAAAGATAACCTGCATTGGTAAAGTTAAAATTGTGTAAAATATTGAGAGACTGAGTCTGATCGGAAGGGCAAATTTTGCATGTAAAAAGCACGCTTTAGTTTTATGTACTGTATTGTCCACGAATGGGTAAAAAGTGAGACGCTACAAAAACCGAACGCTAATTGATGCAATTAGGTTAGTCGAGCGGTTAGGAGCGGGCTTCCAGGTTACGACTTGCCCAAGGAGAGTAAGTGTAGGCAAGCCTGCCAGTCCAAACCTACCCAGGACCTCGGAGAGAGTGACGTCAGCCGAGAGGAAGGAGAGATCTAGGAGAGATTGCTCTCCTACCTGACATAGTAATTAAGGACCTACGTTGATCGCCGGAAGAAGAGAGGGGATAGGTAGTGAAATAAAGTAAAGGGGCTACAAGGAGAAGCCTGAAAAGGTTGATCTGGAATAGCGGTGTAAGCAGCTGTTGGTAAATGTGGAGTGCAAAGCAGGATCACGACAGTGATGAATCACGTAGGAATATTGCAGTAATAGATTTCTTAAGTAGTGGTGTTAACACACATTTTTTTAGAGAAGATCTAGTAAAAATAGTTGGAGGAGGTTTTAGGGAGTGGTATGAGGGTGAGAGAAATGCCCTGCTAAGAAGAATAACTGAAGTAGTTAATTTGGAGGAAGTGAATAAGGAGTGGCCATACGTAAATTGGGACGAAATAATATACAAAAATTGGACGAGTGAAGCAGTAGAAGAAACATTGACAGAATTAATAGAAGAAATCAGACCAAGTAAGGCTCTGTTGGAAATCAGTGAGCAAGTGGAGGCATATTATCCACTAGCAGAAGAAAAAGGATTATCACCAGGAGAGGGAAGAACAGGGAAGCAAATACTGAGACCTCGGTTGGAAATACAGGTGTCAGTCAGGGAAGTGCAGTGGGAAGATAGTCCAAGGACAGAAAAAGGGAAAACAGTATATCGCATAAAAATAACAATAGTGCCAAATACCAACATATCAGAAAATATTAAGCCGCAAGGCAGTGCAAAGAAACAGAACATGCCATATCAAACTAAGACACCGGTGGAAATTCTGGGAGAAAAGTACCCAGCCCTGAAAGGAGACATAGCCCATATCTCCCAAAAATGGACCAAAAGAACAAGTAAATTAAACACACAGTGGCCAGAGGGAGGCACCTGGTGTACAGAAAGATGTGAGGATCAGAAAGGACTGGTAAAGAACTATAAATTAAGGGGTAAATCACAAAAGAGAAATCAGAAAAGAAAAAAAGAATTGGAGATACTAACATTATTTGAAAAGGAAGGAAAAGAGAAAAAGCGCATATGGAAAATGCAAATGCCAGTTCAGATTCAGGAAAAGGAAAAATTGAAAGACCCACATATAGCCCCGCCCCCTTATAAGGAAAACCAAGATTTTGCTGGGCTGTATCCAGTAATAAAGGGGACAGTGAATTTTGAGGGGGAATATGAAGAAAGGGACATGACCCGCGAACAATGGGCAAAGCAGGAGGTGGAAAGAAAGGTAAAAAGGGAAGAAGAAGGTGCTAAAGTGGAAGGAGAACTGGATAACATACGCCATATGAGGCAAGAGTTAGAGGAAGAGTTGGTTCGGGTAAGGGTGTTAAAATGGGCAAATAGAAAAATGGAGGAAGAACAGAGTAAGAAAGGTGAGGAGGCAGTGGACAGTCAGGCAAGGTGTGAAGAGGAGGAGGGTAAGGAAGAATGGGATGAAAAATGTAAATATAGCAAGGGAAGTGCAGGAGGAAAAGGACAGGGACAGGGAAAAGCACCCTATCAGAACCAGAGGGGACAAAACCAAGGATATAATCAAGGCCCCAGGCAGGGAGGACCACCTGGCCCTCCAGGGGTATGCTGGGGATGTGGGGAAACAGGACACATAAAAAGGAATTGTCCCCAAAACAGCTATAGACAAGGAGGTCAACAACAAATGAGTCAGCAAATGATGCAAGTGCCAACCAGTGACTGCCCAATGAGTCAGGGGCCAGTAAATCACCAGAGTTTCCTATAGGGAGGCCCAGAGAACCCCGAAATGGTAGGCCAGTATGTACAAATAACGGACACAGCAAATCAAGAACCTGTAATCAATGTTAGAATAGGGGGGGTTGAGATCCCCATGATGATAGATACAGGAGCTACTTGTACGTGCATACAAGAAAAATATGCAGGACACCTACCATTGTCAGGTCAGTTTGTAAAAACTATGGGGTTCTCGTGGAAAGCAGTATTGACTCAAATGACGATGCCGGTGCCTATCACCGTTGGAAACAAAACCACTCATGTGCCTGTGTTAGTATGCAATAAAACACCACTGAATTTGTTAAGATGCAATCTTAGGGTTAGGGTTAAAATTAGAGTGTACAACTCAAGGAATTAATCTGACGGGCATGTACGTAATTAGGGTAAGGGGAGAAGAGTGGGCCAATGTATATTGGCTAGGGGACATAGAAGAACAAATTAAAAAGCAGGTATGGGAAATTTGGGGGACATTTGTAGAGGCACAGATTCCAGACGCCGAATGGCCAAAAACTGAACTACATAGCACAATGATTTTTGATAAAATACAACAGTCAGAGATACAGGAGAAGTGGAATAAAGAGGCAGGACAAGAACAGGAAATAAATTCAGACAGCATTTTAATCGGACCAGAGGGAACAGCCCTCACAATTAGAAAGAATGAATGGGTCAGAAAATGGTTCTCAGTGCCTGAGACAGAACCACATGTTACGCTAAAGGTGAATCCTGATTACAGACCAAAGGATTTGGGACTTATGACGTTTAGGGCACAGGAACTGGAATTTATTAAAGCAAACAATGAGAATATTTGGATGTCGACTGACGGACAAATGATGAAAATATCTGTTAATGCAAGGATGACTGGAAGACCAAAAGAGGTAAAAATAGAGTTAAAAGATAAAGAAGTAGAGCAAGAATGGAGAGCAAAGTTAGAAAAAGATTTAGATTCTCTCCCTGAGGAATTGTGGTCAATGAACGACACAGATGTAGGCAAAGTTAAAACAGCTACCCCAGTCGAAGTAAAATTGAAGCCAGGATGTCAAGGACCTTATAAACCACAATATCCAATCAAGGCAGAAGCAGTAAAAGGCATAAGAGAAACAATCAGAGGATTAGTAGACGCAGGGGTGTTAAAAGAAACCCGAAGTAAATGTAACACACCCTTATTACCAGTTAAAAAGGCAGATGGGGAAAAGTGGAGGTTAGTACACGACCTGAGAGCAGTTAATGAAGTAGTTGAAAATATGCCAGTAGAAGTCCCTAACCCCTACACCTTATTGACTAACATACCGTCTGAAAGCAGATGGCTTACAGTAATAGACTTATGCTCAGCATTTTTCAGTGTGCCCTTGGCACAAGCGAGTCAGTACTTATTTGCTTTCAAGTACAAGGGAAAGTACAATAGAATGCCACAAGGATTCAAACACTCCCCACATGTATTCAACCAAGTGTTGAGAGCAGATTTGGCAGGGATACAACTAGAAGGAACACTGATACAATATGTGGATGACTTGTTGTTGTGTACAGAAACAAAGGAACAGTGTCGGGAAGAAAGTTTAAAACTGCTGGGAAAGCTGGCGAAAGGAGGACATAAAGTGTCAAGAAATAAATTACAGTTCTGTCAAAGAAAAGTAGAATACCTTGGAAGGGAAATAACTGTTGGACAAAAAAGAATAGCTCACCAGCAGATAGAAGCAGTATTGAAAATCCCAAAACCACAGACAGTGAGACAGATGATGACATTCTTAGGAATGACAGGATTTAGTTCAGAATGGATAGAAAACTATGCAGAAAAAACACAAGCGTTAAGGAAAATAATGAAAGAGGCCGGATGTGAGGAGTTAAAAGCGATCTTGATATGGGACAGGGAGGCCTCAGAAGCATTTGATAACGTGAAACAAGAGATGGTGCAAGCACCAGCACTGATGCTGCCTTCGTATGATAAACCCTTTGACCTTTTTGTTAGCAACAGGGAAACAGGATTCGCAACTGCTGTGTTAATGCAGGACAGCTGTAAAGGAAGAAAGAAACAAGCAATAGCTTATTATAGCACCAAGTTAGATGATGTGGCCCTGGGGTACCCTCCATGTTATCAGGATTTGGCAGCTGCTTGGTGGGCTTACGAAAAAGCAGCTACCATCACAATGGGATATTTAATAAACATACATGTACACCACAAAGTAGCTGAATTGATTGAGCAAGGAAAATTTGTGCTGACACCTGCTAGGATCCATCATTATCGAATGCTAACCACATTCCCAGATATCACGATAATAAAGTGCAACAGAGTAAATCCAGCTGATTACATGCCATTACCTCATGAAGGAAAAGAACATGAATGCTTAAGAGAAGCAAAAACATTTATGAAACTGAGAGAAGACTTAAGAGCAGAGGGACTAGTGACAGAAGAGAAGAGGACACTGTATGTAGATGGCTCATGCTACAGGGATCACTTGGGAAACCACGCAGGCTATGCCATAGTTGAACAAAGACCAGGAGGACTTGAAGTTATAGAAGCAGAAAAATGTGAACAGCCCTGTTCGGCCCAACTAGCAGAACTTAAGGCACTAACCAGAGCATGTGAATTAGCAAAAGGGGAGGCAGTAGAAGTGTATACAGATTCGGCTTATGCACATGGAGTGTGTCATCTGTTTGGATCAATCTGGAAACAGAGAGGCTTTATGAAAAGTAGTGGGGGACCAATACAGCATGAAAGTCAAATAAAAGCCTTAATACAAGCTATGATGGGCCCAAAAGAATTGGCCATAATATTTGGAATTGGCTTGATAATGTATTCGGACAATGGGGAGCATGGTTTGCAAAGGCGGGGTTATAATGGTAGTAGTAATAATCATAATTGGACTAATCTTTTGTTGTTTACTGCCTGCTTTGAGATCTTTTATTACCAGACTAATGATGCGACAAATGGTAGTGCGAATGGAGAATGAACAAATCCCCGAACAAGAAGTCCAGGAATGGGGTCAAGTTGAATTACCCCCACCGAATAGACTCATGATAACTTTGATTGAGACTGACGCTCCTTGTTTTGCAATGTAGCACTAAAGACTGCAAAAGAGGGGAAGATCTGTTTCAATGCGTTAAAAGAAGATGGAAATTTGATTTGTATACCAGTGATCAGTATGTTCCTTCCTCAGGAACAAGGACTGTTGACACAAACTCTACCGCTCAAGTTCATGGTTCATCGAATTCGACCCAGGAAACTGAGCTATCAACTGAACTGACAAAACAAGAGAAATCACTGAAATTGAAGCTGAAAGACTGTATAAACTAAATAGTAGTAGCGGCGACTAAGCGCGGGAAAAGAATTGTGTAAACTGTGATAAATTGTACTCTCCCTCCTTGTGATAGCATGGGAAAAGTAGGGGTAGGATGGATGGGGATAATACTAGTACTTAGTATGGGGGGTGGCAAGAGTAAAAATGAACAGGAAGAAGACAGATCGCATATAAATACTTACCTATATATGTCATATATGTATGCAGAAAGATTGAACATAAGCAAATGTTGGGTCTGCACTCATGTCCCAAGCCATTCCCAAGAAGGCCTACCACTCCAGTCTCTCCCCTTTCAGATTTCAGAAACTATAGAATGGATATTGAGACAAAATAAGACAGGGGAAGGAGGAAACATGACAATGTGGGAGTCAGCTGGGTATAGAATGACCAGGTTTGCTACATGGTACCAACCAACTTACAACCATTCCCAGTTCCCACCTGTACCGACGGTCCTAAAATCAAATGGACCAGGATCCTTCTGTTTAAAGAAAAATGTGGATGGAGCAAGAGTTGGAGAAAGTAAATGTCAGCAAACTGTAGAATGGCAACCACCTGTGAAAGATTTAAGTACAGCTGGTATGTTCAAAATAGACTGGACTGAAATATGCAACATCACATCAAGCAACGTGTGGGAAGGAAAAGCTGTACAACCTTAGATGACGTTGGCTGATAACTTTACGGCCTACAATGGAACTTACTTTATATGCGGTACAAAGGCATATCCCTGGCTTCCTGCGAACTGGACAGGCTCCTGTTATCTGGGATATGTAGTGCCCTATATGCACCACATGCCTTCCCTACGAAGCTACCCTTCGCGAGCAAAACGAACAATCAGTAAGATTGACTGGTTCTTTATGATGGCCTTTCCATTACATGGGACAGGAAGAACGGCAAACGAGTTAATTCTGATGGCCACAGCCCTGGAACAACTGGCTAATATCACTGCAGCTGAAGCTCGATAAACAGGGCAAGCCTTGACAGAAGTATCAGCAGAACTGATGGCAGTCCGCACAGTAGCCCTGCAAAATAGACTGGCTTTGGACTATCTATTGGCCTCGCAGGGAGGAACATGTGCCATAATTTAACAAGAATGCTGTACTTACATACCAGATAAATCTGAGAATATAACTAACCTTGCAAAGCATATCAAGGCACAAGCAGACCAACTCCAAAAGATAGGTCACGAATTCCATGATTATAACCCACCTGGATGGTTAGGATGGGTGGGAAATGGGATGTTTGATTGGATTTTTAAATCATTTATGTTACTGCTGCTTATAATAGTAGAGATAGCGTAAGCAGGATGCTTATGTCGATGTGTAATTAACAGGGCAATGGACAGCATGTACCATTATCAATAGTTTGAAAATAAGAGGAGATAATATGACCCTAGATACCATACGCATAGAGGGAAATACTTAAATGATCAAGCAAAATCAAGGAGGGAGAGATGTGTTAGTACAAAGTGTATGAAATGTATTAATGCAAAAATGTATTTTAATGAACTATCAGGTAAAGGAAATCTGGAGGAGCAGTTCGCAATTAGGCTATTAATAAACAAAAAGGGATATTGATCCTACACTTAAGCTCCTCCACATTTCGTGAAACCAAACATAACTAAGACATATATTGGGAAAATATATCAAGAAATAGTTTAGTGAGACAATGATGTCTCAAAGAGGGGATATGTAAGGAATAATCATTAAGACAACATATATTGGAAGGAATAATTATTAGGACAAGTAGGAGATAATAATTAACATAGAAGAGATAATCACTACTTAAGAAGTTCTCATATATATCACATATCTTATTAAGCATACACATGGATACTCGCATAAATGAACATAGAAGCTGAAAGTAATTTCTTAAATAAACGTGAGAAAGTCAGACAACGGGAAAAAAGACTTGGCATAGCAGGATGCCCTACAATGGTTGAACAAGCAACAACCTTGGCTGATTAGACAATAAACTTCAGATAAGAAGGCAGGATGTAACCACAGTGATATCATAGCACATTCATTCGTGAAAAAACAGAAAGAAGGCAGATAACGTAGGTCTAGTAAATCATGGTGGCTAACGAAAAGTGGCCTTGGGGTCTGCAACAAAAAAACCTTGACTGTAAGATAAGAATGATGAAATATGAAGCTAAATGTGGATAAAAAGGACTGTGAGAGCACTGGTTTTTTGGATTTCATCTGGGAATCCCGGCTTTATTGAAATGTACTAGCTAATAAAGCCTTGCTGCCTGGAAGATCAAGACTCAGACTCTCTATTCTGATTGATGAATTCTTCTTGCCGTCCACGGGGAACCACGGCAAATTTGGCGCTGCGAGCTCTATATTTAAAGCCACAGTCACATTGTGACAGGATACGAAAAGAACCTTGGAGTCATTTCTCATTAATTACAGTCACAAAATGATGACCATGCTGAAACATAATTAAAGATGTAAATTGTGAGGAAGAGTAGGCCATTCAGCTCTTTGAGCCCATATTGTCACACAATGAGGTCATGGCTGATTTTCCACTTCAACACCATTTCCCTGCTGTATCGCCATATCCCTTGATGTTACTAATACGTAGAAATCTATCCATCTCACTCATGAACTTAATCAACAAGTAAGACTCCACAGCCCATTGGACTGATAATTCCAAAGAATCACCCACTCAGGGAAATAATTCCACCACATTAGGGGCGGCACGGTAGCACAGTGGTTAGCACTGCTGCTTCACAGCTCCAGGGTCCCGGGTTCGATTCCCGGCTCGGGTCACTGTCTGTGTGGAGTTTGCACATTCTCCTCGTGTCTGCGTGGGTTTCCTCCGGGTGCTCCGGTTTCCTCCCACAGTCCAAAGATGTGCGGGTTAGGTTGATTGGCCAGGTTAAAAATTGCCCCTTAGAGTCTTGGGATGCATAGGTTAGAGGGATTAGCGGGTAAATATGTGGGGGTAGGGCCTGGGTGGGATTGTGGTCGGTGCAGACTCGATGGGCCAAATGGCCTCCTTCTGCACTGTAGGGTTTCTATGATTTCTACATCTCAGTCCTAAATGAGCTGTATCCTTTGGTTCCAAACACACCAGCCAGGGAAAGCATACTTCCTGCTTCTACCCTATTGAGCCCTGTAAGATTGTTGTATGCTTGAATGTCAGCAACTCTCATTCTTTTAAATGCCAGAAAATAAACACCTGGTGTTTCTCGTTTTTACTCATCCAACAATCCCTCCAACCAAGAAATTCATTTCGTAAACCTTCATTCCACTCCCTTTATGGCAATCATATCTTTCTTTTGGTAAGGAGAACAATACTGCACACAATAGTCTAGCTGCTGTCTCAGCAAGACTATATAATTATGGAATACTCTGCATTTCTGAATGGAGGGCTGTGACAAGTGGTGTTCCTTAGGGATCAGTGCTGGGACCTTTGCTGCTTGTAATATATATAAATGAGTTGGAGGAAAATGTAACTGGATTGATTAGTAAGTTTGCGGATGCCACAAAGGTTGGTGGATTTGCGGATAGCGATGAGGACCATCAGATGGAGACTTGGGCAGAGAGATGGCAGATGGTGTTTAATCCGGACAAATGTGAGGTAATGCATTTTGGAAGGTCTAATACAGATAGGAAATATACTGTAAATGGCAGAACCCTTAGGAGTATTGATAGGCAAAGGGATCTGGGTGTACAGGTAAACAGGTCACTGAAAGTGGCAATGTAGGTGGAGAAAGTAGTCAAGAAGGCATACGGCATGCCTGCCTTCATCGGCCGGGGTATTGAGTTTAAAAATTGACAAGTCATGCTGACGCTTTATAGAACCTTAGTGAGGCCACACTTGGAATATAGTGTTCAATTCTGGTCGCCACACTACCAGAAGGATGTGGAGGCTTTGGAGAGGGCACAGAAAAGATTTACCCGGATGTTGCCCGGAATGGAGGGCATTAGCTATGAGGAGAGGTTGGAGAAACTTGGTTTGTTCTCACTGGAGCGACGAAGGTTGAGGGTAGACCTGATAGAAGTCTACAAGATTATGAGAGGCATGGACAGAGTGGATAGTCAGAAGCTTTTTCCAAGGGTGGAAGAGTCAATTACTAGGGGGCATAGGTTTATGGTGCGAGGGGCAAGTTTTAAGAGATATACGAGGCATATTTTATACACAGAGAGTGGTGGGTGCCTGGAACTCGTTGCCGGGGGAGATAGTGGAAGCAGATACGGTAGTGACTTTTGAAGGGCGTTTTGACAAGTACATGAATGAGATGGGAATCGAGGGATATGGTCCCCGGAAGCGTAGGGGGTTTTAGTTAAGTCGGGCAGCATGGCTGGTGCAGGCTTGGAGGGCCGAAGGGCCTGTTCCTGTGCTGTAATTTTCTTTGTTCTTTGTTCTTAGTGCAGTAAAACATCTTTACCCCGTATTCAAAACATCTTGCAATAAAGGCTTACATTCCATTTTCCTTCTTAATTGCTTGTTCTAGCTGCAGATTAGTTTTCTGTGACTCATGAACAGGAACAGTCAAGTGCTTTTGAATTTCAACACTTTCAAGCCCCTCATCATTTCAGGAATACTCTGCACATTGCATTCCATCTGCAAAATTGTTGCCCACTCTCTTAGCCACTTCAAATCCCCTTGAGGAGTTTTTGCCTCCTCTTCACAACTCACACTTCCAGCTTATTTTGTGCATTCTCCAAAGATTGATATAGATTGTGAATGTTGGGGCCCAAGCACTGATCCTTGTTGTACCCTACTTGTCATTGTCTGCTAACTTGATATGACCTATTTATATCTATCCTCTGTTTTCTGTCCTTTAACCAGTTCTCAATCCAGGGCAGTATTCACCATGTGTTCTGATTGTGTTTATTAACCTCTTGTGTGGAAACTTATCAAAGGATTTCTGAAAATGTAAATATACCACAACAGCTGGTTACTCCTGATCTATTCAGTTAGTTGCATCCTCAGATCTCCAACAGGTTTGCTGAACCTGATTTCACTTTCATCAGACCATCAGGAACTGTTAAAAATAGAAACATAGAAGATACAAGCAAGAATAGGTCATTTGGCCCTTGGAGCCTGCTCCAACATTCGTTTTGATTGTGGCTGATCATCAAGATCAATATCCTGTTCCCGCCTTCCCCCCATATCCCTTGATCCCTTGAGTCCAAAGAGCTATCTCAAATTTACTCCACAGATTGACCAAGATCTGGGTGAAGAAATTTCTCCTCCCCTTTCTCCTCACCTCAGGTCATGTTTCCTGGATTTGTTGTCACCTAACATAGAAGCAAAGAAACTAGAGGTAGGAAACAGAATACTGTATTTGCAATCAGCAAATTGACAAGAACAGCATAAAACACTGCTACTCATAAAATACAGCAGCTACAGAGTACAACCCACATCTTCCTCACACTGACAGGAAAAATAATACTCACATTGCAACAATTAACAGATTCTGCGTAAAGACACGCAGACCTACCACACACCGACAGCAGGACCTACTTGAAATCCTTCCAGGCCAGAAACAGAGAGGGACAGAATAAAGCCCGTTGTAATAAAGCAGAAAATGACTGGCACAGACTGAAATCCATATTTATGTTTCAGGAACTTATAAACAATCCACACATCGCTAGCAGAGTGTACTAGATGTTGAATAAAGAACATGCATAAGTTAATAGTCACGGTAGGCAGGATGGTGTCTCATCTCTATTTAGTGCATTAGCGACTAAGTGACGTTTCATAGAATCCATACAGTACAGAAGGAGGCCATTCGGCCCATCGAGCCTGCACTGACCACAGTCCCACCCAGGCCCTTTCCCCGGAACCCTATGTATTTATCCTTCAATCCCATGACGCTAAGGGGCAAATGTTGATTCGTTGGTTAGTGTTGACTTTAATTTGTTACAGTACAAGTTGTGAACCTTTGTCATGTGACCCTTTCAGATGGTCACTGGGCAATATCAACCTCAATGGGAACTGTAACATCACACATAACTGCGACCTTGAGAATTAGTGGTAGAGACACACTCCAAATAATAGAACAGCATGTTTGGGAAAATACCAACACACTTATACCAAAGACTGTTATGCATAGATTAAAAACTTACTCACATGGCAGAAATTAAAGTGTGCAGTGAAATAACACAAACAAATCCAAAACTGAGAAGCGCAGCTAGAAAAAAATCGCAAGATTTTCCATTTCAGAAACCAACAGGTGCTAAATGAAATAGAGAATAACATCCCAGATCCAACATACTGTAAAGCCCACACTCTCTTAAATACTGAATGTTATAGAGAAAATAAAACACACGGACATATATCAGAGATTGCATTTTCTGAATTAAATCTTAACATCACCGACCACTGACAGAGATCGAAGCAACATAGAAATATCAGATACAAATCGACACAGCATGAAACCCACTCAGACATGGCTGACAGACAAGCAGTTTGAAATAGAATGTGTGTATCCTGTTGTGGAATCGCTCTCGCATTGTTCCATAACTGGTACCAAATAGATTCTGTTTGATCCCTCAATGTCATCCCCCCAGCACTCTAATAGTTTTTTTTATACTTTTCCAATTCAATCAAATCAAATCCAATTCAGAGTCTCAACAAGTTGAGACATTTCAGATCCAGGCTGACAAGACAGGGCGAGCGACCAAACCACCCTGTCCTGGGCCTGATCTACATGAGCCAAGCTGATTGGAGGAGGGGGAGGTTCCTCCGCCAAGACTTGAGCTCATTTGCATCTTAGCCAAAAGGCCGAGATGCCGCTTTTAAAAATTGCTTCATATGAAACATAATGACCTCGACCAAGTGCGGCCGACCATGGGCTGCCGACCATACTACACTTGATCTTAGCCAAAAGGCCGAATAGTTGCTTTGAACAGTAAATCACCCTCCGGGATTGTTTGACTAATCGTCCCTGAACACCTTGCAGCCAGTGATGTCCAACTCTCATTCCAGTCCTTCTTTCAGTCACTTTTCTGTTTTAGCCACAATGTTAGTGTCACATGTGGGACTTGTGGCTGCTGCTTATCAAACATATTCCCTTTTAACACGCACAGCAGAGCTCGCATTAACCCCTGTCTGAGCCCAGATATTCTGCACTGCCAGCTCCCGGTGATGGGCGGAAGTAAAGCAGAGCAGTTGGTGCTGGTGAGGAAGGGGAAATGTATGAACAGTATCAGCAGTCTGATAGAGTGATGTGGGATTAGCAGCAGAGAGAATGTGCGGGAGAGGGAGTGAGAGGGTCAGGGGGTTGGGTGGATCGGGGCGGACAAGGGGAAAGGACGGATTGACAACAGACAGTTTGTGGATTTGAGCAGCAACCAATGTGTTTGGGTGTCTAAACTAACCAATCAGAGACAGCATCACGAATTGACATCACTGTGAATGAGCCAATGAGGAACAGGGCTTTCAGCCATGCTTCATTAGCATAGGCCTCTGCTTTGGTCTATAGACAGTAAGAAGTTTAACAACACCAGGTTAAAGTCCAACAGGTTTATTTGGTAGCAAAAGCCACACAAGCTTTCGAGGCTCTGAGCCCCTTCTTCAGGTGAGTGGGAATTCTGTTCACAAACAGAACTTATAAGACACAGACTCAATTTACATGAATAATGGTTGGAATGCGAATACTTACAACTAATCCAGTCTTTAAGAAACAAAACAATGGGAGTGGAGAGAGCATCAAGACAGGCTAAAAAGATGTGTATTGTCTCCAGACAAGACAGCCAGTGAAACTCTGCAGGTCCACGCAACTGTGGGAGTTACAAATAGTGTGACATAAATTCTGATTCTAGGATCGCATGATAAAGACTCAGGAGGAAAAAAGCAGAAATATTTATGTGAAATAGTGTGACATAAACCCAATATCCCGGTTGAGGCCGTCCTTGTGTGTGCGGAACCTGGCTATCAGTTTCTGCTCAGCGACTCTGCGCTGTCGTGTGTCGCGAAGGCCGCCTTGGAGAACGCTTACCCGAATATCAGAGGCCGAATGCCCGTGACCGCTGAAGTGCTCCCCAACAGGAAGAGAACAGTCTTGCCTGGTGATTGTCGAGCGGTGTTCATTCATCCGTTGTCGCAGCGTCTGCATAGTTTCCCCAATGTACCATGCCTCGGGACATCCTTTCTTGCAGCGTATCAGGTAGACAACGTTGGCCGAGTTGCAAGAGTATGTACCGTGTACCTGGTGGATGGTGTTCTCACGTGAGATGATGGCATCTGTGTCGATGATCCGGCACGTCTTGCAGAGGTTGCTGTGGCAGGGTTGTGTGGTGTCTTGGTCACTGTTCTCCTGAAGGCTGGGTAGTTTGCTGCGGACAATGGTCTGTTTGAGGTTGTGCGGTTGTTTGAAGGCAAGAAGTGGGGGTGTGGGGATGGCCTTGGCGAGATGTTCGTCTTCATCAATGACATGTTGAAGGCTCCGGAGGAGATGCCGTAGCTTCTCCGCTCCGGGGAAGTACTGGACAACGAAGGGTACTCTGTCCACTGTGTCCCGTGTTTGTCTTCTGAGGAGGTCGGTGCGGTTTTTCGCTGTGGCGCATTGGAACTGTTGATCAATGAGTCTAGCGCCATATCCTGTTCTTATGAGGGCATCTTTCAGCGTCTGGAGGTGTCTGTTGCGATCCTCCTCATCCGAGCAGATCCTGTGTATACGGAGGGCTTGTCCGTAGGGGATGGCTTCTTTAACGTGTTTAGGGTGGAAGCTGGAGAAGTGGAGCATCGTGAGGTTATCCGTGGGCTTGCGGTACAGTGAGGTGCTGAGGTGACCGTCCTTAATGGAGATGCGCGTGTCCAAGAATGCAACCGATTCCGGAGAGTAGTCTATGGTGAGCCTGATGGTGGGATGGAACTTGTTGATGTCATCATAGAGTTGTTTCAGTGATTGTTCACCATGAGTCCAAAGGAAGAAAATGTCATCGATGTATCTAGTGTATAGCACCGGTTGAAGGTCCCGTGCGGTGAAGAAGTCTTGTTCGAACCTGTGCATGAAGATGTTGGCATATTGAGGTGCAAATTTGGTCCCCATGGCTGTTCCGTGTGTCTGGATGAAGAACTGGTTGTTGAAGGTGAAGATATTGTGGTCCAGGATGAAGCGGATGAGATGTAAAATTGCATCTGGAAACTGGCAGTTGTTGGCGCTGAGCACTGAGGTCTATAGAAACATAGAAACCCTACAGTGCAGAAGGAGGCCATTCGGCCCATCGAGTCTGCACCGACCACAATCCCACCCAGGCCCTACCCCCACATATTTACCCGCTAATCCCTCTAACCTATGCATCCCAGGACTCTAAGGGGCAATTTTTAACCTGGCCAATCAACCTAACCCGCACATCTTTGGACTGTGGGAGGAAACCGGAGCACCCGGAGGAAACCCACGCAGACACGAGGAGAATGTGCAAACTCCACACAGACAGTGACCCGAGCCGGGAATCGAACCCGGGACCCTGGAGCTGTGAAGCAGCAGTGCTAACCACTGTGCTACCGTGCCGCCCCGTGGATCATTGGGTCTGAGTAATATTTAAAATTAATTAACTGGTTCCTCACCCTCTCTGGGTTTAGATCTCAGAAGCGTTGATATTCGGTCCCTTTTCCAGGCTTTAAAAGAGGAGTTCCGAGCGCGACTCAGTGATTCTGTGTCTGAAATTAACTGTGACAATGGTGGATGAGAAGAAAGCGCCGGTTGCCAAGAAGGGCGCTAAAAAAACGCAGAAAAAGCTGCCAGCAAAGGGCGGCAAGAAGAGGAAAAGATCCAGGAAGGAGAGTTACTCCATCTACGTCTACAAAGTGATGAAGCAGGTTCACCCTGACACCGGCATCTCCTCCAAGGCCATGAGCATCATGAACTCGTTCGTGAACGATATTTTCGAGCGCATCGCGCGTGAGGCTTCCCGCCTGGCCCATTACAACAAGCGCAGCACCATCAGCTCCCGGGAGATCCAGACCGCCGTGCGCCTGCTGCTGCCCGGGGAACTGGCCAAGCACGCCGTGTCGGAAGGGACAAAGGCGGTGACCAAGTACACCAGCTCCAAGTAAAACTCCCCAATGGACTGAAAAGCACCCAAACACAACGGCTGTTTTAAGAGCCACCCACAATCCCTGGGAAAAGGCTGTATCATCCATTTCGTTTCAATTATTATTTTACGACGCAGCGTCTCGAACAATGATAATTGTTGTTTTTCTGGTTATCAATGATAGACACGGAGTCAATCGCCCCGTGGATCATTGGGTCTGAGTAATATTTAAAATTAACTGGTTCCTCACCCTCTCTGGGTTTAGATCTCAGACGCGTTGATATTCGGTCCCTTTTCCAGGCTTTAGAGAGAGAGCGAGGTAATGGAGCAAATGTGTCAGAATCATCGAATCCCTGCAGTACAGGGGGCCATTTGGCCCATCGAGTTTGCACCGACAACAATCCCTCACCCATCCTCGTAACCCTAAATATTTACCCTGTTAATCCCCCTCATACTGGGGCAATTTAGCATAGCCAATCCACCCAACCCGCATACCTTTGGGCTGTGGGAAGAAAGCGGAGTGCCCGCAGGAAAACCACGCGGAATCGGGGGGAAAAAGTGCAAACTCCTCAGTTTCCAGTTTGGTCTCAATGACCGATCAGTTTATTCCCGATAAGCCCCGGTTGTGCAGGAACCCTCAGTCTCGATGAAGATGGAGAACAGCCCGTCCGTTTGCAGAACGATGTCAATGAAACTTTCTGGCGGCTGGTTCGAGAGTTTGAAAAAGAAAGAGATTAACCCCGAATGTATCCCGCATTCGAAAAGCAAATCTGCAACTTGGGATAAAACGTGAAATTGTGCAAACACAGACTGATGTTTTAAAAACGTTGTTGATAGATAGTTAATTATTGATGGGATTTGTTATTAACCGTATTTCTTGTTTGAGAAATATATCTGCGAAGTTTCCAAATTTGAATAATTTATTTTCGGCTTGTTTTCAGATAAACCCAGACTGAAAATCAGAGACTGCCAGATACAGGTTAACTATAGACTGGGGAAGAGAGAAAGGGAGATTCTTACATTACTCAAAATGAATTCACCATTACCGATTAGAATAATTTCCGAAACTCTTGTTCTTTCCGCTTTGGCGGCTTTTACAGTTTGAAATGAAATCGGTTGGAATCTGAGATTTTGGCGCCGTTATTTTCCGCCCTCACTCCGTGGGCTCTCCGGATTGGTGAGTTAAGCAGATTTCTGATTGGTCATATGAACAAGATGCTGAGAGGCAGCAACAAAGTGACCAATCAGCAATGTCCACACCTCCATTCCTCCCGGAGCTATAAGAGAAGCGAAAGGGAGTGGATTTCAGCATTCTTTGTGAAAGTGTTTGTGAGATTGTGCAGATGTCTGGAAGAGGAAAGAGCGGCGGCAAAGCTCGGGCCAAGGCCAAGTCTCGCTCCTCCCGGGCTGGACTGCAGTTCCCGGTGGGCCGTGTTCACAGGCACCTGAGAAAGGGCAACTATGCTGAGCGTGTGGGTGCCGGAGCCCCGGTCTATCTGGCTGCTGTGCTCGAGTATCTGACCGCTGAAATCCTGGAGCTGGCCGGGAACGCGGCCCGGGACAACAAGAAGACCCGCATCATCCCCAGACACCTGCAGCTGGCCGTCCGCAACGACGAGGAGCTCAACAAGCTGCTGGGAGGAGTGACCATCGCTCAGGGCGGGGTGCTGCCTAATATCCAGGCCGTGCTGCTGCCCAAGAAAACTTCTGCGGCCTCGTCCAAGAGCAAGTGAAGCGGCCATTCTTTAATCTGATAACCCAAAGGCTCTTTTCAGAGCCACTCATTTTATCTGTAAAAGAGTGATCTGTTTAACCGTCAGAGACACTGCACTGCTATTCACAGTAGAGCTGTTTCTCGCTTTGCTTTATCAATCCGTAGTTCGCCCTGTGCACATTATTGATGATGTGGAGATGCCGGCGTTGGACTGGGGTGAACACAGTAAGAAGTCTCACTTTAACCTGGTGTTGTGAGACTTCTTACCACATTATTGACCCAGGTGTTTTAATGCATGTAAATTTATGCTATTTATTGGAGAACATTTTACATATGTTAGAAATATCATTTCCAGCACCATGTCTGAGGTAATTATTTAAATACAGGTACACAATTGCCCCAGAGTGAGAAACAGCATCAAAGATTGATGGCTGAAAAACACCTCAAACTCAACGGCTCTTTTAAGAGCCAGCCACAATCTCTGAAAAATCTGCGCCATCTTTTCCCTTATTGAGTTAATGAGAAATCTCTTTCTGAAGGATAGAGATTTGTCCCGTTCCGGAATGCTGTGAATGGGACGTCATATCCGCCCCTCACACGCACACTCAGATTGAAGGAACAATCAAACTGAACTGAGAGCAGATTTTAAACCCCAGTCTGGGATTTGTGACGGACAATGAGGCCCAGCACAATATCAGGATGTAATTATTTACATTTAATGATAACTATATTCAGTTTCAGAATAAGGTTTTTTTTTTCACTCGAGTTATCTGGGCACCGCTCCCGGAACAGAATAAAGGCGGGAATGAAGAGGTTATTCTCGGGCTGATCTGTTTATTCCGCAGTTTTCCCAGAGGACGGAATCAGCGAGATCTGTGCACACACAGGACCTGAGTTCATTGCAGCGCTTTAAGATCTGCCTCCCCCCGGCGCTCCCTATTCTCCGGGCACAAAGCTGCCTGTTCCACCGGCGGGATTGAGTCAGGAATTCTCTCCACACCTTCCATTGGAACATTCCCGACAGCTTTCAGGGGAGAGGATCAGAAATCAGCCGTTTCCCTCTGTCCCTGTGAAGCCTGTGTGAAGGGGTTGGTTGGTGATCTCTATGTTTCTGCTTTTCCACTGAGCTGAGATTTGCTCCGTTTTAAATTGCTGAACGGGGTCTGATTACCGCCGGTTACAGATAAGAGATTGAAAAGTTCAAACTGTTCCTAAAATAACGCCAAGATTCTGTGAGGGAAAATACAATAAACAAATTATAAAGCGTGAGATTGAAATAGTTTCCTGAACATTCAGGCGTTCCGTTATTTTGTATTTTTCCTGCACTGAAATTGGCGGGTTATTCCAATTTGAAAATGTGAACCAAACAAAACCTCCCATTTCTTCTCCCTTGCTCTCCGATTGGTGAAGAATTGGATTGACATGGGAGTGTCCAATCAGAGCTCGAGTCTGGCTGCAGCCTCGCAAACCGCTCACAATGATTATTAATAGAGATTAAACTGACGGAATCTGTATTTGAGATATTAGATGTACTTTGTTTCCACAGATAAATATTTGAAGAAACCAGATATTTCCTCCACAGGAGTTACAGGGAAGAATGTCCCAGCTTCTTCTCACAATTCCACAGTCTCCGAGAACAGAAATGATTCCAGAGGCACGTTTTTAATCCAGCAATCAAACAGCAGGAATGGCAGACGCTGTGTCCCTATCACGTCTAGTTTTCGTACCAGGATGGCCGAGTGCTAAAGGCGTTGGACTTAAGATCCAACGGACATATGTCCGCGTGGGTTCGAACCCCACTCCTGGTAGAAGGATTTTTAACACTACATTCTGCACCCTCTCCTTTCCTTCTCCCCTATATACTCTGCGAACGGTATGCTCGGTCTGTAAAATGCGCAAGAAACCAGAGTTTTCACAGCATAGTAATTATTTCTTGTCACAATAAGAAATCAAATCAATCTCAATACCGCTGACAGGGTGATCCATAAATCCCAGTCCAAACCATTATCAGATCATCACTGTGTCAATCCCACAATAGAGCAGCCTTAGCTCCAAATTCAGTATCTGATAAAACCGTAAAATGCTTTTTTGGTTAAATGTTACACAATTAACCTTAATAATGTACTTTGAGATTCTAGTTAAATACCAGTCACATCACCCACATCAGGGGTTTGGAACTGGCAGTACTAATCGCCATGGCGAGTTCTCACAAATACATTAGATACAAATCTGAAAGACAATCTCAGATTGAGATATTCTGAAAGCGAGTATAACCTGAGATACAAACTCAGGTTCCAGTTGAAAACTCACCCAGATTATGAAACTAAAAGTTACAATATCAGTTTGATGACTATGAACTGAACCATAAATTATAAACTAATCCTCACTCAGACTGAGCCAGATGGAAGACACTGTACCAATTCCAGACTGAGCTCCATTTTACACATGTCAAAATTCTTACTCAGAATCAGACTGTCACAGATCAAATCAATGTGAACAACCTGAGTGAAACTTGCATAGCAATCTAGTATCAGATTGAAGGATACATTATCTTTCACAATTGTGTTTACAGTAACAGATTTATTGCTGGGCATAAACTCACACATTATTTGCTTCAAACCTACTGCATCAGTGGCCTATTTCTGTGTTGGAAATTTATTTGGAATTAATCCAAATAGAGAACTTGTCCCAGAGATTGAAGGTTATTTAATTAATCCCATATTCACACAAAATACCAAAGACTGATAAATACGAGAATAGTTCTGAATCGCATGTTCAGCATCAACAGCTGAAAAGTACAGGCTGTTTACTGCACTCACTCACAGGAGCTGAGTCTGAGTGATATGAAATAAATCACACACACACCAATTGTATCACTGAGGGATTTGGAAACAACCAAAGGCTCACACAGAGTAACGGAAACAAATGGAAGATTAGACAGAGAGAGACGTGAGTGAAAAATCCCAAATGAGACACACAATTTTAAACAGCACCATAGATTTACATACATGATTAATTCCACTGACAGGAACAGCATGAAGCTGATGTTCTGCAAACAGCACCAGGGAATTAAAGCATATATTCCATAAGCAGCAGCAGGGGATTTAAAATTACTGATGTTTGCCACACTTATATAAAATGCTCACAGATATAGAGGCCATTGACAGGTCTAGAATGATCCAACACTCACACACTTTATAAGTGTCTGCCAGATATATATAACTGGCACCTTCAGAAATAACACCAGACAAATTCAGATACAGAATGGAACCAGATACTGAAACATGTGAATTGATTCCAACACTGATTGTGTGTCTTGGGCAGCCCATACCTACGGGGATATGGTGGATCATGATGACAATTCCGACCATACACATCACCAGGCAGGTCTCTATTGCACAAATAAAAGCAAATTACTGTGGATGCTGGAATCTGAAATCAAAAGAGAAAATTCTGGAAAATCTCAGCAGGTCTGGCAGCATCTGTAAGATGACAAAGGTCTTCGACAAAGGGTCGTCTGGACTCGAAACGTCAGCTCTTTTCTCTCCTTACAGATGCTGCCAGACCTACTGAGATTCTCCAGCATTTTCTCTTTTGGTCGCTGCTGCACAATGTGATTCTGCAATGGGGCAACACATACTAAATAATCCTGATTGTGCTCAGAATTACACTGAAAATGTGACCAGAAGAGCAGAATTTTTTTTGAAAGATGTGACCTCCCCTTTAAGGCAGAGGTGAGGAGGAACCTTTTTGATCAGTTGTTTTTTTTTTACTTTATCCATTCATGGGATGAGGGCATCACTGGCTCGGCCAGGATTTATTGCCACTCATAATTGCCCTGGGGTAGGCGGTGCTGAGCTGCAATCTTCAACTGCTGCTGACAATGCCATATAGGTACACCCATAGTGCGTTTTTTTGGGGGGGGGATGTTGGGGAGTGGGAAGTTCCTGGACTCTGACCTACTGACACTAAAGGAACGGCGATATATTTCCAAGCCCTGATGATGAGTGGCTTGGAGGGAGATTTCCAGGTGATGTTGTTCTGATGCATCTGCTTTTCCTTTTCCTTCTCGGCTCTAGTCATGGTGGGTTTGGAAGGTTCTGTCAAATAAACCTTTGTGAATTCTGGCAATGCATCTTGTAGATGGTGTGCACTGCTGACCCTGTCTGTCAATGGTAACATAAGCCTTATTGTGACTAATAAATACACTTTAACTTTAACTTTTGGTGCAGGGAGTGACTCTTTGTGGATGGGAAACGAATTAAGTCAGATGCTTTGTACTGGATAGTGTCAAACTTCTAGTGTTGTTGGAGCTGCATTCACCCAGGCAAGTTACATCTGGAAACCGGGTACTCCGGCTTCCTTCCACAGTCCAAAGATGTGCAGGTTGGGTGGATTGGTCATTCTAGATTGCCCTTTGTGTGGCAAAAAGTGAAGGTCAGGTAGATTAGCGGGGTGGGTGCGTGGGATTCTGGCAATAGGACATGGATGGGATGCTCTGTCGGAGAGTCAGTGCAGTTTCAATGGGCCAAATAGTCTCCTTCAGCACTGTAGGGATTCTGTGATTTAAAGGTCATTTGACTGTCAGAACTGCCCTGAGGAAAGTGGGAAAGCTGTTTGTAGCATTTACAGCAGTGAGCTTGTTGCAGATCAAATTGTTTATTGCAAGTGAGAATTGATGAAAATAACTGTTTCCTGCAAAGAAATAGAAGAGACACTTGTGGGGAACTGCAAAATGTTTTTCTTTCAAACTGCTCCTGAAAAGGTGAATAGCAGAAAATGGTTTTGATCCATCGACCTCTGGGTTATGGGCGCAGCACGCTTCCGGTGCGCCACTCTGCTATTACCTAACAGCTTCCTGCTTATTATTGTTGAGCTGTAGTAGGACAAAATGTCACTGTTGCATTGCTGTTTAATGTCAGAAAATGAGGCAGCTCCGCCTGGCGGCACAATTCCATGCTTAATACACCAAGAATGGAACACACATAAAAGCAGCAAGAGACTGACAGGAGGCACAGGCAAAGGAGAATGGACCGACTGATCATTTGTGTAGTGTTCATGAAAAGATCAGCCATGATCTTATTGAATGGCGGTGCAGGCTCGAGCTGACAAATGGCCTACTGATGCTCCACGCTTTTATAATCTCATATTCTTCTTTGGATCCAATACTACTTAATTTATTTTGTTAGCCATGATTGGGGCACTTTCCAGTTATGTTTACGTGCCGGAAAGGAATGTATAACTCTTTCATTACATACAACTATGCCTTAAATATTAAACATTAAATATTAGCCATTGCCTATCGACCGTTATGCCATTTTATGAATCTATTGATCTGTAATCTATTTTAGCAAACTCACCTCTCATAACTTCCTAGTTTACTTTATTTAGGTTTGGGATTCTCGTTCAGGATTGGATCTGAGTCATGCTTCTGGACTGATGGGAGATGTTCCACAAAGCAGTCATTCAATCTACCAATGCAGAGCACATCATTAGCAGTGAAATTTTAGAAAAAATATAATGTTGCAAAAGCTAATTCTCCTGCATATAGACACTGAACTGTGAGGAAAGGTAATGCGGCCTTCCATTCGGGAACTTCTGATATTTCTTCCCTTTCCTCAACCAATCCTCTCACTGCTCTGTGGCTGGCAGGGTTCTCAAGTGTGTCGCTCCCATGTCCCACACTTGGAACATTTCCAATTAGTTCACAATGATGATTGAATTTCTGATAACAGTTTCTAGTCACCTGCCATTTTCATTCTGCATCTCACTCTCACGTGGATCATTCTGTCCTGGGTCTTTCCTGGTGTTCAGAGCACCTCTCCTCCATTCAGATTTTTCTTACTTTATGTATCTGGTGATTATCCCTTTCATTGTGTAACTAATTCTTATTATTTAATGCATGTGTGCATGTCACAGATATTCCATTTCGTTCTTTTTCACATGAGCCCCTCTCCTCTCCATTTGCCTGTAATGTATTACATTTCTAACTTCAACCAGTTCTGATGGGCAGATGTTGATCTGAAATATTTGCTATTAACTGTTTGTCTCTGCAGCAGCTCACTTGTTATGTAATTACAGAACTTCGAAACTAAATTCATACTGCCTGCATTCATACCGTTTGAAGTCAGTACTAAGGTTGAGAGGAGTTTTCAGAGAGGTGAGTAAAATCGTGATCAGTTTCAATGGAGTAAATTGAAAGAAAATGTTTCTGTGAAACAATGGCACGGGTTCGTTGTGAATGATATAAAAGAACAAAGAAAACCGTCAGGGAACACATTTGTCGTTCTATTGGGCAGCAAATTGCTGTGATCTTGAATATGATGCCTGTAATCGAAGCCAATTAGAATGAAAAGTAAATTCAAAATGTCATTGGACAAATAAGGATAGGAATACATTTTGAGGCTGTACTTTAGATAAGAGGAAGTATTACACTAAAGGGAGAGGAAATCTCTTTCGGAATGCTGATGGGTTTAAATTTAATTCCTTGTGCTGTTTTATTCAATGTAATGGTGGCCTGTGTAACTAACCCAGGAAGAGTTTAATTAAAACCAGGTTAGAGTTCAACAGGTTTATTTGGCAGCAAATGCCATTAGCTTTCAGCGCTCCGAAAGCTAATGGCATTTGCTACCAAATAAACCTGTTGGACTTTAACCTGGTGTTGCTAAAACTCTTACTGTATTTACCCCAGTCCAACGCCGGCATTTCAACACCATAACTAACCCAGGATACAGCGCGCGGGTGAATATGGTCGATCTCATTCAGAATGGTCCGCACGGCGCAGCTGCCATTCGGCCGCGTCCTCGGAAACCGTATGTCTGCGCGGAGCATGCGCGGTGCTGTTCCCGGAAGTTCAGCGGGGTCGCGCGCAGCGGCAGTAATACCGAGTCAGAGGTCGGAGCCGAGGCGTCCGGGTCCGGCGGATGTGCGGCGAGGGAGCGGCACCATGAAGCGGATGGTGCAGCGAGGCCACCCTCACCGCCCCATATGGAACAGTGTGAGTGAGAGGAAACAGAGAGCAGTGGTTAATGGTTGTTTCTCAGACTGGAGGAAGGTTTCCAGTGGAGTTCCCCAGGGCTCGGTGTTAGGAGCCCTGCTCTTCCTGATATATATTAATGACACACACCTTGGTGTACAGGACACAAGCTCAACATTTCCACACGCCACCAAACTTGGAGGCATTGGCAACTGTGAGGAGGAAAGTGGAAAACTTCAAAAGGACACAGGCAGCTTGGTGGAATGGGAGACAAGTGGCAGTGAGGAAAGTTCCTGCACCGGTTGTCCTGCAGCTGCCCCTGGGGAGCGTGCCCATTCTCAGTGCCTGGGCAAGTCAGTGTGTTGGATAGAGCGCTTTCTGGGGCGCAGATAATTGTTTTCATTCATGTGATGTGTTCATAACTGGCTTGGCCAGCATTTATTGCACTAATTTCCCTTGAACTGAGTGGCTTGTTAGGCCATTTCAGAGGGCATTAAAGAGTCAAAAACATACTGTGGGTCTGGAGTCACAGGTCGGCCAGAACAGGTAATGTGGGTGGGTTTCCTTTCCTAAAGGGGTATCAGTGAACCAAATGGGTTTTTACAACATGGCCATCATTAGACCTTTAATTCCAGATTTTAATTGAGCTCAAATTGCACACTGTGCTGAGGTGATAATCAGGTCCCATTGAATTGCACTGGACCTCTGGGTCACAAGTCCAGTGACAATACCACTACACCATTACCTCCTCATGTGGGAACTGCGGCCGCCATGAGCAGATATCAGCAAGTAGTTTATTGTAGGCTGATTGTCAGTGAGCTGAAACATGAACTCTGTTTCTCTCTCCACAGATGCTGCCTGACCTGTTGTGTATTCCAGAATTTTCACCTTGTTTCAGATGTCCAGCGTCCACATGATTTCACCTGTGAATTATTGCAGCTGTTGCTCAGAAAACTGAGGCCTGAAATAGACAAATTAAGAGCGATTTTGAATCAAGCTGGATGTTGGTTTTGGAATTTGACCCCTCAGTTTCTGTGAAGGTATGTTTTTCTTTGGGTGACTTTGGTCTGTAGAAGCAGGAGAAAGTGATGGGTTTAATTCTGAGTAAATTTGAGAGCAGTAGGGTCAAAACACTTCTGATCAAAGATCATTAACTGTGTCTTGTACAGTTAAAGAAACATTGCACACTCACATACAATAAGTGTTGGACAGAGAATCAATTCCACATTGATATGCAGTATCAGACTGAGTTAATTCCACACTGAAAACTGTAACAGAGACTGAGAAAAAGAGTTAGTCCCACACACACACTACCAGAACATAAGAAAAAGGAGCAGGAGAAGGCCATTCAGCCCATCAGGCCTGTTCTGCCATTCAGTAAGATCATGGCTGATCTGATTGTGGCCTCCACCCCACTTCAGTACCTGTCCCCATAACCCATGATTCTCTTGTAGCTCAAAAATCTGTCTAACTCAAGATTGAATCTATTCAATGACAAAAATTAAGGTTCCCTTAAAATAAGTAATTCCTCCTAATCTCCATCTTAAATTGGAGATGCTTTATCTTGTGCCTCTAGTTCCAGTTTCCCCCTACACATTGCAACATCCCAGTCAGCATCTACACTGTCAAGCCCTTGAGAATCTTATATGTTTTAGTACGATCCTCACTCATTCTTCTCCACTGAAAATTGGCCAGACTTGTTTAATTTTTCCTCATAAGAGAACTCCTTCATCTCAGGAATCAGCCTCCACTCGCTGCAGTTTGCTAAGCTGACAGTGACCCACTTCCATACACTATCAGACACTGACACAGACATTATTATCAATTGATTGAGTCAATTCCACATCTACACACAGTAATAGAGATTGACAGAGTGTTAATGCCACACTGCAGTAAAGGATAAAGAATAGAGAAGAGTTAATTCCAGCTTCATGTGCAAATCAGAGATGAACAGTGTTAATGCCCCATTCACATACAGTAATGCAGAATAACAGATACAGAATTAATTCTATATTCACATACGCTAACAAAGATGGACAGAAAGGTAATGGCTAAATTCAGCACAGTCCCAGATGATCATAGGCTGCTCTCTCCTTTCATGAATATCCTCAGCTGGTACAGGAATATGAACTCACGCTGTTGGGGTTACTCTGCATCACGGTCCCGCTGTCCAGCCAACTGAGCAAATCAACCCCCAGGGTAGGACAGAGAACAAAGAAAATTATAGCACAGGAACAGGCCCTTCGGCCCTCCAAGCCTGCACCAACCATGCTGCCTGATTTAACTAAAACCCCCAACGCTTCTGGGGACCATATCCCTCTATTCCCATCTCATTCATGTACTTGTCAAGATGCCCCAAGAGAGGTAATTGCAAACTGAAACACAGGAACTGAGACTGGCGAATCAATTTAATTCCACACTCACTTGCACGAATACAGGCTGACACATCAGAGAATTAATCCATCCTCAAATAAACTGACAGGAAGAAATTCACTGTCGTTCCACCCTGAGATACAGTAACAGAGACTGACAGAGTGAATCGTGCTCTCATGTACAGATTGACAGATAGCGGGAATGAGTTAACTCCACATTCTCATACAGTAACAGAGATGGACAGATAGAGTGTGAATTCCACACTCTAATGGTTCTCACTTGAAGAATTCTTCTGATATGCATAGAGTCATAGAGGTTTACAACATGGAAACAGGCCCTTCGGCCAAACTTGTCCATGCCGCCCTTTTTTTAAAAAACAAAGTCAAGGTAATCCCAATTGCCCGCATTTGGCCCATATCCCTCTATACCCATTGTACCCATGTAACTATCCAAATGCTTTTTAAAAGACAAAATTGTACCCGCCTCTACTACTACCTCTGGCAGCTTGTTCCAGACACTCACCATCCTCTGTGAAAAAATTGCCCCTCTGGACACTTTTGTATCTCTCCCCTCTAGTTTTGGACTCCCCTACCTTTGGGAAAAGATATAGACTATCCAGCTGATCTGGGCACCTCATTATTTTATAGACCTCTATAAGATCACCACCTACGCTCCAGAAGAAAAAGTCCCAGTTTATCCAGCATCTCCTTATAACTCAATCCATCAAGTCCCGGTAGCATCCTAGTAAATATTTTCTACACTCTTTCTAGTTTAATAATATCCTTTCTAAAATAGGGTGACCAGAATTGCACACAGTATTCCAAGTGTGGCTTTACCAATGTTTTGTACAACTTCAACAAGACATTCCAAGTCCTGTATTCAGTGTTCTGACCAATGAAACCAAGCATGCCGAATGCCTTCTTCACCACTCTGTCCACCTGTGACTCCACTTTCAAGGAGCTATGAACATGTACCCCTAGATCTCTTTGTTCTGTAACTTTCCCCAATGCCCTACTATTAACTGAGTCAGTCCTGCCCTGGTTCAATCTACCAAAATGCATCACCTCGCATTTAAACTCCATCTGCCATTCGTCAGCCCACTGGCCCAATTGATCAAGATCCCCTTGCAATTGGAGATCACTTTCTTCACTGTCCACTCTGCCACCAATCGTAGTGTCATCTGCAAACTTACTAACCATTCCTCATATATTCTCATCAAATTATGAATATAAATGACAAATAACAGTGGACCTAGCACAGATCCCTGAGGCACATCCCTGGTCACAGGCCTCCAGTTTGAAAAACAACTCTCTACAACCACCATCTGGCTTCTGTCAAGAAGTCAATTTTGTATCCAATTAGATACCTCACCCTGGATCCTGTGAGATTTAACCTTATGCAACAACCTACCATGCGGTACCTTGTCAAAGGCCTTGCTAAAGTCCATGTAGACAACATCAACTGCACTGCCCTCATCTACCTTCTTGGTTACCCCTTCAAAAAACTCAATCAAATGGCCTCTTCATTGTTTCATTATACTTTCTATCTTCTTCATCCTCCAAGGAGCCCTGGCTTTGGTTCCCCTCCCTTTCACCCTGATTAGAATGTACCGAGTCTGTACCTGAAACATCTCCTGAAAGATCACCCATTGTTCTGTGACAGCTTTTCCTGTCAGATTTTGGCTCCAGTTTACTCTGGCTCAATTCCAGCTCCTCCCATTGAGGTTAGTCCTCTTCCCGTTCAGAAGTGCTACTTTAGATTGTTCCTCGCTAATATCAAGCTTGTGACACAATGATCACTGTTACTCAAGTGACCACCTCCAGACACTTGGATCATGTGGTCAACCTTCCTGTCAGTCTGTGTGAGAATGGAATTAATTCTGTATCTACAATGCATGATCTGCCTGTAGATTTGCTGCTCTATTTCCTTCTCACCACACCTACCTTTTACCCTTCTCTCTTTTCTGTTCACATTGTATTGAATAGTAATCGCCCGGTTCTCTCCATTTCCAGACCGCATTTTCAACATTGACACTCTCTTGTGTTCCTATGTGGCTATTTGTGCTTCTAACTCACCAACCTTATTCACCACACTGTCCACTATGTTACCAAGATTGCTGGCATAGTGGACAGTGAAGAAGGTTATCTAGGATTGCAACAGTAGTGTGATCAATTGGGCCAGTGGGCTGACGAATGGCAGATGTAGTTTAATTTCGACAAATGCAAGGTGATGCATTTTGGTAGATCGAACCAGGGCAGGACTTAGTCAGTTAATAGCAGGAAGTTGGGGAGCGTTATAGAACAAAGAGATCTCGGGGTACAGGTTCATAGCTCCTTGAAAGTGAAGACACAGGTGGACAGAATGGTGAAGAAGACATTCAGCATGCTTCGTTTCACTGGTCAGAATATTGAAGATGTGGAGATGCCGGCGTTGGACTGGGGTAAACACAGTAAGAAGTTTAACAACACCAGGTTAAAGTCCAACAGGTTTATTTGGTAGCAAAAGCCACACAAGCTTTCGGAGCTCTTAGCCCCTTCTTCAGGTGAGTGGGAATTCTGTTCACAAACAGAGCTTATAAAGACACAGACTCAATTTACATGAATAATGGTTGGAATGCGAATACTTACAACTAATCAAGTCTTTAAGAAACGAAACAATGTGAGTGGAGAGAGCATCAAGACAGGCTAAAAAGATGTGTATTGTCTCCAGACAAGACAACCAGTGAAACTCTGCAGGTCCACGCAACTGTCGGAGTTACAAATAGTGCGACATGAACCCAATATCCCGGTTGAGGCCGTCCGCGTGTGTGCGGAACTTGGCTATCAGTTTCTGCTCAGCGACTGCGCTGTCGTGTGTCGCGAAGGCCGCCTTGGAGGACGCTTACCCGAATATCAGAGGCCGAATGCCCGTGACCGCTGAAGTGCTCCCCAACAGGAAGAGAACAGTCTTGCCTGGTGATTGTCGAGCGGTGTTCATTCATCCGTTGATGCTGCGACAACGGATGAATGAACACCGCTCGACAATCACCAGGCAAGACTGTTCTCTTCCTGTTGGGGAGCACTTCAGCGGTCACGGGCTTTCGGCCTCTGATATTCGGGTAAGCGTTCTCCAAGGCGGCCTTCGCGACACACGACAGCGCAGAGTCGCTGAGCAGAAACTGATAGCCAAGTTCCGCACACACGAGGACGGCCTCAACCGGGATACTGGGTTCATGTCACACTATTTGTAACTCCCACAGTTGCGTGGACCTGCAGAGTTTCACTGGCTGTCTTGTCTGGAAACAATACACATCTTTTTAGCCTGTCTTGATGCTCTCTCCACTCACATTGTTTTGTTTCTTAAAGACTTGATTAGTTGTAAGTATTCGCATTCCAACCATTATTCATGTAAATTGAGTCTGTGTCTTTATAAACTCTGTTTGTGAACAGAATTCCCACTCACCTGAAGAAGGGGCTAAGAGCTCCGAAAGCTTGTGTGGCTTTTGCTACCAAATAAACCTGTTGGACTTTAACCTGGTGTTGTTAAACTTCTTACAGAATATTGAATACAGGAGTTGGGACGTCTTGTTGAAGTTGTACAAGACATTGGGTATTTGAAATTGTACAAGACATTGGGACGTCTTGTCGAAGTTGTACAAGAGGGCATGGGTTAAGGGTGAAAGGAGAAAAGTTTAAAGGGAATATTAGGGGGGGATTCTTCACGCAGAGAGTGGTGGGAGTGTGGAATGAGCTGCCGGATAAAGTGGTAAATGCGGGGTCACTTTTAACATTTAAGAAAAACTTGGACGGGTTCATGGATGAGAGGGGTGTGTAGGGATATGGTCCAAGTGCAGGTCAATGGGACGAGGCAAAAAATGGTTCGGCACAGACAAGAAGGGCCAAAAGGCCTGTTTCTGAGCTGTAATTTTCTATGGTTCTATTGATCAGGCCACACTTGGAATACTGTGTACAGTTCTGGTCACATTATAGAAAGGATATTATTAAATAAGAAAGAGTGCAGAAAAGATTTATAGGATGCTACCGAGACTTGATGGTTTGAATTATAAGGAGAGGCTGGATAGACTGGGACGTTTTTCTCTGAAGCATACAAGGCTGAGGGGTGATGTTATAGAGTGTTATAAGAACATAAGAACATAAGAAATAGGAGCAGGAGTAGGCCATCTAGCCCCTCGAGCCTGCCCCGCCATTCAATAAGATCATGGCTGATCTGACGTGGATCAGTACCACCTACCCGCCTGATCCCCATAACCCTTAATTCCCTTACCGATCAGGAATCCATCCATCCGCGCTTTAAACATATTCAGCGAGGTAGCCTCCACCACCTCAGTGGGCAAAGAATTCCAGAGATTCACCACCCTCTGGGAGAAGAAGTTCCTCCTCAACTCTGTCTTAAACCGACCCCCCTTTATTTTGAGGCTGTGTCCTCTAGTTTTAACTTCCTTACTAAGTGGAAAGAATCTCTCCGCCTCCACCCTATCCAGCCCCCGCATTATCTTATAAGTCTCCATAAGATCCCCCCTCATCCTTCTAAACTCCAACGAGTACAAACCCAATCTCCTCAGCCTCTCCTCATAATCCAAACCCCTCATCTCCGGTATCAACCTGGTGAACCTTCTCTGCACTCCCTCCAATGCCAATATATCCTTCCTCATATAAGGGGACCAATACTGCACACAGTATTCCAGCTGCGGCCTCACCAATGCCTTGTACAGGTGCATCAAGACATCCCTGCTTTTATATTCTATCCCCCTCGCGATATAGGCCAACATCCCATTTGCCTTCTTGATCACCTGTTGTACCTGCAGACTGGGCTTTTGCGTCTCATGCACAAGGACCCCCAGGTCCCTTTGCACGGTAGCATGTTTTAATTTGTTTCCATTGAGATAGTAATCCCATTTGTTATTATTTCCTCCAAAGTGTATAACCTCGCATTTATCAACGTTATACTCCATTTGCCATATCCTCGCCCACTCACTCAGCCTGTCCAAATCTCTCTGCAGATCTTCTCCGTCCTCCACACGATTCACTTTTCCACTTATCTTTGTGTCGTCTGCAAACTTCGTTACCCTACACTCCGTCCCCTCCTCCAGATCATCTATATAAATGGTAAACAGTTGCGGCCCGAGTACCGATCCCTGCGGCACGCCACTAGTTACCTTCCTCCAACCGGAAAAACACCCATTTATTCCGACTCTTTGCTTCCTGTCGGATAGCCAGTCCCCAATCCACTTTAACACGCTACCCCCAACTCCGTGTGCCCTAATCCTCTTCAGCAGCCTTTTATGGGGCACCTTATCAAACGCCTTTTGGAAATTCAAAAACACCACATCCACCGGTTCTCCTCCATCAACCGCCCTAGTCACATCTTCATAAAAATCCAACATGTTCGTCAAGCACGACTTTCCCCTCATGAATCCATGCTGCGTCTGATTGATCGAACCATTTCTATCCAGATGCCCTGCTATCTCCTCTTTAATAATGGATTCCAGCATTTCCCCTACTACAGACGTTAAGCTGACCGGCCTATAGTTACCCGCCTTTTGTCTCCTTCCTTTTTTAAACAGCGGCGTAACATTAGCCATTTTCCAATCAACCGGCACTACCCCAGAATGCAACGAGTTTTGATAAATAATCACTAACGCATCCACTATTACCTCTGATATTTCTTTCAATACCCTGGGATGCATTCCATCCGGACCCGGGGACTTGTCCACCTTCAGTCCCATTAGTCTACCCAGCACTGCCTCTCTGGTAACATTAATTGTATTAAGTATTTCTCCTGCTGCTAACCCTCTATCGTTAATGTTTGGCAAACTATTTGTGTCCTCCACCGTGAAGACCGACACAAAAAACTTATTTAAAGACTCAGCCATATCCTCATTTCCCACTATTAACTCCCCCCTCTCGTCCTCCAAGGGTCCAACATTCACTCTAGCCACTCTATTCCTTTTTATATATTTATAAAAACTTTTACTATCATTTTTTATATTAATTGCTAGCCTAGCTTCATAGTCTATCCTTCCTTTCTTTATCGCTTTCTTAGTCTCTCTTTGTTGTTTCTTAAATTTTTCCCAATCACTTGTTTCTCCACTTTTTTTGGCCACTCTGTACGCAGCTGTTTTTATTTTAATACTCTCCTTTATTTCCTTCGTTATCCACGGCTGGTTCTCCCTTTTCTTACAATCCTTGTTTTTTGCTGGAATATATTTTTGCTGAGAACTGAAAAGGATCTCCTTAAAAATCCTCCACTGTTCCTCAGCTATCCTACCTGCCAGCCTGCTCTCCCAGTCTACCTTAGCCAATTCATCCCTCTTCCTATCATATTTCCCTCTGTTCAAACAGAGGACACTGGTTTGGGACCAAACTTTCTCCTCTTCCATCTGAATCAGAAATTCGACCTCGACCATATTGTGGTCACTAGACCCAAGAGGGTCCTTCACAATAAGATCCTTAATTCTACCTACCTCGTTACACAATACCAGATCCAAAATAGCTCGTTCCCTCGTCGGTTCCGTAACATGCTGTTCAAGGAAACTATCCCGACAGTATTCTAAGAACTCTTCCTCCATTCCACCCTTACTGACTTAAGTCTGCCAGTCAATGTGCATGTTGAAGTCCCCCATGATTATTGCCGTTCCGTTTTTACACGCATCCCTTATCTGCTTGTTTATAGCCCTCCCTACCTCAACATTATTATTTGGGGGCCTATATACCACACCTACTAGTGTCTTTCTCCCTCTACTATTCCTCATCTCTACCCATAATGATTCCACATTTTGTTCCTAATTAATATAAAATAATGAGGAGCATCGGGCAGCTAGATAGTCGATATCTTTTCCCAAAGGTAGGGGAGTCTAAAACGAGAGGGCATAGGTTTAAGGTGAGAGGGGAGAGATATAAAAGAGTCCAGAGGTGCAATTTTTTCACCCAGAAGGTGATAAGTGTCTGGAACAAGCTGCCACAGTTGTAGTAGAGGTGGGTACAATTTTGTCTGTTAAGAAGCGTTGAGACAGTTACATGGGTAAGATAGGTACAGAGGGATATGGGCCAAATGCAGGCAATTGGGACTAGATTAGGGGGTTAAAAAACGGGGTGGTATGGACCAGTTGGGCCAAAGGGCCTGTTTCCATGCTGTAAACCTCTGACTCGATGACACTTTGTGTGATTACACACATGCTTTCCAAACCTATCCTTGTATTCCACTGCGATTCCTTCTTCATCTACTCCTACCTTATATGATTTGATTTATTATTTTCACGTGTATGAGTATGCAGTGAAAATTACTGTTTCTTGCGCGCTATATAGACAAAGCATACCTTTCATAGAGAAGTAAAGGAGAGAGTGCAGAATGTAGTCATAGCTAGGGTGTAGAGAAAGATCAACTTAATGCAAGGTAGGTCCATTCAAAAGTCTGGCAGCAGCAGGGAAGAAACTGTTCTTGAGTCGGTTGGTACGTGACCTCAGACTTTTCTATCTTTTTCCCAACGGAAGAAGGTGGAAGAGATGATGTCCGGGGTGAGTGGGGTCCTGAATTCTGCTGGCTGGCAGCAGGAAGTGTATACAGAGTCAATGGATGGGAGGCTGGTTTGCGTGATGGATTGGGCTACATTCACAACATTTTGTAGTTTCTTGCAGTCTTGGGCAGAGCAGGAGCCAAACCAAGTTGTGATACAACCAGAAATAATGCTTTCTATGGTGCATCTCTAACAGTTGGTGAGAGTCGTAGCTGATGTGCTAAATTTCTTTAGTCTGCTGAGAAAGTATAGACGTTGGTGGTGCTTTCTTAACTATAGTGTCGGCATGAGCCGGACCAGGACAGGTTGTTGGTGATCTGGACACCTAAAAACATGAAGCTATCGACCATTTCTACTTCGTCCCCGTTAATGTAGACAGGGGCATGTTCTCTCTTATGCTTCCTGAAGTAGATGACAATCTCCTTCATTTTGTTGACATTGGGGGACAGATTATTGTCACTGCACCAGTTCACCAGATTCTCTATCTCGTTCCTGAACTCTCTCATCATTGTTTGCGATCCGGCCCACTGCGGTGGTGTCGTCAGCAAACTTGAAAATCGAATTGGAGGGGAATTTGGCCACACAGTCACAGGAGTATAGTAGGGGGCTGAGAACATAGCCTTGTGGGGCACCAGTGTTGGGGATGATCGTGGAGGAGGTGTTGTTGCTTCTCCTTTCTGATTGTGGCCTGTGGGTTAGGAAGTTCAATATCCAGTCGCAGAGAGAGGAGCCGAGGTCCAGGCCACGGAGTTTGGAGATGAGTTTTGTAGGAATATTGGTGTTGAAGGCTGAGCTGTAGTCAATAAATAGAAGTCTGCTGTAAGTGTCTTTGTTATCGAGGTGTTCCAGGGCTGAGTGCAGGGGCAGGGAGATGGCGTCTGCTGTGTCCTGTTGCGCTGGTAGGCGAACTGTCGTGCATCCAGATAGTCTGGGAGGCTGGAATTGATTTGTGCCATGATCTTTCAATGCACTTCTTAATGATGGATGTCTGAGCCACTGGATAATGGTCATTGAGGCACGCTGCTTAGCTTTTCTTTGGTACTGGGATGATGGTCGTCGTCTTGAAACAGGTAGGGACCTCAGATTGTTGTAACAAGAGGTTGAAGATGTCTGCGAATGCGCCCGCCAGCTGATCCATGCAGGATCTGAGTGCTTGTCCGGGTACCCCATCCGAGGCAGTCACTTTCCTTGGGTTGACCTCTGAGAAAGCTGCTCTGACATTTGCAATGGTGACCTCAGATACAGATTCATCTCAGGCTTCCAGGGTGGAGCGCGTGCTCTCGCTGACCTCTTGCTCAGAGCGGGCACAGAATGCATTGAGCTCATCAGGGAGGCGTGCGTTGGAGCCGGTGATTTTTGTTCTTTCTCTAGATATTCCTCTTTTCCACTTCTATATAATGGTGCCCATCCCCCTGCCAGTTTAGTTCAAACCCTCCTCGTCCACATGAGTGACCCTCTCCATGAGGACACAGGCATTGAGTACAGAATCATGCAAGTTATGCTGAGCCTTTAGAAAACTCTGATTGGATCACAGCTGAAGCATTGAGTCCAGTTCTGCTCAGCACACTTGAGGAAACATGTGACGGTGGTTCAGCGGGTGCAGAGGAGATTGACCAGAATGGTTTCAGCAATGAGGGGTTTTAGCCACAAAGTTAGGTTGCAGAAGCTGGGGTTGATCTTTTTGGAGCAAAGCAGATTGAGAGAGAGATCTGATAGAGGTGGACAGGATTATGGCTGGTGTGGTTCAGGTAGACAAAGAAAAGCTAATCCCAATCACTGATAGTTTAAGGACGAGGGGGCACAAGTTGAAGGTTTTGGAAGACATACTGGGGGGATGTGTGGAAGAACTTCTCATGCAGTGAGTGACAACCTGGAAGTTGCTGTCTCTGAGGTTGGAAGCCGAGATGATGAATTATTTCAAAGAGGAATTTGGAGGGACATTTGAGGGAAATAAACTTGTCGGGCTATGGGGATAGAGCAGGAGAATGGGACTGACTGGATTGCTCCATGGAGAACCAGCATGGACTGGATGTGGCGAATGGCCTCCTTCCATACGGTAATGACTCTAATTCCAGTCTCCCCTGGTTTGCTGTGATTGGACAGTGAAGATTGGAAGCAGAGGCAGACAGTCAGGATGTGGGGAGTTAGACAAAGAGCAGCTCTTGCAGGCACCAGGTGAGAACGAGGATGGACACATTTTAAACAGAGACTGTTTGGTTTTGATTACGATCTGGTTAATCACACGGGAGCAATGAATGGAAATATGAACATTACAAATGTCCCTGCTCCATCCGGTTATCCCATTCATGGAGCAGTGCAGGGTTTCAGTTCTATCTGAATGTCATTGAATTGTCATAGCACCTACCGCCACTGATCATGCATCTCTTACACAGACACTGAGGCCTGCAGTCACACATTGACAATGTTTGTATCACTGGGGTTCCTTTGTGGATGTTCATTATGATTATGTACTGAGATTTATAAATTACTAAAACTGCTCTTTTAAATTTATTTGCAAGACAAGAGATCCTCTGACCTCGGAAGGGAGACCCCGACCTGGCAGTGACCCGGAGAACCCGAACACGTGGACCCAGCCGTGACCCCATCCACTAACCGGCCTTCAACCCGTCCATGCCGGAGTGTGGTGTGAACACCCTCCAAACTCAAACCGCAGCCCGACAGCGACCCGGAACTCCCGACCGCTCAGACCCGACTGCCGACACAGGAACCGTGACCATGGCAACAAATCCTCCACCCACACACCAACCAAAGCGGAAACAGGATACAGCTACACCCTTGATCCCACAGACTAAACACCGTCTCACAGGCACGACAGGAAGCAGCCACCCCAGGAAGCGTGGGAAACGCGCAGGCTTGCAGGTGAGACTGAAACAATGTGGTTCCAAGGCCCCCCTCCCCAGCTTACTCCTGGCAAATGTTCCATCTCTGGAACACAATCTAGATGAACTTAAAACCAGACTCACTTTTCAAAGGGAACTGAGAGACTGCTGTGTGCTCTGTTTCACGGACAGTGCCCTACAACCTCAGGGCTTCTCCATCCACCGAATGGACCGTACAGCGGCCTCAGATAAGCACCTGAATGAGTACGTCACTACAGTAACTGACTTCCTTAGTCATTGCATAGAAGACTGACCAAAGAAGCAAATCCATGTTTTTCCCAACCGGAAAGCATGGATGAACAGGGATATCCACTGCTTCCTGAAGTCCAGGTCCGAGGGGTTCCAGTCAGGGGACCCTGAACTGTAAAGAAATCCAGATGTGACCTCCAGGGAACCATCAAAGATGCCAAGTGCCAGTACCGGACCAGGCTAGAGTCCGAGGCTCGCCACATGGACTCCCACCGTTTATGGTAAGGTCTGAAAGGCATAACAGGCTACCAGATGAAGGCATGTCGAATTGCCAGCGACAATGCCCCTCTCCCTGATGGGCTCAATGCATTCTATGTCTGTTTTGAGGAAGAGAGAGGATGCCCTCCACTCTGAAAGCCTTGGCCGAACTGTATCCGAGGTCACCATCACAGACTTCAGATCAGCCGCCTTGAAAGTTAACCCGCGGAAAGCGACTGGCCTGGATGGGGTATGGGGACAGGCACTTAGATCCAGCGAGGACCAGCTGGCAGGGGTATTCGCTGACATCTTTAACCTCTCCTTTCACCAATCTGAGGTCCCTATCTGCTTCAAGAAGATGACATCATCCCTGTACCAAAGAAAAGCCAGGCATCGTGCCTTCATGACTATTGCCTGGTAGCTCTGACATCCATCATTATGAACTGCTTCGAAAGGTTAGTCATGGCACGGATCAGCTCCAGTCTCCCAGATTGCCTGGATCCACGACAGTTTACCTACTGCTGCAACAGGTCCACAGTAGATGCCATCTCCCTGACCGTACACTCAACCCTGGAACACCTGGATAACAAAGACACATGTCAGATTTCCATTTATTGATTACAGCTCAGCCTTCAACACCATTATTCCTACAAAACCCATCTTCAAACACCATGGCTAGGGCTTGGTTCCTCCCTCTGCGACTGCATCCTCGACTTCTTAACCCACAGACCGCAATTAGTAAAGATAAGCAACGACACCTCCTCCATGATTATTCTCAACACCAGTGCCCCACAAGGCTGTATCCTCAACCCCTCACGATGCTCCTTATACACTTATGACCGTGTGGCCAAATTCCGCTTCAAATCTATTTTCAAGTTTGCTGATGATACCACCATAGCGGGTCGGATCTCAAACAATGATGAGACGGACTATAGGAATGAGATAGAGAATCTGGTAAATTAGGGCAACGACAATAATCTCTCCCTCAATGTCAACCAAACAAAGGGGATTGTCATTAACTTCAGGAAGCATCGTGGAGGACATGCCCCTGTCTACATCAATGGGGGTGAAATGGAAATTGTCGAGAGCTTCAGATTTCTGGGTGTCGAGATCATCAATAACTTGTCCTGGTCCTACCACGCTGACACTATAGTTAAGTAAGACCTCTAATTTCTCAGGAGGCTAAGGAAATTCAGCATTGCCTGTGTGGAGTTTGCACATTCTCCTCGTGTCTGCGTGGGTTTCCTCCGGGTGCTCCGGTTTCCTCCCACAGTCCAAAGATGTGCGGGTTAGGTTGATTGGCCATGCTAAAATTGCCCCTTAGTGTCCTGAGATGTGTAGGTTAGAGGGAATTGTGGGTAAATGTGTAGGGATATGGGTAGGGCCTGGGTGGGATTGTGGTCGGTGCAGACTCGATGGGCCAGATGGCCTCTTTCTGCACTGTCGGGTTTCTATAATTTCTATGATTTCCGCTATGACTCTCACCAAGTTTTTCAGATGCACCAAAGAAAATACCCTTTCCAGATGTATCACAGCTTGGTATGGCTCCTGCTCTTACCAAGACCGCCTTAAACTACGAACAGTTCTTATAGTAGCGCAGTCCATCACACAAATCAGCCTCCCATCCATTGACTCCGTCTGCACTTCCCATCACGTCAGAAAAGCAGCCACCATAATCAAAGACCCCCATGCACCCCGGACATTCTCTCTTCCATCTTCTTTCAACAGGAAAAAGATACAAACATCTGAGATCATGTACCAACCAACTCAAGAACCGCATCTTCCCTGCTGCCATCAGACTTTTGAATGGACCTATCTTATATTGATCTTTTGCTGCAGACTAGTTATGAATGTAACACTACATTCTGCACTCTGTCATTTCTTTCTCCCCATGTACTCTATGAATGGTATGCTTTGCTTGTATAGCGCACAAGAAAAAATACTTTTCACAGTCTGCCAATACATGTGACAACAGTAAATCAAATTGAACAAGGGCTGTGTATTATTCCCTCACCTGTAAGTGAGTAAATTATTCCTGACAGGCAAATCATTGAACCAATCAATGTGAGTTTGAAGTTTCCTCACCTGAGTTGCAGTGAACAGTGCAGCGAGCTCCTCACACACAGTATGTCTGTTCTCTCTCAGAGTGCATCAGTTCCACAGTCTCAGGCAGCAGAACCGGTTGCAGAGACACATTTTCAATCCAACAATCAATCAGAGCAGGAGAGACAGACATTGTTTCCATGTCATCCCAAGTCAGTACCACTGACAGGTAGATACATAAATCCCAGTCCAAATTCTCACCCGCTATCAGATTGTCAGTGTGTCATGCCTGCAATATTGTCGCATTAGTTGCAATTCAATTAAATACCAGATAGAACTGAATGATTGTATAATCTGAGACACACACTGATTATTGTAATAAGGATACATATAAATTGGTACAAACTGAGATACAGATCACATAGCTGACTTAAAGCCTCAGACGTGTAGGGCAGAAATTGTAATAATTCTCACAGTCAAACTGAGCTCAACATTCAAGTATAAAGTTCTCCCAAACACAGTGAATGATAAAGGAATCAATTTGATTATTAAAATGTGAATTACACTTACCTTTACTTAACAATGGCGTGTTAGATGAAAAGATGCATGATCCTCCACAATTGTGCTCACACAAAGTGATTTAATACAAGGCAAAAATTAGAATTTTTTTTGAAAATACCTACAGCATCAATGGCCTGTTTCTGCACTGAAATTTCAATGTGGAATGAATCCAGACTGTTAAACTGTCCCAGAGCCTTCGGTTATGTAATGAATCCCACACTGTCAGAGTAACAGTGACTGACAGATTCAGAAACATTCTCCAGCACATGTCCATTACCAGACACTGACAGATACAGACTGTTACTGAACTCACTGACAACACCTGAGCCTGATCCTGAATGACACTAATCAGTCTGACACACAGATATGGTAGTACTAATAGAGTCCAGAAATCATCACAAACCCACACAGACTGATGAATGTGCCAGACGACACACCCCATATTAAAGAAAGGGAATTACGGACCCACATTTTCTTACATATTTTCCACATTCCCATAGTGGTCGCTGCATATTTATCCACATTATACCATATCTGCCATGCAGATGCCCACACACTCAGCCTGTCCAAATCACGCTGGAGGATCTCTGCATGCTCCTCACAGCTCACCCTCCAACCCAATATTGTATCATCTACATGTTTGGAGATAATACATTTAGTTCCTGTGTCCAAATCATTAATATATAGTATGAACAGTTGGGGTCCAAGCACAGATCCCTGCGGTACCCCACTAATCACTGCCTTCCAATTGGAAAAAGACCCATTTATGCCATCTCTTTGCTTCCTGTCTGCTAACCAGCTTTCTATCCATCTCAAGACGCTACCCACAATCCCATGTAGAACAATACAGCACAGGAACAGGCCCTTCGGCCCTCCAAGCCCGCGCCGCTCCCCGGTCCAGGATTGAATCCTGAATCCAGGATCCCCGCCCAATTTTCCAGCCTATCTACATCCTAATATCCTATCCACCGAGCTGTCCCTCACAGCTACGATGCTTTGTTCATCACAACCTATTAACTCACCCCCACCCCCCCATTCCAGACCATGTGATCTCCAGGGAGAGGCGAAAACCCAGAGTAAAAACCCCAGGGCCAATATGGGGAAAAAAAAATCTGGGAATTTCCTCTCCGACCCCCTGAGGCGATCGAAACAAGTCCAGGAGATCACACTGGCCCTGATCAGAAAATGCTTCCCAACCCTATTAATTTCCACTTCTGCTTTACGAACACCATCTGAATTCCCTGCCCCCGAGACAGGTTCCCAACTATCCGCAGTCTCGCTCTGTACTGGCAACAGCAAGATGATCATAGAATGAAGACTTGAAACGAGAAACAAAGAACAATTAGCCCGCGCCGCTCCCTGGTCCAAACTAGACCACTCTTTTGTATCCCTCCATTCCCACTCCGTTCATATAGCTGTCTAGATAAGTCTTAAACGTTCCCAGTGTGTCCGCCTCCACCACCTTGCCCGGCAACACATTGCAGGCCCCCACGACCCTCTGTGTAAAATATGTCCTTCTGATATCTGTGTTAAACCTCCCCCCCTTCACCTTGAACCTATGACCCCTCGTGAACGTCACCACCGACCCAGGGAAAAGCTTCCCACCGTTCACCCTATCTATGCCTTTCATAATTTTATACACCGCTATTAAGTCTCCCCTCATCCTCCATCTTTCCAAGGAGAACAACCCCAGTTTCCCCAATCTCTCCTCATAACCAAGCCCCTCCATACCAGGCAACATCCTGGTAAACCTCCTCTGTACCCTCTCCAAAGCCTCCACTTTAACTTTACATAGTAGCAGAGTGGCACGGCAGCACAGTGGTTGGCACTGCTGTCTCACAGCGCCAGGGAGCCGGGTTCGATTCCTGGCTTGGGTCACTTGTGGAGTTTGCATGTTCCCTCTGTGTCTGCGTGCGTTTCCTCTGGATGCTCTGGTTTCCTCCCACAGTCTGAAAGGCATGCTGGTTAGTTGCATTGGCCATGCTAAATTCTCTCAATCTACCCAAACAGGCGGCAGAGTATGGCGACTGGGGGATTTTCACAATAACTTCATTGCAGTGTTAATGTAAACCTACTTGTGACACTAATAAACAAACTTTAAACTTTATAACTTAAAACCGTTATGTAAGACCTTGTCCAAAGCCTTCTGAAAGTCGAAATAAATCACATCCACCGGTTCTCCCTGGTCAACTCTACTAGTTACATCCTCAAAGAATTCTAGTAGTTTTGTCAAGCATGATTTCCCTTTTGTAAATCCATGCTGACTTTATCTGATTAGAACACTGCTTTTCAAACGCTTGATAATGGACTCCAGCAACTGCCCTACGACCGACGTTCAGCTCACTGGTCATTGGTTCCCTCTTTCCTGTAACACTACATTCTGAACTCTCTCATTTCCTTCTCTATGAACGGTATGTTTTGTCTGGATAGCGCGCAAGAAACAATATGTTAATACATGTGACAATAATAAATCAAATCAAATCAAATCCTCTCTACTTCTGATTTTGAATACAGGGCTTAAATTAATTACCTCTCTATCCCCTGAAGGTGCTGACTCTGGCTGGGTTCAGTTCTACACTCACTGGTTCCTCTCTCTCCGCTGAAGCTGCTGACTCTGGCTGGGTTCAATTCTACACTCACTCGTTCCTCGCTCTCTCCTGAAGGTGCTGACTCTGGCTGGGTTCAGTTCTACACTCACTGATTCCTCTCACTCTCTCCTAAAGGTGCTGACTCTGGCTGGGTTCAGTTCTACACTCACTGGTTCCTCTCTCTCTCCTGAAGGTGCTGACTCTGGCTGGGTTCAATTCTACACTCACTGGTTCCTCTCTCTCTTTCTCCTGAAGGTGCTGACTCTGGCTGGGTTCAATTCTACACTCACTGATTCCTCTCTCTCTCTCTATTGAAGGTGCTGACTCTAGCTGGTTCAGTTCTACACTCACTGGTTCCTCTCTCTCTCTCTATTGAAGGTGCTGACTCTAGCTGGTTCAGTTCTACACTCACTGGTTCCTCTCTCTCTCTCTATTGAAGGTGCTGACTCTGGCTGTGTTCAGTTCCACACTCACTGGTTCCTCTCTCTATCCCCTGAAGGTGCTGACTCTGGCTGGGTTCAGTTCCACACTCACTGGTTGCTCTCTCTCTCCTGAAGGTGCTGACTCTGGCTGTGTTCAGTTCCACACTCACTGGTTCCTCTCTTTCTATTGAAGGTGCTGACTCTGGCTGGGTTCAGTTCTACACTCACTGGTTCCTCTCTCTCTCTCCTGAAGGTGCTGACTCTGGCTGTGTTCAGTTCTACACTCACTGATTCCTCTCTCTCTCTCTCCTGAAGGTGCTGACTCTGGCTGGGTTCAGTTCAGACGCTGGAAATCTGAAATGAAACAGAAAAGAAAGCTCAGCAGATTGTGCAGCATCTGTCTACAGAGAGAAACAGAGTTAGTTTTTCAGGTCTGTGACCTTTCATCAGAACTTGGAAACATTGAAACTCGGAACAGGAGTCGGCCATTCAGCCCTTTGAGCCTGTTCCATCATTCAATGTGATCATATCTGATCCTATATCGCAATTCCATATTCTCAGCTTTTCCCAATACCCCTTGATGCCATTAAAATCTAAAAATTTCTCTCTCTCCTCCTTGAATATATGCAGTGACTTGGTCGCCACAGCTTCTGAGGTAGAGAATTCCACAGGTTCACCACCCTCTAAGTGAAGAAATCTCTCCTCATCTCATTTCTAAATGGTGTACTCCATATCCTAAGACTGTGTCCCCTTGTTCTACATTCCCCAACCAAGGAAAACATCCTTCCTGCAGCTAGTCTGTCCAGCCCTGTTAGAATTGTATATTTTTCAATCAGATCTCCTCTCATCCTGTCCTTTCTGTTTTTCACACCAAAGTGTATAACTTCATATTTAGCCGCATTGTGCTGCATCTACCATGTGCTTGTTCACTCACTCAACTTGTCTAAATCACCTTGAAGCCTCCTTACATCATCCTCACAACTCACAATTCCGCCCAGTTTTGTGTTGTCAGCAAACGTGGAAATGTTACGTTTGGTTCCCTCATCCAGATCGGGATGGGATTAGAATAGATAGGTGCTGATGGCCGGTGCATACACGAGGGGCCGAATGGCCTCTTTCTGTGCTGTAAAATTCTCTGACTCTATGACTTCTTAAAGAAGTCATTCATTGACTGTCCTTTGGGAACTCCAGAGATGATGATTGGTTCGATAGAAATGAAAATCTTTTGTCTTTTCTCTGGTGTCTTACACTTTGCTCCTTGCTTCCTGACTGGAATCTCCAAACTGGGGGAATTGTGGATCCTGGTGACATTACCCTGTTGGGGATGAAGGTATTGTCACAGAGTCCTGTGTTGTCAATGTACCGACCCGTTACCACAGTTACCCAGTTTCACTGGATGCTGACAGAATGTTTACCATTGATTTTGTGTTCTACCTGCCAGCTGTTCAGATGGATACAGATGCTGTGAGTGAGCATTGTCCCCATCCCACTTACAGCAATGACAGTGACAATCTGCATCATTTCCAGTTAGGGCTAGAGTCATAGTCATACAGTCACAGACATTCACAGCTGTAAACAGGCCCTTCAGCCCAACTAATCCGTGTCGTCCAGTTTTTACCAATAAGCTATTCCCAATTGCCTGCGTTTGGCCCATATCCCTCTATACCAATCTTACCCATGCAACTATCGAAATGCTTTTTAAAAGACAAAATTGTAACCGCTTCTACTACTACCTCTGGCAGCTCGTTACAGACACTCACCACCCTCTGTGTGAAAAAATTGCCCCTCTGGACCCTTTTGTGTTTCTCCCCTCTCACCTTAAACCTGTGTCCCCCACTTTTAGACTCCCCTAACTTTGGGAAAAGATGTTGACTATCTTCCTCATCTGTGGTCCTCATTATTTTATAACCTCTATAAGATCATCCCTAAGACTCCTACGCTCCAGACAAAAAGTCCCAGACTATTCATCCTCTCCTTATAACTCAAACCATCAAGTCCCGGTAGCATCATAGTAAATCTTTTCTGCAGTCTTTCTCATTTAATAATATCCTTTCTATAACAGTGTGACCAGAACTGTACACAGTATTCCTAGCGGGGCCTTACCAATGTCTTGTACAACTTCAACATGACATCCCAACTCCTATGTGAGGATAAATGGACCAATACATTCCATTGCCATTCCTGCAGTTAATAATGAAGTGAAAAAGCCGGTGTTTAATGAAATGCCCCAGGGGGAAATCTGCTCGAATGTAACAACTCCGCAAAATCCTTAATTATTGTTGTTTCTGTTCAACCAGCCCCGAGAAGCTTGGAAGATGGAAGTTCCCGACTGGTCTGAAGTTCATAGAAACCCTACAGTGCAGAAGGAGGCTATTCGGCCCATCGAGTCTGCACCGACCACAATCCCACCCAGGCCCTACCCCCACATATTTACCCGCTAATCCCTCTAACCTACGCATCTCAGGACACTAAGGGGCAATTTTTAACCTGGCCAATCAACCTAACCTGCACATCTTTGGACTGTGGGAGGAAAGCGGAGCACCCGGAGAAAATCCACGCAGAGAATGTGCAAACTCCACACAGACAGTGACCCGAGCCGGGAATCGAACCTGGGACCCTGGAGCTGTGAAGCAGCAGTGCTAACCACTGTGCTACCGTGCTGTCCTAGTTGGAGATGGAGATGAGGAGGAGCCAAATCTCAACAACTTGCTGGCAGACATCAAAAGTCATCTGCTTTGGAGCAAGGAGACCCTCAAACAGGCCATTCAGAGCAGCCAAGACCCTGGTACATCACCGCTGCTGGAGAACAGAGAAGGTGTGAGGCAAGGCAGGATGCTCGAGTGGTCAAAGATGGGACCTCAATCATTGGTGGAGTCTCTTACTCCAGTTCTGACTCCTTCTGACATTGATGGACGGTTTGAAGTGGAGGAAATTAGTCAGGATGGAAGTGGTGACGAGATTTACAGTCACTCCCTCAGCTTAGAGACCATTTTTAAGACAATCTCTGCAGCATTTCCACTCTGGGTTGGATGTCAGATTAGCTCACCAGACGGAAGGAAGACTAGAGCTAGATGAGGCCATTCAGCCCCAATACTTTCTCAAATGCTCCGCTATGCAGTTCAAAACCTGGAAGGCCGGGATTCAAGCCACGTTACACAGGCGACTGGGAAAAGCACCATCGGATTAATCAGACCACTGGCCCAGACTGGAAAGACTAAAAGTTCAGCAGAGAGACGTCAACATGAATTTTCATTTTTAATGTTTCTTCTTTCCTCTCAACAATTTATTGTGTTTGTATAATTATCTTAAATGTTTCACATTAAAACAAATACTCAGAATATTTAGCATTGCCGGAGAAGTGTAACCGGGAAAGTGCCCTGTCCATTCAGTTTGGGGAACACTTCCTGACAGAGGAAGATTGGGACATGACAGCTTCTCCCTATCAGCTCCTTCCAATTCCCTCCACATGATCAGAACAGACACACAAACACAGTTGGATTAGTCTGACCCGCCCGCTCCTTTCATACACTCTCTCTTCCACAATATTCACACCCACACATTCACAGGACAAAACTTTTACCAACTGTAAGGTCCCAGCACAGAATTTTTTACTCCTTTCACAATTCTGAACACTTCTATCAAATCTCCTCTCAACCTTCTCTTCGTCAAAGAGAACAGACCCAAATTCTCAATCTACCGATGTAACTGAACTTCCTCATCCCTGGACCCATGCCCAGAGATTTATTGCACCCTCTCCAATGCCTTCACATCCTTTCCAACGACTGCTGTCCAGATCAGAGTCAAATACTCCAACTGAGGCCAAACCAGTGTTTTATACAGGTTTCCCATAACCTGCTTGCTCTTGTACTCTATGTCCCTACGTATAAAGCTCACAAAACCAAATACTTTATTAACCATGCTCTCAACCTGCCACTCAAACAGCAATTATTAGTGTCACATTTAACTGCAGGCCCCTTGTTCCTGCATGCTTTTACAATTGTATCATTACTTTTATATTGTCTCAACCTTTTCTTCCCAATGAAATAAATCATTTCACACTTCTCTGCTTTAAATTGGTCTTGTTTGACCAATCCACAAGCTGTATCAGGAACTTTGAGCTTCAGCAGTACCCCCTCACTGTTCACAATGCTGCCATGTATTGTATAATTACCACAGTTTGAATGTGTGCTCTGGACAGCATTGCCGATGTCCAAAGCCTTAACCACTCAGTCATTGCAGCTGCACATGTGTCAGAATGATTGAACCACCCCAATAACGTTCATATTAACTTCATCAGGTACCAGGATTGTGCAGAGCACAGTGTGTGAGCTGTAATTTTATCTTTGTCTCTGATGGAGAACTCATTTATTAGGTCAGAGATTTGGTTTTCTATTTCAATAATTTTTCATTTGAAACGAATTACGTCCGAAGAAAAAAATGAAACTTTTTATTATTTTATTTCATTCCTGTCAAATGTTGCGTTCGTACTGTTTTTGTCCACTCGGTTTAAAACACAAGAAACCGTGGACAAGGTTCTACATAAACTATCAATGTGATAGCCGGGAATCGAACTCGGGTCAATTGTTTGGAAGGTAGCTGTGCTCACCACTATACCACCATCACTCAATCTGCTCAAACAGCCCTTCTTTTCAATAGTTATAATTAGGAACTACCTTCGCTGCTGATTTCATCAGACACTTGGTGTATCCATGGCACAGTTTGTAAACTGAACTTGGCTTTTCTCGTTTTTCTGGACAGTTTCAGCCACCTTTTTACTATTGTTTCTGACTGAGAACTCATTGATTAGTTTTGAGGCCTGTTCTTTCATTTTAACAAAGTTTCCACAAAGTAAATTGAAGCTGGATTTTCCATTAGAACCACAGTGATGGTGAGAATCTTTAGTGAATTTTATTTTAGGAGTGCCCACCTGCTGTTGTGACCTGCGATTGTTAATTAAATAAATCATCACTGTGATGGTCAGGAACTGACTCTTGGTCAAATGCTCGCACAGTCACTACTCCACCACCATCGCTCACCTGGCTCTTCCACCCCTTCTGTAACAAAGTTCAGCTTTGACAGTGAATCTGGTTTCCTCAGGCCCAATCGGAGGATGGTCGGAAACTGTCCATCACTATCAGAAACTTCACTTTCAGCGAGTGGGGGATGATTATTTAACTGGCTGTCACTGGTTGTTGAGGTTGTGATTTACTGTTACCTGTCAGTGCAGAAGAAACAAATAAAACAGGAAATCTAGAGACTCCGAGAGCAAATAATTTGTATTTTCACCCGAAAGACACAATGATGTCTGCAATCACTATAATAACTGAAACCCCCCCAGATATTATTAGCTCTGGCCACGGAATCTGGTAAACAGATGTGGTCCCACACCACATGAACTGCAGCGGTTCCAGAAGGCAGCTCATCACCACCTTCCCAAGGGCAATTAGGGATGGGCAATAAATGCTGACCCAGACAGCGACACTCACATTCCATGAATGAATTCAAAGGCAATCTGCAGGGAGCGGGCTTCAGAGTGTTTAACAGTTACTGAGATGAAAAACTATAACTAACCCCCTGGAATCCGGAGCAAAGGCCGGAAGGAGGAGAAATTCCGTCCTGGGACCTTACAGTTGGTGAAAGTTTTGTCCTGTGAATGTGTAGATGTGAATATTGTGTAAGAGAGAGTGTATGAAAGGAGCGGGCGGGTCAGACTAATCCAACTGTGTTTGTGTGTCTGTTCTGATCATGAGATCTCCGAGTCTCTCTTGTGTAAAATAAAACGATTTTCAATCAAAGATTCCCCCCAATCCCCCTGCTGAGCCCCAAAGTTAGATTTCAAGTCAATTGTTTCGCTAAATTGAAGAATTCAGTGGAAAAGTAGAGAACATGTCAGCTATCGCGTGTGAGAGCGCGATCAGTGCAGCAGTAAAACGGGTTTCAGTGGAAAATGGAGTCCTCAGTTCGAGTGAAACCTTTTCAACAGCAAACATTCGTGTGTCAGAGACATGAAGGATGTGAGCTGGATCTCTGGAGAGGCGGAATTTCATTGCAATGGGAGAGTTTGTGAGGAGAGAGAAACACAGAGAGGCTGGAGGAGCCGGGAGCTGACAGCAGCTTGTCTCTGCTCCGTCCGCTCTCTGCCTTTAAGTTGCTCTGTGCCGCCACCACTGGGTTCATTTCGGATCCAGTTCTGACTCTCACACAGATTTTCCACACACTCTCGGATATGACTGAAACTGCAGCCGCCGAAACGGCTCCTCCAGCCGCTCCCGCTCAAGTGAAGTCTCCCAGGAAGAAGAAGGCGGCTCCCCGACCTGCGGCAGCCGGTCCCAAGTTAGGCGAGCAGATCCTCAATGTTGTGGCGGGATGCAGCGATCGCAAGGGGATGTCCCTGGCCGCGATAAAGAAAGCTTTGGCTGGCAGCGGAGTGGATGTGGGGAAGCGCGGCTCCCAGATCAGGTTAACGATCAAGAGGAAGGTGGAGACAGGGTCTCTGGTGCAGATAAAGGGACAGGGCGCCTCCGGCTCCTTCAAACTCGCTAAGAAGGAAAGCCCGGGGAAAATGGGAAAGAAGGTGAAGACACCAACAGCCAAGAAATCTTTAGTAAAGAAAACAGCGGCCAAGAAGCTGACAACAAAGAAAGCAGCAGCCAAGAAACCCGCAGCAAAGAAAACTCCAGTGAAGAAATCAACAGTGAAGAAAACAAGCAGCAAGAAGGCGGCAACTCCAAAAAAGGCGGTGAAGAAAGCAGCCCTGAAGAAAAAGTCTCCTGTGAAGAAGGTGACGGGCGGAAAGTCTGTCAAAAAAGTGACTAAATCCAAGGCCAAACCCAAAGTGAAAGCAGCAAAAGCGAAGAAAGCGCCAGGAAAGAAGTGAAACAACCCGAGCAAATTGTAAACCTCTGAACCCAAAGGCTCTTCTCAGCGCCACCCACATCTCTCAGGAAAGAGCTGATCCCGCAAGAAAATGATTCCTGTCCCGCGGCTCGGCTCATTCTCAATAGAGATCATTTCAAATTCAGACTAAAGCAAAACACAGCAGAGGCTGAATTTCATTTGAATTTCACATTTGTTCAATCGCCACTTTCTCTCATAATAAAGATGTCTGGTAGATTCAGTGTGAGACAGTAACACTGGCGGCTAAATACCGCTTTCCAACTTCAATTTTAACACAGGAGATTTCCCCAAACAGCTGCAATAAGGTATTTGTAAACAGCTGGAAGCGGATGTGGGTGAGGATGTTCCTGAGGGAGATTCTTCCTCGATTCTTGCTGTGTTTAAGTCGGAATATTACTGACTGGGAATCATAACGGGGCCAGGTTTTAAACACAAAAGCAAAAAGTCACGAACCGACTCGTTAACTCCCTCTTCACAAAAGCTGCGGGAGCTGCTGATTATTTGCAGCATTTTCTGTTTTGATTCCATATTTCAAAGCTCCAGGTTTGTGGAAACTCTTGACTGTGAAGGGCGGCTCTCGAAGGGTTTGTGTGGGGAGCTGTGTTTCGCTTCCATTGTTATTAAACGGGTTGAAATTGGCGGTTGCAGAAACTGGAGGTGGAGCTGAAAGATCAGGGGCCGTTCTGTGTGTGTGTGTCAGTCCGGCTCTCTCCTCCCTCCCGCTCTGTGTTTAATCTTCACTCTGTCTCCTCCCCTCTCTGCTCTCACTCCGCCTTTCTCAGTCAGGTCGGTGCGGGCTGTATGAAAGGAGCCTGAAAGAGTTCCTCTCTCATATTGTGCAGTGATCTGAGTGAAGAATCATCATGTCTGGCAGAGGGAAAGGGGGCAAAGGACTGGGTAAAGGCGGCGCAAAGCGACACCGCAAAGTGCTCCGTGATAATATCCAGGGCATCACCAAGCCAGCAATCCGCCGGCTGGCTCGCCGTGGCGGTGTCAAGCGGATCTCGGGTTTGATCTATGAGGAGACTCGCGGTGTGCTGAAGGTTTTCCTGGAGAATGTGATCAGGGATGCGGTCACCTACACTGAACACGCCAAGCGCAAGACGGTCACTGCCATGGATGTGGTGTACGCTCTGAAACGCCAGGGCCGCACTCTCTATGGATTCGGCGGCTGAACAACTCGATCCTTTCTCCCGAACACACAACAAAGGCTCTTTTAAGAGCCACTCACCGCTTCACAGAGAGAGCAGTGACCTGGGAACGGCAGCTGGGACAGGCTGTTCAGTGTTTGAGATGCATGTTTGTTTTGTTTAGGTTACAGTGCGGGAATCACCGAATTTAACATTTCATTTGGAGCGGCGATGGGAATTGTTTTTGAAATTTTTAAGTGGATTGTCTGAGCAGCCCCCAGTTGACGTGTGCCCTCAGTGAAACGCCACATCACTCCTGTTTAATCACTCAGTGTTTGGATCGAGTTTATAAAAGCTTTCTCTGGAATAGCGGAGTTTAGTAGCAGCAGCCGGTGAATCGTTCACTGGGACCAGTCCCAGTTGTGATGCTATTTGACCCCAGACGGTTGTTTCCTGCACTGAAACTGACAGGCTTTGTGAAACTGATCAGTTTCCGCTCAGTCATTCACAAAACCGCAATTCCCGCAGTTTGAGCCGCTCCAACCCCAGCCTGCTTCTGATTGGCCATCCTCTCCGCATTCGCAGCTCTGAACCAATCGCAGAGCACCGAATGTGAACATTGAGCCAATCATTGGCTTCAACTGTCAACCGGCAGAAATTTTGAATTGGGGGAAATGCCGCCAATTTCAGCGCGGGAAAGGGAATTGAGACAAATTCTTAACTTATTAAAAATAGATTCTCAATTAATATTCTGCTGTAAGATTATTTTACAAAGAGGTTTCATTTCTGAACATTTGTCCGCCACGGGCGGCAAACGGCTCTATTCAGTAATGTCAAACGGGACAAATATGAAGTCACTCTCTGTAACAAACAACAGACTCAACCCCTTTCACACCGGCGTCAGGGAGACACAGAGAAGGATTTCTGATCCTGTCCCCCGGAAACGGCGGCGAATGTTACAAGCGGCAGGAGAGGGGAAATCTGAATGGGCTGGTGAGGAAAGGGACAGGGATCGAGTGGAACAGCGGGAGATTCTGGGAATGAACAGCCCAGAGAGCGGGAAAAGGGTCTAAAGCACTAAGTGCAGGGAGATAGACTTCAAATCTTCAATATTTCGAGTAATGTTTGTTTTAATAAGGACGGGATAAAGTCTTTTATACAGACGGCTATTTCCTGCATCGAAAACGGCCCAATTTCTGAAAGGCGCGGTTAACAAAACAACTGAACTAATCAGAACCTGAGTTACAGACATTAATTCCCCGGTCAGAGTTTGATTGAAACTTCCTGGGCCAATTCCCGCTGGGGGCGGTTCCTCACAGAGTTTAAAAAGGCGGCAGCAGGACAGACTCTGTATTAATAGTTTGTGTCTCAGAGATTGTGCTGAATCCGTTCAGAAAATGGCCAGGACCAAGCAGACAGCGCGCAAATCGACCGGAGGGAAAGCTCCTCGCAAACAGCTGGCTACTAAAGCGGCCCGGAAGAGCGCTCCAGCCACGGGCGGAGTGAAGAAGCCTCATCGTTACAGACCCGGCACTGTGGCTCTGAGGGAGATCCGCCGCTACCAGAAATCCACCGAGCTGCTGATCCGCAAACTGCCCTTCCAGCGCCTGGTGCGAGAGATCGCTCAGGACTTCAAGACAGACCTGCGCTTCCAGAGCTCGGCCGTCATGGCCCTGCAGGAGGCCAGCGAGGCTTACCTGGTGGGGCTCTTTGAGGACACCAACCTGTGCGCCATCCACGCCAAGCGAGTCACCATCATGCCCAAAGACATCCAGCTGGCCCGCCGCATCCGCGGGGAACGCGCCTAAACCCCGACTTCAGCATCAAGTCCAACAACGGCTCTTTTAAGAGCCACCAAATCGGCAAATGAAAGAGCTGCGATCTCCTGTTAACGATTCTAGTGTTTGAATTCCCAGGACAGAATATTCCCAGGACTCCAGTACCGAAACCTCTCCATGCTAACAATTAACTCTCCGTTGCATTGAGGTCACTCATATCTCCAATCCTTTGATGGTTAGAGTAAAAGCGATGCCGTTAACAGTTCTACCGCAATTCAATTTTAAAGTGGTTTTATTAAACCTGCGATCATTTCAGTTTCCGAGCAATAATTCCGCAAATCCACTTTCTTCGCACATGTTTCGAGTCGCAGCGAGTGTTGAAAATTGCGTCAATTAGGTTCAGAATATGAAGCATATCTCAAACAGTAACCCACTCACACCGATATAGCCATTGCAGAAACGCTTGCACATTCGCATAGACAATAATTAACACTTTTCCAGATAGTGACTGACTTTGAAAACCGATGGGCTGCAGATGAATGTCCTCGCAGATTATCACATTTTAAAGCAATTATATTTGAAATAGGATCATTTATGTTCACTGGGATAGTTTCCCCAATAAACAGCAGCGACTTGCATTAAAATACTGTATGTGTCAATAGTACAGATTGATAGAACAAAGCGGGAAACAGCTGTGCTATGAATAGCAGTGCAGAAACTGACCGATAGACACCAGGTCGCCCTTTTTCAGATAAAGTGAGTGGCTCTGAAAAGAGCCTTTGGGTTATCAGATTAAAGAATGGTCGCTTCACTTGCTCTTCGCGGTCCCAGCGCTGCTTTTCTTGGGCAGCAGCACGGCCTGGATATTAGGCAGCACCCCGCCCTGAGCGATGGTCACTCCTCCCAGCAGCTTGTTGAGCTCCTCGTCGTTGCGGACGGCCAGCTGCAGGTGTCTGGGGATGATGCGAGTCTTCTTGTTGTCCCGGGCCGCGTTCCCGGCCAGCTCCAGGATTTCAGCGGTCAGATACTCGAGCACAGCAGCCAGATAGACCGGGGCTCCGGCACCCACACGCTCAGCATAGTTGCCCTTTCTCAGGAGCCTGTGAACACGGCCCACCGGGAACTGCAGTCCAGCCCGGGAGGAGCGAGATTTGGCCTTGGCCCGAGCTTTCCCGCCGCCCTTTCCTCTTCCAGACATTTGCACAATCTCACAAACACTTTCACAAAGAATCAGCAATTTCTCCAGCATTGACTGTTCTTATAAACTGACAGCTCCTCTGATTGGCCGCTGCTCTATTCACCTCATTTGCCTATATTCTTCACCAATCAGCTCACTGGAAACAGAAGAGGGCGGGATTTCCCCACAACAACCGGCAGAAGCAGAGAATTTGTCCATTTCCAAAAGCCCGCCAATTTCATTGTGGGAAAGGAGCGAATTCAAATCAATGTCGCCCTCAGTCAGAGATTTCAAATCCCTTCTATTGATTTGCTTTTATTCAGCTCTTCCCGTTACCAATCGCAGGCGCGGCTTTCACATTTTCTTTCAATGTGCTTCATTCTCCTATCGCTTTCTAACTGTCCCGGGCGGGAATCAATCCCTGTTCACAGCATTCCCAGAAGGAAAACACTCCGTTTCGTCTTCAATCAGAACCCACTCTCCTTCACAGAAAACAGGGAGCCGGATCGAGTCCGCACACTGTCCTTATTCCGCTCTGTAATAATCCCACTCCGGAAATTTACCCTGCGGAGAATTACTGTGAATAAAATGATGAATCAATGAACATTTCAGGAATTGAGGGAAGGGACCGTTACCGCGAAAAATAGCCGCTAATGAGGTCATTTAGGAGCTGTGAAAATAACAGAATAATAACAGTTTTCAGCACAAAGCGAAGGCAGTGAGTGAATTCTGGGTCAGTGTTTGGTTTACAGGACAGGAGACACAAACAGCAGTCGAAGTTATTCCATTTTACATTCTAACCATCGAATAGGAAGGTGCCGGATACAGCTTTTCACAGAGACTGACGATTAGATTTCCTCACCCAAATGTTATTGGAATGATGATCAAATAGGATTCGGGAAAGATTTTTCCCTCCATCCTTTCCATTCTCTGGATTTACACCGGCTGAAAGAACAACGAGAAAAGTTCATAGTGACAGAAACAGATTATCCTTGGGAACACATTTAGTTTGAAACGTCCTTGTGATGTAGTAGAGCAGAGTGGTTATGTTTGTGGCGAGATGCAGGAAACTGCAGACAAACAGAGGGCCGTGTTTTTTTTAAATTCATTTGTGGGACATGGGCATCGCTGACTGGCCAGCATTTAATGCACATCCTGAGTTGCCCTTGTTCAGAGGACAGTTGAGAGTCAACCACAGTGCTGTGGCTCTGGAGTCACATGACGGCCATACCGGGTAAGGACGGCAGATTTTCTCCCGAAAGGAAGTGAACCAGATAGGATTTTCTGACAATCGACAATAGCTTCACGGTCATCAGTAGATTCTTAATTCCAGATATTTTTTGATCAAATTTAAATTCCATCAACTGCCGTGGCAGGATTCGAACCCGGGTCCCCAGAACATAAGCTGAGTTTCTGAATTAATAGCACAGTGATAATACCACTCGGCCATCACCTCCCCCAGTGTCCAGACATCATTAACTGGTAGGTGAAGTAATAAAGCTAATAGTCTATGAAGGATTGGAATTTGTGTTACAGTTGCAGAAAACTCTGTTCAGACCCCATTTAGATCACTGTGTTCATCCCAGGAAGATTAGATTGGCCTTGGAGTGGGAGCAGCAGAATTTCACCAGTGATGCCAGACTCAAATGATGAGGACAGATTGCAAAGACTAGTCCTGTAATAACCTGAACATGGAAGACTAAGTGGTGATGTGAGTGAGATGTTTACAGTGAATGATTTGATAGGGTGCAGAGAGATAAACTGTTAGAATGAAGACAGATGGGTGACAGTGAGAGGGGCTGGGAGAAAGCAGTCCGTGCAGGGATCCCCGGTGGTCGTTCCCCTTAGCAACAAGTATTCCGCTTTGGATACGGTTGAGGGGGATGACATACCAGTGGTGAGCCGCAGTGAGAGGATCTCCAGCACTGTGTCCGTCTCTGTGGCTCGGGAGGGTAAGGGGCAGAGCAGGAGGGCAATAGTAATTGGGGACTCGTTAGTTAGAGGGATAGATAGGAGGTTCTGTGGCAGCAAAAGAGACTCACGGATGGTATGTTGCCTACCGGATGCCAAGGTCCGTGACGTCTCAGACCGTGTTTTCCGGATCCTGAAGGGGGAGGGGAAACAGTCACAAGTCGTGGTACACATTGGTACCAATGACATAGGTAAGAGAAGGGACGGGGATTTAAAGCAGGAATTTCTGGAGCTGGGCTGGAAGCTGAGAACCAAGACAAAACATGTGGTCATCTCTGGTACGTTGCCACGTGATAGCGAGTTGAGGAACAGGGAGAGAGTGCAGTTAAACATGTGGTTGCAGGGATGGTGTAGGAGGGAGGGTTTCAGATACGTGGATAATTGGAACACATTCTGGGGAAGGTGGGACCTGTACAAACAGGACAGGGTGCACCTGAACCAGAGGGGCACCAATGTCCTGGGAGGGAAATTTGTTACGGCTCTTCAGGGGGTTTTAAACTAATTTGTCAGGGGAGTGGGAAAAGGAGTTGTAGTCCAAAAGTCAGTGAGGGTGGTGAGGTATTGGGGAAGGTATCAGGGTCAAGGGTGGGTACCGGTAGACAGGAAGGTGGGTTGAAGTGTGTCTACTTCAATGCAAGGAGCATCCGGAACAAGGTAGATGAACTTGGGGCATGGATTGGTACTTGGGACTACGATGTTGTGGCCATTATGGAGACGTGGGTAGAACAAGGACAGGAATGGTTGCTGGATGTTCCGGGGTATAGATGTTTCACTAAGTGTAGGGAAGCTGGTAAAAGAGGTGGAGGAGTGGCATTGTTAATCAAGGATAGTTTAACTGCTGCGGAAAGGCACTTCGAGGGGGATCTGCTCACTGAGGTAATATGGGCTGAGGGTAGAAATAGGAAAGGAGCGGTCACGTTGTTAGGAGTTTACTATAGGCCCCCAAATAGTAATAGAGATGTGGAGGAAGAAATTGCTAAGCAGATTATGGATATGTGTGGGGGTCACAGGGTAGTTGTCATGGGGGACTTTAACTTTCCAAATATTGATTGGAACCTTTGTAGGTCAAATAGTTCGGATGGGGCAGTTTTTGTGCAGTGTGGACAGGAGGGTTTCCTGACACAATATGTGGATAGGCCGACAAGAGGTGAGGCCACATTGGATTTGGTACTGGGAAATGAACCGGGCAAAGTGTTAGATTTGGTTGTGGGAGAGCACTTTGGAGATAGTGACCACAATTCGGTGTCTTTTGTTATTGCAATGGCGAGGGATAGGGCCGTACGGCAGGGCAAGGTTTACAATTGGGGGAGAGGTAATTATGATGCGATTAGGCAAGAATTAGGGGGCGTAAGATGGGAACAGAAACTGTCAGGGAAAGGAACTAATGAAAAGTGGAACTTTTTCAAGGAACAAATACTGGATGTCCTTGATAGGTATGTCCCTGTCAGGCAGGGAGGAAATGGCCGAGTGAGGGAACCATGGTTCACGAAAGAGGTGGAATGTCTTGTGAAAAGGAAGAGGGAAGCTTATGTAGGGATGAGGAAACAAGGTTCAGATGGCTCGATTAAGGGTTACAAGTTAGCAAGGAATGAGCTGAAAAAGGGGCTTAGGAGAGCTAGGAGGGGACACAAGAAGTCCTTGGCGGGTCGGATCAAGGAAAACCCCAAGGCTTTTTACTCTGATGTGAGGAATAAAAGAATGACCAGGGTGAGGTTAGGGCCGGTCAAGGACAGTAGTGGGAACTTGTGTATGGAGTCAGTAGAGATAGGCGAGGTGATGAATGAATACTTTTCTTCAGTGTTGACCAAGGAGAGGGGCCATGTTTTTGAGGAAGAGAAGGTGTTACAGGCGAATAGGCTGGAGGAAATAGATGTTTGGAGGGAGGATGTCCTGGCAGTTTTGAATAAACTGAAGGTCGATAAGTCCCCTGGGCCTGATGAAATGTATCCGAGGATTCTTTGGGAGGCAAGGGATGAGATTGCAGAGCCTTTGGCTTTGATCTTTGGGTCCTCGCTGACAACGGGGATGGTGCCAGAGGACTGGAGAATGGCGAATGTTGTTCCTCTGTTTAAGAAAGGGAATAGAAATGACCCTGGTAATTATAGATCGGTTAGTCTTACTTCGGTGGTTGGTAAATTGATGGAAAAGGTCCTTAGAGATGCGATTTATGACCATTTAGAAAGATGCGGATTAATCCGGGATAGTCAGCATGGATTCGTGAAGGGCAAGTCGTGCCTCACAAATTTGATAGAATTTTTTGAGGAGGTAATTAAGTGTGTTGATGAAGGTAGGGCAGTTGATGTCATATACATGGATTTTAGTAAGGCGTTTGATAAGGTCCCCCATGGTCGGCTTATGATGAAAGTGAGGAGGTGTGGGATAGAGGGAAAGTTGGCCGATTGGATAGGTAACTGGCTGTCTGATCGAAGACAGAGGGTGGTGGTCGATGGAAAATTTTCGGACTGGAGGCAGGTTGCTTGCGGAGTGCCGCAGGGATCAGTGCTTGGTCCACTGCTCTTTGTAAATTTTTACTAATGACTTAGAGGAGGGGGCTGAAGGGTGGATCAGTAAATTTGCTGATGACACCAAGATTGGTGGAGTAGTGGTTGAGGTGGAGGGCTGTTGTAGGCTGCAAAGAGACATAGATAGGATGCAAAGCTGGGCTGAAAAATGGCAAATGGAGTTGAAACCATAGAAACCCTACAGTGCAGAAGGAGGCCATTCGGCCCATCGAGTCTGCACCGACCACAATCCCACCCAGGCCCTACCCCCACATATTTACCCGCTAATCTCTCTAACCTACGCATCCCAGGACTCTAAGGGGCAATTTTTAACCTGGCCAATCAACCTAACCCGCACATCTTTGGACTGATAAATGTGAGGTGATTCATTTTGGTAGGACTAATTTAAATGTGGATTACAGAGTCAAAGGTAGGGTTCTGAAGACTGTGGAGGAACAGAGAGATCTTGGGGTCCATATCCACAGATCTCTAAATGTTGCCACTCAAGTGGATAGAGCTGTGAAGAAGGCCTATAGTGTGTTAGCTTTTATTAACAGGGGGTTGGAGTTTAAGAGCCGTGGGGTTATGCTGCAACTGTACAGGACCTTGGTGAGACCACATTTGGAGTATTGTGTGCAGTTCTGGTCACCTCACTATAGGAAGGATGTGGAAGCGCTGGAAAGAATGCAGAGGAGATTTACCAGGATGCTGCCTGGTTTGGAGGGTAGGTCTTATGAGGAAAGGTTGTGGGAGCTAGGGCTGTTCTCTCTGGAGCGGAGGAGGCTGAGGGGAGACTTAATAGAGGTTTACAAAATGATGAAGGGGATAGATAGAGTGAACGTTCAAAGACTATTTCCTCGGGTGGATGGAGCTATTACAAGGGGGCATAACTATAGGGTTCGTGGTGGGAGATACAGGAAGGATATCAGAGGTAGGTTCTTTACGCAGAGAGTGGTTGGGGTGTGGAATGGACTGCCTGCAGTGATAGTGGAGTCAGACACTTTTGGAACATTTAAGCGGTTATTGGATAGGCACATGGAGCACACCAGGATGATAGGGAGTGGGATAGCTTGATCTTGGTTTCAGATAAAGCTCGGCACAACATCGTGGGCTGAAGGGCCTGTTCTGTGCTGTACTGTTCTATGTTCTCTGTTCGCTCTGAATGGGGGAACCTCACCGTAAAATGAGAGTGAGATATTTCAGGGATAATTTAGACCATAAGATATAAGAATATAAGACATAAGAATTAGGCCACTCGGCCACTTGAGTCTGCTCTGCCAATGAAGCATAGCTGATATTTTTCTCATCCCCACTGTTCTGCCTTTTCCCCATAATCCCTGATCCCCTTATTTAATTTCAGGAAAAGCTTCTTGATAGAGGATGGTGGGAATGTTGAATTGTCCACAAACAATTTTTAATGCTGAGTTTATCAGGAAATTAACAAGCTGAAGATGACAAGCAGCCAGTAACATGAAGGTGGATAGTCAGAGTTTCTGTAGGTATTTAAACAATAGTACAATCCCTACTACAGACGTAGGTATTTAGACAATAAAAGAGTTAAAGTGAGCATTGGTTCTATCGATTCCAGACACACAGCAATGTGGTTGACTCTTAAGTGCCCTCTGAAATGGCCTAACAAGCCAGTGATGCCCACATCACATGAATTAATAAAAACAATGCTCTGTGCCCCGGAAAGTGCTCTATCCAGGACACTGACTTGCCCAGGCACAGCCACAGGGCAATCTGTGCTGGAACATTCCCCAGTGCCACTTGAAAAGTTTATTTATTTGTGTCACAAGTAGGGCTTACATTAACACTGCATGAAGTTACTCTGAAAACTCTCTAGTCACTGCACTCTGGCGCCTGTTTGGGTACACTGAGAGAGCATTTAGCATGACCAATGACCAGAGGAAACCTATGCAGACATGGGGAGATTGTGTAGACTTCGCATCGACAGTGACCTAAGCCAGGAATCGAACCCGGGTCCCTGGCGCAGTGAGGCAGCAGTGCTAACCACTGTACCACTCCCATTCAACCAAGCTGCCCGTGTCTTATTGAAGTTTCCCACTTTCCTCCTCACAGTTGCCAATGCCTCCAAGATTGGTGGCGTATGGAAATGTTGAGCTTGAGTCCTGTACACCAAGGTGTGTGTCATTAATATATATCAGGAAGAGCAGGGCTCCTAAAACCGAGCCCTGGGGAACTCCACTAGAAACCTTCCTCCAGTCTGAAACACAACCATTAACCACTACTCTCCGTTTCCTCTCACTCACACTGTTCCATATGGGGCGGTGAAGATGGCCTCAGCACCCTAGCTATGACTGTAACACTGCATTCTGCACTCTCTCCTATCCTTCTCTGTGAATGGTATGTTTTGTCTGTATAGCACGCAAGAAACAATACTTTTCACTATTTACTAATACATGTGACGATAATAAATCAAATCATACCTCAATCTGAGAATGTGTTTCAGATTTGGATTTGTATCAAATGTATTTGTGAATATTCACTGTGGCCATTAGTACAGTCAATTCAAAACCCCTGATTTGCGTGATGTATTTAAGTCGAATCTCAGAGTACATTATTAATGTTCATTGTGTAACTTTTAATTAGATTCCATGTGTCAGTTTTATCATATATTTAATTTGGAGCTGAGGCTGCTCTATTGTGGGATTGACACTGTGATGATCTGATGGCAGGAGTCAATTTGGACTTGGATTTATGGATCCCACTATCAATGGTACTGGGTTTGATTTGATTTATTATTGTCACATGTATTGGTTTACAGTGAAAAGTATTGTTTTCTTGCGTGCTATACAGACAAAGCAGACAGTTCATACAGCACATAGAGCAGAAGAAAAGGAGAGGGTGCAGAATGTAGTGTTAAAAGTCCATTTAATTGGAGTGCGGTTCAAATGCACATGGACATAAGTCCATTGGATCTGAAGTCCAACCGCTTAACCACTCGGCCATCCTGGTAGGATATTTAGAGTCACATGGACAAAAATGTCTGTCTCTCCTGCTCTGTTTGATTGATGGATTGAAAATGTGTCTGCAACTATTTCTGCTCTCTGAGACCGTTGAACTAATAAGATGTCTGTGTGTCTGGAATTGGTTGCATTCTTGGACATACGCATCTCCATCAAGGACGGTCACCTCAGCACTTCACTGTACCGCAAGCACATGGATACCCTCATGATGCTCCACTTCTCCAGCTTCCATCCTATACATGTTAAAGAAGCCGTCCTCTGTGGACAAGCCCTCTGCATACAGGATCTGCTCAGATGAGGAGTATTGCAACAGACACCTACAGACGCTGAAAGATGCCTCATAACAACAGGATATGGTGCTCGACTCATTGATCGACAGTTCCGATGTGCCACAGAAGACAAACACAGGACACGATAGACAGAGTACCCTTCATTGTCCAATCCTTCCCCAGAGCGGAGAAGCTATGACATCTTCTCCGGAGCCTTCAACATGTCAAGTATGAAGACGAACATCTCGCCAAGGCCATCCCCACACCCTCACTTCTCGCCTTCAAACAATCGCATAACCTCAAACAGACCATTGTCTGCAGCAAATTACCCAGCATTCAGGAGAACATTGACCACGACACCACACAACCCTGCCACAGCAACCTCGGTAAATGTGCCGGATCATTGACACTGATGCCATCATCTCACATGAGAACACCATCCACCACGTACATGGTACATATTCTTGCGAGTTGGCCAATGTTGTCTACCTGACACGCTGCAGGAAAGGATGTCCCAAGGCATGGCACATTGGAGAGACTATGCCGGCACTATGACAACGGATGAATGAACACCGCTCAACAATCGCCAGGCAGGAGTGCTTCCTTCCTGTCGGGGTACACTTCAGCAGTCATGGGCATTCAACCTCTGATCTTCGAGTTAGCGTTCTCCAAGGTGGCCTTCATGACACATGACAACGCAGAATCACTGAGCAGAAACTGATAGCCAAGTTCCGCACACATGAGGACGGCCTCAACCGGGACCTTGGGATCATGTCACACTATCTGTAACCCCCACAACTTGCCTGGGCAAAATATCAATAACTGTCCTGGCTGGAGACAATACACACCTCTTTAACCAGTGCTTGGCCCTCTCTCCACTTACACTGTCTGTAATTTTAAGACTTGATTACCTGTAAAGACTCGCATTCTTACCATTATCTTGTAAATTGAGTTTGTGCCTGTATGTGCCCTGTTTGTGAACACAGCTTCTCACTCACCTGAAGGAGCCTGAGACTCCAAAAGCTTGTGCTGCCAAATAAACCTGTTGGACTTTAACCTGGTGTTGTGAGACTTCTTACTGTCTGAGCTCCGTCAGAGACAACGTGAGAAGGAGCCGGCGACTCACTTCCCTGTAACTTGCGTGGAGGAGACATCACATTTATTCACGTTCCTTCAATAATTTGTCTGTGGAAACAAAGTATATTTTAAAATTCAAGTACAGGTGAGAGAGAAGATACAGATTCCGTCAGTTTAATCTCTATTAATAATCATTGTGAGCGGTTTGTGAGGCTGCAGCCAGACTCGAGCTCTGATTGCTCACTCACATTTCAATCAGATTCGTAACCAATCGGAGAGCCAGGGAGAAGAAATGGGAGGTTTTGATTGGTTCACATTTTCAAATTGGAAAAGCCCGCCAATTTCAGTGCAGGAAAAATACAAAATAACCGAACGCCTGAATGTTCAGGAAACTACTTCAATCTCACACTTTATAATCTGTTTATTGTATTTTCCGCCACAGAATCCTGGCGCTATTTTAGGAACAGTTTGAATTTCTCAATCTCTTATCGAGAACCCGCGGTAATCAGACCCCGTTCCGCAATTTAAAACGGAGCAAATCTCAGCTCAGTGGAAAAGCAGAAACATAGAGATCACCAACCAACCCCTTCACACAGGCTTCACAGGGACAGAGGGAAACGGCTGATTTCTGATCCTATCCCCTAAAAGCGGCCGGGAATGTTACAATGGGAAGTGCGGAGAGAATCCCCGGCCCGATCCCGCCGGTGGAACAGGCAGCTTTGTGTCTGGAGAATAGGGAGGGCCGGGGGGAGGCAGATCTTAAAGCGCTGCAATGGACTTCGGTCCTGTGTGTGCAGAAATCTCGCTGATTCCGTCCTCTGGGAAAACTGCGGAAGAAACAGATCAGCCCGAGAATAACCTCTTCATTCCCGCCTTTACTCTGTTCCGGGAGCGACGCCCAGATCATCCGACAGAGGAAAATATATCATTCTCCAACTGCGAAATTCTTCCTTGTTGTCGACAATGCACCGGGATAGACTCGGTATGAAGCAAACTGAAGGATTCATAAAAACCTTGATTCTGACACCATGTCGTTCAATTATTCACTTGAGCTCAATATGGAGAGGGAACTGAAAACATCAGTAAACACATCAGAAACAGATCAATCCACCGTGACAATAACTCCATCTCTGACTCCCTGCTGCCAGGAAGCAGCCCTTTCACCGAACCTGTGAGTTTATGTGTTAAATCTGAATGGGCTTGAGAGAAAAGGGACAGAGATCGAGTCTAACGCACTAAGTGGAGGAAGATAGACTTCAAATCCTCTCTGTACCTGTAACAATCTGTGTAAGAATGGAATAAAGTCTTCGTTTGCACAGATGGTTATTTGCTGCACAAAAAACGGCGCAAATGATGAAATTGTTGATTAACTGAAATCAGAACCCGAGTTCCAGATATCAACTATTAATAAAAAACAGCAACTTGCATGCATTAAAATACTGCCTGTGACAATACTATCGTAACGTGGATGGTGTATTCGCCTGATGAATTCCTCTATCTGCTGCGAGACTGATGGGGTCTATTTACTATCGTACACAGGGGGAACTCCGGATTGATAAAACAAAGCGGGAAACAGCTGGACTGTGAATAGCAGCGCAGCATCTGAGGGGCAAACAATAGATCGCCCTTTTCCAGAAAAAGTGAGTGGCTCTGAAAAGAGCCTTTGGGTTCATCAGATTAAAGAATGGTCGCTTCACTTGCTCTTGGACGAGGCCGCAGAAGTTTTCTTGGGCAGCAGCACGGCCTGGATATTGGGCAGCACCCCGCCCTGAGCGATGGTCACTCCTCCCAGCAGCTTGTTGAGCTCCTCGTCGTTGCGGACGGCCAGCTGCAGGTGTCTGGGGATGATGCGGGTCTTCTTGTTGTCCCGGGCCGCGTTCCCGGCCAGCTCCAGGATTTCAGCGGTCAGATACTCGAGCACAGCAGCCAGATAGACCGGGGCTCCGGCACCCACACGCTCAGCATAGTTGCCCTTTCTCAGGTGCCTGTGAACACGGCCCACGGGGAACTGCAATCCAGCCCGGGAGGAGCGAGACTTGGCCTTGGCCCGAGCTTTCCCGCCGCTCTTTCCTCTTCCAGACATCTGCGCAATCTCACAAACACTTTCACAAAGAATGCTGAAATCCACTCCTTTTCGCTTCTCTTATAGCTCCGGGAGGAATGGAGGTGCGGACATTGCTGATTGGTCACTTTGTTGCTGCCTCTCAGCATCTTGTTCATATGACCAATCAGAAATCTGCTTAACTCAGCAATCCGGAGAGCCCACGGAGTGAGGGCGGAAAATAACGGCGCCAAAATCTCAGATTCCAACCGATTTCATTTCAAACTGTAAAAGCCGCCAAAGCGGAAAGAACAAGAGTTTCGAAAATTATACGAATAGGTAATGGTTAATTAATTTTGAGTAATGTAAGAATCTCCCTTTCTCTCCGTCCCCAGTCTATAGTTAACCTGTATCTGGCAGTTTCTGATTTTCAGCCTGGGTTTTTCGGAAAATAAGTCGAAAATAACAAAATTTTCACGATTCATTTTTGAAAAGTTCGCAGATGTATTTATAAAACAAGAAATACATTTCAAATAAAATCTCTCAATAATTAACTGTCGAACAACAAAGTGTTTAAAACATCAGTCTGTGTTTGCACCATTTCACATTTTATCCCAAGTTGCAGATTTGCTTTTAGAATCCTGGATCCATTCGGCGTTAATCTCGGCCCTTTTTAAAACTCGAACTCGCCGCCAGAAAGTCTCATTGACATCGTTCTGTAAACGGACGGGATGTTCTCCATATTCGTGAGAATCAAGAGGGGAGTGAACATTTTCGGTGTAAATTGACCAGTGACGAGACTGAGGTTCCTGCACAACCGGGGCTGATGGGGAATAAACTGATCGATTATTAAGACCAAACTGGAACAGAATTGGAAGCTGACACATTTGCTCCATTAGCTCTCTCTCTCTCTCTCCCTCTCTAAAGTCGGGGAAACGGGCCTCTGAGATCTAAGTGCAGAGGCGGTCGGAAACCAATTAATTAATTAATGAAACATTATTAATCAGACGCTGGGCGATCAACTTGCATTACTCAGTACCTATCATTGATCAACAGTAAAAACAACAATTAGATTGTTCGAGACGCGTCAGAGTGAAAGATTAATTGAAACTAAATGGATGATACAGCTTTTTCAGGGAGATTGTGAGTGGCTCTTAAAAGAGCCGTTGTGTTTGGGATGTTATTCAGTCCATGGGGGGTTTTACTTGGAGCTGGTGTACTTGGTCACCGCCTTTGTCCCTTCCGACACGGCGTGCTTGGCCAGTTCCCCGGGCAGCAGCAGGCGCACGGCGGTCTGGATCTCCCGGGAGCTGATGGTGCTGCGCTTGTTGTAATGGGCCAGGCGGGAAGCCTCACCCGCGATGCGCTCGAAAATATCGTTCACGAACGAGTTCATGATGCTCATGGCCTTGGAGGAGATGCCGGTGTCGGGGTGAACCTGCTTCATCACTTTGTAGATGTAGATGGAGTAACTCTCCTTCCTCGACTTTCGCCGCTTCTTGCCGCCCTTTACTACCGGTTTCTTAATCACTTTCTTCGCCCCCTTCTTCGGAGCTGCTTTCTTCTCATCAACCATCCTCACAGTTAATTTCAGACACAGAATCACTAAGTCGCGCTCGGAACTCCTCTTTTATAGACCAAAGCAGAGGCCTATGCTAATGAAGGATGGCTGAAAGCCCCGTTCCCCATTGGCCCATTCACAGTGATGTCAATTCGTAACGCTCTCTCTCTGATTGGTTAGTTCAGAGACACAAACACAGAGTTTGTGGATTTGGGCAGTAACCAGTCTGTTGTCAATCCGTCCTTTCCCCTTGTCCGCCCCGATCCACCCAACCCCCTGACTCTCTCACTCCCTCTGCCGCACCAGCGCATTCTCTCTGCTGCTAATCCCACATCACTCTATCAGACTGCTGATACTGTTCATACATTTCCCCTTCCTCTGCTTTACTTCCGTCCATCACCGGGAGCTGGCAGTGTACAATATCTGGGCGTGTGGAAGGGGAATAAGTTTGATGAGCAACAGCCACATTGACATTGTTGCTAAAACAAAAAGCTGACTGCAAGAAGAAGTGGAATTAGAATTGGATATTACTGGCTACAAGCCTTGATACGGTTCCACACCAGAGGCAAATAAAGAAAATGAGAGCACGTGGAATGGGGGGGGGGGGGTGGTTGGGGAGGGGGGTGGCTGGGGGCTTGGGGGAGGAGGGGGCTGGGAGGGTGGAGGGGGCTGGGGGGGGGGGGGTTGGAGGGGGCTGGGGAGGAGGGGGCTGGGGGAGAGAATATCCTGGAATAGACTGAGAACGAGCTGATGGACAGAGAACTGAGAGTAGGAACAAATGGGTCATTTTCAAGTTAGCAGGCTATGACAAGTGGGCTACCACAAGGATCAGTGTTTGGGCCACTGCTATTTCCAATCTATGTATCAATGATTTGGGATTAAAGGTAATATTTCCAAATTGGTAGCTGTCACAAACAAGGTGGATGTGTGAGTTGTGAAAAGGAGGCAAAGACTCTTTGTGTGTATTTGAAGAGGCTGAGCGAATGGGCAACAATTTTGCAGATAGAATGCAATGCGCAGAGATATGAGGAGATTTAATCATTAAATATGTTCAAGAGTGAGATTGATAGATTTCTACATGTCAAAAACACCAAGGGTTACGGGGATAGTTCAGGAAAATGGTGTTGAAGTGGAAAATCAGTCATGATCTCACTGTATGGCAATGTGGACTCGAAGAGCTGAATGGCCTACTCTTGCTCCAATTTCTTATCTTCTAATTATGCTTTAGCATGGTCATCATTCTGTGACTGTCATTAACGATAAATGGGTACAAGGTATTTCTTGTACCCTGTCACAATATGACTGTGGCTTTAAAAATAGAACAGAGCATGTCCATAGCTAGTGACTGACCTCCTATTTTCCAAAAGGCATTCCACAATTGAATTCCACATTTAGGTAAGGGATGGAATACTCTCCACTCACTGGTCAGTGCACCTCCAACAACACCAAAGAATCTCAGAAACAAATCTAGTTTGTGGTTTCACTTGCAAACCATTCATCAGCTTCAGCATTTACTCCCTCAACCATTCACACACAGTGTGCACCATTTGTGAAGTACACTGCAAGAACAGGCAACACAATGGTTAGACAGCTGCCTCACAATGCCATGGACCCAGGTTCGTTTCCGGCCTCGGACGCCTGTCTTTGTGGAGTTTGCATATTCTCCCCTGAGATGTTCGGAGGGAGGATGTCCTGGCAGTTTTGAATAAACTGAAGGTCGTTAAGTCCCCTGGGCCTGATTAAATGTATCCTAGGATTCTTTGGGAGGCAAGGGATGAGATTGCAGAGCCTTTGGCTTTGATCTTTGGGTCCTCGCTGTCCACGGGGATGGGGCCAGAGGACTGGAGAATGGCGAATGTTGTTCCTCTGTTTAAGAAAGGGAATAGAAATGACCCTGGTAATTATAGACCGGTTAGTCTTCCTTCGGTGGTTGGTAAATTGATGGAAAAGGTCCTTAGGGATGGGATTTACGACCATTTAGAAAGATGCGGATTAATCCGGGATAGTCAGCACGGATTCGTGAATGGCAAGTCGTGCCTCACAAATTTGATAGAATTTTGTGAGGAGGTAACTAAGCGTGTTGATGAAGGTAGGGCAGTTGACGTCATATACATGGATTTTAGTAAGGCGTTTGATAAGGTCCCCCATGGTCGGCTTATGATGAAAGTGAGGAGGTGTGGGATAGAGGGAAAGTTGGCCGATTGGATAGGTAACTGGCTGTCTGATCGAAGACAGAGGGTGGTGGTGGATGGAAAATTTTTGGATTGGAGGCAGGTTGCTAGCGGAGTGCCGCAGGGATCAGTGCTTGGTCCTCTGCTCTTTGTGATTTTTATTAATGACTTCGAGGAGGGGGCTGAAGGGTGGATCAGTGAATTTGCTGATGACACCAAGATTGGTGGAGTAGTGGATGAGGTGGGGGGTTGTTGTAGGCTGCAAAGAGACATAGATAGGATGCAAAGCTGGGCTGAAAATGGCAAAGGGAATTTAACCCTGATAAATGTGAGGTGATTCATTTTGGTAGGACTAATTTAAATGTGGATTACAGGGTCAAAGGTAGGGTTCTGAAGACTATGGAGGAGCAGAGAGATCTTGGGGTCCATATCCACAGATCTCTAAAGGTTGCCACTCAAGTGGATAGAGCTGTGAAGAAGGCCTATAGTGTGTTAGCTTTTATTAACAGGGGGTTGGAGTTTAAGAGCCGTGGGGTTATGCTGCAACTGTACAGGACCTTGGTGAGACCACATTTGGAATATTGTGTGCAGTTCTGGTCACCTCACTATAAGAAGGATGTGGAAGCGTTGGAAAGAGTGCAGAGGAGATTTACCAGGATGCTGCCTGGTTTGGAGGGTAGGTCATATGAGGAAAGGTTGAGGGAGCTAGGGCTGTTCTCTCTGGAGCGGAGGAGGCTGAGGGGAGACTTAATAGAGGTTTATAAAATGATGAAGGGGATAGATAGAGTGAACGTTCAAAGACTATTTCCTCGGGTGGATGGAGCTATTACAAGGGGGCATAACTATAGGGTTCGTGGTGGGAGATACAGGAAGGATATCAGAGGTAGGTTCTTTACGCAGAGAGTGGTTGGGGTGTGGAATGGACTGCCTGCAGTGATAGTGGAGTCAGACACTTTAGGAACACTTAAGCGGTTATTGGATAGGCACATGGAGCACACCAGGATGATAGGGAGCGGGATAGCTTGATCTTGGTTTCAGATAAAGCTCGGCACAACATCGTGGGCCGAAGGGCCTGTTCTGTGCTGTACTGTTCTATGTTCTATGTTTTTATCTGCATGGGTTTTCTCCAAGTGCACTGGTTTCCTCCCACAATTCAAAGTTGTGCAGGTTATTCGGCTTGGCCATGTTAATTGCCCCTTGGTATCCCAAGATGTGTCGTTAGAGTATGTAGCCATGGTAAATTTGTGGGGTTATGGGGATAGGGCCTGGGTAAAATGCTGAGTCAGTGTAGACTTGATGGGTCAAATGACATCCTTCTGCACTGGAGGGATTCTATTCTAAATCAGTGAGGCTGAGTTTGGGACTGAAATGGCATCTCTCTATTTCATGTACAGAATGCGATTAATTATGTGCCTGTAAGTATTGGGTACAGTATGTGAAACAAAATGTGTATTTGTCTGTTGATTGCCAGCTTGCATGTGTGAGATTGGCTGAACATAATTTTGAGACTCATGCACTATATCAGTCTCCACTGTGTGTTAATATGGGGTAAATTCTGCTCACACCTGTGTCTTGAAGTGAATGTGAGTTTGATTTCGGTTCAGCAGGCATGTGTCATTGAGTAACTGTATAAGTGTCTGAATCATACTGTATGCATCGGTCTCTGGTACATCTGAGTGTGCTTTTCTGTCTGTCTGTGGTGCTGTGTGTGAATGCAGGGTTCATTCCATGGATGCTACTTGTGATACTGTGTGAGAGTGGACATCATTTTGCTTCACTGTTTCTCAAAACAAATGTAGGTATCATTCTGTAGTTGTCATTCTCTAGTATGTTTTGGAATTCCTTGTTCTTCCATCTGTCTCGAGAGAGTTTGAGAAAGTAGGATTAATTTTACATCTGTGATTCTCTGGTTATCCATGTGGGTGTAGGAATCAATCTTTATCCATTTATCTCTTGCGTTGAAGTGTGGGATACTTCTGTACTTTAACTTTACATGTATCTCAGAGATTGTGATAAACACTACATGCTAAATACATAATGTATTGATATTTGTTCATCTTTCAATTTATTTTTTCATGTAGATTTCCAGTACATTTGACTGTCCCTGTTTATATTCAGCAGCTGTGTGTGAGTATTCAATTTGTAATTCTGTGAATGGCAACAGTTGGATACATAACCTGGTAAGTAATTCCTGCAGTTTGTAGCAAAGGAATTGCTGTTACCTCTTTCTGTCTTACTCAGATTGAGCATTTTTGGATTCATTTACATATTTATCCCTGTATATGGTATCAGGAAATTAATTGTAATTTATTCAGTATTGTACAATTATCTTTTGTCTGTCTGAGCGAAGAATTGTTACTTAATGTGTGATCAAGGTGACACCGTGTTTTATATCTGTGAGTGAATGAATTTGTTTTATTCCTGTGATATATACCTGTCAAGACAAAAGATAGGAAAATGTAGATGTACAAAAGGACTCTAGATGTTAACATGCAGGTCCAGTTGGCAATTATGAAGGCAAATGATATGTTGGACATTATTGTAAAAGGTTCTGAGTGCAGCAGAAGTGAAGTCTTACTTTAATTGTCTGGCAGCTTAGTTAGACTGCACCTGGAGAACTGTGTGCAGTTTTGGTCCCCTTACCTTAGGAAGGATAATAATTTTGTTATAGAAAGAGTAACAAAGGTTCACCAAACTTGTTCCAAAGATCAGAGAGGCGTCTGAGTCTGTACAAACTTGGTGGGCTAAAGGGTCAGTTTCTGTTCTGTGTTGTTCTTTGCATCCCTATAGTAGAGAAGGAGGATATTTATCCCATCTCGTCTGCACTGACTCAGCATCTTACATTTGCCCACACAACCCCCTCCCACACTATCCAAATAACCCACAAACCATTGAATCTACACAAGCTGGAACACAAAGGAACATGCAACCTGTGACCATCACCCTCTGCTTTATGTCACTACGAAAGTTGTTGATGCAATTTTCCAAATCATACTGGATCCCATGTGCTGATATCTTCTTGACCAGTCTCCCATTGTCAAATACCTTACTGAAGTCCATGTGGATGACATCAACTCACTGCCCTGATCTACAAGGATCGACACCTCCCCAAAACATTCAATCTAATTTGTTAGACATGATCTTTCCCTAACAAAGCAATGCTGACTATCCTTGATTAATCCTTGCCTCTGAAAATGGAGATTAATTTTAACCCTCACAATTTGTCTCAATAGTTCCCCTTACACTGATTACAGATTTTAAACAACTGGATTGTGTCCTTGTCACCTCAAGGGCATCTCCACTCTCCAACACTACAATGTCTTCCCTAGTCAGTATTGTCATCCCACCTCTCTTTTTCTCTTATCTATCTCTTTCTGAACACAATTCCTGAATATTCAGCACCCAGTCCTCACTCTTTTTAAGGCACATTTCTGTCAAAGAACAAAGAACAGTACAGCACAAGAAACAGGCCATTCGGCCCTCCAAGCCTGTGCCGCTCATTGGGCCAGCTAGACCATTCATTTGTATCCCTCCAATCCCAGACTGCTCATGTGACTATCCAGGCAAGTCTTAAACGATGCCAGCATGTCTGCCTCCACCACCCTACTTGGCAGCGCATTCCAGGCCCCCACCACTCTGTGTAAAAAACGTCCCTCTGATATCTGAGTTATACCTCGCCCCTCTCACCTTGAGCCCATGACCCCTCGTGATCGTCACCCCCAACCTGGGAAAAAGCTTCCCACTGTTCACCCTATCTATACCCTTCATAATTTTGTACACCTCTATTAGGTCTCCCCTCATTCTCCGTCTTTCCAGGGAGAACAAGCCCAGTCTACCCAATCTCTCCTCATAGCTGAGACCCTCCATACCAGGCAACATCCTGGGAAACCTTCTCTGCACTCTCTCTGAAGCCTCCACGTCCTTCTGATAGTGCGGCGACCAGACCTGGACGCAGTACTCCAAATGTGGCCTAACCAGCGTTCTGTACATCAGACTCCAGCTTTTATACTCTATACCCCGTCCTATAAAGGCAAGCATACCATATGCCTTCTTCACCACCTTCTCCACCTGTGCTGCCACCTTCAAGGATTTGCGGACTTGCACACCTCGGTCCCTCTGTGTGTGTCTATACTCTTGATGGCTCTGCCATTTATTGTATAACTCCCCCCTACATTAGTTCTTCCAAAATGCATCACTTCATATTTATCTGGATTAAATTCCATCTGCCATTTCTCCGAACAAATTTTCCAGCCTATCTATATCCTGCTGTATTGTCCGACAACGTTCATCGCTATCCGCAAGTCCAGCCATCTTCGTGTCATCCACAAACTTGCTGATAACACCAGTTACACTTTCTTCCAAATCATTTATATATATCACAAATAGCAGAGGTCACAGTACAAAGCCCTGCGGAACACCACTGGTCACAGACATCCAGCCGGAAAAAGACCCTTCGACTGCTACCCTCTATCTCCTGTGGCCAAGCCAGTTTTCTATCCATCTAGCCACCTCTCCTTGTATCCCATGAGCCTTAACCTCCTTAACCAACCTGCCATGAGGGACTTTGTCAAATGCCTTACTGAAATCCATATAGACGATATCCACGGCAATCCTTCGACATCCTTCGTCAATCCCTCTTATTGTCATTGCCTCTGCACCAGATTCCCACATTTCTCTTTGTCCTTCAAGCTCATCAACCTTATTTATCACACTCTGTGTGTTTACATACATTGGAAACCTGTCTTGACATTCTTCACAGTACTTGTTAGTCTCCTTCTATCCAACATGGTATTACTTCCTTCTCCTGTATTATCCATCACTCTCCCTCCTTTCTGCCCTTCTTCCTTTCTGCTACTTTTATATGTATCACAACCTCTATCCTATCACCCTCCTCTTTCAGGATGTCCTGCAGCGATTCAGTGACATCCCTGACACTGGCCAGGGAGATAACACACCATCCTGAAGTCAAATCCTTGGCCACAGAAATGCCTGTCTGCTCTACTGACTGATGAATCCCCTATCACTATTGCTCTTCCTGTCTTCTTCCTCCCCACCTGTACAAGCAAGATGCTTGTTTTGCCAGAATCTTGGCTCTGACTGCACTCCTCTGGGGTGCCTACCGCACCCTCATCTGCATCCAAAATGGAAGATGTGTTAGTGACGAGGACCCCACGGGACTCCTGCAGTACCTGTTTGGGTGGCACGGTGACAAAGTGGTTCGCATTGCTGCCTCACAGCACGAGGGACCCGGGTTCAATTCCCGCCTTGGGTGGCTGTTTGTGTGGAGTTTGCACATTCTCCCCGTTTATGCATGGGTTTCCTCCGGGTGCTCTGGTTTCCCCCCACAGTCCAAAAATGTGCAGGTTAGGTGGATTGACCATGCTAAATTGCCCTTTAGTGCCCCAAGATGTGTAGGTTAGAGAGATTGGCAGGGTAAATACCTGGGGTTATGGGGATAGGGGCTGGGCAGGATTGTTGTTGGTGCAGGCTCGGTGGGCTGAATGGCCCCCTTCTGCACTGTAGGGATTCTATGATTCTATTCTATGATTCTACATGCCTGTTCTTCTTGGACTGCTCAGTGGTCACCCATTTCCTTCTTTCCTCTAGTCCCTTGAGCTGTGCTGTGACCATCTCTCTAAATGTGCTGTCCACATAACTCTCAGCCTCTCAAATGCATCACAGTCTCTCCAGCTGCTCCTCAAGGTCCGAAACCTGGAGCTCCAGTTTCTGCAGCTGGGAACACTTCCTGCACATGTGGTCATTCAAGACACTGGCAGCATCCAAGACTCCCCACATGAGACAAACCGCACATTCTACTCAGCTGTCTTCACCTGACGTGTCTTCAATGTAAAATTTACACCTTATACTAGAACAAATCAGATGTCGTGATGCCGGCATTGGACTGGGGGGCGGGGGGGGGGGGGGGGTGGCACAGTAAGAAGTCTCACAACACCAGGTTAAAGTCGAACAGGTTTATTTGGTAGCACAAGCTTTCAGAGCGCTTCTCATGTTTCTATATGTTTCTATATATGCCCTGTTTGTGAATCCAACTCTCCACTCACCTGAGGAAGGAGTGTTTCTTCAGAAGGAACTCTTCAAAATGCAGCTCATGAAAATACAACAAAACTTTCTCCATCTTATAAATCAAAGGACGGGTTTAATAAAGAAACATCATTACTCCAAACTTGGGGCCGCACCCTGGGCCACTCCAAGCTCCCACAATTCATAGAAATCATAGAAACCCTACAGCACAGAAAGAGGCCATTCAGCCCATCGAGTCTGCACCGACCACAATCCCACCCAGGCCCTACTCCCATATATTTACCCACTATTCCCTCGAACCTACGCATGTCAGGACACGAAGGGCAATTTTAGCATGGCCAATCAACCTAACCTGCACATTTTTGGACTGTGGGAGGAAACCGGAGCACCCGGAGGAAACCCACGCAGACACAGGGAGAATGTGCAAACTCCACACAGACAGTGACCCAAGCCAGGAATCGAACCCAGGTCCCTGGAGCTGTGAAGCAGCAGTGCTAACAACTGTGCTACCATGCCGCCCTACAGAGAAGTTCAGAGTTCAGAGAAGGTTTACGGGATTAATACCAGGAAGGAGCAGGTTCTCATGAGGAATTGTTGGAGGGGATAAGTTTGCATGCATGAGAGTTTAGAAGAGTAAGTATCGACTTGATTGAAATTTTACAGATCTGAGTGGTCTTGACAGGATGGATGTGGAGAGAACATTTCCTCTTGTGGGAGAATCTAGAATGAGGGGTCACTGTTTCAAAATAAAGGGTCATTCATTTAAGGCACAGATGAGGCGAGATTATTTTCTCTCAGAGGGTTGTGCGTCGATGGAACTCCCTTCCTCAAAAGGCAAAGCAAGCAAAGTCTTTCAATATTTTGATTGCAGAGGTGGATAGAAAATCATAGAATCTCTACAGTGCAGATGGAGGCCATTTGGCCCCTCGGGTTTGCACTGATTTTCCAACAGAGCATCTTTCTGAGGGCAACTCCTTGCCACATCCCTGTAACCCCATGCATTTACCCTGCTAATCCCCCCAACCTACACATCTTGGGACACAAAGAAGCAAATTGGCATGTCAATCCACCTAACCTGCACATCTTTGGAATGTGAGAGGAAACCGGAGCGTAGAAACATAGAAACCAGAAGCAGGAGGAGGCCATCCGGCCCATCGAGCCTGCTCCACAATTCATTCTGATCATTGAATTCAATATCCTGATCCCCCCCCTCCCCCCATATCCCTTGATCCCTTTGAACCCAAGAGCTATATCTAATTTCTTCTTGAAACCAGACAACGTTTTGGCCTCAACTACATTCTGTGGTAGTGAATTCCGTACATTCACCACCCTCTGGGTGAAGAAATTTCTCCTCACCTAAGTTCTGAAAACTTTACCCCTTATCCTCAACCAAGACCCCTAGTTCTGGACTCCCCCACCATTTGGAACATTCTTTCTAACCGACTTAGTCTCTCTGAATTCTAAGCGAGTTAGTCTCTCATCATATGACAGACCTGCCAGCCCAGGAATCAGCCAAGTAAACCTTCATTGTACTCTCTCTACAGCAAGGACATCCTTCCTCAGATAAGGACACCAAAAGTGCACACAATACTCCAGGTGTGGCCTCACCAACGCCCTACACAATTGCAGCAAAACATCCCTATCTCTGTACTCAAATCCTCTTGCTATTAAGGCCAACATGCTATTTGCCTTCTTTACTGCCTGCTGTACCTGCGCTCTTACTTTCAGGAACTGATGCATGAGGACTCCAAGCTCTCATTGAATATCCACCTCTCTAAATTTACAGCCATTCATGAATAATAATCTTTTTTCCGATTCCTTCTACCAAAGTGGATAACCTCACATTGATCCACATTATACTGCATCTGACATGCGATGCCCATGCACTCAGCTTGTCCAAATCACACTGAAGTAACTCTGCATCCTCCTCACAGCTTACCCTCCCACCCAACTTTGTATCATCTGCAAATTTGGAGATAATACATTCAGTTCCCTCTTCTAAATCATTAATATATAATGTGAACAGTTGGGGTCCTAGCACTGATCCCTGCAGAACCCCACTAGTCACTGACTGCCACTCAGAAAAAGCACCCAGAGGAACAAATGTTGACACAGGGAGAATGTGCAAATTCCAGACAGTCACCCAAGGTTGGAATTGAACCCGGCTCCCTGGTGCTTCGAGGAAGCAAGGAGGTGAAAGATTATCGGGGATAGGTAAGGATGTGGGTTTGAAGTTACAATCAGACCAGTCATGATCATACTGAATGGTGGAGCAGGCTCAAGGGGCCAAGTGACCTACGCCTGCTCCTAATTCATACATTCATCTGTCTGGGAATTTTTGAAATATGTTCAAGAGAATTTCTTGGACCAGAGTATTCTCAAGAAACTATGAACAAAGCATTGCTGGATCTGGTGCTGGGGAATGGGGTGGGCCACGGTTGGCCACATGAATCAAGTGTCTGTGTTTTTATCGAGTGATCATTGTATCACAAGCTTGACATTAGCAAGGAACAATCTAAAGTAGACATTCTAAATTCGAAGAGGACTAACTTCAATGCTTCATAGACTGCTCCTTCTCCAGTATTATCCATCACTCTCCCTCCTTTCTGCCCTTATTCCTTTCTGCTACTTCTATATGCTGGTGTCGAACCCGCTGCCAATTTAGTTGAAACCCTCACCAACCAGACAACTGAACCATAAACCAACAACAATATTGTGCTTGGGGCCTGTGCTTGCAGAGCACAATGGATCAGAACTCCAGCAAGTGAACCTCTTGGCCATCTCTGCTGTGTGTGAGTGACACTTACTGTATGTGAGGAGCTGGCTGTAATTCTCCTTGTGTGAAAGAATCTCTTCATTTATTCTGCTGGTTTCAACTCTTTGCCTGTCAGAAGGAAAAATGTTTTAAATTTAAGAGGATAGGTAGAAAATACGCTATACATTGAGTATTTTAGCAATTGCTTATCAAGCGCAAAGGAAGAACAGTCAAACAGAGTCAGTATGTGATTCCACTGCCATTCTGCAGCACATGCACTTAAATACAGCTAGAGACTGACAGATGCAGAATAAAATGAACACACTGATATTGTGGAGGAGAGGGATACATACAAAAATAAAACTAATACCACCAAGAAGAGAATTATTACTACATGCAATCACATGCACCACTTTTGGACAGACACACAATGAGACCCAGATACAGAATGAATCATAAACTTAGAAATGTTCTCATCCATTCACAGATACAAATCCCACACTCACATGCTCTATCAGTGAGTAAATCCCACACTAAGTTTTAAAGTTCTTTGAGGGGGTAAAAGGAAGTTCGATAAAGGAGAACCAGTGTACGTGATTTATTTAGATTTCCAGAAGGCCCTCTGACACGGTGCTGAGTCGGAGACTGCTAAATAAGTTAAGAGTCCATGGTGTTAAGGGTAAGATCCAGGCATGGATAGAGGATTGACTGACTGGCAGAAGGCAGAGAGTGGGGATAAAGAGGTCTGTTTCAGGATGGCAGCCGATGTTGAGTGGTGTGCCTCAGGGATCAGTGCTGGGACCACAACTTTTCACCATATACATTAACAATTTGGAAGCAGGAAGTGAAAGCTCTGTTGCTAGGTTTGCAGATGATACAAAGATATGGAGAGGGACAGGTAGTATTGAGGAAGCAGGGAGGCTGCAGAAGGACTTGGACAGGCTAGGAGAGTGGGCAAAGAAGTGGCAGATGGAATACAATGTGGAAAAGTGTGAGGTTATGCACTTTGGAGGGAGGAATGGAGGCATAGACTATTTTCTAAATGGGGAAATGCTGACGAAATCAGAAGCGCAAAGGGACTTGGGAGTCATTGTTCAAGATTCTCTTAAGGTTAACTGGCAGGGTCAGTTGGCAGTTCGGAAGGCAAATGCAATGTTAGCATTCATTGCGAGAGGGATACAATACAAGAGCAGTGATGTACTTCTGAGGCTGTACAAGGCTCCAGTCACACCCCATTTGCAGTATTGTGAGCAGCTTTGGGCCCCGTATCTAAGGAAGGATGTGCTGGCCTTGGAAAGGGCCCAGAGGAGGTTCACAAGAATGATCCCTGGAATGAAAAGCTTGTCATATGAGGACTCTGGGTCTGCACTCATTTGAGTTCACAAGGATGAGGGGGGACCTTGTTGAAACTTATAGGATACTGTGAGGCCTGGATAGAGTGGACATGGAGAGGTTATTTCCAAAATCAGGAAAAACTAGAACCAGAGGGCACAATCTCAGGCTAAAGGGATGATCCTTTAAAACAGAGATGTGGAGTAATTTCTTCAGCCAGAGACTGGTGAATCTGTGGAACTCTTTGTCGCAGAAGGCTGTGGAGGCCAAGTCATTGAGTGTTTTTAAGACAGAGATAGATAGACTTGATTAATAAGGGGACCAGGGATTATGGGGAAAAGGCAGGAGAATGGGAAAGAGAAAAATATCAGTCATGATTGGCGGACCAGACTCGATGGTTCGAGTGGCCTAATTCTGCTCTGATAACTTATGGTCTCACACGCTGTATCAGAGTGAGTAAATCCCACACACACACACACTGTATCAGAGAGTGAGTAAATCCCCCACACACACACTGTATCAGAGAGTGAGTAAATCCCACACACACACACACACTGTATCAGAGAGTGAGTAAATCCCCCACACACACACTGTATCAGAGAGTGAGTAGATCCCACACTCACACACTGTATCAGAGTGAGTAAATCCCACACTCTCACACTGTGTCAGAGAGTGAGTAAATCCCACACTCACGCTGTATCCGAGAGTGAGTAAATCCCACACTCACACTGTATCCGAGAGTGAGTAAATCCCACACTCACACTGTATCAGAGAGTGAGTAAATCCCACACTCACGCTGTATCCGAGAGTGAGTAAATCCCACATTCACACACTGCATCAGAGAGTGAGTAAATCCCACACTCACACTGTATCAGAGAGTGAGTAAATCCCACACACACAGTGTTAGAGAGTGAGTAAATCCCCCACACACACTGTATCAGAGAGTGAGTAAATCCCACACACACACAGTGTTAGAGAGTGAGTAAATCCCCCACACACACACTGTATCAGAGAGTGAGTAAATTCCACACACACACTGTGTTAGAGAGTGAGTAAATCCCACACTCACACACTTTACCAGAGATTCACAGTTCCTGAAGGAATCCCACACTCCCGCACAGTCCCTCTGTGGAGAACGGTCCCTCACACCCACAGTCAGGGGACATTTCCCGGTGGATCTTTACACACTGACAAACTGGCGCTGGAGATTCTTTGTAAAATGTATTTCCTGATTTAGTAAGGAGGCTTGTGATTGGCGGAAACACCTCAATCAGATTGGTCTGTTTTCATATTCACTCAAATGAATCCCTGATAAGTGACTGTAATAACTTTCAAAATGTCCAATCACAATCATTGCTTTCCCAATTCCTCATTAGCATAGTTCTGTGGGACTGTCTATTTAATCAGCGCTCGGAAGGGGTTTGCTTTATTTCTGCGTGAAATTGAAGATGGCTGATGAGAAGAAACCAACATCGAAACCAGCTCCCAAGAAGGGAGCGAAGAAAGTGATTAAGAAACCGGGAACAAAGGGCGGCAAGAAGCGACGAAAGTCGAGGAAGGAGAGTTACTCCATCTACATCTACAAAGTGATGAAGCAGGTTCACCCCGACACCGGCATCTCCTCCAAAGCCATGAGCATCATGAACTCGTTCGTGAACGATATTTTCGAGCGCATCGCGGGTGAGGCTTCCCGCCTGGCCCATTACAACAAGCGCAGCACCATCAGCTCCCGGGAGATCCAGACCGCCGTGCGCCTGCTGCTGCCCGGAGAACTGGCTAAGCACGCCGTGTCGGAAGGGACAAAGGCGGTGACCAAGTACACCAGCTCCAAGTAAAACTCCCCCATGGACTGAAAAACACCCCAAACACAACGGCTCTTTTAAGAGCCACCCACAATCTCTGAAAAAGCTGCGCCATCTTTTCCCTTATTGAGTGAATGAGAAATGTCTTTCTGGAGGGTAGAGATTTGTCCCTTTCCGGAATGCTGTGAATGGGAATTCATATCCACCCCTCACACACACTTTCACATTGAAGGGACAATCAAACTGAACTGAGAGCAGATTTTAAATCCCAGTCTGGTGATCGTCACGGACAATGGGCAGAAAAAATATCAGGAGGTAATTATTTAAATTTGATTATAACTATATTCAGAGTTTCACGACTCTGAATTAAATTATTATTTTTTTCTCGGGCGATCTGGGAGCCGCTCCCGGAACAGAGTAAAGGCGGGAATGAAGAGGTTATTCTCGGGCTGATCTGTTTATTCCGCAGCTTTCCCAGAGGACGGAATCACTGAGATTTCTGCACACACAGGACCTGAGTCCATTGCAGCGCTTTTCAGATCTGTCTCCCCCAGGCCCTCCTCCTTCTCCGGTGACAAAGCTGCCTTGTTCCACCGGCGGGATAGAGTCAGGGATTCTCTCCGCACTTCCCATTGTAACATTCTCGGCCGCTTTCAGGGGATAGGATCAGAAATCAGCCGTTTCCCTCTGTCCCTGTGAAGCCTGTGTGAAGGGGTTGGTTGGTGATATCTTTGGTTCTGCTTTTTTCACTGAGCTAAGATTTGCTCCGTTTTAAATTGCTGAACGGGGTCTGATTACTGCGGGTTATAGATAAGAGATTGAGAAATTCAAACTGTTCCTACAATAGCGCCAGGATTCTGTGAGGGAAAATACAATAAACAGATTATAAAGTGTGAGATTGAAATAGTTTCCTGAACATTCAGGCGTTCCGTTATTTTTTATTTTTTTCTGCACTGAAATTGGCGCGTTTTTCCAGTTTGAAAATGTGAACCAATCAAACCCTCCCATTTCTTCGACCTGTCACCCCGATTGGTTAGGAATGTGATTGAAATGTGAGTGACCAATCAGAGCTAGAGTCTGGCTGCAGCCTCACAAACCGCTCACAATGATTATTAATAGAGATTAAACTGACGGAATCTGGATTTGAGATATTAAATGTACTTTGTTTCCCAGACAAATATTTGACAGATCCAAAACAAACGTGATATTTCCTCCACACAAGTTACAGGGGAAATTGTCGCCAACTCCTTCTCACACACAGTCCGTACATTGTCACTGACAGCTCAGAGACACAGACAGCTGATCAATTCCACAGACCCAAACAGCAGGAGAGACAGATGATGTGCCTATTTGACAGCCAGTTCTCGTACCAGAATGGCCGAGTGGTTAAGGCTTAAGATCCAATGGCCATATGTCTGCGTGGGTTCGAACCCCACTCCTGGTAAATGAATTTTTAACACTACAGTCTGCACCCTCTCCTTTCCTTCTCCCCTCGACTCTATGAACGGTATGATTCGTCCGTTTTACGCAAGAAGCAATACCTTTCACTGTATACCAATACATCAAATCAAACTCAGTGCCATTGATAGGGGGATCCATAAATCCCAGTCCAAATTCTCACCTAATATTGGATCATCACTGTGTCAATCCCACAATAGAGCAGCCACAGCTCCAAATTCAATATCTGATCAAACTGACAAATGGTTTTCGGTTAAAAGTTACACAATGCACCTTAATAATGTACACTGAGATTCGAGTTAAATACCACCCACATCAGGGGTTTAAAAGTGGCCCATAGTTTGTATCCTCACAAATACATTCGATACAAAGCCTAATCTCAAATACATTCTCAGATTGAGATATTCTGAGAGCTCGTATAACCTGAGATACAAATTCAGATTCCAGTTGAAAACTCACCCAGATTATGAAACTTAAAGTTACAACATCAATTTGATTACTTTGAATTGAACTATAGCTTATTAACTAATCCTAACTCCCCACTCACACTGAGCCAGATGGACGATACTACATGAATTCCAGACTGAGTTTCCTTTTACATTCATGTCAAAATTCTTCCTCAGAATCAGGCTGAGTGTCACAGATCAAATCAGTGTGAACAACCTGAGTGAAGCTTGCATAGCAATCCAGTATCAGATTGAAGGATACATTATCTTTTACAATTGTGTTCAGAGTGACACAGATTTAATGTTGGGCCGAAATTCACATACATTGTTTGCTTCAAACCTACCACATCAGTGGCCTGTTGTTTTGCTGGAAATTTATATAGAATGAATCCAAACTTATAAATAGATTGAAGATTACATGATGAATCCCATGCTCACATTGAGTCATAGACTCTGACATACACACGATAATTCTCAAACATGTGCTCAGTGTTAGATGAATGAATCTCATGCTGCACACACAGCACCAGGGACTGAAAGTTACATCTGATTATCACACTTACATAGCAGTATCCCAGACACTGAGTACCAGTGACAGATTCAGAATGATCCCACACTCACACACATTATGACAGTCTGACCAATACACATGATTTGCACCCTTTAGAAACAGCAGCAGATATACTCAGATGCTGAATGAACCCCAAATCACGTATGGTACCAGAGAGAGAAACATAAATCCTACCCTAATATTCCATCTTTGTGGCAGATCAGAATGCCTGCCAAACTCATACAATTTCAGAAAATACTGAATACTGCACTCGTGTGGTACCAGAAAGATTCCTATTCAGAATTGTGTTTAAATTCATATACAATAGCGCTGACTGATGGTCACACACACAAACACACACACACTAACTGAAATGGAGTCTTTAAGCCAAAGGTAGATAGATTGTTGATAAGCAAAGAGGTAAAAGGTATTAAGGTTAGGCAGGAGTGTGGAGTCGATGTTCAAATCAGATCAGCCATGATGTTATAGAATGGAGGAGCAGACTCGAGTGGTCTATTCCTGCTCAGATTTTGAATGTTCACACATGCTATTCTTAAGAGATTCAGAATGAGTCCCAAATTCACTTGGAGTATCAGAAAGTAACTGATGCACAAAATCCCTTGCTCAACTACTGTTCCAAACACAGGTTCAAATAATGATGCAACATGCATCCTGCAGCAAAAAATGCAAGATACATATGGCATATGGTACAGATATATTGCAGTAAGAAGTTTAACAACACCAGGTTAAAGTCCAACAGGTTTATTTGGTAGCAAAAGCCACACAAGCTTTCGAGGCTCTGAGCCCCTTCTTCAGGTGAGTGGGAATTCTGTTCACAAACAGAACTTATAAGACACAGACTCAATTTACATGAATAATGGTTGGAATGCGAATACTTACAACTAATCCAGTCTTTAAGAAACAAAACAATGGGAGTGGAGAGAGCATCAAGACAGGCTAAAAAGATGTGTATTGTCTCCAGACAAGACAGCCAGTGAAACTCTGCAGGTCCACGCAACTGTGGGAGTTACAAATAGTGTGACATAAATTCTGATTCTAGGATCGCATGATAAAGACTCAGGAGGAAAAAAGCAGAAATATTTATGTGAAATAGTGTGACATAAACCCAATATCCCGGTTGAGGCCGTCCTTGTGTGTGCGGAACCTGGCTATCAGTTTCTGCTCCGCGACTCTGCGCTGTCGTGTGTCGCGAAGGCCGCCTTGGAGAACGCTTACCCGAATATCAGAGGCCGAATGCCCGTGACCGCTGAAGTGCTCCCCATATATTGCACCAGAGAATGACAGATACAGAATGAATCCAGCCACAATGAAGGAACAGCGATATATTCCCAAGTGAGAATGGTAAGTGACTTGGAGGGGAAGGTCCATTTAATGGTGTTTCCATGAGTCAACTGTTCTTGTCCTTCTCTAGACGGTAGTGCTCTTTGGTTTGAAAGATGCGACTGAAGGAACATTTGTGAGTTCCAGTAGCTCATCTTGGAGGTAGTAAGTACTGCTGCCACTGTGTGTCAGTGGTCAAGGGCATGTGTGTTTACAGATGGGATGTCAATCATGAGGGATGCTTTGTCCGGGATGGTGTCAAACCTCTTGAGTGTTGCTGGTGCTGCATTAACCCAGGCAAGTGGAGATTAATCCATCATACTCCTGATTTGTGCCTGGTAGATGGTGAACAGTGTTTGGCAGTCAGGATCTTTGTTACTCACCATGGGATTCTGTGTCTCTGACCTGCCTTGTAGCCCTTGTATTACATTGCTTATCCAATTGAAGGTAATCACAAAGATATTGATATAATTTCATTTAAGGTCAAGGGACAATGGTTAGATTCTCTCTTGCTGGAAATGGTCTTTGTCTGGTACATGTGTGGTGTGATTGTTATTTGCCACATCTCAGCCCAAGCTTGGATACTGTCCAGTTCTTGCTGCATTTGGGAATGGGCTACTTCAGTAACTGAAGAGTCCTGAATGGTGCTAAACATTGCACAGTCATCAGCGAGCATCTCCAATTCTGACCTTATGGTGGAAGGGTCTGGGACAGTAACTTGACCAACTCGGGAAATGGTCTCCTGACGATGAAATGACTGACCACCACAACCATCTGGCTTTATGCTGGATGAAGTTCTAACCAGTGGAGAGGTTTCCATGATTCCCATCGACTTTGCTTTCGCTGAGGATCCTTGATGCTGAACTCGGTCAAATCCTGTTTTGATGTCAAGGGCAGTCACTCTCATCTCATCTCAGAGGATAGTTAGTCAGTGGAATTCCCTTCCCCAGACAACAGTTGAGATTGGATCATTGAATATGTTCTAGGCTAAATTAGACAGATTATACAAGGGAGTGAATGGTTGCTGCAAAAGTTCGAAAAGTCGAATTGCAGCCACAATTATTTTAGTTATGATCTTTTTCCTTGGTCCATTCATAGGATGTGTGCATCACTGGCCAGCATTTATTACCCATCAACGTATCGAGTCAACCACATTGCTGTCGCTCTGAAGTCACATGTAGGCCACACAAGGTAATTTCATCAGATTTCCTGCCCTAAAGCACATTAGTGAACTAGATGGATTTTTCCAACAATGGTTCCATCGCCATCACTAGATTCTTATTTTCAAATTACTTTTTATTGAAATCAAATTCTACCATTTGCTGTGGAGGGTTTCGAACCTGGGTGCCCAGAACATTAGCTGAGTTTCCAGATTAATAGTCTAGCGATGATACCACGAGACCATCGCCTCCCCTTCTTGAATGATGGTGCAGGACTGAGGGGCTGAATGGCCTGACTCCTGCCCGTATTTCTAATATGATAGTAACCGTCATAATTGATTCCATTTTATTTTGATTTTTGGTTTTCATCTATATTTTCTCTTGATTTTGCTTTCAGCTGGCAGTTGTTCATCATTCTTCAATTCACACCTCCTTCAGACACATCTCTGTTTGCTGTTACTTGTTCCTTTCCCACTCCCTTTTGCCTTGCAGCACCAATTATTTTATTACTTAATCACTCCTGCCCTCCACCTTGCTTTGGAAAGCACAAGACAAAAGGTTCCACGAATTTCAGTAATGAGGCAGGAGCAGGATTAATTAATAATCTGACAGTAAATAAACATCAAACACTGAGTGACCACAATATGTTAGAGGCAGACATTCAGTGCGTGGAGAAAGGAGACACGCAGGTCACAGTTTTGACCTGAAGTAAGGCCGAGAAGGGTGAAATATGTTGTAAACTGAACACGTTAAAATCCGTCCAGCTATGAAGAGGCGAATCAAGGGAACAATCAGAGAGACTGAAAAAAGTATTTCATACAATGTGTATGCAATGTGCAAACCTGAAGAAAGGAAACTTCACTTTCTCAGTTTATGGTGATTTTGGGAACTGAATTTCATGTTTTAAACCAGTAATTAAGAAAAAAATAGTGATTTCTGTCCAAATAAGGATTAACTCTGTTTTTAACGTGATGCTGTGTCCGCTGTGCTGATATTCTTGTCCTTCTCAATAGTACATGTCACAGGGAGGACGCTGCTGCCCATATAAGCATGGTGGCTTACTGCAGGGTGCCCTGTAGATCAGAAATAGTGCAGCTAATATGTCTAAACTTCACTAGATTGTTTTCATTGAAGAAAATAGCTTTTTTTCTATTCGGACAATCATAGAGTGATGGTGAATAATTCAAGATCATTCGGATCATCACGCCTGTGTCAGCTGTTTGGGAGAAACGGGCTGAAAGGGAAAAACCTTGGCTTGTATATCTTTGCAACATTTACAGCTTGTGTCCGTGTGTGAGTAAATGGCATTTCAGCGATCTGTTGCTCATTCAAATGTTAACTAGGAGCGAGAAGCGGAAGAAAATTACAGCATCCTGGGCGGAAATGTCAAATCATTTTGAAGGAGCCGCTGAGGAATTATTTTTGCTGTTGCTCAAAACGTAATAGCAGCGTCTGCAAAGTTTCCCCAATGTACCATGCCTCGGGACATGTCCCAAGGCATGGTACATTGGGGAAACTATGCAGACGCTGCGACAACGGATGAATGAACACCGCTCGACAATCACCAGGCAAGACTGTTCTCTTCCTGTTGGGGAGCACTTCAGCGGTCACGGACATTCGGCCTCTGATATTCGGGTAAGCGTTCTCCAAGGCGGCCTTCGCGACACACGACAGCGCAGAGTCGCTGAGCAGAAACTGATAGCCAAGTTCCGCACACACGCGGACGGCCTCAACCGGGATATTGGGTTCATGTCACACTATTTGTAACTCCCACAGTTGCCTGGACCTGCAGAGTTTCACTGGCTGTCTTGTCTGGAGACAATACACATCTTTTTAGCCTGTCTTGATGCTCTCTCCACTCCCATTGTTTTGTTTCTTAAAGACTTGATTAGTTGTAAGTATTCGCATTCCAACCATTATTCATGTAAATTGAGTCTGTGTCTTTATAAACTCTGTTTGTGAACAGAATTCCCACTCACCTGAAGAAGGGGCTTAGAGCTTCGAAAGCTTGTGTGGCTTTTGCTACAAAATAAACCTGTTGGACTTTAACCTGGTGTTGTAAAACTTCTTAATATATTAATGACACACACCTTGGTGTACAGGACACAAGCTCAACATTTCCACATGCCACCAAACTTGGAGGCATTGGCAACTGTGAGGAGGAAAGTGGGAAACTTCAAAAGGACACAGGCAGCTTGGTGGAATGGGAGACAAGTGGCAGTGAGGAAAGTTCCAGCACCGATTGTCCTGCAGCTGCCCCTGGGGAGCATACCCACGCTCAGTGCCTGGGCAAGTCAGTGTGTTGGATAGAGCGCTTTCTGGGTGCAGATAATTATTTTTATTCATTCATGTAATGTGTGCGTCACTGACTTGGCCAGCATTCATTGCACTAATTACCTTTGAACTGAGTGGCTTGTTAGGCCATTTCAGAGGGCATTTAAGAGTCAAACACATTGCTGTGTGGTTGGAGTCACATGTAGGCCAGAAGAGGTCATGTGGGCAGATTTGCTTGCCGAAAGGGACATAGAACATAGAACATAGAACATTACAGCGCAGAACAGGCCCTTCGGCCCACGATGTTGCACCGACCAGTTAAAAAAAAAACTGTGACCCTCCAACCTAAACCAATTTCTTTTCGTCCATGAACCTATCTACGGATCTCTTAAACGCCCCCAAACTAGGCGCATTTACTACTGATGCTGGCAGGGCATTCCAATCCCTCACCACCCTCTGGGTAAAGAACCTACCCCTGACATCGGTTCTATAACTACCCCCCCTCAATTTAAAGCCATGCCCCCTCGTGCTGGATTTCTCCATCAGAGGAAAAAGGCTATCACTATCCACCCTATCTAAACCTCTAATCATCTTATATGTTTCAATAAGATCCCCTCTTAGCCGCCGCCTTTCCAGCGAAAACAATCCCAAATCCCTCAGCCTCTCCTCATAGGATCTCCCCTCCATACCAGGCAACATCCTGGTAAACCTCCTCTGCACCCTCTCCAAAGCCTCCACATCCTTCCTGTAATGTGGGGACCAGAACTGCACACAGTACTCCAAGTGCGGCCGCACCAGAGTTGTGTACAGTTGCAACATAACGCTACGACTCCTAAATTCAATCCCCCTACCAATAAACGCCAAGACACCATATGCCTTCTTAACAACCTTATCTACTTGATTCCCAACTTTCAGGGATCTATGCACACATACACCTAGATCCCTCTGCTCCTCCACACTATTCAAAGTCCTCCCGTTAGCCCTATACTCAACACATCTGTTATTCCTACCAAAGTGAATTACCTCACACTTCTCCGCATTAAACTCCATCCGCCACCTCTCGGCCCAACTTTGCAACCTGTCAGTGAATCCAGTGAGTTTTTACGACATGGCCATCATTAGACCTTTATTTCCAGTTGTTTATTGAGCTCAAATGTCACTCTGTTGTGGTGATATTCAGGTCCCATTGCATTACTCTGGATCATGGTCCAGTGACAATACCACAACACCATTAATTCCTCATGTGGGAATTAATGGCTGCTGCCATTCACAGACATCAGTACGTGTTTTAATGCAAGCCAATTGTCAGAGAGCTGAAACATGAACTCTGTTTCTCTCTGACCTGCCTGACCTGTTGAGTCATTCCAGAATTTTCACTTTGTTTCAGATGTTCAGTATCCACATGATTTTACCGGTGAAATATTGCAGCTGTTCAGAAAACTGAGGCCTGAAATAGACAAATGAAGACCCCTTTGGAATTAGGGTGGATGTTCTGTGAAGGTACGTTCTTGTTGGCTGGCTTTGAACTGGAGTGTTGATGGAGGAAAAGCTGATGGCTTTAAACCTGAGTACATTTGAGACCAGTCGAGCCCAAACATTTCTCATCAAAGTTTCCTGTACAGGAACAGAGACTGGCAGAGACATTGCAGTCTCATATAGAATAAATAATCGACAGCAAATTAGTTCTGCACTCATATGCAGTATCAAGCTTGAGTTAATTTCACACTGAAATACTGGAACAGAGCCTAACAGAGAGTTAGTCCCACATTGACATCAAATTCGGTAAGAGCATGATTAATGTGATTATGGCCTCAACTCCATTTAATTGCCTGCCCCATAACCCTTGTCTCTCCTGTAGATCAAAACTCTTTCTAACTTAGGATGGAATCTGTTAAATTCCACAAATTAAGGACATTTTGAGGGGAGAAATTTCTTCTCATCTCCATCTAGAGTGGGGCATACTTTATTTTTAACTATGTCCTCTAGTTTTAATTTTGCCCACAAATGAAAACATTCCTCTCGATATCTACCCTGTCCAATTCCCTCAGATCCTTCAATGTTTCAATCTGATCATCTCTCATTCTTCTCAACTTCTATGAGATCGGCTCAACTTGATTGAACTTTCCTCATAGGATAACTCCTTCATCTCAGCAATCAGCCGAGTGAATCTTCACTGCCTCCAATACAAGTATTTCCCTCTTTAAATCAGAGAAAACCTTTAAACTCAGCAATATCATGTATTTGTAGCAACATTTCCCTACTTTGATACGCCACATATGTACTTATAATTAGAGTTATTTCCTCCTTTTCTGGATCAATCTGCTGTATCTTCCCCTCTACTTAAATAATGTTCTGCCTTCCCATCCTTCCCACTGAAGTGGAAAGCCTCACATTTTCCCACATTGTATCCTACCTGACAAATTTGTGTCCATTCACTTAACCTCGCTATATCTCCTTCCAGACTCTTTGTGTCCTCCTCACAACCTACTTCCCCACCTATTTATGTATTGTCTGAAAATTTTGTGATGGTCTGTCCCTTCATCTGGGCCATTAATATAGATTGTAAATAGCTGAGAACCCAGCACTGATCCATGTGGCTCTCTGCAAGCAGCAGTTTGCTAAGCTGACAGTGACCCACTTCCATGCAGTAACAGAGACTGACAGACAGTGAGATAATTTCACACATTATTATTGATAGATAGGGAGTGAATTACACATTCAGATGCAGTAACAGAGATTGACACAATGGTAATTCCAAACAAAAACACAGTGATGGTGATTAAAGGATAGAGAATTAATTTCACACTAAAAAACAGTAACACAGCCAGAGTTAATTACACATTCAATTCTACTGAGCAAGAGTTAATGCTACATTCATACACAATAACCAAGACTGACAGTTAATTCCACTCTCACATGCTATAACAGCGATGAACAGAGAGTTAATGTCCCACTCACATTCAGTAATAGTGAATAACAAATACAGATTTAATTCCATCCTCGCATTCACTAATATAGATGAACTGATGTAATTCCATACTGAAACACATGAACAGAGAATGGCTGACAGCGTTAATTCCACACTCACACACAGTAATAGATTGAGAGAGTTAATTCCACACTCTCTCACAGTAATAGATTGAGAAAATGTTAATTCCACACTCATGCACAGTAATAGATTGAGAGAGAGTTAATTCCACATTCAGACACACTAATCGATTGAGAGAGAGTTAATTCCACACCCACACACAGCATTAGATTGAGAGTTATTTCATGTTCCCACACAGTAATAGATTCAGAAAGAGTTAATTCCACACTGACACTGAAATAGATTGAGAGAGAGCTAATTCCACACTCTCTCACTGTAATAGATTGAGAGAGAGTCAATTCCACATTCACACACAGGAATAGATTGAGAGTTAATTCCATGCTCTCACACAGCAACAGATTGAGAGGGAGTTAATTCCACACGTACACACAGTAATAGATTGTGAGAGAGTTAATTCCACACTGACACAGGAATAGATTGAGAGTGAGTTAGTTCAACGCTCACATACAGTAATAGATTGAGAGAGAGTTAATTCCACACTTTCACACAGTAATAAATTGAGAGAGTTAATTCCACACTCGAACACAAAAATAGATTGAGAGAGTTAATTGCACACAGACACAGTAATAGATAGACAGAGAGAGTTAATTCCACGCTGACACTGTAATAGATTGAGGGAGACTTAACTCCACACACATAGTAATAGATTGAGAGTTAATTCCACACTGGCACACAGTAATAGATTGGAGAGAGAGTTAATATAGGGCTAAAAGGGGTCACAAAAAATCATTGCCCGGCAGGATTAACGAAAATACCAAGGCTTTTTATACATATATAAAGAGCAAGAGGATAGCCAGGGAGAGGGTTGGCCCAATCAAGGACAAAGGAGGAAATCTATGCGTGGAGCCAGAGGAAATGGGTGAGGTATTCAATGAGTTCATTGTGTCAGTATTCACCATAGACAAGGACTTGGTGGGTAATGAATCTGGGAAAGGGTGTGTTGATAGTTTGAGTCATGTTGAGATCAAGTGTTGGGGTTCTTGAGGAATATTAAGGTCGACAATTCCCCAGGGCCTGATGGGATATACCCCAAAATACTGGGAGAGGCAAGGGAGGAAATTGCTGGGGCCTTGAGAGAAATGTTTGTATCCTCACTGGCTGCAGGATTTACTGCCACTTGGAAATTAGTGGATGTATTTGCGAGAGGCAGTATGGTTTTGTGAAGGGCTGGTCATGTCTCACTAACTTGATCGAGTTTTTTGAGGAAGTGACGAAGATGGTTGATGAGGGTAGGGCAGTGGATGTTGTCTACAAGGACTTCAGTAAGGCCTTTGACAAGGTCCCTCATGGCAGAATGGTGCAGAAGGTGAAGTCGCATGGGATCAGAGGTGAGCTGGCTACATGGATACAGAACTGGCTTGGTCTTAGAAGACAGAGGGTAGCAGTGGAAGGGTGCGATTCTGAATGGAGGACTGTGACATTTGGCGTTCCTCAGGGATCAGTGCTGGGACCTTTGCTGTTCATAATATATATAACTGATTTGGAGGAAAATGCAACTGGTTTGATTTGTTAGTTTGCGAACAACACAAAGGTTGGTGGATTTGCAGATAGCGATGAGCACCATCAGAGGATACAGCAGGATATAGGTAGGTTGGGGGCTTGGACGGAGAGATGGCAGATGGAGTTTAATCTGGACAAATGTGAATTAATGCATTTTGGATGGTCTAATACAGATAGGAAATATACAGTCAATGGCAGAACCCTTAGGAGTATTGATAGGCAAAGGGATCTGGGTGAACAGGTACACAGGTCACTGAAAGTGGCAATGCAGGTGGAGAAGGTAGTCAAGAAGGCATACGGCATGCTTGCCTTCGTCGGCGGGGGATTGAGTTTAAAAATTGGCAAGTCATGTTGCAGCTTTATAGAATCTTAGTTAGGCTGCATTTGGAATATAGTGTTCAATTCTGGTCGCCACACTACCAGAAGGATGTGGAGACTTTGGTGAGGGTACAGCAAAGACTTACCAGGATGTTGGCTGGTATGGAGGATATTAGCTGTGAGGAGAGGTTGGAGAAAATTGGTTTGTTCTCTCTGGAACGACAGAGGTTGAGCGGTGACCTGATGGAAGGCTACAAGATTATGAGGGGCATGGACAGAGTGGATAGTCAGAAGCTTTTTCCAATGGTGGAAGAGTCAATTACTGGGGGGCATCGGTTTAAGGTGCGAGGGGCAAGGTTTAAAGGAGATGTATGAGGCAAGTTTTTTACACAGAGGGTGGTGGGTGCCTGGAACTCACTGCCGGGGAAGGTGGTTGAAGCAGATACAATAGTGAGTTTTAAGGGGCGTCTGGACAAATACATGAATAGGATGGGAATAGCAGAATATGGTCCCTGGAAGGGTCGGGGTTTTAGTTCAGTTGGGCAGCAAGGTTGGTGCAGGGCCGAAGGGCATGTTCCTGTGCTGTAATTTTCTTTGTTCTTTGTTCTTAATTCCACACAGCCACACAGCAATAGATTGGGAGGGAGTTAATTCCACACTGACACAGCAATAGATTGAGAGAGAGTTAATTCCACATTCATGCACAGTAATAGATTGGGCGTTAATTCCAAGCTCTCTCTCAGTAATAGATTGAGAGAGAATTAATTCCACACTGACACACAGCAATAGATTGCGAGTTAATTCCACGCTCACACACAGTAATAAATTGAGAGAGAGTTAATCCCACACACGATACTAGAATGAGAGCTAGTCAATTCCACACTCTCACACAGTCATAGATTGAGACAGAGTTAATTCCACACTGACACTGTAATAGATTGGGAGAGAGTTAATTCCACATTCGCACACAGGAATAGATGCAGAGTTAATTCCACACTGACACACAATAATAGATTGAGACAGAGTTAATTCCACGCTCACACACAATAATAGATTGAGAGAGAGTTAATTCCACATTGACACACTGTAATAGATCGAGGGAGAGTTAATTCCACAGTAACGCACAGTAATAGATCAGAGAGAGTTATTTCCACACTCTCACACAGATTAATAGGTTGAGAATGCGTTAGAATCATAGAATATGATGTTAATTCCATACTGACACACATTAATAGATTGCGAGAGAGTTAGTTGCACTGTCACACCGTAATAGATTGAGACAGTTAATTCCACACTGACACACAGCAATAGATTGAGAGAGAGTTAATTCCACATGGACACACACAAATAGATTGAGAGAGAGATAATTGCACATTCCCACACAGTAATAGATTGAGAGAGATAATTCCACACTCTCACACTGTAATATATTGAGAGAGAGTCAATTCCACATTCACACACAGTAATAGATTGGGAGTTAATTCCACGCTCACACATAGTAATTGATTGAGAGAGTTTTAACGACACACTGACACTCACTAATGGATTGAGAGAGAGTTAACTCCTCACTAACACAGTGCAATGAACTCTCTCTCAATCCATTACTGTGTGTTAGTGAGGAATTAACTCTCAATGTATTGCTGTGTATCAGTGTGGAATTAACCCTCTGTCGATCTATTACTGTGTGTCAGTGTCCAATTAACTGTCTCAATCTATTACGGTGTGACAGTGCAATGAACTCTCTCTCAATCCATTACTGTGTCACACCATAATAGATTGAGACAGTTAATTGGACACTGACACACAGTAATAGATTGAGAGAGGGTTAATTCCACACTGACACACAGCAATACATTGAGAGTTAATTCCACACTGACACACAGTAATAGATTGAGAGAGAGCTAATTCCACACTCTCTCACTAATATATTGAGAGTCAATTCCACATTCACACACAGGAATAGATTGAGAGTTAATTCCATGCTCTCACACAGCAACAGATTGAGAGAGAGTTAATTCCACACGTACACACAGTAATAGATTGTGAGAGAGTTAATTCCACACTGACACAGGAATAAATTGAGAGTGAGTTAATTCAACGCTCACACACAGTAATAGATTGAGAGAGAGTTAATTCCACACTTTCACACAGTAATAGATTGAGAGGGAGTTAATTCCACACACGAACACAAAAATAGATTGAGAGTTAATTGCACATGGACACAGTAATAGATAGACAGAGAGAGTTAATTCCACGCTGACACTTTAACAGATTGAGAGAGAGTTATTTCCGCACTCTCACACGGTAATAGATTGAGTGAGAGTTAATTCCACAGTCAGACAGTAATAGATTGAGTTAATTCCACACACACAGAGTATTTGATTGAAAGAGAGATAATTCCACACTCGCGCACAGTAATTGAGAGAAGGTTAATTCTACACTCACACGCAATGATAGATTGAGAGGGAGTTAATTCCACATTCAAACACAGTAATAGATTCAGAGAGAGTTAATTCAATACTGGCACACAGTAAAAGATTGAGGGAGAGTTAATTCCCCGCTCGGACACAGTAATAGATTGAGATATAATTCCACACTGACACACGGTAATTGATTGAGAGAGAGTCAATTCCACATTCACACAATGTAATAGATTGAGAGTTAATTCCACAGTGACATTGAGTAATAGATTGAGAGACAGTTAATTCCACATTCATACAAGTAATAGATTGAGGGACCGTTAATTCCGCACTCTCACACAATTTTAAGATTGAGAGTTACTTCCACACTCTCACACAATGATCGATTGAGAATTAATTCCACACACTCTCACAGTAATAGATTGAGAGTTAATTCAACACTGACACACACGAATAGATTGAGACAGGGTTAATTCCGCACCCACACACAATGATCGATTGAGAGAGAGTTAATTCTACACTCTCACTATGAAGCTCAGTTAATCAACACATACATTTTCAACTGGGCCATTGTCACATTGTCTAATTTGGTAAAGCCAGAAGTACAGTACTTATTTACTATCTCTGCCATACCCTCTGCTGCAGTGAGCAGTTTACCCTGCTTGGCCCTTATGAACCCCACTCTATCCTTCACTAATCCTTTACATTTAATATGTTTGAAGAAGATGTTATGATTTGTATTAGCGCAGCCTGCTAACATTCCCTCATGCTTCCTCTTCATTATTCCAGCCTTAGCCCCTCTCCTGCATTTTGAGCTGTTTTTCCTGATTTCTATTGCTATTATTATTGCAGCATGCATCATATGCCTCTTTTTTCTTCCTTATTTTCTCGTCAATAACCTCAGACATCCAGGATACCCCAGCTTTGGACACCGCATATGTGTGTCTGGTGGCTATGTACCTGGCTGGCATCCCATTCAACTCAACTTTGAAAGTCTCCCATTTGTCAACCACTGTTTTATCCTCGCAATTTGCCTCATTTGCCACATTTTGCCCTCACTTAATCTATCTGTTTCCTTTTGAAGCCTCCTTACGTATACTTCACAATTAATTTCTTATCTATCTTTATGCTGTCAGCAAATTTAGCAATGGCACCTTCAGTCCCTTCATCCAAGCAATTTTTATAAATTGTAACAATTTGTAGCCCCAGCATGAATACACCACTCATCAGATCCTGCCACCCAGAAAAGGAACCATTTGTGCTAACTCTTTTTGACCTGTTAGCTAGCCAACCATCAATCCATGCCAAAATGATACGCCCAAAACCATGAATGTTTATTTTACACAATAACCTTTAATCTGGCACTTTGGCAAATGTCTTCTGGAAATGTAAGAACAGGACATCCACCGGTTCCCCATTCACAGCACATGGGCCTATTTCAAAAAACTCCAATAATTTAGTTAAACATGATTTCCCTTTCAGAAAACCATATTGACTCTGCCTGATTGCCTTGTATTTTTTCCAAGTTGTAATATCTGTAATATCTTTCAGAACAGCTTCTAACATTTTCCCGATGACAGCTGTTCGGCTAACAGCCTGCAGTTTCCTGCTTTCTGTCTCCATCCCTTTTTGAATCAAGGTATTACATTTGTTATATTTCAACCTAATGGAACATTCTCCAAAGCCAGGGAATTTTGCAAAATTAAATCAAATGCATCAACTATCTCATTCACCACTTCTTTCATGTCCTTCACGAGAAGTCCATCCGGACCCAGGAATTTGTCAGCCTGTCGACCCGACAATTTGCTCAATACCACTTTCCCTGTGGATTGGAATTTTCCTGTGTTCCTCCCTCCCTTCCATTTGCTGGTTTCCAGCTATTTCTGGGATGTTACTTGTATCCTCTACAGTGAACACCAATGAAAAATACATTTGCCAATACCCTGTTTTCCATTATCAATCCCCCAGTTGCACTTTCTATAGAACCAGTGCTCACTCTGCTAACTCTTTCCTTGTTCAACTATCTACAGAATCTCTGACTATCCACCGTAACCCCGTAACTATCCCCGTAACCCCACATAGTTATCCCGCAAATCCATCTAAACTATGCATCCCGGGACACTAAGGGGCAATTGAGCACGGCCAATCCACCTAACCCGCACATCTTTTCAATCGCCTCTCGGCCTTTTGGCTAAGATCAAGTGTAGTATGGATTGGATGCTGCGCTTGGTTGAGGTCATTAGGTTACATTGAAGCTTCATATGTTTCATATGAAGCAATTTTTAAAAGCGGCATCTCGGCCTTTTGGCTAAGATGCAAATGAGCTCAAGCCTTGGAGGAGGAACCTCCCCCAACTCCATTCAGCTTGGCTCATGTAGATCGGGCCCAGGACAGGGTAATTTGGTCGCTTGCCCTGTCTTGTCAGCCTGGATCGGAAATGTCTCAACTTGTTGAGACTGTGAATTGAATGTGATTGAATTGGAAAAGTACAAAAAAAATGTCTGGAAGAGGAAAGAGCGGCGGGAAAGCTCGGGTCAAGGCCAAATCTCGCTCCTCCCGGGCTGGACTGCAGTTCCCGGTGGGCCGTGTTCACAGGCTCCTGAGAAAGGGCAACTATGCTGAGCGTGTGGGTGCCGGAGCCCCGGTCTATCTGGCTGCTGTGCTCGAGTATCTGACCGCTGAAATCCTGGAGCTGGCCGGGAACGTGGCCCGGGCCAACAAGAAGACCCGCATCATCCCCAGACACCTGCAGCTGGCTGGCCGTCCGCAACGACGAGGAGCTCAACAAGCTGCTGGGAGGGGTGACCATCGCTCAGGGCGGGTTGCTGCCTAATATCCAGGCCGTGCTACTGCCCAAGAAAAGCAGCGCTGGGTCCGCGAAGAGCAAGTGAAGCGACCATTCTTTAATCTGATAACCCAAAGGCTCTTTTCAGAGCCACTCACTTTATCTGAAAAAGGGCGACCTGGTGTCTATCGGTCAGTTTCTGCACTGCTATTCACAGCACAGCTGTTTCCCGCTTTGTTCTATCAATCCGTACGATTGACACAGACAGTATTTTAATGCAAGTTGCTGCTGTTTATCGGGGAAACCATCCCAGTGAACTGAAATGATCCTATTTCAAATATAATTGCTTTAAAATGTGATAATCTGCGAGGATATTCATCTGCAGCCCATCGGTTTTCAAAGTCAGTCACTGGATCTGGAAAAGTGTTAATTGTCTATGCGAATGTGCAAGCGTTCCTGCAATGGCAATATCTGTGTGAGTGGATTACTGTTGGAGGCATGCTTCATATTCTGAACTTAATTGACACAATTTTCAACACTCTCGCTGCAACTCGAAACACGTGCGGAGAAACTGGATTTGCGGAATTATTGCTCGGAAACTGAAATGATCGCAGGTTTAATAAAACTACTTTAAAATTAAATTGTTGTAGAATTGTTAACGGCACCGTTTTTACTCTAACCATCAAAGGATTGGAGATATGAGTGACCCCAATGCAACGGAGGGTTAATTGTAACATTGAGAGGTTTCAGTACTGGAGTCCTGGGAATATTCTGTCCTGGGAATTCAAACACTAGAATCGTTAACAGGAGATCGCAGCTCTTTCATTTGCCGATTTGGTGGCTCTTAAAAGAGCCGTTGTTGTTCTTGGTGCTGAGGTCGGGTTTTAGGCGCGTTCCCCGCGGATGCGGCGGGCCAGCTGGATGTCTTTGGGCATGATGGTGACTCGCTTGGCGTGGATGGCGCACAGGTTGGTGTCCTCAAAGAGCCCCACCAGGTAAGCCTCGCTGGCCTCCTGCAGGGCCATGACGGCCGAGCTCTGGAAGCGCAGGTCTGTCTTGAAGTCCTGAGCGATCTCTCGCACCAGGCGCTGGAAGGGCAGTTTGCGGATCAGCAGCTCGGTGGATTTCTGGTAGCGGCGGATCTCCCTCAGAGCCACAGTGCCGGGTCTGTAACGATGAGGCTTCTTCACTCCGCCCGTGGCTGGAGCGCTCTTCCGGGCCGCTTTGGTAGCCAGCTGTTTGCGAGGAGCTTTCCCTCCGGTTGATTTGCGCGCTGTCTGCTTGGTCCTGGCCATTTTCTGAACGGATGCAGCACAATCTGAGACACAAAGACTGTTAATACAGAGTCTGCGCTGCATCCGCCTTTTTAAACTCTGCGAGGGACCGCCCCCAGCGGGAATTGGCCCAGGAAGTTTCAATCAAACTGTGACCAGCGAATTAATGTCTGTACCTCAGGTTCTGATTGGTTCAGTTGTTTTCTAAACCGCCCCTTTCAGAAATTCCGCCGTTTTCTGTGCAGGAAATAACCGTTTGTATAAAATAAGTCATCATTCCGTCCTTAATAAGATAATTCCCAGAAACATTGAAGATTTGAAGTCTATCTCCCCCGACTTAGTGCTTTAGACCCTTTTCCCGCTCTCTGGGCTGTTCATTCCCAGAATCTCACGCTGTTCCACTCGATCCCTGTCCCTTTCCTCTCCAGCCCATTCAGATTTCCCCTCTCCTGTCGCTTGTAACATTCGCCGCCGTTTTCGTGGGAAAGGATCAGAAATCAGTCGCTTCTCTGTGTCTCCCTGAAGCCGGTGTGAAAGGGGTTGAGTCTGTTGTTTGTTACAGAGAGTGACTTCATATTTGTCCCGTTTGACATTACTGAATAGAGCCGTTTGCTGCCCGTGGCGGACAAATGTTCACAAATGAATCCTCTTTGTAAAATAATCTTACAGCAGAATATTAATTGAGAATCTATTTTTAATAAGTTAAGAATTTGTCTCAATTCCCTTTCCCGCGCTGAAATTGGCGGCATTTCCCCCAATTCAAAATTTCTGCCGGTTGACAGTTGAAGCCAATGATTGGCTCAATGTTCACATTCGATGCTCTGCGATTGGTTCAGAGCTGCGAATGCGGAGAGGATGGCCAATCAGAAGCAGGCTGGGGTTGGAGCGGCTCAAACTGCGGGAATTGCGGGTTTGTGAATGACTGAGCGGAAACTGATCAGTTTCACAAAGCCTGTCAGTTTCAGTGCAGGAAACAACCGTCTGGGGGCAAATAGCATCACAACTGGGACTGGTTCCAGTGAACGATTCACCGGCTACTACTAAACTCCGCTATTCCAGAGAAAGTTTTTATAAACTCTATCCAAACACAGTGATTAAACAGGAGTGACGTGGCTTTTCACTGAGGGCACATGTCAACTTGGGAAAATCAACAACTGCAGAAACGATAGAGCTATTTAGATCATCCAATTAAAAATAAAAACAATTTCAATCCCTACTGCAAATGAAATGTTAAATTAAAACTGAACAAAGCAAATATTCATCTCCACCACTGAACAGCCTATCCCAGCCCCCGTTCCCAGGTCACTGCTCTCTCTGTGAGGCGGTGAGTGGCTCTGAAAAGAGCCTTTGTTGTGTGTTCGGTAGGAAGGTTGCAGTTGTTCAGCCGCCGAATCCATAGAGAGTGCGGCCCTGGCGTTTCAGAGCGTACACCACATCCATGGCAGTGACCGTCTTGCGCTTGGCGTGTTCAGTGTAGGTGACCGCATCCCTGATCACATTCTCCAGGAAAACCTTCAGCACCCCGCGAGTCTCCTCATAGATCAAACCCGAGATCCGCTTGACACCGCCACGTCGAGCCAGGCGGCGGATTGCTGGCTTGGTGATGCCCTGGATATTATCACGGAGCACTTTGCGGTGCCGCTTTGCGCCGCCTTTACCCAGTCCTTTGCCCCCTTTCCCTCTGCCAGACATGATGATTCTTCACTCAGATCACTGCACAATATGAGAGAGGAAATCTTTCAGGCTCCTTTTATACAGCCCGCCCCGACCTGACTGAGAAAGGCGGAGTGAGAGCAGAGAGGGGAGGAGACAGGGTGAAGATTAAACACAGAGCGGGAGGGAGGAGAGAGCCGGACTGACACACACACACAGAACGGCCCCTGATCTTTCAGCTCCACCTCCAGTTTCTGCAACCGCCAATTTCAACCCGTTTATTAACAATGGAAGCGAAACACAGCTCCCCACACAAACCCTTCCAGAGCCGCCCTTCACACTCAAGAGTTTCCACAAACCCGGAGCTTTGAAATATGGAATCAAAACAGAAAATGCTGCAAATAATCAGCAGCTCCGGCAGCTTTTGTGAAGAGAGAGAGAGACAGAGTTAACGTTTCGGGTCGTGACTTTGTCCTTTTGTGTTTTTAAACCTGGTCCCGGAATAATTCCCAGACAGTAATATTCCGACCTAAACACAGTCGATTCTCTAGCCAGAATCTTCCTCCGGAACACCCTCACACACATCTGCTTCTCGCTGTTTGCAAACACTTTATTGAAGCTGTTTGGGGCAATCTCCTGTGTTAAAATTAAGGGAGTCAGGATGGCCGAGCGGTCTAAGGCCGCAGTCTCCTCTGGAGGCGTGGGTTCAAATCCCACTCCTGACATTGATGTTTGGCGAAGAATTGCCGTCTCACAGCGCCAGGCACCTGGGTTCGATTCCCGGCTGAGGTCTCTGTCTGTGTGGAGTTTGCACATTCTCCCCGGGCTTCCTCCGGGTGCTCCGGTTTCCTCCCGCACAACAAAGTGCCTGTCAGGTTGATTGGCCATGCTAAATTGCACCGGAGTGTCAGGGGGTAAGTCCGGTCAATAAATAGGGTCATGGGGATCCGGACTGGGTGGGATTGAGGTCGGTGCAGAATCGATGGGACGATTGGCCTCCTTCTGCATTGCAGGGATTCGGTTAAAAATGAGGCAAGAATGCGGTGTTGAGCCGCCAGTGTTACTGTCTCACACTGAATCTACCAGACACCTTTATTATGAGAGAAAGTGGCGATTGAACAAATGTGAAATTCAAATGAAATTCAGCATCTGCTGTGTTTTGCTTTAGTCTGAATTTGAAATGATCTCTATTGAGAACGAGCCGGGCCGCGGGACAGGAATCATTTCCTTGCGGGATCAGCTCTTTCCTGAGAGATGTGGGTGGCTCTGAGAAGAGCCTTTGGGTTCAGAGGTTTACAATTTGCTCGGGTTGTATCACTTCTTTCCTGACGCTTTATTCGCTTTTGCTGCTTTCACTTTGGGTTTGGCTTTCGATTTAGTCACTTTTTTGACAGACTTTCCGCCCGTCACCTTCTTCACAGGAGACTTTTTCTTCAGGGCTGCTTTCTTCACCACCTTTTTTGGAGTTGCCGCCTTTTTGCTGCTTGTTTTCTTCACTGTTGATTTCTTCACTGGAGTTCTCTTTGCTGCGGGTTTCTTGGCTGCGGGTTTCTTGGCTGCTGCTTTCTTTGTTGTCACCTTCTTGGCCGCTGTTTTCTTTACTAAAGATTTTTTGGCTGTTGGTGTCTTCACCTTCTTTCCCATTTTCCCCAGGCTTTCGTTCTTAGCGAGTTTAAAGGAGCCGGAGGCGCCCTGTCCCTTTGTCTGCACCAGAGACCCTGTCTCCACCTTCCTCTTGATCGTTAACCTGATCTGGGAGACGCGCTTCCCCACATCCACTCCGCTGCCAGCCAAAGCTTTCTTTATCGCGGCCAGGGACATCCCCTTGCGATCGCGGCATCCCGCCACAACATTGAGGATCTGCTCGCCCAACTTGGGACCGGCTGCCGCAGGTCGGGGAGCCGCCTTCTTCTTCCTGGGAGACTTCACTTGAGCGGGAGCGGCTGGAGGAGCCGTTTCGGCGGCTGCAGTTTCAGTCATATCCGAGAGTGTGTGGAAAATCTGTGTGAGAGTCAGAACTGGATCCGAAATGAACCCAGTGGTGGCGGCACAGAGCAACTTAAAGGCAGAGAGCGGACGGAGCAGAGACAAGCTGCTGTCAGCTCCCGGCTCCTCCAGCCTCTCTGTGTTTCTCTCTCCTCACAAACTCTCCCACTGCAATGAAATTCCACCTCTCCAGAGATCCAGCTCACATCCTTCATGTCTCTGACACACGAATGTTTGCTGTTGAAAAGGTTTCACTCGAACTGAGTACTCCGTTTTCCACTGAAACCCGTTTTACTGCTGCACTGATCGCGCTCTCACACGCGATAGCTGACATGTTCTCTACTTTGCCACTGAATTCTTCAATTTAGCGAAACAATTGCCTTGAAATCTAACTTTGGGGCTCAGCAGGGGGATTAAGGGAATCTTTGATTGGAAAATTGTTTTATTTTACACAAGAGAGACTCGGAGATGTCATGATCAGAACAGACACACAAACACAGTTGGATTAGTCTGAACCGCCCGTCCCTTTCATACACTCTCTCTTACACAATATTCACATCTGCACATTCACAGGACAAAACTTTCACCAAATGTAAGGTCCCAGGACGGAATTTCTCCTCCTTTTAGCCTTTCTTCTGTATTCCGGGGGGTTCGTTAGAGTTTTTCACCTCGGTAACTGTTAAACACTCTGAAGCCCCCTCCCTGCAGATTGTCTTTGAATTCATTCATGGAATGTGAGTGTCGCTGTCTGGGTCAGCATTTATTGCCCATCCCTAATTGCCCTTGGGAAGGTGGTGGTGAGCTGCCTTCTGGAACCGCTGCAGTCCATGTGGTGTACGGCCACATTTGTTCACCAGATTCGCGGCCACAGCCAATTATATCTGGGGTTTTTTCAGTTATTATAGCGATTGCAGACATGATTGTGTTTCTTTAGGGCGAAGGACAAATTATCTGCTCTCGGAGTCTCTCAATTTTCCTGTTTTATTTGTTTCTCTTGCACTGACAGGTAACAGTAAATCACAACCTCAACAACCAGTGACAGCCAGTTAAATAATCATCCCCCACTCGCTGATAATGGAGTTTCTGACAGTGGCAGACAGTTTCTGACCATCCTCCAATTGGGCCCGAAGGTAACTAGATTCAGTGTCAGAGCTGGACTTTCTTACTGAGGGGGTGGCAGAGCCAGGTGAGTGATGGTGGTGACTGTGCGAACATTTGACCAAGGGTCAGTTCCTGGCCATCACAGTGGTAATTCACTTAATTATCTATCGCAGGTCAGAACAGTAGGTGGGCACTCCTAAAATAAAATTCACTAAAAATTCTCATCATCGCTGTGTTTGTTAAGTAAAATCCACATTCAATTTGCTTTCAGCTGAAACGTTGTTCAAATGAAAGAAAAGGCCTCAAAACTAATCAATGAGTTCTCAGTCAGAAACAATTGTAAAACGAAAGCTGGCCTAAACTGTCCAGAAAAACGAGACAAGCCAAGTTCAAATTACAAACTGTGCTGTGGACACATCTGGTGTTTGATGAAATCAGCAACTCAGGAAGTTCCTTAATTATAACTAATGAAAATAACAGTTGTTTAAGCAGAGTGAGTGATGGTGGTATAGGAGTGAGCATAGCTGCCTTCCAAGCAGATGATCCAGGTTTGATTCCTGGCCAACGCATTGGTCATTTATTTCGAACCTTATCCTTGTGCTTTAAACTGAGTGGACAAAAACAGGGCAAACGAAACATTTGACAAGAATGAAATAAAATGCAGATAGCTTTTTCATTTTTTGTTCGGACATAATTATTTTTTGATGAAAAATATTGGAAGAGAAAAACAAGTCTCTGACCGAATAAATGAATTTTCAGCCAGACACAAAGACTCAAAGTAAAAGTAGAAGAACAAATTTCAGCTCCCACACTGTGTGCTGCGCAATCCTGGTGCCTGATGAAGTTAATGTGAACGTTACTGAGGTGGTTACATTATTCAGACAAATAAGAGCTGCCAAAAGATGAAATACTGGAAAATCTCAGCAGGTCTGACAGCATCTGTAAAGAAAGAAAAGAGCTGACATTTCGAGTCCAGATGACTCTTTGTCAAAGCTTTGACAATGGATCGTCTGGACTCGAAACGTCAGCTCTTTTCTCTCCTTACAGATGCTGCCAGACTTGCTGAGATTTTTCAGCATTTTCTCTTTTGGTTTCAGATTCCAGCATCCGCAGTGATTTGCTTTCACTCTTTAAGGAAGCAGCTGCCGTGGCTGCGTGGTTAAGGCGTTGGATTTGAAACCCAAGGGGGTTTCTCCATGCAGATTCGAACCCTGCTGGCAGCAAGTGTGATTGGAGATGTTTGCTTTCGGCAGCCACAGAATTGCAAATCCTATTTTTTTGGAATGAATTCTTTGGATCTCCAGCATGCTTTCAGCTACATAACAGGAAGGTGAGCTTGGAAAGGACACCTGAGTGTCCTCAGTCTGGCAAGGACAAGATAGGCCGAATGGGTTCCTTCGGTGCTGTTACATTTCTCTGGTTCTTTCTAAGGTCATGATGTGGAGATGCCGGCGTTGGACTGGGGTGAACACAGTAAGAGTTTTAACAACACCAGGTTAAAGTCCAACAGGTTTATTTGGTAGCAAATACCATTAGCTTTCGGAGCGCTGCTCCTTTGTCAGATGGAGTGGAAATGTGCTCTCAAACAGGGCACAGAGACACAAAATCAAGTTACAGAATACTGATTAGAATGTGAATCCCTACAGCCAACCAGATCTTTAAACCTGTTGGACTTTAACCTGGTGTTGTTTAAACTCTTACTCTTTCTAAGGTGCCATGAGGAAAATCAAAGCATGAGCAGAGTGACAAAGGCATCAACAGGGGCACAAAGACAAAACAAGGTCTCATGTCAGAGGAAGGTTTTTATAAATGACACACAGAACATAAGAAATACATTTATTTAATTGAGCTGGACCCTGAAAGATGAAACAAACTTCGAACCAATCAGTGCCTGTCTGAGAACTGGCAAGGAATATGGCTGACATTGATCCGGTTCGTGTGAATTTTTTTAGAGAATAAAAGAATCATACAGTACAGAAGAGGCTCTTCGGCCCTTCGAGTCTGCTCTGACACGGAAGAAGCATCTGACCTCCAATCGAATCGCATCTACCAGCACTTGACCCAAGGACCTGAATGTTATGATATGCCAATTGCTGAACACATACTTTTAAAGGATGTGAGGCAACTTGCCTCTATCATCCTCCAAGGCAGCGCATTCCAGACCATCACTACCCTTGGGTAAAAATGTTTTTCCGCACATCCACCCTAAACTTCCTGCCCCTCACATTGAACCTATGTCCTCTTTTTACTGACCCTTCAACCAAGGGGAACAGCTGCTTCCTGTCCACTCTGTCGATGCCCTCATAATTTTGTACACCTCAATCAGGTCCCCCCTCAGTATTCTCTGATCTAAAGAAAACAATCCAAGCCTCCCCAATCTCCCTTCATAACTTACATGTTCCATCCCAGACAGCATCATGGTGAATTTCCTCTGCATCCCCTCCAGTGCAATCACATCCTTGCTACCTTGTGGCGACCAAAACTGCACTCAGTACTCTAGCTGTGGCCTCACCAAAGTTCTATGCAATTCCAACATGACATTTTATTGCAATCGATGCCCCGATTGTTAAAGGCAAGTGCCCCATATGTTTTTTTTTCACCATCCTACTAACATACCCTTCTACCTTCAGAGATTATGGACAAACACGCCAATGTCCCTTTATTCCACAGAACTTCCAAGTGCCATGCCCTTCATTGAATACTTCCTTGCCAAATTATTCCTTCCAAAGTGTGTTACCTCACATCTTTCGGGGTTAAATTCCATCTGCCACTTATCTGCCTGTTTGACTATCCTGTCTATATCTTCTTGCAGACTAAGAAACTCAGCCTCCCTTTCACCACCCAGCCAATCTATATGCCATCCGCAAAGTCACTCATCCTACCCCGTCATTTTTTAGGAGGCATGGTTAGTATGTTTGCAAACGACACCAAGATTGGTGGCAGAGTGGACAGTGAAGAAGGTTACCTCGGATTGCAGTGGGATCTTGATCAATTGAGTCAGTGGGCCGATGAACGGCAGATGGAATTTGATTTAGATAAATGTAAGGTGATGTATTTTGGTGGATTAAACCACGGCAGGACCTATTCAGTTCATGGTAAGACGTTGGGGTGAGTTATAAAACAAAGAGATCTCGGGGTACAGGTTTATAACTCCTTGAAAGTGGAGTCACATGTGGACAGGGTGGTGAAGAAGGCATTTGACATGCTTGGTTTCAGTGGTCAGAACATTGAACACGGGGGTTGGGACATCTTGTGAAATTGTACAAGACATTCATAAGGCCACACTTGGAATACTGTGTAGAGTTCTGGTCACCCTATTATCGGAAGGATATTAATAAACTAGAAAGAGTGCAGAAAAGATTTATTAGGATGCCACCAGGATTTGATGGTTTGAGTTATAAGGAGGGGCTGGATAGACTGGAACTTTTTTTCCCCTGGAGCGCAGGAGACCTCGAGGTGATATGAAGAGGCCTATATCATAATGAGGAAATAGATAAGGTAGATAGTAGACCATAAGACATAGGAGCGGAAGTAAGGCCATTCGGCCCATCGAGTCCACTCCACCATTCAATCATGGTTGATTTCAACTCCATTTACCCGCTCTCTCCCCATAGCCCTTAATTCCTCGAGAAATCAAGAATTTATCAATTTCTGTCTTGAAGACGCTCAACGTCTCGGCCTCCACAGCCCTCTGTGGCAATGAATTCCACAGACCCACCACTCTCTGGCTGAAGAAATTTCTCCTCATCTCTGTTCTAAAGTGACTCCCTTTTATTCTAAGGCTGTGCCCCCGCGTCCTAGTCTCCCCTGTTAATGGAAACAACTTCCCTACGTCCATCCTATCTAAGCCGTTCATTATCTTGTAAGTTTCTATCAGATCTCCCCTCAACCTCCTAAACTCCAACGAATACAATCCCACGATCCTCAGACGTTCATCGTATGTCAGGCCTACCATTCCTGGGATCATCCGTGTGAACAGCTTTTTCCCGCAATAAGGGAGTCTAAAACTGGAGAACATAGGTTTAAGATGAGAGGGGAGGGTTACAAAAGGGTCCAGAAGGGCAATTTATTTCACACAGAGAGTGGTGTGTGGAACGAGTTGCCAGAGGTAGTAGAGACGGGTACAATTTTGTCTTTTAAAAGGAATTTAGACAATTACATGGGTAAGATGGATATAGAGGGATATGGACCAAACACGGGCAATAGGGACGAACTTAATGGTAAAATTTGGGCGGCATGGACATGTTGTGCCAAAGGGCTTTTTTCCATGCTGTGAACCTCTATGACGAGATTTATTGACACAAACAGCAAATCCAAATTATTGGTCCCTGCTGCCATCTCCTGGCTGAACGCAAGTTGTGCAACAAGGTCACGATTCAAACAAACCTTCACAGATTGGAGTGAAATTACATCAACATGGTCCTTACCGATTAACATGATTGCAAAACATGATATTAATCAAATTCCATGTCCCAAGGATCTGCTTTCTGATTGGGCGACCCTGCTCACCCCGATCTATCGGAAAGTGTAAAACTCCCAGAACAGGAATGTCGGTTACAGAATTCTCTCAGCTGTGATTTCTCTGCCACTTCATTGCTTCGTTCTATAAATACAGAGGGGGTGACAGAGCCAGGTGGTGTTGTGGTGACTGTGCGAGCATTTGACCAAGGGTCAGTTCCTGACCTTCAGAGTGTTGACTTATTTAATTAGACTTATTTAGTCAGAACAGAAGGGGGAAAGTTCTAAAAAAAATCAGCAAATATTCTCATCATCCATGTGTTTCTGACATAAAATCCAGCTTCAATTTCCGTTCAGTGGAAACTTTGTTCAAATGAAAGAACAGGCCGCAAATCTAATCAGAGTTATCAGTCAGAAGCAATCGCAAAAAGGTGGCTAAAACTGTCCAGAAAAATGAGACAAGCCAAGTTCAGGTAAAAAAAATGTCCCAAGGACATACCTTCTGTCTGCTGAAATCAGAAGCTAAGGTAGTTTTGTAATTATAACTGATGAAAATAACAATTACATGAGCGGAGCGAGCGGTGGTGGTATCGTGGTGAGCATAGCTGCCTTCCAAGCAGTTGACCCGGGTTCGATTCCCGGCCATCGCATTGGTAATGTGTATTGGACATTATCAGCGCCCTCATGTGGTTTAAACGCAACATTTGACTGCAATGAAATAAAGTGGACTTGTTGCTTTCGTTTTATTTTTCGGATGCAGAATTCGGGTTCAACTTGATTTTAATGAAAGGTTAATGAAAAAGAACAACAAGTCTCTGAACTAGTGAATGAGTTCTGGATCAGAGACAAAGATACAAATTAAAAGGAGACGAACAAATTTCAGCTCGCCCGCTGTGCTCTGCATCATTCCGGTGCCTGATAAAGGTCTGTGAATGTTGCTAAGTCGGTTACATCACAACAGCAAATAAGCAGCTGCGATGGCCGAGTGGTTAAGGCGTTGAGAAATCCAATGGGGTTTCCCCGCGCAGGTTCGAGCCCTGCGCGCAGCGGGTGTGATTTGAAATGTTTGCTCCGCTGCTACAGGGCAGCCACTGACTCGAAGAAGGCTCGCAAATATTTGGCATTATTTGGATCTCCATCATGCATTCAGCTGCATCGCTCCGGGCTGGGTGCAGGAAGATGGGCTTGGAAAGGACATACTATTTTGTAAATTGAATTTGTGTCTTTATATGCCCTGTTCGTGAATACCACTCACCTGATGAAGGAGCTGCAAGCGCTCTGAAAGCTAGTGGCTTTTACTACCAAATAAACCTCGGCCTTTTGGCTAAGATCAAGTGTATGGACGGCAGCCCATGGTCGGCCGCACTTGGTCGAGGTCATTAGGTTACGCTGAGGCTTCATATGTTTCATATTCATATGAAGCAATTTTTAAAAGCGGCATCTCGGCCTTTTGGCTAAGATGCAAATGAGCTCAGGTCTTGGAGGAGGAACCTCCCCCTTCTCCAATCAGCTTGGCTCATGTCGATCAGGCCCAGGACAGGGTGGTTTGGTCGCTCGCCCTGTCTTGTCAGCCTGGATCTGAAATGTCTCAACTTGTTGAGACTCTGAATTGGATTTGATTTGATTGAATTGGAAAAGTATTTAAAAAAATAAACCTGTTGGACTTTAACCTGGTGTTGTGAGATTTCTTGCTGTGTCCTTGGACTGGCATGGCAGGATAGGTTCAATGGCTTCCTTCTGTGCTGTTATTTTTCTATAATTCTTCCTATGGTTCGATGAGAAAATTCAGAACATGAACATGTTTTTTTAAAGCAGCATCAAGGCACAAAGGCAAAACACGGTCTCATGTCAGAGGAAGATTCTTATGCAATGGCATAAGAATGCACACAGAGCATAAAAATACATTTAATCAGAATACATTGAATGAATATTTCAAAATGCTGCTTCGATGATATCACATCATGTTCATTCAAACACATTGCAACAAGCTGGTCATTACTGGGCGTTCTGTATTCTTGGTTATAACAGTTTGGGAATGGAAGGAGCAGGTTCACATCTGCACATTGACAGGGTCAAACTGTGTCTCAGATTGACAGCTCCCAGGCCAGGCTTTCCTCTCGCTCTGTGCTGTGGATTCTCAGGGATTTGTTGGAGTTTCCCGGCTCAGTAACTGTAAAAGCCTCTGAGGCCGGTGCTGCTCCCCAGATTCAGGGGGCTGCAGCCAATCAGAGCTGTGCCTGATTTAACCCAGAACTGGTTGAAATGATGATATTGTTCACAAGCTGAATTCTATTTGATCAGATGAAGATACAGATTGTGTGCACTCAGTCACTAAACAACAATATTCCGCCTTCACATAGACTCGATGAGAGTGGGTGGAGGGAGAGACAGAGACAGAGTGAGTTAGGGCGGCGAGACACAGACGGCCAGACAATGTCTCAGTGACAGAAATCCTTGTAAATTCTGGCTTTAGCCAGAAAGATTCTCTTGGAGAAACAGAAGCTGCAGTATCAGTTCTCACTGATACTGTGGAAGAGATACATTATTAATCCCACACTCAGGAACAGTGCTGCCTTTTCACAGAAGAGATGGGGAGAGGCAAAATAAACTGAATGGTCCAGTTCTAAACAGTGTGCAGGCTCAGAGGGAGTGAGGTTCAGGGAGATATTTGAAAGTGAGATAGTTTCGGACAGTCGTTCGCAAAGTGGATAGGATCCTTGGCTTCACAAATGGAAGCACTGAGTGTCCATTGGATCCCTCATAATCCATTGTGAGAAAGGAGGCCATTTGCCCATTGCATCTGCACTGACTCTCTGGAAGAACATCTTTTCCCATGGCTAACCCTCTTAACCTACACATCTTGGGTCATTAAGGGGCAATATATCATGTCTAATCTATTTATTCTGCATATCTTTAGTCTTTGGGAGGAAACTGGAGCACCTGGGGAAAACCCATGCAGATACAGGGAGAATGTGCAAACTCCACACAGACAGTCAGCCATGGAGGAATTGAGCATGGGTCTCTGGCGCTGTGAAGCAGCAGCGCTAACCAGTGCCACTCTGCTGGTGTAACTTTAACAATCCAATTCCTTTCTGAATGCCTCACTTGAAGCAGCATCACCACATTGTCAGACAATGCATCCCAGAGCTGAACTACTCGCTGTGGGAAAGGGTTTTCTCATTATGCTTCAATCACTAACGAAGGGTCAGTAAATTGGTCCACGGGGGTGAAAGGGTTTCATATGATGTGACCCTTCGTAAACTGGGTCTGTATTCTCTGTGATTTAGAAGCATGAGAGGCAAAACATTAAAACATACAAGATTCTGAAGGGGTTTGATTTTGTGGACATTGGGAGATTGCGGAAGCTGGCTCAGTGTAAGGATCAGATCATTTCGCACTGACATGAGAATAAATTTCTGCACTCATTGGGTTGTGATCCTTTGACATGCTCCATTGTTGAATACACTAGTGGTGGCACAGTGGTTAGCATTGCTGCCTCAAAGCACCAGGGAACCGGGTTCAATTCCACCTTGGCTGATTGCCTGTATAATGTTTGCATGTCCTCCCCATGTTTGCGATTCCTTCCATTCTCCAAATGTTAGGTGGATTGACCATGCTAAACTGCCTGTTAGTGTCCCAAATATATTGGTTAGGGGGATTAGCAGAATATGTGGGGTTACCGGGATAGGTTCTGGGTGGGATGCTCTGTCAGAGTCAGTGCAGATTCAATGGATCAAATGGCCTCCATCTACACTGCAGGTTATGACAGTCTATGACAATTAAGGCTGAGATAGACAAATTTTGGTTTCTCAGGGAATCAAGGGAGTGAGGAGTAAAGTGGAGTTCAATCCCAAGATCTGAAACTCCATAAGCAGCTGGTATGCCCACACCTGGAGTCTGCATCCACAGTTTGGAACCCACACTTTCAAAAAGATATACAGCTGATAGAAAGAGTGGAAAGCTGTGTAACCAGGAAAATGGAAGGCATGAGGAGAATACTTTATGAGGGATTAGGAATTATTGGATTGCAACCTTTCAAGAGGCTGATTTATGGTTTAGTTCAAATTTATAAATTAGTACATAACCTTATTACCCAAGCTTGAAAAGTTCTTTATTCGGAGTTACCATAGTTTTGGTGATCGTCAGTATAAACTACAGAAATTTGATTCACATCTTAATAGTCACAGTTTGTTTTCTCCCCAATAGAATTGCTGATATTTCAAATGATTTTGTTGGGAATGCTGAAAATGTAGTGACTTTTAGAAAACTTGTCAGAAACAGTGTGATTTCTATCTATGTATTGTCTGATGATGTTGCTGTTCTTGTTTTAATGCTGTGCCTCTGTGCTTTGCACTGTATGGCAATAAAGATACAGAAATCAAAATTGTTTTGAATGGTTTAACATTATTGATGAGCCACATAGTAAATGTCTGCCCTTATTTCCTGTGTTCTTGTGACTGGACAAGACACAAGCATGGATACTGAGGGGAAAAAAGGGTGGAAATTGCAGAGGCAATGTTTAAAAGTTTTCTATCCGAGCGAGTTATATGGGTGGTGCCAGAGGACTGGAGAATTGCAAATGGTAAACACACTTCTTCAGAAAAGGCTGTGAGGATAAGGCAACTAAATCCAATCAGTTTAACCTCAGCAACGAGGTTAAACTGGTTTGAGGTTTAATCTCCAAACACTGGAGATTAAATTAACACTCACTTGTGCTAATGTACATTAAGGAAAACACATACATAATTATTAAAGGGGGATCATATTTAACTTGCTTCAGATTTTAATGAGGGTAACAGAAAAGTTTGATGAGGGTAATGTGGTTAATGTGAACATGGACTGCCAAAAAACATTTTATAAATAAAGGGGCACACAGCAAACTTGTGGTAAAATTTGGAGCTGATAGAATAACAGGGACAGCAGCAACATGGATAGGAAACTGACTGAGTGACAGGAAACACAGCAGTGGGAAATGTTTTTATTTGGAATGGAGGTCGGTTAAAGTGGGATTCCAGGAGGGTTGGTGTTAGGAATACTGCTCTTCCTGATGCATATTAGAGACATTGGCAATGCTGCACAAAGCACATATTCAAACTGTGGTAATTACACAATGTGGAGATTCCGGCGTTGGGGTAATCACAGTAAGAGTTTTAACAACACCAGGTTAAAGTCCAACAGGTTTATTTGGTAGCAACCGCAATTAGCTTTCGGAGCGCTGCTCCTTCGTCAGCTGGAGTGGATATCTGCTCTCAAACAGGGCATACAGAGACACAAAATCAAGTTACAGAATACTGATTAGAATGTAAATCTCTCCAGCCAACCAGGTCTTAAAGATACAGACAATGTGAGTGGAGGGAGCATTAAGCACAGGTTAAAGAGATGTGCATTGTCTGCAGACAGGACAGCCAGTGAGATTCTGCAAGTCCAGGAGGCAAGCAGTGGGGGTCACTGATAGTGTGACATAAATCCAAGATCCCGGTTTAGGCCGTCCTCATGTGTACGGAACTTGGCTATCAGTTTCTGCTCAGTGACTCTGCGCTGTCGTGTGTCGTGAAGACCGCCTTGGAGAACGCTTACCCGAAGATCAGAAGGTGAATGCCCCTGACCGCTGAAGTGTTCCCCCACAGGAAGAGAACAGTCTTGCCTGGTGATTGTCGAGCGGTGTTCATTCATCCGTTGTCGTAGCATCTGCATGGTTTCCCCAATGTACCATGCCTCGGGACATCCTTTCCTGCAATGTATCAGGTAGACAACGCTGGCCAAGTTGCAAGAGTAGGTACCGTGTACTTGGTAGACGGTGTACTCACGTGAGATGATGGCATCCGTGTCGATAATCCAGGACGTCTTGCAGAGGTTGCTGTGGCAGGGTTGTGTGGTGTCGTGGTCAATGTTCTCCTGAAGGCTGGGTAGTTTGCTGCGGACAATGGTCTGTTTGAGGTTGTGCGGTTGTTTGAAGGCGAGAAGTGGGGGTGTGGGGTGGCCTTGGCGAGATGTTCGTCTTGATCAATGACATGTTGAAGGCTCCGGAGGAGATGCCGTAACTTCTCTGCTCCGGGGAAGTACTGGACGACGGAGGATACTCTGTCCACCGTGTCTCGTGTTTGTCTTCTGAGGAGGTTGGTGAGGTTTTTAACTCCCGTATACACAGGATCTGCTCAGATGAGGAGGATCGCAACGGATACCTCCAGACGTTGAAAGATGCCCTCACAAGAACAGGATATGGCGCTCGACTCATCGGTCGACAGTTCCGACGCGCCACAGCGAAAAACCGCACCGACCTCCTCAGAAGACAAACACGGGACACGGTGGACAGAGTATCCTTCGTCATCTAGTACTTCCTGTCAGTGGCCGACTTTAATCTTCCTGTGGATTCGGACAATCAAGTTTGCAGAGGTAGCCATGAGGAAGAATTCAGAGTGCATTCGGCACAGTTTCCATGAAGAATATTTTGTGAATCCAAGCAGAAATCAGGCCAGTTTGAATATTGTAATGTGTAATGAGACAGCTTTCATAAACAATCAGAGTAAAAGCTCCGCTAGGAAACAGTGAACTTGACATGGTGGAATTTAGCATTCAGTTTGAGAGTGCAAACTTGGGTCAGAAGCAACTGTGTTCAACGTAAATAAGGGTAATTGCAAAAGAATGAGAGCAGAGTTGGCGAGACTGGACTGCAAAAGATATTTAGCAGAAAAGACGATCGATCAGCAATGACATACATTATGAAAATAGTTTTTGACTCACAAAAAACACTCAATGTGTTTCTGGAGTCACTTTGTGCAGATTGTGTCATGGTCAAGTTCTGCCTTTCCAGCATCTCTCCAAGAATGTGGGAGTGTGTCTATAAAGGGCTAAAACAATTGTAATTTCCTTTTTTTAAACTTGATTGGCAAAAGATTCCCACAGCTACTGTAACTAGCTCTCTAAGGAGAGTCACCCTTAGATTCATCGTTACTCCCGCTTTTATAGATTTGTGAAACTGCAATATTGTTTGCATATTTCAAGATGATCTCTATATAAGAAAATCAGAATATTTACAGAATGTTTTAATGGCAAGTTGCTTCTCCTTACTTTATTTACATCAGCAAGTTGCTCTTCTGTGAAGATATAGGTCTACATGGCTTATTCTACCTTGGGGACATGGTGGCACAGTGGTTCGCACTGCTACACCTCAGCACCAGGGACCCGGGTTCAATTCCAGTCTTGGGTGACTGTGTCGAATTTGCATGTTCTCTCCATGTCTGCATGAGTTTCCTCTGGGTGCTGTGGTTTCCTCCCACAGTTCAAAGATGTGCCATGCTAAATTGCCTCCTAGTGCCAGGGGGACAAGCAGGGTTAACAAATGGGGTTACGGGGATAGGGCCCGGCTGGGATTGTTGTCGATGCAGGCTCAATGAGCCAAATGGCCTCCTTCAGCACGACAGGGAATCTTATTCTGAATCTTATGTCTCTTTGCCCTCCACTTCTTCTCCCCCTGCCCTGGAATTTCAATGGCGGGGTGTTGCTGGGCCTCCCACTAAGATAAACTTGATTCAAGAGTACTTATCTGAAAGGTAACACTGTATTCAATATGTGCATACTGTCTTGGGCCTTTTTTCTCTGAAACGTAGAAGGCTGAGGGGTGATCTTAGAGGGGTCTTGAAAATAATGAGGGGCATAGATCAGCTTGATAGTCAATATCTTTTCCCAAAGGTAGGGGAGTCTAAAACTCGAGGGAATAGGTTTCAGGTGAGAGGGGAGAGATACAAAAGTGTCCAGAGGAGCAATTTTTTCACAGAGGGTGGTGAGTGTCTGGGACAAGCTGCCAGAGGTAGTAGTAGAGGCAGGTACAATTTTATCTTTTTAAGTGTTTAGACAGTTACATGGGTAAGATGGGTATAGAGGAATTGGCCAAATGCGGGCAATTACGACTAGCTTAGGGGTGTTTTTTTAAAAAAGGGGGCGCCATGGACAAGTTGGGCCAAAGCACCTGTTTCCATGCTGTAAACCTCTATAACAAAGATATATACCAGTGACAAACAAGGATTCTGGAAGGGAATAAATCAACCATGGTTAACCGAGGAAGTTAAAGATTGCATTAAACTGAAAGACGAACATAGGATGTTTCATATATTAGTGGGAAGACAGAGCATTGGGGAAGTTTCAAAAACCAACAAATGATGACCAAAAAAATACTAACGTGGGAGAAGATGAACTACAAACATAAATGAACAAGTAATATAAAAAGGATCAGAAAGAGCTTCTTTAACTATATAAAAATAAAGAGGGAGACTAAAGTGAACATAAGCTCCTGAGAGATTGAGACTGGGAAATAAAGGGGAACAAGAAAGTGGCAGAGGAGTGAAATACATAGTCTGTGTCAGGATGGCCAAGTCATCGAAGGTGCTGCGTTCAGGTCACAGTCTCCTCGAGAGGCATGCGTTCAAATTCCAGTCCTTACATTGATGAAGGGAGGCAGTGGCGTCATGGGCTAGTGATCCAGAGACTCTGGGGAATGCTTGAGGGACCTGGGTTCAAAACCCAGCAGGGCAGATTGTGAAATTTGAATTCAATATGAATCTGCAATCAACAATCTAATTGTTGCTTGTCATAAAACCCTATTTGGTTGACTAATGTCCTTCAGGGAAGGAAATCTGCTGCAGGAGTGTGCTTGAATTATCAAGTCTAGATGTAACAAAAATATGGATGTGGGTTTCAGGTACGGGTGAGCTGAGATATTACAAACAATGTGTGATGTTACACAGCTGGAAATAGGTGATCTTGGTGAAGGAACAGATATGTGGTCAGAATCTCATTTCCGAGTCTAATGAGGTGCCAAGATTATGAGGGTTTGTTTCAACGTCGGACAGTGATCAGTGGGGGAGATGGAGTCAGTGATTGGGAACGGAATTTGGGGTGGGAACATTGGTTTTCCAAATATTTAATTGGGGGAATTCTCTGCTTAGCCAGTACTAGAGGTCGGAGAAGGAGTCTAATAATTTAATAACAGGGGATTGGTTGTGAGAGGTGATGGTGGGGTAGAGCTGGGTGTTATCAGTATACATGTGAAAACTAACACTGTGCTTTCAGATAATGCCACTGAGGGATAAGGTGTAGATGAAAAATTGGAGGGAGCCAAGGATAGATCCTTGGGCGATTTGGGTGGTAACAAAACAGAAGTGGGAAGAGAAATCATTGCAGGTGATATTCTGCATATGAAGGAAAAGATCGGAACGGGGTAAATGCAGTCTTACCCAGCTAAACTATCCCTCCTTATCCTTCTCAGCCTGTCCACACCTTTGACATGGTTGACTGCACTATCCTGCTCCAATACCTTCCCACTGTCAGGTCAGTGTGCACAGCAGATGAAGATGGTAATGTACCTGACATCCTGGGAAAACTAATGATAAATGAAGGGCTGGGCCTCAGTGAACGAGTGTCGAGAAAGCTGGAGTTCTCAATCATCTTCATTTCGAGCGGCAGCTCCTCCATCTCAATGTGTGTCGTCAGATCAGGCCATTCTGCTCAGTCTGTAAGAGAGCGAGAGGCTATAATTAAAACCAAACAATAAGGGGGATCCACTCAGAGTAAGCAAACCCCACCCCCAAAGCAGAGCACAGGAAGATCCCAGTATCTAACCGTGGCCTCTGCAAAGTGAGCTGCTTTAACCCAGTGTGGCACTGAGCCCCACACACAGAGCACAGGAAGATTCCAGTTTATGTACTGATTGGTCTGACTCCAGGGGAGTTTGTAACACCGGCATTTCTGAGACTGGGGAACTGCAGTGACATGTTTACACAGGAAGCTGCCATTGGAAACCCTGAGCTGCGATTTATAGAATCCAACAGCGCAGAAAGAGGCCATTCCAATCCCACCAAGTCCTATCTCCATAACCTCATGCATTTATCCTAGCTGGTCCCCTTGACACGAAAGGGCAATTTAGCATGGCCAATCCACCTAACCCGCATATCTTTGGACTTTGGGAGGAAACCGGAGCACCCGGAGGAAACCCACTGGGAGACGTGCAAACTCCACACAGACAGTGATCCAAGCCGTAATCGAACTCGGGTCCCTGGCGCTGTGAGGCAGCAGTGCGAACCACGGTGCCGCCCCATTTACAACCGGGCAGGACGGGATTCCTGCTGCCGAAACCCTCCCGCCATCCCGAGCCCCGCCGCGGGCTCAGGATCCGGGCCCGGGGACTGAAGCCACTTGCGGGACATTTGCTGCCGCTCCGCGCGGTGTCTGATGGGCCCGGGGTAAATCCCCGCCAACGGCCTGTGACCGGCAGCTGGGAAAACCAATCGGAAATTGACCCATCGCGGTTATCCAATGGACGCTCTGCGCCGAATGAGTGACAGCTACTTTATCCAATCCGTGAGCTCCATCCTGCTGAACTGTGAGAACACTGAAAATGACGCTCCCAATTCTAACCAATCGCAGACCGCGCTGATGGCAATACACGCCCTCAATGTGATTGACATCTTCTTTTTTTGAATAAACTGAAGGTCGAGAAGTCCCCTGGGCCTGATGAAATGTATCCTAGGATTCTTTGGGAGGCAAGGGATGAGATTGCAGAGCCTTTGGCGTTGATCTTTGGGTCCTCGCTGTCCACGGGGATGGTGCCAGAGGACTGGAGAATGGCGAATGTTGTTCCTCTGTTTAAGAAAGGGAATAGAAATGACCCTGGTAATTATAGACCGGTTAGTCTTACTTCGGTGGTTGGTAAATTGATGGAAAGGGTCCTTAGGGATGGGATTTATGACCATTTAGAAAGATGCGGATTAATCCGAGATAGTCAGCACGGATTCGTGAAGGGCAAGTCGTGCCTCACAAATTTGGTAGAATTTTTTGAGGAGGTAACTAAGTGTGTTGATGAAGGTAGGGCAGTTGATGTCATATACATGGATTTTAGTAAGGCGTTTGATAAGGTCCCCCATGGTCGGCTTATGATGAAAGTGAGAAGGTGTGGGATAGAGGGAAAGTTGGCCGATTGGATAGGCAACTGGCTGTCTGACCGAAGACAGAGGGTGGTGGTCGATGGAAAATTTTCGGATTGGAGGCAGGTTGCTAGCGGTGTGCCGCAGGGATCAGTGCTTGGTCCTCTGCTCTTTGTGATTTTTATTAATGACTTAGAGGAGGGGGCTGAAGGGTGGATCAGTAAATTTGCTGATGACACCAAGATTGGTGGAGTAGTGGATGAGGTGGAGGGCTGTTGTAGGCTGCAAAGAGACATAGATAGGATGCAAAGCTGGGCTGAAAAATGGCAAATGGAGTTTAACCCTGATAAATGTGAGGTGATTCATTTTGGTAGGACAAATTTAAATGTGGATTACAGGGTCAAAGTTAGGGTTCTGAAGACTGTGGAGGAACAGAGAGATCTTGGGGTCCATATCCACAGATCTCTAAAGGTTGCCACTCAAGTGGATAGAGCTGTGAAGAAGGCCTGTAGTGTGTTAGCTTTTATTAACAGGGGGTTGGAGTTTAAGAGCCGTGGGGTTATGCTGCAACTGTACAGGACCTTGGTGAGACCACATTTGGAATATTGTGTGCAGTTCTGGTCACCTCACTATAGGAAGGATGTGGAAGCGCTGGAAGGAGTGCAGAGGAGATTTACCAGGATGCTGCCTGGTTTGGAGGGTAGGTCATATGAGGAAAGGTTGAGGGAGCTAGGGCTATTCTCTCTGGAGCGGAGGAGGCTGAGGGGAGACTTAATAGAGGTGTATAAAATGATGAAGGGGATAGATAGAGTGAACGTTCAAAGACTATTTCCTCGGGTGGATGGAGCTATTACAAGGGGGCATAACTATAGGGTTCGTGGTGGGAGATACAGGACGGATATCAGAGGTAGGTTCTTTACGCAGAGAGTGGTTGGGGTGTGGAGTGGACTGCCTGCAGTGATAGTGGAGTCAGACACTTTAGAAACATTTAAGCGGTTATTGGATAGGCACATGGAGCACACCAGGATGATAGGGAGTGGGATAGCTTGATCTTGGTTTCAGATAAAACTCGGCACAACATCGTGGGCCGAAGGGCCTGTTCTGTGCTGTACTGTTCTATGTTCTGTGTTCTACCCAATCGTAACTCACTGCCCAATCGGAATGCGCCGCTCCTGCGCAACTCGCGCAGCGTCACTCCCTGCCCAGCGTCATTGCGTCATTCAATTCGATCCGGAGCTGAAACCAATGAGAAATCAAAGAGCTGGAGGCGGAAATAATCCTTAAAGTGGAACCACGCGGAAAATTATAGTTGTATAATTATAATTCGTTGACAGCAGTTAAAGCGGCCGAAGGACTGCGGAAAGTCAGAGGGTGCAAACTGTGAGACCCACGGGATAGGAAGGAGGAAATAAATGAAGGAAACAGGCGACAAAAATGAAAGAGAGGAAAGCAAGCGAGAAGCAGGGGCATTGAGAGAGGGAATTCCAGAGCTGAAACCCAGAGAGCTGAAATTACGATCATCAGTGGTGGAATGAACCAAATCACGGATGCTCACGAGGGCAGAATCATAGGAGGTCAGATATCTCAGATGATTGTTATGCTGGAGGTGATGAAAGGGAGGAAGAGCTGAGGACAAGGAGGGTTTTGGAAACACAGATAAGAATATTAAAATTGAGACATTGCTTAATTTTTTTATGGCGGCACGGTAGCACAGTGGTTAGCACTGCTGCTTCACAGCTCCAGGGACCTGGGTTCGATTCCCGGCTCGGGTCACTGTCTGTGTGGAGTTTGCACATTCTCCTCGTGTCTGCGTGGGTTTCCTCCAGGTGCTCCGGTTTCCTCCCACAGTCCAAAGATGTGCGGGTTAGGTTGATTGGCCATGATAAAATTGCCCCTTAGTTTCCTGAGATGAGTAGGTTAGAGGGATTAGTGGATAAAATATGGAGGGATATGGGGGTAGGGCCTGGGTGGGATTGTGGTCGGTGCAGACTCGATGGGCCGAATGGCCCCTTTCTGCACTGTAGGGTTCTATGATTCTATGACGAGTCAGTGTTTGTCACTGAGCACAGGGTTGATGCATCAACGGTATTTGGACTAAATTCTGATTTAATGATGAGAAATCAATCAGCAGCATTCTGGACACAGCAGCACAATAAATCGGATCAGAAGTGGACTACATGGCCCTTCAAGCCTACTGCTCGATTCAATAGCATCATGTTTTAGATTCCCAAACCATAGAATCTTTACAATGCAGTAGCAGTCCATTTGGCCCATCAAGTCTACACTGCGTTATTGAAATTGCACGCTATCTAATCGCACTCTCCCGCCTCATAGCCCCAGAGACCCGGGTTTGGTCCTGACGTTTGCTGACTGTGCAGATTTTGCACATCTTCCCCCGTGGGTTTCCTCTGGGTGTTCTGGTTTACTCCCGTGGTTCAAAGATGTGCAGGTTAGGTGGATTGGCCATGTTAAACGTTCCTTTATTTTCCTAAGATGTGTACATTAGGCACTGAATCGTTGCAATTTTGACACTTATTTTGAAAATTTTCCCCTGGTTCTTGATGAACTCTTGACTGGAACATGAAAACATCTATCATTGAATCCCTACATTGCAAAAGGTGGTCATTCGGCCCATTGAGGCTCCACTGATTCTCTGACCTATCCACGCAACCTCACATTTTACCACGTTAATCCTCCTAATCTCAACATACTGGGAGACATAAGGGCAAATCTAGCATGGTAAATCCACTTACCCTATCAATGGAGTATGGGGGAAACCAGAGCACCCGGAGGAAAGCCGCATGGACACAGAGAAAATGTGGAAAATACATACAGCCACCCAAAGCCTGAATTGAACCCGCATCCCTGTCATTCTGCAGCAGCAGTCCGAAAGCCACACTTCTTTCTCTTCCATAAGACCATAAGACGTAGGAGCAGAATTAGGCCACTCAGCCCATCGAGTCTGCTCCGCCATTTTACTCATTCCCATTCTCCTGTCTTTTCCCCGTAACCCCTGATCCCCTTATTAATCAAGAATCTATCTATATCTGTCTTAGAAACACTCAATGACCTGGCCTCCACAGCCTTTTGCGGCAAAGATTTCCACAGATTCGCCAATCTCTGGCTGAAGAAATTCCTCCTCATCTCTGTTTTAAAGGATCATCCCTTTCGTCTGAGGCTGTGCCCTTTGGTTCTAGTTTTTCCTAGAAGTGAAAACATCCTCTCTGTGTCCATTCGAACCAGGCCTCGCAATATCCGATAAGTTTCAATAAGATCCCCACTCGTCCTTGTAAACTCCAACGAGTACAGATCCAGAGTCCTCAACCATTCTTCATACAACAAGCTCCTCAATCCAGGGATCATTCTTGTGAACTTCCTCTGGACCTTTTCCATGGCCAGCACATCCTTCCTTAGGTATGGGGCCCAAACTGCTCACATTACTCCAAACGGGGTCTGACCAGAGCCTTTGCCAGTCTCAGAAGTGCATCCATGGCCTTGAATTCCAGCCCTCTCAACATTGTATTTCCCTTCCGAACTGCCGACTGAACCTGCACGTTTACCTGAAGAGAATCTTGAACAAGGACTCCCAAGTCCCTTTGTGCTCCTGAGTTCCTAAGCATTTCACAATTTAAAAAATAATCTGTGCCTCCATTCCTCCTTCCAAAGTGCATAACCTCACACTTTTCCACATTGTACTCCATCTGCCACTTCTCTGCCCACTCTCCCAGCCTATCCAAGTCCTTCTGCAGCACGCCTGCTTCCTCAATGCTCCCTGTCCCTCAACAGGTCCTCTCAGACTTCTTTCCCTGAGGAAAAATATCCAACTTCTCAAATCGATCTTCATAGCTACAAATCTTTATCAACAGAATCATTCGTGTGGATATCCTTTGTACTCTCCCCATTGCCTTCACAACCTTCTTCAAGTGTGGTGCCCAGAATTGGACGCAGTGCTCCCGGCTCTAGTGTATTTAAAAGCTCAACACGATCTTCTTACTCATGTATTCAATCCTCCAATAAAACGTAGGGTGCCATTTTCTTTATTACCTGCTCTCTCAACATGCTCAACCACCTTCAATGACTTTTGTACTGAGAAACCGAGATCCCTTTTTTCCTGCATTTCCTTAAGAGTTTCTCTCTTTATTTCTCCACACTTTCAAAATGAATCAACTCACACTTCTCTGCATTGAACTTCAACTAGTTCGGTGATTGACCCGCACAGGTGCCCGACTGTGGCAATTCGGAGAATTTCACAGTAACTTCATTGCAGTGTTAATGTAAGCCTTACTTGTGATTAATAAACTTTACTTTAACTTTACTTTCCTTTACTTTTACTTAATCTGTCACTCGTCTGCCCAGAGGACAGCAATGGAAGCGTTCACTCAGCATCTACACATTGTTCTGAGCTCTCGGGTCTCTCGTCTAATTCACTCTGCCTCTCAACATAGAACAACCTCCTCATTCCGGGGGGCAATCTAGTGAACCTTCTCTGTACCGCCTCCAATGCAAGCTTACCTTTTCTCAAATGTGGATACCATAGCTGTACACAACATTGCAGATGTGGTCTCCATAAAATCCTGTACAATTGTACCAAGTCTTCATCTACTCCAATCCACTTGCAATAAAAACAAACATGCCATTTGTAATTGCTTTAATGAATAATCTGGATTGTGCTCCGAATTCTCTGCAACATTTTAAATCCGTCAAATTTCAACGTCTCTTCAGCTCTGAAGAAGAATCATACAGACTCGAAGTATTAACTTTGTTTCTCTCTCCCTATATGCTGCCAGATCTGCTAAGGTTTCTAAATTTCGTCTCTCTGCCATCCTCACCTTTTCGACATATATTTGTTTTTTTTTAACTTTCCCGTCAGACTTCGGCCACCAACTCTCCTGTCATTTAAACATTGCTGCACTTCTCCTTGTTTAGAAACGACAAGAGAACAGCTCACACTCGATTCAGTGATGAGTGATGAATGCGAAATTATGAGAGGAGTTGTGACAGAAAATGAACATCTCCGCCTTTTCCCTGCAACCCTGCACATTCTTCCTTTTCAGATAACAGTCTAATTCATTTAGAACGTTTCAATTGAATCTATATCCATCACACTCTCCAGCAATGCATTCAACACTTTACACAATCACTGTGTGAAAAATGTTTTCCTCGCGTTCCTATTCCTTCCTTTGCTAATGATGCTAAACCTGTTCTCTCTCATTCTTCATCATTCCAGAGTGGGAACAGTTTGTCCCTATCCACTCTGTCCAGTCGCCTCATAACATTTAATGCCTGTAAGTGGAACCCCTGGTGGGATGGTAAGATTTTTAAACCAGTCGACATTAAGGTTTTGATAAAACTAGCAGCATTCAGTTAAGTGACTTCTAAATGCGTTTATGAGCTAACAAGAAACAATATGAGATGCAGTAATTGATTCAAACGAGTAATTATGATTGTAAAACACATATGCTGATATTTTGAATGGATTATTATTAACTTTAAAGAAGTTACCAGTTGGCAGTAAACCAATACAGATGAGACTTTGTCAAAGGGTCATGTGGACTTGAATCATCAACTCATTTTACTCCTTTCAGATGCTGCCAGACCGGCAGAGATTTTCCAGCATTTTCTCTTTTGATTTCAGATGATCGCATCAGTAGCAATTTGCTTTTATTTTAGAGTTGCACTGTTGCACCTCATTTAGAGTTGTAGGACTGAGAAACCTCACTAATGAAATGGATTAGATACTTTGGAACTATTTTACTTTTACTTTTCATTGTCTCTCTATAATCTTCCTACCAGAATGAATAAGTTCACAATTCTCATCTTTCAATGTCATCTGCAACTTATCCACTCATTCTGTCAACTTGCCTATGTCCTTTTTGAAGGTTCACACTATCCTCCTCACAGTTCACAATGCTTCCAACTTTAACATTATCCCAAAATTCTGAAATTGTGTCCTGTGCACCATTACGTCTGTCACGAATAGATCCTGGTGATGTTCACAGTATCTACACCTTTTGTGCATACCAAACTGGTTTGAGGCTTAAAACAGAAAAGAGGAGCCAATGCAGATACCTGCCTGCATATTCCACGTAAATGTTGCAGAATTGCAGTCAAGTGGTTCTGTTATTATTGTTAAGAGGAAGTAGCAGAGAATGTTTTCGATCCATCGACCTCTGAGCTATGGGCCCAGCATGCTTCAGCTGTGCCACTCTGCTACGGCAAGCCCAGCTTCGCCTACCCCCTCCCGCCTCCACCCCTCCTCCCCCACCGCCTCCACCCCCTCTCCCTCCTCTCTCCTCCCCTCTCCGCATCTCTCCCCTTCCCTGTCCCCCCTTACCCCGTCCCCCCTCCCTACTGCCCTCTCCCTCTCTCCCCTCTCCCTCTCTCCCCCTCCCCCCTCGTCCCCTCCGCCCCTCTCCCCCCTACACCCTCGTCCCCTCCACCCTCCCTCCTCCCCCTCTCCTCCCGTCCCTCTCCCCCCTCACCCCTTCCCCTCCCCCTCCAGCCTCCCCCTCCCCTCCCCGCTCCCCGCTCCCCACTCCCCGCTCCCCCCTCCCCGCTCCCCCTCCCCGCTCCCCCTCCCGGTCCCCCTCCCCCTCCCCCTCCCACTCCCCCTCCCCCCTCCCCCTACCCCTCCCCGTTCCCCCTCCCCTTCCCCAACCTCCCCTCCCCCATACCTCTCCCCCGTCCCCCATCCCCATCCCCCTCCCCTTCCCCTCGCCTAACCCTCCGCCTCCCCCTCCCCTCCCCTCCACCCTCCTCTCCCCCTCCCCCTCCTCCCTCCCCCCTCTACCCCTCCCCCCCACCCCCGCTGTTCAAAGATGTTCACTGTTGTTGTGCAAAGTGTTTCACTGTTTTTCCTGCTGTGCTCTATGATATAGAGGTTTACAACATGGAAACAGCCCCATCGGCCCAACCTGTCCATGCCGCCCAGTTTTATTTTACCACCGAGCTATTCCCAATTGCCCGTGTTTGTCCCATACCCTCCAGACCCATCTTACCCATGTAACTGTCTCAATTGGTGTTGAGAGATGATTTCTGCTGTTGTGTAAAATGCTCCCCTGTTGTGTTTCCGGCTGTGTAAATGTTTTTTTTCTCTGTTCTGTTTATATGGCCCCTGCTCTGCAAATGTGTTTTATGTTGTGTGAGAAGATTCTCCGTGAAGATGTTTCTGTCAGTAAATTGTTGCATATTGTGTTAAGATGTTCCCCGTTCATATGCTTTCTTGCATATAAAAGTGATTCACTGCAGATCGAGGTTTTTTGGGGGAAAGAGAAGCCGATGTAAATACCTGTCTGCAGACTCCATCTAAAAGTCACAAGTCGTTTCATTATCAGTGATAATAGGAATAGCAGAGGATGGTTGTGATCCACCGACTGCTGGATTGTGGATCCAGCACGCTTCCGCTGCGACACTCTGCCATGGTAAAAGTCAGCTGTGCTGTCTATCAATGTAGTCAGGCAGATTTTCGCCGTTGTATCATTTAATACTCGTTCCAGTGTCAGGAGGTTCAGCCACTGCATCACACCGAGAATAAAACAGAGAAACACACACAATCGCAGTAAGAGAGATTGTCTGGACACGTAACGACAGACAAAGGTGCTGAAAAACCGGCAAAACACGGAATTGGAAAATCAATCACTATTTTAAAAGGAATTTTCTGTTGCAAATACATGTTTGTAAATATAATTCCTGCTGTGCAACTGTGCTCTCTGTTGTTGAGAGGTGTTTTCTGTTGTTGTGTAAAATGCTTCCCTCATGCTGAAAGTATCTTTTCGGCTGGATAAATATGGTCCATCTTGTGTAATTTTAAAAAATGTTCTGTTAATATATGCCCTGCTCTGTAACCGTGTTCCCTGTTGTGTCAAAATGTTCACCGTGAAGATGTTTTCTGTTCGGCAGAAAGATGATTAACTGGTCTCATGATGTTCCATATTCGGTTAAAATGTTGCACGTTGTGTTAAGATGTTTTCTATTCTTGTATAAAACTCTGGTTAAACTGCAACTGGATAACGATCGCCCAATTTCGACTGCATTTTACCCTCTGTTCGTGAATGTGATTGGGGGATTCATATTGTGTCCAACACAGGCACGTGAGTGAGATTTGTTCAGTATTCGTCCGTCTCTGGTTGTAGATGTGAGTTTGTGTTTGTTTTATTCATTTCGAGAGGTGGGCATCACTGACGAGGCCAGCGTTCATTGCCAATCTCTAACTGACCTGAAGAAGGTGGTGGTTTGCTGCTTTATTGAACTGCTGCAGTCCCTGAGGTGTCGGTACAGCCACAGTGCTGTTAGCCAAACAGTCTTTCGGGATTTTGCCACTGCGACAGTGAAGGAGCCGCGATGTATTTCCAAGTTCGGATGGTGAGTGGCTTGAGGAGGAGCTTGCAGTGCAAGTGTTCCCATGTATCTACTGCCACTGTCCTTCGAGATGGTAGAGGTGGTGGGTTTGTGGGTGTAGTCGAAGAAGAGTAGATGAAGAAACATTGATCCCATTGCCAGAGGAGAGAAGGTTGGTTTTTAATGTGCTGAGTGTTTAGGACCTGGGATGCACTGCCTGGGAGGGCGGCAGAGGCAGCATCAAATCAGAGCTGTCAAGGGGGAATGGGATCAGCACCTGAAGTGAAAGGATATCCAGGTTTATGAGACAAGGACTTGGAAAGGGATGAGATGAGATGCTCTTTTACAGACCAGCATACAGTCAAAGGGCCGAATGGTCTCCCTCGCTTTGTTGTATCCATTCTAAGATTCTAGATATATGAGTGTTGGACTCATTCTGTATCTTTCTGTCTCTAATGCGACATATGTCTGTGATATTAATTTCTAAATCAATCTGAGAGACTTTGCAAATCTGTACACATTCTACCTGGAAGATACCTAATTGAAACTGGGCCTTTTGCTCTAATTAGTGCTTGATTCCACACGATCCTCTACTCAAAGTCTTGAACGTAACATCATCTGCTTATCTCTGAAATTCATTCTCCATCGTCTCATTACCGAGATTTTCCTTTAGTACGTCTGTGCTCGTCGACTCAAATGCTCCAGGTAATAGCAAATTCGAAGTTATAGAACAAAGAACAAAGAAAATTACACCACAGGAATAGGCCCTTCAGCCCTCCAAGCCTGTACCGACCATGCTGCCCGACTGAACTAAAATCCCCTACCCTTCCGGGGACCATATCCCTCTATTTCCATCCTATTCATGTATTTGTCAAGACGCCCCTTGAAAGTCACTACCATATCCGCTTCCACTACCTCTCTCGGCAAAGAGTTCCAGGCACCCACTACTCTCTGTGTAAAAAATCTGCCTCGTGCATCTCCTTTAAACCTTGCCCCTCGCATCTTAAACCTGTGCCCCATAGTAATTGACTGTTCCAAACTCGGAAAAAGCTTCCATCCATGCCTCTCATAATCTTGTAGACCTCTATCAGGTCGCCCCTCAACCTCCGTCATTCCAGTGAGAACAAACAAAGTTTCTCCAACCTCTCCTCATAGCTAATGCCCTCCATACAAGGCAACATCCTGGAAAATCTTTTCTGTACCCTCTCCAAAGCCTCCACATCCTTCTGGTGGTATGGCGACCAGAATTGAACACTATATTCCATGTGCGGCCTAACTAAGGTTCCATATAGCTGCAAAATGACTTGCCAATTTTTAAACTCATTGCCCTGGCCGATGAAGGTAAGCATGCCGTATGCCTTCTTGACTACCTTCTCCACCTGCATTGCCACTTTCAGTGACCTGTGTACCTGTACACCCAGATCCCTTTGTCTATCAACACTTGTAAGGGTTCTGCCATTTACTGTATATTTCCGATCTGTATTAGACCTTCCAAAATGCATGACCTCACATTTGTCCGGATTAAACTCCATCTGCCGTCTCTCCTCCCAAATCTCCAACTGACCTATATCCTGCTGTATCCTCTGATTGTCCTCATTGCTATCTGCAAATCCACCAACCTTTGTGTCGTCCGCAAACTTACTAATCAAACCAGTTACATTTTCCTCCAAATCGTTTATATATATTACAAACAACGGAGATCCCAACACTGATCCCTGAGGAACGCCACTTGTCACAGCTCTCCATTCAGAAACGCACCCTTCCACTGCTACCCCCTGTCTTCTTTGACCAACAACATGTCGGTCTGCAGCGATAGTTGATGTGCATTTTTTCCACGCTACTGCAGTTCTGTATTGCGGCCAGTGGATGTCAGCACACTCTGGTAGACTGAAGTTTAAACATTAGAGAGGGACACAACAGACAAGAATTGTTCACATTATATTGAACCTGGGACGGAGAACTTCGGAATACTAAATCTGTTGGCCAGATCATTTTGAAATCTACCAGTACGCTGCTTTCCTCTGTAATTAAATTGAATCACTTAAATTATGATAAATCAGCAAGGCGATGCTTTTTAAGTGAATGTATTAGTGCCGGTTGGCATTTTATTTGGACCAAGTGGCATTTTGAATCACTGCTGTTTCGGATAGTAAGAATTGAATATCCAACCTGCAGTCTGCATTGCATCTTTTGCTTGTACAGTGATCATTAAACGTTTAGCACTCCCACTTTCTTATGTACCTTCACCCTACAACGTCTCCCTGCCCCGTCTCACAAGGCAGTCAACGTCGCACCTTCACTTTGTCTTTTACCCATGGGAGGCTTATCGTGACCAGTCCCCATGTGTTTCACTTTGCTCAGTTATATTGCCCAGATTGCATACAGTTCCAACTTTTCTATTCTCCATTAATAATAAATGAATGAAGAGAACCATCCCTTGATTAAACACTGTCAGCCTTTAGCGGGTGATTTTCATGAAGTGATGTGTGTGATTCCCGCTTTTATGCTTCTGTACAAATTCAGTCATAGGAAAATTATCCAAATATATCTTCAATTCTCCTTCTCACTCACAAAGAACTGAATAGGTGATAGATACAGTTTCAATAGTAGCTTTAAAAGATAGAGAATGGATTTACAAATTTAAAATCCAAGGGCGACATCAATGCCTGGAGTGGTTTTCAGGCTGTGGCGACCAGAATAACAATGCACATCCTCAAATTTGGATTATTCAAAATCATGGAATGGATCATCCATTGTGGATGGAAGGTAACTTTAAACTGTGCAGATGTGCTGTGCTTCAGGAGCTTGTTTTCCAAAAATCTCCATTAATCAAAAATGTTGCCTCATCCGCTGAGCATTTCCAGCATTTTCTGTTTTTGTTTCAGATTTCCAGCTTCCAGCTTTGCGTTGTGCTCTGTGCAGATGTTTGAGTGGAACAGGGAACCGGTTCTGATTAGCCCTGTGACAGATAGAGTAGAATGTGTCTCCCGGCTATCAAGCCTGCGAGATTTGCCTCCAAGCTGTACAGGAGAATGAGGAAGAGAGAGAGGGAGGATCATTCTGTGATAGACACATTTCCTGTATAAAGGTGTGAATTTCCACAGCTGTTTCAAAAGACATAAGATGTTCCAACACGAGTTGCAATCAACGAAGTTCCTCTTAACAGTTCTTGACGTTTTAACTATGAGATTGTTGAACTGATGAATAGTTTCTACATTGTCAAAAATCCATAGATGGACAAGTAAAGTAACCTGCCATTGCGCGGCTCTGTGGCGCAATGGATAGCGCATTGGACTTCTAAGTAAAGGCCAGTTAGCTGTTCAAAGGTTGTGGGTTCGAGTCCCACCAGAGTCGCATTTTTGATCAGATTCGTGGCCACCAGTTTGCTGCTTCACTGATGTGATTCAGCGTCGGCACCGACAATTCGTGCTCTGCCATCTCTCCATGTTGTTTCTGTTGACTCGGCTCCCAGGGAAACCACTGACTCGAGAATAAATCGCAAACCCCGGGGGCTTTCTTAAAGTTTGACACGACGTTCGCTTGTTGGGTTAGAAATAGTAACACATTTTTCAATTAGATATTTCACTTCTTCTGGGAGATAAAAAAGATTAAAGAACACACACACGCAACAACAGCAATTGATAAATAGCTACAATCGAGAAATCAATATCAGTGCCCTGCAACCTGGTGGTGTTATTCTGGTGTGTCTGCTGCGCTTGTCCTTCCAGGCTGTCGTAGTCGTGGGTTTGGAAGCGGCTGGCAAAGGAGCCTTGCTGAGTTGCTGCAGTGCATCGTGTAGATGGTGCCCACTGCTGTAGTGGAGGGAGTGAATTTTTAATGCTTGGGAAGCGAATGAAGTGGGATGCTTTGTCCTGGATGATGCGAAACTTCTGTAGTGCTGTTCAAGCTGCATTCACCCAGGCACGTTATCTCAGGAAACCAAGTGCTCCTGTTTACTCCCACAGTCCAATGATGGGCAAGTTGGGTGGATTGGCCATGCTCGATTGCCCCTTGGTCTCGAAGGTGTTTGTATAGGTAGATTAGCGGGGTGGATGCGTGGCGCCGCGGGGATAGGTCCTGTGTGCTCTCTGTTGGAGAGTCGATACAGACTCGATGGGCAGAATGGTCTCCTTCAGCACTGTTGGGATTGTATGATTGTAAGGCCATTCGACTGTGTTAGAAATTCCCTGAGAAAAAAAATGGAAAGCTGTATTTGTGGAATTTACAGCATTGGCTTTATTGCAGATTATTTTTTTTCTGCAAAATGATGAAAATACCTGACCGAGCAAATAAATAGTAGACATATTTGTGGGGAGTCTCGAAACATGTTTTTGTTTCATTTTTGTAGATCATCCACTGTAAAGGTAAAGACAATATCGACTAGCAAGGATAGGACATTGCGACTTGCACACTTGCACTGATCACTTGTAAGGACTCAAGGTTCTCGCTGGGATTTGAAACCGGGATCTCCTGTTTACTCGGCTTGTGCAATGTCCTGTTTGCTCAAGTCAACAAAGACCCAAATCCCACCCTACGTGTTCCTTGCACGAAGGTACTAAGATTGACAGGTCTGAGCAACGGGAACTATGCAATTGGAAGGTTTCATCCTGGCGACAGGAATATCTCCCCACAGCTGCTTTCGGAGCTGCTGCATATTTCCAGCATTTCCTGTTTCTGATTTTGTGCCTTCATTATAAGAGTTCATTACTGACAAACCAAACGTTGTCTCTTGGACGCAGCACCAGATAGAGCTTTTCTGTGATCTTCACACAGACAAGTTCACTATTCACTTTCCTACACAAGTGCTTTAAAATCGGCTGTTTTCACACTGAGCACCCTGCGGCATTGCCTTCAAACCTCACCCCACCCTCCACCCGCACACCAGATTCTCAGTGGTACAAGTGTATCTGAGGAATTCACAAAGATAAGAGATCACGGTGTTTATGAGGGAATATAAAGGATTAATCCATACTCACAAACAGATTGATTATGTAAGAATCTCTCTCTCTCTCTCACACACACACACACACACACACGGCAGATGGTGGAATTTGACATCAGGAAAAACATCTGGATTTAAAAGTCCAATGACCACGAATCGATTGGCATAAAATAACACAGCTTGTTCATGAAGGCCCCGCCTTCTCAGCCTTGCTCCTCGCTTGAGGTGTGAATCCTCTGGTTAAATCATCAAAGTAGCTGTGATGGCCGAGTGGTTAAGGCGTTGGATTCGAAGTCCAATTGCGTTCCCCTGCGCAGGTTCGAACTCTACTCGCAGTGATTATGGTTGGAAATGTTTGCTTCAGGCAGGTACAAAATCGCCAACTTTTTCTATTCAGTATGTGGATCTCCATCATGCTTTCAGCTGCATGGCTCTGGGCCGGGTGTCGGAAGCTGAGCTTGGAAAAGACACATGGGTGTCCTCGGGCTGGCATGGACGTGATTGGCTGAATGGGTTCCTTCTCACCCGGTGCGGAAAGGGGAGTGTCGGGATGGCGACCTCCTCGTGAACCTGCTCCTGGGCCTGGCGAAACGCGCCATTTACCGGTCCAGGCTGCGGGCGATCGAGGGGGCCGTCCATCCTGACTGTCTTCCCCTCTACCGCGGCTACGTTCGCGGCCAGGTGTCCCTGGAGAGGGAGCATGCGGTGTCCACGGGCGAGGTTGACGCTTTCCGCGCCCGCTGGGCACCGCAGGGGTTGGGGTGCATTATTGACCCCAATAATCACATTTTAATTTGATGTTTTTAAGTTTCCTTTGTACTTTGATTTCTGTTCGGGCTGTTGCCCCTCCTTTTTGGGGAGCTCCCCCTTTTACTTTGTCCTGATTTAATCTGAGTTTGTTTACTTGGTTTGGTTTGACCTAAAAAGAGGGCAGCGAGCGATCGAGGGGGCCGTCCATCCTGACTGTCTGCCCCTCTCCCGCGGCTACGTTCACGGCCGGGTGTCCCTAGAGAGGGAGCATGTGGTGTCCAAGGGTGTGGTTGACGCCTCCCGCGCCCGTTGGGCACCGCAGGGGTTGGGGTGAGTTATTGACCCTGACAATCACATTTTAATTTGATGTTTTTAAGTTTCCTTTGTACTTTGATTTCTGTTCGGGCTGTTCCCCCTCCTTTTGGGGAGCTGCCCCTTTTTACTTTGTCCTGACTTAATCTGAGTTTGTTTATTTGGTTTGACCTAAAAAGAGGGCAAATCGGGCACACATTTACACAACAGAGAAGAATTTGTCAGAACCACAGTGAAGATCTGTCAACGACAGAGTCATATTCCAAACAGAGGGAACAGTTACACAGCAGAAAGCACAGTTACACAACAGGACATACATTTCAAAACAGGGCCTATCTTTGTGCAACAGAAAATCCCTTTTCATACATAATCAGTTTTTCCATCTCAGTATCTTGGTCGAATATGTTCTGTCCCTCATTGTGTGTGTGTCCTAATAGTTTTTTTTACTGCTTTTCTATGTGTCTTTCTCTGTCTGTTAAATTCGGGATGATTTGGTTTGAAATAAAAAGAGATAGTGAATAGTTTCCTGGCTCGCGGGCAGCAGTAACAAGCAGGGAGATGCTTGCTTTCGGAGCAGAGCGGAAGCGTGCTGGGCCCATAACCCAGCGGTCGCTAGATCAAAACCATCCTCTGCTATCACGTACTCACTCCATCAAGTAGGAATGTTCTGCTGCTGCCCAAAGGCAAATCATTTGCAGTTCATTTGCTTCATCTTCTTGATTTTCATTAACGAGTAGCACAGCGTATTTGTCTCAGTTGTCTGGACAGTTTATTCAGCCAGCAGCGCGGGAATTGTCCCGTATTGGTTGAGATTGTTCATGAAGGCCCTGCCTTCTCAGCCTTGCTCCTCGCCTGAGGTGTGAATCCTCTGGTTAAATCACCAAAGGTTAGCTCTCCCCATTGATACCTCCCAGAAACGACTGTGGACCTTGCTTTAATTTTACAAACAATGGACGAATCATTTCTCTGACACATTGTTCAAATATAAAAGTGTGCAAAAAAGTAAACTGAGCATGCGAACCGGAAGCATCCCTAAAATTTCATTTCTATCACAGTTGTATCATTTCAGGAACAATCAGAAACAACCAAAATGCAAAGACCAACGCAAGAACAGTTCCGTGATTCGAACAGGCAGCCCTCTATTCTGATGTCAGACGCTCTTCCGTTACGCCACAAACTCACAGCACTTATGACTTTTAAATCACAGTCATGTTCGGTGAATTCAAAACCAGACAGGGACAAGGGAGTTGAACTGCCTCTCTCTTTACTTTCTCTGGATTTACATCAAATGGAAAAGTAACAGCGAATCAAGATTAACGAGAAAGCAGAAAGGCAACATTTTCCTGTGGGAGAAATGTGTTCTTTGTTACGGATGTTAAAACACAAGAGGTAGTTTGGGGAGCCACCATGGTATGACGAGGTGGCCGAGTGGTTAAGGTGATGGACTGCTAATCCATTGTGCTCTGCACGCGTGGGTTCGAATCCCATCCTCGTCGGTGGTGCATTTGTTCTGTCTACTTATTGGCGGTGAACTGATGATTCGTTTCGTATTTTGAGGTTCATGGAACCAAGATGAAGTTTGGGGACACAGGCTTGATGGGCGAATAGTCCAGAACAATTCCACATTCCCATTTTTCTAATCCGATGAGAAACTCGATTCAAATCAGGGCACCAGTGTTGGACAGGAGTTTGCCACCAGATTAACATGTTCTTTCAGAAGATCCAAAGCAGACGCCAGCTTCATTTGCGGCCCGAATGGCAGATTTTGTCTTTCCAGAATAGGCAGCTCAGCCATGAAAATTAGCGCCGTTTTAGCGGGATTGGCCATGCTAAATAGTCCCTCAGTGTCAGGGGGATTAGCACGGTAAATATGTGGGGTTACGAAGATACAGGCTGGGTGGGATTGTTGTCGGTGCAGGCCCGACGGACCAAATGTTTTCCTTCTGCGCTGTAGACATTCTCATGAAGTTCCAGGCGGCAGTGTCACTTCTCTGAGAGCATTGATACACCAGTTCCTGATTTCTGAAAACTTTACCTAAAAAGCCGACTCCGATGAGATTCTGACCCACAACTTTTGAATGTCTCACCAGACAACATTCTCTCTTCCACATTCTTCCATCGGGAAAAAGATACATCAGTCTGGGGTCACCTACCAATCGACTCAAGAACAGCTTCTGCCCTGCTGCCATCAGACCTCTGAATGGACCTCCCTTGCATTCCGTTGATCTTTCTCGACACCTTAGCTATGATTGTAACACTACATTCTGCAGTCTCTTCTTTCCTTCTCTATGAACGGTATGCTTTGTCTCTATAGTGCACAAGAAAAAATACTTTTTCACTGTATACTAATACATGTGACAATAACAAATCAAATCAAATTAAATAAAACAATGATGAGAAGTCCTACATGCCATTCTTTGCGCCACAGATCCGCAGCTGCAGCGCTCATACTGCAACAAAGAGTGATCAGAGCAGAAAGTGCATCTTGCTGAAATAATCGGCCAATTCCAGTTCAACATTTAAGCAAACGAGCAAATAAACATGACACGTCGCGCTCGGGAAAGGGTATCGTGGGGAAAAAAAGACAAGAATCAAAGTGCATCAGACGTGACTGCCGTCAAACTGAACAGAACCAGACATCCATTATGCCACAAGAGAAGCCCTTTCTCCAAATAAGTGTTTGGATAGTTTTATTTGTTGCTCTTGCACTGACAGGTAACAGTAAATCACAACCACAACAACCAGTAACAGCCAGTTGAATGATCATCACAGACTCGCTGATAATGGAGTTTCTAACAGTGACAGATAGTTTCTGACCATCCGCAGATTGGACCTGGAGGAAACCAGATTCACTGTCAGAGCTGAACTTTCTTACAGAGTGGGTGGCAGAACCAGGTGAGCGATGGTCGTGGAATGTGACTGTGCGAGCATTTGACCTAGGGTCAGTTCCTGGCCATCACAGTTCTGATTTCTTTAATTAGTTATCGCAGGTCATAACAGTAGGTGGGCACCCTTAAAATGAAATCCTCACCATCACGATCGTTCTAATAGAAAATTCAGCTTCAATTTACTTTGAGTGGAAACTTTGTTCAATGAAAGAACAGGCCTCAAAATTGATCAATGAATTCCCAGTATGAAACAATAGTAAAAAGGTGGCTAAAACGAGACAAGCCAACTTCAGTTTACTCCGGGCACACCTGGTGCCTGATGAAATCAGCAACTAAGGTAGTTCCGTAATAATAACTAATGCAAATAACGATTGCTTATGCAGCGCGAGCGATGGTGGCATAATGGTGGAAATAGCTGCCTTTCAAGCAGATGATATGGGTTCGATTCCCGGCCATTTGCATTGGTAATTTATTTGGAATCTTATCAGCGGCCTCTTGTATTTTAAAATGAGTGAACAAAAACAGGGTGAATGCAACATTCGACAGTAATAGAGATACTTTTGTTTTCACTGAAAAATTATTTAAATAGAAAAAAACAAGCCTCTGACCTAATAAATGAATTCAGAGACAAAGGTACAAAGTAAAAGTTGAGGAACAAATTTCAGCTCACACACTGTGCTCTGCAATCCTGGTACTGATGAAGTTAATATATGCACGTGACTGAGGTGGTTACATTAGGGCGGCAAGTAAGTAGCTGCGATGGCCGAGTGGTGAAGGGGTTGGATTCGAAATCCAATGGGGTTTCCCCGCGCAGGTTCGAACTCTACTCGCAGCGATTATGGTTGGAAATGTTTGCTTCAAGCAGGTACAAAGTCGCCAACTTTTTCTATTAAGTATGTGGATCTCCATCATGCTTTCAGCTGCATGGCTCTGGGCCGGGTGTCGGAAGCTGAGCTTGGAAAAGACACATGGGTGTCCTCGGGCTGGCATGGATGTGATAGGCTGAATGGGTTCCTTCTGTGCTGGTACTTTTCTCTGGTTCTTTCTGCGGTTCCATGAGGAAAATCATAACGTGAGCAGAATGATAAAAAAAATCAGCATCAGGTGCACAAGGACAAAACAAGGTCTCACGTCAGAGGAAGATTCTTATGTAAAGACACACAGAGCATAAGAAATACATTTAATCAGAAAGAGTTGAATGAATGTGAATATCAAAATGCTGCTCAGATGATATGTCATCGAGTTCATTCAAACACATTGCTACAAGCTGGTCATTACTGGGTGTTAGGTTTTCCTGGCTAAAACGGATTGGGAATGGAAGGAACAGGTTCACATCTGCACATTGTCAGGTCAAACTGTGTCTCAGATTGACAGCTCCCAGGACGGGTTTTCCTCTCCTCTCGCTCTGTGCTGTGGATTCTCGGGGATTAGTTGGTGTTTTCCAGCTCAGTAACTGTTCAAGCCTCTGAGGCCGGCGATGCTCACAGTGTCTGTTCCTCAGATTCAGGGGGTTGCAGCCAATCAGAGTTGTTCCGGGGGTAACCCAGAACTGGTTGAAATGATGATATTGTTCACGAACTGAATTCTATTTGATCAGATGAAGATACAGATTGTGTGCACTCAGTCACTAAACAACAATATCCCGCCTTCATATAGAGTGGATGAGAGTGGGTGGTGGGAGAGACAGAGACAGAGTGAGTTAGGGCAGTGAGACACAGACGGCCAGATAATGTCTCAGTGACAGAATTCCATGTAAATTCCGGCTTTATCAAGAAAGATTCTCTTGGAGAAACAGCAGCTGCAGTCTCAGCTCTTACTGATATTGTAGCAGAGACACGTTATTAATCCCACTCTCAGGAACAGTGCTGCATTTTGGTAACAAAGATGGGGAGAGGCAACAGAAACTGAATGGTCCAGCTCTAAACAGTGTGCCGGCCCAGATGGACCTGAGGTTCAGAGAGATCTTTGAAGATGAGAGGAAATTTTAAAAGAGTCGTTCGGAAAATGGAAGGGACTCTTGGTTTCATAAGTGAAGACACTGTGTATGCATAGAATCTCTGCACTGCAGAAGGAAGCCAGTTGACACATCGAGTCTGCACCGACTCTCTGAAACAGCATCGTTCGCGCTATTTTACCATGGCTAATCCTCCGAACTCCACATCCTGGGACACTGAGGGGCAATTTAGCATAGCCCATGCACCTAACCAGCACGTCTTTGGACTGTGGGAGGAAACCGGAACACCCAGAGGAAACCCGCGCAGACACAAGGAGAACGTGCAGACTCCACACAGATAGGCACCCAAAGCCCGAATTAAACACGTGCAGCAATGCTCACTACTGTGCCACTTTGCCACCCTCTTTAATACACCAAAGCAGGGAAGATATGCTTCATTTTTACATCTTGTGTTGCATTAATTGCTAGTCGCGGGATTCGGGGACAGATATTGAGGATTTGAGGTAACATGTGCGGGCACGCGATAACTGACATGTTCTCTACTTTTCGACTGGAATCTTGAATTTAATGGAACAGTTGCCGTGAAAACTAACTTTGGGGCTCAGCAGGGGGATTACGGGGACTGTTTAATTGAAAAAATCGTTTTATTTTACACAAGAGAGACTCGGAGATCCCATGATCAGAACAGACACACTGACACAGTTAGAATAGTCTGACTCGCCCACCCCGTTCATACACTGTCTCTTACACAATATTCACACCGACACATTCACAGGACAAAACTTTCACCAAATGTAAGGCCCCAGACGGAATTTCTCCTCCTTTTAGCCTTTGAAATCATAGAAATAGAAATCATAAAAACCTTACAGCGCAGAAAGAGGCCATTCGGTCCATCGAGTCTGCACCGACCACAATCTCACCCAGGCCCTACCCCCATATCCCTACATATTTTACCCGCTAATCCGTCTAATCTACGCATCCCAAGACACTAAGGGGCAATTTTAGCATGGCCAATCAACCTAACCCGCACACCTTTGGACTGTGGGAGGGAACCGCAGCACCCAGAGGAAACCCACACAGACTCGAGGAGAATATGCAAACTCCACACAGACAGTGACCCAAGCGGGGAATCGAACCCAGGTCCACGGAGCTGTGAAGCAGCAGTGCTAAGCACTATGCTACCGTGTGGCCTGGTCCCACATTGTACCCACATAACCTTTGCTCCGGATTCCAGGGTGTTAGTTACAGTTCTTCACCTCAGTAACTGTTCTTCACCTCAGTGACACTCTGAGGCCCGCTTCCCGCAGATTGCCTTTGAATTCATTCATGGAATGTGGGCGTCGCTGTCTGGGTCAGCATTTATTGCCCATCCATAATTGCCCTTGGGAAGGTGGCCGTGAGCTGCCTTCTGTAACCGCTGGAGTCCATGTGGTGCAGGCCCCATCTGTTCACCAGATTCCGCGGCAAGAGCCAGTCATATCTGGGTTTTTTTCCAGTTATTATAGTGATTACAGATGTCATTGCGTTTCTTTCGGGTGAAAATATAAATTATCTGCTCTCGGAATCTCTGGATTTCCTGTTTTATTTGTTTCTCCTGCACTGACAGATAACAGTAAATCACACCCTCAACAACCAATGACAGCCAGTTAAATAATCATCCCACAGTCGCTGATAATGGAGTTTCTGACAGTGACAGACAGTTTCTGACCACCCTCCGATTGGGCCTGGAGGAAACCAGATTCACTGTCAGAGCTGAACTTTCTGCAAATTAACAGATACAGTGAAAAAAACACAGAAACGTAACATCGCAGCTGGAGGAGGCCATTCGGCCCTTCGAGCCTGCTCCGCCTTTCATTATGATCATGGCTGATCATCCAACTTAATCGCCTGGTCCCACATTGTACCCACATATCCTTTGCGCCAGTTTGCCTCAAGTGCTATATCTAACTGCTTTGAAAACATTCAATATTTTGACCTCAGAAATATCCATCTGTGTCCAAGGTAAAATTCAGTTTGAAGTTGCTGTCAGTGGAAACTTTGTTTCAATCAAAGAACATGCCTCAAAGCTAATCAATGAGTTCTCAGTCTGAAGCAACAGTAAACAGGTGGCAGCCGTCCTGAAAAATGAGACAAGCCAAGTTTAGTTTATAAACTGTACAATGGACACACCTGGAGCCTGATGAAATCAGCAACTAAGGTAGTTCTGTAATTATAACGAATGAAAATAAGGGCTGTTTGAGCAAAGTGAGTGATGGTGGTATAGTGGTGAGTCTCGCTGCTTTTCCTAAAGAGTTGATCAGGGTTCGATTCACGACCATCGAATTGGTAATTTATTTAGAACCTTATCCGCGGCATCTTGTGTTTTAAACCGAGTGGACAGAAACAGGACGAACGCAACATTTGACAGTCATGAAATAAAATGATGATTTCTCTTTTTCAGTTTTTATTCGGATGTAATTCGTTTCTGATGAAAAATTATTGAAATAGAAATACAAGTCTCTGACCTAATAAATGAATTCTCAGTCGGAGACAAAGATACAAAGTACAGGAACAAATTTTACCTCACACACTGTGCTCTGCACATTCCTGGTGCCGAAGGAAGTTAATATGAACGTTACTGAGGTGGAATCCAATAGGGTTTCCCCACGCAGGTTCGAACCTTGCTCGCAGCGATTATGATTGGAAATGTTTACGTCGGCTGCTTCACAGAGCCGCAAATCCCAGTGAATGTTTGGTATGAAGGTTTTGGATCTCCATCATGCTTTCAGCTGCATGTTTCCGGGCTGGGTGCAGCTGAGTGAACTTGGAAATGACACCTTAGTATCCCCGGGCTGGCATGGACAAGCTAGGCCGAATGGGTTCCTTGTGTGGCTGTTACCTTTCTTTGGTCCTTTCTATGGTTCCATGAGGAAAATAGCATGAACAGAATTTTTTACAAATCAGCATCAGGGGCACAAGGGCATGTCAGGGGAAGATTATTATGCAATGACACACAGAACATAAGAAATACATTTCATCAGAATATATTGAATGAATGAGAATTTCAAAATGCTGCTTCGATGATATGACATCGTGTTCATTCAAACACATTGCAACAAGCTGGTCATTACTGGGCGTTCTGTATTCCTGGTGACAACAGTTTGGGAATGGAAGGAGTCGGTTCACATCTGCACATTGTCAGGCCAATCTGTGTCTCAGATTGAGAGCTCCCATGACAGGCTTTCCTGTCCTCTCGCTCTGTGCTGTGGATTCTCCAGGATTAGTTGGAGTTTCCCAGTTCAGTAACGGTTAAAGTCTCTGAGGACGGTAATGCTCAGTGTCTGCTCCCGAGATTCAGGGGGCTGTCTCCAATCAGAGCTGTGCCGAGGTTAACCCAGAACTGGTTGAAATTATGATGTTGTTCACAAGCTGAATTCTATTTGATCAGATGAAGATACGGATTGTGTGCACTCAGTTACGAAGCAACAATATCCCGCCTTTATATTGAGTTAATGAGAGGGGTTCGAGTGATAGACAGACAGAGTGAGTTCGAGTAGTGAGATACCGACGGCTAGACAATGTATCAGTGACTGAAATCCTTGTAAATTCCGGCTTTATACAGAAAGATTCTCTTGGAGAAACAGAAGCTGCAGTCTCAGCTCTCACTGATATTGTCGCAGAGACACATTATTAATTCCACACTCAGGGACAGTGCTGCATTTTGACAGAAGAGATGGGGAGATTTTAGAAAGTGTGTCAGGGTCCTTGGGAGGGTGTAAATGTGATTTAGTGCATTGGACACAGCGATGAGGGATTTTAGCTGCAAGGTTTGGTGGAGAATCCAGAGTTCCTCTCGTTGAAGCAAACTCAATTGAGTGCGGCTCCAAGAGATGTGTAAAAGTGTATAACATATTGAACTAAGACGTGGAGATGCCGGCGTCAGTATTGAGTACTGAGGCTGTTGTAGCAATGTCGTCGTCGCGGGGGATGCTGGTGTAGAGCGCCATTGTCCATTGTGACGAGGAGTATTCCTCGTTCAACTACTCCATGGGTGTTGAGTTTCTGTAAGAAGTTCGTGGTGTCGCTTCAAAAGCTGGGGGTCCTTTTTCGATGGGTTTCAGGATGCCCTCGACTTAGCCAGAGAGGATCTCACACATAATCCTATTGCCTAATATTGAACTAAAGTACTCAGGCGGAAATTGTTGCTGTAACAGCTAGCAGAAAGATTTGGGAACAGTGAAGATTTAAAATGTATGGAACGCATAGGGGCATCGCACTTCAGAAGGAAGCATTCGGTCGATTGAGTGTGTATCGGCTCTCTGACAGAGCATCCCACTCTATCCCCAGGTAATTACCCCGATATTCCCCCTAACCCAAACATCCTGGGACATTGTACGACAATTTAGCATGGCCAATTCACCAACGCTGCACATCTTTGAGGAAACCCATGGGGACACTGGAAGAATGTGCAAACTCCACACAGACAGTGAATCACGGACAGATTTAAAAGCGGGTCACTGGCCCTGTGAGGCAACAGTGAAAGTGGTTGTGGATAAGGTAAGTTTATTTATTTGTCACAATAGGCTTACATTCACACTGCAATGAAATTACTGTGAAAATCTCCTCGTCGCCACATTCCGGCGACTGTTCGGGTACACTAAGGGAGAATTTACCGATTCACCGAACCTGCACATCTTTGGAGTGTTGGAGGAAACTGGAGCACTCAGAGGAAACCCACGCAGACATGAGGTGAAGGTGCAAACTCCACACAGACAGTGACCCCAGCCAGGAATCGAACCTGAGGCTCCGGCGCTGTGAGGGAGCAGTGCTAACCACTGTGCCGTCCCAAATAAATTAAACCAATGCGATAGCCGGGAGTCGAACTCGGGTCAACTGCTTGGGAAGCAGCTGCGTCACCACTACAGCAACATCACTCGGCCAGAAGAGCCGAGGAATGGATCAATCAAGTTCTCTACGAGGATGGTGGAAGCAGAGACGATCAATGATTTCACAGAAATAGTTTATCCATATTTGCTGCGGTGTGTCTGATCTATAGGACACCCTGCAGTAAGTCACCATGCTGATTTGGACAGCAGCGTCCTCCTTGTGACATGTACCACCAAGAAGGACGAGAGAGTCAGCAAAGTGGAAACGGCACCACGTTAACGACAGAGTTTTTACCTTAAGGTAAAAATTACATAAGGTAAAAATTACAGCATTTGAGTGATTTTGCCCTGCCTCAAACAGTCATTTCTGAATGTTTCGCTGCTGTCAGAATATTAATTAATTATTTCTTGATACTTATTACTGAATTTAGCATTAATATTTCTCTTCTGGTTTCAAAGCATCGTTGAGGGCAGGAGACATTAAATGACAAAGGAGTTGATGGTATGATGCTAAGGTAAATGCACTAGTACTGAGACTATAAATGTGCATAATATTCCAAGAAATGTTCAAAATTGGGACAGAGATTCCACACTCAAAGAAATGCAACAATTTCAAAGGAGAATCATATAACCCCTGCAATGCAGAAGGAGGCCGTTTCGCCCATCAAGCCTGCACAGAAGACAACCCACCGAGTTTCTATGCCCGTAACCCCATGTATTTATCTTGCTTGTCCCCCTGACACGAAGGGACAATTATAACATGGCCAATCAACCGAAGGCACACATCCTTGGAGTGTGGGGGGAAACAGGAGCACTCAAAGGAAAGCCACGAGGACACAGGGAGAACATGTAAACTATACACAGACAGTCACCCTAGGCTGGAATTGAACCCGGGTCGCTGACGTTCTGAGGCAACAGTGCTAAACATTGTGCTACTCACCTGCCTTAAATTTGATTTTATTTGATGTTTGGTTTGATTTATTATTGTTACATGTATTAGTATATTGTGAAAAATATTTTTCTTTTATGCTATACACACAACTAATACCAATCATAGAAAAGGAAAGGAGAATGCAGTATTCCAGTCATGGCCAGGATGTAGAAAAAGATCAGTTAAATATAAGGTAGGTCGATTCAAGAGATTGATGGTAGCAAGAAAGAAGCTGTTCTTGAGTCAGTTGACACGTGATCACAGACTTTTGCATCTTTTTCCCAACAGAATGTCGAAGACAGTATGTCAGGAGTTTGTGAGGTCCTTGATTATGATGGCTGCTTTTCTGAGGCAGCGGGATGTGTAGACAGAGTCAATGGATGGAAGGCTGGTGTGTGTGATGGACTGGGCTTCGTTCATGACCCTTTGTAGTTGCTTCCAATCTTGGTCAGAGCAGGAGCCTGTGATGCAACAGGAAATAATGTTTTCTATGGTGCATCTGTAAAAGTTGCTGAGCGTCGTAGTGGACACGCAGCATTTCCTTAGCCTGCTGAGAATATAGAAGTGTTGGGGGGCTTTGTTATAGCGTTGGCCTGGACGGACCAGGACAGGTTGTTCTTGATCTGCACACCTAAAAATTTGAACCTCTCGACCAAAAGAAAATGGCAGATTGATAACGGCAGAAAAAAGGGGACAAAATAGAAGGTCTGTGATTGTGTAGAGTACAAGAGAGATGAAATGCAAGAACTGGTGGTGCAAAACTACCATGAATAGAAAAAGAACGAGTGAAGATATCAAAGTAGTGCGTTGAGGAATTGTGCACCGAGGTTCATTGGAACACGAGAGAAGACGAAGGACAGAGAGATCAGAGTGAAAAAAAGCGAAGAATTAAAAAGATAGTGGACCAGAGTTCTGATCAGAAGTGGAGCCACAATTTTGGACTGAATGGAGGAATCCCACAGGGTTATTACACAATCTTTGTTTGGTCTCCACAATCCAGAGCAGAGCATGATGTAAACAGCAAATACGATTAATTTGAGAGACGAAACTGGCCTTTCATCTGGAAGTAATGTTCAAGGCGTTTACTATGAGCAGATTGGATCGGATGAAGGGGGGGGGGGGGCGGGGAGTGGGGGGGGGGGGGGGGGGGAAGGGGGGCGCGTGGGGGGGGGGCGGAATTGCCTTAACTGATGGGAAATGGGTGAAGGTGTAAAGAGGAAAATCTCCACTCAGAAAATTGAAAGGACTGCAGAGGGGTGTGGAATTCTAGTGGTGGCAACGATCTAGAGTTGGCAGAAATGACAAAGGATGATGCATTAAATGAGAAGAATATTGGGGAACAAGGTAAAGTGAAGTTTGTTTATTTATTGGTGTCACAAGTAGGCAGACATTAACACTGCAATGAAGCTATGGTGAAAGTCCCCCAGTCGCTTCAGTCCAACACGTGTTTGAGTACACTGAGGGAGAAGTTAGCATGGCCAATGCACCTAACCAGCACATCTTTCGGACTGTTGGAGGAAACTGGAGCACCCAGAAGGAATTCACGCAGCCATGGGGAGAACGGAGTAACTTCAAACAGACAGAGACCCAAGTCAGCAATCGAACCCAGGTTCCTGGCGCTGTCAGGCAGCAATGTTAATCATTGCCCCACTGTGTCGCCGTGAGGACAAGGGGAAAACATCCATAGTTTTAGAGGCGAAGGGATGGGGATGAAAAACAGGAAGTGGGACAGAAAATCTTGAAATCCCTGTCAACCTCAGTGGGAGCAGATCATCTGGTGAGGAAACAGGAAAATGGATTACAATTGCTGGTGTGATAAGTTCCATATTCTCTCCTCACTGTTCAGATCCCTAAACTCAAATTCCACATGTAAGATTGATTTCTATAATTCTTTTTTCCAACATGTTATTTTGCTTATAAAGCTGACTGTCATATTGGGCAGAGTATTTATTTATTATTTATTATTTGATTTATTATTGACATAAGTATTAACATACAGTGAAAAGTATTGTTTCTTATGCGCTATAGAGACACAACATACCGTTCATAGAGAAGGAAACGAGAGAGTGCAGCATGTAGTGTTACAGTCATAGCTGGGGTGTAGAGAAAGATCAACTTAATGCAAGGCAAGTCCATTCAAAAGTCTGATGTCAGCAGGGAAGAAGCTGTTCTTGAGTTGGTTGGTGCGTGACCTCAGACTTTTGTGTCTTTTTCCCGATGGAAGAAGATGGAAGGGTCCAGGGTGCGTGCGGTCCTTAATTATGCTGGCTGCTTTGCCGAGGCAGCGGGAAGTGTAGACAGAGCCAATGGATGGGAGGCTGGTTTGCGTGATGGATTGGGTTACATTCATGACCTTTTGTAGTTCCTTGCGGTCTTGGGCAGAGCAGGAGCCATACCAAGCTGAGATACAACCAGAAATAATGCTTTCTTTGGTGCATCTGTAAAAGTTGGTGAGAGTCGTAGCTGACATGCCAAATTTCCTTCGTCTTCTGAGAAAGTAGAGGCATTGTTGGGCTTGCTTAACTATAGTGTCGGCATGGGGGGAACCGGGCCAGGTTGTTGGTGATCTGGACACCTAAATACTTGAAGCTCTCGACCCTTTCTACTTCGTCCTCGTTGATGTAGACAGGCGTATGTTCTCCTTTACGCTTCCTGAAGTAGATGACAATCTCTCATTTTGTTGACATTGAGGGAGAGATTGTTGTTGCCGCAACAGTTCACCAGATTCTCTCTCTCATCATTGTTTGAGATCCGACCCACTACGGTGGTGTCGTCAGCAAACTTGAAAATAGAATTGGAGGGGAATTTGGCCACACAGTCATGGGTGTATAAGCAGTATAGTAGGGGGCTGAGAACACAACCTTGTGGGGCAGCGGTGCTGAGGATGATCGTGGCGAAGGTGTTGTTGTCTATCCTTTCTTATTGTGGTCTGTAATTTCGGAAGTTCAGGATCCAGTCGCAGAGGCAGTGACTGCTTCGTGAAACACCTCTGTTCAGTTAATAAACATCACTCGGATTTCACAGTCTCCTGTCATTTTAATTTTCTACCTTGCTTTCTACTGCTCTTTCCATTCAGCCTCCTGCAATGTTCCAATGAAGATTAATGTAATTTGCAGGAACAGAAACTCATCTCTCAATGAAACATTTTACAGCCTTCCAGACTCAGCACCGAGTCAAACAATTTCAGACATTAAACACAGCTCCATTTTGCTTCCATTTTTCTTTGCAGGTTTTGGTTTTTACCCTCATGTTTATTCTTGTTTTTGTTTTCACTTCCTTTTCAACACAAACTTGGTTTCTTTCCCTCCCGTTTAGACTTACCCCACCAACTTTTTTGTCATTTAAACATTGCTGTACTTCACCGTGTTTAGAAACAACAAGAGAACAGTTCATTCTCGATTCAGTGATGAGTGACGAATGAGAATTTATTGATGTTCTGACCGAAAATTAACATCTCCACCTTCTCCCTGTAATCCTGCACATTTGTCTTTTTCATGTCACAGCCTAATTCTTTTTAAAATGCTTCATTTGAACTTACCTTCATCACTCTCTCCGGCAGTGCATTCCACACATTAAGCATTCACTGTGTGAGAAAGGTTCTGTTTGTATTTCTATTCCATCCTTTGCTAATGGTGTTACATCTGCTTTCTCATCCTTGATCATTCCAAGAGTAGTTACAGTTTGTCCCTATCCACTCTATCCAGACGATTCGTGACATTTAATACCTCCATTAAATCTCCTTCAATTTTCACTTCTCCAAGGAAAACAATTCCAACGTCTTTGATCCATTTCATTAGTGAAGTTTCTCAGTCTCACAAACAATCTCATGAACCTTTTATGCACTCTCTCCAATGCCTTCGCATTCTTCCTAAAGTGTGGCTTCGAGACATGCTACAATACTCCAGCTGGATGTTTTAGTGTCTTACACCATTTGAACACAACCTCCTTGTTCTTGTACTCTATGACCCTGTTAATAAAGGGTAGAATTCAATATGCCTTATTAAACGTATCTTAACCTGTCCTGACCTGTTCAGTGACATATACACATGCACAACCAGCTCCGTCTGCTCCTGCACCTCATTGAGAGTTGTACCCTTTATTTTGTATCTCTATAATCTTCCCACCAGAATGAATCCCTTCACAATTCTCTGCTTTAAATTCCACCGGCGTCTTTCCCATTCATTCGAACAACTTAACTATGTCCTTTTTGAAGATTTGCACGATCTTCCTCAGAGTTCGCAACACTTCTAAGTTTCACATTATCCACAAATTCAGGAACTCTGCCCTGTACAACATTACCTAGATCACTAATATATGCTGATGCATTTTCATAGTATTTCTAGCTTGTGTGAATATACAAGAGATTCGCTGCAGATTGAAGCGTTTAACGAAAAAATGAAGCGAATGTAAATATCTGTCTATATACTCCACGTAAAAGTCACAAATGCATTGGTGTTGATTTCAAGAGATTTTATTATCAGTATTAAGAGAAATTAGCAGAAAGTGATTTAGATCCAAGGACCTCTGGGCTATGGGCCCAGCACACTTCTGCTGTGCCACTCTGCTACAGCACTCTGACCTTTTGCTGCCTATTAATGTAGCGAGAGAAATATTCATTGCTGTATTGTTATTTAACCCAACACCAGTGTATCGTGCATTGTTGACCTTGAGAATGACTGCTGCAGTCCCTGAGGTGTAGGTACCGCCACAGTGCTCGTAACCTAATAGTTTTCGGGAGGTTGTTCCAGGATTTTGCGACAGTGAAGGTAGTGACATTTTTCCAAGCCAGGATGGTGAATGCCTTGCAGGACAATTTCTAGGTGCTGGTGTTCCCATGTATCTGCTGCCACTGACCTTCTAGACGGTAGCAGTCGTGGGTTTGATTGTGCTGTCCAAGGAGAGTAGATGAAGAAAAACTGTTCCCATTGGCAGATTGGAGAAGGATCGTTTTTAATATGCTGAGAGTTTAGGACCTGGAATGCACTGCCTGAGCGTGTGGCAGAGACAGCATCAAATCAGGATTGTCAAAGGGGAAAGGAATTAGCACCTGAAGAGAAAGGATTTGCAGGTTTTTGATACAATGACTGGGAAAGGGTCGAGATGAGTTGTTCTTGTCCAGGACAGCACACAGACAAAGGGTGTAATGGTCTCTCTCCCTCTCTTTTGTATCTATTCTAAGATTCTACAGGTGCTGGACGCATTCTGTCTCCGATACAAAATAAGTGTGTGATATTCATTATAAATCCATCTGAGACACTTTGCAAATCTGTACTCATTCTACCCGGAAGATATCGAATTGAAATTGGACCTTTTGGTGCACTTAGTACATGATTCCACACGATCCTCTGCTCAAATCTTTAATGTAACATCATCTGCTTATCTCTGAATTTCATTCTCCATCGTCTCATTACCTAGATTTTCCTTCAATACAGCTGAACTAATCGAGTCAACTGCTCCAGCCTATAACAAGTTCCAAATTAAACCGACTACATGGGAAAGTACATTAATATTGAATTCTTTATGGGATTTTATGCTGACATCCAATCATTAATTCCTGTTTGATCTGCCTCTGCAACAGGGACAGTTCATGTAAATATCTTCCTCTCGTTTGCAGTTCCGGGTTGCGGCCAGTAGATGGCAGCACACACTGGTAGACCGAAGTTGAATGAGAAGTTTCACAACACCAGGTTCAAGTCCAACAGGTTTATTTGGTGGCAAATGCCACTAGCTTTTGGAGCGTGCTGCTCCTTCGTCAGGTGGAGTGGGAGATGTGCTCACAAACAGGGCATACAGAGACACAAACTCAATTTACAGAATAATGATTGGAATGCTAATCAAGCTAATCAATGCTAATACAACTTCATAGATAGAAACCCTACAGTGCAGAAAGAGGCCATTTGGCCCATCGAGTCTGCACCAAACACAATCCCACCCAGGCCCTACTCCCATATCCCTACTAATCAAGTCTTAAAGGTACAGACAATGCGAGTGGAGAGGGCATTAAGCACAGGTTAAAGAGATGTGCATTGTCTCCAGACAGGACAGCTAGTGAGATTTTGCAAGTCCAGGCAAGTTGTGGGGGTCACAGATAATGTGACATGAACCCAACGTCCCGGTTGAGGCCATCCTCATGTGTTCGGAACTTGGCTATCGGTTTCTGTTGGAGGGATAGACAGAGACAAAGTCTGCTCGGCCAGATAATGCATCAGTGTCAAAAATCCTTGTAAATTCCGGCTTGGACAAACAGAAGCTGCAGTCTTAGCTCTCACTGATATTGTAGCAGAGACACATTATTTATCCCACAATCAGGAACAGTGCTGCTTTCTGCCAGAAGGGATGGGGAGCGGCGACAGAACATAGAAACGCTGTAGTTCCGAAGGAGGAAATTTAGCCCACTGAGTCTGGTCTGACTGCAATCCCACCCAGGCCCTATTCCCACAACCCCACACATTTACCCGGATCATCCCCCTGACACTATGCATTCAATCCCTCTGACATTTAGCGTGGTCAATCAACCTAACCCACACATATTTGGGCTGTGGGAGGAAACCAGTGCACCCGGAGGAAAGCCACGCAACGCGGGAGAAAATGCAAACTCCACACAGACAGTGATCCGTTGGCCGGAATGGAACCTGGGACTCTGGTACTGTGAAGCAGCAGCGCTAACCACTGTGTCAACCACTTTGCCGCAGTGGCATTCTGAATGGTCCAGTTCTAAACAGTGCGCAGGATCAGAGGGACCTGAGGGTCAGTGAGATCTTTGAACGTGAGAGGAGATTTTGAGAGATTCGATCGGAAACTGCACTGAATCCTTGGCTTCATCAATCGAGAAACTGAGTATAAAAACAGGGAAGTTATGCTCAATCTTTATAAAGCTCTGATCAACTGCAGCTGTTTTAGGATTGCACCCAGACCCGGGAACCACATTCTCGAAAGAGTGTGAGGGTCCATGGGAGGGAGAAAAGGAGATTTACCATTTTAGATCCAGCGATGAGGGATTTTAGATACAAGGTTTGGTTGAAGATTTCGAAGTTTCTCTCTTTGCAACAAAGAAGATTGAGTGGTGCAGTAAGTGACGTGTAAAAGAGTACAACATATTGAACTAAGGTACACAGGGGATGTTGCTGCGTTAGCTGCGAGCAGAGGGATTCTGGGGATCAGTAGTGAATGTTTAAGACAGGATGTGTCGGAGATATAGGATCCCTATAGTGCTGTATGAGGCCATTCTGCCCAGTGATTCTGCACCGACTCTCCGTCAGAGAATCCCTCTCCAACCGTGTCGCCACAAGTAATTACCCTACTAATCCCCCTGACACTAAGGGTCAATTTATTCTGGCCTATCCATCTAACCTGCATTGTTGAAGCTGGGAGGAAACCGGAGCACCCGAAGGAAACACAGGCAGACACGGGGAGAACATGCAAACTCCACACAAAGGGTCACCTGGATTCGAAACATCAGCTCCTTCTCTCCTTACAGACGCTGCCAGACGAGCTGAGATTTTCCAGCATTTTCTCTTTTGGTTTCAAACTCCACAAAGGCAGGCACCCAAGAATGTAAGAAGTGGACTTTAGTTTTCGCTGGTTACAGCAGCTGGAGATTTCCCTTCAATTTTCTGGTATCCGGAAACCAGCGGAGCATCCAAAAATAGAACTGACAATTAATATCACCACAGTAGTTATTCACATGGCGCTGGGACCCGCCGCTTTCATGCGTGTGCTAATGCCGTGGGCTAATGGATAAGGTGTTTGACTTCGGCGATCATGATGACGATAATATCAGAAGATTGCCGGTTTGTGTCCTGCCGCCGTCGCTTTATGCAGAAATTTTTTGGTGGTATTTCCGGAAAACCGTGATATGCCTCGTCAGCTGAAAGTTCTGCATTTATTGCCAACATTGCAGGGCGCCTTTTCAGAAAGTACTCCCTTGTTGTTCTGTTCATTCAATTTTCTCAGATCATTAATTTTTTGAGTTCCGAAAAATCAATCTTACCTGTGTGATCCTAATAAATTATTGATGCTCCAGAATAGAGCAACAGGCTTTGCAGCAATCGGTTTAGTAGAACTCTGTGGGGGGAATTCTAATCTCCTCAGGAAGAGGTTTAATAAGGACCTGAACGAACTGTTTTTGTTTACAGGGATGAAAGACTGCGCTGGTAATCCAGGGGCCCGCACTAATATTTGCGGATATGGAGTGAATTCTACCATGGCAGCTGGTGAAATTTAAATTCACTGATTTGATCAAAGGGGAATTGAAAACTGGTTTCAGTAATGGCCGCCTCGAAACTACCGTCGATTGTTGTAAAACCTCATCTGGTTCACCAGTGCACTTTAGATAAAGAAGTCTGACCGCCTTACCTGGTCTGGCCTACATGTGTCTCCAGACACAGAGCAATGTGGGTGACTCTTACCTGCCCTCTGAAATGGCCGAGTGAGCCACTCTCAGTTGAAGGCCAATTAGGGAAGGGCAACAAATGTTGGTCCTGCAGGTGACACCCACAGCCCATAAAAAGTAGTGTCATTGAGAACAAAGGAAAGACCTGGTAAAGTTTTGACTGCTTGCATCTTTCTTTTCTTGTAATCACAAGGCTGAGGTGTGGCCTGATGCTGGGCTTTAAATTAGTGAAAGCTTATTTAAAAAATCATTTCGATAAAATGGACCAGAGAAGGGCAGATAAGAATGTACCTTACCCTTTCATACATGTCGTTGATAGTTGGTATGTACCTGGACTGCGTGGTTAGGGCTCTGAATAGTGAGGACGGATAATGGAACACATCACACCAACACTTCTGATCCATTTTCCTATTTCCTCAACAGATGATCTGCTCGCAATCGTGCTGATGTGGAGGTGCCGGCGTTGAACTGAGGTGGGCACAATAAGAATTCTCACAATACAAGGTAAAGTTGGAATCACAAGCTTTCGGAGATGTGCTCTTTCATCAGATGAGTTGAGGAGGTTGACAAACACGGCATCGATAGACACAAATACAATAGTACGATAATTACAGATTGGAGTGTGGACAATGGTTAGAATGCGAGTCTTTTCAGGTAAAGATATAGACAGCAAGGGTGGAGAGAGGGATAACCACCGGTTAAAGAGGTGTGAATTCTCTCAAATCAGGAGAGTTAGAAGGATTTTGCAAACTCAGAGAGTATGGTGAGGGTTGTGTGTCCTGTGGCTTGAACCCAGGATCCCGGTTGAGGCTTTCATCATGCATGTGGAAGTTGCCTGTCAGTTTCTTGCTCGGCGATTCTGCTTTGTCGTGTGCCATGAAGATACCCGAAGATCGGAGGCTGAGTGCCCTTGACTGCGGAAGTGTTGCCCGATTGGAAGGCAATACTGCAGCCTGGTGAGGCCGCACGCACTTTCCGATGGTCTAGTGATAAGGATTCGGCGCTTTTCACCGCCGTGGCCTGTATTCGATTCCCAGCCAGGCAAGCTACTTTCCATGCCCAAAACAAAGGAATTTCATTCCCAAAAGAAATTTGGTATGTAAGCTATGATTCTCACCAGCGTTTACAGATGCACCAAAGAAGCATTCTTCCTGAGTCTATCACAGTTTGGTATGGATCCTGCTCTGCCTAATACCGCAAGGAACTACAAAATGTTATAAATGTAGCCCAATCCATCACGCAAACCAGCCTCCCATCAATTGACTCTGTCGACACTCCCCGCTGCCTCGGCAAAACAGCCAGCATAATTAAGGACCCCACGCACCACGGACATACTCTCTTCCACCTTCTTCCGTCGGGAAAAAGATACCAAAGCCAGAGGTCACGTACCAACCGACTCAAGAACAGCTTCTTCCCTGCGGCTATCAGACTTCTGAATGGACTTATCTTGCATTAATTTGATCTTTCTCTCCACTCTATCTATGACTGTAACACTACGTTCTGCACTCTCTCCTTTCCTTCCCTGTGAACGGAATGTTTTATCTGTCGAGCGCGCAAGAAGCAATAATTTTCACTGAAGGCGAAAACATGTGACAAAAATAAATCAAATCAAGTGAAATGAAACAACTGATCAGATCACACCAGACTCTGGCGAAAGGCGTGTTTTTGCGCTGCAGGGATTACGTGGTTCTATGTTGCAGACACTGCTTGGAAATCTGTTTGGTTTTCGAATCCGTGGCCGAACCATGGACAGTAGAGCTTTAATTGAGCTTCTTAAAATTATCATCGGAGACAGAGAATAATTAACTTCAACTTCATGAGTTCAGAAACGGGTTGGAAACTTCGCTCATTTTCCGGTGGCTCACAGAAATATGCACCAATAAGATTTTAACTGAGGCAGCTTTGAGCAAATGTATCTATATCAAACAACTGATGAGATGGCCAAAGCCACAGAAATAATTTTTCCATGATCCTGTGAGATTGGGGGTGATATTTTCTGTTTTTGCTCAATCCGCACCTACCTCGGGCAATACAACAGACAATAGAATTAAAGAAAAGCATCTGAGCTGTAAAGCACTTTGGAAGTTCCAGCAGTTTGGAGAAAAAAAACGCATTTCAAGACAAGATAAAAGCAAAATACTGCCGCTGCTGGAATCTGAAACAACAAATGAAAATGCTGGAACATCTCAGCATGTCTGACATCATCTGTGGAGAGAGACGAGCTGAGATTGTCCAGATTGTTCAGATTTCAACACAGGCCGTCTTTCCTCCAGAATTAATAAGAACATGCAGTTTGAAATGAACGGCAAACGCACCTTTCTGTCTCCGCTTGATTCTTGTTTTTTTCATGCATCCATCTCATTCTCTTTCTTGCTAATCCAAAAGTCGGTTGGTGAAAGCCGCTGTTTGCTGCATTAAATGGGACTCTGTATTGGAGAAACGAACTGATCTCGTCCGAACTCAGTTGTCGCCCTAAAAGTGTAAGTGGCAAGTGTACAGTACGCAAAGCATCGCTTCTTCGTTAGTATAGTGGTTAGTATCCCCGCCTGTCACGCGGGAGACCGGGGTCCAATTCCCCGACGGGGAGCTTGTTGCATTTTTATTATGTCAAATTGTACACTCTGGTCGACTGAAGTTTGGACATCAGAGAGGGACACAACAGACAAAAATTGTTCACATTATATTGAACCTGGGACGGTGGAATTTCGAAATACTACATCTGTTGGCCATATCATTTTGAAATCTAGCCGTACCCTGCTTTCCTCTGTAATTAAATTGAATCATTTAAATTATGATAAATCAGCAAGGCTATGTTTTTTAAGTGAATGTATTAGTGCCGGTTGGCATTTTATTTTGAACCAAGTGGCATTTTGAATCACTGTTGTTTAGGATAGTAAGGATTGAATATCCAGCCTGCAGTCTGCATTGCACCTTTTGCTTGTACAGTGAGCATTAAACGCTTAGCACTCCCAGTTTCCTATGTGCCTTCACCCGACAACGTCTCCCTGCTCCGTCTCACAAGGCAGCCAACGTCGCACCTCCACTTTGTCTTTTGCCCATGGGAGGCTTATCGTGCCCAGTCCCCATTGTGTTTCACTTTGCTCAGTTATATTGCCCAGATTGCATCCAAAGAACAGTACAGTACAGCACAGGAAACAGGCCCTTCGGCCCTCCAAGCCTGTGCCGCTCCTTGGTCCAACTGGACCAATCGTTTGTATCCCTCCATTCCCAGGCTGCTCATGTGACTATCCAGGTAAGTCTTAAACGACGTCAGCGTGCCTGCCTCCACCACCCTACTTGGCAGTGCATTCCAGGCCCCCACCACCCTCTGTGTAAAAAAACGTCCCTCTGATGTCTGAGTTATACTTCGTCCCTCTCAGCTTGAGCCCGTGACCCCTCGTGATCGTCACCTCCGACCTGGGAAAAAGCTTCCCACTGTTCACCCTATCTATACCCTTCATAATCTTGTATACCTCTGTTAGATCTCCCTTCATTCTCCGTCTTTCCAAGGAGAACAACCCCAGTTTACCCAATCTCTCCTCATAGCTAAGACCCTCCATGCCAGGCAACATCCTGGTAAACCTTCTCTGCACTCTCTCCAGTGCCTCCACGTCCTTCTGGTAGTGCGGCGACCAGAACTGGACGCAGTACTCCAAATGTGGCCTAACCAGCGTTCTATACAGCTGCATCATCAGACTCCAGCTTTTATACTCTATACCCCGTCCTATAAAGGCAAGCATACCATATGCCTTCTTCACCACCTTCTCCACCTGTGTTGCCACCTTCAAGGATTTGTGGACTTGCACACCTAGGTCCCTCTGTGTTTCTATACTCCTGATGACTCTGCCATTTATTGTATAACTCCTCCCTACATTATTTCTTCCAAAATGCATCACTTCGCATTTATCCGGATTAAACTCCATCTGCCACCTCTCCGCCCAATTTTCCAGCCTATCTATATCCTGCTGTATTGCCCGACAATGCTCTTCACTATCCGCAATTCCAGCCATGTTCGTGTCATCCGCAAACTTGCTGATTACACCAGTTACACCTTCCAAATCATTTATATATATCACAAATAGCAGAGGTCCCAGTGCAGAGCCCTGAGGAACACCACTGGTCACAGACCTCCAGCTGGAAAAAGACCCTTCGACCACTACCCTCTGTCTCCTATGGCCAAGCCAGTTCTCCACCCATCTAGCCACTTCCCCTTGTATCCCATGAGCCTTAGCCTTCTTAACCAACCTGCCATGTGGGACTTTGTCAAATGCCTTACTGAAATCCATATAGACGACATCCACGGCCCTTCCTTCATCAACCGTTTTTGTCACTTCCTCAAAAAACTCCACCAAATTTGTAAGGCACAATCTCCCTCTTACAAAACCATGCTGTCTGTCACTAATGAGATTGTTCTGTTCTAAATGCGCATACATCCTGTCTCTAAGAATCCTCTCCAACAACTTCCCTACCACGGACGTCAAGCTCACTGGCCTATAATTTCCTGGGTTATCCCTGCTACCCTTCTTAAACAATGGGACCACGTTCGCTATCCTCCAATCCTCAGGGACCTCACCCGTGTCCAAAGAAGCATACAGTTCCAACTTTTCTATTCTCCATTAATAATAAATGAATAAATAGAACCATCCCTTGATTAAACACTGTCAGCTTTTAGCGGGTGAGTTTCATGAAGTGCTGTGTGTGATGCCCGCCTTTATGCTTCTGTACAAATTCAGTCAAAGGAAAACTACCCAAATATATATTTAATTCTGCTTCTCACTCACAAAGAACTGAATGGGTGACAGATACAGTTTCAATAGTAGCTTTAAAAGGTAGAGAATGGAATTACAAATTTAAAATCCAAGGGCGACATCAATGCCTGAAGTGGTTTTCAGGCTGTGGCGACGAGAATAACAATGCACATTCTCAAATTTGGATTGTTCAAAACCATAGAATGAAGCCTCCATTGTGGATGAAGGGAAACTTTAAACTGTGCAGCTGTGCTGTGCTTCAGGAGCTTGTTTTCCAGAAATCTCCATTAATCGAAAATGCTGCCTCATCCGCTGAGCATTTCCAGCATTTTCTGTTTTTGTTTCAGATTTCCAGCTTCCAGCTTTGCGTTGTGTTCTGTGCAGCTGTTTCACTGGAACAGGGAACAGGCTCTGATCAGCCCTGTGACAGATAGAGTAGAATGTGTCTCCCGACTATCAAGCCTGCGAGATTTGCTTCCAAGCTGTACAGGAGAATGAGGAAGAGAGAAAGGGAGGATCATTCTGTGATGGACACATTTCCTGTATAAAGCTATATATTTCCACAGCTGTCTCAACAGACATAAGATGTTCCAACACGAGTTGCAATCAATGAAGTTCCTCTTCACAGTTCTTGACGCTTTAACTATGAGATTATTGAACTTAAGAATCGTTTCTACATTGTCAAAAATCCATATATGGACAAGTAAAATAAGCTCCTCGCATTCGGCTCTGTGGCGCAATGGATAACGCGTAAGACTTCAAAATAATGGTAAGTTAGGCATTTAAAGCTTGTGGGTTCGAATCCCACCAGAATCCGACTTTTGATCAGATTAGTGGCAAACAGTTTGCTGTTTCATTGATGTGATTCAGCTTCGGCACCGACATTTCCTGCTCTGCCATCTCTCCGTGCTGTTTCTGTTAACTCGGCTCCCAGGGAAACACTGACTCGAGAATAAATCGCAAACGCCGGGGGCTTTCTTTAAGTTTGATACAACGTTCGCTGGTTGGGTAGAAATAGTAACTTCTTTTTCAATTAGATATTTCACTTCTTTTGGAAGATAAAAAAGATTAAAGAACACACACGCAACAACACAATTTATAAATAGCTGCAATCAATAAATAAATATCAGTGCCCTGCAACAACATTCTGATGTATCTGCTGCGCTTGTCCTTCCAGGCTGTCGTAGTCGTGGGTTTGGAAGCTGCTGGCAAAGGAGCCTTGCTGAGTTGCTGCAGTGCATCGTGGAGATGGTGCCCACTGCTGTAGTGGAGGGCGTGAATCTTTATGCGTGGGAAGCGAAAGAAGTGGGAAGCTTTGTCCTGGATGGTGCCAAACGTCTGCAGTGCTGTTCAAACCGCACTCACCCAGGCAAGTTATCTCAGGAAACCAAATGCTCCTCTTTACTCCCACAGTCCAAGGATGAGCAGGTGGGTGGATTGGCCATGCGAGATTGCTCCTTGGTCTTCAAGGTGCTTGTATAGGTAGATTAGCAGGGTGGATGTGTGGCGCCGCGGGGATAGGTCCTGTGTGCGATTCTCTGTTGGAGAGTCGATACAGACTCGATGGGAAAAATGGTCTCCTTCAGCACTGTTGAGATTGTATGATTGTAAGGCCATTCGACTGTGTTAGAAATTCCCTGAGGAAAAAAAATGGAAAGCTGTATTTGTAGAATTTACAACATTGGGTTTATTGCAGGTTATTGTTTTCTCTGCAAGATGATGAAAATACCTGAATCATGTAAATAAATAGTAGACATATTTGTGGGGAGTCTTGAAATATGTATTTGTTTCATCTTTGTAGATCATCCACTGTAAAGGTAAAGACAATATTGACGAGCAAGGGTGGGACATTGTGACTTGCACAATTGCACTGATCACTTGAAAGGACTCAAGGTTCTCGCTGGGATTTGAAACCGGGATCTACCTGTTTACGAGGCTGGTGCATTGCTCTATTTGCTCAAGTCAACAAAGAGCCAATTCCCACCCTTCGTGTTCCTTGCAAGAAGGCGCTATGATTGAGAGGTCTGAGCAACATGAACTATGCAATTGGAGGGTTTCATCCTGGTGACAGGAATATTTCTCCACAGCTGCTTTCGGAGCTGCTGAATATTTCCAGCATTTCCTGTTTCTGATTTTGTACCTTCATTACAGGAGTTCATTTACTGACAACCCAAAACTTGTCTCTTGGACGCAGCACCAGAGAGAGCTTTTCTGTGATCTTCACGCAGACAAGTTCACCCTTCACTTTCCTACACACGTGCTTTAAAATCGACTGTTTTTACACTGAACACCCTGCGGCATTGATTACAGAATCATAGAAGCCCGATAGTGCAGAAAGAGGCCATTTGGCCCATTTGCCTCCAAATCTCACCCCACCCTCCATCCGCACACCAGAGTCTCAGTGGTACAAGTGTATCGGAGGAATTCACAAAGACAAGGGATCACCGTGTTTATGAGGGAATATAAAGGATTAATCCAAACTCACAAACAGACTGATTATGTGCGAATCTCTCTCTCTCTCTCTCTCTCTCTCTCACACACACACACACACACAGCCATGGCAGTTGGTGAAATTTGACATCAATGAAAACATCTGGATTTAAAAGTCCAATGACCACGAATCGATATTCATAAAATAACACAGCTGGTTCACTAATGTCCTTTAAGGAATGATTTGTTACCTGGTCTGGACCTAAATGTGGCTCCCCGACCCACAGCAATGTGGTTGACCCTGAGCTGCCCTCTGAGGCCACCTATCAAGCTGCTCAGTTCAAGGACAATTTAGGATGGGCAATAATTGCGGGCCCAGCCAGCGACACCCACATCCCAGGAATCAATAAAGAAAATTAATCAGTGATTTAAAATGAGGGGATACAGAAAGTCAGTGTCAAAAATTGACAGATACAGAATTAATTTATAAACTATTTGACAGTTCCGGAAGCTGACAGTCAGAACAAGTCACTTGTACACGCACAGTTCAGCTGACAGAATCAGAAAGATCCCAATCCTCATTGAGCAGCAAACAATGCGAAGCACAGTCTGAATACAGACAGGCGCACCACAGAAAGCATTAATTCTGGTTGCATCACAGCTTGCTGTGGCTCCTGCTCTGTCCAAGACCGCAAAAAAACCACAAAGTGTCGTGAAAGAAACCAGTCCATCACGCAAACCAGCCTCCCATCTATTGACACTTCCCGCTGCCTTGGAAAAGCAGCCAGTTTTATCATGGAGTGACGCACCCTGGTGCCCATCGAGGAAAAACTACAAAAGTCTGAGGACAGGCACTAACCAACTAAAGAACAGTTTCTTCCCTGCTGCCATCAGAATTTTGATTGGACTTATCTTGTAGTAATTTGTTTTTTCTCGACACGTTGCTATGACTGTAACACTACATTGTGCACTCTCTCCTTTCCTTTTATATGTATGGTATGCTTTGTCTGCACAGCTTGCAGTAAACATTACTTTTTACTGTCTATTATGTGACAATAATAAATCAAATCAAATAAAATCAAAGATTATGACACAGAAATAAAGGTAAAGCCGCCGTAGTTGCCAATGACCAGAGGCTGCTTTCCCCCTCAATGGGGAGAGCTTACTGGTGGTGATTTAGCCCAAGGGTTACCACACCTCATGCGAGGGGCAATGCTGGGAATATCTAACGTGCGATCTAATAGTACATCTGGATTTTGTTTGCAATAAATTTGTATCAACATCTTGATTTTGTTTTTAAATCCGAGGATAGTGTCCGACTCTAACAACCTGTCCTGCCACCTTCAATGATTTATACACAGGTTCACACATTTCCCGCTGTCCCTGCATCCCCATTTGGAATTATACCCTTTATTTTATATTGTCTCTTTGCGTTCTTCCAACCAAAATGAATCACTTCATTCTTCTTGCCACGTGCCCTCCCATTCCACCAGCATGTCTGTGTACTTTCGGAGTTCTATTGGAATTTCTGCAGCTCTTTTAACAACCACAGGACTCCTCAAAACATTTCACTGACAATGAAGTATTTTCGAAATGTAATCATTGTTGAATTGCTGAGCTTTTGAACTGTCTGTTCGACGAGGTCAGAAATTCCCATGTGGGGATTCGGAATAACGGCTCATGGTGTGTCTCTGTGGCGCAACCTGTAGCGTGTCATGGTCTGGTGAGACATTCAAAGGTAAAGTTTAAAGAAATCAGCTGTTAATAAACTTGCTGGCGGTTACAGCTGCGATGGTCGAGTGGTTAAGGCATTTGAAACCCAATGGGGTTTCTTCGCGGAGGTTCAAACCCTACCTGCAGCGAATGTGTTTGAAGCTGTTTATTCTCTTTGATCACTTCCAGAGGACAGGTCACTGACTGAAAAATGGATCGCTATTCCTATTGGACTTCGCGAAGGTATCGAAGAAATATTGACTGAACTGTTGGAAAAGAAGACAATTACAATATCTGTTTGATTTCTATCATTTGAGAGCCAATCGTGGCTCTGGGAGAGGAAGGGGTGAGGGCAGAGGTGCGGGAGATGAATGGGACACGGTTGAGCGCCCAGTCAAACAACGAGGGTGGGGATGGAGTCACCCTGGTTTCAGAAAGCTGGAGTCCATGTCAGGAGCGCTGCTTTGGAAAGAGGCATCAGGGGAAAAGTTGCGACAGAGGTACAGAAGCCAGGAGAATGGGGATGGCGTCCTTACAGGGCGCGGGGAATGAAGGTTTGTACTCGACGTGTGAGTCGGTAGGGTTTTAATTACTGGTGGTCAGTCTGTGTAGAATTGGAAACAGAGAGGTCAAGGAAGGGTAGGGAAGCGTCAGAGATGGACCATGTGAATGTGCGACGGTGGAAACTGGAAGGAAAGTAGCTATTTTTTTTTGTCCAGGTGCAGACGAGAGCAGGACGCGGCACCGATACAGTCATCGATGCAGCCGATTAATTTCGCTACTTTCCATGCTGCTATGTAACAATTGCAGGTTCGAGTCCTTTCTCTTTATACAGAAATCTGGTGGAACCTCCTGAAAACCGAGCTCTCGCCCGTTAACTGAAATCCACCGTTAGTTCCAAACAGAATTACTTCCCTTGTAACTTTGTTCATTTAACTCTCACTTATCTTTGTATTTTTAGATTAGAACTATTCCACAATGTATGTTTGATCTGGATAAATTGTTAATGTTCCAAACTACAACAAAATGATTTGCATCAATCGGCGAATTGAAATTCTGCGGCGGGAATTCTAATCTCCTCAGGAAGAGATTTAATGCTGAGCTGAATGAACTGTTTTTGTTTACAGGGATGAAAGGTGATGTCACTGGGCTGGTAATCCAGAGGCCCGCGCTAATCTTTGGGGACACAGAGTAAATCCCACCATGGCAGCTGGTGAAATTCAAATTCACTGATTTAACACATAGGCACATGGATAGAAAACAGAAACAGGAGAAGGCCATTCGGCCCAAACAAACCTGGAATTGAAAGCAAGCCTCAGAAATGGCGGCCTTGAAATTTCCGTCGATTCTTTTCCCACAGAAAACATTTGCACAGAACAACAGAGAAGATTTCACACAAAGGGAAAACTTCTGCTCAAGACGGATCATATTTACAAACCAGGAACACATTTACAGAACAGGGTAATTTGTCAGAACCACAGTGAAGATCTGTCAACGACAGATTCACAGTTCCAAACAGAGAGATCAGATACACAGCAGAGAGCACAGTTACACAACAGGAAAGATATTTCAAAACAGGGCCTATCTTTGTGTAACAGAAAATCCCTTTTCATATATAATCAGCTTTTCCATCTCAGTATCTTGCTGGTTTGCTCGAAGCTTTTCTGTCTCTCATTGTGTGTGTGTCCTAATAGTCTTTTACTGCTGTTCTGTCTGTCTTTCTCTGTCTCTTACATTCGGGGTGATGTTATGTGTTATTATCCAGCCATTGTGAACTTCCCAACACGTGGGCCTTGTTTGAAATAAAAAGAGACAGTGAATAGTTTCCTGGCTCGCGGGCAGCAGTAATAAGCAGAGTGGCGCAGTGGAAGCATGCTGGGCCCATAACCCGGAGGTCGATGGATCAAAACCGTCCTCTGCTATCACGGACTCACTGCATCAAGAAGAAGCGTTCTGCTGCTGCCCAAGGGCAAATCTGGGTTTTCTCGACAGTAAATTTACCTCATCACCTTGATTTCCATTAACGAGTAGCACAGCGTATTTGTCTCAGTTGGTTGGACAGTTTATTCAGCCAGCAGCGCGGGATCAATTCCAGTATCGGTTGAGATTGTTCATGAAGGCCGCGCCTTCTCAGCCTTGCTCTTCGCCTGAGGTGTGAATTCTCCGCTCAAATCACCACCAGTCAGCTCTACCCATTGATGGCTCCCAGAAACAACTGGGACTGTGTACCTTGCTTCAATTTTACAAACAATGGACGAATCATATCTCTGACACATTGTTTAAATATGAAAGCGTGCAAAAAATAAACTGAACATGCGAACTGGATCATCCCAAAAATTTCATTTGGATCATAGTTTTGGAATTTGTCGTTTCAGGAACAATCGCAAAGAACCAAAATCCAAAGACATGCGCAGAAAAGCTCCATCATTCGAACATGCAGCCCGTTACTCTGAAGTCAGACGCTCTACCGTTGCGCTACAAACTCACAGCATTGGCTGCTTTTTACATCAGGGTCATGTTCGGTGAATTCAAAACCAAACCGGGACCAGAGAGGTTAACTGCCTCTCTCTTTACGTTCTCTGGATTTACATCAAATGGAAAAGTAACAGCGAATCAAGATTAACGAGAAAGCAGAAATGCAACATTTTCCTGCGGGAGAAATGTGTTCTTTGTTACGGATGTTAAAACATTTGGGGAGTAATCACTGCATGACGAGGTAGCCGAGTGGTTAAGGCGATGAACAGAATCCATTGTGTTCTGTACGCGTGGGTTTGAATCCCATCCTCGTCGGTAGTGGATTTGTTCTATCGCCTTATTGCCTGTGAACTGATGATTCGTTCAGCGTATTGAGGATCACGGAACCAAATGAAGCTTGGACACACAGGCTTGAGGGGTGAATAGTCCAGAACAATTCGACGTTCCCATATTTCCAATCCGATGAGGAAGCTCGAGCTGACATTCAATTCAGGACACCAGTTTTGGACAGGAGTAAACTTGTGGTTTCAGAACCTCCAAAGCAGACGCCAGCTTCATTTGCGGCCCGAAAAGCAGATTTTGTCTTGCTCAGCCATGAGAACTAGTGCCGTATTAGCTGGATTGGCCATGCTACAAAAGTCCCTCAGTGTCAGGGGACACTGTGAGGTTACGAGGATACAGACTGGGTGGGATTGTTGTCGGTGCAGGCCCGATGGGCCGAATGTTCTCGTTCTGCCCTGTCGGCATTCTATGAAGTTCGAGGCGGCAGCTTCACTTCTCCGAGAGCATTGATACGCCAGTTCCTAATTTCTTCAAACTTTACCTAAAAAGCCAACTTCGATGAGATTCTGACCCACAACTTTTGAATGTTTCACCAGACAACCTTCTCTCTTCCACCTTCTTCCATCGGAAAAAGATACAACAGTCTGGGGTCACCTACCAACCGACTCAAGAACAGCTTCTGCCCTGCTGCCAGCAGACCTCTGAATGGACCTCCCTTGCATTAAGTTGATCTTTTTCGACACCCTAGCTATGACAGGATTTATTCCCACTTGGAAATAAGTGGACGTATCAGTGAGAGGCAACATGGTTTTGTGAAGGGGAGGTCGTGTCTCACGAACGTGATCGACTTTTTCGACGAAGTGACGAAGATGACTGATGAGGGTAGGGCAATGGATGTTGTCTACATGGACTTCAGTATGGCCTTTGACAAGGTCCCTCATGGCAGAATGGTGCAGAAGGTGAAATCAGAGGTGAGTTGGCAAGGTGGATACAAAACTGGCTCGGTCATAAAAGACAGAGGTTTGCAGTGGAAGGGTACATTTCTGAATGGAGGGCTGTGAAAAGTGGTGTTCATGATGTGGAGATGCCGGCGTTGGACTGGGGTAAACACAGTAAGAGTTTTGTGGAGATGGCGGCGTTGACCTGGGGTAAACACAGTAAGAGTGCAAGTGGTGTTCCTCACGGATCAGTGCTGGGACCTTTGCTTTTGTAATATATATATAAATGATTTGGAGGAAAATGTAATTGGATTGATTAGTAACTTTGCGGACGACACAAAGGTTGGTGGATTTGCGGATAGCAATGAGGACCATCAGAGGATACAGCAGGATATAGATCGGTTGGAGACTTGGGCGGAGAGATGGCAGATGGAGTTTAATCCGGACAAATGTGAGGTGATGCATTTTGGAAGGTCTAATACAGATCGGAAATATTACAGTAAATGGCAGAACCCTTAGGAGTATTGATAGGCAAAAGGATCTGGGTGAACAGGTACACAGTTCACTGAAAGTGGCAATGCAGGTGGAGAAGGTAGTCAAGAAGGCATACGGCATGTTTGCCTTCATCAGCTGGGGTATTGAGTTGAAAAACTGGCAAGTCTTGTTGCAGCTTTATAGAACCTGAGTTAGGCCCCACTTGGAATATAGTGTTCAATTCTGGTTGCCACTCTACCAGCAGGATGTGGAGGCTTTGGAGAGGGTACAGAAACGATTTACCAGGATGTTGCCTGGTATGGAGGGCATTAGCTATGAGGAGAGGTTGGAGAAACTTGGTTTGTTCTCACTGGAGCGACAGAGGTTGAGGGGCGACCTGATAGACGTCTACAAGATTATGAGAGGCATGGACAGAGTGGATAGTCAGAAGCTTTCTCCCAGGGTGGAATAGTCTATTACTAGAGGGCATAGGTTTAAGGTGCGAGGGGAAGGTTTAAAAGAGATGTACGAGCAGATTTTTTGCAGAGAGAGTGGAACTCGTTGCCGGGGGAGGTAGTGGAAGCAGATACGGTGGTGACTTTTAAGGGGCGTCTTGACAAGTACATGAATGAGATGGGAATGGAGGGATATGGTCCCCGGAAGGGTGGAGGTTTTCAGTTAAGTCGGGCAGCATGGTCGGTGCAGGCTTGGAGGGCCGAAGGGCCTGTTCCTTTGCTGTAATTTTCTTTGTTTGTTGTTTTTTATTATTTGTTCTATGATTCTTCATTCTGCATTCTCTCCTTTCCTTCTCTATGAACGGTATGCTTTGTCTCCACAGCGCACAAGAAAAATACTTTTCACTGTATACTAATACATGTGACAAGAAGAAATCAAATCAAATTAAATAAAACAATGATGAGAAGTCCTACATGGCATTCCTTGCGCCACAGATCCGCAGCTGCAGCGCTCATACTGCAACAAAGAGTGATCAGAGCAGAAAGTGGATCGTGCTGAAATAATAGGAAAATTCCAATTGGTTTCAGTTCAAAATTTAAGCAAACGAGCAAATAAACGCGACACGTCCTGATAGGGAAAGGGTATCGTGGGGAAAAAAATCCGCCGTGGGGGCGGGGGGGGGGGGGGGCGGGGTGGCGGGGGGGGGGGGGGGGTGGCGGTGGGGTGGTGGATGCTGTTTTTGTGGTCTACATTGGGACAAACAAAGTTATCTCTGTGAAATCGATTCTGAACATGAAATGTTCACTGATTTCTCATGATTAACTAAAATCCTCTTTTACTAACATTGGCAAGACAAGGAAAAAGGACTCGGTTGGGCATTATCAGGAACGAGAAAATAAATTTAAGAACAGGTCCTCAAGGGTTATAATCTCTGGATTATTACCCGAGCCACATAAAAATTGGTATCGGGGTCATTGGCATAATGTAAGATTCACTGGACTGAAGCCTGGGGCTGATCATAGGTTCAAGGTGACGGGGTGTGGGGGGGGGGGGGGGGGGGGGTGGCGGCTGCGGGGGAGGTGTAACACGGGTATCAGAAGGACGTATTTTACGCAGAGGATGGTGGGGGCCGGGAATGCGCTGCTGGGCAAGGTGGTGGAGGCGGACACACTGGGAACGTTTAAAACTTATCTAGATAGCCACATGAATGGAGTGGGAATGGAGGGATACAAAATAATGGTTTAGTTTCGACCAGGGAGTGGCGCGGGCTTGGAGGGCCGAAGGGCCTGTTCCGATGCTGTATTGTTCTTTGTTCTTTGTTCTTTTTTCTTTGTTACGAGGAGTGATTAGACAAATGAGGGCCTTTTTCTCTGGGGTTTGATTGCATTTTTCAGGATTTGATGGTGGGGGTCAATAGAACATAGAACAGTACAGCACAGAACAGGCCCTTCGGACCACGATGTTGTGCCGAGCTTTATCTGAAACCAAGATCAAGCTATCCCACTTCCTATCATCCTGGTGTGCTCCATGTGCCTATCCAATAACTGCTTAAATGTTCCTAAAGTGTCTGACTCCACTATCACTGCAGGCAGTCCATTCCACACCCCAACCACTCTCTGCGTAAAGAACCTACCTCTGATATCCTTCCTATATCTCCCACCATGAACCCTATAGTTATGCCCCCTTGTAATAGCTCCATCCACCCGAGGAAATAGTCTTTGAACGTTCACTCTATCTATCCCCTTCCTCATTTTGTAAACCTCTATTAAGTCTCCCCTCAGCCTCCTCCGCTCCAGAGAGAACAGCCCTAGCTCCCTCAACCTTTCCTCATAAGACCTACCCTCCAAACCAGGCAGCATCCTGGTAAATCTCCTCTGCACTCTTTCCAGCGCTTTCACATCCTTCTTTATAGTGAGGTGACCAGAACTGCACACAATATTCCAAATGTGGTCTCACCAAGGTCCTGTACAGTTGCAGCATAACCCCACGGCTCTTAAACTCCAACCCCCTGTTAATAAAAGCTAACACACTATCGGTCTTCTTCACAGCTCTATCCACTTGAGTGGCAACCTTTAGAGATCTGTGGATATGGACCCCAAGATCTCTCTGTTCCTCCACAGTCTTCAGAACCCTACCTTTGACCCTGTAATCCACATTTAAATTAGAGAGGAATGATTTCTGCTGGTGGGGGCTGGGAGGACCCTGAGACCTGGTTTGCGGGGAGGATGGGTAGAGAGAGAGAGAGAGAGGGTCAGCGTTTAACACCGGGAGACAGACCGGACAGGAGAGAAGCTGGGTAACCCTTGAGGCCGCTCCAAGTTTGGGAATCTTGGCCTCCCCCAAAAGGGAATCAGTGAATTGTTCACCCAAGATCGATAGCTTCTTGTTAACAGTGGTTATTAAGGGTGAGGGGGTAAAGGGGTGAAGGTGGAGATTGGAAACCAAGCCGTCTTCACCTTCTTGAATAACACAGCTGGCTCGAGGGACTGAAAGGACTTATCCAGCTCCCATGCCTTGCGAGCAGATATCTCACAGCACTTTGGGGGCTGCAGAAGGTTACAGAGATAGGGAGGATTGTAGTGGTTGGTGGAGGTAGGAGAGAAAACAATTGTTGTACTGTCTAGAAGAGGTTACAGAAAGTTGGAGGGGTGTAGGAGCTGGAGGCGATTATAGAGATAGAGACGGTTGTAGTGACTGGAAGGCATTACAGAGATAGGGAGGTTCGTAGAGGCTGGAGGAGGCTATAGATATAGGGAGGGGCATACGGCCTGGAGGAGGTTACAGACATAGGGTGGGATGTAGGGGGCTGGAGGAAGTTACCAAGATAGGGAAGGTGTAGGAGCTGGAGGAGGCTACCCAGATAGGGCGGGTGTAGAATGTGGAGGAAGTTACACAGATAGAGAGCGGTGTAGGCAGCTGGAGGACGTTACAGCCATAAAAAAGGTTGGTGGGGCTGCAAGATGTTACAAATATAGGGAGGGTTGTAGGGGCTGGAGGAGGTTACAGAGATATTGTGATATAGATATAAGAACAAAGAACAGTACAGCACAGGAAATAGGCCCTTCGGCCCTCCAATCCTGTGCCGCTCCTTAGTCCAACTAGACCAATCGTTTGTATCCCTCCATTCCCAGGCTGCTCATGTGACTATCCAGGTAAGTCTTAAACGACGTCAGCGTGCCTGCCTCCACCACCCTACTTGGCAGTGCATTCCAGGCCCCCACCACCCTCTGTGTAAAAAAACGTCCCTCTGATGTCTGAGTTATACTTCGTCCCTCTCAGCTTGAGCCCGTGACCCCTCGTGATCGTCACCTCCGACCTGGGAAAAAGCTTCCCACTGTTCACCCTATCTATACCCTTCATAATCTTGTACAGGGATATAGATATGCAGAAATGACGATATTTTATTTCCGATTTTTCAAACAACAAGAGGAAATAGATTAATTCGCGATAAATTCGCTGGCAGTATTCCGATGGATTTAAAGTTAATCCCGAGAGAGGTATTAATGGTGGCCTATGTAACCCAGGATGCTGCGCGTTAATGAATACGATCTATCTCGTTCCGAATGGTTCACACTGCGCAGGCGCTATTTGGCCTCGCCCCGGAAGATCTTCCGTCTACGTGGGGCATGCGCAGTGCGGCTCCCGGAAGCTGAGCGGAACTATGCAGGAGCTCCAACAGCGAGTCTCAGCTGCTCTCAGAGTCCGAATCAAAGCCACCGGGTGCGGCATCGCGAGACGGATGGTGCAGCGAGGCCATCCTCACCGTCCCACATGGAATAGTGTGAGTGAGAGGAAACAGAGTAGTGGTTAATGGTTGTTTTTCAGACTGGAGGAAGGTTTCCAGTGGAGTTCCCCAGGGCTCGGTGTTAGGAGCCCTGCTCTTCCTGATATATATTAATGACACACACCTTGGTGTACAGGACACAAGCTCAACATTTCCACACGCCACCAAACTTGGAGGCATTGGCAACTGTGAGGAGGAAAGTGGGAAACTTCAAAAGGACACAGGCAGCTTGGTGGAATAGGAGTGGTGCAGTGGTTAGCACTGCTGTCTCACAATGCCAGGTTCAATTCCTGGCTTGGGTCACTGCGGAGTCTGCACACAATCTCTCTGTGTCTGCATAGGTTTCCTCCCAGAGTCTGAAAAACGTGCTCGTTTGGTGCATTGGTCATGCTTAATCCTCCCTCAGTGTACCCAATCAAGCACCGGAGCGTGGTGGCCAGAGGATTTTCACAAAAGCTTCATTGCAGTGTTAATGTAAGCCTACTTCTAACATTAATAAATAAACAAACTTTAAAACTGGCAGTGAGGAAACTTCCAGCACCGATTGCCCTGTGGCTGCCCCTGGGGGGGTCATGTCCGCTCTCAGTGCCTGGGCAAGTCAGTGTGTTGGATAGAGCGCTTTCTGGGGTGCAGGGAATTGTTTTTGTTCATTCACGTGCTGTGGGTGTCGCTGGCTTGTTAGGCCATTTCAGAGGGGATTTAAGAGTCAGCCACATTGCTGTGTGTCTGGAGTCACCTGTTGGCCAGGGCAGGTCATGTAGGCAGATTTCCTTCCCGAAAGGGACATCAATGAATCAAATGGGTTTTTTACAGCATGGCCATCATTAGGCTTTTGATTCCAGATTTTTATTGAGTTCATATTTCACTCTTTGCTGTGGTGATATTCAGGTCCCATTGCATTACACTGGATCTCTGGATCACTAGTCCAGCGACAATACCACTACGCCATCATGTGGGAACTGTGGCTGCCATTGGCAGATATCAATAAGTGTTTTATTGCAGGATGATTGTCAGTGAGCTGAAACATGAACTCTGTTTCTCTCTCCACAGATGCTGCCTGAGCCCATGTGTGTTCCCAGAATTTTCACCTTGTTTCAGATTTCCAGTGTCCACATAATTTTACCGGTGAATCATTGCAGCTGTTGCTCAGAAAACTGAAGCCAGAAATAGACAAATGAAAAACCATTTTTAATCAGGGTGGATGTTGGACGTGGCAGTCAGTCGCTCACTTTCTGTGAAGGTATTTTCTTGTTGGCTGATTTTGAACTGGATTGTAAATTGAGGAGATGCTGATGGATTTGTGATAAAAGATCACTAACTGTTTCCTACACAGTGACAGAGACATTGCATGCTCACATATGATGGACAGAGAATCAAATCCACGCAGATGCAATATCAGACTGAGTTAATTCCACACTGAAATACAGTAACAGAGACTGACAGACACAGAGTGAGTCCCACACTGACATAAAATCAGAAAAGAAAATGGAGCAGGAGAAGGCCATTCAGCCCATTAGGCCTGCTCTGCCATTCAATAAGATCATTGCTGATCTGATTGTGCCTCAACTCCTCTTTCCTGCCTGTCCCCACAATGCTTCACTATCTGATAAATCAAAACTATGAATAACTCAGACTTGAATCTATTCAATGACCCAACCTCCACTTTCTCAGTAACAGTGAATTATCAAGATCATAAAGATCTATTATAATTATCAAGATCACTTTTAGAGAATAACTTCCTCCTCATCTCAGCTAGATTAATTGGCGTAGCTTCAGGCCCTTACTCTCAGGAGCATAGGATATATCTCCTCATTGCATGACATTGTTTGTGAAGCAGGTTCAGGGGACCGAATGGCCTGCTGCTAATTGATTAAAATGTTTAGTGATGGTGGTATAGTGGTGAGCATAGCTGCATTCCCAGCAGCTGACCCGGCTTCGAATACCGGTCATCACAGTCTGTTGATCTTAACTCAGGATGTGGAGATGCTGGCGTTGGACTGGGGTAAACACAGTAAGAAGTTTAATAACACCAGGTTAAAGTCCAACAGGTTTATTTGGTAGCAAAAGCCACACAAGCTTTCGGAGCTCCAAGCCCCTTCTTCAGGGGAGTGGGAATTCTGTTCAACACCTGAACAGAATTGTTCCTGGGAATTCTCACCTGAAGAAGTGAAATTTCTTCACCAGTGAAATTCTATAATCTCCATTTAAATAAGAAACACTTTATTTTAAACTGTTTCCTCTCGTTCTAGTTTCCCCCACAAATGGCAACATCCCTCTCAGCATCTGCCCTGTCAAGCCCCCTCAGGATCTGATATGTTTCAGTAAGATCATCTCTCATTCTTCCCAACTTGCTTCAACTTTCCTCATAAGATAACTCCTTCATCTCAGGAATCAGCCCAGTGAACCTTCACTGAATTGCCTCTAATGCAAGTATATCCCTCCTTAAATAAGCAGATGAAAACTTTACACCGGATTCTTACTTGTTGTTGCACCAATGTCCTGTAGTTGTAGCAAGATTTCCATAATTTTAGACTCCATCCCTCCTGGAATTAAGGTCAACATTCCATTTGACTTTCCAATTATTTGCCATATCTGCAAATTAACATCCTGTGATTCATGTACAAGGACAGCCAGATATTTCAGGATTGCCATTTCTCTCCACTTAAACAATGTTCTTTTTTCCTATTCTTCCCACTAAACTGGGAAACCTTTTCCTACATTGTATCTTGCCTGCTAAATTTGTGCCCACTCACTTAACCTGTCTATATCCCCTTGCAGACTCTCTGTGCCCTTCTCACAATCTGTTTTCCCACCTATCTATTGTCTCAAAATTGGGTGATGGTCTGTCCTTCTTCTGAGTCGCTCATATTGATTGTAAATAGCTGAGAACCCAGCACTGATCCAGGTGGCGCTCAATTCGCTGCAGTTTGCTAAGTTGACAGTGACCCACTTCCATACAGTAAGAGACTGACAGACAGAGATTTACTTACATTATTACAGATTGACAGAGTGAATTCAAAATACAGTAACACAAATTATCAGTGTGTTAATGCCACACTAAAATACAGTAATGGAAACTAAGGTATAGAAACACAGACTGACAGAGGGAGTTAATTACACATTCAATTCCACCAAGAGAGACTGGGAAAGAGCTAATGCTGCATTTATATACAGTAACAAAGACTGACGGTGAATTCCACTCTCGCATGCAAAACAGAGCTGAACAGAGAGTTAATGCCCCATTCACAGATAGCAATAGAGAATAACAGATACAGAATTAATTCCATCCTCACGTACACTAATGAAGATGGACAGAGAAGTAATGGCTGAAGTTGCTTGAGTTCCAGATGACCAAGGCTGCTCTCCTCTTTCATGAATAACCTCATCCAGTACAGGAATTGAACCCATGCTGCTGGCATCACTCGACATCACAAACCAGCCATCCAGCCAACTGAGCTAACTAACCAACCGATCAGTTAGTCTCTGTTTCTCTGTTTCAGTGTGAAATTACCTCTGTCCTGTCTTAGGGGTCGGTTTGCTCAGTTGGCTGGGTGGCGGGTTTGTGGTGTGGAGTGACCCCATTCCCCAGCAGCAGATCCAGCAATGCTTCCTTCCTCGTTTGACCAAGAACATTCCGGTCAAGCAAATTCTGTTGAACACAATTCACAAATTCCCAGATATATGAATGTGTGAATTAGGAGCAGGCATAGGCCACTTGGCCCCTCCAACCTGCTCCACTGTTCAATAAGATAATGGCTGATCTGATTGTAATATCAAACCTACATTCCTGCCTACCCCTGATAACCTTTCACCCCCTTGTTAAACAAGACTATATCGAGCTTTGCCTTAAAAATACTTAAATGTTGCTTCTGCTTCCTTTTGTGGAAGAGAATTCCAGAGATTCACGACCCTCTGAGAAAAAATACTCTCCTCATCTCCACCTTATGTTTCGCAGTGACTCCTAGTTCTAGATTCTCCGACAAGAGGAAACATCTTCTCCATATCCACCCTGTCAATACACCTCAGGATCTTAAAGGTTAAGATCAAGGCACCTCTTACTCTTCTTTACTCTCGTGGATCTAAACCCAACCTCTTCAACCTTTCTTCACAAGACAACCCGCTCATTCCTGGTATTAGTCCATTAAACCTTCTCTAAACTGTTTCTAGCACATTTACATTTTTCCTTAGATATGGAGAGCAGTACTGTACACAATACTCCTGATGTGGTCTCACCAATGCCCTTACAACTGAAGCGTAAACGCCTTACTTTTGTCATCAATTCCCTTCACAATAAGCAATAACATCCTATTAGCTTTCCTACTTAATTGCTGGATCTCTATACTTGTCTTTTACGATTCATGCACGAGGACAACCAGATCCCTCTGCACATCGGAGCTCCATAATCTCCCACCATTTTGATAATGCACTTTTTATTCTTCCTGCCAAAATGGATGGTTTCATATTTGCCCACATTATGTTCCATTTGCCAGATTTTTGTGCGTTAACTTCACCTACAATGTCCCTTTGTAGCCCGCTTGTGTCATCTTCACAATTTATTTTCCCACCTATCCATTGTGTAATCAGCAAATTTATCAACCTTACCTTCAGTCCCTTCATCCAAGTCATTTATATAAATTGTAAAAAGTTGAGGCCCCGGCACTGATCCCTGTGGCACATCATTCATATCCTGCAAACAAAAAAAAATCCACTGACGCCAACTCGATTTCCTGTTACCGAGCAAATCCTCATTCCATCCCAATATGATACCTGCTACACCATGAGCTTTTGTTTTTCACAACAACCTTTCATATGGCAAGTTACCAAATCACAGAATTTCTAAGGTGCAGAAGGAGGTCATTTGGCCCATCATGTCTGTACCGGAGCTTCATAGAAATGAATCATAGAAACCCTACAGTGCAGAAGGAGGCCATTCGGCCCATCGAGTCTGCACCGACCACAATCCCATCCAGGCCCTACCCCCCACATATTTACCCGCTAATCTATGCATCTCAGGGGCAATTTTAACCTGGCCAATCAACCTAACCCGCACATCTTTGGACTGTGGGAGGAAACCGGAGCACCCGGAGGAAACCCACGCAAACACGAGGAGAATGTGCAAACTCCACACAGACAGTGACCCGAGCCGGGAATCGAACCCGGGACCCTGGAGCTGTGAAGCAGCAGTGCTAACCACTGTGCTACCGTGCCGCCCACTTCTGGAAATCTCAGTACAGTACATCCAGCAGTTCCCCTTTATCCACAGCACATGTGACTCCTTCAAAGAAATCCAATCAATTGGTCAAACATGATTTCCATTGCACAAAACCACAATGGTTAAACAAAAGCCTGAATACTTTGAATGTTTCCAAGTGCGTTACATTAACATCTTTAATAATGGCTTCTAACATTTTCGGTCTGAGAGATATTTGGCAAACTGGCCTGAAGTTTCCTGCTTTCTGTCTCCCTCCCTTTTTGTATAAAGGAGTTGCATTTCCTATCTTCTAATTTAATTGAATCTTGCCAAATGAAGGGAACTTTGAACAATTGATGCATCGACTATCTCATTCGCCACTTCTTTCAAGACCTCAGGGTGAAGTCCAACAGCCCATGGACCCAACAATTGGCTCATACACTTCCCTGGTGATTGTAATTTTCGTGAGCTACTCCCACCCTTCAGTTTCCTGATTTACAGCTATTTCTGGGATGTTACTTCTATCGTGAAGACTCGTAATTGTTTAATTCATGTGTCATAGTACAGCTTTCCATTTAGTTCCCAAGACACACTTTCTATGGGACCAACATTCACTTTGTTAAATCTTTCCTTATTTAAATATCAACAGAGAATCTGACTATCCATCTTTATGTTACTAGTTAGCTTTCTCTCAAGTTTTTCCCTCCTTATCAATCTTTTTGTCATTCTTTGATGTTCTTTATATTCTTTCCAATCTTCTGACCTGCCTCTCCTCTTTGCGCAAAGATGTCTCCTTTTTCTTTAAGATTAATATTTTCTCCAAATATTCTTGCTAACCACAGCTGACAGAGCCTTCCCATGTAATTTATGTTGTTCTTTGGAATGTATCTTTTGTTTGTATTTTGAAGTATCCCCTTAAATGTCTGCCACTCAGCCTCTATTGATCATAGAATCATAGAAACCCTCCAGTGCAGAAGGAGGCCATTCGGCCCATCGAGTCTGCACCGACCACAATCCCACCCAGGCCCTACCCCCACATATTTACCCGCTAATCCCTCTAACCTACGCATCCCAGGACTCTAAGGGGCAATTTTTAACCTGGCCAATCAACCTAACCCGCACATCTTTGGACTGTGGGAGGAAACCAGAGCACCCGGAGGAAACCCACACAGACACGAGGAGAATGTGCAAACTCCACACAGACAGTGACCCGAGCCGGGAATCGAACCTGGGACCCTGGAGCTGTGAAGCAGCAGTGCTAACCACTGTGCTACCGTACCGTGATCTTTCCCTTAAGCAACTTGCCAGTTCACTTTAACTAGCTCCACTTTTATGTCCTCATAATTGCCCTTATTTAAGTGTAAATACTCATCTTGAACTCAATTCTCTTCCTCATCCTGAATGTAAAGTCAATCATTTTATGATTACTACTACTTCAGGATGCCTTCACAATGAGATTATCAATCAGTCCTGTCTCATTGCACAATCCCAGCTCCAGTACAGCACCACTCTATAGTTCTTGTACATCTGTAATCTCCTTGCAGATTTGCTCCTCTGTCACTTTATCAACATACCTCCCTTTTTTTCCTTCTCTATCATTTCTGATCACTTAGTATTGAATAGTAAGCATGCAGCCCCCTCCATTTCGACACCACATTTTCATCATTGCCTGTGTATTGTATTCCCATGTGGCTATTTGTGCTTCTAACTCACCAACCTTATTCACCACACTTTGTGTGATTACTCACATGCATTCTAAACCTCTCCTTGTCTTCCTCTTGAATTCCTTCTTCATCTGCTCGTTTCTTATATGGTCCTTCTCTAGATATTCCTGTTTCCTACTTCTATATACTTGTGCCTACTCCCCTGCCAGTTTAGTTCAAACCCTCCCCATCCACAAGAGTGACCCTCCCCATGAGGACACAGAGGCATTGAATACAGAATCATGCAAGTTATGCTGAGCCTTTAGAAAGCTCTGATTGGACCACAGCTGGAGTATTGTGTCCAGTTCGACTCAGCACACTTGAGGGAACATGTGAGGATCATTCAGCGGATGCAGAGGAGATTTACCAGAATGGTTTCAGCAATGAAGAGTTTTAGCCATCATGTTAGGTTGGAGAAGCTAAGGTTGATCTGTTTGGAGCAAAGCAGATTGAGGGGGAGGTCTGATAGAGGTGGACAGGATCATGGCAGATGTGGATCAGGTAGACAAAGAAGAGCTGATCCCATTCACGGATAGTACAGGGACTCGGGGGCACAAGTTGAATGTTTTGGGAAGAGACAGAGAGGGGATGTGTGGAAGAACTTTTCATGCAGTGAGTAACAACCTGGAAGTCGCTGCCTCTGAGGGTGGAAGCAGAGACAATGAATAATTTCAAAGTGGAATTGGGATGAACATTTGAGGCAAATATACTTGTAGGGCTATGGGATAGAGCAGGTGAATGGGACTGACTGGATTGTTCCATGGAGAACCAGCATGAACTGGATGTTGTGAATCGCCGCCTCTTGTACAGTAATGACTCTAGTTCCAGTCTCCCCTGGCTTGTTATTGTAAGAAGTCTCACAACACCAGGTTAAAATCCAACAGGTTTAATTGGCAGCACAAGCTTTCTGAGCACTGCCCCTTCATCAGGTGAGGAGGAGTTATGTTCACAAACAGGGCACATATAGACACAAACTCAATTTACAAGATAATGGTTGGAATGTGAGTCTTTACAGGTGTACACGTCTTAAAGGTACAGACAATGTGAGTGGAGAGAGGGCCAAGCACAATTTAAAGAGGTGTGTAAATTTCTCCAACCAGGACAGTTATGAAATTTTGCAAGCTGAGGCAAGTCATGGGGGTTATAGATAGTGTGACACGAACCCAAGATCCCGGTTGAGGTCGTCCTCGTGTGCGGAACTTGGCTATCAGTTTCTGCTCAGCGACTCTGCGTTGTCGTGTGTCGTGAAGGCCGCCTTGGAGAACGCTTACCCGAAGATCAGAGGCTAAATGCCCATGACTGCTGAAGTGTTCCCCGACTGGAAGGGAACACTCCTGCCTGGTGATTGTCGAGCAGTGTTCGTTCATCCGTTCTCATAGTGTCTGCTTGGTCTCCCCAATGTACCATGCCTCAGGACATCCTTTCCTGCAGCGTATCAGGTAGACAACGTTGGCTGAGTTGCAAGAGTATGTACCGTGTACCTGGTGGATGGTGTTCTCATGTGAGATGATGGCATCCGTGTCGATGATGGGCCGAATGGCCTTACTTCCGCTCCTATGTCTTATGGTCTTATGATCCGGCACGTCTTGCGGAGGTTGCTGTGGCAGGGTTGTGTGGTGTCGTGGTCACTGTTCTCCTGAAGGCTGGGTAGTTTGCTGCGGACAATGGTCTGTTTGAGGTTGTGCGGTTGTTTGAAGGCAAGAAGTGGGGGTGTGGGGATGGCCTTGGCGAGATATTCATTCAACGCTGGCAGCTCCACATAATTGTTATTGGACAGTGAAGATTGGAAACAGAGGCAGACAGTCAGGATGTGGGGAGTTAGACAAAGAGCAGCTCTTGCAGGCACCAGGTGAGAATGAGGATGGACACATTTTAAATGGAGACTGTTTGGTTATGATTACTATCTGGTTAATCACAGCGGAGCAATGAATGGAAATATTACAAATGTCTCTGCTCCATCCGGTTATCCCATTCATGGAGCAGTGCAGGGTTTCAGTTCTATCTGAATGTCATTGAATTGTTGTAGCGCCTACCGCCACTGATTATGCATCTCTTACACAGACACTGAGGCCTGCAGTCAGACATTGACAATGTTTGTATCACTGGGGTTCCTTTGTGGCTGTTCATTATGATTATATACTGAGATTTAATTGAAGGCCTGTGTATTGTTCCCTCATTGTACTTGGGTTACAAAGAATACATTATTCCTGACAGGCAAATCATTGAACCAATCAAGGTTAGTTTGAAGTTTCTTCCACCTGAGTTGCAATGAACAGTGCAGCGAGTTCCTCACATGCAGTATGCATGTTCTCTCTCTCAGTGCATCAGTTCCACAGTCTCAGGCAACGGAACTAGTTCCAGAGACACATTTTCAATCCAACAATCAATCAGAGCAGGAGAAACAGACATTGTCTCCATGTCTTCCCAAGTCAGTACCACTGACAGGTTGATAGATAAATCCCAGTCCGAATTCTCAGCCGCTATCAGATTGTCAGTGTGTCTGTCAGACAATATGACAGAATTAGCTGCAATTCAATTAAATACCAGATAGAACTGAATGATAGTATAACCTGAGACACCAACTGTGATTAAAATAAGAATTCATATAAATTTGATGAGTAAAGATTGAGATATAGATCACAAACCAAACTAATGCCTCATAGTCTATGGCAAATATTCTATTCTTGCAGTGAAAACTGAGCTCAACATTCGAGTATCAACTCCTTACAAACAGAATGAATAATGAAGGCATCAATTTGAGTAATAAAATTTGAATAACACTTTATTTCACTTTGCAATGATTGTGAGATGAAAAGATCCATGCTCCTTCCCAATTGTGTCCAAATAGAAAGTGATTTAAAACTGAGTGAAACTCTCAATTATTTCATTAAAACCCACAGCATTAATGGTCTGTTTCTGTGCTGAAATTTCAACATGGAATAAACTCAGATTGTTAAACAGTCCCAGAGCCTGAGGTTATGTAATGAATCCCACACTGTCAAAGCAGCAGAGACGACAGATTCAGAATCATTGTCAAGCACTTGTCCATTACCAGACACTGACTGATGCAGACTGTTACTGAACTCACTGACACTCCCTGAGCCTGATCCTGAATGGCACTAATCAGTCTGACACACGTATATGGTGCCACTGATCGTCAGAAATCAACACAAACCCACATAAACTGATGAAGGTGACCACGCACTACACACCCCATATTAAAGAATGGGAGTTACAGACCCACATTTTCAGACAGGTTTTCCACATTCCCACAGAGGATCTCTGATTTATAATAAAATAATCCCACTCTTAAAACTCCCACCAGGTCCTGACAGAAACAGAATGAATTGCACATTCACATACAGCAGAAGAATCTGATGTGCGTAATCAACACAGTCAAACACACAGAGAGACATAGTTGTTACACCATTGAAATAGGATTTTGGGCCTGTCAAGTTCTGGCTCTCCAAGTGAGAACACACCTCGGGCCATTCATCTACCTCCTCCCCACATCTCTGTACATTCTTCATTTTCAATTCTTTCTTGAATCCCTCAATTGAAGCTGCCTCTCGTGCACTGTCAGGCCCCACATCCCCAGATCATAACCACTCGCTGCATGGCAAAGTTTCTCCTCCTGTATCCATTCCTTCTTTCCCCAATTCCCTCAAACCTGTTCCCTCTGCTTCTCAATCCTTCCAGCAGTTTCTCTCTGTCAACTCTGTCCAGACTCCTCATGATTCTGAATACTGTTATCAAATCTCCTCTCAACCTGCTCTGCTCCAAGGAAAGTGGTCCCAACTTCCCCAGTGTATCTCAATAATTGAAGTTCCTCATCCTTCACAATGTGACACACTTACATATGTTAGAGGCTACATATATTCATATGCAGAGCCCTGACAATTGATCCCAATCTCACAGACAGCACCACTTTCAAAAACAGCACTGAAGATAAACAGATGCAGAATTGGTGTCAAAGATTCCCAGATTTTGAGAATGATTCCCACATTCCCATTCAGTGCCAGTAGCTGACAGATACAGACTGAATTCCACTATCATATTGAGCAGCAGAGCACACTCAATGCCACAGACTGAAAGATATCCAGTCAAAATCACACTGATTCACACTGCCAGAGACTGACAAATACAGGATGAATCTCTCAGACAGTTGCAGAGACTGATAGGTACAGAATAAACCCAGTTCCCCAAATTGTGGCCGAGAAGGACAGCTACAACATTAATCCCAAACTGGCATATCATCGCAGGGAGAGAATGAATCCCGCGCTCACTCTCAGCCCCCACTAACTGGCAAATACACAATGAGTCTCCATCTGTCACATGCAGTCTCTGGGACTGAAAGATACAGAATGAACCCCACCTTCACAAACCAACATAGTGAGTAAATCCCACACACTCTGTATCAGAGTGAGTAAATCCCACACTCTCACTGTATCAGAGAGTGAGTAAATCCCACACTCACACACTGTATCAGAGAGTGAGTAAATCCCACACTCACACACTGTATCAGAGAGTGAGTAAATCCCACACTCTCACACTGTATCAGAGAGTGAGTAAATCCCACACTTCACACACTGTATCAGAGAGTGAGTAAATCCCACACTTCACACACTGTATCAGAGAGTGAGTAAATCCCACACTCTCACACTGTATCAGAGAGTGAGTAAATCCCATACTCACACACTGTATCAGAGTGAGTAAATCCCACACTCATACACTGTATCAGAGTGAGTAAATCCCACACTCACACACTGTATCAGAGAGTGAGTAAACCCCACACACACACACTGTGTCAGAGAGTGAGTAAATCCCACACTCACACTGTATCAGAGAGTGAGTAAATCCCACACTCTCACGCTGTATCAGAGAGTGAGTAAATCCCACACTCTCACACTGTATCAGAGTGAGTAAATCCCACACTCTCACACTATCAGAGAGTGAGTAAATCCCACACACACTCACACACTGTATCAGAGAGTGAGTAAATCCCACACTCTCACTGTATCAGAGAGTGAGTAAATCTCACACACTGTATCAGAGAGTGAGTAAATCCCACACTCACACACTGCATCAGAGTGAGTAAATCCCACACTCTCACACTGTATCAGAGAGTGAGTAAATCCCACACACACTCACACACTGTATCAGAGAGTGAGTAAATCCCACACTCACACGCTGTATCAGAGAGTGAGTAAATCCCACACTCTCACGCTGTATCAGAGAGAGAGTAAATCCCACACTCTCACACTGTATCAGAGTGAGTAAATCCCACACTCACACACTGTATCAGAGAGTGAGTAAATCCCACACTCTCACACTGTATCAGAGAGTGAGTAAATCCCACACTCACACTGTATCAGAGAGTGAGTAAATCCCACACACTCACACTGTATCAGAGAGTGAGTAAATCCCACACTCTCACACTATCAGAGAGTGAGTAAATCCCACACTCTCACACTGTATCAGAGTGAGTAAATCCCACACTCATACACTGTATCAGAGTGAGTAAATCCCACACTCACACACTGTATCAGAGAGTGAGTAAATCCCACACTCACACTCTATCAGAGAGTGAGTAAATCCCACACTCTCACACTGTATCAGAGAGTGAGTAAATCCCACACTCTCACACTGTATCAGAGTGAGTAAATCCCACACTCATACACTGTATCAGAGTGAGTAAATCCCACACTCACACACTGTATCAGAGAGTGAGTAAACCCCACACTCACACTGTATCAGAGAGTGAGTAAATCCCACACTCTCACACTGTGTCAGAGAGTGGGTAAATCCCACACTCTCACTGTATCAGAGAGTGAGTAAATCCCACACTCACACTGTATCAGAGAGTGAGTAAATCCCACACTGTATCAGAGAGTGAGTAAATCCCACACTCTCACACTGTATCAGAGAGTGAGTAAATCCTACACTTCACACACTGTATCAGAGAGTGAGTAAATCCCTCACACACACACTGTATCAGAGTGAGTAAATCCCTCACACACACACTGTGTCAGAGAGTGAGTAAATCCCACACACACTGTATCAGAGTGAGTAAATCCCTCACACATACTGTTTCAAAGTGCCAGGGACCCAGGTTCCATTCTACCTTGAGTGATTGTGTGCTGTTTGCACGTCCTCCCCTTGTTTGCGCTTCCTCGCATGCTCCAAACGTTGGGTGGATTGACCATGCTGAATTGCCTGTTCGTGTCCCAAATGTTTTGGTTCGGGGGATTAGCAGGATAAATATGTAGGTTACCAAGATAGGTTCTGGGTGGGATGCTGTGTCAGAGAGTCGGTGCAGACTCGATGGGCCAAATGGCCTCCATCTGCACAGTAGCGATTGTATGACAGTTAAGGCTGAAATAGACAAATTTTGGTTTCTCAGAGAATCAAGGAGTAAAGTGGAGATGAAACCCACGATCTGAAACTCTACAAGCAGCTGGTACGCCCACATCTGGAGCCTGCACTGACAGTTTGGAATCCACACTTTCAAAGAGAAATACAGCTGATAGAGAGAGTGCAAAGATGTTACCAGGAAAAGGGGAGGCATTTGGGGAATATTCTATGAGGGATTTAAGAGTTATTGGATTGCAATCTTTAGAGAATGCTGATTAATGGTTCAGTTCAAGTTGATAAATTGATACATTTTAATTTGACATGGAAGTATTCTATGAAAGATCTGACACTGGGAAGTTTCGAAGAACGAAAGGACCTTGGCATGTTTGTCCATAAATCTGGGAAGGCGGAAAGGCAGGTTAATAGGGTGGTGAAAAAGGCATATGTCACACTCCCCTATATCAATCGGGGAATAGATTACAAAAGCAAAGAGGTCATGATGGAGTTGTATAGAACTGTGGTGAGGCCAAAGCTGGAGCACTGTGTGCGGTTCTGGTCGCCACATTATAGGAAGGACATTGAGCGGGTGCAGAGGAGATTTACCAGGATGTTGCCTGGGATGGAACATTTAAGTTATGTTGGATAGACTTGGGTTTTTTTCATTGGAGCAGAGAAGACTGAGGGGCGACCTGATTGAGGTGTTCAAGATTATTAGGGGCATGGATAGGGAGCAGCTGTTCCCCTTAGTTGCAGGGTCAGTTACGAGGGGAGACAAATTAAAAGCGAGGGGTGGGAGGTTTGGGGGGATGTGAGGAAAAACCTTTTTACTCAGAGGGTGGTGATGGTCAGGAATATGCTGCTTGGAGGTAAATAAATAAATGAGCCATGATCAAATTGAATGGTGGAACAGAGTCAATGTGCCATGTGGTCAATGTCTGTTCTGAATTGCTGTGTCCTTGTTACTGGAAGAGACGGATCCATGGATACTGAGGGAAATAAGGGTGGAAATTGCAGAGGCAATGGCTATTTTTTTTCTAACCTATCTAGTTATAGGGGTGGTGCCAAAGGACTGGAGAATTGCAAATGGTAAACACACCTCTTCAGAAAAGGCTATAAGAATCAGTCCAATCAGTTTAACATCAGCAATGTGGAATATTCTCCAAATAACAACCTGAGATAAAATTAACACTCACTTGTGCTAATGTACATTAATTAAGGAAAACCCCAATGTAATTACTAAGGATGAATTGTACTTGATGAACTTGCTCGAGATTTTCATGAGGGTGATGGAAAAGGCAAGGGTTCAAATCCCAGTCCTGACATTGTTTGGGGGAGGCAGTGGCGTCGTGGACAAGTAATCCAGAGATCCTGGGTAATGCTCTGGGGAGCTGGGTTCAAAACCCAAAAGGGCAAGTGGTGAAGTTTTAATTCAAGACAAATCTGGAATTAATTGTCGATTGTCATAAAACCCCATCTGGTTTACTAATGCCTTTTAGGGAATAAAATCTGCTGGGCAGGAGGAGTGTATTTGAATCAGCAAGTCTCGAGGTAACAAAAGCATGGATGAGGGTTTCAGGTACGGGTGAGTTCAGGTATTATCAACAATGTGTGAAGTTACACAGCTGGAAACAGGTGATCTTGATGCAGGTGTTCAGAATCTCATTTCTGTGTCTAATGATGTGCCAAGATTATGAAGGTTTGTTTCAGCCTCGACAGTGACCAGGGAGAGTGATGGAGTCATTGACTGGGAATGGAATTTGTGGTGGAACCTTTGGTCTTCTAGATATTTAATGGGGAATTCTCTGCTTATCTTGTACAGGATGTCGGATAAACAATCTAATAATTTAATAAGTGGGTTTGGTTCTGAGAGGTGATGGTGAGGTAGAACTGGTGATATCAGCATACATGTGAAAACTAGTACTGTTCTTCAGATAATGTCACCGAGGGGTAAAGTCTAGAAATAGGACGGAGCCAAGGATAGCTCCTTGGGGGATTCAGGAGGTAACAACACAGGAGTGGGAAGAGAAACCATTGCGGGTGATATTGTGCCTATGACCAGAAAGATAAGAATGGAACCAGGCGAGTGCAGTCTTACCCTGCTGCACAATCCCTCCTCATCCTTCTCAACCTGTCCATGCCTTTGACATGGTTGGCTGCACCATCCTGCTCCAATACCTTCCCACTGTCAGGTCAGTGTGCACAGCAGATGAAGATGTTAATGTACCTGACATCCTTGGGAAACGAATGATGAATGAAGGGCTGGGCCTCAGTAAACGGGTGTAGAGAAGGCCGAACTTCTCAATCATCTTCATCTCGGGCAGCAGCCCCTCCATCTCTGTGTGTGTGGTGAGATCAGTCCATTCTGCTCAGTCAGGAACACCCAGACTGACTGTAAGAGAGAGAGGCTGTAACGAGAACAAAACAATGGAGGAGATCCATTCAGAGTAACCAAGCCCTGGACCCAGACAGAGCACAGGAATATCCCAGTATTTCTCCCTGGCCGATGCAGAGTGAGTTGTTCTAACCTGGTGTGGCACTGAGCCCCACACACACACCATAGGAGGAACCCAAGTCTCTCTGCTGATTGGTCTGACTACACGGGGTTTGCAGCGCCGCCACTGCTGAGATTGGGGAACTGCAGCGTGACATGTTTACATAGGAAGCCGCCATTTTTAACACTGAGCTGCGGATTGACAGCCGGGCAGGACAGGATTCCCGCTGCCAAAAGCCTTCACCCATCCGGAGTCCCCCCGCTGGCTCAGGATCCGGGCCCGGGGACTGAGGCCACTGGCCGGACATTTGCCGCCGCCCGGTGTCTGATGAGTCCAGTGTAATCCCCGCCCACTGTCCAATCACAGTCACCGGCCTGTGTCCGACAACTAAGGCAACTAATCAGCATTTGGGACATCCCTGTGATCCAATAGACGCTCTGCGCTGATTGAGTGACAGCTGCATTATCCAATCAGTGAGCTGCGTCTGTCTAATGTGCGCGAACAATGGAAATTACGCTTAATTCTGACTAATAGCAGAGTCATGATGTGGAGATGCCGGCGTTGGACTGGGGTAAACACAGTCAGAAGTCTCAACGTCAGGTTAAAGTCCCAACAGGTTTATTTGGTGGCAAACGCCACTAGCTTTTGGAGCGTTGCCCCTTCATCAGGTGAGTCGGAGTTCTGTTCACAAACATGGCATATAAAGACACAAACTTAATTTACAGAATAATGGTTGTAATGCGGGTCTTTACAGGTACTCGAGTCTTAAAGGTATAGACAATGTGAGTGGAGCGAGGGTTAAGCACAGGTTAAAGAGATGTATAATGTCTCCAGCCGGGACAGAGGACAAACACGGGACACGGCGGACAGAATACCCTTCGTCGTCCAGTACTTCCCCAGAGCGGAGAAGCTACGACATCTTCTCTGGAGCCTTCAACATGTCATTGATGAAGACGAACATCTCGCCAAGGCCATCCCCACACCCCCATTTCTTGCCTTCAAACAACCGCACAACCTCAAACAGACCATTGTCCGCAGCAAACTACCCAGCCTTCAGGAGAACAGTGACCACGACACCACACAACCCTGCCACAGCAACCTCTGCAAGATGTGCTGGATCATCGACACGGATGCCATAATCTCACATGAGAACACAATCTCCCAGGTACATACACTTGCAACTCGGCCAATGTTGTCTACCTGATATGCTACAGGAAAGGATGTCCCGAGGCATGGTACATTGGGGAGACCATGCAGGCACTACAACAATGGATGAATGAACACCGCTCGACAATCACCAGGCAAGTGTGTTCTCTTCCTATTGGGGAACACTTGAGCGGTCACGGGCCTTTGATCTTCGGGTAAACGTTCTCCAAGGTGGCCTTCACGACACACGACAGCGCAGAGTTGCTGAGCAGAGACTGATAGCCAAGTTCCGCGCACATGAGGACGGCCTCAGCCGGGATCTTGGGTTCATGTCACGCTATCTGGACCCCCTGCGACTTGCGTGGGCTTGCAAAATCTCACTAACTGTCCCGGCTGGAGACAATACACATCTCTTTAACCTGTGCTTAACCCTCTCTCCACTCACATTGTCTGTCCCTTTGAGACATGATTATTTGTAAAGACTCGCATTCCAACCATTATTTTGTAAATTGAGATTGTGCCTTTATATGCCCTGTTTGTGAACTTAAATGCCACTCACCTGACGAAGGAGCAGCGAGCGCTCCGAAAGCGAGTGGCTTTTGCTACCAAATAAACCTGTTGGACTTTAACCTGGTGTTGTGAGACTTCTTACTGTAATAGCAGAGAGACGTGCTTCGCTCAACACCCCACCACATTACAATTCACATCAGTCTGAGCCAATCGAAGAACGGCGCTGTAACACAGACACCAATCGCAATGCGGCGGTATTTTTCGACTCCAGCAGCATCCCTCCCAGCCCAGCGTCATTCAATTCAATCCGCGGCTGAAACCAATGAGAAATCAGAGAGCTGGAGGCAGGGAAAGAATCCTTAAACCAGGACCGCTATTAGAATTACCGTTGTACAACTCTAATTTACTGATGCTCGTTAAAGCAACAACAGGACTGGTGAAAGTCAGAGCGTGACAGAAATAGAACTCGGGGGAAAGGAAGGAGGAAATAAGTGGAGGAAACGCGATAGAAATGGAAGGGGAGGAAAACAAAATCGAGGCAGTGAGGTTTCGAGAGCAAATTTTCGAGCTGAGTCCCAGAGAACTGTGACACCCGGTTCAGTGTGAGACCCTGCAGACTTCAGGTGGGGAGGAATGAGCTCAGTAGTTATCAGATGCAGAGGGAAAACAAGGAGAGATGTCAAGCACAATGTGGGCGTGTGTTTAACTGAGCAGCCCGCTCTTCTATTGGTCGGGATCAGCGGCATCATTTCCATTGTTCGCTCCCATTCCAGAGGGACAGCGCTCACTGATTGGATAAAGTAGCTGTCACACAGTCAGCGCAGACCGTCCATTGGATAATGGAGCGGTCCCACAGTCCGATTGGTTTGCCCAGCTGTCAGTCACAGTCCGGTGGCTGTGATTGGTCAATAGGTCGGTAAAGAGGGCCGAGGTGACCCAGGGCCGATCAGACACCGCGCGGAGCGGCAGCAAATGTCCGGCAGGTGGCTTCAGTCCCCGGGCCCGGACCCTGAGCCCGCGGCGGGGCTCCGGATGGGGAAGGGTTTTGGTAGCGGGAATCCCGTCCCGCCCGGCTGTAAATCCGGAGCTCAGGGTTTCCAATGGCAGCTTCCTGTGTAAACATTTCACGCTGCAGTTCCCCAGCCTCAGCAGCACCGGCGCTGAAAACCTCCTGGAGGCAGACCATTCAGCACAGAGACTGGGATCTTCCTGTGCTCTGTGTGAGGGGCTCAGTGCCACACCGGGTTAGAACACCTCACTCTGCATAATCAGTCAGTCTGGATGTTCCTGACTGAGCAGAATGGCCTGATCTCGCCACACACATTGAGATGGAGGAGCTGCCACCGAGATGAAGGTAAATGAGAACTCCAGCCTTCTCCACACTTGTTTTCTGAGGCCCAGCCCTTCCTTCATCATTAGTTTCCCCAGGATGTCAGGTACTGACATCTTCATCTGCTGTGAACACTGACTTGACAGTGGGAAGGTATTGGAGCAGGATGGTGCAGTTAACCATGTTAAAGGTGTGGAGAGGTTCAGAACAATGAGAAGGGATTGTTCAGCTGTGTAAGACTGCACTCACCTGGTTTCGGTTTTATCTTTCTGATCAGAGGCAGAATATCAGCTGCAATGGTTTCTCTTCCCATTCCTGTTCTGTTAACTTCCGAATCCCACAGGGATCTATCCTTGTCTCCCTCCTATTTCTCATTTGCACCGTACCTTTTTGTGACATTATCTGAAAACACTTTTGCTTTTCACATGTATGCTGATAACACGCAGCTCACAATCACCACTTACAACCAATCTCATGTTATGAAATTATTAGACTGCTTATTCGACATCCAGTACTGGATAAGCAGAGAATTCCCCATCTGAATATTCGGAGGACAAAGTTCCCACCACAGATTCTGCTCCAAGTCACTGACTCCATCTCTCTCTCCCTGGTCACTGTTTGAGGCTGAAGTAAACCCTCATAACCTTGGCACCTCATTAGACTCGGAAATGAGATTCTGAGCACGTACCTACTCCTTCACCAAGATCACATATTTCCAGCTGTGTAACATCACACATAGTCGATAATGCCTCAACTCACCCGTATCTGAAACCCTCATCCATGCGTTTGTTCCCTCGTGACTTGTCCATTCAAGCATTCTCCTGGATAAACTCATATTCACCACCAATTAGTTGATTCACAACTCTGCTTCCCTTATCAGAATTCACTCTAAGTCCGGTTCAGTCTGCAACTCCTAATCGCTGCGTGGTCTCAATGTTAAAATTCTCCTCCTTGCTTTCAAAACCCTTTATGGCCTTACCCCTCCCAATCTCTGCCTCCATCTTTCTTTCTTCCTTCCACCTCTACTCCCTTCTTTTATTCAAGAAAAGGAGTAGAAATAGCCCTGGAAATTATAGACCAGTGAGTCTAACCTCAATGGTTGGTAAGTTGATGGAGAAGATCCTGAGAGGCAGGATTTATGAACATTTGGAGAGGTATAATATGATTAAGAATAGTCAGCATGGCTTTGTCAAAGGCAGATCATGCCTTACGAGCCTGGTTGAATTTTTTGAGGATGTGACTAAACACATTGATGAAGGAAGAACAGTAGATGTAGTAAATATGGACTTCAGCAAGGCAGTTGACAAGGTGCCCTATGCAAGGCTTATTAAGAAAGTGAGGGGGCATGGGATCCAAGGGGACATTGCTTTGTGGATCCGGAACTGGCTTGCCCACAGAAGGCAAAGAGTGGTTATCGATGGGTCATATTCTGAATGGAGGTCAGTCACCAGTGGAGTGCCCCAGGGATCTGTTCTGGGACCCTTACTCTTTGTGATTTTTATAAATGACCTGGATGAGGAAGTGGAGGGATGGGTTGGTAAGTTTGCTGATGACACAAAGGTTGGAGGTGTCGTGGATAGTGTGGAGGGATGTCAGAAGTTGCAGCGAGACATTGCTAGGATGCAAGACTAGGTGGAGAAGTGGCAGATGGAGTTTAACCCAGATAAGTGTGAGGTGAATCATTTTGTCAGGTCAAATCGGATGGCGGAATATAATATTAATGGTTGGACTCTTGGCAGTGTGGAAGATCAGAAGGATCTTGGGGTCCGAGTTCATAGGACGCTCAAAGCAGCTGTGCAGGTTGAGGCTGTGGTTAAGAAGGCGTATGGTGTACTGGCCTTCATCAATCGAGGAACTGAGTTTAGGAGTCGTGAGATAATGTTGCAGCTATATAGGACCCTGGTCAGATCCCACCTGGAGTACTGTGCTCTGTTCTGGTCGCCTCATTACAGGAAGGATGTGGAAGCCATAGAAAGGGTGCAGAGGAGATTTACAAGGATGTTGCCTAGATTGGAGGGCACGCCTTATGAAGATAGGTTGGGTAAGCTCAGCCTTTTCTCCTTGGAGAGACGAAGGATGAGCGGTGACCTGATAGAGGTATATAAGATGTTGATAGGTATTAGAAATCATAGAAACCTTACAGTGCAGAAGGAGACCATTCGGCCCTTCGAGTCTGCACCGACCACAATCCCACCCAGGCCCGACCCCCACATATTTACCCGCTAATCCCTCTAACCTACGCATCTAAGGACTCTAAGGGGCAATTTTTAACCTGGCCAATTAACCTCACCCGCACATCTTTGGACTGTGGGAGGAAACCGGAGCACCCAGAGGAAACCCATGCAGACACGAGGAGAATGTGCAAACTCCACACAGATGGTGACCCAAGCCGGGAATCGAACCCAGGTCCCTGGAGCTGTGAAGCAGCAGTGCTAACCACTGTGCTACCGTGCCGCCCCATGTTAAGGTCACTTGGTATTGATCGAGTATTGGTTCAGGTATTGGTCGAGTGGACGGTCAGAGGCTTTTTCCTCGGGCTGAAATGGGTGCCACAAGAGGACACAGGTTTAAGGTGCTGGGGAGTAGGTACAGAGGAGATGTCGGGGTAAGTTTTTCCACTGAGAGGGTGGTGGGTGCGTGGAATGGGCTGCCAGCAACGGTGGTGGTGGTGGATTCGATAGGGTCTTTTAAGAGACTTTTAGATAAGTACATGGAACTTAGTAAGATAGAGGGTTATAGGTAAGCCTAGTAATCGCTAAGGTAGGGACATGTTCGCCACAACTTTGTGGGCTGAAGGGCCTGTATTGTGTTGTAGTTTTTCTATGTTTCTATAGCTATCCCGTTCCTTTTTTTGCCTTCCTATTTCCACTCCTCCCAATTTCCGCAGCCCTGCTGTGGATTTAATTGACATCAGTGAAATGTAGTCACTGAGTTTCCAACATCAGGAACTACATTTTGAAAGCACTGCATTGTCTGTGATATTCCTCTGCAAATGGTCAGAGTGCTGACCATTCGCAGCTCCACCAAGTCCCCCTCCCACCCCCCGGCCCCCTCTCCGACCCTTCCAGAATGGGTTGCTCTGAAATTTCAGAAATTCCCTGCGATGATTCTCGCTTCCCAATTCCTGAAATTCCCACCACTTCTCCCAGCCTCATCCTATCTCCAAACACATTGTCCTGGAATACACTGACCCTTAAGAGAAAGAAGACACGATATGGAGTTGTGATAAATGCAATAAGTTTTATTTCAGAGTGCAGCCCATTTTTCAGACAGCAGTAAGTCAGGGTCAGGGATTAGTGAACAGAGCAAATCAAATAGGAGACTGTTTCCAAAGAAGGAAGATTTCATTCAGTGAGAACTTGGAGAGCTCGAGCTGCTGCGAATCCATCCCTATATCTTTCACGATATTGGAACGCAACATAGTGGCTTGACGGATTTTGGGAAAAGAGACTCCTCCATTTCCTTACAGGCCTCTTCACGAATTTGTCCTCCAAACTGATCGCAATTCTCCTTGTCCACTACAATGCAAAATGAAAAGTGAATGGAGAGATGGTTTTGCACACAGAGGGAGAGAGAATAATGTGAAAGTCTCGTTACTGATCCTGTCACTGTGACTGGGCCTGGGCGGCACGGTAGCACAGTGGTTAGCACTGCTGCTTCACAGCTCCAGGGACCCGGGTTCGATTCCCGGCTTGGGTCATTGTCTGTGTGGAGTTTGCACATTCTCCTCGTGTCTGCGTGGGTTTCCTCCGGGTGCTCCGCTTTCCTCCCACAGTCCAGAGATGTGCGGGTTAGGTTGATTGGCCAGGTTAAAAATTGCCCCTTAGAGTCCTGAGATGCGTAGGTTAGTGGCATTAGGGGTTAAAATATGTGGGGGTAGGGCCTGGGTGGGATTGTGGTCGGTGCAGACTCGATGGGCCGAATGGCCTCCTTCTGCACTGTAGGGTTTCTGTGATTTCTGTGACTCCGGATCAGACATCAACCTTAACTCTTTTATATTTAATATAAGCCCACACTTCCCTTCCTTCCCTCGACTAGTACACACTCACTCTCTGCCCTGAAGGACAGTCCAAGGGATTTTCCTCAGAGCAGACCCCACCACACCCGCAATCTAAGAGCAGAGGGAGACAGAAAAGCTCTGACATTAATCGAGAAGCTTTCCTGTTGCCAGAAGTTCTCAGAAAGTTTCACAGACCAGGGATAGTGTCTGAAGTACTGACACCGTTTGATAGGCAACGTCGCAGCCAATCAGCTTTCAGCCAAGTCCCAGAAAGAGTGAATGGGGTTTGACAGGATGAGGAGTTGTTGGTCATGTGGGTTGAGGGTGTGATCTTGTTTCACTGGGAGAAATGTCAGCTCTTCAAATAATTTAGCAGACATTTCCGGTCCCATGAACGCATCATCAGTGTCTTTGTTTAATGTTTCATCCATAGCATAACACAACAAACAGTGCAGCACTCCACCAATGGGGCGGCACGGTAGCACAGTGGGGGGCGGCACGGTAGCACAGTGGTTAGCACTGCTGCTTCACAGCTCCAGGGTCCCGGGTTCGATTCCCGGCTCGGGTCACTGTCTGTGTGGAGTTTGCACATTCTCCTCGTGTCTGCGTGGGTTTCCTCCGGGTGCTCCGGTTTCCTCCCACAGTCCAAAGATGTGCGGGTTAGGTTGATTGGCCAGGTTAAAAAAAAAAAAAAAAAATTGCCCCTTAGAGTCCTGGGATGCGTAGGTTAGAGGGATTAGTGGGTAAAATATGTGGGGGTAGGGCCTGGGTGGGATTGTGGTCGGTGCAGACTCGATGGGCCGAATGGCCTCCTTCTGCACTGTAGGGTTTCTATGATTTCTATGATTTCTATGAATGCTGGACTGGATCAAGTGGAGTGCAACATTAACCCACAATCTGTTCAGGCAGTTCCCGACTGACGCCTAGAGACAATGGATAAATTAACCGTTTGTCTTATTTACATCGCCTGTTTTCTCGCAACCCCAGCTCCATGAAAGCCGTAGTATGAATCAAGTTAAATAAACCTGTCTTAAACCCTCTTTCTCTCACTCTTTGCCCTTTCATTATGAAAGCTGGACACGTGTGGCCACTGCCTTGTCAGACACCTCCCAATTACTCATTGATTACTTGGGACCATGGTCACTGAGTCTGGGGGGAAGGGACTGAGGGAAGCCGCGATCCTGTGCCCACACACAGTCTCCACTCTCACACTGCAGCACTTGGCAGTGATTGGGAGCAGCGATTGGGAATTTGCTCCCTGTAATATCTGGGTATTGAGGCCAATTACAGAGTCTGCCAAACTGACCATCCAGCTGTGACCCGCCAACTCGGCACTGCCGAGTAATTTGTGCTTTTCTTGCTGGACTGCTTGGATCAGCGTCCAAACCTCACCGTCTCCTCTCACTGTTCAGGGAGTGACTGAACATTCAAGGAATTTACCTATGAGACTGGTTCACTGAAGAAAATTCAGCCTTTCACCTTAAATTATCTATTTAAACTGTTTACGTTCAAAGGGAAAACGTGAGTTTATCGAATCCCTACAGGACAGAAGGAGGCCACTCGGCCCATCGATTCTACACTGACCACAAATCCACCCAGGCCCTATTCCCGTAATCCCACATATTTACCCTGCTAATCTGCTGACACTAGGTTCATTTTAGCATGCCCAATCAACCTAACATGAACATCTTTGGACTGTGGGAGGAAACGGGAGCATCCGGAGGAAACCCACGCAGACAAGTCGAGAATGTGCAATCTCCACACAGACAGTGACCTGTGGCTGGAATTGAATTTGGGTCTCTGGCGCTGTGAGATAGCAGTGCTAACTACTGTGTCACTGTGCCATAATAAGGTACTGAACACTAGCTGCTGAGAGATTGGAGCAATTTCCAAATGTTTACCAGTAGGAGAGTCATATGCAACCCTTGAAGTCAAAACGGGCGGGCTCAGCAACAGAAGCACAATCAGCAAGAAAAGAGTTTTCATCATCTTCAGTGGAGTTCCTCAGAAAGCTGGAACAGAAATCTTCTGTACCTAATCTCGGGGAGTTTGCAGTTTTTATAGTCTCACACATGGGGAGTGACTCTGCTGTCTGAATGTATTAGAGGACAAAACGCGTATCCCTTCCTGCCACATCCTCATTTCTACAAATGTAGCCTTTAAGCAAGAATTCTCCGTGCTATTAACACCTGCAAGCTGGCCAGCAGTTTTACATGGCTGGTAATCCAGCTGGTCTGCCTCTCTTAAAGGCGAGCTAGACTTATTGTCTGGAAGCTGTTACTGATTTGCAGAGATTGTGAAATGGAGGAACACAGGAGAGTGAGAGAGAGAGAGCTCCTGGCGTCGTGGATGCTGCAGTTCAGGGCTCGGCGGGAGGGGAGAGTTCACTACTCTGCGGATATGCTGGGGTGGGAGGCACTAAAATAGCACCATCAGAAGGCAGTTAGGGATGTCTAATTCATAGGAACCCTATAGTACAGAAAGAGGCCATTCAGCCCATCGAGTCTGCACCGACCACAATCCCACCCAGGCCCTATCCCCATATAGTTTACCCGCTAATCCATGCATCCCAGGTCACTAAGGGGCAATTTTAGCATAGCCAATCAACCTAACCCGCACATCTTTGGACTGGGAGGAAACCAGAGCACCCGGAGGAAACCACGCAGACACGAGGAGAATGTGCAAACTCCACACAGACAGTGACCCAAGCCGGGGATCGAACCCAGGTCCCTGGAGATGTGACGCAGCAGTGCTAACCACTGTGCTACCATGCCGCCCTTGTGGTCTAACCAGAGGTTTCTAAGTATTCATCATAATTTCCCTGTTTTTGTACCCGATGATCCCCTTTGTGAAGCCCCAAAAGCCCAATTGTTTTGCTGTTAACCCCCTCAATACATTCTGCCACCTTGAAAGACCATTGTACAGAAATCCGCTACGTCCCAAAGACCCTGAACACTCTTCTGAACTGACTTCCTCTCCTCTACATTCTTTCCATAATGCATCACCTCACATTCCTCTGTATTAAATATTTAGTGCAGACTTTTAAATGATTCCTTTCCCATTTACTCCTGCACAGCATTTCAATTATTGACTGGACTGTATTTCTTGAGTGAAATAGATTTTTCCTGAAGTCTATACATCTTCATTTAAATAATTCTCAATGTTGTTCTCTCTCTTTGTTTGTTAATATTATTTTCCAGTTCATCTTTCCAAGTTGGATTCCCAGCACCTAACAAGAAGTTTTTTCAATACATGACATTGTGCTTTCCCTGACTTCACTCTTTTTCAATCATTATAATCAATGGGTTTGCTTGTGAGTAATAATGCCTCGATTTTCAGTGAAACTTTAATGTTGTTCTCTGCTCTCCTCACTGGAAGCAGCTGGAGGCAGCCCTGAATTCTCTTTTAACCTTCAGAGGTTCTGGGGGAGAAATGCGGCTTGAACACAGGGTAAATCCCCAATTCCAGTTTTCAACTTCCCCTCCCTCTCCCTCACTCATTCCTTGCTTTGAAATCTCTACGGATTATCATACTGTGAATTTCACTCATTCCCGAGCTTTGTTGAAACAGTTTCCTCGAACGTCATTCTAATATTTGTTATCCTGCAGGACGTTTTTGTTCGTGTTATGTAACCAGGATGTGCTTTACCCTTCCCTGAGGCAATAGTGTGCTGTATGGGAAAAGCTCCACACATCTGAAGCAATTCCCTGCCAACCATTAAAATGTTTTTGATGAATTTGGAAAATTGATCATTTAATTCAGTTACAGAGATATGCAGTCAAAAATAAAGTTATAAAAAGCAAACTTTATAAGATACACCGGACAGAATACTTCACAGGTGTAAGGACATTCAAACACATCTGAAATGGGAACAGGAATAGGCCGTGAAGCCTCCGGAACCTGCGCTGATACTTAATATGATAATGACTGGTCTTCTATCTGAAGTCAACCTTCCAGATACACCCCTTATCCCTTTATCCTCTTGGTATCCAAACATCTATCATATTGTCTCCTAAATATACCCAATGCCTGAGCGTCTACAATCATCTGGGATAGGAAACGCCAAAGAGTCACAGTCATTTCAACAATAAATTTTCCTTGATCTTTGTTACTAATGACTGATCCTTAATATAAGAATGAGTCCTGTGGTTCTACATTCCCCATGCAGCACATATCCATAAGTGAGTGGCTATATCTCCCACATAGGATGAATAGAGTTAGTTCTGGAGATCGGAAGGCAGAACTGCAGAAAAACATTGGAATGAAAAGCAAAGGTTCCTCTCGATTTCATCCCTATCTTGTTGTACTTGAAGCCATGGATGGAGCCTGGAACATTCAGGCAGCTCATTTCAAACAGGAAATGGAGAAGCTGGATTCATCAGAAAGCAATGTGTTAGACTGCAGGCTGGGTTCAAGTGGAAAGGTTTGTTTTCACACTGACCTGAAGCAACATCAATTTTATTTTTTAGGGTAGACATGGGTAGAGAGGGGAAAGAAACAGATTGAAAGGAAACAGACATCGTGAAGACAGGATTACGGAGAGTGGAGAAGAAAGACAATGGGACAAAGAGAAAGGAAGAGAAATTCTTAATGAGAGAAGAGAGAATGAATGAGCGGGATGAGGTAGAGAAAATTAAGAGGGAAAGAGGAGGTAGCAGGGGATGCAGAAGCCAAAAGATGGAGAATGCAGAAGCAAGAAGGGAAAATGAGAATTGAATGAAAAGCAAGGGTCAGAGAATAGAAAGTGGGATGACTCGATAATAAGCAGAGGGGGAGAAATGCTGGAAGACTGAAAGGAAATGAACTAGGAGTGGCACAATCAGAAAGAGAGATAGAGCAGAGACAGAGATGAGGGGCTTCACCTTAACTTGAGGAAAATGTTTCCTTTAGGATTCATTCAGCTGAAGAATTAGTTTCTTTTTCTCTATCGAATTTCATCCTATATTCAGCTTATCATTACCAAAGATTGTCTCTTCATCTGCGAATGTTTAGAGGCGACAATACTCTTCGACACAATCGGTCCTCATAGAACCATAGAAAATTACAGCTCAGAAACAGGCCTTTTGGCCCTTCTTGTCTGTGCCGAACCATTTTATGCCTAGTCCCACTGACCTGCACTTGGACCATATCCCTCTACACCCCTCTCATCCATGAACCCGTCCAAGTTTTTCTTAAATGTTAAAAGTGACCCCGCATTTACCACTTTATCTGGCAGCTCATTCCACACTCCCACCACTCTCTGCGTGAAGAAGCCCCCCCTAATATTCCCTTTAAACTTTTCTCCTTTCACCCTTAACCCATGCCCTCTGGTTTTTTACTCCCCTAGCCTCAGCGGAAAAAGCCTGCTTGCATTCACTCTATCTATACCCTTCAAAATGCCCTTCTCTGGCCCATTTTATCGAAATGAAATTTTTCAAAATCTTTCACTAATGTAAAGCCCAGAATCAGGCCACCCCTCAGCCTTGTTATTACAAGAAAAGAAAGATGCAAACAGTCAAAACTTTACCAGGCCTTTCCTTTGTTCTTAATGATTCTTCTTTTTATGGGCTGTGGATTTCACCTGCAGGACCAACATTTGTTGCCCTTCCCGAATTGCCCTTCAACTGAGAGTGGCTTGCTCGCCCATTTCAGAGGGCAGGTAAGAGTCACCCACATTGCTCTGTGTCTGGAGACACATGTGCCCAGACGAGGTAAGGAGGGCAGACTGACTTATCTAAAGTGCACTGGCGAACCAAATGAGGTTTTATAACAGTCGACGGTGGTTTCAAGGCGGCCATAACTGAGGCCAGTTTTTCAATTCCAGATTGATCAAATCAGTGAATTTAAATTTGACCAGCTGCCACGGTGGGATTCACTCCGTGTCCGCAAAAATTAGTGCGGGCCTCTGGATTACCAGCGCAGTGACATTGCCTTTCATCCCTGTAAACAAAAACAGTTCATTCAGTTCATTATTAAACCTCTTCCTGAGGAGAATAGAGTCCCCATCCCACAGAATTCTATTAAACCTATTGCTGCAAAGCCTGTTGCTCCATTCGGGAGCATCAATAATTTATTAAGATTACACAGATGAGATTGATTTCTTAGGAGCTCAATAAATTAATGATATGAGAAAATTGTATGAACCAAACAACAAGGAAATACCTCCTGAAAAGGCGCCCTGCAAGAAAATGCAGAACTTACAGCTGATGAGTAACATGGTGGTTTTCCGGATCTTTTCAGTATAAAGTGACCGCCACAGGACTCTAACGTACAATCTTCTGATATCATCATCATGATCACCGAAGTCAGACGCCTTGTCCATTCGGCCACGCGATCAGCACATGCATTAATGCAGCGGGCGTTAGCGCCATGTGAATAACTACCATGGTTATATTCATTGTCAGTTCTATTTTTGGATGTTCTGCTGATTTCCAGATACCAGAAACTTGAAGGGAAAACTCCAGCTTCTCTAACCTGCGGAAAACTAAAGTCCACTTCTAACATTCTTGGGTGCTGTCTGTGTGGAGTTTGAAATCAAAAGAGAAAATGCTGGAAAATCTCAGCAGGCCTGGCAGCATCTGTAAGGAGAGAAGGAGCTGACGTTTCGAATCCAGATGACACTTTGCATGGAGTTTGCACGTTCTCCCTGTTTCTGCCTGGGTTTCCTTCAGGTGTTCCGGTTTCCTCCCAGTTTCAACAATGTGCAGATGAGGTGGATTGGCCAGACTATATTGACCCTTAGTGTCAGGGGGATTAGCAGGGTAATTACGTTGTGGTTACAGGGTTGGGGAGGGATATTCTGTGAGAGAGCCGGCGCAGAATCAGTGGGCAGAATGGCCTCCTACCGCACTGTAGGGATCCTCTGCCTCCTACACAGCCTGCCTTAAACATTCAACACCTATTCCCGAATCTCCATGCTCGCAGTTAATAGAACCATAGACAACCATAGAAAATTACAGCTCAGAAACAGGCCTTTTGGCCCTTCTTGTCTGTGCCGAACCATTTTATGCCTAGTCCCACTGACCTGCACTTGGACCATATCCCTCCACACCCCTCTCATCCATGAACCCGTCCAAGTTTTTCTTAAATGTTAAAAGTGACCCCGCATTTACCACTTTATCCGGCAGCTCATTCCACACTCCCACCACTCTCTGCATGAAGAAGGCCCCCCTAATATTCCCTTTAAACTTTTCTCCTTTCACCCTTAACACATGCCCTCTGGTTTTTTTCTCCCCTCGCCTCAGCGGAAAAAGCCTGCTTGCATTCACTCTATCTATACCCATCAAAATCTTATACAGCTCTATCAAATCTCCCCTCAATCTTAGAACCATAGAACCATAGAAAATTACAGCTCAGAAACAGGCCTTTTGGCCCTTCTTGTCTGTGCCGAACCATTTTATGCCTTGTCCCACTGACCTGCACTTGGACCATATCCCTCCACACCCCTCTCATCCATGAACCCGTCCAAGTTTTTCTTAAAATAGAACCATAGAAAAATAAAGCGACCGCGACAGGACTCGAACCTGCAATCTTCTGATATCATCGTCATGATAACCACCGAAATCAGACGCCTTATCCATTAGGCCACGCGGCCAACATGCTCCAGGGAATAAAGTCCCAACCTATTCAATCTCTCTCTGTAACTCAGCTTCTCAAGTCCCGGCAACATCCTTGTGAACCTTCTCTGCACTCTTTCAATCTTATTTACATCCTTCCTGTAACTAGGTGACCAAAACTGTACACAATACTCCAAATTCGGCCTCACCAATGCCTTATATAACCTTACCATAACACTCCAACTTTTATACTCGATACTCCGATTTATAAAGGCCAATGTACCAAAGGCACTCTTTCCGACCCTATCCACCTGTGACGTCACTTTTAGGGAATTCTGTACCTGTATTCCCAGATCCCTCTGTTCAACTGCACTCTTCAGAGTCCTACCATTTACCCTGTACGTTCTTCTTTGGTTTGTCCTTCCAAAGTGCAATATCTCAGAATTGTCTGCGTTAAATTCCATTTGCCATTTCTCAGTCCATTTTTCTAGTTGGTCCAAATCCCTCTGCAAGCTTTGAAAACCTTCCTCACTGTCCACTACACCTCCAATCTTTGTATCATCAGCAAACTTGCTGATCGAATTGACCACATTGTCATCCAGATCATTGATATAGATGACAAACAACAATGGACCCAACACCGATCCTGTGGCACACCACTAGTCACAGGCCTCCACTCAGAGAAGCAATCCTCCACAACCACTCTCTGGCTTCTTCCATTGAGCCAGTGTCTTATCCAATTTACTACCTCCCCATGTATACCCAGCGACTGAACCTTCCTAACTAACCTCCCATGAGGGACCTTGTCAAAGGCCTTGCTGAAATCCAGGTAGACAACATCCACCGCCTTCCCTTCATCCACTTTCCTGGTAACCTCCTCGAAAAACTCTAATAGATTGGTCAAACATGACCTACCACGCACAAAGCCATGTTGACTCTCCCTAATAAGTCCCTGTGTGTCCAAATATTTGTAGATCCTATCCCGTATCACACCTTCGAATAACTTGCCCACCACCGACGTCAAACTTACTGGCCGATAATTTCCCGGATTTCTTTTGGAAGCTTTTTTAAACAACGGAACAACATGAGCCACCCTCCAATCATCCGGCACCTCCCCCGTGAATACTGACATTTTAAATATGTCTGCCAGGGCCCCTGCAAGGTCAACACTAGCTTCCCTCAAGGTCCGTGGGAATACCCTGTCCGGTCCTGGGGATTTATCCACTCTGATTTGCCTCAAGACAGCGAGCACCTCCTCCCCTTTAATCTGTAAAGGTTCCATGGCCTCCCTACCAGTTTGCCCTATTTCCGTAGACTCCATGCCCGTTTCCTCAGTAAATACGGATGCAAAAAAACCATTTAGTATCTCCCCCATCTCTTTTGGTTCCATACACAGTCTACCACTCTGGTCTTCAAGAGGACCAATTTTATCCCTCACTATCCTTTTGCTCCTAACATACCTATAGAAGCTCTTTGGATTTTCCTTCACTCTGTCTGCCAAAGCAACCTCATGTCTTCTTTTAGCCCTCCTGATTTCCCTCTTAAGTAGCTTCTTGCACTTTTTATACTCCTCGAGCATCTGATCTGTTCCTTGCTGCCTGTACATTTCATACAACTCTCTCTTCCTCTTAATCAGTGTTACAATCTCCCTCGAGAACCAAGGTTCCTTATTCCTATTTACTTTGCCTTTAATCCTGACAGGAACATACAAACTCTGCACTCTCAAAATTTCTCCTTTGAAGGCCTCCCACGTTCCATTTACATCCTTACCAGAGAACAGCCTGTGCCAATCCACACTTCCCAGATCCCTTCTCATTTCATCCAATTTGGCCTTTTTCCAGTTCAGAACTTCAACCCGAGGACCAGATCTATCCTTATCCACGATCAGGTTGAAACTAATGGCATTATGATCACTGGATCCAAAGTGTTCCCTCACACTCACATCCATCACCTGCCCTAATTAATTTCCCAATAGGAGATCCAATATCGCATCCTCTCTAGTTGGCCTCTATATACTGATGTAATAAATTCTCCTGAACACATTTTACAAACTCTACCCCGTCTAAACCTTTAACATTATGCGAGTCCCAATCTATATGTGGAAAATTAAAATCCCCTACTATCACAACTTTGTGTTTCTTGCAGTTGTCAGCTATCTCTCCGCTGATTTGCTCCTCCAATTCTCGCTGACTATTGGGTGGTCTATAATACAAGCCCATTAATGTGGTCATACCTTTCCTGTTTCTCAGCTCCACCCATAGGGCCTCTGTAGACAAGCTCCCTAATCTATCCTGCCTGAGTACCGCTGTAACATTTTCCCTGACCAACAATGCCACCCCCGCCCCCCCACCTTTTATCCCTCTGCCTCTATCCCGCCTGAAACATTGGAACCCTCCTCTGCCTCTATCCCACCTGAAACATTGGAACCCTAGGGGTTAATGTCGTAACTTCCCCTATGTACCTTAGTTCAATATGTTTTTTACATGTCTCTTACACCACTCAATCTCATGTGCTGCAAAGAGAATACACTCCAAATTATCCAACGAAACCTTGTAGCTAAAATCTCTCATCGCTGGATCCAAACCAGTAAATCTCCTTTTCTCCCTCCGACGGACCCTCACACAATTTCTAAAGTGTGGTTACCAGGTCTCGTTGTGATTCTAAAACAGCCGCAGTTGATCCGAGCTTTATAAAGATTGATCATAGCTTCCCTGCTTTTATATTCAGTGTCCTCATCGATGAAGCCGAAGATCCAATCCACTTCCTGAACAACTCTCCCAAGATCTCCTCTCACGTTCAAAGATCTCTCTGAACCTCAGGTCCCTCTGATCCTGCAATCCTGTGTAGAACTGGACCATTCAGAGTGGCAGGGTGGCACAATGATTGACACAGTGGTTAGCATATTGCCTCACATAATTAGTCCCGGGTTCCATTCCAGTTCACTGTCTGCTTTGAATTTGCATTTTCTCCCCATGTTGCATGTGTTTCCTCCCTGGATTCCCACACACAGTCCAAATATGTGCGGGTTAGGCTGATTGACCATGGATTGAATGCATAGTGTCAGTGGGATGAGACGGGTAAATGTGTGGGGTTATTTGAATAGGGCCTGGATGGGATTGTAGTCAGTACAGACTCCTTCTGTACTGCAGGAGTTCTATGTTCTGTTGCCTCTTTCCATCCCTTCTATCAGAATGCAGCACTGTTCCTGACTGAGATGAATAATGTGTTAATGAATAATGCTCAGAATGCAGCTTCTGTTTCTCCAAACCGGAATTTACAAGGATTTTTGGTACTGATACATTATCTAGCCGAGCAGACTCTGTCTCTGTCTATCCCTCCACCCCCTCTCATCAACTCTATATGAAGGCTGAACATTGTTTAGCGTCTAAATGCACATAATGTGTATCTTCATCTGATCAAATAGAATTCAGCTTGTGAACAAGATCATCATTTCAACCAGTTCCGGGGTAACCCAGGCACAGCTCTGATTGGCTGCAACCCCCTGAATCTGGGGAACTGACACGTTGAACATCGCCGGCCTCAGAGGCTTTAACAGTTACTGAGCTGGGAAACTCCAACTAATCCCCGATAATCCACAGCACAGAGCGAGAGAGGAAAGCCTGCCCTGGGAGCTGTCAATCTGAGACACAGTTTGACTTGTCAATGTGCAAATGTGAATATTGTGTCAGAGAGAGTGTGCTAAAGGGGCGGCTGGGTTAGACTAACGTTACTGTGTTTGTGTGTCCGCCCTCAGCGCCGCATTTCGCCGTCCTTCTTGTGTCAAATCGCAAGATTTCCTGGCATAGGATCGCGCTGTTCCCTTGCTCAGGTCTGAAGGGAAAATTTAATGGAAAATATTCGTCGACTGCAAGATTTCAGTTGGCAAACGGAGAATAAGTCAGCGCTGGACTGAGAGAGCGCGATCAATGCAGCAAAGAGACTGGTTGAAATGGAAATTGCTGCCCGGAATTCGGATGGAACTTTCTCAACAGGAAATATTCGGATTTCGGTCACAGAAATGATCAGTCAAAGAATGTGAAGTGTCAAGTTTTAATTGTAATGGGATAGATTGTGAGGAGAGACAAACACAGAGAGGCTGGAGAAGCGGAGAGCTGACAGCAGCTTGTCTCTGCTCCGTCCGCTCTCTGTCTTTAAATTGCTCTGTACCGCCACCACTGGTTTCATTTCGGATCCAGTTCAGGCTCTCACACACATTTTCCACACACTCTCGGATGTCATTGTTTAAAAAGGGCTGCAGGGAAAAGCCTAGGAATTGCAGGCCAGTGAGCCTCACATCTGTGGTGGGTAAGATGTTGGAAGGTATTTTGAGAGAAAGGATCTACAGGCATTTAGTGACGCAACGACTGATTAGGGACAGTCAGCATGGCTTTGTGAGTGGAAAATCATGTCCCACAAATTTGATTGAGTTTTTTGAAGGGGTAACAAAGGACAGTGAACTTGATGTTGCCTACATGAACTTTAGCAAGGCCTTGATAAGGTACCACATGATCGGTTGTTGCATCAGGTTCAATCTCACAGAATCCAGGGTCGCTAAATGGATACGAAATTGGCTCGATGACAGAAACCAGAGGGTGCTTGTAAAGAGCTGTTTTCAAACTGGAGACCTGTGGCCAGCGGTGTGCCTCTGGAATCGATGCTGGGTCCGCTGTTATTTGTTATTTATATTAATGATTTGGATGAGAATAGAGGAGGCACGGTTAGTCAGTTTGCAGATTACACCAAGATTGGTGGCATAGTGGAGAGTGAAGAAGGTTATCTCGGATTGCAGCGGGATCTTGATCAATTGGGCCAGTGGGCTGACGAATGGTATATAGAGTTTAATTTAGATAAATGCGAAATGATGCATTTTGATAGAATGAACCAGGACAAGGCTTCCTCAGTTAATGGTAGGGCGTTGGGGAGAGTTACAGAACAAAGGGATCTCGGGGTACAGGTTCATATCTCCTTGAAACTGGAGTCACAGGTGGACAGATTGGTGAAGACGGCATTCAGCATGCTTGGTATCTTTGTCAGAACATGGAATACAAGCGTTGGGATGCCTTGTTGAAGTTGTACAAGACCTTGGTAAACCTACACTTGGAATACTGTGTACAGTTCTCGTTACCCTATTATAGAAAATATATCATTAATCTAGAAAGAGTGCAGAAGAATTTTACTAGCATCCTTGTAAATTTTACTAGCATCTTTACTAGCATCTAAGACTATTTCCTCGGGTGGATGGAGCTATTACAAGGGGGCATAACTATAGGGTTCGTGGTGGGAGATATAGGAAGGAAATCAGAGGTAGGTTCTTTACGCAGAGAGTGGTTAGGGTGTGGAATGGACTGCCTGCAGTGATAGTGGAGTCAGACACTTTAGGAACGTTTAAGCGGTTATTGGATACGCACAAGGAGCACACCAGGATGATAGGGAGTGGGATAGCTTGATCTTGGTTTCAGATAAAGCTTGGCACATCGTGGGCCGAAGGGCCTGTTCTGTGCTGTACTGTCCTATGTTCTATCTAACGGGACTTGATGGTTTGAATTATAAGGAAAGGCTGAATAGATTGGGACTTTTTTCTCTGGAGCGTAGAAGGCTGAGGTATGATCTTATAGGGGTCTATAAAGTAATGAGGGGCATAGATTAGCTAGATAGTCAATACATTTTCCCAAAGCTCGGGGAGCCTAAAACTAGAGGGCATAGGTTTAAGTTGAGAGCGGAGAGATACCAAAGGGTCCAGAGGGGCATTTTTTTTCATACAGAGGTTGGTGACTGTCTGGAACAAGCTGCCAGAGGTAGGAGTAGAGGCGGGTATAATTTTGTCTTTTAAAAAGCGTTTAGACAGTTACAGGGGCAATATGGACATAGAGGGATATGGGCCAAATGCGGGCAATTGGGACTATCTTAGGTGTTTTAAAGAAAAGGGCGGCATGGACAAGTTGGACCGAAGGGCCTGTTTCCCTGCTGTAAACCTCTATGACTCTATGACCCTGTCATCTTGTCGGCTTGGTGCATATTGCACCAGAAATATATCATGTGCGTAAACAAGACAACAACTGCTTTCTGAACGAGCTGTCCAGCTCGGTTCAATCTGTCAGAAATTATTGGACGTCTTTTAAAGCAACATCGGTTTATTTGCAATATTCTCTAATCTCTGAATATATACCATCAATTTGTCGCTTGTGTATGGAATCCTGGGAAAAGCGAGCACTTAATCCAGACATCTTGAAGTCAATTCTAACATGGAATTTCCACTGATGTCTTATTATTCTCAAGAATCCTCTTTCACTAACGTTCCAATATGACTATTCCTCCCTATTTTTCACGTGCTCCTTCCATTCCCAAACTGTTATCATCAGGAATACCGAACGCCCAGCTTGTTGCAATATGTTTGAATGAACACGATGTCATTTCATCTTAGCAGCATTTTGAAATTCTCATTCATTCAATGTATTCTGGTGAAATGCATTTCTTATGCCATTACGTAAGAATCTTACTCTGACATGAGACCTTGTTTTGCTCTTATGCTGCTCTGTTTCTTTCCTCTCACGTCATGATTTTTCTCATGAAAGTTACAGCACAGAAGCCATTCGGCCCATCTTGTAGATGCCAGCTGAGAACACCCTGGCGCCCATTCCAATACCAACTTCCTGGACCCGGCCCATAGCACAGATCCAGATCTTCATAGAAAAAAACCCATGAAAATCACGATTTATTCTCGTGTGCTGCCCTGGAGAAGTCAATTAAACATTTCAAATGGCTAGCACTGCGGGCAGGTTTCCAACCTGCGCGCGGAATCCCCACTCTGTTTCCGGTCCAACACCTTAACTGCTCGGCCACCGCAGCGGTTTATCTGAACGAATGATGGAACCACTTCAGAAACGTTCATAGTAACTTCATCAGGCATCTAGATTATGCAGAGCACAGTGTGTGAGCTGAAACCTGATCGCCTCCCTCTTTTTGGTGTCTTTATCTTTGATTGAGAATTCATTTATTAGTTCAGAGACATTTCGTCTATTTCAATATTTTTTTTCAGTATAAAGAAATTGAAGCCGAATTTAACATCCGAAAAAAAATCACATTAAGTCCATTTTAATTCACAACCGGCAAACATTGCTTTCGAACTGTTTGTGCCCACATGCTTTGAAACGCAAGAAGCCGTGGATAAGGTGACAAATGATGAATACAATGGGTGGGAATTGAACCCGGGTCAACTGCTTGGAAAGCAGCAATGCTCACCACTATACCACCATACTGACCAACTGCACCCGCTCCAAATAGATTCACAAAATTTCTGAACAAACAAGCGCAACTGAGCTATGACAATCTCTGAAAGCAATATATTACCATCTCTTCAAGAATCAATTTGCTGTAACTAATTCAATATGAACCGTTTCAATGTCAGCCCTACGCATGGCCAGTTCTCAAACAGGCATTGACTGGTGAGAAGTTTTAATGTTATCAGAGAACAGTCATCAATATTCTCAGGAAAGTGAAACTGCCATCCCGAACTTCATAGAGTACGAACAGTACAGAAGGAGGCCATTCGGCCCATCGATCCTGTGCCAACAACATGCAGGCCCTATCCCAGTAACCCCACGTATTTAACATGCTAATGCTCCTGATACTAAGGGCAATATAACTTGACCATTCCACCTAACCCGGCGCTAATTTTCATGGCGGAACGGCCGATTCTGGAAAGACAAAATCTGCCACTAGTGCCGCAAATGAAACCAAGTCTGCTTTGGAGCTTCTGAAACCACATGTTTTCAGAGTGGCAACTCCTACCCAAAGCTGCTGTCCTAATTTGAATCGGTTGTCAGCTCGAGTTTCTCATTTGGATGAAGAATACGGAATGGTGCTGGACTATTCACCCTTCAAACCTGTGGAACTCTGTGTCTTACCTTCACTTGGTCCCTGATCCTCAAAATAAGTGATCAGTTCACCCTCAATCAGTCAAGTCGGAGACAGAGTTTCAAATGTCATAACAATAAAGATGGAATGCAAATCGATTTGTGCAGAGATATTAAACATTGACGTCGCTGGTCAGGATGGCCGAGCGGTCTCAGGTCACAATCTCCGCTGGAGGTGACAGTTCAAATCTCACTCCTGACCTTAATTTTTCATTCGCGAGGCACCATCCAAACCCAAGAAATCTCTCACCTGGCAGCACAAGGGCAGCAGACGCAGAGAAACAACGACCCGCTCTAAGTTGCACTCCGAAACCCGCATCATCTTGACTTGGAAACATATTGCTGTTCCAATGGGTCACAATCCTGGAAATTCCTCCCGAACAGCAGTGCATGTGCTGACACCACATGGACTGCAGTGGCTACAGAATGAATTCATCGCCAATTACTCAAAGATAATTAATTTGGATAATATGTGCTTCCCGGGTCAGCGACACACATATCCCGTTTAAATGAAATATTTTAAATAAATCACCTCGCGCCACAGAATGGCCTGCAGAGGAGAAAACTGTGTGTATGAATCACACCCTGAACACGGCTACTTTTATAGCAAATGTGGGTCTGAAAACAGGAAATGGAACCAGCTCAAGATAAACCGCTTAACGTTTAGCGGAAGAGTTTCACTGAGTGATGTGGGCAATTCCCTCTGATGTGTTCAATGTCAGGGGAAGGCAGATTTGAAAGGTTTACGGGGAAATCGGTGCAGTCTCAATGGGCCGCTGTAGGATTCAATTATTTTTCTTTCATGAATCTATCCGAGATCCCATAGCATCTGTGGAGAGAGAAACGGTCGTTCCCGTGAAATGTCTGCATTCGGAATGTGAACTGTCTCTATTTTCACAGTTACGTTCCAGATCTGGGCGTATCTCTTTTTTCACAAATACTCCTGAACACATTTTACAAACTCTACCCCGTCTAAACCTTTAACAGTATGCGAGTCCCAATCTATATGTGGAAAATTAAAATCCTCTACTATCACAACTTTGTGTTTCTTGCAGTTGTCAGCTATCTCTCCGCTGATTTGCTCCTCCAATTCTCGCTGACTATTGGGTGGTCTATAATATAACCCCATTAACGTGGTCATACCTTTCCTGTTTCTCAGCTCCACCCATAGGGCCTCTGTAGACAAGCTCCCTAATCTATCCAGCCTGAGTACCGCTGTAACATTTTCCCTGACCAACAATGCCACCCCCCCCCCCCCGCCTTTTATCCCTCTGCCTCTATCCCGCCTGAAACATTGGAACCCTCGAACATTGAGCTGCCAGTCCTGCCCTTCCTGTAGCCAAGTTTCACTAATGGCTATAATGTCATATTTCCATGTGTCTACCCACGCCTTCAGCTTATCTGCCTTCCCCACAATACTCCTGGCATTGAAATAGACACACCTCAAAAGATTATTTCCACCACACTCAACCCCTCCATTTGTGATTTTGCTTGAACTAACCTGTCTTTTTACCCCTGCTCCACTATCTGCTCTGGCACTCTGGTTCCCATCCCCCTGCAAATCTAGTTTAAACGCTCCCCAATAACACTAGCAAATCTCCCTGCAAGTATATTGGTCCCCTTGTAGTTTAGGTGTAACCCGTCTCTCTTGTACAGGTCCCACCTGCCCCAGAAGATGTCCCAATGATCCAAGAATTGGAAACCCTGCCCCTGCACCAGTTCCTCAGACAAGTTACAGCACAGAAGCCATTCGGCCCATATTGTCGATGCCAGCAGAGTGCCCGGTCTTTATAGAAAGAGCCCACAGTAAATTACAATTCAATATTACGGGCTGCCCTGGAGAAGCGAATTACACATTTCCAATCTCGCTCATTGCGCAGAGTTTGAACCTTCGCGAGGAAACGATGGTTTTGAGTGCAACGCCTTAACCACTCGGCCATCGCAGCTGCTTATCTCTCAAAATGATGTAATCACCTCAGCAATGTTCACGTTAACTTCATCAAGCATCAGGATTGTGCAGTGAACAGTGTGTGAGCTGACATGTGTTCCTCTATTTTTACTTGGTGTCCTTATGTTTGACTGAGAATTCATTTATTAGATTATTCTTCTATTTCAATGTTGTTTTCAGGATAAAAAAATTGAAACCGAATTCTCCGTCCGAAATAAATAAAATTAGAACGGGAAGCGTATTTATCGGCAATTGCCGCGTTCGAGTTTTATTTGGTCCACATGCCTTGAAACACAATATAAAGTCATAACTACATTACCAATGCGATGGCTGGGAATCGAACCCGGGTCAACTGCTTGGAAGGCAGCTCTGCTCACCACTATACCACCATCGCTCGCTATGTCTGACTGATGGTTATTTACATTTGTTATAATTACGGAACTGCCTTAGTTGCTGATTTCCTCAGACACCTGGTGGTCCTGACGCACATTTTGTAAACTGAAATTGTTCACTCTTGTTTTTTGGACAGTTTAAGCCTACATTTTAACATTGTACCTGCCTGAGAACTCATTGAATAATTTTGAGGCCTGTTCTTTCAGTTAAAAAAAGTCTCCAATCAAAGCAAATTTAGATTCCAAGTCGAATGCCTGAACCACCCTTCAATCGGAGCTGTTTATTGGCCAGTCGATGCAACGACCTCAGTAACGTTCATATTGACTTCATCGGGATTATTGCGATCACAGTCAGGGAGGTCAACTGTGTTCGGTTCCCTTTACTTTATATCTTTGTCTCTGACTGAGAACTCATTCATTAGCACAGAGACTTCTTCCTCTGTTTCAATATTTTTTTTCTGCAGGGAGAATTTGAAGCGGAATTTTCCGTCCGAATAAATAATATTTCAAAGGGACGTCCATTTTGTTTCATTTCCAGCAAATGCTGCGTTTGAACTGTTTTTGACCACATGATTTGAAACGCAAGAGGCCGTGAATAAGGACCTAAGTACATAACCAGTGCTATGGCCGGGAACCGAATCCGGGCCAACTGCGTGGAAAGCAGCCATGCTCACCACTACACCACCATCGCTTGCTCTGTTAAAGTGATTGTTATTTTCATTAGTTATAATTACGGAAGTACTTTCGTTGCTCACGAAGGTGTGTCCATAACACAATTTGTAAACTGATCTTGGCTGTCGCGTTTTTCTGCACAGTTTAACCCCCCTTTTCACTGTTGTTTCTGACTGAGAACTCATTGAATAGCTTTGAGGCCTATTCTTTCATTGCAACGAAGTTTACACAGGAAGCAAATTGAAGAAATATTTCCATGAACAACTCATGAATAATGAGAATCGTTAGTGAATTTCATTTGAGGTGTCCTGTTCTGTACTGTTCTGACCTGCGATAGCGAATTAAATAGGTCACCAATGTGATGGCCAGGACCCTTGATCGAATGCTCACACAGTCACCACCATCGCCCACTTGACTCTTGTCGCTGCTGCTGCCCACAGAGGTGGCCAAGCAAGAGGTACAGATGTTGACAAACTGCACCCGCTCCAAGTAGATTAACAAAATTACAGAACAAAAAAAGGAACTATGACAGTCTCTCTGAAAGCATTACACCACCTCTTAAAGAATCAATTTGCTGTAACTAATTCAATATGAACCTATTCAATGTCAGCCCTATTCCTTGCCAGTCCTCAAACAGGCATTGACTGGTTAGAAGTTTATATCTTATGCGAGAACAGTTGGGCATATTCTCAGAGAAGTGAAACTGTCGCCCCGAACTTCATAGAATCTCTACAGTACAGAAGGAGGTCATTCGGCTGATCGAGCCTGCGCCATCAGCAATCCCATGCAGGCCCGTAACCCCACATATTTAACATGCTAATGCTCGTGACAGGAACGGGCAATTGAACAAGACCATTCCACCAAACCCGGCACTAATTTTCATGGCGGAACGTCCGATTCTGGAAAGACAAAATCCGCAACTGGTGCCTCAAATGAAGCTTGAGTCTGTTTTGGAGCTTCTGAAACCACATGTTCTCCTGGTGGCAAACTCCTGCTCAAAGCTTGAATCAATTGCCAGCTGGAGTTTCTCATTTGGATGAGCAATATGGAATGGTGTTGGATTATTCACCCCAAATACCTGCAGAACTCGGTCGAAACTTCACGTTTGTTCGGAAACCTCAAAATAAGTCATCAGTTCACCCTCAATCTCTGGGTCAATACGAAGACGGAGAAAATGCATCTACGACGAAGATGGGATTCGAACCCACGCGTGCAGAGCACAATGGATTAGCAGTCCATCGCCTTAACCACTCGGCCACCTCGTCATGCATTTACATTGCCCCAAAACAGCTCTTGTGCTCTTAAGACCCGTAACAAGAAGACATTTCTCCCGCAGGACAATGCTGTGTTCCTGCTCTCTCATGAATCTCGGTTCGTTGTTCCTCTTTCATTCGATGTAAATCCATAGGAAGTAAAGAGGGAGACAGTTAATTTCTCAGGCCCCTCCAGGTCAGAGGGTTCCGTGTTTAATTCACGTCAGGCTCCTGGAGGATTTCTGCAGTTGGTCTTTGGAATCTGCATCCGGGGAAAGTTGATTGTTTGCAAATGTTCGCGAAATGATACATTTCAAAATTATAATGAAATGATATTTTAGGGACACCTCCGGTTTCCACGAGCAGGTCATATTTTTGCTGTTTGTAAATTTAAAGCAACGTCCACGGTCCGAGACGATTCAGCGAACATCTCAGGGGAGAGCGAACTGACTTCTGGTGATTAACATCTCAGGCGGGGAGCAAGGCTGAGAAGGCAGGGCCTGTATCAATAATCTCAACCGATACGGGAACTGATCGGGGGCCGTTGGCTGAATCTGCTATCCAGCCAACTGAACAAAACCTGGGACAAATGCGCTGTGCCACCCACAGTAACACAAATCAACATGACGAAGCAAATTTGCTGCCGAGAAAATACAGAGTTGCTATTGGACAGCAGCCGAATATGCCTTTTTGATACGAAAGAAAACACGATAGCAAAGGGTGGTTTCGATCCATCCACCTCTGGGTTACGGGCCGCTTTCGCTGCGACACTCTGCTCCGAAACGTAATCGCTTCCTGCCTATTACTGTTGCGCGGCAGTCCGACAACTATTGATTTAAAACAAAACCCTCCGTGGTGGGATGCACACCCTGGCTGGACAATAACACATCACATCACCTCGAGTGTAACAGATAGAGAAAGACACACAGAAAAGCAGTAAGAGACTATCAGGATACACACACAATGACAGACAGAAAAGGTGCCGAGCAAACCAGCAAGATACTGAGATGGAAAACATGAGTATTTATGAAAAGCTGTTTTCTGTTACACAAAGCTAGGCCCTGTTTTGAAATGTGTTTCCTGCTGTGTAACTGTGTTCTGTGCTTTGTAACTATTCTCTCTGTTGTGGAACTGTGACTCTGGCGTTGACAGATCTTCCTTGTGGTTTTGTCAAATTATTCCCTGTTGTGTCAATGTGTTCCCTGTTGTGTAAATGTGTTCCCTGTTGTGTAAATATGATCCATCTTGTGCAGAAGTTTTCTCGGTTCTGTAAAGGCGTGTCCTGTTGTGTGACATGTTCTCTGTTGTTCTGTGATGTTGTCTCTGGAAAACAATCGACGGAAATTTCAAGGCCGCCATTTCTGAAGCTTGCATTCAATTCCAGCTTTATTTGGGCCGAATGGCCAACTCCTGTTTCTGTTTTCTATCCATGTTTCTATGTATTAAATCCGTGAATTTGAATTTCACCAGCTGCCGTGGTGGGATTTACTCCGTGTCCCCAAATATTAGTCCGGACCTCTGGATTGCCAGCCCAGTGACATAACCTTTCATCCCTGTGAACAAAAACAGTTCATTCAGCTCATTATTAAACCTCTTCCTGAGGACATTAGAATTCCCTCCACAGAATTCCCATTGGCCGATTGATAACAAAGCATTTTGTTCGAGTTGGGAACATCAATCATTTATCCAGATCAAACAGATATTGTGGAATTGTTCGGATCAAAAATTCTAAGATAAGTGAGAATTAAATGGACAAAGTTACAAGGGAAGTAATTCTGAGACAGCTCCCTGCAATTTCTGAAAGAAATAGTGGATTTCAGTTAACAGGTTCGGTTTTGAGGAGGTTCCATCAGATTTCTGTACAAAGTGACTGGGTTGGAAACTGTAATCTTCAGATAGCATCACAAAAGGCACCGTTCGGCTCCGGTTACGCGCCTGAAAGTGAGTGATTTTTGTGGAGTATGTGGAATATTTCTTGTTCCAATCCTGTTCAGCCACCGCCAACGCCTCCACCCCCATCCGCCGCCCCCCCCCCCACCCCACCCCCGCCACCCGCTCTTCCCACCCCCCAACTCTTTTTCCGTTACATCGATGACTGTATCGGTGCTGCTTCCTGCTCTCATCTGCGTCTGGAAAAAATTGCTATTTTGCTTCCATTTTCTACCCTCGCATTTTCGCATGGTCCAAATGCGACACTTCCCTACCCTTCCCTGACCTGTCTGCCTCCAATTCTAGATAGACTGACCACCAGTAATTAAAGCCCCACCGACTCACACGCCGAGTACAGATCCTCATACCCCGCTCCCTGTAAGGACGCCATCCACATTCCCCTAGTTTGTTCACCTCAGTCGGAACTGTTCCCCTGATGCCTCTTTCCAAATCGGCGCTCCTGACATGGACTCCAACTTCCTGAAAGCAAGGTGCCTCCACCCCGACCCTCAGAGTTTGGTTGGGCGCTCAACCGTGCCCTATTCATATCCCGCACCTCTAAGCTCACCCCTTTCACCTCGCAGAGCCACGATCGGCTCCCAAAATACAGAAATCAAGCAGACATTGTTATCGTCTTCTTTTCCATCTGTTCACTCAATATTTCGCCGATATCTTCACAAAATCCAATAGGAATGGCGATCAGTTTTCCAGTCAGTGATCAGCCCTCTGGAGGTGATTAAAGAAAATGAACAGTATCATCCACTCTCGAACCCGTGGGGGCTCGAACCCGCGCGGTGAACCACATTAGATTTTAAATCAAACGCCTGAACAATTCGGTCATCGGAACTATAATCAACATCTAACGAACCAGTTTATGAACAGCTGATTTCTTCAAAGTTTACCTTTGATTGTCTCGCCAGACAATGACGAGGAATCCAACACACTATCCGTTTCGCCACAGAGCCACACCTGGTGCACTTATTCCCCATCCCCATATGGGAATGTCTGACGTATCGAACAGACAGTTCAAAAGTTCAGCAATTGGACAATGACTATATTTCAAAAATCCTTTATTATCAGTGAAATGATTTGGGACGTCCTTTGGTTCTGAAAAGAGCTACAGAAATTCCAGTCGAACTCTGAAAGGACACAGACAGCTTAGTGGAATGGGAGGACATGTGGCGGATGAAGAATTAAGTGATTCATTTTGGTGGGAAGAACGCAAAGAGGCAATACAAAATAAAGGATATAATTCCAAAAGGGGAAACAGGAACAGCGGGAAATATATGGACCTGTGTACAAATCATTGAAGGTGGCAGGGCAGTTTGTAACAGCCGTATATTATCCCAGGATTTAAAAACAACATCAGGATTTTGATACAAATTTTCTGCAAAGAAAATCCAGATGTACTATTAGATCGCACATTAGATATTTCAAGCATTGCCTGTCGCCTGAGGTGTGGTAACCCTTGGGCTAAATCGCCACCTGTAAGCTCTTCCTTTTGAGGGGGAAAGCAGCCTGTGGTCATTTGCAACTACGGCGACTTTACCTTTATATCTGTGTCATATTATTTGATTTTATTTGATTTGATTTATTCTTGTCACATGCATTAGTACACAGTGAGAAGTATTGTTTCTTACATGCTACGCAGACAAAGCATACCATACATAGCGAAGGAAAGAAGAGAGCGCACAATGTAGAGTTACAGTCACAGCAACATGTAGAGAAAGATCAAATTAATACGAGATAGGTCCAATCAAAATTCTGATGGTAACAAGGAAGAAGCTGTTCTTTACTTGGTTCGTGCCTGCCCTCAGATTTTTGTATCCAGTTCTCGACAGAAGCCGGTGGGAGATAGTCTGTCCACGGTATGTGGCTGCTTGATGAAACTGGCTGCTTTTCCAAGGCAACGCGACGTGTCAATGGATGGCAGGCTGGTTTGCGTGATGGACTGGCTTTGTTTAGGACACTTTGTAGATTTTTTGCGGTCCTGGACAGAGCTGGAGCCGCACCAAGCTGTGATGCAACCAGAAGGAATGCTTTTTCTGGTGCATCTGTCTGTATTCAGAATGTGTTTTGCATTATCTGCTGCTCAATGAAGATTGGGATCTTTCTGATTCTATCAGTTAAACTGCGTGTAGAAGTGACTTGCTCTGACTGTCAGCTTCCGGAACTGAAACATGGTTTCTCAATTAATTCTGTCTCTGACAACCTTTGGTACTGCAACTGAGTTTCTGTATCCCCTCATTATGACTCATCGATTTATTTTGTTTATTCATTTCTGGTATGTGGGTGTCGCTGGCTGGGCCCGCATTATTGCCCATCCTAAATTGCCCTTGAACTGAGCGGCTTGATAGGTCACCTCAGAGGGCAGCTTAGAGTCACAAAAGTTGCTGTGTGTCGGGGGCCACGTTTAGGTCCAAACCAGTTAAAATATTCATTCCTTAAAGGACATTAGTGAAGCAGTTGTCTTCCTTTTGACAATCGATTCATGGTCGTCAGACTTTTAATCCCAGATGTTCTTAATTGATGAAATTTCACCATTTGCCTTGGTGGTGGTGGTGGTCTGTGTGTGTGTGTGTGTGTGTGTGTGTGTGTGTGCGTGTGTGTGTGTGTGTACGTGAGAGAGAGAAATTCTCACATAATCAGTCCGTTTGTGAGTGTGGATTAACCTTTTATATTCCCTCACAAACACTGTGATCCCCTTGCTTTTGTGAATTCCCAAGAAGCATTTGTACTACTGAGGCCCTGGTGGTCGGGTGGAGGGTGGGGTGAGGTTTGAAGGCAATGCCGCAGGGTGCTGAGTATGGAAGCAGCCGATTTTAAAGCTTGTGTGTTGGAAAGTGAAGAGTGAACTTGTCCGTGTGAAGATCACAGAAAAGGTATGTCTGGACCTGCGCCCTCGAGACAAGTTTTGGGTTGTCAGTAAATGAACTCCTGTAATGAAGGGACAAAATCAGAAAGAGGAAATGCTGGAAATATTCAGCAGCTCCGAAAGCAGCTGTGGAGAGATATTCCTGTCGCCAGGATGTAACACTCCTATGGATACTTCACGTTGCTCAGATCTGACACTCTCAACACCTTCGTGGTAGGAACAGGGAGGGCGGGAATTGGGTCTTTGTTGATTTGAGCAAACAGCGCAATGCAGCAATGAGAAGGTCCTCAGCCCCCGGCAGCTTGGGAAAGGATGGGACTCAGATACAGGACTCTGGTTGGGGTTCAAAAATAGAAAAATACATCGAGTTATAAATGTAATGACAATAAAGGTGGAATTCAGATCGACTTGTGCAGAAATTTTGCGCTTTGGCGATGTAGTCAGGTTGGCTGAGCAGTCTATGCCGCTGCGTTCAGGTCGCGGTCTTTTCTGGAGGCGTGGTTTCAAATCCTACTCCTGACAGTGATTTTTCGTTCGCGAGGCAGCATCCAAACCCACGAAATTTCTCACCTGGCAACACAAGGGCAGCTGATGCTGAGAAACAACGACCACCTGTCAGTTCCACTCCGAGACACACTTCATCCTGACTTGGAAATGTATCACCGTTCCCCTGGCTGGCTCACAATCTTGCAACTCCCTCCCGAACAGGAGTGTATATGCACATATACCACATGGACTGCAGCGGCACCAGAATGAATTCATCGCCAATTACTCAAAGATAATTAATTTGGACAATAAATGCTTCTCGCGCCAGCGGCACACATATCCCGTATGAATAAAGTACTTTTTAAAAATCACCTCGTGCCACAGAAGGAGCACATCTGCCTTCAGAGCAGAAAACTGTGTGTGAATCAGATCCTGAACACGGCTGCTTTTATACCAGATGTGTGTCTGAAAACAGTAAGTGGATCCAAGCTCACGATAAACCTCTCAATGTTTAGTGGAAGTGTTTCACTGAGTGATTTGTGTGATTCCCTCTGATGTGCTTTCTTTTGTGAATTCCTAAGGAGCACCTCCCCTGAGACCCTGGTGGGCGGGTGTCGGGGAAAGGCGGATTTGAAAGGTTTACAGGGAAATCGGTGCAGTCTCGATGGGCCACTGTGGGATTCAGTTATTTTTCTTTCATGAATCTTTCCGAGATCCCATAGCATCTGTGGAGAGAGAACCGGTCATTCCCGTGAAAGGTCTGCATCTGAAATGTGAACTATCTCTATTTTCAGAGGTACGTTACAGATCTGGTAATATCTCTTTTTTCACTCATACCACCAGATCTGGAATGTATTTCCAGCATTCTGCTGTACCCACGAAGAGCAGGATCAGGCTCTGTGGCTTAGTTGGTTAAAGCACCGATTTACTAAACTAGAAGATTCTGGATTCAGATCCTCGGATTCCTTTCCAGTGAACTTTGCAACTGCGTAAGTCGCAATATCCATTTCTTGCTTGTCAATGTTGTCTTTCCCTTCACAGTGGATAATCTACAACGATAAAAAATACATAGTTCGAGAGTCTCCACAAATATCTTGACTATTTATTGACCTGATCCAGGTACTTTCATCATCTTGCAGTAAAAAAACTTTTAATTTGCAATGAATCCAATTCTCCAAGTTCTACAAACATTGCGTTCCATTGTTTTCTCAGGGAATTTCGAACAGAGTCAAATCGCCTTAGAATCACACCATCCCGACAGTGGTGAAGGAGACCATTCTGCCCATCGATTCTGTACCGACACTCCGACAGAGAATTGCACACAGGACCTATCTCCGCAGCGCCACGCATCCACTCCGCTAACCTACCTATACAAAGACCTTGGGGACCACGGGGCAATCTAGCATGGCCAAATCCACCCAACCTGCTCATCTTTGGACTGTGGGAGGAAACGGGAGCACTTGGTTTCCTGAGATAACATGCCTGGATGAATGCAGTTTGAACAGCACTACAAAAACTTGGCACCATCCAGGACAAAGCTTCCAACTTTATTCGCTTCCCATGCATAAAGCGTCACTCCCCCACTGCAGACACAAAATGGCAGCAGTTTGCGCCATCTACAAGATGCACTGCAGCAACACAGCAAGGCTTCTTTGCCAGCACCTTCCAAACCCACGACCACCGCAGACGAGAAGGACAAGCGCAGCAGACACATCAGAATAACACCACCAGGTTTCAGGGCACTGATATGTATTTATTGATTGGAGTTATTTATAAGTTGTTGTTGTTGCACGTGTGTGTTGTTTAATCTTCGTGATCTTCAAAAGAAGCGAAATATCTAATTGAAAAAGATGTTACTATTTCTAACCCAACCAGCGAACGTCGTGTCAAACTTTAAGAAAGCCCCCGGGGTTTGCGATTTATTTTTGAGTCAGTGGTTTCCCTGGGAGCCAATAAACAGAAGCAGCATGGAGAGATGGCAGAGCAGGAAATGTCGGTGCCGAAGCTGAATCACATCAACGGAGCAGCAACCTGCTTTCTACTAATCGGACCCCAAGTCCGATTCTGGTGGGACTGAAACCCACAACCTTCGAATAGCTGACTTGCCATTATTTAGATGTCTAACGCGCTACCCATCGCGCCACAGAGCCACATGCTGGAAGTTTGCTCTACTTGTCCATATATGGATATTTGACAATGTGGAAACTATTGGGAAGTTCAACAATCTCGTAGTTAAAACGTCAAGGACTGTGAAGAGGGACTTTATTGATTGCAAGTCATGTTGCCACATCTCATGTCTGTTAAAACAGCTGTGGGAATACAGACCATTTTGTCCTTTGTACATGAAATCTGTCCATCACAGAATGATCCTCCCTCTTTCTCTTCCTTATTCTCGTGGACAGCTCGGAGTGTAATCTCACAGGCTTGATAGTCGGGGGCACATTCTACTCTATCTGTCACAGCGCTGATCAGAATCTGTTCCCTGTTCCAGTTAAACACCTGCACAGAACACAACGCAAAGCTGGAAGCTGGAAACCAGAATCAAAAACCGAAAATGCTGGATATGCTCAGCAGGTGATGGATGAATGGAGATTCCTGTAAAAGAGACCTTGGGGTACAGGTTCATAGCTCCTTGAAAGTGGAGTCACAGGTGGACAGAGTGGTGAAGAAGGCATTCGGCATGCTTGGTTTCATTGGTCAGAACATTGAATTCAGGAGTTGGGACGTCTTGTTGAAGTTGTACAAGACATTGGTAAGGCCACACTTGGAATACTGTATACAGTTCTGGTCACCCTATTATACAAAGGATATTATTAAACTAGAAAGTGTGCAAAAAAGATTTACTAGGATGCTATCAGGACTTGATGGTTTGAGTTATAAGGAGAGGCAGGATAGACTGGCACTTTTGTCTCTGGACTGTCAAAGGCTGAGGGGTGATCTTATAGAGGTCTATAAAATAATGAGGGGCATAGATCAGCTAGATAGTCAATATATTTTCCCAAAGGTAGGGGAATCTAAAACTAGAGGGCATCGCTGTAAGGTGAGAGGGGGAGATACAAAAGGGTCCAGAGGGGCAATTTCCTTCACACAGAGGGTGGTGAGTGTCTGGAACAAGCTGCCAGATGCAATAGTAGAGGCGGGTACAAATTTGTCTTTTAAAAAGCATTTAGAGAGTTACATGGGTAAGATGGGTATAGCGGGATATGGGCCAAATGCGGACAATTGGGAGTAGCTTTGGCGTTTTGAAAAAAAGGCGGCATGGACAAGTTGTCCGAGGGCCTGTTTTCATGCTGTAAACCGCTATGACTATATGACAAGCCGCTGACGCACAGCACAGTTGCACAGTTTAAAGTTTCCTTTCATCCACAATAGATATTCCATTCTAGTATTTTGAACAATTCAAATTGAAAATGTGCATTGTTATTCTCGTCGCCACAGCCTGAAAACAACTCCAGGCATTGATCTCTCCCTTGGATTTTAAATTTGTAAATCCATTCTCTATCTTTTAAAGCTACTATTGAAACTGTATCCATCACCCGCTCATTTCCTTGTGAATGAGCAGGAGAATTGAAGATATATTTGGATAATTTTCCTTTGACTACATTTGTACAGAAGCATCAAGGTCAAGGAGGGAACCACACACAGCACTTCATGAAATTCACCCACTAAAAGGTGACAGTGTTTAATCAAGGGATGGTTCTATTTGTTCATTTATTATTAATGGAGAATATAAAAGTTGGAACAGTGTGCAATCTGGGCATTGTAACTGAGCAAAGTGAAACACAATGCGGACTGGGCAGGATAAGCCTAGCATGGGCAATGGACAGAGTGGAGGTGCGACGTTGGCTGGCTTGTGAGACGGCGCAGGGAGATGTTGCAAGGTGAAGGTACATCGGAAAATGGGAGTGTAAAATGTTGAATGATGAATGTGCAAGTAGAATGTGCAATGTAGACTGCAGGTTGGATATTCAATGGGTTCTGTGATGGGTGAATAGACTGTGGAATCTTGGCATGGTAAAGGTGCAATGGGGATTAGGACAGGTAAAGGTGTATCCTTTATTTTATATCACCTCTCCTCGATCTTCGGACCAAAATACATCACTTCACACTTCCTTACATTAATTAAATTTTATCTGTCACGTGTCTGCCCATTCCACCAGACTGTCTATATCTTCTTGCAGATTATCAATATCCTCCTCACTAAAAATCATAATATTTTCAAATTTTGCACCACTGACAAATTTTGAGATCGAAACCTAAGCACCAAGATATAGGTCAGTAATATATATCAAGAAAAGCAAATTTTTCTCTATATAATATCCCCAATCAGAAATTGGTAAAACCTTCTGAAAAATATGCTTTAATAGGTGTGCACTAATAATTAAACTGTTGATGAATGAAATTCTAACTAAGCTAATGATTCAAATGACATTTGGTTCCAAATTAAATGCCAACCGGCACTAATACATTCAATTATAAGCATAGCCTTGCTCATTTATCAGGATTTCAATGACGAATACAGAGGGAAGCAGCGTACTGGTAGATTTCAAAATGAAATGGCCAAAAGATTTAGTATTTCTAAATTCCGCAGTCCTCGGTTCAATTTGACGTGAACAATTCTTGTCTGTTGTGTCCCTCTCTGATGTCTGAACTTCAGCCGACCAGAGTGTGCTGACATCCACTGGCCGCAATACAGAACTGCAGTAGAGCGGAAAAATGCATCTTAACTGTCGCTGTTGCAGAGACAGATCAAACAGGAGTTAATGATTGGATATCGGCATTACATTCCATAGAGAAATCAATATTAATGTACTTTTAAATGCAGTCAGTATAACTTCGAATTTGCTATTACCTGGAGCAGTTGAGTCGACTAGCACAGATGTACGAAAGGAAAATCTCGGCAATGAGACGATGGAGAATGAATTTCAGAGATAAGCAGATGATGTTACGTTGAAGATTTTTAGTAGAGGATAGTGTGGAATCATGTACTAATTAGAAGAAAAGGCCCTGTTTCAATTATGTACCTTTCAGATACAATGTGTACAGATTTGCAAAGTCTCTCAGAGAGATTCATAATGAACATCACACACATATGTCGCACCAGAGACAGAGCGATACAGAATGAGTCCAACACTCATACATCTCGAATCTTAGAATGGATACAGCAAAGAGAGGGAGACCATTCGGCCCTTTGTCTCTATGCTGGTCTGTACAAGAACAACTCAGCTCATCCCTTTCCCGTCCTTGTCTCATAACCATGGAAATCCTTTCACTTCAGTTGCTGATTCCATTCCCCCTTGACAGCCCTGATTTGATGCTGCCTCTGCCACCCTCTCAGGCAGTGCATCCCAGGTCCTAAACACTCTGCACGTTAAAAGCCATCCTTCTCTCCTCAGGAAATGGGAGCAATATTTCTTCATCTACTCTTCTTAGACTGCACCCACAAGCCCACCACCTCTACCAGGGTAGAGGCAGAGAGATTCTTTCCACTTTGAAAGGAAACAAGAACTTGAGGACACAGCCTCAAAATAAGGGGGAGTCAGTTTAGGACAGACTTGAGGAGGAACTTCTCCTCTCGGAGGGTAGTGAATCTCTGGAATTCTCTGCCCAATGAAGCAGTGGAGGCTACCTCGTTAAATATGTTTAAGTCACAGGTAGATAGATTTCTGATCAATAAGGGAATTAACGGTTTTGGGGAGCGAGCGGGTAAGTGGAACTAAACCACTATCAGATCAGACATGATCTTATTGAATGGCGGGGCAGGCTCGAGGGGCTAGATGGCCTACTCCTGCGCCAATTTCTTATGTTCTTATGCTCTTACCATCTCGAAGGACAGCGGCAATAGATACATGGGAACACCAGCACTGCAAGCTCCCCCTCAAGCCACTCACCATCCTGACTTGGAAATACATCGCGGCTCTTTCGCTGTCAGAGTGGCAAAATCCTGAAAGACTGTATGGCGAACGTCACTGTGGCTGTACCGACACCTCATGGACTGCAGCCGTTCAAGAAAGCAGCAAACCATCACCTTCCGAATGTCAGTTGGGGATTGGCAATGAATGCTGGCCTCTTCAATGACGCCCACCTCTCGAAATGAATAAAACAAATAAACACTCGCAACTACAACCGGAGACAGATAGATACAGAACAAATCTCACTCACGTGCATGTTTGGATACAATCTGAATCCCCCAATCACATTCACTAACAGAGGGTAAAATGCAGTCGAAATTGGGCGATCGTTATCCAGTTGCAGTTTAACCAGAGTTTTATACAAGAATAGAGAACATCTTAACACAACGTGCAACATTTTAACCCAATATGGAACATTATGAGACCAGTTAATCATCGTTCTGCCGAACAGAAAACATCTTCACGGAGAATAGTTTCACACAACACGGAACACGTTTACAGAGCAGGGCATGTATTAACAGAACATTTTTTTAAAGTACACAAGATGGATCATATTTATACAACCGGAAAGATATTGACAGCATCAGGGAACCATTTTACACAACAGCAGAAAGCACCTCTCAACAACAGAGAGCAGAGTTACACAGCAGGAAATATATTTACAAATATGTCCTGGCAACCGAAAATTCCTTTAAAAATAGAGATCGATTTTCCAATTCCGTGCTTTGCCGGTTTCCCATCACCTTTGCCTGTCGTTACGTGTCCAGGCAATCTCTCTTACTGCTATTGTGTGTTTTTCTCGGTTTTATTTTCGGTTTGATGCAGTGGCTGAGCGTCCTGACACTGGAACGTGTATTAAATGATACAGGAGCGAAACTCTGCCTGACTATATTGATAGGCAGCAGCAAAGGCCCTTGACGGAGCAGAGTGGCGCAGCGGAAGCGTGCTGGGCCCATAACCCAGAGGTCGATGGATCGAAACCATCCTCTGCTACTCCTATTATCACTGAAAATGAAACGACTTGTGGCTTTTACGTGGAGTCTGCAGACAGGTATTTACATCGGCTTGTCTTTTCTCCAAAAAAGCTCAATCTGCAGTGAATCAATTTTATATGCAAGAAAGCATACGAACGGGGAACATCTTAACACAACATGCAACAATTTACTGACAGAAACATCTTCACGGAGAATCTTCTCAAACAACATGGAACACATTTGCAGAGCAGGGGCCATATTAACAGAATAGAAAAAAAAACATTTACACAGCCGGAAACACAACAGCGGAGCATCTTACACAACAGCAGAAATCATCTCTCAACAACAATTGAGTCAGTTACATGGGTAAGATGGGTCTGGCGCAAACACGGGCGATTGGGAATCGCTCGGTGGTAAAAAACTGGGCTGTCTTGTCTGGAGACAATACACATCTTTTTAGCCTGTCTTGATGCTCTCTCCACTCCCATTGTTTTGTTTCTTAAAGACTGGATTAGTTGTAAGTATTCGCATTCCAACCATTATTCATGTAAATTGAGTCTGTGTCTTTATAAGTTCTGTTTGTGAACAGAATTCCCACTCACCTGAAGAAGGGGCTCAGAGCCTCGAAAGCTTGTGTGGCTTTTGCTACCATAAGACCATAAGACCATAAGACATAGGAGCGGAAGTAAGGCCATTCGGCCCATCGAGTCCACTCCACCATTCAATCATGGTTGATTTCAACTCCATTTACCCGCTCTCTCCCCATAGCCCTTAATTCCTCGAGAAATCAAGAATTTATCAATTTCTGTCTTGAAGACGCTCAACGTCTCGGCCTCCACAGCCCTCTGTGGCAATGAATTCCACAGACCCACCACTCTCTGGCTGAAGAAATTTCTCCTCATCTCTGTTCTAAAGTGACTCCCTTTTATTCTAAGGCTGTGCCCCCGCGTCCTAGTCTCCCCTGTTAATGGAAACAACTTCCCTACGTCCATCCTATCTAAGCCGTTCATTATCTTGTAAGTTTCTATCAGATCTCCCCTCAACCTCCTAAACTCCAATGAATATAATCCCACGATCCTCAGACGTTCATCGTATGTCAGGCCTACCATTCCTGGGATCATCCGTGTGAATCTCCGCTGGACCCGCTCCAGTGCCAGTATGTCCTTCCTGAGGTGTGGGGCCCAAAATTGCTCACAGTACTCCAAATGGGGCCTAACCAGTGCTTTATAAAGCCTCAGAAGTACATCCCTGCTTTTGTATTCCAAGCCTCTTGAGATAAATGACAACATTACATTTGCTTTCTTAATTACGGACTCAACCTGCAAGTTTACCTTTAGAGAATCCTGGACTAGGACTCCCAAGTCCCTTTGCACTTTAGAATTATGAATTTTGTCACCGTTTAGAAAATAGTCCATGCCTCTATTCTTTTTTCCAAAGTGTACGACCTCGCACTTGCCCACGTTGAATTTCATCAGCCACTTCTTGGACCACTCTCCTAAACTGTCTAAATCTTTCTGCAGCCTCCCCACCTCCTCAATACTACCTGCCCCTCCACCTATCTTTGTATCATCGGCAAACTTGGCCAGAATGCTCCCAGTCCCGTCATCTAGATCGTTAATATATAAAGAGAACAGCTGTGGCCCCAACACTGAACCCTGCGGGACACCACTTGTCACCGGTTGCCATTCTGAGAAAGAACCTTTTATCCCAACTCTCTGCCTTCTGTCTGACAGCCAATCGTCAATCCATGTTAGTACCTTGCCTCGAATACCATGGGCCCTTATTTTACTCAGCAGTCTCCCGTGAGGCACCTTGTCAAAGGCCTTTTGGAAGTCAAGATAGATAACATCCATTGGCTCTCCTTGGTCTAACCTATTTGTTATCTCTTCAAAGAACTCTAACAGGTTTGTCAGGCACGACCTCCCCTTACTAAATCCATGCTGACTTGTCTTAATCCGACCCTGCACTTCCAAGAATTTAGAAATCTCATCCTTAACGATGGATTCTAGAATTTTGCCAACAACTGAGGTTAGGCTAATTGGCCTATAATTTTCCATCTTTTTTCTTGTTCCCTTCTTGAACAGTGGGGTTACAACAGCGATTTTCCAATCCTCTGGGACTTTCCCTGACTCCAGTGACTTTTGAAAGATCATAACTAACGCCTCCACTATTTCTTCAGCTATCTCCTTTAGAACTCTAGGATGTAGCCCATCTGGGCCCGGAGATTTATCAATTTTCAGACCTTTTAGTTTCTCTAGCACTTTCTCCTTTGTGATGGCAACCATATTCAACTCTGCCCCCTGACTTTCCTGAATTGTTGGGATATTACTCATGTCTTCTACTGTGAAGACTGACGCAAAGTACTTATTAAGTTCCTCAGCTATTTCCTTGTCTCCCATCACTAGATTACCAGCGTCATTTTGGAGCGGCCCAATGTCTACTTTTGCCTCCCGTTTGTTTTTAATGTATTTAAAGAAACTTTTACTATCATTCCTAATGTTACTGGCTAGCCTACCTTCATATTTGATCCTCTCCTTCCTTATTTCTCTCTTTGTTATCCTCTGTTTGTTTTTATAGCCTTCCCAATCTTCTGACTTCCCACTACTCTTTGCCACATTATAGGCTCTCTCTTTTGCCTTGATGCATTCCCTGACTTCCTTTGTCAGCCATGGCTGCCTAATCCCCCCTCTGATAACCTTTCTTTTGTTTGGGATGAACCTCTGCACTGTGTCCTCAATTACTCCCAGAAACTCCTGCCATTGCTGTTCTACTGTCTTTCCCATTAGGCTCTGCTTCCAGTCGATTTTTGTCAGTTCCTCCCTCATGCGCCTGTAATTACCTTTATTTAACTGTAGAACCTTCACATCTGATTCTGCCTTCCTTCTTTCAAATTGCAGACTGAATTCTACCATATTATGATCACTGCTTCCTAAGTGTTCCCTTACTTTAAGATCTTTTATCACGTCTGGCTCATTACATAACACTAAGTCCAGAATAGCCTGTTCCCTCGTGGGCTCCATCACAAGCTGTTCCAAAAAGCCATCCTGTAAACATTCAATGAATTCCCTTTCTTTGGGTCCACTGGCAACATTATTTACCCAGTCCACCTGCATATTGAAATCCCCCATGATCACTGTGACCTTGCCTTTCTGACATGCCCTTTCTATTTCGTGGTGCATTTTGTGCCCCTGGTCCTGACCACTGTCAGGAGGCCTGTACATAACTCCCATTATGGTTTTTTTGCCTTTGTGGTTCCTCAACTCTACCCACACAGACTCCACATCGTCTGACCCTATGTCGTTTAGTGCTATTGATTTAATTTCATTTCTAATTAACAAGGCAACCCCGCCCCCTCTACCCACCCCTCTGTCTTTTCGATAGGTTGTGAATCCCTGGATGTTTAACTGCCAGTCCTGAACCCCCTGCAACCACGTCTCTGTGATGCCTACCACATCATACCTGCCAGTCACAATCTGGGCCACAAGCTCATCTATCTTGTTCCGGACACTGCGGGCATTTAAATATAGCACCTTTAATTCCCTATTGACCGTCCCTTTTTGTTTTCGTAGTGTGGTGGACCTTGGTCTACTGAGCCTTTCCAGACACTGTGTCATATTTTGTGAGATGGGGACTATCGTAACCTCTCCTGAGTGCTGTCTTTTCGTGATTTTTTGTAATCCTAAGCAGCTACGCTTCCCACTGATTCCTTCACCTCTTGGTTCCCTGACTTTCCCTTCCCCCCCAATCTCTAGTTTAAAGTCCTATTGACCACCCCATTTACTCTCTTCGCCAGAACACTGATCCCAGCTCGGTCCAGGTGGAGACCATCCAAATAAACCTGTTGGACTTTAACCTGGTGTTGTTAAACTTCTTACTGAAAAAACTGGGCGGCATGGACAGGTTGGGCCGATGGGGCTGTTTCCATGTTGTTAACCTCTATATCATAGAGCACAGCAGGATAAACAGTGAAACACTTTGCACAACAACAGTGAACATCTTTGAACAGCAGAGAGCACAGTTACACAGCGGGAAATATATTTATAAACATATTTACAAGAGAAAACTCCATTCAAACATCAGTGATCAATTCCGTGACTGTCGTTACACGTGAACAAACAACCTCTTTGGCTGATTTTGTGTGTGTCTTTCTCTGACCCTTTATTCTTGGTGTAATGCAGTGGAATTGTGTAGCCAGACTGAGCCTCCTGACACTGGTGATGGTGTTAAACAAAAGTGTGGAAGTGAATATCTGACTGATTGCATTGATAGGCAGCGGGGGTGGGGGGTAGGGTGAGGGGGAGGAGGAGAGGGGGGAGGAGGAGAGGGGGGAGGGAGGAGTGGGAAGGAGGGGGGGGGGATGGGGAGAAAGAGAGGGGAGAGGGGAGTGGAAGGGGGAGGGGGGTTAGGGAGGGGGAGGGGGAGATGGGAGGGGGAGGGGGAGGGGGAGGGGGAGCGGGAGGGGAAAGGGGGGAGGGAGCAGGGGAGAGGAGGGGGCGGGGAAGGGGGGAGGGCGAGGGGGGAGGAGGGGAAGGCAGGTGGAGGGGGAGGGGAGGGAGGGGGAACGGGGGAGGAGGGGGAGGGGAGGAGGGAGAAGGGGACAGGGGTCGTGGGGGAGGGGCGGAGACTGGGGAGCGGAGGCGGGCGGGGTGGGGGGCGGGTGGAAGCGAAGATGGACTTTCTGTAGCAGACTGGCGCAGCTGAAGAGTGCTTGGCCCATAGCTCAGAGGCCGATGGATCGAATCCATCCTCTGTTACTTCCTCTTAACAATAATAACAAAACCACTTGACTACAATTCTTCAGCATTTACGTGGAATATGCAGGCAGGTATCTGCATTGGCTCCTCTTTTCTGTTATAAACCTCAACCCAGTTTGAAATGCACACAAGGTGTAGATACTGTGAACATGCACCAGGATATATTAGACAGAGGTAATGGTGCACAGGGCACAATTTCAGAATTTGTGGACAATGTGAAACTTGGAAGCATCGTGAACTGTGAGGAGCCTGGTGTAAAACTTCAAAAAGGACATCGGCAAGTTGACGGAATGCGTGGACAAGTTACAGATGAAATTCAAAGCTGAGAATTGTGAAGTGATTCATTCTGGTAGGAAGATTATAGAGAGACAATGAAAAGTAAAAGGAAAACAGTTCCAAAGTATCGAATCCATTTCATTAGTAACGTTTCTCAGTCCTACAACTCTAAATGAGGTGCAATAGTACAACTCTAAAATAACACCAAATTACTGCGGATGCTGTCATCTGAAACCAAAAGAGAAAATGTTGGAAAATCTCTGCCGGTCTGGCAGCATCTGTAAGGAGTGAAATGAGCTCGTGTTTCGAGTCCAGATGACCCTTTGACAAAGGGTTATCTGGATTGGTTTACTGCCAATTGGTAACTTCCTTAAAGTCAATAATAATCCATTCAAAATATCCGCATATGTATTTTACAATCATAATTACTCATTTGAATGAAATTACTGCATCTCACATTACTTCGTGTTAGCTCATAAACGTATTTAAAAGTCATTTAACTGAATGCTGCGAGTTGTATCCATGCCTTAATGTCTCCTGGTTTAAATATCTTACCACTCCATCAGGGGTTCCACTTACAGGTATTAAATGTCATGAGAAGTCTGGACAGAATGGATAGGGACAAACTGTTCCCACTTGTGGAATGATGAAGAATGAGAGAGAACAGATTGAACATGATGCGCAAAGGAAGGAATAGGAAGACGAGGAAAACATTTTTCACACAGTGAGTGTTTAAAGTTTGGAATACACTGCTGGAAAGTGCGGTGGATACAGATTCAATTGAAACGTTCCAAAGGAATTAGATTGTTATCTGCCGCGTTACAGGGAGAAGGCGGAGATGTTCATTTTCTGTCACAACTCCTCACATAATTTCTCATTCATCATTCATCACTGAATCGAGTGTGAACTGTTCTCTTGTCGTTTCTAAACAAGTAGAAGTGCAACACTGATTAAATGACAAGACAGTTGGTGGCCTAAGTCACTGGAGAGTTTAAAAATTACAAATATGTGTCTGAAAGGAGATGAGGATGGCACAGTGACGGAATTTGACATAAAAACAGAAAATGCAAGAAACCTCATGCAGGTCTCGCAGCATCTATCGGGGGAGAAACAGAGTTAATGCTTTCGGTGTCTGTGACTCTTCTTCAGAGTTGAGGAGAGTTTGAAATGTGACGGATTTCAAATGTTCTGGAGAATTCGGAGCACAATCTGGATTATTCATTCAAGCAATTACAAAGGCAAATGGCATGTTTGGTTTTTTGCACGTGAATTGGAGGAGATGAAGAAAAGTGTCTTGGTACAATTGTTCAGGAGTTTATGGAGACCACATCTGCAATGCTGTGTGCAGCTGTGGTATCCACATTTGAGAAAAGATAAGCTTGCATTAGAGGCGGTACAGAGAAGGTTCACGAGATTACCCCCCGGAATGAGGTGGTTGTTCCATGTTGAGAGGCCGAGTGAATTATTCTGAGAGACCTTAGAGCTCAGAACAATGTGTAGATTCTGAGTGAATGATTCCATTGCTGTCCTCTGGGCAGACGAGTGGCAGATGAAGTAAAAGTAAAGAAAAGTAAAGTTAAAGTAAAGTTTATTAGTCACATGTGAGGCTCACATTAACACTGCAATGAAGTTATTGTGAAATTCCCCAATTTGCCACAGTCGGGCACCTGGGCGAGTCAATCACCTAACTAGATGATGTTCAATGCACAGAAGTGTGAGTTGATTCATTTTGAGAGTGTGGAGAAATAAATGGAGAAACACTTAAGGAAATGCAGGAAAAAAGTGATCTCGGTTTCTCAGGAGAAAAGTCATTAAAGGTGGTTGGGCATGTTGAGAGAGCAGGTAATAAAGCAAATGACACCCTATGTTTTATTGGAAGATTGAATACATGAATAAGAAGATCATGTTGAGATTTTAAATACACTAGATAGGCCTCACCTGGAGCACTGAGTCCAGTGCTGGGCACCACACTTGAAGAAGTTTGGAGGGAGTGCAAAGGATATTCACATGAATGATTCTGTTGACAAAGATTTGTAGCAATGAAGATCGATTGAGAAGTTGGGTATTTTTCCTCACGGAAAGAAGTCTGTGAGGACCTGTAGAGGGAAACGTAATATTGAGGAAGCAGGTGTGCTGCAGAAGGATTTGGAAAGGCTGGGAGAGTAGGCAGAGAAATGGCAGAAGGAAAACAATGTGGGAAAGTGTGAGGTTACGCACTTTGGAAGGAGGAATGGAGGCACAGATTGCTTTTTAAATTGTGAAATGCTTAGGAACTCAGAAGCACAAAGGGACTTGGGAGTCCTTGTTCAGGATTCTCTTAAGGTAAACGTGCAGGTTCAGTTGGCAGTTAGGAAGGGAAATGCAATATCGAGAGGGGTGGAATACAAGAGCACGGATGTACTTCTGAGGCTGGCAAAGGTTCTGGTCGGACACCGTGTGGAGTATTGTGAGCAGTTTGGGCACCGTATCTAAGGAAGGATGTGCTGGCCTTGGAAAAGGTCCAGAGGAGGTTCACAAGAATGATCCATGGAACGAAGAGCTTGTTGTATGAAGAACGGTTGAGGACTCTGGGTCTGTATTCGTTGGAGTTTACAAGGATGAGGGGGGATCTTATTGAAACTTAAAGGATACTGGGGGGCCTGGAGAGAGTGGACACAGAGAGGATGTTTCCACTTGTAGGAAAAACTACAACCAGAGCACAACCTCAGACGAAAGGAACGTTCCTTTAAAACAGAGATGAGGAGAAATTTCTTCAGCCAGAGAGTGGCGAATCTATGGAAATCTTTGCTGCAAAAGGCTGTGGAGGTCAGGTCGTTGAGTGTATCTAAGACAGAGATAGATAGATTCTTGAGTAATAAGGGGATCAGGGGTTATGGGGAAAAGACAGCAGAATGGGAAAGAGAAAAATGGCGGAACAGATTCGATGGGCTGAGTGGCCTAATTCTGCTCCTATGTCTTATGGTCTTATGGAAGAGAAATAAGAGTGGCTTTCGCACTGCTGCTGCAGAATGACAGAGACCTGGACTCAATTCAGGCCTTGGGTGACTGTACGTATTTTTCACATTTTCTCTATGTCCACGTAGCTTTCCTCTGTGTGCTCTGGTTTCCCCCCACACTCCATTGATAGGGTAAGTGGATTTACCATGCTAAATTTACCCTTATGTCTCCCAGTATGTTTAGATTAGGAGGATTAACAGGATAAATATGTGAGGTTGCATGGATAGATCAGAGAATCAGCGCAGACTCAATGGGCCGAATGGCCACCTTTTGCAATGTAGGGATTCAATGATAGAGTTTTTTATGTTCCAGTCAAGCGTTCATCAAGAACCAGGGGGAAAATTTCAAAATAAGTGTCAAAATTGCACAGTTTCAGTTCCTAATGTATACATCTTTGGAAACTAAAGGAACATTTAACATGGCCAATCCACCTAAGCTGCACATCTTTGAATCGTGGGAGTCAACCAGAGCACCCAGAGGAAACCCACGGGGGAGAATGTGCAAAATTTGCACAGTCAGCAAAGGCCAGGAGCAAACCCGGGTCTCTGGGGCTGTGAGGCAGGAGAGTGGGATTAGGTAGCGTGCAATTTCAATAAGGCAGTGTAGACTTGATGGACCAAATGGGCTGTTACGGCATTGTAAAGATTCTGTGGTTTGGAATCTAAAACATGATCCTATTGAATGGAGCAGCAGGCTTGAGGGGCCAAGTGGTCCACTTCTGATCCGATTTATTGTGCTGCTGTGTCCAGAAAGCTGCTAATTGATTTCTCATCATTAAATCAGAATTTACTCCAGATACCGTTAATGCATCAACCCTGTGCTCAGTGACAAACACTGACTCGTGGTTAAGCAATGTCTCAATTTTAATATTCTTATCCGTGTTTCCAAAACCCTCCATGTCCTCAGCTCTTCCTACCTTTCATCACCTCCAGCATAACAATCATCTGAGATATCTGAGCTCCACTGATTCTGCCCTCATGGTAAGAAGTCTCACAACATCAGGTTAAAGTCCAACATGTTTATTTGGTCGCCAAAGCCACGAGCTTTCGGAGCGCTGCTCCTTCATCACGTTACCTGACTTACCTGATGGGGGAACAGCGCTCTGAAAGCTAGTGGCTTTTGCGACCAAATAAAACTGTTGGACTTTAACCTGGTGTTGTTAGACTTCTTACTTGGTTCACTCCACCAGTGATATTCGTACTTTCAGCTCTCTGGGTTTCAGCTCTGGAATACCCTCTCTAAAAGCCCCTGGCTTTCAGCTTGCTTTCCTCTCGTTCATTTCTGTCGCCTTTTCCCTTCATTTCTTTCCTCCTTCCTTTCCCGCGGGTTTCAGCTTTTGCATCCTCTGACTTTCCGCAATCCTTTTGCCGCTTTAACTGCCATCAACAAATTATAATTGTACAACTATAATTGTGTGAGCGGTTCCACTTTAAGGATTCTTTCCGCCTCCAGCTCTTTGATTTCTCATTGGTTTCAGCTCCGGATTGAATTGAATGACGCAATGACGCTGGGCTGGGAGTGACGCTCACGAGTTTGTTTATTTGGTTTGACCTAAAAAGAGGGCAAATATCAACGATAACCCACGACCATCGGACCGGCAGTCGCGCACGAGCGGCACAGTCCGATTGGACACTGCGTTACGATTGGCTAGACAAGATGTCAATCACATTGTGGGGCTGTTGTTGTTAGCAACGCGGTCTGCGATTGGTTACAATTGGGAGCATCATTTTCAATGGTCTCGAACTTCTGACTATGGAACCCATTGATTGGATAACGCAGCTGTCACTCAGTGGGCGCAGAGCGGCCATTGGATAATCGCGATGCGTCAATTTCCGATTGGTTTTCCCAGCTGTCGGTCGCAGGCCATTGGCGGGGATTCGGGCCCATCAGACACCGCGCGGAGCGGCAGCAAATGTCCCGCCAGTGGCTAAAATCCCCGGGTCCGGATCCATCCACAGCGGGGCACCGGATGGGTGAAGGGTTTTGGTAGCGGGAATCTCATCCTGCCCGGCTGTAAATGGGGTGGCACAGTAGTTAGCACTGCTGCCTCACAGCGTGGGGAGCGTGGGTTTCCTCCGGGTGCTCCGGTTTCCTCCCACAGTCCAGAGATGTGCGGGTTAGGTGGATTGGCCGTGCTAAACTGCTCCTTCGTTTCATGGGGACCAGCTCGGGTCAGTGCTGGGGGTAGAACCTGGGTGGGACTGTAGTTGGTGCAGACTCGATGGGCAGAATGGCCTTCTCCTGCACTGTCGGATTCTATAAATCCGCAGCTTAGTGTTTCCAATGGCAGCTTCCTGTGTAAACATGTCACGCTGCAGTTCCCCCGTCTCAGCAATAGCGGCACTGCCCTAAAAAGAGGGCAATAGCGGCACTGCAAACTCCCTGGAGTCAGACCAATCAGCACAGAAATTGGGATCTTCCCATGCTTTGTGTGTTGGGCTCAGTGTCACAGCAGGTTAGAGCAGCTCACTTTGCAGAGGCCGTGGTTAGATACTGGGATCTTCCTGTGCTCTGTTTTGGGACGGGGCTTGGTGACTTTGAGTGAATCTCCCTTCTTGTTTGGTTCTAATTACAGCCTCTCTCTCTCTCTTACAGTCAGTCTGGGTGTTCCTGACTGAGCAGAATGGCCTGATCTCACCACACATATTGAGAGGGAGGAGCTGCCGCTCGAGATGAAGATGATTGAGAACTCCAGCTTTCTCTCCTCTCGTTTACTGAGTGGGCCTTCATCCATCATTAGTTTTCCCAGGATGTCAGGTACATGAACATCTTCACCTGCTGTGCACACTGACCTGACAGTGGGAAGGTATTGGAGCATAATGGGGCAGTCAACCATGTCAAAGGTGTGGGTAGGTTGAGAAGGATGAGGAGATGAGGAGGGATTGTTCAGCTGGGTAAGACTGCACTCGGCCGGTTCCATTCTTATCTTTCTGGTCATATGCAGAGTATCACCTGCAATGGTTTCTCTTCCCATCCTGTTCTGTTACCACCGAAATCACCCAAGGATATATCCTTGGCTCCTTCCTATTTTTCATCTACACCTTACCCCTCAGTGATATTATCTGAAAGCACAGTGTTAGTTTTCACATGTCTGCTGATAACACCCAGCTGTACCTCACCATCACCTCTCACAACCAATCCCCTGTTATTAAGTTATTACACTCCTTCTCCGACCTCGAGTACTGGCTAAGCAGAGAATTCCCCCAATTAAATATTTGGAAGACCAATGTTTCCACTACAAATTCTGTTCTCAGTCACTGAGTCCATCTCCCACTGTCAATGTCCGAGTTTGAAACAAACCCTCATAATCTTGGCACCTCATCAGACTCGGAAATAAGATTCCAACCACATATCTGTTCCTTCACCAAGATCACCTATTTCCAGCTGTATAACATCACACAGTGTTTGTAATACCTCAACTCACCCGTCCCTGAAACCCTCATCCATGCTTTTGTTACCTTCAGATGTGACAATTCAAACACACTCTGGCCCAGCAGAATTCCTTGCTTTGAGGACATTAGTAAACCAGATAGGGTTCAATGACAAGCGACAATTAGATTTTTGATTGCAGATTCATAGTGAATTCAAATTTCATCATCTGCCATAATATCCACATAATACTACATCTGCCATGTAGATGCCCACACACTCAGCCTGTCCAAATCACGCTGGAGGATCTCTGCATGCCCCTCAAAGCTCACCCTCCCACACAATTGTATCATCTACATATTTGGAGATAATACATTTAGCTCCCGTGTCCAAATCATTAATATATAATATCAACAGTTGGGGTCCTCGCGCAGATCCCTGCGGTACCCCACTAATCACTGCCTTCCAATTGGAAAAATACCCATTTATGCCATCTCTTTGCTTCCTGTCTGTTCACCAGCTTTCTATACATCACAAGGCACTACCTGCAATCCCATGTACTTTAATTTTATATAGTAGAGAGGTGGCACAGTGGTGAGCACTGCTGTCTCACAGCTACAGGGACGCGGCTTCGACTCCTGGCTTGGGTCACTGTCACAGTGAAGTCTGCACGTACATCTATGTACGTCTGCATCTATGTGGGTTTCCTCTGGGTGCTCCAGTTTCCTCCCACAATCTGAAAGATGTGCTAGTTAGGTATATTGGTCATGCTAAATTCTCCCTGAACAGGTAGCAGAGTCTGGCGAGTGGGGGATTTTCACAATAACTTCATTGCAGTGTTAATGTAAACCTGCTTCTGACACTAAAAAACAAATTAACCTTTAAAACTTAAAAACGTCATGTGAAACCTTGTCCAAAGCCTTCTGAAAGTCTAAATAAACCGCATCCACAGGTTCTTCCTGGTCAACTCTCCTAGTTACATCCTCAAAGAATTCCAGTAGTATTGTCAAGCATGATTTCCCTCCCTTAAATCCATGCTGATTATAACCCTACTTTCCAAATGCTTGATGATGGACTCGAGCAACTGCCCGCTGACCGGCGTTCAGCTCACTGTTCATTGGTTCCCTCTTTCTTTTCTGCCTCTGTTCTTGAAGTCCAACAGGTTTATTTGGTAGCAAATAACATTTGCTTTCGGAGCGCTGCTCCTTCGTCAGATGGAGTGGAAATCTGCTCTCAAACAGGGCAAACTGTGGCCTGTTTGAGAGCAGATTTCCACTGCATCTGACGAAGGAGCAGCGCTCTGAAAGCTCATGGCATTTGCTACCAAATAAACCTGTTGGACTTTAACCTGGTGTTGTTAAAGCTGGAACTGTGTTTACCCCAGTCCAACACCGGCATCTCCACATCATCTGTTCTTGAATACAGGGTTTAGATTAGTTACCTCTCTATCCTCTGAAGGTGCTGACTCTGGCTGGGTTCAGTTCCACACTCACTGGTTCCTCCCTCTCCCCTGAAGATGCTGACTCTGGCTGCGTTCAGTTCTGCACTCACTGGTTTCTCTCTCTCCACTGAAGGTGCTCACTCTGGCTGGATTCAGTTCTACACTCACTGGTTCCTCTCTACTGAAGGTGCTGACTCTGGCTGTGTTCAGTTCTGCACTCACTGGTTTCTCTCTCTCTCTTGAAGGTGCTGACTCTGGCTGGGTTCAGTTCTGCACTCACTGGTTCCTCTCTCTATCTCTCTCTCTACTGAAGGTGCTGATTCTGGCAGGGTTCAGTTCCACACTCACTGGTTTCTCTCTCTCTATTGAAGGTGCTGACTCTGGCTGCGTTCAGTTCAAACTCACTGGTTTCTCTCTCTATTGAAGGTGCTGACTCTGGCTGGGTTCAGTTCTAACTCACTGGTTCCTCTCTCTATCTCTCTCTCTGTTGAAGGTGCTGACTCTGGCAGGGTTCAGTTCTACACTCACTGGTTTCTCTCTCTCTATTGAAGGTGCTGACTCTGGCTGCGTTCAGTTCTAACTCACTGGTTTCTCTCTCTCTATTGAAGGTGCTGACTCTGGCTGGGTTCAGTTCTACACTCACTGGTTCCTCTCTCTATCTCTCTCTCTACTGAAGGTGCTGATTCTGGCAGGGTTCAGTTCCACACTCACTGGTTTCTCTCTCTCTATTGAAGGTGCTGACTCTGGCTGCGTTCAGTTCTGACTCACTGGTTTCTCTCTCTCTATTGAAGGTGCTGACTCTGGCTGCGTTCAGTTCTGACTCACTGGTTTCTCTCTCTCTATTGAAGGTGCTGACTCTGGCTGCGTTCAGTTCTGACTCACTGGTTTCTCTCTCTCTATTGAAGATGCTGACTCTGGCTGGGTTCAGTTCTACACTCACTGGTTCCTCTCTCTATCTCTCTCTCTACTGAAGGTGCTGATTCTGACAGGGTTCAGTTCCACACTCACTGGTTTCTCTCTCTCTATTGAAGGTGCTGACTCTGGCTGGGTTCAGTTCTAACTCACTGGTTCCTCTCTCTCTCTGTTGAAGGTGCTGACTCTGGCAGGGTTCAGTTCTACACTCACTGGTTTCTCTCTCTCTATTGAAGGTGCTGACTCTGGCAGGGTTCAGTTCTACACTCACTGGTTTCTCTCTCTCTATTGAAGGTGCTGACTCTGGCAGGGTTCAGTTCTACACTCACTGGTTTCTCTCTCTCTATTGAAGGTGCTGACTCTGGCTGGGTTCAGTTCTAAACTCACTGGTTCCTCTCTCTATCTCTCTCTCTACTGAAGGTGCTGATTCTGGCAGGGTTCAGTTCCACACTCACTGGTTTCTCTCTCTCTATTGAAGGTGCTGACTCTGGCTGCGTTCAGTTCTAACTCACTGGTTTCTCTCTCTCTATTGAAGATGCTGACTCTGGCTGGGTTCAGTTCTACACTCACTGGTTCCTCTCTCTATCTCTCTCTCTACTGAAGGTGCTGATTCTGACAGGGTTCAGTTCCACACTCACTGGTTTCTCTCTCTCTATTGAAGGTGCTGACTCTGGCTGGGTTCAGTTCTAACTCACTGGTTCCTCTCTCTATCTCTCTCTCTGTTGAAGGTGCTGACTCTGGCAGGGTTCAGTTCTACACTCACTGGTTTCTCTCTCTCTATTGAAGGTGCTGACTCTGGCTGCGTTCAGTTCTAACTCACTGGTTTCTCTCTCTCTATTGAAGGTGCTGACTCTGGCTGGGTTCAGTTCTACACTCACTGGTTCCTCTCTCTATCTCTCTCTCTACTGAAGGTGCTGATTCTGGCAGGGTTCAGTTCCACACTCACTGGTTTCTCTCTCTCTATTGAAGGTGCTGACTCTGGCTGGGTTCAGTTCTAACTCACTGGTTTCTCTCTCTCTATTGAAGGTGCTGACTCTGGCTGGGTTCAGTTCTAACTCACTGGTTCCTCTCTCTCTCTCTCTCTCTGTTGAAGGTGCTGACTCTGGCTGGGTTCAGTTCTACACTCACTGGTTTCTCTCTCTCTACTGAAGGTGCTGACTCTGGCTGGGTTCAGTTCTACACTCACTGGTCCCTCTCTCCCTCTCTACTGAAGGTGCTGACTCTGGCTGGGTTCTGTTCGGAAGCTGGAAATCTGAAATGAAAGCAGAAAAGCAAGCTCAGCAAATTGTGCAGCATCTGTTCAGAGAGAGAAACAGAGTTAGTGTTTCAGGTCTGTGACCTTTCATCAGAACTTGAAAACATAGAAACTGGGAAGTGGAGTCGGCCATTCAGCCCTTCGAGTCTATTGCATCATTCAATGTGATCATGTCTGATCCTCTATCTCCATTCCATGTTCTCATTTTTCCCAATACCCCTTGATGCCAGTAAAATCTAAAAAAAACCTCTCTCTCCTTCTTGAATATATGCAGTGACTTGGTCTCCACAGCTTCTGAGGTAGAGAATTCCACAGGTTCACCACCCTATGGGTGAAGAAATCTCTCCTCCTCTTCTTCCTAAATGGTGAACCCCGTATCCTAAGACTGTGTCCTCTTGTTCTACATTCCCCAACCAAGGAAAACTTCCTTCCTGCAGCTAATCTGTCCAGCCCTGTTAGAATTTTATGTTTTAATCAGATCTCCTCTCATCCTGTCCTTTCTGTTTTTCACACCAAAATGTAGAAATTCACGTTTAGCCGCGTTGTACTGCATCTGCCATGTGTTTGGTCACTCACTCAAGTTGTCCAAATCACCTTGAAGCCTCCATGCATTCTCCTTCAACTCACAATTCCGCCAGTTTTGTGTTGTCAGCAAATGTGGAAATGTTACGTTTGGTTCCCTCATCAGGTCGTACATGTTTGAATACGCGCTGAAAAATGGGATTAGAATAGATAGATGCTGATGGCCAGTACATACACGAGGGGCTGAATGGCCTCTATCTGTGCTGTAAAATTCTATGACTATGACCTCTTAAAGAAGTCATTCATTGGCTGTCCTTTGGGAACTCCTGACATAATGATTTGTTTGATAGAAATGAAGATCTCTTGTCTTTTCTCTGGTGTCTTACACTTTGCTCCTTGCTTCCTGACTGGAATCTCCAAACTGGGGAAATTGTGGATGTGGTGACATCACCCTGTTGGGGATGAAGCTATTGTCACAGAGTCCTGTGTTGTCAATGTACCGACCCGTTAACATAGTTCCCCAGTTTCACTGGATGTTAACAGAATATTTACCATTGATTTGGTGTTCTACCTGCCAGCTGTTCATACGGAATACAGATGTTGTGAATGAGCATTGTCCACCTCCACTTACAGCAATGATAGTGACAACCTGCATCGTTTCCGGATAGGGCTGGAGTCATAGTCATACAGTCACAGAGATTTACAGCTGGAAACAGGCTGTTCAGCCCAACTCATCAATGCCGCCCAGGCAAAATTGTAACCACCTCTGCTGCTATCTCTGACAGCTCGTTCCAGACTCCACCCTCTGTGTTTCTCCCCTCTCACTTTAAACCTATGCTCTCCACTTTTAGACTCTCCTATCTTTGGGAAAAGATATTGACTATCTTGCTGATCTATGGCCCTCATTATTTTATAGATCTCTATAACATCACCCCACGCCTCCTACACTCCAGGGAAAAAGTCCCAGTCTATTCAGCCTCTCCTGATAACTCAAACAATCAAGTCCCGGTAGCATCCTAGTAAATCATTTCTGCACTCTTTCAAATTTAATAATGGTCTTTCTATAATAGGGTGACCAGAACTGCATACGGTATTCCTAGTGTGGCCTTCCCAATGTCTTGTGCAACGTCAACATGATGTGCGAAATCCTATGTGAGGATAAATGGGCCAATACATTGCATTGCCATTCCTATAGTTGTTAATGAAGTGAAAAAGCCGGTGTTTAATGAAATGCCCCAGGTGGAAATCTGCTCGAATGTAACAACACTGCAAAATCCTCAATTATTGTTGTTTCTGCTCAACCAGCCCCAGAAACTTGGAAGATGGAAATCTCCGATTGGTCTGAAGTTGGAGGTGAAGAGGAGCCAAGTTTCAACAACTTGCTGACAAACATCAAAAGGCAGCTGCTTTGGAGCAAGGCGATCCTCGAACAGGCCACTCAGAGTAGCCAAGACCCTGGAACATCATCGCTGCTGGAGAACAGAGAAGATGTGAGGCAAGGCAGGATGCTCGAGTGGTCAAAGATGGGACTGAATCATTGGTGGAGATTCCTACTCCAGTTCTGACTCCTTCTGGCATTGATGGACGGTTTGAAGTGGAGGAAATTAGTCAGGATGGAAGTGGTGATGAGATTCACAGTTATTCCCTCAGCTGAGAGACCATTTTTAAGGCAATCTGTGCAGCAACTCCACTCTGGGGTGGGTGTCAGATCAGCTCACCAGACGGAAGGAGGACTGGAGCACAGATGAGGCCATTCAGCCCCAATACTTTCTTAAACGCTCTGCTGTGTAGTTCAAAAACTGAAAGTCCAGGATTCAAGCCATGTTACGCAGGCGACTGGGAAAAGCATCATTGGATTAATCAGATCAGTGGCCCATACTGGAAAGACTCAAAGCCCAGCAGAGAGATGTCAACATGAATTTTCACTTTTAATGTCTCTTCTTTACTCTAAACAATTTGTTGTGTTTGTATAATTATCTTAAATATTACACATTAAAACAAATACTCGGAATATTTAGCATTGCCAGAGAAGTGTAACCAGGAACAGTGCCCTGTTCATTCAGTTTGGGGAACACTTCCTGACAGAGGAAGATTGGGACATGACAGCTTCTCCCTGTCAGCTCCTTCCATTTCCCTCCACAATCCTGAACACCTCTATCAAATCTCCTCTCAACCTTCTCTTCAACAAAGACCCAAATTCTCCAATCTCCCGATGCAACTGAACTTCTTCATCCCTGGACCCTCGCCCAGAGATTTATTGCAACCTTTTTTATGCCTTCCCCTCTTTTCGAAACAGTGCTGTCCTGCAGATAATGCAATACTCCAACTGAGGCCAAACCAGGGTTTTATACAGCTTTCCCATAACTTGCTTGGTCTTGTAAACTCTGCCCCTATGCATAAAGCTCACAATCCCAAATACTTTAATAACCACACTCTCAACCTGTCACCCAAACAGCAATTATTAGTGTCACATTTAATCACAGGTCCCTTGTTCCTGCATGCCTTTACAATTGTATCATTTTTTTCATATTGTCTCTCCCTTTACTTCCCACTGAAATAAATCATTTCACACTTCTCTGCTTTAAATTGGTCTTGTCTCACTAATCCACAAGCTGTCGAAGTAACTTTGAGCTTCAACACTACCCCCTCACAGTTCACAATGCTGTCACGTATTGTGTAATTACCACAGTTTGAATATGTGCTCTGCGCAGCATTGCCGATGTCTCTAATATGTATCAGGAAGAGCAGGATTCCTAACACCAACCCGCCGGGAATCCCACTTTAACCGACCTCCATTCCAAATAAAAACATTTCCCACTGCTGTGTTTCCTGTCACTCTGTCAGATTCCTATTCATGTTGCTGCTGTCCCTTTTATTCTATCAGCTCCAAATGTTACCACAAGTTTGCTGTGTGCCCCTTTATTTATAAAATGCTTTTTGGCAGTCCATGTTCACATTTACCACATTCCCCTCATCAACCTTTTCTGTTACCCTCATTAAAATCTTAAGCAAGTAAAATATGATTCCCCTTTAATCATTATGTACGTGTTTTCCTTAATGTACATCAGCACAAGTGAGTGTTAATTTACTCTCCAGTGTTTGGAGAATATTTCACGTTGCTGAGGTTAAACTGATTGGACTTCAGTTGGCTTATCCTCACAGCCTTTTCTGAAGAAGTGTATTTATCATTTGCAATTCTCCAGTCCTCTGGCACCACTCATATAAGTAGCTGGGATAGAAAACTTTTAACCATTGCCTCTGCAATTTCCACCCTTTTTTTCCCCTCAGTATCCATGCTTGTGTCTTGTCCAGTCACAAGAACACAGGAAATAAGGGCAGACATTTACTATGTGGCTCATCAATAATGTTAAACCATTCAAAACAATTATGGTTTATGTGTCTTTATTGCCATACAGTGCAAAGCACATAGGCACAGTATTAAAACAAGAACAGCAACATCATCAGACAATACATAGATAGAAATCACACTATATTTCTGACAAGTTTTCTAAAAAGTCACTACATTTTCAGCATTCCTAACAAAATCATTTAAAATATCAGCAATTCTATTGGGGAGAAAACAAACTGTGACTATTATGATGTGAATCAAATTTCTGTCGTTGATACTGACGATCACCAAAAATATGGTAACTCCGAATAAAGAACTTTTCAAGCTTGGGTAATAAGGTCATGTATCAATTTATAAATTTGAACTAAACCATAAATCAACCTCTTGAAAGGTTGCAATCCAATAATTCTTAATCCCTCACTAAGTATTCCCCTCATGCCTTCCATTTTCCTGGTTACACAGCTTTGCACTCTTTATATCAGCTGTATATCTTTTTAAAAGTGTGGGTTCCAAACTGTGGATGCAGACTCCAGGTGTGGATATACCAGCTGCTTATGGAGTTTCAGATCTTGGGATTGAACTCCACTTTACACCTCACTCCCTTGATTCCCTGAGAAACCAAAATTTGTCTATCTCAGCCTTAATTGTCATAGATTGTCATAACCTGCAGTGTAGATGGAGGCCATTTGATCCATTGAATCTGCACTGACTCTCTGACAGAGCATCCCACCCAGAACCTATCCCGGTAACCCCACATATTCTGCTAACCCCCCTAACCAATATATTTGGGACACTAACAGGCAATTTAGCCTGGTCAATCCATCTTAACTTTGGAGAATGGGATGAATTGCAAACATGGGGAGGATGTGCAAACATCATACAGGCAATCACCCAAGGTGGAATTGAACCCGGTTCCCTGGTGCTTTGAGGCAGCAATGCTAACCACTGTGCCACCACTAGTGTATTCAACAATGGAGCAAGTCAAAGGATCACAACCCAATGAGTGCTGAAATTTATTCTCATGTCAGTCCGAAATGATCTGATCCTTACACTGAGCCAGCTTCCGCAATCTCCCAATGTCCACAAAATCAAACCCCTTCAGAATCTTGTATGTTTTAATGTTTTGCCTCTCATGCTTGTGAATCACAGAGAATACAGACCCAGTTTACGAAGGGTCACATCATATGAAACCCTTTCACCCCCGTGGACCAATTTACTGACCCTTTGTTAGTGATTGAAGCATAATGAGAAAACCCTTTCCCGCAGCGAGTAGTTCAGCTCTGGGATGCATTGTCTGACAATGTGGTGATGCAGCTTCAAGTGAGGCATTCAGAAAGGAATTGGATTGTTAAAGTTACACCAGCAGAGTGGCACTGGTTAGCGCTGCTGCTTCACAGCGCCAGAGACCCATGCTCAATTCCTCCATGGCTGACTGTCTGTGTGGAGTTTGCACATTCTCCCTGTATCTGCATGGGTTTCCCCAGGTGCTCCAGTTTCCTCCCATAGACTAAACATGTGCAGAATAAATGGATTAGACATGATATATTGCCCCTTAGTGACCCAAGATGTGTAGAGTAAGAGGGTTAGCCATGGGCGAAAGATGTTCTTCCAGAGAGTCAGTGCAGATGCAATGGGCAAATGGCCTCCTTTTACACTGTGGATTATGCGGGATCCAATGGATACTCAGTGCTTCCATTTGTGAAGCCAAGGATCCCATCCACTTTGCAAGCGACAGTCCTAAACTATCTCACTTTCAAATATCTTCCTGAACCTACTCCCTCTGAGCCTGCACACAGTTTTGAACTGGACCATTCAGTTTATTTTGCCTCTCCCCATCTCTTCTGTCAAAAGGCAGCACTGTTCCTGAGTGTGGGATTAATAACGTGTCTCTTCCACATACTGCAGCTTCTGTTTCTCCAAGAGAATCTTTCTGGCTAAAGCTGGAATTTACAAGGATTTCTGTCACTGAGACATTGTCTGGCCGTCTGTTTCTCACCACCCTAACTCACTCTGTCTCTGTCTCTCCCTCCACCCACTCTCATCCACTCTATATGAAGGCGGGATATTGTTGTTTAGTGACTGAGTGCACACAATCTGTACCTTCATCTGATCAAATAGAATTCAGCTTGTAAACAATATCATCATTTCAACCAGTTCTGGGTTAAATCAGGCACAACTCTGATTGGCTGCAGCCCCCTGAATGTGAGGAGCAGACACTGTGAGCATTGCCAGCCTCAGAGGCTTTTACAGTTACTGAGCTGGGAAACTCCAACTAATCCCTGAGAATCCACAGCACAGAGCGAGAGGAGAGGAAAGCCTGTCCTGGGAGCTGTCAATCTGAGACAGTTTGATCCTGTCAATGTGCAGATGTGAACCTGCTCCTTCCATTCCCAAACTGTTATAACGAGGAACACAGAACGCCCAGTAATGACCAGCTTGTTGCAATGTGTTTGAATGAACATGATGTGATATCACCGAAGCAGCATTTTGAAATATTCATTCAATGTATTCTGATGAAATGTATTTTTATGCTCTGTGTGCATTCTTATGCCATTGCATAAGAATCTTCCTCTGACATGAGACCGTATTTTGCCTTTGTGCCTTGATGCTGCTTTTAAAAGAAAATGTTCATGTTATGAATTTTCTCATCGAACCACAGGAAGAATTATAGAAAAATAACAGCACAGAAGGAAGCCATTGAACCTATCCTGCCATGCCAGTCCAAGGACACAGCAAGAAATCTCACACCAGGTGAAAGTCCAACAGGTTTATTTGGTAACAAAGCTTGCTGCTCCTTCATCAGGTGAGTGGGAGTTCTATTCACAACAGGGCATATAAAGACACAAATTCAATTTACAAAATAATAAGGACACCCAGGTGTCCTTTCCAAGCCCATCTTCCTGCACCCAGCCCGGAGCCATGCAGCTGAATGCACGATGGAGATCCAAATACCAAAACTTTGCAAACCTTCTTTGAGCCAGTGGCTGCCCTGAAGCAGTAGAGTGAACATTTCAAATCACACCCGCTGCGAGCAGGGTTCGAACCTGCGCGGGGAAACGCCATTGGATTGCAAGTCCAACGCCTTAACCACTCGGCCATCCCAGCTGTTTATTTGCTGTTGTGATGTAACCACCTTAGCAACATTCACAGACCTTTATCAGGCACCGGAATGATGCAGAGCACAGCGTGTGAGTTGAAATTTGTTCGTCTCCTTTTAATTTGTATCTTTGTCTCTGATCCAGAACTCATTCACTAGTTCAGAGACTTGTTATTCTTTTTCAATAACCTTTCATTAAAATCAAATTGAACCCGAATTCTGCATCCGAAAAATAAAGTCCACTTCATTTCAGTCAAATGGTGCGTGTAAACCACAAGAGGGCGCCGATAATGTCCAATATACATTACCAATGCGATGGCCGGGAATCGAAACCGGGTCAAGGCAGCTATGCTCACCACGATACCACCATCGCTCACTCTGCGGAAGCAGTTGTTATTTTCATTAGTTATAATTACAAAACTACCTTAGTTGCTGATTTCAGCAGACACCAGGTGCGTCCTTGGCCCATTTTTTTAACCTGAACTTCGCTTGTCTCGTTTCTCTGGACAGTTTGAGCCACCTTTTTGCTGTTGTTTCTGACTGATAACTCTGATTAGATTTGCAGTTCATCTGAACAAAGTTTCCACTGAACGGAAATTGAAGCTGGATTTTATGTTAGAAACACATGGATGATGAGAATATTTGGTGTTTTTTTTTAGGAGTGTCCCCCATCTGTTCTGACCAGAGATAGCTAATTAATTAAGTCAAAACTCTGGGTCAGGAACTGACCCTTGGTCAAATGCTCGCACAGTCACCACAACACCACCTGGCTCTGTCACCCCCTCTGTATTTATAGAACGAATACACAAGCAATCAAGTGGCAGAGAAATCACAGCTTAGAGAATTATATAACCGACATTCCCGTTCGAGGAGTTTTACACTTTCCGATAGATCGGGGTGAGCAGGGTCGCCCAATCAGAAAGCAGATCCTTGGGACATGGAATTTGATTAATATCATGGTTTGCAATCATGTTAATCGGTCAGAACCATGTTGATGTTATTTCACTCCAATCGATGAAGGTTTGATTGAATCGTGACCTTGTTGCACAACTTGCGTTCAGCCAGGAGATGGCAGCAGGGAAAAATAATTTGGATTTGCTGTTTGTGTCAATAAATCGAGTCATGGAGGTTCACAGCATGGAAAAAAGCCCTTCGGCACAACATGTCCATGCCGCCCAATTTTTGCCATTAAGTTCGTCCCTATTGCCCGTGTTTGGTCCATATCCCTCTATATCCAGCTCACCCATGTAATTGTCTAAATTATTTTTAAAAGACAAAATTGTACCCGCCTCTACTACCTCTGGCAACTCGTTCCACACACCACTCTGTGTGAAATAAATTGCCCTTCTGGACCCTTTTGTATCCCTCCCCTCTCATCTTAAACCTATGTTCTCTAGTTTTAGACTCCTTTATTGTGGGGAAAAGCTGTTGGCTATCTACCTTATCTATTTCCTCATTATGATATAGGCCTCTTTATATCACCTCGAGGTCTCCTGTGCTCCAGGGGAAAAAAAAAGTTCCAGTCTATCCAGCCCCTCCTTATAACTCAAACCATCAAATCCTGGTAGCATCCTAATAAATCTTTTCTGCACTCTTTCGAGTTTAATATCCTTCCTTCCCATAATAGGGTGACCAGAACTGTACACAGTACTCCAAATGTGGCCTTACGAATGTCTTGTACAATTTCAACAAGATGTCCCAACTCCCATGTTCAATGTTCTGACCACTGAAACCAAGCATGTCGAATGTCTTCTTCACCACCCTGTCCACATGTGACTCCACTTTCAAGGAGCTATGAACCTGTACCCGGAGATCTCTTCGTTTTATAACTCACCCCAACGTCTTACCATGAACTGAATAGGTCTTGTCGTGGTTTAATCCACCAAAATACATCACCTTACATTTATCTAAATCAAATTCCATCTGCCATTCATTGGCCCATTGACTCAATTGATCAAGATCCCACTGCAATCCGAGGTAACCTTCTTCATTGTCCACTCTGCCACCAATCTTGGTGTCATTTGCCAACGTACTAAACATGCCTCCTAAATTCTCATCCAAATCATTAATATAAATGACGGGGTAGAATGAGTGACTTTGCAGATGCCATAAAGATTGGCTGGGTGGTGAAAGGGAGGCTGAGTTTCTTAGTCTGCAAGAAGATATAGACAGGATAGTCAAACGGGCGGATAAGTAGCAGATGGAATTTAACCCCGAAAGATGTGAGGTAACACACTTTGGAAGGAATAATTTGGCAAGGAAGTATTCAATGAAGGGCATGGCACTTGGAAGTTCTGTGGAATATAGGGACATTGGCATGTTTGTCCATAATCTTTGAAGGTAGAAGGGTATGTTAGTAGGATGGTGAAAAAAAAACATATGGGGCACTTGTCTTTAACAATCGGGGCATCGACTGCAATAAAATGCCATGTTGGATGCATAGAACTTTGGTGAGGCCACAGCTAGAGTACTGTGTGCAGTTTTGGTCGCCACAAGATAGGAAGGATGTGATTGCACTGGAGGGGATGCAGAGAAAATTCACCATGATGCTGTCTGGGATGGAACATGTAAGTTCTGAAGGGAGATTGGGTAGGCTTGGATTGTTTTCTTTAGAGCAGAGAATACTGAGGGGGGACCTGACCGAGGTGTACAAAATTATGAGGGCATCGACAGAGTGGATCATAAGCAGCTGTTCCCTTTGGTTGAAGGGTCAGTAAAAAGAGGACATAGGTTCAATGTGAGGGGCAGGATGTTTAGGGTGGATGTGCGGAAAAACATTTTTACCCAAGGGTAGTGACGGTCGGGAATGCGCTGCCCTGGAAGGTGATGGAGGCAAGTTGCCTCACATCCTTTAAAAGTATGTGGTCAGCAATTGGCATATCATAATATTCAGGCCTATGGATCAATTGGTGGTGGATGTGATTTGATTGGAGGTCAGATGCTTCTTCGATGTCAGAGCAGACTCGATGGGCCGAAGAGCCTCTTCTGTACTGCATGATTCTATTATTCTATAAACAAATTCACTATGAACCGTATCAATGTCAGCCATATTCCTTGCCAGTTCTCAGACAGGCACTGATTGGTTCGAAGTTTGTTTCATTTTCCAGGATCCAGCTCAATTAAATAAATGTATTTCTAATGTTCTGTGTGTCATTAATAAAAATCTTCCACTGACGTGAGACCTTGTTTTGTCCTTGTGCCCCTGTTGATGCCTTTGTCATTCTGCTCATGCTTTGATTTTCCTCATGTCACCTGAGAAAGAACCAGAGAAATGTAACAGCATAGAAGGAACCCATTCGGCCTATCTTGTCCTTGCCAGACTGAGGACACTCAGGTGTCCTTTCCAAGCTCACCTTCTTGTTATGTAGCTGAAAGCATGCTGGATATCCAAATAATTCATTCCAAAAAAATAGGATTTGCAACTCTGTGGCTGTCTAAAGCAAACATTTCCAATCACACTCGCTGGCAGCGGGGCTCGAATCTGCACGGAGAAACCCCATCGGGTTTCAAATCCAACGCCTTAACCACGCGGCCACAGCAGCTGCTTATTTAACAAATGAAAGCAAATCACTGCGGATGCTGGAATCTGAAACCAAAAGAGAAAATGCTGGAAAATCTCAGCAAGTTTGGCAGCATCTGGAAGGAGAGAAAAGAGCTGACGTTTCGATTCCAGACGACCCGTTGTCAAAGCTTTGACAAAGAGTCATCTGGACTCGAAACGTCAGCTCTTTTCTTTCTTTACAGATGCCGTCAGACCTGCTGAGATTTTCCAGTGTTTTATCTTTTGGCAGATCTTATTTGTCAGAATAATGTAACCACCTCAGTAAAGTTCATATTAACTTCATCAGGCACCAGGATTGCGCAATGCACAGTGCGGGAGCTGAAATTAGTTCCTCTACTTTTACTTTGAGTCTTTGTGTCTGGCTGAAAATTCATTTATTCGGTCAGAGATTTGTTTTTCTCTTCCAATATATTTCATTAAAAAAGAATTATGTCCGAACAAAAAATGAAAAAGGTATCTGCATTTTATTTCATTCCTGTCAAATGTTTCGTTCGCCCTGTTTTTGTCCACTCAGTTTAAAACACAAGAGGCCGTGGATAAGGTTCAAAATAAATGACCAATGCATTGGCCAGGAATCAAACCTGGGTCATCTGCTTGGAAGGCAGTTATGCTCACCCCTATACCACCATCGCTCACTCTGCTTAAACAACCGTTATTTTCATTAGTTATAATTACGGAACTTCCTGAGTTGCTGATTTCATCAGATACCAGATGTGTCCATAGCACAGTTTGTAAACTGAACTTGGCTTGTCTCGTAGTTCTGGACAGTATAGGCCACCTTTCTTTTTAATATTGTTTCTGACTGAGAATTCACTGATTAGTTTTGAGGCCTTTAATTTCATTTAAACAACATTTCAGCTGAAAGCAAATTGAATGTGGATTTTCCATGAGAAACACAGCGATGATGAGAATTTTTAGTCAATTTTATTTTAGGAGTGCCCACCTACTGTTCTGACCTGCGATAGATAATTAAATGAATTACCACTGTGATGGCCAGGAACTGACCCTTGGTCAAATGTTTGCACAGTCACCATCATCACTCACCTGGCTCTGCCACCCCCTCAGTCTGAAAGTCCAGCTCTGACAGTGAATCTGGTCACCTTCGGGCCCAATCGGAGGATGGTCAGAACATGTCTGCCACTGTCAGAAACTCCATTATCAGCGAGTGGGGGATGATTATTTAACTGGCTGCCACTGGTTGTTGAGGTTGTGATTTACTGTTACCTGTCAGTGCAGGAAAAACAAATAAAACAGGAAAATTGAGAGACTCCGAGAGCAGTTAATTTGTATCTTCACCCTAAAGAAACACAATGATGTCTGCAACCGCTATAATAACTGAAAAAAACAGATATAACTGACTGTTGCCGCGGAATCTGGTTTACAGATGTGGCCGTACACCCCATGGACTGCAGCGGTTCCAGAAGGCAGCTCATCATCACCTTCCCAAGGGCAATTAGGGATGGGCAACTAATGCTGACCCAGACAGCGACACTCACATTCCATGAATGAATTCAAAGACAATCTGCGGGGAGCGGGCTTCAGAGTGTTTAACAGTTACTGAGGCGAAAAACTATAACGACGCCCCCGGGATACAGAGCAAAGGCTAAAAGGAGCAGAAATTCCGTCCTGGGACCTTACAGTTGGTAAATGTTTTGTCCTGTGAATGTGTAGGTGTGAATATTGTGTAAGAGAGGGTGTATGAAAGGGACGGGAGAGTCAGACTAATCCAACTGTGTTTGTGTGTCTGTTCTGATCATGAGATCACCGAGTCTCTCTTGTGTAAAATAAAACAATTTTCCAATCAAAGATTCCCTTAATCCCCCTGCTGAGCCCCAAAGTGAGATTTCAAGGCAATTGTTTCGCCAAATTGAAAATTTCAGTGGAAAAGTAGAGAACATGTCAGCTATCGCGTTTGAGAGCGCGATCAGTGCAGCAGGAAAACGGGTTTCAGTGGAAAATGGAGTCCTCAGTTCGAGTGAAACCATTTCAACAGCAAACATTCGTGTGTCAGAGACATGAAGGATGTGAGCTGGATCTCCGGAGTGGCGGAATTTCATTGGAATGGGAGAGTTTGTGAGGAGAGAGAAACACAGAGAGGTTGGAGGAGCCGGGAGCTGACAGCAGCTTGTCTCTGCTCCGTCCGCTCTCTGCCTTTAAGTTGCTCTGTGCCGCCACCACTGGGTTCATTTCGGATCCAGTTCTGACTCTCACACAGATTTTCCACACACTCTCGAATATGACTGAAACTGCAGCCGCCGAAACGGCTCCTCCAGCCGCTCCCGCTCAAGTGAAGTCTCCCAGGAAGAAGAAGGCGGCTCCCCGACCTGCGGCAGCCGGTCCCAAGTTGGGCGAGCAGATCCTCAATGTTGTGGCGGGTTGCAGCGATCGCAAGGGGATGTCCCTGGCCGCGATAAAGAAAGCTTTGGCTGGCAGCGGAGTGGATGTGGGGAAGCGCGGCTCCCAGATCAGGTTAACGATCAAGAGGAAGGTGGAGACAGGGTCTCTGGTGCAGATAAAGGGACAGGGCGCCTCCGGCTCCTTCAAACTCGCTCAGAAGGAAAGCCTGGGAAAAATGGGAAAGAAGGTGAAGACACCAACAGCCAAGAAATCTTTAGTAAAGAAAACAGCGGCCAAGAAGCTGACAACAAAGAAAGCAGCAGCCAAGAAACCCGCAGCCAAGAAACCCGCAGCAAAGAAAACTCCAGTGAAGAAATCAACAGTGAAGAAAACAAGCAGCAAATGGCGGCAACTCCAAAAAAGGCGGTGAAGAAAGCAGCCCTGAAGAAAAAGTCTCCTGTGAAGAAGGTGACGGGCGGAAAGTCTGTCAAAAAAGTGACTAAATCGAAGGCCAAACCCAAAGTGAAAGCAGCAAAAGCGAAGAAAGCGCCAGGAAAGAAGTGAAAGAACCCGAGCAAATTGTAAACCTCTGAACCCAAAGGCTCTTCTCAGAGCCACCCACATCTCTCAGGAAAGAGCTGATCCCGCAAGAAAATGATTCCTGTCCCGCGGCCCGGCTCATTCTCAATAGAGATCATTTCAAATTCAGACTAAAGCAAAACACAGCAGATGCTGAATTTCATTTGAATTTCACATTTGTTCAATCGTCACTTTCTCTCATAATAAAGATGTCTGGTAGATTCAGTGTGAGACAGTAACACTGGCGGCTAAATACCGCTTTCCAACTTCAATTTTAACACAGGAGATTTCCCCAAACAGCTGCAATAAGGTATTTGTAAACAGCTGGAAGCGGATGTGGGTGAGGATGTTCCTGAGGGAGATTCTTCCTCGATTCTTGCTGTGCTTCAGTCGGAATATTACTGACTGGGAATCATAACGGGGCCAGGTTTTAAACACAAAAGCAAAAAGTCACGAACCGACTCGTTAACTCCCTCTTCACAAAAGCTGCGGGAGCTGCTGATTATTTGCAGCATTTTCTGTTTTGATTCCATATTTCAAAGCTCCGGGTTTGTAGAAACTCTTGTGTGTGAAGGGCGGCTCTGGAAGGGTTTGTGTGGGGAGCTGTGTTTCGCTTCCATTGTTAATAAACGGGTTGAAATTGGCGGTTGCAGAAACTGGAGGTGGAGCTGAAAGATCACGGGCCGTTCTGTGTGTGTGTGTCAGTCCGGCTCTCTCCTCCCTCCCGCTCTGTGTTTGATCTTCACTCTGTCTCCTCCCCTCTCTGCTCTCACTCCGCCTTTCTCAGTCAGGTCGGGGCGGGCTGTATAAAAGGAGCCTGAAAGAGTTCCTCTCCCATATTGTGCAGAGATCTGAGTGAAGAATCATCATGTCTGGCAGAGGGAAAGGGGGCAAAGGACTGGGTAAAGGCGGCGCAAAGCGGCACCGCAAAGTGCTTCGTGATAATATCCAGGGCATCACCAAGCCAGCAATCCGCCGCCTGGCTCGCCGTGGCGGTGTCAAGCGGATCTCGGGTTTGATCTATGAGGAGACTCGCGGGGTGCTGAAGGTTTTCCTGGAGAATGTGATCAGGGATGCGGTCACCTACACTGAACACGCCAAGCGCAAGACGGTCACTGCCATGGATGTGGTGTACGCTCTGAAACGCCAGGGCCGCACTCTCTATGGATTCGGCGGCTGAACAACTGCAACCTTCCTACCGAACACACAACAAAGGCTCTTTTCAGAGCCACTCACCACCTCACAGAGAGAGCATTGACCAGGGGACGGGGGCTGGGACAGGCTGTTCAGTGTTTGAGATGCATGTTTGTTTTGTTTAGGTTACAGTGCGGGAATCACCGAATTTAACATTTCATTTGGAGCAGCGATGCGGATTTTTTTTTGAAATTTTTAAGTGTATTGTCGAAGCAGCCCCCAGTTGACATGTGCCCTCAGTGAAACGCCACATCACTCCTGTTTTATCACTCAGTGTTTGGATAGAGTTTATAAAAGCTTTCTCTGGAATAGCGGAGTTTAGTAGCAGCAGCCGGTGAATCGTTCACTGGAACCAGTCCCAGTTGTGATGCTATTTGCCCCCAGACGGTTGTTTCCTGAACTGAAACTGACAGGCTTTGTGAAACTGATCAGTTTCCGCTCAGTCATTCACAAACCCGCAATTCCCGCAGTTTGAGCCGCTCCAACCCCAGCCTGCTTCTGATTGGCCATCCTCTCCGCATTCGCAGCTCTGAACCAATCGCAGAGCATCGAATGTGAACATTGAGCCAATCATTGGCTTCAACTGTCAACCAGCAGAAATTTTGAATTGGGGGAAATGCCGCCAATTTCAGCGCGGGAAAGGGAATTGAGACAAATTCTTAACTTATTAAAAATAGATTCTCAATTAATATTCTGCTCTAAGATTATTTTACAAGAGGTTTCATTTGTGAACATTTGTCCGCCACGGGCAGCAAACGACTCTATTCAGTAATATCAAACGGGACAAATATGAAGTCACTCTCTGTAACAAACAACAAACTCAACCCCTTTCACACCGGCTTCAGGGAGACACAGAGAAGCGACTGATTTCTGATCCTTGCCCCCGAAAACGGCGGGGAATGTTACAAGCGACAGGAGAGGGGAAATCTGAATGGGCTGGAGAGCAGAGGGACAGGGATCGAGTGGAACAGCGGGAGATTCTGGGAATGAACAGCCCAGAGAGCGGGGAAAGGGTCTAAAGCACTAAGTGCAGGGAGATAGACTTCAAATTTTCAATGTTTCTGGGAATTATCTGATTAAGGACGGAATGAAGACTTATTTTATATAAACGGTTATTTCCTGCACAGAAAACGGCGGAATTTCTGAAAGGGGCGGTTAAGAAAACAACTGAACTAATCAGAACCTGAGTTACAGACATTAATTCGCTGATCAGAGTTTGATTGAAACTTCCTGGGCCAATTCCCGCTGGGGGCGGTCCCTCACAGAGTTTAAAAAGGCGGCAGCAGGACAGACTCTGTATTAACAGTTTGTGTCACAGGTTGTGCTGAATCCTCTCAGAAAATGGCCAGGACCAAGCAGACAGCGCGCAAATCGACCGGAGGGAAAGCTCCTCGCAAACAGCTGGCTACCAAAGCTGCCCGGAAGAGCGCTCCAGCCACGGGCGGAGTGAAGAAGCCTCATCGCTACAGACCCGGCACTGTGGCTCTGAGGGAGATCCGCCGCTACCAGAAATCCACCGAGCTGCTGATCCGCAAACTGCCCTTCCAGCGCCTGGTGCGAGAGATCGCTCAGGACTTCAAGACAGACCTGCGCTTCCAGAGCTCGGCCGTCATGGCCCTGCAGGAGGCCAGCGAGGCTTACCTGGTGGGGCTCTTTGAGGACACCAACCTGTGCGCCATCCACGCCAAGCGAGTCACCATCATGCCCAAAGACATCCAGCTGGCCCGCCGCATCCGCGGGGAACGCGCCTAAACCCCGGCTTCAGCACCAAGTACAACAACGGCTCTTTTAAGAGCCACCAACTCGACAAATGAAAGAGCTACGATCTCCTGCTAACGATTCTAGTGTTTGAATTCCCAGGACAGAATATTCCCAGGACTCCAAAACTGAAACCTCTCAATGTTACAATTAACCCTCCGTTGCATTGAGGTCATTCATATCTCCAATCCTTTGATGGTTGGAGTAAAAACTATGCCGTTAACAATTCTACCGCAATTTAATTTTAAAGTATGGGGCAGCACGGTGGCACAGTGGTTAGCACTGCTGCCTCACAGCACCAGGGACCTGGGTTCGATTCCCGACTTGGGTAACTGCCTGTGTGGAGTTTGCACATTCTCCCCGTGTATGCGTGGGTTTCCTCCGGGTGCTCCGGTTTCCTCCCACAGTCCAAAGATGTGCGGGTTAGGTGGATTGTCCATGTTAAATTGCCCCTGAGTGTCAGGGAGACTAGCTAGGGTAAATGCATGGAGTAATGGGGATAGGGCCTGGGTGGGATTGCGGTCGGTGCAGACTCGATGGGCCGAATGGCCTCCTTCTGCACTGTAGGGATTCTATGATTTTATTAAACCTGCGATCATTTCAGTTTCCGAGCAATAATTCCGCAAATCCACTTTCTTCGCACGTGTTTCGAGTCGCAGCGAGTGTTGAAAATTGTGTCAATTAAGTTCAGAATATGAAGCATGTCCCCAACAGTAACCCACTCACACCGTTATAGCCATTGCAGGAACATTCGCATAGACAATAATTAACACTTTTCCAGATCGAGTGACTGACTTTGAAAACCGATGAATGTCCTCGCAGACTATCACATTTTAAAGCAATTATATTGGAAATAGGATCATTTCAGTTCACTGGGATGGTTTCCCCAATAAACTGTATGTGTCAATAGTACGGATTGATAGAACAAAGCGGGAAACAGCTGTACTGTGAATAGCAGTGCAGAAACTGACCGATAGACACGAGATCGCCCTTTTTCAGATAAAGTGAGTGGCTCTGAAAAGAGCCTTTGGGTTATCAGATTAAAGAATGGCCGCTTCACTTGCTCTTCGCGGTCCCAGCGCTGCTTTTCTTGGGCAGCAGCACGGCCTGGATATTAGGCAGCACCCCGCCCTGAGCGATGGTCACCCCTCCCAGCAGCTTGTTGAGCTCCTCGTCGTTGCGGACGGCCAGCTGCAGGTGTCTGGGGATGATGCGGGTCTTCTTGTTGTCCCGGGCCGCGTTCCCGGCCAGCTCCAGGATTTCAGCGGTCAGATACTCGAGCACAGCAGCCAGATAGACCGGGGCTCCGGCACCCACACGCTCAGCATAGTTGCCCTTTCTCAGGAGCCTGTGAACACGGCCCACCGGGAACTGCAGTCCAGCCCGGGAGGAGCGAGACTTGGCCTTGGCCCGAGCTTTCCCGCCGCTCTTTCCTCTTCCAGACATCTGCACAATCTCACAAACACTTTCACAAAGAATCAGCAATTTCTCCAGCATTGACTGTTCTTATAAACTGACAGCTCCTCTGATTGGCCGCTGCTCTATTCATCTCATTTGCCTATATTCTTCACCAATCAGCTCACTGGAAACAGAAGAGGGCGGGATTTCCCCACAACAACCGGCAGAAGCAGAGAATTTGTCCATTTCCAAAAGCCCGCCAATTTCATTGTGGGAAAGGAGCGAATTCAAATCAATGTCGTCCTTAGTCAGAGATTTCAAATCCCTTCCATTGATTTGCTTTTATTCAGCTCTTCCCGTCACCAATCGCAGGCGCGGCTTTAACATTTTCTTTCAAAGTGTTTCATTCTCCTATCGCTTTCTAACTGTCCTGGGCGGGAATCAATCCCTGTTCACAGCATTCCCAGAAGGAAAACACTCCGTTTTGTCTTCAATCAGAACCCAGTGTCCTTCACTGAAAACAGGGAGCCGGATCGAGTCCGCACACTGTCCTTATTCCGCTCTGTAATAATCCCACTCCGGAATGTTACCCTGCGGAGAAAAACTGTGAATAAAATGATGAATCAATGAACATTTCAGGAATTGAGAGAAGGGACCGTTCCCGCGAAAAACAGCCGCTAATGAGGTCATTTAGGAGCTGTGAAAATAACAGAATAATAACAGCTTTCAGCACAAAGCGAAGGCGGCTGAGTGAATTCTGGGTCAGTGTTTGGATTACAGGACAGGAGACACAAACGAAAGTTTAAAAGATAATTTATTAGTCACAAGTAGGCTTACATTTAACACTGCAATTAAATTACTGTGAAAATCCCTTCGTCGCCACACTCCGACGCCTGTTCGGGTACACTGAGGGACAATTTAGCATGGCCAATTCACCTAATCTGCACATCTTTGGACTGTGGGAGAAAACAGGAGCCCTTTCCTCTTTCAGAAGAGGAAAGAGGCAGAGGATGGATGTACTGGTCTGGAAACCCAGAGACCTGGGTTCAAATCCCAATGGGGTGGATTCCTAATGGGGCAAATTAGAAGTTTATGGGGTGGCACTGCTGTCTCACAGCGCCAGGAACCTGGGTTTGATTGCTGGCTTAGGTCATTGTCTGTGTGGAGTCTGCACGCTCTCCCCGTGTTTGCTTCGTTTCCTCCAGGTGCTCCGGTTTCCTCCCACAGTCCAAAGATGTGCAGGTTAGGTGGATTGGCCATGCTAAAATGCCCCTTAGTGTCCCGGGATGCATAGTTTAGAGGGATTTGCGGGATAACTATGTGGGTTTACGGGGATCAGACCTGGGTGGGATTGTTGTTGGTGCAGACTTGATGGGCTGAATGGCCTCCTTCTGCACTGTTGGGATTCTATGATTCACCCAGAGGAAAACCAATTAGATTTCCTGACCCAATTGTTGTTGGAATGATGATCAAATAGGATTCGGGAAAAAGGCAGCAAGATTTTTCCTTCCTCCCTTCCATTCTCTAGGTTTACACCGGCTGAAAGAACAACGGAAAACGTTATTAGGGATGGAGCAGTAACAGATTATCTTTGGGAAACACATTAAGTTTGAAATTTCCTTGTTATGTAATAGAGCAGAGTGGTTATGTTTGTGGCGAGATGCAAGAAACTGTGGAGGAACAGAGAGCCGGTACAGACATCATTATCAGCTAGTGGACAGGAAGGTAAAAAATAATGTAACAAAGCGAATAGAATATGAAGAATTGGAACTCGTGCTACAGTTATAGAAAACTCTTGTTTAGACCCCATTTAGATCACTGCGTTCAGTCTGGACAACACACCTCAAGAAGGTTAGATTGGCCTTGGAGTGGGAGCAACAGAATTTCACCAGTGATACCAAACTCAAATGATGAGGACAGATTGCAAAAACAAGTCCTGTCATTACCTGAATATGGAAGATTAAGGGATGATGTGAGTGAGATGTTTACAATGAATAATTTGACAGGGTACACAGAGATAAACTATTGGCTCTGAATGGGGAAACTCACTGTAAAATGACAGAGGCATTTCAGGGATAATTTCAGAAAAAAAGCTTCTTTACAGAGGATGGTGGAAATGTTGAATTGTCCACAAACAATTGTTAAAGCTGCGTTTATCAGGAAATTTCCAAGCTGAAGCTGACAAGTAGCCAGTAATATGAAGGTGGATAGTCAGAGATTCTGGAGATAGTTGAACAAGGAAAGAGTTAGCAGAGTGAGCATTGGTTCTATAGAAAGTGCAACTGGGGGATTGATAATGGAAAACAGGGTATTGGCAAATGAATTCAACAGGTATTTTTCATTGGTGTTCACCATAGAGGATACAAGTAACATCCCAGAAATAGCTGTAAACCAGCAAATGGAAGGGAGGGAGGAACACAGGAAAATTCCAATCAACAGGGAAAGGGGTATTGAGCAAATTGTCGGGTCGACAGGCTGACAAATTCCTGGGTCCGGATGGACTTCTCGTGAAGGACATGAAAGAAGTGGCGAATCAGATAGTTGATGCATTTGTTTTAATTTTGCAAAATTCCCTGACTTTGGAGAATGTTCCATTAGGTTGAAATATGACAAATGTAATACCTTGATTCAAAAAGGGATGGAGACAGAAAGCAGGAAACTGCAGGCTGTTAGCCTAACAGCTGTCATCGGGAAAATGTTAGAAGCTATTCTGAAAGATATTACAGATATTACAACTTGGAAAAAATACAAGGCAATCAGGCAGAGTCAATATGGTTTTCTGAAAGGGAAATCATGTTTAACTAAATTATTGGAGTTTTTTGAAAGAGGCCCATGTGCTGTGAATGGGGAACCGGTGGATGTCCTGTTCTTACATTTCCAGAAGACATTTGCCAAAGTGCCAGATTAAAGGTTATTGTGTAAAATAAACATTCATGGTTTTGGGCGTATCATTTTGGCATGGATTGATGGTTGGCTAGCTAACAGGTCAAAAAGAGTTAGCACAAATGGTTCTTTTTCTGGGTGGCAGGATCTGATGAGTGGTGTATTCATGCTGGGGCTACAAATTGTTACAATTTATAAAAATTGCTTGGGTGAAGGGACTGAAGGTACCGTTGCTAAATTTGCTGACAGCATAAAGATAGATAAGAAATTAATTGTGAAGTATACGTAAGGAGGCTTCAAAAGGAAACAGATAGATTAAGTGAGGGCAAAATGTGGCAAATGAGGCAAATTGCGAGGATAAAACAGTGGTTGACAAATGGGAGACTTTCAAAGTTGAGTTGAATGGGATGCCAGCCAGGTACATAGCCACCAGACACACATATGCAGTGTCCAAAGCTGGGGTATCCTGGATGTCTGAGGTTATTAACGAGAAAATAAGGAAGAAAAAAGAGGCATATGATGCATGCTGGAATAATAATAGCAATAGAAATCAGGAAAAACAGCTCAAAATGCAGGAGAGAGGCTAAGGCTGGAATAATGAAGAGGAAGCATGAGGAAATGTTAGCAGGCTGCGCTAATACAAATCATAACATGTTCTTCAAACATATTAAATGTAAAGGATTAGTGAAGGATAGAGTGGGGTTCATAAGGGCCAAGCAGGGTAAACTGCTCACTGCAGCAGAGGGTATGGCAGAGATAGTAAATAAGTACTGTACTTCTGGCTTTACCAAACTAGACAATGTGACAATGGCCCAGTTGAAAATGTATGTGTTGATTAACTGAGCTTCATAGTGAGAGTGTGGAATTAACTCTCTCTCAATCGATCATTGTGTGTGGGTACGGAATTAACCCTGTCTCAATCTATTCGTGTGTGTCAGTGTTGAATTAACTCTCTCTCAATCTATTACTGTGAGAGTGTGTGGAATTAATTCTCAATCGATCATTGTGTGAGTGTGTGGAAGAAACTCTCAATCTTTTATTGTGTGAGAGTGTGGAATTAACGGTCCCTCAATCTATTACTTGTATGAATGTGGAATTAACTGTCTCTCAATCTATTACTCAATGTCACTGTGGAATTAACTCTCAATCTATTACATTGTGTGAATGTGGAATTGACTCTCTCTCAATCAATTACCGTGTGTCAGTGTGGAATTATATCTCAATCTATTACTGTGTCCGAGTGGGGAATTAACTCTCCCTCAATCTTTTACTGTGTGCCAGTATTGAATTAACTCTCTCTGAATCTATTACTGTGTTTGAATGTGGAATTAACTCCCTCTCAATCTATCATTGCGTGTGAGTGTAGAATTAACCTTCTCTCAATTACTGTGCGCGAGTGTGGAATTATCTCTCTTTCAATCAATTACTGTGTGTGTGTGGAATTAACTCAATCTATTACTGTCTGACTGTGGAATTAACTCTCACTCAATCTATTACCGTGTGAGAGTGCGGAAATAACTCTCTCTCAATCTGTTAAAGTGTCAGCGTGGAATTAACTCTCTCTGTCTATCTGTTACTGTGTCCATGTGCAATTACCTCTCAATCTATTTTTGTGTTCGTGTGTGGAATTAACTCCCTCTCAATCTATTACTGTGTGAAAGTGTGGAATTAACTCTCTCAATTTATTACTGTGTGAAAGTGTGGAATTAACTCTCTCTCAATCCATTACTGTATGTGAGCGTTGAACTAACTCACTCTCAATCTATTCCTGTGTCAGTGTGGAATTAACTCTCTCACAATCTATTACTGGGTGTACGTGTGGAATTAACTCTCTCTCAATCTGTTGCTGTGTGAGAGCATGGAATTAACTCTCAATCTATTCCTGTGTGTGAATGTGGAATTGACTCTCTCTCAATATATTACAGTGAGAGAGTGTGGAATTAGCTCTCTCTCAATCTATTACTGTGTGTCAGTGTGGAATTAACTCTCAATGTATTGCTGTGTGTCAGTGTGGAATTAACCCTCTCTCAATCTATTACTGTGTGTCTGTGTCCAATTAACTGTCTCATTCTATTACGGTGTGACACAGTAATGGATTGAGAGAGAGTTCATTGCACTGTCACACCGTAATAGATTGAGACAGTTAATTGGACACTGACACACAGTAATAGATTGAGAGAGGGTTAATTCCACACTGATACACAGCAATACATTGAGAGTTAATTCCTCACTAACACACAGTAATGGATTGAGAGAGAGTTCATTGCACTGTGTTAGTGAGGAATTAACTCTCTCTCAATCCATTAGTGAGTGTCAGTGTGTAGTTAAAACTCTCTCAATCAATTACTATGTGTGAGCGTGGAATTAACTCCCAATCTATTAGTGTGTGTGAATGTGGAATTGACTCTCTCTCAATATATTACAGTGTGAGAGTGTGGAATTATCTCTCTCAATCTATTACTGTGTGGGAATGTGCAATTATCTCTCTCTCAATCTATTTATGTGTGTCCATGTGGAATTAACTCTCTCTCAATCTATTGCTGTGTGTCAGTGTGGAATTAACTGTCTCAATCTATTACGGTGTGTCAGTGCAACTAACTCTCTCGCAATCTATTAATGTGTGTCAGTATGGAATTAACGCATTCTCAACCGATTAATCTGTGTGTGTGTGTGGAATTAACTCTCAATCTGTTACAGTGTGAGAGTGTGGAAATAACTCTCTGATCTATTACTGTGCGTTACTGTGGAATTAACTCTCCCTCGATCTATTACAGTGTGTCAATGTGGAATTAACTCTCTCTCAATCTATTATTGTGTGTGAGCGTGGAATTAACTCTGTCTCAATCTATTATTGTGTGTCAGTGTGGAATTAACTCTGCATCTATTTCTGTGTGCGAATGTGGAATTAACTCTCTCTCAATCTATTATTGTGTGTGAGTGTGGAATTAACTCTGTCTCAATCGATGACTGTGTGAGAGTGTGGAATTGACTAGCTCTCATTCTAGTATCGTGTGTGGGATTAACTCTCAATTTATTACTGTGTGTGAGCGTGGAATTAACTCGCAATCTATTGCTGTGTGTCAGTGTGGAATTAATTCTCTCTCAATCTATTACTGAGAGAGAGCTTGGAATTAACTCCCAATCTATTACTGTGCATGAATGTGGAATTAACTCTCTCTCTCAATCTATTGCTGTGTCAGTGTGGAATTAACTCTCTCTCAATCTATTGCTGTGTGTCTGTGTGGAATTAAGAACAAAGAACAAAGAAAATTACAGCACAGGAACATGCCCTTCGGCCCTGCACCGACCTTGCTGCCCAACTGAACTAAAATCCCGACCCTTCCAGGGACCATATCCTGCTATTCCCATCCTATTCATGTATTTGTCCAGACGCCCCTTAAAACTCACTATTGTATCTGCTTCAACCACCTTCCCCAGCAGTGAGTTCCAGGCACCCACCACCCTCTGTGTAAAAAACTTGCCTCAAACATCTCCTTTAAACCTTGCCCCTCGCACCTTAAACTGATGCCCCCCAGTAATTGACTCTTCCACCATTGGAAAAAGCTTCTGACTGTCCACTCTGTCCATGCCCCTCATAATCTTGTAGCCTTCCATCAGGTCGCCGCTCAACCTCTGTCGTTCCAGAGAGAACAAACCAATTTTCTCCAACCTCTCCTCACAGCTAATATCCTCCATACCAGCCAACATCCTGGTAAGTCTTTGCTGTACCCTCACCAAAGTCTCCACATCCTTCTGGTAGTGTGGCGACCAGAATTGAACACTATATTCCAAATGCAGCCTAACTAAGATTCTATAAAGCTGCAACATGACTTACCAATTTTTAAACTCAATCCCCCACCGACGAAGGCAAGCATGCCGTATGCCTTCTTGACTACCTTCTCCACCTGCATTGCCACTTTCAGTGACCTGTGTACCTGTTCACCCAGATCCCTTTGCCTATCAATACTCCTAAGGGTTCTGCCATTGACTGTATATTTCCTTTCTGTATTAGACCATCCAAAATGCATTAATTCACATTTGTCCAGATTAAACTCCATCTGCCTCTCTCCGTCCAAGCCCCCAACCTATCTATATCCTGCTGTATCCTCTGTGGTGCTCATTGCTATCTGCAAATCCACCAACCTTTGTGTTGTTCGCAAACTAACAAATCAAACCAGTTGTATTTTCCTCCAAATCAGTTATATATATTACGAACAGCAAAGGTCCCAGCACTGATCCCTGAGGAACGCCAAATGTCACAGTCCTCCATTCAGAATCGCACCCTTCCACTGCTACGCTCTGTCTTCTAAGACCAAGCCAGTTCTGTATCCATGTAGCCAGCTCACCTCTGATCCCATGCGACTTCACCTTCTGCACCATTCTGCCATGAGGGACCTTGTCAAAGGCCTTACTGAAGTCCTTGTAGACAACATCCACTGCCCTACCCTCATCAACCATCTTCGTCACTTCCTCAAAAAACTCGATCAAGTTAGTGAGACATGACCAGCCCTTCACAAAACCATATTGCCTCTCGCAAATACATCCACTAATTTCCAAGTGGCAGTAAATCCTGCAGCCAGTGAGGATACAAACATTTCTCTCAAGGCCCCAGCAATTTCCTCCCTTGCCTCTCCCAGTATTTTGGGGTATATCCCATCAGGCCCTGGGGAATTGTCGACCTTAATATTCCTCAAGAACCCCAACACTTGATCTCAACATGACTCAAACTATCAACACACCCTTTCCCAGATTCATTACCCACCAAGTCCTTGTCTATGGTGAATACTGACACAATGAACTCATTGAATACCTCACCCATTTCCTCTGGCTCCACGCATAGATTTCCTCCTTTGTCCTTGATTGGGCCAACCCTCTCCCTGGCTATCCTCTTGCTCTTTATATATGTATAAAAAGCCTTGGTATTTTCCTTAATCCTGCCGGGCAATTATTTTTTGTGACCCCTTTTAGCCCTATATTAACTCTCTCTCCAATCTATTACTGTGTGCCAGTGTGGAATTAACTCTCAATCTATTACTATGTGTGTGGAGTTAAGTCTCCCTCAATCTATTACAGTGTCAGCGTGGAATTAACTCTCTCTGTCTATCTATTACTGTGTCTGTGTGCAATTAACTCTCTCAATCTATTTTTGTGTTCGAGTGTGGAATTAACTCTCTCAATTTATTACTGTGTGAAAGTGTGGAATTAACTCTCTCTCAATCTATTACTGTATGTGAGCGTTGAACTAACTCACTCTCAATCTATTCCTGTGTCAGTGTGGAATTAACTCTCTCACAATCTATTACTGTGTGTACGTGTGGAATTAACTCCCTCTCAATCTGTTGCTGTGTGAGAGCATGGAATTAACTCTCAATCTATTCCTGTGTGTGAATGTGGAATTGACTCTCTCTCAATCTATTACAGTGAGAGAGTGTGGAATTAGCTCTCTCTCAATCTATTTCAGTGTCAGTGTGGAATTAACTCTTTCTGAATCTATTACTGTGTGGGAACATGGAATAACTCTCTCTCAATCTAATGCTGTGTGTGGGTGTGGAATTAACTCTCTCTCAATCGATTAGTGTGTCTGAATGTGGAATTAACTCTCTCTCAATCTATTACTGTGCATGAGTGTGGAATTAACATTTTCTCAATCTATTACTGTGAGAGAGTGTGGAATTAACTCTCTCAACCTATTACTGTGTGTGAGTGTGGAATTAACGCTGTCAGCCATTCTCTGTTCATGTGTTTCAGTATGGAATTACATCAGTTCATCTATATTAGTGAATGCGAGGATGGAATTAAATCTGTATTTGTTATTCACTATTACTGAATGTGAGTGGGACATTAACTCTCTGTTCATCGCTGTTATAGCATGTGAGAGTGGAATTAACGGTCAGTCTTGGTTATTGTGTATGAATGTAGCATTAACTCTTGCTCAGTAGAATTGAATGTGTAATTAACTCTGGCTGTGTTACTGTATGTTAGTGTGGAATTGATTCTCTATCCTTTAATCACCATCACTGTATTTTTGTTTGGAATTACCATTGTGTCAATCTCTGTTACTGCATCTGAATGTGTAATTCACTCCCTATCTATCAATAATAATGTGTGAAGTTATCTCACTGTCTGTAAGTCTCTGTTACTGCATGGAAGTGGGTCACTGTCAGCTTAGCAAACTGCTGCTTGCAGAGAGCCACATGGATCAGTGCTGGGTTCTCAGCTATTTACAATCTATATTAATGGCCCAGATGAAGGGACAGACCATCACAAAATTTTCAGACAATACATAAATAGGTGGGGAAGTAGGTTGTGAGGAGGACACAAAGAGTCTGTAAGGAGATATAGCGAGGTTAAGTGAATGGACACAAATTTGTCAGGTAGGATACAATGTGGGAAAATGTGAGGCTTTCCACTTCAGTGGGAAGGATGGGAAGGCAGAACATTATTTAAATAGAGGGGGAGATACAGCAGATTGATCCAGAAAAGGAGGAAATAACTCTAATTATAAGTACATATGTGGCGTATCAAAGTAGGGAAATGTTGCTACAAATACATGATATTGCTGAGTTTAAAGGTTTTCTCTGATTTAAAGAGGAAAATACTTGTAATGGAGGCAGTGAAGATTCACTCGGCTGATTGCTGAGATGAAGGAGTTATCTTATGAGGAAAGTTCAATCAAGTTGAGCCGATCTCATAGAAGTTGAGAAGAATGAGAGATGATCAGGTTGAAACATTGAAGGATCTGAGGGAATTGGACAGGGTAGATATCGAGAGAAATGTTTTCATTTGTGGGCAAAATTAAAACTAGAGGACACAGATAAAAATAAAGTATGCCCCACTTTAGATGGAGATGAGAAGAAATTTCTCCCCTCAAAATGTCCTTAATTTGTGGAATTTAACAGATTCCATCCTAAGTTAGAAAGAGTTTTGATCTACAGGAGAGACAAGGGTTATGGGGCAGGCAATTAAATGGAGTTGAGGCCATAATCACATTAATCATGATCTTACCGAATGGTGGGGGAACCCTAAAGAACAAACTGCCTTCTGCTACTCCTGCTTCTTATGTTCTGATTTGATGTCAATGTGGGACTAACTCTCTGTTAGGCTCTGTTCCAGTATTTCAGTGTGGAATTAACTCAAGCTTGATACTGCATATGAGTGCAGAACTGATTTGCTGTCGATTATTTATTCTATATGAGAGTGCAATGTCTCTGCCAGTCTCTGTTCCTGTTCAGGAAACTTTGATGAGAAATGTTTGGGCTCGACTGGTCTCAAATGTACTCAGGTTTAAAGCCATCAGCTTTTCCTCCATCAACACTCCAGTTCAAAGCCAGCCAACAAGAACGTACCTTCACAGAACATCCACCCTCATTCCAAAGGGGTCTTCATTTGTCTATTTCAGGCCTCAGTTTTCTGAACAGCTGCAATATTTCACCGGTAAAATCATGTGGATACTGAACATCTGAAACAAAGTGAAAATTCTGGAATGACTCAACAGGTCAGGCAGGTCAGAGAGAAACAGAGTTCATGTTTCAGCTCTCTGACAATTGGCTTGCATTAAAACACGTACTGATGTCTGTGAATGGCAGCAGCCATTAATTCCCACATGAGGAATTAATGGTGTAGTGGTATTGTCACTGGACCATGATCCAGAGTAATGCAATGGGACCTGAATATCACCACAACAGAGTGACATTTGAGCTCAATAAACAACTGGAAATAAAGGTCTAATGATGGCCATGTCGTAAAAACTCTCTGGATTCACTGATGTCCCGTTAGGCAAGCAAATCTGCCCACATGACCTCTTCTGGCCTACATGTGACTCCAACCACACAGCAATGTGTTTGACTCTTAAATGCCCTCTGAAATGGCCTAACAAGCCACTCAGTTCAAAGGTAATTAGTGCAATGAATGCTGGCCAAGTCAGTGACGCACACATTACATGAATGAATAAAAATAATTATCTGCACCCAGAAAGCGCTCTATCCAACACACTGACTTGCCCAGGCACTGAGAGTGGGCACGCTCCCCAGGGGCAGCTGCAGGACAATCGGTGCTGGAACTTTCCTCACTGCCACTTGTCTCCCATTCCACCAAGCTGCCTGTGTCCTTTTGAAGTTTCCCACTTTCCTCCTCACAGCTGCCAATGCCTCCAAGTTTGGTGGCGTGTGGAAATGTTGAGCTTGTGTCCTGTACACCAAGGTGTGTGTCATTAATATATATCAGAAAGAGCAGGGCTCCTAACACCGAGCCCTGGGAACTCCACTGGAAACCTTCCTCCAGTCTGAGAAACAACCATTAACCACTGCTCTCTGTTTCCTCTCACTCACACTGTTCCATATGGGGCGGTGAGGATGGCCTCGCTGCACCATCCGCTTCATGGTGCCGCTCCCCCGGCTCCCTCGCTGCACGTCCGCCGAGCCCGGCGGCTCTGAGAGCCGCTGAGACTCGCCGTTGTTGCGCGTGCACAGTTCCGCTCAGCTTCCGCTCCGGGGCGGAGCCTCCTGACGCCTGCGCAGTGCGGATCATTCTGACTGAGATAGACCGTATTCACGCTCGCGGTGCATTGTGGGTTACACTGCCCACCATTTCATGGAATAATACAGCATATCATAGAAATCATAGAAACCCTACAGTGCAGAAAGAGGCCATTCGGCCCATCGAGTCTGCACCGACCACAATCCCACCCAGGCCCTACCCCCACATATTTACCCGCTAATCACTCTAACCTACGCATCTTAGGACTCTAAGGGGCAATTTTTAACCTGGCCAATCAGCCCAACCCGCATATCTTTGGATTGTGGGAGGAAACCGGAGCACCCGGAGGAAACCCACGCAGACACGAGGAGAATGTGTAAACTCCACACAGCATATGGGGTTATATTTAAACCCATCGGAATTCTGCCAGAGATTTCGTAGCGAATCCGCCCCATTTCCTCTTTATGCCCTAAAATTCGCCCTTTCAAACGGTTTTTCTCCAACTGCTCTTTGAAAAAATTTTGCATCAGATTCCCCAGTTTTTTAGACAGCGTATTCAGGATTTACAGAAACTAGCTCCCTATGTAAGTAAACATGTGTTTGCTCACAATATCTTTACTTTTTTAACAAATCATAATGAATCAATGTCCTCATGCAACAGGAACAGTTTATGCCAATTTACTCTATTAAAGCTGTCCATGATTTTGAACACCTCCATGAAAACTCCTGTTAGAACATAGAACATAGAACATAGAACATTACAGCGCAGAACAGGCCCTTCGGCCCACGATGTTGCACCGACCAGTTAAAAAAAAAAACTGTGACCCTCCAACCTAAACCAATTTCTTTTCGTCCATGAACCTATCTACGGATCTCTTAAACGCCCCCAAACTAGGCGCATTTACTACTGATGCTGGCAGGGCATTCCAATCCCTCACCACCCTCTGGGGAAAGAACCTACCCCTGACATCGGTTCTATAACTACCCCCCCTCAATGTTAACGTGCCTACAGACATCAAAAACTATGAATGCTGGAAGTACAAACTTAATTTTGAAAATCTGGATGTACACAACAAGTATGCACCTGCGGGGGTAAATAGTGATCAGGTTTAAACTTTCAGATCAACATCCTTTCATCAGCACTGGTGAAAGTTACAAATGTGATCGAAGATTTTAAGAAAATGCTACGGAGAACGGCAGATGGCAAAAAAAAACCAAAAGGGAGGTTTGTGATTGTGTGCAACACACGCGCATAAAATGGCAAACAGTCTAAAGGAAATAGTAAGAGTACAAGTAAAGATAGTGAGCACTGTGTCGTCAAGAGGGGTGCATGAGTTCCATTGGAGCACTAGAGAAGACCAAGGACAGAATGATCAGTGTGAGCAAAGCACAGAATTAAAATGATAGGAATTATCACAAATAGTGTGCTACTTGTGGACTGAATGGAAATGTTCCACAATCTGTACATCTGTCATCAGAATGTAGAGCAGAGTACATTGTGAGCAGCAAATACAGCACACTACATTTAAATGATAAGTCCAGTAGGATTCATTGAGGGGGTTTCTGATGAGGAGAAAAGAGGTAAAAGGCCTGTTGTTGCACCTTGACAGGTGCCATGGAAAGTCAAAACGACAAATAGAAGCTGTTAGGAAAGGACTGCAGTATTCGGAGGGGAAGGAATGTTTGGTGACAGCATCACACAAGCTAGAGGTGGTAAAAATGCTGAGAGCTAATCCATTGAAAAAGTTGGTAATTTAAAGGAGGAAGCATTATCATAATACAGAGAATATAGAGACGGGGTGAGAGCAGAGGTGTGGGACAAGAGCAGACATAGATGAGTATGCTGTCAGCCACAGAGTGGGGAGATCAGTGGCTGAGGAAAAAGGAAGAAATATCAGAATTTCTCAAATGGAAAGCTCCATTATCAGTACGCATTGTTCAAGACCTTAATTATACGGCCAGGAGAAATATTGATGTATCTGAACGTTTTATGTTTCAATTTTGTAGAATACATTCAATGCTCACAATGTGGTTTGCTCTGGGTTGGATAGATTGAGTGTCTGCTTTGTGAAACACCTGTCTTCAGTCAGAACAAAGATTCAAATCCAAGCTTAAACTGAAGTCCCAGCTCTAAACAAAGGAAACTCAGAATGTATTACAGGTGAGTTGGCTAAAATAGATTGGGAAACTCGATGAAGGGGCACGAAGGTGGATAGGCAGTGTCTGATATTTAAGGAAGAAATGCTTGCATTGTAACAGTTGTAGATTTCCTTCAGTCGCAAAAACATAACAGGAAAAATGACCCAATCATGGCTAATAAAATTAGGTATTATTAGATATGATGATGATTTTTATAAAGTTGAAAGAAAAAGTTGAAACCCGAAGGATTGGGAACAGTTTTTATTTCAGGAAAGGAGGACAAAGAGATTGGTTAGAGGGATAAAATGCTGTACGAGAGTGAACTTGCAAGTCGCTGACAATTGGACTATTAAAGCTTATGTTAGTATGTGAAAAAATATAACAAAGATAAATTTAGGTGCTTTGCATTCGGATATGGACAAATTTATAATGGAGAACAAGGAAATGGCAGCGCAATTAAATAAATGTTTTCATGCTGTCTTCATGGAGGAACACACAAATAACTTCCCGGCAATGCTCGGGAACCATGGTCTAGAAATTGGGGGGATTTAATATTACTAAAATATATAGTGCTGGAGAAATTAATGGGACTGAGGGCTGCAAAATCTCCAAAGCCCAATAATCTACATCACAGGGTTCTAAACGAAGTGGCAATGGGAAGAATGGATCCAACATTCTCTACATTCTTTAACAGTCTAAGCAGTTTGGAGAGTGGAAAATGTAACCCCTGAGCACAGTTTCACAGCAGAGAGCACAATTCCACAGCAGAGATCACAGTTTGACAGCAGAGAGCACCGTTCCACAGCAGAGAGTATTTTTCCACAACAGGGAGATGAGTTCCACAGCGGAGATCACAGTTCCACAGCAGAGAGCACAGTTCCACAGCAGGGATCACAGTACCACAGCAGATATCACAGTTCCACAGCAGAGAGCACAGTTCCACAGCAGGGAGCGCAGTTCCACAGCAGGGAGCGCAGTTCCACAGCAGGGAGCGCAGTTCCACAGCAGAGAACACAGTTCCACAGCAGAGAGCACAGGTCCACAGCAGAGAGCACAGTTCCACAGCAGAGATCACAGTTCCACAGCAGAGATCACAGATCCAGAGCAGAGATCACAGATCCACAACAGAGATCACAGATCCACAGCAGAGATCACAGTTCCACAGCGGAGAGCACAGTTCCACAGCAGCGAGCACAGTTCCACAGCACTGAGAACTTTTCCACAACAGGGAAAAGAGTTCCACAGCAGAGATCACAGTTCCACAGCAGAAAGTACAGCTCCACAGCAGGGATCACAGTTCCACAGCAGGGATCACAGTTCCGCAGCAGGGATCACAGTTCCGCAGCAGAGATCACAGTTCCACAGCAGAGATCGCAGTTCCACAGCAGAGGATCTATTTAGAAACGAGGAAGCAGAATTAAACAAGAAGAAGGTTAGAAACAGGAGACATCTTGGGATTTACATTAATGACCACTCAGTCCATTCTCCTTTGCCTGTGTGTGATCTTGTGTATCCTGACTATCTGTCGCTTCGTCTGTGTGTCTTTCTGTGTTTTCCATTCTTGGTGACAGTGGAATTGTGGCGCCAGGGGGAGCAGCCGAGCGCATGCACTCCAATGATGAACACGGAAGTGAAAACCTGTGACACATTCACAATAGTTCGCAGGCAATTTTAATTGTGGAGCAGAGTGGCACAGCGGAAGCGTGCTGAGCCCATAACCCAGAGGTCGATGGATCGAAACCATTCTCTGCTATTACGTTTTGAACAACAGCAAAAATAATTCCTCAGCGGCTCCTTCAAAATGATTTGACATTTCCGCCCAGGATGCTGTAATTTTCTTCCGCTTCTCGCTCCTAGTTAACATTTGAATGAGCAACAGATCGCTGAAATGCCATTTACTCACACACGGACACAAGCTGTAAATGTTGCAAAGATACACAAGCCAAGGTTTTTCCCTTTCAGCCCGTTTCTCCCAAACAGCTGACACAGGCGTGATGATCCGAATGATCTTGAATTATTCACCATCACTCTATGATTGTCCGAATAGAAAAAAAGCTATTTTCTTCAATGAAAACAATCTAGTGAAGTTTAGACATATTAGCTGCACTATTTCTGATCTACAGGGCACCCTGCAGTAAGCCACCATGCTTATATGGGCAGCAGCGTCCTCCCTGTGACATGTACTATTGAGAAGGACAAGAATATCAGCACAGCGGACACAGCATCACGTTAAAAACAGAGTTAATCCTTATTTGGACAGAAATCACTATTTTTTTCTTAATTACTGGTTTAAAACATGAAATTCAGTTCCCAAAATCACCATAAACTGAGAAAGTGAAGTTTCCTTTCTTCAGGTTTGCACATTGCATACACATTGTATGAAATACTTTTTTCAGTCTCTCTGATTGTTCCCTTGATTCGCCTCTTCATAGCTGGACGGATTTTAACGTGTTCGGTTTACAACATATTTCACCCTTCTCGGCCTTACTTCAGGTCAAAACTGTGACCTGCGAGGGTCCTTTCTCCTCGCACTGAATGTCTGCCTCTAACATATTGTGGTCACTCAGTGTTTGATGTTTATTTACTGTCAGATTATTAATTAATCCTGCTCCTGCCTCATTACTGAAATTCGTGGAACCTTTTGTCTTGTGCTTTCCAAAGCAAGGTGGAGGGCAGGAGTGATTAAGTAATAAAATAATTGGTGCTGCAAGGCTAAAGGGAGTGTGAAAGGAACAAGTAACAGCAAACAGAGATGTGTCTGAAGGAGGTGTGAATTGAAGAATGATGAACAACTGCCAGCTGAAAGCAAAATCAAGAGAAAATCTAGATGAAAATAAAATGGATTCAATTATGACGGTTACTATCATATTAGAAATACGGGCAGGAGTCAGGCCATTCAGCCCCTCAGTCCTGCACCATCATTCAAGAAGGGAGGCGATGGTCTCGTGGTATCATCGCTCGACTATTAATCTGGAAACTCAGCTAATGTTCTGGGCACCCAGGTTCGAAACCCTCCACAGCAGATGGTAGAATTTGATTTCAATAAAAAGTAATTTGAAAATAAGAATCGAGTGATGGCGATGGAACCATTGTTGGAAAAATCCATCTGGTTCACTAATGTGCTTTAGGGCAGGAAATCTGATGAAATTACCTTGTGTGGCCTACATGTGACTTCAGAACGACAGCAATGTGGTTGACTCGATACGTGGATGGGTAATAAATGCTGGCCAGTGATACGCACATCCTATGAATGGACCAAGGAAAAAGATCATAACTAAAATAATTGTGGCTGCAATTCGACTTTTCGAACTTTTGCAGCAACCATTCACTCCCTTGTATAATCTGTCTAATTCAGCCTAGAACATATTCAATGATCCAGTCTCAACTGTTGTCTGGGGAAGGGAATTCCACTGACTAACTATCCTCTGAGATGAGATGAGAGTGACTGCCCTTGACATCAAAACAGGATTTGACCGAGTTCAGCATCAAGGATCCTCAGCAAAAGCAAAGTCGATGGGAATCATGGAAACCTCTCCACTGGTTGGAACTTGATCCAGCATAAAGCCAGATGGTTGTGGTGGTCAGTCATTTCATCCTCAGGAGACCATTTCCCGAGTTTGTCAAGTTACTGTCCCAGACCCTTCCACCATAAGGTCAGAATTGGAGATGCTCGCTGATGACTGTGCAATGTTTAGCACCATTCAGGACTCTTCAGTTACCGAAGTAGACGATTCCCAAATGCAGCAAGAACTGGACAGTATCCAAGCTTGGGCTGAGATGTGGCAAATAACAATCACACCACACATGTACCAGACAAAGACCATTTCCAGCAAGAGAGAATCTAACCATTGTCCCTTGACATTAAATGAAATTATATCAATATCTTTGTGATTACCTTCAATTGGACTAGCGATGTAATACAAGGGCTACAAGGCAGGTCAGAGACACAGAATCCCACGGTGAGTAACAAAGATCCTGACTGCCAAACACTGTTCACCATCTACCAGGCACAAATCAGGAGTATGATGGATTAATCTCCACTTGCCTGGGTTAATGCAGCACCAGCAACACTCAAGAGGTTTGACACCATCCCGGACAAAGCATCCCTCATGATTGACATCCCATCTGTAAACACACATGCCCTTGACCACTGACACACAGTGGCAGCAGTACTTACTACCTCCAAGATGAGCTACTGGAACTCACAAATGTTCCTTCAGTCGCATCTTTCAAACCAAAGAGCACTACCGTCTAGAGAAGGACAAGAACAGTTGACTCATGGAAACACCATTAAATGGACCTTCCCCTCCAAGTCACTTACCATTCTCACTTGGGAATATATCGCTGTTCCTTCATTGTGGCTGGATTCATTCTGTATCTGTCATTCTCTGGTGCAATATATCTGTACCATATGCCATATGTATCTTGCATTTTTTGCTGCAGGATGCATGTTGCATCATTATTTGAACCTGTGTTTGGAACAGTAGTTGAGCAAGGGATTTTGTCTATCAGTTACTTTCTGATACTGCAAGTGAATTTGGGACTCATTCTGAATCTCTTAAGAATAGCATGTGTGATCATTCAAAATCTGAGCAGGAATAGACCACTCGAGTCTGCTCCTCCATTCTATAACATCATGGCTGATCTGATTTGAACATCGACTCCACACTCCTGCCTAACCTTAATACCTTTTACCTCTTTGCTTATCAACAATCTATCTACCTTTGGCTTAAAGACTCCATTTCAGTTAGCGTGTGTGTGTTTGTGTGTGTGACCATCAGTCAGTGCTATTGTATATGCATTTAAACACAATTCTGAATAGGAATCTTTCTGGTACCACACGAGTGCAGTATTCAGTATTCTCTGAAATTGTATGAGTTTGGCAGGCATTCTGATCTGTCACAAAGATGGAATATTAGGGTAGGATTTATGTTTCTCTCTCTGGTACCATACGTGATTTGGGGTTCATTCAGCATCTGAGTATATCTGCTGCTGTTTCTAAAGGGTGCAAATCATATGTATTGGTCAGACTGTCATAATGTGTGTGAGTGTGGGATCATTCTGAATCTGTCACTGGTACTCAGTGTCTGGGATACTGCTATGTAAGTGTGATAATCAGATGTAACTTTCAGTCCCTGGTGCTGTGTGTGCAGCATGAGATTCATTCATCTAACACTGAGCACATGTTTGAGAATTATCGTGTGTATGTCAGAGTCTATGACTCAATGTGAGCATGGGATTCATCATGTAATCTTCAATCTATTTATAAGTTTGGATTCATTCTATATAAATTTCCAGCAAAACAACAGGCCACTGATGTGGTAGGTTTGAAGCAAACAATGTATGTGAATTTCGGCCCAACATTAAATCTGTGTCACTCTGAACACAATTGTAAAAGATAATGTATCCTTCAATCTGATACTGGATTGCTATGCAAGCTTCACTCAGGTTGTTCACACTGATTTGATCTGTGACACTCAGCCTGATTCTGAGGAAGAATTTTGACATGAATGTAAAAGGAAACTCAGTCTGGAATTCATGTAGTATCGTCCATCTGGCTCAGTGTGAGTGGGGAGTTAGGATTAGTTAATAAACTATAGTTCAATTCAAAGTAATCAAATTGATGTTGTAACTTTAAGTTTCATAACCTGGGTGAGTTTTCAACTGGAATCTGAATTTGTATCTCAGGTTATACGAGCTCTCAGAATATCTCAATCTGAGAATGTATTTGAGATTAGGCTTTGTATGAATGTATTTGTGAGGATACAAACTATGGGCCACTTTTAAACCCCTGATGTGGGTGGTATTTAACTCGAATCTCAGTGTACATTATTAAGGTGCATTGTGTAACTTTTAACCGAAAACCATTTGTCAGTTTGATCAGATATTGAATTTGGAGCTGTGGCTGCTCTATTGTGGGATTCACACAGTGATGATCCAATATTAGGTGAGAATTTGGACTGCGATTTATGGATCCCCCTATCAATGGCACTGAGTTTGATTTGATGTATTGGTACACAGTGAAAGGTATTGCTTCTTGCGTAAAACGGACGAATCATACCGTTCACAGAGTAGAGGGGAGAAGGAAAGGAGAGGGTGCAGACTGTAGTGTTAAAAATTCATTTAGCAGGCGTGGGGTTTGAACCCACGCAGACATATGGCCATTGGATCTTAAGCCTTAACCACTCGACCATTCTGGTACGAGAACGAGCTGTCAAATAGGCACATCATCTGTCTCTCCTGCTGTTTGGGTCTGTGGAATTGATCAGCTGTCTGTGTCTCTGAGCTGTCAGTGACAATGTACGGACTGTGTGTGAGAAGGAGTTGGCGACAATTTCCCCTGTAACTTGTGTGGAGGAAATATCACGTTTGTTTTGGATCTGTCAAATATTTGTCTGGGAAACAAAGTACATTTAATATCTCAAATCCAGATTCCGTCAGTTTAATCTCTATTAATAATCATTGTGAGCGGTTTGTGAGGCTGCAGCCAGACTCTAGCTCTGATTGGTCACTCACATTTCAATCACATTCTTAACCAATCGGAGTGCCAGGTCGAAGAAATGGGAGGGTTTGATTGGTTCACATTTTCAAATTGGAAAAACCCGCCAATTTCAGTGCAGAAAAAATTAAAAAATAACGGAACGCCTGAATGTTCAGGAAACTATTTCAATCTCACACTTTATAATCCGTTTATTGTATTTTCCCTCACAGAATCCTGGCGCTATTGTAGGAACAGTTTGAATTTCTCAATCTCTTATCTATAACCTGCGGTAATCAGACCCCGTTCCGCAATTTAAAACGGAGCAAATCTCAGCTCAGTGAAAAAAGCAGAACCAAAGAGATCACCAACCAACTCCTTCACACAGGCTTCACAGGGACAGAGAGAAACGGCTGATTTCTGATCCTATCCCCTGAAAGCGGCCGAGAATGTTACAATGGGAAGTGCGGAGAGAATCCCTGACTCTATCCCGCCGGTGGAACAAGGCAGCTTTGTCACCGGAGAAGGAGGAGGGCCTGGGGGAGACAGATCTGAAAAGCGCTGCAATGGACTCAGGTCCTGTGTGTGCAGAAATCTCAGTGATTCCGCCCTCTGGGAAAGCTGCGGAATAAACAGATCAGCCCGAGAATAACCTCTTCATTCCCGCCTTTACTCTGTTCCGGGAGCGGCTCCCAGATCGCCCGAGAAAAAAATAATAATTTAATTCAGAGTCGTGAAACTCTGAATATAGTTATAATCAAATTTAAATAATTACCTCCTGATATTTTTTCTGCCCATTGTCCGTGACGATCCCCAGACTGGGATTTAAAATCTGCTCTCAGTTCAGTTTGATTGTCCCTTCAATGTGAAAGTGTGTGTGAGGGGCGGATATGAAGTCCCATTCACAGCATTCCGGAACGGGACAAATCTCTATCCTCCAGAAAGACATTTCTCATTCACTCAATAAGGGAAAAGATGGCGCAGCTTTTTCACAGAGATTGTGGGTGGCTCTTAAAAGAGCCGTTGTGTTTGGGGTGTTTTTCAGTCCATGGGGGAGTTTTACTTGGAGCTGGTGTACTTGGTCACCGCCTTTGTCCCTTCCGACACGGCGTGCTTGGCCAGTTCTCCGGGCAGCAGCAGGCGCACGGCGGTCTGGATCTCCCGGGAGCTGATGGTGCTGCGCTTGTTGTAATGGGCCAGGCGGGAAGCCTCACCCGCGATGCGCTCGAAAATATCGTTCACGAACGAGTTCATGATGCTCATGGCTTTGGAGGAGATGCCGGTGTCGGGGTGAACCTGCTTCATCACTTTGTAGATGTAGATGGAGTAACTCTCCTTCCTCGACTTTCGTCGCTTCTTGCCGCCCTTTGTTCCCGGTTTCTTAATCACTTTCTTCGCTCCCTTCTTGGGAGCTGGTTTCGATGTTGGTTTCTTCTCATCAGCCACCTTCAATTTCACGCAGAAAAAAAGCAAACGCCTTCCGAGCGCTGATTAAATAGACAGTCCCACAGAACTATGCTAATGAGGAATTGGGAAAGCAATGATTGTGATTGGACATTTTGAAAGTTATTACAGTCACTTATCAGGGATTCATTTGAGTGAATATGAAAACAGACCAATCTGATTGAGGTGTTTCCGCCAATCACAAGCCTCCTTACTAAATCAGGAAATACATTTTACAAAGAATCTCCAGCGCCAGTTTGTCAGTGTGTAAAGATCCACCGGGAAATGTCCCCTGACTGTGGGTGTGAGGGACCGTTCTCCACAGAGGGACTGTGCGGGAGTGTGGGATTCCTTCAGGAACTGTGAATCTCTGGTAAAGTGTGTGAGTGTGGGATTTACTCACTCTCTAACACAGTGTGTGTGTGTGGGATTTACTCACTCTCTAACACAGTGTGTGTGGGGGGGATTTAATCACTCTCTAACACAGTGTGTGAGTGTGGGATTTACTCACTCTCTAACACAGTGTGTGTGTGTGGGATTTACTCACTCTCTGATACAGTGTGTGTGTGGGATTTACTCACTCTGATACAGTGTGTGTGTGGGATTTACTCACTCTCTGATACAGTGTGTGTGTGGGATTTACTCACTCTCTGATACAGTGTGTGAGTGTGGGATTTACTCACTCTCTGATACAGTGTGTGAGTGTGGGATTTACTCACTCTCTGATACAGTGTGTGAGTGTGGGATTTACTCACTCTCTAACACTGTGTGTGTGGGATTTACTCACTCTCTAACACTGTGTGTGTGTGGGATTTACTCACTCTCTAACACTGTGTGTGTGTGGGATTTACTCACTCTCTGATACAGTGTGTGAGTGTGGGGTTTACTCACTCTCTGATACAGTGTGTGAGTGTGGGGTTTACTCACTCTCTGATACAGTGTGTGTGTGTGGGATTTACTCACTCTCTGATACAGTGTGTGAGTGTGGGATTTACTAACTCTCTGATACAGTGTGAGTGTGGGATTTACTCACTCTCTGATACCGTGTGTGTGTGTGGGATTTACTCACTCTCTGATACAGTGTGTGAATGTGGGATTTACTCACTCTCTGATACAGTGTGTGAGTGTAGGATTTACTCACTCTCTGATACAGTGTGTGTGGGATTTACTCACTCTCTGATACAGTGTGTGAGTGTGGGATTTACTCACTCTCTGATACAGTGTGTGAGTGTGGGATTTACTCACTCTCTGATACAGTGTGTGAGTGTGGGATTTACTCACTCTCTGATACAGTGTGAGTGTGGGATTTACTCACTCTCTGATCCGGCGTGTGAGTGTGGGATTTACTCACTCTCTGATGCAGTGTGGGATTTACTCACTCTCGGATACAGTGTGAGTGTGGGATTTACTCACTCTCGGATACAGCGTGAGTGTGGGATTTACTCACTCTCTGACACAGTGTGAGAGTGTGGGATTTACTCACTCTCTGATACAGTGTGTGAGTGTGGGATTTACTCACTCTCTGATACTGTGTGTGAATGTGGGATTTACTCACTCTCTGATACAGTGTGAGTGTGGGATTTACTCACTCTCTGATGCAGTGTGTGAATGTGGGATTTACTCACTCTCGGATACAGGGTGAGTGTGGGATTTACTCACTCTGTGATACAGTGTGTGAGTGTGGGATTTACTCACTCTCTGATACAGTGTGTGAGTGTGGGATTTACTCACTCTCTGATACAGTGTGTGAGTGTGGGATTTACTCACTCTCTGATACAGTGTGTGAGTGTGGGATGTACTCACTCTCTGATACAGTGTGTGAGTGTGGGATTTACTCACTCTCTGATACAGTGTGTGAGTGTGGGATTTACTCACTCTCTGATACAGTGTGTGAGTGTGGGATTTACTCACTCTCTGATACAGTGTGTGAGTGTGGGATTTACTCACTCTCTGATACAGTGTGTGAGTGTGGGATTTTCTCACACTCTGATACAGTGTGAGTGTGGGATTTACTCACTCTCTGATGCAGTGTGTGAATGTGGGATTTACTCACTCTCGGATACAGCGTGAGTGTGGGATTTACTCACTCTCTGATACAGTGTGAGTGTGGGATTTACTCACTCTCGGATACAGTGTGAGTGTGGGATTTACTCACTCTCGGATACAGTGTGAGAGTGTGGGATTTACTCACTCTCTGACACAGTGTGAGAGTGTGGGATTTACTCACTCTCTGATACAGTGTGTGAGTGTGGGATTTACTCACTCTCTGATACTGTGTGTGAATGTGGGATTTACTCACTCTCTGATACAGTGTGTGTGTGGGGGATTTACTCACTCTCTGATACAGTGTGTGTGTGTGTGGGATTTACTCACTCTGATACAGCGTGTGAGACCATAAGTTATCGGAGCAGAATTAGGCCACTCGGACAATCGAGTCTGGTCCGCCAATCATGACTGATATTTTTCTCTTTCCCATTCTCCTGCCTTTTCCCCATAATGCCTGGTCCCCTTATTAATCAAGTCTATCTATCTCTGTCTTAAAAAACACTCAATGACTTGGCCTCCACACCCTTCTGCGACAAAGAGTTCCACAGATTCACCAGTCTCTGGCTGAAGAAATTACTCCACATCTATTTTTTAAAGGATCGTCCCTTTAGCCTGAGATTGTGCCCTCTGGTTCTAGTTTTTCCTGATTTTGGAAATAACCTCTCCATGTCCACTCTATCCAGGCCTCACAGTATCCTATAAGTTTCAACAAGGTCCCCCCTCATCCTTGTGAACTCCAATGAGTGCAGACCCAGAGTCCTCAACCGTTCCTCATATGACAAGCTTTTCATTCCAGGGATCATTCTTGTGAACCTCCTCTGGGCCCTTTCCAAGGCCAGCACATCCTTCCTTCGATACGGGGCCCAAAGCTGCTCACAATACTGCAAATGGGGTGTGACTGGAGCCTTGTACAGCCTCAGAAGTACATCACTGCTCTTGTATTGTATCCCTCTCGCCATGAATGCTAACATTGCATTTGCCTTCCGAACTGCCAACTGACCCTGCCAGTTAACCTTCAGAGAATCTTGAACAATGACTCCCAAGTCCCTTTGCGCTTCTGATTTCGTCAGCATTTTCCCATTTAGAAAATAGTCTATGCCTCCATTCCTCCCTCCAAAGTGCATAACCTCACACTTTTCCACATTGTATTCCATCTGCCACTTCTTTGCCCACTCTCCTAGCCTGTCCAAGTCCTTCTGCAGCCTCCCTGCTTCCTCAATACTACCTGTCCCTCTCCATATCTTTGTATCATCTGCAAACCTAGCAACAGAGCTTTCACTTCCTGCTTCCAAATTGTTAATGTATATGGTGAAAAGTTGTGGTCCCAGCACTGATCCCTGAGGCACACCACTCAACATCGGCTGCCATCCTGAAACAGACCTCTTTATCCCCACTCTCTGCCTTCTGCCAGTCAGCCAATCCTCTATCCATGCCTGGATCTTACCCTTAACGTGGAGATGCCGGCGTTGGACTGGGGTAAACACAGTAAGAAGTTTGACAACACCAGGTTAAAGTCCAACAGTTTTATTTGGTAGCAAAAGCCACACAAGCTTTCGAGGCTCTGAGCCCCTTCTTCAGGTGAGTGGGAATTCAGTTCACAAACAGAACTTATAAAGACACAGACTCAATTTACATGAATAATGGTTGCAATGCGAATACTTACAACTAATCCAGTCTTTAAGAGACAAAACAATGGGAGTGGAGACAGCATCAAGACAGGCTAAAAAGATGTGTATTGTCTCCAGACAAGACAGCCAGTGAAACTCTGCAGGTCCACGCAACTGTGGGCGTTACAAATAGTGTGACATGAACCCAATATCCCGGTTGAGGCCGTCCGCGTGTGTGCGGAACTTGGCTATCAGTTTCTGCTCAGCGACTCTGCGCTGTCGTGTGTCGCGAAGGCCGCCTTGGAGAACGCTTACCCGAATATCAGAGGCCGAATGCCCGTGACCGCTGAAGTGCTCCCCAACAGGAAGAGAACAGTCTTAAGACCATAAGACCATAAGACATAGGAGCGGAAGTAAGGCCATTCGGCCCATCGAGTCCACTCCACCATTCAATCATGGTTGATTTCAACTCCATTTACCCGCTCTCTCCCCATAGCCCTTAATTCCTCGAGAAATCAAGAATTTATCAATTTCTGTCTTGAAGACGCTCAACGTCTCGGCCTCCACAGCCCTCTGTGGCAATGAATTCCACAGACCCACCACTCTCTGGCTGAAGAAATTTCTCCTCATCTCTGTTCTAAAGTGACTCCCTTTTATTCTAAGGCTGTGCCCCCGCGTCCTAGTCTCCCCTGTTAATGGAAACAACTTCCCTACGTCCATCCTATCTAAGCCGTTCATTATCTTGTAAGTTTCTATCAGATCTCCCCTCAACCTCCTAAACTCCAATGAATATAATCCCACGATCCTCAGACGTTCATCGTATGTCAGGCCTACCATTCCTGGGATCATCCGTGTGAATCTCCGCTGGACCCGCTCCAGTGCCAGTATGTCCTTCCTGAGGTGTGGGGCCCAAAATTGCTCACAGTACTCCAAATGGGGCCTAACCAGTGCTTTATAAAGCCTCAGAAGTACATCCCTGCTTTTGTATTCCAAGCCTCTTGAGATAAATGACAACATTACATTTGCTTTCTTAATTACGGACTCAACCTGCAAGTTTACCTTTAGAGAATCCTGGACTAGGACTCCCAAGTCCCTTTGCACTTTAGCATTATGAATTTTGTCACCGTTTAGAAAATAGTCCATGCCTCTATTCTTTTTTCCAAAGTGTACGACCTCGCACTTGCCCACGTTGAATTTCATCAGCCACTTCTTGGACCACTCTCCTAAACTGTCTAAATCTTTCTGCAGCCTCCCCACCTCCTCAATACTACCTGCCCCTCCACCTATCTTTGTATCATCGGCAAACTTGGCCAGAATGCTCCCAGTCCCGTCATCTAGATCGTTAATATATAAAGAGAACAGCTGTGGCCCCAACACTGAACCCTGCGGGACACCACTTGTCACCGGTTGCCATTCTGAGAAAGAACCTTTTATCCCAACTCTCTGCCTTCTGTCTGACAGCCAATCGTCAATCCATGTTAGTACCTTGCCTCGAATACCATGGGCCCTTATTTTACTCAGCAGTCTCCCGTGATTGTCGAGCGGTGTTCATTCATCCGTTGTCGCAGCGTCTGCATAGTTTCCCCAATGTACCATGCCTCGGGACATCCTTTCTTGCAGCGTATCAGGTAGACAACGTTGGCCGAGTTGCAAGAGTAGGTACCATGTACCTGGTGGATGGTGTTCTCACGTGAGATGATGGCATCTGTGTCGATGATCCGGCACGTCTTGCAGAGGTTGCTGTGGCAGGGTTGTGTGGTGTCTTGGTCACTGTTCTCCTGAAGGCTGGGTAGTTTGCTGCGGACAATGGTCTGTTTGAGGTTGTGCGGTTGTTTGAAGGCAAGAAGTGGGGGTGTGGGGATGGCCTTGGCGAGATGTTCGTCTTCAACAATGACATGTTGAAGGCTCCGGAGGAGATGCCGTAGCTTCTCCGCTCCGGGGAAGTACTGGACAACGAAGGGTACTCTGTCCACCGTGTCCCGTGTTTGTCTTCTGAGGAGGTCGGTGCGGTTTTTCGCTGTGGCGCGTTGGAACTGTTGATCAATGAGTCTAGCGCCATATCCTGTTCTTATGAGGGCATCTTTCAGCGTCTGGAGGTGTCTGTTGCGATCCTCCTCATCCGAGCAGATCCTGTGTATACGGAGGGCTTGAGAACCACAGGACGTTCCAAACTATTTTAATGCCGATAAAGTATTTTTGAAATGCAGTCACTGTCCAATTGCTGAACGTTTAAACTATCTGTTCGACGAAGTCAGAAATTCCCATCTGGGAATGGTGAATGAATGCTGCAGCTCTGTCTCTGTGGCGCCAAGATTGACATGTTGGACTGCTCGTCATTGTCTTGTGAGATGTTCAAAGGTTGTTGGTCCGAACCTTATCGGAGTCAGGTTTTCGGGAAAAATTTGAAGAAAGAAGGAACTGCTGTGTCAGTGTTCTCAGATAAGTGAAACTGCCGCCTCGAACTTCATAAAACCCCACAGTGTGGAAGGAGAACACTCGGCCCCACGAGCCTGCACCGAGAAGAATCCCACCCAGCCCGTATCCCCGTAACCTCACATATTTACCGTGCTAATCCACCTGACACTACGTGCCAATTTAGCATGGCCAATCCAGGTAATACAGCAATAATTTTCATGGCTGACGATTCTGGAAAGACAAAATCTGCCACGATTGCCGCAAATGAAGCTGGTGTCTGCTTTGGAGCTTCTGAAACCACATGTGTTCAGAGTGACAAAATCCTGCCCAAAGCTGGTACCCTGATTTCAATTTTCATTTGATTGTCACATCGAGTTTCTCATGGGATTAGAATTATGGGAATATGGAATTGTGCTGGCCGACTCATCTCTCAAGACTTTGTGTCCATACTTCATCTTGGTCCCGTGAACTTCAAAACATTAAAGGAACCAACAGTTCACCCTCAATAAGGAGGCAAAGCAAATACACCACGCATGAGGTTGGGATTGTGCAGAAGACAATCGGTCAGCAGTCCATCGTTTTAACGACTCGGCCACCTCGTCACATGCACCGACCGCCATCATTTGTGATTTTAACACCCGTAAAAAAGAACAGATTACTCCAATAGGATAATGCTGTGTTTCTGCACTCTCGTTAATCTCTGTCTATCGCTGTTACTCTTCCATTCGATGTAAATCCACAGAATGTAAAGCGAAAGATAGTTCCCCTCTCTGGTGCCTATTTGATTTTGAATTCACTGAACATGGTAGTCGTGGTACACATTGGTACCAACGACATAGGTAAGGAAGGGATGGGGATTTAAAACAGGAACTTCGGGAGCTGGGCTGGAAGCTGAGAGCCAAAACAAAACATGTGGTCATCTCTGGTACGTTACCGGTGCCACGTGATAGCGAGTTGAGGAACGGGGAGAGAGTGCATTTAAACATGTGGTTGCAGGGATGGTGTAGGAGGGAGGGTTTCAGATACGTGGATAATTGGAACACATTCTGGGGAAGGTCGGACCTGTACAAACAGGACGGGGTGCACCTGAAACAGAGGGCACCAATATCCTGGGACGGAAATTTGATACGGCTCTTCAGGGGGGTTTAAACTAATTTGTCAGGGGAGTGGGAAAAGGAGTTGTACTCCAGTGGACAGTGTTGAGGGTGGTGAGGTATTGGGGAAGGTATCAATGTCAAGGGTGGGAACCGGGAGACAGGAAGGTGGGTTGAAGTGTGTCTACTTCAATGCAAGGAGCATTCGGAACAAGGTAAATGAACTTGGCGTGGATTGGTACTTGGGACTACGATGTTGTGGCCATTACGGAGACGTGGGTAGAACAAGGACAGGAATGGTTGTTGGACGTTCCGGGGAATAGATGTTTCAGTAAGTGTAGGGAAGCTGGTAAAAGAGGTGGAGGAGTAGCATTGTTAATCAAGGATAGTTTAACGGCTGCGGAAAGGCACTTCGAGGGGGATCTCCACACTGAGGTAATATGGGCTGAGGTTAGAAATAGGAAAGGAGCGTTCACGTTGTTAGGAGTTTACTATAGGCCCCCAAATAGTAATAGAGATGTGGAGGAAGAAATTGCTAAGCAGATTATGGATATGTGTGGGGGTCACAGGGTAGTTGTCATGGGGGACTTAAACTTTCCAAATATTGATTGGAACCTTTGTAGGTCAAATAGTTCGGTTGGGGCAGTTTTTGTGCAGTGCGTGCAGGAGGGTTTCCTGACACAATATGTGGATTGGCCGACAAGAGGTGAGGCCACATTGGATTTGGTACCGGGAAATGAACTGGGCCAAGTGTTAGATTTGGTTGTGGGAGAGCACTTTGGAGATAGTGACCACAATTCGGTGTCTTTTGTTATTGCAATGGAGAGGGATAGGGCCGTAAGGCAGGGCAAGGTTTAGAATGGGGGGAGAGGTAATTATGATGCGATTAGGCAAGAATTAGGGGGCATAAGATGGGAACAGAAACTGTCAGGGAAAGGCACGAATGAAAAGTGGAACTTTTTCAAGGAACAAATACTGGGTGTCCTTGATAGGTATGTCCCTGTCAGGCAGGGAGGAAATGACCGAGTGAGGGAACCATGGTTCACGAACGAGTTGGAATGTCTTGTGAAAAGGAAGAGGGAAGCTTATGTAGGAATGAGGAAACAAGGTTCATATGGCTCGATTGAGGGTTACAAGTTAGCAAGGAATGAGCTGAAAAAGGGGCTGAGGAGAGCTCGGAGGGGACATGAGAAGTCCTTGGCGGGTCGGATCAAGGAAAACCCCAAGGCTTTTTACTCTACTGTGAGGAATAAAAGAATGACCAGGGTGAGGTTAGGGCCGGTCAAGGACAGAAGTGGGAACTTGTTTATGGAGTCAGTAGAGATAGGCGAGGTGATGAATGAATACTTTTCTTCAGTGTTCACCAAGGAGAGGGGCCATGGTTTTGAGGAATAGAAGGTGTTACAGGCTAATAGGCTGGAGGAAATAGATGTTCGGAGGGAGGATGTACTGGCAGTTTTGAATAAACTGAAGGTCAATATGTCCCCTGTGCCTGATGAAATATATCCTAGGATTCTTTGGGAGGCAAGGGATGAGATTGCAGAGCCTTTGGCTTTGATCTTTGGGTCCTCACTGTCCACGGGGATGGTGTCAGAAGACTGGAGAGTGGCGAATGTTGTTCCTCTGTTTAAGAAAGGGAATAGAAATGATCCTGGTAATTATAGACCGGTTAGTCTTATTTCGGTGGTTGGTAAATTGATGCAAAAGGTCCTTAGGGTTGGGATTTACGACCATTTAGAAATATGCAGGTTAATCCGGGATAGTCAGCACGGATTCGTGAAGGGCAAGTCGTGCCTCAGAAGTTTGATTGAATTTTTGAGGAGGTAACTAAGTGTGTTGATGAATGTCGGGCAGTTGATGTCATATACATGGATTTTAGTAAGGCGTTTGATAAGGTCCCCCATGGTCGGTTTATGATGAAAGTAAGGAGTTGTGGGATAGAGGGAAAGTTGGCCGATTGGATAGGTAACTGGCTATCTGATCGAAGACAGAGGGTGGTGGTGGATGGAAAGTGTTCGGACTGGAGGCAGGTTGCTAACGGAGTGCCACAGGGATCAGTGCTTGGTCCTCTGTTCTTTGTCATTTTTATTAATGACTTAGAGGAGGGGGCTGAAGGGTGGATCAGTAAATTTGCTGATGACACCAAGATTGGTGGAGTAGTGGATGAGGTGGAGGGCTGTTGTAGGCTGCAAAGAGACATAGATAGGATGCAAAGCTGGGCTGAAAAATGGCAAATGGAGTTTAACCCTGATAAATGTGAGGTGATTCATTTTGGTAGGACTAATTTAAATGTGGATTACAGGGTCAAAGGTGGGGTTCTGAAGACTGTGGAGGAACAGAGAGATATTGGGGTCCATATCCACAGATCTCTAAAGGTTGCCACTCAAGTGGATAGAGCTGTGAAGAAGGCCGATAGTGTGTTAGCTTTTATTAACAGGGGGTTGGAGTTTAAGAGCCGTGGGGTTATGCTCGAATTGTACAGGACCTTGGTGAGACCACATTTGGAATATTGTGTGCAGTTCTGGTCACCTCACCATAAGAAGGATGTGGAAGCGCTGGAAAGAGTGCATAGGAGATTTACCAGGATGCTGCCTGGTTTGGAGGGCAGGTCTTTTGAGAAAAGGTTGAGGGAGCTAGGGCTGTTCTCTCTGGAGCCGAGGAGGCTGAGGGGAGACTTAATAGAGGTTTATAAAATGATGAAGTGGATAGATAGAGTGAACGTTCAAAGACTATTTCTTCGGGTGGATGGAGCTATTACAAGGGGGCATAACTATAGGGTTCGTATTGGGAGATATAGGAAGGATACCAGAGGTAGGTTCTTTACGCAGAGAGTGGTTGGGGTGTGGAATGGACTGCCTGCAGTGATAGAGGAGTCAGACACTTTAGGAACATTTAAGCGGTTATTGGATAGGCACATGGAGCACACCAGGATGATAGGGAGTGGGATAGCTTGATCTTGGTTTCAGATAAAGCACGGCACAACATCGTGGGCCGAAGGGTCTGTTCTGTGCTGTACTGCTCTATGTTCTAACATAACCCAGATGTAAAAGGCAGTAAGCATCGTGAGTTTTTGGCGGAACGACAGCGCGTCTGACTCCAAGATCAAAAGGTAACAGACAGAGAAAGACACACAGAAAAGCAGTAAGAGACTATCGGGACACACACACAATGACAGACAGAAAAGGTGCCGAACAAACCAGCAAGATACTGAGATGGAAAAAACTGATTATTTGTGAAAAGATGTTTTCTATTACGCAAATACAGGCCCTGTTTTGAAATGTATTTTCTGCTGTGTAACTGTGCTCTCTGCTGTGTAATGTTCTCTCTGTTGTGGAACTGAGACTCTGCCGTTAAGAGATCTTCACTGTGATTGTGTCAAATTTTTCCCTGTTGTGTTAATGTGTTCCCCGTTTTGTAAATATGATCCGTCTTGAGTGGAAGTTTTCTCAGCTCTGTAACGATGTTTTCTGTTGTGTCAAATGTTCTCTATTGTTCTATGAAGATGATTTCTGTGGGAAAACAATCGACGGGAATTTCAATGCCGCCGTCATTGAAACTAGCTTAAAATTGCAGACTTATTTCGGCCGAATGGATAACTCCTGTTTCTATTTTATATCCATGTTTCTATGTATTAAATCAGTGAATTTAATTACATCAGCTGCCATCGTGGGAGTTACTCCGCATCCCCGAAGATTAGTGCGGTCCTCTGGATTACCAGCCCAGTGACATTACCTTTCATCCCTGTCAACAAAAACAGTTCATTCAGCTAATTGTTACACCTCTTCCGAAGGAGATGGTAATTCCCTCCACAGAATTTCAATCAACCGATTGAATAAAAAAAAAGTTCTACTTAGGAACATCAATAATGTATCCCGATCAAACAGATATTGCGGAATTGTTGGCGCGGGGTGGTGGATGGGGAGGAGGAGAAATACCGACATCTCTGAGAATTAAATTTACAAAATAACAAGGAAATACATTCTGAGAAAGAGCCCGGCAGTGCTTGGAGGAAAAGGTGTGTTTCAGCTGACGGGAAAGAACTCGGTTCCATGGGAGTTCCACCAGATTCCTGACACAAGCGACGGCGAGTGGACTCGAACCTGTAAACCATCACGAGAAAAATCGAAGTAAGACGCCTGATCCATCAGGGCACATGGTCAACGCATCGACTGCTAACCTGATGTTAGCACAATGTCATCAATATAGTGATTATATATGTTTTTCAGTTCTATTCTTAGATCGCCCAGTTATTCCCAGATCCTCGAAAATACAAGGATAAGCTCCAGCTCCCGTAGGTCATGTTTTTCGATGTGGAAAAAGCCGTTTAATCTGCGAGTTGTGAAGACTCATGTAGCGGAAGGGATGGAGTATCAATGTATGATTGTAAGAGCAGGAAGATTCAGTTGGAGCTGGACAATACTTTGGTGAGGCCACAGCTGGAGGATTGTGTGCATTTCTGGTCACATCGCTATAATAAGGACATGATTGCACTGGAGAGCGTTTAGAAGCTATTCACTTGGATGTTGCCTGTTTGGAGAATATGAGCAACAAAGAGACATTGGATAGGCTCGGGTTGTTTTCTTTAGATCAGAGACGGCTGCGGGAAGACCTGACTGAGGTGTATAAGATTATGAGGCGTACGGACACGGTGGATAGGAAACAATTGTTCGCCTTACTTGCAGGCTCGACAACAAGGGGACAGAATATTAAGGTGAGGGTCAAAAAGTACAAAGCAGATTTGAGGGAACAATATTTTTTCATCCAGAGGACAGTGGGAGCCTGGATTGCACTGCATGGGAAGATAGTAGAGGCCAGAAACAACAAAACTGTCACTACCGTCTGTAGCTTTGGATGTCGATCACCCAGTCGCAGTGTCTAAGTCAGTGCAGACAACCTCTCTAAAACCTAATTGTGTGAATTACTTCTGGACTGGAATGCCGAACAACATCAAAAAGTTCACTTCCTGCTCAGTAAAACCCCTCAGTTAGAATATAATCAATTCAATACCAAACTGCAACCTCCCCCACCCCCCCCCCCCCCCCCGCGCCACCCACCCCCCACCCCCCCCCCCCCGATTGGTTTACTGAGATAGGTTTACAGTCCGGTTACGTGGGAAAACATTCTTCAAACCTTTTCCACATTTTCTCCACGTGTGCAGTTTTGAGAAATACGCCGCAATGTGTGGCAGGTTCCAAAACCTAATCTCGAAATATGGAAACCCCGCGTCTGAAACGTAACATTTGTTTTCAAATAAACAATCGGCAGTTGGGACCAAAACTGGCAACAGGTCAGGGCTCTTCCCGGATTTGACTCTCCGACCTCTCGCACACTCATTCTCTGGGGAGACATGGCTTAAAGTTTATGTTAATTTATTAGTCATAAGAAGGACTTAAATTATCATTGCAAAGAAGTTACAGTGAAATTCCACCAGTCGCCACACTCCGGCGCCTTTTCAGGTCAATGCACCTCACCAGCACGTCCTTCAGACTGTGGGAGAAAATGTAAGCAGAAACGGGGAGAACGTGCGAACTCCGCACAGAGAGTGACCCAAGCACGGGAATCGAACCCAGCTCTCCTCGCGTTGTGAAGTAGCAGTGCTACCGTGAGGCTGCAGGTGGGAATTGAATATACCGGCGTATTCAATATTTAGGAAGGACAGAAATAAAGGAAAAAAGTGGTGGAGTGTCACTGCTGATGAAAGAGGAAATTAGCACAATGGTGAGAAAGGATATTAGCTCTGAAGAAGGGGAAGGGTTAATTTTAATTTCGTACTCAATGTATTTTGTACCTAAAAGGTTGAACTTTGTACCTGGAATGTATCACAAATATTACCCTTCCTTATGGCTAGTTTCCCCTTTGTTTATATTGCTCCTGGGTTGTAGTATAAGCCGTTTGTTTATGTTTTTCATCTTCACCTTTTCGTAGTGTAGGCCATTTGTTCATGGTTCTCTCGCTTGTTTATATCATTCTGATAAAACGGACAGTTAAATGTAGATATTGGGTTGTAAGTCTTGCTTTCCCGTAGGCTTGTGTATGATTTAAACAAAGGAAGCAGCTGCCAAATGGTAGAGTGCGAGAATGGCCGTTTGAAGGAGGACTCCACTGGGACAGCTGCAATCGCACACAGTCACTTCAAAGGAAAGGCCGCGGGAAGAGCAGTGGACCAGAAGTTGCATCTTGATTACAACTACCAGGAGAATTGTGCTTTATGACCCAAGGATACCAGATAGTCTCTAACCATGATCCAGAGACTATCAGAAGCTGTTAAAGGAACTATAATTTATGATCAAGGACTGTTAACTTACAAATGAATGGATGTCCAACTGCAGCCAAAAACCAGTGTAAAGTGTTATTTAATTCACACTAAGCTTTCGATGGAAGATGGAAGAGGGGGGGGGGGGGTGGTGTGTGTGTAGTTAAATGTATAATGTACAAGCTAAAGCCATACAGATAGAGGGAAAATTGTGGACAGAGGTATTGCCCACTATACTGATGAGGCTGAGTTACCACAAACTGGACAACCGGATTAACCCCTTATGAATTAATGACAGAATGGGCGATGATGTAGATTCACTAAAAGATGAATTCAGGAGATATGTTTTGGAACTAAGCCCCCAACTTAAAGGGATGCGCAAATTGGTAAAAGATAATCCGGAACAAAAAGACACAGGGAGAGAGAGCTTGAAATGTTCCTTGACGGGCGGGAAGTTGATTCCCAGTAAAAGCACTGCTTGACAAATCTGGGTTCGCCCCTAATTGGGAGGGCCCCTATGAGGTTAAAATTGTGTAGTATGCTTAATTCACAGATATGTGAGACAGTTGACCTCCAAGCAAGCTGAACGGGTTTGCGGGCAGTGGCGCGTGGGTGGTATAGCCTTTGGACCATTGTATAATGGTCGCGCGGGTTATTCGTTAAGTGATAGGATGATTTTCTTGCTGCTACTCACGACCCTTGCCCTGCTAGTTACGGAGGGGAAGTATAGGTGGAATTGTATAGACTTGGGGATAGAGCATCGCAAGCATCTCTGTAACGATGATTCTGTCTATTGTAACCTTCCGACACATGGAATAAATCCCTGGGAGGTTACCCGTAGGGACCGCTGCTCGGGATTCCTTAACCATGCCATATTGCCAACTCTGTTGGAGGGGCGAGGTGATTGGGGTCTCCCATGCAATGTAACGTGGTGTAACTGGAATTTTTGGTGTTTAGCTGAGGGAACGGGATGGACCAGTACCCTGCATCAGCGGACGGCTCGGAAGGATGTGTACATCAACACGAGATTTGGTTGATCCAAGCGATCATTGTACCAATCCTCTAAAATCCGACCCTATCACATGAACACTTTCATGTATATGTCTCACTTGTATGTATTGCAGTCAAAATTTTGAGCAAGTGCTGGGTCTGCTTACATATTCCCATGCACGAAAGGAAGGGGGGTGGGGGGAGTCCTTTATTCCCTATCCTTTTGACAACTCCGGGAATGGTAGAGGGGATTTCGAATCAGAATGGAACCCAAGATGGGACAAGGAAAGTGACATTTAAAACCCCATCAGGCATGTTGTGAAAACCCAACAAGGGGGGATCTATCTGCGTGGTAGGAAACGGAACCATACTTATTGGCCGTAGCTACTACACCCAGCAGGTTAATGTCACCAGTGGTGCCTGGGTTTGGTGCAACAGATTACAATTCATTGCCCCACGGCTGATGTCCTGGTCAGCCTCTCTTCTACTTACATGAACAGCATGATTGCATATAATGTTACCTATTTTGTATGGAAACAATGCCTACCCATGGCTTCCTTGGGATTGGGTAGGATCGTGTTATTTTGCATATGTGATACCCTATATTCACCATTAGTGAGACAGAACGGTTCTTTATGATAGCTTTCCCACTTTATGGGACAGCAAAAGCAGCACAGGAACTTGTACATATGGCCTCGACTTTGGAGAGAATTGCGAATGAAACTCGAGACGGGTTCGAGGAGGTGAGCACAGCCTTCTCTGAAGTATCAGCCGAGGTTGTAGCTATCCAGACTGTTGCTTTACAGAACCGATTGACACTTGATTATGTGTTGGCTTTCCAGGGAGGAACGTGCGCTATAATTGAACCCGAATGCTGCACATATATCCCAGATGATTAAAATATATCTCGTTTGGCAGATTATATCAAACGAATAGCGAAGACAATACAAGATGAAGGGAGCCAATATCATAATTATAACCCTCCGGGTTGGCTGGGGCAATGGTTCGGGTCGTGGGGATCATACTTGATGCATGGGTTAATTGCATTAATTGTCATTGTTATATTTGTATTTGTATGGCATTATTGAACACTTGTTGTAAAACGGTAACAGCCTAGATTATGCCGACTGCAAGTGTGCAGGCAGAAAGGGCAGACTTCCTGACGAAAGTGGTAGACCCATATGCTGGTAACATTTGGCTCTAAATTGGTCATGAGGCCATGTTTGCACTTGGCCTCTGACCAAAAGGGGGGATTGAAGAAGGGGAAGCGTTAATTTTTTTTTGTAATCAATGTGTTTTGTACCAAAAAGGTTTAACTTTGTACCACAATGTATTACAAACATAACCCTTCCTGATGGATACTCTCCCCTTTGTTTATATTGCTCCTGGTAGTAGTATAAGCCATTTGTTCATGGTTCCCTCGCTTGTTTATATCATTCTGATAAAACGGACAGTTAAATGTAGATGTTGGGTTGTAAGTCTTGCTTTCCCGTCGGCTTGTGTATGATTTAAACAAAGGAAGCAGCTACCAAATGGTAGAGTGCGAGAATGGCCGTTTGAAGGAGGACTCCCACTGGGACAGCTGCGATCGCACACAGTCACTTCAAAGGAAAGGCCGCGGGAAGAGCAGAGGACAAGAGTTTGCATCTTGACTACAACTACCAGGAGAATTGTGCTTCATGACCCAAGGATACCAGATAGTCCCAAATCATAAACCAGAGTGTATCAGTAGCTGTTAAAGGAACTATAAGTTATGATCAAAGACTGTTAACTGGACTTTGCTTCATGACTTGTATTGGGAACCCTGATGTATAAAGGTCAACGCTTCTTGTGTTCAGGGAGAACTTTGGCTTCTGCTTTCAAGGGGTCAGGTTCTCCTGCACTTTTGTGAGAATAAAGCCTGACTCTATTTTGACTCAGACCAGGCTCCGAAGTATTTTTACCTACTTCAAGTCCAAAACGTGGAGCCTGCGTGCGTAGAGTTCAGAAATACCAAGGGGCAAAAAGCATGAGTGAGTGTCATATATACACTCCCAAACTGCAGTGGTGATGTTTGGAATGATATTTAACACGAAATTAGAGATGCATGTGATAAGGGGATATCGTTGATCATGGGTGATTCTAATCTGCACATGGATTGCACAAATAAATTAGCTACAGTGCCATAGATGAAGAATTCCTGGAGCGTATACTGCATGGTTTTCTTGAAAAATATGTCGAGCAACCAACGAGAGAGCAAGTCATCTCAGACTGAGTACTGTGCAATGAGAAGGGAATCATTGCCAATCTAGCTGTACAAGCCCTTGGGGATGAGCGAACATAACATTCTGATTTTTTTTTATCAAGGTGGATAGTGAAGTTGTTGGTTCGGAGACTATGGTGTTGAATCATAATAAAGGACACTATGAGGATATGAGGCTTGAGTTGGCCTTGATAGATTGGGGAGAGTTAATTAAAAGCATGTCAGGAAGGAGAGATTGCGGAGAGTTAATTAAAAGGAAGACAATGACAAACATTCAAGGAACACATGGGGGAACTGCAGCAACTGATTGTTCATGTCCGGCACATAAGCAAAATGGCGAAGAGGGCCAATCCATGTCCTACAAAGGAAATTAGAGACAGTATCCAATCCAAAGAAGAAGCATACAGATTGGCCAAGAAAAATAGTAGGTCTGAGGATTGGGAGCAGTTTAGAATTCAGCAAAGAAGGACCAAGGGACTGATTAAGAAGGGGAAAATACAGTACGGAAGTAAGCTTGCAGGAAACATAAAGACTGACGCTGAGAGTTTCTAGAGATGCGTGAGGAGAAAGAGGTTGGTGAAGACAAATGTCGATCCTCTGCAGACAGAAATGGGGAATGTATAATAGGGGACAAAGAAATGACCGAGCAACTGAATGCATACTTTGGTTCTGTCTTCACAAAAGAAGACATAAATCAAATGCCAGGAATGTTGGAGAATGCCAGATTTAGTGAGAGAGAAGAACTGAGGAAGATTAATATCAGTAGATAAATGGTGCTGGGAAAATTGAAGGGGTTAAAAGCAGATAAACCCCCCGGGCCTCATAATCTACATCCCAGAGTACTTACAGAAGTGGCTCTCGAAATAATGGATGCATTGGTGGTCATCTTCCAGGATTCTATAGATTCTGGAACAGTCCCTCTGATTGGAGGGAAGCGAATACCATTCCAATATTCAAAAAGGGAGGTAGAGAGAAAACAGGGAATTATGGAACAGGAAGCTGAACATCGAGATGTGGGGAAGATTTTCGATTCCATTATCAAGGACTTTATAACAGAGCATTTAGAAAGCAGTGGCAGGATCAGAAAGAGTCAGGATGAATTTATGAAGGGGAATTCATGCTTGACAAATCTGCTGACATTCTTTGAAGACGTAACTAGTAGAGTTGACAAAGGGGAACTAGTTGATGTGGTATATTTGAACTTTCAGTAAGCGTTTGACAAAGTGCTGCACGAGAGATTATCGTGAAAGATTAAAGCACATGGGACTCGGGGAATTATAGAACATAGAAAAAATACAGCATAAATAGGCCCTTCACGTTGCTCCGGTCACGTACCGAACTACCTTGGCTTATACAGAGGCTTCCCTAGAACTCTCAATCCTATTAAGTTCCATGTACTCATTCAGAAGTCACTTAAAAGACCCTATCGAGTTTGCCTCCACCACCACTGACGGCAGCCGATTCCACTCGCCCACCACCCTCTGAGTGCAAAATCTACTCCTGACATCTCCTCTGTACCTACTCCCCAGCACCTTAAACGTGTATCCTCTCGTAGCAGCCATTTCAGCCCTCGGAAAAAGCCTCCGAGAATCCACCCGATCTATACCTCTCAACACATTGTTACCCTCTATCAGGTCACCTCTCATCCTTCGTCTCTCCAAGGAGAAAAGACCGAGCTCCCTCAACATATCCTCATAAGGCATGCCAACCAATCCAGGCAACATCCTTGGAAATCGTCTCTGCGCCCTTTCAATAATTCGCACATCCCTCCTGCAATGAGGCGACCAGAGCTGAGTACAGTACTCTAAGTGGGGTCTGACGAGGGTCTTATAAAGCTGCATCATTATCTCCCAACTCCTAAACTCAATCCCTCGATTGGTGAAGGGCAGCACACCATACGCCTTCTTAACCACCTCCTCTACCTGCGAGGCTGATTTAAGAGTCCTACGGACCCGGACCCCAAGGTCCTTCTGATCCTTTGCACTGCTAAGAATCTTACACTTGATACTATACTCCTTCATCCCATTTGACCTGCCAAAATGGACCACTACACATTTATCCGGATTGAAGTCCATCTCCCACTTCTCCGCCCAGCCTTGCATCCTATCTATGTCACGCTGCAGCTTCTGACATCGCTCCAAACTATCCACAACACCACCAACCTTCGTGTCGTCAGCAAACTTGCAAACCACTCCCTCCACTTCCTTATCCAGTTCAATTATGAAAATGACAAACATCAAGGGTCCCAGAACAGATCCCTGGCGCACTCCACTGGTGACTGACCTCCATTCAGAAAAAGATCCATTTACAACCACTCTCTGCGTTCTGCAGGCAAGCCTGTCCTGGATCCTCAAGGCAACAGCCCCTTGGATCCCATGCCCTCTCACTTTCTCGAGAAGTCTTGCATGGGGGACCTTATCGAACGGCTTGCTGAAGTCCATGTAAACCACATCTACCGCTTTTCCTTCGTCAATGTGTTTAGTCACATTTTCAAAGAACTCCACCAGGCTCGTGAGACACGATTTGCCTTTGACAAAGCCGTGCTGACTACTTTTGAGCATACTAAACTTCTCTAAATGTTCATAAATCCTGTCCCTCAGGATCTTCTCCGTCAACTTACCAACCACTGAGGTTCGACTCACCGGTCGGTAATTTCCTGGGCTATCCCTATTCCCTTTCTTGAATAGAGGAACCACTTCCGCAATCCTCCAATCCTCCGGAACCTCTCCCGTCTCCATCGACGACACAAAGGTCATCTCTAGAGGCTCTGCAATCTCTTCCCTCGCCTCCCACTGTGCCCTGGGGTACATCCCATCCGGTCCCGGCGACTTATGTATCTTGATGCTACTCAAAATTTCCAACACATCCTCTTTCTTAATTTCCACATTCTCTATCTTTTCAGTCCACCGCAATCCTGTAGTACAACCACCCAGGTCTTTTTGCACTGTGAATACCGAGGTAAAGTATACACTAAGCACCTCTGCTATTTCTTCCGGTTCTGTACATACTTTCTCACCTTCACATTTTATAGGTCCTATTTCTTCGCATCTCATCCATTTACTCTTCACATATTTATAGATCGCCTTAGGGTTCTCCTTAATCTTACCTGCCAAGGCCTTCTCGTGACCCCTGCTGGCTCTCCTAATTTATATCTTAAGTCCCTTCCTACAAGCCGTACACTTATCTAGATCCCTATCATCTCCGAACTCTCTGAACCTTTTGTACGCTTTCCTTTTCTTTTTGACTAGGTTCAGCGCAGCTTTCATGCACCACGGTTCCCGTAACCGACCAAAACCTCCCTGTCTCATCGGAACGTTATCATGCAGTACTCCAGACAAACATTCCTTTTAAATCTGCCACCTTACTTCGGTACTTTTCCTCGAGAATACCTCGTTCCAATTTACGCCTCTAATTTCCTGCCTGATGGCTTCATATTTCCCCTTACTCCAGATAAACACTTTCCTTGCTTGCCTGATCCTATCTCTTTCTAATGCTCGCGTAAAGGAGATAGAGTTATGATCACTATCCCCAAGATGCTCCCCCACTGAGAGATCCGACACCTGTCCAGCTCATTAGCCAGTACCAGATCGAGTACAGCCTCTCCTCTTGTAGGCTTATCCACATGCTGTGTCAGCAAATCCTCCTGAACACACCTAACAAACTCCTTCCTATCTAAACCCCTTACCTTCGGGATATTCCAATCGATGTTTGGGAAATTAAAGTCTCCCATCACGACAACCCTGTTATTACTACATCTCCCCAGGATCTGTTTCCCTATCTGCTCCTCAACATCCCTGTTACTATTGGGCGGCCTGCAGAAAACACCCAGCAAAGTTATCGACCCCTTCCCGCTCCGGACTTCCACCCACAGAGACTCCATAGACAATCCCTCCACGGCTTGCACCTTCTCTACAGCTGTGACACTATCCATGATCGGCAGTGCCACTCCCCACCCCCTCTTTTGCTTCCCTCTTGTCCTTTCTGAAACATCTGAAACCTGGCACCTGAAGTATCCAGTCCTATCCCTGTCCCCAAGTTTCCGTAATTGCCGCCACATCACACTTCCAAGCACCAATCCACACTCTAAGCTCATCCACTTTATTCACTACACTCCTGGCGATAAAATAGACACATCTCAAACCTTCGGTCTGAGCTCTCCCCTTCTCCATCACCCGTCTATTCTCCCTCTTACAATGTTTACAATCCTTCTCTATTTGTGGGCTAACCTCCTCGCTCTCAGTCACCTCATCACGATTCCCTCCCCCCAACTTTTGTAGTTTAAAGTCTCCCCAGTAGCCTTAGCCAACCTTCCTGCCAGGATATTGGTCCCCCTGGGATTCAAGTGCCACCCGTCTTTTTTGTAAACGTCACATTTGCCCCTAAAGAGTTCCCAATGATCCAGGAACTTAAATCCCTGCCTCCTACTCCAGTCCCTCAGCCACGCATTCATCCTCCACCTCACTCCATTCCTACTCTCACTTTCCTGTGGCACAGGCAGAAATCCTGAGATTACTACCTTTGCGTTCCTCCTTCCCAACTGTCTACCTAACTCCCTATATTCTCTTCTCATGACCCCTTCCCTCTTCCTACCTATGTCAGCGGTACCAATATGTACCACGACCTCTAGCACCTTTCCCTCCCACCTCAGGATTTCTCAATATTTCCATCTTGAGATGGATCGAAAACTGGTTGGCAGAGAGGAGACAAGGGGTAGGAACGAATGGGTGCTTTCCAAATTGGCAGGCAGTAGCTAATGGGGTGCCACAGGGATCGGCGCTGGGACCCCAGCTATTCACAATAAATATCAGTGGTTTGGATGAGGGAACAAATTGTAACACCTCAAAGTTTGCAGATGACACCAAGTTGTGTGGGAGGGTGAATTGAGACGATGATGCAGAGATCCTTCAGAATGATCTGGACAGGTTGGGCGAGTGGGCAAATCAATGGCAGATGCAGTAAGATTTGGACATGTGTGAGGTTATTCATTTTGGAAGTAAAACAAGAAGGCAGATTACTACCTGCATGACTGTAAATTAGGAAAGGGGAGTGTGCAGTGGGAGCTGGGTGTCGTCGTGCACCATTCACTGAAGGTAAGCATGCTGGTGCAGCAGGCGGCAAATAAGGTAAATGGTATGTTGGCATTCATTGCGAGAGGTTTCCAGTGCAGAAGCAGGAATATGTTGTTGCAATTATACAGGGCCTTGGTGAGTCCACACCTAGAATATTGTGTGCAGTTTTGGTCTCCTTTTCTGAGGAAGGATATTCTTGGACTCGAGGGAGTGCAGTGAAGGCTTACCAGGTTGATTCCAGGGATGGCAGGGCAGATGTATGAGGGGAGATAGACGAGGTTAGGATTGCTTTCGCCGGAGTTCAGACGAATGAGGTGGGATCTCATAGAGACTTATAAAATTCGAAAAGGGCTGGACGGGATAGATGCAGTTCGAATTTCTCCGATCGTTGGAGAGTCCAGAAACAGGGGTCACAGTCTGAGGATTCAGGGTAGACCACTTAGGACGGAGGTGAGAAGACATTCCTTCAACCAAAGAGTAGTGCGCCTGTGGAATTAATTACCACAGGAAGTAGTTGATGCCAAAATATTGAATGCATTCAAGAGGCGGCTAGATATAGCACCTGGGCGAATGGGATCAGAGGTTATGGGAAAAAGCGGGATTAGGCTATTGATTTGGAGGTTTAGCCATGATCGTAATGAATGGCAGAGCAGGTTCGAAGGGCCAAATGGCTTCCTCCTGCTCCTTTCTTCTATGTTTCTATGAAGCCCCCAAAGCGAGAATCACACCACGAGACCAACGAGCCGGTCACATGCAAGGAGCTGAGCTAATCAATATATGTTCCGCTCAAAGCAGACTAACTGTCTTTGCAGACCATGAGAGAGTAATAGAAAATTGAAGACAACACAGCAGATTCACAGGGAAATGTGATTCTCTTTGTCTTACACCCTGAGTATTGAACAAAATTTCAATGTTGGGATTGTAGTTCCTCTCAGCGAAAGGGACTCCAATCACATCAGTTCAGAGATTGTCGTGAAGAGCCGACAAGAAACAAAATGTGGAAAAGCACAGCTACGTGTGTTCAAATGCAGAGAAGCAATGTATGAAACGTTCCATGGATTGTTGATGAGAGTGCATTATGCACCATCCGTGCAGAATACAATCGATAATCAGTCCATCGCCAAAACCATTCGAACATCTCGTCAACTACACAGAAACTTGTCAACCGTCTCCTTCCATTTGATTTTCTATCCATGAAGAGCTGGGGAAGAAAGTTTCCCTCACCAGCGCTCCTGGATGACCAGCCAGATGGAACATGCTGGAAATGTAGCTGCTGCAAATAGAATACATTTTCTTTCCATCAGGTCAGGGAATTATGGGAATGGAGCAGTGTGAAATATTCCCAGACCATGTCCCACATGTTTCTCCTCAGCATGAAAACTCACCACGGAAAGACTGAAACAGACACTCATTTGATCACATCATGATTCGCATCACTCATACTTTAACCATGAGGCCACAGGTGAAGTCAGGATGACTTCGAATTTCTACTAAAACTCACTGACTGGCAGAATGATATTACACACAGGACTGGTGATTCACAACCACAGGCCGACTTGGCGAGTGGTGAAAACAGATATCACTGCTTCTGACCTTCACCAGAACCGATAGTGAAATGAAACATTGTTCATTAACATCTCTGATGCGTTGAGAAAAGATAGTTGATAAACAATTGCGTTGTGAAAAGATATATGCTAAACTTTGGGATACATTGAAAAGTTGTTTTCAGGATTTGGGTTACTGCGGGTGGCTCGTTGGTCTACGGGTATGATTCTTGCTTTGCGCGCAACATGAAGATGCGAAAAGTCTCGGGTTCAAATCCCGGACGAGCCCCGAAAAGTTTGTTTTAAAGATAATTCTTTGCAATGCAGACGGCGACAATGAGCGAATGCCGAAGCAATGTTGAGCTCCCGTGAACACATTGCAGAGAAAATATCTCTGCAGACTCGAAAAACAACCATACAGTCTGACAGATCTGGGAATCCCACCGTCTGGTTTTATTTTTTCCATGTATTAGCTTAAGTCCGGTGCTCTGAGTGAACCGCGAATACGGGTGCGTTTCAGCAGTCCTGTTGAGGGGAAATTTACAATCAGGCGACGACACATGAACAGAGGAAATAAAGGCCATTCGGCCCCACAAGACTGCCCCGCCATTCACTAAGATCATGGCTGATCTGTTTATGTTTCGATTTCCACATTTCCATCTGTCCCCGTTGACCTGTGATTCTGTTGCCAAATAGGAATCATCTCCCTCCGGCTTAAAAATATTCAATATCCCCGCCTCCACCGCCTTCTGAGGCAGAGTTCCAAAGTCGCGCAACGCTCCGAGAGAACAGAATTCGCCGTCCGATAAGAGGAAGCTCAGTTTTCTTTAAGTGCCCGTTGTTCTGCATTCACTCACACGAAGAGACATCATTTCCACGTGCAATTGTGAAGACCATTCAAGATCTGATAAGCTTTGAACAAGGTACCTCCGACTCGGAGTATCCCTGTTGCAAAGATGCCCTAACAGAGGAAATTCTTTCCTCTTCGCAATCTGGTAAATCTCCTCTGCATTGTCGAACTTTTCAAGTTATCAAACTGGTAATCTCTTCTGGACCGTTTGCAACGCATTTACATCCTTCATTAGATATGGATACCAAAACTTCAGACAATATTCGAGATACTTCACTAATGACCTAAACAACTGAAGCATAACAATATTTTCTTACATGGTTAAATGCTTGTAACAAAGCAAACATTCCATTTACCTTTTTTGTTACTTGTTATTCTCGCATAATAAATATTTGTGACTCGTACACTCGAACAACGAAATCCCTTTGCATCTGGGGAAGTTTGTAGCCCTTCTCGAATTCAGTAATAATCTGATTTTGTTCTCTTCCTGCCAAAGTGAATAACTTCACATATTCCAGTTGCCAGGTTTCTACACATGCACAAAACCTGTCTATAACTATCTCCAAGCTCCTTACCTCCTCTCCTCTCCACAAGTTACTTGACGACATATATTGTGGCTTCTGCAAATTTTGCTGTCGTGCTTTCAGCTGTGGGCTGCGATAGCTGAGCTTCTATGGAGATGACAACACCCAGACAGAAAGTGTCCGATTATTTTTTCCTGCGCTGTAACTATTCTGTGTGTATGGATGTAAAAACCATTCTGTGTTCCTTGGTGTGTGATGCGGGAATTGAGAGTGGAATTCATTGTTTATCTGTCAGTCTCTGTGGGGTATATGAGTGGAAAATTTTAACAATACTAATGTTGGACGTGGTTTTTTATGATAGGTATTTTGTAACAAGCAGTTGTAATCGTTGCCTGTCCCTCGATTCAAGGATGACATCTATTCAGGGCCGTGAATTTCTGCTATGGGTCTTCATGTGAATGAACAGGCCCATTCTCGGCCCACAGAGCTTTCTTCTCTGTTACTTTCTTCTCTGCCGCCATTTTGCCTCATAAAAGTATGCTGTAGATTGGCGGATATGTTTCGCCCATTTTCAAGCTCCTCCCAGTCATCGGCATGAATGTTACCTCGCTTCAATCTGGAGGATGTCGGGGAAGAATTACTTTTGGAATTTCCCTCACACTCTTAGGATGCGCTGATACACTGGTCGGATGTACATCATTGCCCTAAAACTACCAACCATCAATGGCATATATGAGTGAGATGCATTTTTATCTGCCCTTCTCTGGTCCCATTTGATCGAAATGATTTTTTTTCCAAATCTTTCCCTAATTTAAATCCCAGAATCAGGCCATTCCTCAGCCTTGTTATTAGTGGAGAAGAAGGGTCCAGTTTCTCAGTCCGTTACCAGGCCATTCTCTTTCCACTCAATGATTCTTCTTTTTATGGGCTGTTGGTGTCGCCTGCAGGACCAGCATTTGTTGCCCTTCCCTAATTCCCCTTCAACTGAGAATGGCTTGTTTGACCATTTCAGAGGTCGAGTAAGAGTCACCCTGTTACTCTGGGTCTGGAGTCACATGTAGGCCAGACCAGTTAAGGAGGCCAGACTTATTTATCTGTAGTGCATCGGTGAATCAGATTATATTTTACAACAATCGACCGTAGTTTCGAGGCCGCCATTACTCAGACCAGCTTTCAATTCCAGATTGATTAAATAGTGATTTTAAATTTCATCAGCTGCCGTGGTGGGATTTACTCCGTGTCCCCAAAGATTAGTGCCAGCCTCTGGATTACCAGCCCCATCACCTTTCATCCCTGTAAACAGTTCACTCAGCTCATTATTAAACCTCTTCCTGAGGAGATTAGATTTTCCTCCACAGAATTTTATGAAACCATTTGCTGCAAAGCCTGTTGCTCCATTCGGGAGCATCAATAATTTATTAAGATCACACAAAAAATATTGATTTCTTGGGAGGAGAATAAAATAAAGAGATGAGAAAATTTAATGAACAGAACAAGAAGGAAATGCATTCAGAGAAAGCGCCCTGCAGTGTGTGCAAGACAATGCAGAACTTTCAGCTGAAGAAGGAAATCTCGGTTTGCCGTTCGTTCTCCCAGATTCCTGCATAAAACGACCGCGACAGGACTCGAACCTGCAATCTTCTGATATCATCACCGCACAGAACTACCGAAGTCAGACGCCTTATCCATTAGGCCACGCGGTCAACAGATGCCATGGCGTCCCAAATGTTAGCTCCATGTGAATAACTGCCGTGATTGTATTTATTTTCATTTGCGTTTTTGGATGCTTCTCTGATTCCCAGATGCCAAAAAATTGAAGGGGAATCCCCAGAGTTTGTAAACGGCTGGAAACTAAAGTCCACTTCTATCATTCTTGGCTGCCTGTTTGTGTGGAGTTTGCCCGTTCTCCCATGTCTGCGTGGGTTTCCTTCGGGTGCTCCGGTATCCTCTCATCTCCAACGATGTGCAGATTAGGTGGATTGACCAGGCAAAATTGACCCTTATTTTCAGGGGGATAAGCAGCGCAATTACGTGGGGTTACAGGGAGAGATTCTCTGTCGGAGAGTCGGTGCAGAATGTCTGGGCCGAATGGCCTCCTTCCGCACTGTCGGGATCCTATGCCTCCTCCACATCCTGTCTTAAATCTTTGATACCTGTCCCTGAATACTCCTGCTCGCAGCTAATGCAGCAACTTCCCCCTGTGTGCCTTAGTTCAATATGTTATAGTATTTTACACCTCTCGTACAGCACCACTCAATCCCGTTTGCTGCAAAGAGAGAAACTCCGAATTATCCAGCATTACCTTGTAGGTATAATCCCTCATCGCTGGATCCAAAACAGTAAATCTCGTTTCCCCCCTCATCAGGACCCTCACGCACTTTCTAAGCTGTGCTTACCGCGTCTGGGTGCAATCCAAAAACAGCTGCAGTTGATCAGAACTTCATAAAGATTGAGCATAACTTCCCTGCTTTTATACTCAGTGCCTCGACTTACGAAGCCAATGATCCAATGCGCCTTCCTGACGACCCTTTCCATCAAAGGCATCTTTGAACCTCAGGTCCCCGTCAGCCTGCACACAGTCGAGAACTGGACCATTCCGTTTCTATTGCCTCTCCCCATCTCTTCTGTCAAAATGCAGCACTGTTCCTGAGTGTGGTATTAATACTGTGTCTCTGTTACAATATCACTGAGAGCTGAGGCTGCAGCTTTTGTTTCTCCAAGATAATCTTTCTGGAAAAAGCCGGAATTTACAAGGATTGTTGTAATTGAGACATTGTCTGGCCGTCTGTGTCTCACTGCCCTAACTCACTCTGTCTCTGTCTATCCCTCCACGCCCTCTCATCAACTTTATATGAAGGGGGGAATTTGTGGGTTAGTAACTGAGTGCACACAATCTGTACATTCATCTGATCAAATAGAATTCAGCTTGTGAACAAGATCATAATTTCAACCAGTTCTGGGTTCACCCAGGCACAGCTCTAATTGGCTGCAGCCCCCTGAATCTGGGGAACAGACAGTGTGAGCATCGCCGGCCTCAGCGCTTTTAACAGTTACTGACCTGTGAAACTCCAACTAATGCCCGAGAATCCACAGCACAGAGCGAGGAGACGAAGTCCTGGGGCTGTCAATCTGAGACAGAGTTTGACCTGTCAATGTGCAGAGGTGAACATTGTGCCAGCGAGAGTGTGTTAAAGGGGCGGCTGGGTTAGACAAATGTTAGTGTTTGTGTGTCCGCACTCAGCTCCGGATTCTCCAGCCCTTCTTGTGTCAAATCGAAAGATTCTCTTGTCATTAGATCGTGCTGCTGTCCTGCTCAGACCTGAAGAAAGAAGTTAAGCGAAAGTTTTGGTCGATTTCAAGGTTTCAGTCGACAAACGAACTCTGAGTCAGCGCTCGACTGAGAGAGCGCGATCAATTCAGCAAAGAGACGTGTTGAAATGGAAATTGCTGCCCTGAATTCAGATGGAAATTTCTCAACGGGAAATTTTCAGATTTCAGTAATAGAAGTAGGACAGTCTGAGAATCTGGAGTGTCCAATTTTAATTGCAGTGGGAGAGTTTGTGAGGAGAGTGAAACACAGAGAGGCTGGAGGAGCCGGGAGCTGACAACAGCTTGTCTCTGCTCCGTCTGCTCTCTGCCTTTAAGCTGCTCTGTGCCGCCACCGCTAGTTTCATTTCGGATCCAGGTCTGACTCTCACAGACATTTTCCAGACATTCTTGGATATAATTTTGTCGGTCTGGGACATATTGTACCAGAAATATATCTTGTGCGTAAACAATACAACAACCGCTTTCTAAATGAGCTGCCCAGCTCGGTTCAATGTGTCAGAAATTATTGGACGATTTTAAAGCAACATCGATTTGGATGCAGAATTCTCTCATCTCTGAATATATTCCATCACTTTATCGCTTGTGTTTGGAGTCCGGGGCAAAGTGACCACTTAATCCAAAGACATTTTGAAATTAATTCAAACATGAAATTTCCTGATGTCTTCTGAATATCTATAATCCTCCTTTACTAACGGTCCGATATGATTATAATTCCCGATATTCGACATGTTCCTTCCATTCCCAAGCGATTTTAAGCAGGAATACTTAACGCCCAGTAGTGAACAGCTTGTAGCATTTTTTGAATGAACATGATATTTTATCATCGAAGCAGCACTTTGATATTCTCATTCATTCAATGTATTCTGATGAAGTGTATTTCCTACGCCGTGTGTGTCATTGCATAAGAATGTTACTCTGAAATGAGACGTAGTTTTGTCCTTGTGTCCTGATTGTGCTCTTTTTCTTTCTTCCTCCGTCATGATTTTTCTCATGGAAGGGAGTTACAGCACAGACGCCATTCGGCCCATCTTGTCGATGCCAGCATAGTTCCCGATCATTATTGAAAAATACCACAGCAAATTACAACTCAATATCATGGGCTGCCCTGGAGAAGCCAATTAAACATTTCTCGTCTCAGTCACTGCGCGGACGGCTTGAACCTGCGCGTGGAAACGAGGGTTTCGAGTCGAACGCCTTAACCACTCAGCCACCGTAGCTGCCTATCTCTTAAAGTGATGTAATCGTCTCAGCAATGTTCATCTTAACTTCGTAAGAAGTCTCACAACACCAGTTTTAGTCCAACAGGTTTATTTGGCAGCAAAAGCCACTCGCTGGAGTCACATGATGAAGGAGCAGCGCTCCGAAAGCTAGTGGCTCTTGCTACCAAATAAACCTGTTAGACTTTAACCTGGTGTTGTGAGACTTCTTACTGTGTTTACCCCAGTCCAACGCCGGCATCTCCACATCATCTTAACTTCGTCAGGCACCAGGATTGTGTAGAGAACAGTGTGAGCTGAAATATGTTCCTCGTTTATTTGGTGTCCTATTCTTTGACTGAGAATTTATTTATTAGTTCAGACTTGTTCTTCTATTTCAATATTGTTTTCAGTATAAACAAATTGAAACCGATTTCTCCGTCCGAAAAAAATAAAATTAAAACGGGAAGTCCTTTTTATTTCGTTGCCGCCTATTGTTCTGTTCGAACTTTAGTATATCCACATGCTTTGAAACGCAAGAGATGGTGGATACGGTCCGAAGTAAATTATCAAGGTGATGGCCGGAAAGCGCACTCGAGCCAACTGCTTGGAATGCAGCTATGCTCACCACTATCACACCATCTCCCGCTCTGTTTCATTAATTGTTATTTTCATTAGTTATAATTACGGAACTACCTTAGTTGCCGAATTCATCGGACACCAGGTGTATCGTAATGCAGTTTGTAGACTGAAATTGTTTACTCTCGTTTTTTGGACAGTTTAATATTACACCTTTCTGGGGACTCAATTATTGGTTTTGAGGCCTGGTCTTTCACTTAAACAAAGTTTCCCACTGAAAGCAAATTTAGATTCCAAGTCAAGCGCCTGAACCACTCGGCCATCGCAGCTCCTTATTGGCCAGTCGATGCAACCACCGCAGTTCATATTGACTTCATCAGGATGATTGAGATCACAGTCAGGGAGGTCAACTGTGCTCGGTTCCCTTTGTTTTATATATTTTCTCTGACTGAGAATTCATTCATTAGATCAGAGACTTGTTCATCTATTTCAGTATTTGCTTTCAGTATAAAGAAACTGAAGCCGAATTTTCCGTCCGGAAAAATGAAATGCAAACGTGAAGTCCATTTTATGACACTGCCGTCAAATGCTGCGTTCTCGCTGTTTTTGTCCACATGATTTGAAACGCAAGAGACCGTGGATAAGATTCTAAAAAAAAATGATGAATGCGATGGCTGGGAATCGAACCCGGGTCAACTGCTTGGAAGGCAGTTATGCTCACCACTATATCACCACCGCTTGCTCTGCTGATGGGCCCCTTATTTTCATTAGATATAATTACGCAACTTCCTGAGTTGCTGATTTCATCAGATACCAGGTGTGTCCATAGCACAGTTCATAAACTGAACTTGGCTTGTCTCCTTTTTCTGGACAGTTGAACTTACCTTTTTTTACTGTTGTTCCTGACTGAGAACTCATTGATTAGTTTTGAGATCTGTTCTTCCATTGAAACAAAGTTTACACTGAAAGCAAATTGAAGCTGGATTTTCCGTTCGTAACTCATTGATAATAAGAATATTCAGTGAATTTCATTTTAGGAGTGACCCTCTGCAGTTCTTACCTGCGATAGCTAATTAAATAAGTCACCACTGCGATGGTCAGGAACTGACTCTTGGTCAAATGCACGCACAGTCACCACTACACCACCATCGCTCACCTAAATCTGACACTCCACCCGTGCATTTACGGAACGAATACACAAGCAACGAGGTGGCATATAAATCAGAGATTAGAGAATCCTATAAACGACATTCCATTTCTGGGAGTTTTATATTTTCCGTAGATCGGGGTGTGCAGCATCGCCCAATCAGAAAATAGATCTCTGGAACATGGAATTTGGTTAATATCATTTTTTGCAATCATTTTAATTGGTAAGAATCATGTTGTTCTTCTTTCACTCCAATCCAAAAAGGTTCTGAATGAATGGCTGCCTTGTTGCACAACACGCGTTCAGCCAGCAGTGAACAATAATTTGGATTTGCTGTTTGTGTCAAGACATCGGGAACAGGAATGGAGTTGCTGCTGCCCGCGGAGCTGGGCCAAGCAAGAGGCACAGATACTGACCAACTGTACCCGCTCCAAATAGATTCACGAAATTAATGAACAAACGGAAAACAAGCGCAACTGATCTTTTAAGGAGCTACGACAGTCTCTGAAAGCATTATATTAACAACTCTTCAAGAATCAATTTGCTGTAACTACTTCAATATGAACCGTTTCAATGTCAGCCTTATTCATGGCCAGTTCACAAACAGGCATTGACTGGTTAGAAGTTTTAACGTTATCAGAAAACAGTTATCAATATTCTCAGAGAAGTGAAACAACCGCCCAAACTTCATAGAATCCCTATAGTACTGAAGAAGGCCAATCGGCCCATCGAGCCTGTGCCAACAACAATCCCATGCAGGCCCCATCCCCGTAACCTCACGCATTTAACATGCTAACGCTCCTGACCCGAAGGGGCTATTTTACATGACCATTGCACCTAACCCGGCACTAGTTTTCATGGCGGAACAGCCGATTCTGGAAAGAAAATACCTGCTACTAGGACCGCAAATGAAGCTGGCGTCTGCTTTGGAGCTTCTGAAACCACATGTTCTCATGCTGGCAAACTCCTGCCCAAAGCCGGTGTCCTGATTTAAATCGATTGCCAGCTCGAGTTTCTGATTTGGATGAAGAATATGGAATGGTGCTGGACTATTCACCCCTCAAACCTGTGGAACTCTGAGTCTTACCTTCACCTTGGTCCGTGAACCTCAAAATAAGTGTTCAGTTTACCCTCAATCAGTCAATGCGGAGGCAGAGATTTAAATGTAATAACAATAAAGATGGAATTAAAAAAATTTCGGCAGAGATTTTACAGCTTTCCCCGTGTAGTCAGAATGGCCGAGCTGTCTAAGGTTCGGGTAGCAGTCTCCACTAGAGGTATGGGTTCAAATTCTGCTCCTGATGTTGGTTTTTCCTTCTCGAGGCGCAACCAAACCCAATAAATCTCTCACATGGCAGCACAAGGACAGCAGATGCAGAGAAACAACGACCACCTCTAAGTTCCATTCCGCGACGCACATCATCCTGACTTGAAAATATATCGCCGTTCCGATGGTTCGCAATCGTGGAAATCCCTCCCAAAGGGGCTTGCTTTATTTCTGCGTGAAATTGAAGATGGCTGATGAGAAGAAACAAACATCGAAACCAGTTCCCAAGAAGGAAGCGAAGAAAGTGATGAAGAAACCGGTAGCAAAGGGCGGGAAGAAGCGGCGAATGTCCAGGAAGGAGAGTTACTCCATCTACATCTACAAAGTGATGAAGCAGGTTCACCCCGACACCGGCATGTCCTCCAAGGCCATGAGCATCATGAACTCGTTCGTGAACGATATTTTCGAGCGCATCGCGGGTGAGGCTTCCCGCTTGGCCCATTGCAACAAGCGCAGCACCATCAGCTCCCGGGAGATCCAGACCGCCGAGCGCCTGCTGCTGCCCGGGGAACTAACCAAGCACGTCGTGTCGGAAGGGACAAAGGCGGTGACCAAGTACACCAATTAAAACTCCCCAATGGACTGAAAAGAACCCCAAACACAACGGCTCTTTTAAGAGCCACGCACAATCTCTGTGAAAAAGCTGTTCCATCTTTTCCCTTATTAAGTTAATGAGAGATCTATTTCTGGAGGATAGGGATTTGTCCCGTTACAGAATGCTGTGAATGGGACTTCAGACGCGCCCCTCACACACACTTTCACATTGATGGGACAATCAAACTGAACTGAGAGTGGATTATTAAACTCAGTTTGGGATTTGTGAGGGGCAATGAGGAGAAACACAATATTAGGAAGCCATTACTTAAATTTAATAATACCTATATTGAGAGCTTTAACAATTGGTGAATTAACTTCATAATACAATGATGTTTATTGATATCTGGTGATCTCGGAGTCGCAGCCTGAACAGAAGAAAGGCGGGAATGAGGAGGTTCTTCTCGGGGTCATCTGTGTATTCCGCAGTTTTCTCAGAGGACGGAATCAGCGAGATTTGTGCACACTCAGGACCCTGAGCCCATCGTAGCGATCCCCCCCCCCCCTTTCCCTCCCCCCCTCCCCCCCCCCCCCCCACTCCCTGCAGCCCCGATTCTCCGGACACAATGCTGCCGATTCAACCGGCAGGATATGGCGGGAATTCTCTCCACACTTCCGATTGTAATATTCCCAGCCGCTTTCAGGGGAGAGGATCAGAAATCAGCCTTTCCCTCTGTCCCTGTGAAGCCTGTGTGAAGGAGTTGGCTGGGAATCTCTGTTTTTGCTTTTCCAGTGAGCTGAGATTTGCTCCGTTTTAAATTGCTGAACGGGGTCTTATTTCCGCTGGTGACAGATAACAGATTGAGAAAATCAAACTGTTCCTAAAATAGCGCCAGGATTCTGTGAGGGAAAATACAATAAACAGATTCTAAAGTGTGAGATTGAAATAGTTTCCTGAACATTCAGGCGTTCGGTTATTTTCTATTTTTCCTGCACTGAAATTGGCGGGCTTTTCCAATTTGGAAATGTAAACCAATCAAAACCTCCCATTTCTTCTCCTGGCTCTCAGATTGGTTACGAACCTGATTGAAATGACAGTGACCAATCAGAGCTCGAGTCTGGCTTCAGCCTCGCAAACCGCTCACAATGATTATTAATCGAGATTAAACTGACGGAATGTGTATTTGAGTTGTGAAATGTACTTTGTTCGCGCGGACAAATAATTGAAGGAACCGGAATAAATGTGATATTTCGTCCACGGAACTTAAAGAGAAGAGTGTCGCCAGCTCCTTGTCACACATTCCGCATATTTTCACTGACAGAGAAGCAAACAGCTCATCAGTTCCACGTCTGAGACAGCAGAAATAAATCCAGAGGCGCATTTTCAATCCACTGCTCTAACAGCAGGAAAGCCAGATGTAGTGTTCACATCATGCCAAACTTTCGTACTAGGATGGCCGAGAGGTTAAGGCGTTGGATTTAAGATCCAATAGACATATGTCCTCGTGGGCTCGAACCCTACTCCTGGTAAATAGATTTTTTAACACGACATTCACGACACTGCTTCATTTCTCCTCCATGAACGGTATGCTTTGTCGAACCAGCATGAAAGAAACTGGAATTTTCACAGCAGAATAATACATGAGACAATAAGAAATCAAAACAAACTCAGTACAACTAACAGGGGGATTCATCAATCCCAGTCCAAATTCTCATCAATTATCAGATCATCGCTGTGTCAACCACACAATAGTGCAGCCTCAGCTCCAAATTAAATATCAGATAAAACTGACAGATGGTTTTCTGTTAAAAGTTACACAACCTGAATAATGTACTCTGAGATTCGAGTTAAATACCAGTCATATCACCAAATCAGGGGTTTAGAAGTGGTCGCAATAATCCCCACAGTCTGCCCTCACATACATTAGGTACACATTCAAATCTCAAATACATTCTCAGATTCGGATATTCTGAAAGCTAGGATACAAACACAAATGCCAGTTGAAAACTTACCCTGCTTATGAAACTAAAAGTTACAACATCAATTTGATGGCTACGAACTGAACTATAAATTATAAACTAACGCTAAATCCTCACTCACACTGTGCCAGGTGGAAGACACTCTACCAATTCCAGACTGGACTTCATTTTACATGCATGTCAAAATTCTTACACAGAATCAGGCTGAGTGTCACAGATCAAATCAATGTGAACAACCTGAGTGAAACTTGCATAGCAATCCAGTATCAGATTGAAGGATACATTATCTTTCACAATTGTGTTCACACTGACAGAGATTTATTGCTGGGCTGAAACTCACACACATTGTTTGCTTAACACCTACCACATCAGTGGTCTGTTTCGGTGCTGGAAAGTTATTTGGAATTAATCCAAATTCATAAATAGTCCCAGAGACTGCAGATTATTTAATTAATCCCAAACTCATACTAAATACCAAAGATTGATAGATGAGATGATAGTTCTCGCTCACATGCACTTTCAGGAGCTGAAAAATACAGGCTGCTTGCTGCACAATCTCAGAGGAGCTGTGCCTGAGTGATATGAAATAAATTGCACACATCAATTGTATCACTGAGAGATTTAGAAACAATGCAAGACTCACACAGAGTAATGAATGCAAAAGGAAGAATAGCGAGAGAGAGAGATGTGTGACAGATAACAAATGAAACCCGCAATTTTAAACAGCACCAGAGACTTACATACAGAATTATTTCCAATGATAGGACCAGCATAAAGCTGATGTTCCATAAACAGTACCACGGGAATTAACGCATATGTTCCAAAAACAGCGCCAGGGGACTTAAAATTATCGATGATCCCCACATTTATATGAAATTTACTGTTTATTCATGAGTCACAAGTACGCTTACATTAACATTGCAATGAAGTTACTGTGAAAATCGCAGAGTCGCCGCACTCTGGCAGCTGTTCAGGTACACTGAAGGAGAGTTTAGTACGGCCAGTGCACCTAACCAGCGTGTTTTTGCCCTGTGGGAGGAAACCGGAGCACCCGGAGAAAATCCACGCAGACACAGTGAGAACATGCAAACTCCACGCAGACAGTGGCCCAAGCCGGGAATCAAACCCGGGTCCCCTGTGCTGTGAGGCAACAGTGCTAACTCCAGTACCACTGAGACACCCCACAGACATATCACAGAATAAAGAACCATTGACAGGTCCAGAATGATACCACACTCACACACTTTATAACAGTCCGAGACACTCACAGAAACAACACCAGACAAATTCAGATACGGAATGGTTCCAGATACTGAAACAGGTGAACTGATTCCCACACTGATTGTGTGCCCTGGGCAGTCCATAGCTACAGGGATGCGGTGAATCACGGTGACAAATCCGACCATATACACCACCAGGCAGGTCACGACTGCATAATGTGATTCTGCAATGGGACAACACTTACTAAATAATCCTGATTGTGCTCAGAATTACACTGACAATGTGACCAGAAAAGCAGAGTTTTTTAAAAAGCAACCTCCCATTGAAGATGGAGGTGAGGAGGAACCTTTTTGATCAGTGGTTTTTTTTTTACTTCGTCCATTCATGGGATTAGGGCATCGCTTGCTCAGCCAGGATTTATTGCCCGTCCATAATTGTCTTGAAGTACGCTGTGCTGAACTGCAATCTTCAACTGCTGCCATAAATGTCATGTAGGTACACCCACAGTGCGATTCGGGGGTGGGGGGTGGGAGGTGTTGGGGAGTGGGAAGTTTCTGGGTTCTGACCTACTGAAACTGAAGGAACGGCGATACATTTCCAAGTCCTGATGGTGAGTGCCTTGGAGGGAGATTCTCAGGTCGTATTGTTCTGATGCGTCTGCTGCCCTTTTCCTTCTCGGCCAAAGTCACGGTGGGTTTGGAAGGTGCTGCCAAATTAGCCTTTGTTAATTCAGGCAATGCATCTTGTGGATGGTACACACCGCTGCCGCTGTCTGCCAATGACAATGTAAGCCTATTTGTGACTCATAAATAAACTTTAATTTTTGGTGGAGGGAGTGAATATCATTGGATGGGGAGCGAATGAAGGCAGATGCTTTGTACAGGATAGCGTCAAACTTTGACTGTTTAAGGAGCTGCATTCACCCAGGTAAGTTACGTCTGGAAACCGAGTGCTCCGGATTCCTTCCACAGTCCCAAAACGTGCCGGCTGGTTGGATTTGCCATGCTAGATTGCCTTTGGTGTGTTAAGAAGTGAAGGTAAGATAGATTAGTGGTCGGACAGACAGAGGGTAGTGGTCGAAGGGTCTTTTTCCGGCTGGAGGTCTGTGACCAGTGTTCCGCAGGGCTCTGTACTGGGGCCTCTGCTATTTGTGATATATATAAATGATTTGGAAGAAGGTGTAACTGGTGTAATCAGCAAGTTTGCGGATGACACGAAGATGGCTGGACTTGCGGATAGCGAAGAGCATTGTCGGGCAATACAGCAGGATATCGATAGGCTGGAAAATTGGGCGGAGAGGTGGCAGATGGAGTTTAATCCGAATAAATGCAAAGTGATGCATTTTGGAAGAAATAATGTAGGAAGGAGTTATACAATAAATGGCAGAGTCATCAGGAGTATAGAAACACAGAGGGACCGAGGTGTGCAAGTCCACAAATCCTTGAAGGTGGCAACACAGGTGGAGAAGGTGGTGAAGAAGGCATATGGTATGCTTGCCTTTATAGGATGGGGTATAGAGTATAAAAGCTGGAGTCTGATGATGCAGCGGTATAGAACGCTGGTTAGGCCACATTTGGAGTACTGCGTCCAGTTCTGGTCGCCGCACTACCAGAAGGACGTGGAGGCGTTAGCGAGAGTGCAGAGAAGGTTTACCAGGATGTTGCCTGGTATGGAGGGTCTTAGCTATGAGGAGAGATTGGGTAGACTGGGGTTGATCTCCTTGGAAAGACGGAGAATGAGGGGAGATCTAATAGAGGTGTACAACATTATGAAGGGTATAGATAAGGTGAACAGTGGGAAGCTTTTTCCCAGGTCGGAGGTGACGATCACGAGGGGTCACGGGCTCAAGGTGAGAGGGGCGAAGTATAACTCAGATATCTGAGGGATGTTTTTTACACAGAGGGTGGTGGGGGCCTGGAATGCGCTGCCAAGTAGGGTGGTGGAGGCAGGCACGCTGACATCGTTTAAGACTTACCTGGATAGTCACATGAGCAGTCTGGGAATGGAGGGATACAAACGATTGGTCTAGTTGGACCAAGGAGCGGCACAGGCTTGGAGGGCCGAAGGGCCTGTTTCCTGTGCTGTACTGTTCTTTGTTCTTTGTTCTTTGTTCTATTAGCGGGGTGAGTGCATGGTGCTATGGGTATCGGGCATGGATGGGATGCTCTGTCAGAGAGTCGGTGGAGACTCCATGGGCCGAATGGCCTTCAGCACTGTCGGGATTCTATGATTTTAATGCCTTTTGACTGTGTCAGAACTGCCCTGAGAAAAGGGGGAAAGCTGTGTTTGTAGCATTTACAGCAGAGAGCTCGTTGCAGCTTAAACTGTTGATTGCAAGCGAGAGTTGATGAAAATGACTGAGTCCTGTAAAAGAATAGGTGAGATACTTGTGGGAAACAACCGAATGTTTTTTTTAAAAATCTGATATTGGAAACGGAAATAGCAGAAATTGGTACTGACCAATCGATCCCTGGGTTATGGGCCCAGAACGCTTCCGCTGCGCCACTCTGCGACACACTGGCGATATCGTACTTATTGTTGTCGTGCCATACAGGACAAAATTTCACTGTCGTTTACCAGGTGGATTCCTGGGATGGCAAGTCTGGCGTATGAGGAAAGATGAAGTCAGTTCGATTATATTCATTGGAACCAACAGCGAAAATGCTGGAAAATCTCAGCAGGTCTGGCAACATCCGTAAGGAGAGAAAAGCGCTGAGATTTTGAGTCCAGATGACCCTTTGTCAAAGCTAAAAGGCATAGAAAGTGGGAGATATTTACACTGCAGGGGGAGGGAATGAAAGATGAGTCCATGGAAACCAGGGGAAAAGACTGGTAATTGCTGTCCACAGAGAGAATAAAGGGTGTGAATGGCCAAACGGCAGAGAAGCTTTTATCCTGATGTTCTTTGGAGTTTAGAAGATTGAGAGGGGTCTCATAGGAACTTATAAAATTCTAACAGGACGAGAAATGGTAGATTCAGGTAGAATGTAACTGATATTCAAAGACTGAGGTGAGGAGAAATGTCTTCACCCAGAGAGTGGTGAATCTGTGAAAATAGCGAATGCAGAAAGTTAGTTGAGGCCAAAATGTGTGATGTCAAGAAGGAATTAGATATAGCTCTTGTGGCTAAAGGGATCAAGGGATATGGGTGGAAGGTGGGATCAGGAAGTCGAACTTGATCAGCCAGAATCATAATGAACGGTAGATCAGGCTCGATGGGCCGAAGGGCCTATTGCTTCTATTCGCTGTTTAAAGAGAACAAAGAAAAGTGCAGCAAAAGAATCGGCCCTTCGGCCCTCCAAGCCCGTGCCGAACATGGTGACCGAATTAAACTGAAGAAAAAACCTTCTGCCCTTCCTCAGTCCGTATCTCTCCATTCCCTCCGTAATCATGCACCCACCCTTACATGTTGCTAGTGTGCCTGCTTCGACCACCTCCTGTGGCAAACTGTTCCAGGCACCCACCACTCGCTGTGTGAAAAACCTCCCCCGCACATCTCTCTTAAACTTTCCCCCTCTCACCTTGAACATGTGCCCCCTTCCACCCCTGGGAGAAAGTCTGTTACTATTCACCTTGTCTTTGCCTCTCACAATTTTGATGATCTCTATCAGGTAACCCCTCAGCCTCTGTCTTTTCAGTGAAAACAATCCTAGTTCATGCAACCTCTTCTCCTCACCAACAACCTCGAGACCAAGCAACAACTTTCTAAGCATGAAAGAGAGGAACCAGTGAGTGTGGAACAGAATCCATCCAGAGTCATCACCTTCAGGGGAAGGGAGACAGGAACCAGTGAGTGTGGAGCTGAACCCAATGAAAACCATTGCCTTGAGAGAAAGGGAGAGGAACCAGTGAGTGTAGAACTGAACTGCGCCAGCGCCAGCATCTTCGAGAGAGAGAGAGGAACCAGTGAGTGCATGACGGAACCCAGCCAGAGTCAGCACCTTCAGGAGAGTTGGAATAGTGAGGATAGGTAGTTGAGAAGACTGCATGGCTGCATGGATGGTACAGGAGGGAGGGCTATAGATTCCTGGGGCAGAGCGACCATTTCAGGCAGAACTGGGAACGGTACAATTTGGACAGATTACATTTGAACAGGAAGGGGACCAACATCCTCCCTGGGAGCTTTGTGAGAGCTGTTGGGATGGATTTATACTAAACTGGTAAGGGGATAGGATCCTGACAGGTAGTGATAGAATCTTCAGATTTGCCAAGTGGTCACAGCCAGGACGGAGTGACTGCAGCTTAGGCAGCGAAGAGGACTCAGAGGGCAGCTGTGTCAGCCTCTACAACTAACCAATAGGTTTGAGGTTCTTCCAGCTTCTTTGGATAAGAGCGGGGGCTGTAGGATGGATGAGGTGACTGACCTTTGCACTGGAGTACGGATGCCATTCAAGTAGTGATAGAAGGGGTATAGTGAGGAGAAGTGAGACTGCTCTCTGTAGCAAGGAGCAAGAGTTCAGATGGCTGTGAGGAAGAATTCTGAGTATGAATATGAATCTGCAATTAAAAATCTAATTGTCCCTTGTCATAAAACCCTATCTGGTTTACTAATGCTCTTTAGGGAAGGAAGTCTATTGGGCAGGCGTGTGTCTGAATTGTCAAGTCTCGATGTAACAAAAGCATGGATGAGGATTTCAGGTGCGGGTGAGTTGACGTATAATCAACAATGCGTGATCTTGCACAGCTGGAAATAGGTGATCTTGGTGAAGGGACAATATGTGGTCAGAATCTCATTTCCGAGTCCAATGAGTTCCCAAGATTATGAGGGTTTGTTTCAACCTCAGACATTGACCAGTGGGAGAGATGGAGTCAGTGACTGGGAACGGAATTTGTGGTGGGAACTTTGGTTTTCCAAATATTTAATTGGGGGAATTCTCTGCTCAGCCAGTACTGGAGGTCAGAGAAGGATTCTATTAAATTAATAACAGAAGTTGGTTGTGAAGGGTGATGTTGAGGTAGAGCTGGGTGTTGTAAGCATGGACGTGAAAAGGACCACTGTGCTTTGAGATAATGTCACCAAGGGGTAAGATGAGAAGTAGGACGGAGCCAAGGATAGATCCTTGGGGAATTTGGGTGGTAACAGCAGAGGAGTGGGGAGAGAAAACATTGCAGGTGATATTCTGCATATGACCAGAAAGATAAGTTTGGAACCAGCTGATTGCAGTCTTACCCAACTGAACAATCCCTCCTCATCCTTCTCAACCTGTCCATGCCTTTGACATGGTTGACTGCACCATCCTAAACCAATACCTTCCCACTGTGAGGTCAGTGTTCACAGCAGATGACGGTGTTAACGTACCTGACATGCCAGGGAAACATGATGAAGAACGTCTGGGCCTCAGTAAACGAGTCAGGAGAAGGCTGGAGTTCTCAATCATCTTCGTCTCAGGCGGCAGCTCCTCCATCTCAATGTGTGGTGAGATAAGACCATTCTGCTCAGTCAGGAACACCCAGATTGACTGTCAGAGATAGAGGTTGTAATTATAACCAAACAATGTGTAACCAAGCCCCACCCAAACACAGAATCATAGAATCCCTACAGTGCAGAAGGAGGCCATTCGACCCATCATGTCTGCTCTGACCAAATTCCCACCCAGGCCCTTTCCCTCTAAACCCACATATTTACCCTGCTAATCCCACTAACACTTGGGTCAATTTAGCATGGCCAATCAACCCAAACCACATCTTTGGTATGGGAGGAAACCGGAGCACCCAGAGGAAACCCACGCAGAGACGGGGAGAACGTGCAAACTCTGCACAGACCAGTGACCCGGGGCCGGAATTGAACTTGGGTCCCTGGCGCTGTGAGGCAGCAATGCTAACCACTGTGACACCTTTCCTTTCCCAGAAAGCACCGAAGGATCCCAGTATCTCTCTCTGGCCGATGCAGATTGAGGTGCTCTAACCCGGTATGGCACTGAGCCCCACATGCAGAGCACTAGAAGATCCCAGTATCTCTCCCTGGCCTATGCAGAGTTAGGGGCTCTTACCTGGTGTGGCACTGAGCCCCACACATAGAGCACGGGAAGATCCCACTGTCTGTGCTTATTGGTCTGACTCCAGGTGGTTTGCAGCACCGCCACTGCTGAGACTGGGGAACTGCAGCGTGACAGGTTTACATAGCAAGCCGACATTGGAAACCCTTAGCTGCGGATTGAGAGCCGGGCGGGACGGAATTCTCGATGCCAACATCCTTCACCCATCCAGAGCCCCGCCGCGGGCTCAGGATCCCGGCCCGGAGACTGAAACCACTGGCCGGACATTTGCTGCCGCTCCGTCCGGTGTCTGATGGGCCCAGGGTAAATTCCCGCCATCGACCTGTGACTGGCAGCTGGGAAAACCAATCAGAAATTGACGCATCACTGTTATTCAATGGACGGTCTGCGTCGACTGATTGACAGCTACTTTGTCCAACCTGTGAGCTCCATTCGACTGAATTAAGAAAATAATGAAAATGACGATCACGCTGCGAACAAAACACGGCCCTAATGTGATTGACATCTTCGTTAGCCAATCGCAACGCACTGACCAATCAGTGTGCGCCGAGTTTGCGCGACTCGCGGAGCGTCAATCCCAGCCCAGCGCTATTGCGTCATTCAATTCGATCCGGGGCTGATCCCAATGAGAAATCAGAGAGCTGGAGGCGGGAAGAATCCTTAAAGTGGAATCGCTCAGAGAATTATAGTTGTGGAACTATTATTTGCTGATGGCAATTGAAGAGTCAAAAGTCAGACTGTGCAAAAGATGAAACCCGCGGGAAAGGAAAGAGGAAATGAATGAACGGGAAGGAACGCAAGTGAGAAGCAGAGACTTTAGAGAGGGAATTCCAGAGCTGAATTTCCAGGGCTGAAAGCACGTCAATCACAGGTGGAGAGAATCAAATGAGGGTTGCTCACGAGGCCAGAATCAGATGAGCTCACACATTTCAAAGGATTCTTGGGCTGGAGGTGATGAATCATAGAAACATACAGTACAGAAAGAGGCCAATCGGCCCATCGAGTCTGCACCGACCACAATCCCATCCCAGGCTGTACCTCCATATATTTTACCCACTAATCTATGCATCCCAGGACACTAGGGGCAATTTTAGCATAGCCAATCAACCTAACCCGCACATCTTTGAATTGTGGGTGGAAACCGGAGCTCCCGGGGAAAACCACGCAGACACGAGGAGAATGTGCAAACTCCACACAGACAGTGACCCAAGCCGGGAATCGAACCCAAGTCCCTGGAGCTGTGAAGCAGCAATGCTAACCACTGTGCTACCGTGCCGCCCACGGCATGAAAGGGAGGAAGAGCTGAGGACATGGAGGGATTTGGAAACAGGGATAAGAATTTTAACATTGAGGCATTACTGAACCACGAGTCAGTGTTTGTCAGTGAGCACAGGGTTGATGCATTAATGGTATTTGGAGTAAATTCTGATATGAGAAATCAATTAGCAGCTTTTTAGACCCAGCAGCACAATAAATCGGATCAGAAGTGGACCACATGGCCCCTCAAGCCTGCTGTTCCAGTAAATACGGTCATGTTTTAGATTCTCAAACCACGGAATATTTGCAATGTACTACAACCCTTTTGGCCCATCAAGTCCACACTGCCTCATTGAAACGGCATTCTACCGAATCCCACTCCCCCACCTCACAGCCCCAGAAACCCGGGTTTGTTTCTGGCCGTTGGTGACTGTGCAAAATCTGCACATTCTCCCCGTGGGTTTCCTGGGTGCTCTCGTTTACTCGCGTGGTTCCACGATGTGCAGGTTAGGTGGATTGGCCTTGCTATATGTACCTATAATGTCCAAAGTTGTGTACATTCGGCATTGATTCGGTGCAATTGTGACACTCAGTTTGAAATTTTACATCTGGTTCTTGATGAACTCGGGAAGATGAAAACCTTAGTCATAATATCCCTAAAGTGCAGAAGGTGGACATTCGGCCCATTGAGTCTGCCCTGATTCTCTGACCTCTTCACGCAACCTCGCATATTTACCCTGTTGATCTTTCTAAATTAAACATACTGGGACACATCAGAGAGAATTTAGCATGGTAAATTCACTTACCCTATCAATGGAGTGAGTGTGTGTGTGTGTGTCTGTGTGTGTGTGTGTCGGGGGGGGGGGGGGGAGGCGGCGGGAGGAGGGGGGGGGGTTGACGGGGAGGGGGCAAGAGCACCCGGAGGAAAGCAATGTGGACACAAAGAATATGTGGAAATTGCAAACAGGCAGTCACCCAAGGCCTGAATTGAATCCGGGTCCCTGTCATTGTGCGGCAGCAGTGCTAACCACTGTGCCACTCTTCTTTTTCTTATAAAAGACCAAAAGACATAGGAGGGGAATTAGGCCACTCTGCCCATCGAGTCTGCTGCGCCATTCAATCATATATTTATCTCATTCCCATTCTCCTGTCTTTTTCCCATAACCACTGATCCCGTTATTAATCAAGAACCTATCTATCTCTGTCTGAAAAAACACTCAATCACCTCGCCTCCACAGCCTTCTGCGGCAATGAGTTCTACAGATTCACCACTTTCTCGCTGAAGAAATTCCTCCTCATCTCTGTGTTCAAGGAACGTCCCTTTAGCCTGAGGTTGTGCCCTCTGCTTCTAGTTTTTCCTACTCGTGGAAACATCCTCTCCATGTCCACTCTATCCTGGCCTCAGTTTCAATAAGATCCCCCCTCATCCTTCTAAACTCCAACGAGTGCAGACCCAGAATCCTCAACCGTTCCTCATATAACAAGCTCTTCATTCCAGGGATCATTCTTGTGACCCTCCTTTGGACTCATTCAAAAGGCCAGCACATCCTTCCTTAGATACGGGTCCCAAACTGCTCATAATACTCCAAATGGGGTCTGACCAGAGTCTTTGTCGGCCTCTGAAGTACATCCCTGTTCTTGTATTCTAACCGTCTCGACATTGCATTTGCCCTCCTAAATGCCGGCTGCACCTGCACATTGACCTTAAGAAAATCTTGAACTCGGTCTCCCAAGTCCCTTTGTGTTTCTGATTTCCGAAGCATTTCCCCATTTAGAAAATAGTCTATGCTTCTATTCCTCCTTCCATAGTGCATAACCTCACAGTTTTCCACATTGCATTCGATCTGCCACTTCTCTGCTCACACTCCTAGCCTGTCCAAGTCCTTCTGCAGCAGCCACCCACCACCCCCGCACCACCGCCCCCCCCCCCGCGCCCCACCCACCCCACGCCTGCTTCCTCAATGCCACCTGTCCCTCTACAGGTCCTCTCAGACTTATTTGCCTCATGAAAAATACCCAACTTCTCAAATCTATCTTCAATGCTGCAGGTCGTGATCAATAGAATCATTCATGGGAATCTCCTTTGCACTCTCTCCAATGTCTTCACAATCTTCTTCAATTGTGATGCCCAGAACTGGACTCACTGCTCCAGGTGAGGCCTGTCTAATGTACTTAAAAGCTCAACTTGACCTTCTTATTCATGTATTCGATCCTCCAAGAAAACGTATGATGCCATTTGCTTTATTCTCTGCTCTCTCAACATTCACAACCAACTTCAATTATTGTTGTACATAGAAACCGAGATCCCTTTGTTCCTGCATTTCCTTAAGAGTTTCTCCCTTTCTTTCTCCACACTCTCAAAATGAATCAACTCACACTTCTGAGCATTGAACTTCATCTAATTAGGTGCATTGACGCGAACAGATCCTGGAGTATGGCGACTGGGGGAATTTCACATTAACTTCATTGCAGTATTTATTCGGCAAAATCCTTACTTATGACTAATATATAAACTTTATTTAAAGTTCACTTTACTTTACTTTTACTTTATCTGCCACTCGTCTGCCCAGAGGACAGGAATGGAAGCGTTGACTCAGCATTTACACTGAGATGTTCGCTGTTGTTGTGCAAGTGTTTCACTGTTTATACATATATTTCCTGCTGTGCTCTGTGATGTAGAGTGTTCCAGCATGGAAACAGGCCCTTCGGCCCAAAGTGTCCATGCCGCCCAGTTTTTTTTTTACCTCGGAGCCATTCCCAATTAACCGCGTTTGGCCAATATCCCTCCAGACCCATCTTACCCAGGCAACTGTCTCAAATGTTGTTGAGAGCTTTTTTATCTGCTGTTGTGTAAAATCCTTCCCTGTTGTTGTGTTTCCGGCTCTGTAAATATTTTTTTCTTCTGTTCTGTTAATATTTCCCCTTCTCTTGCAAACGTATTCCCTGATGTGTAAAAAGATTCTCCGTGAAGATGTTTTTGTCAGTAAATCGTTGCGTGTTGTGTTAAGATGTTCCCTCTTCTTCTGTCAAACGCTGGCTGCAGATCGAAGTTTTTTTGCGGGAAAGAGAAGCCAAATACCTGTCTTCGCCATGTTAAAGTCACAAATTATATGCGATTATCGTCATGCTACTGCACCATAAGTGCGAACATGAATAGCAGAGGATGGTTTTGATCCATCGACCTCTGGGTTATGGGCCCAGCACGCTTCCGCTGCGCCACTCTGCTACGCCACAAGCCACCCTTGCTGTCTATCAATGTATCCAGGCAGATTTTCACTCCTGTATCCTTTAACAGGAATACGAGTGTGAGGAGGCATCACTGCATCACACCGAGAATACAATCGACAGAGAAAAACACACAATAGCAGCAAGAGAGACTGCTTGGATGCATGTAACGACAGACAAAGGTGCTGGGAAAACGGCAAGAAACGGAATTGCAGGATCGATCACTGATTTTTAAACGAATTTTCTGTTGCAAATCCATGTTTGTACATATATTTCCTGCTGTGTAACTGTGCTCTATGTTGTTGAGAGGTGTTTTCTGTTGTTGTGTAGCATGTCTCCCTGATGCTGTCAATGTCTTTCCGCCTGTGTAAATATGATCCATTTTGTGTCAATATTTTTTAAATATTCTGTTAATATATGCCCTGCTGCGTAAACGTGTTCCCACTTGAGTCAAAATATTCTCCGTGAAGATGTTTTCTGTTCAGCAAATGTTAATTATCTGCTCTCATGATGTTCCATACTGGGTTAAAATGTTGCAGGTTGTGTGAAGATGTTCTCTGTTCTTGCATAAAATTCTGGTAAAACTGCAACTGAAAAAGGATCGCCCAATTTCGACTGTCTTTTACCCTCTGTTAGCGAATGTGATTGGGGATTCATATTGTATCCAATACATGCATGTGAGTGAGATGTGTTCTGTATCTGTCTGTCTCCAGTTGTAGTTGCGAGTTTTTATTTATTTCGAGAGGTGGGCATCACTGACTAGGCCAGCATTCATTGCCAATCACTAACTGACCTTAAGAAGGTGGTGGTTTGTTGTTTTCTTGTACTGCTGCATTCCCTGAGGTGTCGGTACAGCCCCAATGCTGTTAGCCAAACAGTCTTTCAGGATTTTGCCACTGCAGCAGTGAAGGAGCCGCGATGTATTTCCATGTCAGGACGGTGAGTGGGTTAGACGCCGGTTTGGGGCGGGGGTGATGGGGGGGGGGGTGGGTGCGGGGAGGGGGGGGGCGTTGTGGAAGCGGGAGGTGGTGGAGATTGCAGTGCTGGTGCTCGCATGTATCTGCTGCCGCTGTCCTTCGAGGTGGTAGAGGTGGTGGGTTTGTGGGTGCAGTCTAAGGAGAGAAAATGAAAAAAAATATTGTTCCAATTGGCAAAGGAGAGAAGGATGGTTTTTAATGCGCTGAGTGATTAGGACCTGGATTGCACTGCCCGAGACTGTGGCAGAGGCAGCATCAAATCAGGCTATCAAAGGGGAATGGGTTCAGCACCTGAAGTGAAAGGATTTGCAGGGATATGAGACAAGGACTGGGAAAGGGAAGAGCTGAGTCGTTCTTGTACAGACCAGCACACAGGCAAAGGGCCGAATGGTCTCCCTTTCTTTGTTGTATGCATTCTGAGATTCTGTATGTATGAGTGTTGGACTCATTCTGTATCGCTCTGTCTCTGGTGCGACAGATGTGTGTGATATTCATTTTAAATCTATGTGAGAGATTTTGCAAATCTGTACACATTCTACCCGCAAGATACCTAATTGGAACCGGGCCTTTTGTTCTAATTAGTACATGATTCCATACGATCCTCTACTCTAAATCTTCAATGTAACAGCATCTGCTTATCTCTGAAATTCATTCTCCATCGTCTTATTGCCTAGGTTTCCCTTTAGTACATTGGTGCTAGTCGACTCAACTGCTCCAGGTAATAGCAAATTGCAAGTTATATTGACTACATGGGAAAGTACATTAACATTGAATTCTCCATGGGATATAAGGCTGACATCCAATCATTAATTCCTGTTTGATCTGTCTCTGCAAAAGCGATCGTTCATGTCTTTTATCTCTGCTCTACTGCAGTTCTGTATTGCGGCCAGTAGATGTCAGCACACTCTGGTCGTCTGAAGTTTCGATGTGGAGATGCCGGCGTTGGACTGGGGTAAACACAGTAAGAAGTTTAACAACACCAGGTTAAAGTCCAACAGGTTTATTTGGTAGCAAAAGCCACACAAGCTTTCGGAGCTGCAAGCCCCTTCTTCAGGTGAGTGGGGTCTGAAGTTTAGACAGAGAGGGATACAACAGACAGGAAATGTTCACATTATATTGAACCTGGGACGGAGGAATTTCGGAATATTAAATATGTTGGCCATAACAATTCGAAATTGACCAGTACGCTGCTTTGCTCTGTATTCACCATTTAAATACCCATGAATCAGCAAGGCTATGCTTTTTAAGTATTTTTAAGTGAAAGTATTAGCACCAGTCGGTATTCTCTTTTCAACCAAGTGGCATTTTGAATCATTGTTGTTTAGCATGGTTAGAATTTCATTATGCAACGGTTTAATTATTAGTACAAACCTATTAAAGCATATATTACACAAAGTTTTATCTATTTATAATTGGGGTAGTACATAAAGAGAAACTTGCTTTTCTTGACAGATATTATTGACCTATATCTGGGTGTACAGGTTTCAATCTCAAAATTTACCAGTGGTGCAAAACTTGAAAAGATTATGAACTTTAGTGAGAAGGATATTGATAATCTTCAAGAAGATATGGACAGGCTCGTGGAATGTGCAGACACGTGACATATTGCAACTTAATTAATGTAAGGAAGTGTGAACTGATACATCTTGGTCCGAAGATCAAGGAGAGACGATATAAAACAATTTATATTTTATATAAAAACATTTAGCGTTCCTAATCCGTATTGCACCTTTACCACACCAAGATGCCGCAGTCTCTCCACACATTTCAGAACCCACTGAATATCCAGCCTGGAGTCTGCATTTCACCATCTACTTGTACTGTGAACATTAAACATTTAGCACACCTACTTTCCTATGTCCCTTCACTCTGCAACGACTCCCTGCTCCATCTGACAACTCCGTCAATGTCGCACCTTCACTTTGTCTATTGCCCATGGTAGGCTTACTCTGCCCAGTATCCATTGTGTTTCACTTTGATCAGTTATATTGCCCAGATTGCATACTGTTCCAACTTTTCTATTCTCCATTAATAATGAATGAATAAATAGAACCATCCCTTGAATAAACACTGTCACCTTTCAATGTTTTGCGGATGAGTTTCATGAAGTGCTGTGTGTGATTCCCACCTTTATGCTTCTGTACAAATTGAGTCAAAGGAAAGTTATTCAAATATATTTTCAATTCTCCTTCTCTTTCACAAAGGACTGAGCGGGTATTGGATACAGTTTCAATCATAGCTTTAAAAAGATAGAGATTGGGTTTTCAAGTTTAAAATCCAAGGGTGACCTCAATGCCTGAAGTGATTTTCAGGGCTGTGGCGACTAGAATACCAATGCAGATTATCAATTTGAATCATTCAAAATCATAGAATGGAGCATCCATTGTTGATGAAAGGAAACTTTAAACTGTGCAGCTGTGCTCTGCTTCAGGAACTGGTTTTATGGAAATCTCCATTAATCAAAAATGTTGCCACACCTGGTGAGCATTTCCAGCATTTTTTGTGTTTCTTTCAGATTTCCAGCTTCCAGCTTTGCGTTGTGTTCTGTGCAGATGTTTCCCTGGAACAGGGAACAGGTTCTGATCAGTCCTGTGACAGATAGAGTGGAATGTGTCTCCCGACTATCAAAACCGCGAGATTAATCTCCAAGATGTACAGGAGAATGAGGAGGAGAGACAGGGAGGATCATTCTGTGATGGACAGGTTTCCCGTATAAAGGACACAAAGGTTTGTATTTCCACAGCCTTCTGAACAGACATAAGATGCCCCAACATGACTTGCAATCAATGAAGTTCCTCTCAACAGTTCTTGACATTTTAACTCCGAGAGTTCTGAACTTACCAGTCGTTTCTACCTTGTCAAGCATCCATGTATGGACCTGAGAAGTGAATTCCTAGCGCGCGGCTCTGTGGCGCAATGGATAGCAGGTTGGACTTCTAAAAGATGGCAGCTTAGCAATTCAAAGGTTGTGGGTTCGAATCCCACCAGAGTCGAATTTTGGATCAGATTCGTAACAAACAGCTTGCTCCTTCATTGATCTGATTCGGTTTGGCACCGACATTTCCTGCTCTGCCATCTCTCCATGCTGTTTCTGTTTACTCGGCTCCCAGGGAAACCACTGACTCGAGAAGAAATCGCAATCCCCGGGGGCTTTCTTAAAGTTTGACACAACATTCGCTGGTTGGGTTAGAAATAGTAATTTTTCAATTAGATATTTCGCTTCCTTTGGAAGATAAAGAAGATTAAAGAACACACACTGAACGACAACAACCTATAAATAACTACAATCAATAACTAAATATCAGCGCCGTGCAACCTAGTGGTATTATTCTGATGTGTCTGCTGCGCTTGTCCTTCTCGGCTGTAGTGGTCGTGGGTTTGGGAAGGTGCTGGCAAAGTAGCCTTGCTGAGTTGTGCAGTTCATCTTGTAGATGGTGTACACTGCTGCCGTTGTGTATTGGTAGCGAACGGAGTGAATTTTTATGCATGGGAAGGGAATGACGTGGGATGCTTTGTCCTGGATGGTGCCAAACTGTAGTGCTGTACAAGCTGCATTCACCGAAGCAAGTTATCCCAGGAAACCGAGTGCTCCGGTTTCCTCCCACAGCCCAAAGATGAGCAGGTTGTGTGGATTGGCCATGCTAGATTCCCCAAGGTGTTTGTATCGGTAGATTAGCGGGGTGGAAAGGTCCTGTGTGCGATTCTCTGTCGGAGAGTCGGTACAGGCCCGATGGGCAGAATGGTCTCTTTCAGCACTGTCGGGATTGTGTGATTCTCAGGCCATTTGACTGTGTTAGAAATTCCCTGAGGAAATAAAAAGGAAAACTGTCTTTGTAGAATTTACAGCATTGGGTTTATTGGAGATTATTTTTTACTGCAAAATGATGAAAATAACTGAATCGTGTAAATAAACCGTCGAGATATTCGTGGGGAGTCTCGAAATCTGTGTTTGTTTCATCTTTGTAGATCATCCACTGTAAAGGGAAAGACAATATTGACAAGCAAGAAAGGGACATTGTAACTTGAGTAATTGCAATGAACACTTGAAAGATCACCTGAAAGTAATCAAGGCACTGCTCTTGTACGTGAAACCAGGATCTACCTGTTGCTAGACATGGGCTTTAACCAACTCAGCTGCAGAGCCTGATACTGCTACTCCTGGTGCAGCAGAATGCTGGAAATAAGCTCCAGATCTGTTGGTGTTTGTGAAAAAAGAGATACTGCCAGATCTGGAACGTATCTGAGAAAATAGAGGTCGTTCACATTTCAGATGCAGACCTTTCACGGGAACGACCGTTTCTCTCTCCCCAGATGCTATGGGATCTCGGATAGATTCATGAAAGAAAATAATTGAATCCCACAGTGGCCCATCGAGACTGCACCGAATTCCCAGTAAACATTTCAAATCCGCCTTTCCCCGACATTGAACAAGCACATCAGAGGGAATCGCACACATCACTCAGTGAAACTCTTCCGCTAATCATTGAGCTGGTTCCATTTACTGTTTTCAGGCACACATCTGGTATAAAAGTAGCCGTGTTCAGGATTTGATTCACACGTATAATTTACTATTCTAAAGTTGGTTATTTTTTAATACTTCATTCATACGGGATATGTGTGTCACTGGCCTGGGAAGCATTTATTGATCAATTTAAATACTTCTCAGTAATTGGCGGTGAACTCATTCTTGAGCCACTGCAGTCCATGTGGTGTATGTGTATACACACTGTTGTTCTGGATAGAGTTCCAGGATTGTGAGCTGGCCACAGCAAAGGCGATATATTTCCAAGTCAAGATGGAGTGCATCTTGCAGGTCGTCGTCGTTGTTCTGCATCTGCTGCCCATGTGCAGCCAGGTGAGAGTTGCCTTGCGTTTCGAAGGTGCCTCGCGACGCAATAACAATTGTCAGGAGTGGGATTTGAACAGACGTCTCCAGAGGAGACTGCGATCTAAACGCAGCGCCTTAGACCGCTCGGCCATCCTGCCTACACTGGAACTAGCGTAAAAACTCTGCACAAATCGATTTGAATTCCATCTTTATTGTTATTACATTTAAAACTCGATGTGTTTTTTCCATTTGTCAATCCCAGCCAGAGGCTCGTATCTGAGTCCCATCCTTCTCCAAGCCGCCGGGGGGTGAGCAGTTTCTCATTGCTGCATTGTTCTGTTCGCCCAAATCAACAAAGACCCAATTCCCGCCCTCCCTGTTCCTTCCATGAAGGTGTTGAGAGGGTCAGATCTGAGCAACATGATGTATTCAATTGGAGAGTTACATCCTGGTGACATGAATATCTCTCCACAGCTGCTTTCGGAGCTGCAGAACATTTCCAGCATTTCCTGGTTCTGATTTTGTGCCTTCATTACAGGAGGTCATTGTCTGACAACCAAAACCTGTCTCTTTTACGCAGCTCCAGATACAGCTTTTCTGTGATCTTCTCACAGACAAGTTCACTCTTCACTTTCCTACACACACGCTTTAAAATCGGCTGTTTTACACTCAGCACCCTGCGGCATTGTCTTCAATGCTCACCACACCTCCCATCCGCCCATCAGGGTCACAAGGGTACAAGTATTTTTAAAAAAATAAGAATTCACCGGTTCAAAGGGATCACATTGTTTGTGAGGGAATATAGGGGAATAATCCGCACTCACAAGCAGAATGAAAATGAGTTAATCTCTCTCTCAAACGCACACTCATATAAACACTCACACATCCACCGCCACGGCAGATGGTGAAATTCGACATCAATAAAAATGTCTGGAATTCGATTGTCGTAGAAAAAGAAACAACAACTGATAAACTAATGCTCTTTTGGGAAGGAATTCTTACCTTGTCTGGCCTGTATGTGACTCCCGACCAACAGCAATGCGGTTGACTCTGAGCTGCCCTCAAAGGTGGCCGACCAAGCCACTCATTTGGAGGGAATTTTGGGGGCGATGTCTTTGTGGTATTATCGCTGGAATATTGATCCCGAAACTCAACTAATTTCTGTCTGGATCCGTGCTCAAATCCCGCCACGGTAGCTGGTGGAATTTGAGTTCAATGCAAAATACCTGCAATCCACCAGGTACACGGTACATACTCTTGCAACTCGGCCAACGTTGTCTACCTGATACGCTGCAAGAAAGGGTGTCCCGAGGCATGGTACATTGGGGAAACTATGCAGACGCTGCGACAACGGATGAATGAACGCCGCTCGACAATCACTAGGCAAGACTGTTCTCTTCCTGTTGGGGAGCACTTCAGCAGTCACGGGCATTCGGCCTCTGATATTCGGGTAAGCGTTCTCCAAGGCGGCCTTCGCGACACACGACAGCGCAGAGTCGCTGAGCAGAAACTGATAGCCAAGTTCCGCACACACGAGGACGGCCTCAACCGGGATATTGGGTTCATGTCACACTATTTGTAACTCCCACAGTTGCGTGGACCTGCAGAGTTTCACTGGCTGTCTTGTCTGGAGACAATACACATCTTTTTAGCCTGTCTTGATGCTCTCTCCACTCCCATTGTTTTGTCTCTTAAAGACTTGATTAGTTGTAAGTATTCGCATTCCAACCATTATTCATGTAAATTGAGTCTGTGTCTTTATAAGCTCTGTTTGTGAACAGAATTCCCACTCACCTGAAGAAGGGGCTTAGAGCTTCGAAAGCTTGTGTGGCTTTTGCTACCAAATAAACCTGTTGGACTTTAACCTGGTGTTGTTAAACTTCTTACTGTGTTTACCCCAGTCCAGCGCCGGCATCTCCACATCAGTCAGGAACACCCAGACTGACTGCAAGAGAGAGAGAGGCTGCAATTAGAACCAAACAATGAGGGAGACCCACTGAGAGTAACCAAGCCCTGGCCCCAGACACAGGGCACTGGAAGATCCCAGTATTTCTCACTGGCCTATGCAGTGAGGTTCTCTAACCCGGTGTGGCACTGCGCCCCACACAAGAACAATGGAAGATCCCAGTCTCTGTGCTGATTGGTGTGACGGGGTTTGCAGCGCCGAGACTGGGGAGCTGCAGCGTGACATGTTTACACAGGAAGCCGCCATTCGAAACCCTGAGCTGCGGATTGACAGCCGGGCGGGGCGGGATTCCCGCTGCCAAAACCCTTCCCCCATCCGAAGCCCCACCGCCGGCTCAGGATCTGGGCCCGGGGACTGAAGCCACTGGCCGGACATTTACCGCCGCCCGGTGTCTGATGGGACCAGTGTGTACCCCCGCCCTCTGTCCAATCACAGCCACCGACCTGTGACCGACAGCTGAGAAAACCAATCAGAAATTGAGCCAGTTCTGTTATCCAATAGACGCTCTGCGCTGATTGAGTGATGGCTGCATCATCCAATCAGTGAGCTCAGTCTGTCTGACATGTGCGCGAACAATGGAAATGACCTTTTATTCTTGACCAATAGAGCGAAATGCTTCACGATTGACATCGGCCTGAACCAATCGAAGAACCCCGCTGTAACTCATACACCAATCGGAATGCGGCGCTGATGTTCGGTTCCAGCAACGTCACTCCCAGCCCAGCGTCATTGCGTCATACAATTCGATCCGCGGCTAAAACCAATGAGAAATCAGACAGCTGGCGGTGGGTAAAGAATCCGTAAAGCGACACCGCTATTAGAATTACCGTTGTACAACTCTAATTTACTTAAAGCAACAACAGGATTGGTGAAAGTCAGAGCGTGAGAGAAGTAGAACTCGGGGGAAAGGAAGGAGGAAATAAATGTAGGAAACGCGATAGAAATGAAAGGAGAGGAAAGGAAGATGGAGGCAGTGAGGTTTAGAGAGGGAATTCTGGAGCTGAGTCGCTGAGAATTGAAAGCACAGCCATCACTGGTGGAGTGAATCGATGATGTGGAGATGCTGTTTCTGGGGGTGTTTCCGAGTCGGGAATGGTGGAAATGATCTTTAGTTTTCTGCATGTTGCAAACTAAAGTCTCATCTGCTTCTCAGAAGGAATGCTCAGTGAGCTGGGGCTAAGTTTCTGAGTTAGCACCCACACAAGCTTTACCTGCAGCCTGGAGCTCAATTACTGAAGCGGGATTTTGTCTTTCTCATCAGGACGGTGCAGGCTGAACAGGTGCAGTGTTGCAGTGAGGAAAATGAAAAAGAGAATTGGTGCAATGACACAACCTTATTTGGCTGCAGTTTTTACTGAACGGGGTTTGTGTTGGTTCACTGGGTTAGGATCACTGACTGCATGTATTTGTGGAGTGTTTTAGGTTCATTTATTAACATCGCAAGTAGGCTTACATTAAAACTGCAATGAAGTTACTGTGAAAATTCCCCAGTCGCCACACTCCAGCGCCTGTTCGGATACACTGAGGGAGAATTTAACATGGTCAATGCACCTAACAAGTGCATTTTTCGGACTGTGGGAGGAAAATGGAGCACCTGGAGAACACTCATGCAGAAACAGGGAAATGTGCAGACACTGAACAGATAGTGATCCAAGCCGGGAAGCAAACCCGGGTCACTGGCGCTGTGAGGCAGCAGTGCTAACCACTGTGCAAACATGAGGAGAGGGTGCTGACACATGTCCGTGAGAAGCCAAGTCTGACGATAATAGCGAGAGTCATACAGTACAGAAGAGGCGCTTTGACCCATCACTTCTGCACCAACAAACCTACATTAAATCTACAAGTATTCCTACCTTCCAGCACTTGGCTCGTAGCATTGAAAGTTATGACATTTCAAGTGTTCATCCACATACTTTGTAAAATTAATGAGTTTTCCCACCTCTACTACCTCTCCAGGCATTGCAATCCAGACTCTGACCATGCTTTGGATGAAATAATGTTTCTCTCAAATCCCCTCTAAACTTTCTGCCCCTCACCTTAAAATTCTGCTTCCTTGGTATCAACCCTGCAACTAGGAGGAACAGCTGCTTCCTATCCACCCTTTCCATAATCCTCATAATCTTATACACCTCAATCAGGTCTCCCCTCAGCCTTCTCTGCTGTAAAGAAAATGACACGAGCCTATATAGTCTCTCTTCCTCGTTCAAATTCTCCATCCCAGTCAACATCCTGGTGAATGGCCTCTGCACCCTCTCCAGTACAATCATATCCTTTCTCCAGTGATTTGACCAGAACTGCACTCAGTGCTCCAACTATGGCCTCACCAAAGTTTTGTACAGCTCCAACATTGTCTTGCTGCTCTTATAATCATACATTAATACTCCATCCCTCATGCTTCATGAATCTTCGCAACTCACAGAGTGAAAGGCTCTTTTATCATCAAAAAATACAATGTACGGCAGCTGGGGCTTTCCCTTGTATTTTCAGGGATCCAGGAATCAGTGGATCATCTAGAGATAGAACGAAAAGAATATTTTCACAGTATTTATTCACATGGTACTAACATCAGGTTCCAGTAGTTATGAGCCGATTGCGTGGCCTTATGGATAAAGTGTCTGACTTTGGTGTTTGTAGTAATGATATCGGAAAATTGCAGGTTTGAGTTCTGTCACGGTCATTTCTGGTGGAGCTTCCTGGGAACCGATCTCCCACATCATATTAAATCCACATTTTCTTCCAAACATTGCAGGGTGCTTTCTCAGAATGTACGTCCTTGTTATATTATTAGCTCAATTCTAAAATAATCTTAGCTCTGAACAATTCCACAATATCTGTTTGATCTGGATAAATTATTGATGTTCCCAACTAGAGCAAAATGCTTTGTATTGATTGGGAGATTGAAATTCTGTGGAGGTAATTCTAATTTCCTCAGGACGAGGTTTAATAATGAGCTGAATGAAGTGTTTTTGTTTACAGGGATGAAAGGTTATGTCACTGGGCTGGTAAACCAGAGGCCCGCACTGATCTTTGGAGGCATGAAGTAAGTCCCACCATGGCAGCTGGTGAAATTTGAATTAACTGATTTGATACACAGAATTATTGATCAAAAACAGAAACAGGAGTAGGCCATTCGGCCGAAGTAAGTCTGGACTTGAACCCAAGCCTCAGAAATGGCGGCCTTGAAATTCCTGTTGATTGTTTTCCCACAGAAAACATCTTCACTGAACAACAGAGAACATTTCACACAACAAGAAACACCTTTGCAGAACAGAAAATAAAAATTCTGCTCAAGATGGCTCATATTTACATAACCAGGAATCTGGTCAGACCCCATTTGGAATATTGTGAGCAGTTTTGGGCCCCATATCTAAGGAAGGATGTGCTGGCCTTGGAAAGGGTCCAGAGGAGGTTCACAAGAATGATCCCTGGAATGAAGAGCTTGTCGTATAAGGAACAGTTGAGGACTCTGGATCTGTATTCCTTCGAGTTTAGAAGAATGAGGGGGGATCTTATTGAAACTTACAGGATACTGCGAGGCCCGGATAGAGTGGGCATGGAGAGGATGTTTCCACTCGTAGGAAAAATTAGAAACAGAGGGCACAACCTCAGGCAAAAGGGACGATTCTTTAAAACAGAGATGAGGATGAATTTATTCAGCCAGAGAGTGGTGAATCTGTGGAACTCTTTGCTGCAGAAGGCTGTGGAGGTCAGGTCATTGCGTGTCTTTAAGACAGAAATAGATAGATTCTTGATTAATAAGGGGATCATGGGTTATGGGGAAAGGGCAGGATAATGAGGATGAGAGAAATATATGATTGAATGGTGGAGCAGACTCAAAGGTCCAAGTGGCATAATTCTGCTCCCATGTCTTATGAATATATTTACACAACAGGGATGAATTTGACACAACCACAGCAAAGATCTGTCAACGGCAGAGTCACAGTTTCACAACAGAGAGAACAGTTACACAGCAGAGAGTGCAGTTACACTTACATGAAATTAATTTTAAAACAAGGTATATCTTTATGTAACAGAAGATCCCTTTTCAAACATAATCAGTTGTTCCACCTCAGTATCTTGTTGGTTTGTTCGGTACCTTCTCTGTCTATCGCTCTGTGTGTGTCCTGATCATCTCTTACTGCTTCTCTGTGTGTCTTTCTCTGTCTGTTTGATTCGGGCTGATGTTAAGTGTTATTGTCCAGCCAGGGTGCGCTTCCCAACACGTGGGTCTTGTTTGAATACAAATACAATGAATCGTTTCCTCTCACCCGCGCAATAGGAATGGACAGGAAGCGGCAACGTTTCGGGGCAGAGTGGCTGGACCCATAACCCAGAGGTCGATGGATCGAAACCATCATCTGCTATCATGTTCTCACCAACATCAAATCGTAACATTCGGCTGCTGCCCAAAGGTAAATCTGGGTTTTCTCGACAGTAAATTTGTTTCATCATCTTGATTTTCATTAACTGGGAACACAGCCCATATGTCCCAGGTTCACAGGAAGTAGTCTCACAACACCAGGTGAAAGTCCAACAGGTTTATTTGGTAGCATGGGCTTTCGGAGAGTTGCCCTTTCATTAAATGGTTGGACAGCTTATTCAGCCAAAAGCAGGGGATTAATTCCTGTATCGGTTGAGATTGTTCATGAAGGCCCGGCTTCGAAGCCTTGCTCCTCTCTTGACGTGTGGATCATCCAGTTAAATCGCCACAGTCAGCTGTCTCCTTTGATGACCCATAGGAACATCTGAGTCTGTGGACCTAGCTTTAATTTTGCAAGCAATGAACACCTCACAACTCTGACACATTGTTTCAGATATAAAACTGTGCAAAAACAAAACTGAGCATGCGAACCGGAAGCATCCCTAAAATATCATTTCTACCATCGTTTTGAAATTTGTCATTTCGGGAACAATCAACTTTACCAAGATACCAATTTTACCCAGACACAAAATCCGACGTAGAAAAGCTTCATGAGCCTGACGTGATTTGAACACGCAACCTTCTGATCTGGAGTCAGACGCGCTACCGTTGCGCCACAAGCTCAGACTACTTGCTGCATTTTACATCCGGATTATGTTCGGTGAATTCAAAATCAAACTGGGACCAGGGAATGGAACTGTCTCCCTCTTTCCTTTCTGTGGTAACACATCGAATGGAAGAGTAGCAGCGAACCGGATTAACAAGAAAGCAGCAACACAGCATTATCATGCGGGAGAAATATGTTCTTTGTTACGGGTGTTAAAACACCCTGGTTTGGTGAGAAGTCAAAAGAGAAAACGCTAGAAAATCTCAGCAGGTCTGGCAGCATCCGCAAGGAGAGAGAAGAGCTGACACTTCGAGCCCTTTGTCAAAGCTTGGCGGTTATTGCGTGACGAGGTGGCCGAGTGGTTAAGGCGATGGACTGCTAATCCATTGTGCTCTGCACCCGTGCGTTCGAATCCCATCCTCGTCGGTGATGCTTCGTTCAGTGTTTTGAGGTTCCAAGATGAAGTTTGAACACTCAGGCTTGAGAGATCAGACCAGAACAATTCCATATTCCCATAATTCTCATCCTCTGAGAAACTCGATCTGACAGTCAATTCAAATCAGGGCACCCGCTTTGGACACGAGTTTGCCACCATGTCAACATGTGGTTTCGGAAGCTCCAAAGCAGACGCCAGTGGCAGATTTTGTCTTTCCAGAATCGGCAGGTCAGCCATAAAAATTAGTGCTACATTAGCTGGTTTGGCCATGCTAAATAGCCCCTTCGTGCCAGGGGGATTAGCATGGGAAACATATGGGGTCACGGGGACTCATTCTGGGTGGGATTGTTGTCGGTTTCAGCTTGATGGGCCGAATGTCCTCCAAGTTCGAGGCGTCAGTTTCGCTTCTCTGAGAAGACTGACACACCAGTTCCTAATTTCCTCAAATTTTACCCAGAAAGCTGACTCCGATGAGATTCGGACCCACAACCTTTGAACATTTCACAAGACAATGACTCGCAGTCTAACATGCTGGTACCCACTGCCGCAAACAGGTCCACAGCAGACGCCATTTCCCTGGCCCTGCACTCAACCCTGGAACACCTAGAGAACAAGGCTACCTCTGTCAGACTCCTATTTATTGACTACAGCTCAGCCTTCAACACCATTATTCCCAGGAAACTCATCTCCAAACTCTGTGGCCTGGGCCTCGGCACCTCCCTCTGCGACTGGATCCTGAACTTCCGAACTCACAGACTTACCTCGAATGGACTTACTTTGCATGAAGTTGATCTTTCTCTCCACCCTAGCTATGACTGTAACACTACATTCTGCACTCTCTTGTTTCCTTCTCTATGAATGGTATGCCTTGTCTATATAGTGCACAAGGAACAATACTTTAACAATACTTTTTCACTGTATGTTAACACGTGACAATAATAAATCAAATGAAATCAAATCCAAAATGCCATTCTTTGTGCCACAGAGACATTGCTGCAGCAACTATTCCCCGTTCCCATCTGGCAATTTCTGATGTCGTCGAACAGACAGTTGAAAAGTTCAGCAATTGGGCAGCGATTACATTTCAAAAATACTTTATCATCATTAAAATATTTTGGGACGTCCTATGGTTGTGAAAAGAGCTACAGAAATTCCAGTCGAACTCCGAAACGACACAGACAGGTTGGTGGAATGGGAGGACATGTGGCAGATGATGAATGAAGTGATTAATTTTGGTGGGAATAACACAAAGCGACAATATAAAATAAAGGATTTAATTCCAAAAGGGGGTGCAAGAACAGCAGGACATATTTGGACATGTGCATATGTCATTGAAGGTGGCAGGACAGTTTTTAAGAGCCGTTAATAAAACATACTGTATCTTCCAGTTTATAACTGAAAACAAGAAGTTTATACAAATTTACGGCAAAGAAAATGCAGATGTGCTGTTAGATATTTTGAGCCTTGCCCCTCGCCTGAGGTGTAGTAATCCTGAGGCTAAATCAACACCATTAAGCTCTCCCTGTTGAGATGGGGAACAGCGGATGGTCATTTGGGATTATGGTAACTTTACCTTTATATCTGTGCCATATTCAGAATATGTTTTGCATTATCTGCTGATTTTCGAGGATTGGGATCTTTCTGATTCTGTTGGTAGAACTGCGCGTGTACAAGCAATTTGTTCTGGCGGTCAGCTCCCGGAACAGTAAACTAGTTTGGAATCCATTCTGTATTTGCAAACTCTGGGATTGTAAACGAGTTGATGGATCTCCTCATTCTGAATCTTCAATGCATTTTTTCAGCGTCGCTGACTGGGCTTGCATTTTTTTAAAAATTAATTCATGGGACATGGGTGCCACTGGCTGACCAGTATTTATTGCCCAACTCTAGTTGCCTGCAGGCAATTGAGAGTCAACCACATTGCTGTGGCTCTGGAATCACATGTCGGCCAGACTGTGTAAAGACGGCAGATTTTGGTCCCTGGAGGACCAGATAGATTAATACAACAATCGACAAAGGTTTCATAGTCATCAGGAGATCCTTAATTCCACATATTTTTTATTGAATTCAAATTCCACTGCCTTGTCAGGATTTGAACCCGGGTCCCCAGAATACGAGCTAAGTTTCAGATTTCAGCGATGATACCACAAGGCAAGGTCTCCAAATTTCCTTTGAACTGAGTGGCTTGGTAGGCCACCTCCGAGGGCCGACAACATTGTTGTGGGTCGGGAGTTGTATGTAAGCCAGTCCAGGTAAGAATTCCTTCCCTGAAGAGCATTAGTGCTTTAGTTGTCTTTTTTTACGAAAGTTGATTCAAGGCCATTAATTCCAGATTTTTTATTGATTTTGAATTTCGCCATCTGTCGTGGTGGGAGATGTGTGAGTGTTGGTCTGTGAGAGCTTGTGTGGGTGTGTGTGTGGGTGTGTGAGAGAGAGAGAGTGATGGAGATTCACTCATTTCCAGTGAATGTGAATTAACCCCTTATATTCATACACGGACACTGTGATCCCCTTGCCCTTGCGAATTCCTAAGAAGTAATTTTACCACTGATATCCATTGTCGTAGCGTCTGCATGGTTTCCCCAATGTACCATTCCTCGGGACATCCTTTCCTGCAGCGTAGAATGAACACCGCTCGACAATCACCAGGCAAGACTGTTCTCTTCCTGTGGGGGAGCACTTCAGCAGTCACGGGCATTCAGCCTTCGATCTTCAGGTAAGCGTCCTCCAAGGCGGCCTTCACGACACACGACAGTGCAGAGTCGCTGAGCAGAAACTGATAGCCAAGTTCCGCACACATGAGGACGGCCTAAACCGGGATGTTGGATTTATGTCACATTATCAGTAACCCCCACAGCTTTCCCCCTGATCTTGCAGAATCTTACTAGCTGTTCTGTCTGGAGACAATACACATCTCTTTAACCTGTGTTTAATGTTCCCTCCACCCACATTATCTGTACCTTTAAGACCTGGCTGGCTGTAGAGATTTGCATTCTAATTAGTATTCTGTAACTTGATTTCTGTGTCTCTGTGCACTGTTGGAGAACAGATTTTCACTCCATCTGACGAAGGGGCAGCGCTCCGAAAGGTTATGGTATTTGCTACCAAATAAACCTGTTGGACTTTAACCTGGTGTTGTGAGACTTCTTACTGTCCTTTCCCTCTGCCAGACATGATGATTCTTCACTCAGATCTCTGCACAATATGAGAGGAAATCATTCAGGCTCCTTTTATACAGCCCGCCCCGACCTGACTGGGGAAGGCGGAGTGAGAGAGCAGAGAGGGGAAGAGACAGAGTGAAGAATAAACACAGAGCGGGAGGGAGGAGAGAGCCGGACTGACACACACACACAGAATGGCCCCTGATCTTTCATCTCCACCTCCAGTTTCTGCAACCGCCAATTTCAACTCGTTTATTAACAATGGAAGCGAAACACAGCTCCCCACACAAACCCGTCACAAACAAGTGTTTCCACAAACCCGCAGCTTTGAAATATGGAATCAAAGAGAAAATGCTGCAAATAATCAGCAGCTCCGGCAGCTTTTGTGAAGAGAGAGAGAGACAGAGTTAACGTTTCCGGTCGTGACTTTGTTCTTTTGTGTTTTTAAACCTGGTCCCGTAATAATTGTAAGAAGTTTAACAACACCAGGGTAAAGTCCAACAGGTTTATTTGGTAGCAAAAGCCACACAAGCTTTCGGAGCTCTAAGCTCACCTGAAGAAGGGGCTTAGAGCTCCGAAAGCTTGTGTGGCTTTTGCTACCAAATAAACCTGTTGGACTTTAACCTGGTGTTGTTAAACTTCTTACTGTGTTTACCCCAGTCCAACGCCGGCATCTCCACATCATGCCCCGTAACAATTCCCAGTCAGTCATATTCCGACCTAAACACAGTCGAATCTATAGCAATAATCTTCCTCCGCAACATCCTCACACACATCTGCTTCTCGCTGTTTGCAAACACTTTATTGAAGCTGCTTGGGGCAATCTCCTGTGTTAAAATTAAGGGAGTCAGGATGGCCGAGCGGTCTAAGGCCGCAGTCTCCTCTGGAGGCGTGGGTTCAAATCCCACTCCTGACATCGATGTTTGGCTAAGAATTGCCGTCTCACAGCGCCAGGCACCTGGGTTCGATTCCCGGCTGAGGTCACTGTCTGTGTGGAGTTTGAACATTCTCCCTCGGCTTTCTCCGGTTTCCTCCCGCACACCAAAATGCGTGTTAGGTTGACTAGCCATGCTAAATTGCACCGGAGTGTCGGGGAGTAAATAGGGTCATGGGGATCCGGACTGGGTGGGATTGTGGTCGGTGCAGACTCGATGGGACTGCAGGGATTCGGTTAAAAATGAGGCGCGAATGCGGTGTTTGGCCGCCAGTGTTACTGAATCTACCAGACATCTTTATTATGCGAGAAAGTGGCGATTGAGCAAATGAAATTCAGCCTGTTTCGCTTTAGTCTGAATTTGAAATGATCTCTATTGAGAATGAGCCGGGCCGCGGGACAGGAATCATTTTCTTGCGGGATCAGCTCTTTCCTGAGAGATGTGGGTGGCTCTGAGAAGAGCCTTTGGGTTCAGAGGTTTACAATTTGCTCGGGTTGTTTCACTTCTTTCCTGACGCTTTCTTCGCTTTTGCTGCTTTCACTTTGGGTTTGGCCTTCGATTTAGTCACTTTTTTGACAGACTTTCCGCCCGTCACCTTCTTCACAGGAGACTTTTTCTTCAGGGCTGCTTTCTTCACCACCTTTTTTGGAGTTGCCACCTTCTTGCTGCTTGTTTTCTTCACTGTTGATTTCTTCACTGGAGTTTTCTTTGCTGCAGGTTTCTTGGCTGCGGGTTTCTTGGCTGCTGCTTTCTTTGTTGTCACCTTCTTGGCCGCTGTTTTCTTTACTAAAGATTTCTTGGCTGTTGGTTTCTTCACCTTCTTTCCCATTTTCCCCAGGATTTCCTTCTTAGCGAGTTTGAAGGAGCCGGAGGAGCCCTGTCCCTTTGTCTGCGCCAGAGAGCCTTTCTCCACCTTCCTCTTGATAGTTAACCTGATCTGGGAGCCGCGCTTCCCCACATCCACTCCACTGCCAACCAAAGCTTTCTTTATCGCGGCCAGGGACATCCCCTTGCGATCGCTGCAACCCGCCACAACATTGAGGATCTGCTCGCCTAACTTGGGACCGGCTGCCGCAGGTCGGGGAGCCGCCTTCTTCTTCCTGGGAGACTTCACTTGAGCGGGAGCGGCTGGAGGAGCCGTTTCGGCGGCTGCAGTTTCAGTCATATCCGAGAGTGTGTGGAAAATCTGTGTGAGTCAGAACTGGATCCGAAATGAATCCAGTGGTGGCGGCACAGAGCAACTTAAAGGCAGAGAGCGGACGGAGCAGAGACAAGCTGCTGTCAGCTCCCGGCTCCTCCAGCCTCTCTGTGTTTCTCTCTCCTCACAAACTCTCCCCTTGCAATGAAATTCCGCCTCTCCAGAGATCCAGCTCACATCCTTCATGTCTCTGACACACGAATGTTTGCTGTTGAAAAGATTTCACTCGAACTGAGAACTCTATTTTCCACTGAAACCCGTTTTACTGCTGCACTGATCGCGCTCTCACACGCGATAGCTGACATGTTCTCTACTTTTCCACTGAAATCTTGAATTTAGCGAACCATTTGCCTTGAAATCTCACTTTGGGGCTCAGCAGGGGGATTAAGGGAATCTTTGATTGGAAAATTGTTTTATTTTACACAAGAGAGACTCGGAGATCTCATGATCAGAACAGACACACAAACACAGTTGGATTAGTCTGACTCCCCCGTCCCTTTCATCCACTCTTACACAATATTCACACCTACACATTCACAGGACAAAACTTTTACCAACTGTAAGGTCCCAGGACGGAATTTCTGCTCCTTTAAGCCTTTGCTCTGTATACCGGGGGCGTCGTTATAGTTTTTCGCCTCAGTAATTGTTAAACACTCTGAAGCCCTCTCCCCGCAGATTGTCTTTGAATTCATTCATGGAATGTGAGTGTCGCTCTCTGGGTCAGCATTAGTTGCCCATCCCTAATTGCCCTTGGGAAGGTGGTGATGAGCTGCCTTCTGGAACCGCTGCAGTCCATGAGGTGTACGGCCACATCTGTTAACCAGATTCCGCGGCAACAGCCAGTTATATCTGTTTTTTCAGTTATTATAGCGGTTGCAGACATCATTATGTTTCTTTAGGGTGAAGATACAAATTAACTGCTCTCGGAGTCTCTCAATTTTCCTGTTTTATTTGTTTTTCCTGCCCTGACAGGTAACAGTAAATCACAACCTCAACAACCAGTGACAGCCAGTTAAATAATCATCCCCCACTCGCTAATAATGGAGTTTCTGACAGTGGCAGACATGTTCTGACCATCCTCCGATTGGGCCCGAAGGTGACCAGATTCACTGTCAGAGCTGGATTTTCAGACTGAGGGGGTGGCAGAGCCAGGTGAGTGATGATGGTGACTGTGCGAACATTTGACCAAGGGTCAGTTCCTGGCCATCACAGTGGTAATTCATTTAATTATCTATCGCAGGTCAGAACAGTAGGTGGGCACTCCTAAAATAAAATTGATTAAAAATTCTCATCATCGCTGTGTTTCTAATGTAAAATCCACATTCAATTTGCTTTCAGCTGAAATGTTGTTTAAATGAAATTAAAGGCCTCAAAACTAATCAATGAGTTCTCAGTCAGAAACAATAGTAAAAAGAAAGGTGGCCTAAAATGTCCAGAACTACGAGACAAGCCAAGTTCAGTTTACAAACTGTGCTATGGACACATCTGGTATCTGATGAAATCAGCAACTCAGGAAGTTCCGTAATTATAACTAATGAAAATAACGGTTGTTTAAGCAGAGTGAGCGATGGTGGTATAGGGGTGAGCATAACTGCCTTCCAAGCAGATGACCCAGGTTTGATTCCTGGCCAATGCATTGGTCATTTATTTTGAACCTTATCCACGGCCTGTTGTGTTTTAAACTGAGTGGACAAAAACAGGGCGAACGAAACATTTGACAGGAATGAAATAAAATGCAGATACCTTTTTCATTTTTTGTTCGGACATAATTCTTTTTTAATGAAAAATATTGGAAGAGAAAATCAAGACTCTGACCGAATAAATGAATCTTCAGCCAGACACAAAGATTCAAAGTAAAAGTAGAGGAACAAATTTCAGCTCCCGCACTGTGCGTTGCGCAATCCTGGTGCCTGATGAAGTTAATATGAACTTTACTGAGGTGGTTACATTATTCAGACAAATAAGATCTGCCAAAAGATAAAACACTGGAAAATCTCAGCAGGTCTGACGGCATCTGTAAAGAAAGAAAAGAGCTGACGTTTCGAGTCCAGATGACTCTTTGTCAAAGCTTTGACAACGGGTCGTCTGGAATCGAAACGTCAGCTCTTTTCTCTCCTTACAGATGCTGCCAAACTTGCTGAGATTTTCCTGCATTTTCTCTTTTGGTTTCAGATTCCAGCATCCGCAGTGATTTGCTTTCATTTGTTAAATAAGCAGCTGCTGTGGCCGCGTGGTTAAGGCGTTGGATTTGAAACCCGATGGGGTTTCTCCGTGCAGATTCGAGCCCCGCTGCCAGCGAGTGTGATTGGAAATGTATGCTTTAGACAGCCACAGAGTTGCAAATCCTATTTTTTTGGAAAGAATTATTTGGATCTCCAGCATGCTTTCAGCTACATAACAAGAAGGTAAGCTTGGAAAGGACACCTGAGTGTCCTCAGTCTGGCAAGGACAAGATAGGCCGAATGGATTCCTTCTATGCTGTTACATTTCTCTGGTTCTTTCTAAGGTGACATGAGGAAAATCAAAGCATGAGCAGAATGACAAAGGCATCAACAGGGGCACAAGGACAAAACAAGGTCTCACGTCAGAGGAAGATTTTTATTAATGACACACAGAACATAAGAAATACATTTATTTAATTGAGCTGGATCCTGGAAAATGAAACAAACTTCGAACCAATCAGTGCCTGTCTGAGAACTGGCAAAGAATATGGCTGACATTGATACGGTTCATAGTGAATTTGTTTATAGAATAATAGAATCATGCAGTACAGAAGAGGCTCTTCGGCCCATCGAGTCTGCTCTGACATCGAAGAAGCTTCTGATCTCCAATCAAATCGCATCCACCACCACTTGACCCATAGGCCTGAATGTTATGATATGCCAATTGCTGAACACATACTTTTAAAGGATGTGAGGCAACTTGCCTCCATCACCTTCCAAGGCAGCGCATTCCCGACCGTCACTACCCTTAGGTAAAAATGTTTTTCCGCACATCCACCCTAAACTTCCTGCCCCTCACATTGAACCTATGTCCTCTTTTTACTGACCCTTCAACCAAGGGGAACAGCTGCTTCCTATCCACTCTGTCGTTGCCCTCATAATTTTGTACACCTCGATCAGGTCCCCCCTCAGTATTCTCTGCTCTCAAGAAAACAATCCAAGCCTACCCAATCTCCCTTCAGAACTTACATGTTCCATCCCAGACAGCATCATGGTGCATTTCCTCTGCACCCCCTCCAGTGCAATCACATCCTTCCTATCTTGTGGCGACCAAAACTGCACACAGTACTCTAGCTGTGGCCCCACCAAAGTTCTATGCAACTCCAACATGACATTTTATTGCAGTCGATGCCCCGATTGTTAAAGACAAGTGCCCCATATGATTTTTTTTTTCACCATCCTACTAACATATCCTTCTACCTTCAGAGATTATGGACAGACACGCCAATGTCCCTATATTCCACAGAACTTCCAAGTGCCATGCCCTTCATTGAATACTTCCTTGCCAAATTATTCCTTCCAAAGTGTGTTACCTCACATCTTTCGGGGTTAAATTCCATCTGCCACTTATCCGCCCGTTTGACTATCCTGTCTATATCTTCTTGCAGACTAAGAAACTCAGCCTCCCTTTCACCACCCAGCCAATCTTTATGCCATCTGCAAAGTCACTCATCCTACCCCGTCATTTATATTAATGATTTGGATGAGAATTTAGAAGGCATGGTTAGTACGTTGGCAACTTACACCAAGATTGGTGGCAGAGTGGACAATGAAGAAGGTTACCTCGGATTGCAGTGGGATCTTGATCAATTGAGTCAATGGGCCAATGAATGGCAAATGGAATTTGATTTAGATAAATGTAAGGTGATGTATTTTGGTGGATTAAACCACGACAAGACCTATTCATTTCATGGTAAGACGTTGGGGTGAGTTATAAAACAAAGAGATCTCGGGGTACCGGTTCATAGCTCCTTGAAAGTGGAGTCACATGTGGACAGGGTGGTGAAGAAGACATTCGACATGCTTGGTTTCAGTGGTCAGAACATTGAACATGGGAGTTGGGACATCTTGTTGAAATTGTACAAGACATTCGTAAGGCCAGGTTTGGAATACTGTGTACAGTTCTGGTCACCCTATTATGGGAAGGAAGGATATTAAACTAGAAAGAGTGCAGAAAAGATTTATTAGGATGCTACCAGGATTTGATGGTTTGAGTTATAAGGAGGGGTTGGATAGACTGGAACTTTTTTTCCCCCTGGAGCACAGGAGACCTGGAGGTGATATAAAGAGGCCTATATCATAATGAGGAAATAGATAAGGTAGATAGCCAACAGCTTTTCCCCACAATATGGGAGTCTAAAACTAGAGAACATAGGTTTACGATGAGAGGGGAGGGATACAAAAGGGTCCAGAAGGGCAATTTATTTCACACAGAGAGTGGTGTGTGGAACGAGTTGCCAGAGGTAGTAGAGGCGGGTACCATTTTGTCTTTTAAAAATAATTTAGACAATTACATGGGTGAGCTGGATATAGAGGGATATGGACCAAACACGGGCAATAGGGACGAACTTAATGGCAAAAATTGGGCGGCATGAACATGTTGTGCCGAAGGGCCTTTTTCCATGCTGTGAACCTCGATGACGAGATTTATTGACACACACAGCAAATCCAAATTATTTTTCCCTGCTGCCATCTCCTGGCTGAACGCAAGTTGTGCAACAAGGTCACGATTCAATCAAACCTTCATGGATTGGAGTGAAATAACATCAACATGGTTCTGACCGATTAACATGATTGCAAAACATGATATTAATCAAATTCCATGTCCCAAGGACCTGCTTTCTGATTGGGCGACCATGCTCACCCCGATCTATCGGAAAGTGTAAAACGGGAATGTTGTTTATATAATTCTCTAAGCTGTGATTTCTCTGCCACTTGATTGCTTGTGTATTCGTTCTATAAATACAGAGGGGGTGACAGAGCCAGGTGGTGTTGTGGTGACTGTGCGAGCATTTGACCAAGGGTCAGTTCCTGACCCAGAGTTTTGACTTATTTAATTAGCTATCTCTGGTCAGAACAGAAGGGGGACACTCCTAAAAAAAAATCACCAAATATTCTCATCATCCATGTGTTTCTAACATAAAATCCAGCTTCAATTTCCGTTCAGTGGAAACTTTGTTCAAATGAACTGCAAATCTAATCAGAGTTATCAGTTAGAAACAACAGCAAAAAGGTGGCTCAAACTGTCCAGAGAAACGAGACAAGCCAAGTTCAGGTTTACAAAATTGGCCAAGGACACACCTGGTGTCTGCTGAAATCAGCAACTGAGGTAGTTTTGTAATTATAACTAATGAAAATAACAACTGCTTCCGCAGAGTGAGCGATGGTGGGAGAGTGGTGAGCATAGCTGCCTTGACCCGGGTTCGATTCCCGGCCATCGCATTGGTAATGTATATTGGACATTATCGGCGCCCTCTTGTGGTTTACACGCACCATTTGACTGAAATGAAGTGGACTTTATTTTTCGGATGCAGAATTCGGGTTCAATTTGATTTTAATGAAAGGTTATTGAAAAAGAATAACAAGTCTGAACTAGTGAATGAGTTCTGGATCAGAGACAAAGATACAAATTAAAAGGAGACGAACAAATTTCAACTCACACGCTGTGCTCTGCATCATTCCGGTGCCTGATAAAGGTCTGTGAATGTTGCTAAGGCGGTTACATCATAACAACAAATAAGCAGCTGCGATGGCCGAGTGGTTAAGGCGTTGGACTTGAAATCCAATGGGGTTTCCCCGCGCAGGTTCGAACCCTGCTCGCAGCGGGTGCGATTTGAAATATTAAATTCAGGGCAGTCACTGGCTCAAAGAAAGTTTTGGCATTTAGTATTTGGATCTCCATCGTGCATTCAGCTGCATGGCTCCGGGCTGGGTGCAGGAAGATGGGCTTGGAAAGGACACCAGGGTGTCCTTATTATTTTGTAAATTGAATTTGTGTCTTCATATGCCCTGTTGTGAATAGAACTCCCACTCACCTGATGAAGGAGCAGCAAGCTTTATTACCAAATAAACCTGTTGGACTTTCACCTGGTGTTGTGTGACTTCTCACTGTGTCCTTGGACTGGCATGGCAGGATAGGTTCAATGGCTTCCTTCTGTGCTGTTATTTTTCTATAATTCCTCCTGTGGTTCGATGAGAAAATTCATAACATGAACATTTTCTTTTAAAAGCAGCATCAAGGCACAAAGGCAAAATACGGTCTCATGTCAGAGGAAGATTCTTATGCAATGGCATAAGTTTGCACATTCTCCTCGTGTCTGCGTGGGTTTCCTCCGGGTGCTCCGGTTTCCTCCCACAGTCCAAAGATGTGCGGGTTAGGTTGATTGGCTAGGTTAAAAATTGCCCCTTAGAGTCCTGGGATGTGTAGGTTAGAGGGGTTAGCGGGTAAATATGTGGGGGTAAGGCCTGGGGGGGGATTGTGGTCCGTGCAGACTCGATGGGCCGAATGGCCTCCTTCTGCACTGTAGGGTTTCTATGATTTCTATGAATGCACACAGAGCATAAAAATACATTTCATCAGAATACATTGAATGAATATTTCAAAATGCTGCTTCGGTGATATCACATCATGTTCATTCAAACACATTGCAACAAGCTGGTCATTACTGGGCGTTCTGTATTCCTCGTTATAACAGTTTGGGAATGGAAGGAGCAGGTTCACATCTGCACATTGACAGGGTCAAACTGTCTCAGATTGACAGCTCCCAGGACAGGCTTTCCTCTCCTCCCGCTCTGTGCTGTGGATTCTCAAGGATTAGTTGGAGTTTCCCAGCTCAGTAACTGTAAAAGCCTCTGAGGCCAGCAATGCTCACAGTGTCTGCTCCCCAGATTCAGGGGGCTGCAGCCAATCAGAACTGTGCCTGATTTAACTCAGAACTGGTTGAAATGATGATATTGTTCACAAGCTGAATTCTATTTGATGAGATGAATATACAGATTGTGTGCACTCAGTCACTAAGCAACAATATCCCGCCTTCATATAGAGTGGATGAGAGTGGGTGGAGGGAGAGACAGAGACAGAGTGAGTTAGGGAGGTGAGACACAGACGGCCAGACAATGTCTCAGTGACAGAAATCCTTGTAAATTCCAGCTTTAGCCAGAAAGATTCTCTTGGAGAAACAGAAGCTGCAGTATCAGTTCTCACTGATACTGTGGAAGAGACACATTATGAATCCCACACTCAGGAACGGTGCTGCCTTTTGACAGAAGAGATGGGGAGAGGCAAAATAAACTGAATGGTCCAGTTCTAAACAGTGTGCAGGCTCAGAGGGAGTAGGTTCAGGAAGATATTTGAAAGTGAGACAGTTTAGGACAGTCGCTTGCAAAGTGGATGGGATCCTTGGCTTCACAAATGGAAGCACTGAGTATCCATTGGATCCCGCATAATCCACAGTGTAAAAGGAGGCCATTTGCCCATTGCATCTGCACTGACTCTCTGGAAGAACATCTTTCGCCCATGGCTAACCCTCTTACTCTACACATCTTGGGTCACTAAGGGGCAATATATCATGTCTAATCCATTTATTCTGCACATCTTTAGTCTATGGGAGGAAACTGGAGCACCTGGGGAAACCCATGCAGATACAGGGAGAATGTGCAAACTCCACACAGACAGTCAGCCATGGAAGAATTGAGCATGGGTCTCTGGCGCTGTGAAGAAGCAGCGCTAACCAGTGTCACTCTGCTGGTGTAACTTTAACAGTCCAATTCCTTTCTGAATGCCTCACTTGAAGCTGCATCACCACATTGTCAGACAATGCATCCCAGAGCTGAACTACTCACTGCGGGAAAGGGTTTTCTCATTGTGCTTCAATCACTAATGAAGGGTCAGTAAATTGGTCCACGGGGGTGAAAGGGCTTCATATGATGTGACCCTTCGTAAACTGGGTCTGTATTCTCTGTGATTCACAAGCATGAGAGGCAAAACATTAAAACATACAAGATTCTGAAGGGGTTTGATTTTGTGGACATTGGGAGATTGCGGAAGCTGGCTCAGTGTAAGGATCAGATCATTTCGCACTGACATGAGAATAAATTTCTGCACTCATTGACCCAAGATGTGTAGAGTAATGATATTATGGCAGATGATGAAATTTGAATTCACTATGAATCTGCAATCAAAAATCTAATTGTCGCTTGTCATTGAACCCTATCTGGATTACTAATGTCCTCTAAGCAAGGAATTCTGCTGGGCCAGAGTGTGTTTGAATTGTCACGTCTAAAGGTAACAAAATCATGGATGAGGGTTTCAGGGACGGGTGAGTTGAGGTATTACAAACACTGTGTGATGTTACACAGCTGGAAATAGGTGATCTTGGTGAAGGAACAGATATGTGGTTGGAATCTTATTTCCGAGTCTGATGAGGTGCCAAGATTATGAGGGTTTGTTTCAAACTCGGACATTGACAGTGGGAGATGGACTCAGTGACTGAGAACAGAATTTGTAGTGGAAACATTGGTCTTCCAAATATTTAATTGGGGGAATTCTCTGCTTAGCCAGTACTCGAGGTCGGAGAAGGAGTGTAATAACTTAATAACAGGGGATTGGTTGTGAGAGGTGATGGTGAGGTACAGCTGGGTGTTATCAGCAGACATGTGAAAACTAACACTGTGCTTTCAGATAATATCACTGAGGGGTAAGGTGTAGATGAAAAATAGGAAGGAGCCAAGGATATATCCTTGGGTGATTTCGGTGGTAACAGAACAGGATGGGAAGAGAAACCATTGCAGGTGATACTCTGCATATGACCAGAAAGATAAGAATGGAACCGGCCGAGTGCAGTCTTACCCAGCTGGACAATCCCTCCTCATCTCCTCATCCTGCTCAACCTACCCACACCTTTGACATGGTTGACTGCCCCATTATGCTCCAATACCTTCCCACTGTCAGGTCAGTGTGCACAGCAGGAGAAGATGTTAATGTACCTGACATCCTGGGAAAACTAATGATGGATGAAGGCCCACTCAGTAAACGAGTGGAGAGAAAGCTGGAGTTCTCAATCATCTTCATCTCGAGCGGCAGCTCCTCCCTCTCAATATGTGTGGTGAGATCAGGCCATTCTGCTCAGTCAGGAACACCCAGACTGACTGTAAGAGAGAGAGAGAGGCTGTAATTAGAACCAAACAATAAGGGAGATTCACTGACTCTCTGGAAGAACATCTTTCGCCCATGGCCCACCCCATTCCCCAGCACCAGATCCAGCAATGCTTTGTTCATAGTTTCTTGAGAATACTCTGGTCCAAGAAATTCTCTTGAACATATTTCAAAAATTCCCAGACAGATGAATGTATGAATTAGGAGCAGGTGTAGGTCACTTGGCCCCTTGAGCCTGCTCCACCATTCAGTATGATCATGACTGGTCTGATTGTAACTTCAAACCCACATCCTTACCTATCCCCGATAATCTTTCACCTCCTTGCTTCCTCGAAGCACCAGGGAGCCGGGTTCAATTCCAACCTTGGGTGACTGTCTGGAATTTGCACATTCTCCCTGTGTCAACATTTGTTCCTCTGGGTGCTTTTTCTGAGTGGCAGTCAGTGACTAGTGGGGTTCTGCAGGGATCAGTGCTAGGACCCCAACTGTTCACGTTATATATTAATGATTTAGAAGAGGGAACTGAATGTATTATCTCCAAATTTGCAGATGATACGAAGTTGGGTGGGAGGGTAAGCTGTGAGGAGGATGCAGAGTTCCTTCAGTGTGATTTGGACAAGCTGAGTGCATGGGCATCGCATGTCATATGCACTATAATGTGGATAAATGTGAGGTTATCCACTTTGGTAGAAGGAATCGGAAAAAAGATTATTATTCATGAATGGCTGTAAATTTAGAGAGGTGGATATTCAATGAGAGCTTGGAGTCCTCATGCATCAGTTCCTGAAAGTAAGAGCGCAGGTACAGCAGGCAGTAAAGAAGGCAAATAGCATGTTGGCCTTAATAGCGAGAGGATTTGAGTACAGAGATAGGGATGTTTTGCTGCAATTGTGTAGGGCGTTGGTGAGGCCACACCTGGAGTATTGTGTGCACTTTTGGTGTCCTTATCTGAGGAAGGATGTCCTTGCTGTAGAGAGAGTACAATGAAGGTTTACTTGGCTGATTCCTGGGCTGGCAGGTCTGTCATATGATGAGAGACTAACTCGCTTAGAATTCAGAGAGACTAAGTCGGTTAGAAAGAATGTTCCAAATGGTGGGGGAGTCCAGAACTAGGGGTCTTGGTTGAGGATAAGGGGTAAAGCTTTCAGAACTTAGGTGAGGAGAAATTTCTTCACCCAGAGGGTGGTGAATGTGCGGAATTCACTACCACAGAATGTAATTGAGGCCAAAACGTTGTCTGGTTTCAAGAAGAAATTAGATATAGCTCTTGGTTCAAAGGGATCAAGGGATATGGGGGGAGGGGGGGGATCAGGATATTGAATTCAATGATCAGAATGAATTGTGGAGCAGGCTCGATGGGCCGGATGGCCTCCTCCTGCTTCTGGTTTCTATGTTTTTACACTCCGGTTTCCTCTCACATTCCAAAGATGTGCAGGTTAGGTGGATTGACATGCCAATTTGCTTCTTTGTGTCCCAAGATGTGTAGGTTGAGGGGATTAGCAGGGTAAATGCATGGGGTTACAGGGATGTGGCAAGGAGTTGCCCTCAGAAAGATGCTCTGTTGGAAAATCAGTGCAAACCCGAGGGGCCAAATGGCCTCCATCTGCACTGTAGAGATTCTATGATTTTCTATCCACCTCTGCAATCAAAATATTGAAAGACTTTGCTTGCTTTGCCTTTTGAGGAAGGGAGTTCCATCGATGCACAACCCTCTGAGAGAAAATAATCTCGCCTCATCTGTGCCTTAAATGAATGTCCCTTTATTTTGAAACAGTGACCCCTTATTCTAGATTCTCCCACAAGAGGAAATATTCTCTCCACATCCATCCTGTCAAGACCACTCAGATCTGTAAAATTTCAATCAAGTCGATACTTACTCTTCTAAACTCTCATGCATGCAAACTTATCCCCTCCAACAATTCCTCATGAGAACCTGCTCCTTCCTGGTATTAATCCCGTAAACCTTCTCTGAACTCTGAACTTCTCTGTAGGGCGGCATCGTAGCACAGTTGTTAGCACTGCTGCTTCACAGTTCCAGGGACCTGGGTTCGATTCCCGGCTTGGGTCACTGTCTGTGTGGAGTTTGCACATTCTCCCCGTGTCTGCGTGGGTTTCCTCCGGGTGCTCCAGTTTCCTCCCACAGTCCAAAAATGTGCGGGTTAGGTTGATTGGCCATGCTAAAATTGCCCTTAGTGTCCTGAGATGCGTAAGTTCGAGGGATTAGTGGGTAAATATATGGGAGTAGGGCCTGGGTGGGATTGTGGTCGGTGCAGACTCGATGGGCTGAATGGCCTCTTTCTGTGCTGTAGGGTTTCTATGATTCTATGAACTGTTTCAAGCACATCTACATATTTAGCTGAAGCTAATAGAACAAAGAACAATACAGCACAGGAACAGGAACAGGCCCTTCGGCCCTCCAAGTCCGTGCCGCTCCCTGGTCCAAACTAGACCATTCTTTTATATCCCTCCATTCCCACTCCGTTCATATGGCTATCTAGATAAGTCTTAAATGTTCCCAGTGTGTCTGCCTCCACCATCTTGCCTGGCAGCGCATTCCAGGCCCCCACCACCCTCTGTGTAAAATATGTCCTTCTGATATCTGTGTTAAACCTCCCCCCCCTTCACCTTGAACCTATCACCCCTCGTGAACGTCACCACCGACCTGGGGAAAAGCTTCCCACCGTTCACCCGATCCATGCCTTTCATAATTTTTTGAAGCATGTTATTTATTGGGAAAATTATTATATATTATATATTATCTTTATTTGTTCTAGCAAGAAGTTTCACAATACCAGGTTAAAGTCCATCTGTTTTTTTTGGGGAGCATGAGCTTTCAGAGCGCTGCTCCTTGTTAGAATGTAACCGGGGACAACTTTGATTGGCTGTAATGTGATCAATGGGAACAAGATGTAAGGGTCAGCTGACCCAGCAAAGCATGGAACCAATCACAGAGTGATGTAGCAGTCAGCTGATGAGCTGATTCACTATAAATAAGAATCTGTGTAGAATTGTCTGCGTGGGTTTCCTCCGGGTACTCCGGTTTCCTCCCACAGTCCAAAGATGTGCGGGTTAGGTTGATTGGCCATGCTAAAAATTGCCCTTAGTGTCTTTAGATGCGTAGGTTGGAGGGATTAGTGGGTAAATATGTAGGGATATGGGGGTAGGGCCTGGGTGGGATTGTGGTCAGTGCAGACTCGATGGGCCGAATGGCCTCTTTCTGTACTGTAGGGTTTCTATGATTTCAATGAATTGTGGGAGCTTGGAGTGGCCCAGGGTGAGGCCCCAAGTTTGGAGTAATGATGTTTCTTTATTAAACCCGTCCTTTGATTTATAAGATGGAGTAAGTTTTGTTGTATTTTCATGAGCTGCATTTTGAAGAGTTCCTTCTGAAGAAACACTCCTTCCTCAGGTGAGTGGAGAGTTGGATTCACAAACAGGGCATATATAGAAACATATAGAAACATGAGAAGCGCTCTGAAAGCTTGTGCTACCAAATAAACCTGTTCGACTTTAACCTGGTGTTGTGAGACTTCTTACTGTGCGCCCCCCCAGTCCAATGCCAGCATCACGACATCAGATTTGTTCTAGTACAAGGTGTAAATTTTACATTGAAGACACGTCAGGTGAAGACAGCTGAGTGGAATGTGTGGTTTGTCTCATGTAGGGAGTCTTGGATGCTGCCAGTGTCTTGAATGACCAAATGTGCAGGAAGTGTTCCCAGCTGCAGAAACTGGACCTTGAGGAGCAGCTGGAGAGACTGTGATGCATTTGAGAGGCTGAGAGTTATGTGGACAGCACATTTAGAGAGATGGTCACAGCACAGCTCAAGGGACTAGAGGAAAGAAGGAAATGGGTGACCACTGAGCAGTCCAAGAAGAACAGGCATGTAGAATCATAGAATAGAATCATAGAATCCCTACAGTGCAGAAGGGGGCCATTCAGCCCACCGAGCCTGCACCAATAACAATCCTGCCCAGCCCCTATCCCCATAACCCCAGGTATTTACCCTGCCAATCTCTCTAACCTACACATCATGGGGCACTAAAGGGCAATTTAGCATGGTCAATCCACCTAACCTGCACATTTTTGGAGCACCCGGAGGAAACCCATGCATAAACGGGGAGAATGTGCAAACTCCACACAAACAGCCACCCAAGGCGGGAATTGAACCCGGGTCCCTCGTGCTGTGAGGCAGCAATGCAAACCACTTTGTCACCGTGCCACCCAAACAGGTACTGCAGGAGTCCCGTGGGGTCCTCGTCACTAACACATCTTCCATTTTGGATGCAGATGAGGGTGCGGTAGGCACCCCAGAGGAGTGCAGTCAGAGCCAAGATTCTGGCAAAACAAGCATCTTGCTTGTACAGGTGGGGAGGAAGAAGACAGGAAGAGCAATAGTGATAGGGGATTCATCAGTCAGTAGAGCAGACAGGCATTTCTGTGGCCAAAGATTTGACTTCAGGATGGTGTGTTATCTCCCTGGCCAGTGTCAGGGATGTCACTGAATCGCTGCAGGACATCTTGAAAGAGGAGGGTGATAGGATAGAGGTTGTGATACATATAAAAGTAGCAGAAAGGAAGAAGGGCAGAAAGGAGGGAGAGTGATGGATAATACAGGAGAAGGAAGTAATACCATGTTGGATAGAAGGAGACGAACAAGTACTATGAAGAATGTCAAGACAGGTTTCCAATGTATGTAAACACACAGAGTGTGATAAATAAGGTTGATGAGCTTGAAGGACAAAGAGAAATGTGGGAATCTGGTGCAGAGGCAATGACAATAAGAGGGGGGCCATGCCTTACAAATTTGATGGAGTTTTTTGAGGAAGTGACAAAAACGATTGACGAAGGATGTCGAAGGATTGCCGTGGATATCGTCTATATGGATTTCAGTAAGGCATTTGACAAAGTCCCTCATGGCAGGTTGGTTAAGGAGGTTAAGGCTCATGGGATACAAGGAGAGGTGGCTAGATGGATAGAAAACTGGCTTGGCCACAGGAGATAGAGGGTAGCAGTCGAAGGGTCTTTTTCCGGCTGGATGTCTGTGACCAGTGGTGTTCCGCAGGGCTCTGTACTGTGACCTCTGCTATTTGTGATATATATAAATGATTTGGAAGAAAGTGTAACTGGTGTTATCAGCAAGTTTGTGGATGACACGAAGATGGCTGGACTTGCGGATAGCAATGAACATTGTCAGACAATACAGCAGGATATAGATAGGCTGGAAAATTTGTTCGGAGAAATGGCAGATGGAATTTAATCCAGATAAATATGAAGTGATGCATTTTGGAAGAACGAATGTAGGGGGGAGTTATACAATAAATGGCAGAGCCATCAAGAGTATAGACACACACAGAGGGACCGAGGTGTGCAAGTCCGCAAATCCTTGAAGGTGGCAGCACAGGTGGAGAAGGTGGTGAAGAAGGCATATGGTATGCTTGCCTTTATAGGACGGGGTATAGAGTATAAAAGCTGGAGTCTGATGTACAGAACGCTGGTTAGGCCACATTTGGAGTACCGCGTCCAGGTCTGGTCGCTGCACTATCAGAAGGACGTGGAGGCTTTAGAGAGAGTGCAGAGAAGGTTTCCCAGGATGTTGCCTGGTATGGAGGGTCTCAGCTATGAGGAGAGATTGGGTAGACTGGGCTTGTTCTCCCTGGAAAGACGGAGAATGAGGGGAGACCTAATAGAGGTGTACAAAATTATGAAGGGTATAGATAGGCTGAACAGTGGGACGCTTTTTCCCAGGTTGGAGGTGACGATCACGAGGGGTCATGGGCTCAAGGTGAGAGGGGCGAGGTATAACTCAGATATCAGAGGGACGTTTTTTACACAGAGTGGTGGGGGCCTGGAATGCGCTGCCAAGTAGGGTGGTGGAGGCAGACACGCTGGCATCGTTTAAGACTTGCCTGGATAGTCACATGAGCAGTCTGGGATTGGAGGGATACAAATGAATGGTCTAGCTGGCCCAATGAGCGGCACAGGCTTGGAGGGCCGAATGGCCTGTTTCTTGTGCTGTACTGTTCTTTGTTCTTTGACAGAAATGTGCCTTAAAAAGAGTGAGGACTGGGTGCTGAATATTCAGGAATTGTGTTCAGAAAGAGATAGATAAGAGAAAAAGAGAGGTGGGATGACAATACTGACTAGGGAAGACATTGTAGTGTTGGAGAGTGGAGATGCCCTTGAGGTGACAAGGACACAATCCAGTAGTTTAAAATCTGAAATCAGTGTAAGGGGAACTATTGAGACAAATTGTGAGGGTTAAAATTAATCTCCATTTTCAGAGGCAAGGATTAATCAAGGATAGTCAGCATTGCTTTGTTAGGGAAAGATCATGTCTTACAAATTAAATTGAATGTTTTGGGGAGGTGTCGATCCTTGTAGATCAGGACAGTGAGTTGATGTCATCCACATGGACTTCAGTAAGGCATTTGACAATGGGAGACTGGTCAAGAAGATATCAGCACATGGGATCCAGTATGATTTGGAAAATTGCATCAACAACTTTCGTAGTGACATAAAGCAGAGGGTGATGGTCACAGGTTGCATGTTCCTTTGTGTTCCAGCTTGTGTAGATTCAGTGGTTTGTGGGTTATTTGGATAGTGTGGGAGGGGCGGTTGTGTGGGCAAATGTAAGATGCTGAGTCAGTGCAGACGAGATGGGATAAATATCCTCCTTCTCTACTATAGGGATGCAAAGAACAAAGAACAGCACAGAACAGAAACTGACCCTTTAGCCCACCAAGTTTGTACAGACTCAGACGCCTCTCTGATCTTTGGAACAAGTTTGGTGAACCTTTGTTACACTTTCTATAACAAAATTATTATCCTTCCTAAGGTAAGGGGACCATAACTGCACACAGTTCTCCAGGTGCAGTCTAACGAAGCTGCCAGACAATTAAAGTAAGACGTCACTTCTGCTGCACTCAGAACCTTTTACAATAATGTCCAACATATCATTTGCCTTCATAATTGCCAACTGGACCTGCATGTTAACATCTAGAGTCCTTTTGTACATCTTCATTTTCCTATCTTTTGTCTTGACAGGTATATATCACAGGAATAAAACAAATTCATTCACTCACAGATATAAAACACGGTGTCACCTTGATCACACATTAAGTAACAATTCTTTGCTCAGACAGACAAAAGATAATTGTACAATACTGAATAAGTTACAATTAATTTCCTGATACTATATACAGGGATAAATATGTAAATGAATCCAAAAGTGCTCAATCTGAGTAAGACAGAAAGATGTAACAGCAATTCCTTTGCTCCAAACTGCAGGAATTACTTACCAGGTTATGTATCCAATTGTTGCCATTCACAGAATTACAAATTGAATACTCACACACAGCTGCTGAATATAAACAGGGACAGTCAAATGTACTGGAAATCTACATGAAAAAATAAATTGAAAGATGAACAAATATCAATACATTATGTATTTAGCATGTAGTGTTTATCACAATGTCTGAGATACATGTAAAGTTAAAGTACAGAAGTATCCCACACTTCAACGCAAGAGATAAATGGATAAAGATTGATTCCTACACCCACATGGATAACCAGAGAATCACAGATGTAAAATTAATCCTACTTTCTCAAACTCTCTCGAGACAGATGGAAGAACAAGGAATTCCAAAACATACTAGAGAATGACAACTACAGAATGATACCTACATTTGTTTTGAGAAACAGTGAAGCAAAATGATGTCCACTCTCACACAGTATCACAAGTAGCATCCATGGAATGAACCCTGCATTCACACACAGCACCACAGACAGACAGAAAAGCACACTCAGATGTTGTACCATAGACGGATGCATACAGTATGATTCAGACACTTATACAGTTACTCAATGACACATGCCTGCTGAACCGAAATCAAACTCACATTCACTTCAAGACACAGGTGTGAGCAGAATTTACCCCATATTAACATACACAGTGGAGACTGATATAGTGCATGAGTCTCAAAATTATGTTCAGCCAATCTCACACATGCAAGCTGGCAATCAACAGACAAATACACATTTTGTTTCACATACTGTACCCAATACTTAGAGGCACATAATTAATCGCATTCTGTTCATGAAATAGAGAGATGCCATTTCAGTCCCAAACTCAGCCTCACTGATTTAGAATAGAATCCCTCCAGTGCAGAAGGATGTCATTTGACCCATCAAGTCTACACTGACTCAGCATTTTACCCAGGCCCTATCCCCATAACCCCACAATTTTACCATGGCTACATCCTCTAACGACACATCTTGGGATACCAAGGGGCAATTAACATGGCCAATCTGAATAACCTGCACAACTTTGAACTGTGGGAGGAAACCAGTGCACTTGGAGAAAACCCATGCAGATAAGAACATAGAACATTGAACAGTCCAGCACAGAACAGGCCCTTCGGCCCACGATGTTGTGCCGAGCTTTATCTGAAACCAAGATCAAGCTATCCCACTCCCTATCATCCTGGTGTGCTCCATGTGCCTATCCAATAACCGCTTAAGTGTTCCTAAAGTGTCTGACTCCACTATCACTGCAGGCAGTCCATTCCACACCCCAACTACTCTCTGCGTAAAGAACCTACCTCTGATATCCTTCCTGTATCTCCCACCACGAACCCTATAGTTATGCCCCATTATAATAGCTCCATCCACCCGAAGAAATAGTCTTTGAACGTTCACTCTATCTATCCCCTTCATCATTTTATAAACCTCTATTAAGTCTCCCCTCAGCCTCCTCCGCTCCAGAGAGAACAGCCCGAGCTCCCTCAACCTTTCCTCATAAGACCTACCCTCCAAACCAGGCAGCATCCTGGTAAATCTCCTCTGCACTCTTTCCAACGCTTCCACATCCTTCTTAGAGTGAGGTGACCAGAACTGCACACAATATTCCAAATGTGGTCTCACCAAGGTCCTGTACAGTTGCAGCATAACCCCACGGCTCTTAAACTCCAACCCCCTGTTAATAAAAGCTAACACACTATAGGCCTTCTTCACAGCTCTATCCACTTGAGTGGCAACCTTTAGAGATCTGTGGATATGGACCCCAAGATCTCTCTGTTCCTCCACAGTCTTCAGAACCCTACCTTTGACCCTATAATCCACATTTAAATTAGTCCTACCAAAATGAATCACCTCACATTTATCAGGGTTAAATTCCCTTTGCCATTTTTCAGCCCAGCTTTGCATCCTATCTATGTCTCTTTGCAGCCTACAACAACCCCCCACCTCATCCACTACTCCACCAATCTTGGTGTCATCAGCAAATTCACTGATCCACCCTTCAGCCCCCTCCTCTAAGTCATTAATAAAAATCACAAAGAGATGAGGACCAAGCACTGATCCCTGCGGCACTCCGCTAGCAACCTGCCTCCAATCCAAAAATTTTCCATCCACCACCACCCTCTGTCTTCGATCAGACAGCCAGTTACCTATCCAATCGGCCAACTTTCCCTCTATCCCACACCTCCTCACTTTCATCATAAGCCGACCGTGGGGGACCTTATCAAACGCCTTACTAAAATCCATGTATATGACGTCAACTGGCCTACCTTCATCAACACGCTTAGTTACCTCCTCAAAAAATTCTATCAAATTTGTGAGGCACGACTTGCCATTCACGAATCCGTGCTGACTATCCCGGATTAATCCGCATCTTTCTAAATGGTCGTAAATCCCATCCCTAAGGACCTTTTCCATCAATTTACCAACCACCGAAGGAAGACTAACCGGTCTATAATTACCAGGGTCATTTCTATTCCATTTCTTAAACAGAGGAACAACATTCGCCATTCTCCAGTCCTCTGGCCCCATCCCTGTGGACAGCGAGGACCCAAAGATCAAAGCCAAAGGCTCTGCAATCTCATCCCTTGCCTCCCAAAGAATCCTAGGATACATTTAATCAGGCCCAGGGGACTTAACGACCTTCAGTTTATTCAAAACTGCCAGGACATCCTCGCTCCGAACATCTCAGGGGAGAATATGCAAACTCCACAAAGACAGGCGTCCGAGGCCGGATACGAACCTGGGTCCATGGCATTGTGAGGCAGCTGTCTAACCATTGTGTCGCCTGTTCTTGCAGTGTACTTCACAAATGGTGCACACTGTGTGTGAATGGTTGAGGGAGTAAATGCTGAAGCTGATGAATGGTTTGCAAGTGAAACCACAAACTTGATTTGTTTCTGAGATTCTTTGGTGTTGTTGGAGGTGCACTGACCAGTGAGTGGAGAGTATTCCATCCCTTACCTAAATGTGGAATTCAATTGTGGAATGCCTTTTGGAAAATAGGAGGTCAGTCACTAGCTATGGACATGCTCTGTTCTATTTTTAAAGCCACAGTCATATTGTGACAGGGTACAAGAAATACCTTGTACCCATTTATCGTTAATTACAGTCACAGAATGATGACCGTGCTAAAGCATAATTAGAAGATAAGAAATTGGAGCAAGAGTAGGCCATTCGGCTCTTCAGGTCCACATTGCCATACAGTGAGATCATGACTGATTTTCCACTTCAACACCATTTTCCTGAACTATCCCCGTAACCCTTGGTGTTTTTGACATGTAGAAATCTATCAATCTCACTCTTGAACATATTTAATGATTAAATCTCCTCATATCTCTGCGCATTGCATTCTATCTGCAAAATTGTTGCCCATTCGCTCAGCCTCTTCAAATACACACAAAGAGTCTTTGCCTCCTTTTCACAACTCACACATCCACCTTGTTTGTGACAGCTACCAATTTGGAAATATTACCTTTAATCCCAAATCATTGATACACAGATTGGAAATAGCAGTGGCCCAAACACTGATCCTTGTGGTAGCCCACTTGTCATAGCCTGCTAACTTGAAAATGACCCATTTGTTCCTACTCTCAGTTCTCTGTCCATCAGCTCGTTCTCAGTCTATTCCAGGATATTCTCTCCCCCAGCCCCCTCCACCCCCCCCAGCCCCCTCCACCCCCCCAGCCCCCTCCACCCCCCCCCCCAGCCCCCTCCACCCCCCCCAGCCCCCTCCACCCCCCCCCAGCCCCCTCCACCCCCCCCCAGCCCCCTCCACCCCCCAAGCCCCCAGCCCCCTTCCCCCCCCCCCCCAACCACCCCCCCCCCCATTCCACGTGCTCTCATTTTCTTTATTTGCCTCTGGTGTGGAACCGTATCAAGGCTTGTCGCCAGTAATATCCAATTCTGATTCCACTTCTTCTTGCAGTCAGCTTTTTGTTTTAGCAACAATGTCAATGTGGCTGTTGCTCATCAAACTTATTCCCCTTCCACACGCCCAGATATTGTACACTGCCAGCTCCCGGTGATGGGCGGAAGTAAAGCAGAGGAAGGGGAAATGTATGAACAGTATCAGCAGTCTGATAGAGTGATGTGGGATTAGCAGCAGAGAGAATGCGCTGGTGCGGCAGAGGGAGTGAGAGAGTCAGGGGGTTGGGTGGATCGGGGCGGACCAGGGGAAAGGACGGATTGACAACAGACTGGTTGCTGCCCAAATCCACAAACGATGTGTTTGTGTATCTGAACTAACCAATCAGAGAGAGAGCGTTACGAATTGACATCACTGTGAATGAGCCAATGGGGAACGGGGCTTTCAGCCATCCTTCATTAGCATAGGCCTCTGCTTTGGTCTATAAAAGAGGAGTTCCGAGCGCGACTCAGTGATTCTGTGTCTGAAATTAACTGTGAGGATGGTTGATGAGAAGAAAGCAGCTCCGAAGAAGGGGGCGAAGAAAGTGATTAAGAAACCGGTAGTAAAGGGCGGCAAGAAGCGGCGAAAGTCGAGGAAGGAGAGTTACTCCATCTACATCTACAAAGTGATGAAGCAGGTTCACCCCGACACCGGCATCTCCTCCAAGGCCATGAGCATCATGAACTCGTTCGTGAACGATATTTTCGAGCGCATCGCGGGTGAGGCTTCCCGCCTGGCCCATTACAACAAGCGCAGCACCATCAGCTCCCGGGAGATCCAGACCGCCGTGCGCCTGCTGCTGCCCGGGGAACTGGCCAAGCACGCCGTGTCGGAAGGGACAAAGGCGGTGACCAAGTACACCAGCTCCAAGTAAAACCCCCCATGGACTGAACAACATCCCAAACACAACGGCTCTTTTAAGAGCCACTCACAATCTCCCTGAAAAAGCTGTATCATCCATTTAGTTTCAATTAATCTTTCACTCTGAAGCGTCTCGAACAATCTAATTGTTGTTTTTACTGTTGATCAATGATAGGTACTGAGTAATGCAAGTTGATCACCCAGCGTCTGATTAATAATGTTTCATTAATTAATTAATTGGTTTCCGTACGCCTCTGCACTTAGATCTCAGAGGCCCGTTTCCCCGACTTTAGAGAGGGAGAGAGAGAGCTAATGGAGCAAATGTGTCAGCTTCCAATTCTGTTCCAGTTTGGTCTTGATAATCGATCAGTTTATTCCCCATCAGCCCCGGTTGTGCAGGAACCTCAGTCTCGGCACTGGTCAATTTACACCGAAAATGTTCACTCCCCTCTTGATTCTCACGAATATGGAGAACATCCCGTCCGTTTACAGAACGATGTCAATGAGACTTTCTGGCGGCGAGTTCGAGTTTTAAAAAGGGCCGAGATTAACCCCGAATGGATCCAGGATTCTAAAAGCAAATCTGCAACTTGGGATAAAATGTGAAATGGTGCAAACACAGACTGATGTTTTAAACACTTTGTTGTTCGACAGTTAATTATTGAGAGATTTTATTTGAAATATATTGCTTGTTTTATAAATACATCTGCGAACTTTTCAAAAATGAATCGTGAAAATTTTGTTATTTTCGACTTATTTTCCGAAAAACCCAGGCTGAAAATCAGAAACTGCCAGATACAGGTTAACTATAGACTGGGGAAGGAGAGAAAGGGAGATTCTTACATTGCTCAAAATTAATTAACCATTACCTATTCGTATAATTTTCGAAACTCTTGTTCTTTCCGCTTTGGCGGCTTTTACAGTTTGAAATGAAATCGGTCGGAATCTGAGATTTTGGCGCCGTTATTTTCCGCCCTCACTCCGTGGGCTCTCCGGATTGGTGAGTTAAGCAGATTTCTGATTGGTCATATGAACAAGATGCTGAGAGGCAGCAACAAAGTGACCAATCAGCAATGTCCGCACCTCCATTCCTCCCGGAGCGAAAAGAGAAGCGAAAGGGAGTTGGTTTCAGCATTCTTTGTGAAAGTGTTTGTGAGATTGTGCAGATGTCTGGAAGAGGAAAGAGCGGCGGGAAAGCTCGGGCCAAGGCCAAGTCTCGCTCCTCCCGGGCTGGACTGCAGTTCCCGGTGGGCCGTGTTCACAGGCACCTGAGAAAGGGCAACTATGCTGAGCGTGTGGGTGCCGGAGCCCCGGTCTATCTGGCTGCTGTGCTCGAGTATCTGACCGCTGAAATCCTGGAGCTGGCCGGGAACGCGGCCCGGGAGAACAAGAAGACCCGCATCATCCCCAGACACCTGCAGCTGGCCGTCCGCAACGACGAGGAGCTCAACAAGCTGCTGGGAGGAGTGACCATCGCTCAGGGCGGGGTGCTGCCCAATATCCAGGCCGTGCTGCTGCCCAAGAAAACTTCTGCGGCCTCGTCCAAGAGCAAGTGAAGCGACCATTCTTTAATCTGATAACCCAAAGGCTCTTTTCAGAGCCACTCACTTTTTCTGGAAAAGGGCGATCTATTGTTTGCCCCTCAGATGCTGCGCTGCTATTCACAGTCCAGCTGTTTCCCGCTTTGTTTTATCAATCCGGAGTTCCCCTTGTGTACGATAGTAAATAGACCCCATCAGTCTCGCAGCAGATAGAGGAATTCATCAGGCGAATACACCATCCACATTACGATAGTATTGTCACAGGCAGTATTTTAATGCATGCAAGTTGCTGTTTTTTATTAATAGTTGATATCTGGAACTCGGGTTCTGATTTCAGTTAATCAACAATTTCATCATTTGCGCCGTTTTTTGTGCAGCAAATAACCATCTGTGCAAACTAAGACTTTATTCCATTCTTACACAGATTGTTACAGGTACAGAGAGGATTTGCAGTCTATCTTCCTCCACTTAGTGCGTTAGACTCGATCTCTGTCCCTTTTCTCTCAAGCCCATTCAGATTTAACACATAAACTCACAGGTTCAGTGAAAGGGCTGCTTCCTGGCAGCAGGGAGTCAGAGATGGAGTTATTGTCACGGTGGATTGATCTGTTTCTGATTTGTTTACTGATGTTTTCAGTTCCCTCTCTATATTGAGCTCAAGTGAATAATTGAACGACATGGTGTCAGAATCAAGGTTTTTATAAATCCTTCAGTTTGCTTCATACCGAGTCTATCCCGGTGCATTATCGACAACAAGGAAGAATTTCGCAGTTGGAGAATGATATATTTTCCTCTGTCGGATGATCTGGGCGTCGCTCCCGGAACAGAGTAAAGGCGGGAATGAAGAGGTTATTCTCGGGCTGATCTGTTTCTTCCGCAGTTTTCCCAGAGGACGGAATCAGAGAGATTTCTGCACACACAGGACCTGAGTCCATTGCAGCGCTTTAAGATCTGCCTCCCCCCGGCGCTCCCTATTCTCCAGACACAAAGCTGCCTGTTCCACCGGCGGGATCGGGCCGGGGATTCTCTCCGCACTTCCCATTGTAACAGTCCCGGCCGCTTTCAGGGGAGAGGATCAGAAATCAGCCGTTTCCCTCTGTCCCTGTGAAGCCTGTGTGAAGGGGTTGGTTGGTGATCTCTATGTTTCTGCTTTTCCACTGATCTGAGATTTGCTCCGTTTTAAATTGCGGAACGGGGTCTGATTACCGCGGGTTATAGATAAGAGATTGAGAAATTCAAACTGTTCCTAAAATAGCGCCAGGATTCTGTGGCGGAAAATACAATAAACAGATTATAAAGTGTGAGATTGAAGTAGTTTCCTGAACATTCAGGCGTTCGGTTATTTTGTATTTTTCCTGCACTGAAATTGGCGGGCTTTTCCAATTTGAAAATGTGAACCAATCAAAACCTCCCATTTCTTCTCCCTGATCCTCCCATTGGTTACGAATCTGATTGAAATGTGAGTGACCAATCAGAGCTCGAGTCTGGCTGCAGCCTCACAAACCGCTCACAATGATTATTAATAGAGATTAAACTGACGGAATCTGTATCTTCTCTCTCACCTGTACTTGAATTTTAAAATATACTTTGTTTCCACAGACAAATTATTGAAGGAACGTGAATAAATGTGATGTCTCCTCCACGCAAGTTACAGGGAAGTGAGTCGCCGGCTCCTTCTCACGTTGTCTCTGACGGAGCTCAGACAGTAAGAAGTCTCACAACACCAGGTTAAAGTCCAACAGGTTTATTTGGCAGCACAAGCTTTTGGAGTCTCAGGCTCCTTCAGGTGAGTGAGAAGCTGTGTTCACAAACAGGGCACAGACAGGCACAAACTCAATTTACAAGACAATGGTAAGAATGCGAGTCTTTACAGGTAATCAAGTCTTAAAATTACAGACAGTGTAAGTGGAGAGAGGGCCAAGCACTGGTGAAAGAGGTGTGTATTGTCTCCAGCCAGGACAGTTATTGATATTTTGCCCAGACAAGTTGTGGGGGTTACAGATAGTGTGACATGATCCCAAGGTCCCGGTTGAGGCCGTCCTCATGTGTGCGGAACTTGGCTATCAGTTTCTGCTCAGTGATTCTGCGTTGTCATGTGTCGTGAAGGCCACCTTGGAGAACGCTTACTCGAAGATCAGAGGTTGAATGCCCATGACTGCTGAAGTGTACCCCGACAGGAAGGAAGCACTCCTGCCTGGCGATTGTTGAGCGGTGTTCATTCATCCGTTGTCATCGTGTCTGCATAGTCTCTCCAATGTGCCGTGCCTTGGGACATCCTTTCCTGCAGCGTGTCAGGTAGACAACATTGGCCAACTCGCAAGAATATGTACCGTGTACGTGGTGGATGGTGTTCTCATGTGAGATGGTGGCATCAGTGTCAATGATCCGGCACATTTACAGAGGTTGCTGTGGCAGGGTTGTGTGGTGTCGTGGTCAATGTTCTCCTGAATGCTGGGTAATTTGCTGCAGACAATGGTCTGTTTGATGTTATGCGATTGTTTGAAGGCGAGAAGTGAGGGTGTGGGGATGGCCTTGGCGAGATGTTCGTCTTCATTCTTGACATGTTGAAGGCTCCGGAGAAGATGTCGTAGCTTCTCCGCTCTGGGGAAGGATTGGACAATGAAGGGTACTCTGTCTATCATGTCCTGTGTTTGTCTTCTGTGGCACATCGGAACTGTCGGTCAATGAGTCGAGCACCATATCCTGTTGTTATGAGGGCATCTTTCAGCGTCTGTCGGTGTCTGTTGCAATACTCCTCATCTGAGCAGATCCTGTGTATACAGAGGGCTTGTCCACAGAGGACGGCTTCTTTAACGTGTATAGGATGGAAGCTGGAGAAGTGGAGCATCATGAGGTTATCCATGTGCTTGCGGTACAGTGAAGTGCTGAGGTGACCGTCCTTGATGGAGATGCGTATGTCCAAGAATGCAACCAATTCCAGACACACAGACATCTTATTAGTTCAACGGTCTCAGAGAGCAGAAATAGTTGCAGACACATTTTCAATCCATCAATCAAACAGAGCAGGAGAGACAGACATTTTTGTCCATGTGACTCTAAATATCCTACCAGGATGGCCGAGTGGTTAAGCGGTTGGACTTAAGATCCAATGGACTTATGTCCGTGTGCATTTGAACCGCACTCCAATTAAATGGACTTTTAACACTACATTCTGCACCCTCTCCTTTTCTTCTGCTCTATGTGCTGTATGAACTGTCTGCCTTGTCTGTATAGCACGCAAGAAAACAATACTTTTCACTGTATACCAATGCGTGTGACAATAATAAATCAAATCAAACCCAGTACCATTGATAGTGGGATCCATAAATCCAAGTCCAAATTGACTCCTGCCATCAGATCATCACTGTGTCAATCCCACAATAGAGCAGCCTTAGCTCCAAATTAAATATATGATAAAACTGACACATGGAATCTAATTAAAAGTTACACAATGAACATTAATAATGAACTCTGAGATTCGACTTAAATACATCACGCAAATCAGGGGTTTTGAATTGACTGTACTAAAGGCCACAGTGAATATTCACAAATACATTTGATACAAATCCAAATCTGAAATACATTCTCAGATTGAGGTATGATTTGATTTATTATCGTCACATGTATTAGTAAATAGTGAAAAGTATTGTTTCTTGCGTGCTATACAGACAAAGCATACCATTCACAGAGAAGGATAGGAGAGAGTGCAGAATGCAGTGTTACAGTCATAGCTAGGGTGCTGAGGCCATCTTCACCGCCCCATATGGAACAGTGTGAGTGAGAGGAAACAGAGAGTAGTGGTTCATGGTTGTGTTTCAGACTGGAGGAAGGTTTCTAGTGGAGTTCCCCAGGGCTCGGTTTTAGGAGCTCTGCTCTTCCTGATATATATTAATGACACACACCTTGGTGTACAGGACTCAAGCTCAACATTTCCATACGCCACCAATCTTGGAGGCATTGGCAACTGTGAGGAGGAAAGTGGGAAACTTCAATAAGACACGGGCAGCTTGGTGGAATGGGAGTGGTACAGTGGTTAGCACTGCTGCCTCACTGCGCCAGGGACCCGGGTTCGATTCCTGGCTTAGGTCACTGTCGATGCGAAGTCTACACAATCTCCCCATGTCTGCGTAGGTTTCCTCTGGTCATTGGTCATGCTAAATGCTCTCTCAGTGTACCCAAACAGGCGCCAGAGTGCAGTGACTAGAGAGTTGTCAGTGTAACTTCATTGCAGTGTTAATGTAAGCCCTACTTGTGACACAAATAAATAAACTTTACAAGTGGCACTGGGGAATGTTCCAGCACAGATTGCCCTGTGGCTGTGCCTGGGCAAGTCAGTGTCCTGGATAGAGCACTTCCGGGGCACAGAGCATTGTTTTTATTAATTCATGTGATGTGGGCATCACTGGCTTGTTAGGCCATTTCAGAGGGCACTTAAGAGTCAACCACATTGCTGTGTGTCTGGAGTCACATGTAGGCCAGAACAGTAAATTTGGGCAGATTTGCTTGCCTAAAGGAGCATCAGTAAATGAAGTGGGTTGTCATGACGTGGTCATCATTAGACCTTAATTCCAGATTTTTTTTTAGTTCAAATTGCACTCTCTGCTGTGGTAAAATTTGCTCCCATTGCATTACACTGGATCACTAGTCCAGTGACAATAGCACTACACCATTACCTCCCCATGTGGGAACTGCGGCCGCCATGAGTGGATATTAGGAAGTGTTTTATCTCATGCTGATTGTCAGTGAGCTGAAACATGAACTCTGTTTCTCTCTTTGCAGATGCTACCTGACCTGTTGTGTATTCCAGAATTTTCACCTTGTTTCAAAATTCCAGTGGCCACATGATTTTACCAGTGAATTATTGTAGCTGTTGCTCAGAGAAATGAGGCCAGAAATGGACAAAGAATCCATTTGAACCAGGGTGGATGTTGGTTGTGAAAATTGGTGTCTCACTTTCTGTGAAAGTATGTTCTTGTTGGCTGGCTTTGAACTGGAGTGTTGATGGAGGAAAAGCTGATGGGTTTAACCCTGAGTACATTTGAGACCAGTCGGGCCCAAACATTTCTCATCAAGGTGTCCTGTACAGTAACAGAGACTGACAGAGACATTGCACACTCATATAAAATTAGTAATGGAAAGGGAATCAGTTCTGCACTCATATGCAGTGTCAAACGTAAGTTAATTCCACACTGAAATACTGAAACAGAGACTAAGAGAGTTAGTTCCACATTGACATCAAATCAGAACATATGAAGCAGGAGTAGCAGAAGGCAATTTGTTCTTTCGGGTTGCCCCACCATTCAGTAAGATCATGGTTGATGTGATTATGGCCTCAACTCCATTTTATTGCCTGCCCTATAACCCTTGTCTCTCTCGTAGATCAAAATTCTTCCTAAATTAGGATGGAATCTAATCAATGCCAAAAATTAAGGACACTTTGAGAGGAGAAATTCCTTCTCATCTCCATCTTAAGTGGGGCATACTTTATTTTTAAACTGTGTCCTGTAGTTCCAATTTTGCCCATAAATGGAAACATTCCTCTCAACATCTACCCTGTCCAGTCTCCTCAGATTCTTCAATATGATCATCTCTCATTCTTCTCAACTTCTATGATATTAGCTTAACTTGATTAAACTTTCCTCATAAGATGACTCCTTCATCTTAGCAATCAACCAAGTGAATCTTCATTGCCTACAATACAAGTGTTTCCCTCTTTAAATCAGAGAAAGCATATAAACGTGTAGATTCAGCAATGCCATGTATTTGCAGCAACATTTCCCTACTTTTATACTCCACATATGTACTTATAATTACAGTTAGATCCTCTGTACTGTAACATTCTGCTGTCTCTTCCTCTAATTAAATAATGTTCTGCCTTCCAATTCTTCCCACTGAAGTGGAAAGCCTCACTCTTTCCTACATTGTATCCTACCTGCCCGATTTGTGTCCACTCACTTAACCTCTCTATATCCCCTTGCAGACTTTTTGTGGCCTCCTCACAACCTGCTTTCCCACTTACCTATATATTGCCTGAAAATCTGGTGTTGATCTGTCCCTTCATCTGGGTCATTAGTATAGATTGTAAATAGCTGAGAACCCAGCACTGATCCCTGTGGCTCTCTACTAGCAGCAGTTTGCTAAGCTGACAGTGACCCACTTCCATACAGTAACAGAGACTGACAGTTAATTGCATACATTATTAATAGATAGCTAGGGAGTTATTTCCACAATCACACAGTAACAGATTGAGAGAGAGTTAATTCCACATTCACACTCAGTAATAGTTTGAGAGGGAGTTAATTACACATACACAGTAATTGGTTGAGAGAGTGTCAATTTCACACTCTCACACTGTAACATATTGAGAGAGAGTTACATCCACACTCTCACACAGTAATAGATTGAGAGAGAGTTCTTCTATCCTCACACACAACAATACAATGAGAGACAGTTAATTCCACGCTCGCACGCAGTGCAATAGATTGAGAGAGAGTCAATTCCACACTGACACACAGTAATAGATTGAGAGTTAATTCCACACTGAAACACAGTAATAGTTTGAGAGAGAGTTAATTACACATTCACACAGTGATAGATTGAGAGATTATTCATTGCACACTCGCACACAGTAATAGATTGAGAGAGATAATTCCACACTCTCTCACAATTCAATTCAGAGGGTGTTAATTCCACACACACACACTAACAGATTGAGACGGTTAATTCCACACTATCACATAGTAATAGATTGAGAGAGAGTTAATTCCACACACTCTCAGGAATAGATTGAGAGGGAGTTAATTCCACACTCATGCATAGTAATAGATGGGAGTTAATTCCACCCTCTCACACAGTAATAGATTGAGAGAGAATTAATTCCACACTCACACTCAGTAATCGATTGAGAGAGAGTTAATTCCACACACTCTGAGGAATAGATTGAGAGGGAGTTAATTCCACACTCGCACCTCGTAATAGATGGGAGTTAATTCCACCCTCTCACACAGTAATAGATTGAGAGAGTATTATTTGCACACTCGCACTCAGTAATAGATTGAGAGAGAGTTAATTCCACCCTCTCACACAGTAATAGATTGAGAGAGAATTAATTCCACACTCACACTCAGTAATCGATTGAGAGAGAGTTAATTCCACACACTCTCAGGAATAGATTGAGAGGGAGTTAATTCCACACTCGCACCTCATAATAGATGTGAGTTAATTCCACCCTCTCACACAGTAATAGATTGAGAGAGTATTATTTGCACATTCGCTCTCAGTAATAGATTGAGAGATAGTTAATTCCACACTCACACTCAGTAATAGATTGTGAGAGAGTTAATTCCACACTGACAGAGCAATAGATTGAGAGAGTTAATTCCAAAATCACACAGTGATAGATTGCGAGAGAGTTAATTCAATGGTAGCACAGTGGTTAGCACTGCTGCTTCACAGCTCCAGGGTCCCAGGTTCGATTCCCAGCTCGGGTCACTGTCTGTGTGGAGTTTGCACATTCTCCTCGTGTCTGCGTGGGTTTCCTCCGGGTGCTCCGGTTTCCTCCCACAGTCCAAAGATGTGCAAGTTAGGTTGATTGGCCAGGTTAAAAATTGCCCCTTAGAGTCCAGAGATGTGTAGGTTAGAGGGATTAGCAGGTAAAATATGTGGGGGTAGGGCCTGGGTGGGATTGTGGTCGGTGCAGACTCGATGGGCCGAATGGCCTCCTTCTGCACTGTAGGGTTTCTATGATTTCTATGATTTCACTCACAGCAATAGATTGAGAGAGCTACTTCCACAATCACACAGAGGAATAGATTGAGAGAGAGTTAATTCCACACACATGCACACACAGTAATAGGATAGAGTTAATTCCACACTCACATACAATAATAGATTGAGAGAGTTAATTCTGCACAGTAATCGGTAAAGTATTAGAAGAGAGTCATTTCCACACTCACACACAGTAATAGAGTGAGAGAGTTAATTCTACACACACACTAATATATTGAGAGAGTTAATTCGACACTCATACACAGTAATAGACTGACAGAGGGTTAATTACACACACACACACCTTAATAGATTGAGAGAGAATTAATTCTACACACAGTAACAGATTGAGAGAGTGATAATTCTACACTCTCACATAGTAATAGATTGTCAGAGAGTTACTGCCACACTCTCACATAGTAATAGATTGAGAGAGAGTTTCTGCCACACTGACACACAGTAGTAGATTGAGACAATTATAATTGCCGCTCTCACACACTAATGGATTGAGAGAGTCAACTCCACACACACACACAGTAATAGATTGAGAGAGAGTTAGTTCCACACACACCACACACACACTCACACAGTAATAGATTGAGAGTTAGTTCCACACACACACATACACACACACTCACACAGTAATATATTGTCAGCTCGTTAATTCCACACACTCTCACACAGTAATAGATTGAGAGAGAGTTAGTTCCACATACACACACACACAGTAATATATTGTCAGCTAGATAATTCAACACACTCTCACACAGTAATAGATTGAGAGGGAGAGTTAATTTCACACTCTCTCACAGTAATAGACTGAGAGAGAGAGAGTTAACCACACACTAATAGATTGTCAGTGTTACTTGCACACTCTCTCACAGTAATAGATTAAGATAAAGTTAATTCCACACCGACACACAGCAACTGATTGAGAGAAAGTTAATTCCACACCCACACACACTGTTAGATTGAGAGAGTTTTAATTCCACACACACAGACAGTAATAGATTGTTAGAAGGTTAATTCCACCCAAACACAGCACTAGATTAAGATAGAGTTAATTACACACTGAGACACAGTAATAGATTGAAAGAGAGTTAATTCCACACTCTCATACTAATAGATTGAGAGTTAATTCCACACCCATACAGTAATAGATTGAGAGTTGATTCTTCACGCACACACGCTGATAGATTGAGAGAGTATTCATTGCACACTTACACTGCTTCTAACGTGTTTACATCTTTCTTTCGATAAGGGGACCAATACTGTATACAATCCTTCAGATGTGGTCTTACCTCGTCCTGTTCAAGTGAAGCATCAATTCCCTACAATTCCTCACATTAAGCAATAACATTCTATTTGCATTCCTAATTATTTGCTGCACATCTATATTAGCCTTTTCTGATTCACGGACTAGGAACCCAGAACCAGAGGGTTTTCACACACAGAGTTGTGAGTGTCTGGAACGAGCTGCCAGAGGCAGTCGGAGAGGTGGGTATAATTTTGTATTTTAAAAAGCATTTAGACAGTTACATGGGTAAGATTGGTATAAATTGGAATTGTAGGGAATTGGGGCGGCACGGTAGCACAGTGGTTAGCACTGCTGCTTCACAACTCCAGGGACCTGGTTCGATTCCTGGCTTGGGTCACTGTCTGTGTGGAGTTTGCACATTCTCCTCGTGTCTGCATGGGTTTCCTCTGGGTGCTCCGGTTTCCTCCCACAGTCCAATGATGTGCAGGTTAGGCTGATTGGCCATGCTAAAATTGCCGCTTCGTGTGCAAAAGGCAGAACAGTGGGGATGAGAAAAATATCAGCTATGCTTCATTGGCAGAGCAGACTCAAGCGGCCGAGTGGCCATATTCTTATATCTTATGGTCTAAATTATCCCTGAAATGTCTCACTCTCATTTTATGGTGAGGTTCCCCCATTCAGAGCTAACATAGAACAGTACAGCACAGAACAGACCCTTCAGCCCACGATGTTGTGCCGAGCTTTATCTGAAACCAAGATCAAGCTATCCCACTCCCTATCATCCTGGTGTGCTCCATGTGCCTATCCAATAACCGCTTAAATGTTCCTAAAGTGTCTGACTCCACTATCACTGCAGGCAGTCCATTCCACACCCCAACCACTCTCTGCGTAAAGAACCTACCTCTGATATCCTTCCTGTATCTCCCACCACGAACCCTATAGTTATGCCCCATTGTAATAGCTCCATCCACCCGAGGAAATAGTCTTTGAACGTTCACTCTATCTATCCCCTTCATCATTTTATAAACCTCTATTAAGTCTCCACTCAGCCTCCTCCGCTCCAGAGAGAACAGCCCGAGCTCCCACAACCTTTCATCATAAGACCTACCCTCCAAACCAGGCAGCATCCTGGTAAATCTCCTCTGCACTCTTTCCAGCGCTTCCACATCCTTCCTATAGTGAGGTGACCAGAACTGCACACAATACTCCAAATGTGGTCTCACCAAGGTCCTGCACAGTTGCAGCATAACCCCACGGCTCTTAAACTCCAACCCCCTGTTAATAAAAGCTAACACACTATAGGCCTTCTTCACAGCTCTATCCACTTGAGTGGCAACCTTTAGAGATCTGTGGATATGAACCCCAAGATCTCTCTGTTCCTCCACAGTCTTCAGAACCCTACCTTTGACTCTGTAATCCACATTTAAATTAGTCCTACCAAAATGAATCACCTCACATTTATCAGTCCAAAGGTGTGCGGGTTTGGTTGATTGGCCAGGTAAAAAATTGCCCCTTAGAGTCCTGGGATGCGTAGGTTAGAGGGATTAGCGGGAAAATATGTGGGGGTAGGGCCTGGGTGGGATTGTGGTCGGTGCAGACTCGATGGGCCGAATGGCCTCCTTCTGCACTGTAGGGTTTCTATGGTTTAAACTCCATTTGTCATTTTTCAGCCCAGCTTTGCATCCTATCTATGTCTCTTTGCAGCCGACAACAGCCCTCCAACTCATCCACTACTCCACCAATCTTGGTGTCATCAGCAAATTTACTGATCCACCCTTCAGCCCCCTCCTCTAAGTCATTAATAAAAATCACAAAGAGCAGAGGACCAAGCACTGATCCCTGCGGCACTCCGCTAGCAACCTGCCTCCAATCCGAAAATTTTCCATCGACCACCACCCTCTGTCTTCGATCAGACAGCCAGTTACCTATCCAATCGGCCAATTTTCCCTCTATCCCACACCTCCTCACTTTCATCATAAGTCGACCATGGGGGACCTTATCAAACGCCTTACTAAAATCCATGTATATGACATCAACTGCCCTACCTTCATCAACACACTGAGTTACCTCCTCAAAAAATTCTATCAAATTTGTGATATTAGCCTGTAACACCTTCTCTTCCTCAAAAACATGTCCCCTCTCCTTGGTGAACACTGAAGAAATGTATTCATTCCTCACCTCGCCTATCTCTACTGACTCCATACACAAGTGCCCACTACTGTCCTTGACCGGCCATAACCTCACCCTGGTCATTCTTATATTCCTCACATAAGAGTAAAAAGTCTTGGGGTTTTCCTTGATCCAACCCGCCAAGGACTTCTTGTGTCCCCTCCTAGCTCTCCTAAGCCCCTTTTTCAGTTCATTCCTTGCTAACTTGTAACCCTTAATCGAGCCATCTGAACCTTGTTTCCTCATTCCTACATAAGCTTCCCTCTTCCTTTTCACAAGACATTCCACCTCTTTCGTGAACCATGGTTCCCTCACTCGGCCATTTCCTCCCTGCCTGACAGGGACATACCTATCAAGGACATCCAGTATTTGTTCCTTGAAAAAGTTCCACTTTTCATTAGTTCCTTTCCCTGACAGTTTCTGTTCCCAACTTATGCCCCCTAATTCTTGCCTAATCGCATCATAATTACCTCTCCCCCAATTGTAAACCTTGCCCTGCCGTACGGCCCTATCCCTCGCCATTACAAAAACAAAAGACACCGAATTGTGGTCACTATCTCCAAAGTGCTCTCCCACAACCAAATCTAACACTTGGCCCGGTTCATTTCCCAGTACCAAATCCAATGTGGCCTCACCTCTTGTCGTCCTATCCACATATTGTGTCAGGAAACCCTCCTGTACACACTGCACAAAAACTGCCCCATCCGAACTATTTGACCTACAAAGGTTCCAATCAATATTTGGAAAGTTAAAGTCCCCCATGACAACTACCCTGTGACCCCCACACATATGCATAATCTGCTTAGCAATTTCTTCCTCCACATCTCTATTACTATTTGGGGGCCTCTAGTAAACTCCTAACAACGTGACCGCTCCTTTCCTATTTCTACCCTCAGCCCATATTACCTCAGTGAGCAGATCCCCCTCGAAGTGCCTTTCCGCAGCCGTTAAACTATCCTTGATTAACAATGCCACTCCTCCACCTCTTTTACCAGCTTCCCTACACTTAGTGAAACATCTATACCCCGGAACATCCAGCAACCATTCCTGTCCTTGTTCTACCCACGTCTCCGTAATGGCCACAACATCGTAGTCCCAAGTACCAATCCACGCCCCAAGTTCATCTACCTTGTTCTGGATGCTCCTTGCATTGAAGTAGACACACTTCAACTCACCTTCCTGTCTACCGGTACCCACCCTTGACCCTGACACCTTCCCCAATACCTCACCACCCTCACTGACTTCTGGACTACAACTCCTTTTCCCACTCCCCTGACAAATTAGTTTAAACCCCCCTGAAGAGCCGTAACAAATTTCCCTCCCAGGATATTGGTGCCCCTCTGGTTCAGGTGCACCCTGTCCTGTTTGTACAGGTCCCACCTTCCCCAGAATGTGTTCCAATTATCCACGTATCTGAAACCCTCCCTCCTACACCATCCCTGCAAACACATGTTTAACTGCACTCTCTCCCTGTTCCTCAACTCGCTATCACGTGGCACCGGCAATGTACCAGAGATGACCACATGTTTTGTCTTGGCTCTCAGCTTCCAGCCCAGCTCCAGAAATTCCTGCTTTAAATCCCTGTCCCTTCTCTTACCTATGTCATTGGTACCAATGGTACTTGTGACTGTTTCCCCTCCCCCTTCAGAATCCGGAAAACACGGTCTGTGACGTCACGGACCTTGGCATCCGGTAGGCAACATACCATCCGTGAGTGTCTTTTGCTGCCACAGAACCTCCTATCTATCCCTCTAACTAACGAGTCCCCAATTACTATAGCCCTCCCGCTCTGCCCCTTACCCTCCCGAGCCACAGAGACGGACACAGTGCTGGAGATCCTCTCACTGCGGCTCACCACTGGTATGTCATCCCCCTCAACCGTATCCAAAGTGGAATACTTGTTGCTAAGGGGTACGACCACCGGGGATCCCTGCACGGACTGCTTTCTCCCAGCCCCTCTCACCGTCACCCATCTGTTTTCATTCTAACAGTTTATCTCTCTGCACCCTATCAAATCATTCACTGTAAACATCTCACTCACCACCACTTAATCTTCCATGTTCAGGTTATTACAGGACTAGTCTTTGCAATCTGTCCTCATCATTTGAGTCTGGCATCACTGGTGAAATTCTGCTGCTCCCACTCCAAGGCCAATCTAATCTTCCTGGGATGAACACAGTGATCTAAATGGGGTCTGAACAGAGTTTTCTGCAACTGTAACACAAATTCCAATCCTTCATAGACTATTAGCTTTATTACTTCACCTTCCTGTTAATGATATCTGTACACTGGGGGAGGTGATGGCCGAGTGGTATTATCACTATGCTATTAATCCAGAAACTCAGCTAATGTTCTGGGGACCCGGGTTCAAATCCTGCCACGGCAGTTTATGGAATTTAAATTTGATAAAAAAATATCTGGAATTAAGAATCTACTGATGACCGTGAAGCTATTGTCGATTGTCAGAAAATCCTATCTGGTTCACTTCCTTTCGGGAGGAAATCTGCCGTCCTGACCCGGTATGGCCGTCATGTGACTCCAGAGCCACAGCACTGTGGTTGACTCTCAACTGTCCTCTGAACAAGGGCAACTCAGGATGTGCATTAAATGCTGGCCAGTCAGCGATGCCCATGTCCCACAAATGAATTTTTAAAAAACACGGCCCTCTGTTCGTCTGCAGTTTCCTCCATCTCGCCACAAACATAACCACTCTGCTCGATTACATCACGAGGACGTTTCAAACTAAATGTGTTCCCAAGGATAATCTGTTTCTGTCACTATGAACTTTTCTCGTTGTTCTTTCAGCCGGTGTAAATCCAGAGAATGGAAGGGATGGAGGGAAAAATCTTTCCCGAATCCTATTTGGTCATCATTCCAATAACATTTGGGTGAGGAAATCTAATCGTCAGTCTCTGTGAAAAGCTGTATCCGGCACCTTCCTATTCGATGGTTAGAATGTAAAATGGAATAACTTCGACTGCTGTTTGTGTCTCCTGCCCTGTAAACCAAACACTGACCCAGAATTCACTCACTGCCTTCGCTTTGTGCTGAAAACTGTTATTATTCTGTTGTTTTCACAGTTCCAAAATGACCCCATTCGCGGCTGTTTTTCACGGTAACGGTCCCTTCTCTCAATTCCTGAAATGTTCATTGATTCATCATTTTATTCACAGTAATTCTCCGCAGGGTAACATTCCGGAGTGGGATTATTACAGAGCGGAATAAGGACAGTGTGCGGACTCGATCCGGCTCCCTGTTTCCTGTGAAGGAGAGTGGGTTCTGATTGAAGACGAAACGGAGTGTTTTCCTTCTGGGAATGCTGTGAACAGGGATTGATTCCCGCCCGGAACAGTTAGAAAGCGTTAGGAGAATGAAGCACATTGAAAGAAAATGTTAAAGCCGCGCCTGCGATTGGTGACAGGAAGAGCTGAATAAAAGCAAATCAATAGAAGGGATTTGAAATCTCTGACTAAGGGCGACATTGATTTGAATTCGCTCCTTTCCCACAATGAAATTGGCGGGCTTTTGGAAATGGACAAATTCTCTGCTTCTGCCGGTTGTTGTGGGGAAATCCCGCCCTCTTCTGTTTCCAGTGAGCTGATTGGTGAAGAATATAGGCAAATGAGGTGAATAGAGCAGCGGCCAATCAGAGGAGCTGTCAGTTTATAAGAACAGTCAATGCTGGAGAAATTGCTGATTCTTTGTGAAAGTGTTTGTGAGATTGTGCAGATGTCTGGAAGAGGAAAGGGCGGCGGGAAAGCTCGGGCCAAGGCCAAGTCTCGCTCCTCCCGGGCTGGACTGCAGTTCCCGGTGGGCCGTGTTCATAGGCTCCTGAGAAAGGGCAACTATGCTGAGCGTGTGGGTGCCGGAGCCCCGGTCTATCTGGCTGTTGTGCTCGAGTATCTGACCGCTGAAATCCTGGAGCTGGCCGGGAACGCGGCCCGGGACAACAAGAAGACCCGCATCATCCCCAGACACCTGCAGCTGGCCGTCCGCAACGACGAGGAGCTCAACAAGCTGCTGGGAGGAGTGACCATCGCTCAGGGCGGGGTGCTGCCTAATATCCAGGCCGTGCTGCTGCCCAAGAAAAGCAGCGCTGGGGCCGCGAAGAGCAAGTGAAGCGCCCATTCTTTAATCTGATAACCCAAAGGCTCTTTTCAGAGCCACTCATTATATCTGAAAAAGGGCGACCTGGTGTCTATCGGTCAGTTTCTGCACTGCTATTCACAGCACAGCTGTTTCCCGCTTTGTTCTATCAATCCGTACTATTGACACATACAGCATTTTAATGCAAGTTGCTGCTGTTTATTGGGGAAACTATCCCAGTGAACATAAATGATCCTATTTCAAATATAATTGCTTTAAAATGTGATAATCTGCGAGGACATTCATCTGCAGCCCATCGGTCTTCAAAGTCAGTCACTATCTGGAAAAGTGTTAATTATTGTCCATGCGAATGTGCAAGCGTTTCTGCAATGGCTATATCTGTGTGAGTGGGCTCCTGTTTGAGACATGCTTCATATTCTGAACCTAATTGACGCAATTTTCAACACTCGCTGCGACTCGAAACATGTGCGGAGAAAGTGGATTTGCGGAATTATTGCTCGGAAACTGAAATGATCGCAGGTTTAATAAAACCACTTTAAAATTGAATTGCGGTAGAATTGTTAACGGCATCGTTTTTACTCCAACCATCAAAGGATTGGAGATATGAATGACCTCAATGCAACGGAGAGTTAATTGCAACATTGAGGTTTCAGTACTGGAGTCCTGGGAATATTCTGTCCTGGGAATTCAAACACTAGAATCGTTAACAGGAGATCGCAGCTCTTTCATTTGCCGATTTGGTGGCTCTTAAAAGAGCCGTTGTTGTACGTGGTGAAGTCGGGGTTTAGGCGCGTTCCCCGCGGATGCGGCGGGCCAGCTGGATGTCTTTGGGCATGATGGTGACTCGCTTGGCGTGGATGGCGCACAGGTTGGTGTCCTCAAAGAGCCCCACCAGGTAAGCCTCGCTGGCCTCCTGCAGGGCCATGACGGCCGAGCTCTGGAAGCGCAGGTCTGTCTTGAAGTCCTGAGCGATCTCTCGCACCAGGCGCTGGAAGGGCAGTTTGCGGATCAGCAGCTCGGTGGATTTCTGGTAGCGGCGGATCTCCCTCAGAGCCACAGTGCCGGGTCTGTAACGATGAGGCTTCTTCACTCCGCCCGTGGCTGGAGCGCTCTTCCGGGCCGCTTTAGTAGCCAGCTGTTTGCGAGGAGCTTTCCCTCCGGTCGATTTGCGCGCTGTCTGCTTGGTCCTGGCCATTTTCTGAGCGGATTCAGCACAATCTCTGAGACGCAAATTGTCTGTCCTGCATCCGCCTTCTTAAACTCTGTGAGGAACCGCCCCCAGCGGGAATTGGCCCAGGAAGTTTCAATCAAACTCTGACCAGGGAATTAATGTCTGTAACTCAGGTTATGATTGGTTCAGTTGTTTTGTTAACCGCGCCTTTCAGAAATTGGGCCGTTTTCGATGCAGGAAATAGCCGTCTGTATAAAAGACTTTATCCCGTCCTTATTAAAACAAACATTACTCGAAATATTGAAGATTTGAAGTCTATCTCCCTGCACTTGGTGCTTTAGACCCTTTCCCCGCTCTCTGGGCTGTTCATTCCCAGAATCTCCCGCTGTTCCACTCGATCCCTGTCCCTTTCCTCTCCAGCCCATTCAGATTTCCCCTCTCCTGCCGCTTGTAACATTCGCCGCCGTTTCCGGGGGAAAGGATCAGAAATGCTTCTCTGTGTCTCCCTGAAGCCGGTGTGAAAGGGGTTGAGTCTGTTGTTTGTCACAGAGAGTGACTTCATATTTGTTCCGTTTGACATTACTGAATAGAGCCGTTTGCCGCCCGTGGCGGACAAATGTTCAGAAATGAAACCTCTTTGTAAACTAATCTTACAGCAGAATATTAATTGAGAATCTATTTTTAATAAGTTAAGAATTTGTCTCAATTCCCTTTCCCGCGCTGAAATTGGCGGCATTTCCCCCAATTCAAAATTTCTGCTGGTTGACAGTTGAAGCCAATGATTGGCTCAATGTTCACATTCGATGCTCTGCGATTGGTTCAGAGCTGCGAATGCGGAGAGGATGGCCAATCAGAAGCAGGCTAGGGTTGGAGCGGCTCAAATTGCGGGTTTGTGAATGACTGAGCGGAAACTGATCAGTTTCACAAAGCCTGTCAGTTTCAGTGCAGGAAACAACCGTCTGGGGGCAAATAGCATCACAACTGGGACTGGTTCCAGTGAACGATTCACCGGCTGCTGCTACTAAACTCCGCTATTCCAGAGAAAGCTTTGATAAACTCTATCCAAACACTGGGTGATTAAACAGGAGTGATGTGGCGTTTCACTGAGGGCACATGTCAACTGGGGGCTGCTTCGACAATACACTAAATTTCAAAAACAATCCGCATCGCTGCTCCAAATGAAATGTTAAATTCGTTGATTCCCGCACTGTAACCTAAACAAAACAAACATGCATCTCAAACACTGAACAGCCTATCCAAGCCCCCGTCCCCAGGTCACTGCTCTCTCTGTGAAGCGGTGAGTGGCCCTTAAAAGAGCCTTTGTTGTGTGTTCGGTAGGAAGGATGCAGTTGTTCAGCCGCCGAATCCATAGAGAGTGCGGCCCTGGCGTTTCAGAGCGTACACCACATCCATGGCAGTGACCGTCTTGCGCTTGGCGTGTTCAGTGTAGGTGACCGCATCCCTGATCACATTCTCCAGGAAAACCTTCAGCACCCCGCGAGTCTCCTCATAGATCAAACCCGAGATCCGCTTGACACCGCCACGGCGAGCCAGGCGGCGGATTGCTGGCTTGGTGATGCCCTGGATATTATCACGGAGCACTTTGCGGTGCCGCTTTGCTCCGCCTTTACCCAGTCCTTTGCCTCCTTTCCCTCTGCCAGACATGATGATTCTTCACTCAGATCTCTGCACAATATGAGAGGAACTCTTTCAGGCTCCTTTTATACAGCCCGCCCCGACCTGACTGAGAAAGGCGGAGTGAGAGCAGAGAGGGGAGGAGACAGAGTGAAGATTAAACACAGAGCGGGGAGGGAGGAGAGAGCCGGACTGACACACACACACAGAACGGCCCCTGATCTTTCAGCTCCACCTCCAGTTTCTGCAACCGCCAATTTCAACCCGTTTATTAACAATGGAAGCGAAACACAGCTCCCCACACAAAACCTTCCAGAGCCGCCCTTCACACACAAGAGTTTCTACAAACCCGGAGCTTTGAAATATGGAATCAAAACAGAAAATGCTGCAAATAATTAGCAGCTCCGGCAGCTTTTGTGAAGAGAGAGAGAGACAGAGTTAACGTTTCGGGTCGTGACTTTGTTCTTTTGTGTTTTTAGACCTGGTCCCGTAATAATTCCCAGTCAGTCATATTCCGACCAAAACACAGTCGATTCTATGGCCAGAATCTTCCTCCGGAACATCCTCACACACATCTGCTTCTCGCTGTTTGCAAACACTTTATTGAAGCTGTTTCGGGCAATCTCCTGTGTTAAAATTAAGGGAGTCAGGATGGCCGAGCGGTCTAAGGCGCTGCGTTCAGGTCGCTGTCTCCTCTGGAGGCGTGGGTTCAAATCCCACTCCTGACATTGATTTTTGGCTAAGAATTGCCGTCTCAGAGCGCCTGGGTTCGATTCCCGGCTGAGGTCTCTGTCTGTGTGGAGTTTGCACATTCTCCCCGGGCTTCCTCCGGCTTCCTCCGGTTTCCTCCCGCACACCAAAGTGCCTGTCAGGTTGATTGGCCATGCTAAATTGCACCCGAGTGTCCGGTCAATAAATAGGGTAATGGGGATCCGGACTGGGTGGGATTGAGGTCGGTTCAGACTCGATGGGACGATTGGCCTCCTTCTGCACTGCAGGGATTCGATTAAAAATTAGGCTGCAATGCGGTATTTAGCCGCCAGTGTTACTGTCTCACACTGAATCTAACAGACATCTTTATTATGAGAGAAAGTGGCGATTGAACAAATGTGAAATTCAAATGAAATTCAGCCTCTGCTGTGTTTTGCTTTAGTCTGAATTTGAAATGATCTCTATTGAGAATGAGCCGGGCCGCGGGACAGGAATCATTTTCTTGCGGGATCAGCTCTTTCCTGAGAGATGTGGGTGGCTCTGAGAAGAGCCTTTGGGTTCAGAGGTTTACAATTTGCTCGGGTTCTTTCACTTCTTTCCTGACGCTTTCTTCGCTTTTGCTGCTTTCACTTTGGGTTTGGCTTTCGATTTAGTCACTTTTTTGACAGACTTTCCGCCCGTCACCTTCTTCACAGGAGACTTTTTCTTCAGGGCTGCTTTCTTCACCACCTTTTTTGGAGTTGCCGCCTTTTTGCTGCATGTTTTCTTCACTGTTGATTTCTTCACTGGAGTTCTCTTTGCTGCGGGTTTCTTGGCTGCGGGTTTCTTGGCTGCTGCTTTATTTGTTGTCACCTTCTTGGCCGCTGTTTTCTTTACTAAAGATTTCTTGGCTGTTGGTGTCTTCACCTTCTTTCCCATTTTCCCCGGGCTTTCCTTCTTAGAACATAGAACATAGAACAGTACAGCACAGAACAGGCCCTTCGGCCCACGATGTTGTGCCGACCTTCATCTGAAACCAAGCTCAGGCTATCCCACTCCCTACCATCCTGTTGTGCTCCATGTGCCTATCCAATAACCGCTTAAATGTTCCTAAAGTGTCTGACTCCACTATCACTGCAGGCAGTCCATTCCACACCCCAACCACTCTCTGCGTGAAGAACCTACCTCTGATATCCTTCCTATATCTCCCACCATGAACCCTATAGTTATGCCCCCTTGTAATAGCTCCATCCAGCCGAGGAAATAGTCTTTGAACGTTCACTCGATCTATCCCCTTCATCATTTTATAAACCTCTATTAAGTCTCCCCTCAATCTCCTCCTCTCCAGAGAGAACAGCCCCAGCTCCCTCAACCTTTCCTCATAAGACCGACACTCCAAACCAGGCAGCATCCTGGTAAATCTCCTCTGCACTCTCTCCAGCGCTTCCACATCCTTCTTATAGTGAGGTGACCAGAACTGCACGCAATATTCCAAATGCGGTCTCACCAAGGTCCTGTACAGTTGCAGCATAACCCCACGGCTCTTAAACTCCAACCCCCTGTTAATAAAAGCTAACACACTATATGCCTTCTTCACAGCTCTATCCACTTGAGTGGCAACCTTTAGAGATCTGTGGATATGGACCCCAAGATCTCTCTGTTCCTCCACAGTCTTCAGAACCCTACCTTTGACCCTGTAATCCACATTTAAATTTGTCCGACCAAAATGAATCACCTCACATTTATCAGGGTTAAACTCCATTTGCCATTTTTCAGCCCAGCTTTGCATCCTATCTATGTCTCTTTGCAGCCTACAACACCCCTCCACCTCATCCACTACTCCACCAATCTTGGTGTCATCAGCAAATTTACTGATCCACCCTTCAGCCCTCTCCTCTAAGTCATTAATAAAAATCACAAAGAGCAGAGGACCAAGCACCGATCCCTGCGGCACTCCGCTAGCAACCTGCCTCCAGTCCGAAAATTTTCCATCCACCACCACCCTCTGTCTTCGATCAGATAGCCAGTTACCTATCCAATCGGCCAACTTTCCCTCTATCCCACACCTCCTTACTTTCATCATAAGCCGACCATGGGGGACCTTATCAAACGCCTTACTAAAATCCATGTATATGACATCAACCGCCCTACCTTCATCAACACACCTAGTTACCTCCTCAAAAAATTCTATCAAATTTGTGAGGCACGATTTGCCCTTCACAAATCCGTGCTGACTATCCCGGATTAATCCGCATCTTTCTAAATGGTCGTAAATCCCATCCCTAAGGACCTTTTCCATCAATTTACCAACCACCGAAGTCAGACTAACCGGTCTATAATTACCAGGGTCATTTCTATTCCCTTTCTTAAACAGAGGAACAACATTTGCCACTCTCCAGTCCTCTGGCACCATCCCCGTGGACAGCGAGGACCCAAAGATCAAAGCCAAAGGCTCTGCAATCTCATCCCTCGCCTCCCAAAGAATCCTAGGATACATTTCATCAGGCCCAGGGGACTTATCGACCTTCAGTTTATTCAAAACTGCCAATACATCCTCCCTCCGAACATCTATTTCCTCCAGCCTATTAGCCTGTAACACCTTCTCTTCCTGAAAAACATGGCCCCTCTCCTTGGTGAACACTGAAGAAAAGTATTCATTCATCACCTCGCCTATCTCTACTGATTCCATACACAAGTTCCCACCACTGTCCTTGACCGGCCCTAACCTCACCCAGGTCATTCTTTTATTCCTCACATAAGAGTAAAAAGCCTTGGGGTTTTCCTTGATCCGACCCGCCAAGGACTTCTCATGTCCCCTCCTAGCTCTCCTCAGCCCCTTTTTCAGCTCATTCCTTGCTAACTTGTAACCCTCAATCGAGCCATCTGAACCTTGTTTCCTCATCCCTACATAAGCTTCCCTCTTCCTTTTCACAAGACATTCCACCTCTTTTGTGAACCACGGTTCCCTCACTCGACCATTTCTTCCCTGCCTGACAGGGACATACCTATCATGGACACCCAGTATTTGTTCCTTGAAAAAGTTCCACTTTTCATCAGTGCCTTTCCCTGACAGTTTCTGTTCCCATCTTATGCCCCCTAATTCTTGCCTAATCGCATCATAATTACCTCTCCCCCAATTGTAAGCCTTGCCCTGCCGTCCGGCCCTATCCCTCTCCATTGCAATAACAAAAGACACCGAATTGTGGTCACTATCTCCAAAGTTCGCTCCCACAACCAAATCTAACACTTGGCCCGGTTCATTTCCCAGTACCAAATCCAATGTGGCCTCAGCCCTTGTCGGCCTATCCACATATTGTGTCAGGAAACCCTCCTGCACACACTGCACAAAAAGTGCCCCATCCAAACTATTTGACCTACAAAGGTTCCAATCAATATTTGGAAAGTTAAAGTCCCCCATGACAACTACCCTGTGACCCCCACACGTATCCATAATCTGCTTAGCAATTTCTTCCTCCACATCTCTATTACTATTTGGGGGCCTATAGTAAACTCCTAACAACGTGACCGCTCCTTTCCTGTTTCTAACTGCAGCCCATATTACCTCAGTGTGCATATCCCCCTCAAAGTGCTTTTCCGCAGCCGTTAAACTATCCTTGATTAACAATGCTACTCCTCCACCTCTTTTACCAGCTTCCCTACACTTACTGAAACATCTATACCCCGGAACGTCCAACAACCATTCCTGTCCTTGTTCTACCCACGTCTCCGTAATGGCCACAACATCGTAGTCCCAAGTAGCAATCCATGCCCCAAGTTCATCCACCTTGTTCCGGATGCTCCTTGCATTGAAGTAGACACACTTCAACCCATCTTCCTGTCTACCGGTACCCACCCTTGACCTTGATACCTTCCCCAATACCTCACCACCCTCAACACTGACTTCTGGACTACAACTCCTTTTCCCACTCCCCTGACAAATTAGTTTAAATCCCCCTGAAGAGCCGTAGCAAATTTCCCTCCCAGGATATTGGTGCCCCTCTGGTTCAGGTGCACCCCGTCCTGTTTGTAGAGGTCCCACCGTCCCCAGAACGTGTTCCAATGATCCACGTATTTGAAACCCTCCCTCCTGCACCATCCCTGCAACCACATGTTTAAGTGCACTCTCTCCCTGTTCCTCAACTCGCTATCACGTGGCACCGGTAGCGTACCAGAGATGACCACATGTTTTGTCTTTGCTCTCAGCTTCCAGCCCAGCTCCCGAAATTCCTGTTTTAAATCCCCGTCCCCTCTCCTACCTATGTCGTTGGTACCAATGTGTACCACGACTTGTGACTGTTTCCCCTCCCCCTTAAGAATCCGGAAAACACGGTCCGAGACGTCACGGACCCTGGCATCCGGTAGGCAACAAACCATCCTCGAGTCTCTTTTGCTGCCACAGAACCTCCTATCTATCCCTCTAACTAACGAGTCCCCAATAACTATTGTCCTCCCGCTCTCCTCCTTACCCTCCTGAGCCACAGGGACGGACTCAGTGCCGGAGATCCTCTCACTGCGGCTCACCACTGGTATGTCGTCCCCCTCAACCGTATCCAAAGCGGAATACTTATTGCTAAGGGGAACGACCACCGGGGATCCCTGCACCGACTGCTTCTTCCCAGCCCCTCTCACCGTCACCCATCTATTTTCATTTCGCGGAGTAACTGTATCCCTGAAGCTTCTGTCTATGGCCATCTCTGCATCCCTAATGATCCTAAGTTCCTCCAACTCCAGCTCCAGTTCCCTTACACGGTTTTGGAGGAGCTGCAGATGGATACACTTCTCACAGGTATAATCAGCAGGGACACTGACGTCGTCCCTCACCTCGAACATAGTGCAAGAGGAACATTGCACTGCCTTCACACCCATCCCCTCTAGATACCTTGCCAGTACCAGGTAGAAACAGCAAAGAATGAATTAACTCGCCCTTTCTGCCTAAGCCCTGTGAGCCAAAGCCCTACAGCTTTCACTCTGCCTCCTGCTCACTCTGCTGCCCGCTAACGACACTGCCCGCTCAAAAGTGCGGCCTACTTTTAAACCCTCCAAAAACCTTCCTAGACTCCTGCTGGGCCCACTTCCTGTTTTTTAAAAAAAAACCTCCGATTTTTTACACAAATTTAACTTAAAATAAATAAATAAATGTAGTGGACACACCAACTGCCTTCTCCTCAGCCTGGTCCTGTGGAACTTCTTAGCGAGTTTGAAGGAGCCGGAGGCGCCCTGTCCCTTTGTCTGCACCAGAGACCCTGTCTCCACCTTCCTCTTGATCGTTAACCTGATCTGGGAGACGCGCTTCCCCACATCCACTCCGCTGCCAGCCAAAGCTTTCTTTATCGCGGCCAGGGACATCCCCTTGCGATCGCGGCATCCCGCCACAACATTGAGGATCTGCTCGCCCAACTTGGGACCGGCTGCCGCAGGTCGGGGAGCCGCCTTCTTCTTCCTGGGAGACTTCACTTGAGCGGGAGCGGCTGGAGGAGCCGTTTCGGCGGCTGCAGTTTCAGTCATATCCGAGAGTGTGTGGAAAATCCTGTGTGAGTCAGAACTGGATCCGAAATGAACCCAGTGGTGGCGGCACAGAGCAACTTAAAGGCAGAGAGCGGACGGAGCAGAGACAAGCTGCTGTCAGCTCCCGGCTCCTCCAACCTCTCTGTGTTTCTCTCTCCGCACAAACTCTCCCATTGCAATGAAATTCCACCTCTCCAGAGATCCAGCTCACATCCTTCATGTCTCTGACACACGAATGTTTGCTGTTGAAAAGGTTTCACTCGAACTGAGTACTCCGTTTTCCACTGAAACCCGTTTTACTGCTGCACTGATCGCGCTCTCACACGCGATAGCTGACATGTTCTCTACTTTTCCACTGAATTCTTCAATTTAGCGAAACAATTGCCTTGAAATCTAACTTTGGGGCTCAGCAGGGGGATTAAGGGAATCTTTGATTGGAAAATTGTTTTATTTTACACAAGAGAGACTCGGAGATCTCATGATCAGAACAGACACACAAACACAGTTGGATTAGTCTGACTCCCCCGTCCCTTTCATACACTCTCTCTTACACAATATTCACATCTACACATTCACAGGACAAAACTTTCACCAAAGGTAAGGTCCCAGGACGGAATTTCTCCTCCTTTTAGCCTTTCCTCTGTATTCCGGGGGGTTCGTTAGAGTTTTTCACCTCAGTAACTGTTAAACACTATGAAGCCCCCTCCCTGCAGATTGTCTTTGAATTAATTCATGGAATGTGAGTGTCGCTGTCTGGGTCAGCATTTATTGCCCATCCCTAATTGCCCTTGGGAAGGTGGTGGTGAGCTGCCTTCTGGAACCGCTGCAGTCCATGTGGTGTACGGCCACATTTGTTCACCAGATTCGCGGCAACAGCCAATTATATCTGTTTTTTTTTCAGTTATTATAGCGATTGCAGACATGATTGTGTTTCTTTAGGGCGAAGGACAAATTATCTGCTCTCGGAGTCTCTCAATTTTCCTGTTTTATTTGTTTCTCTTGCACGGACAGGTAACAGTAAATCACAACCTCAACAACCAGTGACAGCCAGTTAAATAATCATCCCCCACTCGCTGATAATGGAGTTTCTGACAGTGGCAGACATGTTCTGACCATCCTCCAATTGGGCCCGAAGGTAACTAGATTCAGTGTCAGAGCTGGACTTTCTTACTGAGGGGGTGGCAGAGCCAGGTGAGTGATGGTGGTGACTGTGCGAACATTTGACCAAGGGTCAGTTCCTGGCCATCACAGTGGTAATTCATTTAATTATCTATCGCAGGTCAGAACAGTAGGTGGGCACTCCTAAAATAAAATTCACTAAAAATTCTCATCATCGCTGTGTTTCTAATGGAAAATCCACATTCAATTTGCTTTCAGCTGAAACGTTGTTCAAATGAAAGAAAAGGCCTCAAAACTAATCAATGAGTTCTCAGTCAGAAACAATTGTAAAACGAAAGGTGGGCTAAACTGTCCAGAAAAACGAGACAAGCCTAGTTCAATTTACAAACTGTGCTGTGGACACATCTGGTGTTTGATGAAATCAGCAACTCAGGAAGTTCCTTAATTATAACTAATGAAAATAACGGTTGTTTAAGCAGAGTGAGCGATGGTGGTAAAGGAGTGAGCATAGCTGCCTTCCAAGCAGATGACCCAGGTTTGATTTTTGGCCAACGCATTGGTCATTTATTTCGAACCTTATCCGCGGCCTCTTGTGTTTTAAACTGAGTGGACAAAAACAGGGCAAACGAAACATTTGACAAGAATGAAATAAAATGCAGATAGCTTTTTCATTTTTTGTTCGGACATAATTATTTATTGATGAAAAATATTGGAAGAGAAAAACAAGTCTCTGACCGAATAAATGAATTTTCAGCCAGACACAAAGACTCAAAGTAAAAGTAGAAGAACAAATTTCAGCTCCCACACTGTGTGCTGTGCAATCCTGGTGCCTGATTAAGTTAATGTGAACGTTACTGAGGTGGTTACATTATTCAGACAAATAAGAGCTGCCAAAAGATAAAATACTGGAAAATCTCAGCAGGTCTGACAGCATCTGTAAAGAAAGAAAAGAGCTGACATTTCGAGTCCAGATGACTCTTTGTCAAAGCTTTGACAATGGATCGTCTGGACTCGAAACATCAGCTCTTTTCTCTCCTTACAGATGCTGCCAGACTTGCTGAGATTTTCCAGCATTTTCTCTTTTGGTTTCAGACTCCAGCATCCGCAGTGATTTGCTTTCATTCTTTAAAGAAGCAGCTGCTGTGGCTGCTTGGTCAAGGCGTTGGATTTGAAACCCAATGGGAGTTTCTCCATGCAGATTCGAACCCTGCTGGCAGCAAATGTGATTGGAAATGTTTGCTTTAGGCAGCCACAGAATTGCAAATCCTATTTTTTTGGAATGACTTCTTTGGATCTCCAGCATGCTTTCAGCTACATAACAGGAAGGTGAGCTTGGAAAGGACACTTGAGTGTCCTCAGTCTGGCAAGGACAAGATAGGCCGAATGGGTTCCTTCGGTGCTGTTACATTTCTCTGGTTCTTTCTAAGGTCATGATGTGGAGATGCCGGCGTTGGACTGGGGTGAACACAGTAAGAGTTTTAACAACACCAGGTTAAAGTCCAACAGGTTTATTTGGTAGCAAATACCATTAGCTTTCGGAGCGCTGCTCCTTTGTCAGATGGAGTGGAAATGTGCTCTCAAACAGGGCACAGAGACACAAAATCAAGTTACAGAATACTGATTAGAATGTGAATCCCTACAGCCAACCAGATCTTTAAACCTGTTGGACTTTAACCTGGTGTTGTTTAAACTCTTACTCTTTCTAAGGTGCCATGAGGAAAATCAAAGCATGAGCAGAGTGACAAAGGCATCAACAGGGGCACAAGGACAAAACAAGGTCTCATGTCAGAGGAAGGTTTTTATAAATGGCACACAGAACATAAGAAATACATTTATTTAATTGAGCTGGACCCTGAAAGATGAAACAAACTTCGAACCAATCAGTGCCTGTCTGAGAACTGGCAAGGAATATGGCTCACATTGATCCGGTTCGTGTGAATTTTTTTAGAGAATAAAAGAATCATACAGTACAGAAGAGGCTCTTCGGCCCATCGAGTCTGCTCTGACACGGAAGAAGCATCTGACCTCCAATCGAATCGCATCTACCAGCACTTGACCCATGGACCTGAATGTTATGATATGCCAATTGCTGAACACATACTTTTAAAGGATGTGAGGCAACTTGCCTCTATCATCCTCCAAGGCAGCGCATTCCAGACCATCACTTCCCTTGGGTAAAAATGTTTTTCCGCACATCCACCCTAAACTTCCTGCCCCTCACATTGAACCTATGTCCTCTTTTTACTGACCCTTCAACCAAGGGGAACAGCTGCTTCCTGTCCACTCTGTCGATGCCCTCATAATTTTGTACACCTCGATCAGGTCCCCCCTCAGTATTCTCTGCTCTAAAGAAAACAATCCAAGCCTCCCCAATCTCCCATCAGAACTTACATGTTCCATCCCAGACAGCATCATGGTGAATTTCCTCTGCATCCCCTCCAGTGCAATCACATCCTTGCTACCTTGTGCCGACCAAAACTGCACACAGTACTCTAGCTGTGGCCTCAGCAAAGTTCTATGCAATTCCAACATGACATTTTATTGCAATCGATGCCCCGATTGTTAAAGGCAAGTGCCCCATATGTTTTTTTTTCACCATCCTACTAACATACCCTTCTACCTTCAGAGATTATGGACAAACACGCCAATGTCCCTTTATTCCACAGAACTTCCAAGTGCCCTGCCCTTCATTGAATACTTCCTTGCCAAATTATTCCTTCCAAAGTGTGTTACCTCACATCTTTCGGGGTTAAATTCCATCTGCCACTTATCTGCCCGTTTGACTATCCTGTCTATATCTTCTTGCAGACTAAGAAACTCAGCCTCCCTTTCACCACCCAGCCAATCTATATGCCATCCGCAAAGTCACTCATCCTACCCCGTCATTTTTTAGGAGGCATGGTTAGTATGTTTGCAAACGACACCAAGATTGGTGGCAGAGTGGACAGTGAAGAAGGTTACCTCGGATTGCAGTGGGATCTTGATCAATTGAGTCAGTGGGCCGATGAACGGCAGATGGAATTTGATTTAGATAAATGTAAGGTGATGTATTTTGGTGGATTAAACCACGGCAGGACCTATTCAGTTCATGGTAAGACATTGGGGTGAGTTATAAAACAAAGAGATCTCGGGGTACAGGTTCATAACTCCTTGAAAGTGGAGTCACATGTGGACAGGGTGGTGAAGAAGGCATTTGACATGCTTGGTTTCAGTGGTCAGAACATTGAACACGGGGGTTGGGACATCTTGTGAAATTGTACAAGACATTCATAAGGCCACACTTGGAATACTGTGTAGAGTTCTGGTCACCCTATTATCGGAAGGATATTAATAAACTAGAAAGAGTGCAGAAAAGATTTATTAGGATGCCACCAGGATTTGATGGTTTGAGTTATAAGGAGGGGCTGGATAGACTGGAACTTTTTTTCCCCTGGAGCGCAGGAGACCTCGAGGTGACATAAAGAGGCCTATATCATAATGAGGAAATAGATAAGGTAGATAGTCAACAGCTTTTTCCCGCAATAAGGGAGTCTAAAACTGGAGAACATAGGTTTAAGATGAGAGGGGAGGGATACAAAAGGGTCCAGAAGGGCAATTTATTTCACACAGAGTGGTGTGTGGAACGAGTTGCCAGAGGTAGTAGAGACGGGTACAATTTTGTCTTTTAAAAGGAATTTAGACAATTACATGGGTAAGATGGATATAGAGGGATATGGACCAAACACGGGCAATAGGGACGAACTTAATGGTAAAATTTGGGCGGCATGGACATGTTGTGCCAAAGGGCTTTTTTCCATGCTGTGAACCTCTATGACGAGATTTATTGACACAAACAGCAAATCCAAATTATTGGTCCCTGCTGCCATCTCCTGGCTGAACGCAAGTTGTGCAACAAGGCCACGATTCAAACAAACCTTCACAGATTGGAGTGAAATTACATCAACATGGTCCTTACCGATTAACATGATTGCAAAACATGATATTAATCAAATTCCATGTCCCAAGGATCTGCTTTCTGATTGGGCGACCCTGCTCACCCCGATCTATCGGAAAGTGTAAAACTCCCAGAACGGGAATGTCGGTTACAGAATTCTCTCAGCTGTGATTTCTCTGCCACTTCATTGCTTCGTTCTATAAATACAGAGGGGGTGACAGAGCCAGGTGGTGTTGTGGTGACTGTGCGAGCATTTGACCAAGGGTCAGTTCCTGACCTTCAGAGTGTTGACTTATTTAATTAGCTATTTCTGGTCAGAACAGAAGGGGGACAGTTCTAAAAAAAATCAGCAAATATTCTCATCATCCATGTGTTTCTGACATAAAATCCAGCTTCAATTTCCGTTCAGTGGAAACTTTGTTCAAATGAAAGAACAGGCCGCAAATCTAATCAGAGTTATCAGTCAGAAGCAATCGCAAAAAGGTGGCTAAAACTGTCCAGAAAAATGAGACAAGCCAAGTTCAGGTAAAAAAAAAATGTCCCAAGGACATACCTTCTGTCTGCTGAAATCAGAAGCTAAGGTAGTTTTGTAATTATAACTAATGAAAATAACAGTTACATGAGGGGAGCGAGCGGTGGTGGTATAGTGGTGAGCATAGCTGCCTTCCAAGCAGTTGACCCGGGTTCGATTCCCGGCCATCGCATTGTGTATTGGACATTATCAGCGCCCTCATGTGGTTTAAACGCAACATTTGACTGCAATGAAATAAAGTGGACTTAATGTTTTCGTTTTATTTTTCGGATGCAGAATTCGGGTTCAACTTGATTTTAATGAAAGGTTACTGAAAAAGAACAACAAGTCTCTGAACTAGTGAATGAGTTCTGGATCAGAGACAAAGATACAAATTAAAAGGAGACGAACAAATTTCTGCTCACCCGCTGTGCCCTGCATCATTCTGGTGCCTGATAAAGGTCTGTGAACGTTGCTAAGTCGGTTACATCTTCAACAGCAAATAAGCAGCTGCGATGGCCGAGTGGTTAAGGCGTTGAGAAATCCAATGGGGTTTCCCCGCGCAGGTTCGAGCCTGAGAATGCACAGAGCGAGAGGAAAGCCTGTCCTGGGAGCTGTCAATCTGAAACCCAATGGGGTTTCCCCGCGCAGGTTCGAGCCCTGCTCGCAGCGGGTGTGATTTGAAATGTTTACTCCGCTGCTACAGGGCAGCCACTGACTCGAAGAAGGCTTGCAAATATTTGGCATTATTTGGATCTCCATCATGCATTCAACTGCATGGCTCCGGGCTGAGTGCAGGAAGATGGGCTTGGAAAGGACATATTATTTTGTAAATTGAATTTGTGTCTTTATATGCCCTGTTCGTGAATAGAACTCCCACTCACCTGATAAAGGAGCTGCAAGCGCTCTGAAAGCTAGTGGCTTTTGCTACCAAATAAACCTCGGCCTTTTGGCTAAGATCAAGTGTATGGACGGCAGCCCATGGTCGGCCGCACTTGGTCGAGGTCATTAGGTTACGCTGAGGCTTCATATGTTTCATATGAAGCAATTTTTAAAAGCGGCATCTCGGCCTTTTGGCTAAGGTGCAAATGAGCTCAGGTCTTGGAGGAGGAACCTCCCCCTTCTCCAATCAGCTTGGCTCATGTAGATCAGGCCCAGGACAGGGTGGTTTGGTCGCTCGTCCTGTCTTGTCAACCTGGATCTGAAATGTCTCAACTTGTTGAGACTCTGAATTGGATTTGATTTGATTGAATTGGAAAAGTATAAAAAAAAACCTGTTGGACTTTAACCTGGTGTTGTGAGATTTCTTGCTGTGTCCTTGGACTGGCATGGCAGGATAGGTTCAATGGCTTCCTTCTGTGCTGTTATTTTTCTATAATTCTTCCTATGGTTCGATGAGAAAATTCATAACATTAACATGTTTTTTTAAAGCAGCATCAAGGCACAAAGACAAAACACGGTCTCATGTCAGAGGAAGATTCTTATGCAATGGCATAAGAATGCACACAGAGCATTAAATAATCAGAATACATTGAATGAATATTTCAAAATGCTGCTTCGATGATATCACATCATGTTCATTCAAACACATTGCAACAAGCTGGTCATTACTGGGCGTTCTGTATTCTTGGTTATAACAGTTTGGGAATGGAAGGAGCAGGTTCACATCTGCACATTGACAGGATCAAACTGTCTCAGATTGACAGCTCCCAGGACAGGCTTTCCTCTCGCTCTGTGCTGTGGATTCTCAGGGATTAGTTGGAGTTTCCCGGCTCAGTAACTGTAAAAGCCTCTGAGGCCGGTGCTGCTCCCCAGATTCAGGGGGCTGCAGCCAATCAGAGCTGTGCTTCATTTAACCTAGAACTGGTTGAAATGATGATATTGTTCACAAGCTGAATTCTATTTGATCAGATGAAGGTACAGATTGTGTGCACTCAGTCACTAAACAACAATATCCTGCCTTCACATAGAGTCGATGAGAGTGGTTGGAGGGAGAGACAGAGACAGAGTGAGTTAGGGCGGCGAGACACAGACTGCCAGACAATGTCTCAGTGACAGAAATCTTTGTAAATTCCAGTTTTAGCCAGAAAGATTCTCTTGGAGAAACAGAAGCTGCAGTATCAGTTCTCACTGATATTGTGGAAGAGACACATTATTAATCCCACACTCAGGAACAGTGCTGCCTTTTCACAGAAGAGATGGGGAGAGACAAAATAAACTGAATGGTCCAGGTCGAAACAGTGTGCAGGCTCAGAGGGAGATATTTGAAAGTGAGATAGTTTCGGACAGTCGTTCGCAAAGTGGATGGGATCCTTGGCTTCACAAATGGAAGCACTGAGTGTCCATTGGATCCCTCATAATCCATTGTGAGAAAGGAGGCCATTTGCCCATTGCATCTGCACTGACTCGCTGGAAGAACATCTTTTCCCATGGCTAACCCTCTTAACCTACACATCTTGGGTCATTAAGGGGCAATATATCATGTCTAATCTATTTATTCTGCACATCTTTAGTCTTTGGGAGGAAACTGGAGCACCTGGGGAAAACCCATGCAGATACAGGGAGAATGTGCAAACTCCACACAGTCAGCCATGGAGGAATTGAGCATGGGTCTCTGGCGCTGTGAAGCAGCAGCGCTAACCAGTGCCACTCTGCTGGTGTAACTTTAACAATCCAATTCCTTTCTGAATGCCTCACTTGAAGCAGCATCACCACATTGTCAGACAATACATCCCAGAGCTGAACTACTGGCTGTGGGAAAGGGTTTTCTCATTATGCTTCAATCACTAACGAAGGGTCAGTAAATTGGTCCACGGGGGTGAAAGGGTTTCATATGATGTGACCCTTCGTAAACTGGGTCTGTATTCTCTGTGATTCACAAGCATGAGAGGCAAAACATTAAAACATACAAGATTCTGAAGGGGTTTGATTTTGTGGACATTGGGAGATTGCGGAAGCTGGCTCAGTGTAAGGATCAGATCATTTCACACTGACATGAGAATACATTTCTGCACTCATTGGGTTGTGATCCTTTGACATGCTCCATTGTTGAATACACTAGTGGTGGCACAGTGGTTAGCATTGCTGCCTCAAAGCACCAGGGAACCGGGTTCAATTCCACCTTGGCTGATTGCCTGTATAATGTTTGCATGTCCTCCCCATGTTTGCGATTCCTTCCATTCTCCAAATGTTAGGTGGATTGACCATGCTAAACTGCCTGTTAGTGTCCCAAATATATTGGTTCGGGGGATTAGCAGAATATGTGGGGTTACCGGGATAGGTTCTGGGTGGGATGCTCTGTCAGAGAGTCAGTGCAGATTCAATGGACCAAATGGCCTCCATCTACACTGCAGGTTATGACAGTCTATGACAATTAAGGCTGAGATAGACAAATTTTGGTTTCTCAGGGAATCAAGGGAGTGAGGAGTAAAGTGCAGTTCAATCCCAAGATCTGAAACTCTTTAAGCAGCTGGAATGCCCACATCTGGAGTCTGCATCCACAGTTTGGAACCCACACTTTCAAAAAGATATACAGCTGATAGAAAGAGTGGAAAGCTGTGTAACCAGGAAAATGGAAGGCATGAGGGGAATACTTTATGAGGGATTAGGAATTATTGGATTGCAACCTTTCAAGAGGCTGATTTATGGTTTAGTTCAAATTTATAAATTAGTACATAACCTTATTACCCAAGCTTGAAAAGTTCTTTATTCGGAGTTACCATAGTTTTGGTGATCGTCAGTATAAACTACAGAAATTTGATTCACATCTTAATAGTCACAGTTTGTTTTCTCCCCAATAGAATTGTTGATATTTCAAATGATTTTGTTGGGAATGCTGAAAATGTAGTGACTTTAAGAAAACTTGTCAGAAACATAGTGTGATTTCTATCTATGTATTGTCTGATGATGTTGCTGTTCTTGTTTTAATATTGTGCCGATGTGCTTTGCACTGTATGGCAATAAAGATACAGAAATCAAAATTGTTTTGAATGGTTTAACATTATTGATGAGCCATATAGTAAATGTCTGCCCTTATTTCCTGTGTTCTTGTGACTGGACAAGACACAAGCATGGAAACTGAGGGGAAAAAAAGGGTGGAAATTGCAGAGGCAATGTTTAAAAGTTTTCTATCCGAGCTAGTTATATGGGTGGTGCCAGAGGACTGGAGAATTGCAAATGGTAAACACACTTCTTCAGAAAAGGCTGTGAGGATAAGGCAACTAAATCCAATCAGTTTAACCTCAGCAACGAGGTTAAACTGGTTTGAGGTTTAATCTCCAAACACTGGAGATTAAATTAACACTCACTTGTGCTAATGTACATTAAGGAAAACACATACATAATTATTAAAGGGGGATCATATTTAACTTGCTTCAGATTTTAATGAGGGTAACAGAAAAGTTTGATGAGGGTAATGTGGTTAATGTGAACATGGACTGCCAAAAAACATTTTATAAATAAAGGGGCACACAGCAAACTTGTGGTAAAATTTGGAGCTGATAGAATAAAAGGGACAGCAGCAACATGGATAGGAAACTGACTGAGTGACAGGAAACACAGCAGTGGGAAATGTTTTTATTTGGAATGGAGGTCGGTTAAAGTGGGATTCCAGGAGGGTTGGTGTGAGGAATACTGCTCTTCCTGACGCATATTAGAGACATTGGCAATGCTGCACAAAGCACATATTCAAACTGTGGTAATTACACAATGTGGAGTGCCGGCGTTGGGGTAATCACAGTAAGAGTTTTAACAACACCAGGTTAAAGTCCAACAGGTTTATTTGGTAGCAAATGCAATTAGCTTTCGGAGCGCTGCTCCTTCGTCAGATGGAGTGGATATCTGCTCTCAAACAGGGCATACAGAGACACAAAATCAAGTTACAGAATACTGATTAGAATGTAAATCTCTCCAGCCAACCAGGTCTTAAAGATACAGACAATGTGAGTGGAGGGAGCATTAAACACAGGTTAAAGAGATGTGCATTGTCTGCAGACAGGACAGCCAGTGAGATTCTGCAAGTCCAGGAGGCAAGCTGTGGGGGTCACTGATAGTGTGACATAAATCCAAGATCCCGGTTTAGGCCGTCCTCATGTGTACGGAACTTGGCTATCAGTTTCTGCTCAGTGACTCTGCGCTGTCGTGTGTCGTGAAGACCGCCTTGGAGAACGCTTACCCGAAGATCAGAAGGTGAATGCCCGTGACCACTGAAGTGTTCCCCCACAGGAAGAGAACAGTCTTGCCTGGTGATTGTCGAGCGGTGTTCATTCATCCGTTGTCGTAGCATCTGCATGGTTTCCCCAATGTACCATGCCTCGGGACATCCTTTCCTGCAATGTATCAGGTAGACAACGCTGGCCGAGTTGCAAGAGTAGGTACCGTGTACTTGGTAGACGGTGTACTCACGTGAGATGATGGCATCCGTGTCGATAATCCAGGACGTCTTGCAGAGGTTGCTGTGGCAGGGTTGTGTGGTGTCGTGGTCAATGTTCTCCTGAAGGCTGGGTAGTTTGCTGCGGACAATGGTCTGTTTGAGGTTGTGCGGTTGTTTGAAGGCAAGAAGTGGGGGTGTGGGGATGGCCTTGGCGAGATGTTCGTCTTGATCAATGACATGTTGAAGGCTCCGGAGGAGATGCCGTAACTTCTCCGCTCCGGGGAAGTACTGGACGACGGAGGATACTCTGTCCACCGTGTCTCGTGTTTGTCTTCTGAGGAGGTTGGTGAGGTTTTTAATTCCCATATACACAGGGTCTGCTCAGATGAGGAGGATCGCAACGGACACCTCCAGACGCTGAAAGATGCCCTCACAAGAACAGGATATGGCGCTCGACTCATCGATCGACAGTTCCAACGCGCCACAGCGAAAAACCGCACCGACCTCCTCAGAAGACAAACATGGGACACGGTGGACAGAGTATCCTTCATCATCTAGTACTTCCTGTCAGTGGCTGACTTTAATCTTCCTGTGGATTCGGACAATCAAGTTTGCAGAGGTAGCCATGAGGAAGAATTCAGAGTGCATTCGGCACAGTTTCCATGAAGAATATTTTGTGAATCCAAGCAGAAATCAGGCCAGTTTGAATATTGTAATGTGTAATGAGACAGTTTTCATAAACACTCAGAGTAAAAGCTCCGCTGGGAAACAGTGACCTTAACATGGTGGAATTTAGCATTCAGTTTGAGAGTGCAAACTTGGGTCAGAAGCAACTGTGTTCAACGTAAATAAGGGTAATTGCAAAAGAATGAGAGCAGAGATGGCGAGACTGGACTGCAAAAGATATTTAGCAGAAAAGACGATCGATCAGCAATGACATACATTATGAAAATAGTTTTTGACTCACAAAAAACACTCAGTGTGTTTCTGGAGTCACTTTGTGCAGATTATGTCATGGTCAAGTTCTGCCTTTCCAGCATCTCTCCAAGAATGTGGGAGTGTGTCTATCAAGGGCTAAAACAATTGTAATTTCCTTTTTTTAAACTTGATCGGCAAAAGATTCCCACAGCTACTGTAACTAGCTCTCTAAGGAGAGTCACCCTTAGATTCATCGTTACTCCCGCTTTTATAGATTTGTGAAACTGCAATATTGTTTGCATATATCAAGATGATCTCTATATAAGAAAATCAGAATATTTACAGAATGTTTTAATGGCAAGTTGCTTCTCCTTGCTTTATTTACATAAGCAAGTTGCTCTTCTGTGAAGATATAGGTCTACATGGCTTATTCTACCTTGGGGACATGGTGGCACAGTGGTTAGCACTGCTACGCCTCAGCACCAGGGACCCGGGTTCAATTCCAGTCTTGGGTGACTGTGTTGACATTTGCATGTTCTCTCCGTGTCTGCATGAGTTTCCTCTGGGTGCTCTGATTTCCTCCCACAGTTCAAAGATGTGCCATGCTAAATTGCCCCCTAGTGCCAGGGGGACAAGCAGGGTTAACTTACGGGGATAGGGCCTGGCTGGGATTGTTGTCGATGCAGGCTCAATGGGCCAAATGGCCTCCTTTAGCACTACAGGGAATCTTATTCTGAATCTTATGTCTCTTTGCCCTCCACTTCTTCCAAAGATGTGCGGATTAGGTTGATTGGCCAGGTTAAAAATTGCCCCTTAGAGTCCTAAGATGCGTAAGTGAGAGGGATTATGTGCATACTGTCTTGGGCCTTTTTTCTCTGAAACGTAGAAGGCTGAGGGGTGACCTTATAGAGGTCTTTAAAATAATGAGGGGCATAGATCAGCTTGATAGTCAATATCTTTTCCCAAAGGTAGGGGAGTCTAAAACTCGAGGGAATAGGTTTCAGGTGAGAGGGGAGAGATACAAAAGTGTCCAGAGGAGCAATTTTTTCACAGAGGGTGGTGAGTGTCTGGAACAAGCTGCCAGAGGTAGTAGTAGGGCAAGTACAATTTTATCTTTTAAGTGTTTAGACAGTTACATGGGTAAGATGGGTATAGAGGAATTGGCCAAATGCGGGCAATTGGGACTAGCTTAGGGGTTTAAAAAAAAAAGGGGGCGCCATGGACAAGTTGGGCCAAAGCACCTGTTTCCATGCTGTAAACCTCTAAAACAAAGATATATACCAGTGACAAACAAGGATTCTGGAAGGGAATAAATCAACCATGGTTAACCGAGGAAGTTAAAGATTGCATTAAACTGAAAGACGAACATAGGATGTTTCATATATTAGTGGGAAGACAGAGCATTGGGGAAGTTTCAAAAACCAACAAATGATGACCAAAAAAATACTAACGTGGGAGAAGATGAACTACAAACGTAAATGAACAAGTAATATAAAAAGGATCAGAAAGAGCTTCTTTAAATATATAAAAATAAAGAGGGAGACTAAAGTGAACATAAGCTCCTGAGAGGTTGAGACTGGGAAATAAAGGGGAACCAGAAAGTGGCAGAGGAGTGAAATACATAGTCTGTGTCAGGATGGCCAAGTCATCGAAGGTGCTGCGTTCAGGTCACAGTCTCCTCGAGAGGCATGCGTTCAAATTCCAGTCCTTACATTGATGAAGGGAGGCAGTGGCGTCATGGGCTAGTGATCCAGAGACTCTGGGGAATGCTTGAGGGACCTGGGTTCAAAACCCAGCAGGGCAGATTGTGAAATTTGATTTCAATATGAATCTGCAATCAACAATCTAATTGTTGCTTGTCATAAAACCCTATTTGGTTGACTAATGTCCTTCAGGGAAGGAAATCTGCTGCAGGAGTGTGCTTGAATTATCAAGTCTAGAGGTAACAAAAATATGGATGAGGGTTTCAGGTACGGGTGAACTGAGATATTACAAACAATGTGTGATGTTACACAGCTGGAAATAGGTGATCTTGGCGAAGGAACAGATATGTGGTCAAAATCTCATTTCCGAGTCTAATGAGGTGCCAAGATTATGAGGGTTTGTTTCAACGTCGGACAGTGATCAGTGGGGGAGATGGAGTCAGTGATTGGGAACGGAATTTGGGGTGGGAACATTGGTTTTCCAAATATTTAATTGGGGGAATTCTCTGCTTAGCCAGTACTTGAGGTCGGAGAAGGAGTCTAATAATTTAATAACAGGGGATTGGTTGTGAGAGGTGATGGTGGGGTAGAGCTGGGTGTTATCAGCATACATGTGAAAACTAACACTGTGCTTTCAGATAATGCCACTGAGGAATAAGGTGGAGATGAAAAATTGGAGGGAGCCAAGCATAGATCCTTGGGCGATTTGGGTGGTAACAAAACAGGAGTGGGAAGAGAAATCATTGCAGGTGATATTCTGCATATGAAGGAAAAGATCGGAACGGGGTAAATGCAGTCTTACCCAGCTAAACTATCCCTCCTTATCCTTCTCAGCCTGTCCACACCTTTGACATGGTTGACTGCACTATCCTGCTCCAATACCTTCCCACTGTCAGGTCAGTGTGCACAGCAGATGAAGATGGTAATGTACCTGACATCCTGGGAAAACTAATGATAAATGAAGGGCTGGGCCTCAGTGAACGAGTGTCGAGAAAGCTGGAGTTCTGAATCATCTTCATTTCGAGCGGCAGCTCCTCCATCTCAATGTGTGTCGTCAGATCAGGCCATTCTGCTCAGTCTGTAAGAGAGAGAGAGAGGCTATAATTAAAACCAAACAATGAGGGAGATCCACTCAGAGTAAGCAAACCCCACCCCCAAAGCAGAGCACAGGAAGATCCCAGTATCTAACCGTGGCCTCTGCAAAGTGAGCTGCTTTAACCCAGTGTGGCACTGAGCCCCACACACAGAGCACAGGAAGATTCCAGTTTATGTACTGATTGGTCTGACTCCAGGGGAGTTTGTAACACCAGCATTGCTGAGACTGGGTAACTGCAGCGACATGTTTACACAGGAAGCTGCCATTGGAAACCCTGAGCTGCGATTTATAGAATCCAACAGCGCAGAAGGAGGCCATTCGGCCCATCGAGTCTGTACCAACCACAATCCCACCAAGTCCTATCTCCATAACCTCATGCATTTATCCTAGCTGGTCCCCCTGACACTAAATCATAGAAATCATAGAAACCCTACAGAGTAGAAGGAGGCCATTCGGCCCATCGAGTCTGCACCGACCACAATCCCACCCAGGCCCTACCCCCACATATTTACCCACTAATCCCTCTAGCCTACGCATCTCAGAACTCTAAGGGGCAATTTTTAACCTGGCCAATCAACCTAACCCGCACATCTTTGGACTGTGGGTGGAAACCGGAGCACCCGGTGGAAACCCACGCAGACACAAGGAGAACGTGCAAACTCCACACAGACAGTGACCCGAGCCGGGAATCGAACCCAGGTCCCTGGAGCTGTGAAGCAGCAGTGCTATCCACTGTGCTACCGTGCCGCCCCATTGCACGGTAGCAAGTGGTTAGCACCGGAGCACCCGGAGGAAACCCACTGGGAGACGGGCAAACTCCACACAGACAGTGATCCAAGCCGTAATCGAACTCGGGTCCCTGGCACTGTGAGGATATTGGGTTCATGTCACACTATTTGTAACCCCCACAGTTGCCTCGACCTGCAGAGTTTCACTGGCTGTCTTGTCTCGAGACAATACACATCTTTTTAGCCTGTCTTGACGCTCTCTCCACTCACATTGTTTTGTTTCTTAAAGACTTGATTAGTTGTAAGTATTCGCATTCCAACCATTATTCATGTAAATTGAGTTTGTGTCTTTATATGCTCTGTTTGTGAACAGAATTCCCACTCACCTGACGAAGGGGCTTAGAGCTCCGAAAGTTTGTGTGGCTTTTGCTACCAAATAAACCTGTTGGACTTTAACCTGGTGTTGTTAAACTTCTTGCTGTGAGGCAGCAGTGCGAACCACGGTGCCGCCCCATTTACAGCCGGGCAGGACGGGATTCCCGCTGCCGAAACCCTCCCGCCATCCCGAGCCCCGCCGCGGGGACTGAATCCACTTGTGGGACATTTGCTGCCGCTCCGCGCGGTGTCTGATGGGTCAAGGGTAAATCCCCGCCAACGGCCTGTGACCGGCAGCTGGGAAAACCAATCGGAAATTGACGGATCGAGGTTATCCAATGGACGCTCTGCGCCGACTGAGTGACAGCTACTTTATCCAATCGGTGGGCTCCATCCGGCTGAACTGTGAGAACATTGAAAATGACGCTCCCAATTCTAACCAATCGCAGACCGTGCAGATGGCAACACACGCCCTCAATGTGATTGACATCTTCCTTAGCCAATCGTAACCCACTGCCCAATCGGAATGCGCCGCTCCTGCGAGTCGCGCAGCGTCACTCCCAGCCCAGCGTCATTGCGTCATTCAATTCGATCCAAAGCTGAAACCAATGAGAAATCAAAGAGCTGGAGGCGGAAAGAATCCTTAAAGTGGAACCACACGGAAAATTATAGTTGTATAATTATAATTCGTTGACAGCAGTTAACGCGGCCGAAGGACTGCGGAAAGTCAGAGGGTGCAAACTGTGAGACCCAAGGGAGAGGATGGAGGAAATAAATGAAGGAAACAGGCGACAAAAATGAACGAGAGGAAAGCAAGCTAGAAGCAGGGACATTGAGAGAGGGAATGCCAGAGCTGAAACCCAGAGAGCTGAAATTACGATCATCAGTGGTGGAATGAACCAAATCAGGGATGCTCATGAGGGCAGAATCAGAGGAGCTCAGATATCTCAGATGATTGTTATGCTGGACGTGATGAAAGGGAGGAAGAGCTGAGGACAAGGAGGGTTTTGGAAACACGGATAAGAATGTTAAAATTGAGACATTGCTTAACCACGAGTCAGTGTTTGTCACTGAGCACAGGGTTGATGCATTAACAGCATTTGGACTAAAATTCTGATTGAATGATGAGAAATCAATCAGCAGCTTTCTGGACACAGCAGCACAATAAATAGGATCAGAAGTGGACTACATGGCCTCTCAAGCCTGCTGCTCCATTCAATAGGATCATGTTTTAGATTCCCAAACCACAGAATCTTTACAATGCAGTAGCAGTCAATTTGGCCCATCAAGTCTACACCGCGTTATTGAAATTGCATGCTATCTAATCCCACTCTCCCGCCTCATAGCCCCAGAGACCCGGGTTTGGTCCTGACCTTTGCTGACTGTGCAGAGTTTGCACATCTTCCCCCGTGGGTTTCCTCTGGGTGTTCTGGTTTACTCCCATGGTTCAAAGATGTGCAGGTTAGGTGGATTGGCCATGTTAAATGTTCCTTTATTTTCCTAAGATGTGTACATTAGGCACTGAATCGTTGCAATTTTGACACTTATTTTGAAAATTTTCCCCTGGTTCTTGATGAATTCTTGACTGGAACAGGAAAACATCTATCATTGAATCCCTACATTGCAAAAGGTGGTCATTCGGCCCATTGAGGCTCCACTGATTCTCTGACCTATCCACGCAACCTCACATATTTACCCCGTTAATCCTCCTAATCTCAACATACTGGGAGACATAAGGGCAAATCTAGCATGGTAAATCCACTTACCCTATCAATGGAGTGTGGGGGTAACCAGAGCACCCGGACAAATGCCACATGGACACAGAGAAAATGTGGAAAATACATACAGCCACCCAAAGCCTGAATTGAACCCCCGTCCCTGTCATTCTGCAGCAGCAGTGCGAAAGCGACACTTCTTTCTCTTCCATAAGACCATAAGACGTAGGAGCAGAATTAGGCCACTCAGCCCATCGAGTCTGCTCCGCCATTTTACTCATTCCCATTCTCCTGTCTTTTCCCCGTAACCCCTGATCCCCTTATTAATCAAGAATCTATCTATATCTGTCTTAGAGACACTCAATGACCTGGCCTCCACAGCCTTTTGCGGCAAAGATTTCCACAGATTTGCCAATCTCTGGCTGAAGAAATTCCTCCTCATCTCTGTTTTAAAGGATCGTCCCTTTAGTCTGAGACTGTGCCCTTTGGTTCTAGTTTTTCCTAGAAGTGAAAACATCCTCTCTGTGTCCACTCGATCCAGGCCTCGCAATATCCGATAAGTTTCAATAAGATCCCCACTCGTCCTTGTAAACTCCAATGAGTACAGATCCAGAGTCCTCAACCATTCTTCATACAACAAGCTCCTCATTCCAGGGATCATTCTTGTGAACTTCCTCTGGACCTTTTCCAAGGCCAGCACATCCTTCCTTAGGTATGGGGCCCAAACTGCTCACATTACTCCAAACGGGGTCTGACCAGAGCCTTTGCCAGCCTCACAAGTGCATCCATGGCCTTGAATTCCAGCCCTCTCAACATTGCATTTCCCTTCCGAACTGCCGACTGAACCTGCACGTTTACCTGAAGAGAATCTTGAACAAGGACTCCCAAGTCCCTTTGTGCTTCTGAGTTCCTAAGCATTTCACACTTTAAAAAATAATCTGTGCCTCCATTCCTCCTTCCAAAGTGCATAACCTCACACTTTTCCACATTGTACTCCATCTGCCACTTCTCTGCCCACTCTCCCAGCCTATCCAAGTCCTTCTGCAGCACACCTGCTTCCTCAATGCTACCTGTCCCTCGACAGGTCCTCTCAGACTTCTTTCCCTGAGGAAAAATATCCAACTTCTCAAATCGATCTTCATAGCTACAAATCTTTATCAATAGAATCATTCGTGTGGATATCCTTTGCACTCTCCCCATTGCCTTCACAACCTTCTTCAAGTGTGGTGCCCAGAATTGGACGCAGTGCTCCAGGTGAGGCCTATCTAGTGTATTTAAAAGCTCAACATGATCTTCTTACTCATGTATTCAATCCTCCAATAAAACGTAGGATGCCATTTTCTTTATTACCTGCTCTCTCAACATGCTCAACTACCTTCAATGACTTTTGTACTGAGAAACCGAGATCCCTTTTTTCCTGCATTTCCTTAAGAGTTTCTCTCTTTATTTCTCCACACTCTCAAAATGAATCAACTCACACTTCTCAGCATTGAACTTCAACTCGTTCAGTGATTGACCCGCACAGGTGCCCGACTGTGGCAATTCGGAGAATTTCACAGTTAATTCATTGCAGTGTTAATGTAAGCCTTACTTGTGATTCATAAACTTTACTTTAACTTTACTTTCCTTTACTTTTACTTTATCTGCCACTCGTCTGCCCAGCGGACAGCAATGGAAGCGTTCACTCAGTATCTACACATTGTTCTGAGCTCTCGGGTCTCTCGCCTAATTCACTCGGCCTCTCAACATAGAACAACCTCCTCATTCCGGGGGGCAATCTAGTGAACCTTCTCTGTACCGCCTCCAATGCAAGCTTATCTTTTCTCAAATGTGGATACCATAGCTGTACACAACATTGCAGATGTGGTCTCCATAAAATCCTGTACAATTGTACCAAGTCTTCATCTACTCCAATCCACTTGCAATAAAAACAAACATGCAATTTGTAATTGCTTTAATGAATAATCTGGATTGTGCTCCGAATTCTCTGCAACATTTTAAATCCGTCACATTTCAACGTCTCTTCAGCTCTGAAGAAGAATCATACAGACTCGAAGCATTAACTCTGTTTCTCTCTCCATAGATGCTGCCAGATCTGCTAAGGTTTCTAGCATTTTCTGTTGTTATTTCAAATTTCGTCTCTCTGCCATCCTCACCTTTTAGACATATATTTGTTTTTTTTTTAACTTTCCCGTCAGACTTCGGCCACCAACTCTCCTGTCATTTAGACATTGCTGCACTTCTCCTTGTTTAGAAACGACAAGAGAACAACTCACACTCGATTCAGTGATGAGTGATGAATGCGAAATTATGTGAGGAGTTGTGACAGAAAATGAACATCTCCGCCTTTTCCCTGCAACCCTGCACATTCTTCCTTTTCAGATAACAGTCTAATTCATTTAGAACGTTTCAATTGAATCTATATCCACCACACTCTCCAGCAATGCATTCAACACTTTACACAATCACTGTGTGAAAAATGTTTTCCTCGCGTTCCTATTCCTTCCTTTGCTAATGATGCTAAACCTGTTCTCTCTCATTCTTCATCATTCCAGAGTGGGAACAGTTTGTCCCTATCCATTCTGTCCAGATGCCTCATAACATTTAATGCCTGTAAGTGGAACCCCTGATGGGATGGTAAGATTTTTAAACAAGTCGACATTAAGGTTTTGATAAAACTAGCAGCATTCAGTTAAGTGACTTCTAAATGCGTTTATGAGCTAACAAGAAACAATATGAGATGCAGTAATTGATTCAAACGAGTAATTATGATTGTAAAACACATATGCTGATATTTTGAATGGATTATTATTAACTTTAAAGAAGTTACCAGTTGGCAGTAAACCAATACAGATGAGACTTTGTCAAAGGGTCATCTGGACTTGAATCATCAACTCATTTTACTCCTTTCAGATGCTGCCAGACCGGCAGAGATTTTCCAGCATTTTCTCTTTTGGTTTCAGATGATCGCATCAGTAGCAATTTGCTTTTATTTTAGAGTTGCACTGTTGCACCTCATTTAGAGTTGTAGGACTGAGAAACCTCACTAATGAAATGGATTAGATACTTTGGAACTATTTTCCTTTTACTTTTCATTGTCTTTCTATAATCTTCCTACCAGAATGAATAAGTTCACAATTCTCATCTTTCAATTTCATCTGCAACTTATCCACTCATTCCGTCAACTTGCCTATGTCCTTTTTGAAGTTTCACACTATCCTCCTCACAGTTCACAATGCTTCCAACTTTAACATTATCCCAAAATTCTGAAATTGTGTCCTGTGCACCATTACGTCTGTCACTAATAGATCCTGGTGATGTTCACAGTATCTACACCTTTTGTGCATACCAAACTGGTTTGAGGCTTAAAACAGAAAAGAGGAGCCAATGCAGATACCTGCCTGCATATTCCACGCAAATGTTGCAGAATTGCAGTCAAGTGGTTCTGTTATTATTGTTAAGAGGAAGTAGCAGAGAATGGTTTCGATCCATCGACCTCTGAGCTATGGGCCCAACATGCTTCAGCTGCGCCACTCTGCTACGGCAAGCCCAGCTTCGCCTACCCCCTCCCGCCTCCACCCCTCCTCCCCCACCGCCTCCACCCCCTCTCCCTCTTCTCTCCTCCCCTCCCCGCATCTCCCCCCTTCCCCCGTCCCCCCTTACCCCGTCCCCCCTCCCTACTGCCCTCTCCCTCTCTCCCCTCTCCCCCTCCCCCCTCGTCCCCTCCGCCCCTCTCCCCCCTACACCCTCGTCCCCTCCGCCCTCCTCCCCCTCTCCTCCCGTACCTCTCCCCCCTCACCCCTTGCCCTCCCCCTCCAGCCTCCCCCTCCACTCCCCGCTCCCCGCTCCCCCCTCCCCGCTCCCCCTCCCCGCTCCCCCTCCCGGTCCCCCACCCCCCCTCCCCCCTCCCACTCCCCCCATCCCCCTCTCCCTCCCCCTACACCCTCCCCCTACCCCCTCCTCCTTCCCCAACCTCCCCTCACCCATACCCCTCCCCCGTCCCCCATCCCCCATCCCCCTCCCCCTTCCCCTCGCCTAACCCTCCGCCTCCCCCTCCCCCTCCCCTCCCCCTCCCCCCTCCTCCCTCCCCCCTCCTCCCTCCCCCCTCTACCCCTCCCCCCCCCCCCCACCGCCGCTGTTCAAAGATGTTCACTGTTGTTGTGCAAAGTGTTTCACTGTTTTTCCTGCTGTGCTCTATGATATAGAGGTTTATAACATGGAAACAGCTCCATCGGCCCAACCTGTCCATGCCGCCCAGTTTTATTTTACCACCGAGCTATTCCCAATTGCCCGTGTTTGTCCCATATCCCTCCAGACCCACCTTACCCATGTAACTGTCTCAATTGTTGTTGAGAGATGATTTATGCCGTTGTGTCAAATGCTCCCCTGTTGTGTTTCCGGCTGTGTAAATGTTTTTTTTTCTCTGTTCTGTTTATATGGCCCCTGCTCTGCAAATGTGTTCTATGTTGTGTGAGAAGATTCTCCGTGAAGATGTTGCTGTCAGTAAATTGTTGCATATTGTGTTGAGATGTTCCCCGTTCATATGCTTTCTTGCATATAAAAGTTATTCACTGCAGATCGAGGTTTTTTTGGGGAAAGAGAAGCCGATGTAAATACCTGTCTGCAGACTCGATCTAAAAGTCAAAAGTCGTTTCATTATCAGTGATAATAGGAATAGCAGAGGATGGTTGCGATCCAACGACTGCTGGGTTGTGGATCCAGCACGCTTCCGCTGCGACACTCTGCCATGGTAAAAGTCAGCTGTGCTGTCTATCAATGTAGTCAGGCAGATTTTCGCCGTTGTATCATTTAATACTCGTTCCAGTGTCAGGAGGTTCAGCCACTGCATCACACCGAGAATAAAACAGAGAAAAACACACAATCGCAGTAAGAGAGATTGTCTGGACACGTAACGAGAGACAAAGGTGCTGAAAAACCGGCAAAACACGGAATTGGAAAATCAATCATTATTTTAAAAGGAATTTTCTGTTGCAAATACATGTTTGTAAATATAATTCCTGCTGTGCAACTGTGCTCTCTGTTGTTGAGAGGTGTTTTCTGCTGTTGTGTAAAATGCTTCCCTCATGCTGAAAGTATCTTTTCGGTAGTGTAAATGTGGTCCATCTTGTGGAATTTAAAAAATGTTCTGTTAATATATGCCCTGCTCTGTAACCGTGTTCCCTGTTGTGTCAAAATGTTCACCGTGAAGATGTTTTCTGTTCGGCAGAAAGATGATTAACTGGTCTCATGATGTTCCATATTCGGTTAAAATGTTGCACGTTGTGTTAAGATGTTTTCTATTCTTGTATAAAACTCTGGTTCAACTGCAACTGGATAACGATCGCCCAATTTCGACTGCATTTTACCCTCTGTTAGTGAATGTGATTGGGGGATTCATATTGTGTCCAACACAGGCACGTGAGTGAGATTTGTTCTGTATTCGTCCGTCTCTGGTTGTAGTTGTGAGTTTGTGTTTGTTTTATTCATATCGAGAGGTGGGCATCACTGACGAGGCCAGCATTCATTGCCAATCTCTAACTGACCTTAAGAAGGTGGTGGTTTGCTGCTTTATTGAACTGCTGCAGTCCCTGAGGTGTCGGTACAGCCACAGTACTGTTAGCCAAACAGTCTTTCGGGATTTTGCCACTGCGACAGTGAAGGAGCCGCGATGTATTTCCAAGTTAGGATGGTGAGTGCCCTGAGGGGGAGCTTGCAGTGCAGGTGTTCCCATGTATCTACTGCCACTGTCCTTCGAGATGGTAGAGGTGGTGGGTTTGTGGGTGTAGTCGAAGAAGAGTAGATGAAGAAACATTGATCCCATTGCCAGAGGAGAGAAGGTTGGTTTTTAATGTGCTGAGTGTTTAGGACCTGGGATGCACTGCCTGGGAGGGCGGCAGAGGCAGCATCAAATCAGAGCTGTCAAGGGGGAATGGGATCAGCAACTGAAGTGAAAGGATATCCAGGTTTATGAGACAAGGACTTGGAAAGGGATGAGATGAGATGCTCTTTTACAGACCAGCATACATACAAAGGGCCGAATGGTCTCCCTCGCTTTGTTGTATCCATTCTAAGATTCTAGATATATGAGTGTTGGACTCATTCTGTATCTTTCTGTCTCTAATGCGACATATGTCTGTGATATTAATTTCTAAATCAATCTGAGAGACTTTGCAAATCTGTACACATTCTACCTGGAAGATACCTAATTGAAACTGGGCCTTTTGCTCTAATTAGTGCATGATTCCACACGATCCTCTACTCAAAATCTTCAACGTAACATCATCTGCTTATCTCTGAAATTCATTCTCCATCGTCTCATTACCGAGATTTTCCTTTAGTACGTCTGTGCTCGTCGACTCAAATGCTCCAGGTAAAAGCAAATTCGAAGTTAGAGAATAAAGAACAAAGAAAATTACACCACAGGAATAGGCCCTTCAGCCCTCCAAGCCTGAACCGACCATGCTGCCCGACTGAACTAAAATCCCCTACCCTTCCGGGGACCATATCCCTCTATTTCCATCCTATTCATGTATTTGTCAAGACGCCCCTTAAAAGTCACGACCATATCCGCTTCCACTACCTCTCTCGGCAAAGAGTTCCAGGCACCCACTACACTCTGTGTAAAAAATCTGCCTCGTGCATCTCCTTTAAACCTTGCCCCTCGCATCTTAAACCTGCGCCCCATAGTAATTGACTGTTCCAAACTCGGAAAAAGCTTCCATCCATGCCTCTCATAATCTTGTAGACTTCTATCAGGTCGCCCCTCAACCACCGTCATTCCAGTGAGAACAAACAAAGTTTCTCCAACCTCTCCTCATAGTTAATGCCCTCCATACAAGGCAACATCCTGGAAAATCTTTTCTGTCGCCTCTCCAAAGCCTCCACATCCTTCTGGTGGTATGGCGACCGGAATTGAACACTATATTTCATGTGCGGCCTAAATAAGGTTCCATAAAGCTGCAAAATGACTGGCCAATTTTTAAACTCATTGCCCTGGCCGATGAAGGTAAGCATGCCGTATGCCTTCTTGACTACCTTCTCCACCTGCATTGCCACTTTCAGTGACCTGTGTACCTGTACACCCAGATCCCTTTGTCTATCAACACTTGTAAGGGTTCTGCCATTTACTGTATATTTCCTAACTGTATTAGACCTTCCAAAATGCATGACCTCACATTTGTCCGGATTAAACTCCATCTGCCGTCTCTCCGCCCAAATCTCCAACTGACCTATATCCTGCTGTATCCTCTGATTGTCCTCATTGCTATCTGCAAATCCACCAACCTTTGTGTCGTCCGCAAACTTACTAATCAAACCAGTTACATTTTCCTCCAAATGGTTTATATATATTACAAACAACAGAGATCCCAACACTGATCCCTGAGGAACGCCACTTGTCACAGCTCTCCATTCAGAAACGCACCCTTCCACTGCTACCCTCTGTCTTCTTTGACCAACAACATGTCGGTCTGCAGCGATAGTTGATGTGCATTTTTTCCACGCTACTGCAGTTCTGTATTGCGGCCAGTGGATGTCAGCACACTCTGGTAGACTGAAGTTTAAACATTAGAGAGGGACACAACAGACAAGGATCGTTCACATTATATTGAACCTGGGACGGAGAACTTCGAAATACTAAATCTGTTGGCCAGATCATTTTGAAATCTACCAGTACGCTGCTTTCCTCTGTAATTAAATTAAATCACTTAAATTATGATAAATCAGCAAGGCGATGCTTTTTAAGTGAATGTATTAGTGCCGGTTGGCATTTTATTTTGAACCAAGTGGCATTTTGAATCACTGCTGTTTCGGATAGTAAGAATTGAATATCCAACCTGCAATCTGCATTGCACCTTTTGCTTGTACAGTGATCATTAAACGTTTAGCACTCCCACTTTCCTATGTACCTTCACCCTACAACGTCTCCCTGCCCCGTCTCACAAGGCAGTCAACGTCGCACCTTCACTTTGTCTTTTACCCATGGGAGGCTTATCGTGACCAGTCCTCATGTGTTTCACTTTGCTCAGTTATATTGCCCAGATTGCACACAGTTCCAACTTTTATATTCTCCATTAATAATAAATGAATGAAGAGAATCATCCCTTGATTAAACACTGTCAGCCTTTAGCGGGTGATTTTCATGAAGTGATGTGTGTGATTCCCGCTTTTATGCTTCTGTACAAATTCAGTCATAGGAAAATTATCCAAATATATCTTCAATTCTCCTTCTTACTCACAAAGAACTGAATAGGTGATAGATACAGTTTCAATAGTAGCTTTAAAAGATAGAGAATGGATTTACAAATTTAAAATCCAAGGGCTTCAATTCTCCTTCTCATTCACAAAGAACTGAATAGGTGATAGATACAGTTTCAATAGTAGCTTTAAAAGATAGAGAATGGATTTACAAATTTAAAATCCAAGGGCGACATCAATGCCTGGAGTGGTTTTCAGGCTGTGGCGACCAGAATAACAATGCACATCCTCAAATTTGGATTATTCAAAATCATGGAATGGATCATCCATTGAGGATGGAAGGTAACTTTAAACTGTGCAGATGTGCTGTGCTTCAGGAGCTTGTTTTCCAAAAATCTCCATGAATCAAAAATGTTGCCTCATCCGCTGAGCATTTCCAGCATTTTCTGTTTTTGATTCAGATTTCCAGCTTCCAGCTTTGCGTTGTGTTCTGTGCAGATGTTTTAGTGGAACAGGGAACCGGTTCTGATTAGCCCTGTGACAGATAGAGTAGAATGTGTCTCCTGGCTATCAAGCCTGCGAGATTTGCCTCCAAGCTGTACAGGAGAATGAGGAAGAGAGAGAGGGAGGATCATTCTGTGATGGACACATTTCCTGTATAAAGGTGTGTATTTCCACAACTGTTTCAAAAGGCATAAGATGTTCCAACACGAGTTGCAATCAACGAAGTTCCTCTTAACAGTTCTTGACGTTTTAACTATGAGATTATTGAACTGATGAATAGTTTCTACATTGTCAAAAATCCATAGATGGACAAGTAAAGTAAGCTTCCAGTTCGCGGCTCTGTGGCGCAATGGATAGCGCATTGGATTTCTAAGTGAAGGCAAGTTAGCTATTCAAAGGTTGTGGGTTCGAGTCCCACCAGAGTCGCATTTTTGATCAGATTCGTGGCCACCAGCTTGCTGCTTCACTGATGTGATTCAGCTTCGGCACCGACAATTCGTGCTCTGCCATCTCTCCATTCTGTTTCTGTTGACTCGGCTCCCAGGGAAACCACTGACTCGAGAATAAATCGCAAACCCCGGGGGCTTTCTTAAAGTTTGACACGACGTTCGCTGGTTGGGTTAGAAATAGTAACATATTTTTCAATTAGATATTTCACTTCTTCTGGGAGATAAAAAAGATTAAAGAACACACACACGCAACAAAGGCAATTGATAAATAGCTACAATCAATAAATCAATATCAGTGCCCTGCAACCTGGTGGTGTTATTCTGGTGTGTCTGCTGCGCTTGTCCTTCCAGGCTGTCGTAGTCGTGGGTTTGGAAGCGGCTGGCAAAGGAGCCTTGCTGAGTTGCTGCAGTGCATCGTGTAGATGGTGCGCACTGCTGTAGTGGAGGGAGTGAATTTTTAATGCTTGGGAAGCGAATGAAGTGGGATGCTTTGTCCTGGATGATGCGAAACTTCTGTAGTGCTGTTCAAGCTGCATTCACCCAGGCACGTTATCTCAGGAAACCAAGTGCTCCTGTTTACTCCCACAATCCAATGATGGGCAAGTTGGGTGGATTGGCCATGCTCGATTGCCCCTTGGTCTCGAAGGTGTTTGTATAGGGAGATTAGCGGGGTGGATGCGTGGCGCCGCGGGGATAGGTCCTGTGTGCTCTCTGTTGGAGAGTCGATACAGACTCGATGGGCAGAATGGCCTCCTTCAGCACTGTTGGGATTGTACGATTGTAAGGCCATTCGACTGTGTTAGAAATTCCCTGAGAAAAAAAATGGAAAGCTGTATTTGTGGAATTTACAGCATTGGCTTTATTGCAGATTATTTGTTTTCTGCAAAATGATGAAAATACCTGACCGAGCAAATAAATAGTAGACATATTTGTGGGGAGTCTCGAAACATGTTTTTGTTTCATCTTTGTAGATCATCCACTGTAAAGGTAAAGACAATATCGACTAGCAAGGATAGGACATTGCGACTTGCACACTTGCACTGATCACTTGTAAGGACTCAAGTTTCTCGCTGGGATTTGAAACCGGGATCTCCTGTTTACTAGGCTTGTGCAATGTCCTGTTTGCTCAAGTCAACAAAGACCCAAATCCCACCCTACGTGTTCCTTGCACGAAGGTACTAAGATTGACAGGTCTGAGCCACGGGAACTATGCAATTGGAAGGTTTCATCCTGGCGACAGGAATATCTCCCCACAGCTGCTTTCGGAGTTGCTGCATATTTCCAGCATTTCCTGTTTCTGATTTTGTGCCTTCATTATAGGAGTTCATTTACTGACAACCCAAAAGTTGTCTCTTGGACGCAGCACCAGATAGAGCTTTTCTGTGATCTTCACACAGACAAGTTCACTATTCACTTTCCTACACACGTGCTTTAAAATCGGCTGTTTTCACACTGAGCACCCTGCGGCATTGCCTTCAAACCTCACCCCACCCTCCACCCGCACACCAGATTCTCAGTGGTACAAGTGTATCTGAGGAATTCACAAAGATAAGAGATCACGGTGGTTATGAGGGAATATAAAGGATTAATCCGTACTCACAAACAGATTGATTATGTGAGAATCTCTCTCTCTCTCTCTCTCTCACACACACACACACGGCAGATGGTGAAATTTGACATCAGGAAAACCATCTGGATTTAAAAGTCCAATGACCACGAATCGATTGTCATAAAATAACACAGCTGGTGCACTAAAGTCCTTTAAGGAATGATTTTTTACCTGGTCTGGACCTACATGTGGCCCCCGACCCACAGCAATGTGGTTGACCCTGAGCTGCCCTCTGAGGTCACCTAAGCTGCTCAGTTTAAGGACAATTTAGGATGGGCAATAATTGCGGGCCCAGCCAGCGACACACACATCCCAGGAATCAACAAAGAAAATTAATCAGTGATTCAAAATGAGGGGATACAGAAAGTCAGTTGCAGTACCAAAAATTGACAGATAAAGAATTAATTTATAAACTATTTTACAGTTCCGGAAGCTGGCAGTCAGAACAAGTCACTTCTACACGCACAGTTCAGCTGATAGAATCAGAAAGATCCCAATCCTCATTGAGCAGCAGATAATGCAAAGCGTAGTCTGAATACAGACAGACGCACCAGAGAAAGCATTCCTTCTGGTTGCACCTCAGCTTGCTATGGCTCCTGCTCTGTCCAAGACGGCAAAAAAACTACAAAGTGTCGTGAAATCACACAAACCAGCCTCCCATCTCTTGACACTTCCCGCTGTCTTGGAAAAGCAGCCAGTTTAATCATGGAGCGACGCACGCTGTTCATGCTCTCTTCCACCGGCTTCCGTCGAGAACAAGCGACAAAAGTCTGAGGACTGCACTAACCAACTAAAGAACGAACTGGACTGAACAAGGAATATTCCACAAACTCCGCAAACAGGCAGCCTTGCGTGGCCGTAGCCTAACGGGTAAAGCGATTAATTTCGCTACTTTCCACGTTGCTATCTGACGATTGCAGGTTCCAGCCCGGTCTCTTTACACAGAAATCTGTGGAACCTCCTGAAAACCGAGCTTTCGCCCGTTAACTGAAATCCACCGTTAGTTCCGAACAGCTCTCTCAGAATTACTTTCCTTGTAACTTTGTTCATTTAATTCTCACTTATCTTAGTATTTTTAGATCAGAACTATTGCACAATGTATGTTTGATCTGGATGAATTGTTAATGTTCCAAACTGGAACAAAATCCTTTGTATCAATTGGCTAATTGAAATTCTGTGGCGGGAATTCTAATCTCCTCAGGAAGAGATTTAATGCTGAGCTGAATGAACTGTTTTTGTTTACAGGGATGAAAGGTGATGTCACTGGGCTGGTAATCCAGAGGCCCGCGCTAATCTTTGGGGACACAGAGTAAATCCCACCACGGCAGCTGGTGAAATTCAAATTCACTGATTTAACACATAGGCACATGGATAGAAAACAGAAACAGGAGTAGGCCATTCGGCCCAAACAAAGCTGGAATTGAAAGCAAGCCTCAGAAATGGCGGCCTTGAAATTTCCGTCGATTGTTTTCCCACAGAAAACATCTTCACAGAACAACAGAGAAGATTTCACACAAAAGGAAAACTTCTGCTCAAGACGGATCATATTTGGAAATCGCGAATACATTTACACAACAGGGAAGAATTTGTCAGAACCACAATGAAGATCTGTCAACGACAGAGTCACAGTTCCAAACAGAGAGAACAGTTACACAGCAGATAGGACAGTTACACAACAGAGCATACATTTCAAAACAGGGCCTGTCTTTGTGCAACAGAAAATCCCTTTTCATACATCATCAGTTTTTCCATCTCAGTATCTTGCTCGAATCTTTTCTGTCTCTCATTGTGTGTGTGCCCTAATAGTTTTTTTTTTACCGCTTTTCTATGTGTCTTTCTCTGTCTGTTACATTCAAGATGTTATGTGTTATTGTTCAGCCAGGGTGAGCTTCCCAACACGTGGGCCTTGTTTGAAATAAAAAGAGACAGTGAATTGTTTCCTGGCTCCCGGCAGCAGTAACGAGCAGGGCGACATCATCTTTCGAAGCAGAGTGGTGCAGCGGAAGCGTGCTGCGCCCATAACCCAGAGATCGATGGATCAATACCATTCTCTGCTATCACGTACTCACTCCATCAAATAGAAATATTCTGCTGCTGCCCAAAAGCAAATCCGGGTTTTATTTGCTTCATCGTCTTGATTTTCATTAACGAGTAGCACAGCGTATTTGTCTCAGTTGGTTGGACAGTTTATTCAGCCAGCAGCGCGGGATCAATTCCCGTATCGGTTGAGAAAGCCTTGCTCCTCGCCTGAGGTGTGAATCCTCTGGTTAAATCACCACCAGTCAGCTCTCCCCATTGATGCCTCCCAGAAACAATTGGGACTGTGGACCTTGCTTTAACTTTACAAACAATGGACGAATCATATCTCTGACACGTTGTTCAAATACAAAAGTCTGCAAAAAAGTAAACTGAGCGTGCGAACCGGAAGCATCCCTAAAATTTCATTTCTATCACAGTTGTATCATTTCAGAAACAATCGGAAACAACCAAAATCAAAAGACCAACGCAGAAAAGCTCCGTGATTCGAACACGCGGCCTTTTAATCTGAAGTTTTGCGCCACAAACTCACCGCAGCTGCTACTTTTTGCATCAGAGTCATGTTCGGTGAATTCAAAACCAAACAGGGACCAGAGAGGTGAACTTTACTTTCTCTGGATTTACATCAAATGGAAAAATAACAGCGAATCAAGATTAACGAGAAAGCAGAAAGACAACATTTTCCTGCGGGAGAAATGTGTTCTTTGTTACGGATGTTAAAACACTAAAAATCGATTGGGGAGTGACTGTTGCATGGCCGAGTGGTTAAGGCTGCTAATCTATTGTGCTCTGCACGCGTGGGTTTGAATCCCATCCTCGTTGGTGTTGCATTTGTTCTGCATCCTTATTGCCGGTGAACTGATGATTCGTTCAGTGTTTTGAGCTTCACAGAACCAAGATGAAGTTTGGACACATAGGCTTGAGGGGTAAATAGTCCAGAACAATTCCACATTCCCATATTTTTAATCAGATGAGAAACTCTATTCAAATCAGGACACCAGTTTTGGAGAGGAGTTTGCCACCAGGTAAACCTATGGTTTCGGACGCTCCAAAGCAGACGCCAGCTTCATTTGCGGCCCGAATGGCAGATTTTGTCTTTCTGGAATAGGCAGCTCAGCCATGAAAATTAGTGCCGTATTAGCGGGATTGGCCATGCTAAATAGTCCCTCAGCGTCAGCGGGATTAGCACGGTAAATATGTGGGGTTACGAGGATACAGGCTGGGCGGGATTGTTGTTGGTGCAGGCCTGATGGACCGAATGCTCTCCTTCTGCCCTGTTGGCATTCCCATGAAGTTCGAGGCGGCAGTTTCACTTCTCTGAGAGCATTGACACAACCGTTCCTAATTTCTTCAAACTTTACCTAAAAAGCCGACTTCGATTAGATTCTGACCCACAACTTTTGCATGTCTCACCAGACAACATTCTCTCTTCCACCTTCTTCCATCGGGAAAAAGATACAACAGTCTGGGGTCACCTACCAATCGACTGAAGAACAGCTTCTGCCCTGCTGCCTCTGAATGGACCTCCCTTGCATTACGTTGATCTTTCTCGACATCCGAGCTATGATTGTAACACTACATTCTGCAGTCTCTTCTTTCCTTCTCTATGAACGGTATGCGTTGCCTCTACAGCGCACAAGAAAAAATACTTTTTCACTGTATACTAATACATGTGACAATAATAAATCAAATCAAATTAAATAAAACAATGATGAGAAGTCCTACATGCCATTCTTTGCACCACAGATCCGCAGCTGCAGCGCTCATACTGCAACAGAGTGTTCAGAGTAGAAAGTGGATCTTGCTGAAATAATAGGCCAATTCCAATTGGTTTCAGTTCAACATTTAAGCAAACGAGCAAATAAACACAACACGTCGCGAAAGGGAAAGGGTATCGTGGGAAAATAAATACAAGAATCAAAGTGCATCAGACGTGACTGCCGTCAAACTGAACAGAACCACACATCCATTATTCAAATGCTCCCAGTGCCTCAAGAGAAGCCCTTTCTCCAAATAAGTGTTTGTATAGTTTTATTTGCTGCTCTTGAACTGACAGGTAACAGTAAATCACAACCACAACAACCAGAGACAGCTAGTTAAATGATCATCCCGCACTCGCGGTTAATGGAGTTTCTGACGGTGACAGACAGTTTCTGACCATCCTCCAATTGGGCCTGAAGGTAACCAGATTCACTATCAGAGCTGGACTTTCTTACAGAGTGGGTGGCAGAACCAGGTGAGCGATGGTGGTGGAGTGGTGACTGTGCGAGCATTTGATCTAGGGTCAGTTCCTGGCCATCACGGTTCTGATGACTTTAATTAGTTATCGCAGGTCATAACAGTAGGTGGGCACCCTTAAAATGAAATTCACTAAAAATCCTCACCATCACGATCTTTCTAATGGAAAATTCAGCTTCAATTTACTTTGAGTGGAAACTTTGTTCAATGAAAGAACAGGCCTCAAAATTGATCAATGAATTCCCAGTATGAAACAATAGTAAGAAGGTGGCTAAAACGAGACAAGCCAATTTCAGTTTACTACCGGCACACCTGGTGCCTGAAATCAGCAACTAAGGTAGTTCCGTAATTATAACTAATGCAAATAACGATTGCATATGCAGCGCGAGCGATGGTGGTATAGTGGTGAGAATAGCTGCCATCCAAACAAGTGATATGGGTTGATGCCCAGCGATCGCATTGATAATTTACTTAGAACCTTATCGGCGGCCTCTTGTATTTTAAAACGAGTGAACAAAACAGGGCGAACGCAACATTCGCCAGTAATAGAGATACTTTTGTTTTCATTTTCTCTTCGAACGTAATTCGTTTTCACTGAAAAATTATTTAAATAGAAAAAAAAACAAGTCTCTGGCCTCATAAATGAATTCAGAGACAAAGATACAAAGTAAAAGTTGAGGAACAAATTTCAGCTCACACACTGTGCTCTGTGCAATCCTGGTACTGATGAAGTTAATATATGCACGTTACTGAGGTGGTTACATTAGTGCAGCAAGGAAGCAGCTGCGATGGCCGAGTGGTTAAGGCGTTGGATTCGAAAACCAATGGGGTTTCCCCGCGCAGGTTCGAACCCTGCTCGCAGCGATTATGGTTGGAAATCTTTGCTTCAGGCAGATACAAACTCGTGGAATTTTTCTGTTAATTATGTGGATCTCCATCATGCTTTCAGCTGCATGGCTCTGGGCCGGGTGTCGGAAGCTGAGCTTGGAAAGGACACCTGGGTGTCCTCAGGCTGGCATGAATGTGATAGGCTGAATGGGTTCCTTCTGTGCTGGTTCTTCTCTCTGGTTCTTTCTGCGGTTCCATGAGGAAAATCATAACGTGAGCAGAATGAAAAAAAAATCAGCATCAGGTGCACAAGAACAAAACAAGGTCTCACGTCAGAGGAAGATTCTTATGTAAAGACACACAGAGCATAAGAAATACATTTAATCAGAATGCATTGAATGAATGCGAATATCAAAATGCTGCTTCGATGATATGTCATCGTGTTCATTCAAACACATTGCTACAAGCAGGTCATTACTGGGTGTTCTGTATTCCTGGTGATAACAGTTTGGGAATGGAAGGAACAGGTTCACATCTGCACATTGTCAGGTCAAACTGTGTCTCAGATTAACAGCTCCTCTGTTTTCCTCTCCTCTCGCTCTGTGCTGTGGATTCTCGGGGATTAGTTGGGGTTTTCCAGCTCAGTAACTGTTTAAGCCTCTGAGGCCGGCGATGCTCACAGTGTCTGTTCCTCAGATTCAGGGGGCTGCAGCCGATCAAAGTTGTTCCGGGGATAACCCAGAACTGGTTGAAATGTTGATATTGTTCACGAACTGAATTCTATTTGATCAGATGAAGATACAGATTGTGTGCACTCAGTCACGAAACAACAATATCCCGTCTTCATATAGAGTGGATGAGATTGGATAGAGGGATGGAAAGAGACAGAGTGAGTTAGGGCAGTGAGACACAGACGGCCAGATAATGTCTCAGTGACAGAATTCCATGTAAATTCCGGCTTTATCAAGAAAGATTCTCTTGGAGAAACAGCAGCTGCAGTCTCAGCTCTTACTGATATTGTAGCAGAGACACATTATTAATCCCACACTCAGGAACAGTGCTGCATTTTGACAGCAAAGATGGGGAGAGGCAATAGAAACTGAATGGTCCAGTTCTAAACAGTGTGCAGGCCCAGATGGACCTGAGGTTCAGAGAGATCTTTGAAGATGAGAGGAAATTTTAAAAGAGTCGTTCGGAAAACGGAAGGGATTCTTGGTTTCATAAGTGAATACACTTTGTATGCATAGAATCTCTGCACTGCAGAAGGAAGCCAGTTGACCCATCGAGTCTGCACCGACTCTCTGAAACAGCATCGTTCGCGCTATTTTACCATGGCTAATCCCCCGAAACTCCACATCCTGGGACACTAAGGGACAATTTAGCATGGCTCATGCACCTAAGCAGCATGTCTTTGGACTGTGGGAGGAAACCGGAACACCCAGAGGAAACCCGCGCAGACACAAGGAGAAGGTGCAGACTCCACACCGATAGGCACCCAAGGCCCGAATTAAACACGAGCAGCAATGCTCACTACTGTGCCACTTTGCCCCCCTCTTTAATGCATCAAAGCAGGGAAGATCTGCTTCATTTTTACATCTTGTGTTACATTAATTGCTAGTCGCGGGATTCGGGGACAGATATTGAGGATTTGAGGTAACGTGCGGGCATGCGATAACTGACATGTTCTCTACTTTTCGACTGGAATCTTGAATTTAATGGAACAGTTGCCGTGAAATCTAACTTTGGGGCTCAGCAGGGGGATTACGGGGACTATTTAATTGAAAAAAACGTTTTATTTTACTCAAGAGAGACTCGGAGATCCCATGATCAGAACAGACACACTGACACAGTTAGAATAGTCTCGCCCGCCCCGTTCATACACTGTCTCTTACACAATATTCACACCGACACATTCACAGGACAAAACTTTCACCAAATGTAAGGCCCCAGACGGAATTTCTCCTCCTTTTAGCCTTTGAAATCATAGAAATAGAAATCATAAAAACCCTACAGTGCAGAAAGAGGCCATTCGGCCCATCGAGTCTGCACCGACCACAATCTCACCCAGGCCCTACCCCCATATCCCTACATATTTTACCCGCTAATCCGTCTAATCTACGCATCCCAAGACACTAAGGGACAATTTTAGCATGGCCAATTAACCTAACCCGCACATCTTTGGACTGTGGGAGGAAACCGGAGCACCCAGAGGAAACCCACGCAGACAGGAGGAGAATATGCAAACTCCACACAGACAGTGACCCAAGCGGGGAATCGAACCCAGGTCCCTGGAGCTGTGAAGCAGCAGTGCTAAGCACTATCCTACCGTGTGGCCTGGTCCCACATTGTACCCACATACCCTTTGCTCCAGATTCCAGGGTGTTCGTTACAGTTCTTCACCTCAGTAACTGTTCTTCACCTTAGTCACACTTTGAGGTCCGCTTCCCGCAGATTGCCTTTGAATTCATTCAGGGAATGTGGGCGTCGCTGTCTGGGTCAGCATTTATTGCCCATCCCTAATTGTCTTTGGGAAGGTGGTGGTGAGCTGCCTTCTGGAACCGCTGGAGTCCATGTGGTGCAGGACCACATCTGTTCACCAGATTCCGCGGCAAGAGCCAATCATATCTGTTTTTGTTTTAGTTATTATAGTGATTACAGATATCATTGCGTTTCTTTCGGGTGAAAATACAAATTATCTGCTCTCGGAATGTCTGGATTTCCTGTTTTATTTGTTTCTCCTGCACTGACAGATAACAATAAATCACACCCTCAACAACCAATGACAGCCAGTTAAATAATCATCCCGCACTCGCTGATACTGGAGTTTCTGACAGTGACAGACAGTTTCTGACCACCCTCCGATTGGGCCTGGAGGAAACCAGATTCACTGTCAGAGCTGAACTTTCAGCAAATTAACAGATACAGTGAAAAAAACACAGAAACATAACATCGCAGCTGGAGGAGGCCATTCGGCCCTTCGATCCTGCTCCGCCTTTCATCATGATCATGGCTGATCATCCAACTCAATCGCCTGGTCCCAAATTGTACCCACATATCCTTTGCTCCAGTTTGCCTCAAGTGCTATATCTAACTGCTTTGAAAACATTCAATGTTTTGGCCTCAGAAATATCCATGTGTGTCCAAAATAAAATTCAGTTTGAAGTTGCTGTCAGTGGAAACTTTGTTTAAATCAAAGAGCAGGCCTCAAAGCTAATCAATGAGTTCTCAGTCGGAAACAGCAGTAAACAGGTGGCAGCCGTCCTGAAAAATGAGACAAGCCAAGTCTAGTTTATAAACTGTGCAAAGGACACACCTGGAGCCTGATGAAATCAGCAACTAAGGTAGTTCTGTAATTATAACGAATGAAAATAAGGGTTGTTTCAGCAAAGTGAGTGATGATGGTATAGTGGTGAGTCTCGCTGCTTTTCCTAAAGAGTTGACCCGGGTTCGATTCACGACCATCGAATTGGTAATTTATTTAGAACCTTATCCGCGGCATCTTGTGTTTTAAACCGAGTGGACAGAAACAGGGCGAACGCAACATTTGACAGTCATGAAATAAAATGGAGATTTCTCTTTTTCAGTTTTTATTCGGATGTAATTCGTTTCTGATGAAAAACTATTGAAATAGAAAAACAAGTCTCTGATCAAATAAATGAATTCTCAGTCAGAGACAGATACAAAGAACAGGAACAAATTTTACCTCACACCCTGGGTGGCACGGTAGCACAGTGGTTAGCACTGCTGCTTCACAGCTCCAGGGACCTGGGTTCGACTCCCGGCTGGGGTCACTGTCTGTGTGGAGTTTGCACATTCTCCTCGTGTCTGTGTGGGTTTTCTCCGGGTGCTCCGGTTTCCTCCCACAGTCCCAAGATGTGTGGGTTCGGTTGATTGGCCATGCTAAAAAATTGCCCCTTAGTGTCCTGGGATCCGTAGATTAGAGGGATTAGTGGGTAAAATATGTAGGGATATGGGGGTAGGGCCTGGCTGGGTTTGTGGTCGGCGCAGACTCGATGGGCCGAATGGCCTCTTTCTGTACTGCACAATCCTGGTGCCTGATGAAGTTAATTTGAACGTTACTGAGGTGGAATCCAATAGGGGTTCCCCACGCAGGTTCGAACCTTGCTTCACAGCGATTATGATTGGAAATGTTTACGTCGGCTGCTTCACAGAGCCGCAAATCCCAGTGAATGTTTGGTATGAAGGTTTTGGATCTCTATCATGCTTTCAGCTGCATGTTTCCGGGCCGGGTGCAGCTGGGTGAACTTGGAAATGACACCTTAGTATCTCCGGGCTGGCATGGACAAGCTCGGCCGAATGGGTTCCTTGTCTGCTGTTACCTTTCTTTCGTCCCTTCTATGGTTCCATGAGGAAAATAGCATGAACAGAATTTTTTAAAATCAGCATCAGGGGCACAAGGGCATGTCAGGGGAAGATTCTTGTGCAATGACACACAGAGCATAAGAAATACATTTCATCAGAATATATTGAATGAATGAGAATTTCAAAATGCTGCTTCGATGATATGACATCGTGTTCATTCAAACACGTTGCAACAAGCTGGTCATTACTGGGCGTTCTGTATTCCTGGTGATAACAGTTTGGGAATGGAAGGAGTAGGTTCACATCTGCACATTGTCAGGCCAATCTGTGTCTCAGATTGAGAGCTCCCATGACAGGTTTTCCTCTCCTCTCGCTCTGTGCTGTGGATTCTCCAGGATTAGTTGGAGTTTCACTGTTCAGTAACTGTTAAAGTCTCTGAGGACGGTAATGCTCATAGTGTCTGCTCCCGAGATTCAGGGGGCTGTCTCCAATCAGAGCTGTGCCTAGGTTAACCCAGAACTGGTTGAAATGTTGATGTTGTTCACAAGCTGAATTCTATTTGATCAGATGAAGATGCAGATTGTGTGCACTCGGTTACTAAGCAACAATATCCCGCCTTTGTATTGAGTTAATGAGAGGGGTTTGAGTGATAGACAGAGACAGAGTGACTTCAAGCAGTGAGACACCGACGGCTAGACAATGTATCAGTGACTGAAATCCTTGTAAATTCCGGCTTTATACAGAAAGATTCTCTTGGAGAAACAGAAGCTGCAGTCTCCGCTCTCACCGATATTGTCGCAGAGAGACATTATTAATTCCACACTCAGGAACAGTGCTGCATTTTGACAGACGAGATGGGGAGATTTTACGAAGTGTGTCAGGATCCTTGGGAGGGTGTAAATGTGATTTACTGCACTGGACACAGCGATGAGGGATTTTAGCTGCAAGGTTTGTTTGGAGAAGCCAGAGTTCCTCTCGTTGAAGCAAACTCAATTGAGTGCGGCTCTAAGAGATGTGTAAAAGTGTATAACATATTGAACTAAGATGTGGAGATGCCGGCGTCAGTATTGAGTGCTGAGGCTGTTGTAGCAATGTCGTCGTCGCGGGGGATGCTGGTGTAGAGTGCCATTGTCCATTGTGACAAGGAGTATTCCTGGTTCAACTACTCCATGGGTGTTGAGTTTCTGTAAGAAGTTCGTGGTGTCGTTTCAGAAGCCGGGGGTCCCTTTTCGATGCGTTTCAGGATGCCCTCGACTTAGCCAGAGAGGATCTCACACAGAATCCTATTGCCTAATATTGAACTAAAATACTCAGGCGGAAATTGTTGCAGTAACAGCTGGCAGAAAGATTTGGGAACAGTGAAGATTTAAAATGTATGGAAGGCATAGGGGCATCGCACTTCAGAAGGAAGTATTCGGTCGATTGAGTCTGTACCGGCTCTCTGACAGAGCATCCCACTCTATCCCCAGGTAATTACCCCGATATTCCCCCTAACCCAAACATCCTGGGACATTATACGGCAATTTAGCATGGTCAATTCACCAACGCTGCACATCTTTGAGGAAACCCATGGGGACACTGGAAAAATGTGCAAACTCCACAGAGACAGTGAATCACGGACAGATTTGAAAGCGGGTGACTGGCCCTGTGAGGCAACAGTGAAAGTGGTTGTGGATAAGATAAGTTTATTTATTTGTCACAATAGGCTTACATTCACACTGCAATGAAATTACTGTGAAAATCTCCTCGTTGCCACATTCCGGCGACTGTTCGGGTACGCTGAGGGAGAATTTACCGATTCACCGAACCTGCACATCTTTGGAGTGTTGGAGGAAAGTGGAGCACCCAGAGGAAACCCACGCAGACACGAGGTGAAGGTGCAAACTCCACACAGACAGTGACCCAAGCCAGGAATCGAACCTGAGGCTCCGGCGCTGTGAGGGAGCAGTGCTAACCACTGTGCCGTCCCAAATAAATTAAAACAATGCGATAGCCGGGAGTCGAACTCGGGTCAACTGCTTGGGAAGCAACTGTGTCACAACTACAGAACATCACTCGGCCAGAAGAGCCGAGTAATGGATCGATCAAGTTCTCTACGAGGATGGTGGAAGCAGAGACGATCAATGATTTCACAGAAATAGTTTATCCATATTTGCTGCGGTGTGTCTGATCTACAGGACACCCTGCAGTAAGTCACCATGCTGATTTGGATAGCAGCGTCCTCCTTGTGACATGTACCATCAAAAAGGACGAGAGAGTCAGCAAAGTGGAAACGGCACCACGTTGAAGACATACTTAAACATTATTTGGACAGAAATCAACATTCCTTCTTAATGGTTTAAAACATGGAATTTTGTTCCCCAAATCACTATGAATTGATAAAGTGAGGTTTCCATCCTTTCCGGTTGTATTAGATATATATTGTTCCATATGTTTCTTTCCGTGTCTCCGATTGTTTGTGTTTGCCTGTTGGCAGCTGTTCCAATTTAACATGTTCAACTTACCGCTCATTCTGTCCATATCAACCTTACATAAGGTAAAAATTACAGCATTTGAGTGATTTTGCCCTGCCTCAAACACTCATTTCTGAATGTTTCGCTGCTGTCAGAATATTAATTAATTATTTCTTGATACTTATTACTGAATTTAGCATTAATATTTCTCTTCTGGTTTCAAAGCATCGTTGAGGGCAGGAGACACGAAATGACAAAGGAGTTGATGGTATGAGGCTAAGGTAAATGCACTAGTACTGAGACTATAAATGTGCATAATATTCCAGAAATGTACAAAATTGGGACAGTGATTCCACATTCAAAGAAATGCAACAATTTCAAAGAAGAATCATATAATCCCTGCAATGCAGAAGGAGGCCGTTTCGCCCATCAAGCCTGCATAGAAAACAACCCACCGAGTTCCTATCCCCGTAACCCCATGTATTTACCTTGCTAGTCCCCCTGACACTAAGGGACAATTATAACATGGCCAATCAACCGAAGGCACACATCCTTGGAGTGTGGGGGGAAACAGGAGCACTCAAAGGAAAGCCATGAGGACACAGGGAGAACATGTGAACTGTACACAGACAGTCACCCTAGGCTGGAATTGAACCCGGGTCGCTGACGCTCTGAGGCAACAGTGCTAAACATTGTGCTTCCCACCTGCCTTAAATTTGATTTTATTTGATTTTTGGTTTGGTTTATTATTGTTACCTGTATTAGTATACTGTGAAAAATATTGTTTCTTGTATGCTATACAGACAACGTATACCAATCATAGAAAATGAAATGAGAATGTAGTATTCCAGTCATGGCCAGGATGTAGAAAAAGATCAGTTTAATATAAGGTAGGTCGATTCAAGAGTTTGATGGCAGCAAGAAAGAAGCTGTTCTTGAGTCAGTTGATACGTGATCACAGATATTTGCATCTTTTTCCCAACAGAATGTGGAAGACAGTATGTCAGGAGTTTGTGAGTTCCTTGATTATGATGGCTGCTTTTCGGAGGCAGCGGGATGTGTAGACAGAGTCAATGGATGGAAGGCTGGTGTGTGTGATGGACTGGGCTTCGTTCATGACCCTTTGTAGTTGTTTCCAATCTTGGTCAGAGCAGGAGCCTGTGATGCAACAGGAAATAATGTTTTCTATGGTGCATCCGTAAAAGTTGCTGAGCGTCGTAGTGGACATGCAGAATTTCCTTAGCCTGCTGAGAATATAGAAGTGTTGGGGGGCTTTGATATAGCGTTGGCCTGGACGGAGCAGGACAGGTTGTTGTTGATCTGCACACCTAAAAATTTGAACCTCTCGACCAAAAGAAAATGGCAGATTGATAACGGCAGAAAAAAAGGGACAAAATAGAAGATCTGTGATAGTGTAGAGTACAAGAGAGATGAAATGCAGGAACTGGTGGTGCAAAACTACCATGAATAGAAAAAGAACGTGTGAAGATATCAAAGTAGTGCGTTGAGGAATTGTGCACTGAGGTTCATTGGAACACGGGAGAAGACGAAGGACAGAGAGATCAGAGTGAAAACAAGTGAAGAATTAAAAAGATAGTGGACCAGAATTCTGATCAGAAGTGGAGCCAGAAGTTTGGACTGAATGGAGGAATCCCACAGGGTTATTACACAATCTTTGTTTGGTCTCCACAATCCAGAGCAGAGCATGATGTAAACAGCAAATACGATTAATTGGGGAGACGAAACTGGCCTTTCATTTGGAAGAAATGTTCAAGGCGTTTTACTATGAGCAGATTGGATCGGATGAGGGGGGCGGGGGCGGGGAGGGGGGGAGGGGGGCGTGGGGTGGTTGTCGTTGGGGGTGGGGGGGCGTGGGGGGGGGGTGGTGGGGGCGGAATTGCCTTAACTGATAGGAAATGGGTGAAGGTGTAAAGAGGAAAATCTCCACTCAGAAAATTGAAAGGACTGCAGAGGGGTGTGGAATTCTAGTGGTGGCAACAATCTAGAGTTGGCAGAAATGACAAAGGATGATGCATTAAATGAGAAGAATATTGGGGAAGAAGGTAAAGTGAAGTTTGTTTATTTATTAGTGTCACAAGTAGGCAGACATTAACACTGCAATGAAGCTATGGTGAAAATCCCCCAGTCACGTCAATCCAGCACGTGTTTGCGTACACTGAGGGAGAAGTTAGCATGGCCAATGCACCTAACCAGCACATCTTTCGGACTGTTGGAGGAAACTGGAGCACCCGGACGGAATTCACGCAGCCATGGGGAGAACGGAGTAACTTTAAACAGACAGAGACCCAAGTCAGCAATCGAACCCAGGTTCCTGGCGCTGTCAGGCAGCAATGCTAATCATTGCACCACTGTGTCACCGTGAGGACAAGGGGAAAACATCCATAGTTTTAGAGGGGAAGGGATGTGAATGAAAAACAGGAAGTGGGACAGAAAAGCTTGACATCCCTGTCAACCTCAGTGGGAGCAGATCATCTGGTGAGGAAACAGGAAAATGGATTACAATTGTTGGTGTGATAAGTTCCATATTCTCTCCTCACTGTTCAGATCCCGAAACTCAAATTCCACATGTAAGATTGATTTCTATATTTCTTTTTTCCAACATGTTATTTTGCTTATATGTCATATTGGGCAGAGTATTTATTTATCATATATTATTTGATTTATTATTGACATAAGTATTAACATACAGTGAAAAGTATTGTTTCTTATGCGCTATAGAGACACAACATACCGTTCATAGAGAAGGAAACGAGAGAGTGCAGCATGTAGTGTTACAGTCATAGCTGGGGTGTGGAGAAAGATCAACTTAATGCAAGGCAAGTCCATTCAAAAGTCTGATGTCAGCAGGGAAGAAGCTGTTCTTGAGTTGGTTGGTGCGTGACCTCAGACTTTTGTGTCTTTTTCCCGATGGAAGAAGATGGAAGGGTCCAGGGTGCCTGCGGTCCTTAATTATGCTGGCTGCTTTGCCGAGGCAGCGGGAAGTGTGGACAGAGCCAATGGATGGGAGGCTTCTTTGCATGATGGATTGGGCTACATTCATGACCTTTTGTAGTTCCTTGCGGTCTTGGGCAGAGCAGGAGCCATACCAAGCTGAGATACAACCAGAAATAATGCTTTCTTTGGTGCATCTGTAAAAGTTGGTGAGAATCGTAGCTGACATGCCAAATTTCCTCAGTCTTCTGAGAAAGTAGAGGCATTGGTGGGCTTTCTTAACTAAAGTGTCGGCATGGGGGGAACCAGGCCAGGTTGTTGGTGATCTGGACACCTAAATACTTGAAGCTCTCGACCCTTTCTACTTCGTCCTCGTTGATGTAGAGAGGAGTATGTTCTCCTTTACGCTTCCTGAAGTAGATGACAATCTCTCATTTTGTTGACATTGAGGGAGAAATTGTCGTTGCCGCACCAGTTCACCAGATTCTCTCTCTCATCATTGTTTGAGATCCGACCCACTATGGTGGTGTCGTCAGCAAACTTGAAAATAGAATTGGAGGGGAATTTGGCCACACAGTCATCGGTGTATAAGGAGTATAGTAGGGGGCTGAGAACACAACCTTGTGGGGCAGCGGTGCTGAGGATGATCGTGGCGAAGGTGTTGTTGTCTATCCTTTCTTATTGTGGTCTGTAATTTCGGAAGTTCAGGATCCAGTCGCAGAGGCAGGGATTGCTTCGTGAAACACCTCTGTTCAGTTCATAAACATCACTCGGATTTCACAGTCTCCTGTCATTTTAATTTTCTACCTTGCTTTATACTGCTCTTTCCATTCAGCCTCCTGCAATGTCCCAATGAAGCTTAATGTAATTTCCAGGAACAGAAACTCATCTCTCAATGAAACATTTTACAGCCTTCCAGACTCAGCACTGAGTCAAACAATTTCAGACATTAAACACAGCTCCATTTTGCTTTCATTTTTCTTTGCAGGTTTTGGTTTTTACCCTCATGTTTATTCTTGTTTTTGTAATCACTTCCTTTTCAACACAAACTTGGGTTCGTTGCCTCCCGTTTAGACTTACCCCACCAACTTTTTTGTCAGTTAAACATTGCTGTACTTCACCGTATTCATACTCGATTCAGTGATGAGTGACGAATGAGGGTGGCACGGTAGCACAGTGGTTAGCACTTCTGCCTCACAGCTCCAGGGTCCTGGGTTCGATTCCCGGCTTGGGTCACTGTCTGTGTGGAGTTTGCACATTCTCCTCCTGTCTGCGTGGGTTTCCTTCGGGTGCTCCGGTTTTCTCCCACAGTCCAAAGATGTGCGGGTTAGGTTGACTGGCCATGCTAAAATTGCTCCTTCGTGTCCTGGGATGTGTGGATTAGCGGGTAAAATATGTTGGGATATGGGGGTAGGATTGTGGTCGGTGCCGACTCGATGGGCCGAATGGCCTCTTTCTGTACTGTTGGGTTTCTATGATGAGAATTTATTAATGTTCTGACAGAAAATTAACATCTCCACCTTCTCCCTGTAACCCTGCACGTTTGTCTTTTTCATGTCACAGCCTAATTCTTTTTAAAATGCTTCATTTGAACTTACCTTCATCACACTCTCCGGCAGTGCATTCCACACATTAAGCATTCACTGTGTGAGAAAGGTTCTGTTTGTATTTCTATTCCATCCTTTGCTAATGGTGTTCCATCTGCTTTCTCATCCTTGATCATTCCAAGAGTAGTTACAGTTTGTCCCTATCCACTCTATCCAGACGATTCGTGACATTTAATACCTCTATTACATCTCCTTCAATTTTCACTTCTCCAAGGAGAACAATTCCAAAGTCTTTGATCCATTTCATGAGTGAAGTTTGTCAGTCTCACAAACAATCTCATGAACCTTTTATGCCCTCTCCAATGCCATCACATTCTTTCTAAAGTGTGGCTTCCAGAACAGGCTACAACACTCCAGCTGGATGTTTTAGTGTCTTACACCATTTGAACACAACCTCCCTGCTCTTGTAGTCTATGACCCTGTTAATAAAGGGTAGAATTCAATATGCCTTATTAAACGTATCTTAACCTGTCCTGACCTGTTCAGTGACATAAGCACACGCACAACCAGTTCCGTCTGCTCCTGCACCTCATTGAGAGTTGTACCCTTTATTTTGTATCTCTATAATCTTCCCACCAGAATGAATCCCTTCACAATTCTCTGCTTTAAATTCCACCGGCGTCTTTTCCATTCATTCGAACAACTTATCTATGTCCTTTTTGAAGATTCGCACGATTCTCCTCAGAGTTCGCAACACTTCTAAGTTTTACATTATCCACAAATTCAGGAACTCTGCCTTGTACAACATTACCTCGATCACTAATATATGCTGATGCATTTTCATAGTATTTCTAGCTTGTGTGAATATACAAGAGATTCGCTGCAGATTGAAGCATTTAACGAAAAAATGAAGCGAATGTCAATATCTGTCTATATATTCCACGTAAAAGTCACAAATGCATTGGTGTTGATTTCAAGAAATTTTATTATCAGTATTAACAGAAATTAGCAGAAAATGATTTTGATCCATCGACCTCTGGGCTATGGGCCCAGCACACTTCCGCTGTGCCACTCTGCTACAGCACTCTGAAGTTTTGCTGCCTATTAATGTAGCGAGAGAAATATTCATTGCTGTATTGTTATTTAACACAACACCAGTGTATCGTCCATAGTTGACCTTGAGAATGACTGCTGCAGTCCCTGAGGTGTAGGTAACGCCACAGCGCTCGTAACCTAATAGTTTTCGGGAGGTTGTTCCAGGATTTTGCGACAGTGAAGGTAGTGACATTTTTCCAAGCCAGGATGGTGAGTGCCTTGGAGGACAATTCCTAGGTGCTGGTGTTCCCATGTATCTAGACCTTCTAGACGGTAGCAGTCGGGGGTTTAATTGTGCTGTCCAAGGAGAGTAGATGAAGAAAAACTGTTCCCATTGGCAGATTGGAGAAGGATCGTTTTTAATATGCTGAGAGTTTAGGACCTGGAATGCACTGCCTGAGAGTATGGCAGAGGCAGCATCAAATCAGGATTGTCAGGGGAAAGGAATTAGCACCTGAAGAGAAATGATTTGCAGGTTTATGATACAATGTTTGGGAAAGGGTCGAGATGAGTTGTTCTTGTCCAGGACAGCACACAGACAAAGGGTGTAATGGTCTCTCGCCCTCTCTTTTGTATCTATTCTAAAATTCTACAGGTGCTGGACGCATTCTGTCTCCGGTACAACATAAGTGTGTGATATTCCTTATCAATCCATCTGAGACACTTTGCAAATCTGTACTCATTCTACCCGGAAGATATCGAATTGAAATTGGGCCTTTTGGTGCACTTAGTACATGATTCCACACGATCCTCTGCTCAAATCTTTAATGTAACATAATCTGCTTATCTCTGAATTTCATTCTCCATCGTCTCATTACCTAGATTTCCCTTCAATACAGCTGAACTAATCGAGTCAACTGCTCCAGCCTATAACAAGTTCCAAATTATACCGACTATATGGGAAAGTACATTAATATTGAATTCTTTATTGGATTTAATGCTGACACCCAATCATTAATTCCTGTTTGATCTGCCTCTGCAACAGGGACAGTTCATGTAAATATCTTCCTCTCTGTTGCGGTTCCGGGTTGCGGCCAGTAGATGGCATCACACACTGGTAGACCGAAGTTTAGGAAGACGTTTTACAACACCAGGTTCAAGTCCAACAGGTTTATTTGGTAGCAAATGCCACTAGCTTTCGGAGCGTGCTGCTCCTTCGTCAGGTGGAGTGGGAGATGTGCTCACAAACAGGGCATACAGAGACACAAACTCAATTTACAGAATAATGATTGGAATGCTCATCAAGCTAATCAATGCTAATACAGCTTCATAGATAGAAACCCGACAGTGCAGAAAGAGGCCATTTGGCCCATCGAGCCGGCACCGACCACAATCCCACCCAGGCCCTACTCCCATATCCCTACTAATCAAGTCTTAAAGGTACAGACAATGCGAGTGGAGAGGGCATTAAGCACAGGTTAAAGAGATGTGCATTGTCTCCAGACAGGACAGCTAGTGAAATTTTGCAAGTCCAGGCAAGTTGTGGGGGTCACAGATAATGTGACATGAACCCAACATCCCGGTTGAGGCCGTCCTCATGTGTTCGGAACTTGGCTATCGGTTTCTGTTGGAGGGATAGACAGAGACAAAGTCTGCTCGGCCAGATAATGCATCAGTGTCAAAAATCCTTGTAAATTCTGGTTTGGAGAAAAAGAAGCTGCAGTCTTCGCTCTCACTGATATTGTAGCAGAGACACATTATTCATCCCACAATCAGGAACAGTGCTGCTTTCTGCCAGAAGGGATGGGGAGCGGCGACAGAACATAGAAACGCTGTAGTTCCGAAGGAGGAAATTTAGCCCACTGAGTCTGGCCTGACTGCAATCCCACCCAGGCCCTATTCCCACAACCCCACACATTTACCCGGATCATCCCCCTGACACTATGCATTCCATCCCTCTGACATTTAGCGTGGTCAATCAACCTAACCCACACATATTTGGGCTGTGGGAGGAAACCAGTGCACCCGGAGGAAAGCCACGCAACGCGGGAGAAAATGCAAACTCCACACAGACAGTGATCCGGGGCCGGAATGGAACCTGGGACTCTGGTACTGTGAGGCAGCAGCGCTAACCACTGTGTCAATCACTTTGCCGCAGTGGCATTCTGAATGGTCCAGTTCTAATCAGTGTGCAGGGTCAGAGGGACCTGAGGTTCAGTGAGATCTTTGAACGTGAGAGGAGATTTTGAGAGATTCGATTGTAAAGTGCACTGAATCCTTGGCTTCATCAACCGAGATACTGAGTATAAAAACAGGGAAGTTATGCTCAATCTTTATAAAGCTCTGATCAACTGCAGCTGTTTTAGGATTGCACCCAGACCCGGGAACCACATTCTCGAAAGAGTGTGAGGGTCCATGGGAGGGAGAAAAGGAGATTTACCATTTTAGATCCAGCGATGAGGGATGTTAGATACAAGGTTTGGTTGAATATTTCGAAGTTTCTCTCTTTGCAACAAAGAAGATTGAGTGGTGCAGTAAGTGACGTGTAAAAGAGTATAACATATTGAACTAAGGTACACAGGGGATGTTGCTGCATTAGCTGCGAGCAGAGGGATTCTGGGGATCAGTAGTGAATGTTTAAGACAGGATGTGTAGGAGATATAGGATCCCTATAGTGCTGTATGAGGCCATTCTGCCCAGTGATTCTGCACCGACTCTCCGTCAGAGAATCCCTCTCCAACCCTGTAGTCACAAGTAATTACCCTGCTAATCCCCCTGACACTAAGGGTCAATTTATTCTGGCCTATCCATCTAACCTGCATTGTTGAAGCTGGGAGGAAACCGGAGCACCCGAAGGAAACACAGGCAGACACGGGGAGAACTCGCAAACTCCACACAGAGGGTCACCTGGATTCGAAACATCAGCTCCTTCTCTCCTTACAGACGCTGCCAGACTTGTTGACATTTTCCAGCATTTTCTCTTTTGGTTTCCAACTCCACAAAGGCAGGCACCCAAGAATGTAAGAAGTGGACTTTAGTTTTCGCTGGTTACAGCAGCTGGAGATTTCCCTTCAATTTTCTGGTATCCGGAAACCAGCGGAGCATCCAAAAATAGAACTGACAATTAATATCACCACAGTAGTTATTCACATGGCGCTGGCACCCGCCGCTTTAATGCGTGTGCTAACGCCGTGGGCTAATGGATAAGGTGTTTGACTTCGGCGATCATGATGACGATAACATCAGAAGATTGCCGGTTTGTGTCCTGCCGCCGTCGCTTTACGCAGAAAATGTCTGGTGGTATTTCCGGAAAACCGTGATATGCCTCGTCAGCTGAAAGTTCTGCATTTATTGCCAACATTGCAGGGCACCTTTTCAGAAAGTACTCCCTTGTTGTTCTGTTCATTCAATTTTCTCAGATCATTAATTTTTTGAGTTCCGAAAAATCAATCTTACCTGTGTGATCCTAATAAATTAATGATGCTCCAGAATAGAGCAACAGGCTTTGCAGCAATCGGTTTAGTAGAACTCTGTGGGGGGAATTCTAATCTCCTCAGGAAGAGGTTTAATAAGGACCTGAACGAACTGTTTTTGTTTACAGGGATGAAAGACAATGTCACTGCGCTGGTAATCCAGGGGCCCGCACTAATATTTGCGGACATGGAGTGAATTCTACCATGGCAGCTGGTGAAATTTAAATTCACTGATTTGATCAAAGTGGAATTGAAAACTGGTTTCAGTAATAGCCGCCTCGAAACTACCTTCGATTGTTGTAAAACCTCAAATGGTTCACCAGTGCACTTTAGATAAAGAAGTCTGCCCGCCTTACCTGGTGTGGCCTACATGTGTCTCCAGACACAGAGCAATGTGGGTGACTCTTACCTGCCCTCTGAAATGGCCGAGTGAGCCACTCTCAGTTGAAGGGCAATTAGGGAAGGGCAACAAATGTTGGTCCTGCAGGTGACACCCGCAGCCCATAAAAAGTAGTGTCATTGAGAACAAAGGAAAGACCTGGTAACGTTTTGACTGCTTGCATCTTTCTTTTCTTGTAATCACAAGGCTGAGGGGTGGCCTGATGCTGGGCTTTAAATTAGTGAAAGATTATTTAAAAAATCATTTCGATAAAATGGACCAGAGAAGGGCAGATAAGAATGTACCTTACCCTTTCATACATGTCGTTGATAGTTGGTATGTACCTGGACTGCGTGGTTAGGGCTCTGAATAGTGAGGACGGATAATGGAACACATCACACCAACACTTCTGATCCATTTTCCTATTTCCTCAACAGATGATCTGCTCGCACTTGTGCTGATGTGGAGGCGCCGGCGTTGAACTGAGGTGGGCACAATAAGAATTCTCACAACACAAGGTAAAGTTGGAATCACAAGCTTTCGGAGATGTGCTCTTTCATCAGATGAGTTGAGGGAGGTTGACAAACACGGCATCGATAGACACAAATACAATAGTACGATAATTACAGATTGGAGTGTGGACAATGGTTAGAATGCGAGTCTTTTCAGGTAAAGATATAGACAGCAAGGGTGGAGAGAGGGATAATCACCGGTTAAAGAGGTGTGAATTCTCTCAAATCAGGAGAGTTAGAAGGATTTTGCAAACTCAGAGAGAATGGTGAGGGTTGTGTGTCCTGTGGCTTGAACCCAGGATCCCGGTTGAGGCTTTCATCATGCATGTGGAACTTGCCTGTCGGTTTCTGCTCGGCGATTCTGCTTTGTCGTGTGCCATGAAGATACCCGAAGATCGGAGGCTGAGTGCCCTTGACTGCGGAGGTGTTGCCCGATTGGAAGGCAATACTGCAGCCTGGTGAGGCCGCACGCACTTTCCGATGGTCCAGTGATAAGGATTCGGCGCTTTTCACCGCCGTGGCCTGTGTTCGATTCCCAGCCAGGCAAGCTACTTTCCATGCCCAAAACAAAGGAATTTCATTCCCAAAAGAAATTTGGTATGTCAGCTATGATTCTCACCAGCGTTTACAGATGCACCAAGAAGCATTCTTCCTGAGTCTATCACAGTTTGGTGTGGATCCTGCTCTGCCTCATACCGCAAGGAACTACAAAATGTTATAAATGTAGCCCAATCCATCATGCAAACCAGCCTCCCATCAATTGACTCTGTCGACACTCCCCGCTGCCTCGGCAAAACAGCCAGCATAATTAAGGACCCCACGCACCACGGACATACTCTCTTCCACCTTCTTCCATCGGGAAAAAGATACCAAAGCCAGAGGTCACGTACCAACCGACTCAAGAACAGCTTCTTCCCTGCGGCGATCAGACTTCTGAATGGACTTATCTTGCATTAATTTGATCTTTCTCTCCACTCTATCTATGACGGCAACACTATATTCTGCACTCTCTCCTTTCCTTCCCTGTGAACGGAATGTTTTATCTGTCGAGCGCGCAAGAAGCAATAATTTTCACTGAAGGCGAAAACATGTGACAAAAATAAATCAAATCAAATCAAGTGAAATGAAACAACTGATCAGATCACATCAGACTCTGGCGAAAGGCGTGTTTTTGCGCTGCAGGGATTACGTGGTTCTATGTTGCAGACACTGCTTGGAAATCTGTTTGGTTTTCGAATCCGTGGCCGAACCATGGACAGTAGAGCTTTAATTGAGCTTCTTAATATTATCATCGGAGACAGAGAATAATTAACTTCAACTTCATGAGTTCAGAAACGGGTTGGAAACTTCGCTCATTTTCCAGTGGCTCACAGAATTATGCACCAATAAGATTTTAACTGAGGCAGCTTTGAGCAAATGTATCTATATCAGACAACTGATGAGATGGTCAAAGCCACAGAAATAATTTTTCCATGATCCTGTGAGATTGGGGATGATATTTTCTGTTTTTGCTCAATCCGCACCTGCCTCGGGCAATACAAGACAATAGAATTAAAGAAAAGCATCTGAGCTGTAAAGCACTTTGGAAGTTCCAGCAGTTTGGAGAAAAAAAACGCATTTCAAGACAAGATAAAAGCAAAATACTGCCGCTGCTGGAATCTGAAACAACAAATGAAAATGCTGGAACATCTCAGCATGTCTGACATCATCTGTGGAGAGAGACGAGCTGAGATTGTCCAGATTGTTCAGATTTCAACACAGGCCGTCTTTCCTCCAGAATTAATAAGAACATGCAGCTTGAAATGAACGGCAAACGCACCTTTCTGTCTCCGCTTGATTCTTGTTTTTTTCATGCATCCATCTCATTCTCTTTCTTGCTAATCCAAAAGTCGGTTGGTGAAAGCCGCTGTTTGCTGCATTAAATGGGACTCCGAATTGGAGAAACGAACTGATCTCGTCCGAACTCAGTTGTCGCTCTGAAAGTGTAAGTGGCAAGTGTACAGTACGCAAAGCATCGCTTCCTCGTTAGTATAGTGGTTAGTATCCCCGCCTGTCACGCGGGAGACCGGGGTTCAATTCCCCGACGGGGAGCTTGTTGCATTTTTATTATGTCAAATTGTACACTCTGGTCGACTGAAGTTTGGACATCAGAGAGGGACACAACAGACAAAAATTGTTCACATTATATTGAACCTGGGACGGTGGAATTTCGAAATACTACATCTGTTGGCCATATCATTTTGAAATCTAGCCGTACCCTGTAACTAAATTAAATCATTTAAATTATGATAAATCAGCAAGGCTATGTATTTTAAGTGAATGTATTAGTGCCGGTTGGCATTTTATTTTGAACCAAGTGGCATTTTGAATCACTGTTGTTTAGGATAGTAAGAATTGAATATGCAGCCTGTAGTCTGCATTGCACCTTTTGCTTGTACAGTGAGCATTAAACGCTTCGCACTCCCACTTTCCTATGTGCCTTCACCCGACAACATCTCCCTGCTCCGTCTCACAAGGCAGCCAACGTCGCACCTCCACTTTGTCTTTTGCCCATGGGAGGCTTATCGTGCCCAGTCCCCATTGTGTTTCACTTTGCTCAGTTGTATTGCCCAGATTGCATACAGTTCCAACTTTTCTATTCTCCATTAATAATAAGTGAATAAATAGAACCATCCCTTGATTAAACAGTCAGCTTTTAGGGGGTCATTTTCATGAAGTGCTGTGTGTGATTCCCGCCTTTATGCTTCTGTACAAATTCAGTCAAAGGAAAATTACCCAAATATATCTTCAATTCTGCTTCTCACTCACAAAGAACTGAATGGGTGACAGATACAGTTTCAATAGTCGCTTTAAAAGGTAGAGAATGGATTTACAAATTTAAAATCCAAGTGCGACATCAATGCCTGAAGTGGTTTTCAGGCTGTGGCGACGAGAATAACAATGCACATTCTCAAATTTGGATTGTTCAGAACCATAGAATGAAGCCTCCATTGTGGATGAAGGGAAACTTTAAACTGTGCAGCTGTGCTGTGCTTCAGGAGCTTGTTTTCCAGAAATCTCCATTAATCGAAAATGCTGCCTCATCCGCTGAGCATTTCCAGCATTTTCTGTGTTTGTTTCAGATTTCCAGCTTCCAGCTTTGCGTTGTGTTCTGTGCAGATGTTTCACTGGAACAGGGAACAGGTTCTGATCAGCCCTGTGACAGATAGAGTAGAATGTGTCTCCCGACTATCAAGCCTGCGAGATTTGCTTCCTGTTCTCTTTGTATAGTGGTTCTCATTTGAAGAATTCTTCTGACATGCATCATGCGGCTTCTTCATTGTTTCGTTATATTTTCTATCTTCCTCATCATCCAGCTCTGGCTTTGGTTCCCCTCCCTTTCAACCTGATTGGAATGTACCGATTCTGTACCTGAAACGTCTCCTGAAAAATCATCCATTGTCCTGTTACAGTTTTTCCTGTCAGATTTTGGCTCCATTTTACTCTCGCTCTATCCCAGCTCCTCCCGTTGAAGTTACTCCTCTTCCCATTCAGAAGTGCTACTTTAGATTGTTCGTTGCTAATATCAAGCTTGTGATACAATGATCACTGTTACCCAAGTGACTACCCACAGACACTTGGATCATGCAGTCAACCTTCCTGTCAGTCTGTGTGAGAATGGAATTAATTCTGTATCTGCAATACCTGATCTGCCTCCAGATTTGCTGCTCTATTTCTTTGTCACCACACCTACCTTTTTCCCTTCTCTGTCTGTTCTCTTCACATTGTATTGAATAGCAATCGCCCGGTTCACTCCATTTCTAAGCCACTTTGTCATCATTGCCAGTGTATTGTATTCCCAAATGGCTATTTGTGCTTCTAACTCACCAACCTGATACACCACACTGTGTGATTACACACATGCATTCTAAACCTGTCCTTGTATTCCTCTTAGATTCCTTCTTCATCTACTCTGATCTTATATGGCCCTACTTCTTCCTCGAGATATTCCTCCTTTCTACTTCTATACACTGATGTCTATCCCCCTGCCAGGTTAGTTCAGACCCTCCCCATCCACACGAGTGACCTCCCCATGAGGACACAGGCATTGAGTCCAGAATCATGCAAGTTATGCTGAGCCTTTAGAAAGTTTTGATTGTACCACAGCTGCAGTATTGAGTCCAGTTCTGCTCAGCACCCTTGAGGAAACACGTGAGGATCATTCAGCTGGTGCAGAGGAGATTAACCAGAATGGTTTCAGCAATGAGGCTTTTAGCCACAAGGTTTGGTTGGAGAAGCTGGGGTTGATATTTTTGGAGCAAAGCAGACTGAGGGGGAGATCTGATAGAGGTGGACAGGATTATGCCAGGTGTAGATCAAGTAGACAAAGAAATGCTGATCCCATTCGCTGAGAATGCAAGGACGAGGGTGCACAAGTTGAAGGTTTTGGGATGAGACAGAGAGGGGATGTGTGTGGAAGAACTTCTCATGCAGCGAGTAACAACCTGGAAGTCGCTGCCTCTGAGGGTGGAAGCAGAGATGATGAATAGTTTGAAAGATGAATTGGGATGGACATTTGAGGGAAATAAACTGATAGGGCTCTGGGGATAGAGCAGGGGAGTGAGACTGACTGGATTGTTGCATGGAGAACCAGCATGGACTGGATGTGGTTCCAGATATATATTTTTAATCCACAATCAGTCAGAGCAGGAGAGACAGACATTGTTTCCATGTCACCCCAACTCAGTACCGCTGACAGAGAGATACATAAATCCCAGTCCAAATTCTCACCCACTATCAGATTGTCAATGTGTCAGTCCTAAAATATTGCAGCATTGGCTGCAATTAAATTAAATGCCAGATACAACTGAATGATAGGATAACCTGAGACACCAACTGTGATCATTAAAATAAGAATACATATAAATTTGATGAGTACAGATTGAGATACAGATCACATACCCAACCTGATGCCTCATAGAGTGTATGGCAGATATTATATTCTAACAGTGAAAGCTAAGCTCAACATTCAAGCATAATGTTCTTACAACCAGAGTGAATGATGAAAGCATCAATTTGATTAATAAAATTTGAATAACACTTTCTTTGACTTTGCAACGATTGTGAGATGAAAAGATCCATGGTCCTTCCCAATTGTGTTCAAATAGAAAGTGATTTAATACTCGGCCAAATTCTCAATAATTCCATTAAAACCCACAGCATTAATGGTCTGTTTCTGTGCTGAAATTTCAACGTGGAATGAACTCAGATTGTTAAACAGTCACAGAGCCTGAGGTTATGTAATGAATCCCGCACTGTCAGAGCAGCAGAGGCGACAGATTCAGAATCATTCTCGAGCACATGTTCATTACCAGACACTGACAGAGACAGACTGTTACTGAACTCACTGACAGAACCTGATCCTGAATGACACTAATCAATCTGACACACATATATGGTACCACTGACATGGTCAGAAATCATCACAAACCCACATAGACTGCCGAATGTGCACAAACAGCACATGTTTCTTCAGAAGGAACTCTTCAAAATGCAGCTAATGAAAATACAACAAAACTTACTCCAACTTATAAATCAAAGAAAGGGTTTGATAAAGAAGCATCATTACTCCAAACTCGGGGTCTCGCCTGGGCCAATCCAAGCTCTCCAAAATTCTGCACAGTTCCTTATTTATAGTGAATCAACTGGTCAGCTGACTATTACATCACTTTAATTGGTTCCATGGTTCACTGGGTCAGCTGACCCTTTCATCTTGTTCCCATTTGTCTCATTACATCCAATCAATGTTGTCACCGGTTACATTCTAACAACACACACCCATTAAAGAGTGGGAGTTACAGACCCACATTTTCAAACCGGTTTACCACATTCCCACGGAGGATCACTGAATTATACTAAAATAATCCCACACTCACATCCAGCACCAGATGCTGACAGACACAGCATGAATTCCACATTCACATACAGCACCAGAATCTGATGTGCGTAATCAACATAGTCAAACTCACAGAGAGACACACTTGTTACACGACTGAAAGAGGATTTTTGGCCTGTCAAGTTCTGGCTCTCCAAGTGAGTAACACACCTCGGGCCATTCATCCACCTTCTCCCCACATCTCTGCCCATTCTTCATTTTCAGGCAATAATCCAATTCTTTCTTGAAGGCCTCGATTGAAGCTGCCTCTCATGCACTGTCAGGCCCCACATCCCAGACCATAACCACTCGCTGTTTGAAAACGTTTCTCCTCATGTATCCATTCCTCCCGTAAATCTGTTCCCTCTGCTTCTCAACCCATCCAACAATGGGGACAGTTTTTCTCTGTCAACTCTGTCCAGACTCCCCATGATTCTGAATACTGTTATCAAATCTCCTCTCAATCTTCTCGGCTCCAAGGAACGTGGTCCCAACTTCACCAGTTTATCTCAATAACTGAAGTTCCTCATATTTCACAATGTGTCTCACTTACACAGGCCAGAGGCAGCATATATTTATATGCAGGCCCCTGTCAATTGATCCCAATCTCACAGACAGGACCACCAACTGACAGAATTAATCCCACTCTCACAAACAGCACTGAAGTTAAACAGATGCAGAATTGGTGTCAAAGATTCCCAGATTTTGAGAATGATCTCCACATTCCCATTCAGTGCCAGTAGCTGACAGATACAGACTGAATTCCACGATCACATTGAGCAGCAGAGCACATTCAATGCCACAGACTGAAAGATATTCAATCAATATCACACTGATTCACACTGCCAGAGACTGACAAATACAGGATGAATCTCACAGATGGTTACAAAGACTGATAGGTACAGAATAAACCCAGCCCCCTCAAAGTGGCCGAGAAGGACAGCTACAACATTAATCCCAAACTGGCATATCATCCCAGGGAGTGAATGAATCCTGCACTCACTCTCAGCCCCCACTAACTGGCAAATACACAATGAGTCTCCAACACTCCCACAGACAGAATGACTCCATCAGTCGCATAGTCCCCGTGACTAAAAGATACAGAATGATCCTCACCTTCACACCCGAACAGAGAGTAAATCCCACACTCTCGCACTGTATCAGCGAGTGAGTAAATCCCACACTTCACACACTGTATCAGACAGAGGGTAAATCCCACACTCTCACACTGCATCATCCAGTGAGTAAATCCCTCACTCTCGCACTGTACCAGATGAGTAAATCCCACACTCGGATACTGTATCAAAGTTCCAGGGACCCAGGTTCAATTCCACCTTGGGTGATTGTCTGTTAAAGTTTGCACATCCTCCCCTTGTTTGTGTTTCCTCCCATGCTCCAAATGTTAAGTGGATTGACCATGTTAGATTGCCCCTTAAGTGTCCCAAATATATTGGTTAGGGGGATTAGCAGGATAAATATGTGGGGTTACCAGGATAGGTTCTGGGTGAGATGCTGTGTCAGAGTCTGTGTAGACTCGATGGGCCAAATGGCCTTCATCTGCACTGTAACGATTCTATGACAGTTAAGGCTGAAGTAGACAAACTTTGGTTTCTCAAAAAATCAAGGAGTAAAATGGGGTTGAAGCTGAAGATCTGAAACACTATAAGCTGCTACTACGCCCACATCTGGAGCCTGAATCCATAGTTTGGAATCCACATTTTCAAAGAGAAATACAGCTCATAGATTGCAAAGACATGTTACCAGGAAAATGGAAGGAATGTGGGGAATATTTTATGAGGGATTAAGAGATTTTGGATTGCAATCTTTAGAGAAGGCTGATTTATGGTTCAGTTCAAGTTTATAATTTGATACATTTTAATTTGACATGGAAGTACTCGATGAAAGGTCTGGTACGGGGAAGTTCCGAACAACAAAGGGACCTTGGCGTGTTTGTTCATAGACCTCTGAAGGCAGAAAGGCAGGTTAATAGCGTGGTGAAAAAGGCGTATGGCACATTCACCTTTATCAATCGGGGTATAGATTACAAAAGCAGAGAGGTCATGATTGTGGTGAACCACTGTTACTACATGTATGTACCTGGACACATCCATGCTGCACCTGGCCCGAGACTCCTCCCTTTCCACCTGGACCCCTCCCTTTCCACCCAGAGTGGGGTATAAAGGTGATGGTCCCTCCTTCTTGCGTCAGTTCAGACAAGGTCAGCTAAAATGGTGTGCTCCTGTTCTCAGTGAATAAAAGCCTATTAGTTTTCCCTCACTCTCAGAAGTCTCCGCGTTGTAATTGATAGTGCATCAATGATGTATAGAGCTTTGGTGAGGCCACAGCTGGAATTGTGTGTGCAGTTCTGGTTGCCATATTATAGAAAGGATGAGACTGCATTGGAGGGGATGCAGAGGAGATTTACCTGGGTGCTGCTTGGGATGGAACATTTAAGTTATGAAGAGAGGTTGGATACGCTTGGGTTGTTTTTGTTGAAGCAGAGAAGACTGAGGGGGCAACCTGATTGAGGTGTTTAAGATTGAGGGGAATGGACAAGGTGGAGAGGGAGCAGCTGTTCCCCTTAGTTGAAGGGTCAGTTACGAGGGGACACAAGTTAAAATTGAGGGGTGTGATGTTTAGGGGGGAGTTGAGGAAAAATGTTTTTACCCAGAGGGTGGTGACAGTCAGGAATGCACTGCCTGGGAAAGTGGTGGAGGCGGGGTGCCTCACATCCTTTAAAAAGTACCTGGATGAGTACTTTGCATGCCATAACATTCAAGGCTATGGGCCAAGTGCTGGCAAGTGGGATTAGGTGCCCAGGTCAGAGCATTTCATGCATCGGTGCAGACTTGATGAGCCGAAGGGCCTCTTCTGCACTGTAATATTCTGTGATACATGGCCTTACTACCCAAGCTTGAAAAGTTCTTTACTCACAGTTACTGTATTTTGTGTGTCATAATAAACTACAGAAATTTGGTTCATGTCTCAATAGTCAATTTGTTTATCCCACATAGAATTGTTGATATTTCAAAAGCGTTGCCTGATTCTGTGGTGAATGCTGAAAATGCAGTGACTTTTGGAAAACCTGTCAGAAACATAGTGTGATTTCTATTTATGTATTGTTTGATGTTGTTGCCGTTCTTGTTTTTAATACTGTGACTGTGTGGCAATCAAGATAAATAAATGAGTCATGGTCGAACTGAATGGTGGAAAAGAGTCAATGCGCCTTGTGGGGGGCCAAGGATAGATCCTTGGGTGATTCGGGAGGTAACAGCACAGGAGTGGGAAGAGAAACCATTGCGGGTGATGTTGTGCTTAAGACCAGAAAGAGAAGAATGGAACTGGGGAGTGCCATCTTACCCAGCTGAACAATCTCTCCACCTGTCCCCCACTATTGACATAGTTGACTGCACCATCCTGCTCCAATACCTTCCCACTGTCAGGTCAGTGTTCACAGCAGATGAAGATGTTAATGGACCTGACAACCTGAGGAAACTAATGACGAATGAAGGGCTGGGCCCCAGGAAACGAGTGTAGAGAAAGCTGGAGTTCTCAATCATCTTCGTCTCGGGCGGCAGCTCCTCCATCTCAATGTGTGTGGTGAGATCAGGCCATTCTGCTCAGTCAGGAACACCCAGACTGACTGCAAGAGAGAGAGAGGCTGAAATTAGAACCAAACAATGAGGGAGACCCACTGAGAGGAACCAAGCCCTGGCCCCAGACACAGGGCACTGGAAGATCCCAGTATTTCTCCCTGGCCTATGCAGTGAGGTTCTCTAACCCGGTGTGGCACTGTGCCCCACACAAGAACACAGGAAGATCCCAGTCTCTGTGCTGATTGGTGTGACGGGGTTTGCAGCGCCGAGACTGGGGAGCTGCAGCGTGACATGTTTACACAGGAAGCCGCCATTCGAAACCCTGAGCTGCGGATTGACAGCCGGGCGGGGCAGGATTCGCGCTGCCAAAACCCTTCCCCCATCCGAAGCCCCAACGCCGGCTCAGGATCTGGGCCCGGGGACTGAAGCCACTGGCCGGACATTTACCGCCGCCCGGTGTCTGATGGGGCCAGTGTGTACCCCCGCCCTCTGTCCAATCACAGTCACCGACCTGTGACCGACAGCTGAGAAAACCAATCAGAAATTGAGCCATTTCTGTTATCCAATAGACGCTCTGCGCTGATTGAGTGATGGCTGCATCATCCAATCAGTGAGCTCAGTCTGTCTGAAATTTGCGCGAACAATGGAAATGACGTTTTAATCTTGACCAATAGAGCGACATGCTTCACACAACACCCGCCCACATCACGATTGACATCGGCCTGAACCAATCGAAGAACGCCGCTGTAACACATACCCCAATCGGAATGCGGCGCTGATGTTCGGCTCCAGCAACGTCACTCCCAGCCCAGCGTCATTGCGTCATACAATTCGATCCGCGGCTAAAACCAATGAGAAATCAGTCAGCTGGAGGCGGGTAAAGAATCCTTAAAGCGGAACCGCTATTAGAATTACCGTTGTACAACTCTAATTTACTTACGATGGTTAAAGCAACAACAGGATTGGTGAAAGACAGAGCGTGAGAGAAGTAGAACTCGGGGGACAGGAAGGAGGAAATAAATGTAGGAAACGCGATAGAAATGAAAGGAGAGGGAAGGAAGATGGAGGCAGTGAGGTTTAGAGAGGGAATTCTGGAGCTGAGTCCCTGAGAATTGAAAGCGTAGCCATCACTGGTGGAGTGAATCGATGATGTGGAGATGCTGTTTCTGGGGGTGTTTCCGAGTCGGGAATGGTGGAAATGATCTTTAGTTTTCTGCATGTTGCAAACTAAAGTCTCATCTGCTTCTCAGACGGAATGCTCAGTGAGCTGGGGGTAAGTTTCTGAGTTCGCACACGCACAAGCTTTACCTGCAGCCTGGAGCTCAATTACTGAAGAGGGATTTTGTCTCTCTCATCAGGACGGTGCAGGTTGAACAGGTGCAGTGTTGCAGTGAGGAAAATGGAAAAGAGAATTGGTGCAATGACACAACCTTGTTTGGCTGCAGTTTTTACTGAACGGGGGTTGTGTTGGTTCACTGGGTTAGGATCACTGACTGCATGTATTTGTGGAGTGTTTTAGGTTCATTTATTCACATCGCAAGTAGGCTTACATTAAAACTGCAATGAAGTTACTGTGAAAATTCCCTAGTCGCCACACTCCAGCGCCTGTTCGGATAAACTGTGGGAGAATTTAACATGGTCAATGCACCTAACAAGTGCATTTTTCGGTCTGTGGGAGGAAAATGGAGCACCCGGAGAACACTCACGCAGACACAGGGAAACGTGCAGATACTGCACAGATAGTGATCCAAGCCGAGAATCAAACCCGGGTCACTGGCGCTGTGAGGCAGCAGTGCTAACCACTGTACCACCATGGGGAGAAGGTGGTGACACATGTCCGTGAGAAGCCAAGTCTGAGGATAAAAGCAAGAGTCATACAGTACAGAAGAGACGCTTTGACCAATCAAGTCTGCACCAACAAACCTACATTAAATCTACAAGTATTCCTACCTTCCAGCACTTGGCTCGTAGCATTGAAAGTTATGACATTTCAAGTGTTCATCCACATACTTTGTAAAATTAGTGAGTTTTCCCACCTCTACTCCCTTTCCAGGCATTGCAATTCAGACTCTGACCATGCTTTGGATGAAAAAATGTTTCTCTCAAATCCCCTCTCAACTTTCTGTCCCTCACCTTAAAATTCTGCTTCCTTGGAATCAACCCTGCAACTAAGAGGAACAGCTGCTTCCTATCCAACCTTTTCATAACCCTCATAATCTTATACACCTCAATCAGGTCTTCCCTCAGCCTTCTCTGCTGTAAAGAAAACGACCCGAGCCTATATAGTCTCTCTCCATCGTTCAAATTCTCCATCCCAGTCAACATCCTGGTGAATGGCCTCTGCACCCTCTCCAGTACAATCATATCCTTTCTCCAGTGATTTGACCAGAACTGCACTCATGCTCCAACTATGACCTCACCAAAGTTTTGTACAGCTCCAACATTGTTTTGCTGCTCTTATAATCATACATTAATACTCAATCCCTCATGCTTCATGAATCTTCGCAACTCACAGAGTGAAAGGCTCTTTTGACATCAAAAAATACAATGTATGGCAGCTGGAGCTTTCCCTTGTATTTTCAGGGATCTAGGAATCAGTGGATCATCAAGAGATAGAACGAAAAGAATATTTTCACAGTATTTATTCACATGGTACTAACATCAGGTTGCAGTAGTTATGAGCTGACTGCATGGCCTTATGGGTAAAGTGTCTGACTTTGGTGTTTGTAGTAATGATATCAGAAAATTGCAGGTTTGAGTCCTGTCACGGTCATTTCTGGTGGAGCATCCTGGGAACCGATCTCCCACATCATATTAAATCCACATTTTCTTCCAAACATTGCAGGGTGCTTTCTCAGAATGTACGTCCTTGCTATTTTGTTAATACAATTCTAAAATAATCTTAGCTCTGAACAATTCCACAATATCTGTTTGATCTGGATAAATTATTGATGTTCCCAAGTAGAGCAAAATGCTTTGTATCGATTGGGTGATTGAAATCCTGTGGAGGTAATTCTAATTTCCTCAGGAAGAGGTTTAATAATGAGCTGAATGAAGTGTCTTTGTTCACAGGAATGAAAGGTTATGTCACTGGGCTGGTAATCCAGAGGCCCGCACTGATCTTTGGAGGCATGGAGTAAGTCCCACCATGGCAGCTGGTGAAATTTGAATTAACTGATTTGATACACAGAATCATTGATCAAAAACAGAAACAGGAGTAGGCCATTCGGCCGAAATAAGTCTGGACTTGAAACCAAGCCTCAGAAATGGCGGCTTTGAAATTCTTGTTGATTGTTTTCCCACAGAAAACATCTTCACTGAACAACAGAGAACATTTCACACAACATGAAACACCTTTGCAGAACAGAAAATAAAAATTCAGCTCAAGATGGCTCATATTTACACAACCGGGAATCTGGTCAGACCCCATTTGGAATATTGTGAGCAGTTTTGGGCCCCATATCCAAGGAAGGATGTGCTGGCCTTGGAAAGGGTCCAGAGGAGGTTCACAAGAATGATCCCTGGAATGAAGAGCTTGTCGTATGAGGAACAGTTGAGGACTCTGGATCTGTATTCCTTGGAGTTTAGAAGAATGAGGGGGGATCTTATTGAAACTTACAGGATATTGCGAGGCCCTGATAGAGTGGGCGTGGAGAGGATGTTTTCACTCGTAGGAAAAATTAGATACAGAGGGCACAACCTCAGGCAAAAGGGACGATTCTTTAAAACAGAGGTAAGGAGGAATTTCTTCAGCCAGAGCGTGGTGAATCTGTGGAACTCTTTGCTGCAGAAGGCTGTGGAGGTCAGGTAATTGAGTGTCTTTAAGACATAAGTAGATAGGTTCTTGATTAATAAGGGGATCATGGGTTATGGGGAAAGGGCAGGAGAATGAGGATGAGAAAAATATATGATTGAATGGTGGAGCAGACTCAAAGGGCCAAGTGGCATAATTCTGCTCCCATGTCTTATGAATATATTTACACAACAAGGATGAATTTGACACAACCACAGCAAAGATCTGTCAACGGCAGAGACACAGTTTCACAACAGAGACAACAGTTACACAGCAGAGAGTGCAGTTACACTTACATGAAATACATTTTAAAACAAGGTCTATCTTTATGTAACAGAAAATCCCTTTTCAAACATAATCAATTTTTCCATCTCAGTATCTTGTTGGTTTGTTCGGTACCTTCTCTGTCTATCGCTCTGTGTGTGTCCTGATCATCTCTTACTGCTTCTCTGTGTGTCTTTCTCTGTCTGTTTGATTCGGGCTGATGTTAAGTGTTATTGTCCAGCCAGGGTGCGCTTCCCAACACGTGGGTCTTGTTTGAAATAAAAATACAATGAATAGTTTCCTCTCAGGAACAGGAATAGGCAAGGAGCGACAACGTTTCGGGTCAGAGTGGCTGGACCCATAACCCAGAGGTCGATGGATTGAAACCATCATCTGCTATCATGTTCTGACCAACATCAAATCGTAACATTCGGCTGCTGCCCAAAGGCAAATCTGGGTTTTCTCGACAGTAAATTTGCTTCATCATCTTGATTTTCATTAACGGGGAACACCGCGCATATGTCCCAGGTTCACAGGAAGTAGTGTCACAACACCAGATGAAAGTCCAACAGGTTTATTTGGTAGCATGAGCTTTCGGAGAGTTGTCCTTTCATCAAATAACTGTTTAGCTCAGTTGGTTGGATAGCTTTTTCAGCCAAAAACAGGGGATCAATTCCTGTGTCGGTTGAGATTCTTCTTCGCCTTGCTCCTCTCCTGAGGTGTGAATCATCCTATTAAATCACCACCCGTCAGCTGTCTCCTTTGATGACCCATAGAAACCTCTGAGTCTGTGGACCTTGCTCATATTTGCAAGCAATGAACACCTCACAACTCTGACACATTGTTTCAGATATAAAACTGTGCAAAAACTGAGCACGCGAACCGGAAGCATCCCTAAAATATCATTTCTACCATCGTTTTGAAATTTGTCATTTCGGGAACAACTGCAAACAATCAACTTTACCAAGATGTCAATTTTACCCAGATACAAAATCCGACGTAGAAAAGCTTCATGAGCCTGACGTGATTTGAACACGCAACCTTCTGATCTGGAGTCAGACGCGCTACCGTTGCGCCACAAGCTCAGACTGCTTGCTGCATTTTACATCCGGGTTATGTTCGGTGAATTCAAAACTGGGACCAGGGAATGGAACTGTCTCCCTCTTTACTTTCTGTGGTTGCACATCGAATGGAAGAGTAGCAGTGAACCGGATTAACAAGAAAGCAGCAACACAGCATTATCCTGTGGGAGAAATATGTTCTTTGTTACGGGTGTTAAAACACCCTGGTTTGGTGAGAAGTCAAAAGAGAAAACGCTAGAAAATCTCAGCAGGTCTGGCAGCATCCGCAAGGAGAGAAAAGAGCTGACATTTCAAGCCCAGACATTTCGAGCCCTTTGTCAAAGCTTGGTAAGAAGTCATTGCGTGACGAGGTGGCCGAGTGGTTAAGGCGATGGACTGCTAATCCATTGTGCTCTGCACGCGTGGGTTCGAATCCCATCCTCGTCGGTGATGGTTCGTTCAGTGTTTTGAGGTTCACGGAACCAAGATGAAGTTTGAACACACAGGCTTGAGAGAACAGTCCAGAACAATTCGATATTCCCATAATTCTCATTCTCTAAGAAACTCGATCTGACAGTCAATTCAAATCCAGGGCACCAGCTTTGCACACGAGTTTGCCACCATGTCAACATGTGGTTTCGGAAGCTCCAAAGCAGACGCCAGTGGCAGATTTTGTCTTTCCGGAATCGGCAGGTCAGCCATGAAAATTAGTGCAACATTAGCTGGTTTGGCCATGCGAAATAGCTCCTTAGTGTCAGGGGGCTGACATATGGTAAACATATGGGGTCACGGGGATTCATTCTGGGTGGGATTGTTGTCGGTGTCGGCTTGATGGGCCGAATGTCCTCCAAGTTCGAGGCGGTCAGTTTCGCTTCTCTGAGAAGATTGACACACCAGTTCCTAATTTCTTCAAATTTTACCCAGAAAGCTGACTCCGATGAGATTCGGACCCACAACCTTTGAACATTTCACAACCCACTGCCGCAACAGGTCCACAACAGACGCCATTTCCCTGGCCCTGCACTCAACCCTGGAACACCTAGATAACAAGGATACCTATGTCAGACTCCTATTTATTGACTACAGCTCAGCCTTCAACACCATTATTCCCACGAAACTCATCTCCAAACTCTGTGGCCTGGGTCTCAGCACCCCCCTCTGCGACTGGATCCTGAACTTCCGAACTCACAGACTTACCTCGAATGGACTTACTTTGCATGAAGTTGATCTTTCTCTCCACCCTAGCTATGACTGTAACACTACATTCTGCACTCTCTTGTTTCCTTCTCTGTGAATGGTATGCCTTGTCTATATACTGCACAAGAAACAATACTTTAACAATACTTTTGCACTGTATGTTAACACATGTGACAATAATAAATCAAATGAAATCAAATCAAAAATGCCATTCTTTGCGCCACAGAGACATTGCTGCAGCAACTATTCCCCGTTCCCATCTGGCAATTTCTGATGTCGTCGAACAGACAGTTGAAAAGTTCAGCAATTGGGCAGCGATTACATTTCAAAAATACTTTATCATCATTAAAATATTTTGGGACGTCCTATGGTTGTGAAAAGAGCTACAGAAATTCCAGTCGAACTCCGAAAGGACACAGACAGGTTGGTGGAATGGGAGGACATGTGGCAGATGATGAATGAAGTGATTCATTTTGGTGGGAATGACACAAAGCGACAATATAAAATAAAGGATTTAATTCCAAAAGGGGGTGCAGGAACAGCAGGACACATTTGGACATGTGTATATGTCATTGAAGGTGGCAGGACAGTTTTTAAGAGCCGTTAATAAAACATACAGTATCCTCCAGTTTATAACTGAAAACAAGAAGTTTATACAAACTTACGGCAAAGAAAATGCAGATGTGCTGTTAGATATTCTCAGCCTTGCCCCTCGCCTGAGGTGTAGTAATCCTGAGGCTAAATCAACACCATTAAGCTCTCCCTGTTGAGATGGGGAACAGCGGATGGTCATTTGGGATTATGGTGACTTTACCTTTATATCTGTGCCATATTCAGAATATGTTTTGCATTATCCGCTGATTTTCGAGGATTGGGATCTTTCTGATTCTATTGGTAGAACTGTGCGTGTGGAAGCAATTTGTTCTGGCGGTCAGCTCCCGGAACTGTAAATTAGTTTGGAATCCATTCTGTATTTGCAAACTCTGGGATTGTAAACGAGTTGATGGATCTCCTCATTCTGAATCTTCAATGCATTTTTTCAGCGTCGCTGACTGGGCTTGCATTTTTAAAGAAAATTAATTCATGGGACATGGGTGCCACTGGCTGACCAGTATTTATTGCCCAACTCTAGTTGCCTGCGGGCAATTGAGAGTCAACCACATTGCTGTGGCTCTGGAATCACATGTCGGCCAGACTGTGTAAAGACGGCAGATTTTGGTCCCTCGAGGACCAGATAGATTAATACAACAATCGACAAAGGTTTCATGGTCATCAGGAGATCCTTAATTCCACATATTTTTTATTGAATTCAAATTCCACTGCCTTGTCAGGATTTGAACCCGGGTCCCCAGAATACGAGCTAAGTTTCAGATTTCAGCGATGATTCCACAAGGCCAAGGTCTCCAAATTTCCTTTGAACTGAGTGGCTTGGTAGGCCACCTCCGAGGGCCTACAACATTGTTGTGGGTCGGGAGTTGTATGTAAGCCAGTCCAGGTAAGAATTCCTTCCCGGAAGAGCATTAGTGCTTCAGTTGTCTTTTTTTACGAAAGTTGATTCAAGGCCATTAATTCCAGATATTTTAATTGATTTTGAATTTCGCCATCTGTCGTGGTGGGAGATGTGTGAGTGTTGGTCTGTGAGAGGTTGTGTGGGTGTGTGTGTGTGTGTGTGAGAGAGAGAGAGTGATAGAGATTCACTCATTTTCAGTGAGTGTGAATTAACCCCTTATACTCATACACGGACACTGTGATCCCCTTGCCCTTGCGAATTCCTACGAAATAATTATACCACTGATACACTGGTGGGCGGGTGAAGGATTGAGATCGGTGCAGACTCGATGGGACGATTGGCCTCCTTCTGCACTGCAGGGATTCGGTTAAAAATGAGGCGCGAATGCGGTGTTTAGCCGCCAGTGTTACTGTCTCACACTGAATCTACCAGACATCTTTATTAAGAGAGAAAGTGGCGATTGAACAAATGAAATTCAGCATGTGTTGTGTTTTGCTTTAGACCGAATTTGAAATGATCTCTATTGAGAATGAGCCGGGCCGCGGGACAGGAATCATTTTCTTGCGGGATCAGCTTTTTCCTGAGAGTTGTGGGTGGCTCTGAGAAGAGCCTTTGGGTTCAGAGTTTTACAATTTGCTCGGGTTCTTTCACTTCTTTCCTGACGCTTTCTTCGCTTTTGCTGCTTTCACTTTGGGTTTGGCCTTCGATTTAGTCACTTTTTTGACAGACTTTCCGCCCGTCACCTTCTTCACAGGAGACTTTTTCTTCAGGACTGCTTTCTTCACCGCCTTTTTTGGAGTTGCCGCCTTCTTGCTGCTTGTTTTCTTCACTGTTGATTTCTTCACTGGAATTTTCTTTGCTGCGGGTTTCTTGGCTGCGGGTTTCTTGGCTGCTGCTTTCTTTGTTGTCACCTTCTTGGCCGCTGTTTTCTTTACTAAAGATTTCTTGGCTGTTGGTATCTTCACCTTCTTTCCCATTTTCCCCGGGCTTTCCTGCTGAGCGAGTTTGAAGGAGCCGGAGGCGCCCTGTCCCTTTGTCTGTACCAGAGACCCTGTCTCCACCTTCCTCTTGATCGTTAACCTGATCTGGGAGCAGCGCTTCCCCACATCCACTCCGCTGCCAGCCAAAGCTTTCTTTATCGCGGCCAGGGACATCCCCTTGCGATCGCTGCAACCCGCCACAACATTGAAGATCTGCTCGCCTAACTTGGGACCGGCTGCCGCAGGTCGGGGAGCCGCCTTCTTCTTCCTGGGAGACTTCACTTGAGCGGGAGCGTCTGGAGGAGCCGTTTCGGCGGCTGCAGTTGCAGTCATATCCGAGAGTGTGTGGAAAATCTGTGTGAGAGTCAGAACTGGATCCGAAATGAACCCAGTGGTGGCGGCACAGAGCAACTTAAAGGCAGAGAGCGGACGGAGCAGAGACAATCTGCTGTCAGCTCCCGGCTCCTCCAGCCTCTCTGTGTTTCTCTCTCCTCACAAACTCTCCCATTCCAATGAAATTCCGCCTCTCCAGAGATCCAGCTCACATCCTTCATGTCTCTGACACACGAATGTTTGCTGTTGAAAAGGTTCAACTCGAACTGAGAACTCCATTTTCCACTGAAACCCGTTTTACTGCTGCACTGATCGCGCTCTCACACGCGATAGCTGACATGTTCTCTACTTTTCCACTGAAATCTTCAATTTAGCGAACCATTTACCTTGAAATCTAACTTTGGGGCTCAGCAGGGGGATTAAGGGAATCTTTGATTGGAAAATTGTTTTATTTTACACAAGAGAGACTCGGAGATCTCATGATCAGAACAGACACACAAACACAGTTGGATTAGTCTGACTCCCCCGTCCCTTTCATACACTCTCTCTGACACAATATTCACACCTACACATTCACAGGACAAAACTTTAACCAACTGTAAGGTCCCAGGACGGAATTTATCCTCCTTTTCGCCTTTGCTCTGTATCCCGGGGGCGTCGTTATAGTTTTTCGCCTCAGTAACTGTTAAACACTCTGAGTCCCGCTCCCCGCAGATTGTCTTTGAATTCATTCATGGAATGTGAGTGTCACTGTCTGGGTCAGCATTAGTTGCCCATCCCTAATTGCCCTTGGGAAGGTGGAACCGCTGGAAGCCCCTGGAACCGCTGCAGTCCATGGGGTGTACGGCCACATCTGTAAACCAGATTCCGCGGCAACAGCCAGTTATATCTGTTTTTTCAGTTATTATAGCGGTTGCAGACATCATTGTGTTTCTTTAGGGTGAAGATACAAATTAATTGCTCTCGGAGTCTCTCAATTTTCCTGTTTTATTTGTTTTTCCTGCACTGACAGGTAACAGTAAATCACAACCTCAACAACCAGTGACAGCCAGTTAAATAATCATCCCCCACTCGCTGATAATGGAGTTTCTGACAGTGGCAGACATGTTCTGACCATCCTCCGATTGGGCCCGAAGGTGACCAGATTCACTGTCAGAGCTGGACTTTCAGACTGAGGGGGTGGCAGAGCCAGGTGAGTGATGGTGGTGACTGTGCGAACATTTGACCAAGGGTCAGTTCCTGGCCATCACAGTGGTAATTCATTTAATTATCTATCGCAGGTCAGAACAGTAGGTGGGCACTCCTAAAATAAAATTGACTAAAAATTCTCATCATCGCTGTGTTTCTAATGGAAAATCCACATTCAATTTGCTTTCAGCTGAAATGTTGTTTAAATGAAAGAAAAGGCCTCAAAACTAATCAATGAGTTCTCAGTCAGAAACAATAGTAAAAAGAAAGGTGGCCTAAACTGTCCAGAACTACGAGACAAGCCAAGTTCAGTTCACAAACTGTGCTGTGGACACATCTGGTATCTGATGAAATCAGCAACTCAGGAAGTTCCGTAATTATAACTAATGAAAATAACGGTTGTTTAAGCAGAGTGAGCTATGGTGGTATAGGGGTGAGCATAACTGCCTTCCAAGCAGATGACCCAGGTTTGATTCCTGGCCAATGCATTGGTCATTTATTTTGAACCTTATCCACGGCCTCTTGTGTTTTAAACTGAGTGGACAAAAACAGGGCGAACGAAACATTTGACAGGAATGAAATAAAATGCAGATACCTTTTTCATTTTTTGTTCGGACATAATTCTTTTTTGATGAAAAATATTGGAATAGAAAAACAAGTCTCTGACCGAATAATTGAATTTTCAGCCAGACACAAAGACTCAAAGTAAAAGTAGAGGAACAAATTTCATTTCGCACACTGTGCGTTGCGCCATCCTGGTGCCTGATGAAGTTAATATGAACGTTACTGAGGTGGTTACATTATTCTGACAAATAAGATCTGCCAAAAGATAAAATACTGGAAAATCTCAGCAGGTCTGACAGCATCTGTAAAGAAAGAAAAGAGCTGACGTTTCGAGTCCAGATGACTCTTTGCCAAACTTGCTGAGATTTTCCTGCATTTTCTCTTTTGGATTCAGATTCCAGCATCCGCAGTGATTTGCTTTCATTTGTTAAATAAGCAGCTGCTGTGGCCACGTGGTTAAGGCATTGGATTTGAAACCCGATGGGGTTTCTCCGTGCAGATTCGAGCCCCGCTGCCAGCGAGTGTGATTGGAAATGTATGCTTTAGACAGCCACAGAGTAGCAAATCCTATTTTTTTGGAAAGAATTATTTGGATCTCCAGCATGCTTTCAGCTACATAACAAGAAGGTGAGCTTGGAAAGGACACCTGAGTGTCCTCAGTTTGGCAAGGACAAGATAGGCCGAATGGATTCCTTCTATGCTGTTACATTTCTCTGGTTCATTCTAAGGTGACATGAGGAAAATCAAAGCATGAGCAGAATGACAAAGGCATCAACAGGGGCACAAGGACAAAACAAGGTCTCACGTCAGAGGAAGATTTTTATTAATGACACACAGAGCAGAAGAAATACATTTATTTAATTGAGCTGGATCCTGGAAAATGAAACAAACTTCGAACCAATCAGTGCCTGTCTGAGAACTGGCAAAGAATATGGCTGACATTGATACGGTTCATAGTGAATTTGTTTATAGAATAATATAATCATGCAGTACAGAAGAGGCTCTTCGGCCCATCGAGTCTGCTCTGACACGGAAGAAGCATCTGACCTCCAGTCGAATCGCATCCACCACCACTTGACACATAGGCCTGAATGTTATGATATGCCAATTGCTGACCACATACTTTTAAAGGATGTGAGGCAACTTGCCTCCATCACCTTCCAAGGCAGCGCATTCCAGACCATCACTACGCTTGGGTAAAAATGTTTTTCCGCACAACCACCCTATACTTCCTGCCCCTCACATTGAACCTATGTCCTCTTTTTACTGACCCTTCAACCAAGGGGAACAGCTGCTTCCTATCCACTCTGTCGATGCCCTCATAATTTTGTACACCTCGATCAGGTCCCCCCTCAGTATTCTCTGCTCTAAAAAAAACAATCCAAGCCTACCCACCTCCCTTCATAGCTTACATGTTCCATCCCAGACAGCATCATGGTGAATTTCCTCTGCATCCCCTCCAGTGCAATCACATCCTTGCTACCTTGTGGCGACCAAAACTGCACACAGTACTCTAGCTGTGGCCTCACCAAAGTTCTATGCAACTTCAACATGACATTTTATTGCAATCGATGCCCCGATTGTTCAAGACAAGTGCCCCATTTTTTTTTCACCATCCTACTAACATACCCTTCTACCTTCAGAGATTATGGACAAACACGCCAATGTCCCTATATTCCACAGAACTTCCAAGTGCCATGCCCTTCATTGAATACTTCCTTGCCAAATTATTCCTTCCAAAGTGTGTTACCTCACATCTTTCGGGGTTAAATTCCATCTGCCACTTATCCGCCCGTTTGACTATCCTGTCTATATCTTCTTGCAGACTAAGAAACTCAGCCTCCCTTTCACCACCCAGCCAATCTTTATGCCATCCGCAAAATCACTCATCCTACCCCATCATTTATATTAATCATTTGGATGAGAATTTAGGAGGCATGGTTAGTACGTTTGTAAATGATACCATGATTGGTGGCAGAGTGGACAATGAAGAAGGTTACCTCGGATTGCAGTGGGATGTTGATCAATTGAGTCAATGGGCCAATGAATGGCAGATGGAATTTGATTTAGATAAATGTAAGGTGATGTATTTTGGTGGATTAAACCACGACAGGACCTATTCAGTTCATGGTAAGACGTTGGGGTGAGTTATAAAACAAAGAGATCTCGGGGTACAGGTTCATAGCTCCTTGAAAGTGGAGTCACATGTGGACAGGGTGGTGAAGAAGGCATTCGACATGATTGGTTTCAGTGGTCAGAACATTGAACATGGAGTTGGGACATCTTGTTGAAATTGTACAAGACATTCGTAAGGCCACGTCTGGAGTACTGTGCACTAGTTCTGGTCACCCTATTATGGGAAGGAAGGATATTAAACTAGAAAGAGTGCAGAAAAGATTTATTAGGATGCTACCAGGATTTGATGGTTTGAGTTATAAGGAGGGGTTGGATAGACTGGAACTTTCTTTTCCCCTGGAGCACAGGAGACCTAGAGGTGATATAAAGAGGCCTATATCATAATGAGGAAATAGATAAGGTTGATAGCCAACAGCTTTTCCCCACAATAAGGGAGTCTAAAACTAGAGAACATAGGTTTACGATGAGAGGGGAGGGATACAAAAGGGTCCAGAAGGGCAATTTATTTCACACACAGAGTGGTGTGTGGAACGAGTTGCCAGAGGTAGTAGAGGCGGGTACAATTTTGTCTTTTAAAAAGAATTTAGACAATTACATGGGTAAGATGGATATCGAGGGATATGGACCAAACACGGGCAATAGGGACGAACTTAATGGCAAAAATTGGGCGGCATGGACATGTTGTGCCGAAGGGCCTTTTTCTATGCTGTGAACCTCCATACTCGATTTATTGACACACGCAGCAAATCCAAATTATTGTTCCCTGCTGCCATCTCCTGGCTGACCGCAAGGTGTGCAACAAGGTCACGATTCAATCAAACCTTCATGGATTGGAGTGAAATAACATCAACATGGTTCTGACCGATTAACATGATTGCAAAACATGATATTAATCAAATTCCATGTCCCAAGGACCTGCTTTCTGATTGGGCGACCCTGCTCACCCCGATCTATCGGAAAGTGTAAAACTCCCAGAACGGGAATGTCGGTTATATAATTCTCTAAACTGTGATTTCTCTGCCACTTGATTGCTTGTGTATTCGTTCTATAAATACAGAGGGGGTGACAGAGCCAGGTGGTGTTGTGGTGACTGTGCGAGCATTTGACCAAGGGTCAGTTCCTGACCCAGAGTTTTGACTTATTTAATTAGCTATCTCTGGTCAGAACAGAAGGGGGACACTCCTAAAAAAAATCACCAAATATTCTCATCATCCATGTGTTTCTAACATAAAATCCAGCTTCAATTTCCGTTCAGTGGAAACTTTGTTCAAATGAACTGCAAATCTAATCAGAGTTATCAGTCAGAAACAACAGCAAAAAGGTGGCTCAAACTGTCCAGAGAAACGAGACAAGTGAAGTTCAGGTTTAAAAAATGGGCCAAGGACACACCTGGTGTCTGCTGAAATCAGCAACTAAGGTAGTTTTGCAATTATAACGAATGAAAATAACAACTGCTTACGCAGAGTGAGCGATGGTGGGAGAGTGGTGAGCATAGCTGCCTTGACCCGGGTTCGATTCCCGGCCATCGCATTGGTAATGTATATTGGACATTATCGGCGCCCTCTTGTGGTTTACACGCACCATTTGACTGAAATGAAGTGGGCTTTATTTTTCGGATGCAGAATTCGGGTTCAATTTGATTTTAATGAAAGGTTATTGAAAAAGAATAACAAGTCTGAACTAGTGAATGAGTTCTGGATCAGAGACAAAGATACAAATTAAAAGGAGACGAACAGATTTCAACTCACACGCTGTGCTCTGCATCATTCCGGTGCCTGATAAAGGTCTGTGAATGTTGCTAAGGCGATTACATCACAACGGCAAATAAGCAGCTGCGGTGGCCGAGTGGTTAAGGCGTTGGACTTGAAATCCAATGGGGTTTCCCCGCGCAGGTTCGAACCCTGCTCGCAGCGGGTGTGATTTGAAATATTAATTCTACTGCTTCAGGGCAGCCACTGGCTCCAAGAAGGTTCGCAAAGTTTTGGCATTTAGTATTTGGATCTCCATCGTGCATTCAGCTGCATGGCTCCGGGCTGGGTGCAGGAAGATGGGCTTGGAAAGGGCACCTGGGTGTCCTTATTATTTTGTAAATTGAATTTGTGTCTTTGTTGTGAATAGAACTCCCACTCACCTGATGAAGGAGCAGCATGCTTTGTTACCAAATAAACCTGTTGGACTTTCACCTGGTGTTGTGAGATTTCTTGCTGTGTCCTTGGACTGGCATGGCAGGATAGGTTCAATGGCTTCCTTCTGTGCTGTTATTTTTCTATAATTCTTCCTGTGGTTCGATGAGAAAATTCATAACATGAACATTTTCTTTTAAAAGCAGCATCAAGGCACAAAGACAAAATACGGTCTCATGTCAGAGGAAGATTCTTATGCAATGGCATAAGAATGCACACAGAGCATAAAAATACATTTCATCAGAATACATTGAATGAATATTTCAAAATGCTGCTTCGATGATATCACATCGTGTTCATTCAAACACATTGCAACAAGCTGGTCATTACTGGGCGTTCTGTATTCCTCATTATAACAGTTTGGGAATGGAAGGAGCAGGTTCACATCTGCACATTGACAGGATCAAACTGTCTCAGATTGATAGCTCCCAGGACAGGCTTTCCTCTCCTCTCGCTCTGTGCTGTGGATTCTCAGGGATTAGTTGGAGTTTCCCAGCTCAGTAACTGTAAAAGCCTCTGAGGCCAGCAATGCTCACAGTGTCTGCTCCCCAGATTCAGGGGGCTGCAGCCAATCAGAGTTGTGCCTGATTTAACCCAGAACTGGTTGAAATGATGATATTGTTCACAAGCTGAATTCTATTTGATCAGATGAAGGTACAGATTGTGTGCACTCAGTCACTAAACAACAATATCCCGCCTTCATATAGAGTGGATGAGAGTGGGTGGAGGGAGAGACAGAGACAGAGTGAGTTAGGGTGGTGAGAAACAGACGGCCAGACAATGTCTCAGTGACAGAAATCCTTGTAAATTCCAGCTTTAGCCAGAAAGATTCTCTTGGAGAAACAGAAGCTACAGTATCAGTTCTCACTGATACTGTGGAAGAGACACATTATTAATCCCACACTCAGGAACAGTGCTGCCTTTTGACAGAAGAGATGGGGAGAGGCAAAATAAACTGAATGGTCCAGTTCAAAACTGTGTGCAGGCTCAGAGGGAGTAGGTTCAGGAAGATATTTGAAAGTGAGATAGTTTAGGACAGTCGCTTGCAAAGTGGATGGGATCCTTGGCTTCACAAATGGAAGCACTGAGTATCCATTGGATCCCGCATAATCCACGGTGTAAAAGGAGGCCATTTGCCCATTGCATCTGCACTGACTCTCTGGCAGAACATCTTTCGCCCATGGCTAACCCTCTTACTCTACACATCTTGGGTCACTAAGGGGCAATATATCATGTCTAATCCATTTATTCTGCACATCTTTAGTCTATGGGAGGAAACTGGAGCACCTGGGGAAACCCATGCAGATACAGGGAGAATGTGCAAACTCCACACAGACAGTCAGCCATGGAGGAATTGAGCATGGGTCTCTGGCGCTGTGAAGCAGCAGCGCTAACCAGTGCCACTCTGCTGGTGTAACTTTAACAATCCAATTCCTTTCTGAATGCCTCACTTGAAGCTGCATCACCACATTGTCGGACAATGCATCCCAGAGCTGAACTACTCGCTGTGGGAAAGGGTTTTCTCATTATGCTTCAATCACTAACAAAGGGTCAGTAAATTGGTCCACGGGGGTGAAAGGGTTTCATATGATGTGACCCTTCGTAAACTGGGTCTGTATTCTCTGTGATTCACAAGCATGAGAGGCAAAACATTAAAACATACAAGATTCTGAAGGGGTTTGATTTTGTGGACATTGGGAGATTGCGGAAGCTGGCTCAGTGTAAGGATCAGATCATTTCGGACTGACATGAGAATACATTTCTGCACTCATTGGGTTGTGATCCTTTGACATGCTCCATTGTTGAATACACTAGTGGTGGCACAGTGGTTAGCATTGCTGCCTCAAAGCACCAGGGAACCGGGTTCAATTCCACCTTGGGTGATTGCCTGTATGATGTTTGCACATCCTCCCCATGTTTGCAATTCATCCCATTCTCCAAAGTTTAGATGGATTGACCATGCTAAATTGCCTGTTAGTGTCCCAAATATATTGGTTAGGGGGATTAGCAGAATATGTGGGGTTACCGGGATAGGTTCTGGGTGGGATGCTCTGTCAGAGAGTCAGTGCAGATTCAATGGACCAAATGGCCTCCATCTACACTGCAGGTTATGACAGTCTATGACAATTAAGGCTGAGATAGACAAATTTTGGTTTCTCAGGGAATCAAGGGAGTGAGGAGTAAAGTGGAGTTCAATCCCAAGATCTGAAACTCCATAAGCAGCTGGTATATCCACACCTGGAGTCTGCATCCACAGTTTGGAACCCACACTTTCAAAAAGATATACAGCTGATATAAAGAGTGCAAAGCTGTGTAACCAGGAAAATGGAAGGCATGAGGGGAATACTTAGTGAGGGATTAAGAATTATTGGATTGCAACCTTTCAAGAGGTTGATTTATGGTTTAGTTCAAATTTATAAATTGATACATGACCTTATTACCCAAGCTTGAAAAGTTCTTTATTCGGAGTTACCATATTTTTGATGATCGTCAGTATCAACTACAGAAATTTGATTCACATCATAATAGTCACAGTTTGTTTTCTCCCCAATAGAACTGCTGATATTTTAAATGAATTTGTTCGGAATGCTGAAAATGTAGTGACTTTTTAGAAAACTTGTCAGAAATATAGTGTGATTTCTATCTATGTATTGTCTGATGATGTTGCTGTTCTTGTTTTAATACTGTGCCTATGTGCTTTGCACTGCATGGCAATAAAGACACATAAACCATAATTGTTTTGAATGGTTTAACATTATTGATGAGCCACATAGTAAATGTCTGCCCTTATTTCCTGTGTTCTTGTGACTGGACAAGACACAAGCATGGATACTGAGGGGAAAAAAAGGGTGGAAATTGCAGAGGCAATGGTTAAAAGTTTTCTATCCCAGCTAGTTATATGAGTGGTGCCAGAGGACTGGAGAATTGCAAATGATAAATACACTTCTTCAGAAAAGGCTGTGAGGATAAGCCAACTGAAGTCCAATCAGTTTAACCTCAGCAACGTGAAATATTCTCCAAACACTGGAGATTAAATTAACACTCACTTGTGCTGATGTACATTAAGGAAAACACATACATAATGATTAAAGGGGAATCATATTTTACTTGCTTAAGATTTTAATGAGGGTAACAGAAAAGGTTGATGAGGGGAATGTGGTAAATGTGAACATGGACTGCCAAAAAGCATTTTATAAATAAAGGGGCACACAGCAAACTTGTGGTAACATTTGGAGCTGATAGAATAAAAGGCACAGCAGCAACATGGATAGGAATCTGACAGAGTGACAGGAAACACAGCAGTGGGAAATGTTTTTATTTGGAATGGAGGTCGGTTAAAGTGGGATTCCCGGCGGGTTGGTGTTAGGAATCCTGCTCTTCCTGATACATATTAGAGACATCGGCAATGCTGCACAGAGCACATATTCAAACTGTGGTAATTACACAATACGTGACAGCATTGTGAACTGTGAGGGGGTAGTGTTGAAGCTCAAAGTTTCTTCGACAGCTTGTGGATTAGTGAGACAAGACCAATTTAAAGCAGAGAAGTGTGAAATGATTTATTTCAGTGGGAAGTAAAGGGAGAGACAATATGAAAAAAATGATACAATTGTAAAAGCATGCAGGAACAAGGGACCTGTGGTTAAATGTGACACTAATACTTGCTGTTTAGGTGACAGGTTGAGAGTGTGGTTCTTAAAGTATTTGGGATTGTGAGCTTTATACATAGGGGCACAGTTTACAAGACCAAGCAAGTTATGGGAAAGCTGTATAAAACCCTGGTTTGGCCTCAGTTGGAGTATTGCATTATCTGCAGGACAGCACTGTTTAGAAAAGAGGGGAAGGCATAAAAAAGGTTGCAATGAATCTCTGGGCGAGGGTCCAGGAATGAAGAAGTTCAGTTGCATCGGGAGATTGGAGAATTTGGGTCTTTGTTGAAGAGAAGGTTGAGAGGAGATTTGATAGAGGTGTTCAGGATTGTGGAGGGAAGTGGAAGGAGCTGACAGGGAGAAGCTGTCATGTCCCAATCTTCCTCTTTCAGGAAATGTTCCCCAAACTGAATGAACAGGGCACTGTTCCTGGTTACACTTCTCTGGCAATGCTAAATATTCCGAGTATTTGTTTTAATGTGTAATATTTAAGATAATTATACAAACACAACAAATTGTTTAGAGTAAAGAAGAGACATTAAAAGTGAAAATTCATGTTGACATCTCTCTGCTGGGCTTTGAGTCTTTCCAGTATGGGCCACTGATCTGATTAATCCAATGATGCTTTTCCCAGTCGCCTGCGTAACATGGCTTGAATCCTGGACTTTCAGTTTTTGAACTACACAGCAGAGCGTTTAAGAAAGTATTGGGGCTGAATGGCCTCATCTGTGCTCCAGTCCTCCTTCCGTCTGGTGAGCTGATCTGACACCCACCCCAGAGTGGAGTTGCTGCACAGATTGCCTTAAAAATGGTCTCTCAGCCTGAGGGAATAACTGTGAATCTCATCACCACTTCCATCCTGACTAATTTCCTCCACTTCAAACCGTCCATCAATGCCAGAAGGAGTCAGAACTGGAGTAGGAGTCTCCACCAATGATTCAGTCCCATCTTTGACCACTCGAGCATCCTGCCTTGCCTCACATCTTCTCTGTTCTCCAGCAGCGATGATGTTCCAGGGTCTTGGCTACTCTGAGTGGCCTGTTCGAGGATCGCCTTGCTCCAAAGCAGCTGCCTTTTGATGTTTGTCAGCAAGTTGTTGAAACTTGGCTCCTCTTCACCTCCAACTTCAGACCAATCGGAGACTTCCATCTTCCAAGCTTCTGGGGCTGGTTGAGCAGAAACAACAATAATTGAGGATTTTGCAGTGTTGCCACATTCGAGCAGATTTCCACCTGGGGCATTTCATTAAACACCGGCTTTTTCACTTCATTAACAACTATAGGAATGGCAATGCATTGTATTGGCCCATTTATCCTCACATAGGATTTCGCACATCATGTTGAAGTTGCACAAGACATTGGGAAGGCCACACTAGGAATACCGTGTGCAGTTCTGGTCACCCTATTATAGAAAGACCATTATTAAATTTGAAAGAGTGCAGAAATGATTTACTCGGATGCTACCGGGACTTGATTGTTTGAGTTATAAGGAGAGGCTGAATAGACTGGGACTTTTTCCCTGGAGTGTAGGAGGCGTGGGGTGATGTTATAGAGGTCTATAAAATAATGAGGGCCATAGATCAGCAAGATAGTCACTTTCTTTTCCCAAAGATAGGAGAGTCTAAAAGTGGAGAGCATAGGTTTAAAGTGAGAGGGGAGAAACACAGAGGGTGGAGTCTGGAACGAGCTGTCAGAGATAGCAGCAGAGGTGGTTACAATTTTGCCTGGGCGGCATTGATGAGTTGGGCTGAACGGCCTGTTTCCAGCTGTAAATCTCTGTGACTGTATGACTATGACTCCAGCCCTATCCGGAAACAATGCAGGTTGTCACTATCATTGCTGTAAGTGGAGGTGGACAATGCTCATTCACAACATCTGTATTCCGTATGAACAGCTGGCAGGTAGAACACCAAATCAATGGTAAATATTCTGTCAACATCCAGTGAAACTGGGTAACTATGGTAACGGGTTGGTATATTAACACAGGACCCTGTGACAATAGCTTCATCCCCAACAGGGTGATGTCACCACATCCACAATTTCCCCAGTTTGGAGATTCCAGTCAGGAAGCAAGGAGCAAAGTGTAAGACACCAGAAAAAAGACAAGAGATCTTCATTTCTATCAAACAAATCATTATGTCAGGAGTTTCCAAAGGACAGCCAATGAATGACTTCTTTAAGAGGTCATAGTCATAGAATTTTACAGCACAGATAGAGGCCATTCAGCCCCTCGTGTATGTACTGGCCATCAGCATCTATCATTTTTCAGCGCGTATTCAAACATGTACGACCTGATGAGGGAACCAAACGTAACATTTCCACATTTGCTGACAACGCAAAACTGGCGGAATTGTGAGTTGAAGGAGAATGCATGGAGGCTTCAAGGTGATTTGGACAACTTGAGTGAGTGACCAAACACATGGCAGATGCAGTACAACGCGGCTAAACGTGAAGTTCTACATTTTGGTGTGAAAAACAGAAAGGACAGGGTGAGAGGAGATCTGATTAAAACATAAAATTCTAACAGGGCTGGACAGATTAGCTGCAGGAAGGATGTTTTCCTTGGTTGGGGAATGTAGAACAAGAGGACACAGTCTTAGGATACGGGGTTCACCATTTAGGAAGAAGAGAGGAGAGATTTCTTCACCCAGAGGGTGGTGAACCTGTGGAATTCTCTACCTCAGAAGCTGTGGAGACCAAGTCACTGCATATATTCAAGAAGGAGAGAGAGGTTTTTTTTTAGATTTTACTGGCATCAAGGGGTATTGGGAAAAATGAGAACATGGAATTGAGATAGAGGATCAGCCATGATCACATTGAATGATGGAATAGACTCGAAGGGCTGAATGGCCGACTCCTCTTCCCAGTTTCTATGTTTTCAAGTTCTGATGAAAGGTCACAGACCTGAAACACTAACTCTGTTTCTCTCTCTAAACAGATGCTGCACAATTTGCTGAGCTTGCTTTTCTGCTTTCATTTCAGATTTCCAGCTTCCGAACAGAATCCAGCCAGAGTCAGCACCTTCAGTAGAGAGAGAGAGAGAGAGGAACCAATGAGTTAGAACTGAACCCAGCCAGAGTCAGCACCTTCAACAGAGAGAGAGAGGAACCAGTGAGTTAGAACTGAACCCAGCCAGAGTCAGCACCTTCAGTAGAGAGGGAGAGAGGAACCAGTGAGTTAGAACTGAACCCAGCTCGAGTCAGCACCTTCAATAGAGAGAGAGAAACCAGTGAGTTAGAACTGAACGCAGCCAGAGTCAGCACCTTCAATAGAGAGAGAGAAACCAGTGAGTGTAGAACTGAACCCTGCCAGAATCACCACCTTCAGTAGAGAGAGAGATAGAGAGAGGAACCAGTGAGTCTCGATCTGAATCCAGCCAGAGTCAGCACCTTCGTTGGAGAGAGAGAAACCAGTGAGTGTAGAACTGAAGCCAGCCAGAGTTAGCACCTTCAGTGGAGAGAGAGAAACCAGTGAGTGGAGAACTGAATCCAGACAGAGTCAGCACCTTCAGTGGAGAGAGAGAAACCAGTGAGTTAGAACTGAATCCAGACAGAGTTAGCACCTTCAGTGGAGAGAGAGAAACCAGTGAGTGTAGAACTGAAGCCAGCCAGAGTCAGCACCTTCAGGAGAGAGAGAGAGAGAGAGAGAGAGAGAGAGGAACCAGTGAGTGTAGAACTGAACCCAGCCAAAGTTAGCATCTTCAAGAGAGAGAGAGAGAGAGAGAAACCAGTGAGCGCAGAACTGAACGCAGCCAGAGTCAGCATCTTCAGGAGAGAGGGAGGAACCAGTGAGTGTGGAACTGAACCCAGCCAGAGTCAGCACCTTCAGAGGATAGAGAGGTAACTAATCTAAACCCTGTATTCAAGAACAGATGATGTGGAGATGCCGGTGTTGGACTGGGGTAAACACAGTAACAGCTTTAACAACACCAGGTTAAAGTCCAACAGGTTTATTTGGTAGCAAATGCCATTAGCTTTCAGAGCGCTGCTCCTTCGTCAGATGGAGTGGAAATCTGCTCTCAAACAGGCCACAGTTTGCCCTGTTTGAGAGCAGATTTCCGCTCCATCTGACGAAGGAGCAGCGCTCCGAAAGCAAATGGTATTTGCTACCAAATAAACCTGTTGGACTTCAATAACAGAGGCAGAAAAGAAAGAGGGAACGAATGAACAGTGAGCTGAACGCCGGTCAGAGGGCAGTTGCTGGAGTCCATCATCAAGCATTTGGAAAGCAGGGTTATAATCAGCATGGATTTAAGGGAGGGAAATCACGCTTGACAATACGACTGGAATTCTTTGAGGATGTAATTAGGAGAGTTGACCAGGAAGAACCTGTGGATGCGGTTTATTTAGACTTTCAGAAGGCTTTGGACAAGGTCTCACATGACGTTTTTAAGTTTTAAAGGTTAATTTGTTTTTTAGTGTCAGAAGCAGGTTTACATTAACACTGCAATGAAGTTATTGTGAATATCCCCCACTCGCCAGACTCTGCTACCTGTTCAGGGAGAATTTAGCATGACCAATATACCTAACTAGCACATCTTTCAGATTGTGGGAGGAAACTGGAGCACCCAGAGGAAACCCACATAGATGCAGACGTACATAGATGTACGTGCAGACTTCACAGTGACAGTGACCCAAGCCAGGAGTCGAAGCCGCGTCCCTGGCGCTGTGAGACAGCAGTGCTCACCACTGTGCCACCTCTCTACGATATAAAATTAAAGTACATGGGATTGCAGGTAGTGCCTTGTAATGTATAGAAAGCTGATGAACAGACAGGAAGCAAAGAGATGGCATAAATGGGTATTTTTCCAAGTGGAAGGCAGTGATTAGTGGGGTACCGCAGGGATCTGCGCGAGGACCCCAACTGTTCATATTATATCTGAATGATTTGGACACGGGATAAATGTATTATCTCCAAATATGTAGATGATACAATTGTGTGGGAGGGTGAGCTTTGAGGGGCATGCAGAGATCCTCCAGCGTGATTTGGACAGGCTGAGTGTGTGGGCATCTACATGGCAGATGTAGTATTATGTGGATATTATGGCAGATGATGAAATTTGAATTCACTATGAATCTGCAATCAAAAATCTAATTGTCGCTTGTCATTGAACCCTATCTGGTTTACTAATGTCCTCTAAGCAAGGAATTCTGCTGGGCCAGAGTGTGTTTGAATTGTCACGTCTAAAGGTAACAAAAGCATGGATGAGGGTTTCAGGGATGGGTGAGTTGAGGTATTACAAACACTGTGTGATGTTACACAGCTGGAAATAGGTGATCTTGGTGAAGGAACAGATATGTGGTTGGAATCTTATTTCCGAGTCTGATGAGGTGCCAAGATTATGAGGGTTTGTTTCAAACTCGGACATTGACAGTGGGAGATGGACTCAGTGACTGAGAACAGAATTTGTAGTGGAAACATTGGTCTTCCAAATATTTAATTGGGGGAATTCTCTGCTTAGCCAGTACTCGAGGTCGGAGAAGGAGTGTAATAACTTAATAACAGGGGATTGGTTGCGAGAGGTGATGGTGAGGTACAGCTGGGTGTTATCAGCAGACATGTGAAAACTAACACTGTGCTTTCAGATAATATCACTGAGGGGTAAGGTGTAGATGAAAAATAGGAAGGAGCCAAGGATATATCCTTGGGTGATTTCGGTGGTAACAGAACAGGATGGGAAGAGAAACCATTGCAGGTGATACTCTGCATATGACCAGAAAGATAAGAATGGAACCAGCCGAGTGCAGTCTTACCCAGCTGAACAATCCCTCCTCATCTCCCTCAACCTACCCACACCTTTGACATGGTTGACTGCCCCATTATGCTCCAATACCTTCCCACTGTCAGGTCAGTGTGCACAGCAGGTGAAGATGTTAATGTACCTGACATCCTGGGAAAACTAATGATGGATGAAGGCCCACTCAGTAAACGAGTGGAGAGAAAGCTGGAGTTCTCAATCATCTTCATCTCGAGCGGCAGCTCCTCCCTCTCAATATGTGTGGTGAGATCAGGCCATTCTGCTCAGTCAGGAACACCCAGACTGACTGTAAGAGAGAGAGAGGCTGTAATTAGAACCAAACAATAAGGGAGATTCACTCAAAGTAACCAAGCCCCATCCCAAAACAGAGCACAGGAAGATCCCAGTATCTAACCGTGGCCTCTGCAAAGTGAGCTGCTCTAACCTGCTGTAACACTGAGCCCAACACACAAAGCACGGGAAGATCCCAATTTCTGTGCTGATTGGTCTGACTCCAGGGAGTTTGCAGTGCCGCTATTGCCCTCTTTTTAGGGCAGTGCCGCTATTGCTGAGACGGGGGAACTGCAGCGTGACATGTTTACACAGGAAGCTGCCATTGGAAACACTAAGCTACGGATTTATAGAATCCGACAGTGCAGGAGGAGGCCATTCTGCCCATCGAGTCTGCACCAACTACAATCCCACCCAGGTTCTACCCCCAGCACTGACCCGAGCTGGTCCCCATGAAACGAAGGAGCAGTTTAGCATGGCCAATCCACCTAACCCGCACATCTCTGGACTGTGGGAGGAAACCGGAGCACCCGGAGGAAACCCACGCTCCCCACGCTGTGAGGCAGCAGTGCTAACCACTGTGCCACCCCATTTACAGCAGGGCAGGATGAGATTCCCGCTACCAAAACCCTTCACCCATCCGGTGCCCCGCTGTGGATGGATCCGGACCCGGGGACTGAAGCCACTGCCGGGACAATTGCTGCCGCTCCGCGCGGTGTCTGATGGGTCCAGGGTAAATCCCCACCAACGGCCTGCGACCGACAGCTGGGAAAACCAATCGGAAATTGACGCATCGCGATTATCCAATGGCCGCTCTGCGCCCACTGAGTGACAGCTGCGTTATCCAATCAATGGGTTCCATAGTCAGAAGTTCGAGACCATTGAAAATGATGCTCCCAAATGTAACCAATCGCAGACCGCGTTGCTAACAACAACAGCCCCACAATGTGATTGACATCTTGTCTAGCCAATCGTAACGCAGTGTCCAATCGGACTGTGCCGCTCGTGCGCGACTGCCGGTCCGATGGTAGTGGGTTATCGTTGATATTTGCCCTATTTTTAGGTCAAACCAAACAAACAAACTCGTGAGCGTCACTCCCAGCCCAGCGTCATTGCGTCATTCAATTCGATCCGGAGCTGAAACCAATGAGAAATCAAAGAGCTGGAGGCGGAAAGAATCCTTAAAGTGGAACCGCTCACACAATTATAGTTGTACAATTATAATTCGTTGATGGCAGTTAAAGCGTCAAAAGGACTGCGGAAAGTCAGAGGATGCAAAAGCTGGAACCCGCGGGAAAGGAAGGAGGAAAGAAATGAAGGGAACAGGCGACAGAAATGAACGAGAGGAAAGCAGGCTGGAAGCCAGGGGCTTTTAGACAGGGTATTCCAGAGCTGAAACCCAGAGAGCTGAAAGTACGAATATCACTGGTGGAGTGAACCAAGTAAGAAGTCTGACAACACCAGGTTAAAGTCCAACAGTTTTATTTGGTCGCAAAAGCCACTAGCTTTCAGAGCGCTGTTCCCTCATCAGGTAAGTCAGGTAACGTGATGAAGGAGCAGCGCTCCGAAAGCTCGTGGCTTTTGCGACCAAATAAACATGTTGGACTTTAACCTGATGTTGTGAGACTTCTTACCATGAGGGCAGAATCAGTGGAGCTCAGATATCTCAGAGGATTGTTACGCTGGAGGTGATGAAAGGGAGGAAGAGCTGAGGACATGGAGGGTTTTGGAAACACGGATAAGAATATTAAAATTGAGCCATTGCTTAACCACGAGTCAGTGTTTGTCACTGAGCACAGGGTTGATGCATGAACGGTATCTGGAGTAAATTCTGATTTAATGATGAGAAATCAATTAGCGGCTTTCTGGACACAGCAGCACAATAAATCGGATCAGAAGTGGACCACTTGGCCCCTCAAGCCTGCTGCTCCATTCAATAGGATCATGTTTTAGATTCCAAACCACAGAATCTTTACAATGCCGTAACAGCCCATTTGGTCCATCAAGTCTACACTGCCTTATTGAAATTGCATGCTACCTAATCCCACTCTCCCGCCTCACAGCCCCAGAGACCCGGGTTTGCTCCTGGCCTTTGCTGACTGTGCAAATTTTGCACATTCTCCCCCGTGGGTTTCCTCTGGGTGCTCTGGTTGACTCCCACGATTCAAAGATGTGCAGCTTAGGTGGATTGGCCATGTGAAATGTTCCTTTAGTTTCCAAAGATGTATACATTAGGAACTGAATCTGTGCAATTTTGACACTTATTTTGAAATTTTCCCCCTGGTTCTTGATGAACGCTTGACTGGAACATAAAAAACTCTATCATTGAATCCCTACATTGCAAAAGGTGGCCATTCGGCCCATTGAGTCTGCACTGATTCTCTGATCTATCCACGCAACCTCACATATTTATCCTGTTAATCCTCCTAATCTAAACATACTGGGAGACATAAGGGTAAATTTAGCATGGTAAATCCACTTACCCTATCAATGGAGTGTGGGGGGAAACCAGAGCACACAGAGGAAAGCTACGTGGACATAGAGAAAATGTGAAAAATACGTACAGTCACCCAAGGCCTGAATTGAGTCCAGGTCTCTGTCATTCTGCAGCAGCAGTGCGAAAGCCACCCTTATTTCTCTTCCATAAGACCATAAGACATAGGAGCAGAATTAGGCCACTCAGCCCATCGAATCTGTTCCGCCATTTTTCTCATTCCCATTCTCCTGTCTTTTCCTCATAACCCCTGATCCCCTTATTACTCAAGAATCTATCTATCTCTGTCTTAGATACACTCAACGACCTGACCTCCACAGCCTTTTGCAGCAAAGATTTCCATAGATTCGCCACTCTCTGGCTGAAGAAATTCCTCCTCATCTCTGTTTTAAAGGAACGTTCCTTTCGTCTGAGGTTGTGCTCTGGTTGTAGTTTTTCCTACAAGTGGAAACATCCTCTCTGTGTCCACTCTCTCCAGGCCCCCCAGTATCCTTTAAGTTTCAATAAGATCCCCCCTCATCCTTGTAAACTCCAACGAATACAGACCCAGAGTCCTCAACCGTTCTTCATACAACAAGCTCTTCGTTCCATGGATCATTCTTGTGAACCTCCTCTGGACCTTTTCCAAGGCCAGCACATCCTTCCTTAGATACGGTGCCCAACCTGCTCACAATACTCCACACGGTGTCTGACCAGAGCCTTTGCCAGCTTCAGAAGTACATCCGTGCTCTTCTATTCCACCCCTCTCGACATTGCATTTCCCTCCCTAACTGCCGACTGAACCTGCACGTTTACCTTAAGAGAATCCTGAACAAGGATTCCCAAGTCCCTTTGTGCTTCTGAGTTCCTAAGCATTTCACAATTTAAAAAGTAATCTGTGCCTCCATTCCTCCTTCCAAAGTGCGTAACCTCACACTTTCCCACATTGTTTTCCTTCTGCCATTTCTCTGCCCACTCTCCCAGCCTTTCCAAATCCTTCTGCAGCACACCTGCTTCCTCAATGTTACGTTTCCCTCTACAGGTCCTCACAGACTTCTTCCGTGAGGAAAAATACCCAACTTCTCAATCGATCTTCATTGCTACAAATCTTTGTCAACAGAATCATTCATGTGAATATCCTTTGCACTCCCTCCAAACTTCTTCAAGTGTGGTGCCCAGCACTGGACTCAGTGCTCCAGGTGAGGCCTATCTAGTGTATTTAAAATCTCAACATGATCTTCTTATTCATGTATTCAATCTTCCAATAAAACATAGGGTGTCATTTGCTTTATTACCTGCTCTCTCAACATGCCCAACCACCTTTAATGACTTTTCTACTGAGAAACCGAGATCCCTTTTTTCCTGCATTTCCTTAAGTGTTTCTCCATTTATTTCTCCACACTCTCAAAATGAATCAACTCACACTTCTGTGCATTGAACATCATCTAGTTAGGTGATTGACTCGCGCAGGTGCCCAACTGTGGCAAATTGGGGAACTTCACAATAACTTCATTGCAGTGTTAATGTGAGCCTTACATGTGACTAATAAACTTGACTTTAACTTTACTTTTCTTTACTTTTACTTCATCTGCCACTCGTCTGCCCAGAGGACAGCAATGGAATCATTCACTCAGCATCAACACATTGTTCTGAGCTCTAGGGTCTCTCAGAATAATTCACTCGGCCTCTCAACATGGAACAACCACCTCATTCCAGGGGGTAATGTAGTGAACCTTCTCTGTACCGCCTCTAATGCAAGCTTATCTTTTCTCAAATGTGGATACCACAGCTGCACACAGCATTGCAGATGTGGTCTCCATAAACTCCTGTACAATTGTAGCAAGACACTTTTCTTCATCTCCTCCAATTCACGTGCAATAAAACCCGACATGCCATTTGCCTTTGTAATTGCTTGAATGAATAATCCAGATTGTGCTCCGAATTCTCGAGAACATTTTAAATCCGTCACATTTCAAACTCTCCTCAACTCTGAAGAAGAGTCACGGACACCAAAAGCATTAACTCTGTTTCTCCCCCGATAGATGCTGCGAGACCTGCATGAGGTTTCTTGCATTTTCTGTTTTTGTTTCAAATTCCGTCACTGTGCCATCCTCATCTCCTTTCAGACACATATTTGTAATTTTTTAACTCTCCAGTGACTTAGGCCACCAACTGTCTTGTCATTTAATCAGTGCTGCAATTCTACTTGTTTAGAAACGACAAGAGAACAGTTCACACTCGATTCAGTGATGAATGATGAATGAGAAATTATGTGAGGAGTTGTGACAGAAAATGAGCATCTCTGCCTTCTCCCTGTAACGCGGCAGATAACAATCTAATTCCTTTGGAACGTTTCAATTGAATCTGTATCCACCGCACTTTCCAGCAGTGTATTCCAAACTTTAAACACTCACTGTGTGAAAAATGTTTTCCTCGTCTTCCTATTCCTTCCTTTGCTCATGATGTTCAATCTGTTCTCTCTCATTCTTCATCATTCCACAAGTGGGAACAGTTTGTCCCTATCCATTCTGTCCAGACTTCTCATGACATTTAATACCTGTAAGTGGAACCCCTGATGGAGTGGTAAGATATTTAAACCAGTAGACATTAAGGCATGGATACAACTCGCAGCATTCAGTTAAATGACTTTTAAATACGTTTATGAGCTAACAAGAAGCAATGTGAGATGCAGTAATTTCATTCAAATGAGTAATTATGATTGTAAAATACATATGCGGATATTTTGAATGGATTATTATTGACTTTAAGGAAGTTACCAATTGGCAGTAAACCAATCCAGATAACCCTTTGTCAAAGGGTCATCTGGACTCGAAACACTAGCTCATTTCACTCCTTACAGATGCTGCCAGACCGGCAGAGATTTTCCAACATTTTCTCTTTTGGTATCAGATGACAGCATCCGCAGTAATTTGGTGTTATGTTAGAGTTGTACTATTGCACCTCATTTCGAGTTGTAGGACTGAGAAACGTTACTAATTAAATGGATTCGATACTTTGGAACTGTTTTCCTTTTACTTTTCATTGTCTCTCTATAATCTTCCTACCAGAATGAATCACTTCACAATTCTCAGCTTTGAATTTCATCTGTAACTTGTCCACGCATTCCGTCAACTTGCCGATGTCCTTTTTGAAGTTTTACACCAGGCTCCTCACAGGTCACGATGCTTCCAAGTTTCACATTGTCCACAAATTCTGAAATTGTGCCCTGTGCACCATCACCTCTGTCTAATATATCCTGGTGCATGTTCACAGTATCTACACCTTGTGTGCATATCAAACTGGGTTGAGGCTTATAACAGAAAAGAGGAGCCAATGCAGATACCTGCCTGCATATTCCACGTAAATGCTGCAGAATTGTAGTCAAGTGGTTTTGTTATTATTGTTAAGAGGAAGTAACAGAGGATGGTTTCGATCCATCGGCCTCTGAGCTATGAGCCAAGCACTCTTCAGCTGCGCCACTCTGCTACAGAAAGTCCATCTTCGCTTCCACCCACCCCCCCACCCCCGCCCGCCTCCGCTCCCCAGTCTCCGCCCCCTCCCCCCTCCCCCCTCCCCCACGACCCCTGTCCCCTTCTCCCTCCCCCTCCCCCTCCTCCCCCGTTCCCCCTCCTTCCCCTCCCCCTCCACCTGCCTTCCCCTCCTCCCCCCTCGCCCTCCCCCTCCCCCGCCCCCTCCTCTCCCCTGCTCCCTCCCCCCTTTCCCCTCCCGCTCCCCCTCCCCCTCCCCCTCCCATCTCCCCCTCCCTCTCCCCCTCCCCCTCCCCCTTCCACTCCCCTCCCCCCTCTCTTTCTCCCCATCCCCCCTCCCTCCTTCCCACTCCTCCCTCCCCCCTCTCCTCCTCCCCCTCACCCTACCCCCCACCCCCGCTGCCTATCAATGCAATCAGTCAGATATTCACTTCCACACTTTTGTTTAACACCATCACCAGTGTCAGGAGGCTCAGTCTGGCTACACAATTCCACTGCATTACACCAAGAATAAAGGGTCAGAGAAAGACACACACAAAAGCAGCCAAAGAGGTTGTTTGTTCACGTGTAACGACAGTCACGGAATTGATCACTGATGTTTGAAAGGAGTTTTCTCTTGTAAATATGTTTATAAATATATTTCCCGCTGTGCAGCTGTGCTCTCTGCTGTTCAAAGATGTTCACTGTTGTTGTGCAAAGTGTTTCACTGTTTATCCTGCTGTGCTCTATGATATAGAGGTTTACAACATGGAAACAGCCCCATCGGCCCAACCTGTCCATGCCGCCCAGCTTTTTACCACCGAGCGATTCCCAATCGCCCGTGTTTGCCCCATACCCTCCAGACCCATCTTACCCATGTAACTGTCTCAATTGTTGTTGAGAGATGATTTCTGCTGTTGTGTAAGATGCTCCGCTGTTGTGTTTCCGGCTGTGTAAATGTTGTTTTTTCTATTCTGTTAATATGACCCCTGCTCTGCAAATGTGTTCCATGTTGTTTGAGAAGATTCTCCGTGAAGATGTTTCTGTCAGTAAATTGTTGCATGTTGTGTTAAGATGTTACCCGTTCGTATGCTTTCTTGCATATAAAATTGATTCACTGCAGATTGAAGTTTTTTGGAGAAAAGAGAAGCCGATGTAAATACCTGTCTGCCGACTCCACGGAAAAGCCACAAGTCGTTTCATTGTCAGTGATAATAGGAATAGCAGAGGATGGTTTCGATCCATCGACCTCTGGGTTATGGGCCCAGCACGCTTCCGTTGCGCCACTCTGCTCCGGCAAGGGGCATTGCTGCTGCCTATCAATATAGTCAGGCAGATTTTCGCTACTGTATCATTTAATACACGTTCCAGTGTCAGGACGCTCAGCCACTGCATCAAAGCGAGAATAAAACAGAGAAAAACACACAATAGCAGTAAGAGAGATTGTCTGGACACGTAACGACAGGCAAAGGTGATGGGAAACCGGCAAAGCACAGAATTGGAAAATCGATCTCTATTTTTAAAGGAATTTTCTGTTGCAAGTACATATTTGTAAATATATTTCCTGCTGTGTACCTCTGCTCTCTGTTGTTGAGAGGTGCTTTCTGCTGTTGTGTAAAATGTTTCCCTGATGCTTTCAATATCTTTCCGGTTGTATAAATATGATCCATGTTGTGTACTTTTTTTAAATGTTCTGTTCATATATGCCCTGCTCTGAAAACGTGTTCCGTGTTGTGTGAAAATATTCTCCGTGAAGATGTTTTCTGTTCGGCAGAAAGATGATTAACTGGTCTCATAATGTTCCATATTGGGTTAAAATGTTGCACGTTGTGTTAAGATGTTCTCTATTCTTGTATAAAACTCTGGTTAAACTGCAACTGGATAACGATCGCCCAATTTCGACTGTATTTTACCCTCTGTTAGTGAATGTGATTGGGGGATTCAGATTGTATCCAAACATGCACGTGAGTGAGATTTGTTCTGTATCTATCTGTCTCCGGTTGTAGTTGCGAGTGTTTATTTGTTTTATTCATTTCGAGAGGTGGGCATCACTGAAGGGGCCAGCATTCATTGCCAATCCCCAACTGACATTCGGAAGGTGATGGTTTGCTGCTTTCTTGAACGGCTGCAGTCCATGAGGTGTCGGTACAGCCACAGTGCTGTTCGCCGTACAGTCTTTCAGGATTTTGCCACTCTGACAGCGAAAGAGCCGCGATGTATTTCCAAGTCAGGATGGTGAGTGACTTGAGGGGGAGCTTGCAGTGCTGGTGTTCCCATGTATCTATTGCCGCTGTCCTTCGAGATGGTAAGAACATAAGAAATTGGAGCAGGAGTAGGCCATCTAGCCCCTCGAGCCTGCCCCGCCATTCAATAAGATCATGACTGATCTGATAGTGGTTTAGTTCCACTTACCCGCTCGCTCCCCAAAACCGTTAATTCCCTTATTGATCAGAAATCTATCTACCTGTGACTTAAACATATTTAACGAGGTAGCCTCCACTGCTTCAATGGGCAGAGAATTCCAGAGATTCACTACCCTCCGAGAGGAGAAGTTCCTCCTCAACTCTGTCCTAAACTGACTCCCCCTTATTTTGAGGCTGTGTCCTCAAGTTCTTGTTTCCTTTCTAAGTGGAAAGAATCTCTCTGCCTCTACCCTGGTAGAGGTGGTGGGCTTGTGGGTGCAGTCAAAGAAGAGTAGATGAAGAAATATTGCTCCCATTGCCTGAGGAGAGAAGGATGGCTTTTAATGTGCAGAGTGTTTAGGACCTGGGATGCACTGCCTGAGAGGGTGGCAGAGGCAGCATCAAATCAGGGCTGTCAAGGGGGAATGGAATCAGCACCTGAAGTGAAAGGATTTCCAGGGTTATGAGACAAGGACGGGAAAGGGATGAGCTGAGTTGTTCTTGTACAGACCAGCATAGAGACAATGGGCCGAATGGTCTCCCTCTCTTTGCTGTATCCATTCTAAGATTCGAGGTGTATGAGTGTTGGACTCATTCTGTATCGCTCTGTCTCTGGTGCGACTTATGTGTGTGATGTTCATTATGAATCTCTCTCAGAGACTTTGCAAATCTGTACACATTCTATCTGGAAGGTACATAATTGAAACAGGGCCTTTTGTTCTAATTAATACATGATTCCACACTATCCTCTACTAAAAATCTTCAACGTAACATCATCTGCTTATCTCTGAAATTCATTCTCCATCGTCTCATTACCGAGATTTTCCTTTCGTACATCTGTGCTAGTCGACTCAACTGCTCCAGGTAATAGCAAATTCGAAGTTATACTGACTGCATTTAAAAGTACATTAATATTGATTTCTCTATGGAATGTAATGCCGATATCCAATCATTAACTCCTGTTTGATCTGTCTCTGCAACAGCGACAGTAAAGATGCATTTTTCCGCTCTACTGCAGTTCTGTATTGCGGCCAGTGGATGTCAGCACACTCTGGTAGGCTGAAGTTCAGACATCAGAGAGGGACACAGCAGACAAGAATTGTTCACATCATATTGAACCTAGGACTGCGGAATTTAGAAATACTAAAGCTTTTGGCCATTTCATTTTGAAATCTACCAGTACGCTGCTTCCCTCTGTATTCGTCATTTAAATCCTGATAAATGAGCAAGGTTATGCTGAAAATTGAATGTATTAGTGCCGGTTGGCATTTTATTTGGAACCAAATGGCATTTGAATCATTAACTTAGTTAGAATTTCATTCAGCAACAGTTTAATTATTAGTACAAACCTATTAAAGCATATTTTTCAGAAAGTTTTACCTATTTCTGATTGGGGATATTGTATAGAGAGAAATTTGCTTTTCTTGATAGACATTACTGACCTATATCTGGGTGCTTAGGTTTCGAACTCAAAATTTGTCAGTGGTGCAAAATTTGAAAATATTATGATTTTTAGTGAGGAGGATATTGATAATCTGCAAGAAGATATCGACAGGCTGGTGGAATGGGCAGACACGTGACAGATACAATTTAATTAATGTAAGGAAGTGTGAAGTGATGCATTTTGGTCCGAAGATCGAGGAGAGGTGATATAAAATAAAGGATACACCTTTACCCGTCCTAATCCCCATTGCACCTTTACCATGCCAAGATTCCACAGTCTATTCACCCATCACAGAACCCATTGAATATCCAGCCTGCAGTCTACATTGCACATTCTACTTGCACATTCATCATTCAACATTTTCCACTCCCATTTTCCGATGTACCTTCACCTTGCAACATCTCCCTGCGCCGTCTCACAAGCCAGCCAACGTCGCACCTCCACTCTGTCCATTGCCCATGCTAGGCTTATCCTGCCCAGTCCGCATTGTGTTTCACTTTGCTCAGTTACAATGCCCAGATTGCACAACGTTCCAACTTTTATATTCTCCATTAATAATAAATGAATAAATAGAACCATCCCTTGATTAAACACTGTCACTTTTTAGTGGGTGAATTTCATGAAGTGCTGTGTGTGGTTCCCTCCTTGACCTTGATGCTTCTGTACAAATGTAGTCAAAGGAAAATTATCCAAATATATCTTCAATTCTCCTGCTCATTCACAAGGAAATGAGCGGGTGATGGATACAGTTTCAATAGTAGCTTTAAAAGATAGAGAATGGATTTACAAATTTAAAATCCAAGGGAGAGATCAATGCCTGGAGTTGTTTTCAGGCTGTGGCGACGAGAATAACAATGCACATTTTCAATTTGAATTGTTCAAAATACTAGAATGGAATATCCATTGTGGATGAAAGGAAACTTTAAACTGTGCAACTGTGCTGTGCTTCAGCGGCTTGTCATATAGTCATAACGGTTTACAGCATGAAAACAGGCCCTCGGACAACTTGTCCATGCCGCCTTTTTTTCAAAACGCCAAAGCTAGTCCCAATTGCCCGCATTTGGCCCATATCCCGCTAAACCCATCTTACCCATGTAACTCTCTAAATGCTTTTTAAAAGACAAATTTGTACCCGCATCTACTACTGCATCTGGCAGCTTGTTCCAGACACTCACCACCCTCTGTGTGAAGGAAATTGCCCCTCTGGACCCTTTTGTATCTCCCCCTCTCACCTTACAGCGATGCCCTCTAGTTTTAGGTTCCCCTACCTTTGGGAAAATATATTGACTATCTAGCTGATCAATGCCCCTCATTATTTTATAGAGCTCTATAAGATCACCCCTCAGCCTTTGACAGTCCAGAGACAAAAGTGCCAGTCTATCCTCCCGTTCCTTATAACTCAAACCATCAAGTCCTGATAGCATCCTAGTAAATCTTTTTTGCACTCTTTCTAGTTTAATAATATCCTTTGTATAATAGGGTGACCAGAACTGTATACAGTATTCCAAGTGTGGCCTTACCAATGTCTTGTACAACTTCAACAAGACGTCCCAACTCCTGAATTCAATGTTCTGACCAATGAAACCAAGCATGCCGAATGCCTTCTTCACCACTCTGTCCACCTGTGACTCCACTTTCAAGGAGCTATGAACCTGTACCCCAAGGTCTCTTTTACAGGAATCTCCATTCATCCATCACCTGCTGAGCATATCCAGCATTTTCGGTTTTTGATTCTGGTTTCCAGCTTCCAGCTTTGCGTTGTGTTCTGTGCAGGTGTTTAACTGGAACAGGGAACAGATTCTGATCAGCGCTGTGACGGATAGAGTAGAATGTGCCCCCGACTATCAAGCCTGTGAGATTACACTCCGAGCTGTCCAAGAGAATAAGGAAGAGAAAGAGGGAGGATCATTCTGTGATGGACAGATTTCATGTACAAAGGCCAAAATGGTCTGTATTCCCACAGCTGTTTTAACAGACATGAGATGTAGCAACATGACTTGCAATCAATAAAGTCCCTCTTCACAGTCCTTGACTTTTTAACTACGAGATTGTTGAACTTTCCACATTGTCAAAATTCCATACATGGACAAGTAAAGCAAACTTCCAGCATGTGGCGCTTTGGTTAGCGCGTTAGACATCTAAATAATGGCAAGTCAGCCATTCAAAGGTTGTGGGTTTCAGTCCCACCAGAATCGGACTTGGGGTCCGATTAGCAGAAAGCAGGTTGCTGCTCCGTGGATGTGATTCAGCTTCGGCACCGACATTTCCTGCTCTGCCATCTCTCCATGCTGCTTCTGTTTATTGGCTCCCAGGGAAACCACTGACTCAAAAATAAATCGCCAACCCCGGGGGCTTTCTTGAAGTTTGACCCGACGTTCGCTGGTTGCGTTAGAAACAGTAGCATCTTTTTCAATTAGATATTTCGCTTCTTTTGAAGATCACGAAGATTAAACAACACACACGTGCAACAACAACAACTTATAAATAACTACAATCAATAAATAAATATCAGTGCCCTGCAACCTGGTGGTGTTATTCTGACGTGTCTGCTGTGCTTGCCCTTCTAGGCTGTCGTGGTCGTGGGTTTGGAAGGTGCTGGCAAAGGAGCCTTGCTTTGTTGCTGCAGTGCATCTTGTAGATGGCGCAAACTGCTGCCATTTTGTGTCGGGAGTGGAGGGAGTGAAGCTTTATGCATGGGAAGCGAATGAAGTGGGATGCTTTGTCCTGGATGGTGCCAGGTTTTTGCAGTGCTGTTCAAACTGCATTCATCCAGGCAAGTTATCTCAGGAAACCAGGTGCTCCGGTTTCCTCCCACAGTCCAAAGATGAGCAGGTTGGGTGGATTTGGCCATGCTAGATTGCCCCTTGGTCACCAAGGTGTATGTATCGGTAGTTTAGCGGGGTGGATGCGTGGCTCTGCGGGAATAGGTCCTGTGTGCGATTCTCTGTCGGAGAGTCGGGACAGACTCGATGGGCAGAATGGTCTCCTTCACCACTGTCGGGATGGTGTGATTCTAAGGCGATTTGACTCTGTTCGAAATTCCCTGAGAAAACAATGGAACGCTGTGTTTGTAGAACTTGGAGAATTGGATTTATTGCAAATTAAATGTTTTTTTACTGCAAGATGATGAAAGTACCTGGATCACGTCAATAAATAGTCATGATATTTGAGGAGACTCTCGAACTATGTTTTTTTTATCGTTGTAGATTATCCACTGTGAAGGGAAAGACAACATTGACAAGCAAGAAATGGATATTGCGACTTACGCAGTTGCAAAGTTCACTGGAAAGGAATCCGAGGATCTGAATCCAGAATCTTCTCGTTTAGTAAATCGGTGCTTTAACCGACTAAGCCACAGAGCCTGATACCGCTCTTCGAGGGTACAGCAGAATGCTGGAAATACATTCCAGATCTGGTGATATGAGTGAAAAAAGAGATATTACCAGATCTGTAACGTACCTCTGAAAATAGAGATAGTTCACATTTCAGATGCAGACCTTTCACGGGAATGACCGGTTCTCTCTCCACAGATGCTATGGGATCTCGGAAAGATTCATGAAAGAAAAATAACTGAATCCCACAGTGGCCCATCGAGACTGCACCGATTTCCCTGTAAACCTTTCAAATCCGCCTTTCCCCGACACCCGCCCACCAGGGTCTCAAGGGAGGTGCTCCTTAGGAATTCACAAAAGAAAGCACATCAGAGGGAATCACACAAATCACTCAGTGAAACACTTCCACTAAACATTGAGAGTTTTATCGTGAGCTTGGTTCCACTTACTGTTTTCAGACACACATCTGGTATAAAAGTAGCCGTGTTCAGGATGTGATTCACACACAGTTTTCTGCTCTGAAGGCAGATGTGCTCCTTCTGTGGCACGAGGTGATTTTTAAAAAGTACTTTATTCATACGGGATATGTGTGCCGCTGGCGCGAGAAGCATTTATTGTCCAAATTAATAATCTTTGAGTAATTGGCGATGAATTCATTCTGGTGCCGCTGCAGTCCATGTGGTATGTGTGCATATACACTCCTGTTCGGGAGGGAGTTGCAAGATTGTGAGCCAGCGAGGGGAACGGTGATACATTTCCAAGTCAGGATGAAGTGTGTCTCGGAGTGGAACTGACAGGTGGTCGTTGTTTCTCAGCATCAGCTGCCCTTGTGTTGCCAGGTGAGAAATTTCGTGGGTTTGGATGCTGCCTGGCGAACGAAAAATCACTGTCAGGAGTGTGATTTGAACCCACGCCTCCAGAAGAGACTGCGACCTGAACGCAGCGCCATAGACCGCTCGGCCAACCTGACTACATCATCAAAGCGCAAAATTTCTGCACAAGTCGATCTGAATTCCACCTTTATTGTCATTACATTTATCACTCGATGTATTTTTCTATTTTTGAACCCCAACCAGAGTCCTGTATCTGAGTCCCATCCTTTCCCAAGCTGCCGGGGGCTGAGGACCTTCTCATTGCTGCATTGCGCTGTTTGCTCAAATCAACAAAGACCCAATTCCCGCCCTACCTGTTCCAACCACGAAGGTGTTGAGAGTGTCAGATCTGAGCAACGTGAAGTATCCAATAGGAGAGTTACATCCTGGCGACAGGAATATCTCTCCACAGCTGCTTTCGGAGCTGCTGAATATTTCCAGCATTTCCTCTTTCTGATTTTGTCCCTTCATTACAGGAGTTCATTTACTGACAACCCAAAACTTGTCTCGAGGGCGCAGGTCCAGACATACCTTTTCTGTGATCTTCACACAGACAAGTTCACTCTTCATTTTCCAACACACAAGCTTTAAAATCGGCTGCTTCCATACTCAGCACCCTGCGGCATTGCCTTCAAACCTCACCCCACCGTCCACCCGACCACCAGGGCCTCAGTAGTACAAATGCTTCTTGGGAATTCACAAAAGCAAGGGGATCACAGTGTTTGTGAGGAAATATAAAAGGTTAATCCACACTCACAAACGGACTGATTATGTGAGAATCTCTCTCTCTCACGTACACACACACACACACACACAGACCACCACCACCACCAAGGCAAATGGTGAAATTTCATCAATTAAGGACATCTGGGATTAAAAGTCTGACGACCATGAATCGATTGTCAAAAGGAAGACAACTGCTTCACTAATGTCCTTTAAGGAATGAATATTTTTACTGGTTTGGACCTAAACGTGGCCCCCGACCCACAGCAACTTTTGTGACTCTAAGCTGCCCTCTGAGGTGACCTATCAAGCCGCTCAGTTCAAGAGCAATTTAAGATGGGCAATAATGCGGGCCCAGCCAGCGACGTCCACATCCCAGGAATGAATAAACAAAATAAGTCGATGAGTCATAATGAGGGGATACAGAAACTCAGTTGCAGTACCAAAGGTTGTCAGAGACAGAATTAATTGAGAAACCATGTTTCAGTTCCGGAAGCTGACAGTCAGAGCAAGTCACTTCGACACGCAGTTTAACTGATAGAATCAGAAAGATCCCAATCTTCATTGAGCAGCAGATAATGCAAAACACATTCTGAATACAGACAGATGCACCAGAAAAAGCATTCCTTCTGGTTGCATCACAGCTTGGTGCGGCTCCAGCTCTGCCCAGGACCGCAAAAAATCTACAAAGTGTCCTAAACAAAGCCAGTACATCACGCAAACCAGCCTGCCATCCATTGACACTTCGCGTTGCCTTGGAAAAGCAGCCAGTTTAATCAAGCAGCCACACACCGTGGACAGACTATCTCCCACCGGCTTCTGTCGAGAACTGGATACAAAAATCTGAGGGCAGGCACGAAACAAGTAAAGAACAGCTTCTTCCTTGTTACCATCAGAATTTTGATTGGACCTATCTCGTATTAATTTGATCTTTCTCTACATGTTGCTGTGACTGTAACTCTACATTGTGCGCTCTCTTCTTTCCTTTGCTATGTATGGTATGCTTTGTCTGCGTAGCATGTAAGAAACAGTACTTCTCACTGTGTACTAATGCATGTGACAAGAATAAATCAAATCAAATAAAGTCAAATAATATGACACAGATATAAAGGTAAAGTCGCCGTAGTTGCAAATGACCACAGGCTGCTTTCCCCCTCAAAAGGGAGAGCTTACAGGTGGCGATTTAGCCCAAGGGTTACCACACCTCAGGCGACAGGCAATGCTTGGAATATCTAATGTGCGATCTAATAGTACATCTGGATTTTCTTTGCAGAAAATTTGTATCAAAATCCTGATGTTGTTTTTAAATCCGGGGATAATATACGGCTGTTACAAACTGCCCTGCCACCTTCAATGATTTGTACACAGGTCCATATATTTCCCGCTGTTCCTGTTTCCCCTTTTGGAATTATATCCTTTATTTTGTATTGCCTCTTTGCGTTCTTCCCACCAAAATGAATCACTTAATTCTTCATCCGCCACATGTCCTCCCATTCCACTAAGCTGTCTGTGTCGTTTCGGAGTTCGACTGGAATTTCTGTAGCTCTTTTCAGAACCAAAGGACGTCCCAAATCATTTCACTGATTATAAAGGATTTTTGAAATATAGTCATTGTCCAATTGCTGAACTTTTGAACTGTCTGTTCGATACGTCAGACATTCCCATATGGGGATGGGGAATAAGTGCACCAGGCGTGGCTCTGTGGCGCAACGGATAGTGTGTTAGATTCCTCGTCATTGTCTGGCGAGACAATCAAAGGTAAACTTTGAAGAAATCAGCTGTTCATAAACTGGTTCGTTAGATGTTGATTATAGTTGCGATGACCGAATTGTTCAGGTGTTTGATTTAAAATCTAATGTGGTTCACCGCGCGGGTTCGAGGCCCCAGGGGTTCGAGAGTGGATGATACTGTTCATTTTCTTTAATCACCTCCAGAGGGCTGATCACTGACTGGAAAACTGATCGCCATTCCTGTTGGATTTTGTGAAGATATCGACGAAATATTGAGTGAACAGATGGAAAAGAAGACGATAACAATGTCTGTTTGATTTCTGTATTTTGGGAGCCGATCGTGGCTCTGCGAGGTGAAAGGGGTGAGCTCAGAGGTGCGGGAGATGAATAGGGCACGGTTGAGCGCCCAACCAAACACTGAGGGTCGGGGTGGAGGCACCTTGCTTTCAGGAAGTTGGAGTCCATGTCAGGAGCGCCGATTTGGAAAGAGGCATCAGGGGAACAGTTCCGACTGAGGTGAACAAACTAGGAGAATGGGGATGGCGTCCTTACAGGGAGCGGGGTATGAGGATCTGTACTCGGCGTGTGAGTCGGTGGGGCTTTAATTACTGGTGGTCAGTCTATCTAGAATTGGAGGCAGACAGGTCAGGGAAGGGTAGGGAAGTGTCGCATTTGGACCATGCGAAAATGCGAGGATAGAAAATGGAAGCAAAATAGCAATTTTTTCCAGACGCAGATGAGAGCAGGAAGCAGCACCGATACAGTCATCGATGTAACGGAAAAAGAGTTGGGGGGTGGGAAGAGCGGGTGGCGGGGGTGGGGGGGGGGGGGCGGATGGGGGGTGGAGGCGTTGGCGGTGGCTGAACAGGATTGGAACAAGAAATATTCCACATACGCCACAAAAATCACTCACTTTCAGGCGCGTAACCGGAGCCTAACGGTGCCTTTTGTGATGCTATCTGAAGATGACAGTTTCCAACCGTCACTTTGTACAGAAATCTGATGGAACCTCCTGAAAACCGAGCCTGTTAACTGAAATCCACTATTTCTTTCAGAAATTGCAGGGAGCTGTCTCAGAATTACTTCCCTTGTAACTTTGTCCATTTAATTCTCACTTATCTTAGAATTTTTGATCCGAACAATTCCACAATATCGGTTTGATCTGGATAAATTATTGATGTTCCCAACTTGAACAAAAAACTTTGTTATCAATCGGCCAATGGGAATTCTGTGGAGGGAATTCTAATGTCCTCAGGAAGAGGTTTAATAATGAGCTGAATGAACTGTTTTTGTTTACAGGGATGAAAGGTTATGTCACTGGGCTGGCAATCCAGAGGTCCGGACTAATATTTGGGGACACGGAGTAAATCCCACCACGGCAGCTTGTGAAATTCAAATTCACGGATTTAGTACATAGAAACATGGATAGAAAACAGAAACAGGAGTTGGCCATTCGGCCCAAATAAAGCTGGAATTGAATGCAAGCTTCAGAAATGGTGGCCTTGAAATTTCCGTCCATTGTTTTCCAGAGACAACATCACAGAACAACAGAGAACATGTCACACAACAGGACACGCCTTTACAGAACCGAGAAAACTTCTGCACAAGATGGATCATATTTACACAACAGGGAACACATTGACACAACAGGGAATAATTTGACAAAACCACAAGGAAGATCTGTCAACGACAGAGTCACAGTTCCACAACAGAGAGAATAGTTGCAAAGCACAGAACACAGTTACACAGCAGGAAACACATTTCAAAACAGGGCCTAGCTTTGTGTAACAGAAAACAGCTTTTCATAAATACTCATGTTTTCCATCTCAGTATCTTGCTGGTTTGCTCGGCACCTTTTCTGTCTGTCATTGTGCGTGTATCCTGATAGTCTCTTACTGCTTTTCTGTGTGTCTTTCTCTATCTGTTACACTCGAGGTGATGTGATGTGTTATTCTCCAGCCAGGGTGTGCGTCCCACCACGGAGGGTGTTGTTTTAAATCAATAGTTGTCGGACTGCCGCGCAACAGTAATAGGCAGGAAGCGATTACGTTTCGGAGCAGACTGTCGCAGCGAAAGCGGCCCGTAACCCAGAGGTGGACGGATCGAAACCACCCTTTTCTATCGTGTTTTCTTTCGTATCAAAAAGGCATATTCGGCTGCTGTCCAATAGCAACTCTGTATTTTCTCGGCAGCAAATTTGCTTCGTCATGTTGATTTGTGTTACTGTGGGTGGCACAGCGCATTTGTCCCAGGTTTAGTTCAGTTGGCTGGGTAGCAGATTCAGCCAACGGCTCCCGATCAGTTCCCGTATCGGTTGAGATTATTGATACAGGCCCTGCCTTCTCAGCCTTGCTCCCCGCCTGAGATGTGAATCCTCCGGTGAAATCACCATAAGTCAGCTCTCCCCTGAGATGTCCGCTGAATCATCTCGGACCGTGGACGTTGCTTTCAATTTACAAACAGCAAAAATATGACCTGCTCGTGGAAACCGGAGGTGTCCCTAAAATATCATTTCATCATAATGTTGAAATGTATCGTTTCGCGAACATTTGCAAACAATCAACTTTCCCCGGATGCAGATTCCAAAGACCAACTGCAGAAATCCTCCAGGAGCCTGACGTGAATTAAACACGCAACCTTCTGACCTGGAGGGACCTGATAAATTAACTGTCTCCCTCTTTACTTTCTATGGATTTACATCGAATGAAAGAGTAACAACGAACCGAGATTAATGAGAGAGCAGGAACACAGCATTGTCCTGCGGGAGAAATGTCTTCTTGTTACGGGTCTTAAGAGCACAAGAGCTGTTTTGGGGCAATGTAAATGCGTGACGAGGTGGCCGAGTGGTTAAGGCGATGGACTGCTAATCCATTGTACTCTGCATGCGTGGGTTCGTCGTAGATGCATTTTCTCCGTCTTCGTATTGACCCAGAGATTGAGGGTGAACTGATGACTTATTTTGAGGTTTCCGAACAAACGTGAAGTTTCGGCCGAGTTCTGCAGGTATGAGGGATGAATAATCCAACACCATTCCATATTGCTCATCCAAATGAGAAACTCCAGCTGGCAATTGTGGTTTCAGAAGCTCCAAAACAGACTCAAGCTTCATTTGAGGCACCAGTTGCGGATTTTGTCTTTCCAGAATCGGACGTTCCGCCATGAAAATTAGTGCCGGGTTTGGTGGAATGGTCTTGTTCAATTGCCCGTTCCTGTCACGAGCATTAACATGCTAAATATGTGGGGTTACGGGCCTGCATGGGATTGCTGATGGCGCAGGCTCGATCGGCCGAATGACCTCCTTCTGTACTGTAGGGATTCTATGAAGTTCGGGGCGACAGTTTAACTTCTCTGAGAATATGCCCAACTGTTCTCGCATAAGATATAAACTTCTAACCAGTCAATGCCTGTTTGAGGACTGGCAAGGAATAGGGCTGACATTGAATAGGTTCATATTGAATTAGTTACAGCAAATTGATTCTTTAAGAGGTGTTGGTGCAATGCTTTCAGAGAGACTGTCATAGTGCCTTTTTTTGTTCAGTAATTTTGTTAATCTACTTGGAGCGGGTGCAGTTTGTCAACATCTGTGCCTCTTGCTTGGCCACCTCAGTGGGCAGCAGCATCTCCAAGAGTCAAGTGGGCGATGGTGGTGACTGTGTGAGCATTTGATCAAGGGTCCTGGCCATCACATTGGTGACGTATTTAATTCGCTATCGCAGGTCAGAACAGAACAGAACAGGACATCTGAAATGAAATTCATTCAAGATTCTCATTATTCATGAGTTGTTCATGGAAATATTTCTTCAATTTGCTTCCTGTGTAAACTTCGTTGCAATGAAAGAATAGGCTTCAAAGCTATTCAATGAGTTCTCAGTCAGAAACAACAGTGAAAAGGGGGGTTAAACTGTGCAGAAAAACGCGACAGCCAAGATCAGTTTACAAATTGTGTTATCGACACACCTTCGTGAGCAACGAAAGTACTTCCGTAATTATAACTAATGAAAATAACAATCACTTTAACAGAGCAAGCGATGGTGGTGTAGTGGTGAGCCTGGCTGCTTTCCAAGCAGTTAGCCCGGATTCGGTTCCCGGCCATAGCACTGGTCATGTATTTAGGTCCTTATCCACGGCCTCTTGCGTTTCAAATCGTGTGGTCAAAAACAGTTCAAACGCAGCGTTTGCTGGAAATGAAACAAAAAGGACGTCCCTTTTAAATATTATTTATTCGGACGGAAAATTCCGCTTCAAATTCTCTCTGCAGAAAAAAAATATTGAAACAGAGGAAGAAGTCTCTGTGTTGATGAATGAGTTCTCAGTCAGAGACAAATATATAAAGTAAAGGGAACCGAACACAGTTGACCTCCCTGACTGTGATCGCAATAATCCCGATGAAGTCAATATGAACGTTACTGAGGTCGTTGCATCGACTGGCCAATAAACAGCTCCGATGGCAGGGTGGTTCAGGCGTTAGACTTTGAATCTAAATTTGCTTTGATTGGAGACTTTTTTTAACTGAAAGAACAGGCCTCAAAATTATTCAATGAGTTCTCAGGCAGGTACAATGTTAAAATGTAGGCTTCAACTGTCCAAAAAACAAGAGTGAACAATTTCAGTTTACAAAATGTGCGTCAGGACCACCAGGTGTCTGAGGAAATCGGCAACTAAGGCAGTTCCGTAATTATAACAAATGTAAATAACCATCACTCAAACATAGCGAGCGATGGTGGTATAGTGGTGAGCATAGCTGCCTTCCAAGCAGTTGACCCGGGTTCGATTCCCGGCCATCGCATTGGTAATGTATTTATTACTTTATTTTGTGTTTCAAGGCATGTGGACCAAATAAAACTCGAACGTGGCAATTGCCTATAAATACGCTTCCCGTTCAAATTTTATTTATTTCGGACGGAGAATTCGGTTTCAATTTTATTTTCCTGAAAACAATACTGAAATAGAAGAATAATCTAATAAATGAATTCTCAGTCAAACATAAGGACACCAAGTAAAAATAGAGGAACACATGTCAGCTCACACACTGTTCACTGCACAATCCTGATGCTTGATGAAGTTAACGTGAACATTGCTGAGGTGATTACATCATTTTGAGAGAAAAGCAGCTGCGATGGCCGAGTGGTTAAGGCGTTTCCTCGCGAAGGTTCAAACTCTGTGCGCAATGAGCGAGATTGGAAATGTGTAATTCGCTTCTCCAGGGCAGCCCGTAATATTGAATTGTAATTTACTGTGGGCTCTTTCTATAAAGACCGGGCACTCTGCTGGCATCGACAATATGGGCCGAATGGCTTCTGTGCTGTAACTTGGCTGAGGAACTGGTGCAGGGGGCAGGGTTTCCAATTCTTGGATCATTGGGACATCTTCTGGGGCAGTTGGGACCTGTACAAGAGAGACGGGTTACACCTAAACTACAAGGGGACCAATATACTTGCAGGGAGATTTGCTAGTGTTATTGGGGAGCGTTTAAACTAGATTTGCAGGGGGATGGGAACCAGAGTGCCAGAGCAGATAGTGGAGCAGGGGTAAAAAGACAGGTTAGTTCAAGCAAAATCACAAATGGAGGGGTTGAGTGTGGTGGAAATAATATTTTGAGGTGTGCCTATTTCAATGCCAGGAGTATTGTGGGGAAGGCAGATAAGCTGAAGGCGTGGGTAGACACATGGAAATATGACATTATAGCCATTAGTGAAACTTGGCTACAGGAAGGGCAGGACTGGCAGCTCAATGTTCGAGGGTTCCAATGTTTCAGGCGGGATAGAGGCAGAGGGATAAAAGGTGGGGGGGGGGGGTGGTGGCATTGTTGGTCAGCGAAAATGTTACAGCGGTACTCAGGCTGGATAGATTAGGGAGCTTGTCTACAGAGGCCCTATGGGTGGAGCTGAGAAACAGAAAAGGTATGACCACGTTAATGGGGTTGTATTATAGACCACCCAATAGTCAGCGAGAATTGGAGGAGCAAATCAGCGGAGAGATAGCTGACAACTGCAAGAAACACAAAGTTGTGATAGTAGAGGATTTTAATTTTCCACATATAGATTGGGACTCGCATACTGTTAAAGGTTTAGACGGGGTAGAGTTTGTAAAATGTGTTCAGGAGTATTTGTGAAAAAAGAGATCCCATAGCATCTGTGGAGAGAGAAACGGTCGATCCCGTGAAATGTCTGCATTCGGAATGTGAACTGTCTCTATTTTCACCGTTTCTATGTGAACTGTCTCTATTTTCACCGATCTGGAACGTAACGGTGAAAATAGAGACAGTTCACATTCCGAATGCAGACATTTCACGGGATCGAACGTTTCTCTCTCCACAGATGCTATGGGATCCCGGATAGATTCATGAAAGAAAAATAATTGAATCCTACAGCGGCCCATTGAGACTGCACCGATTTCCCCGTAAACCTTTCAAATCTGCCTTCCCCTGACATTGAACACATCAGAGGGAATTGCACACATCACTCAGTGAAACTCTTCCGCTAAACGTTAAGCGGTTTATCTTGAGCTGGTTCCATTTACTGTTTTCAGACCCACATTTGCTATAAAAGTAGCCGTGTTCAGGGTGTGATTCATACACACAGTTTTCTCCTCTGAAGGCCATTCTGTGGCGCGAGGTGATTTATTTAAAATACTTCATTTAAACGGGATATGTGTGTCGCTGACCAGGGAAGCACATATTATCCAAATTAATTATCTTTGAGTAATTGGCGTTGAATTCATTCTGTAGCCACTGCAGTCCATGTGGTGTCAGCACATGCACTGCTGTTCGGGAGGAATTTCCAGGATTGTGACCCATTGGAACAGCAATATGTTTCCAAGTCAAGATTATGTGGTTTCGGAGTGCAACTTAGAGCGGGTCGTTGTTTCTCTGCGTCTGCTGCCCTTGTGCTGCCAGGTGAGAGATTTCTTGGGTTTGGATGGTGCCTCGCGAATGAAAAATTAAGGTCAGGAGTGAGATTTGAACTGTCACCTCCAGCAGAGATTGTGACCTGAGACCGCTCGGCCATCCTGACCAGCGACGTCAATGTTTAATATCTCTGCACAAATCGATTTGCATTCCATCTTTATTGTTATGACATTTGAAACTCTGTCTCCGACTTGACTGATTGAGGGTGAACTGATCACTTATTTTGAGGATCAGGGACCAAGTGAAGGTAAGACACAGAGTTCCACAGGTTTGAAGGGTGAATAGTCCGGCACCATTCCGTATTCTTCATCCAAATGAGAAACTCGAGCTGACAACCGATTCAAATTAGGACAGCAGCTTTGGGTAGGAGTTGCCACTATGAAAACATGTGGTTTCAGAACCTCCAAAGCAGACTTAATTTCATTTGCGGCACGAGTGGCAGATTTTGTCTTTCCAGAATGGGCCGTTCCGCCATGAAAATTAGCGCCGGGTTAGGTGGAATGGTCAAGTTATATTACCCTTAGTATCAGGAGCATTAGCATGTTAAATACGTGGGGTTACTGGGATAGGGCCTGCATGTTGTTGGCACAGGATCGATGGGCCGAATGGCCTCCTTCTGTACTGTTCGTACTCTATGAAGTTCGGGATGGCAGTTTCACTTTCCTGAGAATATTGATGACTGTTCTCTGATAACATTAAAACTTCTCACCAGTCAATGCCTGTTTGAGAACTGGCCATGCATAGGGCTGACATTGAAACGGTTCATATTGAATTAGTTACAGCAAATTGATTCTTGAAGAGATGGTAATATAATGCTTTCAGAGATTGTCATAGCTCAGTTGCGCTTGTTTGTTCAGAAATTTTGGGAATATATTTGGAGCGGGTGCAGTTGGTCAGTATGGTGGTATAGTGGTGAGCATTGCTGCTTTCCAAGCAGTTGACCCGGGTTCAATTCCCACCCATTGTATTCATCATTTGTCACCTTATCCACGGCTTCTTGCGTTTCAAAGCATGTGGGCACAAACAGTTCGAAAGCAATGTTTGCCGGTTGTGAATTAAAATGGACTTAATGTGTTTTTTTTTCGGATGTTAAATTCGGCTTCAATTTCGTTATACTGAAAAAAAATATTGAAATAGACGAAATGTCTCTGAACTAATAAATGAATTCTCAATCAAAGATAAAGACACCAAAAAGAGGGAGGCGAACAGGTTTCAGCTCACACACTGTGCTCTGCATAATCTAGATGCCTGATGAAGTTACTATGAACGTTTCTGAAGTGGTTCCATCATTCGTTCAGATAAACCGCTGCGGTGGCCGAGCAGTTAAGGTGTTGGACTGGAAACAGAATGGGGATTCCGCGCGCAGGTTGGAAACCTGCCCGCAGTGCTAGCCATTTGAAATGTTTAATTGACTTCTCCAGGGCAGCACACGAGAATAAATCGTGATTTTCATGGGTTTTTTTCTATGAAGATCTGGATCTGTGCTATGGGCCGGGTCCAGGAAGTTGGTATTGGAATGGGCGCCAGGGTGTTCTCAGCTGGCATCTACAAGATGGGCCGAATGGCTTCTGTGCTGTAACTTTCATGAGAAAAATCATGACGTGAGAGGAAAGAAACAGAGCAGCATAAGAACAAAACAAGGTCTCATGTCAGAGTAAGATTCTTACGTAATGGCATAAGAAATGCATTTCACCAGAATACATTGAATGAATGAGAATTTCAAAATGCTGCTAAGATGAAATGACATCGTGTTCATTCAAACATATTGCAACAAGCTGGGCGTTCGGTATTCCTGGTGATAACAGTTTGGGAATGGAAGGAGCACGTGAAAAATAGGGAGGAATAGTCATATTGGAACGTTAGTGAAAGAGGATTCTTGAGAATAATAAGACATCAGTGGAAATTCCATGTTAGAATTGACTTCAAGATGTCTGGATTAAGTGCTCGCTTTTCCCAGGATTCCATACACAAGCGACAAATTGATGGTATATATTCAGAGATTAGAGAATATTGCAAATAAACCGATGTTGTTTTAAAAGACGTCCAATAATTTCTGACAGATTGAACCGAGCTGGACAGCTCGTTCAGAAAGCAGTTGTTGTCTTGTTTACGCACATGATATATTTCTGGTACAATATGCACCAAGCCGACAAGATGACAGGGTCATAGAGTCATAGAGGTTTACAGCAGGGAAACAGGCCCTTCGGTCCAACTTGTCCATGCCGCCCTTTTCTTTAAAACACCTAAGATAGTCCCAATTGCCCGCATTTGGCCCATATCCCTCTATGTCCATATTGCCCCTGTAACTGTCTAAACGCTTTTTAAAAGACAAAATTATACCCGCCTCTACTACTACCTCTGGCAGCTTGTTCCAGACAGTCACCAACCTCTGTATGAAAAAAATGCCCCTCTGGACCCTTTGGTATCTCTCCTCTCTCAACTTAAACCTATGCCCTCTAGTTTTAGGCTCCCCGAGCTTTGGGAAAATGTATTGACTATCTAGCTAATCTATGCCCCTCATTACTTTATAGACCCCTATAAGATCATACCTCAGCCTTCTACGCTCCAGAGAAAAAAGTCCCAATCTATTCAGCCTTTCCTTATAATTCAAACCATCAAGTCCCGTTAGATAGAACATAGAACAGTACGGCACAGAACAGGCCCTTCGGCCCACGATGTTGTGCCGAGCTTTATCTGAAACAAAGATCAAGCTATCCCACTCCCTATCATCCTGGTGTGCTCCATGTGCGTATCCAATAACCGCTTAAACGTTCCTAAAGTGTCTGACTCCACTATCACTGCAGGCAGTCCATTCCACACCCCAACCACTCTCTGCGTAAAGAACCTACCTCTGATATCCTTCCTATATCTCCCACCACGAACCCTATAGTTATGCCCCCTTGTAATAGCTCCATCCACCCGAGGAAATAGTCTTAGATGCTAGTAAAGATGCTAGTAAAATTTACAAGGATGCTAGTAAAATTCTTCTGCACTCTTTCTAGATTAATGATATATTTTCTATAATAGGGTAACGAGAACTGTACACAGTATTCCAAGTGTAGGTTTACCAAGGTCTTGTACAACTTCAACAAGGCATCCCAACGCTTGTATTCCATGTTCTGACAAAGAAACCAAGCATGCTGAATGCCGTCTTCACCAATCTGTCCACCTGTGACTCCAGTTTCGAGGAGATATGAACCTGTACCCCGAGATCCCTTTGTTCTGTAACTCTCCCCAACGCCCTACCATTACCTGAGGAAGTCTTGTCCTGGTTCATTCTATCAAAATGCATCATTTCGCATTTATCTAAATTAAACTCTATATACCATTCGTCAGCCCACTGGCCCAATTGATCAAGATCCCGTTGCAATCCGAGATAACCTTCTTCACTCTCCACTATGCCACCAATCTTGGTGTAATCTGCAAACTGACTAACCATGCCTCCTCTATTCTCATCCAAATCATTAATATAAATAAATAACAGCGGACCCAGCATCGATTCTAGAGGCACACCGCTGGCCACAGGTCTCCAGTTTGAAAACAGCTCTTTACAAGCACCCTCTGGTTTCTGTCATCGAGCCAATTTCGTATCCATTTAGCGACCCTGGATTCTGTGAGATTGAACCTGATGCAACAGCCGATCATGTGGTACCTTGTCAAGGCCTTGCTAAAGTTCATGTAGGCAACATCAAGTTCACTGTCCTTTGTTACCCCTTCAAAAAACTCAATCAAATTTGTGGGACATGATTTTCCACTCACAAAGCCATGCTGACTGTCCCTAATCAGTCGTTGCGTCACTAAATGCCTGTAGATCCTTTCTCTCAAAATACCTTCCAACAACTTACCCACCACAGATGTGAGGCTCACTGGCCTGCAATTCCCAGGCTTTTCCCTGCAGCCCTTTTTAAACAATGACATCCGAGAGTGTGTGGAAAATGTGTGTGAGAGCCTGAACTGGATCCGAAATGAAACCAGTGGTGGCGGAACAGAGCAATTTAAAGACAGAGAGCGGACGGAGCAGAGACAAGCTGCTGTCAGCTCTCGGCTTCTCCAGCCTCTCTGTGTTTGTCGCTCCTCACAATCTATCCCATTACAATTAAAACTTGACACTTCACATTCTTTGCCTGATCATTTCTGTGACCGAAATCCGAATATTTCCTGTTGAGAAAGTTCCATCCGAATTCCGGGCAGCAATTTCCATTTCAACCCGTCTCTTTGCTGCATTGATCGCGCTCTCTCAGTCCAGCGCTGACTTATTCTCCGTTTGCCAACTGAAATCTTGCAGTCGACGAATATTTTCCATTAAATTTTCCCTTCAGACCTGAGCAAGGGAACAGCGCGATCCTATGCCAGGAAATCTTGCGATTTGACACAAGAAGGACGGCGAAATGCGGCGCTGAGGGCGGACACACAAACACAGTAACATTAGTCTAACCCAGCCGCCCCTTTAGCACACTCTCTCTGACACAATATTCACATTTGCACATTGACAAGTCAAACTGTGTCTCAGATTGACAGCTCCCAGGGCAGGCTTTCCTCTCTCGCTCTGTGCTGTGGATTATCGGGGATTAGTTGGAGTTTCCCAGCTCAGTAACTGTTAAAGCCTCTGAGGCCGGCGATGTTCAACGTGTCAGTTCCCCAGATTCAGGGGGTTGCAGCCAATCAGAGCTGTGCCTGGGTTACCCCGGAACTGGTTGAAATGATGATCTTGTTCACAAGCTGAATTCTATTTGATCAGATGAAGATACATATTATGTGCATTTCGACGCTAAACAATGTTCAGCCTTCATATAGAGTTGATGAGAGGGGGTGGAGGGATAGACAGAGACAGAGTCTGCTCGGCTAGATAATGTATCAGTGCCAAAAATCCTTGTAAATTCCGGTTTGGAGAAACAGAAGCTGCATTCTGAGCATTATTCATTAACACATTATTCATCTCACAGTCAGGAACAGTGCTGCATTCTGATAGAAGGGATGGAAAGAGGCAACAGAACATAGAACTCCTGCAGTACAGAAGGAGTCTGTACTGACTACAATCCCATCCAGGCCCTATTCAAATAACCCCACACATTTACCCGTCTCATCCCACTGACACTATGCATTCTATCCATGGTCAATCAGCCTAACCCGCACATATTTGGACTGTGTGTGGGAATCCAGGGAGGAAACCCATGCAACATGGGGAGAAAATGCAAATTCAAAGCAGACAGTGAACTGAGGCCGGAATGGAATCCGGGACTAATTATGTGAGGCAATATGCTAACCACTGTGTCAATCATTGTGCCACCCTGCCACTCTGAATGGTCCAGTTCTACACAGGATTGCAGGATCAGAGGGACCTGAGGTTCAGAGAGATCTTTGAACGTGAGAGGAGATCTTGGGAGAGTCGTTCGGGAAGTGGATTGGATCTTCGGCTTCATCAATGAGGACACTGAATATACAAGCAGGGAAGCTATGCTCAATCTTTATAAAGCTCGGATCAACTGCGGCTGTTTTAGAATCACAACAAGACCTGGTAACCACACTTTAGAAATTGTGTGAGGGTCCTTCGGAGGGAGAAAAGGAGATTTATTGGTTTGGATCCAGCGATGAGAGATTTTAGCTACAAGGTTTCGTTGGATAATTTGGAGTGTATTCTCTTTGCAGCACATGAGATTGAGTGGTGTAAGAGACATGTAAAAAACATATTGAACTAAGGTACATAGGGGAAGTTACGACATTAACCCCTAGGGTTCCAATGTTTCAGGCGGGATAGAGGGAGAGGAGGGTTCCAATGTTTCAGGCGGGATAGAGGCAGAGGGATAAAAGGTGGGGGGGTGGGTGGCATTGTTGGTCAGGGAAAATGTTACAGCGGTACTCAGGCAGGATAGATTAGGGAGCTTGTCTACAGAGGCCCTATGGGTGGAGCTGAGAAACAGGAAAGGTATGACCACATTAATGGGCTTGTATTATAGACCACCCAATAGTCAGCGAGAATTGGAGGAGCAAATCAGCGGAGAGATAGCTGACAACTGCAAGAAACACAAAGTTGTGATAGTAGGGGATTTTAATTTTCCACATATAGATTGGGACTCGCATACTGTTAAAGGTTTAGACGGGGTAGAGTTTGTAAAATGTGTTCAGGAGAATTTATTACATCAGTATATAGAGGCCAACTAGAGAGGATGCGATATTGGATCTCCTATTGGGAAATGGGTTAGGGCAGGTGATGGATGTGAGTGTGAGGGAACACTTTGGATCCAGTGATCATAATGCCATTAGTTTCAACCTGATCGTGGATAAAGATAGATCTGGTCCTCGGGTTGAAGTTCTGAACTGGAAAAAGGCCAAATTTGATGAAATGAGAAGGGATCTGGGAAGTGTGGATTGGCACAGGCTGTTCTCTGGTAAGGATGTAAATGGAACGTGGGAGGCCTTCAAAGGAGAAATTTTGAGAGTGCAGAGTTTGTATGTTCCTGTCAGGATTAAAGGCAAAGTAAATAGGAATAAGGAACCTTGGTTCTCGAGGGAGATTGTAACACTGATTAAGAGGAAGAGAGAGTTGTATGAAATGTACAGGCAGCAAGGAACAGATCAGATGTTCGAGGAGTATAAAAAGTGCAAGAAGCTACTTAAGAGGGAAATCAGGAGGGCGAAAAGAAGACATGAGGTTGCTTTGGCAGACAGAGTGAAGGAAAATCCAAAGAGCTTCTATAGGTATGTTAGGAGCAAAAGGATAGTGAGGGATAAAATTGGTCCTCTTGAAGACCAGAGTGGTAGACTGTGTGTGGAACCAAAAGAGATGGGGGAGATACTAAATGGTTTTTTTGCATCCGTATTTACTGAGGAAACGGGCATGGAGTCTACGGAAATAGGGCAAACTGGTAGGGAGGCCATGGAACCTTTACAGATTAAAGGGGAGGAGGTGCTCGCTGTCTTGAGGCAAATCAGAGTGGATAAATCCCCAGGACCGGACAGGGTATTCCCACGGACCTTGAGGGAAGCTAGTGTTGAACTTGCAGGGGCCCTGGCAGACATATTTAAAATGTCAGTATTCACGGGGGAGGTGCCGGATGATTGGAGGGTGGCTCATGTTGTTCCGTTGTTTTAAAAAGCTTCCAAAAGAAATCCGGGAAATTATCGGCCAGTAAGTTTGACGTCGGTGGTGGGCAAGTTATTGGATGGTGTGATACGGGATAGGATGTACAAATATTTGGATAGACAGGGACTTATTAGGGAGAGTCAATATGGCTTTGTGCGTGGTAGGTCATGTTTGACCAATCTATTAGAGTTTTTCGAGGAGGTTACCAGGAAAGTGGATGAAGGGAAGGCGGTGGATGTTGTCGACCTGGATTTCAGCAAGGCCTTTGACAAGGTCTCTCATGGGAGGTTAGTTAGGAAGGTTCAGTCGCTAGGTATACATGGGGAGGTAGTAAATTGGATAAGACACTGGCTCAATGGAAGAAGCCAGAGAGTGGTTGTGGAGGATTGCTTCTCTGAGTGGAGGCCTGTGACTAGTGGTGTGCCGCAGGGATCAGTGTTGGGTCCACTGTTGTTTGTCATCTATATCAATGATCTGGATGATAATGTGGTCAATTGGATCAGCAAGTTTGCTGATGATACAAAGATTGGAGATATAGTGGACAGTGAGGAAGGTTTTCAAAGCTTGCAGAGGGATTTGGACCAACTAGAAAAATGGGCTGAAAAGTGGCAAATGGAATTTAACGCAGACAATTCTGAGATATTGCACTTTGGAAGGACAAACCAAAGAAGAACGTACAGGGTAAATGGTAGGACTCTGAAGAGTGCAGTTGAACAGAGGGATCTGGGAATACAGGTACAGAATTCCCTAAAAGTGACGTCACAGGTGGATAGGATCGTAAAGAGTGCCTTTGGTACATTGGCCTTTATAAATCGGAGTATCGAGTATAAAAGTTGGAGTGTTATGGTAAGGTTATATAAGGCATTGGTGAGGCCGAATTTGGAGTATTGTGTACAGTTTTGGTCACCTAGTTACAGGAAGGATGTAAATAAGATTGAAAGAGTGCAGAGAAGGTTCACAAGGATGTTGCCGGGACTTGAGAAGCTGAGTTACAGAGAGAGATTTAATAGGTTGGGACTTTATTCTCTGGAGCGTGTTGGCGGCGTGGCCTAATGGATAAGGCGTCTGACTTCGGTGGTCATCATGACGATGATATCAGAAGATTGCAGGTTCGAGTCCTGTCGCGGTCGCTTCATTTTTCTATGGTTCTATTTTAAGCAAAACTTGGACGGGTTCATGGATGAGAGGGATGTGGAGGGGTATGGTCCAAGTGCAGGTCAGTGGGACTAGGCATAAAATGGTTCGGCACAGACAAGAAGGGCCAAAAGGCCTGTTTCTGAGCTGTAATTTTCTATGGTTCTATGGTTCTAAGATAGAACATAGAACATTACAGCGCAGAACAGGCCCTTCGGCCCACGATGTTGCACCGACCAGTTAAATAAAAAAAAAAAACTGTGACCCTCCAACCTAAACCAATTTCTTTTCGTCCATGAACCTATCTACGGATCTCTTAAACGCCCCCAAACTAGGCGCATTTACTACTGATGCTGGCAGGGCATTCCAATCCCTCACCACCCTCTGGGTAAAGAACCTACCCCTGACATCGGTTCTATAACTACCCCCCCCTCAATTTAAAGCCATGCCCCCTCGTGCTGGATTTCTCCATCAGAGGAAAAAGGCTATCACTATCCACCCTATCTAAACCTCTAATCATCTTATATGTTTCAATAAGATCCCCTCTTAGCCGCCGCCTTTCCAGCGAAAACAATCCCAAATCCCTCAGCCTCTCCTCATAGGATCTCCCCTCCATACCAGGCAACATCCTGGTCAACCTCCTCTGCACCCTCTCCAAAGCCTCCACATCCTTCCTGTAATGTGGGGACCAGAACTGCACACAGTACTCCAAGTGCGGCCGCACCAGAGTTGTGTACAGTTGCAACATAACGCTACGACTCCTAAATTCAATCCCCCTACCAATAAACGCCAAGACACCATATGCCTTCTTAACAACCTTATCTACTTGATTCCCAACTTTCAGGGATCTATGCACACATACACCTAGATCCCTCTGCTCCTCCACACTATTCAAAGTCCTCCCGTTAGCCCTATACTCAACACATCTGTTATTCCTACCAAAGTGAATTACCTCACACTTCTCCGCATTAAACTCCATCCGCCACCTCTCGGCCCAACTTTGCAACCTGTCTAAGTCTTCCTGCAAACTACGACACCCTTCCTCACTGTCTACCACACCACCGACTTTGGTGTCATCAGCAAATTTGCTAATCCACCCAACTATACCCTCATCCAGATCATTAATAAATATTACAAACAGCAGTGGCCCCAAAACAGATCCCTGAGGTACACCACTTGTAACCGCACTCCATGATGAATATTTACTATCAACCACCACCCTCTGTTTCCTATCCGCTAGCCAATTCCTGATCCAATTTCCTAGATCACCCCCAATCCCATACATCTGCATTTTCTGCAGAAGCCTACCATGGTGAACCTTATCAAACGCCTTACTAAAATCCATATATACCACGTCCACTGCCTTGCCCCCATCCACCTCCTTGGTCACTTTCTCAAAAAACTCAATAAGGTTAGTAAGGCACGACCTACCTGCCACAAAACCATGCTGACTATCACCTATCAATTCATTACTCTCCAAATAACTATAAATCCTATCCCTTATAATTTTTTCCAACATCTTGCCGACAACAGAAGTGAGACTCACCGGTCTATAATTCCCGGGGAAGTCTCTGTTCCCCTTCTTAAACAATGGGACAACATTCGCTAACCACCAATCTTCTGGTACTATACCAGAGGCCAACGACGACCTGAAGATCAGAGCCAGAGGCTCTGCAATCACTTCTCTTGCCTCCCAGAGAATCCTTGGATAAATCCCATCCGGACCAGGGGATTTATCTATTTTCAGACCCTCCAGAATATCCTGCACATCCTCCTTATCAAGATTGAGGGGAGATTTGATAGAGGTGTATAAGATTTTGATGGGTATAGATAGAGTGAATGCAAGCAGGCTTTTTCCGCTGAGGCGAGGGGAGAAAAAAACCAGAGGGCATAGGTTAAGGGTGAAAGGAGAAAAGTTTAAAGGGAATATTAGGGGGGGGGGGCTTCTTCACGCAGAGAGTGGTGGGAGTGTGGAATGAGCTGCTGGATAAAGTGGTAAATGCGGGGTCACTTTTAACATTTAAGAAAAACTTGGACGGGTTCATGGATGAGAGGGGTGTGGAGGGATATGGTCCAAGTGCAGGTCAGTGGGACTAGGCATAAAATGGTTCGGCACAGACAAGAAGGGCCAAAAGGCCTGTTTCTGAGCTGTAATTTTCTATGGTTTTCTATGGTTCTATTAACTGCGAGCATGGAGATTCGGGAATAGGTGTTGAATGTTTAAGGCAGGCTGTGTAGGAGGCAGAGGATCCCTACAGTGCGGTAGGAGGCTATTTTGCCCACTGATTCTGCGCCGGCTCTCTCACAGAAAATCCCTCCCCAACCCTGTAACCACAACGTAATTACCCTGCTAATCCCCCTGACACTAAGGGTCAATATAGTCTGGCCAATCCACCTCATCTGCACATTGTTGAAACTGGGAGGAAACCGGAACACCTGAAGGAAACCCAGGCAGAAACGGGGAGAACGTGCAAACTCCATGCAAAGTGTCATCTGGATTCGAAACGTCAGCTCCTTCTCTCCTTACAGATGCTGCCAGGCCTGCTGAGATTTTCCAGCATTTTCTCTTTTGATTTCAAACTCCACACAGACAGCACCCAAGAATGTTAGAAGTGGACTTTAGTTTTCCGCAGGTTAGAGAAGGTGGAGTTTTCCCTTCAAGTTTCTGGTATCTGGAAATCAGCAGAACATCCAAAAATAGAACTGACAATGAATATAACCATGGTAGTTATTCACATGGCGCTAACGCCCGCTGCATTAATGCATGTGCTGATCGCGTGGCCGAATGGACAAGGCGTCTGACTTCGGTGATCATGATGATGATGATATCAGAAGATTGTACGTTAGAGTCCTGTGGCGGTCGCTTTATACAGAAAAGATCCGGAAAACCACCATGTTGCTCATCAGCTGTAAGTTATGCATTTTCTTGCAAACATTGCAGGGCGCCTTTTCAGGAAGTATTTCCTTGTTGTTTGGTTCATACAATTTTCTCATATCATTAATTTATTGAGCTCCTAAGAAATCAATCTCATCTGTGTAATCTTAATAAATTGTTGATGCTCCCGAATGGAGCAACAGGCTTTGCAGCAATAGGTTTAATAGGATTCTGTGGGATGGGGAATCTATTCTCCTCAGGAAGAGGTTTAATAATGAACTGAATGAACTGTTTTTGTTTACAGGGATGAAAGGCAATGTCACTGCGCTGGTAATCCAGAGGCCCGCACTAATTTTTGCGGACACAGAGTGAATCCCACCATGGCAGCTGGTCAAATTTAAATTCACTGATTTGATCAATCTGGAATTGAAAAACTGGCCTCAGTAATGGCCGCCTTGAAACCACCGTCGACTGTTATAAAACCTCATTTGGTTCGCCAGTGCACTTTAGATAAGTCAGTCTGCCCTCCTTACCTGGTCTGGGCACATGTCTCTCCAGACACAGAGCAATGTGGGTGACTCTTACCTGCCCTCTGAAATGGGCGAGCAAGCCACTCTCAGTTGAAGGGCAATTCGGGAAGGGCAACAAATGTTGGTCCTGCAGGTGAAATCCACAGCCCATAAAAAGAAGAATCATTAAGAACAAAGGAAAGGCCTGGTAAAGTTTTGACTGTTTGCATCTTTCTTTTCTTGTAATAACAAGGCTGAGGGGTGGCCTGATTCTGGGCTTTACATTAGTGAAAGATTTTGAAAAATTTCATTTCGATAAAATGGGCCAGAGAAGGGCAGATAAGAATGTATCTCACTCTCTCATACATGTCGTTGACAGTTGGTGTTTTTAGCACAATGAGGTAACTGCTCCAGTGTATCAGAGTATCCTAAGTGTACGAGAGGAATTCCACCAGCAATGCTTCCCCGACGTCCTCCAGGTTGAAGCGATTCATTCATGCTGATGACTGGGAGCAGTTTGTTAGTCATCGTTCAAAATGGCCAAAATCTGTCCCCCAAGCTGCAGCACGCTTTGAGTCACAAGATTTAATGATGAGGCAAAATGGCGGCACAGAAGAAAGTAACAGGAAGCTAATTCTGCGCTCCTGATCCCACGACCTCGCGGGACATCCTGTCCCATGTGTCCAAAGATCTGTGAGCCGAGAATCGCCCCGTTCACTCACATTCCATAGGAGAAACTTACGGACCTGAGTGGATGCTATCCTCGAATAGATGGACAGACAACGACAACAAATGTTTGTTACAAAGTAAATGTCATTAAAAGCCACGTTCAATATTAGTGTTGCTAAAACTTCCCATCGCCAACAGAACATGAACATGTGTTGTGTGTTTGTCCCTCTCTGATACGTGAGCTTCGTTCTACCCGAGTGTGCTGGCATCTAGTGGCCGGAACCAGAACTTCAACAGAGGGAAGATATTCACATCAAGTTTCGATATTGCAGGAACAGGTCAAGATGAAGAATTAATAATGGGATGGGATAGGACAGACCTCGTACTTTAATCAATAAATCCACTCTAAAAATCACTATTAAATTATCATTGAATCGGCAGCATTTGCCATTTGCTATCGTCTGGAACATTGGAGACGATTAGCGCAGCTGTAATTAATGGAAATCTGGAAAAGTGTTGGAGGGAGAATGGATTTCAGAGACAAACAGATAACGTTACATGAAATAGTCTGGACGGAGGGGTGTGTCGAGCAGTTTATCAAATAGAACTAATTGACCCAATTTCATTTCGGTATGTTATTTATTGAATTACTCCAGATTTACAAAGTACCTCAGAGACTGGGAGATAACTAATAACTCCCCACTCACATTGTGAACAAAAGACAGAGTGATACAGAATGAATCATTCACTCATAGACACCCACAGTGACTGACAGATAGACAATCAATTCCACACTCAAATCCTGCACCACACACCAAGTGACACAGAATGACTCCTGCACCCATACACATAGAACAGCACAGGAAAAGATCATTCAGACCTTTGTGTCTGGGAGTTGTCTTTCAATAGAAGCTCAGCTATCCCAGTCCACAGCATGAAAGCATAGGAGCAGAATTTGCAGGAGACACAATACATCTGGGAAAGTAAGTTGTGAAGAGGACAGAAGGAGCATGCAGCTAGTTATAGACAAGTTCTGTACATCGATAGAAACCTGGCAACTGGAATATAATGTGAAGGTATTTATTTTGGCAGAAGGAGTACAAAATCAGATTATTACTCAAATATAGAACGGCTGTGGAATTCGAAATTGCAGAGGGATCTCGGTGTTCTCGTGCATGAGGCGCAAATAATTAGTATGCAGGTACAGCAAGTAATAAAGAAAGTTAATGAAAGAAACGAATGTTATGTTTCAGCTGTACATGTCATTTGTGAAGTATCTTGACCATTGTCCGAAATTTTGGTCTCCATATTCAATGAAGGATGTAATTGCGTTAGAAATGTTCCAGAAAAGATTTACTAGTTTGATAATTGACAGTGCAGTGCAGACGAGATTTACTCGGCTGAAAGGTAACGCAAACTGGGTGAATGTGAGGTAACTTGCTCGATGGACATCAGATCTTGAATGACCTTCACAAGGTACGCCTTGTGGGTGAATCCAGAACAACAGACGCTTAAAGAAAACTGATCTTCCGCTTTTCGGGCTGAGATGAGGCGAATTCTGTTCTCTCGGAGCGTTGTGCGACTTTGGAACTCTCTGACTCAGAAGGCCGTGGAGGCAGGGTACTAAATACTTACTAAGGCAGAGATGGATAGATTCTTGTGAGGCAACAGAATTAAAGGTTATCGGAGGTAGATGGGAATGTGGAACTTGAACCACAAACAGATCAGCCATGATCTTATTGAATGGCGGAGCAGGCTCGTGGGGCCGAATGGCCTACTTCTGTTCCTGTTTCCAATGTTCTTGTGTATGTATCCTAATTGTTAATTTCCCCTGAACTGGATTGCTGAAACGCACCAATACTCACGGTTTAGTGGGAGAACCAGAGTAATACCAAAATATGGAAAAAATTAAACAAAACCGTGGGATTGCCAACTCTGTCAGACTGTATGGTTCCTTCTCGAGACGTATTCTCTGCAATGATTTCTCGGTAGATGAGCTCTGCCCCAACTTTTGTTTATTGTCGCCATCTCCATTGCGAAGAACCTCTTTTATTAAATTGCACCTGGGATCATGCAGGATTTTAGGGGCGGCACGGTAGCACAGTGGTTAGCACTGCTGCTTCACAGCTCCAGGGTCCCGGGTTCGACTCCCGGCTCGGGTCACTGTCTGTGTGGAGTTTGCACATTCTCCTCGTGTCTGCGTGTGTTTGTTCCGGTTTCCTCCCACAGTCCAGAGATGTGCGGGTTAGGTTGATTGGCCAGGTTAAAAACTGCCCCTGAGCTGCGTGGATTAGTGGGTAAATATGTGGGGGTAGGGTCTGGGTGGGATTGTGGTCGGTGCAGACTCGATGGGCCGAATGGCCTTCTTCTGCACTTTAGGGTTTCTATGATGATTTCTATGATTTGAACCCGACACCTTGCGCATTGTAACGCTATTGCCCTAAGCATGAATCATGCCATCTGGCCAGTGAGCCAGCCACTACATTAATGCGCACTGCAAACATATTTTGATTGTCTCCTTAAGCTTATCAACCATCTTGTCGCAACGAAATTGTAAAATCAGAAATGTTAATGAACAGTGGACAAAATGCTGGAAAATCTCCCGGATCTGGTAGCATTTGTAAGGAGAGAAAAGAGGTGGCGTTTCGAGTCCAGCTGACCCTTTATCAGAGCTAAAAGGCATAAAATGTGGGAGTTATTTATACTGTAGTGTGAGGGAATGAGTCATAGAAGGTGACCTGCTGGGATGGAAATTTCCTCTGTTTTGCAGCAACTACATTTCCAACATATTCCATCTAGCTGGGCATCCAGGAGCGATGGTGAGGGTGACCTTCTTCCCCAAATATTCATGGATCGAAAATCAAATGGATGGAGGCGTTTTTCCAAGCTCCTGGGTGACTGAGGAGATGGCCGAGCGGTTTTAGCGATGGTCTACACGGGTGAGTTTAAAACTCACTCTCATCATTAATCTACGGAACTTTTAATAAATAGCTTCCCTGTATTTGAACACACGTAGCTGTGGTCTTCCACACTTTGCTCATGTCGGTTCTTCACAACTATCTTTGAACTGACGCGATGGGAATTTCTTTCGCTGAGAGACACTACAATCCCAACATTGAACATCTGGTTCATTTTCAGGGTCTAAGACAAAAAGGATCACATTTCCCCGTGAGTCTGCTGTGTTTTTCTTCAATTTTCCATGGTTATGACATAGTCTGTGAAGACAGCTAGTGAGCAGAAGTGTATTGGCTGAGCAACTCGCTTGCCAGCGGTTCGTTGGTCTAGTGGTATGATTCTCGCTTCGGGGATTTCGTTGTCTGATCATGCGAGAGGTCCCGGGTTCAAATCCCGGACGAGCCCTCACTTGTTGCCAGTTTTGGTCCCAAATGCTGGTTGTTTATTTGAACAAAATACGTTGCGTTTCAAATGGCGGGATTCACACATCTCGAGATCAGGTTTGAAATCCTGCAACACCTCGCGACAATTTTCTCAATGCTGCACATGGAGAAAATGAAACGTTTTCAAGAATGTTCACCCACGTAACCAGACTGTAAACTTATCCCAATAAATCAATCAGGGCTTTCCATTGCTTATCGCGTCAGGGATTCTTGCATCGTGTGTTCAATTGTATTTTAGTCAGAAAGAAATTGCAGTCTGACAAAGCTGGGGGTCACAGTTTGGTTTTGAATTGATTATATTTTAACTCTGCTCCAGGCGTTTCACTGAGCAGGAAGTGAATCTTTGTGATACTGTTCGGCATTCCACTCCAGAGGCAATTAACTCAGTGAAGAGGAGATTTGGAGAGGCTGTCCGTATTTGATTAGACACCAGGACCGGGTGACATGCATCGAAGGATACTGAAGGAAATGATCTGTAATTGCGAAGAAATTGGAAATAACTTTCCAATTTCGGATTTAGTAAGGTAACAATGTTTTCAACTAACTATCTTGAGTATTTTGAAGTGGTAACCGAGAGTGTTGATGAGGGTAATGCTGTTCATGCGGTTTACATAAACTTCCAAAAGCATGGGAATTTTTAATACGGCAGATTAAATTAAATGTATCAAAATGTGAATTGATCTGTTTTGAAGGAAGAACCCAGATTCAAAACATAAAATACATGGTACAATTCTAAAGAGGGAAATAAGTACATACATCTCCCAAACTGACAGGGATTGGCATAGAGGTTAACAGCATGGAAACAGGCCCTTCGACTCAACTTGTCCATGCCGCCCTTTTTTAACGACTAAGCTAGTCCCAATTGCCTGCGTTTGGCCCATATCCCTCGATAGCCATCTTACTCATGTAACTGTCTAAAAGACAAAATTGTCCCCGCCTCTATGACTACCACCGGCAGCCTTTTTCAGACACGCACCACCCTCTGTGTGGAAAAATTGCCCCGTTGCACCCTTTTGTATCTACCGCCCCCGCCCGCCCCCCCTCCCGCGCCCCGCCGCACTCACCTGAAACATATGTCCTCTAGTTTTAGACTCCCCTACCTTTGGGAAAAGGTATTTACTATATAACTAATCAATGCCCCTCATGATTTTGTAGACATCAATGAGATCACCCCTGAGCTCGAGAGAAAAAAAATCACAGTGTATCCAGCCTCTCCTTGTAAGTCAAACCATCAAGTCCTGGTAGCATTCTCGTAAATCTTTCCTGCACTCTTTCTATTTTAATAATATCCTTTCTGTAATAGGGTGACCAGAACTGTACACAGGATGGTGAGGAGAGTGATTATAATAAATCAGACGATGCCCTGCTTTTTATTAATGGGGCACAGAGTACAAAAATACAGAAACTATGTTAAGCCTGCACTTAAATTGAATTCGGTTTCAAGTGGATATTGCTTCCATTTTCTGGACAGCAAATTTAAAAAACAATATAAAAGATTTCAGAAGGTAGCAGAAATGTTTCACCAGAATAGTTCAATTGATGAAGAACTTTAGTTACTGAGAATGTTTGGATACGCTGCAACTTTACTCGGAGAAGGGAAAGTTCAGAGGAGAATTGGGAAAAACATTCAAATCCTCAGGGGTCTGGTCTGAAGATTGATAGAAATTTGTTCTCATTGTTCGTAGGATCGAGACCCAGAGGGCAGATATTGGAGCTAATTTTCAAAACAAGCAACAGCAGCATCAAGGAAATGCTGCCTAAGAGAGGGTCATGGCAGGTTCACTTGAATTTGATTGTTATTCGAAAGGAAAATATGCAGGCTAACAGTTAACCGACAAGGCAGTGAGACAAGGGGCCCGCTGAGAGCTAGCAGAGACAGATAGGGCTGAATGGCCTCCCTTTAAGTCGTTTTATTTTTTAAACAGTATTTGGGCGCCGCAGGACAGGTTTCATTTCTTGAAAATCCATAGCTGTACTTGAGAATGTGGTGGTGCGTTTGCAGTCCCGGGGGTGTAGACATACACATACTGTTGTTCGGGAGGGAATTCCTGGACATTGAACGAGTGACAGTGAAGGACGGTGATATGCTTCCAAATCAGGATGGTGAGTGACTTGGAGGGGAACATTTGGGTGGAGGTGTTCCCAAGCATCTGCTCCTCTTGTTCTTCTGGATGGACACGATCGTGGGTTTAGAAGCTGGTGTTTAAGAGTTAGGGGACTGGATAAGAAAGTAATTCCACTGACAAATTAGAGACCTTTTGCAGCAAGATGTTTGTTTAAATCACAGTATAAAACCAACTGTAACAAATGAAGCAACTTAACTATGAACAATTGAACAATATTTAAAGAAGAATGTTAACAACTGGAATTACAAATTTTCATTGTTTTAGTCCCAAATATGCAACGTTCCTCTTAAAAGTATGAAATTATACGTTACAAACAATTAGCACCCACAAACATGTTTGAAACATAGAAACATAGAAAACTACAGCATAAAACAGGCCCTTCGGCCCCACAAGTTGTGCGGAACCATATCCCTACCTTTTAGGCCTACCTATAACCCTCCATCCTATTAAGCTCCATGTACTCATCCAGGAGTCTCTCAAAAGACCCTATTGAGATTGCCTCCACCACCATTGACGGCAGCCGATTCCACTCACCCACCACCCTCTCTGTGAAAAACTTCCCCCTAACATTTCCCCTGTACCTACACCCCAGCACCATAAACCTGTGTCCTCTCGTAGTAACCGTTTCCACCCTGGGAAAAAGCCTCTGAGAGTCCACCCGACCTATGCCTCTCAACACCTTATATAACTCTATTAGATCTCCTCTCACCCGACGACTCTCCAAGGAGAAAAGACCGAGCTCCCTCAGCCTTTCCTCATAAGGCATGCCACTCAATCCAGGCAACATTCTTGTAAATCACCTCTGCACCCTTTCAATTTTTTCCAGATCCTTCCTGTAATGAGGCGACCAGAACTGAGCACAGTACTCCAAGTGGGGTCTGACGAGGGTCTTATATAGCTGCATCATTATCACCGGACTCCTAAACTCAATCCCTCGATTGATAAAGGCCAGCACACCATACGCCTTCTTAACCACCTCCTCCACCTGCGGGGCCGATTTTAGAGTCCTATGGACCCGGACCCAAAGGTCCTTCTGATCCTCTACCGTACTAAGAGTCTTTCCCTTTATCTTGTACTCTTTCACCCATTTGACCTGCCAAAATGGACCACTACGCATTTATCTGGGTTGAAGACCATCTGCCACTTCTCCGCCCAGTATTGCATCCTATCTATTTCCCTCTGTAACTTCTGACATCCCTCTAGACTATCCACGATCCCACCAACCTTCGTGTCGTCGGCAAACTTACCAACCCATCCCTCCACTTCCTCATCCAGGTCATTTATGAAAATGACTAACAGCAAGGGTCCCAGAACAGATCCCTGGGGCACACCACTGGTGACCGACCTCCATTTAGAAAAAGACCCATCTATACCCACTCTCTGCCACCTTTGGGCAAGCCAGTTCTGGATCCACAGGGCAGCAGCAGCTTGGATCCCATGCCCTCTCACCTTTTCTAGAAGCCTTGCATGGGGGACCCTATCAAACGCCTTGCTAAAATCCATATAAACACATCTACCGCTTTCCCTTCGTCAATGTGTTTGGTCACATTTTCGAAGAATGCCACCAGGCTCGTAAGGCACCTCCAAAAGGCCTTTGACAAAGCCATGCTGAGTATTCTTGAGCATACTAAACCTCTCTAAATGCTCATAAATCTTGTCCCTCAGGATGTTCTCCATCAGGTTACCAACCACTGAGGGTAGACTTACCGGTCGGTAATTTCCTGGACTATCCCTATTCCCCTTCTTGAAAATAGGAACCACATCCGCAATCCTCCAATCCTCTGGCACCTCTCCCGTCTCCATCGACGACGCAAAGATCATCGCCAGAGGCTCTGCAATCCCTTCCCTCGTCTCCCACAGTAACCTGGGGTACATCCCAACCGGACCCGGCAACTTATCTATCCTGATGCCATGCAAAGATTCCAGTACAACCGATTTGTTTAAGTCCACATACTCAATCCTTTCAGTCCACCACAAGCCCACAGTACATCCACCCATGTCCTTCTCCTCTGTGAAAACCGAGGCAAAATACTCATTCAGCACCTCTGCCATTTCTACTGGTTCCGTACTGATTTTCCCGCCTTCACCTTTTATAGGCCCTATTCCTTCACGTCTCATCCTTTTACTCTTCACATATTTAGAGTACGCCTTCGGGTTTTCCTTAATTCTACATGCCAAGGTCTTCTCGTGACCACTTCTGGCTCTCCTAATTTCCTTCTTTAGTCCCTTCCTACAACACGTATGCTCATCGTGATCCCTATCTTCGCCAAACTCTCTAAACCTTTTGGTGACTTTATTTTAGAGTGTTTTGAAGCTTCAAGAGAGAACTTGGTTTTCGGAGCATCTTGTAGAAAATCTCTGCATTCATAAGCATGATGAAGGAACTGAACAAAATCCTTATTAGTCAGGAAATTGTATTGTAGGAACCACTCGGATTAAAACACGATAAATCCCCAGGGCCTGATGCTTTGCATCCCAGAGTACTTAAAGACGTGGCCATAGAAATTCTGGATGCATTGGTGATCATTTCCTGTTTTGAATCGACTCTGGAAGAGTCCAATGGATTGGCAGTTCGCTAATGTAACTCCCCATCCCCATAGGGGAATTTCTGACGTCGTGGGATAGAAAGCTCAAAAGTTCAGCATTTGGACAGTGATTACATTTCAATCAATACTTTATTATCAGTGAAATGGTTTGGGACGTCCTGTCGTTCTGAAAGGAGCTAAAGAATTTCCAGTGGACCTCCGAAAGGACACAGAAAGGTTCGTGGAATGGGATGACATGTGGCACATGAAGAATAAAGTGATTCATTTTGCTGGGAAGAACACAAAGAGGCAACATAAAATAAAGGGCGTAATTCCAAAAGAGGATGCAGGAACAGCGGGAATATTGTGGACATGTGAATAAATCATTGAAGGTGACAGGGCAGTTTTTAAGAGCCGTTAATGAAGCTTAAATTATCATTGGCTTTCTAACTGAAAGCAAGAAGTGAATACAAAATTGCAGTGAACAAATTGCAGATGTACTATTAGATAGCACATTTACTCTTCTTAGCCTTGCCCCTCGCCTGAGGTGTGGTAATCATTAAGCTAAATCTTCACCAGTCAGCTCTCCCTGTTGAGAGGGGCACAGTGGATGGTCATTTGGGACGAAGCTGACTTTACCTTTCTATCTGGGTCATCTTCAGTAAGAAGTCTCACAACACCAGGTAAAGTCCAACAGGTTAATTTGGAATTTATTGAGTCAACTCACCTGTTGAAGGAGCAGCGCTCCGATAGCTCATAATTCCAAATAAGCCTGATGGACTTTAACCTGGTGTTGTGAGACTTCTCAATACGCCCACCCCAGTCCAATGCCGGCATCGCCACATCAGGGTCATAGTTAAACTGCGTTTTTCATTATCTGCTGCTGTGTGGGTGTTGGGATCTTTCTCATTTTGTCTGTGGAATTGTGCGTGCACAAGCGATTTGTTCTGACCGTCAGCTCCCGGAACTGTAAATTAGTTGGAATTCATTCTGTATTTGCAAGCTCCGGGATTGTAAACGAGTTGATGTATCTCCTCATTTTGAATCTCCGATATATTTTTTTCAGCGTCGCTGACTGGGCCAACATTTTCTTTTGTGTTCATTCATGGGGCTTGGGCGTCACTGGCTGGCCAGCATTTATTGCCCAATCACAGTTGCCCGAGTGCAGTTGAGAGTCAACCACATTGCTGTGGCTCTGGAGTCACATATAGGCCAGACTGGGCAAGAATCTAGTTCCCTGAAGTTCCCTGGTGAACCAAATGGATATTCCGATAATCGACAATGCATGAAAGCATAAATAGATTCTTGATTGCAGATATTTTGCATTGAGTTCAAATTCCACCAGTTGCCATGGCGGGATGTGAGCACGGATCCAAACAGAAATTAGTTGAGTTTCGGGATCAATATTCCAGCGATAATACCACAAAAACATCACCTCCAAATTTCCCTCCAACTGAGTGGCTTGTTCGGCCACCTTTGAGGGCAGCTCAGAGTCAACCACATTGCTGTTGGTCGGGAGTCACATACAGGCCAGACAAGGTAAGAATTCCTTCCCTAAAGAGCATCAGTTTATCAGTTGTTGTTTCTTTTTCTACGACAATCGATTCAAGGTAATTAATGGCAGACATTTTTATTGATGTCGAATTTCACCATCTGCCGTGGCGGTGGATGTGTGAGTGTTTATATGAGTGTGCGTGTGAGAGAGAGATTAACTCATTTTCATTCTGCTTGTGAGTGTGGATCAATCCCCTATATTCCTTCACAAACACTGTGATCCCTTTGCACCGATGAATCCTTATTAAAAAAATACTTGTACCCTTGTGACCCTGATGGGCGGGTGGGAGATGTGCTGAGCTTTGAAGACAATGCCGCAGGGCACTGTGTAAAACAGCCGATTTTAAAGCTTGTGTGTAGGAAAGTGAAGAGTGAACTTGTCTGTGAGAAGATCACAGAAAAGCTGTATCTGGAGCTGCGTAAAAGAGACAAGTGTTGGTTGTCAGTCAATGACCTCCTGTAATGAAGGCACAAAATCAGAACCAGAAAATGCTAGAAATGTTCTGCAGCTCCGAAGGCAGCTGTGGAGAGATATTCATATCACCAGGATGTAACTCTCCAATTGAATACTTCATGTTGCTTAGATCTGACCCTCTCAACACCTTCATGTAAGGAACAGGGAGGGCGGGAATTGGGTCTTTGTTGATTTGGGCAAACAGAACAATGCAGCAATGAGAAGCTGCTCACCCCCCGGCGGCTTGGGGAAGGATGGGACTCAGATACGAGTCTCTGGCTGGATTGACAAATGGAAAAAACACATCGAGTTTGAAATGTAAGAACAATAATCGATTTGTGCAGAGTTTTTACGCTAGTTCCAGTGCAGGCAGGATGGCCGAGCGGTCTAAGGCGCTGCGTTTAGATCGCAGTCTCCTCTGGAGACGTCTGTTAAAATCCCACTCCTGACAATGATTATTCCGTCGCGAGGCACCTTCGAAACCCAAGGCATCTCTCACCTGGCTGCACATGGCTGCACATGGGCCGCAGATGCAGAGAAACAACGACGACTTGCAAGGTCCACTGCATCCTAACTTGGAAATATATCGCCTTTGCTGTGGCCAGCTCACAATCCTGGAACTTTATCTCGAACAGCAGTGTATGTGCACATAACCACATGGACTGCAGTGACTCAAGAATGAGTTCATTGCCAAATACTGAGAAGTACTTAAATTGAACAATAAATGCTTCCCAGGCCAGTGACACACATATCCCGGATAAATGAAGTATTGAAAAATAATCAACTTTAGAACAGGAAATTATGTGTGTGAATCAAATCCTGAACACGGCTACTTTTATACCAGATGTGTGCCTGAAAACAGTAAATGGAACCAGCTCACGATAAACCGCTCAATGTTTCGCGGAAGAGTTTCACTGAGTGATGTGTGCGATTCCCTCTGATGTGCTTGTTCAATGTCGGGAAAGGCAGATTTGAAATAAAGAACAAAGAACAGTACAGCACAGGAAACAGGCCCTTCGGCCCCCCAAGCCTGTGCCGCTCCTTGATCCAACTAGACCAATCGTTTGTATCCCTCCATTCACAGGCTGCTCATGTGACTATCCAGGTAAGTCTTAAACGATGTCAGCGTGCCTGCCTCCACCACCCTACTTGGCAGCGCATTCCAGGCCCCCACCACCCTCTGTGTAGAAAACGTCCCTCTGATATCTGAGTTATACTTCGCCCCTCTCACCTTGAGCCCGTGATCCCTCGTGATCGTCACCTCCGACCTGGGAAAAAGCTTCCCACTATTCACCCTATCTATACCCTTCATAATCTTGCACACCTCGATTAGATCTCCCCTCATTCTCCGTCGTTCCAGGGAGAACAACCCCAGTTTACCCAATCTCTCCTCATAGCTAAGACCCTCCATACCAGGCAACATCCTGGTAAACCTTCTCTGCACTCTCTCTAATGCCTCCACGTCCTTCTGGTAGTGCAGCGACCAGAACTGGACGCAGTACTCCAAATGTGGCCTAACCAGCGTTCTATACAGCTGCATCATCAGACTCCAGCTTTTATACTCTATACCCCGTCCTATTAAGGCAAGCATACCATATGCCTTCTTCACCACCTTCTCCACCTGTGTTGCCACCTTCAAGGATTTGTGGACTTGCACACCTAGGTCCCTCTGTGTTCCTATACTCCTGAAGACTCTGCCATTTATTGTATAACTCCTCCCTACATAATTTCTTCCAAAATGCATCACTTCGCATTTATCCGGATTAAACTCCATCTGCCACCTCTCCGCCCAATTTTCCAGCCTATCTATATCCTGCTGTATTGCCCGACAATGCTCTTCGCTATCCGCAAGTCCAGCCATCTTCGTGTCATCCGCAAACTTGCTGATTACACCAGTTACACCTTCTTCCAAATTATTTATAGATATCACAAATAGCAGAGGTCCCAGTTTACTGGGAATTCGGTGCAGTCTCGATCGGCCACTGTGGGATTCAATTATTTTCTTTCATGAATCTATCCGAGATCCCATAGCATCTGGGGAGAGAGAAACGGTCGTTCCCGTGAAAGGTCTGCATCTGAAATGTGAACGACCTCTATTTTCTCAGATACGTTCCAGATCTGGCAGTATCTCTTTTTTCACAAACACCACCAGATCTGGAGCTTATTTCCAGCATTCTGCTGTACCAGGAGTAGCAGTATCAGGCTCTGCAGCTGAGTTGGTTAAAGCGCCTGTCTCGTCACAGGTAGATCCTGGTTTCACGGACACGAGCAGTGCCTTGATTAATTTCATGTGATCTTTCAACTGTTCATTGCAATTACTCAAGTTACAATGTCCCTTTCTTGCTGGTCAATATTGTCTTTCCCTTAATTGGATGATCGACAAAGTTGAAACAAACACAGATTTCGCGACTCCCCACGAATATCTCGACTGTTTATTTACACGATTCAGTTATTTCCAATAAACCCAATGCTGTAAATTCTACAAAGACAGTTTTCCTTTTTTTTCCCTCAGGGAATTTCTAACACAGTCAAATGGCGTTAGAATCACACAATCCCGACAGTGCTGAAAGGGACCATTCTGCCCATCGGGCCTGTACCCAATCTCCGACAGAGAATCGCACGCAGGATCTTTCCACCCCGCTAATCTACCGATACAAACACCTTGGGGAATCTAGCATGGCCAATCCACCCAACCTGCTCATTTTTGACTGTGGAAAGAAACCGGAGCACTCGGTTTCCTGGGATAACTTGCCTGGGTGAATGCAGCGTGAACAGCACTACAGTGTGGCACCATCCAGGACAACGTATTCCACTCCATTCGCTCCCCATGCATAAAAATTCACTCCGTCCACGACCAACACACAACGGCAGCAGTGTGCACCATCTCCAAGATGCACTGCAGCAACTCAGCAAGGCTCCTTTGCCAGCACCTTCTCAAACCCACGACCACTACAGCCGAGAAGGACAAGCGCAGCAGACACATCAGAATAATACCACCAGGTTGCAAGGCACTGATATTTAGCTATTGATTGTAGTTATTGAGAAGTTGTTGTTGTTCCGTCTGTGTTCTTTAATCTTCTTTATCTTCCCAAGCGTAATATCTAATTGAAAAAAATACTATTGCTAACCCAACCAGCGAATGTTGTGTCAAACTTTAAGAAAGCCCCCTGGGGTTTACGATTTCTTCTCGAGTCAGTGGTTTCTGTGGGAGCTGAGTAAACAGGAACAGCATGGCGAGATGGCAGAGCAGGAAATGTCGGTGCCAAAGCTAAATCATATCAATGTCGGAGAAAACTGCTTGTTCCTGATCTGATCCAAAATCCGACTTTGATGGGATTCGAACCCACAACCTTTGAATGGCTAACGTGCCATCATTTAGAAGTCCAATGCGCTATCCATTGCGCCACAGAGCCACGTGCCAGAAGTTTACTTTTCAGGTCCATACATGGATTCTTGACAATGTAGAAACGACTGGTAAGTTCAAAACTCTCGTAGTTAAAATGTCAAGAACTGTTCGAGGAACTTCATTGATTGCAAGTCATGTTGGGGCATCTTATGTCTGTTTTTTTTATACTTTTCCAATTTAATCAAATCAAGTCCAATTCAGAGTCCCAACAAGTTGAGACATTTCCGATCCAGGCTGGCAAGACAGGGCAAGGGACCATTTACCCTGTCCTGGGCCTGATCTACATGAGCCAAGCTGATTGGAGGAGGGAAAGCAATTCCTCCTCCAAGACTTGATCTCATTTGCATCTTAGCCAAAATGCCGAGATACTGCTTTTAAAAATTTCTTCATATGAAATATATGAAGCTTCAATGTAATCTAATGACCTCAACCAAGTGCAGCATCCAATCCATACTACACTTGATCTTTTAACGCGCCACAGAGCCACGTGCGAGAACTTTACTTTACATGTCCTTATATGGATTTTTGACAATGTGGAAACTATTGATAAATTCAATAATCTCGTAGTTAAAACGTCAAGGACTGTTAAGAGGGGCTTCATTGATTGCAAGTCATGTTGGGGCATCTTATGTCTGTTAAAACGGCTGTGGAAATACAAACCTTTGTGTCCTTTACACAGGAAATCTTTCCATCACAGAATGATCCTCCCTGTCTCTCCTTCTCATTCTCCTGTCCAGCTTGGAGATTAATCTCGCGGGTTTGATAGTCGGCAGACACATTCTACTCTATCTGTCACAGGACTGGTCAGAACCTGTTCCCTCTTCCAGGGAAACACCTGCACAGAACACAACGCAAAGCTGGAAGCTGGAAATCTGAAACAAATCATAAAATGCTGGAAATGCTCACCAGGTGAGGCAACATTTTTGACAAATGGAGATTTCCATAAAAATCAGCTCCTGAAACAGAGCACAGCTGCACAGTTTAAAGTTTCTTTTCATCAACAATGGATGCTCCATTCTATGATTTTGAACAATTCAAATTGATAATCTGCATTGTTCTTCTAGTCACCACAGCCTGAAAACCACTTCAGGCATTGATGTGACCCTTGGATTTTAAACGTGCAAATCCAATCACTATCTTATTAAAGCTACTATTGATACTGTATCCAACACCCGCTCAGTTGTTTGTGAAAAAGAAGGAAAATTGAAAATATATTTGAATAACTTTCCTTTGACGAAATTTGTACAGAAGCATAAAGGCGGGAATCACACCCAACACTTCATGAAACTCACCCGCAAAACATTGAAAGGTGACAGTGTTTATTCAAGGGATGGTTCTATTTATTCATTCATTATTAATGGAGAATAGAAAAGTTGGAACAGTATGCAATGTGGGCAATATAACTGAACAAAGTGAAACACAATGGGTACTGGGCAGGATAAGCCTACCATGGGCAATATACAAAGTGAAGTGCAACATTGACTGAGTTGTCAGATGGAGTGAAGGTACATAGGAAAGTAGGTGTGCTAAATGTTTAATGATCACCGTACAAGTAGATGTGAAATGCAGACTTCAGGCTGGATATTCAGTGGGTTCTGAGATGTGTGGAGAGACTGCGGCATCTTGGCATGATAAAGGTGCAATACGGATTAGGAACGCTTAATGTTATTTATATAAAACATAAATTGTTTTATATCGTCTCTACTTGATCTTCGGACCAGGATGTATCAATTCACACTTCCTTACATTAATTAAGTTGCATATGTCACGTGTATTCACATTCCACCAGCCTGTCCATGTCTTCTTGGAGTTTAAGAGCCGTGGGGTTATGCTGCAACTGTACAGGAGCTTGGTGAGACCACATTTGGAATATTGTGTACAGTTCTGGTCACCTCACTATAAGAAGGATGTGGAAGCGCTGGAAAGAGTGCAGAGGAGATTGACAAGGATGCTGCCTGGTTTGGAGGGTAGGTCTTATGAGGAAAGGTTGTGGGAGCTAGGGCTGTTCTCTCTGGAGCGGAGGAGGCTGAGGGGAGACTTAATAGAGGTTTATAAAATCATGAAGGGGATAGATAGACTGAACGTTCAAAGACTATTTCCTCGGGTGGATGGAGCTATTACAAGGGGGCATAACTATCGGGTTCGTGGTGGGAGATATAGGAAGGATATCAGAGGTAGGTTCTTTACGCAGAGAGTGGTTGGGGTATGGAATGGACTGCCTGCAGTGATAGTGGAGTCAGACACTTTACGAACATTTAAGCGGTTATTGGATAGGCACATAGAGCACACCAGGATGATAGGGAGTGGGATAGATTGATCTTGGTTTCAGATAAAGCTCGGCGCAACATCGTGGGCCGAAGGGCCTGTTCTGTGCTGTACTATTCTATGTTCTTGAAGATTATCAATATCCTTCTCACTAAAGTTCATAATCTTTTCATGTTTTGCACCACTGGTAAATTTTGAGATTGAAACCTGTACACCCAGATATAGGTGAATAATATTTGTCAAGAAAAGCAAGTTTCTCTCTATATACTACGCCAATTATAAATAGATAAAACTTTGTGTAATATATGCTTTAATAGGTTTGTACTAATAATTAAACCGTTGCGTAATGAAATTCTAACTATGCTAAACAACAATGATTCAAAATGCCACTTGGTTGAAAAGAAAATACCGACTGGTGCTTATACTTTCACTTAAAAATACTTAAAAAGCATAGCTTTGCTGATTTATCGGTATTTAATGATGAATACAGAGGAAAGCAGCGTACTGGTAGATTTCGAATTGATATGGCCAACACATTTAGTATTCCGAAACTCCTCCGTCCCAGGTTCAATATACTGTGAACATTTCCTGACTGGTTTTTCCCTCTCTGCTGTCGAAAGTTCACTCTACCAGAGTGTGCTGACGTCTACTGGGCGCAATACAGACCTGCAGTAGAGCGGAAATAAAATCACATTAACTATCGTTTTTGTAGAGACAGATCAAACAGGAATTAATGATTGGATGTCAGCCTTAAATCCCATGGAGAATTCAATATTAATGTACTTTCCCATGTAGTCAAAATAACTTGCAATTTGCTATTACCTGGAGCAGTTGAGTCGACTGGCACCAATGTAATAAAGGGGAACCTAGGTAATGAGACGATGGAGAATGAATTTCAGAGATAAGCAGATGCTGTTACATTGAAGATCTTGAGTAGAGGATCGTATGGAATCATGTACTAATTAGAACAAAAGGGCCGGTTCCAATTAGGTATCTTCTGGGTAGAATGTGTACAGATTTGCAAAATCTCTCACATAGGTTTATAATGAATATCACACACATATGTCGCACCAGAGACAGAGCGATACAGAATGAGTCCAACACTCATACATACAGAATCTCAGAATGCATACAACAAAGAAAGGGAGACCATTCGGCCCTTTGTCTGTGTGCTGGTATGTACAAGAACGACTCAGCTCTTCCCTTTCCCAGTCCTTGTCTCGTATCCCTGCAAATCCTTTCACTTCAGGTGCTGAACCCTTTCCCCTTTGACAGCCCTGATTTGATGCTGCCTCTGCCACAGTCTCGGGCAGTGCAATCCAGGTCCTAAACACTCAGCGCATTAAAAACCATCCTTCCCTCCTTTGCCAATTGGGACAATATTTTTTTTATTTTCTCTCCTTAGACTGCACCCACAAACCCACCACCTCTACCACCTCGAAGGACAGCGGCAGCAGATACATGCGAGCACCAGCACTGCAATCTTTCCTATCTCCACCATTCCCCGCCTCCATACACCCCGCCCCCACCCCCCCCCCCCCCCCCACCCTCGCCCCCGCCCCAAACCGGCGTCTAACCCACTCACCGTCCTGACATGGAAATACATCGCGGCTCCTTCACTGCTGCAGTGGCAAAATCCTGAAAGACTGTTTGGCTAACAGCACTGGGGCTCTACCGACACCTCGGGGACTGCAGCAGTTCAAGAAAACAGCAAACCACCACCTGCTTAAGGTCAGTTAGTGATTGGTAATGAATGCTGGCCCAGTCAGTGCTGCCCACCTCTCGAAATGAATAAATAAATAAAAACTCGCAACTGCAACCGGAGACAGACAGATACAGAACACATCTCACTCACATGCATTTATTGGATAGAATATGAATCCCCAATCACATTCGCTAACAGAGGGTTAAACACAGTCGAAATTGGGCGATTGTTTTTAAGTTGCAGTACATGTGAGTGAGAACTATTTTCTCATCTATCAATCTTTGGTATTTAGTATGAGTTTCGGATTAATCAAATAACCTGCAGTCTCTGGGACTATTTATGAATTTGGATTAATTCCAAATAACTTTCCAGCACAGAAACAGACCACTGATGTGGTAGGTTTTAAGCAAACAATGTGTGTGAGTTTCAGCCCAGCATTAAATCTCTGTCAGTGTGAACACAATTGTGAAAGATAATGTATCTTTCAATCTGATCCTGGATTGCTATGCAAGTTTCACCCAGGTTGTTCACATTGTTTTGATCTGTGACACTCAGCCTGATTCAGAGTAAGAATTTTGACATGCAAGTAAAATGAAGTCCAGTCTGGAATTGGGAGAGTGTCTTCCACCTGGTATAGTGCAAGTGAGGATTTAGCGTTAGTTTATAATTTATAGTTCAGTTCGTAGCCATCAAATTGATTTTGTAACTTTTAGTTTCATAAGCAGGGTAAGTTTTCAACTGGCATTTGTGTTTGTATACTAGCTTTCAGAATATCCGAATCTGAGAATGCATTTGAGATTTGAATGTGTACCTAATGTATGTGAGGGCAGACTGTGGGGATTATTGCGACCACTTCTAAACCCCTGATTTGGTGATATGACTGGTATTTAACTCGAATCTCAGAGTACATTATTAAGGTTGTGTAACTTTTAACAGAAAACCATCTGTCAGTTTTATCTGATATTTAATTTCGAGCTGAGGCTGCACTATTGTGGGATTGACGCAGCGATGATCTGATAATGGATGAGAATTTGGACTGGGATTGGTGAATCCCCCTGTTCGTTGTACTGAGTTTGTTTTGATTTCTTATTGTCTCATGTAGTATTCTGCTGTGAAAATTCCAGTTTCTTGCATGCTGGTTCGACAAAGCGTACCGTTCATGGAGGAGAAATAAAGCAGTGTCGTGAATTTCGTGTTAAAAAATCTATTTACCTGGAGTGGGGTTCGAACCTACGAGGGCATATGTCTATTGGATCTTAAGTCCAACGCCTTAACCACTCGGCCATCCTGGTACAAAAGCTTGGCGTGATGTGGACACGACATCTGGCTTTCCTGCTGTTAGAGCAGTGATTGAAAATGCGCCTCTGGAATTATTTCTGCTGTCTCAGACGTGGAACTGATGAGCTGTTTATTTCTCCGTCAGTGACAATATGCGAAATGTGTGACAAGGAGCTGGCGACACTCTTCCCTTTAACTTCCGTGGACGAAATATCACATTTATTCTAGTTCCTTCAATTATTTGTCTGCGCGAACAAAGTACATTTCACAACTCAAATACACATTCCGTCAGTTTAATCACGATTAATAATCATTGTGAGCGGTTTGCGAGGCTGAAGCCAGACTCTCGCTCTGATTGGTCACTATCATTTCAATCAGGTTCGTAACTAATCGGAGAGCCAGGAAAAGAAATGAAACCTGGGTGAAATGTTCAGGAAACTTTCAATCTCACACTTTATCATCTGTTTATTGTATTTTCCCTCACAGAATCCTGGCGCTATTTTAGGAACAGTTTGATTTTCTGAATCTCTTTTCTGTCACCAGCGGAAATAAGACCCCGTTCAGCAATTTAAAACGGAGCAAATCTCAGCTCACTGGAAAAGCAGAAACAGAGATTCCCAGCCAACTCCTTCACACAGGCTTCACAGGGACAGAGGGAAAGGCTGATTTCTGATCCTCTCCCCTGAAAGCGGCTGGGAATATTACAATCGGAACTGTGGAGAGCATCCCCGCCATATCCTGCCGGTTGAATCGGCAGCATTGTGTCCGGAGAATCGGAGCTGCGGGGAGTGGGAGTGGGGGGGGGGGGGGGGGGGAGGGGTCGCTACGATGGGCTCTGGGTCCTGAGTGTGCACAAATCTCGCTGATTCCGTCCTCTGTGAAAACTGCGGAATACACAGATGAGCCCGAGAAGAACCTCTTCATTCCCGCCTTTCTTCTGTTCCGGCTGCAACGCCGAGATCACCCGAGATCAATAAACATCATTGTATTATGAAGTTAATTCACCAATTGTTAAAGCTCTGAATATAGTTATTAATAAATTTAAGTAATGGCTTCCTAATATTGTGTTTCTCCTCATTGCCCCTCACAAATCCCAGACTGAGTTTAATAATCCGCTCTCAGTTCAGTTTGATTGTCCCATCAATGTGAAAGTGTGTGTGAGGGGCGGGTATGAAGTCCCATTCACAGCATTCTGTAACGGGGCAAATCCCTATTCTCCAGAAATAGATTTCTCATTAACTTAATAAGGGAAAAGATGGCGCAGCTTTTTCACAGAGATTGTGGGTGGCTCTTCAAAGAGCCGTTGTGTTTGGGGTGTTTTCAATCCATGGGGTGTTTTACTTGGAGCTGATGTACTTGGTCACCGCCTTTGTCCCTTCCGACACGGCGTGCTTGGCCAGTTCCCCGGGCAGCAGCAGGCGCACGGCGGTCTGGTTCGCCCGGGAGCTGATGGTGCTGCGCTTGTTGTAATGGGCCAGGCGGGAAGACTCACCCGCGATGCGTTCGAACATACGGTTCATGAACGAGTTCATGATGCTCATGGCCTTGGAGGAGATGCCGGTGTCAGGGTGAACCTGCTTCATCACTTTGTAGATGCAGATGGAGTAACTCTCCTTCCTCGACTTTCGCCGCTTCTTCCCGCCCTTTGTTACCGGTTTCTTCATCACTTTCTTCGTTTCCTTCTTGGGAGCTGGTTTCGATGTTGGTTTCTTCTCATTCGCCATCTTCAATTTCACGCAGAATTAAAGAAAACCCCTTTGGGAGGGATTTCAAGGATTGCGAATCATCGGAACGGCGATATATTTTCAAGTCAGGATGATGTGCGTCACGAATTGAAATTTAGAGGTGGTTGTTCTTTCTCTGCATCTGCTGTCCTTGTGCTGCCAGGTGATTTATTGGGTTTGGATGGTGCCTCGCGAAGGAAAAAGCCTTCGACCGCTCGGCCATTCTGACTACACGGGGCAGCTGTAAAATCTCTGCCTAAATTGATTTGAATTCCATCTTTATTGTTATGACATTTAAATCTCTGTCTCCGCATTGAATGATTGAGGGTAAACTGAACACTTATTTTGAGGTTCACGGACCAAGGTGAAGGTAAGACTCAGAGTTCCACAGGTTTGAGGGATGAAAAGTCCAGCACCATTCCATATTCTTCATCCAAATGAGAAACTCGAGCTGGCAATCGATTCAAATCAGGACACCGGCTTTGGGCAGGAGTTTGCCAGCATGAGAACATGTGGTTTCAGAAGCTCCAAAGCAGACGCCAGCTTCATTTGCGGTCCTAGTGGCAGATTTTGTCTTTCCAGAATTGGCTGTTCCGCCATGAAAACTAGTGCCGGGTTAGGTGCAATGGTCATGTAAAATTGCCCCTTCGGGTCAGGAGCGTTAGCATGTTAAATACGTGAGGTTCCGGGGATAGGGCCTGCATGGGATTGTTGTTGGCATGGGTTCGATGGGCCGATTGGCCTTCTTCAGTACTGTAGGGATTCTATGAAGTTTGGGCGGCTGTTTCGCTTCTCTGAGAACATTGATAACTGTTCTCTGATAACCTTAAAACTTCTAACCAGTCAATGCCTGTTTGTGAATTGGCCATGAATAGGGCTGACATTGAAACGGTTCATATTGAAGCAGTTACAGCAAATTGATTCTTGAAGAGGTGTTAATATAATGCTTTCAGAGACTGTCGTAGCTTCTTAAAAGATCAGTTGCGCTTGTTTTTCGTTTGTTCATTAATTTTGTGAATCTATTTGGAGTGGGTACAGTTGGTTAGTATCTGTGCCTCTTGCTTGGCCAGCTCCGCGGGCAGCAGCAACTCCATTCCTGTCCCGATGTCTTGACACAAACAGCAAATCCAAATTATTGTTCACTGCTGCCAACTCCTGGCTGAACGCGTGTTGTGCAGCAAGGTCGCCATTCATTCAGAACCTTTTTGGATTGGAGTGAAATAACATCAACATGTTTCTTACCAATTAAAATGATTGCAAAAAATGATATTAACCAAATTGCATGTTCCAGAGATCTATTTTCTGATTGGGCGATGCTGCTCACCCCGATCTACGGAAAATGTAAACCTCCCAGAAATGGAATGTCGTTTATAGGATTCTCTCATCTCTGATTTCTATGCCACCTCTTTGCTTGTGTATTTGTTCCGTAAATACAGAGATAGTGGCAGAGTCAGGTGAGCGAAGGTGGTGTAGTGCTGACTTTGTGAGCATTTGACCAAGGGCCAGTTGCTGACCATCACAGTGGTGACTTATTTAATTCGCTATCGCAGGTAAGTACAGCAGAGGGTCACTCCTAAAATGAAATTCACTGAATATTCTTATTATCAATGAGTTACGAACGGAAAATTCAGCTTCAATTTGCTTTCAGTGTAAACTTTGTTTCAATGGAAGAACAGATCTCAAAACTAATCAATGAGTTCTCAGTCAGAAAAAACAGTAAAAAGGGTAATTGAAACAGTCCAGAAAAAGGAGACAAGCCAAGTTCAGTTTATGAACTGTGCTATGGACACACCTGGTGTCTCGTGAAATCAGCAACTAAGGAAGTTGGCTAATTATATATAATGAAAATAAGGGGGCTTTCAGCAGAGCAAGCGATGGTGGTATAGTGGTGAGCATAGCTGCTTTCCAAGCAGTTGACCCGGATTCGATTCCCGGCCAGCACATTCATCATTTTTTAAGAATCTTATCCACGGTCTCTTGCGTTTCAAAACATGTGGACAAAAACAGCGAGAACGCAGCATTTGACGGCAGTGTCATAAAATGGACTTCACGTTTGCATTTCATTTTTCCGGACCGAAAATTCGGCTTCAGTTTCTTTATGCTGAAAGCAAACACTGAAATAGATGAACAAGTCTCTGATCTAATAAATGAATTCACAGCCAGAGATAAATATATAAAACAAAGGGAACCGAGCACGGCTGACCTCCCTGACTGTGATCTCAATAATCCTGAAGAAGTCAATATGAACATTGCTGAGGTGGTTGCATCGACTGGCCAATAAGCAGCTGCGATGGCCGAGTGGTTCAGGCGTTTGACTTGGAATCTAAATTTGCTTTCAGTGGGAAACTTTGTTTAAGTGAAAGACCAGGCCTCAAAACCAATAATTGAGTCCCCAGAAAGGTACAATATTAAACTGTCCAAAAAACGAGAGTAAACAATTTCAGTCTACAAACTGCATTACGATACACCTGGTGTCCGATTAATTCGGCGACTAAGGTAGTTCCGTAATTATAACGAATGAAAATAACAATTAATGAAACAGAGCGAGAGATGGTGCGATCGTGGTGAGCAGAGCTGCATTCCAAGCAGTTGGCTCGAGTGCGCTTCCCGGCCATCACCTTGATAATTTACTTCGGACCTTATCCACCGTCTCTTGCGTTTGAAAACATGTGGATATACTAAAGTTCGAACAGAACAATAGGCGGTAACGAAATAAAATGGACTTCCGTTTAATTTTTTTTTCGGACGGAGAAATCGGTTTCAATTTGTTTATACTGAAAACAATATTGAAATAGAAGAACAAGTCTGAACTAATAAATTAATTCTCAGTCAAAGAATAGGACACCAAATAAAAGAGGAACATATTTCAGCTCACACTGTTCTCTGCACAATCCTGGTGCCTGACGAAGTTAAGATGATGTGGAGATGCCGGCGTTGGACTGGGGTAAACACAGAAAGAAGTCTCACAACACCAGGTTAAAGTCCAACAGGTTTATTTGGTAGCAAAGGCCACGAGCTTTCGGAGCGCTGCTCCTTCATCATGTGACTCCAGCTCGTGGCTTTTGCTGCCAAATAAACCTGTTGGACTGAAACTGGTGTTGTGAGACTTCTTATGAAGTTAAGATGAACATTGCTGAGACGATTCCATCACTTTGAGAAATAAGCAGCTACAATGGCTGAGTGGTTAAGGCGTTCGACTCGAAACCCTCGTTTCCTCGCGCAGGTTCATGCCGTGCGCGCAGTGACTGAGACGAGAAATGTTTAATTGGCTTCTCCAGGGCAGTCGATGATATTGAGTTGTAATTTACTGTGGTATTTTTCTATAATGATCGGGAACTATGCTGGCATCGACAAGATAGGCCGAATGGTTTCTGTGCTGCAACTCCCTTCCATGAGAAAAATCATGACGTAGGAAGAAAGAAACAGAGCACTATCAGGACACAAGGACAAAACTATGTCTCATTTCAGAGTAACATTCTTATGTAATGACACACAGGGCGGAGGAAATACACTTCATCAGAATGCATTGCATGAATGAAAATATCAAAGTGCTGCTTCGATGATAAAATATAATGTTCATTCAAAAAATGCTACAAGCTGTTCATTGCTGGGCGTTATGTATTCCTGCTTAAAATAGCATGGGAATGGAAGGAACATGTCGAATATCGGGAATTATAAACACATTGGAACGTTTGCAAAGGAGGATTATAGATATTCAGAAGACATCTGGAAATTTCATGGTTGAATTAATTTCAAAACGTCTTTGGATTAAGTTGTCACTTTGCCCAGGACTCCAAAAACAAGCGAGAAAGTGATGGAATATATTCAGAGATGAGAGAATTCTGCATCCAAATCGATGTTGCTTTAAAATCGTCCAATAATTTCTGACACATTGAACCGAGCTGGGCAGCTCATTTAGAAAGCGGTTGTTGTATTGTTTACGCACAAGATATATTTCTGGTACAATATGTCCCAGACCGACAAAATTATATCCAAGAATGTGTGGAAAATGTCTGTGAAAGTCAGACCTGGATCGGAAATGAAACTAGCGGTGGCGGCACAGAGCAGCTTAAAGGCAGAGAGCAGACGGAGCAGAGACAAGCTGCTGTCAGCTCCCGGCTCCTCCAGTCTCTCTGTGTTTCACTCTCCTCACAAACTCTCCCACTGCAATTAAAATTGGACACTCCAGATTCTCAGACTGTCCTACTTCTATTACTGAAAGCTGAAAATTTCCCGTTGAGAAATTTCCATCTGAATTCAGGGCAGCAATTTCCATTTCAACATGTCTCTTTGCTGAATTGATCGCGCTCTCTCAGTCGAGCGCTGACTCAGAGTTCGTTTGTCGACTGAAACCTTGAAATCGACCAAAACTTTCGCTTAACTTCTTTCTTCAGGTCTGAGCAGGACAGCAGCACGATCTAATGACAAGAGAATCTTTCGAGTTGACACAAGAAGGCTGGAGAATCCGGAGCGGAGTGCGGACACACAAACACTAACATTTGTCTAACCCAGCCGCCCCTTTAACACACTCTCGCTGGCACAATGTTCACCTCTGCACATTGACAGATCAAACTCTGTCTCAGATTGACAGCCCCAGGACTTCGCCTCCTCGCTCTGTGCTGTGGATTCTCGGGCATTAGTTGGAGTTTCAAAGGTCAGGAACTGTTAAAACCGCTGAGGCCGGCGATGCTCACAGTGTCTGTTCCCCAGATTCAGGGGGCTGCAGCCAATTAGAGCTGTGCCTGGGTGAACCCAGAACTGGTTGAAATTATGATCTTGTTCACAAGCTGAATTCTATTTGGTCAGATGAATATACAGATTGTGTGCACTCAGTTACTAACCCACAAATTCCCCCCTTCATATAAAGTTGATGAGAGGGCGTGGAGGGATAGACAGAGACAGAGTGAGTTAGGGCAGTGAGACACAGACGGCCAGACAATGTCTCAATTACAAAAATCCTTGTAAATTCCGGCTTTTTCCAGAAAGATTATCTTGGAGAAACAAAAGCTGCAGCCTCAGCTCTCAGTGATATTGTAACAGAGACAAAATATTAATACCACACTCAGGAACAGAGCTGCATTTTGACAGAAGAGATGGGGAGAGGCAATAGGAACTGAATGGTCCAGTTCTAGACTGTGTGCAGGCTGACGGGGACCTGAGGTTCAAAGATGCCTTTGATGGAAAGAGTCGTCAGGAAGGCGGATTGGATCATTGGCTTCGTAAGTCGAGGCACTCAGTATAAAAGCAGGGAAATTATGCTCAATCTTTATGAAGTTCTGATCAACTGCAGCTGTTTTTGGATTGCACCCAGGCCCGGTAAGCACAGCTTAGAAAGTGCGTGAGGGTCCTTATGAGGGGGGAAACGAGATTTACTGTTTTGAATCCAGCGATGAGGGATTATACCTACAAGGTAATGCTGGATAATTCGGAGTTTCTCTCTTTGCAGCAAACGGGATTGAGTGGTGCTGTACGAGAGGTGTAAAATACTATAACATATTGAACTAAGGCACACAGGGGGAAGTTGCTGCATTAGCTGCGAGCAGAAGTATTCAGGGACAGGTATGAAAGATTTAAGACAGGATGTGGAGGAGGCATAGGATCCCGACAGTGCGGAAGGAGGCCATTCGGCCCAGACATTCTGCACCGACTCTCCGACAGAGAATCTCTCCCTGTAACCCCACGTAATTACGCTGCTTATCCCCCTGAAAATAAGGGTTAATTTTGCCTGGTCAATCCACCTAATCTGCACATCGTTGGAGATGAGAGGATACCGGAGCACCCGAAGGAAACCCACGCAGACATGGGGAGAACGGGCAAACTCCACACAAACAGGCAGCCAAGAATGATAGAAGAGGACTTTAGTTTCCGGCCGGTCACAAACTCTGGGGATTCCCCTTCAATTTTTTGGCATCTGGGAATCAGAGTAGCATCCAAAAACGCAACTGAAAATAAATACAATCACGGCAGTTATTCACATGGAGCTAACATTTGGAACGGTATGCCATCTGTTGACCGCGTGGCCTAATGGATAAGGCGTCTGACTTCGGTAGTTCTGTGCGGTGATGATATCAGAAGATTGCAGGTTCGAGTCCTGTCGCGGTCGTTTTATGCAGAAATCTGGTAGAACTAACGGCAAACCGAGATTTCCTTCTTCAGCTGAACTTGCACACACTGCAGGGCGCTTTCTCTGAATGCATTTCCTTCTTGTTCTGTTCATTAAATTTTCTCATCTCTTTATTTTATTCTCCTCCCAAGAAATCAATATTTTTTGTGTGATCTTAATAAATTATTGATGCTCCCGAATGGAGCAACAGGGTTTACAGCCAATGGTTTCATAAAATTCTGTGGAGGAAAATCTAATCTCCTCAGGAAGAGGTTTAATAATGAGCTGAGTGAACTGTTTCTGTTTACAGGGATGAAAGGTGATGGGGCTGGTAATCCAGAGGCTGGCACTAATCTTTGGGGACACGGAGTAAATCCCACCACGGAAGCTGATGAAATTTAAAATCACTATTTAATCAATCTGGAATTGAAAGCTGGTCTCAGTAATGGCGGCCTTGAAACTACAGTCGATTGTTGTAAAATATAATCTGATTCACCGATGCAGAACAGATAAATAAGTCTGGCCTCCTTAACTGGTCTGGCCTACATGTGACTCCAGACCCAGAGTAAGAGGTAAGAGAACTCTTACTCGAGCTCTGAAATGGTCAAACAAGCCATTCTCAGTTGAAGGGGAATTAGGGAAGGGCAACAAATGCTGGTCCTGCAGGCGACACCAACAGCCCATAAAAAGAAGAATCATTGAGTGGAAAGAGAATGGCCTGGTAACGGACTGAGATACTGGACCCTTCTTCTCCACTAACAACAAGGCTGAGGAATGGCCTGATGCTGGGATTTAATTCAGTGAAAGATTTTGAAAAAAATCATTTGGATCAAATGAGACCAGAGAAGTGCAGAAAAGAATTTGTCTCACTCATACATGCCATTGATGGTTGGTAGTTCCAGGGCAATGATGTACATCCGACCAGTGTATCAGCGCATCCTAAGAGTGTGAGGGAAATTCCATCGGTAATACTTCCCCGACATCCTCCAGATTGAAGCGAGGGAGCATTCATGCCGATGACTGGGAGGACCTTGAAAATTGGCGAAACATATCCGCCAATCTGCAGCACACTTTAGTGAGGCAAAATGGCGGCAGAGAAGAAAGTAACAGAGAAGAAAGCTCTGTGGGCCGAGAATGGGCCGGTTCACTCACATGAAGACACATAGCAGAAACTCACGGCCCTGAATGGATGTCATCCTCGAATCGAGGGACAGACAACGATAACAACTGCTTGTTACAAAATACCTATCATAAAAAACCACGTCCAACATTAGTATTGTTAAAATTTTCCACTCCCAATAGAATTTGAACAATTCTTGTTTGTTTATCCCTCTCTGGTCTGTGAGCTTCGCTCTACCTGAATGTGCTGACCTCTACCGGCCGCAACTCAGAACTTCAAAAGAGGGAAGACATTCACATCAAGTGAGGGTGTTGCAGGAATGGGTCAATATGAATAATTAATGCTGGGGTGTGACAGGATAGGCCTCGTAATTTAATTGTTAAATCCACGATAGAAATTACTCTTAAATTATCATTGAGTTGGCAGCATTTGCAATTTGCTATCGGCTAAAGCGTTGGAAGTTGGCTCGTTGGTTTTGGAGTATGATTCTCGCTTGGGGTCGGACTGGCGTGCTAGAGGTCCCTGGTTCAAAATCTCGGACAAGCCAATCCACCGTTTATTAAATCGGGAGCAGGTTTGAGCTCACGAGCATTCCTGCAGTGAATATATCACTGCAGAATACAAGAAGAAACGATTACTCGATTTAAATTTCGGTTGTCCCAAAAAGGATACAGAAGGATACGAGACAGGAAATTTGCCAACAAACTCGAATTATTTTGGGCGGCACGGTGGCACAGTGGTTAGCACTCCTCCCTCAGCGCCAGGGTCCCAGGTTCAATTCCGGCCTCGGTTCACTGTATGCAGTTTGCACGTTCTCCCCATATCTGTGTGGGTTTCCTCCCGTAACCCAAAGACATGCGGGCTAGGTTGATTGGCCATGTTAATTTGACCCCCGTGTCAGGGGGATCGTCAGGGTAAATGAGGGTTACAGCACCATGGCCTGGGTGGGAATGTGGTCGGTACAGACTCGATGCGCCAAATGGCCTTCTTCTGCGCGGTCGGGATTCTATGATTGGAGACGCTTAGCACAGCTGTATTTCATGGAAAGCTGGGTAAGTGTTGGAAGGTGAATGGACTTGAGAGAAAAAGATGAAATAGTTTGGGTTGAGGATCGTGTCGAGCAGTTGATCAATTGGAAAAAAATGGTCCCAATTTAATTCAGGTATATTATTTATTGAATTATCCCAGATCTACAAAGTGGCTCAGAGACTGGGAGACAAACAATAAATCGGAATCACAGTGTGAACAAAAGACAGAGTGATACAGAGTGCATCGTTCACTCATATACACCCACAGAGACTGTCAGATAAACAATGAATTCCACTCTCAATTCCTGCATCACACACCAAGGGACACAGAATGGTTTTCACATCCATACACACAGAATAGTTACAGCACAGGAAAAAATAATCGGACACTTTGTGTCTGGGAATTATCATCTCCATAGAAGCTCAGCTATCGCAGCCCACAGCTGAAAGCACGGCAGCAAAATTTGCAGAAGACACAATATATGTCGTAAAGTAACTTGTGGAGAGGGGAGGACGTAAGGAGCTTGGAGATAGTTATAGACAGATTTTGTGCATGGGTGGAAACCTGGCAACTGGAATATAATGTGAAGTTATTCACTTTGTCAGGAAGAGAACAAAATCAGATTATTAGTCAATTCTAGAAGGGCAGCAAACTTCCCCAGATGCAAAGGGATCCCGTTCTTCGAGTGTACGAGTCACAAATATTTAGTATGCGAGAATAACAAGTAACAAAAAAGATAAATGGAATGTTTGCTTTGTTACAAGCATTTAATCATGTAAGAAAATAATGTTATGCTTCAGTTGTTTAGGTCATGAGTGAAGTATCTCGAATATTGTCTGAAGTTTTGGTATCCATATCTAACGAAGGATGTAAATGCTTTGCAAACGGTCCAGAAGAGATGACAGTTTGATAACTTGAATAGTTCGACAATGCAGAGGAGATTTACCAGATTGCGAAGAGGAAAGAATTTCCTCTGTTTGGGCATCTTTGCAACGGGGATACTCCGAGTCGGAGGTAACTTGTTCAAAGCACATCAGATCTTGAATGGTCTTCACAATTGCACGTGGAAATGCTGTATCTTCGTGTGAGTGAATGCAGAACAACGGGCACTTAAAGAAAACTGAGCTTCCTCTTTTCGGGCGGCGAATTCTGTTCTCTCGGAGCGTTGCGCGACTTTGGAACTCTGCCTCAGAAGGCGGTGGAGGCGGGGATATTGAATATTTTTAGCCGGAGGGAGATGATTCCTATTTGGCAACAGAATCACAGGTCAACGGGGACAGATGGAAATGTGGAAATCGAAACATAAACAGATCAGCCATGAACTTAGTGAATGGCGGGGCAGTCTTGTGGGGCCGAATTGCCTTCTTCTGCCCTTATTTCCTCTGTTCGTGTGTCCGTCGCCTGATTGTAAATTTCCCCTCAACAGGACTGCTGAAACGCACTCATATTCGCGGTTCACTCAGAGCACCGGAATTAAACTCATACATGGAAAAAATAAAATCAGACGGTGGGATTCCCAGATCTGTCAGACTGTATGGTTGTTTTTCGAGTCTTCAGAGATATTTTCTCTGCAATGAGTTCTCGGGAGCTCAACATTGCTTCGGCTTTCGCTCATTGTCGCCGTCTTCATTGCAAAGAATTATCTTTAAAAAAAACTTACCGGGGCTCGTCCGGGATTTGAACCCGAGACCTCTCGCATCTTCATACTGTGCCCAAAGCGAGAATCATACCCCTTGACCAACGAGCCACCCGCGTTGGCCCTGCTACTGAAAACAACTTTTCAATGTATCCCAAAGTTTAGCAACTATCTTTTCACAACGCAATTGTTTATCAACTATCTTTTCTCAACGCATTAGAGATGTTAATGAGCAATGTTTCATTTCACTGTCTGTTCTGGTGAAGGTCAGAAGCAGTGATATCTGTTTTCACCACTCTCCAAGTCGGCCTGTGGTTGTGAATCACCAGTCCTGTGTGTAATGTCATTCTGCCAGTCAGTGAGTTTTAGTAGAAATTCGAAGTCATCCTGACTTCATCAGTGGCCTCATGGTTAAAGTATGAGTGATGCGAATCATGATGTGATCAAACGAGTGTCTGTTTCAGTCTTTCTGCCGTGAGTTTTCATGCTGAGGAGAAACATGTGGGACATGGTCTGGGAATGTTTCACACTGCTCCATTCTCATAATTCCCTGACCTGATGGAATGGAAATTTCTTCTATTTGCAGCAGCTACATTTCCAGCATGTTCCATCTGGCTGATCATCCAGGAGCGCTGGTGAGGGAGACCTTCTTCCCCTGCTCTTCATGGACAGAAAATCAAATGGAAGGAGACTGTTGACAAGTTTCTGTGTAGTTGACGAGATGGTCGAATGGTCTGTTTATCGATTGTATTCTGCACGGGTGGTGCATCATGCCCTCTCATCATCGATCTATGGAACGTTTCATACATTGCTTCTCTGCATTTGATCACACGTAGCTGTGTTTTTCCACATTTTGTTTCCTGTCGGTTCTTCACGACAATCTCTGAACTGATGTGATTGGAGTCCCTTTCGCTGAGAGGAACTACAATCCCAACATTGAAATTTTGGTTCAATACTCAGGGTGTAAGACAACGAGAATCACATTTCCCTGTGAATATGCTGTGTTGTCTTCAATTTTCTATTACTCTCTCATGGTCTGCAAAGACAGCTCGTCTGCTTTGAGCGGAACATATACTGATTGGCTCAGCTCCTTGCATGTCACCGGCTCGTTGGTCTCGTGGTGTGATTCTCGCTTTGGGGACTTCAGAGAAACATAGAAGAAAGGAGCAGGAGGAAGCCATTTGGCCCTTCGAACCTGCTTTGCCATTCATTACGATCATGGCTAAACCTCCAAATCAATAGCCTAATCCCGCTTTTTCCCATAACTTCTGATCCCATTCGCCCAAGTGCTATATCTCGCCGCTTCTTGAATGCATTCAATATTTTGGCATCAACTACTTCCTGTGGTAATGAATTCCACAGGAGCACTACTCTTTGGGTGAAGGAATGTCTCCTCACCTTCGTCCTAATTGGTCTACCCTGAATTCTTAGACTGTGACCCCTGTTTCTGGACTCCCCAACCATCGGAGAAATTCGACCTGCATCTATCCATAAGACCATAAGACCATAAGACATAGGAGCGGAAGTAAGGCCATTCGGCCCATCGAGTCCACTCCACCATTCAATCATGGTTGATTTCAACTCCATTTACCCGCTCTCTCCCCATAGCCCTTAATTCCTCGAGAAATCAAGAATTTATCAATTTCTGTCTTGAAGACGCTCAACGTCTCGGCCTCCACAGCCCTCTGTGGCAATGAATTCCACAGACCCACCACTCTCTGGCTGAAGAAATTTCTCCTCATCTCTGTTCTAAAGTGACTCCCTTTTATTCTAAGGCTGTGCCCCCGCGTCCTAGTCTCCCCTGTTAATGGAAACAACTTCCCTACGTCCATCCTATCTAAGCCGTTCATTATCTTGTAAGTTTCTATCAGATCTCCCCTCAACCTCCTAAACTCCAATGAAGATAATCCCACGATCCTCAGACGTTCATCGTATGTCAGGCCTACCATTCCTGGGATCATCCGTGTGAATCTCCGCTGGACCCGCTCCAGTGCCAGTATGTCCTTCCTGAGGTGTGGGGCCCGTCTAGCCCTGTTCGAATTTTATAAGTCTCTATGAGATCCCACTCATTCGTCTGAACTCCGGCAAAAGCAATCCTAACCTAGTCTCTCTCCCCTCATACATCTGTCCTGCCATTCCTGGAATCAACCTGGTAAGCCTTCACTGCACTCCCTCGAGTCCAAGAATATCCTTCCTCAGAAAAGGAGACCAAAACTGCACACAATATTCTAGGTGTGGGCTCACCAAGGCCCTGTATACTTGCAACAACATATTCCTGCTTCTGTACTGGAAACCTCTGGCAATGAATGCCAACATACCATTTGCCTTCTTTGCCGCCTGCTGCACCTGCATGCTTACCTTCAGTGAATGGTGCACGACGACACCCAGCTCCCACTGCACACTCCCCTTTCCGAATTTACAGTCATGCAGGTCGTAATCTGCCTTATTGTTTTACTTCCAAAATGAATGACCTCACACATATCCAAATCTTACTGCATCTGCCATGGATTTGCCCACTCGCCCAGCCTGTCCAGATCATTCTGAAGGATCTCTGCATCCTCGTCACAATTCACCCTCCCACTCAACTTGGTGTCATCTGCAAACTTTGAGGTGTTACAATTTGTTCCCTCATCCAAACCATTGATATTTATTGTGAATAGCTGGGGTCCCAGCACCGATCCCTGTGGCACCCCATTAGCTACTGCCTGTCAATTTGGAAAGCACCCATTCGTTCCTACCCCTTGTCTCCTCTCTCCCAACCAGTTTTCGATCCATCTCAAGATGGAAATATTGAGAAATCCTGAGGTGGGAGGGAGAGGTGCCAGAGGTCGTGGTACATATTGGTACCGCTGACATAGGTAGGAAGAGGGAAGGGGTCATGAGAAGAGAATATAGGGAGTTAGGTAGAGAGTTGGGAAGGAGGAACGCAAATCTAGTAATCCCAGGATTTCTGCCTGTGCCAAAGGAACGTGAGAGTAGTAACGGAGTGAGGTGGAGGATGAATGCGTGGCTGAGCGACTGGAGTAGGGGGCAGGGATTTAGGTTCCTGGATCATTGGGACCTCTTTAGGGGCAAATGTGACATTTACAAAAAAGACGGGTGGCACTTGAATCCCAGGGGGACCAATATCCTGGCAGGAAGGTTGGCTAAGGCTACTGGGGAGACTTTAAACTAGAAAGGTTGGGGGCAGGGAATCGCGATGAGGTGACTGAGAGCGAGGAGGTTAGACCACAAATAGAGAAGGATTGTAAACATTGTAAGAGGGAGAATAGACGGGTGATGGAGAAGGGGAGAGCTCAGACCGAAGATTTGAGATGTGTCTATTTTATCGCCAGGAGCGTAGTGAATAAAGTGGATGAGCTTAGAGTGTGGATTGGTGCTTGGAAGTGTGATGTGGCGGCAATTACGGAAACTTGGGGACAGGGATAGGACTGGATACTTCAGGTGCCAGGTTTCAGATGTTTCAGAAAGGACAAGAGGGAAGGAAAAGAGGGGGGTGGGGAGCGGCACTGCCGATCAGGGATAGTGTCACAGCTGTAGAGAAGGTGCAAGCCGTGGAGGGATTGTCTATGGAGTCTCTGTGGGTGGAAGTCCGGTGCGGGAAGGGGTCGATAACTTTGCTGGGTGTTTTCTACAGGCCGCCCAATAGTAACAGGGATGTTGAGGAGCAGATAGGGAAACAGATCCTGGAGAGATGTAGTGATAACAGGGTTGTCGTGATGGGAGACTTTAATTTCCCAAACATCGATTGGAATATCCCGAAGGTAAGGGGTTTGGATGGGAAGGAGTTTGTTAGGTGTATTCAGGAGGGTTTGCTGACACAGCATGTGGATAAGCCTACGAGAGGAGAGGCTGTACTCGATCTGGTACTGGCAAATGAGCCTGCGCAGGTGTCGATCTCTCAGTGGGGGAGCATCTTGGGGACAGTGGTCATAACTCTATCTCCCTTACGCTAAGATTAGAAAGAGATAAGATCAGGCAAGCAAGGAAAGTGTTTATCTGGAGTAAGGGGAAATATGAAGCCATCAGGCAGGAAATTAGAGGCGTAAATTGGAAGGAGGTATTCTCGAGGAAAAGTACCGAAGTAAGGTGGCAGATTTAAAAGGAATGTTTGTCTGGAGTTCTGCATGACAACGTTCCGATGAGACAGGGAGGCTTTGGTCGGTTACGGGAACCGTGGTGCATGAAAGCTGCGCTGAACCTAGTCAAAAAGAAAAGGAAAGCGTCCAAAAGGTTCAGAGAGCTCAGCGATGATAGGGATCTAGATGAGTGTACGGCTTGTAGGAACGGACTTAAGAAAGAAATTAGGAGAGCCAGCAGGGGTCACGAGAAGGCCTTGGCAGGTAAGATTAAGGAGAACCCTAAGGCGTTCTATAAATATGTGAAGAGGAAATGGATGAGATGTGAAGAAATAGGACCTATAAAATGTGAAGGTGAGAAAGTATGTACAGAACCAGAAGAAATAGCAGAGGCGCTTAATGAATACTTTACCTCGGTATTCACGGTGGTAAAAGACCTGGGTGGTTGTACTACAGGATTGCGGTGGACTGAAAAGATTGAGAATGTGGAAATTAAGAAAGAGGATGTGTTGGAAATTTTGAGTAGCATCAAGATAGATCAGTCGCCGGGACCGGATGGGATGTATCCCAGGGCACAGTGGGAGGCGAGGGAAGAGATTGCAGAGCCTCGAGCGATGACCTTTGTGTCGCCGATGGAGATGGGAGAGGTTCCGGAGGATTGGAGCATTGCGGATGTGGTTCCTCCATTCAAGAAAGGGAATAGGGATAGCCCAGGAAATTACCGACCGGTGAGTCTAACCTCAGTGGTTGGTATGTTGATGGAGAAGATCCTGAGGGACAGGATTAATGAACATTTAGAGAAGTTTAGTATGTTCAAACGTAGTCAGCACGGCTTTGTCAAAGGTAAATCGTGCCTTACGAGCCTGGTGGAATACTTTGAAAATGTGACTAAACACATTGACGAAGGAAAAGCAGTAGAAGTGGTTTACATGGACTTCAGCAAAGCGTTCGATAAGGTCCCCCATGCAAGATTTCTCGAGAAAGTGAGAGGGGATGCGATCCTAGGGGCTGTTGCCTTGTGGATCCAGAACTGGCTTGCCTGCAGAAGGCAGAGAGTGATTGTAGATGGGTCTTTTTCTGAATGGAGTGCCCCAGGGCTCTGTTCTGGGACCCTTGATGTTTGTCATTTTCATAAATGACCTGGATGAGGAAGTGGAGGGATGGATTGGTAAATTTGCCGACGACACGAAGGTTGGCGATGTTGTGGATGGTTTGGAGGGATGTCAGAAGCTGCAGCGTGACATAGATAGGATGCAAGACTGGGCAGAGAAGTGGCAGATGGACTTCAACCCGGATAAATATGTAGTGGTCCATTTTGGCTGGTCAAATGGGATGAAGGAGTATGATATTAAGGGTAAGATTCTTAGCAGTGTAGAGGATCAGAAGGACCTTGGGGTCCGTGTCCATAGGACTCTTAAATCGGCCTCGCAGGTAGAGGAGGTGGTTATGAAGGCGTATGGTGTGCTGGCCTTCATCAATCGAGGGATTGAGTTTAGCAGTCGGGAGATAATGATCCAGCTTTATGAGACACTCGTCAGACCCCACTTAGAGTACCGTGCTCAGTTCTGGTCGCCTCATTACAGGAGGGATGTGGAAATTATTGAAAGGGTGCAGAGAAGATTTACAAGGATGTTGCCTGGATTGGTTGGCATGCCTTCTGAGGACAGGTTGAGGGAGCTCGGTCTTTTCCCCTTGGAGAGACGAAGGATGGGAGGTAACCTGATAGAGGTGGACAAGATGTTGAGATGTATCGATCAGGGGGATTCTCGGAGGTTTTTTTCCCAGGGCCGAAATGGCTGCTACGAGAGGACACAGGTTTAAGGTGCTGGGGAGTAGGTACAGAAGAGATCATAGATCAAAGAACCCTACAGTGCAGAAAGAGGCCATTCGGCCCATCGAGTCTGCACTGCTGCTTCACATCTCCAGGTTCCCGGGTTCGATTCCCGGCTCGGGTCACTGTCTGTGTGGAGTTTGCACATTCTTCTCGTGTCTGCGTGGGTTTCCTCCGGGTGCTCCGGTTTCCTCCCACAGTCCAAAGATGTGCAGGTTAGGTTGATTGGCCAGGTTAAAAAAAAAATTGCCCCTTAGAGTCCTGGGATGTGTAGGTTAGAGGGATTAGCGGGTAAAATATGTGGGGGTAGGGCCTGGGTGGGATTGTGGTCGGTGCAGAGTCGATGGGCCGAATGGCCTCCTTCTGCACTGTAGGGTTTCTATGATTTCTATGATTTCTCTATGGACCACAATCCCACCTCGGCCCTGCCCCCATACCCCTACATATTTTACCCGCTGATCCCTCTCACCAACGCATCTCAGGATACTAAGGGGCACTTTTAGCATGGCCAATCAACCTAACCCGCACATCTTTGGACTGTGGGAGGAAACCGGAGCAACCGGAGGAAACCCACGCAGACACGAGGAGAATGTGCAAACTCCACACAGACAGTGTCCCGAGCCAGGAATCGAATCCAGGTCCCTGGAGCTGTGAGACAGCAGTGCTAACCACTTTCCTGCCGTGCCGCCCCGTCAGGATTACTGCCAGGGGTCCCGCACTGTCAGGGGTAAGTTTTTGACTCAGAGGGTGGTGGGTGAGTGGAATCGGCTGCCGTCAGTAGTGGTGGAGGCAAACTCGATAGGGTCTTTTAAGAGACTTCTGGATCAGTACATGGAACTTAATAGCATTGAGGGTTATCGGTGAGCCTCCATACAAGCCGAGGTAGGTAGGGACATGACCGGCGGAACTTGTGGGCCGAAGGGCCTCTTTGTGCTGTATTTTTTCTATGTTCTATACTTCCCCCAGTCCCATGTGCTTTAATCTTGCACGATAATCTCTCGTGCAGGACTTTGTCAAACGCTTACTGAACGTCCAAATATACCACATCAACTGGTTCCCCTTTGTCAACTCTATTAGTTACGTCTTCAAAGAATGTCAGCAGATTTGTCAAGCATGATTTCCCATTCATAACTTCATGCTGACTCTGTCTGATCCTGCCGCTGCTTTCTAAATGCTCTGCTATAAAGCCCTTGATAATGGTTTCGAAAATTTTTCCGACATTTCGATGTTAAGCTTCCTGTTCCATAATTCCCTGTTTTCTCTCTACCTCCCTTTTTGAATATTGGAATGACATTCGCTTCCCTCCAATCAGGAGGGACTGTTCCAGAATCTATAGAATCCTGGAAGATGATCACCAATGCATCCATTATTTCGAGAGCCACTTCTTTAAGTACTCTGGGATGTCGATTATGAGGCCCTGGGGATTTATCCGCTTTTAATCCCTCCAATTTTCCCAGCACTATTTATCTACTGATATTAATCTCCCTCATTTCATCCCTCTCACTAAATCTGGCATTCTCCAACATTCCTGGCATTTGATTCATGTCTTCTTTTGTGAAGTCAGAACCAAAGTATGCATTCAGTTGCTCGGCCATTTCTTTTCCCCCAATTATACATTCCCCATTTCTGTCTGCAGCGGATCTACATTTGTCTTCACCAACCTCTTTCTCCTCACGCATCTATAGAAACTCTAAGCGTCAGTCTTTATGTTTCCTGCAAGCTTACTTTCGTACTGTATTTTCCCCTTTTTAATCAATCCCTTGGTCCTTCTTTGCTGCATTCTAAACTGCTCCCAATCCTCAGACCTACTTTTTTTTCTTGGCCAATCTGTATGCTTCTTCTTTGGATTGGATACTGTCTCTAATTTCCTTTGTAGGACATGGATTGGCCCTCTTCGCCATTTTGCTTTTGTGCCGGACATGATCAATCAGTTGCTGCAGTCCCCCCATGTGTTCCTTGAATGTTTGTCATTGTCTTCCTTTCAACTAACTCTCCCCAATCTATCAAGGCCAACTCAAGCCTCATATCCTCATAGTGTCCTTTATTATGATTCAACACCATATTCTCCGAACCAACAACTTCACTCTCCATATTGATAAAAAATGCTATCCTGTTATGGTCACACATCATGTGGAGATGCCGGCGTTGGACTGGGGTAAGCACAGTAAGAAGTCACGGGGTTACTCATCCCCAAGGGTCTTGTCCAGCTAGATTGGCAATGATTCCCTTCTCATTACACAGTACTCAGTCTGAGATGACTTGCTCTCTCGTTGGTTCCTCGACATAGGTTTCAAGAAAACCATCCAGTATGTGCTCCAGGAATTCTTCATCTTTTCCACTGCGGCTCATTTGACTTGTGCAATCCAGTTGCAGATTAGAATCACCCATGATCACCGATATCCCCTTATCACATGCATCTCTAATTTCGTGTTAAATGTCATTCCCATTATCACCACTGCAGTTTGGGAGTGTATATATGACACTCACGCATGCTTTTTGCCCCTTGGTATTTCTCAACTCTATGCATACACACTCCACGTTGCCAGAGCTAATATCCTTTCTCACTATTGTGTTAATTTCCTCTTTAACCAGGAGTGACACTCCACCACTTTTTTCCTTTATATCTGTCCTTCCTAAACGTTGAATCCGCCGGGACATTCAATTCCCACCTGCAGCCGTATGGTAGCACAGTGGTTGGCACTGCTGCCTCACAACGCCAGGGACCCGGGTTTGATTCCCGTGCTTAGGTCACTCTCTGTGTGGATTTCGCACGTTCTCCCCGTGTCTGCTTACATTTCCTGCCACAGTCTGAAGGACGTGTTGGTTAGGTGCATTGACCCGGAAAGGGGCCGGAGTGTGGCGACTGGTGGAATTTCACAGTAACTTCATTGCAGTGATAATTTAAGTCCTTCTGATGACTAATAAATTAATATCAACTTTAAGCCATTTCTCCACAGAGAATGAGTGTGCGAGAGGTCCCGGATTCAAATCCGGGACGAGCACTGACCTGTTGCCAGTTTTGGTCCCAACTGCCGATTGTTTATTTGAAAACCAATGTTACGTTTCAGACACGGGGTTTCCCTATTTTGAGATTAGGTTTTGGAACCTGCAACGCATTGCGGCGTCTTTCTCAAAACTGCACACGTGGAGAAAATGTGGAAAAGTTTTAAAGAATGTTTTCCCACGTAACGGACTGCAAACCAATCTCAATAAACCAATCGGCGGGGGCGGGGGGGGGGGGGGGGTGTGGGGGGGTGGGGGGGAGGGGGGCGCAGGAGGGGCGGGGGTGGGAGTTTGGTTTTGAATTGATTATATTCTTACTGAGGTGTTTTACTGAGCAGGAAGTGAATCTTTTTGATGTTGTTCGGCATTCCAGTCCAGAAGTAATGAACACAATTAGGTTTCAGAGAGGTTTTCTGCACTGAATTAGACACTGCGACTGGGGTGATCGGCATTCAAAGATCCAGAAGGAAATGACAGTTTTGATGTTTCTGGCCTCTACCATCTTCCCAGGCAGTACAATCCAGGCTCCCACCGTCCTCTGGATGAAAAAATATTGTTCCCTCAAATCTGCTTCATATTTTCTGACCGTCACCTTAATATTCTGTTCCCTTGTTGTCGAGTCTGCAAGTAAGATGAATAATTGGTTCCTATCCACCCTGTCGATACGCCTCATAATCTTATACACGTCAGTCAGGTCTTCCCGCAGCCGTATCTGCTCTAAAGAAAACAACCCGAGCCTATCCAATGTCTCTTTGGAGCTCATATTCTCCAAACAGGAAACATCCTGGTGAATAGACTCTGCACGCTCTCCAGTGCAATCACGTCCTTATTATAGCGATGTGACCAGAAATGCACACAGTCCTCCAGCTGTGACCTCACCAAAGTATTGTCCAGCTCCAACTGAATCTTCCTGCTCTTAGAATCATACATTAATACTCCATCCCTTACGCTCCCTGTATCTTAACAACTCACAGATCAAACGGCTTTTTCCACATCGAAAAACATTATCCCCGGGAGCTGGAGCTTATCCTTGTATTTTCGAGGATCTAGGAATAACTGGGCGATCTAAGAATAGAACTAAAAAACATATAAAATCACTATATTGATTGACATTGTGCTAACATCAGGTTAGCAGTCGATGCGTTGACCACGTGCCCTGATGGATCAGGCGTCTCACTTCGATTTTTCTCGTCATGGTTTGCAGGTTCGAGTCCAGTCGCGGTCGCTTGTGTCAGGATTCTGGTGGAACTCCCATGGAACAGAGTTCTTTCCCGTCAGCTGAAACACACCTTTTCCTCCAAGCATTGCTGGGCTCGTTCGCAGAATGTATTTCCTTGTTATTTTGTAAATTTAGTTCTCAGAGATGTCGGTATTTCTCCTCCTCCCCACCCACCACCCCCCGCCCCCCACCCACCGCCAACAATTCCGCAATATCTGTTTGATCGGGATACATTATTGGTGTTCCTATGTAGAGCATTTTTTTTATTCAATTGGTTGATTGAAGTTCTGTGGAGGGAATTATAATCTCCTTCGGAAGAGGTGTAACAATTAGCTGAATGAACTGTTTCTGTTTTCAGGGATGAAAGGTTATGTCACTTGGCTGGTAATCCAGAGGACCGCACAAATCTACGGGGACACGAAGTAAATCCCACCACGGCAGCTGATGAATTGTAATTCACTGATTTAATACATAGAAACATGGATATAAAATAGAAACAGGAGTATCCCATTCGGCCGAAATAAGTCTGCAATTTTAAGCTCGTTTCAAAAACGGCGCCATTGAAATTCCCGTCGAATGTTTTCCCATAGAAATCATCTTCACAGAACAACAGAGAACATTAGACACAACAGAAAACATCGTTACAGAGCTGAGAAAACTTCCACTCAAGACGGATTATATTTACATAACGGGGAACACATTAACACAACAGGGAAGAATTTGACACAATCACAGTGAAGACCTCTTAACGGCAGAGTCCCAGTTCCACAACAGAGAGAACATTACACCGCAGAGAGCACAGTTACACAGCAGAAAATACATTTCAAAACAGGGCCTGTATTTGCGTAATAGAAAACATATTTTCACAAATAATCAGTTTTTTCCATCTCAGTACCTTGATGGTTTGCTCGGCACCTTTTCTGTCTGTCATTGTGTGTGTTTGTCCTGATAGTCTCTTACTGCTTTTCTGTGTGTCTTTCTCTGTCTGTTAGAGTCGGCGTGATGTTTATTGTCCAGCCAGGGTGAGTTTCCCAACACGTCGGTCTTGCTTGAAATAAAAAGAGACAGTGAATCGTTTCCTGGCTTCCCCACAACAATGAAAGGGAAGAGCAGCTGACCCCCCGGCGCTGAGTGGCGCAGCGGAAGCGTGCTAGGTCCTTCGCGAAGCGGTCGATGGATCGAATCCATCCTCTTGCTATCATATTCTCTCTCACATCAAATGGAAACGTTCGGCTGCTGCCCAATGGGATATCTGTATTTTACAGACAGTTCATTTGCTTCATCATCTTGATCTCCATTACCGTGAACGCATTTGTGCAAGTTTAGCTCAGTTGACTGGACAGCTTGTGAAACCAAACTCTCGTGATCAATTCCTGTATTTTCTAAGGACGTTCATGAAGGCCCCACCTTCTCAGCCTTGCTCCTCGCCTGAGGTGCGAATCCTCCAGTGAAATCACCACCAGTCAGCTCCCCCCTTTGATGCCCCGAGAAACATCTGGGATTGTGAATCTTACTTGAAATTTACAAGCAATGGGCGAATCACATCCCTGACACATCGTTCAGGTATAAAACTGTGCTAAAAAAAAACACTGGGCATGCGAACCGGAACCATCCCTGATATATCTTTTCCGTCTTAGTTTCGAAACTTGTCATTTCAGGAACAATCGGAAACAACCAACTTGCACCAGATACAAAATCCAAAGCCCGACGCAGAAAAGCTCCGTGAGTCTCATATGATTTGAACACGCAACCTTTTGATCTTGGAGTCAGACGCTCTACCGTTCCGCCAAAACCTCACGATGCTTACTGTCTTTTACATCTGGGTTATGTTCAGTGAATTCAAAATCAAACAGGGACCAGAGAGGGGAACTGTCTTTCTCTTTACTTTCTGTGGATTTACATCGACTGGAAGAGTAACGGCGATAAACAGAGATAAACGAGATTGCAGAAACACAGCATTATCCTATTGGAGAATTTTTTTCTTTTTTACGGGTGTTAAAATCACAAAAAATGGCGGTTGGTCCATGTGACGAGGTGGCCGAGTGGTGAAAACGATGGACTGCGAACCCATTGTCTTCTGCACAATCCCAACCTCATCGGTCTTGTATTTGCTTTGCCTCCTTATTGAGGGTGAACTGTTGGTTCGTTTAGTGTTTTGAAGTTCACGGGACCAAGATGAAGTATGGACACAGAGGCTTGAGAGATGAGTCGTCCAGCACAATTCCATATCCCCATAATTCTAATCCTATGAGAAACTCAATCTGACAATCGATTGAAATCAGGGTACCAGCGTAGGGCAGGATTTTGTCACCATGAATATATGTGGTTTCAGAAGCTCCAAAGCAGACACCAGCTTCATTTGTGGCAATAGTGGCAGTTTGTCTTTCCAGAATCGTCACCTATGAGAATTAGTGCTGTATTAGCTGGATTGGCCAGGCTGAATTGGCACTTGGTGTCAGGGGGATTAGCACGGTAAATATGTGAGGTTACAGGGATACGGACTGGGTCGGATTGTTGTCGGCGCAGCCTCGATGGGCCGAATGTTCTCCTTCCACACTGTGGGGATTCGATGAAGTTCGAGGCGGCAGTTTCACTTCTCCGAGATCACTGACACAGCAGTTCCTTATTTCCTCAAATTTTACCCGAAAACTTGACTCCGATGAAGTTCAGACCCACATCCTTTGAGCATCTCGCAAGACAATGACTAGCAGTCCAACATGTCAATCTTAGCGCCACAGAGACATAGCTGCAGCATCCATTCCCCATTCGCAGATGGGAATTTCTGACGTCGTCGAACAGATAGTTCAAAAGTTCAGCAATTGGACAGTGACTGCATTTCAAAAATACTTTATCCGCATTAAAATAGTTTGGAACGTCCTGTGGTTGTGAAAAGTGCAGCAGAAATTCCAGTCGAACTCTGACAGGGCACGGACAGGTTGGTGGAATGGGAGGTCATGTGGGAGATGAAGAAGGAATTGATTCATTTTGGAGGGAAGAACACAAAGAGAGAACATAAAATGCAGGGTATCATTCCAAAGGTGTGTGCAGGAACAGCGGGACATAGGTGGACATGTTTATAAATCATTGACGGTAATAAGAGCCTTGAATAAAAAAAAGTATCCTCGACTTTACAACCAAAAGCAAGAAATTAATACAAATTTACTGCGAAGAAAATGCAGATAGCACATTAGATATTCTCAGCCTGAGCTGTGGCAATCCTGAGGTTAAATCAATACCAGTAAGCTCTGCCTGTTGACATGGGGAACAGCCGATTGTCAAATGGGATTATGGTGACTTTACCTTTCTGTCCGTATCATGTTCAGGCTGTGTTTTGCATTATCTGCTGCTGTCTGAGAATTGGGCTATTTCTGATTCCATCAGTGGAACTGTGCGTGTAGAAGGGATTTGTTCTGGCAGTCAGCTCCCGGAACTGTAAATTAGTTTGGAATTCATTCTTCATTTGCAATCTCTGGGATTGTAAACGAGTTGATGGATCTCCTCATTCTGAATCTCCGATGTATTTTTTTCAGCGTCGCTGACTGGGCCAGCAATTTTCTTCTCATTATTTCATGGGACGTGAAATGCGGCTGACCAGTATTTATTGACCAACTCTAGTTGCCCGCGAGCAATTGAGAGTCAACCAAATTGCTGTGGCTCTGGAGTCAGATGTCGACCAGACCGGGGAAAAACGGCAGATTTCGGTCCCTGGCGGACCAGATAGATTCAGACGACAATTGACAAAGGTTTCATGGTCATCAGGGGATTCTTAATTCCAGATTTTATTTTTAATTGAATTCGAATTCCACCAGTTGCTGTGGTGGGATTCGAGTCAGGGTCTCCTGAACACGGGCTGAGTTTCAGATTTCGGCGATAATACCACAAGTCCAAGGCCTCGAAATTTCTTCTGAAATACGAGGGCAGCCACATTGCTGTTGGTCGGGAGTTACATGTAACTGAGATCTGGTAAGAATTTCTTCCCTGAAGAACATTAGTGATACAACTGGTTTTTTTTTACGAAAATCGATTCAAGGTCATTAATTCCAGATATTTTTATTGATTTCGAATTTCTCCATCTGCCGTGGCAGGATATGTGTGAGTGTTGGTCTGTGAGAGGTTGCATGTGTAGGTGTGTGTGCGTGTGTGTGTGTACTTGTGTGTGTGTGTGGGGGCGGGGGCGGTTTGGGTGACAGAGATTCACTCATTTTTAGGCTGTGAGTGTGAAATAACCCCTTGTATTCATACACTGACACAATGATCCCCTTGCCCTTGTGAATGCCTAAGAAATAATTATACGACTGAGACCCTGGTGGGCGGATGGAGGGTGGGCTGAGGATTGAAGGCAATGCCACAGGGTGCTGAGAGTGAAAGCATGTGTGTAGGAAAGTGAAGAGTGAACTTGTCTGCGAGAAGATCAAAGAAAAGCTGTGTCTGGTGCTGTGCCCGAGAGACAAGTTTGTGCTGTCAGTAAATTAGATCCTGTCATGAAAGCACAAAATCAGAAAGAGGAAATGCTGGAAATAGTCAGCAGCTCCGAAAGCAGCTGTGGAGAGATATTCCTGTCGCGTCAATGTAACTCTCCAATTGGACACTTCACGTTGCTCAGAATCTTACACTCCCAACATCTCAGTGTCAGGAACAGGTAGGGCGGGAAATGGGCATTTGTTGATTTGAGCAAACAGAACAATACAGCAATGAGAAGATCTTCACCCACCGGCGGTTTGGGGAAGGATTCGACTCAGATACAGGCATCTGGGTGGGATTGAAAAATGCAAAAGGACGTCGAAATTCAAACGTCATGAAGATCTAGCCGCTGGATTCAGGTAGCAGTTTCCTCTGGAGATGTGGGTTCAAAACCCACTCCTGACATCGATTCTTTTTGGTGCACCAGGTGCCATTCAAACCCATGAAATCTCTCACCGAGAAGCACAAGGGCAACAGACGCAGAGAAACAACGACCACATGCAGCTCCACTCCGAGCCACACACGATCCTGACCTGAAAATATATCGCCGTTTCTGTGGCTGGTTTAGAATCCTGGAACTCCCTCCCTAACAAAAATGTGTGTGGACATAAACTGCAGTGATTCAAGAATGAATTCACCGCCAAATTCTCAAACATAATTAATTTTGGACAGGAAATGCTTCCTGTGTCAGTGACAGGTATATCCCTTATAATATAAATTCTAACAAAAAAATCACCTCGTCTCACAGTCGGAACGCATCTGATTTCAGAGCAGAAACAGTATGTTTGAATCACATCCTGAACACGGCTACTTCTATACCAGATGTGTGTTTGAATACAGTAAGTGGAACCAGCTCACTATAAATCGCTCAGTGTTTAGCTGACCATTTTCACTGAGTGATGTGTGTGTTCCCTCCGATGTGTTTGTTTAATGTCGGGAAAGGCAGAGTTGAAAGGTTTACAGGGAACTCGGTGCAGTCTCGATGGGCCACTGTAGAGATTCAACTATTTGTCTTTCATGAATGTATCCGAGATCCGGATAGATTGTTAAATTGACCCTAATGTCAGTGAGATTGGCAGGGTCAATATGTGGGGTTATGGGGATAGAGCCTGGATGGGACTGTATACGGTGCAGACTCGATGGGCGGAATGCCCTCCTTCTGCACTGGAGGGATTCTATGATTCACTAACCCTGCCCCTCCCACCTTCCCACTCCCTCCCGACAGCATTGTGCATGTGCCTACTGACTGCAGCAGCTGAGGCAAACAACGCAGCACCACCTTTCCCAGGGCAATTGTGGATGGGCAATAAATTCTGCCCTAGCCAGTGATGCCCAAATTCCATGAATGAACACAACAAAAATACTGAACAAAGAGGTTTCTTCTTATCTCCGTCTGAAATGGGAGATGTTTATTTCTTATGCGCTGTTCTCCTAGTCACATTGCCGGTGTAATTCTGAGCACAATCGAGATTGTTTGGTAAGTGCAGCCTCATTGCAGAGTTACATTGTGGAGGAATGCGCTGCCTGGTGGTGCAAATGGTGCGTTTCGTCCTCATGGTTCACTGCATCCACTTAAGTATGGGCTGCCCAGGGCACAGTCACTGTGGGAAACATTTCAAAAGTTTCTGCCTCTGGTACAATTCTGTATCTGAATTTGACTGGGGGTAATTCCGAGGGTATCAATTATATAGATTTATCGGTCAGATGCAATTTTAAGTGCCCTGCTGCTGTTTGTGGTACTCAAAGTTCATCATGTACCTGCCAGTGGAATTAATTCTCTGTAAGTCTATGATGCTGTTTGAAATTATGGGTTTAATTTGATACTTTTCAGTCATGTTTCACTATCTTATCTTCCATGAGTATGCTTTTCTCGCTGTGTTTCCTGGGCTCTTTCTAAATCTCTCAGTGACACTATTGATATGTCAGATTTATTCCCTATGACTCAGACTCAGCTCCTGTGAGTGAGTGCAGCAAACAGTCTGTATCTTTCAGCTCCTGACACTGAACTTGTTTTTGAGAATTATTCTCTCATCTGTCAGTCTCTAAGTCTGCTCTATTGTGGGATTGACACGATGATTATCTGATAGTGGGTGAGAATATGGACTCGGATTTAAGAATCCCCCTGTCCATGGTACTGATTTGAGGGTGACATGGTCACAACATCTGTCTCTCCTGCTCTGTTTGATTGAGGAATTGAAAATTGTCGTCTCTGTAACTATTTCTGCTGTCTGAGAGTGTGGAACTGATGAGCCGTCTGTATCTCTGAGTTCTGTCAGTGACAATGCACGGACTGTGTGTGAGAAGGAGCAGCCGACACTCTTCCCTGTAACTTCTGGAGGAAGCGTCACATTTATTCTGATTCCTACAAATATTTGTCTGTTGAAACAAAAGATATTTTGTAACTCAAATACAGATTCCGTCAGCTTAATCTCTATTAATAATCATTGAGAGCGGTTTGTGAGGTTGCAGCAAAAGTCACACTCGAATTGGTGACGCTCATCTCAATCCCACTTTGAACCAATCGGAGAGTCAGAGAGAAGGAATTGGAAGTTTGATTGGTTGAAATCTTTTTTAAAAGCTGTCACTCTCACCTCCCACCGCTGGTGTCGCTGTCTCTCCCTCTCTCGCTCTGTCACACTGGACTCCCAGGGCAGAAGCCGCAGTCTCTCCCTCTCGGTCTATCACTCTGTCCTCCCATCACTGGTGTCGCTGAAGCTTTCCCTCTCGCTCTCTCACTCTCTCCTCCCACCGCTGGTGTCGCTGTCTCACCCTATCGCTCCGTCACTCTCTCTTCCCACCGCTGATGTCGCTGTCTCCACTCCCTCTCGTTGTCTCTGAGAGTATGTGTGTTTCTGAGTTTGTGCAGAATCACCACAGTGCAGAAGGAGGCCATTCAGCCAATTCAATCGACACGCAGAATCCCAACCAGATCCTATCCCCATAAACCCATCTACTTACCACACTAATCTCCACTTTGTTCCACTGGAGCAAGCTGAGAGGGAGTGATTGGAGGCAGGAGTGCTGGTGAGAGATTGATTGAATTGTTTATTTATTGAATTAGTCAGCTAGTGTGTGTCTATTTTTTTGGTGTCCATATCCACAGATCTCTAAAGGTTGACACTCAAGTGGATAGAGCTGTGAAGAAGGCCTATAGTGTGTTAGCTTTTATTAACAGGGGGTTAGAGTTTAAGAGCCGTGGGGTTATGCTGCAACTGTACAGGACCTTGGTGAGACCACATTTGGAATATTGTGTGCAGTTCTGGTCACCTCACTATAAGAACGACGTGGAAGCGCTGGAAAGAGTGCAGAGGAGATTTACCAGGATGCTGCCTGGTTTGGAGGGTAGGTCTTATGAGGAAAGGTTGAGGGAGCTAGGGCTGTTTTCCCTGGAACGGAGGAGGCTGAGGGTAGACTTAATAGAGGTTTATAAAATGACGAAGGGGATAGATAGAGTGAACGTTCAAAGACTATTTCCTCGGGTGGATGGAGCTATTACAAGGGGGCATAACTATAGGGTTCATGGTGGGAGATATAGGAAGGATATCAGAGTTAGGTTCTTTACGCAGAGAATGGTTGGGGTGTGGAATGGACTGCCTGCAGTGATAGTGGAGTCAGACACTTTAGGAACGTTTAAGCGGTTATTGGATAGGCACATGGAGCACACCAGGATGATAGGGAGTGGGATAGCTTGATCTTGGTTTCAGATAAAGCTCGGCGCAACATCGTGGGCCGAAGGGCCTGTTCTATGCTGTACTGTTCTATGTTCTATGTTCTATCTCCCTAACCTGCACACCTATGGACAGTTCTGGACAATTTAGCATGGCCAATCCACCTAACCTGCACAGAAATTGAATGTGTGAGGAAACTGGAGCACCTGGAGGGCACCCACTTCGATACGGGGAGGAAGTGCAAACTCCACACAGACAATGGCCCAAGGTTGGAATTGAGCCAGGGCCTCTGGTGCTGTGAGGCAGCAGTGTTAACCATTGTGCCACCGTATGTGTGTGAGAGCATGTGTGTGTGAGAGAGTATGTGTTTGCATTAGCTGTTCTCCAGTTCTTTGGCAGCTCCCCCGTGGTCAGGCAAGAATTAAAACTTTGGGTCAGAGACCTTGCAATCTCCTCCCTTGCCTCCCAAAGCATCTTGAGGCACAATCCCCCAGACCTGGAGACTTGTCCAAGCAAGCCTCCCAACACCTCCAAAACCTTGTCCCTTCCTTTGTCAATTGGCTGAAGAACATCACAGTCTCTGTCTCTCTCCCTGCCTCTCCTCTCTAACTCTCTGCCCCTTTCTGTCTCTCTGACCCCGCTCTCTCGGCACGGTCCGGTAGCACAGTGGGTAGCACGGTTAGGGCGGCACGGTAGCACAGTGGTTAGCACTGCTGCTTCATAGTTCCTGGGACCTAGGTTCGAATCCCAGCTTAGGTCACTGTCCGTGTGGTGTTTGTACATTCTCCTCGTGACAGCGTGTGTTTCCTCCGGGTGCTCCGGTTTCCTCCCACAGTCGAAAGGTGTGCGGGTTAGGTTGATTGACCGTGCTAAAATTGTCCCTTAGTGTCCCTTAGTGTCCTGAGATGCGTAGGTTAGAGGTATTAGCGGGTAAATGTGTCGAGATATGGGGGTAGGGCCTGGGTGGGATTGTCGTCGGTGCAGATCCGATGGGCCAGATGGCCTCTTTCTGCACTGTAGGGTATCTATGGTTCTATGATTCTCTCTCTGTCCCCTCTCTCTCGCTGCCCACCCTCTCTCTCTGCCCCCCTCTTTGCTTCCCTCTCTCTCTGTCGGCCTTTCTCTGCATGTCACCCCCCCCCCCCGCCCCCCTCTCTCTATGCCCCTATTTCTATCTATGCCTCCTCTTTCGTCATGGCCCCCTCCCGCTCTGCATGCCCCCCTCTCTCTCTGCACCCCCCCCCCCTCTCTCTGTTCCCCTGTCTCCCTCAGACAGTAAATAGCAGGACCATGTTGTTAATGCTGGGTGAGTTTATTGAGGGATGTGTTGTGTCTTAGTTGGGGACAGGGACAGATCAGAGGGTGAGGCCGGCTGCTGGACCCTCTCTTGGCCTAGAAGCCGAAGGTGCCGTGAGGTTTGGCACAACCGAGCTGTATCCAGTTGGTGAGTGAGTAGAAGATGCCCCGATTGTTGTCAATCCTGATGGGCTCCTCCAGCAGCAAGACCCCATTAACTCGGCCCGGGAGTCACTACAACTGGTGAGCCTCCTGCACAGCCTCTGTCAAACGCAACCAGAAAGTGTGCAGTCGTCAACGAGAGAGAGAGAGAGAAAGTGAAAACCTGTGAGTCAGAGAGAGCGAGAGAGAGAGAGAGTCAGAGAGAGAGAATCACACAGCGAGAGTGAGTCAGAATGTGGTGACTAGGGAAATTTCACTGTAACTTCATTGCAGTATCAATACAGGCCTTACATGTGACAAATAAATAAACTTCTCTTCAACTTACCTTTACTTTACTTAAACTTTATCTGCTACTCGTCTGCTCAGAGGAGAGCAATGGAAGCATTCACTCAGCATCTACACATTGTTCTGAGCCTCATGGTCTCTCAGACTAATTCCCTCAGCCTCTCATCACAGAACAACCTCCTTATTTCCCGGGGCAATCTTGTGAACCTTCTCTGTGCCGCCCCCAATGCAAGTGTATCATTTTTCAAATGTGGAGACAATAGCTGTACACAGTATTGGAGCGGTGGTCTCAATAAAATCCTGTACAATTGCAGCAAGACACCTTTCTTCATCTACTCCAATCCACTTGCAATAAAAACAAATGTGCCCTTTGCTTTTCTAATTGCTTGAATGAATAATATCGATTGTGCTCCGAATTTTCTTCAACATTTTTAAATCCGTCACATTTCAACCTCTCCTGAACTCTGAAGAAGAGTCATACAGACTCGATGCATTCACTCTGTTTCGCTCTCCATAGATACTGCCAGACCTGCTGATTAGAACTGAAAATGGTGCCCTGCATGGGCACTGGATAATTACTCATTTGAATCAATTACTGCAGTCATATTCATTCTTGTTAGCTCATAAACCCATTTAAAAGTCACTTAACTGAATGCTGTTACTTTTATCAGTGGCTTAATGTCGACTGGCTTAAAAATCTTACCACCCCATCAGGGGTTCCACTTACAGATATTAATGTCATGAGACGTCTGGACAGAGGGGATAGGGACAAACTTCTCCCACTCATGGAATGATGAAGAATAAGAGAGAACAGATTGAGCATCATGGCCAAAGGAAGGAATAGGAACACGATGAGTGCTTAATGTGTGGAATGCACTGCCGGAGATTGTGATGGATACAGATTCAATTGAAATGTTCTAAAGGGATTAGACTGTTAAGTAAAAAGGAAAAATGTGCAGGGTTACAGGGAGAAGCTGGAAATCCTTATTTTCTGTCACAACTGCTCACATCATTTCTCATTCATCATTCATCGATTATGAACTGTTCTCTCGTCGTTTCTAAACAAGGAGAAGTGCAGGAATAATTATATGAAAAGAGATTTGGTGGCCTAAGTCCAACGGCAGAGTTAAAAAAAATAACAAATATATGACGAAAAGGCGGTCAGGAAGACACAGAAATGAAATCTGTATTGAGGGGATATCCCCTCAACAGGCTGCCTTTCGATGTTCAGTACAATAAAGACTTCCAGCTTCTCCCTGTAACCCTGCACATTGTTCCTTATGATTGTAAAACACATATGCTGATATTTTGAATGGATTATTATTGACTTTAAGGAAGTTAGCAGCCAGCAGTAAACCAGTCCAGATGACACTTTGTCAGAGGGTCATCTGGACTCGAGATATTAGTTCATTTCACTCCCTACAGATACTGCCAGACCTGCAGAGATTTTCCAGCATTTTCTCTTTTGGTTTCAGATGACAGCATCCGCAGTAATTTGTTGTTATTTTAGAGTTGTACTGTTGCACCTCATTTGGAGTTGTTGGTCTGAGAAACCTCACTAATGAAATGGATTAGATATTTTGGAACTGGTTTCCTTTTACTTTTCATTGTCTCTCTGTAATCTTCCTACCAGAATGAATCACTTCACAATTCTCAGCTTTGAACTTCATCTGTAACTTGTCCCTGTCCTTTTTGAACTTTTACACCATCCTCCTCACAGGTCACAATGTTTCCACGTTTCACATTACCTACAAATTCTGAAATGGTGCCCCGTGCTAAGGCTACTGGAGAGACTTTAAACTAGAAAGGTTGGGGGGAGGGAATCGAAATGAGGGGACTGAGAGCGAGGAGGTTAGCTCGCAAATAGATAAGGAATGTAGACAGGGTAAGAGGGAGGTTAGACGAGTGAGGGAGAAGGGAAGTGCTCAGGCTGAAGGTCTGAGATGTGTCTATTTTAATGCCAGGAGTGTAGTGAATAAAGTGGATGAGCTTGGAGCGTGGATTGCTGCTTCGAATTGTGATGTGGTGGCCATTACGGAGACTTGGATGTCTCAGGGACAGGACTGGGTGCTTCAGGTGCCAGGTTTTAGATGTTTCAGGAAGGACAGGGAGGGAGGCAAGAGAGGGGGGGGAGTGGCACTGTTGATCAGGGATAGTGTCACGGCTGTAGAGAAGGTGGACGCCGTGGAGGGACTGACTACGGAATCTCTGTGGGTGGAGGTTAGGAATAGGAAGGGGTCGGTAACTTTGCTGGGTGTTTTCTATAGGCCGCCCAATAGTAACAGAGATGTTGAGGAGCAGATGGGGAAACAGATCCTGGAGAGATGTAGGAATAACAGAGTTGTCGTGATGGGAGATTTTAATTTCCCAAACATAGATTGGAATATCCCTAGGGCTAGGGGTTTGGATGGAGAGGAGTTTGTTAGGTGTGTCCAGGAGAGTTTCCTGACACAGTATGTGGATAAGCCTACTAGAGGAGAGGCTGTTCTTGATCTGGTGCTGGCTAATGAACCTGGACAGGTGGAGGATCTCTCGGTGGGTGAACATCTTGGGGATAGCGATCATAATTCTATCTCCTTCACGATAGCATTGGAAAGAGATAGGGTCAGGCAGGCTAGGAAAGTGTTTCTCTGGAGTAAAGGGAAATACAGTGTCATCAGGGAGGAAATTAGACGGGTAAATTGGAAGGAGGCATTCTTGGGGAAAAGTACCGAAGGAAAGTGGAGGATTTTCAAGGAATGTTTGTCTGGAGCTCTGCATGACAACGTTCCGATGAGACAGGGGGGTGTTGGTAGGGTACGGGAACCGTGGTGCACGAAGGTTGTGATGAACCTGGTAAATAAGAAAAGAGAGGCGTACAGAAGGTTCAGAGAGCTAGGAGGTGTTTAGGATTTAGAGGAGTATACGCGATGTAGGAAGGAGCTTAAGAAGGAAATTAGGAGAGCGAGAAGGGGTCATGAGAAGACCTTGGCGGGTAAGATTAAGGAGAATCCCAAGGCTTTCTACAAATATGTCAAGAGTAAAAGGATGAGATGTGAAGGCATAGGACCCTTAAAAGGTGAAGGGGGAAAAGTTTGTGCGGAACCGTTAGAAATGGCGGAGGTGCTTAATGAATACTTTACCTCGGTATTCACGGTGGAAAGGGATCTGGGTGGTTGTACTGCTGGATTGCGGAGGACAGAAAGGATCGAGCATGTGGACATAAAGAAAGAGGATGTGTTGGAACTATTGAATGGCATCAAGGTTGGTAAGTCGCCGGGACCGGATGGGATGTACCCCAGGTTACTGTGGGAGGCGAGGGAGGAGATTGCGGAGCCTTTGGCGATGATCTTTGCATCGTCGATGGAGACGGGAGAGGTTCCGGAGGATTGGAGGATTGCGGATGTGGTCCCTATATTCAAGAAAGGGAACAGGGACAGCCCGGGAAATTACCGACCGGTGAGTCTAACCTCAGTGGTTGGTAAGTTGATGGAGAGGATCCTGAGAGACAGGATTTATGATCATCTAGAGAAGTTTAGTATGGTCAAAAGTAGTCAGCACGGCTTTGTCAGGGGCAGGTCGTGCCTTACGAGCCTGGTTGAGTTCTTTGAAAATGTGACCAAGCACATTGACGAAGGAAGAGCGGTGGATGTGGTCTATATGGACTTCAGCAAAGCGTTCGATAAGGTCCCCCATGCAAGACTTCTTGAGAAAGTGAGAGGGCATGGGATCCAAGGGGCTGTTGCCTTGTGGATCCAGAACTGGCTTGCCTGCAGAAGGCAGAGAGTGGCTGTGGAGGGGTCTTTCTCTGCATGGAGGTCAGTGACCAGTGGAGTGCCCCAGGGATCTGTTCTGGGACCCTTGCTGTTTGTCATTTTCATAAATGACCTGGATGAGGAAGTGGAGGGATGGGTTGGTAAGTTTGCTGACGACACCAAGGTAGGTGGTGTTGTGGATAGTTTGGAGGGATGTCAGAAGTTGCAGCGAGACATAGATAGAATGCAAGACTGGGCGGAGAAGTGGCAGATGGACTTCAACCCGGATAAGTGTGTAGTGATCCATTTTGGCAGATCCAATGGGATGGAGCAGCAGTATAAAATGAAGGGTACCATTCTTAGCAGTGTAGAGGATCAGAAGGACCTTGGGGTCCGGGTCCATAGGACTCTTAAATCGGCCTCGCAGGTGGAGGATGCGGTCAAGAAGGCGTATGGCGTACTAGCCTTCATTAATCGAGGGATTGAGTTTAGGAGTCGGGAGATAATGCTGCAGCTTTATAGGACCCTGGTTAGACCCCACTTGGAGTACTGCGCGCAGTTCTGGTCACCTCATTACAGGAAAGATGTTGAAGCCATTGAAAGGGTGCAGAGGAGATTTACAAGGATGTTGCCTGGATTGGGGGGCATGCCTTATGAGGATAGGTTGAGGGAGCTTGGTCTCTTCTCCCTGGAGAGACGAAGGATGAGAGGTGACCTGATAGAGGTTTACAAGATGTTGAGGGGTCTGGATAGGGTGGACTCTCAGAGGCTATTTCCAAGGGCTGAAATGGTTGCTACGAGAGGACACAGGTTTAAGGTGCTGGGGGGTAGGTACAGGGGGGATGTCAGGGGTAAGTTTTTCACTCAGAGGGTGGTGGGTGAGTGGAATCGGCTGACGTCGGTGGTGGTGGAGGCAAACTCGTTGGGGTCTTTTAAGAGACTTCTGGATGAGTACATGGGATTTAATGGGATTGAGGGCTATAGATAGGCCTAGAGGTGGGGATGTGATCGGCGCAACTTGTGGGCCGAAGGGCCTGTTTGTGCTGTGACTTTCTATGTTCTATGTTCTATTACCTCGGTCACTAACACATCCTGGTGCATATTCACAGTATCTGCAGCTTTTGTGCATATCAAGGTGATCAACTGCAGTTTGAGGCTTATAACAGAAAAGAGGAACCAATGGAAATGTCCGCATATTCCAGGTAAATGTTGCAGAATTGTAGTCAACTGGTTTGGTGACCTTTGTTAATAGGAAATAGCAGCGAATGATTTCAATCCAGCTACTTCTGAGTTATGGGCCCAGCACACTTCCGCTGCACCACTCTGGTCCAGTAAATTCAGCCCCACCTGCTGCCTATCAATGTAGCCAATCAGATATTGTCTTCGACATTGTTGTTTAACACCAGCACCAGTGTCAGGAGGCTCAGTCTGGCCACACATTTCCACTGCACAACACCAAGAATACAATGGACAGAGAAATATACGCACAGAAGCAGCAAAATAGACTGTTTGTACGCGTGTTACGACAGAGAAATGTGCCGGGAAATCGGCAAGATACGGAAATGATCACTGATGTTATAAAGGAGTTTTCTCGTGTAAATGTGTTTCTAATTATATATTTCCTGCTGAGTAACGGTGCTCTCTGCTGTTCAAAGATGTTCACTGTTGTTGTGCAAAGTGTTTCACTGTTTATTAATATACTTCCTGCTGTGCTCTGTAATATAGAGGTTTCCAGCATGGAAACAGGCTCATCGGCCCAATTTGTCCATGCCGCCCAGTGTTTTGCCACCGAGCTATTCCCAATTGCCCGTGTTTGCCCCATATCCCTCCAGACCATCTTACCCATGTAACTGTCTCAATTGATGTGGACAGTTGTTTTCTACTGTTGTGCAAAATGCTTCCCAGTTGTTGTAAATGTGTTTTCGGCTGTGTAAGTGTTCTGTTAATATGTCTGCTGCTCTGCAAACGTGTTCCCTATTGTGTGAGAAGACTCTCTGTGAAGATGTTTCTGTCAGTAAATTGTTGCATATTGTGTTAAGATGTTCCCGGTTCTTGTTTAAAACTCTGGTTGCACATAAAAGAGGTTTACTGCAGATCGAGGTTTTTCGGGGAAAAGAGAATCCGAGAAAAATGCTCGTCTCGATACTCGACGTAAAGTCACAAAATGCTTCATGGCTGCTGCCAAGTTGTTTCATTTCCAGTGCTATTGGGAATAGTACAAGATGGTTTCGATCCACCGACCACTGGGTTATGGACCAAGCACGCTCCGCTGCGCCACTCTGCTACGGTACGCATCATTTCTGCTGCGCCACTCTGCTACGGTACGCATCATTTCTGCTGCGCCACTCTGCTACAGTACGCATCATTTCTGCTGCGCCACTCTGCTACGGTACGCATCATTTCTGCTGCGCCACTCTGCTACGGTACGCATCATTTCTGCTGCCTATCAATTGCAGCCAGGCAGATTTTCGCCCCTGTATCGTTTAACACGAGCACCGCTGTCAGGAAGCTCAGCCACTGCATCACACTGAGAATACAGCAGACAGAAAAAAACAATCAAGAGCAGTTAAAGAGATTGTCTGGACATGTGTAACGACAGGCAAAGGTGCGAGGAAACCGGCAAGACACGGAATTGCAGAATCGATCACTGATATTGAAAGGAATTTTCTGTTGGAAGTGCAAGTTTGCAAATATATTTCCTTTTGTGTAACTGAGCTCTGCCTGTTGTTGAGAGATGTTTTCTGCTGTTGTGTAAAATGCTTCCCCGATGCTGTAAATGTCTTTCCGGCTGTGAAAATACGATCCATCTTGTGTATTTTTTATTAAATGTTCTGTTAATAAATGCCCTGCACTGTAAACGTGTTCCTTGTTGTGTCAAAATATTCTCCGTGAAAATGTTTTCTGTTCGGCAGAAAGTTAATTATCTGGTCTCATCATGTTCCATATTAGTTTAAAATGTTGCATGTTGTGCTTCGATGTTCCCTGTTCTTGAGAAACTCTGGTTAAACTGCAACTGGATAACGATCGCCATTATTCGACTGTCTTTTACCCTCTGTTAGCGAATGTGACTGGGGATTCATATTGTATCCAACACATGCATGTGAGTCAGATTTGTTCTGTATCTGTCCGTCTCCGGTTGCAGTTGCGAGTTTTTATTTGTTTTATTCATTTCGAGAGGTGGGCATCACTGACGAGGCCAGCATTCATTGCCAATCCCGAACTGACCTTAAGAAGGTGATGGTTTGCTGCTTTCCTGAACTGCTGCAGTCACTGGGATGTCGGTCCAGCCACAGTGCTGTTAGCCTAACAGTCTTTCAGGATTTGCTACTGAGACAGTGAAGGAGTATTTCCATGTCAGGTCGGTGAGTGGCTTGCGGGGAGCTTGCAGCGCTGTGGCTGCCATGTATCTGCTGCCGCTATTTTTCGAGATTGTAGAGGTGGTGGGTTTGTGGGTGCAGTCTAATAAGAATAGATGAAAAAATATTGCTCCCATTGCCAGAGAAGATCAGGATGGATTTTAATGCGCTGAGTGTTTAGGACCTGGAATGCACTGCCTGAGAGTGTGGCAGAGGCAGCATCAAATCAGAGCTCTCAAAGAGGAATGGGTTCAGCACCTGAAGTCAATGTATTTGCAGGGCTATGAGAAAAGGACTGGGAAAGGGATGCGCTGAGTTGTTCTTGTACAGACCAGCACACAGACAAAGGGCCGAATGGTCTCCCTCTCTTTGTTGTATCCATTCTAAGATTCTAGATGTATAAGTGTTGGACTCATTCTGTATCGCTCTGTCTCTGGCGCGACGTATGTGTGTGATATTCATGATAAATCTGTCTGAGAGACTTTGCAAATCTGTACACATTCTATCTGGAAGGTACATAATTGAAACCGGGCCTTTTGTTCTAATTAGCACATGATTCCACACGATCCTCTACTCAAAATCTTCAATGTAACATCATCTGCTTATCTCTGAAATTCATTCTCCATCGGCTCATGACCTAGATTTACCTTCAGTACATCTGTGCCAGTCGACTCAGCTGCTCCAGGTAATAACAAATTGCAAGTTATACTGACTAGATGGGAAAGTACATGAATATTGAATTTTCTATTGGGATTTAATGCTGACATCCAATCATTAATTCTTGTTTGATCTGTCCATGCAACAGCGACAGTGATGTGATTATTTTCCCGCACAACTGCAGTTCTGTATTGCGGCCAGTAGAGGTCAGCATACTGTGGCAGACTGAACTTCAGACATCAGAGAGAGACAGAACAGACAAGAATTGTACACATTATATTGAACTAGGACGGAGGAATTTCGAAATACTAAATTTGTTTGCCATATCAATTCGAAATCTACAAGTACGCTGCTTTCCTCTGTGTTCATCATTTAAATACCGGTAAATCAGCAAGGCTATGCTGTTTCAGTGAAGGTATTTGTACCGGTATGTATTTTCTTTTGAACCAAGTGGCATTTTGAATCATTGTTGTTTAGCAGAGTTAGAATTTCATTATGCAACAATGTAATTATTGGTACAAACCTATTAAAGCATATATTACACAAAGTTTTACCTATTTCTCATTGGGGATGGTATATAGAGAGAAATCTACTTTTCTTCATATATATCACTGACAAATACCTGGGTAAGAGTTTTAACAACACCAGGTTAAAGTCCAACAGGTTTATTTGGCAGTAAATGCCATTAGCTTTCGGAGCGCTGCTCCTTCGTCAGATGGAGTGGAAATCTGCTCTTTTCCACTGTGTTTACCCCAGTCCAACGCCGGCATCTCCACATCATGACTATATCTGGGTGTACAAGTTTTAAACTCAAAATTTGCCAGTGGTGCGAAACTTGAAAATATTATGAACTTTAGTGAGAAGGATATTGATAATCTTCAAGAAGATACCGACCTGCTGGTGGAATGGACAGACACGTGACAGATGCAATTTAATTAATGTAAGAAAGTGTGAAGTGATATATTTTGGTCCGAAGATCGAGGAGAGGTGAGATAAAATAAAGTGTGTGCCTTTAGTGTTCCTCGTCCCTTGGCACCTTCACCATGCCAAGATGCCACCGTCTATTCACCCTTCACAGAACCCGTTGAATATCCAGCCTGAAGTCTGCATTTCACCGTCCACTTGTGCAGTGATCATTAAACATTTAGCACTCCCACGTTCCGATGTACCTTCACTCTGCAACGACTCATTGCTCCGTCGATAACTCAGTTAACGTTGCACCTTCTCTTTGTGCACTGCCCATGGTCGGCTTATCCTGTCCAGTCCCCATTGTGTTTCAGTCTGCTCAGTTACACTGTCCAGATTGCACCAACCTTTCTATTCTGCATAAATAATAAATGAATAAATGGAACCATCCCTTGATTAATAACTGTCTCATTTCAATGTTTAGCGTTTGAGTTTAATGAAGCGCTGTGTGTGATTTCCGCCTCTATGCTTCTGTACAAATTTAGTCAAAGAGCGTTATCTAATTATATCTTCAATTCTCCTTCTCATTGAAAAAGAACTGAGCGGGTGATGGATAATGTTTCAATAGTCGCGTTAAAAAGATAGAGAATGGATTTACAAATTTAAAATCCAAGGGTGACATCAATGCCTGAAGTAGTTTTCAGGCTGTGGCGACAAAAATAACAATGCACATTATCAATTTGAATTGTTCAAAATCATAGAATGGAGCATCCATTGTGGATGAATGGAAACTTTAAACTGTGTCGCTGTGCTGTGCTTCAAAATCTTGTTTTACAGAAATCTCCATTAATGATAAGTGTTGCCTCACCTGCTGAGCATTTTCAGCATTTTCTGTTTTTGCTTCGGATTTCCAACTTCCAGCTTTGCCTTGTGTTCTGTGTAGATGTTTTACTGCAATTGATCCGCTCTGTGACAGATGGAGCAGTATGTGTCGCCCAACTATGAAGCCTGCGAGATTACACTCCAAGCTGTTGAAGAGAATGAGGAGGAGAGCTCGGGAGGATCATTCCGTGATGGACAGATTTCCTGTATAAAAGAGATAAAGGTCTGTATTTCCACAGTTGTTTTAACAGACATAAGATGTCCCAACATGACTTGCAATCAGCGAAGTTCCTCCTAACTGTTACCGACGTTTTAAATACGAGATTTGTGAACTTATCAGAAGTTTCTACATTGTCAAGAATCCATATATGGACCTGTAAATTAATCTGTTGGCATGTGGCTCTGTGGCGCAATGGATAGCGCGTTGGACTTCTAAATAAGGGCAAGTTAGCCATTCAAAGGTTGTGGGTTCGAGTCCCACCAGAGTTGGGTTTTGGATCAGATTAGTAGCAAACGGTTTGCTTCTTCTTTGATGTGATTCAGTTTCGGCACCGACATTTTCTGCTCTGCCCCCTTTCCGTGCTGTTCCTGTTTACTCGGCTCCCAGGAAAACCACTGACTCGAGAAGAAAACGCAAACCCCAGTGGCTTTCTTAAAGTGTGACACAACATTCGCTGGTTGCGTTAGAAGGAGTAACATCATTTTCAATTAAATATTTCGTTTCTTTTGGAAGATAAACAAGATTTAAAAACTCACACGCAGCAACAACTTATAAATAACTACAATCAATAAATAAATATCAGTGCCCTGCAGCGTGGTGGTGTTATCTTGATGTGTCTGCTGCGCTTGCCCTTCTAGGCTGTAGTGGCCGTGGGTTTGGAAGGTGCTGGCAAAGGAGTCTTGCTGTGTTGCTGCAGTGCATCTTGTCGGTGGGGCACACTGCTGCCATTGTGTGTCGGTAGTGGAGGGAGTGAACTTTTATGCATAAGAAGCGAATGAAGTGGGATGTTTTGTGCTGGATAGTGCCACACGTCTGGAGTGCTGTTCAAGTTTCATTCACCCAGGAAACCAGGTGCTCCGGTTTCCTCCCAAAAGATGAGCAGGTTGGTGGATTGGCCATGCTAGATTGCCCCTTGGTCCCCAAGGTGTTTGTATAGGCAGATTAGTGTGGTGCATGCGTGGCGCCGCGGGGAAAGGTCCTGTGTGCGATTCTCTGTCGGAGAGTCGGTACAGACTCGATGAGCAGAACGGTCTCCTTCAGCACTGTCGGGATTGTATGATTCTAAGGTAATTTGACTGTGTTAGAAATTCTCTGTGGGGAAAAAAATGGAAAGCTGTGTTTGTAGAACTTACGCCATTGGGTTTATTGCAAAGTAAATGTTTTTTTTATTGCAGCATGATGAAAATACTTGGATCTTGTAAATAAACAGTCGGGATATTCGTGGGGAGTCTCGAAATATGCTTTTGTTTCATCTTTATAGATCATCCACTGTGAAGGGGAGATAATATTGCCGAGGAAGAAAACGGCATTGTGACTTGCACAATTGCAAATATCAGGTAAAAGAAATCCAGGCTCAACTGGGATTTGAAGGCCAGACCACCTGTGTACGAGAAACGCGCTTTCAACAACTAAACTACACAGGCTCTCTGTAAGGTCAAATACTGGAAAAACGTTCTCGATCTTGTGGTATTTGTGAAAAAAAGTGATACTAACAGTGCATATGCACACTGATTTGAAACCAGGATATGCCTGCTACTACGCAGGCGCTTTAACCAACGTTGCCGCAGAGCCTGACATTGCTACCCGTGGTACAGCGGTATGCTGGAAATATGTTCCAGATCTGGTGGTATTTGTGAAAAAAGAGATACGACCAGTACTGGAAAGTATCCGGGAAAATAGAGATAGTTCACATTTCAGATGCAGACCTTACACGGGGACGGCCGTTTCTCTCTCCACAGATGCGATGTGATCTCGGATAGATTATTAAAAGAAAAATAATTGAATCCTACAGTGGCCCATCGAAACTGCACCGATTTCCCTGCAAACCTTTCAAATCCGCCTTTCCCCGACATTGAACAAGCACATCAGCGGGAATCGCACACATGACTCAGTGAAACTCTTCCACTAAACATTGAGCGGTTTATCGTGAGCTGGTTCTCTTTACTGTTTTCAGACACACATCTGGTATAAAAGTAGCCATGTTCGGGGTATGATTCATGCACACAGTTTTCTGCTCTGAAGGCAGACAGGCCCCTTCTGTGGCGCGAGATGACTTTCATTAAATACTTCATTCATACGAGATATGTTTGTCGCCGACCCGGGAAGAATATATTCTCCAAATTAATCACCTTTGAGTAATTGGCGATGAATTCATTCTGGAGCCACTGCAGTTCATGTTGTGCGTGTGCGCACACACTGCTGTTCGGGAGGGATTTCTCGGATTGTGAACCATCGGAACGGCAATATGTTTCCAAGTCAGGATGATGTGCGTCTCGGAGTGGAACTTCGAGGTCGTCGTTGTTTCTCTGCATCTGCTGGCCTTGTGTTGCAAGGTGAGAGATTTCCCTGGGTTCGGATGGTGCCTCGCGAAGAAACAAATCGTGAACGCAGCGCCTTAGACCGCTCGGCCACCCAGACTATAGGCCAAAGTGTAAAATCTCTGCACAAATCGATTTGAATTCCATCTTTATTGTTATGACATTTAAAACTCTGTCTCCCCATTGACTGATTGAGGGTAAACTGATCACTTATTTTAAGGTTCACGGACCAAGGTGAAGGTAAGACTCAGAGTTCCACAGGTTTAAGGGCTGAATAGTCCAGCACCATTCCATATTCTTCATCCAAATGAGAAACTCGAGCTGGCAATCGATTCAAATCAGGACACTAGCTTTGGGTAGAGGTTTGCCACCATGAAAACATGTGGTTTCAGAGGCTCCAAAACAGACGTCAGCTTCATTTGTGGCATTAGTGGCAGATTTTGTCTTTCCAGAATTGGTCGTTCCCCCATGAAAATTAGTGCCGGGCTAGGTGGAATGGTCATGTTAAATTGTCCATTAGTATCAAGTGTTAAATACGTGGGGTTACTGGGATAGGGCCTGCATGGGATTGTTGTTGGCACAGGCTCGATGGGTCGAATGGCCTTCTGTACTGTAGATTTTCTGTGAAGTTCGGGGCCGCAATTTCACTTCTCTGAGAATATTGATGGCTGTTCTCTGATTGCATTACAACTTCTAACCAGTTAATGCCTGTTTGAGAACTGGCCTTGAATAGGGCTGACATTGAAACGGTTCATATTGAATTAGTTACAGCAAATTGATTATTTAAAAGGTGTTAATACAATGCTTTTAGAGACTGTCATAGATTTGTTCAGTAATTTTATGAATCTATTTGGAGCGGGTGCAGTTGGTCAGGATATTGCTTGGCCAGCTCCGCGGCAACAGTAGCTCCATTCCTGTCCGGATGTCTTGACGCAAACAGTAAATCCAATTTATTATTCACTGCTGCCATCTCTGGCTGAACGCGAGTTGTGCAACAAGGTCGCGATTCATTCAGAACCCTTTTGGATTGGAGTGAAATCACATCAACATGGTTCTTACCGACTAAAATGACTGCAAAACATGATATTAATCAAATTCCATGTTCCAGAGATCTGCTTTCTGATTGGGCGATCCTGCTCACCCCGATCTCTGGAAAATGTAAGACTCCCAGAAATGCAATGTCGGCTATTGGATTCCATAATCTCTGATTTCTATGCCACTTCGTTGCTTGTTTGTTCATTCCGTAAATACAGAGGGAGTGGCAGAGTCAGGTGAGCGATGGTGGTGCAGTGGTGACTGTGCGAGCATTTGACCGAGTGCCAGTTCCTGACGATCACAGTGGTGACTCATTTAATTAGCAATCGCATTCAGAACAGAAGCGGGTCACTCCTAAAACTAAATTCACTGAATATTCTTAGTATCAATGAGTTACGAACGGAAAATCCAGCTTCAATTTCCTTCAATGTTTCAATGCAACAAGAGGCCTCAATCCATGAGTTCTCAGTCAGAAACAACAGTAAAAAAGGTAAGTTAAACAGTCCGGAAATACGATGCAAGCCAAGTTCAGTTTCCAAACTGTGCTATGGACACGCCTGGTGTGTGATGAAATCAGCAACTCAGGTAGTTCTGTAATTATATCTAATGAAAATGACGAGCCCTGAAGTAGAGCAAGTGATCGTGATATAGTGGTGAGCATAGCTCCCTTCCAAACAGTTGACCCGTGTTCGATTCCCGTCTTTTGCATTGATCATTTATTTAGAACTTTATCCACTGTCTCTTGCGTTTCAAAGCATGTGGGCACAAACAGTTCGAACGCAATATTTGCCGCTCATGAAATGAAATTGATTTAAATGTTTCAATTTTATTTTTTTCGGACGTTAAATTCGGCTTCAATTTCTACTGAAAAAAAAAATTGAAATAAACTAAAAGTCTCTCAACTAATAAATGAATTCTCAATCAAAGAACAAAGAACAAAGAACAAAGAACAGTACAGCACAGGAAACAGGCCTTTCGGCCATCCAAGCCTGTGCCGCTCCTTGGTCCAACTCGACCAATCGTTTGTATCCCTCCATTCCTAGCCTGCTCATGTGACTATCCAGGTAAGTCTTAAACGATGTCAGCGTGCCTGCTTCCACCACCCTACTTGGCAGCGCATTCCAGGCCCCCACCACCCTCTGTGTAAAAAACATCCCTCTAATATCTGAGTTCTACTTCGCCCCTCTCACCCTGGGCCCGTGACCCCTCGTGAACGTCACTTCTGATCTGGGAAAAAGCTTCCCACCATTCATCCTATCTATCCCCTTCATAATCTTGTACACCTCTATTAGATCTCCCCTCATTCTCCGTCTTTCCAGGGAGAACAACCCCAGTTTACCCAATCTCTCCTCATAGCTCAGACCCTCCATACCAGGCAACATCCTGGTAAACCTTCTCTGCACTCTCTCTAACGCCTCCACGTCCTTCTGGTAGTGCGGCGACCAGAACTGGACGCAGTACTCCAAATGTGGCCTAACCAGCGTTCTATACAGCTGCATCATCAGACTCCAGCTTTTATACTCTATACCCCGTCCTATAAAGGCAAGCATACCATTTATTGTATAACTCATCCCTCCATTATTTCTTCCAAAATGCATCACTTCGCATTGATCCGGATTAAACTCCATCTGCCACCTCTCCGCCCAATTTTCCAGCCTATCTATATCCTGCTGTATTGCCCGACAATGCTCTTCGCTATCCGCAAGTCCAGCCATCTTCGTGTCATCCGCAAACTTGCTGATTACACCATTTACACCTTCTTCCAAATCATTTATATATATATCACAAATAGCAGAGGTCCCAGTACAGAGCCCTGCGGAACACCACTGGTCACCGACCTCCAGCTGGAAAAAGATCCTTCGACCACTACCCTCTGTCTCCGATGGCCAAGCCAGTTCTCCACCCATCTAGACACTTCTCCTTGTATCCCATGAGCCTTATCCTTCTGAACCAACCTGCCATGTGGGACTTTCAAAGAAAAAGATACCAAAAAGAGGGAGAGGAACAGAATTCAGCTCACACACTGCTCTGCATAATCTAGCTGCCTATTGAAGTTACTACAAATATTTCTGAGGTGGGTAAATCATTCTAACAGACAAACCTCTGTCGTGGCCGAGCAGTTAAGGTGTTGATCTCGACACCCAGTATGGATTCCACGCGCAGGGCAGAAACGTGTTTGCAGTGGTTCCCTTTGAAATGTTTAATTAGTTCTTCCAGGGCAGCCCATGAGAATGAATCGTAATTTTCAGTGGTCTTTTTTCTATAAAGATCTGGATCTGTGCTGTGGGCCGGGAGCAGGAAGTTGGTATTGCAAGGGCACCAGTGTGTTCTGACCTAGCATCTACAAGATGGGCCGAATGGCTTCTGTGTTGTAAATTCCATGAGAAAAATCATGGCGTGAGAGGAAAGAAACATAGCAGCAAAAGAGCAAAACGTGGTCTCATGTCAGAGTAAGATTCTTATGTAATGGCACATAAAACATAAGAAAAGCAAGTCACCAGAATACGTTGAATGAATGAGAATTTCAAAATGCTGCTTCGATTATATGACATCATGTTCATTCAAACAAATTGCAACAAGCTGGGCGTCCGCTATTCCTGGTGAGAACAGTTTGGGAATGGAAGGAGCAGGTGAAACGGAGGGAGGAATAGTCATTGGAACGTTAGTGAAAGAGGTTTTTGAGAACAATAAGACATCAGTGGAAATTCCAAGTTAGAATTGATTTCAAAATTTCTGGATTAAGTGGTCACTTTGTCAAGGATTCTAAACACGAGCGATAAATTGGTGGAATATATTCAGAGATTAGAGAATTTTGCAAACAAATCGATGTTTCTTTTAAAAATCGTCCAATAATTGCGGCCAGCACTAATATTTGCGGACGTGGAGTGAATTCTACCATGGCAGCTGGTGAAGTTTAAATTCACTGATTTGATCAATCTGGAATTGAAAAACTGGTCTCAGTAACGGCCGCCTTGAAACTACCGTCGATTGTTATAAAACTTCATCTGGTTCACCAGTGCACTTTAGATAAATAAGTCTGCCCGCCTTGCCTGGTCTGGCGTACATCTGTCTCCAGACACAGAGCAATGTGGGTGACTCTTACTTGCCCTCTGAAATGGCCGAGTAAGCCACTCTCAGTTGAAGGGCAATTAGGGAAAGGCAACAAATGTTGGTCCTGCAGGTGACACCCATAGCCCATAAAAAGTAGTGTCATTGAGAACAAAGGAAAGACCTGGTAAAGTTTTGACTGCTTGCATCTTTCTTTTCTTATAATGACAAGGCTGAGGGGTGGCCTGATGCTGGGCTTTAAATTATTGGAAGATTTTGAAAAAAATCATTTCGATAAAATGGACCAGAGAAGGGCAGAGAATAATGTATCTTACCCTCTCATACGTGTCGTTGATAGTTGGTATATACCTGGACTGCGTGAGGACGGATAATGGAACACATCACACCAACAATTCTGATCTATTTCCCTATTCGCTCAACAGATGATCTGCTCGCACTCGTGTTGATGTGGAAGTGCCGGCGTTGAAAAGGTGGACACAATAAGAATTCTCACAACACCAGGTTAAAGCTGGTTTCACGAGCTTTAGGAGAGCTGCTCTTTCATCAGATGAGTTGAGGGAGGTTGACAAACACGACATCGATAGACACAAACACAATAGGACGATAATTACAGATTGGAGTGTGAATAATGGTTAGAATGCGAGACTTTTCAGGGAATCAATTCGTTAAAGAAATAGAGAGCAAGGGTGGAGAGAGGGATAATCACCGGTTAAAGAGGTGTGAATTCTCTCAGATCAGGAGAGTATGATGGATTTTTCAAATTCAGCGTGTATGGTGAGGGTTGTGTGTCCTGTGGCTTGAACCCAAGATGCCATTTGAGGCTTTCCTCATGCATGTGGAACTTGCCTGTCTGTTTCTGCTCGGCGATTCTGCTTTGTCGTGTGTCCTGAAGACAACCGAAGATCGGAGGCTGAGTGCCCTTGACTGCGGAAGTGGTGCCCGATTGGAAGACAATACTGCAGCTTGGTGAGGCCGCACGCACTTTCCGATGGTCAAGTGATTAGGATTCGGCACTTTCACCGCCGTGGCCTGTGTTCGATTCCCAGTCAGTCAAGTTACTTTCCATTCCCAAAACAAAGGAACTTCTTCCCAAAAGAAATTTGGCATGTCAGCTATGACTCTCACCAACGTTTACAGATGCAACAAAGAAGCATTCTTTCTGATTCTATCACAGTTTGGTACGGATCCTGCTCTGCCGAATGCCGCAAGGAACTACAACATGTTATAAATGTAGCCCAATCCATCACGCAAAACAACCTCCCATCAATTGACTCTGTCGACACTTATCGCTGCCTCGGCAAAACAGCCAACATAATTAAGGACCCCACGCACCTCGGACATTCTTTCTTCCACCTTCTTCAGTCGGGAAAAAAGATACCTAAGCCAGAGGTCACGTACCAACCGACTCAAGAACAGCTTCTTCCCTGCTGCTGTCAGATTTCTGAATGGACTTGCCTTGCATTAAGTTGATCTTTCTCTACACCCTATCTATGACTGTAACACTACATTCTGCACTCTCTCGTTTCCTTCCCTATGAACGGAATGTTTTGTCTGTAGAGCGCACAAGAAGCAATAATTTTCACTGTATGGCCGATACATGTGACAAAAATAAATCAAATCAAATCAATTCAAATGAAACAACTGATCAGATCACATCAGACTCTGGCGAAAAGCTTGCGTTTGCGCTGCAGGGATTATGTGGTTCTATGTTGCAGACACTGCTTGGAAATCTGTTTTGTTTTCGAATCCGTGGCCGAACCATGGACAGTAGAGCTTTATTTGAGCTTCTTAAAATTATCATCGGAGACACAGAATAATTAATTACAACTTCATGAGTTCAGAATCGGGTTGGAAACTTGATTCATTTTCCAGTGGCTCACAGAGATATGCCCTGATAAGATTTTAACTGAGGCAGCTTTGAACAAATGAAACAATATCAAACAACTGATGAGACGGTAAAAGCCACAGAAATAATCTTTCCACGATTATGTGAGATTGGGGATGATAATTTCCGTTTTTGCTCAATCCGCACCTACCTCGGGCAAGACAGAAGACAATAGAATTAAAGAAAAGCATCTGAGCTGTAAAGCACTTTGTAAGTTCCAGCGGGTTGGAGAAAAAGACGTTTTTAGAGATAAAAGCAAAATACTTCAGATGCTGGAATCTGAAACAACAAATATCTCAGCATGTCTGACAGCATCTGTGGAGAGAGACCAGCTGAGATTGTCCAGCATGTTCAGGTTTCAAGACACGCCGTCTTTCCTCCAGAATTAATAAGAACATGCAGTTTGAAATGAACGGCAAACGCGCCTTTCTGTCTCCACCTGATTCTTGTTTTTTTCATGCATCCATCTCATCCTCTTTCCTGGTAATCCAAAAGTCGGTGGTTAAAACCGCTGTTTGCTGCATGAAATGGTCCTCCGAATTGCGGAAAAGAACTGATCTCGTCAGAACTCAGTTGTCGCTCTGAAAGTGTAAGTGGCAAGTGTACAATGTGCCCATCATCATTTCCTCGTTAGTATAGTGGTTAGTATCCCCGCCTGTCACGCGGGAGACCGGGGTTCAATTCCCCGACGAGGAGTTTATCGCATTTTTGTTATGTCAAGTTGTTGTTGAACAACCTGTGTTGCTCTCTGGCTTTGAAAATAGAAAATAAAGACTGTCAAGGAAAGAAGCACTCAAAAATGCAAATCCTTACATTTTTACGGACACGTTTCGTGACCTGAGATCAACGTTCGTTCAATTCATCGGCATTTTGGCTCACATTTGATGTGGCGATGCCAATGTTTGGGTGGGGTCCTTGAAGGTGGCAGATCATCTTGAGAGAGCAGTTAATGAAGCAAATATTTTCCTAAGTTGTCTGAATAGTCGATTGGATACATGCGTATGGAGGTCATGTTGAGCTTTTAAATACCCCAGATAGGCCTCATCTTGAGTACTGCAACCGCTTCTGGGCACCACATTTGACGAAGGTTGTGAAGGCATTGGAGAAGGTATTTGGACACAGCGTTTGATAGGCTTGAGGGGTGAATAGTCCAGCACCATTCAATATACCCACCTTTATAATCCCATGAGAAACTCGAGCTCGCAATTTCAGCAGTTGTTTGAAAAAAAGTTCCATCACCGAATGTAGACAGGCAGGAGGAGATACCTGTACCTCAATGATCAGACAACGTGGGAAATGACTTTTGTGTTCCGATGGTCAGTGTTCTGTGTGAAGCTCGGAGGGGTTTGACTTTTCCAATTAATTTGTAACCCTTCAGTTAGTTCTTTATGGAGCTGTTTCAAGGGGCGTTTCCGAGTCAGGAATGTTGGAAATGATCTTTAGTTTTCTGAATGTTACAAACCAAAGTCTCATCTGCTTCTCAGGTGGAATGCTCAGTGAGCTGGGGCAGGTCGAACAATTTCCTGTCCTTCCTTTGATTATCTCCAGGCTTGTGGGTAAGGTGCTTGTTGACAGGTGCAGTATTGCAGTGAGGAAAATGAAAAAGAGAATGGGACAAAGTCACAAACTTGTTTGGCTGCAGGTTTTACTGAATGGAGTTTGTGTTTTTCACTTGGTGAGAGTCACTGACTGCATGTGATTGTGGAGTAGGCAGAGGATGGTGACACATGTCAGTGAACAGCCAAGTCTGAGGATAATAGCGAGAGTCATGCAATACAGAAGAGGCGCCTCAACTCATCAAGTCTGCACCGAGAAACCTACATTAAATCTACACCAATCCTACTTTCCAATACGTGGCCCATAGTCCTGAAAATTATGACATTTCAAGTGTTCATCCACATACTTTGTAAACTTAGTGACATTTTCCTGCCTCGACTATCTTCCCAGGCATCGCAGTCCAGACTCTCACCAAGCATTGGATGAAAAAAATGTGTCCCTCAAATCCCATCTAAACCTCCTGTCCCTCAACTTAAAATACTACCCCTTGTTATCAACACTGAAATTGAGAGGAACAGCTGCTTCCTATCCACCTTGTCCATAACCCTCATAATCTTATACACCTCAATCAAGTCTCCCCTCAGCCTTCCCTGCTCTAAAGAAAACAACCCGAGCCTAAATAGTTTCCCTTCCAGTCAACATCCAGGTGAATGGCCTCTTCACCCTCTCCAGTGCAATCATATGCTTCCTATAGTGATTTGACCAGAACTGCAATCAGTACTTCAATTGTGGCCTCAGCAAATTTTTGTACAGCTCCAACATTGCCTTGCTGCTCTTGTAATCATACACTAATGCTCCATTCCTCACGCTCCATGTATCTTCACGACTCACAGAGTAAAAAGGCTATTTCGATGTCGAAAAATATTACGTACGTTGCTGGAGCATTCCCTTGTATTTTCTGGGACCTGGGAATCTGTGGATCATCTTCGAATCGAATGAAAAATAACATTGTCACTGTACTTACTCACACGATGCTAACGTCAGCGGCAGTATCCATCAGCTGACCGCGTGGCCTAATGGCTAAGGCGTCTGACTTCGGTATTTCTCATGGTGGCATCAGAAGTTTGCAGGTTCGAATCCTGTCGCGGTTGCTTTATATAGAAATCTGGTGCATCTTCCTGGGAACCTCGTTCTTTCGTGTCAGATGCAGTCCAGTTTTGCTTCCAAACATTGCAGCGCTCTTTCTCAGAATACATTTCCTTGTTATCTTGTCAATTAAATTCAGACTCATGCTAATAATTTTACCTCCGAACAATTCCACAGTATCTGTTTGAATTGGATAAATTATTGATTTTCTCAACTAGAAACAAATGCTTTGTTTCAATCGGTTTAATGAAATTCTGTGGAGGGAATTCTCATCTGCTCGGAAGAGGTTTAATAATGAGCTGAATGAACTGATTTTGTTTACAGGGATGAAAGATCATGCCACTGGGCTGGTAATCCAGAGACCCGTACTAACTTTTGGGGACACGGAGTAAATCCCAACAAATTTAAATTCCCTGATTTAATACAGAGAAACATGGATAGAAAACAGAAACAGGAGTAGGCCATTCAGCCAATCTAAGTCTGGAACTGAAAGCAAGTCTCTGTAATGGCGGCCTTGAAAGTCCCGACGGCTGTTTCTCCACAGAAAACATCTTCACAGAACAACAGAGAACATTTCACACAACAGGAAACCTTTACATAAGAGGGAAAACTTCTGCTCAATACGGATCGCATTTACACAACCGGGAACACGCCTACACAACAGGGAAGAATGTGATACAACCACAGTGAAGATCTGTCAACGGCAGATCCCAGTTCCACAACAGAGAGAACAGCTACACAGCAGAGAGTACAGTTACGCAAAAGGAAATGCATTTCAAAACAGGGCCTATCTTTGTGGAACAAAAAACCCCGTTTCATACATAATCAGTTTTTCCATCTCAGTAGCTTGCTGGTTTGCTCGGAATATTTTCTGTCTGTCATTGTGTGGGTGTCCTGACAGTCTCTTACTGAATTTCTGTGTGTCTTTCTCTGTCTGTTACAGTCGGCGTGATGTTACGTGTTATTGTCCAGCCAGGGTGATCCTCCCAACACGTGAATCTTATTTGAAATAAAAATACAATGAATAGTTTCCTCTCTCCCACGCAGCAGGAATAGGCAGGACGCGGGTGACATTCCGGAGCAGACTGGCAAAGCGGAAGGGCGCTGGACCGATAACCCAGCGGTCGCTGGATTGAAACCATCCTCTTGCTGTCATATTCTCGCTCACATCAAATAGAAACATTCGGCTGCTGCCCAATTTCCTCAACCGCTTGGTCGAAAACAGATTGTGATAAATGAAATTCAGTCTCATTATCCTTACTCTTTGCCTCATGTGGCGGCACGATAGCGCAGTGGTTAGCACTGCTGCTTCACGGGTCCCGGGTTCGATTCCCGGCTCGGGTCACTGTCTGTGTGGAGTTTGTACATTCTCCTCGTGTCTGCGTGGGTTTCCTCCGGGTGCTCTGGTTTCCTCCCACAGTCCAAAGATGTGCGGGTTAGGTTGATTGGCCAGGTTAAAAATTGCTCCTTAGAATACTAACATGCGTAGGTTAGAGGGATTAGCGGGTAAATATGTGGGGGTAGGGCCTGGTTGGGATTGTGGTCGGTACAGTTTGTGGTCGATGAGCCGAATGGCCTCCTTCTGCACTGTAGGGTTTTTATGTGGGCGGTACGGTAACACAGTGGTTAGCACTGCTGCTTCCCAGCTCCTGGGATCTGGGTTCAATTCGCGGCTTGGGTCACTGTCTGCCTGGAGTTTGCACATTCTTCTCGTGTCCAGCGTGCGTTTCCTCCCACCGTCCAAAGATGTGCGCGTTAGGTTGATTGGCCATGCTAAAATTGTCCCTCAATGTCCTGAGATGCTTCGCTTAGAGGGGTTTGCGGGTAAAAAATTAGTGATATGGGGGTAGGGCCTGGGTGGGATTGTGGTCGGTGCAGACTCGATGGCCTCAAATGGCTTCTTTCTGCACTGTAGGGTTTCTTTCTTTTTATGTGGCTGGACAGCTTATTCAGCCAAAAGCTCGCTGCAATTCTTGTATCGATTGGGATTTTTCATGAAGGCCACGGCTTCTCAACCTTGCTCCTCGCCTGAGGTGTGACTCCTTCGTTTAAATCACCACTAGTTAGTTATCCCCTTTCATGACACCGAGAAACATTTGGAACTGTGTACCTTGCCTTAACTTTACAAGCAATGTACGAATCAAATCCCTGACACGTTGTTCAAATGTAAAAGTGTGCAAACAAGTACTGAGCATGCGAACCGGAAGTATCCCTAAAATTTCATTCCTATCACAGTTTTGAGGTTTTTCATTTCTGGAACAATCAACAAATGCAAAATCCAAAGGCTGATGCAGAAAAGCTCCACGAGCCTGATGTGATTTGAACCCACAACCATTCTGACATCGAGTTAGACGCGCGCTACCGTTGCACCACAAGCTCACAGCATTTGGCGATATTTTACATCTGGTGAGTTCGGTGAGGGACAGGGACCAGAGAAGGGAACTGCCTCCCTCTATACTTTATCGGGATTCACATCGAATGAAAGAGTAAGAGCGAACCAAAATTAATGGGAAGGTACAGAAACAACATGATCCTGCAGGAGAAATGTGTTCTTTGTCCCATGTGTTAAAATCACAAGAGGTGATCAGAAAGGTTACCATTGTATGATGAGATGGCCGAGTGGTTAAGGCGATGGACTGCTAACCTATTGTGCTCTACACGCGTGGGTTCGAGTTCCTTCCTCGTTGATGATCCATTTTCCCTGCCCCTTTATTGAGGGTAAACTGATGTTTCGTTGTTATTTTGAGATTCACAGAACCAAGATGAAGTTTGGACACAAGATGAAGTTTGGACAGGCTTGAGGGGTGAATATTCAAACACAAATCCATATTCCAGATCCTAATCCATGATCTCGAGGTTGACTCCTATCTTGGCTGAACCCACTCCCTGATTGCCGATTAAAATGCTCAGCCCAGAGTTCAAATAAACATTCTCACGCGTTCCCTTAAAGGTCACTGTCTAAACAGACTAACTCATGGCACCATGGCTGGGCACCAGAACATCTCGTGCGGACAGCGAATAAGCCAGTCAAACCTGAAATATGATTAAGTGTTCGAAACGTTCCTTCCACCCGAAGCTTTAACTGATCACAAGGTTCAATTATTCCCTCGAAATATGGCTGCATCATTAGTCAGAGATAATAGTCTTTTGACCGCGGTGCCTCGCAGTAAACTGCTTTCAGCCAAAGTGAACAATAGTCCTTAAAAGCAATAATAATCCGCTCAAAATATCAGCATATGTGTTGAACAGTCATAATCGCTCGTTGGACTCAATTACTGAATCTCATATGTGTAACTTGCTCCTTGTTAGCTCATAAACGTATTTTTAAAAAAGTAATTTAACTGAATGCTGCTAGTTCCACCAGTGCCTTAATGTTGACGCTGATTCAATTCCGGCCTCGGATCACTTTCTGTGTGGAGTTTGCACTGTCTCCCCATGCTCTATTATCCTCCCACAGTGCAAAGGTCTGCGGGTTAGGTTGTTTGGCCATGCTAAATTGACCCGAATGTCAGTGGGTTAATCGGGAGAATCTGTGGGGTTTCGGGATTAGGGCCTGGGTGGGATTGCGGTCGGTGCAGAGTCGATGGATCAAATGGCCTCCTCTGTATTCTAGGAATTCTATGATTCAGAGGCCGCTGGCTGGACATTTGCTGCCGCTCAGCCCGGTGTCTTAGATGTGCACGGTAATCCCCGCCTTCTCTATCGGCCTATTCTCTGATCAAAGTCACGTCCCTGTTATTCAATGGAGACTCGGCGCTGACTGAGTGACATCTGCTTTGTCCAATCAGGATTCCCGTTTGAAATGTGAGGGAACAATGAAAATGACGCTACATATTCTGACAAATAGCAGAGCGATTTGTTCAGCTCTACACACGCCCACATTACAATTGACATCAACTTCAGCCAATTGAACAACATTACTGCAAGGCTTTTCCTTGATCCTTCATCATTCGGCGCTGTTCGTCGACCTCCTCCGTCGCGGAAATGTCCTCCGTGCCTTTTTCTACCGCGCGGAGGCGTTTCCTGTGCGGGCTGCTGCTGCACACCCTCCACTACCGCCTCCTCGCCTGTCGCCCGGATACACCTTGGCGGGCCTTGTTGCCGCCGGGCGGCGGAGGTCCCCGCTGGAGGTCCCTCTACGGAGGGATCTCCCCCAATTACGTCGGGGACCTGGGGTGGAGGGTGATGCATGCAGCAGTTCCGCACAACCGTAGGATTCACTGGTTCACGGGCTCCGAAGACTGCCCTTTCTGCGGCCTTGTGGAGTCCGTGGACCATGTCTATGTTGAGTGTCTTAGGCTGCACTCCCTTTATGTTTTCCTGAAGAACCTTTTATTGATGTTCTGTTTGCACTTCAGTCCCACGCTCCTGATCTACCGACACCCGGTGCGGAGAGGGGAGGGTCGGGATGGCGACCTCCTCGTGAACCTGCTCCTGGGCCTGGCGAAACGCGCCATTTACCGGTCCAGGCAGCGGGCGATCGAGGGGGCCGTCCATCCTGACTGTCTTCCCCTCTACCGCGGCTACGTTCGCGGCCAGGTGTCCCTGGAGAGGGAGCATGCGGTGTCCACGGGCGAGGTTGACGCTTTCCGCGCCCGCTGGGCACCGCAGGGGTTGGGGTGCATTATTGACCCTAATAATCACATTTTAATTTGATGTTTTTAAGTTTCCTTTGTATTTTGATTTCTGTTCGGGCTGTTCCCCCTCCTTTTTGGGGAGCTGCCCCTTTTACTTTGTCCTGATTTAATCTGAGTTTGTTTACTTGGTTTGACCTAAAAAGAGGTCGACCTCCTCCGTGTCATCCCCAGCCGAGCGTCATTGCGTCATATAATTCGAACCGGGGCTGAAACCAATGAGAAATCAGAGAGCTGACGGCGGGTAAACAAATCTTAAAGCGGAATCGCGGTGAGAATTACAGGTGTACAACTATAACTCTTGATTGTACTTGATTTCAGAGTAATTTCACAGTAACTTCATTGTAGTGTTCATATAAGCTTTACTTGTGACTTACAAATAAACGTTCAACTTTAAAACGGAAACAGGACTGGAGAAAGTCAGAGTGTGAAAAAGATAAATCCCACGGGAAAAGGAGGAAGTCAATAAAGGGAAGGCGATAAAAGTGGAGGATGAAGGAAAAGAAGAAAGAGGCAGCGAGGGCATTCCAGACCCGAGGCCCTCAAGGCAGGGCCAACACTGGGGGAGCGAATCGAATCAGTGATGCTCAAAAGGTCTGAATTAAAATAACTCAGATGTTTCAGAGGGTTGATGGACTTGAGGTGATTACAGGGAGCGAGAGCTGAGGACATGGAGGGACTTGAAGACTCGGATGAGAATTTTAAGATTGAGACATTGCTTAACCACGAGTCAGTCTTTGTCAGTGAGTATACAGTTGATGGTTCACGGTTTGTGGAGTGAATTCTGATATGTGAAATAGATTATTGGATGAGTTTTACTTTCTGGACACAGCAGCACAATATATCAGATCAGGAGTAGACTTCCTCAGGTTCCTATTAAAGGTTAAAGGAGTTGTACGAGGCAAGTGTTTTACATAGAGGGTGGTGGGTGCCTGGAACTCGCTGCCGGGGAGGTCGTGGAAGCAGGTACGATAGTAAGTTTTAAGGGGTGTCTGGACAAATACATGACGAGGATGGGAAAAGAGGGATATGGTCCCTGGAAGGGTAGGAGGTTTTAGATCAGTCGGTGCAGGCTTGAAGGGCCGAAGGGACTGTTCCTGTGCTGTAATTTGCCTTGTTCTTTGCTCTTTAGACCATATTGTCCCTCAAGCCTGCTCCGCCATTCAATGAAACAATGTTTTAAATTCCCAAACCACTGAATTTTTACGGTGTAGTAGGACTCCATTTGGCCCATCGAATCCATATTGGCTCATTTAAAGAGCATTTTACTTCATCCCACTCCCATGGTTTACAGGGTGACGCAGTGGTTAGCATAGCTGTCTCCCGGCACGAGGGACGTGGGTTCGATTGTGCCCTTGGATGGGAGTTTGTGTGGAGTTCGAATTTCCCCCCCGCCCCGCTGTCTGCGTGGGTTTTCTCTGAATGCTCCAGTTTCCTCCCACAGGAGAAATTAAATGCACTTTTGGTGAAAGGCTACACAAAACAGTCAAAGAACAACTGAAGATACCAACGGCTCGAGGAGTGGTGCACTGAGCTTCTTTGGAACACGAGAAAAGGCCAGAGACAGAGAAACCATTGTGAAAACAAGCGGAGAATGAAAAAGGTAGCCGCCCAGAACTCAAATGTGGAGCAGCACTTTTGAAATGAATGGAGGGATCGCACACGGTGAGTATTCAATCTTTGTTTTGTCTTCACAATTCAGAACAGATAACGTTGTGAGCAGCAAAAGCAGTTGCATAATTTGGAAGAGGAAAGGGACCCGGGATTAATTCCCCGCTTGGGTTACTGTATGTGTGGAGTCTGCACGTTCTTCCCGTGTCTGTGTGGGTTTCCTCTGGGTACTCTGGTTTCGTCCCACAGTCCAAAGCTGTGCGGGTTTGGTGGATTAGCAATGCTAAATTGTCTCTTATGTGTCAGGCAGGCTAATAGAGTAAATACATGGGGTTACAATTCTGCGGTGGGATTATGGTCAGCGAAGACTCGATGGACTGAATGGCCACTTTCGGCACTATAGGGATTCTATGATTGTAATCGGCCTTTCATCTGGAAGGGATGTTAGAGGCCTTGGAACTCTTGAGGAGAGCCAGGTAAATTTGTTTTCGTTGATGGGAAATGGGAAAAGCTGTACAGAGGGAAAGCTCAATTCAGAGTAAAGAAAGCACAGCGAAAGGGAAAGGGAGTGTGTTTGTGGTAGGAGCAAGCTAGAATTGGCAGAAATCACAAAGGATTATGCATTGAATGAGAAGAATTGTGGGGAAGAAGGTGAGAACAAGGGGAAACATTCACAGTACTTGAGGGGAAGGGACGAGAACAAACTGTAGGAAGTGGGACATAAATGTTTGAAATCCCTGTCAACACTATTGGGAGCCGATCGTTTGATGAGGAAACAAGAAAATTGATTAGAATTGTTGGAGTAATAAATTGCATTATCCCTCCTCACTGTTCAGAGCACGAAACACAAATTCCAGGTGTAAGATTGATTTCTATCAATATATTTATTTCAAACAGTTATTTTGCTTGTAACGCTGTCTCTAAAATAGGCCAGATTAAATGATATCTCTGTTCAGATGACAAACATCACTCGGATATCACACTCTCCTGTCATTTAAATTCTTCACCTTGCTTTATGCCCATCTTTCCATCTAAGCCTCCTGCAATGTTCCAATGAAGCTCAATGTAATTTCCAGAAACAGAACCTCATATCTCATTGAAACATTGTACAGCCTTCCAGACTCAGCACCGAGTAAAATAAATTCAGGCATTAAACTCAGCTCCATTTTGCCTCAAGGTTTCTTTGCAGGTTTTGATTTTACTCTTGTTTTTTTTTTGTTTCGGGCGGCAGCTGTTTATCGTTCTGCCATCCTCGCCACCTTTTTAGATACATATTTAGATTATTGGCTTGCTCCTTTATATTCATACCACCAACTCTTCTGTCGTTTAACCATTGCTGCGCTTCTCCTTGTTTAGAAACGACAAGAGAACAGTGCAAACTCGATTCAGTGATGAGTGACGAATGAGAACGTATTAATGTTCTGACAGAAAATGAACATCTCCGCCTTCTCCCTGAAATTCTGCACACTCTTCCTTTTTAAGTAACAGTCAAATTCCTTATGGAATGTTTCGATTGAACCTGCCTCCATCGCACTCTCCGGCAATGCATTCCACACATTAAGCATTTGCTGTGTGAAAAATGTTTTCCTCATGTTTCTATTCCTTCCTTTGCTAATGATGTTAAATCTGGTCTCTCTCATTTTTCATCATTCCACGAGTGGGAACAGTTTGTCCCTATCCACTCTGTCCAGACGTGTCAGGAAAATTAGTGCCTCTATCAAATCTCCTTTCAACATTCAATTCCCCAAGGAAAACAGTTCCAAAGTCTATAAACCTTTCTCATTAGTGAAGTTCCTCAGTTCTGCAAACATTTTCGTGAACCTTTTCTGCGCTCTCTCCAATGTCTTCACATCCTTCCGAAATCGTGGCCCCAGAACTGGACATACTCCAGCTGTGCATGGTTTTGTGTCCTACACCATTTGAACATAACCTCCTTACTCTTGTACTCTGTGCCCCTACCAATAAAGGATAGAATTCAATATGCTTTATTAAACCATCTCTCCACCTGTCCTGACCCTGTCCAATAACATAAGCACAAACACAACCAGCTACGTCTGCTCCTGCGCCTTATTTGCAGCTGTTTCATTTACTTTTTATTGCTTCGCTATTACCTTCCAACGAGAATGAATCACTTGACAATTCTCTGCTTTGAATTTCATCGGCAACATGTCCACTCATTCCGACAACTTGTCAATCTCCCCTTTGAAATTCTCACTATCCTTCTCACAGTTCACAATGCTTCCAAGGTTCACATTATCCACAATTTCTGCCCTGCACCAAGGTCACGAATCTGTACTGGTGGATGTTCACAGCCTTGACAGCTTGTGTGCTTGTCAAAGTGATCTGCTGCAGTTTGAAGCACTGAACAGAAAAGGGAACTGACGCAAGCCCCTGTCAGTAATCTCCACTCAAACACTGGAAAAGTTTCGCGATTGTCGTCAAGTGGTTTTGTTATCGTTGCGAATAGAAATAGCAGAAGATGGTTTCGATCCATCGACCTCTGGGTTATGGGCCCAGCACGCTTCCGCTGCGCCACTCTGCTACGGAATGCCAACATTCTACTGCCTATCAAAGTAGCCAGTCAAATATTCACTTCTACATTGTTTAACATCAGCCCCAGTGTCAAGAGGTTCAGTCTGGCGACACAGTTCCACGACGTCACGAAAAGAACTCAATGAACAGAGAATGGCGCTGACAGAATCAGCAAGAGAGACTGTCTGGACATATGTAACGATTGACAAATCTGCTGGGAACCGACAAGACACGGAACTGGAGAATTGGCCACTAATGTAAAGGAATTTTGTGTTGCAAGGATATATTTGCAAATATATTTCCAACTGTGTAACTGTGCTCTTTGATGTTCAAAGATGTTCACTGTTGTTGTGTACAGTGTTTCACTGTTGTAAATATATTTTCTGCTGTGTAACTGCTCTCTCTGTTGTTGCGAGTTGTTTTCTGTTGTATAAGATGCTTCCCTGTTGTTGTAAATGTGTTTCCGGCTGTGTACATAGGATCCATTGCGTGTCAATATATTTTTCAGTTCTGTTGATATGTCACCAGTTATGTGAACTTTTTTCCTGTTGTGTAAACATATTCTACTTAAAGATGTTCTCTGTTCGGCAAAATAAAATCTTTCTGGTCTCCGATGTTCAGTGTTGGGTCAACATGTTGCATGTTGTGTTAAGATGTCCCCTGTTCTTGTGTAAAACTCTGGTTAACCTGAAAATGGTTAACTGAAGCCCAATATAGACTGCTTGCTATCCTTTGTTCGTGAGAGTGATTGGCGAATTCATTTTGTATCCAACAGATGTATGTGACTGAGATTTGGTCTGTATCTGTCAGTCTCCGGTTGTGGTTGCGTGATTTTATTTGTTTTGTTTATTTACGTCAGGTGTGAGCTCACTCGGTCGGCCAGCATTCATTCCCCATTTCTAATTGACCTTGACAATAAGCTGCTTTCTTGAACCACAACAGCCCCTGAGGTACAGATACACCCACAGCACTGCTAGCCTTACAGTGTTAGGGAGAGAGTTCCAATATTTTGCCCCAGTGACAGGGAAGGAATGGCAATATATTTCCAAATCAGGAAGGGGAGTGGCTTAGAGTGAATCTTCGAGATACTGGGGTCCCCATGTATGCGCTGCCGCTGTCCTTCTAGATGGTAGCGGTGGCGGGTTTGTGGATGCTGTCTAAGGAGAGTAGATGTAGAAAAAACCGTCCCCATTGGCACAGCAGAGTAGGATATTTTTTGATGTGCTGAGAGTTTAGCGCCTGAAATGCACTGCCTGAGAGTGTGGCAGCGCCAGCATCAAATCAGGGTTGTCAAAGGGGAATGGGACGAGCGCCTGAGGAGAACTGATTTGCAGAGTTTAGAGGCAATGACTGGGAAAGGGACGAGATGAGTTATTCTTGTATAGAACCGCACAGAAAGGGCCGAATGGCCTCTCTCTTTCTTATATCCATTCTAAGATTCTATATGTATGAGCATTGGACTCATTCAATATTGCTCTGTCTCTGGGACGTCATATGAGTGTGATATTCATTATAAATCTAGCTGTGTCTGAGACACTTTTCAAATCTGTACTCATTCTACCTGGAATATACCGAATTGAAACCGGGCCTTTTGGTCTGATTAGTACATGATTCCACACGATCCTCTATTCAAAATCTTCAATGCAACATTATCTGTTTATCTCTGAAATTCATTCTCCATCTTCTGATCATCTAGATTTCATCTAAATACAGCAATGCTAATCGGCTCAACTGCTCCAGACAATAACAAGTTCCAAATTATGCCGACTGCATGGGAAAGTACATTAATATTGAATTCTCTTTGGGATTTACTGCTGACATCCAATCATTAGTTCCAGTTGGATCTGCCTCTGCAACACCGACTGTTCATGTGAATTTCTTCCGTTCTGTCACTGGCCTGGGTCGATGGTAGATGACAGCATACTCTGTTAGACTGAAGATTAGACAACAACAGAGGGACACAGCAGACCAGACTTGTTCACATTATATTGAACCTGGGACAGAGGAATTTCGAAATAGTAAATGTGTTGGCCATTTAATTTCGAAATCTACCAATACGCTGCATTCCTCTGCAATCATAATTTGAATCCCGACAAATCAGCAAAACTGCTTTTTAAGTGAATGTATTAGTACTGGTGGGCATTTTATTTTGAAGCATGTGGCATTTTGAATCATTGTTGTTTCGCATAGTTAGAATTTCATTATGCCACAGTTTGATTATTAGTACAAACTTGTTAAAGCACATCTTACAAAAAACTTTACTTATTTCTGATTGTGAATGGTATTGAGAGAGAAACTTGCTTTTCTTGATTTATGTTACTGACTTATATGTGGGCGTACATATGATGCAAAACTTGAAAATATTACGAAATTTAGTGAGGAAGATATTGATAGTTGTCATGAGGGTATCGACAGGTTGGTGGAATCGGCAGACAAGTGACAGATTCAATTTAATCAATGTAAGGACGTGTGAAGTAACACATTTTAGTCAGAAGATCGAGGAGCAGTGATATAAAATAGGGGTATGCCTTTACCCTTTCTAATCCCTATTGCACCTTTATCATGCCAAGATTCCAGTCTATTCACCCATCTCAGAACCCATTGAATATCCAGCCTTCTGTCTGCATTACACATTCGAGTTGTTCAGTACTCATTAAACATTTAGCATTCCCACTTTCGTATGTACCTTCTCCCTGCCATGTATCCCTGCTCCGTCACACAACCCAGTCAACATTGCACATCTAATTTGTACTTCGTCTTATCCTGCCCAGTCCCATTGTGTTTTTACATGCTCAGTTATGTTGCCCAAGTTGCATACTGTTGTAGTTTTTCTATCCTCCGCGAATAACAAATGAATAAATAGGCCCATCCTTTGATTGAACGCTGTCATTTTCAATGTTTAGCGGGTGAGTTTCATGAAGTGCTGTGCGTGATTCCCTCCTTTATGCTTCTGTTCAAATTTGGACTAAGGAAAATTATCCAAATATATCTCCAATTCTCCGTCTCCTTCGCAACGAACTGAGCGGATGGTAGATACAATTTTAATAATCCCTTTAAAAATAGAAAATTGATTTACAAATTTACAAATGCAAGGGTGACAGCAATGCCGAGAGTGGTTTTCAGGCTGTGGCGACTAGAATAAAAATTCATCTAAAAAAATTTAATTGTTCAAAATGATATAATGTACCATCCATTGTGCATGAAAAGAAAGTTAAACTGTATAGCTGGGCTGGGCTTCGGGAACTTGTTTAGCATTAAGAAAGATGTTGCTTCACCTGCTGAGCATTTCCAACATTGCCTGTTTGTGTTTCCTATTTCCAGCATCCAAAATATTTTGTTTTCTGTTCTGTGCAGATGTTTAACTGGACAGGAAACATGTTCTGCTCAGCCCCGTGACACACAGATTGGAATGTCCATCCCGAAAATCATTCCTGCGAGATCAGACCCCAAGCTGTATAGGGGAATGAGGAAAAGAGAGAGTGGATTATTCTGACATCAATGATTCGGTGATGGACAGATTTACTTTAAAACTGATCCAAAATGTGTATTTCCAGAGCTATTTAAAAAAAATATGAGAGGGCCCTCCGCGCCTTGCATTCAATTAGGTTTCTCTCAAGCGCTTTCGGCGTTTTAACTCCAAGATTATTGAATTACCAACATTTTGTACATTGAAAAAAATCCATATATGGACCTGTAAATGCAATTACATGCGTGTGGCTCTGTGGCACAATGGATAGCGCGTTGAAGTTCTAATCAATGGCAAGTTCGCCATTCAAAGTTTGTGGGTTGGAGTCCCACCAGAGTCCAACTTTGAATCAGGTTAATAACAAACCAATTGCTGCTTCATTGATGTTACTCAGCTGCGGCACCGACATTTCCTGCTCGACTATCTCTCCATGTTGTTTCTCTTCACTCGACTCCCAGGGAAACCACTGACTCGAGAATAAAACGCAAATCCCGGGGTTATTCCTAAAGTTTGACAAAGTATTCGCTGCCTCGCTTGGAAAGAGTAGCATCGTGTTTAATTAGACATTTAGCTTTCTTTAAAACTAAGCAAAACACAAAGAAGATTAAGAAAGACACACGTCAACAATTGATAAATAAATATAAACAATAAATAATAGTGCCCGCATCTTGGCAGTGTTATTCCTATGTTTCTACTGCCTTCGGCCTTCGAGGCTGCAGTGATCTTGGGTTTAAAAGGTACTGACAAAGGAGCCTTGGTGAGTACCTGCAGTGCATCTTGCAGATGGTGCATACTGCTGCCACTGTTCTTCGGCGTTGGAGGGAGTGAATGCTTCTGGATGGGAAGCGAATTAAGTGGGATGCATTGTCCTGGATGGTGTAACACTTCTGTTCTTCCAGCTGTATTCACCAAGGCAAGTTATCTCAGGAAATCAGGTGCTCCGGTTCCCTCCCACAATACGAAGATGTGCAGGGTGGCTGGATTAGCCTTGCTAGATTGCCCCTCGGTGTCCCAAGATGAGTGGTTTATGTCAATTAGCGGGGTGGATGCGTGACGCTATGCGGATAGGGCATGAGTGGAATGTACTGTGGGAGATTTGGTACAAAATCGACTGACAGAATGGTCTCATTCAGTACTATCGGGATTCTATGTTTCTCAGACAGTGTTAGAAATTTCCTGAGAAAAGGGGGAAAACTGTTTTTGTAGCATTTACAGCAGTGAGTTTGTAGCAGATTAAATTCGTTACTGCAAGCTGACAAAAAAAACATTGTATCCTGTAAATAAATAGCTGAGATATTTGTGGGGGCTCTCGAAATGTTTTTTTTTCCTGTTGATCATCTACCATAAAGGGAAAGATAACAAAAACTTGGAATAAAGGAACCTTTCGCATTGTGCAACTGCATCGATCACTGGAAAGGGAGTAATGATCTGCTGGGATTGGAACCCAGGCTTTAAGCAACAAAGCCGCAGAGAAGTTCTCAGAGAAGTGAAACTGCCGTCTCGAACTTCATAGAATCCACATAGTGCAGAAGTTGGACATTAGGCCCATCGACCCTGCACCGACAACAATCCCAACCAGGGCGTGTGCACGTAACCTCCCCTATTTACCGTGCTAATCGCCCTGACACGAAGGGGCAATTTAGCACGGCCAAACCAGCCAACACGGCACTTATTTCCAAGGCTGACCTGCCGATTCTGGAAAGTTAAAAATGTGCCAATGAAGCTGACGTCTCCTTTGGAGCTTCTGAAACCACATATTTCCATGGAGGCAATCTCCTGTCCAAAGCTGGTGTCCTGATTTGAATCGATTGTCAGCTCGAATTTCTCATTGTATTAGGAAGATAGGAACATGGCATGGTGCTGGACTATTCGCCCCTCAAGCCTGTCGAAGTCTGTGTCGTTACTTTATCTTGGTTCCGTAACCGCAAAACACGAAACGAATCATCGGTTCAACTTCTATAAATGGTTCAAAATGGAGACATAGAAAACGCATAAACGATTAGAATGGGATTTGAACCCACGCGTGCAAAACACAACGCATTAGTAGCCCACCGCCTTAACTATGCGGCAACCTTCTCAAACATAGGCTTTTGCCCACTCTATCTCGTGTGTTGTTAACACCCGTAATAAAAAACATTTTCCTCCCGCAGAATAATGTGGTGTTTCTGCTCTCTCGTTAATCTTGGTTCGTTGTTGCTCCTCGATTCAATGTTTATCCACAGAAAATGAAGAGGGGGACAATTAGCCTCTCAGTATCCGAGATGCTTTAGAATTCACCGAACATAAAACAGATGTAAAAATCACGGAAGCATGTGAGCCGGTGGCGGAACGGTGGCGCGTCTGACTCCAGATCAGAAGGATGCGTGTTCAGATCACGTCAGGCTCACAGTTTCTGTTTGTATTTTGGTGAAGTTGATTGTTTGCGAATGTCCCCGATATGATGAATTTCAAAACTGCGGTCGATAGAAATGAAGTTGTTGGCGATTCTTCTGGTTCACATGCTCAGTTTGTGTATTTATTTTTGCACAGGTTTATATCTGAACAAATGGTGGCCGCATAAATGCGATGCTGCCATTGCTTATAAAATTACAGTAACGGTCACAGTCCCAGATGTTTCATCAAAGTGGGAACTTTCTGCTGGTGATTTAACAGAATAATTCATACCTCAGGCGGGGAGCAAAGCGAAGAGGGCAGGGCCTTCGTGAATAATCTCAACCGAAAAAGGAATTGAACCAGAGATATTGGCTGCATAAATTGTCCAGGCAACTGAGCGAAACTGGGACAAATGAGCTGTGCCACTGTGATATTCTCACGAACGGAGAGCAAGATAATGAAGCAAATTTGCTGCAGGGAAAACCCAGATATCCCTTTCTTCTGAACGTGAGCGAAAACACAACAGCAGAGAATGGTTTAGATCCATAAACCACTGGGTTTTGGGGCCAGCACGCTTCCGCTGCGCCACTCTGCTTCGCAGGCCCATTGTTTCCTGAAAATTACTGTTTCGCGGAAGCCAGGAATCTATTCACTGTCTCTTTTTATTTCAAACAAGAAATGTTGCCCAGCAAACCAGAAAGAGACTAATGTGGAAAAATTGATTATTCATGATAAGTTATTTTTTGTTACACAAAGAAATCCCTGTTTTGAATTGTATTCCCTGCTCTGTAACTGTTCCTTGTTGTGGAGCTGGGACTCTGCCTTTGACAGATCTTCGCTGCGGTTGTGTCAATTTCTTCCCTGTTGCGCAAATATGTTCCCGGTTGTGTAACAAAGAATAACGAACAAAGAACAATACAGCGCAGGAACAGGCCTTTCGGCCCTCCAAGCCCACGCCGCTCCCTGGACCAAACTAGATCATTCTTTTGTATCCCTCCATTCCCACTCCGTTCATGTGGTTATCTAGATAAGTCTTAAACGTTCCCAGTGTGTCCGCCTCCACCACCCTCTGTGTAAAATACGTCCTTCTGATATCCGTGTTAAACCTCCCCAACCCAACCCCCCCCCCACCCCCCGCCCTCACCTTGAACCCATGGCCCCTCGTGATCGTCACTTCCGACCTGGGAAAAAGCTTCCCACCGTTCACCCTATCTATGCCTTTCTTAATTTTATACACCTCTACGAGGTCACCCCTCATCCTCCGTCTTTCCAGTGAGAACAACCCCAGTTTACCCAATCTCTCCTCATAACTAAGCCCTTCCATACCAGACAACATCCTGGTAAACCTCTTCTGCACTCGCTCTAATGCCTCCACGTACTTCTGGTCGTGTGCGAATGCTTTTTCTGCTGCAGAACGAATGTTTTTTCTGCTGCATCTGTCTGTATTCAGATTGTGCTTTGCCTTATCTGGTGCTCAATGAGGGATCTTTCTGATTCTGAAGACGGGAATGGGTTAATGAGGTTTGTCACACTTCAGCATTAAGACCCGAACTCTGTGATTTTGTTGAGAACACTGCAGAGTTCATGTTTTCGTCAGAGTTCGGTGTTTTTCATGTCTGTGCCAGATAAGAGGAACAGCTATTCTTGCTGTCTCCACTTGTTATTAAGAAATGCGATTAACGCAGCTCGAAATAAGCTAAACAATCTCCATTTTTATGTAACTTTGTTTAACACGATGGAGTTGACATGTATGCCTTCTGTGATCGTATAAACATAGATTCATATAGATATATTCATCATACTTGATTCCTCTGATCCTGATATAAAGTATGATACAAACCTGTATGTATATTAGTTCACTTGTTTGTGCAAAACCTGTGATATTGTTTCAAGGATATAAATGACGAACAATCGTGGCCTTGGAGATCGAACAAACTACGCAGAGGAAGATACTGCTGATGCAACAAGAATCTCACCACGAACAATGACAGACATCTCAGAGAATTGCAATGTAATGAGGGCGGGGCCCGGGATCTATAAACTCTGTTCTTACTTGTGTTCGAAGAGAAGGCTGGGGGTCCACTGTTAGGAACCTCACTTCTCCCATAATTGTGAAAATAAACCTGCACTTTGATCCACTAATAATGTCAGATGATTTTTTTTACCGACAACAGATTCTATCTGTTGAACTGTGCCTGTACAAGTGAATGGTTCTGACTGTCAGCTTCCAGAACTGAAAGATAGTTTCTAAATTAATTCTGTATCTGTCAATCTTTGATACTGCAACTGACTTTATGTATCCCCTCAGTTTGAATCAGCTATTTATTTTGTTTATTCATTCCTTGGATATGGGCATCGTTGACTGGGCCCGCAATTGTTGCCCATCCCAAATTGCCCTTGAGCTGAGCGGCTTCGTAGGTCGCCTCAGATGACAGCTTCAAGTCACCAAAGTTGCTGAGCGTCGGGGGCCACAAGGAGGTGCAGACCAGGAAAAAAATGCATTCCTTAAAGGACATGAGTGAACCAGTTGTGTTATTTTAAGGCAATCGATTGATTGTCGTTAGACTTTCAATACCAGATGTTTTTATTGATGTCAAATTTCACCATCTGCTGTGGCTGTGTGTGTGTGTGTGTGGATTAATCCTTTATATTCCCTCACAAACACTGCGATACCCTTGCTTTTGTGAATTCCTAAGACGCACTTGTACCTCTGAGACCCTGATGGGCGGGTGGAGGGTTGGGTGAGGTTTGAAGGCAATGCTGCAGGATGCTGAGTGTGAAAAGAGTCGATTTTAAAGCATGTATGCAGGAAAGTGAAGAGTGAACTTAGAAATCATAGAAACCCTACAGTGCAGAAGGAGGCCATTCGGCCCATCGAGTCTGCACCGACCACAATCCCGCCCAGGCCCTACCCCCACATATTTACCCGCTAATCCCTCTAACTACGCATCTCAGGGACAATTTTTAACCTGGCCAATCAACCTAACCCGCACATCTTTGGACTGTGGGAGGAAACCGGAGCACCCGGAGGAAACCCACGCGGACACGAGGAGAATGTGCAAACTCCACACAGACAGTGCGAAGATCACAGAAAAGCTGTGTCTGGAGCTGCGCCCAATAGTCAGGAGTGTGTTGTCAGTGAATGAACTGAAGGAACAAACGACATGCTGGAAATATTCAGCAGCTCCGAAAGTAGCTGTGGAGAGATATTCCTGTCGCCAGGATGTAACTCTCCAATTGGATACTTCACGTTGCTCAGATCTGACACTCTCAACACCTTCGTGCAAGGAACAGATAGGGCGGGAATTGGGTTTTTGTTGATTTGAGAAAACAGCGCAATGCAGCAATGAGAAACTCCTCACCTCCCGGCAGCTTGGGAAAGGATGGGACTCAGTTACAGGCCTCTGTCTGGGGTTCGAAAATGGAAAAACGCATCGCGTTTTAAAAGTAATAACAATAAAGGTGGAATTCAATTCGATTTGTGCAGCGATTTTACACTTGTGCAAATGTCGTCAGGATGGCCGAGCGGTCTAAGGCGTGGGTTCAAATCCCACTCCTGACAGCTAATTTTACTTCGCGAGGCACCATCCAAAACCAAGAAATCTCTCACCGGGCAGCAGATGCGGAGAAACAACAACCACTCAGAGACCCACACCACACTGACTTGGAAAGATATCGCCGTTCCTCTGGCTGGTTCACAATCCAGGAACTCCCTCCCGAACAGCAGTGTTTGTGCACACGCACTGCCGTGGCTCCAGAGGGAATTCGTCACCAATTACACAAAGATAATTAATTTGGAGAATAAATGATTCCCGTGCCAGCGACACACATAGCCCTCATGAATGAAGTATGTTTTTAAAAAATCACCTTGCGCCACAGAAGGAGAACGTCTGCCGTCAGAGCAGAAAGCTGTGTTTGTGAATGACATCCTGAACACGGCTACGTTTATACTAGATGTGTGTCTGAAAACAATAAATCGAACCAGCTCACGATAAATCACTCAATGTTTAGCGGAAGATTTGCACTGAGTGATGTGTGTGATTCCCTCTGATGTGATTGTTCAATGTCGGGAAAGGTGGGTTTCAAAGGCTTTCAGGGAAATCGGTGCAGTCTCGATGGGCCACTGTGGGATTCAATTATTTTTCTTTCATGAATCTATCCGAGATCCCATTGCATCTGTGGAGAGAGAAGCGGCCGTTCCCGTGAAAGGTCTGCATCTGAAATGTGAACTATCTCTATTTGCAGAGATATGTTCCAGATCTGATAGTGTCCCTTTTTGCACAAATACCGCCAGATCAGGAACGCATTTCCAGTTTCCGCTGTACAAGCCGAAGCATCAAGCTGGTTTAGTTGGTTAAGGCGCTTGTATGATAAAATCCTGAGTTCAAATCCCAGCAGAGCTTTGATTTCTTTTAGGCGGTATTTGTAAGTCACAGCACGCCTTTCTTGCTCGCCAATGTTGTCCTTCCCTTTACAGTGGATGATCTACAAAGATTAAACAAAAACATATTTCGAGATACCCACAAATATCTCTAATATTTATTTACACGATCCAGGTATTTTCATAATATTGCAGTAAAACACTTTTAATCTACAATAAACCCAATGCTGTCAGTTCTTCAAACACAGCTTTCCATTTTTTTAATCAGGGAATTTCTAACACAGTCCAATGACCTTAGAATCATACAATCCTAACAGTGCTGAAGGAGACCATTCTGCCCATCGAGTCTGTACCGACTCCCCGACAGAGAATCGCACACAGGATCTATCCCCACGGCGCCACACATCCACCCCACTAATCTGCCTATACAAACACCTTGGGAACCAAGGGAAAACTATCATGGCCAAACAACCCAAGCTGCTCATCTTTAGGCTGGGGAAGGTAACCGGAGCACCTGGTTTCCTGAGTAACTTGCCTGGATAAATGCAGCTTGAACAACACTACAGAGGTTTGGCACCATCCAGGACAAAGCAGCCCACTTAATTTGCTTCGCATGAATAAAAAATCACTCCCTCCACTACCGACACACAAGGCAGCAGTGTGCACCATCTGTGCTCAAGGTGCATTGCAGCAACACAGCAAGGCTCCTTTGCCAGCAACTTACAAACCCACGACAACTACAGCCTGGAAGGATAAGCGCGGCAGACACATCAGGATAACACCACCACGTTGCAGGGCATTGATATCTATTCATTGATTGTAGTTATTTATAAGTTGTTGTTGTTGTTGTTGCCTGTATGCGTTCTTTAACATCGTTCTCTTCCAAAAGAAGCGAAATATCTAACTGAAAATGTATGTTACTATTTTTAACGCAATCAGCGAACGTTGTGTCAAATCTTATGAAAGCCACTGGGGTTTGCATTTTCTTCCCAAGTCAGTGGTTTCCCTGAAAGCCGAGTAAACAGAAACAGCATGGAGAGATGGCAGAGCAGGAAATGTCGGTGCCAAAGCTGAATCACATCAATGAAGCAGCAAACCGTTTGCGAACAATCTGATCCAAAATTCGACTCTGGTGGGATTTAAACCCACAACCTCTGAGTAGTTAACTTACCATTATTTAGAAGCCTTACGCGCTATCCATTGCGCCACAGAGCCACATGGCGCATGTTGGAAGTTTATTTTACAGGTCCATATATGGATTCTTGACAATGCAGAAACTCTGGTAAGTTCAACAATCTCATCGTTGTAACATCGGGAACAGTTAAGAGGAACTTCATTGATTGCAAGTCATGTTGGGACATCTTATGTCTGTTAAAACAGCTGTGGAAATACAGATCTTTGTGCCCTTTATACAGGAAATCTGTCCATCACAGAATGATCCTCCCTATCTCTCTTCCTCATTCTCTTGTACAGCTTGGAGTCGGATCTCGCAGGCTTGATAGTCACGATACACATTCTACTCCATCTGTCACAGGGCGGATCAGAACATGTTCCCAATTGCAGTAAAACACCTGCACAGAACACAACGCAAAGCTGGAAGCTAGAAATCTGAAACAAACACAGCAAATGCTGAAAATGCTCAGCAGGTGAGGCAACACTTTTGATTCATGGATATTTCTGTAAAACCAGCTCCTGAAGCACAGCACGGCTGCACAGTTTAAAGTTTCCTTTCATCCACAATGGATGCACCATTCTATTGTTTTCAACAACTCAAATTGATAATGTGCATTGTAATTCTAATCGCCACATCCTGAAAATCTCTTCAGGCAGTGCTGTCACCCTTTGATTTTAAATTTGTATATCCATTCTCTATCTTTTAAAGCGACTATTGAAACTGTATCCATCACCCGCTCAGTTCTTTGTCAATGAGAATGAAAATTGCAGATATGTTTGGATAACTTTCAGTGCTTCATTAAACTCACCCGCTAAACACTGAAAGGTGACAGTGTTTAATCAAAGGATGGTTGTATTCATTCAGTTATTATTAATGGAGAATAGGAAAGTTGGAACATAATGCAATCTGGGCAATATAACTGAGCAGAGTGAAACACAATTGGGACTGGGCAGGATAAGCCGACCATGGGCAGTTCTCAAAGTGAAGGTGCGACGTTGACTGAGCTGTCAGACGGAACAGGGGTCGTTGCAGAGTAAAGGTGCGGAGGAAAGTGGGAATGCTAAATGTTTAACCATTGCTGCACAAGTGGACGGTGAAATGAAGACTTCAGGCTGGATATTCAATGTGTTCTGAGATGGGTGAATAGACTGTGGAATCTTGGCATGGTAAAAGTGCCATAGGGATTAGGAAGGCTAAAGGTGTACCCTTCATTTCATATCACCTCTCCTCGATCTTCGGACCCAAATGCATCACTTCACACTTCCTTACATTAATTAAATTGCATCTGTCACGTCTGTGCCCATTCCACCAGCCTGCCTATATCTTCTTGAAGATTATCAATATCCTTCTCACTAAAGGTCATCATATTTTCAAGTTTTGTACCACTGGCCAATTTTGAGATTGAAACCTGTGCAGCCAGATATAGGTCAGTAATATATCTCAAGAAAAGCAAGTTTCTCTCGATATACCATCCCCAATCGGAAATAGATAACAGTTTGTGTAATACATGCTTTACTAGGTTTGTACTAATAAGTAGACGGTTGCATAATGAAATTCTAACTATGCTAAGTAACAATGATTCAAAATGCCACTTTGTTCAAAAGAAAATACATACCAGTGCTAATACTTTCACTTAAAAACCGTAACCTTGCTGATTTATCGGTATTGAAATGATGAATGCCGAGGAAAGCAGCGTACTGGTAGATTTCGAATTGATATGGCCAACACATTCAGTATTTCGAAATTCCTCCGTCCCAATTCAATATAATGTGAACAATTCTTGTATGTTGTGTCCCTCTCTGATGCAGCACATTTCCACTCCATCTGACGAAGGAGCAGCGCTCCGAAAGCTCATGGTATTTGCTACCAAATAAACTTATTGGACTTTGACCTGGTGTTGTTCAAACTGTTACAAAAATCAGTCTACCAGAGTATGCTGACATCTACTGGCCGCAATAGAGAACTGCAGCAGAGCGGAAAAAAATCACATAAACTGTCGATGTTGCAGAGACAGATCAAACAGGAATTAATGATTGGATGTCAGCATTTCCCATGCCGTCAGTATAACTTGGAATGTGCTAATACCTGGAGCAGTTGAGCCGACTAGCATCGATGTACTAAAGAGAAATCTCGGGAATGGAGAATGAATTTTAGAGATAAGCAGATGATATTACATTGAAGATTTTGAGTAGAGGATCGTGTGTAATCATGTACGAATTAGAACAAATTTCCCGGTTTCAATTAGGGATCTTCCGGGTCGAATGTGTACAGATTTGCAAAGTCTATCAGATAGATTCATTATGAAAGTCGCACACATATGTCGCACCAGAGACAGAGCGATACAGAATGAGTCCAACACTCATACATCAAGAATCTCTGAGTGGATACTAACAAAGAAAGGGAGACCATTCGGTTTTTTGTCTGTGCGCTGGTCTATACAAGAACAACTAGGCACATCCCTTTCTCAGCCCTTGTCTCATAACCCTGCAAATACTTTCATTTCAGATGCTGATCCCATTCCCCTTTGACAGCCCTGATTTGATGCTGCCTCTGCCACCCTCTCAGACAGTGCATTCCAGGTCCTAAACATTCAGCACATTAAAATCTACCCTTCTCTCCTCTGGCAATGGGAACAATATTTTTTCATCTATTCTTCTTAGAATGCACCGACAAACCCACCACCTCCACCATCTCGAAAGATAGCGGGAGCAGATACATGAGAGCACCAGCGCTGCAAGCTCCCCACCAAGCCACTCACCGACCTGACTTGGAAATACGTCACGGCTCCTTCATTTTCTCACCAGCAAATCCTGAAAGACTGTTAAGCTAACAGCACTGTGGCTAGACCGATATCTCAGCCACTGCAACAGTTCAGGAAAGCAGCAAACCATCACCTTCTTAAGGTCAGTTACGGATTGGCAACAACTGCTGACCTCGTCAGTGATACCCATCTCTCGAAATGAATAAAACAAATAAAAACTCGCAATTACAACCGGAAACGGACAGATACAGATCAAATCTCACTCACATGCATGTGTTGGATACATTTTGAATCCCCCAATCATATTCACTAACAGAGGGTAAAATACAGTCAAAATATGGCGACCGTTATCCAGTTGCAGTGGAACCAGAGTTTTTCAACAACAGAGAACATCTAAGCACAGCATGCAACATTTTAACATAATATGGAACATCATGTGACCAGATAATTAACTTTCTGCCGATCAGAAAACATCTTCACGGAGAATATTTTGACACAACAGGGAACACGTTTACAGAGCAGGGCACATATTAACAGAACATTAAAAACATACACAAGGTGGATCATATTTACACAGCCGGAAAGACATTTACACCATCAGGGAAGCATTTTTCACAACAGCAGAACACACCTCTCAACAACAGAGCACAGTTGCACAGCACGAAATACATTCACAAATATGTATTTGCAACAGAAAATTCCTTTAAATATCAGTGATCGATTCTCCAATTCCGTGTCTTGCCAGTTTCCCAGCACCTTTGTCTGTCGTTAGATATATCCAGACAATCTCTATTACTGCTATTGTTTGCTTTTCTCTGTCTGTTGTTTTCTCGGTGTGACGCAGTGGCTGAGCCTCCTGACACTGGTCCTCGTGTTAAAGGATACAGGGGCGAAAATCTGCCTGGCGACATTGATAGTCAGCAGAGATCATTTTTACCGTAGCAGAGTGGCGCAGCGGAAGCGTGCTGGGCCCTTAACCCAGTGATTGATGGATCAAAACCATTCTCTGCTGCTCCTCCTTGCACTGAAAATGAAACAACTTGACAACAACCGCAAAACATTTATGACTTCTCCGTGGAATATGCAGACAGGTATTTACATCGATTCTCCTTTCCCCCAAAACCCTCGATCTGCAGTAAATCACTTTTATATGCAACCAGAGTTCTAAGCAAGCACAAGGAACATGTAAACACAATATGCAACAATTTACTGACAGAAACATCTTCACGGAGAATCTTCTTACACAACAGGGAACACGTTTGCAGAGCAGGATATATATTAATAGAACAGAAGAAAAAAAAACATTTACAAAGCCGGAAAGACATTTACAACAACTGGGAAGCATTTCACACAACAGCAGAAAACAACTCTGAACAAAAATTGAGACAGTTACATGGGTAAGATTGGTCTGGAGGAATATGAGACAAACACGGGCAATTAGCAACAGCCCGTTGGTAAAAAACTGGGCGGCATGGACAAGTTGGGCCGATTGGCCTGTTTCCATGCTGGAAACCTCCATATCACAGAGCACAACAGGAAGTATATTTACAAACAGTGAAACACTTTGCACAACAACAGTGAATATCTTTGAAGAGCAAAGAGCACCGTTACACAGCAGGGAATATATTTACAAATATATTTACACTAGAAAACTTCGTTAAAACATCAGTGATCAATTCCGTAACTTGCCGGTTTCCCGGCACCTTTGTCTGTCGTTACACGTGTACAAACAGTTTATTTTGCTGTTCTTGTGCGTGTCTTTCTCTGTCCATTTTATTCTTGGTGTTCTGCAGTGGAATTGTCTGGCCAGACTGAGCCTCTTGATACTGGTGCTGGTGTTAAACAACAATGTAGAAGTCAATATCTGATCAGCTACACTGATAGGCAGCAGTTGGGGCTGCGTTTACTGGAGCAGAGTAGCGCAGGGGAAGTGTGCCCAGAACTGAGAGATCGCTGGATCGAAACCACTCTCTGCTATTTCCTATGAACAACGGTAACAAAACCAGTTGACTGCAATTCTGCAACATTTCCGTGTAATATGTAGAGATTTGCATTGATTCCTCTTTTCTGTTATAAGCCTCAAACTGCAGTACATCAATTTGATGTGCACACAAACTGTAGATACTGTGAACATACACCAGGATATATTAGTGTCGAGGTAATGTTGCACGGGGCACAATTTCAGAATTTGTCGATAACGTGAAACGTAGAAGAATTGTGAACTGTGAGGAGGATGGTGTAAAACTTCAAAAATGAAATGGACAAGTTACAGATTAAATTCAAAGCTGAGAATGGTGAAGTGATTCATTCTGGTCGGACGATTATAGAGAGACAATGAAAAACAAAAGGAAAACAGTTCCAAAGTATATAATCCATTTCATTAGTGAAGTTTCACAGTCCTACAAATCTAAATGAGGTGCAACATTGCAACTCTTAAAGAAAAGCAAATAATTACTGCGGATGCAGTCATCTGAAACGAAAAGAGAAAATGCTGGAAAATCTCTGCATGTCTGGCAGCATCTGTAAGGAGCGAAATGAGCTGATGTTTCGAGGGGTCATCTGGACTGGTTTACTGCAAACTGGTAACTTCTTTAAAGTCAATAATAATCCATTCAAAATATCAGCATATGTATTTTACAATCATAATTACTCATTTGAATCAATTACTGCATCTCATATTGCTTCTTGTTAGCTCAAAAACGCATTTCGAAGTCATTTCACTGAATGCTGCTAATTTTATGAGTGCCTTAATGTCGACTGGTTTAAAAATCTTACCACCGCATCAGGGGTTCCACTTAGAGGCATTAAATGTTATGAGATGCCTGGACAGAATGGATAGGGACAAACTGCTCCCACTCGTGGAATGAAGAAGAATGAGAGAGAACAGTTTGAACATCATGAGCAAAGGAAGGGATAAGAACAAGAGGAAAACATTTTTCACACAACGAATGCTTAATGTGTGGAATGCATTGCCGGGAGTGTGGTGGATACAGATTCAATTAAAACGTTCTGAAGGGATTCGACTGTTGTCTGAAAAGGAAGAATGTGCAGGATTACAGGGAGAAGGCGGAAATAAAAACAGAAAATAATGGAAACCCCAGCAGGTCTGGCAGCATCTATGGAGAGAGAAACAAAGTGAATGCTTCGAGTCTGTATGACTCTTCTTCAGAGCTAAAGAGAGGTTGAAATGTGACGGATTTTAAAATGTTGAAGAGAATTCGGAGCACAATCGAGATTGTACATTCAAGCAATTAGAAAAGGAAATTGCACGTTTGTTTTTATTGTAAGTGGTTTGGAGAAGATGAAGAAAGGTGTCCTGCTGCGATTGTACAGGAATTTATTGAGACCACATCTGCAAGACTGTTTACAGCTGTTGTCTCCACATTTGAGAAATGATAGAGTTGCATTGGAGGCGGTTCACTAGATTGCCACGGGGAATGAGGAGGTTATTCCGTGAGGAGAGGCTGAGTGAATTCGGCTGAGAGACACAGGAGCTCAGAACAATCTGTAGATGCTGACTGAACGCTTCCATGACTGTCCTCTGGGCAGACGAGTCGCAGATAAAGTTCAAGGAAAGTAAAGCAAAGTAAAGTTTATTTATTAGTCACAAGTAAGGCTTGCATTGCCACTGCAATGAAGTTACTATGAAATTCTCCGAGTCACCACACTCTGTCACACTCTCTCTGCGTGATGCTTCTCTGTGACTCTCTCTGACTCTCTCTCACACACACAATCTCTCTCTCTCTGACTCGCAGCTTTTCACTCTCTCTCTCGTTGACAACTGCAGACGTTTTGGTTTTGTTTGACAGAGGCTGTGCAGGAGGCTCACCAGTTGCAGTGACACCTGGGCCGGGCTAATGGGGCCCTACTGCTCGAGCAGCCCATCAGGATTGACACCCATCTGGGCATCGTCTCCTCACTCACCAATTGGACACAGCTCGGCTGTGCCAAACCACGCGGCAACTTCGGCTTCTAGGCCAAGAGAGGTTCCAGCAGCCGGCCTCACCCTCTGAACTGTCCCTGTCCCCAACTGAGACACAACACATCCCACAATAAACTCACCCAGTATTAACAACATGGCTCTGCTATTTACTGTCTGAGAGAGAGATAGAGGGGGGTGCAGAGAGAGAGAGGGGGGGGGGAGCAGCATGCCGAGCGAGAGGGGGGAATGCAGAAAAAGGAGGCATAGAGAGAAATAGGGGGCAAAGAGAGAGACAGGGGGACATGCAGAGAGAGGTCGGCAGAGAGGGAGGCAAAGAGGGGGCAGAGAGAGAGGGGGGCTGCGAGAGAGAGGGGGCAGAGAGAAAGGGGGACAGAGAGAGCGATGGGGCAGAAAGAGAAAGAGGGAAACAGAGATAAGGATGCAGAAAGTGAGAGGGAGCAGAGAGAGAGAGAGCGGGGGCAGAGAGACAGAAAGGGGCAGAGAGTTAGAGAGTGAGGCAGGGAGAGAGACAGGGACTGTGAGGTTCTTCAGCAAATTGACAAAGGAAGGGATAAGGTTTAGGAGATGTTGGAAGGCTTGCGTAGACAAGTCTCCAGGTCTGGATGATTATGTCCCAAGGTGCTGTGGGAGGCAAGGGAGTAGATTGCAGAGTCTCTGACGCAAAGTTTTAATTCCTGTCTGAGCACGGGGGAGCTGCCAAAGAACTGGAGAACAGGAAATGCACCCACATACTCTCTCTCACACACACACACACATGCTCTCAAACACATACTGTGGCACAATGGTTAACACTGCTGCCCCACAGCACCAGAGGGCCTGGTTCAATTCCAACCTTGGGTCACTATCTGTGTGGAGTTTGGACGTTCTCCCCGTATCTAAGTGGGTGCCCTCCGGGTGCTCCAGTTTCCTCCCACACTCAAAATCTGTGCAGGTGAGGTGGATTGACCATGCTAAATTGTCCCGAACTGTCCATAGGCGTGTTGGTTAAGGAGATTAGAGTGGTAAGTCGATGGGTTTATGGGGATAGGGCCGGGGTGGGACTCTGGGTGCAGACTGAATTGGTTGCATGGCCTCCTTCTGCACTGTGGTGATTCTGCACACACTCAGAAACACACGTACTCTCCGAGACAGCGAGAGGGAGTGGAGCAGCGACATCGGCGGTGGGAAGGGAGACTGACGGAGCGAGAGGGTGAGACAGCGACACCGGCGGTGGGAGGAGAGAGTGAGAGAGCAAGAGGGAAAGCTGCAGCGACACCAGCGGTGGGAGGAGAGAGTAACGGAGCGAGAGGCAGAAAGGCAGCGACACCAGCGGCGGGAGGAGAGAGTGAGGGAGCGAGAGGGAAAGCTGCAGCTACCCCAGCGGCGGGAGGAGAGAGTGACAGATCGAGAGGGAGAGACTGCGGCTTCTGCCCTGGGAGGCGAGAGTGACAGAGCGAGAGAGGGAGAGACAGCGACACTAGTGGTGGGAGGTGAGAGTGACATCTTGCTTTAAAGGTTTAAACCAATCAAACATCCAATTCCTTCTCTCTGGCTCTCCGATTGCTTCAAAGTGGGATTGACATGAGAGGTGACCAATCCGAGCCTGACTTTAGCTGTAGCCTCACAAGCCGCTCACAATGATTATTAATAGAGATTAAGCTGACGGAATCTGTATTTGACTTACAAAATTTATTTTGTTTCAACAGACAAATATTTGTCGGAATCAGAATAAATGTGACGCTTCCTCCAGAAGGTGCAGGGAAGAGTGTCGCCTGCTCTTTCTTAAACACAGTCCGTGCATTGTCACTGACAGAGTTCAGACACACAGACGGCTCATCAGTTCCACAGTCTCAGACAGCCGAAATAGTTCCAAAGTCGACAATTTTCAATCCATCAATCAAACAGAGCAGGAGAGACAGATGTTGGGGCCATGTCACCCCCAAATCAGTGCCATTGACAGGGGCATTCATAAATCCCACTCCAGATTCTCACCCACTATCAGATAATCACAGTGTCAATCCCACAATAGAACAGACTTAGAGACTGAAAGATGAGAGAATAATTCTCAAAAACAAGTTCAGTGTCAGGAGCTGAAAAATACAGCCTGTCTGCTGCACTCACACACAGGACCTGAGTCTGAGTGACAGGGAATAAATCTGTCGCATCAGTTGTCACTGAGGGATTTAGAGAGAGCTCAAAGACACACACAGAGGGAAGCATGCTAATCGAAGTTAAGAGTGTGAGACTTGACTGAAAAGTATCAAATGAAACCGATAATTTCAAACAGCATCATAGACTTACACAGAGAATTAATTCCACTGACAGGTACAGAATGAACTTTGAGTTCCGCAAACAGCAGAAGGGCACTTAAAATTGCATCTGACCGATAAATTTATATCATTGCCACACTCGGAATTACCCCCAGTCAAATTCAGACACAGAATTGTACCAGAGACAGAAACATTTGAAATGATTCCCACAATGACTGCGTCCTGGGCAGCCCCGACATAAACGGATGCAGTGAACCATGAGGACAAAACCCACCATGTACACTAGCAGGCAGCTCATTCCTCCACAATGTAATTCTGCAACGAGGCTGCACTGACCAAACAATCTCGATTGTGCTCAGAATTACACCGGCAATGTGACGAGAAGAACAGAGCATAAAAAATAAACATGTCCCATTTCAGACGGAGATGAGAAGGAATCTCTGCTCAGTACTTTTGTTGTGTTCATTCATGGGATTTGGGCATCACTGGCTCGGGCAGAATTTATTGCCCACCCATAATTGCCCTGGGAAAGGTGGTGCTGTGCTGTTTGCCTCAGCTGCTGCAGTCAGTAGGTACATGCACAGTGCTGTCGGGAGGGAGGGGGAAAGTGTGAGGGGCAGGGTCAGAGAATAATAGAATCCCAATAGTGCAGAAGGAGGGCCTTCGGCCCATCCAGTCTGCACCGACTACAGTCCCATCCAGGCTCTATCCCCACAACCCCACATACTTACCCTGCCAATCCCCCTGACATTAGGGTCAATTTAGCACTCCATCCGGATCTCGGATATATTCATGAAAGAAAAATAATTGAATCCCTACAGTGGCCAATCGACACTGCACCGAGTTCCCTGAAAACCTTTCAAATCTGCCTTTACCGACATTGAACAAACAGATCAGCGGGAATCGCACACAACACTCAGTGAACATCGTCAGCTTAACATTGAGCGGTTTATAGTGAGCTGGTTCCACTTACTGTATTCAAACACATACATCTGGTATAAGAAGTAGCCGTGTTCAGGATGTGATTCACAAACACTGTTTCTGCTCTGATATCAGATGCGTTCCTACTGGGACACGAGGTGTTTTTCTTTAGAATTAAAATTATAAGGGACGTGCCTGTCACTGACCCAGGAAGCATTTATTGTCCAAAATTAATTATCTTTGAGAATTTGACGGTGAATTCATTCTTGAATCACTGCAGTTTATGTACACACACAGTTTTGTTATGGAGGGAGCTCCAGGATTGTAAACCAGCCACAGAAACGGCGAGAGATTATCAGGTCTGGATAGTGTGTGTCTCGGAGTGGAGTTTGCAGGATGTCGTTGTTTCTCTGCATCTGTTGCCCTTATGCTTCAGGTGAGTGATTTCATGGATTTGAATGGTGCCTGGTGCACCAAAAAGAATCGATGTCAGGAGTGGGATTTGAACCCACATCTCCAGAGAAGACTGCGACCTGAACCCAGCGGCTTGATCTTCATGACATTTGAATCGCGATGTCCTTTTGCATTTTTCAACCCCAGCCAGATGCCTGTCTCTGAGTCCCATCCTTCCCCAAACCGCCGGTGAGTGAAGCGCTTCTCAGTGCTGCATTGTTCTGTTTGCTCAAATCAACAAAGACCCAATTCCAGCCCGACCTGTTCCTTACACGAAGATGTTGAGTTTGTAAGATCTGAGCAACGTGAAGTATCCAATTGGAGAGTTACATTGACACGACAGCAATATCTCTCCACTTTCGGAGCTGCTGACTATTTCCACAATTTCCTCTTTCTGATTTTGTGCTTTCAGGATAGGATCTCATTTACTGACAACACAAAATTGTCTCTCGTGCACAGCACCAGACACAGCTTTTCCGTGATCTTCTCGCAGACAAGTTCACTCTTCACTTTCCTACACACATGCTTTAACTCTCAGAACCTTATAGCATTGCCTTCAACTCTTAGCCCACCCTCCATCCGCCCACCAGGCTCTCAGTGGTATAATTATTTCTTTGGAATTCACAAGGGCAAGGGGATCATAGTGTCAGTGTATGAATACAAGGGGTTTATTCACAGTCACAGGATAAAATTGAGTGAATCTTTATCACACACACACATCCCACGAACGCAGACACACACACACACACACATGCACATGCAACCTCTCACAGACCAACACTCACACATCTCCTGCCACGGCAGATGGCGAAATTCGAAATCAATAAATATATCTGGAATTAATGACCTCGAATCGATTTTCGTCAAAAAAACAGTTGCAACACTAATGTTCTTCAGGGAAGAAATTCTTACCTGGCCTGAGTTACATGTAACTCCCGACCAACAGCAACGTGGCTCCCCCGGTTGGTAGCCTACCAAGCCACTCAAGTCGGAAGAAATTTGGAGACCTTGTGCTATTATTGCTGAAATCTGAAACTTAGCTATTATTCTGGGGGCCCTGATTCGAATCCCACCACGGCAGCTTGTGGAATTCGAATTCAATTAAAAATAAAATCTGGAATTAAGAATCTCCTGATGACCATGAAACCTTTGTCGATTGCCGTCCAAATCTATCTGGTCCGCCAGGAACCGAAATCTGCCGTTTTTCCCGGTCTGGTCTACATCTGACTACAGAGCCACAGCAATTTGATTGACTCTCAATTTCCCGCGGACAACTAGAGTTGGTCAATAAATGCTGGTCAGCCGCATTTCACGTCCCATGAAATAATGAGAAAAACATTGCTGGCCCAGTCAGCGACGCTGAAAAAAATACATCGGAGATTCAGAATGAGGAGATCCATCAACTCGTTTACAATCCCAGAGATTGCAAATGCAGAATGAATTTCAAACTAATTTACAGTTCCGGGAGCTGACTGCCAGAACAAATCATTTGTACACGCACAGTTCCTCCGATAGAATCGGAAATATCCCAATTCTCAGACAGCAGCAGAAAATGCAAAACACAGCCTGAACCTGATACGGACATAAAGATAAAGTCACCATAATCCCATCTGACAATCGGCTGTTCCCCATGTCAACAGGCAGATCTTACTGGTGTTGATTTAGCCTCAGGATTGCCACACCTCAGGCTGAGATTATCTGATGTGCTATCTAATAGCACATCTGTATTTTCTTTGCAGTAAATTTGTATTAAGTTCTTGCTTTCGGTTATAAAACCGAGGATACTGTGTCTTTTATTAAAGGCTCTTATTATCGTCAATGATTTATACACATGTTCACCCATTTCCCGCTGTTGCTGCACACATTTTTGTAATGATATGCTTGATTTTATATTGTCCCTTTGTGTTCTTCCCTCCAAAATGAATCAATTCATTCTTCATCTGCCACATGACCTCCCATTCCACCAACCTGCCTGTGTCCTGTCAGAGTTCTACTGGAATTTCTGTATCTCTTTTCACAACGACAGGTCGTTCCAAACTATTTTAATGCCGATAAAGTATTTTTGAAATGCAGTCACTGTCCAATTGCTGAACTTTTGACCTATCTGTTCGACGAAGTCAGAAATTCCCATTTGGGAATGGGGAATGAATGCTGCAGCTATGTCTCTGCGGCGCTAAGATTGACATGTTGGACTGCTAGTCATTGTCTTGTGAGATGTTCAAAGGTTATGGGTCCGTACCTTATCGCAGTCAGGTTTTCGGGTAAAATTTGAAGAAATAAGGAACTGCTGTGTCAGTGTTCTCAGAGAAGTGAAACTGCCGCCTCGAACTTCATAGAATCCCCACAGTGTGGAAGGAGAACACTCGGCCCCACGTGCCGGCACCGAGAACAATCCCACCCAGGCCGTATCCCGGTAACCTCACATATTTACCGTGCTAATCCACCTGACACTACGTGCCAATTTAACATGGCCAATCCAGCTAATATAGCAGTAATTTGCATGGCTGACGATTCTGGAAAGAGAACGTCTGCCACTATTGCCGGAAATGAAGCTGGTGTCTACTTTGGAGCTTCTGAAACCACATGTGTTCATGGTGACAAAATCCTGCCCAAAGCTGGTACCCTGATCTCAATTGATTGCCAGATCGAGTTTCTCATAGGATTAGAATTATGGGAATATGGAATTGTGCTGGACGACTCATCTCTCAAGCCTCTGTGTCCATATTTCATCTTGGTCCCGTGAACTTCAAAACACTAAACGAACCAACAGTTCACCCTCAATAAGGAGGCAAAGCAAATACACCACCGATGAGGTTGGGATTGTGCAGAAGACAATGGGTTAGCAGTCCATCGTTTTAACCACTCGGCCACCTCGTCACATTCACCAAACGCCATCTTTTGTGATTTTAACACCCGTAAAAAAGAACAAATTTCTCCAATAGGATAATGCTGTGTTTCTGCAATCTTGTTAATCTCTGTTGATCGCTGTTACTCTTCCATTCGATGTAAATCCACAGAAAGTAAAGAGAAAGGCAGTTCCCCTCTCTGGTCCCTGTTTGATTTTGAATTCACTGAATATAACCCAGACGTAAAAGACAGTAAGTATCGTGAGGTTTAGGCGGAACGGTAGAGCGTCTGACTCCAAGATCAAAAGGTTGCGTGTTCAAGTCATATTAGACTCACGGAGCTTTTCTGTGTCGGGCTTTGGATTTTGTATCTGGTGAAAGTTGGTTGTTTCCGATTGTTCCTGAAATGACAAGTTTCGAAACTAAGTCGGAAAAGATATATCAGGGATGGTTCCGGTTCGCGTGCCCAGTGTTTTCTTTTAGCTTTTTTTATATCTGAACGATGTGTCAGGGATGTGATTCGTACATTGTTTGTAAGTTTCAAGCAAGATCCACAGGCCCAGATGTTTCTCGGGGCATCAAAGGGGGGAGCTGACTGGTGGTGATTTCACTGGAGGATTCACACCTCAGGCGAGGAGCAAGCCTGAGAAGGTGGGGCCTTCATGAACGTCCTTAAAAAATACAGGAGTTGATCCATAGCGTTTGGTTTCATAAGCTGTCCAGTCAACTGAGCTAAACTTGCACAAATACGTTCACGGTAATGGAGATCAAGATGATGAAGCAAATGAACTGTCTGTAAAATACAGATATTCCATTGGGCAGCAGCCGAACGTTTCCATTTGATGTGAGTGAGAATATGATAGCAAGAGGATGGTTTCGATCCATCGACCGCTTCGCTAAGGACCTAGCACGCTTCCGCTGCGCTACCCAGCGCCGGGGGTGAGCTTTTCCTTCCTTTCACTGTTGTGGGGAAGCCAGGAAACGATTCACTGTCTCTTTTTATTTCAAGCAAGACCTACGTGTTGGGAAACTCACCCTGGCTGGACAATAACAGGCAACATCACGCCGACTCTAACAGACAGAGAAAGACACACAGAAAAGCAGGAAGAGACTATCAGGACACACACACAATGACAGACAGAAAAGGTGCCGAGCAAACCATCAAGATACTAAGGTGGAAAAAACTGATTATTTGTGAAAAGATGTTTTCTATTACGCAAATACAGGCCCTGTTTTGAAATGTATTTACTGCTGTGTAACTGTGCTCTCTGCGGTGTAATGTTCTCTCTGTTGTGGAACTGGGACTCTGCCGTTAAGAGATCTTCACTGTGATTGTGTCAAATTCTTCCCTGTTGTGTTAATGTGTTCCCCGTTTTGTAAATTTGATCCGTCTTGAGTGGAAGTTTTCTCTGCTCTGTAACGATGTTTTCTGTTGTGTCAAATGTTCTCTGTTGTTCTGTGAAGATGATTTCTGTGGGAAAACATTCGACGGGAATTTCAATGGCGCCGTTTTTGAAACTAGCTTAAAATTGCAGACTTATTTCGGCCGAATGGGATACTCCTGTTTCTATTTTATATCCATGTTTCTATGTATTAAATCAGTGAATTACAATTCATCAGCTGCCGTGGTGGGATTTACTTCGTGTCCCCGTAGATTTGTGCGGTCCTCTGGATTACCAGCCCAGTGACATAACCTTTCATCCCTGAAAACAGAAACAGTTCATTCAGCTAATTGTTACACCTCTTCCGAAGGAGATTATAATTCCCTCCACAGAATTTCAATCAACCAATTGAATAAAAAAAATGCTCTACATAGGAACATCAATAATGTATCCCGATCAAACAGATATTGCGGAATTGTTGGCGGGGGGTGGTGGGTGGGGAGGAGGAGAAATACCGACATCTCTGAGAACTAAATTTACAAAATAACAAGGAAATGCATTCTGAGAACGAGCCCAGCAATGCTTGGAGGAAAAGGTGTGTTTCAGCTGACGGGAAAGAACTCTGTTCCCTGGGAGTTCCACCAGATTCCTGACACAAGCGACCGCGATTGGACTCGAACCTGCAAACCATCACGAGAAAAATCGAAGTGAGACACCTGATCCATCAGGGCTCGTGGTCAACGCTTCGACTGGTAACCTGATGTTAGCACAATGTCAATCAATATAGTGATTTTATATGTTTTTTAGTTCTATTCTTAGATCGCCCAGTTATTCCTAGATCCTCGAAAATACAAGGATAAGCTCCAGCTCCCGTGAATAATGTTTTTCGATGTGGAAAAAGCCGTTTGATCTGTGAGTTGTTAAGATACAGGGAGCGTAAGGGATGGAGCATTAATGTATGATTCTAAGAGCAGGAAGATTCAGTTGGAGCTGGACAATACTTTGGTGAGGTCACAGCTGGAGGACTGTGTGCATTTCTGGTCACATCGCTATAATAAGGACGTGATTGCACGGGAGAGCGTGCAGAGTCTATTCACCAGGATGTTTCCTGTTTGGAGAATATGAGCTACAAAGAGACATTCATAGAAATCATAGAAATCATAGAAATCATAGAAATCATAGAATCATTGGATAGGCTCGGGTTGTTTTCTTTAGAGCAGATACGGCTGCGGGAAGACCTGACTGACGCGTATAAGATTATGAGGCGTATCGACAGGGTGGATAGGAACCAATTATTCATCTTACTTGCAGGCTCGACAACAAGGGAACAGAATATTAAGGTGAGGGTCAGAAAATATGAAGCAGATTTGAGGGAACAATATTTTTTCATCCAGAGGACGGTGGGAGCCTGGATTGTACTGCCTGGGAAGATGGTAGAGGCCAGAAACATCAAAACTGCCATTTCCTTCTGTATCTTTGGATGCCGATCACCCCAGTCGCAGTGTCTAATTCAGTGCAGAAAACCTCTCTGAAACCTAATTGTGTTCATTATTTCTGGACTGGAATGCCGAACAACATCAAAAAGATTCACTTCCTGCTCAGTAAAACACCTCAGTAAGAATATAATCAATTCAAAACCAAACTCCAACCCCCGCCCCTCCTGCGCCCCCCTCCCCCCGGCCCCCACGCCGCCGCCGATTGGTTTATTGAGATAGGTTTGCAGTCCGCTACGTGGGAAAACATTCTTTAAAACTTTTCCACATTTTCTCCACGTGTGCAGTTTTGAGAAAGACGCCGCAATGCGTTGCAGGTTCCAAAACCTAATCTCAAAATAGGGAAACCCCGTGTCTGAAACGTAACATTTGTTTTCAAATAAACAATCGGCAGTTGGGACCAAAACTGGCAACAGGTCAGTGCTCGTCCCGGATTTGAATCCGGGACCTCTCGCACACTCATTCTCTGTGGAGAAATGGCTTAAAGTTGATTTTAATTTATTAGTCATAAGAAGGACTTAAATTATCACTGCAATGAGTTACTGTGAAATTCCACCAGTCGCCACACTCCGGCGCCTTTCCGGGTCAATGCACCTAACCAACACGTCCTTCAGACTGTGGCAGGAAATGTAAGCAGACACGGGGAGAACGTGCGAAATCCACACAGAGAGTGACCTAAGCACGGGAATCAAACCCGGGTCCCTGGCGTTGTGAGGCAGCAGTGCCAACCACTGTGCTACCATACGGCTGCAGGTGGGAATTGAATGTCCCGGCGGATTCAACGTTTAGGAAGGACAGATATAAAGGAAAAAAGTGGTGGAGTGTCACTCCTGGTTAAAGAGGAAATTAACACAATAGTGAGAAAGGATATCAGCTCTGGCAACGTGGAGTGTGTATGCATAGAGTTGAGAAATACCAAGAGGCAAAAAGCATGCGTGAGTGTCATATATACACTCCCAAACTGCAGTGGTGATAATGGGAGTGACATTTAACACGAAATTAGAGATGCATGTGATAAGGGGATATCGGTGATCATGGGTGATTCTAATCTGCAACTGGATTGCACAAGTCAAATGAGCCGCAGTGGAAAAGATGAAGTATTCCTGGAGCACATACTGGATGGTTTTCTTGAAACCTATGTCGAGGAACCAACGAGAGAGCAAGTCATCTCAGACTGAGTACTGTGTAATGAGAAGGGAATCATTGCCAATCTAGCTGGACAAGACCCTTGGGGATGAGTAACCCCGTGACTTCTTACTGTGCTTACCCCAGTCCAACGCCGGCATCTCCACATGATGTGTGACCATAACAGGATAGCATTTTTTATCAATATGGAGAGTGAAGTTGTTGGTTCGGAGACTATGGTGTTGAATCATAATAAAGGACACTATGAGGATATGAGGCTTGAGTTGGCCTTGATAGATTGGGGAGAGTTAATTGAAAGGAAGACAATGACAAACATTCAAGGAACACATGGGGGAACTGCAGCAACTGATTGATCATGTCCGGCACAAAAGCAAAATGGCGAAGAGGGCCAATCCATGTCCTACAAAGGAAATTAGAGACAGTATCCAATCCAAAGAAGAAGCATACAGATTGGCCAAGAAAAAAAAGTAGGTCTGAGGATTGGGAGCAGTTTAGAATGCAGCAAAGAAGGACCAAGGGATTGATTAAAAAGGGGAAAATACAGTACGAAAGTAAGCTTGCAGGAAACATAAAGACTGACGCTTAGAGTTTCTATAGATGCGTGAGGAGAAAGAGATTGGTGAAGACAAATGTAGATCCTCTGCAGACAGAAATGGGGATTGTATAATTGGGGGAAAAGAAATGGCCGAGCAACTGAATGCATACTTTGGTTCTGACTTCACAAAAGAAGACATGAATCAAATGCCAGGAATGTTGGAGAATGCCAGATTTAGTGAGAGGGATGAACTGAGGGAGATTAATATCAGTAGATAAATGGTGCTGGGAAAATTGGAGGGATTAAAAGCGGATAAATCCCCAGGGCCTCATAATCTACATCCCAGAGTACTTAAAGAAGTGGCTCTCGAAATAATGGATGCATTGGTGGTCATCTTCCAGGATTCTATAGATTCTGGAACAGTCCTTCCTGATTGGGGGGAAGCGAATGTCATTCCAATATTCAAAAAGGGAGGTAGAGAGAAAACAGGGAATTATGGAACAGGAAGCTTAACATCGAAATGTCGGAAAAATTTTCGAATCCATTATCAAGGGCTTTATAGCAGAGCATTTAGAAAGCAGCGGCAGGATCAGACAGAGTCAGCATGAAGTTATGAATGGGAAATCATGCTTGACAAATCTGCTGACATTCTTTGAAGACGTAACTAATAGAGTTGACAAAGGGGAACCAGTTGATGTGGTATATTTGGACTTTCAGTAAGCGTTTGACAAAGTCCTGCACGAGAGATTATCGTGCAAGATTAAAGCACATGCGACTGGGGGAAGTATAGAACATAGAAAAAATACAGCACAAAGAGGCCCTTCGGCCCACAAGTTGCGCCGGTCATGTCCCTACCTACCTCGGCTTGTATATAGGCTTACCTATAACCCTCAATGCTATTAAGTTCCATGTACTGATCCAGAAGTCTGTTAAAAGACCCTATCGAGTTTGCCTCCACCACTACTGACGGCAGCCGATTCCACTCACCCACCACCCTCTGAGTCAAAAACTTACCCCTGACAGTGCGGGACCCCTGGCAGTAATCCTGACGGGGCGGCACGGCAGGAAAGTGGTTAGCACTGCTGTCTCACAGCTCCAGGGACCTGGATTCGATTCCTGGCTCGGGACACTGTCTGTGTGGAGTTTGCACATTCTCCTCGTGTCTGCGTGGGTTTCCTCCGGTTGCTCCGGTTTCCTCTCACAGTCCAAAGATGTGCGGGTTAGGTTGATTGGCCATGCTAAAAGTGCCCCTTAGTATCCTGAGATGCGTTGGTGAGAGGGATCAGCGGGTAAAATATGTAGGGGTATGGGGGCAGGGCCGAGGTGGGATTGTGGTTCATAGAGAAATCATAGAAATCATAGAAACCCTACAGTGCAGAAGGAGGCCATTCGGCCCATCGACTCTGCACCGACCACAATCCCACCCAGGCCCTACCCCCACATATTTTACCCGCTAATCCCTCTAACCTACACATCCCAGGACTCTAAGGGGCAATTTTTTTTTTAACCTGGCCAATCAACCTAACCTGCACATCTTTGGACTGTGGGAGGAAACCGGAGCACCCGGAGGAAACCCACGCAGACACGAGAAGAATGTGCAAACTCCACACAGACAGTGACCCGAGCCGGGAATCGAACCCGGGACCCTGGAGATGTGAAGCAGCAGTGCAGACTCGATGGGCCGAATGGCCTCTTTCTGCACTGTAGGGTTCTTTGATCTATGATCTCTTCTGTACCTACTCCCCAGCACCTTAAACCTGTGTCCTCTCGTAGCAGCCATTTCGGCCCTGGGAAAAAAACCTCCGAGAATCCCCCTGATCTATACATCTCAACATCTTGTCCACCTCTATCAGGTTACCTCTCATCCTTCGTCTCTCCAAGGGGAAAAGACCGAGCTCCCTCAACCTGTCCTCATAAGGCATGCCAACCAATCCAGGCAACATCCTTGTAAATCTTCTCTGCACCCTTTCAATAATTTCCACATCCCTCCTGTAATGAGGCGACCAGAACTGAGCACGGTACTCTAAGTGGGGTCTGACGAGTGTCTCATAAAGCTTGATCATTATCTCCCGACTGCTAAACTCAATCCCTCGATTGATGAAGGCCAGCACACCATACGCCTTCATAACCACCTCCTCTACCTGCGAGGCCGATTTAAGAGTCCTATGGACACGGACCCCAAGGTCCTTCTGATCCTCTACACTGCTAAGAATCTTACCCTTAATATCATACTCCTTCATCCCATTTGACCAGCCAAAATGGACCACTACATATTTATCCGGGTTGAAGTCCATCTGCCACTTCTCTGCCCAGTCTTGCATCCTATCTATGTCACGCTGCAGCTTCTGACATCCCTCCAAACCATCCACAACATCGCCAACCTTCGTGTCGTCGGCAAATTTACCAATCCATCCCTCCACTTCCTCATCCAGGTCATTTATGAAAATGACAAACATCAAGGGTCCCAGAACAGAGCCCTGGGGCACTCCATTCAGAAAAAGACCCATCTACAATCACTCTCTGCCTTCTGCAGGCAAGCCAGTTCTGGATCCACAAGGCAACAGCCCCTAGGATCGCATCCCCTCTCACTTTCTCGAGAAATCTTGCATGGGGGACCTTATCGAACGCTTTGCTGAAGTCCATGTAAACCACTTCTACTGCTTTTCCTTCGTCAATGTGTTTAGTCACATTTTCAAAGTATTCCACCAGGCTCGTAAGGCACGATTTACCTTTGACAAAGCCGTGCTGACTACTTTTGAGCATACTAAACTTCTCTAAATGTTCATTAATCCTGTCTCTCAGGATCTTCTCCATCAACTTACCAACCACTGAGGTTAGACTCACCGGTCGGTAATTTCCTGGGCTATCCCTATTCCCTTTCTTGAATGGAGGAACCACATCCGCAATGCTCCAATCCTCCGGAACCTCTCCCATCTCCATCGGCGACACAAAGGTCATCGCTCGAGGCTCTGCAATCTCTTCCCTCGCCTCCCACTGTGCCCTGGGATACATCCCATCCGGTCCCGGCGACTGATCTATCTTGATGCTACTCAAAATTTCCAACACATGCTCTTTCTTAATTTCCACATTCTCAATCTTTTCAGTCCACCGCAATCCTGTAGTACAACCACCCAGGTCTTTTACCACCGTGAATACCGAGGTAAAGTATTCATTAAGCACCTCTGCTATTTCTTCTGGTTCTGTACATACTTTCTCACCTTCACATTTTATAGGTCCTATTTCTTCACATCTCATCCATTTCCTCTTCACATATTTATAGAACGCCTTAGGGTTCTCCTTAATCTTACCTGCCAAGGCCTTCTCGTGACCCCTGCTGGCTCTCCTAATTTCTTTCTTAAGTCCGTTCCTACAAGCCGTACACTCATCTAGATCCCTATCGTCGCTGAGCTCTCTGAACCTTTTGGACGCTTTCCTTTTCTTTTTGACTAGGTTCAGCGCAGCTTTCATGCACCACGGTTCCCGTAACCGACCAAAGCCTCCCTGTCTCATCGGAACGTTGTCATGCAGAACCCCAGACAAACATTCCTTTTAAATCTGCCACCTTACTTAGGTACTTTTCCTCGAGAATACCTCCTTCCAATTTACGCCTCTAATTTCCTGCCTGATGGCTTCATGTTTCCCCTTACTCCAGATAAACACTTTCCTTGCTTGCCTGATCTTATCTCTTTCTAATGTTAGCGTAAGGGAGATAGAGTTATGATCACTGTCCCCAAGATGCACCCCCACTGAGAGATCGACACCTGCGCAGGCTCATTTGCCAGTACCAGATCGAGTACAGCCTCTCCTCTCGTAGGCTTATCCACATGCTGTGTCAGCAAACCCTCCTGAATACACCTAACAAACTCCTTCCCATCCAAACCCCTTACCTTCGGGATATTCCAATCGATGTTTGGGAAATTAAAGTCTCCCATCACGACAACCCTGTTACCACTACATCTCTCCAGGATCTGTTTCCCTATCTGCTCCTCAACATCCCTGTTACTATTGGGCGGCCTGTAGAAAACACCCAGCAAAGTTATCGACCCCTTCCCGCTCCGGACTTCCACCCACAGAGACTCCACAGACAATCCCTCCACGGCTTGCACCTTCTCTACAGCTGTGACACTATCCCTGATCGGCAGTGCCGCTCCCCACACCCCTCTTTTCCTTCCCTCTTGTCCTTTCTGCAACATCTGAAACCTGGCACCTGAAGTATCCAGTCCTATCCCTGTCCCCAAGTTTCCGTAATTGCCGCCACATCACACTTCCAAGCACCAATCCACACTCTAAGCTCATCCACTTTATTCACTACGCTCCTGGCGATAAAATAGACACATCTCAAATCTTCGGTCTGAGCTCTCCCCTTCTCCATCACCCGTCTATTCTCCCTCTTACAATGTTTACAATCCTTCTCTATTTGTGGTCTAACCTCCTCGCTCTCAGTCACCTCATCACGATTCCCTGCCCCCAACCTTTCTAGTTTAAAGTCTCCCCAGTAGCCTTAGCCAACCTTCCTGCCAGGATATTGGTCCCCCTGGGATTCAAGTGCCACCCGTCTTTTTTGTAAATGTCACATTTGCCCCTAAAGAGGTCCCAATGATCCAGGAACCTAAATCCCTGCCCCCTACTCCAGTCGCTCAGCCACGCATTCATCCTCCACCTCACTCCGTTACTACTCTCACGTTCCTTTGGCACAGGCAGAAATCCTGAGATTACTAGATTTGCGTTCCTTCTTCCCAACTCTCTACCTAACTCCCTATATTCTCTTCTCATGACCCCTTCCCTCTTCCTACCTATGTCAGCGGTACCAATATGTACCACGACCTCTGGCACCTCTCCCTCCCACCTCAGGATTTCTCAATATTTCCATCTTGAGATGGATCGAAAACTGGTTGGCAGAGAGGAGACAAGGGGTAGGAACGAATGGGTGCTTTCCAAATTGACAGGCAGTAGCTAATGGGGTGCCACAGGGATCGGTGCTGGGACCCCAGCTATTCACAATAAATATCAATGGTTTGGATGAGGGAACAAATTGTAACACCTCAAAGTTTGCAGATGACACCAAGTTGAGTGGGAGGGTGAATTGTGACGAGGATGCAGAGATCCTTCAGAATGATCTGGACAGGTTGGGCGAGTGGGCAAATCCATGGCAGATGCAGTAAGATTTGGATATGTGCGAGGTTATTCATTTTGGAAGTAAAACAAGAAGGCAGATTACGACCTGCATGACTGTAAATTAGGAAAGGGGAGTGTGCGGTGGGAGCTGGGTGTCGTCGTGCACCATTCACTGAAGGTAAGCATGCAGGTGCAGCAGGCGGCAAAGAAGGCAAATGGTATGTTGGTATTCATTGCCAGAGGTTTCCAGTACAGAAGCAGGAATATGTTGTTGCAAGTATACAGGGCCTTGGTGAGCCCACACCTCGAATATTGTGTGCAGTTTTGGTCTCCTTTTCTGAGGAAGGATATTCTTGGACTCGAGGGAGTGCAGTGAAGGCTTACCAGGTTGATTCCAGGAATGGCAGGACAGATGTATGAGGGGAGAGAGACTAGGTTAGGATTGCTTTTGCCGGAGTTCAGACGAATGAGTGGGATCTCATAGAGACTTATAAAATTCGAACAGGGCTAGACGGGATAGATGCAGTTCGAATTTCTCCGATGGTTGGGGAGTCCAGAAACAGGGGTCACAGTCTGAGAATTTAGGGTAGACCAATTAGGACGGAGGTGAGGAGACATTCCTTCACCCAGAGTAGTGCGCCTGTGGAATTCATTACCACAGGAAGTAGTTGATGCCAAAATATTGAATGCATTCAAGAGGCGGCGAGATATAGCACTTGGGCGAATGGGATCAGAAGTTATGGGAAAAAGCGGGATTAGGCTATTGATTTGGAGGTTTAGCCATGATCGTAATGAATGGCAAAGCAGGTTCGAAGGGCCAAATGGCTTCCTCCTGCTCCTTTCTTCTATGTTTCTCTGAAGTCCCCAAAGCGAGAATCACACCACGAGACCAACGAGCCGGTGACATGCAAGGAGCTGAGCCAATCAGTATATGTTCCGCTCAAAGCAGACGAGCTGTCTTTGCAGACCATGAGAGAGTAATAGAAAATTGAAGACAACACAGCATATTCACAGGGAAATGTGATTCTCGTTGTCTTACACCCTGAGTATTGAACCAAAATTTCAATGTTGGGATTGTAGTTCCTCTCAGCGAAAGGGACTCCAATCACATCAGTTCAGAGATTGTCGTGAAGAACCGACAGGAAACAAAATGTGGAAAAACACAGCTACGTGTGATCAAATGCAGAGAAGCAATGTATGAAACGTTCCATAGATCGATGATGAGAGGGCATGATGCACCACCCGTGCAGAATACAATCGATAAACAGACCATTCGACCATCTCGTCAACTACACAGAAACTTGTCAACAGTCTCCTTCCATTTGATTTTCTGTCCATGAAGAGCAGGGGAAGAAGGTCTCCCTCACCAGCGCTCCTGGATGATCAGCCAGATGGAACATGCTGGAAATGTAGCTGCTGCAAGTAGAAGAAATTTCCATTCCATCAGGTCAGGGAATTATGAGAATGGAGCAGTGTGAAACAACCCAGACCATGTCCCACATGTTTCTCCTCAGCATGAAAACTCACGGCAGAAAGACTGAAACAGACACTCATTTGATCACATCATGATTCGCATTGACTCATACTTTAACCATGAGGCCACTGATGAAGTCAGGATGACTTCGAATTTCTACTAAAACTCACTGACTGGCAGAATGACATTACACACAGGACTGGTGATTCACAACCACAGGCCGACTTGGCGAGTGGTGAAAACAGATATCACTGCTTCTGACCTTCACCAGAACAGACAGTGAAATGAAACATTGCTCATTAACATCTCTGATGCGTTGAGAAAAGATAGTTGATAAACAATTGCGTTGTGAAAAGATAGTTGCTAAACTTTGGGATACATTGAAAAGTTGTTTTCAGTAGCAGGGCCAACGCGGGTGGCTCGTTGGTCAAGGGGTATGATTCTCGCTTTGGGCACAGTATGAAGATGCGAGAGGTCTCGGGTTCAAATCCGGGACGAGCCCCGGAAAGTTTTTTTTAAAGATAATTCTTTGCAATGAAGACGGCGACAATGAGCGAAAGCCGAAGCAATGTTGAGCTCCCGAGAACTCATTGCAGAGAAAATATCTCTGAAGACTCGAAAAACAACCATACAGTCTGACAGATCTGGGAATCCCACCGTCTGATTTTATTTTTTCCATGTATGAGTTTAATTCCGGTGCTCTGAGTGAACCGCGAATATGAGTGCGTTTCAGCAGTCCTGTTGAGGGGAAATTTACAATCAGGCGACGGACACACGAACAGAGGAAATAAGGGCAGAAGAAGGCAATTCGGCCCCACAAGACTGCCCCGCCATTCACTAAGGTCATGGCTGATCTGTTTATGTTTCGATTTCCACATTTCCATCTGTCCCCGTTGACCTGTGATTCTGTTGCCAAATAGGAATCATCTCCCTCCGGCTAAAAATATTCAATATCCCCGCCTCCACCGCCTTCTGAGGCAGAGTTCCAAAGTCGCGCAACGCTCCGAGAGAACAGAATTCGCCGCCCGAAAAGAGGAAGCTCAGTTTTCTTTAAGTGCCCGTTGTTCTGCATTCACTCACACGAAGATACAGCATTTCCACGTGCAATTGTGAAGACCATTCAAGATCTGATGTGCTTTGAACAAGTTACCTCCGACTCGGAGTATCCCCGTTGCAAAGATGCCCTAACAGAGGAAATTCTTTCCTCTTCGCAATCTGGTAAATCTCCTCTGCATTGTCGAACTATTCAAGTTATCAAACTGTCATCTCTTCTGGACCGTTTGCAACGCATTTACATCCTTCGTTAGATATGGATACCAAAACTTCAGACAATATTCGAGATACTTCACTCATGACCTAAACAACTGAAGCATAACATTATTTTCTTACATGATTAAATGCTTGTAACAAAGCAAACATTCCATTTATCTTTTTTGTTACTTGTTATTCTCGCATACTAAATATTTGTGACTCGTACACTCGAAGAACGGGATCCCTTTGCATCTCGGGAAGTTTGCTGCCCTTCTAGAATTGACTAGTAATCTGATTTTGTTCTCTTCCTGACAAAGTGAATAACTTCACATTATATTCCAGTTGCCAGGTTTCTACCCATGCACAAAATCTGTCTATAACTATCTCCAAGCTCCTTACGTCCTCCCCTCTCCACAAGTTACTTTACGACATATATTGTGTCTTCTGCAAATTTTGCTGCCGTGCTTTCAGCTGTGGGCTGCGATAGCTGAGCTTCTATGGAGATGACAATTCCCAGACACAAAGTGTCCGATTATTTTTTCCTGTGCTGTAACTATTCTGTGTGTATGGATGTGAAAACCATTCTGTGTCCCTTGGTGTGTGATGCAGGAATTGAGAGTGGAATTCATTGTTTATCTGTCAGTCTCTGTGGGTGTATATGAGTGAACGATGCACTCTGTATCACTCTGTCTTTTGTTCACACTGTGATTCCGATTTATTGTTTGTCTCCCAGTCTCTGAGCCACTTTGTAGATCTGGGATAATTCAATAAATAATATACCTAAATTAAATTGGGACCATTTTTTTCCAATTGATCAACTGCTCGACACGATCCTCAACTCAAACTATTTCATCTTTTTCTCTCAAGTCCATTCACCTTCCAACACTTACCCAGCTTTCCATGAAATACAGCTGTGCTAAGCGTCTCCAATCATAGAATCCCGACCGCGCAGAAGAAGGCCATTTGGCGCATCGAGTCTGTACCGACCACATTCCCACCCAGGCCATGGTGCTGTAACCCTCATTTACCTTGACGATCCCCCTGACACGGGGGTCAAATTAACATGGCCAATCAACCTAGCCCGCATGTCTTTCGGTTACGGGAGGAAACCCACACAGATATGGGGAGAACGTGCAAACTGCATACAGTGAACCGAGGCCGGAATTGAACCTGGGACCCTGGCGCTGAGGGAGGAGTGCTAACCATTGAGCCACCGTGCCGCCCAAAATACTTCCAGTTTGTTGGCAAATTTCCTGTCTCGTATCCTTCTGTATCTTTTTTGGGACAACCGAAATTTAAATCGAGTAATCGTTTCTTCTTGTATTCTGCAGTGATATATTCAGTCCGACCCCAAGCGAGAATCATACTCCAAGACCAACGAGCCAACGAGCCAACGAGCCAACTTCCAACGCTTTAGCCGATAGCAAATTGCAAATGCTGCCAACTCAATGATAATTTAAGAGTAATTTCTATCGTGGATTTGACAATTAAATTACGAGGCCTATCCTATCACAGCCCAGCATTAATTATTCATATTGACCCATTCCTGCAACACCCTCACTTGATGTGAATGTCTTCCCTCTTTTGAAGTTCTGAGTTGCGGCCGGTAGAGGTCAGCACATTCAGGTAGAGCGAAGCTCACAGACCAGAGAGGGATAAACAAACAAGAATTGTTCAAATTCTATTGGGAGTGGAAAATTTTAACAATACGAATGTTGGACGTGGTTTTTTATGATAGGTTTTTTGTAACAAGCAGTTGTTATCGTTGTCTGTCCCTCGATTCGAGGATGACATCCATTCAGGGCCGTGAGTTTCTGCTCTGTGTCTTCATGTGAGTGAACAGGCCCATTCTCGGCCCACAGAGCTTTCTTCTCTGTTACTTTCTTCTCTGCCGCCATTTTGCCTCACTAAAGTGTGCTGCAGATTGGCGGATATGTTTCGCCAATTTTCAAGGTCCTCCCAGTCATCGGCATGAATGCTCCCTCGCTTCAATCTGGAGGATGTCGGGGAAGTATTACTGATGGAATTTCCCTCACACTCTTAGGATGCGCTGATACACTGGTCGGATGTACATCATTGCCCTGGAACTACCAACCATCAATGGCATGTATGAGTGAGATAAATTCTTATCTGCACTTCTCTGGTCCCATTTGATCCAAATGATTTTTTTCAAAATCTTTCACTGATTTAAATCCCAACATCAGGCCATTCCTCAGCCTTGTTATTGGAGGAGAAGAAGGGTCCAGTTTCTCAGTCCGTTACCAGGCCATTCTCTTTCCACTCAATTATTCTTCTTTTTATGGGCTGTTGGTGTCGCCTGCAGGACCAGCATTTGTTGCCCTTCCCTAATTCCCCTTCAACTGAGAATGGCTTGTTTGACCATTTCAGAGCTCGAGTAAGAGTTCTCTTACCTCTTACTCTGGGTCTGGAGTCACATGTAGGCCAGACCAGTTAAGGAGGCCAGACTTATTTATCTGTTCTGCATCGGTGAATCAGATTATATTTTACAACAATCGACTGTAGTTTCAAGGCCGCCATTACTGAGACCAGCTTTCAATTCCAGATTGATTAAATAGTGATTTTAAATTTCATCAGCTGCCGTGGTGGGATTTACTCCGTGTCCCCAAAGATTAGTGCCAGCCTCTGGATTACCAGCCCCATCACCTTTCATCCCTGGAAACAGAAACAGTTCACTCAGCTCATTATTAAACCTCTTCCTGAGGAGATTAGATTTTCCTCCACAGAATTTTATGAAACCATTTGCTGCAAACCCTGTTGCTCCATTCGGGAGCATCAATAATTTATTAAGATCACACAAAAAATATTGATTTCTTGGGAGGAGAATAAAATAAAGAGATGAGAAAATTTAATGAACAGAACGAGAAGGAAATGCATTCAGAGAAAGCGCCCTGCAGTGTGTGCAAGACAATGCAGAGCTTTCAGCTGAAGAAGGAAATCTCGGTTTGCCGTTAGTTCTACCAGATTTCTGCATAAAACGACCGCGACAGGACTCGAACCTGCAATCTTCTGATATCATCACCGCACAGAACGACCGAAGTCAGACGCCTTATTCATTAGGCCACGCGGTCAACAGATGCTGTGCCGTTCCAAATGTTAGCTCCATGTGAATAACTGCCGTGATTGTATTTATTTTCAGTTGCGTTTTTGGATGCTTCTCTGATTCCCAGATGCCAAAAAATTGAAGGGGAATCCCCAGAGTTTGTGAACGGCCGGAAACTAAAGTCCACTTCTATCATTCTTGGCTGCCTGTTTGTGTGGAGTTTGCCCGTTCTCCCCATGTCTGCGTGGGTTTCCTTCGGGTGCTCCGGTATCCTCTCATCTCCAACGATGTGCAGATTAGGTGGATTGACCAGGCAAAATTGACCCTTATTTTCAGGGGGATAAGCAGCGTAATTACGTGGGGTTACAGGGAGAGATTCTCTGTCGGAGAGTCGGTGCAGAATGTCTGGGCCGAATGGCCTCCTTCCGCACTGTCGGGATCCTATGCCTCCTCCACATCCTGTCTTAAATCTTTAATACCTGTCCCTGAATACTTCTGCTCGCAGCTAATGCAGCAACTTCCCCCTGTGTGCCTTAGTTCAATATGTTATAGTATTTTACACTTCTCGGACAGCGCCACTCAATCCCGTTTGCTGCAAAGAGAGAAACTCCGAATTATCCAGCATGACCTTGTAGGTATAATCCCTCATCGCTGGATTCAAAACAGTAAATCTCGTTTCCCCCCTCATAAGGACCCTCACGCACTTTCTAAGCTGTGCTTACCGGGCCTGGGTGCAATCCAAAAACAGCTGCAGTTGATCAGAACTTCATAAAGATTGAGCATAACTTCCCTGCTTTTATACTCAGTGCCTCGACTTACGAAGCCAATGATCCAATCGGCCTTCCTGACGACTCTTTCCATCAAAGGCATCTTTGAACCTCAGGTCCCCGTCAGCCTGCACACAGTCTAGAACTGGACCATTCAGTTCCTATTGCCTCTCCCCATCTCTTCTGTCAAAATGCAGCTCTGTTCCTGAGTGTGGTATTAATATTTTGTCTCTGTTACAATATCACTGAGAGCTGAGGCTGCTGCTTTTGTTTCTCCAAGATAATCTTTCTGGAAAAAGCCGGAATTTACAAGGATTTTTGTCATTGAGACATTGTCTGGCCGTCTGTGTCTCACTGCCCTAACTCACTCTGTCTCTGTCTATCCCTCCACGCCCTCTCATCAACTTTATATGAAGGGGGGAATTTGTGGGTTAGTAACTGAGTGCACACAATCTGTATATTCATCTGACCAAATAGAATTCAGCTTGTGAACAAGATCATAATTTCAACCAGTTCTGGGTTCACCCAGGCACAGCTCTAATTGGCTGCAGCCCCCTGAATCTGGGGAACAGACACTGTGAGCATCGCCGGCCTCAGCAGTTTTAACAGTTCCTGACCAACTAATGCCCGAGAATCCACAGCACAGAGCGAGGAGGCGAAGTCCTGGGGCTGTCAATCTGAGACAGAGTTTGATCTGTCAATGTGCAGAGGTGAACATTGTGCCAGCGAGAGTGTGTTAAAGGGGAGGCTGGGTTAGACAAATGTTAGTGTTTGTGTGTCCGCACTCCGCTCCGGATTCTCCAGCCCTTCTTGTGTCAACTCGAAAGATTCTCTTGTCATTAGATCGTGCTGCTGTCCTGCTCAGACCTGAAGAAAGAAGTTAAGCGAAAGTTTTGGTCGATTTCAAGGTTTCAGTCGACAAACGAACTCTGAGTCAGCGCTCGACTGAGAGAGCGCGATCAATTCAGCAAAGAGACATGTTGAAATGGAAATTGCTGCCCTGAATTCAGATGGAAATTTCTCAACGGGAAATTTTCAGATTTCAGTAATAGAAGTAGGACAGTCTGAGAATCTGGAGTGTCCAATTTTAATTGCAGTGGGAGAGTTTGTGAGGAGAGTGAAACACAGAGAGACTGGAGGAGCCGGGAGCTGACAACAGCTTGTCTCTGCTCCGTCTGCTCTCTGCCTTTAAGCTGCTCTGTGCCGCCACCGCTAGTTTCATTTCCGATCCAGGTCTGACTTTCACAGACATTTTCCACACATTCTTGGATATAATTTTGTCGGTCTGGGACATATTGTACCAGAAATATATCTTGTGCGTAAACAATACAACAACCGCTTTCTAAATGAGCTGCCCAGCTCGGTTCAATGTGTCAGAAATTATTGGACGATTTTAAAGCAACATCGATTTGGATGCAGAATTCTCTCATCTCTGAATATATTCCATCACTTTCTCGCTTGTTTTTGGAGTCCTGGGCAAAGTGACAACTTAATCCAAAGACGTTTTGAAATTAATTCAACCATGAAATTTCCAGATGTCTTCTGAATATCTATAATCCTCCTTTGCAAACGTTCCAATGTGTTTATAATTCCCGATATTCGACATGTTCCTTCCATTCCCAAGCTATTTTAAGCAGGAATACATAACGCCCAGCAATGAACAGCTTGTAGCATTTTTTGAATGAACATTATATTTTATCATCGAAGCAGCACTTTGATATTTTCATTCATGCAATGCATTCTGATGAAGTGTATTTCCTACGCCCTGTGTGTCATTACATAAGAATGTTACTCTGAAATGAGACGTAGTTTTGTCCTTGTGTCCTGATAGTGCTCTTTTTCTTTCTTCCTCCGTCATGATTTTTCTCATGGAAGGGAGTTGCAGCACAGAAACCATTCGGCCTATCTTGTCGATGCCAGCATAGTTCCCGATCATTATAGAAAAATACCACAGTAAATTACAACTCAATATCATCGACTGCCCTGGAGAAGCCAATTAAACATTTCTCGTCTCAGTCACTGCGCGCACGGCATGAACCTGCGCGAGGAAACGAGGGTTTCGAGTCGAACGCCTTAACCACTCAGCCATTGTAGCTGCTTATTTCTCAAAGTGATGGAATCGTCTCAGCAATGTTCATCTTAACTTCATAAGAAGTCTCACAACACCAGTTTCAGTCCAACAGGTTTATTTGGCAGCAAAAGCCACGAGCTGGAGTCACATGATGAAGGAGCAGCGCTCCGAAAGCTCGTGGCTTTTGCTACCAAATAAACCTGTTGGACTTCAACCTGGTGTTGTGAGACTTCTTACTGTGTTTACCGCAGTCCAACGCCGGCATCTCCACATCATCTTAACTTCGTCAGGCACCAGGATTGTGCAGAGAACAGTGTGAGCTGAAATATGTTCCTCTTTTATTTGGTGTCCTATTCTTTGACTGAGAATTAATTTATTAGTTCAGACTTGTTCTTCTATTTCAATATTGTTTTCAGTATAAACAAATTGAAACCGATTTCTCCGTCCGAAAAAAAAATTAAACGGAAGTCCATTTTATTTCGTTACCGCCTATTGTTCTGTTCGAACTTTAGTATATCCCCATGTTTTCAAACGCAAGAGACGGTGGATACGGTCCGAAGTCAATTATCAAGGTGATGGCCGGGAAGCGCACTCGAGCCAACTGCTTGGAATGCAGCTCTGCTCACCACTATCGCACCATCTCCCGCTCTGTTTCATTAATTGTTATTTTCATTCGTTATAATTACGGAACTACCTTAGTCGCCGAATTAATCGGACACCAGGTGTATCGTAATGCAGTTTGTAGACTGAAATTGTTTACTCTCGTTTTTTGGACAGTTTAATATTGTACCTTTCTGGGGACTCAATTATTGGTTTTGAGGCCTGGTCTTTCACTTAAACAAAGTTTCCCACTGAAAGCAAATTTAGATTCCAAGTCAAACGCCTGAACCACTCGGCCATCGCAGCTGCTTAATGGCCAGTCGATGCAACCACCTCAGCAATGTTCATATTGACTTCTTCAGGATTATTGAGATCACAGTCAGGGAGGTCAACCGTGCTCGGTTCCCTTTGTTTTATATATTTATCTCTGGCTGAGAATTCATTTATTAGATCAGAGACTTGTTCATCTATTTCAGTGTTTGCTTTCAGCATAAAGAAACTGAAGCCGAATTTTCGGTCCGGAAAATGAAATGCAAACGTGAAGTCCATTTTATGACACTGCCGTCAAATGCTGCGTTCTCGCTGTTTTTGTCCACATGTTTTGAAACGCAAGAGACCGTGGATAAGATTCTTAAAAAATGATGAATGCGCTGGCCGGGAATCGAATCCGGGTCAACTGCTTGGAAAGCAGCTATGCTCACCACTATACCACCATCGCTTGCTCTGCTGAAAGCCCCCTTATTTTCATTAGATATAATTAGCCAACTTCCTTAGTTGCTGATTTCACGAGACACCAGGTGTGTCCATAGCACAGTTCATAAACTGAACTTGGCTTGTCTCCTTTTTCTGGACAGTTTAAATTACCTTTTTTACTGTTGTTTCTGACTGAGAACTCATTGATTAGTTTTGAGATCTGTTCTTCCATTGAAACAAAGTTTACACTGAAAGCAAATTGAAGCTGAATTTTCCGTTCGTAACTCATTGATAATAAGAATATTCAGTGAATTTCATTTTAGGAGTGACCCTCTGCTGTTCTTACCTGCGATAGCTAATTAAATAAGTCACCACTGTGATGGTCAGCAACTGGCCCTTGGTCAAATGCTCACAAAGTCAGCACTACACCACCTTCGCTCACCTGACTCTGCCACTATCTCTGTATTTACGGAACAAATACACAAGCAACGAGGTGGCATAGAAATCAGAGATTAGAGAATCCTATAAACGACATTTCATTTCTGGGAGGTTTACATTTTCCGTAGATGGGGTGAGCAGCATCGCCCAATCAGAAAAAAGATCTCTGGAACATGGAATTTGGTTAATATCATTTTTTGCAATCATTTTAATTGTTAAGAAACATGTTGATGTTATTTCACTCCAATCCAAAAAGGTTCTGAATGAATGGCGACCTTGCTGCACAACACGCGTTCAGCCAGGAGTTGGCAGCAGTGAACAATAATTTGGATTTGCTGTTTGTGTCAAGACATCGGGACAGGAATGGAGTTGCTGCTGCCCGCGGAGCTGGCCAAGCAAGAGGCACAGATACTAACCAACTGTACCCACTCCAAATAGATTCACAAAATTAATGAACAAACGAAAAACAAGCGCAACTGATCTTTTAAGAAGCTACGACAGTCTCTGAAAGCATTATATTAACACCTCTTCAAGAATCAATTTGCTGTAACTGCTTCAATATGAACCGTTTCAATGTCAGCCCTATTCATGGCCAATTCACAAACAGGCATTGACTGGTTAGAAGTTTTAAGGTTATCAGAGAACAGTTATCAATGTTCTCAGAGAAGCGAAACAGCCGCCCAAACTTCATAGAATCCCTACAGTACTGAAGAAGGCCAATCGGCCCATCGAACCCATGCCAACAACAATCCCATGCAGGCCCTATCCCCGGAACCTCACGTATTTAACATGCTAACGCTCCTGACCCGAAGGGGCAATTTTACATGACCATTGCACCTAACCCGGCACTAGTTTTCATGGCGGAACAGCCAATTCTGGAAAGACAAAATCTGCCACTAGGACCGCAAATGAAGCTGGCGTCTGCTTTGGAGCTTCTGAAACCACATGTTCTCATGCTGGCAAACTCCTGCCCAAAGCCGGTGTCCTGATTTGAATCGATTGCCAGCTCGAGTTTCTCATTTGGATGAAGAATATGGAATGGTGCTGGACTTTTCATCCCTCAAACCTGTGGAACTCTGAGTCTTACCTTCACCTTGGTCCGTGAACCTCAAAATAAGTGTTCAGTTTACCCTCAATCATTCAATGCGGAGACAGAGATTTAAATGTCATAACAATAAAGATGGAATTCAAATCAATTTAGGCAGAGATTTTACAGCTCGCCCCGTGTAGTCAGAATGGCCGAGCGGTCGAAGGCTGTTTCCTTCGCGAGGCACCATCCAAACCCAATACATCACCTGGCAGCACAAGGACAGCAGATGCAGAGAAAGAACAACCACCTCTAAATTTCAATTCGTGACGCACATCATCCTGACTTGAAAATATATCGCCGTTCCGATGATTCGCAATCCTTGAAATCCCTCCCAAAGGGGTTTTCTTTAATTCTGCGTGAAATTGAAGATGGCTAATGAGAAGAAACCAACATCGAAACCAGCTCCCAAGAAGGAAACGAAGAAAGTGATGAAGAAACCGGTAACAAAGGGCGGGAAGAAGCGGCGAAAGTCGAGGAAGGAGAGTTACTCCATCTGCATCTACAAAGTGATGAAGCAGGTTCACCCTGACACCGGCATCTCCTCCAAGGCCATGAGCATCATGAACTCGTTCATGAACCGTATGTTCGAACGCATCGCGGGTGAGTCTTCCCGCCTGGCCCATTACAACAAGCGCAGCACCATCAGCTCCCGGGCGAACCAGACCGCCGTGCGCCTGCTGCTGCCCGGGGAACTGGCCAAGCACGCCGTGTCGGAAGGGACAAAGGCGGTGACCAAGTACACCAGCTCCAAGTAAAACACCCCATGGATTGAAAACACCCCAAACACAACGGCTCTTTGAAGAGCCACCCACAATCTCTGTGAAAAAGCTGCGCCATCTTTTCCCGTATTAAGTTAATGAGAAATCTATTTCTGGAGAATAGGGATTTGTCCCGTTACAGAATGCTGTGAATGGGACTTCATACCCGCCCCTCACACACACTTTCACATTGATGGGACAATCAAACTGAACTGAGAGCGGATTATTAAACTCAGTCTGGGATTTGTGAGGGGCAATGAGGAGAAACACAATATTAGGAAGCCATTACTTAAATTTATTAATAACTATATTCAGAGCTTTAACAATTGGTGAATTAACTTCATAATACAATGATGTTTATTGATCTCGGGTGATCTCGGCGTTGCAGCCGGAACAGAAGAAAGGCGGGAATGAAGAGGTTCTTCTCGGGCTCATCTGTGTATTCCGCAGTTTTCACAGAGGACGGAATCAGCGAGATTTGTGCACACTCAGGACCCTGAGCCCATCGTAGCGACCCCTCCCCCCCCCCCCCCCACTCCCACTCCCCGCAGCTCCGATTCTCCGGACACAATGCTGCCGATTCAACCGGCAGGATATGGCGGGGATGCTCTCCACACTTCCGATTGTAATATTCCCAGCCGCTTTCAGGGGAGAGGATCAGAAATCAGCCTTTCCCTCTGTCCCTGTGAAGCCTGTGTGAAGGCGTTGGCTGGGAATCTCTGTTTCTGCTTTTCCAGTGAGCTGAGATTTGCTCCGTTTTAAATTGCTGAACGGGGTCTTATTTCCGCTGGTGACAGAAAAGAGATTCAGAAAATCAAACTGTTCCTAAAATAGCGCCAGGATTCTGTGAGGGAAAATACAATAAACAGATGATAAAGTGTGAGATTGAAAGTTTCCTGAACATTCAGGCGTTCGGTTATTTTCTATTTTTCCTGGCGGGCTTTCCCAAATTGAAAATGTAAACCAATCAAAACCTCCCATTTCTATTCCTGGCTCTCCGATTCGTTACGAACCTGATTGAAATGGCAGTGACGAATCAGAGCGAGAGTCTGGCTTCAACCTCGCAAACCGCTCACAATGATTATTAATCGAGATTAAACTGACGGAATGTGTATTTGAGTTGTGAAATGTACTTTGTTCGCGCAGACAAATAATTGAAGGAACCAGAATAAATGTGATATTTCGTCCACGGAAGTTAAAGGGAAGAGTGTCGCCAGCTCCTTGTCACACATTCCGCATATTGTCACTGACCGAGAAATAAACAGCTCATCAGTTCCACGTCTGAGACAGCAGAAATAATTCCAGAGGCGCATTTTCAATCACTGCTCTAACAGCAGGAAAGCCAGATGTCGTGTCCACATCACGCCAAGCGTTCGTACCTGGATGGCCGAGTGGTTAAGGCGTTGGACTTAAGATCCAATGGACATATGTCCTCGTGGGTTCGAACCCCACTCCTGGTAAATAGATTTTTTAACACGAAATTCACGACACTGCTTTATTTCTCCTCCATGAACGGTATGCTTTGTCGAACCAGCATGCAAGAAACTGGAATTTTCACAGCAGAATACTACATGAGACAATAAGAAATCAAAACAAACTCAGTACAACGAACAGGGGGATTCACCAATCCCAGTCCAAATTCTCATCCATTATCAGATCATCGCTGCGTCAATCCCACAATAGTGCAGCCTCAGCTCGAAATTAAATATCAGATAAAACTGACAGATGGTTTTCTGTTAAAAGTTACACAACCTTAATAATGTACTCTGAGATTCGAGTTAAATACCAGTCATATCACCAAATCAGGGGTTTAGAAGTGGTCGCAATAATCCCCACAGTCTGCCCTCACATACATTAGGTACACATTCAAATCTCAAATGCATTCTCAGATTCGGATATTCTGAAAGCTAGTATACAAACACAAATGCCAGTTGAAAACTTACCCTACTTATGAAACTAAAAGTTACAAAATCAATTTGATGGCTACGAACTGAACTATAAATTATAAACTAACGCTAAATCCTCACTTGCACTGTGCCAGGTGGAAGACACTCTCCCAATTCCAGACTGGACTTCATTTTACTTGCATGTCAAAATTCTTACTCTGAATCAGGCTGAGTGTCACAGATCAAATCAATGTGAACAACCTGGGTGAAACTTGCATAGCAATCCAGTATCAGATTGAAAGATACATTATCTTTCACAATTGTGTTCACACTGACAGAGATTTAATGCTGGGCTGAAACTCACACACATTGTTTGCTTAAAACCTACCACATCAGTGGTCTGTTTCTGTGCTGGAAAGTTATTTGGAATTAATCCAAATTCATAAATAGTCCCAGAGACTGCAGGTTATTTAATTAATCCGAAACTCATACTAAATACCAAAGATTGATCGATGAGAAAATAGTTCTCACTGACATGTACTGCAACTTAAAAACGATCGCCCAATTTCGACTGTGTTTTACCCTCTGTTAGCGAATGTGATTGGGGATTCATATTCTATCCAATAAATGCATGTGAGTGAGATGTGTTCTGTATCTGTCTGTCTCCGGTTGCAGTTGCGAGTTTTTATTTATTTATTCATTTCGAGAGGTGGGCATCACTGACTGGGCCAGCATTCATTGCCAATCACTAACTGACCTTAAGCAGGTGGTGGTTTGCTGTTTTCTTGAGCTGCTGCAGTCCCCGAGGTGTCGGTAGAGCCCCAGTGCTGTTAGCCAAACAGTCTTTCAGGATTTTGCCACTGCAGCAGTGAAGGAGCCGCGATGTATTTCCATGTCAGGACGGTGAGTGGGTTAGACGCCGGTTTGGGGCGGGGGCGAGGGGGGGGGGTGGGGCGGGGGGGGGGCGGGGGGGGGCGGGGTGTATGGAGGCGGGGGATGGTGGAGATAGGAAAGATTGCAGTGCTGGTGCTCGCATGTATCTGCTGCCGCTGTCCTTCGAGGTGGTAGAGGTGGTGGGTTTGTGGGTGCAATCTAAGGAGAGAAAATAAAAAAAATATTGTTCCAATTGGCAAAGGAGGGAAGGATGGTTCTTAATGCGCTGAGTGTTTCGGACCTGGATTGCACTGCCCGAGACTGTGGCAGAGGCAGCATCAAATCAGGCTGTCAAAGGGGAAAGGGTTCAGCACCTGATGTGAAAGGATTTGCAGGGATATGAGACAAGGACTGGGCAAGGGAAGAGCTGAGTCGTTCTTGTACATACCAGCACACAGACAAAGGGCCGAATGGTCTCCCTTTCTTTGTTGTGTGCATTCTGAGATTCTGTATGTCTGAGTGTTGGACTCATTCTGTATCGCTCTGTCTCTCGTGCGACATATGTGTGTGATATTCATTATAAACCTATGTGAGAGATTTTGCAAATCTGTACACATTCTACCCAGAAGATACCTAATTGGAACCGGCCCTTTTGTTCTAATTAGTACATGATTCCATACGATCCTCTACTCAAGATCTTCAATGTAACAGCATCTGCTTATCTCTGAAATTCATTCTCCATCGTCTCATTACTTCGGTTCCCCTTTATTACATTGGTGCCAGTCGACTCAACTGCTCCAGGTAATAGCAAATTGCAAGTTATTTTGACTACATGGGAAAGTACATTAATATTGAATTCTCCATGGGATTTAAGGCTGACATCCAATCATTAATTCCTGTTTGATCTGTCTCTACAAAAACGATAGTTAATGTGATTTTATTTCCGCTCTACTGCAGGTCTGTATTGCGCCCAATAGATGTCAGCACACTCTGGTAGAGTGAACTTTCGACAGCAGAGAGGGAAAAACCAGTCAGGAAATGTTCACAGTATATTGAACCTGGGACGGAGGGGTTTCGGAATACTAAATGTGTTGGCCATATCAATTCGAAATCTACCAGTACGCTGCTTTCCTCTGTATTCATCATTAAATACCGATAAATCAGCAAATCTATGCTTTTTAAGTATTTTAAAGTGAAAGTATAAGCACCAGTCGGTATTTTCTTTTCAACCAAGTGGCATTTTGAATCATTGTTGTTTAGCATAGTTAGAATTTCATTATGCAACGGTTTAATTATTAGTACAAACCTATTAAAGCATATATTACACAAAGTTTTATCTATTTATAATTGGCGTAGTATATAGAGAGAAACTTGCTTTTCTTGACAAATATTATTCACCTATATCTGGGTGTACAGGTTTCAATCTCAAAATTTACCAGTGGTGCAAAACAGGAAAAGATTATGAACTTTAGTGAGAAGGATATTGATAATCTTCAAGAACATAGAATAGTACAGCACAGAACAGGCCCTTCGGCCCACGATGTTGCGCCGAGCTTTATCTGAAACCAAGATCAAGCTATCCCACTCCCTATCATCCTGGTGTGCTCTATGTGCCTATCCAATAACCGCTTAAATGTTCGTAAAGTGTCTGACTCCACTATCACTGCAGGCAGTCCATTCCACACCCCAACCACTCTCTGCGTAAAGAACCTACCTCTGATATCCTTCCTGTATCTCCCACCACGAACCCGATAGTTATGCCCCCTTGTAATAGCTCCATCCACCCGAGGAAATAGTCTTTGAACGTTCACTCTATCTATCCCCTTCATGATTTTATAAACCTCTATTAAGTCTCCCCTCAGCCTCCTCCGCTCCAGAGAGAACAGCCCTAGCTCCCTCAAACTTTCCTCATAAGACCTACCCTCCAAACCAGGCAGCATCCTTGTCAATCTCCTCTGCACTCTTTCCAGCGCTTCCACATCCTTCTTATAGTGAGGTGACCAGAACTGTACACAATATTCCAAATGTGGTCTCACCAAGGTCCTGTACAGTTGCAGCATAACCCCACGGCTCTTAAACTCTAAGAAGATATGGACAGGCTGGTGGAATGTGAATACACGTGACATATGCAACTTAATTAATGTAAGGAAGTGTGAATTGATACATCTTGGTCCGAAGATCAAGTAGAGACGATATAAAACAATTTATGTTTTATATAAATAACATTAAGCGTTCCTAATCCGTATTGCACCTTTATCATGCCAAGATGCCGCAGTCTCTCCACACATCTCAGAACCCACTGAATATCCAGCCTGAAGTCTGCATTTCACACCTACTTGTACGGTGATCATTAAACATTTAGCACACCTAATTTCCTATGTACCTTCACTCCATCTGACAACTCAGTCAATGTTGCACTTCACTTTGTATATTGCCCATGGTAGGCTTGTCCTGCCCAGTACCCATTGTGTTTCACTTTGTTCAGTTATATTGCCCACATTGCATGCTGTTCCAACTTTTCTATTCTCCATTAATAATGAATGAATAAATAGAACCATCCCTTGAATAAACACTGTCACCTTTCAATGTTTTGCGGGTGAGTTTCATGAAGTGTTGGGTGTGATTCCCGCCTTTATGCTTCTGTACAAATTTCGTCAAAGGAAAGTTATTCAAATATATTTTCAATTTTCCTTCTCTTTCACAAACAACTGAGCGGGTGTTGGATACAGTATCAATAGTAGCTTTAATAAGATAGTGATTGGATTTGCAAGTTTAAAATCCAAGGGTCACATCAATGCCTGAAGTGGTTTTCAGGCTGTGGTGACTAGAAGAACAATGCAGATTATCAATTTGAATTGTTCAAAATCATAGAATGGAGCATCCATTGTTGATGAAAAGAAACTTTAAACTGTGCAGCTGTGCTCTGTTTCAGGAGCTGATTTTATGGAAATCTCCATTTGTCAAAAATGTTACCTCACCTGGTGAGCATTTCCAGCATTTTATGTTTTTGTTTCAGATTTCCAGCTTCCAGCTTTGCGTTGTGCTCTGTGCAGGTGTTTCCCTGGAACAGGGAACAGGTTCTGATTAATCCTGTGACAGATAGAGTAGAATGTGTCTGCCGACTTTCAAACCCGCGAGATTAATCTCCAAGCTGGACAGGAGAATGAGAAGGAGAGACAGGGAGGATCATTCTGTGATGGAAAGATTTCCTGTAGAAAGGACACAAAGGTTTGTATTTCCACAGTTGTTTTAACAGACATAAGATGCCCCAACATGACTTGCAATTAATGAAGTCTCTCTTAACAGTCCTTGACATTTTAACTACGAGATTATTGAACTTATCAATAGTTTCCACATTGTCAAAAATCCATATAAGGACAAGTAAAGTAAAGTTCTCGCACGTGGCTCTGTGGCGCGTTAAAAGATCAAGTGTAGTATGGATTGGATGCTGCACTTGGTTGAGGTCATTAGGTTACATTGAAGCTTCATATGTTTCATATGAAGAAATTTTTAAAAGCAGTATCTCGGCATTTTGGCTAAGATGCAAATGAGATCAAGTCTTGGAGGAGGAATTGCTTTCCCTCCTCCAATCAGCTTGGCTCATGGAGATCAGGCCCAGGACAGGGTAAATGGTCGCTTGCCCTGTCTTGCCAGCCTGGATCGGAAATGTCTCAACTTGTTGAGACTCTGAATTGGACTTGATTTGATTAAATTGGAAAAGTATTAAAAAAACAGACATAAGATGCCCCAACATGACTTGCAATCAATGAAGTTCCTCGAACAGTTCTTGACATTTTCACTACGAGAGTTTTGAACTTACCAGTCGTTTCTACATTGTCAAGAATCCATGTATGGACCTGAAAAGTGAATTTCTGGCACGTGGCTCTGTGGCGCAATGGATAGTGCATTGGACTTCTAAATGATGGCACGTTAGCCATTGAAAGGTTGTGGGTTCGAATCCCATCAAAGTCGGATTTTGGATCAGATCAGTAACAAGCAGTTTGCTCCGACATTGATATGATTTCGCTTTGGCACCGACATTTCCTGCTCTGCCATCTCTCCATGCTGTTCCTGTTTACTCAGCTCCCACAGAAACCACTGACTCGAGAAGAAATCGTAAACCCCAGGGGGCTTTCTTAAAGTTTGACACAACATTCGCTGGTTGGGTTAGCAATAGTATTTTTTTCAATTAGATATTACGCTTGGGAAGATAAAGAAGATTAAAGAACACAGACGGAACAACAACAACTTCTCAATAACTACAATCAATAGCTAAATATCAGTGCCTTGCAACCTGGTGGTGTTATTCTGATGTGTCTGCTGCGCTTGTCCTTCTCGGCTGTAGTGGTCGTGGGTTTGAGAAGGTGCTGGCAAAGGAGCCTTGCTGAGTTGCTACAGTGCATCTTGTAGATGGTGCACACTGCTGCCGTTGTGTGTTGGTCGTGGACGGAGTGAATTTTTATGCATGGGGAGCGAATGAAGTGGAATACTTTGTCCTGGATGGTGCCACACTGTAGTGCTGTTCACGCTGCATTCACCCAGGCAAGGTATCCCAGGAAACCGAGAGCTCCGGTTTCCTTCCACAGTCAAAAGATGAGCAGGTTGGGTGGATTGGCCATGCTAGATTCCCCAAGGTGTTTGTATCGGTAGATTAGCGGGGTGGAAAGATCCTGCGTGCGATTCTCTGTCGGAGATTGGGTACAGGCCCGATGGGCAGAATGGTCCCTTTCAGCACTGTCGGGATTGTGTGATTCTAAGGCCATTTGACTGTGTTAGAAATTCCCTGAGGGAAAAAAAAGGAAAACTGTCTTTGTAGAATTTACAGCATTGGGTTTATTGGGGATTTTTTTTTACTGCAAAATGATGAAAATAACTGAATCGTGGAAATAAACAGTCGAGATATTCGTGGGGAGTCGCGAAATCTGTGTTTGTTTCAACTTTGTAGATCATCCACTTAAGGGAAAGACAATATTGACCAGCAAGAAAGGGACATTGTAACTTGAGTAATTGCAATGAACACTTGAAAGATCACGTGAAAGTAATCAAGGCACTGCTCGTGTCCGTGAAACCAGGATCTACCTGTGACGAGACAGGCGCTTTAACCAACTCAGCTGCAGAGCCTGATACTGCTACTCCTGGTACAGCAGAATGCTGGAAATAAGCTCCAGATCTGGTGGTGTTTGTGAAAAAAGAGATACTGTCAGATCTGGAACGTATCTGAGAAAATAGAGGTCGTTCACATTTCAGATGCAGACCTTTCACGGGAACGACCGTTTCTCTCTCCCCAGATGCTATGGGATCTCGGATAGATTCATGAAAGAAAATAATTGAATCCCACAGTGGCCGATCGAGACTGCACCGAATTCCCAGTAAACTGGGGCCTCTGCTATTTGTGATATCTATAAATAATTTGGAAGAAGGTGTAACTGGTGTAATCAGCAAGTTTGCGGATGACACGAAGATGGCTGGACTTGCGGATAGCGAAGAGCATTGTCGGGCAATACAGCAGGATATAGATAGGCTGGAAAATTGGGCGGAGAGGTGGCAGATGGAGTTTAATCCGGATAAATGCGAAGTGATGCATTTTGGAAGAAATTATGTAGGGAGGAGTTATACAATAAATGGCAGAGTCTTCAGGAGTATAGAAACACAGAGGGACCTAGGTGTGCAATTCCACAAAGCCTTGAAGGTGGCAACACAGGTGGAGAAGGTGGTGAAGAAGGCATATGGTATGCTTGCCTTAATAGGACGGAGTATAGAGTATAAAAGCTGGAGTCTGATGATGCAGCTGTATAGAACGCTGGTTAGGCCACATTTGGAGTACTGCGTCCAGTTCTGGTCGCCGCACTACCAGAAGGACGTGGAGGCATTAGAGAGAGTGCAGAGAAGGTTTACCAGGATGTTGCCTGGTATGGAGGGTCTTAGCTATGAGGATAGATTGGGTAAACTGGGGTTGTTCTCCCTGGAAAGACGGAGGATGAGGGGAGATCTAATAGAGGTGTGCAAGATTTTGAAGGGTATAGATAGGGTGAATAGTGGGAAACTTTTTCCCAGGTCGGAGGTGACGATCACGAGGGGTCACGGGCTCAAGCTGAGAGGGGCGAAGTATAACTCAGATATCAGAGGGACGTTTTTTACACAGAGGGTGGTGGGGGCCTGGAATGCGCTGCCAAGTAGGGTGGTGGAGGCAGGCACGCTGACATCGTTTAAGACTTACCTGGATAGTCACATTAGCAGCCTGTGAATGGAGGGATACAAACGATTGGTCTAGTTGGACCAAGGAGCGGTACAGGCTTGGAGGGCCGAAGGGCCTGTTTCCTGTGCTGTACTGTTCTTTGTTCTTTGTTCTTTATTTCAAATCTGCCTTTCCCGACATTGAACAAGCACATCAGAGGGAATCGCACACATCACTCAGTGAAACTCTTCCGCTAAACATTGAACGGTTTATCGTGAGCTGGTTCCATTTACTGTTTTCAGACACACATCTGGTTTAAAGTAGCCGTGTTCAGGATTTGATTCACACACATAATTTCCTGTTCTAAAGTTGATTATTTTTTAATACTTCATTTATACGGGATATGTGTGTCACTGGCCTGGGAAGCATTTATTGTTCAATTTAAATACTTCTCAGTATTTGGCAATGAACTCATTCTTGAGCCACTGCAGTCCATGTGGCGTCTGTGCACATACACTGCTGTTCGAGGGAAAGTTCCAGGATTGTGAGCTGGCCACAGCAAAGGCGATATATTTCCAAGTTAGGATGCAGTGGACCTTGTAGGCCGTGGTTGTTTCTCTGCATCTGCGGCCCATGTGCAGCCATGTGCAGCCAAGTGAGAGATGCCTTGGGTTCGAAGGTGCCTCGCGACGGAATAATCATTGTCAGGAGTGGGATTTTAACAGACGTCTCCAGAGGAGACTGCGATCTAAACGCAGCGCCTTAGACCGCTCGGCCATCCTGCCTGCACTGGAACTAGCGTAAAAAATTCTGCACAAATCGATTATTGTTCTTACATTTAAAACTCGATGTGTTTTTTCCATTTGTCAATCCAGCCAGAGACTCGTATCTGAGTCCCATCCTTCTCCAAGCCGCCGGGGGGTGAGCAGCTTCTCATTGCTGCATTGTTCTGTTTGCCCAAATCAACAAAGACCCAATTCCCGCCCTACCTTTTCCTTACATGAAGGTGTTGAGAGGGTCAGATCTAAGCAACATGAAGTATTCAATTGGAGAGTTACATCCTGGTGACATGAATATCTCTCCACAGCTGCTTTCCGAGCTGCAGAACATTTCCAGCATTTCCTTGTTCTGATTTTGTGCCTTCATTACAGGAGGTCATTGACTGACAACCAACACTTGTCTCTTTTACGCAGCTCCAGATACAGCTTTTCTGTGATCTTCTCACAGACAAGTTCACTCTTCACTTTCCTACACACAAGCTTTAAAATCGGCTGTTTTACGCTCAGCGCCCTGCGGCATTGTCTTCAAAGCTCAGCACACCTCCCATCCGCCCATCAGGGTCACAAGGGTACAAGTATTTTTTTAATAAGAATTCATCGGTGCAAAGGGATCACAGTGTTTGTGAAGGAATATAGGGGATTGATCCACACTCACAAGCAGAATGAAAATGAGCTAATCTCTCTCTCACACGCACACTCACATAAACACTCACATCTCCACCGCCACGGCAGATGGTGAAATTCGACATCAATAAAAATGTCTGCCATTAATTACCTTGAATCGATTGTCGTAGAAAAAGAAACAACAACTGATAAACTGATGCTCTTTAGGGAAGGAATTCTTACCTTGTCTGGCCTGTATGTGACTCCCGACCAACAGCAATGTGGTTGACTCTGAGCTGCCCTCAAAGGTGGCCGAACAAGCCACTCAGTTGGAGGGAAATTTGGAGGTGATGTCTTTGTGGTATTATCGCTGGAATATTGATCCCGAAACTCAACTAATTTCTGTTTGGATCCGTGCTCACATCCCGCCATGGCAACTGGTGGAATTTGAATTCAATGCAAAATATCTGCAATCAAGAATCTATTTATGCTTTCATGCATTGTCGATTATCGGAATATCCATTTGGTTCACCAGGGAACTTCAGGGAACTAGATTCTTGCCCAGTCTGGCCTATATGTGACTCCAGAGCCACAGCTATGTGGTTGACTCTCAACTGCACTCGGGCAACTGTGATTGAGCAATAAATGCTGGCCAGCCAGTGACGCCCAAGCCCCATGAATGAACACAAAATAAAATGTTGGCCCAGTCAGCGACGCTGAAAAAAATATATCGGAGATTCAAAATGAGGAGATACATCAACTCGTTTACAATCCCGGAGCTTGCAAATACAGAATGAATTCCAACTAATTTACAGTTCCGGGAGCTGACGGTCAGAACAAATCGCTTGTGCACGCACAATTCCACAGACAAAATGAGAAAGATCCCAACCCCCACACAGCAGCAGATAATGAAAAACGCAGTTTAACTATGACCCTGATGTGGCGATGCCGGCATTGGACTGGGGTGGGCGTATTGAGAAGTCTCACAATACCAGGTTAAAGTCCATCAGGTTTATTTGGAATCATGAGCTGTCGGAGCGCTGCTCCTTCAACAGGTGAGTTGACTCAATAAATTCCAAATAAACCTGTTGCACTTTACCTGGTGTTGTGAGACTTCTTACTGAAGATGACCCAGATATAAAGGTAAAGTCAGCTTCGTCCCAAATGACCATCCGCTGTGCCCCTCTCAACAGGGAGAGCTGACTGGTGAAGATTTAGCTTAATGATGACCACACCTCAGGCGAGGGGCAAGGCTAAGAAGAGTAAATGTGCTATCTAATAGTACATCTGAAATTTGTTCACTGCAATTTTATATTCACTTCTTGCTTTCAGTTAGAAAGCCAATGATAATTTAAGCTTCATTAACGGCTCTTAAAAGCTGTCCTGTCACCTTCAATGATTTATGCACATGTCCACAATATTCCCGCTGTTCCCGCATCCTCTTTTGGAATTATACCCTTTATTTTATGTTGCCTCTTTGTGTTCTTCCCAGCAAAATGAATCACTTTATTCTTCATCTGCCACATGTCATCCCATTCCACGAACCTTTCTGTGTCCTTTCGGAGGTCCACTGGAAATTCGTTAGCTCCTTTCAGAACGACAGGACGTCCCAAAACACTTCACTGATAATAAAGTATTGATTGAAATGTAATCACTGTCCAAATGCTGAACTTTTGAGCTTTCTATTCCACGACGTCAGAAATTCCCATATGGGGATGGGGAATTACATTAGCGAACCTCCAATCCATTGGAACTCTTCCAGAGTCGATACAAAACAGGACATGATCACCAATGCATCCACTATTTCCAGGGCCACGTCCTTCAGTACTCTGGGGTGCAGAGCATCAGGCCCTGGGGATTTTGTCGTGTTTTAATTCTAGCAGTTCCGACAATACAATTTCCTGACTAATAAGGACTTTCTTCAGTTCCTTCATCATGCTTTTGAAGGCAGAGATTTTCTACAAGATGCTTCGAAAACCAATTTCTCTCTTAAAGATTCAAAACACTCTGAAATAATTTCACAAAATATACTTGTGGGTGCTAATTGTTTATAACGTATAATGTTATACTTTGAAGTGGAACGTTGCTTATTTGGGACTAAAACAATGAAAATGAGTAATTCTAGTTGTTTACTTTCTTCTTTAAATATTGTTCAATTGTTGATAGTTAAGTTGCTTCATTTGTTAGAGTTGGTTTTAAACTGTAATTTAAACAAACATCTTGCTGTAAAAGATTTTTAATTTGTCAGTGGAATTACTTTCTGATCCAGTCCCCGAACTCTTATACACCAGCTTCCAACCCCTGGATCGTGACCATCGAGAAGAACAAGAGGAGCAGATGCCTGGGAACACCTCCACCCAAATGTTCCCCTCCAAGTCACTCACCATCCTGATTTGGAAGCATATCACCGTCCTTCACTATCACTAGTTCAATATCCAGGAATTCCCTCCCGAACAGCACTATGTGTGCGTCTGCACCCCAGGGACTGCAGAGTCTCAAACACACCACGATTCTCAAGTACAGCTGGGGATGGTCAATAAATGAAACCTGTCCTACGGCGCCCAAATACTGTTAAAAAACAAAACAACTTAATGGGAGACCATTCAGCCCTATATGTCTCTGCTAGCTCTCAGCGGGCCCTTGGTTTCACTGCCTTGTCGGTTAACTGTTGCCCTGCATATTTTCCTTTCGAAGAATAATCGAATTCAAGTGAACCTGCCGTGACCCTCTCTCAGGCAGCATTTCCTTGATGCTGCTGTTGCTTCTTTTGACAGTTACCTCCAATATCTGCCCTCTGGGTTTCGATCCTACTAACAATGAGAACACATTTCTGTCCATCTTCAGACCAGACCCATGAGGATTTGTATGTTTTTCCCAATTTCTCCTCTGAACCTTCTCTTCTCCGCATAGAGAAGTCGCAGCGTATCCAACCATTCTCAGTAACTAAAGTTCTTGATCAATTGAACTATTCTGTTGAAACATTTCTGCTGCTTTCTGAAATCTTTTATATTGTTTTTTAAATTTTCTCTCCAGAAAATGGAAGCAATATCCACGTGAAACCGAAGTCAATTTAAATGCAGGCTTGACATAGCTTCTGTATTTTTGTACTCTGTGCCCCATTAATAAAAAGCAGGACACCGTCTGATTTATTACAATCACTCTCCTCACCATCCTGTCTACAGTTCTGGTCACCCTATTAGAGAAAGGATATTATTAAAATAGAAAGAGTGCAGAAAAGATTTACTAGAATGCTATCAGGACTTGATGGTTTGAGTTACAAGGAGAGGCTGGATACACTGTGATTTTTTTTCTCGAGAGGTCAGGGGTGATCTGATTGAGGTCGACAAAATAATGAGGGGCATTGATCAGCTAGATCGTCAATATCTTTTCCCAAAGGTAGGGGAGTCTAAAACTAGAGGGCATAGGTTTCAGGTGAGTGCGGGAAGGGTGCAGGGGGTGTGTGTGGCGGGGGTGTATACAAAAGGGTGCAGAGGGGCAATTCTTTCACACAGAGGGTGGTGCGTGTCTGGAAAAAGCTGCCAGAGGTAGTCATAGAGGCGGGGACAATTTTGTCTTTGACACACCTACATGAGTAAGATGGCTATCGAGGGCTATGGGCCAAACGCAGGCAATTGGGACTCGCTTCGTCGTTAAAAAAGGGCGGCATGGACAAGTTGAGTCGAAGGGCCTGTTTCCGTGCTGTAAACCTCTATGCCAATCCCTGTCAACTTGGGAGATGTGTGTACATATTTGCCTCTTTAGAATTGTGCCATGTATTTTATGTTTTGAATCTGGGTTCTTCTTTCAGAACCAATGAATTCACATTTTGATACATTTAATTTAATCTGCCGTATTAAAAATTTCCATGCTTTTGGAAGTTTATGTAAACCGCATGAACAGCATTACCCTCATCAACACTCTCGGTTACCACTTCAAAATACTGAAGATAGTTAGTCGAAAACATTGTTACCTGAGTAAATCCGAAATTGGAAAGTTATTTCCAATCTCTTCGCAATTGTAGATCATTTCCTTCAGTATCCTCAGATGCATATCATCCGGTCCGAGTGTCGAATCAAATACGGACAGCCTCTCCAAATCTCCCCTTCACTGAGTTAATTGCCTCTGGAGTGGAATGCCGAACAGCATCACAAACAATCACTTCCTGCTCAGTGAAACGCCTGGAGCATAGTTAAAATATAATAAATTCAAAACCAAACTATGACCCCCAGCTTTGTCAAACTGCAATTTCTTTCTGACTGAAATACAATTGAACACACGATGCAAGAATCCCTGACGCGATAAGTAATGGACAGCCCTGATTGATTCATTGGGATAAGTTTACAGTCTGGTTACGTGGGTGAACATTCTTGAAAACTTTTCATTTTCTCCATGTGCAGCATTGAGAAAATTGTCGCGAGGTGTTGCAGGATTTCAAACCTGATCTCCAGATATGTAAATCCCGCCATCTAAAACGCAACGTATTTTTTTCAAATAAACAACCAGCATTTGGGACCAAAACTGGCAAGAAGTGAGGGCTCGTCACTTTAAACCCGGGACCTCTCGCATGATCATACAACGCAATCCGCGAAGCGAGAGTCATACCACGAGACCAAGGAGCCGCTGGCAGGCGGGTTGCTCAGCCAATACACTTCTGCTCACGAGCTGTCTTTACAGGTTACGTCATAACAACGGAAAGTTGAAGAAAACACAGCGGATTCACTGGGAAATGTGATCCTTTTCGCCTTAGACCTTGACTAGATCTTCAATGTTGGGATTGTAGTTTCTCTCTGCGAAAGAAATTCCCATCACATCAGTTCAAAGATTGTTGTGAAGAACCGACATGAGCAAAGTGTGGAAGACCACAAGTGTGTTCAAATCCAGAGTAGCAATGTATTAAATGTTCCGTAGATTAATGATGAGAGTGAGTTTTAAACTCACCCGTGCAGACCATCGCCAAACCAGCTCGGCCATCTTCTCAGCCACCCAGGAGCTTGTGAAAGGCTTCCTTCCATTTGATTTTCTATCCATGAATTTTTGGGGAAGAAGGTCACCTTCACCATCGCTCCTGGATGTCCAGCGAAATGGAATATGTTGGAAATGTAGTTGCTGCAAAACAGAGGAAATTTCCATCCCAGCAGGTCACCTTCTATGACTCATTCTCTCACCCTACAGTATAAATAACTCCCACTTTTTATGACTTTTAGCTCTGATAAAGGGTCAGCTGGACTCGAAACGTCAACTCTTTTCTCTCCTTACTAATCCTACCAGACTTGTGAGATTTTCCAGCACTTTCTCTCGCGTTCATTAACATTTCTGATTTTACAATTGCGTTGCGAAAAGATGATTGATCAGCTTTGGGAGACAATGAAAAGACATTTTCAGTGGAACCGAGTGTAGCGGCTGGCTCACTGGCCAAGAGGTATGATTCTTGCTTAGAACAATAGCATTAAAATGCGGGAGATCTCGAGTTCAAATGCCGCAGGATGCCAGACGCATTTTACAAAAAAATTCTGAGCGATGGAGATGGCGACAATGAACGAAAGCGGGGGCAGAGCTCGTCTCCCGAGAAGTCATTGCCGAGAATATGTCTCTGCAGAACTCCGGCCAGTAGATGTCAGCACACTCGGGAGAACGAAGCTCACGTTTCAGAGAGGGACAAACAGACAACAATTGTTCATGTTCTGTTGGCGGTGGCACGTTTTACCAATACTAATACTGGAAGTGGCTTTTAATGACATTTGTTTTGTAACGAACAGTTCTTATCGATGTCTGTCCCTCGATTCGAGGATCACATCCACTCAGGGCCGTGACTTTCTCCTTTTTGACTTCATGTGAGCGAACAGGGCGATTTTCGGCCGACAGATCTTTGAACACGGTACGGTAGGGCGGCACGGTAGCACAGTGGTTAGATCTGCTGCTTTACAGCTCCTGGGACCTGGGTTCGATTCCCGGCTTGGGTCACTGTCTGTGTGGAGTTTGCACATTCCCCTCGTGTCTGCGTGGGTTTCCTCCGGGTGCTCCGGTTTCCTCCCACAGTCAAAAGATGTGCGGGTTATGTTGATTGGCCATGCTAAAAATTGCCCTTTGTGTCCTGAGATGCGTAGGTTAGAGGGATTCGTGGGTAAATATGTAGGGATATGGGGGTCGGGCCTGGGTGGATTTGTGGTTGGTGCAGACTCGATGGGCCGAATGGCCTCTTTCTGTACTGTAGGGTTTCTATGTTCCTATGATACAAGGCGGAGGATGTCCCACGAAGTACTGGGACCCGGAGCGCATGATTTGCTTCCTGTTACTTTCGTCGCTGCCGCCATTCTGCCTCATCATTAAGATCTTGTGACTCAAAGCGTGCTGCAGCTTGGGGGACAGGTGTTGGCCATTTTGAACGATGAGTAACAAACTCCTCCCAGTCATCAGCATGAGTGTTGCCTCGCTTCAACCTAGAGGACGTCGGGGAAACATTGCTCGTGGAATTTCTCTCACAAACTCAGGAGTCGCTGATACATTGGAGCAGTTACCTCATTGTGCTAAAACCACCAACTGTCAACGACATGTATGGGAGAATGAGATACATTCTTATCTGCCCTTCTCTGGTCCATTTTATCGAAATGAAATTTTTCAAAATCTTTCACTGATTTAAAGCCCAGCATCAGGCCACCCCTCAGCCTTGTTATTACAAGAAAAGAAAGATGCAAGCAGTCAAAACATTACCTGACCTTTCCTTTGTTCTTAATGATGTTTCTCTTCTTGGGCTAACGGATTTCACCTGCAGGACCAACATTTGTTTCCCTTCCCGAATTGCTCTTCAACTGAGAGTGGCTTGCTCGCCCATTTCAGAGGGCAGGTCAGAGTCACCCACATTACTCTGTGTCTGGAGACACATGTCTGCCAGACCAGCTGAGGAGGGCAGACTGCTTTATCTTAAGTGCAGTGGTGAACCACATGAAGTTTTGCAACAATCGATGGTAGTTTCAAGATGGCCATTACTGAGACCAGTTTTTCAATTCCAGATTGATCAAATCAGTGAATTTAAGTTTGACCAGCAGCCATGGTGCGATTCACTCCCTGTGCGCAAGTATTAGTACGGGCCTCTGGATTACCAGCCCAGTGACATTGCATTTCATCCCTGTAAACATAAACAGTTTGTTCAGTTCATTATTAAATCTTTTCCTGAGGGGATTAGATTTCCCCCCACAGAATTCTACCAAAACGATTCTGCAAAGCCTGTTGCTCCATTCGGCAACATCAATGATTTCTTAAGGTTACACAGATGAGATTGATTTCTTAGGAGCTCAATAAAAGCATGATATGAGAAAATTGAATGAACCAAACAACAAGGAAATACTTCCTGAAAAGGCGCCCTGCAATGTTTGCAAGAAAATGCAAAACTCACAGCTGACGAGAGACATCAGGGATTTCCGGAAATACAATCAGATTTTTTTCTGTATGAAGCGACCGCGACAGGACTGGAACCTGCACTCTTCTGATATCATCATCATTACCGAAGTCAGACGCGTTATCCATTGGGCCACGCGGTCAGCACATGCACCAAAATGGCGGGTGTTAGCGCTATGTGAATACCTACGTGGTTATATTCATTGTCAGTTCTATTTTTGGATGCTCCACTGATTTCCAGATACCAGAAAACTGAAGGGAAAGTTCCAGCTGCTGTAACCTGCGGAAAGCTAAAGTCCACTTCTAACATTATTGGGTGCCTGTCTGTGTGGAGTTTGAAACCAAAAGAGAAAATGCTGGAAAATCACAGCAGGTCTGGCAGCATCTATAAGGAGAGGCGCTGACGTTTCGAATCCAGATGACCTTTGTGTGGAGTTTGTACGTTCTCCCCGTGTCTGCTTGGGTTTCCTTCGGGTGCTCCGGTTTCTTCCCAGTTTCAACAATATGCAGATTATTTGGATTGGCCAGACTAAATTGACCCTTTGTGTCAGGGGATTAGCAGGGTAATTACGTGTGGTTACAGGGATGGGGAGGGATTCTCTGCCGGATAGTCGGTGCAGAATCACTGGGCAGAATGGCCTCATACGGCACTGCACGGATCCTATGCCTCCTACAAATCCTGTCTTATACATTTAATACCTGTCCCCGAATCCCTCTGTAAGCAGCTAATGCTGCATCTTCCCCTGTGTACCTTAGTTCATCACGTTCTACTCCTTTACCCGTCCCTTACAGCACCATTCAATCCAGTTTGCTGCAAAGAGAGAAACTCCGAATTATCCAACCAAACCTTGTGGCTAAAATCCCTCCTCGCTGGATCCAAACCAGTACATCTCCTTTTCTACCTCCGAAGAACCCTCACCCAATTTCAAAATTGTGTTGACCGGGTCTGGGTGCAATCCTAAAACAGCCGTCGTTGATCAGACCTTTATAAAGAATGAGCATACCTTCCCTGTTTTTATCCTCAGTATCTAGGTTCATTGAAGTCGGGAATGGGTTAATAAACTTCAAAATTCAAAGTGTCAAAGTGACCTCTGTGATATTTGGAGCTTGTATGAGAAGTGCTGTAGAATTCATTGTTTTGATTAGAATTCATTGTTTCTTACATTCGGACCAGATAAGGGAAAACCGTTGTCTCCTGAATGTATATCAGATTCACTTGTTTGTGCAAAACCTGTAATATTGTTTCAAGGCAATGACGAACGATCGCGGCCTTGGAGATTGCTCATATCTGTATACCGAGAGGTATAAAACTGTTCTTAACTCATATTCGATGAGAAGGCTGGGGGTCCACTGTTAGGAAACTCACTTCTCCCACAATTGTGAAAATAAACCTGCACTTTGATCCACTAATAGTATCAGAGGGTTTTTTTTACCTCCAACAATTGGGGGCTCGTCCGGGATAGTCTGTTTACGGTCCGGTTGGATGGCCACAACCGGGACACCGGAATAGATTATCGAACTTTAAATAGAGTGGGTCAAAATGCAGTGGGTAATCATCTGTGATAAGAGTGTGTGACGTTCAGACGTGAGTGAGATAGAGACTGTCTGAGTGATCGCCGGAGTTTGAAGGAAAAGCCTTCATGTGTAAGAGTTAGAAGGAAAAAACTTCTGAGGAGAAGCCGGCTTAAACAAATATATAGTATATGCGGTGGTACGGAGGGATCTGATCACCCCTTACAGGTATCACCGCACTCCGATAAGAGCGATCTGGGAGCGGGAGAGCGAGAAAGGAGAATAAGTCACTCCAGGTGGTGAGTATAAACTTATCAGTGTTAATGCGGGACAAAGACAGTGGGGACCCCTGGGTCCCTAATAAATGAATTTATGATTAAGAGGGACAGACTCATAAAACAGATGATAAAAGGGAGATGGGATTTAGACCACCCACCAGACCAACAACGACAATAGTTGGAAAAGGAAAAGAAAAACAAAACTAAGAAAATTGGAGTTCTCTTAGTTCATCAATTGGCCGGATTAATTGAACAGGTTTCAGTCTTGGGTAAGAAATGGGCTGATGTCAAAGAAAAAATTAAAATGTTAAACAACAAAGGGGTGAAAGAGCCTCTGAATTTGGGGAGCAACTCTTTAGAATATACCAAGAATGTTGGGGAGTACCCGAAACTGCCCGAACAGATCGAACCTTTTCACAAACATTTAAAGACGGGCTGTCGCCAGCTCACTAAAAAATCCTTAAAATGGGAGTTCTCAATACCCAGACTTATGATGAATTCGTGGAATGGGCATCTGGAATTAGAGATGGACCGGATGAGAAACCTTACCTACAAATAAAACAGGAAAATGTTCGTGCAAACAGTAGAGAAGATAAACCAAAGGGTGCGTGCCATAATTGTGGGAAACTGGGTCACTTTGTCAGGCACTGTAGGGCTCCAAAGGGGGTAGTGAAGTCTGCAAAATGGCAGATAATGAAGTAATGAGGGGATCTGCAGGTCCTCTCATTGACGTGTACTTATCAAAGAAAAAAGCATTAATAAAGAGGATGCAAAAGGATGGCTGGGATACGTCTCAGACCTTAGAGTAGCAGAAAACGTGGATATATAAAGAAAAGAGAAACGAGGCAAAGAAGGTAGGAGTATTGTTAATGCATCAGTTAGCTGGACTAATTGAGCAAGATAAAGAAAAGATTAGAGAGCGAGAATTCAGAATACGAGAATTGGAGAAACGAAACCACGTCTTCGAAGAAAAACAATGGGGAGGGGAAACTGTTCCTCTACCTCCTAATGAGTCGACACAGGGATCAACCGCTCTTCCAGAGGAGTGGGAAGTGCTCGAATACAACCCATCACCAGTAACCCGGAGGAGAACTGCTGCGTGGCCAAAAGCAAATTATAAACCTGTCACCCAGTGTAAAACAGAGATTCAGAGAGTATTACGGAATGCTCCCACTTATTGGAGCAGAATTACCACAATAAAACAATTAAGAAGAGGGATCAGTGAATGTGAGAATCAAAGGAAAGATAAAGAGGTATCCGGCTTGCCAATGTTGTTCCAAAATCCCGATACGAATGAACAGGAGTGGTGGAATTGACCCAGTGTAGATAATCACCAGACATCTAAGGTAGCTGTCATTGCCCCAATGAATAAGACAGACACCAGCGCCAGTGCCGGGGCAAAGACAGAAGGGACTACTCAAATCAGGCTAACTTGGTTAGTTTAAAGCGTGATAAGACTAAAAAGGGGAGTAAAGGGTTAAAAGGTAACAAGCAGGCTGTAAGTTTCGAGAGCCTCGTTTGGTGGAATGGGGTATAGCAGATCAATGCGAGTTTAATAAATTAATAAATTTTACGATAGGGGCATCGGACAGAGATTTGGGGAATGTGGGAATAATAGCGTTAGATTACATCTGAGGAGTCGTAAGGAGAGTTAACCATTTAAGCACACAGTAGATTCGATCTTGCATCTGCCTGTGTAAAAATAAGTAATTAATTTAGTAGGGATATTTAAAAGTGATAAAATAAATGGATTATTTGGATCAGGTTTTAGTTAAATTTGAAAATGTATTCTTGATAGAAACGAAGTTGAAAAGATAAACAGAAAGAATTATTCCTGCGTATTTGAAATGATGAGTAATCACTTGTTTATGTTCCTCTGAGTTATAAGACTTGCAGAAATTTAAGATAGAGTCAACATTTAACAGAGAAGGGAGTTACATAAGGTAGAATGGGAGTGCGTGTGTCATACTGGGAATTATTATACTGCCATAATGCATTCTAATTAAAATGTGTTGCATGGATCAACCATGAAACTGTATTAAATGACAGACGGGCTAAAAGGGAGTGCCCGCATATAATACCAAATTGACAAATCAAATATAATTAGAGATGAGGGAAATAATTCAGTGGAATAAATGAGATAAGAAAATGCTGCGAAAGTATTTGTTACAAACGGTTAAAGATTAAAGTGATAAGATTTCTTGAATTTACTTCTGTTTTGAGTTGAATTACAGCTTGGAAGGCAGCACAAAAAAAGCGACTGTTAATCAACGGTCTGTATTCTTAAATGTTTTACTTCCATCCCAGTTTAAGATGTTAAGTCTGAATAAATGTTGGAAGCTTCCATGTGTATCTGTGTGTTTACCAACTTGATAGCGTGAATGTTTTGTTGTTGTTCGTTTTAATGTTGAGAAAGGAGTTAAACCTTGGAAGGACCATGTGCTCTTTCCTTGTCTTGAATTTGTAATTATAAGAGTGTAGTTGAGAAGTTAAAAAAAAAGTAATTTTGTGAAAAAATACAAAAGAAGGAACAAATGAATGAGGTGAATATACTGTCTCTGAGTCAGTTTAACGTCTATCAAATGAGTGAATCGTAGTTCTGATTATCCCAAGTTACAGCAGGAGATTAAAGCAGTTAAAACCTCAGTTGTTAATACAATAAATATGTTGTCCTTGAGTATTTGTAATTTGCATTTGATGCCAACCATTGAACACCATGAATTATTGGAACTTGTGTTGCCAGTTAGTTACCGATATGAAATTCAAGACTTGCGGGATGTTCCGATAACATGCAACAAATTACATCATTTCAATAATCTAACATTGATGATAGTTCTGATAGTGTAACTAGTTAAAACTATATAATGCCGTTGGAATTGTGCCATCTATTGGTCAAGGTTTTCCAAATCTAAGAACACTGCAAAGCTTAGAAAATAGCCTGCTAGGAAGCAATCCAAAACATTTCTAATCAAGTAACTCTTGTTATTGTTATATGTATTGTGCTTGTCATTGTTCTAAAAGTACAAGGAATTCTGATCTGGAGCTCAGTTTAAAAATGGAAACAGATTAATTTAAAAATTAAATTAAGAGGGATTTGAGATACCCGATAAAATATATATTGTGTATTGATAAAAACATAATTCTGTAGGGAAAAATGGCTAGTTATTCCAAACATGTAACCATTCTTTGCCATAATTTGTAATAGCTTGCACAATTAATATTAAAATGACAGGAAGTGAAACCGGATTACTTGAGAGAGAGGGAAAGAGTTGGAGACTGGCTTTGCAGCCAGACTCAGAAATCTTGCATCATTCGGTTATCTGTGTTTTTAAAGAGCTGTGTCTGGCAGCATAAACTATTGGCATCTGTGAGACCTTATGAGACAATCTGTCTAGAGAAGAATCATTTCTGCTTAAACATTGCACTTTCAAATGTGGACAAACAAATGATCAACTTAGATATAATGTAAGAATACATCATATAAAGATCGGAGCTGCATGGCATGTGATCTTAATGGGGAAAGCGATGTCTTTTGATAGAATTAGCCAGCTGCAGCCAGTGCAAAGTGATGTGTGATTCGTACTAAGCCAACTGAAGGGTCTGTTTATTTCTTCAGAATAAACTCGACTGATCTGAAGTAAATATGCCTTTCTTTAAGCATTGTTTTCGAAATAACGGTTATTTTAGAGAGAGAGCGAGAACAGCCAAAAACCAGCGCTGAGATTGAACAAAACAAAACATCTGTTTCTAAAGCATAACTAAATTAGACATTATTATTGCATACAAGCAGTCTCCAGCTACATCAACAACTTGGCCATGAGAAGGTTTGTTTACCTTACATTGTACTATCAGAGAATGCAGCTAAGTTTCTAAATTGGACTCAGAATTCCAAGCTGATGAGGCCAAATTAGCTTAAATTAACTTAAAGCATAGCACAATTAATTACATTGGGCAAAAATACTTTGCACTGGCAAAAGCCATACAGATATCGGGAAAAAAAACGTGAAGGTATTGCCGACCATACTAAATGAGATTAAGGGTTGCTACAAACCGAACAACCGGATTAACCCCTTCTGAGCTAATGACAGGACGGGCGATGCAATTACCAAAAAGCATCATAACAGGTGGGACCGATGTAGGTCCACTAAAAAATAAAATCAGGAGATATGTTTTGGAACTAAGCACCCAACTAAAAGGGATGCATACATCGGTAAAAGACAATCAAGAAATAAGAGATGCAGAGAGAGCTTGAAATGCGCCCTGACAGTCCCAACAGTGGGATGTCCGAGTAAAAATATTACCTAACAAATCACGGCTTGTACAAAAATGAAATGAGCCGTATGAAGTTATAATTAGTGGAGATATCTGTGCCTGTATATACTCAGTTGAATATGCTGAAATTAATTGGAAAAATATGTGATGTACTCCAATTGCAGATATAAACAAACAACGACTAACCTCCAAGCAAGCTGAACGGGCACACGGAAATTTTGCGCGTGGGCGATATAGCCTTTGGACCATTGTATAACAGCCGCGCGGGATATTAGTAAGTGATAAGATGCTTCTCATGCTGATACTCACGACCCTGACCCTGTTAGCCATAGTGGGAAAGTATAAATTGAATTATGAGGAGTTAGGGATAAGGCACAGTGATCATCTCTGTAACGGTGACTCTGTCGATTGTCTGAACACCTTTGTGTATGTGGGTTATCTGTATGCATTACAATCGAATCTGAGCAAGTGCTGGGTCTGTTCACACATTCCCGTGCACGGAGGAAAGGGAGGAATTCCTTTATTCCCTATCCCTTTATCAGCTATTCTAACAATAGAATGGGTTTTAAATCAGAATGGAACCCAGGAAGGATCAAGGAAACTGACATTTAAAGCCCCATCGGGTACCACTATGCAGGGTATCAGCAACAGTGATGTTGTTTCAAGGCTAGGGGGCGGAGGGTGCACTTTATCGTCCTTTAAGAAGAATTACCAGCCCAGCTACGACAGATCAGGATCCCCGCCCTACTTTGTTGTGAAGAATAAACAGAGGGGATCTATCTGCCTGATAAAAAATGGAACCATACCTGTTGGCCGTAGCTACTGTATACAGCAGATTGATATCACTGATGACACTGAGGCCATGATACAGGTCACAATCCAGTGCCCCATAGCCACCGTCCCGGTTAACCTCTCCTCCGCTTATATAAGCGCGATGACTGCATATAATGGTACCTATTTTGTCTGTGGAAACAATGCCTATCCGTGGCTTCCCTGGAATTGGACAGGATCGCGTTATTTGGCATATGTGGTGCCTTATATTCACCATTACAGTGACTTACGGGACCACCCCGAGATACACCTGCCTAGGGCTAAGCGAGCCATTAGTGAGACAGAACGATTCTTCATGATAGCCTACACATTTTTTAGGCCGGCAAAGGCAGCACAGGAACTTATACAGATGGCCTCAACCCTGGAGAAAGTTGCAAATAAGACTAAGGAAGGGTTCGAAGAGGTGAGCACAGCCATCTCTGAAATATCAGCAGAGGTCGTAGCTATTCGGACTGTGGCGTTACAGAACCGATTAGCACTCGATTATGTGCTAGCCTCCCAAGGTGGAACATGTGCCATAGTTGGCTCCGAATGCTGTACGTATATTCCAGAAGCTTCGGAGAATATAACTCGCTTAGCAGATCATATTAAACAAGTAGCAAAAGCAATGCAGGAAAATGGGAACCAATATCATGATTATAAACGTCCGGGCTGGCTGGGGCAATGGTTCGGGTCGTGGGGTTCATACCTGATGCATGGATTGATTGTATTAATTGTAATTGTAATTACTTGCTGTGTTTGTATGGCATTATTAAACGCCTGTTGCAAAACAGTAACAGCGCAAATTATGACGGTTGCAAGTGTACAGGCGGGGGGAGCAGACCTCCCGACTAAGGAGCTAGGCCCCTTCCCCGATAACATGTGGTTCTGAGTTGGTCATAGATGCCATTTTGGACCTGGCATCCGACCAAAAGGGGGGAGTGAGGTTGGGAATGGGTTAATAAACTTCAAAACTCAAAGTGTCAAAGTGACCTCTGTGATATTTGGAGCTTGTATGAGAAGTGCTGTAGAATTCATTGTTTTGGTTAGAATTCATTGTTTCTTACGTTCCGACCAGATAAGGGAAAACCGTTGTCTCCTGAATGTACATCAGATTAACTTGTTTGTGCAAAACCTGTAATATTGCTTCAAGGCAATGACGAACGATCGCGGCCTTGGAGAGTGCTCATACAGCGAGAATCTGTATACCGAGAGGTATAAAACTCTGTTCTTAACTCATATTCGGTGAGAAGGCTGGGGGTCCACTGTTAGGAACCTCACTTCTCCCACAATTGTGAAAATAAACCTGCACTTTGATCATCTAATAGTGTCAGAGGTTTTTATTTGTACCTACAACATTCATGAATGCAAGGATCCAATGCACTTTCCGAAGGAATCTCTCAAAATTGCCTCTCACTTTCAAAGATCTCTCTGAACCTCAGGTCCCTCGAATCCTGCACACTGTTTAGAACTGGGCCATTCACAGTGTCACTGTGGCACAGTGATTGGCGCAGCGGTTAGCAATGCTGCCTCACAGTATCACAGTACCACAGGTTCCATTCCGGTCTCCGGTCACTCTCCGGTCACAACACGGTCATTTTCTCCCGTGTTGCGAGGGTTTCCTCCGGGTTCTCTGGTTTCCTCCACAGCCCAAATGTCAGCGGGTTCGTTTGATTGACCATGCTAAATGTCAGTGGGATTGAATGCATCGTGTCAGGGGGACGAGCCGGGTAAATGTGTGAGGTTATGCGAATAGGGCCAGGGTGGGATTGCCGTCAGTACAGACTCGATGGGCCAAATTGCCTCCTTCTGTACTGTAGTGTTGTTATGTTCTGTTGCTTCTCCCCATCTTTCCTCTCAGAATGCAGCACTGTTCTTGATTGTGGGACGAATAATGTGCCTCTGCTACAATATCATTGAGAGCTAAGACTGCAGCTTCTTTTTCTCCAAGCCAGAATTTGCCAGGATTTTTGGCACTGATACATTATCTCGCCGAGCAGACTTTGTCTCTGTCTATCCTTCTACGCCTCTCATCAACTCTTTATGAAGGATAAACGTTGTTTAGTGACTGAGTGCAAACAATCTGTATCTTCATCCGATCCGATCAAATATGATTCAGTTTGTGAACAATGCCATCATTTCAACCAGTACTGGGTTAACCCAGACACAGCTCTAATGGGCTGCAGCCCCCTGAACCTGGGGAACAGACACTGTGAGCATTGCCGGCCTCAGAGGCTTTAACAGTTACTGAGCTGGGAAACTCCAACTTATTCCCGAGAATCCACAGCACAGAGCAAGGGGAGAGGAAAGCCTGTCCTGGCAGCTGTCAATCTGAGACACAGTTTGACCTGTCAATGTGCAGATGCGAATATTGTGTCAGCGACAGTGTGTTAAAGGGGCAGTTGGGTTAGACTAATGACTAGTGTTTGTGTGTCCGCACTTAGCGCCGGATTTCCCAATCCTTCTTGTGTCAAATTACAAGAGTTCACTTGGCATAAGATTGTGCTGCTCCCTTGCTCAGACCTGAAGAGATAATTGAATGGAAAATGTTCGTCGATTTCAAGATTTCAGTTGACGAACGGAGAATAAGTCAGCGCTCGACTGAGAGAGCGCGATCAATGCAGCAACGGGACGGGTTGAAATGGAAATTGCTGCCCTGATTTCGGTTGGAACCTTCGCAGCAGGAAATATTCGGATTTCAGTGGCAGATATGAGTCAGTCTGGGAATCTGGAAAGCCAAGTTTTAATTGCGATGCAAGAAGTTGTGAGGAGAGACAAACAGGAGGAGCCGGGAGCTGGCAGCAGCTTGACTCTGCTCCGTCCGCTCTCTGCCTTTAAGTTGCTCTGTGCCGCCACCACTGGCTTCATTTCAGATCCAGTTCTGACTCTCACACACATTTTCCACATATTCTCGGATGTTCATTGTATACAAAGGGCTGCAGGGAAAAAGCCTGGGAAGGACATGCTGGTGAGCCTCACATCCGTGGTGAGTAAGTTGTTGGAAGGTATTTTGAGAGACAGGATCTACAGGCATTTCGAGACGCAAGAACTAATTAGGGACAGTCAGCGTGGTTTTGTGAGTGAAAAATCATGTCTCACAAATTTGGTTGAGTTTTTTGAAGGGGTAACCAAGAAGGTAGATGAGGGCAGAGCATTTGATTTTGTCTACATGGACTTAGCAACGCCTTTGACAAGGTACCACACGGTAGATTGTTGCATCAGGTAAAATCTCACGGGATCCAGGGTGAGGTAGCTAAATGGATGCAAAATTGGTTGATGACAGAAGCCAGAAGGTGATTGTAGAGGGTTGTTTTTCAAACTGGAGACCTGTGACCAGCGGCGTGCTGGGTCCACTATTATTTGTCAGTTATGCTAATGATTTGAATGAGAATATAAGAGGCGTTGTTCGTAACCTTGCAGATTACACCAAGATTGGTGGCATAGTGGACAGTGAAGAAGGTCATCTCGGATTGCAACGGGAACTTGATGAATTGGGCCAGTGGGCTGACGAATGGCAGACGGAGTTTAATTTAGATAAATACGAGGTGATGCATTTTGGTAGATTGAACCAGGGCAGGACTTATTCAGCGAATGGTAGGGGGTTGGGGAGAGTTACAGAACAAAGACATCGAGGGGTACAGGTTCATAGCTCCTTGAAAATGGAGTCACAGATGGACAGAGTGGTGAAGAAGGCATTTAGCATGCTAGCTTTCATTGGTCACAACATTGAATACAGATGTTGGGACGTCTTGTTGAAGTTGTACAAGACATTAGCAAGGCCACACTTGGAATACTGTGTACAATTCTGGTCACCCTATTATATAACGGTTATTATTAAACGAGAAAGAGTGCATAGGAAATTTACTTGGATTCTACCGGGACTTGATTGTTTGAGTTATAAGGAGAGACTTGATAGACTGGGACTTCCTTCTCTGGAGCGTAGAAGGCTGAGGGGTGAACCTATAGAGGTCTATCAAAAAATGAGAGACAGAGATCAGCTAGATAGTCAAAACCTTTTCCCAAAGGTGTGGGAATCTCAAACTAGAGGGAATAGGTAGAAGGAGAGAGAGGAGAGATACAAAACGGTCTAGAGCGGCAATTCTTTTCACACCGAGTGTGGTTAGTGTCCGGAACAAGCTGCCAGAGGTATTAGTAAAGGCGGGTATAATTTTGTCTCTTAAAAAGTGTTTAGACAGTTTCACGGGTAAGATGGGTATTGAGGGATATGGACTAAATGCGGACAATTGGGATTATTTAATGGGTTAAAAAAATAGAGGCGGCATGGATAAGTTGGACCGAAAGGCTTGATTCCATGCTGTAAACCTCTATGAGTCTATCATCTTGTCGACCTGGGACGTATTTTGCCAGAAATATATCTTGTGCGTTAGCAAGGCAACTGCTTTCTGAACGAGCTGTCCAGCTCGGTTCAATCTGTCAGAAATTATTGGACGTCTTTTAAAGCAACATCGATTTGTTTGCAAAATGCTCTGATCTCTGAATATATTCCACCAATTTATCGCTTGTGTTTGGAATGCCAGGCAAAACGGCCGCTTAATGCAGACATTTTGAAATCAATTCTAACATGGAATTTTCACTTATTATTCTCAAAAATCCTCTTTCACTAACGTTCCAATATGACAATCCCTCCCCATTTTTCACTTGCTCCTTCCATTCCCAAACTGTTATCACCAGGAATGCTGAACGCCCAACTTGTTGCAATGTGTTTGAATGAACACGATGTCATATTATCTAAGCGGCATTTTGAAATTCTCATTCATTCAATGTATTCTGGTGAAATACATTTCGTATGTCCTGTGTGTCATTACATAAGAATCTTACTCTGACATGACACCTTGTTTTGTTCTTATGGTGCTCTGTTTCTTTCCTCTCACGTCATGATTTTTCTCATGGAAGTTACAACACAGAAGCCATTCGGCTGAGAACACCCTGGTGCCCATTCCAATACCAGCTTTCTGCACCCGGCCCAGAGCACAGATCCAGGTCTTCGTAGAAGAAAAAACACTGAGAATTACGATTTATCCTCATGGGCTGCCCTGGAGAAGCTAATTAAACATTTCAAATGAGAACGACTGAGGACAGGTTTCCAACCTGTGCGTGGAATCCCCCCTGTGTTTCGAGTCCAACACCTTAATTGCGCGGCCACCGCAGCGGTTTATCTGTACGCATGATGTAACCACCTCAGAAACGTTCATCGTAACTTCATCAGGCACTTAGATTATGCAGAGTACAGCGTGTGAGCTGAAATCTGTTGGTCTCCCTCTTTTTGGTATCTTTATCTTTGATTATGAATTCATTTATATTTCAGAGACTTTTCGTCTGTTTCAATATTTTTTTCAGCATAAAGAAATTGAAGCCGAATTTAACGTCAGCAAAAAAAATAATGAAATGTTAAGTCCATTTCATGACCGACGAATATTGCGTTCACACTGCTTGTGCCCACATGCTTTGAAACGTAAGCGGTCTTGGGTAAGGTTCTACGCAAATGATGAACGCAAAGGCCGAGAAACGAACCCGGGTCAATTGCTTGAAAAGTCGGTACGCTCACCGCTATACCACCATGGCTTGCTCAAGTTAAGTACCTGTTATTTTTGTCAGTTACAATTCCGGAACGACCTTAGTTGCTGATTTCATCAGACTCCAGGTGTGTCCAAAGCACAGTTCATGAACTGAACTTGGCTTGTCTCGTTTTTCTGGACTGATTAACTTCCTTTTTTACTGTTGTTTCTGATTGAGAACTCATTGTTTAGTTTTGAGGCCTGTTCTTCCATTGAAACAAAGTTTACACTGCAAGCAAATTGAAGCTGGATTTTCCGTTCGTAAGTCATTGATAATAAGAATATTCGGTGAATTTTATTTTAGGAGTGACCCTCTTCTGTTATGACCTGAGATTTCAATTAAATAAGTCAACTCTGTGATGGTCAGGAACTGGCCCTTGGTCAAATGCTCACAAAGTCAGCACTACACCACCTTCGCTCACCTGACTCTGCCACTCTCTCTGTATTTACGGAACGAATACACAAGCAACGATGTGGCATAGAAATCAGAGATTTGAGAATCACGTAACTGACATTCCATTTCTGGGAGTTTTACATTTTCCGATGGATCGGGGTGAGCAGGATCGCCCAATCAGAAAGCAGATCTCTGGAATATGGAACTTGATTAATATCATGTTTTGCAATCATTTAATCGGTAAGTACCAAGTTCATGTTATTTCACTCCAATCCAAAAAGGTTCTGAATGAATCGTTACTTTGTTGCACCACTCGTGTTCAGCCAGGAAATGGCAGTAGTGAACAATCATTTGGACTTGCTGTTTGTGTGAAGATATCTGGACAGGAATGGAGCTGCTGTTGCCGCGGAGCTGGCCAACTGCGCCCAATCCAAATAGATTCACACAATTAATGAACAGACGAAAAACAAGCGCAGCTGATTTTTAAGAAACTATGACAGTCTCTGAAAGCATTATGTCAGCACCTCTTCAAGAATCAATTTGCTGTAACTAATTCAATATGAACGATTTGAATGTCATCCCTATTCATGGCCAGTTCTCGTTCAGGCATCGACTGGTTCGACGTTTTACTGTTATCAGAGAACAGTCATCACTATTCTCTGAGAAGTAAAACTGCGCCCCGAACTTCATAGACTACAGTGCAGAAGGAGGCCATTCGGCCCATCGAACCTGTGCCAACAACAATCCGATGCAGGCCCTATCCCAGTAACCCCACATACTTGACATGCTAATGCTCCTGATACTAAGGGGCAATTTAACATGACCATTCCACCTAACCCGGCACTAATTTTCATGGCGGAACGGCGAATTCTCGAAAGACAAATTCTGCCACTTGCGCCGCAAATGAAGCTGGCGTCCACTTTGGAGCTCCTGAAACCACATATTTTCATGGCAAACCTCTGCACAAAGCTGGTGTCCTGATTTGAATCGATTGCCAGCTCGAGTATAGCATCCACACCGCTAATGTACCTACACAAAAACCTTGGGGACCAAGGGGCAATCTCGCATGGTCAATTGACCGAACCTGCTCATCTTTGTGGGAGGAAACCGGATGACCTGGTTTGCTGAGATAACTTGCTTGGGTGAATGCAGCTTGAACAGCACTCCAGAAGTTTGGCACTATCCAGGAAAAAGCATCCCACTTCATTCGCTTCCCGTGGATAAAAAAACCACGACAGACACACAATGGCAGCAGTGTGCACCATCTACAAGATTCGCTCCAGCAACTGGCTCCTTTGCCAGTACGTTACAAACACACGACAACTGCAACCTAGAAGGACACGCGCAGCAGACACATCAGAATAACACCTCCACGTTGCAGGACACTGATATTTACTTATTGATTGTAGTTATTTATAAGTTGTTGTTGTTGCGTGTGTGTTTTTTAATCTTCTTTTTGTTCCAAAAGAAGCAAAATACTATTTGAAAAGCATGTTACTGTTTCGAACGCAACCACCGAACGATGTGCCAACCTTTGAGAAAGCCACTGGGGTTTGCATTTTCATCTCGAATCAGTGGTTTCCCTGGGAGCCGAGTAAACAGAAACAGAATGGAGAGATGGCAGAGAAGGAAACGTCAGTTCCAAAGCTGAAACACAACAATTAAATAGGAAAGTGTTTGGTACTGAATCCGACTCTGCGGGGAACTCGAACCTACATCATTCGTGAGGCTAATTTATCACTACCGAGAAATCGAACGCGCTGTCTATTGCGCCACAGAACCGCACATCAGAAATTTATTTTACAGGTAAGTTCAACAATCTCGTAGTTAAAACGTCGGGAACAGTTAAGAGGAACTTCATTGATTGCAAGTCATGTTGGGACATCTTATGTCTGTTGAAACAGCTTGGAAATACAGACCTTTGTGTCCTTTATACAGGAAATCTGTCCATAGAATGATTGTCCCTCTCTCTCTTCCTCCTTCTCCTGTTCAGCTTGGAGTGTAATCCCGTAGGCTTGATCGTCGGGAGACACATTCTACTCTATCTGTCACAGGGCTGATCAGAACCTGTTCCCTGTTCCAGTAAAGCACCTGCACAGAATACAACAAAAAGCAGGAAGAATGAAATCTGAAACAAAAACAGAAAGTGCAAAAAATGCTCAGCAGGTGAAGGAACACTTTTGATTCATGGAGATTTCTGTAAAACCAGCTCCTGAAGCACAGCACAGTTGCACAGTTTAAAGTTTCCATTCATCCACACTGGATGCTTTATTCCATGATTTTGAACAATTCAAATTGATAATAAAGGCGGGAATTACACACAGCCTTCATGAAACTCACGCGCTAAACATTGAAAGGTAACAGTGTTTAATCAAGGGATGGTTCTGTTTTGTTCATTTATTATTAATGGAGAATAGAAAAGTTGGAACAGTATGCAATCTGGGCAATATAACTGAACAAAGTGAAACACAATGGAGACTGGGCAGGATAAGCCGACCATGGGCAGTGTACAAAGTGAAGGTGCGACGTTGACTGAGTTGTCAGACGGAGCAGGGAGTCGTTGCAGAGTGAAGGTACATAGGAAAGTGGGAGTGCTAAATGTGTAATGATCACTGTACAAGTTGACGGTGAAATGCAGACTTCCGGCTGGATATTCAATGGGGTCTGAGATGGGTGAATAGACTGTAGCATCTTGGCGTGGTAAAGGTGCAATAGGGATGAGGAACGCTAAAGGTATACCCTTTAGTTTCTTTCATCTCTCCTCGGTCTTCGGACCAAAATACATCACTTCACACTTTCTTACATCAATTAAATTGCACCTGTCACGTGTCTGCACATTCCACCAGCCTGTCTGTATCTTCTTCAAGATTATCACTAGCCTTCTCACTAAAGTTCACAATATTTTCAAGTTTTGCACCACCGGCAAATTTTGGGGTTGAAATCTGTGCACCTTGATATAGGTCAGTAATATATATCAAGAAAAGCAGGTTTCTCTCTGTATGCCATGCCCAATCAGAAATAGGCAAAACTTTGTGTAATATATGCTTTAATAGGTTTGTACTAATAAGTAAACTATTGCAGAATGAAATTCTATCTATGCTAAAAAGAACAATGATTCCAAATGCCACTTGGTTCAAAAGAAAATACATACAGGTGCTAATACTTTCACTTAAAAAGCATAGCCTTGCTGATTTATCGGTATTTAAATGATGAATACAGAGGAAAGCAGCGTACTGATAGATTTCGAATTGATATGGCCAACACATTTACTATTTCGAAATTCATCCGTCCCAGTTCAATATAATGTGAACAATTCTTGTCTGTTGTGTCCCTCTCTGATGTCGAAACTTCAGTCTACCAGGGAATGCTGACATCTACTGGCCGCAATACAGCACTGCAGTAGAGCGGGAAAAATGCACATTAACTGTCTCTATTGCAGAGACACATCGATCAGGAATTAATGATGGGATGTCAGCATTATTTCCCATAGAGAATTCAATATTAATGTACTTTCCAATGTAGTCAGTATAACTTGGAATTTGCTATTACCTGAAGCAGTTGAGGCGACTAGCATCGATGTACTAAAGGGAATCTTGGTAATGAGACGATGGAGAATGAATTTCAGAGATAAGCAGATGATGTTACATTGAAGATTTTGAGTAGAGGATCGTGTGGAATCATGCACTAATTAGAATAAAAAGCCCAGTTTCAATTAGGTATCTTCCAGGTAGAATGTGCACATACTTGCAAAGTCTCTCAGATATATTTACAATGAATATCACACACATATGTCACACCGGAGACAGAGAGATACAGAATGAGTCCAACACTCATACATCTAGAATCTTAGAGTGGATACAACAAAGAGAGGGAGACCATTCGGCCCTTAGTCTGTGCGCTGGTCTCTACAAGAACAATTCAGCTCATCCCTTTCCTAGTCCTTGTCTCATAACTCTACAAATCATTTCACTTCAGGTGCTGATCAAATTCCCCTTTGACAACCCTGATTTGATGCTCCGTCTGCCATACTCTCAGGCATTGCATTCCAGTCCTAAACACTCAGCACATTAAAACCCATCCTTCTCTCCTCTGGCAATGGGAACAATATTTTTTTCATCTATTCTTCTTAGACTGCACCCACAAACCCATCACCTCTGCCATCGCGAAGGACAGCGGCAGCAGATACATGGGAGCACGAGCGCTACAAGCAGAGCAGGAGACATATTAACAGAACAGAAGAAAAAAACATTTCCACAGCCGAAAAAACATTTACAACAACTGGGAAGCATTTTACACAACAGTAGAAATCAACTCTCAACAACAATTGAGACAGTTACATGGGTAAGATGGTCTGGAGGGATATGGGACAAACACGGGCAATTGGGAATAGTTCGCGGGCAAAAAACTGGGCGGCATGGACAAATTGGGCCGATGAGCCTGTTTCCATGCTGGAAACCTCTATATTATAGAGCACAGCAGGAAGCATATTAGTAGACAGTGAAACACCACACAACAATGAACATCTTTGAAAAAAAACAGCACCGTTTCACAGCAGGAAATATATTTATAAACATATTTACACGAGAAAACTCCTTTAAAACATCAGTGATCATTTCCGTGTCTTGCCGGATTCCCGGCACCTTTGTCTGTCGTTACACGTGTCCAAACAGTCCCTTTTGCTGCTGCTGTGCGTGTCTTTCTCTGTCCATTGTATTCGTGGTATTATGCATTAGAATTGTGTGGCCAGACTGAGCCTCCTGACACTGATGCCGGTGTAAAACAACAATGTAGAAATCAATATCTGATTGGCTACATTGATAGGCAGCAGGTGGGGCTTCATTTACTGTAGCAGAGTGGCGCAGCAGCAGTATGCTGGGCCTACAACTCAGAGGTCGCTGTACCGAAATCATTCTTTGCTATTTCCTCTTTACAACGGTAATCAACCCACTTGACTACAATTCTGCAACTTTTCCGTTGAATTTGTGGGCATTTTCATTGGTTCCTCTTTTCTGTTATAAGCCTCAAACTGCAGTTGATCACCTTGATATGCACAAAAGCTGTAGATGCTGTGAACATGCACCAGGATGTATTAGTGACCGAGGTAATGGTGCACGGGGCGCAATTTCAGAATTTGTATATAATTTGAAACGTGGAAACATTGTGAACTGTGAGGAGGATGGTGTAAAAGTTCAAAAAGGACGGGGACAAGTTCCAGATGAAATTCGAAGCTGAGAATTGTGAAGTGATTCATTCTGTTAGGAAGATTAGAGAGGCAATGAAAAGTAAAAGGAAAACAGTTCCAAAGTATCTCATCTATTTCACTCGTGAGGTAACTCTACATGAGGTGCAACAGTACAACTCTAAAATAACAGCAAATTACTGTGGATGCGGTCATCTGAAACCAAAAGAGAAAATGCTGGAAACAATCTGCAGGTCTGGCAGCAACTCTAAGGAGTGAAATGAGCTGATGTTACGAGTCCTTTGACAAAGGGTCATCTGGACTGCTTTACTGCTAGCTGCTAACTTCCTTAAAGTCAATAATAATCCATTCAAAATATCAGCATATGTGTTTTACAATCATAATTACTCATTTGGATCAATTACTGCATCTCATATGGCTTCTTGTTAGCTCATAAATGCATTTAAAAGTCATTTAACTGAATGCTGTTACTTTTATCAGTGGCTTAATGCCGACTGGTTTAAAAACCGTACCACCCCATCAGTGGTTCCACTTACAGATATTAATGTCATGAGACGTCTGGACAGAGTGGTTAGGGACAAACATATCCCACTCGTGGAATGATGAACAATGAGAGAGAACAGATTGAGCATCATGGCCAAAGGAAGGAATAGGAACACGAGGAAAATATTTTTCACACAGCGTGTGCTTAATGTGTGGAATGCATTGCCGGAGAGTGTGGTGGATACATACAGATTCAATTGAAATGTTCTAAAGGGATTAGACTGTTCTATAAAAAGGAAGAATGTGCAGTGTAACAGGGAGAAGGCGGAGGTGTTCATTTTCTGTCACAACTTCTCACATAATTTCTCATTCATCATTCATCGATTATGAACTGTTCTCTTGTCGTTTCTAAACAAGGAGAAGTGCAGCAATGATTATATGAAAAGAGACTTGGTGGCCTAAGGCTAACGGTAGAGTTAAAAAAACAACAAATATGTGTCTAAAAGGTGGTCAGGATGACACAGAAACGAAATCTGAAATGAAAACAGAAAATACGAGAAACCTCAGCAGGTCTGGCAGTATCTCTGGAGAGCGAAACAGAGTTTCGATCGGCACAACATCGTGGAGCAAAGGGCCTGTTCTGTGCTGTACTTTTCTATGAATGCTTCCAGTCCGTATGACTCTTCTTCAGATATCAAGAGAGATTGAAATGTGACGGATTTTAAAATGTTGAAGAGAATTCGGAGCACAATCGATATAATTCATTAAAGCAATTAGAAGAGCAAAGGGCACATTTGTTTTTATTGCAAGTGGATTGGGGTAGATGAAGAAAGGTGTCTTGCTGCAATTGTGCAGGATTTTATTGAGACCACATTTGCAATACTGTGTACAGTTATTGTCTCCACATTTGAGAAAGGACATACTTGCATTGGAGGCGGTACAGGGAAGGTTCACTAGATTGCCCCTGGAAATGAGGAGGTTGTTCTGTGATGAGAGGCTGAGTGAATCAGTCTGAGAGACCCTGAAGCTCAGAACAATGTGTAAATGCTGAGTGAATGCTTCCATTGCTGTCCTCTGGGCAGACGGATGGCGGATAAAATTTACGTAAAGTTATGTTAAAGTAGAGTTTATTTATTATTCGCAAGTAAGGTTTGTATAATACTGCAATGAAGTTACAGTGAAATTTCCCCCGTCACCACAATCTGGCACACTCTCGCTGTGTGGTTCTCTCTCTGTGACTCTCTGTGGCTCTCTCTCTCTCTCTCTCTCTCTCTCACCCTCTCTCTCTCTCTCTCTGACTCTCTCTCTGACTCTCTCTCTCTCTGACTCTCTCTCTCTCTCTCGCTCTGCCTCTCTCTCTCTCTCTCTGACTCTCAGCTTTTCACGTTCTCTCCCTCTCTCGTTGACAACTGCACACTTTTTGGTTGTGTTTGACAGAGGCTGTGCAGGAGGCTCACCAGTTGCAGTGACTCACGGGCCGGGCTAATGGGTTCTTGATGGTGCAGCCCATCAGGATTGACACCCATCTGGGCATCTTCTCCTCGCTCACCAACTGGACACAGCTCGGCTGTGCCAAACTGATGCGCGTTATCACACACGAGGCTTGAGATGCTCAGGAAATAAAGGCTTTTATTTACTGTTACAACGAAGCTACTAAGTATAGTACACGATCCAAGACTGAGGGGTCCCAGACAGAGCAGTGACCTTTATACCTCTCCCAGGAGGCGGAGCCCGACTGGGATGTACCATAATAACTATAATACAAGGTGTAACAGCCCAACCCTAACCCCAACAGCAACAAGTAGAACAACCCATCCCTAACCCCAACAGCAACATATATACATACTTGTAGTACTAGCCAGACCCTGGCTCAGTACTATCTAGTGGCAACCAACGATGGTTCACCACACAAACCTCGCGGCACCTTCGGCTTCTAAGCCAAGAGAGTTTCCACCGGCCGGCCTCATACTCTGAACTGTCCCTGTCCCCAACTGGGACACAACACATCCCTCAATATACTCACCCAGCATTAACAACATGGCTCTGCGATTTACTGTCTGAGAGAGAGGGGGGGGGGGAACAGAGAGACAGAGGTGGGGGGGGGGCTGGTGCACAGAGAGAGAGGGGGCAGAGAGGGGGGTATGCCGAGCGAGAGGGGGGCATGCCGAGAGAGGAGGCATAGAGAGAAATAGGGGGCATAGAGAGAGAGAGAGGGGGACATGCAGAGAGAGGCCGGCAGAGAGAGGGAGGTAAAAAGGGGACAGAGAGAGAGGGGGGGCGGTGGCAGCGAGAGAGAGGGGGCAGAGAGAGAGGGGGCAGAGAGGGAGATGTGGCAGAGGGAGAAAGAGCGATGCAGAGAGACAAGAGGGCAGAGAGTTAGAGGGGGCAGAGAGAGAGAGCGGGGCCGAGAAACAGAAAGGGGCAGAGAGTTAGAGAGCGGAGGCAGGGAGAGAGACAGAGACTGTGAGGTTCTTCAGCAAATTGACAAAGAAAGGGACATGGTTTTGGAGGGGTTGGAAGGCTTGCGTGGACAAGTCTCAAAGTCTTGATGATTGTGTCCCCAGATGCTGTGGGAGGCAAGGGAGGAGATTACAGGGTCTCTGCGAGATATTAAGAGGTTAACATCGCATGCAGCTAAGAGCTTTTGCAAAAAGCGGCTAAACCAGCAGTTTGGGTAAATGACAAGCTTAAGACATTGATTGCAAGAGGTTTCCAGTACAGGAGCAGGAATGTGTTGTTGCAATTATACAGGGCCTTGGTGAGCCCACACCTAGAATATTGTGTGCAGTTTTGGTCTCCTTTTCTGAGGAAGGATCTTCCTGTTCTCGAGCGAGTGCAGTGAAAGCTTACCAGGTTGATTCCAGAGATGACGGGACTGATGCATGAAGGGAGACTGACCAGGTTAGGATTGCTTTCGCCGGAGTTCAGACGAATGAGGTGGGATCTCATAGAGACTTATAAAATTCGAACAGGACTAGACAGGATAGATGCAGGTAGAATTTCTCCGATGGTTGGGGGGTCCAGAAACAGGGGTCACAGTCTGAGGATTCAGGGAAGACTATTTAGGACGGAGGTGAGGAGACATTTCTTCACCCAAAGAGTAGTGCGCCTGTGGATTTCATTACCATAGGAAGTAGTTGATGCCAAAATATTGAATGCATTCAAGAGGCGGCCAGATACAGCACTTGGGGCGAATGGGATCAGAGGTTATGGGAAAAAGCGGGATTAGGTTATTGATTTGGAGGTTTAGCCATGATCGCAATGAATGGCAAAGCAGGTTCTAAGGGCCAATTGGCCTCTTCCTTCCCCTATCGTCTATGTTTCTATGAAGCCCCCAAAGCGAGAATCACACCACGAGACCAACGGGCCGGTGACATGCAAGCATCTGAGCCTATCAAAATATGTTCCAGTCAAAGCAGACTCGCTGTCTTTGCAGACCATGATAGAGTAATAGAAAATTGAATAAAACACAGCAGATTCACGGGGAAATGTGATTCTCTTTGTCTTACACCCTGAGTATTGAACCAAAAGTTCAATGTTGGGATTGTAGTTTCTCTCAGCGAAAGGAACTCCAATCACATCAGTTCAGAGATTGTCGTGAAGAACCGGCAAGAAACAAAATGTGGAAAAACACAGCTAAGTGTGTTCAAATGCAGAGAGGCAATGTATGAAACGTTCCATAGATTAATGATGAAAGTGGGTTTTGCACCCACCCGTGCAGAACACAATCGATGCACAGACCATCGCCAAAACCACTCAACCGTTTCGTCAACGACAGAGAAACTTGTAAACCGTCTCCTTCCATTTGATTGTGTATCCATGAAGAGTTGGGGATGAAGGTCTCCCTCACCAACGCTCCTGGATGTCCAGCCAGATGGAACAAACAGAAGAAATTTCCATTCCACCAGGTCAGGGAATGTTGGGAATGGAGCGGTGTGAAACATTCCCAGACAATGTCCCACATTGTTCCTCTCAGCGTGAAAACTCACCGCGGAAAGACTGAAACTGGCACCAATTTGATCACATCATGATTCGCATCACTCACACTTTAACCATGAGGCCACTGATGAAGCCAGGATGACTTCGAAGTTCTACTAAAATGCCAACTGAACTCACTGACTGGCAGAATGACATTACCCACGGGACTGGTGAGTCACAACCACAGGCCGACTTGGCCAGTGGTGAAAACAGATATCACTGCTTCTGACCTTCACCAGAACAGACAGTGAAATAAAACATTGCTCACTAACATCTCTGATGTGTCGAGAAAAGTTAGTTGATAAACAATTGCGTTGTGAAAATATCGTTGCTAAACTTTGGATACATTGAAAATTTGTTTTCAGTGGTTGGGTTGCAGTGGGTGGCTCGTTGGTCTTGGGGTATGATTCTCGCTTTGGGCGTAGCATGAATATGCGAGAGGTCACGGGTTCAAATCCCAGACGAGCCCCGAAATTTTTTTTTAAGATAATTCTTTGCAATGAAGACGGCGACAATGAGCGAAAGCCGAAGCAATGTTGAGCTCCCGAGAACTCATTGCAGAGAAAATATCTCTGCAGTCTCGAAAAACAACCATACAGTTTGACAGAACTGTGAATCCCACGGTCTGATTTTATATTTTCCATGTTTTAGTTTAATTCCGGTGCTCTGAGTGAACCGTGAGTATGGTGCGTTTCAGCAGTCCTGTTGAGGGGAAATCAGGCGACGGACACACGAACAGAGGAAATAAGGGCACAAGAAGGCCATTTGGCCCCGCAAGACTGCCCCGCCATTCACTAAGATCATGGCTGATTTGTTTATGTTTCGATTTCCACATTTCCATCTGTCCCCGTTAACCTGTGATTCTGTTGCCAAATAGGAATCATCTACCTCCGGCTTAAAAATATTCAATATCCCCGCCTCCACCGCCTTCTGAGGCAGAGTTCCAAAGTCGCGCAAGGCTCCGGGAGAACAGGATTCGCCGTCCGAAAAGAGGAAGCTCAGTTTTCTTTAAGTGCCCGCTGTTCTGCATTCACTCACAAGAAGATACATCATTTCTCCGTGCAATTGTGAAGATCATTCAAGATCTGATGTGCTTTGAACAAGGTACCTCCTACTCGGAGTATCCCCGTTGCAAAGATGCCCAAACAGGAAGTTGTTTCCTCTTCGCAATCTGGTAAATCTCCTCTGCATTGTCGAACTATTCAAGTTATCAAACTGGCAATCTCGTCTGGACCGTTTGCAACGCATTTACATCCTTCATTAGATATTCATACCAAAACTTCAGACAATATTCGAGATACTTCACTGAAGCATAACATGATTTTCTTACATGGCCAAATGCTTGTAACAAAGCAAATATTCCATTGACCTTTTTTATTACTTGTTGTACATGCATTCTAAATATTTGTGACTCGTACACTCGAACAACGGGATCCCTTTGCATCTGGGGAAGTTTGCAGCCCTTCTAGAATTGACTAATGATCTGATTTTCTTCTGTTCCTGACGAAGTGAATAACTTCACATTATATTCCAGTTGCCAGGTGCAACTGGAATATAATGTGCACCAAACCTGCCTATAACTATCTCCAAGCTCCTTACGTCCTCTCCTCTCCACAAGTTACTTTACGACATATATCGTGTCTTCTGCAAATTTTGCTGCCGTGCTTTCAGCTGTGGGCTGCGATAGCTGAGCTTCTGTGGAGATGACAATTCCCAGACACAAAGTGTCCGATTATTTTTTCCTGTGCTGTAACTATTCTGTGTGTATGGATGTGAAAACCATTATTTATCCCTTGGTGTGTGAGGCAGGAACTGAGAGTGGAATTCATTGTCTATCTGTCAGTCTCTGTGGGTGTTTATGAGTGAATGATGCACTCTGTATCACTCTGTCTTTTATTCACACTGTGATTGCGGATTTATTGTTTGTCTCCCAGTCTCTGAGCCACTTTGTAAATCTGGGATAATTCAATAAATAATATACCTAAATGAAACTGGGACCATTTTTTTCCAATTGATCAACTGCTCGACACGCTCCTCCACCCAAAATATTTCATCTTTTTGTCTCAAATCCATTCACCTTTCAACACTTACCCAGCTTTCCATTAAATACAGCTGTGCTAAACGTCTCCAATCGTAGAATCCCGACCGAGCAGAAGAAGGCCATTTGGCGCATTGAGTCTGTACCGACCACATTCCCACCCAGGCCATGGTGCTGTAACCCTAATTTACCTTGATGATCCCCCTGACACGAGGGTCAACTTAACATGGCCAATCAACCTTGCCCGCATGCCTTTGGGTTGCGGGAGTACACCCACGCAGATATGGGGAGAACGTGCAAACTGCATACAGTGAACCGAGGCCGGAACTGAACCTGGGACCCTGGCGCTGAGGCAGGAGTGCTAACCACTGAGCCACCGTGCCGCCCAAAATTCTTCCCAGTTTGTTGGCAAATTTCCTGTCTCGTATCCTTCTGTATCTTTGGTGGGACAACCGAAATTTAAATCGAGTGATTGTTTCTTCTTGTATTCTGCAGTGATATATTCACTGCAGGAATTCTTGTGAGCTCAAACCTGCTCCCGATTTAATAAACGGTGGATTGGCTTGTCCGGCATTTTGAACCCGGGACCTCTAGCATGCCAGTGCTACCCCAAGCGAGAATCATACCCCAAGACCAACGAGCCAACTTCCAACGCTTTAGCCGATAGCAAATTGCAAATGCTGCCAACTCAATGATAATTTAAGAGTAATTTCTATCGTGGATTTAATAATTAAATTACGAGGTCTATCCTATCACACCCCGGCATTAATTATTCATATTGACCCATTCCTGCAACACCCTCACTTGATGTGAATGTCTTCCTTCTTTTGAAGTTCTGAGTTGCGGCCGGTAGAGGTCAGCACATTCAGGTAGAGCGAAGCTCACAGACCAGAGAGGGACAAACAAACAAGAATTGTTCAAATTCTATTGGGAGTGGGAAATTTTAACAATACGAATGTTGGACGTGGTTTTTTCTGATAGGTATTTTGTAACAAACAGTTGTAATCGTTGTCTGTCCCTCGATTCGAGGATGACATCCATTCAGGGCCGTGATTTTCTGCTATGGGTCTTCATGTGAGTGAACAGGCCCATTCTCGGCCCACAGAGCTTTCTTCTCTGCTACTTTCTTCTCTGCCGCCATGTTGCCTCATAAAAGCATGCTGCAGATTGGGGGACATGTTTCGCCCATTTTCAAGCTCCTCCCAGTCATCGGCATGAATGCTACCTCGCTTCAATCTGGAGGATGTCAGGGAAGAATTACTGATAGAATTTCCCTCACAGTCTTAGGATGCGCTGATACACTGGTCCGATGTACATCATTGCACTAAAACTACCAACCATCAATGGCATGTGTGAGTGAGATACATTCTTATCTGCCCTTCTCTGGTCCCATTTGATCGAAATGATTTTTTTCCAAATCTTTCACTAATTTAAATCCCAGAATCAGGCCATTCCTCAGCCTTGTTGTTAGTGGAGAAGAAGGGTCCAGTTTCTCAGTCCGTTACCAGGCCATTCTCTTTCCACTCAATGATTCTTCTTTTTATGGGCTGTTGGTGTCGCCTGCAGGACCAGCATTTGTTGCCCTTCCCGAATTGCCCTTCAACTGAGAATGGCTTGTTTGACCATTTCAGAGGTCGAGTAAGAGTCACCCTCTTACTCTCGAGTCACATGTAGGCCAGACCAGTTAAGGAGGCCAGACTTATTTACCTGTACTGCTTCGGTGAACCAGACTATATTTTACAACAATCGACCGTAGTTTCAAGGCCGCCATTACTGAGACCAGCTTTCAATTCCAGATTGATTAAATAGTGAATTTAAATCATCAGCTGCCGTGGTGGGATTTACTCCGTGTCCCCAAAGATTAGTGCGAGCCACTGGATTACCAGCCCCATCACCTTTCATCCCTGTAAACCGCAACAGTTCACTCAGCTCATTATTCAACCTCTTCCTGAGGAGATTAGATTTTCCTCCACAGAATTTTATTAAACCATTTGCTGCAAACCCTGTTGCTCCATTCGGGAGCAACAATAATTTATTGAGACCACACAAAAAAGATTGATTTCTTGGGTGGAGAATAAAATAAAGAGATGAGAAAATTTAATGAACAGAACAACAAGGAAATACATTCTGAGAAAGCGCCCTGCAGTGTGTGCAAGAAAATGCAGAGCTTTCAGCTGAAGAAGGAAATCTCGGTTTGCCGGGAGTTCTCCCAGATTTCTGCATAAAACGACCGCGACAGGACTCGAACCTGCAATCGTCTGATATCATCACCCCCAGCATTACCGAAGTCAGACGCCTTATCCATTAGGCCACGCGGTCAACAGATGCAGTACAGCATCAAATGTTAGCTCCATGTGAATAGCTGCCGTGATTATATTTATTTTCAGTTGCGTTTTTGGATGCTTCTCTTATTCGCAGATGCCAACAAATTGAAGGGGAATCCCCAGAGTTTGTAAACGGCCGGAAACTAAAGTCCACTTCTAACATTCTTGTGTGACTGTCATGTGTGGAGTTTGCACGTTCTCCCCGTGTCTGCGTGTGTTTCCTTCGGGTGCTTCGGTATCCTCCCATCTCGAACGATGTGCCGATTAGGTAGATTGACAAGGCAAAATTGACACTTATTGTCAGGGGGATTAGCAGGGTAATTACGTGCGATTACAGGGAGGGATTCTCTGTCGGGGAGTCGGTGCAGAATGTCTGGGCCGAATGGCCTCCTTCCGCACTGTCGGGATCCTATGCCTCCTCCATATCCTGTCTTAAATCTTTAATACCTGTCCCTGAATACTCCTGCTCGCGGCTCATGCAGCAACTTCCTCCTGTGTGCCTTAGTTCAATATGTTATAGTATTTTACACCTCTCGTACAGCACCACTCAATCCCGTTTGCTGCAAAGAGATAAACTCCGAATAATCCAGCATTACCTTGTAGCTATAATCCCTCATCGCTGGATCCAAAACAGTAAATGTCGTTTCCCCCCTCAGAAGGACCCTCACGCACTTTCTAAAGTGTGCTTACCGGGTCTGGGTGCAATCCAATAACAGTTGCAGTTAATCAGAACTTCATAAAGATTGAGCATAACTTCCCTGCTTTTATACTCAGTGCCTCGACTTACGAAGCCAATGATCCAATCCGCCTTCCTGACGACGCTCTCAGAATGGCCTCTCTCCATCAAAGGTCTCTCTGAACCTCAGGTTCCCCGAGCCGGCACACTGTCTAGAACTGGACCATTCAGTTTCTATTGCCTCTCCCCATCTCTTCTGTCAAATTGCAGCACTGCTCCTGATTGTGGTATTAATACTGTGTCTCCGTCACAATATCATTGAGAGCTGAGGCTGCAGCTTTTCTTTCTCCAAGATAATCTTTCTGGAAAAAGCCGGAATTTACAAGGATTTCTGAAACTGATAAATTGTCTGGCCGGCTGTGTCTCACTGCCCTAACTCACTCTGTCTCTGTCTATCCCTCCACGCCCTCTCATCAACTGTATATGAAGGGGGGAATTTGTGGGTTAGTAACTCAGTGCACACAATCTGTATATTCATCTGACCAAATAGAATTCAGCTTGTGAACAAGATCATATTTTCACCCAGTTCTGGGTTCACCCAGGCACAGCTCTAATTGGCTGCAACCCCCTGAATCTGGGGAACATACACTGTGAGCATTGCCGGCCTCAGCGGTTTTAACAGTTACTGAGCTGAGAAACTCCAACTAATGCCCGAGAATCCACAGCACAGAGCGAGGAGAGGAAAGCCTGTCCTGGGAGCTGTCAATCTGAGACAGAGTTTGACCTGTCAATGTGCAGAGGTGAACATTGTGTCAGCGAGAGTGTGTTAAAGGGGCGGCTGGGTTAGACAAATGTTAGTGTTTGTGTGTCCGCACTCAGCTCCGGATTCTCCAGCCCCTCTTGAGTCAAATCGGAAGATTCTCTTGCCATTAGATCGTGCTGCTGTCCTGCTCAGACTTGAAGAGAGAAGTTAAGCAAAAGTTTTGGTCGATTTCAAGGTTTCAGTCGACAGACGGACTCTAAGTCAGCGCTCGACTCAGAGAGCGCGATCAATTCAGCAAAGAGACGTGTTGAAATGGAAATTGCTGCCCTGAATTCACATGGAATTTTCTCAACAGGAAATATTCAGATTTCAGTAATAGAAATAAGTCAGTCTGAGAATCTGGAGTGCCCAATTTTAATTGCAGTGGGAGAGTTTGTGAGGAGAGAGAAACACAGAGAGACTGCAAGAGCCGAGAGCTGACAGCAGCTTGTCTCTGCTCCGTCTGCTCTTTGCCTTTAAGTTGCTCTGCGCCGCCACCGCTAGTTTCATTTCGGATCCAGTTCTGACTCTCACAGACATTTTCCAGACATTCTTGGATATCATCTTTTCGGCCTGGGACATATTGTACCAGAAATATATCTTGTGCGTAAACAAGACAACAACCGCTTCCTAAATGAGCTGCCCAGCACGGTTCAATCTGTCAGAAATTATTGGAAGATTTTAAAGCAACGTCGATTTGTTTGCAGAATTCTCTCATCTCTGAATATATTCCATCACTTTATCGCTTGTGTTTGGAGTCGTGGAGAAAATGATCATTTAATCCAAAGACATTTTGAAATTAATTCTAACATGAAATTTCCTGATGTTTTCTGCATATCTATAATCCTCTTTTACTGACGTTCCAATATGATTATACTTCCCTATATTCATAGAAACATAGAAAAGCTACAGCACAAACAGGCCCTCCGGCCCACAAGTTGTGCCGAACAATTTCCTTACCTTCTAGGCTCATCTATAACCCTCTATCTTACTAACATCTATGAACCTATCGAAAAGTCTCTTAAAAGACTCAATCGAATCCGCTTCCACCACCACTACCGGCAGCCGATTCCACGCACCCACCACCCTCTGAGTGAAAAACTTACCCCTAACATCTCCTCTATACCTACTCCCCAGCACCCTAAACCTGTGGCCTCTCGTGACAACCATTGCAGACCTGGGTAAAAGCCACTGAGAATCCACTCTATCAATACCTCTCAACATATTATGCACCTCTATCAGGTCACCTCTCATCCTTAGCCTCTCCAAGGAGAATAGACCTCGCTCTCTCAACCTATCCTCATAAGGCATACCACTTAATCCCGGCAACATCCTCGTAAATCTCCTCTGCACCAGTTCTATGGCTTCCACATCCTTTCTGTAATGAGGCGACCAGAACTGGGCACAGTACTCCAGGTGGGGTCTCACCAAGGTCCTATACAGCTGCAGTATTATCTCCCGATTTCTAAACTCAATTCCTCTATTAATGAAGGCCAGTGTTCCATCCGCCTTCTTAACCACAGCCTCTACCGCTTTGAGCGTTCTATGAACCCGGACCCCAAGATCCCTTTGTTCTTCCACACTGCCAAGCGTCTTACCCAGAATATTATATTATTCCATCCTATTCGAATTGGCAAAATGAACCACCACACACTTGGCTGGGTTGAAGTCCATCTGCCACTTCTCCGCCCAGTCTTGCATCTTATCCATGTCTCGTTGCAACTGCTGACATCCCTCGACACTATCCACAACACCTCCAACCTTTCTGTCATCAGCAAACTTGCCAACCCATGCTTCCACTTCCTCATCCAGGTCATTTATAAAAATCACAAAGAGCCAGGGTCCCAGAACAGATCCCTGGGGCAACCCAATCCAGTTTAAAGAAATTGAAGCCGAATTTTCCATCCGGAAAAATGAAATGCAAACGTGAAGTCCATTTTAAGACATGACCGGCAAATGCTGCGTGTCCTCCTGTTTTTGTCCACATGTTTTGAAACACGAGAGCCCGTGGAAAAGATTCAAAGTAAATGCGATGGCGGGGAATCGAACCAGGGTCAACTGCTTGGATATATAGTGAGCTATGCTCACCACTATACCACCATCGCTTGCTCAGTTGAACTGCCCCTTATTTTCGTTAGATATAATTACACAACTTCCTCAGTTGCTGATTTCATCACACACCATGTGTGTCCATCGCACAGTTCATCAACTCAACTTGGCTTGTCTCGTTCTTCTGGACAGTTTAACTTCCCTTTTTTACTGTTGTTCCTGACTGAGAACTCATTGATTAGTTTTGACGCCTGTTCTTCATTGATACAAAGTTTACACTGAAAGCAAATTGAAGCTGGATTTTCCGTTCGTAACTCATTGACAATAAGAATATTCAGTGAGTTTCATTTTAGGAGTGACCCTCTCCTGTTCTGACCTGCAAGAGCTAATTACATAAGTCACCACTGTGATGGTCAGGAACTGGGCCTTGGTCAAATGCTCGCACAGTCACCACGACACCACCATCGCTCACCAAACTCTGCCACTCCCTCTGTATTTACGGAACGTCTACACAAGCAACGTAGTGGCATCGAAATCAGAGATTAGATAACCCTATAAACGACATTGCATTTCTGGGAGATTTACATTTTCCGTAGATCGGGGTAAGCAGGATCGCCCAATCGGAAAGCATATCTCTGGAACATGGAATTTGGTTAATATCATTTTTTGCGATCATTTTAATTGGTAAGAATCTTGTTGATGTTATTTCACTCCAATCCAAAAAGGTTCTGAATGAATGGCGACCTTGATGCACAACACGCGTTCAGCCAGGAGATGGCAGAAGTGAACAATAATTTGGATTTGCTGTTTGTGTCAAGACATCTGGACAGGAATGGAGCTGCCGCTGCCCGCGGAGCTGGCCAAGCAGGAGGCACAGATACTGACCAACTGCACCCTCTCCAAATAATTAATGAACAAACGAAAAACAAGCGCAACTGATCTTTTAAGAAACTATGACAGTCTCTGAAAGCTTTATATTAACACCTCTTGAAGAATCAACTTGCTGTAACGAATTCAATATGAACCGTTTCAATTTTCAGCCCTATTCATGGCCAGTTCACAAACAGGCATTGATTGGTTAGAAGTTGTAATGTTTTCAGAGAACAGTTATCAATATTCTCAGAGAAGTGAAACAGCCGCCCAAACTGCATTGAATCCCGACAGTACTGAAGAAGGCCATTCGGCCCATCGAGCCTGTGCAAACAACAATCCCATGCAGGCCCTATCCCCGTAACCAACGTATTAAACATGCTAAAGCTCCTGCCACGAAGGGGAAATTTTACATGACCATTGCACCTAACCCGGCACTCGTTTTCATGGCGGAACTGCCGACTCTGGAATGACAAAATCTGCCACGAGGGCCGCAACTGAAGCGGCGTCTGCTTTGGAGCTTCTGAAACCACATGTTCTCATGCTGGAAACTCTGCCCAAAGCTGGTGTCCTGATTGGAATTGATTGCCAGCTCGAGTTTCTCATTTGGATGACGTATATGAAATGGTGCTGGACTATTCACCCTCAAACCTGTGGAACTCGGAGCTGAAACTACACCTTGGTTCGTGAACCTCAAAATAAGTCATCAGTTCACCCTCAATAAGTGGGTCAACATGGAGACAGAGGAAATGCATCCTCGACCAAGATCGGATTCAAACCCACGCGTGCATAGCACAATGGAGCAGCAGTTCATCGCCTTAACTGCTCGCCCACCTCGCCATGCGATAACTATGCCCCAAATCAGCTCTTGTGTTCTTAACAGCCGTAACAAAGGATGCATTTCTCCCGCAGAATAATGTTGTGCTTCTGCTCTCTTGTTAATCTCCGTTCGCTGTTACTCTTCCATTCGATTTAAATCCACGGAAAGGAAGACGTTTCTCCTCTCTGATCCCTGTTTGACTTTGAAGTCGCAGAAAATAAACCAGATGCAAAAAGCGGCTAGCAGTGTGAGCTTGGAGCCGGCATCGTGTCGAACTCCAAATCTGAAGGTTGCGTATTCAAATCATGTCAAGCTCACGGCGCTTTTCTGCAGATGCCTCTGGGAAAGTTGACTGTTCGCAAATGTTTCCGAAATTCTAGATTTCAAATTATGATGAATTGATATTTTAGGGATGCTTCCGATTTCCACACGCAGATCATATTTTTGCAGTTTGTAAACTGAAAGCAAGATCCACGGTCCGAGATGATTCTCGGTGTCATCAAAGCGGAGAGCCGACTGGTGATGATTTAACCAGAGGATTCACACCTCAGGCGTGGAGCAAGGCTGAGAAGATGGGGACTTTATCAATAATCTCAACCGATACGGGAATTGATCCCGAGTCTTTGGCTAAATCTGCTGTCCAGCCAACTGAGCTGAACCTGGGACAAATGCGCTGTATCACCCACAGTAATACAAATCAAGATGACGAAGCAAATTTGCTGTCAAGAAAATCCAGATATGCAATTGGACAGCAGCCGATTATGCCTTTTTGACACGAATGAGAACGCAATAGCAAAGGATGGTTTCGATTCAGCCACTTCTCAGTTATTAACACAGCACTCTTCCGCTGCGTCACTCTGCTCCGAAAGGTGATGGCTTTCTGCCTATTATTATTGCGCGGGAGCCAGTCAACCTTTGGTTGAAATCAAGAACACCCGTGTTGGGAAGCTCACCCTGGCTGGCGAACAACACATAACATCACATCGAATGTGACAGACAGATAGGTAGACACAGAAAAGCAGTAAGAGACTATCAGGGCACACACACAATGACAGACAGAAAAGGTGCCGAGCAAACCAGCAAGATACTAATTATTTATGAAAAGATGTTTTCTTTAAGTCAAAGATAGGCCCTGTTTGGAAATGTATTTCCTGTTGTGTAACTGTGCTCTCTGCTGTGTAACTGTTCTCTCTGTTGTGGACCTGGGTCTCTGCCGTTGACAGATCTTCACTATGGTTCTGTCAAATTCTTCCCTGTTGTATAAATATGTTCCCGGTTGTGTAAATATGATCCGTCTTGAGCAGAAGTTTTCTCTGTTCTGTAAAGGTGTTTCCTGTTGTGTGAAATGTTCCCTGTTGATGGTGAAGAAGTTTACTGTGGGAAACAAATCGACGGGAATTTCAAGGCCGCCATGACTGAAGCTTGCTTTCAATTCCAAGTTTATTCAGGCTGAATGGCCTACCCCTGTTTTTGTTTACTATCCATGTTTCTGTGCATTAAATCAGTGAATTTGAATTTCACCAGCTGCCATGGTGGGATTTACTCCGTGTCGCCAAAGATTAGTGCGGGCCTCTGGATTGCCAGCCCAGTGATATAACCTTTCATCCCTGGAAACAGAAATAGTTCATTCAGCTCATTATTCAACCTCTTCCCGAGAAGATTAGAATTCCCTCCACACAATTTCAATTAGCCGATTGATACAAAATCGTTTGTTCTAGTTGGGAACATCAATAATTTACCCAGACCAAATAGATATTGTGGAATTATTCGGATCTCAAAATACTAAGATGAGTGTGAATTTATTGATCAAAGTTACAAGGAACGTAATTCTGAAAAAGATCCCTGCAATTTCTGGAAGAAACCATGGATTTCTGTTCATGGACGAGAGCTCGGTTTTCAGAAGATTCCACCAAATTTCTATAAAGAGTGACTGAGCTCGAAGCTGCAATTTTCAGAGAGCAGCACTGAATTCAAACGCTATGCCTGTTAGGCCATGCTTAACCACCTGAATGGCGACTGCCTTTTTGTGGAGTATGTGGAATATTCCATGTTCCAGTCCTGTTCAGGCCCCCTCCCGCATCTATTTTTCCGTGACATCGATGACTGTATTGGTACCTCTTTCTGCTCTCGTCTGCAGCGGGAAAAAATATAGTTACTTTGCTTCCAATTTCAACCCTCGCACCTCCACATCTCCGACACTTCCCCATCCTTCCTTTACCTCTCTGTCTCCAATTCTAGATAGATTGACCACCAGTACTTAAAACCCTACCGACTCACACGTCGAGTCCAGATCCTCATTCCCTGATCCCTGCAAGGACGCCATTCACATTCTCCGAGTTTCTTCACCTCAGTCGCAACTGTTCCCCTGATGCCTCTTTCCAAAACGGCGCTCCTGACATGGACTCCAACTTCCTGAAAGCAGGGTCCCTCCTACCCAACGCTCCCTGTTTGACTGGGCTCTCACCCGTGTCCCACTCTTCTCCCACACTTCTGCCCTCACCCCCTTCTCCTCCCAGGGCAACGATCAGCTCCCAAACTACATAATTAAAACGGATATCCCGATTGCCTTCTTTTCCATCAGTTCAGATAATATTTCGTCCATACCTTCACGAAATCCAGTACGAATGGCGATCAGTTTTCCAGTTTGAACCGCACTCGCTGCGAGCAGGGCTCGAACCGGCGCGGGAAAACCCCACTGGATTTCAAATCCAACGCCTTAACCACTCGGCCATCGCAGCTGCAGATGCCACTTCACTTATCAGCTTATTAGCAGCTGATTATTTTCAAAGTTTATGTTTGAATGTCTCACCAGACAATGACACGCTATCTGTTGCGCCAGAGAGCCATACCTCCAGCAGTTATTTACCATTTCTGACATTGTCGAACAGACAGTACAAATGTACAGCAATTGGACAGTCACTATATTTCAAAAATCCTTTATTATCAGTGAACTGTTTTGGGACGTCCTGTGGTTGTGAAAAGAGCTCCAGAAAAAAAACTCCAAAAGGACACATGGCGGAATCGGAGGACAGGTGGCAGACAGATAATGAGGTGATTCGTTTTGGTGGGAAGACCCGCAAACAAACAATATGAAATAAAGGGAGTTTTGCTAGTGTGGTTCGGGTGGGTTTAAACTAATGTGGCATGGGGGTTGGGGTTCAGAACAATAGGTCAATAAGCATAGAGGCTGGGGACGAGGTTGGGGCCAAGACAAGGCCTAAGAGGAAGAGCATCCTGGGGGAGGGTGACCGCAGTGGGCCTGTAGATCTGGCGTGCATCTGCTTCAATGCAAGGAGCGCAACGGGCAAGACAGACGAGCTTAGAGCCTTAATGCTTGCGCGGAACTTGGATGTGGTTGCAGTGACGGAGACTTGGTTCAAAGAAGGACAGGACTGGCAGCTGAATATTCCAGGGTATCAGTGTTTTAGGCGAGACAGAGAAGGGGCTAGGAGAGGTGGGGGAGTAGCAATGCTGGTTCGGGAGCATATTACAGCGGTACAGAGGGTGGACAATTTGGAAGGGTCACGTAATGAGTCACTGTGGGTGGAGCTCAGAAACAGGAAGGGCGCAGTCACTATGCTGGGGGTATGCTAGGCCTCCCAACAGCCAACGGGAAGTTCAGGAACGGGTATGTAAGGAGATTCTGGACAGGTGCAAAACAAATAGGGTTGTTGTAGTGGGAGGCTTTAATTTCCCTTGTATAGACTGGAAATCGCTTCGGGCTGGGGGCCTGGACGGGGAATAATTTATAAAATGCGTATTGGAAGGTTCTTTGGAACAATATGTTGACAGTCCAACTAGAGAGGGGGCTATACTGGACCAAGTACTGGGGAATGAGCCCGGTCAGGTCATCAAAGTTTCAGTAGGGGAACATGTGGCAAATAGTGACCAGAATTCTGTAAATTTTAGGATAGTAATGGAAAAAGATGAGTGTTGTCCTATGGGTAAGGTGCTGAATTGGGGGAAGGCTAACTACAGCCGGATTAGGCAGGATTTGGTGGCTGTTGATTGGGAGAGGCTGTTCGAGGGTAAATCCAGTTCTGGCATGTGGGGGCCTTTTAAGGAGCAGTTGATAGGACTGCAGGACAGGCATGTGCCTGTAACGAAGAAGGATAGAAAAGGTAGGATTCGGTAGCCGTGGATAACCAGTGAAATTGAGGGTCTAATCAAAAAGAAAAAGAAGGCACACATGAGGTCCAGACAGCTAAAAACAGATGGAACACTGGAGAAATACAGAGCCAGTAGAAAAGAACTCAAACAGGGAGTTAGAAGGGCAAAAATTGGTCACGAAATGTCCTTGGCTGACAGGTTTAAGGAGAATCCTAAGGCATTTTATACATACGTTTGGAACAAGAGGGTTGTTCGGGAAATAATCGGACCTCTCAGGGACAAAGGAGGGGAATTATGCTTCGAACCAAAGGAAGTAGGAGGGATCCTAAACGAATACTTTGCATCAGTATTCAGAAAGGAGAGGGACATGTTGACTGGTAGTGTCTCAGAGAGATGTGTTGACCCCTTAGAAAAAATCTCAATTACAGGGGAGGAAGTATTTTAGGAAACATTAAGACAGACAAATCCACAGGGCCAGATGGCATCTGTCCTAGACTACTCAGGGAGGCAAGAGATGAAATTGCTGGGCCTCTAACAGACATCTTTGTCTCTTCACTGGACACTGGTGAGGTCCCAGAGGATTGGAGGATAGCAAATGTGGTCCCTTTATATAAGAAGGGTAGCAAGGATAACCCGGGTATTCTAGGCCGGTGAGCTTGACGTCCGTGGTAGGGAAATTGTTGGGGAAGATTCCTAGAGATAGGATATATGCGCATTTAGAACTGAATAATCTCATTCGCGATAGACAGCCTGGTTTTGTACGAGGGAGGTCATGCCTCACAAATTTGGTTGAGTTTTTTGAGGAGTTGACTAAAACGATTGACGAGGGAAGGACCATGGATGTCGACAATATGGATTTTAGTAAAGGGTTTGACAAGGCCCCTCATGGTAGGCTGGTGCAAAAGGTTAAATCTCATGGGATAAAAGGTGAGCTCGCTAGATGGGTCGAGAACTGGCTTAGCCATAGAAGACAGAGGGTAGCAGTGGAGGGGTCTTTTTCCAGTTGGAGGTCTGTGACTAGTGGTGTTCCGCAGGGCTCTGTACTGGGACCTCTGCTGTTTGTGATATATATAAATGATTTGGAGGAAGAAGGAGCTGGTGTGATCAGTAAGTTTGTGGACGACACAAAGATTGCTGGAGTTGCGGATAGTGATGAACATTGTCAGAGAATACAGCAGGATATAGATAGGCATTGGGCGGAGAAATGGCAGATGGAATTTAATCCAGAAAAATGCGAAGTGATGCATTTTGGTAGCTCTCATGTAAGGGGGAGCGATACAATAAATGGCAGAACCATCAGGAGTATAATCACACAGAGGGACCTGGGTGTACAAGTCCACATATCCTTAAAGTTGGCAGCACAGGTGGAGAGGGTGGTCAAGAAAACATATGGCATGCTTGCCTTTATTGGACGGGGCATAGAATATAAAAGTTGGCATATGATGTTGAAGCTGTATAGAACGTTGGTTCGGCCACATTTGGAATACTGCATCCAGTTCTGGTCGCCATACCACCAGAAGGACGTGAAGGCTTTGGAGAGTGCAGAAAAGGTTTACCAGGATGTTGCCTGGTATGGAGCGTCTTAGCTATGTGGAGAGATTGGGTAAACTGGGATTGTTCTCCGTGGAAAGACGGAGGATGAGGGGCGACCTAATAGAGGTGTATACAATTATGAAGGGCATAGATGGGGTGAACAGTGGGAAGCTTTTTCCCAGGTCGGAGGTGACGAACACAAGGAGTCACGGGTTCAAGGTGAGGGGGGCAAGGTTCAACACAGATGTCAGGGGGACGTATTTTACACAGAGGGTGGTGGGGGCCTGGAATGCACTGCCAAGCAAGGTGATTGAGGCGGACACGCAGGGATCGTTTAAGACTTATCTAGAAAGCCACATGAGCAGACTGGGAATAGAGGGATACAAACGAATGGGCTAGTTGGCCACATGAGCGGCGCAGGCTTGGAGGGCCGAAGGGCCTGTTCCTGTGCTGTATTGTTCTTTGTTCTTTGTAAAGCGTATAATTCCAAAAGTGGGTGCAGGACCAGCGGGAAATGTGTGAACTTGTGTATAAATCATTGAAGGTGACAGGATAGGTTGTAAATGTCGCACAGTATCCTCGCATTTAAAAACGAAATCAAAAAGCTGATACAAATTAACTGCAAAATACTCCAGATGTACTATTAGATCGCACATTAGATATTCTCCGCATTGCCTGTCGCCTGAGGTGTGGTAATCTTTTGGAAAATCACCACCAGTAAACTCTCCCCATTGAGAGGGAAAGCAGCTTCTGGTCATTTGTGACTACGGTAACATTACCTTTATATCTGTGTGTCATATTTTTTGATTTTATTTGATTTGATTTATTATTGTCACATGTATTAGTACACAGTGAAAATAATTGTTTCTTGCATGCAATTCAGGCTAAGCACACCATGCGTAGAAAAGGAAAGGAGAGAGCCCACAATGTAATGTTACAGTCATAGCAACGTGTAGAGAAAGATCAAATTAATACGAGATAGGTCCAATCAGAAGTTTGATGGCAGCCGGGAAGAAGCTGTTCTTTATTTGGTTAGTGCCTGTCCTCAAGACTTTTGTGACTTTTTTCTTGATGGAAGCCGATGGAGGAGAGTATGTCCAGGGTGTGTCGCTGCTTGATTAATCTGGCTGCTTTTCCAAGGCAGCGGGAATTGTCATTGGATGGGAGGCTGGTTTGCGTGATGGATTGGCTTCTTTCACGATGCTTTGTAGTTGCTTTTTGCAGTCTTGGACAGAGCAGGAGCCATAGAAAGCTGTGATACAACCAACATGAATGCTTTCTCTGGTGCATTTATCTGTATTCAGTGTGTCTTTTGCATTATCTGCTGCTCAATGAGGATTGGGATCTTTCTGATTCCATCAGTTGACCTGTGCGTGTCCAAGTGACTTGTTCAGTCAGCTTCCATAGCTGTAAAATAGTTTCTAAACTAATTCTGTATCTGTCAATCTTTGGTACTGCAACTGACTTTCTGTATCCGTTCATTTTGACTCACCGATTTATTTTGTTTATTCATTCCTGGGATGTGGGAGTCGCTGGCTGGGCCCGCAATTATTGCCCATCCCAAATTGCCCTTGAACTGAATGGTTTGGCAGGTCACCTCAGAGGGCCGCTCGGAGTCAACAACATTGGTGTGGGTCGGGGGCCACATGAAGGTCTGGACGAGGTAAAAATTCATTCCTTAAAGGATATTAATGAACGAGTTTTGTACTTTTAAGATAATCGATTCATGGTCGTTAGACTTTAACTCCCGAGGTTTTCACTAATGTCAAATTTCACCATCTGCCGTGGCGATGTGTGTGTGTGTGTGTGTGTGTGTGTGATTCTCACATAATCAGTCTGTTTGTGAGTGTGGGTTAATACTTTATATTCCCTCACAAACACCGTGATCCCGTTTGTTTTTGTGAATTCCTTCGAAGCACTTGTACTTCTGAGACCTTGGTGTGCGGGTGGACGGTGGGATGAGGTTTGAAGGCAATGCCGCAGGGTGCTGAGTGTGAATTTAAAGTATGTGTGTCGGAAAGTGAACAGTGAACTTGTCTGTGTGAAGATCACAGAAAAGTTGCGTCTGGAGCTGAGCCCTAGAGCAAAGTTTTGGGTTGTCAGTAAATTAACTCCTGTAATGAAGGAACAAAATCAGAAACAGGAAATGCCAGAAATATTCAGCAGTTCCGAAAGCAGCTGTGGAGAGATATTCCTGTCGCCAGGATGTAACTCTCCAATTGGATACTTCACGTTGCTCAGATCTGACACTCTCACACCTTCGTGAAAGGAACAGGTAGGACGGGAATTGGGTCTTTGTTGATTTGAGCAAACAGCGCAATGCAGCAATGAGAAGCTCCTCACCCCCAGTGGCTTGGGGAAGGATGGACTCAGATGCAGGAGTCTGGCTCGGCGTGAAAAATAGAATAGCACATCGAGTTTTTAATATAATGGCAATGAAAATGGAATTCAAATCGATTTGTGCAGAGATCTCACACTTTTGTCGATGTGGTCAGGAAGCCTGCGCGGTCCAAGGCACTTATTTCAGGTTGCAGTCTCCTCTGGAAGTGTCATTTAATTCTCACTCCTCACAATATTTTTTACTCGCGTGACACCATCCAAACCCGAGAAATCTCTCACTTGGAAGCACAAGGAGAACAGGTGCAGAGAACCAACGACTACCTGCAAGTGCCACTCGAGACACACACCATCCTGTCTTGGATATATATCGCTGTTTCTGTGACTGGTTTACAATCCTGGAACTCCCTCCCTAACAGCACAATATGCACAGACCCCACATGGACTGCAATGGCTTAAGAATAAATTCACAATCAAATACTCAAAGATAATTAATTTGGAAAATAAATGCTTCCCAGGTCAGCGACACACATATCCCGTATCAATGAAGTTTTAATAAAAAGTCACCTCGTGTCACAGTCGGATCACATCTGACTTCAGAGCAGAAACTATGTGAATAACATCCTGAACTTTTGTACCAGATTTGAGTCTGAATACAGTAAACGGAACCAGTTCACGATAAACCGCTCAATGTTTAGCGGAGGAGTTTCATTGAGCGATGTGTGTGATCCTTCATTGAAGAGTGTGTACAATGTCGGGGAAAGGCAGATGTGAAAGGTTTACAGGGAAATCGGTGCAATCTCGATGGACCACAGCAGGATTCAATTATATTTCTTTCATGAATTTATCCGAGACCCTGTAGCGTCTGTGGAGAGAGAAACAGGTCGATGCAGTGAAAGGTCACGATATGAAATGTGAGCTGTCTCACCTGTCACAGATACTACCAGACCTGAAATGTATTTCCAGCATTTCCCTGTGCCTGAAGTGCCTCCGTCAGGCTCCGTGACTTAGTTGGCTAATGCGCCTGTCTACCGAATAGGGAGATCCTATGTTCAAATCGTAACAGAGCCTTAATCACTTTCATCTGATCGTTGGAATCGCACGAGGCGAAATATCCATGCTTTGCAATTTAACGTTGTCTTTCCATTTACAGTAGATGATCTACAGAAACATATATATATATATATAAAGAATATTTCGAGGCTCCCCACAAATATCTCTACTATATACTTACACAATGCAGGTATTTTCATCATCTTGCTGTAAAACAATCTTCAACAAACTCTGCTGTAAATTCCACAAATTTGTGTTACCAATAGTAGAAATGGCGTCAAAGGGCGTTAGAATCATAGAATCCCGACAGTGCTGAAGCAGACCATTCTGCCCATCGAGACTGTACCGACCGTCCGACAGAGAATCGCACTCAGACACAGTTTTTGCGGTGCCACCCATCCACCCCGCTTATCTAACTACCCACGACACATCTTGGGGACCGAGGGGCAATCTAGCATGGCCAATCCAACAACCAGCTCATATTTGCACTGTGGGAGGAATCCAGAGCACTTGGTTTCCAAAGATAAGTTACCTGGGTGAATCAGTTTGAACTACACTCCAGAAGTTTGGCACTATCCAGGACAAATCATCCCACTTCATTCGCTTTCCATCCACAAACATTCACTCCCTCCACAACCGACACACAATGGCAGCAGTGTGCACGATTACAAGGTGCACTGCAGGAACTCAGCAAGTCTCCTCTGCCAGCACTTTCCAAACCCAAGAGCACCACAGCCTAGAAGGACAAACGTAGCAGACACATCAGACTAGCACCACAACATTGCAGGACGCTGATGTTTATTTATTGTTTACATTTATTCCTAAATTGTTGGTTTGCGTATTTCTGTTCTTTCGTCTTCTTTATGTTTCGCTTAGTTTCCAAAAGAAGTGAGATATCGAATTGATTGTTCCTATTGCTAACGCAATCAGCGGACATTGTGTCAAACGTTACTAAATCCGGCACGATTTGGAATTTATTCTCGAGTCAGTCGTTTCCCTGGGAGCCGAGTAAACAGAAACAGCATGGAGAGATGACAGAGCAGGAAATTTCAGATGCCCAGCAGGACCTGCAATCAATGATGTTCCTTTTAATTGTTCTCGACGTTATATACGAGATTGTTGAACTCACCAATCAGTTCCATAGATTCACCACCCTGTGGCTGAATAGATTCTTCCTCTCCTCGTTTCTAAAGGGCCGTCTCTTTATACTGAGTCTGTGCCCTCGGATCCTAGACTCTCCGACGAATAGAAAGACCTTTCCCACGCCCACTCTATCCAGGTCTTTCAGTATCCTGTAAGTTTCAATGAGATCCCCGCTCACCCTTCAAAACTCAGTTGAGTACAGACCCAGAATCCACAAACGCCCCTCATTCCGTATTAGCTACTGAAATTGCTTGGTAGCTTTTTATGATCTTGCAGGAGGTCCCGCACACCCCTCTCCGTTGCAGCGTTCTGCAGTCTTTCTCCATTTAAATAAGACGTAACTCATGTATATTTTCAGACAAAAATGATTCGCTTAACATTACGTTTTGTTCCATACAATCCATAGATTCCCGAAATTCCAGAATGAGACCATTCGACCAATCGAGTCTGCAACGATTCTCTGAAGGAGCATCTTGCAGAGGCCCACAGCCCTCACCCCGTTTATTTATTTGATGTTTATAATTACAACCATCGTCTCTGCAGCTACTTGCTATAATGTCAGAGAAAGCAACTCATCAGAAATCTGATGGAACTTCCTGGGAAACGAGTTCTGCTTTGTCAGCTGGAAGTTCTGCCATTTTGTTCCAAACATTGCAGGGCTCTTTCTCAGAATGTATTTCCTTGTTATTTTGTTCATTCGATTCTCTCATCTTACTATAATATCTTACCATTGAGTGCGTAACATTTGCAATGCGTCCGGAGCATGAGTGACGATTAGCGCAGCTACATTTTAAGGAAAGCTGGATAAGTATAGGAGAGAGAACGAATTTCAAAGACAAACAGATAATATTATATTAAGTAGTCTGGTTGGAGGATTCCGTCGAATCAAATACAACAAATGCTCGACTTTCAATAAAGTATAAGCAGGATTGAATTAATCCAGACTTACAAAGTGCGTCAGAGACTGGAAGATAAGTAATAAATCCACACTCACATTGCGAAGAAAGATGTGGAGATGCCGGCGTTGGACTGGGGTGGGCACAGTAAGAAGTTTCGCAACACCAAGTTAAAGTCCAACAGCTTTATTTGGAATCACAACTTCCGGAGTGCTGCACCTTCATCAGGTGAGTGGAGAGCTGGGTTTCAGAAACAGGGCATATGTAGACAAAGACGCAATTTGAAGATCAAGAATTTATAGGTACAGATATTGTGAGCAGAGAGAGGGATAATTACAGGTTAAAGAGGTCTGAATTGTCTCAAGCCAGGAGAGTTAGTAGTATTTTTCAAGCCCAGGCCAAATGGTGGGGGTTACATGTCGTGTGACAAGAACCGAACATCCGGGTTGAGGCCGTCCTCATGTCTGCGGAACTTTAGTTTCCGCTCGGCGATTCTGCGTTGTTGTGTGTCTTGAAGGCCGCCTTGGAGAACGTTTAGCCGAAGATCGGAGTTTGTATGCCCTTGACTGCTGAAGTCTTCCCCGACCAGAAGAGAACACTCCTGCCTGGTGATTGTCACGTGGTGTCCATTCGTCCGTTGTCGTAGCGTTTGCATGGTCTCGCCAATGTACCACGTTTCGGGATATCCTTTCCTGCAATGCATGAGGGAGACAACATTGGCCGAGTCGCATGAGTATGTACTGTGTACCTCGTGGGTGGTGTTCTCACATGTGATGGTGGTATCCATGTCGATGATTCAGCACGTCTTGCAGAGGTTGCCATGGCAGTGTTGTGTGGTGTCGTGGTTGCTGTTTTCTTGAAGGCTGGGTAGTTCGCTGCGAACAATAGTCTGTTTGAGGTTGCGCGGTTTTTTGAAGGCAAGTCGTGTCCGTGTGGGGATGGCCTTGGGTTCATGTTGCACTATATGTAACCTCCATCGTTTGGCTTGGGCTTCCATAATCCTACTAACTCTCCTGGCTTGAGACCATTCACATCTCTTTAACCTGTGATTATCTCTCTCTCCATTCGCACTGTCTGCAACTGTAAAGGTCTGATTACCTGACAAGACTCACATTCCAACCATTATCCTGCAGTTGTGTATTTGTCTCTAAATTCTGTGTTGGTGAAACCTACCTCCTCATTCACCTGATGAAGCAGCAGCGCTCCGAAAGCTCGTGATTCCAAACCAACCGGTTAGACTTTAACCTGCTGTTGTGAGACTTCTGATTGCGAACAAAGACAGAGTGATAAGAGGATGAATTATACACTCACAGAAACCCACAGAAACTGACAGATGGGCAATCAATTCCTCACTCAAATCATGGACCACACACAACATGATACAGGCTGATGATCAACCGAGAGACTTAGAATAGTTGCAACACAGAAGGCGACCATTCGTTTCTTTGAATCTGTGCTTATTCCCTTCAATAGAGGCTATCACAGACTTTTCCAGTCCCCAGGCCCTTGCCCGTCGCCAAAGTTCCACTTTGAAAACCCTCATTTGATTCTGCTTCTGCCATATATGTCAAATTATGCATCCCACATCCCAGCCACTCGCCAGAGTAAAGGAATCCTCCTGTCCCCATTCGCCCACTCTCCACCCAAATGAACCCGTGCATTGAGCCAATTGGAGTAGTTTGTCACGATCTAATCTGTTCAAATATGTCGATGTGAACTATTCAAGTATTCACAAACGTCTGAAATCGTGTTTTGCCTGAATCAATCCTCGTAACTTGAGGAAAAGGCAGTCAAATGACTCGGCAAATCCGAATGCACAACTTCCTAAATGAAGTGGTCAATGGGTTTGAGACAGGACCGAGTTGTAATTTAGTGTGAATGGACATTACAGAGAGAGCTCTGCCGGATGACAGGGATTGAATATTCAGGGGTGTATGGCTTTCAAGATGAATAGAATTCAAGGAAAAGGTGGAGGGTCAGCTCAGTTAATCAAGGATGGCATTGGTGCAATAGTTAGAAATCCCCTTGGTTCAGCAGATCAGAATGTAGAATCACTTAGGTTGGCGTTAAGGAATCTTCGCGATGGAAGATTCAAAAAACGTTCCAGTAGTAACTGTAAATCAGGGGGTAGAAGGGAGAGCGGAACGCGGTGAAATTACAATCACGAGTGGCAGCTTTACTGAGCAAGCTGGTGGAGCTGTGAACTGACAGGTCTCGGGGTCCACATGGGCATCAATATATGCTCTTAAATTGCTAATTAGATTTTGGATCGAGTTGTATTAATTTCCCAAAATTCCGAGGTTCTGCAAAATCATAGAATCATAATATCCATCGTGTGCCGAAAGAAGCAATTCGGTCCATCGAGTCCACCAGCACTCTCCCACAGAGCCTCCCACACCGGCCATAAAACTGTACACCACACAACCCCGCTAATTCCCCGAACCTACACAATGTGAGATGGTAAGGCACAATTTAGCACGGCCAATCATCAGAATGAAAAGTGGCAAAGAGAACCCATCTATTCAAGAACGGAGAGAGACAGCGAAAGAGACTTCATAGGCCAGATAGTGAGATGTCTGTCATGTGGAAGATGTGAAAATCAGTCTGAAAGGAGTTCCGAGCTGAACATTTAGCAAAACCCCGTCTATTTGCGAAGAGTCAGCCCGTTTTTGTTTAATCAGATTGTTGCACCTCTTTGAAGGAGAGACATGCGCTGTGAATCAAGGGGAATCTGAAGACGTGCTGTACTTGCATTTTCAGAAGAAAATGGATAATATGCCTCGTCAAAGTTTCTTGCGGGAAATAAAAACTCATGCTGTTGCAGGTAACATATTAGCCTTGATGGAAGATTGACTGGATGGCCGCAAACAGAAGAGAATGCAAAAATGCCTCTCTTTGTTCTAATTGGCAGGATGTGACAAGTCGAATCACGTCCAGTGCTCTGTCCTGGGGCCTCAACTTTTTGCAAATTCTATCATGCTTTCGATGAGGGGAATGAATACATGAGAGCGAACGGTGCAAATGACACAAAGGGAGGAAATTATTTTGTGAAAGAGGATATAAGGTACTTATAGTTGGATATAGATAGGTGGAGTGAGTGGGCAGCTAGAATATAATGTTAGAAAAAGTGAAGTTGTTCACTTTGGCAGGAAGAACAAAAAAAATCAGAGAATTATTTAAATATCGAACGGCTGCAGAATGCGGAGGTGCAGAGGAATCTCGTTGTTCTAGTGTATGGGTCAGGATAGTTAGCCTGCAAATACAGCAATAATTAAGAAGGCTAATGGGATGGTATTCTTTATTAGGAGATTATTTTAAGGCGAGGCTAGATATATTACTGTTAGGCAAGAGGATAATAGTTGTCACGGGTAGAGGAGAATGTGGAAATTGAAACACAAACGGATCAGCCATGATCTTATTGAATGATGGGGCAGGCACGCGGAGCCGAATGGCCTTGTTCTGTTCCTATTCCCTTTGTTCGTGTGTATGTATCCTGATTGGTAATTTCCCCTGAACTGGATTGCTGAAACGCACCAATACTAATCGTTTAGCGGGAGCACCAGCATGAAAGTAAAATATGGAAAAATTAAAATCAAACTGGGATTCTCAGCTCTGTCAGTCTGTACGGTCTTCAGACAAGATAACAGCTGACTGCATTTAGCCAGCTTCCTGAATCCACAATCGTGCGGATTTTCATTCGCTGTATTGGGATAAACTCAGAGACCCACACCATGGCCAAATGATCTGAAATCTAGTGATTCGTTTCCCTCGTTTCCTGCAGTCATATAATCCTTGCAATGACTTCCTGGAAACACAAATCTGCTCCCGATTTCAGTCATTCTCGTCATCTCCATCGCAAAAAGTTATGAGAACAACCGTGGGCTCGTTCGGGATTTGAACCCGGGACCTCTCGCATTTTAAAGCAATTACCCTAAGCGAGAATCATACCCCTAGACCAACGAGCCAATCGCCGAAACGCCACGTAATGAAAACATCTTTTCAATGTCCCCCACAGCTTATCAACCATATTTTCAGAACAGAATTGTAAAATCAGGAATGTTACCGAACAATATTCCATTTCACTGTCCTGGTGAAGATCAGAAGCAGTGATATCAGTTTTCACCACTTGCCAAGTCGGCCTGTGGTTGTAACTCGCCAGTCGCGTGGGTAATCTCATTTTGACAGTCAGATTTGATTTGATTTATTATTGTCACGTGTATTAGTACACAGTGAAAAGAATTGTTTCCTTTGCGCTATGCAGACAAAGCAAACGGTACATAGGGAAGAAAAGGAGGGAATGCAGCCTGTAGTGTCACAATCACAGCTAGGGTGGAGTGACAAATCAACTTGCAGCGAGGTAGTAAGTTTAGTTGGCCTTTTGGGAGAAATTAGAAGTCATCCTGACTTCATCAGTGGCCTCATGGTTAAGGTGTGAGTGATGTGAATCATGATGTTGTCAAATGAATGTCTGTTTCAGTCTTTCCGCGGTGAGTTTTCATGCTGAGGAGAAACATGTAGGAGGTGGTCTGGGAATGTTTCACACTGCTCCATTCCCAACATTCCCTGACCAGATGGGATGGAAATTTCCGATCTTTGCAGCAGCTCCATTTCCAACATATTCCATCTGGGTGGATATCCAGGAGTGATGGTGAGAGGGACCTTATTCCCCAACTCTTGATGGATGGAAAATCAAATGGAAGGAGACGGTTCACAAGCTTTTGGGTTGCTGACGAGATGGCCGAGCGGTGTTGGCGATGGTCTGCCAATCGATTGTGTTCTGCACGGGTGGGTGCAAAACCCACTCTTATCATTAATCTACAGAACTTTTCACACATTGCTTCTCTATATTTGAACACGTTGTATACAGTTACCAAATCTACCGCCTCTCAACCTCTACCCGTGACCTCCTGTTCAAGGTGTCCCCACAATGGGAATCATTTCGTCTACATTTACTCGATCAATCCCTTTTATTATTTCATATACATCACTCAGATCTCCTCTCATCCTTCTAAACTACAGCGAGCATCAACTCAAGCTGTTGAATCTCTCCTCAACCCTTTTCAACCCTTGGAATCAATCTGGTGAACCACCTCTGAACTATCCCCAACGCCACTACATCCTTCCTCAAATAAGGGGACTAAAACTGGAAACAGTCCTCCACCTTGGGTGGCAAAATGGTTTGCACTGTTGCTTCACATCGCCAGCGACCTGGGTTTAATTCTCATGCTGGATTTACAGCCCGAGTGGAGTTTACACGTTCTCCCCGTTGTGTGTCTGCTCCGGTTTCCTCCTAAAATCCAAAGATTTGTGAGTTCAGTGCCCTGTACGTTAGGGTTAGTTGCCCCTTAATGTTCTGTCATGTCTCGGTGAGAGGGATTAGCCATGGGATTACGGGGGTAGGGCCTGGGTGGAATTTTTGTCAGTGCAGACTCGATGGGCCAAATGTCCTCCTTCTGCACTGTAGGGTTTCTATGGTGTGGTTTCTATGTGGCTTCACGAACACAACTGTAACAGTACTTTTTTACCTTTTTTCCTCCAGTCCTTTTGTAACGAAAAGTAAAGTTTATTCATACGTCACAAGTGAGGCTTACATTAACACTGGAATGAAGTTACTGGGCAATTCCTCCAGTCACCACACTCCGGCGTCTGTTCGGCTCAATGCACCAAACCAGCAGGTCTTTCAGACTCTGGGAGAAAACAGGAGCACCCGGAGGAAGCCCACGCAGACACGGGAAGAGTGCGCAACTGTCACACAGACAGTGACCCAAGCCGGGAATCGAACCCCGGTCGCTGGCACTGTGCCACCTTGCCGCATAGCATGCCGGAAAAAAATACTTTTCTCCGTATACTAATACACGTGACAATAATAAATCAAATCTAATCTGACTGTCAGCATGGGATTGCCCACGCAGCTGGCGAGTCACAATTTCAGGTTGACTTGGCGAGTGCTGAAAACTGATATCACTGCTTCTGATCTTCACCAGAACAGACAGTGAAATGTCACATACGACAATTCTGTTGTGAAATAACGGTCGATAAGATGTGGGAAACATTAAATAAATGTTTGCATTAGGCAGCCTTTTGGCAGTTGCCTTGTTGGTCCAGGGGAATGATTCTCAGTTAGCGTGTCAGCAGTAAAATGCAGGGAATCCCGGGATTACCCTTTTAAATGTAAAATAGAGAATATATTACTGAAGAACATGAGAGAAATCAATTAATGCTTGCATTCAATTAGTCTTTTTTTATTACATGCTGTACCCTCATACTGACTTTACGCGATTTCATGAACAGAGACAGCCAGATCCCTCTGCACAGCCAAGTTTCTTTCATCTGTTTTTCATTTGTATAGTCATTTGCCTTTCTATTTTTTTCGGCCAAAACAGATAACCTCACACTTATCCACATTGAACTCCACCTGCCAAATTTTGGCCCATCCTCCCAACCTAAATATATCCCTCTTTAAAATCTTTATCTCCTCTTCACTGCATGGTTTCCCACCTATTTCAATATTATCCACACATTTTGTTGTGTTACACTCTATCCCTGCTTGCAGACATTTATATAGACTGTAAAGAGTTGCGGTCCGAGGACTGACCCCTGCGGCACCCCGCTCGTTACAGTTCGCCATCCAGGGAAGGACCCATTTATCTCATTTATCCCGACCCTCTGCTTCCTGTCAGTCAGCCAATCCTCAATCCAATCTCGTATTCTCCGCTGATTCCCAGAAACCAGAAATGTTCAAGGGAAAGCTCCAGCTGCTGCAACCTCCAAAAATCATGATGTACTTTCCACATTCCTGACTCAGTAACATCACCAGAAACAGCTCCACAAAGAATTAACTGAAGTGATACAGTTCAATGGGGAAAATCAAGTTTCATATTGTGTGCATGTGGCGCAACGGTAGCACGTCCAACTCCCGGTCAAAACGTTGCGCGTTCAAATCACATCCGGCTGGTGGAGTTTCTGCACATTGGTTCCTCGATTTGAAATCTGGATAAAGTTCCCAAAATGATCAATTTCAACACCATGGTGAAAATGATGACCTAGAAATACTTCCGGTTTATACGCTCAGTGTCTATTTGTTTTGTTTTGCAGTTTCATATCGGAACGATGTGTTAGAGATGTGAAGTGCCTATTGCTTGTACAATTAAAGCAAAGTCCAGAGTCTCAGGTGAATGTAACTGTCGTCAAAGGGGAGAGCTGACACGTGGTGATTGCAGCGGAGGAATCACACCTCAGGCGAGGAGCAAGGCGGAGAACGTGGCCTTCATGAATAATGTCAATGATATGGGAATTGAACCAAAGATGAATAAGATGTGCAGCCAAATGAGCGAAAACTGCCGCCCAAGATGATTCAAATCAACACAATAATGCAAATTTACTGCCAAGAAAATCTAGATATCCCGTTGGGCAGCAACAGCATGTAACTTTTTGATATGAGTGACAACATGACAACAGAGGAAGGCTTGGATTCACCCTCCTCTGGGTTAAGGGACCAGGCCGCTTCGGCTGCGCCACTCTACTCTGGGTTCATTAACTTTCTGCCTCTATGTTGCGACGGAGACTGACAGCGATTCACTATCGCGTAATATTTTAGCAAGAACACGAGTGATCGGAAGTTCTGCCGTTGACAGAACGGTCGCTTAGTTTGGCATTCTTTCTGGATTTGTCCTGCTCTGTAATTGTAGAATGCGACAGAGATACAGGACTCTGGCTGGGTTAAAAAACTGTAAAAGCACCTGAAGGTTTCAATGTAATGTCGTGAAGTTCGTATTCAAATTGATTTGTGACGTGTTCTTTAATAACTTGCCAAGTGTGCCAGGGTGGCCGGGGGGTGAAAGGCGCTGAGTTAAGGTCGCAGTCTTTTCTGGAGGAGTAACTTCAACCCCCACTCCTAACATTGATTATTTCCCTGCACGAAGAAGCTTCCAAATCCGCGAAATCCCTCACCTGGAAGCACAGGGGCAGCAGATGCAGAGAAGCAGCGACCACCGGCAAGTTCCACTCCGACGCACACAACATCCTGACTTGGATATAGATGGCTGTGTACATGTCTGGCTCACAATTCTAGAACTTCCTCCCGAACAGCTCTGTGTGGGTGCATGGACAATATGGACTGCAGTGACTCAAGAATCAGCTCAGCACCAAATTCGCAAAGGAACATAATGTTGGAAAGTAAATGTTGATTGAGTCAGCGACGCCCACATCCCGGATACAATAAGTAAGAATATCATCTTTGTTACTTCAGGGCAGGAAACGCTGTGTGTGAATCACATCCTGAACACGGCTACTTTATACCAGATGTGTGTCTGAATACAGTAAATGGAACCAGCTCACGAAAAACCGCTCAATGTTTAGCGGAGGAGTTTCATTGAGTGATGTCTGTGATTCCCTCATTGATGAGTTTGCTCAAAGTCGGGAAAGGCAGCTTTAAAAGGTTTGCAATCTTTCATCTCACACTATCTGGGAGCGCCACAGTGGTTTGCGTTGCTGCCTCACTGTATCAGGAAACTGGGATCAATTTCGTTCTTGAGTTACTGTCAGTGTGTATTTTGTACGTTCTCCCCCGTGTCTGCGTGGGCTTCCTCCGAGTGCTCCGGTTTACGCCCACAGTCCAAAAATGAGCGGGTTTGATAGATTGGCCAATGCTAAATATGAGTGGGTATAGGGACAGAGCGGGAGATAGGGCCTGGGTAAGATACTCCTTCTGAGAACCGGTGTATACTCGATGGAATACTGCAGGGATTCTGTGATTCTTCTGCTACTCGATGGAATACTGCAGGGATTCTGTGATTCTTCTGCTATGGTTCAATCCACGATCCGACAGCGCATGTGGAGAGAGAAACGGGTCGTTGCAATGAAAGGTCAGGGTCGGAAATGTGAACTCTCTCTGTTCACAGACACTGCCCGATCTGAAAAGTATTTGCAGCATTTCTTTGTACTTCAAGCGCTATTTTTAGGCTCTGTGGCTTCGATATCCAGCCATCTGAGTGAAACCTACCGCCCAAGGTGATTCAAATCAGCAAGATTGAACAAATCCATTGCCAAGAAAATCCAGGTAAAATGGTACAGGACAGCAGTTGAACGTTAATTTTTGATAAGAGTGAAAATACGATAGCAGAACTTGGCTTCGATCCATCGACCTCTGAGTTCCGGGCCCAGCACGCTCCCGCTGCGCCACACTGCTGGGATAACTGCACCTTCTGCCGATTATTGTCCTGGCGGAGTCAGACAACGATTCACTGTCGCTTACTATTTTAACAAGAACACGGGTGGTGGGAAGTTGTGCGATTGACAGAACAGTCGCTTACTTTGGAATTCTTTCTGTATTTGTCCAGCTATGGCTTTGTAGGATTGGGACTCAGATACAGGACTCTGGCTGGGTCAAACAATGGAAGAGCACATGAAGATTTAAATGTAATGGCTTAGTCGGTTACAGCGCTTGTTTAGTAACATGCGATCCTGGGTTCACATCTCCACACAACCTTAATCTTTTGAAGTGAGCAATGCAATTGGCAACAAAGTAAATATCACTTTCTTGCAAGTTAATCTTGTCTTTCCCTTTACAGTAGATCGTCTGCAGAGATTTTAACACAGGAATCATTTCAGATGCCATTGTCCACTGGTTAAACTTTTCGACCAGAAATCTACTACATGATTCCCCTTTGACTGAACTACTGCTCCCGAGGGTCTGTTCCATATTTTTAATACTGTTTGATCTTGAATCCTCTCTTTCTACATAATGTTGGCACTGAAAGTGTTCATACTTCTCGCCATTATTATCTATTGTGCAGGGATTTACTTCACGGTCTAATGGAGACATGCTCAGAGGGCTGTGCCAGGCGCTTTCTTTCTGGTTTTCGGCCTTATTTGATCCGTTCGCAGCATCGGGATGTCTGCAAAAGAATTCGAAATGCCGAGCCCCTCTTCCCAGGATGGACATAATCAGGAGAGAGAATGTTGTTTTAAGAGAGAATGAAAGGCCTGAGAATTTCGACTGTGATTCCCGGAGTTTTGTAGAAGAGAGCAAGGTGGTGGATCAATGTGACAATGGTGGGATACGCGCTTGGGATATCATCCAGTCTGTGCTGGGGGACAGCGCAGAAGGAAGTTACATTTTCTGCCCACAGAGGGAGTGATGATTTCTGATCTTCATTCACAGGAAAAGTCGCGATTGCCTTGTTCTGGAGACTGCAATCCCGCCGCAGCAGACAGTGGAATTCGAATTCAATTCAAAATAAATCTATCTGGAATTAAAACCACGATTGATTGCCGAAAAATCCCATCTGGTTTCCTCATGTTCTTGAGGGAAGGAAATCTGCTGTCCTTACCTAGTCTGGAATACATGTAACTCAAAAGCCACAGCAGTGTGGGTGAACTGCCCTTGAGCAACTAGCGGCGGGTAATAAACACATGGCGGCCAGTCAGCGACGCCCATGTCTCATTAATTAATATAAATAATATGACTTCAGTCTCCAGTTCCCGGCGTTGACATTGGTTTGGTGACATTTTGCTCCATGACGAGATCACCTGGATAACATCATCACTGGAAACACCAAAATCCGATGCTTAATCCATTCGGCAACGCAATCAACATGTGTATACTGTGTGCTGATGTTAGCTCCATGTGAATAAATAGTGTGGGTATATTTATTTAGTTCTAATTTTGGATGACTCGATTCCCCGATAGGAAGCTGCTGTACCCCTTCGGTGCAGGATCGGTAACAAGGGGGCAGAATTTGTAGCTGAGTGACCGGATGTTAAGCGGTGGTTTGTGCAAAACCTTTTTTTTCATCCAGAGGATGGTAGGAGTCTGGAGTGCACTGCTTGGGAAGATAGTAGAGGCGGGAAACCTCACAACCTTGAGAAGGTACGTGGACAAACATTTGTAATATTGAAAGCAATAGGCCAAGGGCTGGCAAGGGCGTAGATTAAGGATAATTTTGTCGGTGAACACCTGATGGGCCGAATGGCCTCTTTCTACCATATGACTCCCTCTCTCTATTTTCCGCAGGTTTGGCTGCTCATGGACATAGATCTAACTGAAAAGTCACAGTTTAATGTGGGAAATCAAGTCCCTCCCAGCTTCCCAGGGACCGTCAGTCACCCACATTGTCTGATCATTGTGTTATAGGGGATGTAAATGAGGGGATTAAATGGCGATAAGCCCCGCGCCTCTGAACATTTGCATCCTATGATGCTAAAGGACGTATCTCTCGAGGTAGCGTAGGCACTGATAATAATCTTCCAAGAAAGCTTAAAGGCTGGAACAGTCCCAGATGATTGGAAACATTCCAAAGTTGCATCCTTATTCAAAAAGGGAGGGAGGCAAACACGGGTAATTATGTGCCAGTTAGCTTAACATCAGTCATTAGGAAAATGTTAGAGTGTCTCTGTTTGATGAAATGATGATGCACGGAGCTTTCCGCTTTCACTCATTGATCCTCACAAATGTTGATCTCGGTTTGATTTTGACTTGTTCCCTGGTAACCATTTACATGGGTTCTTCACCCGCTTTTTTGTTGTCAAAAGAAGCTCTTCAAAAGAATTCTCAATTATAACTTGACTTTTCCTCACAGGATTTCAATTACAATAGTTTTGAACAATTTTTTAAAGGGTTTGCACCCAGCCAGCTTCCAGGAGCAGCAGTGCGATAAAGAGTCTGTTTTGTAGTGATGTTGATTAAAGGACAAGTGTTCACTCCGGGACCATGGAATAACTCCCCTGTCCCTCTCCAAAATTGTAAAATGGTATAGTTTGGTTGAGAAGGCACATGGCAGCCCAATTTGCCATAACATCTCAAAGCTGGCACCTCTACTAGCGAAGCATAGTTCACAGAATGTTACTCTGTAAGAAAGGGCAGGACTAGGTTGCACACTGGAGAATTATTCCTAACACTGAGAGCGAGAGAGATTCAGTTGAAAGAGACAAACTTTCATTGCAGCAAAGGGGTGAAAGAAAGGGAGGCATTGAATTTCTAGTGTAGCGAACCGAAAATGTAATGTTTGGGTTAAAGATTGCATGTGATAAGGCGTCAGAGGCTGGCGCAACTGAATTATAACAACTGTGTCAGGCAGATTCATTCAGAGATGGAGGGATGATATCTGTTCGGCACACTTGTCCCGGAATGAAGCAGATAACATTATGGTATTGTTATTTCCCATTGTTGTGCCTGTGGTTTATTGTGTTGTATTCTCTCACTGTCTGCGTGATGATCAATGTTCCATCTTTCTGTCTGTTCTGCTGAAGATCAGCAGCATCACCCGCCTCGCCGGCTTGAGACTGCTCCTCGCCAATCATGTGGCGTTAAAGCAATTCTTCCTGTCAGTTCTCATTTCAGAACAAATGAGAATCCTCGTGACTTCCACAATGCGCTGATGTTTGAGGCACGAGTCATGTTCATCATGAATTCATGAATTCCTCAATTCTTCCTGTCAGTTAGCATTTCAGAAACGCCTTAAAAGAACAGAGAAACCTTTTGCTCAACACGGATCATATTTACACAACCGGGAACACACTTACAAAACAGGGAAGAAATTTCACAACCACGGTGAAGATCTGTCAACGGCAGAGTCACTGTTACACAGCAGAAAGCACAGTGACACAAGAGGAAATACATTTGAAATCAGGGCCTATCTTTTTGTAACAGAAAACACCTATTCATAAATAATCATTTTTTTCATGTCAGAATCTTGCTGGTTTGCTCGGCACCTTTTCTGTCTGTCATTATGTGTGTGTCCTGATAGTATCTTACTGCTTTTTTCTGTGTATTTCTCTGCTTGTTACATTCGGGCTGAGGTTGCGTCCATCTGGGGTGAACTGCCAAACACGCGTATTTCTGTTATAATAAAGAAAAAGCACATAAATGTTTGGCTCCCGCGCAACAGTAATAGGCATGAAGTCCCTAATCTTTGGAGCAGGTTAACGCAGCGGAAGCGTGCTGGGACCATAACGCGAAAATAGATGGATCGAAACCATCCTCTACCGCCATATGCTCATCTGCATCAAAACCCAATGTTCAGCTGCTGTCAAATGACATATCTAGATTTTCTTGATCTACATTACATTAAATAGATTATCTACAGAGATTTTAACAGAAGGATTGATCTCAGCTACCATTGTCCTGAAAGGCGAAATGGGTAATGATAAATAATATGCAGTTTGTCTCGAATGCAGATTCTATTTCCCGTTGAAATGAAACCAGACAGGAGTAGATAGCTGTAACTCAATGTTCAGACAAAGTGGATCATGCAGTGTGTGTTCTGCTGGTCTGTGGATTCATTTTTGAAGCGAGAGGGGTTTGTTTTTGCTGTTAAATGATTATTTGAACCGGTTTGTTAGCGGTGCTCTTCCACACTGTGTTTCACGTTGGATTCGTCACCACAGTCCCTGAACTGATACGATGGGAATTCATTTTCCTGACTGAAAATAAAATTCCAAAATTGAATATTTGGTTGAATATTCAGGGACTAAGACACAGCGAATCACATTTCCCTGTGAGTCTGCTGTGTTTTTATTCAATTTTCTATACTTCTATCTTAGCCTGCAAGCACAGCTTGTCTCCTGTGAGTGGAAAAGGAAGTACATATCTGTTTCCATCAAAGCGGCCTGTCGGCTCTTTGGTCCAGAGGCATGATTCTTGCTGCGGGATATTTAGTAAATGAGTTATGTGAAAAGTGACGGGTTCAAATCCCCCACGCGCCTCACTTCCTTACCCTTTTGGACCCAACTGTGTTTTTGACAGCAGGTTTACATATCTCGAGAGCAGGTTTGCGATCCTGCAACACATCGCAACAACTCTCTCAACGATGAACATGTGGAGAAAATAAATAAAAGATTTAAAGAATGTTCGACCACAGCCAGTGAAACAGTCTTGTCTGGAGACAATACACATCTTTTTAGCCTGTCTTGATGCTCTCTCCACTCCCATTGTTTTGTTTCTTAAAGACCGGATTAGTTGTAAGTATTCGCATTCCAACCATTATTCATGTAAATTGAGTCTGTGTCTTTATAAGTTCTGTTTGTGAACAGAATTCCCACTCACCTGAAGAAGGGGCTTAGAGCCTCGAAAGCTTGTGTGGCTTTTGCTACCAAATAAACCTGTTGGACTTTAACCTGGTGTTGTTAAACTTCTTACTGTGTTTACCCCAGTCCAACGCCGGCATCTCCACATCATGAATAACAACATGCCCAGTGTAGCAGAAAGAGAAAGACACACAGAAAAGCAGTAAGAGACGCACACATGGAATGACAGACAGAAAAGATGCCAAGCCAACCAGCAAGATGCTGAGATGGATAAAATGATTATTTATGAAAAGGCATTTTCTGTTTCACAAAGATAGGCCCTGTTTTGAAATGTATTTCCTGTTGTGTAAGTCTGCTCTCTGCTTTGTAATTGCTCTCTGCTGTGTAACTGTTCGCTCTGCTGTGGAACCGTGACTCTGCCGTTGACAGATCTTCACCGTGGTTGTGTCAGATGATCCCTGTTGTGCAGATGTGTTCCTGGTTGGGTGTAAATGCGTGCCCGGTTGTGTAACTGCAATCCGCTCTGTTGCAGTTCTGAGTTCCGGCCGATAGATGTCAGCACACTCTATTAGAGTGAAATTCTCAAATCAGAGGGAGACACAACAGACAACAATTGTTCACAGTATATTGAACCTGGGACAACGGGGTTTAGAAAAAAAATTTAGAAGTAGAGCTGATCTTTTTCTATATTTGTTCTACTCTGCAGTAGATATACCGTTCTGTATCATTGTTATTGTCACAAGTAGGCTGGTAAGTTACTGTGCAAATCCCTATTCGACACATTCCAGCGCCTGTTAGGGCACACTGAGGGAGAATCAAGCGCGGCCAACGCAGCTCAGCAGCATACTTTTTGAACTGTGAGAGAAACCGCACGCAGAGAAATTGCGAATTCCAAACAGTGACCCAACCCGGAAATATACACCCGAGCCCTGGCGTTGTGAAGGAGCAGTGCGAAACACTGCTATCGTGCCGCCCATCTCGCACATAATGATAGAGAGATACATTCTTCTCTGGCCTTCTCTGCTCCACTTTGTGAATGAGGGATACATTTTGTATCCGTCACTCATTTGTATTGTGAGAGTGTAAGAGATATTCTGAACCTGTCAGTCTTGAGTGTCGAAATATTGTCAGTGGGACGCTGGACAGTGTTGGATTTATTCTTTATCTATCGTTCCCTTTGGCTTTATATATGTTTTATATTTCATCTCAATATTTTCATTTTCTGATACTGAGAGAATTGGATCACATGCTGAGCCTGTCAGTGGAACTGGCCGTGGAAAAAAAAATGTCTATCAGTCTTGGTACTTGTACTTTACTCGAATATAAATGGTTGATTCTGAATCTGCCATTCACCAGCACAACACATCTCTGTCATATTCAGAATGTGTTTTGCATTATCTGCTGCTGCATGAGGATTGGGATCTTTCTGGTGCTGCTGGTGGAACTGTGCGTGTACAAGTGGCTTGCTCTGACAGTCAGCATCCGGAACTGTAAATTTGTTTGGAATTCATTCTGTATTCGTCAACCTCTGAGGTTGTAAGCGAGTTTTCTGTTCCATTCGGAATGTCCGATTGGGAGTCGGGTTGGTTGTAGGTTAGTATGTGTGTGTGAGCAAGCGAGTGTGTGCGTGTGTGTGTGTGTGTGTGTGTGTGAGAGAGAGAGGGAGAGAGAGCGGGCTTCACTCATTATCAGACCGTGAGAGTGTGGATTAAATCCTTGTGATTTCGCTGGACACGGGTGATCTGTAGACTCTGAAGTCTCAAACGTGATACTCCCATTTGCTCAGATTTTACATTCTCAGCACCTTCGTGTAAGGAGCAGGGAGGGAGGGAATTCTGCTCCAATCACAGCGTGCTCAAGAGGCTCCAGACTTTGATTTTGTTTTCCTGAGGCACCATGCAAATCAGCGACATCTCACCAGTGTTGGAAAGTTGCATAAGTAAGGTTAAAAATGTGGTGTTTGACAAATATAAATAGTGAAAAGAAATGTTAAATAAAGAAATCATGCAGCATTATCTCTTAAAAAGCAGGTCATAGAGTCATAGAGATTTACAGAATGGAAACAGGCCCTTCGGCCCAAATTGTCCATGCCGCCCTTTTAAAAAAAACTAAGGTAATCCCAATTGCCCGCATTTGGCCAATATCCCTCGATACCCATCCTACCCATGTAAGTATCTAAATGTTTTTTTAGAAGATAAAATTGTACCCGCCCCTACTACTACCTCTGGCAGCTTGTTCCAGACACTCACCACCCTCCGTGTGAAAAAATTGCCCCTCTGGACACTTTTGTATCTCTCCCCTCTCACCTTAAAGCTATGCCCTCTCGTTTTAGACTCACATACCTTTGGGAAAAGATATTGACTATCTACCTTGTCTACGCCCCTCACAATTTTATAGACCTCGATAAGGTCCCCCCTCAGCCTCCGACACTCCAGAGAGAAAGGTTCCAGTCTATTCAGACTCTCCTTATAACTCAATTCATCAAGTCCCGGCAGCATCCTAGTAAATCTTGTCTGCACTCTTTCTAGTTTAAAAATATCCTTTCTATAATAGGGTGACCAGAATTGCGCACAGTATTCAAAGTGTGGCCTTACCAATGTCTTGTACAACTTCAACACGACGTCCCAACTCCTGTATTCAATGTTCTGACCGACGAAACCAAGCAAGCCGAATGCCTTCTTCACCACTCTGTCCACCTTTGACTCCACTTTCAAGGAGCTATGAACATGTACCCCGAGGTGTCTTTGTTCTGTAACTCTCCCCAACGCCCGACCATTAACTGAGTAAGTCATGCACTGGTTCAATCTACCAAAATGCATCACCTCGCATTTGTGTTGTTATGCGTGGACTTCAAATTGCAGAGTGCAGGCTGCAGAAGCCGATTTTTGCATCATTTGTACCAAAGCCTAGAAGTAGGTGGTCCAACATGAAAAAACAGGCTTCTGAATTGGACCAATGAGTTTAAATCAAGCACACAGAGACACAGAAACAATGGAATTGAAATATGAGAGTTATTGACAGCCTCGGACCACTCAGATTACAGGAATTCTATGAGGTAATTCCAGGTATATAAACCCAGGCAACGGGGGGGGGGGGGGGGGGGGGGAGGAGGATAACAGTCAGAGCATGCTGGCGACCTGTTGAGGAAAGGTGATGCTCTCATTTAAATCCTGCGGTTACATGTATGTCTTAGTAAAATTGCCATCTATATAGAGACAGATGCCAACTCAGAAAGTGTTCCAGACGAGGACATCACTGGAGAAAGTTCATACTTTCAATCGACAACTGTTTGTATTTTAGTTGAGAATTACTGAATTCTGTATTGAATTATTTCATTATTCCTGAAGAAGGCTTGTAATATTTGAACAGCATGCTATTGGGATTTTATTGAGTTTTTTAATTGTTTTAATAATGATGACACCAGTTTAAAAATAAAGATCAGTTAATTGGTCATGATAGAGATTGTCAGATCCTGCTTTAATTTACCAAAATCATTAACTGCCTAACTAGGTCATGAGGCGACATAATGTTGGCCGTGTCGCCACAGCACTTCCCGTGAAGATAAAGCAAAACAAATCCCCTCATGTCACCTGGTCCCTTTGGCACTGTAGAAATTCTATATATTCTATGTGAATGTCTCGTGCTCACACCCAAATAACCATATACTCACAGATTGGGAAAGAGCCCAGAGATGAATAATGATCGATAATCACAGCCAGAGAGACCTGCCATAACTTAAAATGGAGGAAACGAAACACATTGTCCTTTGACCCAAAAACAAAATACTGCGGATGCTGCAAATCTGAAACAAAAAGAGAAAACTCTGGAAGTATGTAGCAGATCCGGCATCATCTGTGGAGAGAGTAATAGGTCGGTCCAATGAAAGGTCAGGATCTGTAATATGAACTTTTTCTCTTTGAGTAGACACGACCAGATCAGGAAAATATTTCCAGCATTTCCATGTGGCTAACTGGAGATCGTTAGGTTCTGTGGCTCAGTTAGTTAAAATTCCTATCGAATAAACAGGCGATGCTGTGTTAAAATCTCAGCAGAGTCTTAATTGCTTTGGAGCGGTAACAAGCCAAATGTCTATTTTCTGCAGATCAACATTACAAAGAACAAAGAACAATACAGCACACGAACAGGCCCTTCGGCCCTCCAACCCCGCGCTGCTCCCTGGTCCAAACTAGACTATTCTTTTATATCCCTCCATTTCCACTCCGTTCATGCGGCTATTTAGATAAGTCTCAAACGTTCCCAGTGTGTCCGCCTCTACCACCTTACCCGGCAGCGCATTCCAGGCCCCCACCACCCTCTGGGTAAAATACGTCCTTCTGATATCCGTGTTAAACCTCCCCTGCCGCCCCCCCCCCCTCACCTTGAACCTATGACCCCTCGTGAACGTCACCACCGACCTGGGAAAAAGCTTCCCACCGTTCACCCTATCTATGCCTTTCATAATTTTATACACCTCTATTAGGTCACCCCTCATCCTCCGTCTTTCCAGTGAGAACAACCCCAGTTTACCCAATCTCTCCTCATAACTAAGCCCTTCCATACCAGGCAACATCCTGGTGAACCTCCTCTGCACTCTCTCTAAAGCCTCCACGTCCTTCTGGTAGTGTGGCGACCAGAACTGGGCGCAGTATTCCAAATGCGGCCGAACCAACGTTCTATACAACCGCAACATCAGACCCCAACTTTTATACTCTATGCCCCGTCCTATAAAGGCAAGCATGCCATATGCCTTCTTCACTACCTTCTCCAACTGTGACGTCACCTTCAAGGATCTGTGGACTTGCACACCCAGGTCCCTCTGCGTATCTGCACCCTTAATGGGTCTGCCATTTATCGTATAGTGGTGTTCCGCAGGGCTCTGTATTGGGACCCCTGCTGTTTCTGATTTATACAAACGATCTGGAAGAAGCTGTAACTGGGGTGATCAGTAACTGTGGTGACGACACGAAAATACCTGGACTTGCAGATAGTGAGGAACATTGTCAGAGGCTACAGAAGGATATAGATAGGCTGGAAATTTGGGCAAAGAAATGGCAGATGGAGTTCAATCCAGATGAATGCGAAGTGGTGCATTTTGGTAGAACTAACGTAGGGGGGAGTCACAGGCATCCAGCTGGAAAAAGACCCTTCCACTACCACCCTCTGTCTTCTGTGACTAAGCCAGTTCTCCACTCATCTAGCCACCTCCCCCTTTATCCCATGAGATCCAACCTTTTGCACCAACCTACCATGAGGGACTTTGTCAAACGCTTTACTAAAGTCCATATAGACGACATCCACGGCCCTTCCCTCGTCAACCATTCTAGTCACTTCTTCAAACGTTCTGCTTCCACCTGCAGCAGGTTATGTCCAGAGATTTTAGCACGAGGACTGATTTTAGCTGCCACTGTCCATTTGTTAAAGCTTTACAACCAGAAATCCATTGGATCTTTCTCTTTGACATCAGTCCTTCTAGAGTGCCTACAGTGTAGAAGGAAGCCATTTGGCACATTGGGCCTGCAGGGACAACGGTCCCACCAAGACCCTGCCCCTGTAAGCCCATGAATTTACCCTGCGTATACCCCTGACACGAAGGGGCAATTTAGCCTGGTCAGTCATCCTAACGCACATATCTTTCGACTGTGAGAGGAAACCTGGATTGCTTGGATTGGTTGGCATGCCTTATGAGGATAGGTTGAGGGAGCACGGTCTTTTCTCCTTGGAGAGACGAAGAATGAGAGGTGACCTCATAGAGGTGTACAAGATGTTGAGAGGTATAGATCGGTTGGATTCTCAGAGGCTTTTTCCCAGGGCTGAAATGGCTGCTACGAAAGGATACAGGTTTAAGGTGCTGGGGAGGAGGTACAGAGGAGATGTCAGGGGTAAGTGTTTCACTCAGAGGTTGGTGGGTGAGTGGAATCGGCTGCCATCAGTGGTGGTGGAGGCAAACTCGATAGGGTCTTTAAAGAGACTTCTGGATGAGTACATGGGACTTAATATGATTGAGGGTTATAGGTAGGCCTGTATATAAGCCTCGGTAGGTCGGGACATGACCGGCGCAACTTCTGGGCCGAAGGGCCTGTTTGTGCTGTATTTTTTCTGTGTTCTATGTTCTAAACCGGAGCACGTGGAGGAAATCCACGCAGGCACGGGGGGAATGTACAAACTCCACACTGTTGAGGAACTGTTCACTATTTTAAATTATGTTTTATCTTGAATCCTTTATTTCCACAGAATCCTGACACTGAAATTGCTCATACTTCTCGCCATTGTTATCCATTCTGCAGGGTTGACGGCACGACCTAATGGAGACAAGCTCAGATTGTTGTGTCAGAGGCTTTCGTTCAGGTTTTAGGTCTATTATGGTTCGTTAGCAGCAACCGGATGTCTGCAGAGAAACTGGGAACGCTGAGTTGCTCTCCCCAGGATGGACTTAATCAGGAGACAAAATGTTATTTGAAGAGAGAATTAAAGATCAAAGGATTCGGTTGAGATTCCCGGAGTTTCGGGGAAGAGAACAATTGATGAATCAATGTGGCCTTAATGGGATTCGGGCTTGGGATATCATCCATTCTGTGCTGGGGCACAGCGGGGAAGGGAGTTGTGTTGTTTGCCCAGCCAAGCTGAATGTTCCTGATTTGGCATCTTCCAAACCCACAACTTTCCTGAAGGACAATCGCAGCAGATACCTGGGAAAACCACCACATGCAGGTTCCCCTCGAAGTTATTCCCCATCCTAATTTTAAAATACATCGTGGTTGCTTCACTGTCTCTGGGTTAGAAACGCTTGGAATTCAGCCCTACTTGCACAGTGGATGTACCTGCACCACAGATACTGCAGCGGTTCAAGTTCACCATCATCTTCTCAAGGGTAGCTGGGGATGATTAATTATTGGGGAATCACCAGCAAGTCCAATATCGCGGAATGAATTTTGAAATAAAGATAAAATGAGGCCATTCAGGCCTTCATGTTTTTCCTGGCTCTCTGCAGGCACCTGTTGTCACTCTATTGCTTTTTCAGTGTAACCCTAGATATTTTCTTTCCAGATAATAATTACATTCCCTTTTGAAATCCTCAAGTCTCACTACTGTGACCCCTCTCTCAGGCGGTTTTCATTGCATCATCAGTTCTTCTTTTGCCAATTATCTCCAATAAGTGCCCTCCGGTTGTCGATCCTCCTCTCATCAATGGAACAGCTTTCCCTCGGTGTACTCTGTCCCGACCCCACAGGGTTTGAATACTGTTTGCACTTCTTATCTGAAACCCACACATGCATCGGGGGGTCGAAGCATAATATAATTTAAAGATATGTTTAATAACACATTGCACCAGAACACATCACAAATTTTCAATATTTTGCAATTGTGAGATGAACGTTTCATTCTCTGATTTCTAAGCGACTGCGAGGAGCATGAAATCTAACTATTGGGTGAAGATAAGGCACTGTATTTTTGTTTCCTTACCTGACATGAAAGATATGCTTCTGTCTCACGTCTGCCATGATTGATCGCCAACTGCTGGTAGTTGTATATGCAAACTCCCAGCGATACTTAGTATCATATACTTGATGGAAGGCTTGAGATGAATATTGGACTCATGGATGAAAAAATTGGGACCCACGATCACACTGATTTAAATTGATTTATTTGGTAATGCAGTTAATAATTGATACAACTGGATATGTCATTGCCCTTTTGAACTGCTCCCTAAACTTGGACTGAGTCACTCCATAAATAAATGTATTTGTGCAGCAACTTGAAATCCGCAGCATATATCCAACTTTCCGAAATACGTATTCAGAACTGTTATAATCTGCAGGATCTTTCCTTGTGATGACATAATATAAGAATTCTGTTACATGTGTCAACCACAGAAGTATGAAGCTGCCGGATATGGTGAAGAGCAATATCACAGATTTCCTTCTGCTTTTCATCTCCGCATCACTGTGAGTATCCCCCTTGCTTTGATCCCTCAGTCTCTTGCGGATTCGACTGGCCACTAAAATATATCTGACAGTCAGAGCATTTAGCAATAGAATTAATGCAAATGGCAACATTGGTGCTAAAATTCTATCAAACCAGTCAAATCCCACCCATCCAGGCTCAGTGAAATAGCTTGACTTTATTACACAGTCCCATGGCACATTATCAATTATCCATGCATGTTCAACTGTAAAGTAAAAGGGGATATTTTTAAAACAGAGCAGAGCACCAGTTATTGATATAACCAATATCGCTCTTTTCTTGGAGCAATATTTTGTTTTCAGGTTTTGACAACAAATGGCAACACATCGATTAAAAGTGAAATTGACAGTAAACCAGACAGAACAATCTGCAGCTGAAAGAGTCAGAACATAGATAACACTACAGACAGGGGTGATATCCAGAAAAGATCCGTGGAAATAATAATAATTCAATCGATATAGTATGACCTCACTGATAATAACAAAAAGATCCGCCGTTGCCACGGCCACCAGGTAATGAGCTATGCAGGTGGAGAGACCACACTTTCCCCGGGATAGGATCACAATCGCTATTAAATTAACTGCAATGGAGAATAGGAACTGTAAATTGAAAATCTCAATATAACATCATCACAAATAAACCGTGATAAAAATCAGGATTTTCGGAACAACTCGTCGCCACTTGGATTAATGATAAAACGAAAAGACAACACTAATAACCACCCACTTTCAGCACTTAAAACCAGAGAACCACAGAATTCCGACAGTGCAAAACGAGGCAATTCAGCCTATCAAGCCTGCAGCGACAGCAATCCCACCTCCGTATTTGGCCTGCTCATCTCTATGACACTAAAGGGAGATTTAACATGGTCAATCAACCTCACCTTTGAGGAGCAAACTGGAGCACTCGGGGGAAACCCACGTAGAAATGGGGAGAACGTGCAAACTCCAGACAGACAGTTACCCAAGGCCGGAATTGAACACAGTCTCTGGCGTTTATTGAGACAGTAGTGCAAAACAGTGCCTATTCGAGTGCAATTTATTCGGGAAATAGAATGAGGAGGCAACCTCTCACAGGGTGAGCTGGCAAATAGTGAAGGCCAAGGATACAGGAAGAATGACACATTCTACTGCCGAGGTGGAACTGTGGCTGAAGTGGGTTTCCCATTATATCGTTGTGCTTCAAAATAACAGCCGGAATGGCACGTCTCCTGCCCCAGCTTTCAGCCTATCTCAGTGATCCAACTCGATCATCAGCCCTGAACCCAGCATTGGACCCTACCACAATTGGACATCCACCCTCAGTAACAGAGTCCATCCCAGCTTGGGAGGGCAATCTATGTCTGGGAACAGTCCCGCCTGAGTGGATGGAATTGCAATTGGACTCTCTGGGATCAGACTCTCCATGACGGAACTGTCATTGGATTGTATACCCTCTTCCCTAAGATTGGGCTTCCCTAATGTTCAACTGAACATATTTGGAACCTTCTCCCGAATTGCACTTGCAGTGGGATTCGAGGATAATAATGAAATTGTTTTGATGGTAATCTCCTCCCGGAAATCGAACTCGTTCCAGGCTCAGATGTTTTGCAGATTTGAAAGCAGATTATCTTCACTGCCAGAAATGAGACATCATAGGATCGGGACCATAATGAATAACTTGTTGACTAAACATCAGAACTGTAGATCACGATACTGCAGCAAGTCAAGCATACATTCAGCTGCAAAAACCTGCAATAAATCATTTCGTGACAGACTGGCGACTGATATCAGTGAAGTGAAACTCCATCGAACTCGATCATCAGCCTTCAACCCAACATTGCACCGCACGACAAATGAATATCCAGAATGGATCGTTATCTTGCGAGGAAAACACGACACATCATTTAAAAACGAAGAGCGCGTTGAATTCCTACATAGATTACAACGTGCTCACCATGGTGCACAGATAAAATCAGCTGCAACGATTCATCAACCTGAAACGCAATTTTAATTTCTACAGACAAATCCGATTTGTCTAGGTCTAAATAATAGTACAAATTAATGCAACATAACAATAGAAGTTATTGTTCTTCAAAATGTTGTGGAAATAGCAGACTAATTCCAGTATAGGGGATTATAATTTACTGAATTATTGGACAATGATCAGTGTTCTATAATAACCCCTGGTATCTAAATGGATGAATTGGGAAGAGATGCCGATGTTTTTAGGGGCATTGACTCAACATTTATAGAGTCATAGAGGCTTACCGCATGGAAACAGGCCACTCGGCCCAACTTATCCACGACGCCCTTTTATACTACTCAACTTGTCCCAGTTTCCCGCATTTGGTCCGCATTCGTCTGTAAACATCTGACCCATGTAACAGTTTAAATGCTTTTTAAAGGACAAAATTGTACCCAGCTCTTCTACTACTTCCTCTGGCAGCTCGTTCCAGACACTCACCACCCTCCCTGTGAAAAAAGTGCCCCTCTGGACTCTTTTGTGTCCCTCCCCTCTCACCACAAACCTATGCCGTCTAGTTATAGACCCCCCTACCTTTGAGAAAGTTGATACTATCAACCTTATTTATGTCCTTCATTACTTTTTAGCTCTCTATGAGATCACCCCTGAGACGTCTACGCTCCAGGGAGAAAAAGTCACACTATATCCAGCCTCTTCTTATCAGGAAAACTATCAAGTCCCAGTTGCATCGCAATTAATCTTTTCTGCCCTCTTTCTTGTTTAATACTATATTTTCTATAATTGGGTAACCAGAGCTCAACAGCGTATTCCAAGTGTGGCCTTACCAATATCTTGTACAACTTCAACAAGAAGTCCTAACTACTGTATTCAGTGTTCTGACCAATAAAACCAAGCATGCCGAATGTCTTCCTCATCACCCTGTCCACATGTGACTCCATTTTTAAGGAGGGATGAATCTGTAACCCTAGATCTATTTGTTCTATAACTCTCTCCAACTCCCTACCATTAATTGTGTAAGTCCTGCCCCGATTCTGACTACCAAAGTGCATCACTTCGCATTGATCTAAATTAAACTCCACCTGCTATTCATCGGCCCACTGGCCCAACTGATCAAGATCACTTTGCAATCCGAGAGAACCTTCTTCAGAATCCACTTTATTTCGTTGAAAAGACCGCACATTCCGATGCCTGAGGTCGTGGAAATCCATAACTTCGTGGTTGGCATGGTGGTACAGTGGTTAGCACTGCTGTATCACAGCGTGAGAGACCTGGATTCAATTCCCTGCTTCGGTCACTGTTTGTTTGTGGTCTGCATCTTCTCCCCTTGTTTGCATAAATTTCCACCGGGTGCTCCAGTCTTTTCCCACAGTCCGAAAGACATTGTGGTTAGGAAAAATGGTCATGCTCAATTCTCTATCAGTGCACCTGAGCAGGCGCCAGAGGATGGCGACTGGGGGATTTTCACAGTAACTTCATTGCAGTGTTAATGTAAGCCTACTTGTGAATAATAAGTCAACTTTTTACTTTACTTTAAAGAGCCTTCTTCACTATCCACTTTATTTGAAAAGGCTGCACTTATCGATGCTTGAGATTGTGGAAATGCATTCGCTAAACTTAAAATTTTTCATCAACAGCGTGGCGGTGTCATAAGATTGGAGAGCATCAAGAGCTGTCAGCTCCTGCATTCCATGAAATGTGCAAGGGCAGTGTTAACAACGAGTGGGAATATAGCATAACAGCATGACAGTGTCCGCTTATGGAACCAATAACCAGAGAAAAACGTCAATAAGCGATCTCAGAGGTTCGTACTGATTAAGGACAGTCGGCATGGGTCAGTAAATAAAAGATCAAACTTAAATAATATAAATGAAGTTTGTTTTTCCAATAAACAAACAAGGAAGTCTGATGAAGGGAAATCGATGGATCTTGTCTATTCAGTTTTTAATCAGAATTGAGACCATTAACAGGAGGCTCAGTGTCCGGCTGGGTACAGACCGCGACCTATTAAGGACAGTCATTGTGATGTTTCAGACTTTGGGATGGCAGGAAGTGGCTTTGGCAAAATACTTCCAACTGTAACTTGTGGCAATTAAGATGATAAGATAATTATTCTGATTATCATTCTATGAGAGCATGTGAGTGTCGATGGAAGATTAGAATTTGATCTCCATCCCAATTACCTTTAAGAATGCGATGGTGATCGGCCTTCTCAATCCTTCGTGTTTGCATTCAATGTGGTGTATCTGCATCCACCATCCTACAAACGCTTCAACAGCGGTTTACAGCAACTAAGTGCATTGTTAAGTTTTTGTTTCAGATTTCAGCTAATTGTCAAACATTTTGACTTTTGCCTGGGCCCTGAGGCAGTCCAGGCGAAGAGGACAGATTCCGAATGCAGAATTTCTGAACCGCATGTTGCTTTGAAATTAACCCCCCAAAAGATCCAATAACATCATGTTCCCCATTCGCTTTCAATTTGAGACTCTTAAAAATCAATTGTATTTCGAACATTCCACTTTCTTTGACGGAGATTGAGGTATTAAGCCATTATAGCACCATCTTCCACATATATGAAGCTATATTTTTATTCTCCCCATAGTTACTGCAAGCGATGTTGAGTATTGCATTGGAACGTACATACAAATGAAGAACTTTCAGCAGGAGTATTTCCTTCTGCCCTTCGACCCCGCTCCACCATTAAATTCAATTATGCCTGATCGGATTTTGTCCTCAACTCCATATTCAGCCGAACCCAGGATTTCCAGAATGTCCAGATTGCATTTTAGATTGCCAGCATCCGCTGCATTTTTATTTCAGAAATGTTTCCGCTTTTCCCCCCATCCTCCAATGACGGACCCACCCTTATTCGCTTACAGCCCGGGCGCGAAAATGTCCAATTTGAAGAAACTCTGAACCATTAATGATAACCAGACATTGAAAGGTTATCAATTAAAGTGGTTCATTAAATAATTACAGCTAACAACAAAGAACAAAGAAATTTACACCACAGAAACTTCAGCTCTCTAAGCCTGCACCCACCATGCTGCCGACTGAACAAAATCCCCCTAGAACCTTTCTCGAAGGTCAACCCACGGAAAGCGACATGTCCGGATGGGGGTACCCGTACGAGGACTCAGATCCTGCGTGGATCAGCTGGCGGGGGTATTCGCAGACATCTTCAACATCTCTTTACAACAATCTGAGGTCCCCATCTGCTTCAAAAAGACGACCGTCATCCCAGTAGCAAAGAAAAGCCAAGTGGTGTGCCCTAATGCCTATCGTCCATTGCCTCTGACATCCACCATTACCAAGTGCTTCGAAAGACTAGTCATGGCACGAATCAATTCCAGCCTCCCGGACTGCCTGTACCCACTACAATTCGCCTACAGCCTCAACAGGTCCAAAGCAGACGCCTGTGCCCTGGCCCTGCACTCAATCCTGGAACACCTAGTTAACAAAGGCACTCATGTCAGACTCCTACTTATTGACTAAACTCAGCCTTCAACAGCATTATTCCTATGAAACTCACTCTCCGAACTCCGTGGCTTGTCCCTCTGCGACTGGATCCTGAATTTCCTAACCCACAGACCACAATCAGTAAGGATAGGCAACAACACTTCCTCCACGATCATCCTCAACACCGGTGCCCTACAAGGCTGTGTTCTCAGCCCCCTACTATTCTCTGTATAAACCAATGACTGCGTGGCCAAATTCCCCTCTAACTCGATTTTCAAGTTTGCTGACGACGCCACTATAGTTGGTCAGATCTCAAACAATGATGAGACGGAGTCGAGGAATGGATTCGGGTTTCTGGTGAACCGGTGCGGCGACAATAATCTCCCCCTCAATGTGAACAAAACGAAGGAGACTGTCATCGACTTCAGGAAGCGTAGAGGAAAACATGTCCCTGTCTTCAACAACGGGGCTGAAGTAGAAATGGTCGGAAGCGTTAGGTTTTTAGGTGTCCAGATCACCAACAACTTGTGCTGGTTCCCCCATTCCGACACTATACTTAAGTCAGCCCACCAACGCCTTTGCTTTCTCGGAAGCCTAAGGAAACGTTGCATGTCAGCTATGACTCTCCCTAACTTTTACAAATGCACCACAGAAAGCATTCTTTCCGGTTGTATCACAGCTTGGTCTGGCTCCTGCTCTGCCCAAGACCGCATGAAACTACAAAAAGCCGCGAATGCAGCCCAATCCATCACGCAAACCCAGCCTCCCATCCATTGACTCATCTACATTTCCCGCTGCCTTGGCAGAGCAGCCAACATAATTAAGGACCCCACGCACCCCGGACATTCTATCTCCCACCATCTTCTGTCCGGAACATGATAGAAATGTGTGAGGTCACGTACCAACCGACTCAAGAACCGCTTCTTCCCCGCTGCCACCAGATTTTTGAATGCTTTAAGTTGATCTTTCTCTACACCCCAGCTATCAGTGAAACACTACCTTCTACACTCTCTCGTTTCCTTCTCTATGAAAGGTATGCTTTGTCTGTCCAGCGTGCAGGAAACAATACTTTTCACTGTATGCTAATACATGTGACAATAATAAATGAAATGAAATCAAATCAAATCAAATAATCTCCTTCCATTTGTCACAGTCAGAAGTTATAACTGAATGCACATGACTAACCAATAATCAGGACCCTGCTGGAGGAAGTGTCTTATTCTGAATTAAAGAAATAACGTGCTTCCAGCAAAAAAGAAAATAAGCATTGCACAAGATTTTTAAAAATATATATCTGGACCAGATTTGTTCCCCATTTCTTTTGCAATAAATAAGGCTTGCATGTTGTCAAAGCTTTTGATAGACATGTGTATTATGATGGTGAGAGATTTCTCTACATTAATTACAGCTCAGCAAATACAAACAACTCAAGGAGACAGGAATTCAGGTTGAAGACTTACATAACTATTGTCCAGGCCTCATCCACGCTTGTGTGAGAATTATTTATTCTAAATGTCATTGCTTCCGTAGTACAGGGCGGCACAGTAGCACAGTGGTTAGCACTGCTGCTTCACAGCTCCAGGGACCTGGGTTCGATTCACGGCTTGGGTCACTGTCTGTGTGGACTTTGCACATTCTCCTCGTGTCTGCGTGGGTTTCCTCTGGGTGCTCTGGTTTCCTCCCACAGTCTAAAGATGTGCGGGTTAGGCTGATTGGCCATCCTAAAAGTTGCCCCTTAGAGTCCTGAGATGCATAGGTTAGAGGGATTAGCGGGTAAATATGTAGGTATATGGGGGTAGGGCCTGGGTGGGATTGTGGTCGGTCAGACTCGATGGGCCAAATGGCCTCTTTCTGCACTGTAGGGTTTCTATGATACAACTATAATTTTCAAATATCAATTGCCCACCTCTTTTTCTGATCCTGTCCAGACATAAGCCAATCATTTTAGTATGAATCATTTACCTTGGCCAATAACACTTCACTCTCTGCAGCATGAGAATGCCTAAGTTTGCAGAGTATGGGAGTTATTTTCCCACTGTCTCCTAGCAAGCCAAATACATAGGTCTATAAAGTTCAAATTTCCTTTCCCACTGTCCCCTTAGTAACACTTTATCGGGAAACGTGAATGATTCTATCCATTCTACTGTCTGGGAAGTTTATAATTTCTAAGGCCACACTATGAAGAGAGTTCTCAAAAGCTGTATTGTTTTCAAGGAATGTGGTTCTTCTCGCTCAGCTGCATCAAATCAAGCCCGAGAGTGTCATTAGCCAAGATGTACACCTTTAATGCCGAATACAATACCTTTTCGAAACAAAATGTTTAGATCCTCTAACAGTGGTTATATGTATTTCAATGGAAACTGGACATTTGTAAATGCAATTACTTTGTACTTTCGCCACGCTATATTCACTCTAAATTAATTTATCGTGACCTATTACTGTTTTTAGTCCCAGATTATTCTAAACTCCTGCAACAAATGTATATTTCTGCTGAGCCTATGTCCAAAGATATGTCCTTCGACACTCATTATAACAATAGAGTTCACTTGATACATGGTTAGAAAATATCACCAAAATTCTCCCCTTTGAAATAGACTACAAACATTCGGCACAATGACAGCTTTATGACATGTTCACGAACAATGATACCGAAATAGAACCATTTTGCTTAATTTTAATTATTGACCTTACCTCAGTGCAACTCTATACTAATGGACATTCTCAGTATAATATGATCACTGGAGTTCGGAAACGCGCTTCAATTATCGACAAATCGCAGTGCAGTTCCACAGTGACAGATATACCATAGTACTATATATCAAAACGTTCATAAGTCTAATTCTAGTCAGTAACCAGTGCACTGGTACTGCTCTACAATCGCAGTTATTCGCTGGAATACATTAATGCTGGTATCAGGTGTTGTGCTAATGATACTAAAACACTCTTATCACATGTGTACAGTAGCTAATACATCCACTAGTAAATTGTCAGCAATAGTACAAGGTATTCCACACATATAGATGGACTTGAGAATTGTGGGAGCTGGTTTGTTGGAAACGGCTGTTTGATTTGAATTAGGGAAACTGAACTAAACCATAAAGAGAGTTCAATACTTTTATCTTCACAGCAACGCACCACTGTTTAGCCATCTGTCCAATGGCGAACTCCAGATAACCATGTAGCAATAACCTTCGCAGAATAAAACCAGAGACTAATTTCCACACAGATATACAAAACCTCAATCGCAACATTCACTTACCGGGAACACCAATGACACCGAAGATTGTGTAATATATTTTCCCAATGCTGTAAAATGTTTCACGCATTTTCTCTATTAACTGAAATATCCCTTCGTGCTACAGGTAATCTGACTTCACAAGCTCAGTGTCGGTTCATTCCCAGAACATTTAATTTATCCCTTGTGGGATAGCAACGGGAATAGTGCGATTGCAACACCTTTTAGGTAATTGCAATTACATCTCTGGATAAACAGATGAGAACATCGAGATCTGTATGTTAATCGAAGATGCATTCATTTTCCAGATTCAAACGGAAAAGAAAACAAACACTGAATCTTTCTGTGAATTGACTGGTGAAAATTCTGCACAACTTTCATCCACAAATGAAATTATTGTTTCAGACCCCAGCAATTCAATATCTGAATAACACAATATTTTAAATGGCACTTTTCTCTGGGCCTGATCGGTAAGCATTCAACTCCAAATGCGAAGTAGCCTGAGAGCTGCTCCACAGCACAATGGGATAACCACGTTTCATTTGTGAATGTTTGATTGTTTTTGATTTTGCTTTGCGTGTATCACACTATTACATATCTGAATCTTATAGGGCTGAGGTAACAAGAAATGCCTTCACCCACAGCGTGGTGAATATGTGGAATTCACTACCACAGAACGTGGTTGAGGCCAAACCTTTGTGCGATTTCAAGAATAAATTGGATGTAACTTTTGAGACTAATGCGATCAAGGGATATGGGGAAGGGGGGATCAGGATACTGAAGTTGATGATCAGTCATGATCAAAATGAATGGCGGAGCTCGCTGAAAGTGGCGAATGGCCTCCTCCTGCTTCTAATTTTATATGTTTCTTTGTTTCTTGTTTAGCACATATAAAATCTTGCACATCATATCAATCTAAAAACACCTCCAATCCGTATAACATGATAACGCATAGTCCAGTGATACAGACTACAGAAGACTGACTCAACCATATAACCCTCATTTGCAGCCAGCTTATTGTGTCGGATTCTCTTGTGGAATGAAGTAGACTTCCTGCTATCTTCATCCCAGCCTGAGGACCGAGAAGTTCAGAAAATTAGCATGTGCGTCTCTCTGCTACTAATATAGAGATTGGCTATCACTGTCTTCATGGCCCGGGCATCTCAGAAATTAACACCACATTACTCTATCGATGAAACAGAGGCTAACAATGGCCCCCATTTCCTCAGCCTGTCAGTAAGGAACGGCTATGGAGGTTGCTGTTCATTCAGATCCAATTCTGTGTACTTGCTCGTAAGGTTTAACGGAAGAGATGGATCTGATGAGCAGCAACAGCTCTGATCACTGATCGACTGCCTACACCACAATGAGCCAATCTTTTAAGGTAGGAACGCTTTGAGCTTCGCAATGGAGTGTTGACTCAGTTTGGGGACAGGAGAGCACCGAGCGACTCGGTGGAGCTCGAGTCCAAATCATCCCCAGTCTCCAATCCCTCTTCCCCATTCACTGAAGCACTGTATTCTGGCGTTTTGTAACATTCATGAAATTAGTATGAGATTAAAATATGGAAAATATAAAATCAAACTGTGGGATTCTCAACTCTCTCAGACTGTTGCCCTTCAGAAAGTTAACAACAGACTGTGTTCAGCCAGCTTCCTGAATCCATAACATTGCGGTTGTTTTATCTTGTGTATGATGATAAACTCAGAGTCCCACAACATGATCAAACGAACTATAAATCTGGTGACTGTTTCTCCTCGTGTTCTGCAGCAACATATTCTCTGCAGTGACTTCACGGGAGCTCAAACCAGCTCCATATTAAAAATAACCCTCTGGGCTCTTCCGCGATCTGAACCCGGAACCTCTCGCATAATAATGCTACTCAGCGAAAATTGTACCCCTGGACCAACGAGGCAACAGCCGGACGTTACATTAATGAAAATATATTTTCCATGTCTCCGAAAGTTACCAGCCATCTTTTCACAACCGAACTGTCAATGAACAATGTTCCATTTCACTGTCTGTTCTGGTGAAGATCAGAAGCAGTGATATCAGTTTTCACCACTCCCCAAGTCGGCCTGTGCTTGTGACTCGCCAGTCCCGTGTGTAATGTCATTCTGCCAGTCAATGAGTTCAGTTGGCATTGTTAGGAGAAATTCGAAGTCATCAGTGGCCTCATGGTTAAGGTGTGAGTGATGTGAATCATGAGTGTCGGTTTCAGTCTTTCCGCTGGGAGTTTTCATGCTCAGGATAAATATATGCAACATGCTCTGGGAACGTTTCACACCGCTCCAATCCCAACATTCCCTGAGCAGATAGGATGGAACTTTCCTCTGTTTGCAGCAGCTACATTTCCAACATATTCCACGTGGCTGGACATCCAGGAGTGATGGTGAGGGTGAACTTCTTCCCCAACTCTTCATGGATAGAAAATCAAATGGAAAGAGACGGTTAGAAGTTTCTGGGTGGCTGACGAGATGACCGAGCGGTTTTGGCGATGGTCTGTTAATCGATTGTGTTCTGCACGGGTGGGTGCAAAGCCCACTTTCATCATTAATCTACGGAACTGCTTCTCTGTATTTGCACGCCTGTAGCGGTGCTCTTCCACACTTTGTTGCATGTCGGTTCTTTCATAGCAGTCCCTGACTGATGTGATGATAATTTGTTTTACTGACAGCAACTACAATTCTAACATTGAATATCTGGTGGGATATTCAGGGTCTAAGATAAAGAGGATCACATTTCCCTATTTTGCTTTCATGGTGTGCAAAGACAGCTGGTCAACATTGAGTAGAAATGGAAGTGGAAGTATGTATTGGGGCGGCACGGTAGCACAGTGGTTAGCACTGCTGCTTCACAGCTCCAGGGTTCCGGGTTCGATTCCCGGCTCGGGTCACTGTCTGTGTGGAGTTTGCACATTCTCCTTGTGTCTGCGTGGGTTTCCTCCGGGTGCTCCGGTTTCCTCCCACAGTCCAAAGATGTGCGGGTTAGGTTGATTGGCCAGGTTAAAAAAAAAAAAAATTGCCCTTTAGACTCCTGAGATGCGTAGGTTAGAGGGATTAGCAGGTAAAATATGTGGGGGTAGGGCCTGGGTGGGATTGTGGTCGGTGCAGACTCGATGGGCCGAATGGCCTCCTTCTGCACTGTAGGGATTCTATGATTCTATTGGCATAAGCGCCATACATGCCAAAGTCTTGTTGGTCTAATGGTACGATTCTCGCTGCGAGGGCATCACTGAATGAGTATGCAACAAATCTCCGAGTAAAAGACATTTTCGACATCGAAAAATGCTATTAACGGCAGCTGAGACTTTCCCTTTTATTTTCGGGGATTTGGGAATCAGCTGATCATCCAAAATTTGAACTGAAGAAATATATATATATGTACATATATCTACATATATATATAAAATCACAGTATTTATTGAAATTGTGCTAATGTCAGGTGAGCGGTCTATTCGTTGACCGCGTGTCCGAATGGATGAGGTTGGTGCAAAAGGTTGGATCTCATGGGATAAAAGGGGGAGGTGGCTAGATGGGTGGAGAACTGGCTTGGTCACAGAAGACAGAGGGTGGTAGTGGAAGTGTCTTTTTCCGGCTGGATGCCTGTGACTAGTGGTGTTCCGCAGGGCTCTGTATTGGGACTTCTGCTGTTTGTGATTTATATAAACGATCTGGAAGAAGGTGAACTGGGTGATCAGTAAGTTTGCGGACGACACAAAAATGGCTGGACTTGCAGATAGTGAGGAACATTGTCAGAGGCTACAGAAGGATAAATATAGGCTGGAAATTTGGGCAAAGAAATGGCAGATGGAGTTCAATCCAGATGAATGCGAAGTGATGCATTTTGATAGAACTAACGTAGGGGGGAGCTTTACGATAAATGGCAGAACCATAAAGGGTGTAGATACGCAGAGGGACCTGGGTGTGCAAGTCCACAGATCCTTGAAGGTGACGCCACAGGTGGAAAAGGTAGGGAATAAGGCATATGGCATGCTTGCCTTGATAGGACGGGGCATAGAGTATAAAAGTTGGGGTCTGATGTTGCAGTTGTATAGAACGTTGGTTCGGCCGCATTTGGAATACTGCACCCAGTTCTGGTCGCCACACTACCAGAAGGACGTAGGGGCTTTAGAGAGAGTTCAGAGGAGGTTTACCAGGATGTTGCCTGGTATGGAAGGGCTTAGTTATGTGGAAAGATTGGGTAAACTGGGGTTGCTCTCACTGGAAAGACGGGGGATAAGGGGTATAAAATTATGAAAGGCATAGATAGGGTGAACGGTGGGAAGCTTTTTCCCAGGTCGGTGGTGACGTTCACGAGGGGTCATAGGTTCAAGGTGAGGGGGGGGGGGGGGAGGTTTAACACGGATATCAGAAGGACGTATTTTACACAGAGGGGGGTGGAGGCCTGGAATGCGCTGCCGGGCAAGGTGGTGGAGGCAGACACACTGGGAACGTTAAAGACTTATCTAGATAGTCACATGAATGGAGTGGGAATGGGGGGATACAAAAGAATGGTCTAGTTGGGACCAGGGAGTGGCGCGGCCGTGGAGGGCGGAAGGGCTTGTTCCTGTGCTGTATTGTTCTTTGTTCTAGGTGTGTGAATGTGATCCTTTTAGTGATGGTATTAGAAAATTGCAGGTTCGAGTCCTGTCGCGGTCGCTTTATGCACAACTCTGATGCAGCTCTGTGGGACCCGTGTTCTACTCCGTCAACAGAAATCCGCTTGTTCTTCCAAACTTTGCAGGGCTCTTTCTCAGAATGCATTTCCTTGTTATTTTGTCCGTTAAATTCTCAGTCATGTCATGATCGACAGCTCCCAACAAGTCCCAACAATATTTGTTTGATCTGGACAAATGACTGATGATCCTGAGTAGAACAAAATCTTTGTATCAATCGGTTGAATGAAATTCTGTGGAGGGAATTCTAATCTCTTCAGGAAGAGGATTAATAATGAGCTGAATGAACTGTTTTTGTTTACAGGGATGAAAGGTTATGTCACTGGGCAGTAATCCAGAGGCCCGCACTAACCTTTGGGGACACTGAGTAAATCCCATCACGGCAGCTGGTGGACTTCAAATTCACTGATTTAATACATAGATACATGGAGAGAAAACAGAAACAAGATTTGTCCATTCGGACGAAATTAGCCTGGAATTGTAAGCTAGCTTCAGTAACGGCGACCTTGAAATTCCCACAGTTTTGCCAAAGAAATCATCTTCATAGAACAACAGAGAACATTTCACACAACAGGAAACACCTTTACAAATCAGAGAAAAAATCTGTTCAAGACAGATCATATTTATAAAACCAAATTGTCTCCATATTGGCCACTTTTTGAGGGTGGACTGTTGAATCGTTTAGCGGTTCACAGAACAAAATTGAAGTGTGGACACAGATTTCGATAAAGGCTTGAGGGGTGAATATTCCAGCCCCATTACACATTACCATATTTCTAAAGCAATTAGAAACTCCAGCTGATAATCGATTTAAATCAACTTTGGGCAGGTGTTTGCCACCATGAACACATGGTTTCAGAATCTCCAAAGGAGACACCAACTTCAATAACGGTACCCGTGGCAGATTTTGTCTTTCCAGAATCGGCAGGTTAGCCATGAATAATAGCGCCGCATGAGCTGGATTGGCCATGCTAAATTGGTCCTTCGTGTCAGGGGGATTAGCACGGTAAATATGTCGGGTTACGGGAATACTGCCTGGGTGGGATTGACTTCCGTGCAGGTGCGGTGGGACGAATGTCCTCCTTCTGCTAAATCATCACCAGTAATCTGTCCCTGTTGAGATGTGGCACAGCGCATGATCATTTGGGACTATGGTGACTTTACCTTTATATCTGTGTCATATTCAGACTTCTCTTGCACTATCTGTTGCTGTATGAGGATTGGGATCTTTCTGATTCTGTCTGTGGAATTGTGTGTGCGCAAGAGATTTTTTTCTGACAGTCAGCTCCCAGAACTGTAAATTAGTTTGGAATTAATTCTGTATTTGCAATGTTTGGGATTGTAAAGGAGTTGTGTATCTCCACATTTTAAATCTCCGATTTATTTTTTTCAGCGTCGCTGACTGGGCCAGTAGTTTTTTTTTATTCATTCATGGGACATGGGCATCACTGGCTGGCCAGCATTTATTGCCCACTGCGAGTTGCCCGAGCGCAGTTGTGAGTCAACCACATTGTTGTGGCTCTGGAGAGACATGCAGGCCAGACCGGGTAAGGACGGCAGATTTCGTTCCCTAAAGGACATTACTGAACCAGTTGGGTTTCCTGGTGGAATTCTTGGTGCAATTTGAATTCAGTAAAACGTATCTGGAATTAAGAATCTACTGATGACCATGAAAGCATTGCCGATTTTTCCAAGCAGGTGGAGGGTGGGGTGAGGTTTAGAGCAGAAGACCATAAGACATAGGAGCAGAATTAGGCCACGAGGCCCATCGAGTCTGCCCCGTCATTCAATCATGGCTGACATTTTTCTCATCCCCATTCTCCTGCCTTTTCCCCATAATCCCTGATCCCCTTATTAATCAAGAAGGCAATGCGGCAGGATGCTGATTGTGAAAACAGCCGATTTTAAAGCAGGTGTGTCGGAAAGTGAAGAGTGAAATTGTCTGTGAGAAGATCACAGAAAACCTGGATCTGGAGCTGCGTCCAAGAGACAAGTTTTGGGTTGTCACTAAATGAACTCCTTTAATAGAGCACAAAATCAGAAACAGGAAATGCTGGAAATCTTCAGCAGCTCCGAAAGCAGCTGTGAAGAGATATTCCTGTCGCCAGGATGTAACTCTCCAATTGGAGACTTCACGTTGCTCAGATCTGACACTCTCAACAGCTTCGTGTAAGGAACAGGTAGGGCGGGAATTGGGTCTTTGTTGATTTGAGCAAACAGAGCAAGCAATGCAGCAATGAGAAGCTGCTCACGCCCCGGCGGCTTGGCGAAGGATGGTGCTCAGATACAGGCCTCTGGCTGGGGTTCAAAAATGGAAAAACACATCGAGTTCTCAATGTAATGACAACAAAGATGAAATTCAAATCAATTTTTGCAGAGACTGCAGAGAGGAAGTCAGGATGGCCGAGCGGTCTAAGGCGCTGCGTTCAGGTCGCAGTCTCTTCTGGAGGCGTGGGTTCAAATCCCACTCCTGACATGGATTTTTAGTTGCTGCGCCAGACATCAGCCAAACTCGCGAAATCTCTCATCTGGAAGCACAAGGGCAGCAGATGCACAGAAACAACGACCACTCGGTCCACTCAGAGGGACACACCATCCTGACTTGGAAATAAATCGCCGTTTCTGTGGCTGGCTGACAATCCTGGAACTCCGTCCCGAAAAGCAGTGTATCTGTACATACACTGCAAGGGCTCAAGGATGAATTCACTGCCAAATTCTCGAAGATAATTAATTTTGGACAATTAATACTTCCCGTGCCAGCGAAACACATATCCCGTGTCAATGAAGTTCTGAAGAAATCGCCTCGTGTCACAGGAGGATCTCATCTGCCTTCAGAGCAGAAAACTGTGTGTGAGCCACATCCTGAACACGGCTACTTTCATACCAGATGTGTGTCTGAAAACAGTAACTGGAACCAGCTCACGGTAAATCACTCAATGTTTAACGGAAGAGTTTCACTAAGTGTTGTGTGCGATTCCCTCTGATGTGTTTGTACAATGTCGGGGAAAGGCGGATTTGAAAGGCTTATAGGGAAATCGGTGCATTCTCGATGGGCCACTGTGGGATTCAATTGGTTTTCTTTCATGAATCTATCCAAAATCCTGTAACATCTGTGGAGAGAGAAACGATCGTTCCCGTGAAAGGTCAGTATCTGAAATGTGAGCTATCTCTATTTTCACAGAATCTACCCCATCTGAATCTTATTTCCAGCATTTCACTGTACCTCTGGCTGCCGCCAGACTCTGTGGCTTAGTTGGTGAAAGTAACTGCCCAGTAAATAGAAGTTCCTGGGTTCAAATGAGCAGAGCCCTAATCCCTGACAATTACTCGAGACGTAATATCCCTTCCCTTCAAGTTAATATAGTCTTTCCCACTACAGTACATAATCTACAGAGATAAAGAACATGTGTCGAGACTCTGTACAAATATCTCCACTATTTGCTTACATGAAAAGGCTATTTACATCATCTTGCAGTAACCTATTAAATCTGCAACAAATTCACTGCTGTAAATGCTGCAAACACAGCTTTCCCCTGTTTCTCAGGGAATTTCCAACAGTCAAATGGCCTCAGGATCATAGAATCGCGGCAGTGCTGAAGGAGACCATTCTGCCCATCGAGTCTGTACCGACTCTCAGAGCATCGCACACAGGACCTATCCCTGCGGCGCCACGCATCCAACCCGCTGATCTACCTTCACTGCACTTACTGGGGCACCTCAGGGCAATCTAGCATGGCCAATCCACCCAACCTGCCAATCCTTTGACTGTGAGAAAACCAGAGCACCTGGTTTCCTGAGATAACTTGCCTGGGTGTCTGCATCTTGAGCAATACTACAGAAGTTTGACACAATCCAGGACAAATTCATTCGCTTCCCATTCACTCCCTACACAACGGCAGCAATGTGCACCATCTACAAGATGCACTGCAGCAACTCAGCAAGGCTCCTTTGACAGCACCTTCCAAACCCACGACCACTACAGCCGAGAAGGACAAGCGCAGCAGACACATCAGAATAACACCAGCTCTTTGAAGGACACTATTATTTATTTACTGTTTCTATTTATTTATAAATTGGTTGTGTATGTGTGTGTGTGTGTTCCTTAATCCTCTTTATGTATCGCTTAGTGTGAAAAAATGATGTTACTATTACTAAGCGAACCCTGTGTCAAAGTTTAAGAAAGACCCCGGGGTTTGCCATTTATTCTCGAGTCAGTGGTTTCCATGGGAGCCGAATAAACAGGAACAACATGGAGAGATGGCAGAGCAGGAAATGTTGGTGCGGAAGCTGAATCACATCAATGAAGCAGCAAACTGTTTGTAACGAATCTGATCCAAAATCCGACTCTGGTGGGACTCGAACCCACAACCGTTGAATGGCTAACTTGCCATCATTTAGAAGTCCAACGCGCTATCCATTGCGCCACAGAGCCGCGTGCCGCCAGCTCACTTTGCAGGTCCATATGTGGATTATTGACAATGTACAAACTATTGGTCAGTTCAACGATATCGCAGTTAAACCGTTGAGAACAGTTAAGAGGAATTTCATTGAGTACACGTCGTATTGGGACATCTTATGTCTGCTAAAAGACATACCTTTGTGCAAATACACACCTTTGTGTCCCAGGTACAGGAAATCGTTCCAGAATGATCCCTCCTCCCCCCGCCCCACCCCGTCTTCCTCATTCTCCTGTACAGCTTGGAGACTAATCTCACAGGCTTGACAGTGGGGAGACACATTCTACTCTATCTGTCACAAGACTGATCAGAACCTGTTCCCTGTTCCAGTAAAACACCTGCACAGAACACAACGCAAAGCTGGAAGCTGGAAATCTGAAACAAATACTGAAAATGCTGGAAATGCTCAGCGGATGAGGCAAAACTTTTGATTAATGGAGATTTCTGTAAAACAAGCTCCTGAAGCGCAGCACAGCTGCACAGTTTAAAGTTTCCTTCCATCCACAATGGATGGTCCATTCTATGATTTTGAACAATTCAAATTGATAATCTGCATTGTTATTCTCGTCACCACAGCCAGAAAACCACTTCGGGCATTGATGTCACCCTTGAATTTGAAATTTGTAAATTCATTCTCTATCTTTTTAAAGCTACTATTGAAACTGTATCCATCAGCCGCTCAGTTCTTTGTGAATGAGAAGGAGAATTGAAGATATATTTGGATAACTTTCCTTTGACCAAATTTGTGCAGAAGCATAAAGGCGGGAATCACACACAGCACTTCATTAAACTCACGAGCTAAACATTGAAAGGTGAGAGTGTTTAATCAAGGGATGGTTCTATTTATTCATTTATTATTAATGGAGAATAGAAAAGTTGGAACAGTCTGCAATCTGGGCAATGTAATTGAGCAAACTGAAACACAATGGGGACTGGGCACGATAAGCCTACCATGGGCAATGCACAAAATGGAGGTACAATGTTGACTGAGTTGTGAGACGGAGCAGGGAGGCATTGCCGGGTGAAACTATATCGGAAATTGGGAGTGCCACATGTTTACTGATCACTGCAGAATTAGAAGGGGCAATGCAGACTTCAGGCTGGATATTCAATGGGTTCTCAGATTGGTGAATAGACTGGAATCTTAGCATGGTAAAGATGCAACAGGGATTAGATAGGATGAAGGTGTACCCTTATTTTACATCACCTCTCCTCGATCTTCGGAGCAAAATATATCACTTCATAATTCCCGACATTAATTAAATTGCATCTGTCTCGTGTCTGCCCATTCCACCAGCCTGTCCATATCTTCTTGAAGATTATCAATATCCTCCTCACTAAAGTTCATAATATTTTCAAGTCTTGCATCCTTGGCAAATTTTGAGATTGAAACCTGTACCCCCAGATATAGTAAGAAGTTTAACAACACCAGGTTAAAGTCCAACAGGTTTATTTGGTAGCAAAAGCCACACAAGCTTTCGGAGCTCCAAGCCCCTTCTTCAGGTGAGTGGGAAGGGGAAATGCAGAAGGGGCAATGCAGGGGCAATGCAGAATGGGCAATGCAATATTCCCACTCACCTGAAGAAGGGGCTTGGAGCTCCGAAAGCTTGTGTGGCTTTTGCGACCAAATAAACCTGTTGGACTTTAACCTGGTGTTGGTAAACTTCTTACTGTGTTTACCCCAGTCCAACGCCGGCATCTCCACATCATGACCCCCAGATACAGGTCAGTAATACTTGTCAAGAAAAGCATGTTTCTCTCGACATTACATCCCCAATCAGAAATAGGTACAACGTTGTGTAATATATGCTTTGATAGGTTTGTACAAATAATTTAACTGTTGCGTAATGAAATTCTAACTATGCTAAACAACAATGATTCAAAATGCCATTTGGTTCAAAATAAAATGCCACTTTATATTTTCAGTTAAAAAAAAACATAGTTTTGCTAAATTAGCGGGATTCAAATGATGAATACAGCGGAATGCAGCGTAGTGGTAGATTTGGAAATGATATGGCAAGCACATTCAATATTTCGAAATTCCTCCGTCCCAGGCTCAATATAATGTGAACAATTCTTGCCTATTGTATCCCTCTCTGATGCCAAAACTTCAGTCTACCAGAGTGTGCTGCCATCTGCTGGCCGCAATACAGAACCGCAGCAGAGCGGAAGAAATTCACATGAAAGGTGGGTGTTGCAGAGACAGAACAATCAGGAATTAATCATAGAGTCATAGAGGTTTGTAGTATGCAAAAAAGCCCTTCGGCCCAACGTGTCTATGCCGCCCCCTTTTTAACCACTAAGTTAGTCTCACTTGCCTCTATTTGGCCCATATCCCTTTTACCCATGAAACTGTCTAAATGCTGTTTAAAAGACAAAATTGTACCCGCCTCTACTACTGCCTGTGGCAGCTCGTTCCAAACACTCACCACCCTCTGTGTGAATAAAATGCCCCTCTGGACCCTTTTGTCTCTCTCCCCTCTCAGTTTAAACGTATACCCTCTCGTTTTAGACTCCCCTACCTCTGGGAAAAGGTATTGACTATCTCGCTGATCTATGGCCCTCATTATTTTATAGACCTCAAAAAGGTCAGCCCTCAGCCTCCTACGCTCCAGGGAAAAAAGTCCCAGTCTACCCAGCCTCTCCTTATAATTCAAATCTTCAATTCCCAGTAGCATCCTATTAAGTCTTTTCTGCACACTTTCAAGATTAATAATATCCTTTTTATAATAGGGTAACCAGGACTGTACACATTATTCCAAGTGTGGCCTTACCATGTCTTGTACAACCTCAACAAGGCATCCTAACTCCTGTATTCAAAGTTCTGAGCAATGAAACCGAGCATGTCGAATGCCTTCTGTCCACCTGTGACTCTAATTCCAAGGAGCTATGAACATGTACCCCTAGATCTCTTTGTTCTATAACTTCTCCCCAACGCCCTACTATTAATTGAATAAGTCCTGCCCTGGTTCGACCTACCAAAATGCATTGCCTCGCATTTATCTAAATTGAACCCCATCTGCCATTCGTCAGCCCACTGGACCAATTGATCAAGATCCTAGCTAATTTTCTTCACTGTCCTCTATACTGATTGGATATCAGCATTAAATCCCACAGAGAATTCAATATTAATGGACTTTCCCATTATTCCGTAATGTGGAACTTGTTCCTGTCTGGAGCAGTTGAGTCAATTAGCATTGCTGTATTTCAGGGAACTCTGGATAATCAGACGATGGAGAATGAATTGTCATGGAGATGTTCGTGTGGAATCATGTACTAATTAGACCAAAATGCCCGGTTTCAATCAGTTATCGTCCAGGTAGAATGAGTACAGACTTGCAAAGTGTCTCAGACACAAGTACATTTATAATGAATATAGAAACATAGAAGAAACATAGAAAAACTACAGCACAAAACAGGCCCTTAGGCCCCACAAGTTGTGCCGAACATATCCCTACCTTTTAGGCCTACCTATAACCCTCCATCCTATTAAGTCCCATGTACTCATCCAGGAGTCTCTTAAAAGACCCTATTGAGTTTGCCTCCGCCACCACTGACGGCAGCCGATACCACTCGCCCACCACCCTCTGTGTGAAAAACATCCCCCTAACATTTCCCCTGTACCTACCCCCAAGCACCTTAAGATCACACAGATGTTGCAGCAGAGACAGACCGATACAGAATGAGTCCAACGCTGATAAATATAGAATCTTAGAATAGATACAACAAAGAGGGAGACCATTCGGCCCTTTCTCTGTGTGCTGTTCTGTACAAGAACAACTCATCTTGTCCCTTTCCCAGTCATTGTTCTCTTCAGGTGCTGATCCCATTCCCCTTTGATAACCCTGATTTCATGCTGCCTATACTCTCGGGCAGTGGATTCCAGGTCCTAAACACTCAGCACATTAAAAACATCCTTCTCCCCTCTGCCAGTGGGAACAGTATTTCTTCATCTACCCTCTTTAGACAGCACCTACAAACCCACCACCTCTACCTGCTACGTGGGGCACCAGCACCTGGAAACTCCCCTCCAAGCCACCCTCCGTCCTGACTTGGAAACACATCACGGCTCCATCAGTGTCACTGCGGCAAAATCCCTCCCTAACACTGTTGGGCTAACATCACTGTGGGTGTACCTACATCTCTGGTACTGCAGCGGTTCAAGAAAGCAGCTCATCATATCATTCTCAAGGTAAATTAGAGAAGGGGAATGAATGCTGGCCTGGCCAGTGACACCAGCTTGCGTAAGTTGAAGTTTTAACACTATGTATTAGTGTCACAAGTAGGCTTACATTAACACTACAATGAAGTTACTATGAAAATCCCCCAGTCGCCACACTCCGGCACCTGAGGGAGAATTTAGCACCGACAAGGCACCTAACCAGCACATCTTTCACATTGTGGGAGGAAATCGGAGCACCCGGAGGAAACCCACGCAGACACGGGGAGAACATGCAGACTCCACACTGAGAGTGACCCAAGCTGGGAATCGAACCCAGGTGCCTGACGAAATAGGTAAAACAAATAAAACCTCGCAACCACAACCGGAGACTGACAGATGCAGAACAAATCTCACTCACATACATGGGTTGGATACAATATTTCTCCGCCAATCTCACTCACTAACAGAGGGTAACATGCAGTCCAGATTGGGACATCCTTATCCAATGACAGTTTAACCAGAGTTTTACGCAAGAACATCTTATCACAACATGCAACATGTTAACCCAACACCGAACATCAGACCAGGAAGAAAACTTCCAGCCAAAAATGAAAACGGAGAATATTTTTAAACAGCAGGGAACACGTACGTTTACAGAGCAGGGGACATACTAACAGAACAGAGAAAACATTAACACAAGATGGATCAAATTTACATAGCCGGAAGCATATTTACGACAACACAGAGGCATTTTACACAACAGCAGAACAACTCTCAAAATCATAGAATCATAGAATCAGACAGCGCAGAAGAGGCCCTTCGGCCCATCAAGTCTGCACCGACCCATTAGAAAGACCTGAACTCCCACCTAATCCCATCTACCAGCACTTGGGACAGTATAACTTGCTGCAGCTATATAGGGCCTTGTTGAGGACACACCTTGAGTATTGTGTGCAGTTTTGGTTTCCTAGTCTGAGGAATGACACTCTTGCTATTGAGGGAGTCCAGTAAATGTTCATGAGACTGATTCCTGGAATACCAGGACTGACACATGAAGAGAGACTGGATCGGCTGGGCTTATACTCACTGAAATTTGGAAGAATGAGAGGGAGTCTCATAGAAACATATCAATTCCTGATGGGACTGGAAAGGCTGGGTCCAGGAAGATTGTTCCCGATGGGTGGCACGGTGGCACAGTGGTGATTGGCACAGTGGTTAGCACTGCTGCCTCACAGTGCCAGGGACACGGGTTTGATTCCTGGCTTGGGTCTCTCTCTGTGTGGAGTCTGCACGTTCTCCCCATGTCTGTGTGGGTTTCCTCTGGGTGCTCCGGTTTCCTCCCACACTCCAAAGATGCGCGGGTTAGGTGGATTGGCCATGCTCAGTTCTCCCTTGGTGTCAGCAGGGCTAGCTCGAGTAAATGCATGGAGTTCTGGAGATTGGGCCTGGGTGGGATTGTGGTTGGCGCAGACTCGATGGGCCGAAAGGCCTCCTTCTGCTCTGTCGGATTCTATGTACTGATATATATGTTTGGGAAGTCCAAAACTAGGGTCACAGTCCAAGAATGAGGGGTAAGCCATTCAGAGCTGAGATGAGGAAGAACTTCTGCACTCAGAGAGTTTTAAAACTGTGTAATTCTCGACCACAGAAAGCTGTTGGGGCTAGTCCATTACATATCTTCAAGAGGGAGCTGACTTGGCCCTTGTGGTTCAAGGGATCAAAGGGTATGGAGAGAAAGCGGAGTGAGATACTGAAAGTGCATGATTAGCCACGGTTATATTGAATGGAAAAGCAGGCTCCCAGGGCCAAATGGCCTATTCCTGCACCTATTTTCTATGTTTCCATGTTCATAGTTCTACATTTTCCCGCCTCTCTGTAATTTCTTTGCGAATCTGCTCCTCTGTATCTTTCCCATTTGTTCGTTATTTATCAAATAAACTGGGTATGTATTGTTACCTTCAACATTCCGTCTTTCAAGCCAAAGAGGTTCTGGCCGTGGATGATCTGGGACATCCTTCCATTAAAAACACTTGAACTCCCACCTAATCCCACTTACTAGTATTTGGCCCATAGTCTTGAGTGTTATGGCGTGCCAAGTGCTCATTTAGGTAATTTTGAAAGGATGTGGGGCATCCCGTCTCCACCACCCTTACAGGCAGCTCATTCCAGACCGTCACCATCCTATGAGTAAAACAATTTTTCCTCACATTCCCCCTCAACCTCCTGCCCCTCACCTTGAACCGATATAGCCTCGTGACTGACCCTTCAACTAGGGGGGATAGCTGATCCTTATCCATTCTGTCCATGCTCCTCATAATCTTGCACACAAAAATGCAGTCAGTGCCGACTCAATGGGCCGAATGGCACTGTAGGAATTGTATGATTCTATGATACTTGGTCTACTTGACTCAAATCATTGCCCAACACAAAGATCCAGAAACAATCTCCATCATCGTTTGCTTTCAAAAATTCTTCTGTAAAAGCACTCCAGAGCACATTTCAGAAGCCTTTCACCCACATTGCTCTCTATTACGTTTGAAATCTCCTGCCCCTCACCCTGAACCTATGTCCCCTTGTGACTGACCCTTCAACTAAGGGTAACAACTCCTCCTTATTCACTCTGTCCGTGACGTTCTTAATCTTGTACATCTCGATTGGGTCACCCCTAAGTCTTCTCTGCTCCAATGCAAACAACCCAAGCCAACCCAACCGCTTTTCATAACTTAAATGTTCCATCCCAGACCGCATCCTGGTAAATCTCCTCTGCACCCCCTCCAGTGCAATCACATCCTTCCAATAAGGTGGCGACCAGAAGTGCACACAGCTGTGGCCTCACCAATGTTCTGAACAACTCTAACAAGACTTCCCTGCTTTTGTAATCGCCTCGATTGATAAAGGTAAGTGTCCCATGTGCCTTTGTCACCACCCTAATCACATGCTTTCCGCCTTCAGAGATCTGTGAACAAACACACCAAGGTCCCTTTGTTCCACAAAACTTCCGAATGTCACCATTTATTGAATACTTCCTTTTCAAATTACTCCTTGCAAAGTGTCTCACCCCGCACTTTTCAGGGTGAAATTCCATCTGACACTTATCTGCCCATTTGGCGAATCCTTCTATGTCTTCCTGTAGCCCAAGACACTCCGCCTCACTGTTAACCACCCGACTAATCTTTGTGTCATCTTTTGGTCCTTGTCTTCCACTCCTTCTTCTTTTATCACATTCGTGACAAAGTGTTTCATCTCCAAGGCTCCTTCAGTCCTTAATCCTGCCTTGATGCCAAAGGCGAGCTCACCTTTGTCATTACGACGATAAATTAGCTCTGGTAATGTCCCCACAGAACTAGGCAGGATCAGGAGAATAACATAATACATGTGTGTAGTCTGGGCCATTCAGTAAGGTCATTTTATATCTGTCCCCTATCTTGTTAATTGGCCTTAACTCCTCCTCTGCCAAACAATTCAACTCCTTTGTTTGCTCTGGATCTGCACCATCACTTGTACACATATTGTTTGGCAAAGACATGCCTCAGATTGTCTTCCTTGCTGTCAGAACCCATTTCGACCATGGTTCCCAAAACCACTGTGGCAGTTACACTGCTGTGGAAACCATCTTAATTTATTTCGCCACCTGCTGCGTTCCGTACCATTTTACTGGCTATCCACATCTCTGCAGGCTGTACAGAACCATAGTTCCAGCAGTTCGTTTGAGATCATGGTACAGTTGTGGCAAACAGTCTCATTTCATGTTGTTGTCCTTTCCTTTGATCCATATTAGCATGATACTTTCACTTCTCAATCTCCTTTTTGAGAATATACATGATTGTTTATTCAACTACACTTTTCTTCAGATAGATGATGTGCTGTTTTGACAGTCGTGCAATTTACATTCAGGTAATTTGAACAACTCAAGAACATGTTCCAAAACAGGCATCTTGTCGTGTATCAGTCTCCAATCCTGCGCAATTTCTGAGTTCACATTATTGACGAGTAACTGGTTCTCCATCTCCAACTTCACCAGTTTATGTGATTGTTCAAGAGTTTAGGCTGCTGCATCTCAGACTGAGTAAACATCAGCTTCTCCTTCTGACCCTGTGCCTACTTGAAAAGGTCATGTCTGCAAGGATGTTGTTGAATTGGAACAGCATTTTTTACAACTGTTTGGTTCAGAATCATTTTAATTCTTCCCGGTGTATTCCCACATTTTTGTCCATGTGATATTAATAACTCTTTCAGGTCAGTTCAATTTTCCTCTGGAAGGTAACTCAATAATTTATCAAAATTCCCAAGAACTTCCTCATTATTCAATTTAATTTGAGGAAAGTCAAGTTCAGAGTCATTCAGAGTTCTTCACTTTGAGTTATAACCATTAAAAGATCCTTCTTCTGTTTTGCTTCCCGATCAAAATACCTTTTAAGCATATTCACATGGCACACTCTGTGAGATTTCCTTCTATCTGGTGTATTTATCAAATAATTCCCTTCACTCAATTCCCATTCAATTTGATAAGGCCCACTAAACCTTGCTTTTAAAAGTTCAACTACAACTGGTAGCAATACTAAGACTTTATCCCCACTAGGTATAATGTAGCGTCGTCAATCCACCTAACATACATATCTATATTGCCTTTTATAACATCTCAGTTCTTTTGTCATCTTGGTGTTATCGGGCGGCACGGTTGCACAACGGTTAGCACTGCTGCTTCGCAGCTCTCGCAACGCGCGTTCGATTCCCGGCTTGGGTCACTGTCTGTGTGGCGTTTGCACATTCTCCCTGTGTCTACATGGGTTTCCTCCGGGTGCTCCGATTTCCTCCCATAATCCAGAGATGTGCGGGTTGGGTTGATTGGCCATGCTAAATTACCCCTTAGTATCACGAGATGCGTAGTCCAGAGGGATTAGTGGGTAAATATGTCAGGGTACAGGTAAAGGGTCTGAGTGGGATTGTGGTCGGTGCAGACTGGATGGGCCGAATGGCCTCTTTCTGCACTGTAGGGATTCTATGATTTGTACCTTATTTATGATCCTCATATTTTTCTTACATTATTCGGACAAAACCTCTGTGTATACTTCAATTTTTATTTAATTCATTTGTGGGACATGGGCATCGCTGGCTGGCCAGCAATTATTGCCCAAACCTAGTTGCCTGAGGGCAGTTAAGAGTCAACCACATTGTTGTGGCTCTGGAATCACATGTAGGCCAGACCAGGTAAGGATGGCAGATTTCCTTTCCTAAAGGACATTGGTGAACCAGATGGGTTTTTCTGAGAATCGACAGTGGGTCATCAGTAGATTCTTAATTCCAGATTTTTTTTATTGAATTCAAATTCCACCGTCTGCCATGGCGGGAATGGAACCCGGGTCCCCAGAACATTAGCTGAGTTTCTAGATTAATAGCCGAGTGATAATACCCCAGGCCATCGCCATGAAAATACTTTCCAAACTGCAATTACTGTTGTAGTTTTGCAGAAATGTCAGAGGCAATAGCAAGATCCCCCAAAAGAGCGATGTAGTGACCAGGTAAATTGTTTTCTTCAATGTTATTGGTTGAATGATTAATACTGTTGTGGAAAACAAGGAGTAACCCTTCACCTGCCCATCATTCAATAGAGGCCATGGGATCATGTCCACTTGAGACAGAAATGAACTGGGATTAATCTTTATTCAAGAAAGATTTCAAAGACCAGAAATGTTGAAATCCAATGATATCACTGACTTGATTTGATTGATTATTGTCGCATGAATTGGGATGCAGTGAAAAGTATTGTTTCTTGTGTGTGCTCCAGACAAAGCATACTGTTCATAGAGTACATAGGGGAGAAGGAAAGGAGAGGTTGCAGAAAGGTATGTTACAGTCATAGCTAGGGTGTAGAGAAAGAACAACTTAACGCAAGGTAAGTCCAAACGTTTGATGGCAGCAGGGAAGAAGCTGTTCTTGAGTCAGTTGGTATGTGACCTCAGATTTTCGTATCTTTTTCCCAACAGAAGAAGGTGGAAGAGAGTATGTCCGGGGTGCGTGGAGTCCTTAGTTGTGCTGGAACTTTTCCAAGGCAGTGGGAAGTGTAGACAGAGTCAATGGATGGGCAGCTGGTTTGCGTGATGTACTGGGCTACTGAAAACACTGATCATAGAATCATGGAATCCCTACAGTGGAGAAGATGTCTGTACCCACCACAATCCGACAAAGGCCCTATCCCCGCATCCCCATGTATTTACCCTTCTAATCCTCTGACGTTGAGGAGAACTTAAGCATTGCCAATCCACCTAACCTGCACATCATTGGACTGTGGGAGGTAACCGGAGCACCCAGAGGAAACCCATGCAGACATGGGGAGAACATGCAAATTCCACACAGACAGTCAACCTTGGCCCAGAAATGAACGCGGGTCCCTGGCGCTGTCAAGCAGCATTGCCAACGACCGTGCCACTGTGCGACCCTAAATGATAGTGTTAGAATTTCCCAGTTGTTGGCAGAATAACACGTTGAATATTTAATCGCTAAGTAATATGAATGGAACTGTCCAGCGAAGCAATAATCTGAAATTTATATAGTCACAAGAGGAAATGCACTCATTGCAATTATCTTGTTGTTCACCTTATCTTTGAGAAAACAGCTCTGACGTTGAATGATCTTGCAACCATCGTATCCCCTTGTGAATCCCAAAGTCTATAAATTAAGGGATCTCGGAGCGTAGTGACTCGGAACTGAACAAAGACAACGCGTCTGCAGCACGGAGAAGCAGATCTCTGCACACAGAAAATGCATCTTGAAGCTAAACTTGCCCTGAAAATATGTTGCTCAATCCTCGCTATCATTGGCGTTCCTGGTAAGGGACACTGGTCCTTGGCGTTGTGTGAATGTGTGTGTGAGCCTATGTAATGTGCTCCATATTGTATCAGATTCATCTAGTTGGTCATTGTTGTATAGGAACGGTGGCGCGGTGGTTAGCACTGTCGCCTTACAACACCAGGGACCCGCGTTCAATTCCGGCTTTGTGTTACTGTCTGCGTGGAGTTTGTAAGTTCTCTCACTGCCCATGAGGACTTCCTCTGCATGCTCAGGTTTTCCCCACATACCAAGGTGTGCAAATTAGATTTAAGTTCATTTATTAGTGTCACAAGTAGGCTCGCATTAGCTCTGCAATGAAGTTTCTGTGAAGATACCTGAGTCGCCACACTCCGGTGCCTGTTCGGGTTCAATGAGGGAGAATTTAGCACAGCCAATGCACCTAACCAGCACGTCTTTTGGACTGGAGGAGTAAACCGGAGCACCCGGAGGAAACCCAAACAGGCACGGAGAGAATGTGAAAACACCACACAGAGAGTGACCCAAGCTGGAAATTGAACGTGAGTCCCTGGAGGGTTGGACATGCCAAATGACCCCTTAGTGTCCAAAGATGTGCAGGGGAGGTGGATTGGTCATGCTAAATTATCCATCAGTGTCCAAAGATGTGCAGGCTAGGTCGATTGGTCATGCTAAATCACCCCTCAGTGTCCAAAGATGTGTGAGTTGGGTGGATTATCCATAGTAAATGGTAGGTTCACAGGGGTGTGCCTGGGTAAGATTCTCTTTCAGAGAGCCGGTGCAGATTCGATAGTTCTAATGGCCTCTGTCTCACTGAAGAGATTCTATGGATAAGTTGCTTAATTTGGACGATTTGTTGCTGTACAATTTTACTGACTGTGGATCACTAACTACAATGGCGTAACCTGGTTATATTAATATATAATATCATCTGTAAGTATGTGAATGTTTCATAGCTATAGAAATCGAATATATGGATCAGGGTCAGGAAAAGATAAGATTAGTAAACTCTTAATAATGCAACTAATAGTGAAGTTCCGTCAAATCTCGGACAATCATAGTTAAAATAATTGCACTTTCGACAATCCAGAAATGTCATTTTTCTTGGACATATGAAATATAATATTGGACACGGCGTGCTAAGTTGTTTTACCAAGATTAGATGTCACTTGAATGTTAAATTTTATCTGGTTTAATTAGAGTCATAGAGTCATAGAGGTTTACAGCATGGAAACAGTCCCTTCGGCGAAACATGTCAATGCCGCCCTTTTTTTTAAACCCCTAAACTAATCCAAATTTCCCGCATTTGGCCCATATCCCTCTATACCCATCTTACCCATGTAACTATCTAAATGCTTTTTAAAAGACAAAATTGTACCCGCCTCTACTACTACCTCTGGCAGCTTGTTCCAGACACTCACCACGCTCTGTGTAAAGAAATTGCCCCTCTGGACACTTTTGTATCTCTCCCCTCTCACCTTAAACCTATGCCCCCTCGTTTTTTACTCCCCTACCTTTGGGAAAATATGTTGACTATCCAGCTGATCTGTGCCCCTCATTATTTTATAGGCCTCTACAACATCACCCCTCAATCTCCTATGCTCCAGAGAAAAAAGTCCCAATCTATCCAGCCTCTCCTTATAACACAAACCATCAAGTCCCAGGAGCATCCTAGTAAATCGTTTCTGCACTCTTTCTAATTTAATAATACCCTTTCTATAATAAGGTGACAAGAACTACACACAGTATTCCAAGTGTGGCCTTACCAATGTCTTGTACAACTTGAACAAGATGTCCCAACCCCTGTATTCAATGTTCTGACTGATGAAACCAAGCATGCCGAATGCCTTCTTCGCCACTCTGTCCACCTGTGACTCCGCTTTTAAGGAGTTATGAACATGTACTCCGAGATCACTTTGTCCTGTAACTCTTCCCAGTGCCCTACCATTAACTAATTCCTGCCCTGGTACAATCTACCAAAATGCATCACCGCGAATTTGTCTAAATTAAGCTCCATCTGCCATTTGTCAGCCCACTGGCCCAATTGATCAACACCCCGTTGCAATTGAAGATAACTTCTTTCACTGTCCACTATGCCACCAATCTTGGTGTCATCTGTTAACTTACTAACCATGCCTCCTATATTTTCATCCAAATCATTGGGATAAATGACAAATAACAGTGGACCAAGCACTGATCACTGAGGCACACCGCTGGTCACAGGCCTCCAGTTTGAAAAACAACCCTCCACAACCACCCTCTGGCTTCTGTCAAGAAGCCAATTTTGTATTCATTTCGATACCTCACCCTGGATCCGGTGAGATTTAATCTGATGCAACAATCTACCATGCAGTACCTTATAAAAGGCCTTGCTAAAGTCCATGTAGACAACATCAACTGCACTGCCCTCATCTACCTTCTTGGTTACCCTTCAAAAAACGCAATCAAATTGGTGAGACATGATTTTCCACTCACAAAGCCATGCTGACTGTCCCTAGTCAGTTCTTGCGTCTCTAAATGCCTGCAGATCCTGTCTCTCATTATATCTTCCAACAACTTACCCACTACAGATGTAAGGCTCACTGGGCTGTAGTTCCCAGGCTTTTCCCTGCAGCCCGTTTTAAACAAAGGCACAACATTTGCCACTCTCCAATCTTCAGGCACCTCACCTGATGATTCAAATATCTCGGCGAGGGGACCCGCAATCTCCTCCCGAGCCTCCCACACTGTCCTGGATATACCTCATCAGGTCCCGGGGATTTACCTACCTTGATGCGCTTTAGGACTTCCAGCACCTCGTTCTGTGTAATATGTACACTCCTCAAGATATCACTATTTATTTCCCCAAGTTCCCTAACATCCATGCTTTTCTCGATAGTAAATACTGATGAGAAATATTCATTTAGGATCTCACCCATCTCTTGTGGATCCGCACATAGATGACCGTGTTGATCCTTAAGAGGCCTTACGCTCTCTTGTTACTCTTTTGGCCTTTATGTATATGTAGAAGCTCTTCGGATTCTCCTTTGCCTCATCTGCCAAAACGATCTCGTGTCCCGTTTTTGCCCTCCTGATTTCTCTCTTAACTCTACTCCTACAGCCCCTATACTCTTCAAGGGATTCACTTGATCCCAGCTGCCTATGCATGTCATGTGCATCTTTCTTCTTCTTGACCAGGGCCTCATTATCCCGAGTCATCTAGGGTTCCCTACTTCTGCCAAGCCTTGCCTTTCACTCTGAGAGGAATGCATTTACCCTGAACCTTGGTTAACACACTTTTGAAAGCCTGTCACTTACCAGACGTCCCTTTGCCTTCCCAGAGACTCCTCCAATTAACTTTTGAAAGTTCTTGTCTGATACCATCAAAATTGGCCTTACCTCAATTTAGAATTTTAACTTTTGGGCCATACCTATCATTCTCCATAGCTATCTTAAAACTAATAGAATTATGGTCACTGGTCCCAAAGTGATCCCTCACTAACACTTCTGTCACCTGCCCTTCCTTAATTCCCAAGAGAAGGTCAAGTTTTGGCCCCTCTCTAGTCGGGCCATCCACAGACTGAATGAGAAATTCCTCCTGAATACACTCAACAAATTCCATTCTTTTCAATAATAGCTCTTGCATAATTGTTCTTTTTCTGAATTTTACTGGAATAGTCCATCTATATTGCTATTTGCAAATGATCTATGAATATGTGCCTCCGACACACTTTGTCACCTGTTCCCGATGGTGGGGTGAGTCCAGAACAAGGGTGTCATAGTTTTAGGATAAGTGGTGAAACTTTTAGAACTGAGGTGAGGAGAAATTTCTACATGCAGAGGGTGGTGAATATGTGGAATTCACGACCACAGAAAGTAGCTGAGACCAAAATGTCGTGTGATTTCAAGAAGAAATCAGATATAGCTCTTGGGGCTAAAGGGATCAAGGGATATAGTGGCAAGGCGGGGGGGGGGAGGGGGGCGGTGGGGGATCAGGATATTGAATTCGATGATCAGCCATGATCATAATGAATGGCAGATCAGTCTCAAAGTGACGAATGGCCGACTCCTGCTTCCAGTTTCTATGTTTCTATGTTTCTGCCAAGTGGACGATTTTGACTTATAATAAAGGCATTGCATTTCCAACGGAGAGGTTTGCACATTTATGCATCAGTCTGGTCAAACAACTCCTGATGGCTGCAAGGTTCAGCCCCCAGTATCTTATTTTATAGATATATCATTGGCAAACAGATCAGAAACTCCAAGGTATATTACGCTCTTATCCGAGACCCCAACTTTTACATTTCATTCTGGCATTAGGTGGCACAGTGGCACTCGGGCAGCACGGTGGCACAGTGGTTAGTACTGCAGCCTCACAGCGCCAAGGACCCAGGCTCAATTCCGGCCTCGGGTCACTGTCTGTTTGAAGTTTGCACATTCTCCCCATGACTCTGTGGGTTTCCTCCGGCTGCTCCGGTTGTGTCCCACACTCCAAAGATGTGTAGGTTGGATGGATTGGCCATGCTAAATTGTCCCTTAGTGTCCAAAGATGTGATGGGTGAGATGGATAGGCCATGTTAAATTGCCCCTTAGTGTCCAAAAATGTATAGGTTAGGTGGATTGGCCATGGTAAATTGCCCCTTAGTGTCCCAGAAATGTGCAGGTTAGGTGAATTGGCCATGCTAAATTGCCCCTTAGTGTCCAAAGATGTGCTGGTTAGGTGGATTGGCCTTGGTAAATTGCCCCTCAGTTTTCAAAGATGTGCTGGTTACCTGGATTGGCCATGCTAAATTGCCCCTTCGTATCGAAAGCTGTGCCGGTTAGGTGGATTGGCCATGCTAAATTGTCCCTTACTGTCCAAAGATGTGCAGGTGAGTTGGATTGGCCATGCTGAATTGCCCCTTAGTGTCAGAAGGGTTAGCAGGGTAAACATGTGGGGTTATGGGGATAGAGTCTGGGTGGATTGTTCTCAATGCGAGCTCGATGGGCCAAATGGCCTCCTTCTGCACTGTCGGGATGATATGATTCCACGAATAGGGTGAGCATAATGTGTTTCACTCCAGGTATGATTCAGTTGATCCACTAGGAAGCTTTTATCAACTCAAATTTTACTTAAGAACACAATTAGAATAAAACGAAATGAATTAGCATACTTTTCTAACCAATTAAAATGCTCAAACATGAGAAAATCAAATTAAAAAACAGGTCCTCAAGGGTCATAATCTCCGGATTACTGCCCGAGCCACGTGCAAATTGGCATAGGGAGGCAAGAATAGGGGAAGTTAACACGTGGCTGAACGAGTGGTGTGGGAAAGAGGGGTTCTTTTTCATGGGACACTGGCATCAGTTTTGGGGCAGGGGGGACCTATACCGTTGGGATGGTCTCCACCTGGACCGAGCTGGGATCAGTGTTCTGGCGAAGAGAGTAAATAGGGTGGTCAATAGGACTTTAAACTAGAGATTGGGGGGGGGGGAAGGGAAAGTCAGGGAACCAAGAGGTGAATCAGTGGGAAGTGTAGCTGCTTAGGATTACAAAAAATCACGAAAAGACAGCGCTCAGGAGAGGTTACGATATTCCCCATCTCACAAAATATGACACAGTGTCTGGAAAGGCTCAGTAAACCAAGGTCCACCACACTACGAAAACAAAAAGGGACGGTCAATAGGGAATTAAAGGTGCTATATTTAAATGCCCGCAGTGTCCGGAACAAGGTAGATGAGCTTGTGGCCCAGATTGTGACTGGCAGGTATGATGTGGTAGGCATCACAGAGACGTGGTTGCAGGGGGTTCAGGACTGGCAGTTAAACATCCAGGGATTCACAACCTATCGAAAAGACAGAGAGGTGGGTAGAGGGGGCGGGGTTGCCTTGTTAATTAGAAATGAAATTAAATCAATAGCACTAAACGACATAGGGTCAGACGATGTGACGTCTGTGTGGGTAGAGTTGAGGAACCACAAAGGCAAAAAAACCATAATGGGAGTTATGTACAGGCCTCCTGACAGTGGTCAGGACCAGGGGCACAAAATGCACCACGAAATAGAAAGGGCATGTCAGAAAGGCAAGGTCACAGTGATCATGGGGGATTTCAATATGCAGGTGGACTGGGTAAATAATGTTGCCAGTGGACCCAAAGAAAGGGAATTCATTGAATGTTTACAGGATGGCTTTTTGGAACAGCTTGTGATGGAGCCCACGAGGGAACAGGCTATTCTGGACTTAGTGTTATGTAATGAGCCAGACGTGATAAAATATCTTAAAGTAAGGGAACACTTAGGAAGCAGTGATCATAATATGGTAGAATTCAGTCTGCAATTTGAAAGAAGGAAGGCAGAATCAGATGTGAAGGTTCTACAGTTAAATAAAGGTAATTACAGGCGCATGAGGGAGGAACTGACAAAAATCGACTGGAAGCAGAGCCTAGTGGGAAAGACAGTAGAACAGCAATGGCAGGAGTTTCTGGGAGTAATTGAGGACACAGTGCAGAGGTTCATCCCAAACAAAAGACAGGTTATCAGAGGGGGGATTAGGCAGCTATGGCTGACAAAAGAAGTCAGGGAATGCATCAAGGCAAAAGAGAGAGCCTATAATGTGGCAAAGAGTAGTGGGAAGTCAGAAAATTGGGAAGGCTATAAAAACAAACAGAGGATAACAAAGAGAGAAATAAGGAAGGAGAGGATCAAATATGAAGGTAGGCTTGCCAGTAACATTAGGAATGATATTAAAGGTTTCTTTAAATACATTAAAAACAAACGGGAGGCAAAAGTAGACATTGGGCCGCTCCAAAATGACGCTGGTAATCTACTGATGGGAGACAAGGAAATAGCTGAGGAACTTAATAAGTACTTTGCGTCAGTCTTCACAGTAGAAGACATGAGTAATATCCCAACAATTCAGGAAAGTCAGGGGGCAGAGTTGAATATGGTTGCCATCACAAAGGTGAAAGTGCTAGAGAAACTAAAAGGTCTGAAAATTGATAAATCTCCAGGCCCAGATGGGCTGCATCCTAGAGTTCTAAAGGAGATAGCTGAAGAAATAGTGGAGGCGTTAGTTATGATCTTTCAAAAGTCACTGGAGTCAGGGAAAGTCCCAGAGGATTGGAAAATTGCTGTTGTAACCCCACTGTTCAAGAAGGGAACAAGAAAAAAGATGGAAAATTATAGGCCAATTAGCCTAACCTCAGTTGTTGGCAAAATTCTAGGATCCATCGTTAAGGATGAGATTTCTAAATTCTTGGAAGTGCAGGGTCGGATTAGGACAAGTCAGCATGGATTTAGTAAGGGGAGGTCGTGCCTGACAAACCTGTTAGAGTTCTTTGAAGAGATAACAAATAGGGTAGACCAAGGAGAGCCAATGGATGTTATCTATCTTGACATCCAAAAGGCCTTTGACAAGGTGCCTCACGGGAGACTGCTGAGTAAAATAAGGGCCCATGGTATTCGAGGCAAGGTACTAACATGGATTGACGATTGGCTGTCAGACAGAAGGCAGAGAGTTGGGATAAAAGGTTCTTTCTCAGAATGGCAACCGGTGACAAGTGGTGTCCCGCAGGGTTCAGTGTTGGGGCCACAGCTGTTCTCTTTATATATTAACGATCTAGATGACGGGACTGGGGGCATTCTGGCCAAGTTTGCCGATGATACAAAGATAGGTGGAGGGGCAGGTAGTATTGAGGAGGTGGGGAGGCTGCAGAAAGATTTAGACAGTTTAGGAGAGTGGTCCAAGAAGTGGCTGATGAAATTCAACGTGGGCAAGTGCGAGGTCGTGCACTTTGGAAAAAAGAATAGAGGCATGGACTATTTTCTGAACGGTGACAAAATTCTGAACGGTGACAAAATCCACTTTGGTAGGAATAACAGATGTGTTGAGTATAGGGCTAACGGGAGGACTTTGAATAGTGTGGAGGAGCAGAGGGATCTAGGTGTATGTGTGCATAGATCCCTGAAAGTTGGGAATCAAGTAGATAAGGTTGTTAAGAAGGCATATGGTGTCTTGGCGTTTATTGGTAGGGGGATTGAATTTAGGAGTCGTAGCGTTATGTTGCAACTGTACACAACTCTGGTGCGGCCGCACTTGGAGTACTGTGTGCAGTTCTGGTCCCCACATTACAGGAAGGATGTGGAGGCTTTGGAGAGGGTGCAGAGGAGGTTTACCAGGATGTTGCCTGGTATGGAGGGGAGATCCTATGAGGAGAGGCTGAGAGATTTGGGATTGTTTTCGCTGGAAAGGCGGCGGCTAAGAGGGGATCTTATTGAAACATATAAGATGATTAGAGGTTTAGATAGGGTGGATAGTGATAGCCTTTTTCCTCTGATGGAGAAATCCAGCACGAGGGGGCATGGCTTTAAATTGAGGGGGGGTAGTTATAGAACCGATGTCAGGGGTAGGTTCTTTACCCAGAGGGTGGTGAGGGATTGGAATGCCCTGCCAGCATCAGTAGTAAATGCGCCTAGTTTGGGGGCGTTTAAGAGATCCGTAGATAGGTTCATGGACGAAAAGAAATTGGTTTAGGTTGGAGGGTCACAGTTTTTTTTTTTTACTGGTCGGTGCAACATCGTGGGCCGAAGGGCCTGTTCTGCGCTGTAATGTTCTATGTTCTATGTTCTATGTTCTAAAGTGCAAAGGGACTTGGGAGTCCTAGTCCAGGATTCTCTAAAGGTAAACTTGCAGGTTGAGTCCGTAATTAAGAAAGCAAATGTAATGTTGTCATTTATCTCAAGAGGCTTGGAATACAAAAGCAGGGATGTACTTCTGAGGCTTTATAGAGCACTGGTTAGGCCCCATTTGGAGTACTGTGAGCAATTTTGGGCCCCACACCTCAGGAAGGACATACTGGCACTGGAGCGGGTCCAGCGGAGATTCACACGGATGATCCCAGGAATGGTAGGCCTGACATACGATGAACGTCTGAGGATCGTGGGATTATATTCATTGGAGTTTAGGAGGTTGAGGGGAGATCTAATAGAAACTTACAAGATAATGAACGGCTTAGATAGGATGGACGTAGGGAAGTTGTTTCCATTAGCAGGGGAGACTAGGACGCGGGGGCACAGCCTTAGAATAAAAGGGAGTCACTTTAGAACAGAGATGAGGAGAAATTTCTTCAGCCAGAGAATGGTAGGTCTGTGGAATTCATTGCCACAGAGGGCTGTGGAGGCCGAGACGTTGAGCGTCTTCAAGACAGAAATTGATAAATTCTTGATTTCTCGAGGAATTAAGGGCTATGGGGAGAGAGCGGGTAAATGGAGTCGAAATCAACCATGATTGAATGGTGGAGTGGACTCGATGGGCCGAATGGCCTTACTTCCGCTCCTATGTCTTATGGTCTTATGGTCTTAAAATATAATTTGTATCAGCGAGCTGTCTCTATTCCAATTTGAAGCAATATCCACATAGACACACAGCTTTCTTCAGAATCAGTTAGCACAAGTATGCTGACGTGGTGCTAGATTTCCTGTCTTTTAACAATTCTGGATGGAGATCCAGACAGCAGTTTCCAGAGAAGGATGTTTTTTTTATTTATTTTACTTCTGTCACAAGTAGGCTTACACTAACACTGCAATGAAGTAGCTGTGTAAAGTCCCAAGTCACCCCACTCTGGCGCCTGTTCGGGTACACTGAGGGAGAACTTAGCACGGCCAAGGCACCTAACCAGCACGTCTTTCAGACTTGTGGGGGGAAACCAGAGCACCTGGAAGAAACCCACGCAGACACACGGGAGAGCGTGCAAACTCCACAGAGACAGTGACCCAAGCTGAGAATCAAATCTGGGTCCTTGGTGTTGTGAGGCAGCAGTGCTAATCAGTGTGCCACCGTGCTACCCCTCTCCTCAGTCAGAAAAGTACATCTCATCTCTGTCAGCTTCTAGTTTCCAAATTTATTCATGGGGAAAAGAGGGGCACTGTACTGTCTCAACTCAAAAGCAGCACCTAAAAAGCAACTGAGTTTGAATTCTCTCCGTAAGCCAAGCTCCACCCAGTCATATGACCCTACCTGACAACCAACAAAACCATAGAATCATGGAAAGCCTACAGTACAGAAAGAGGCCATTCGGCCCATCGAGTCTGCACCGACCACAATCCCACCCAGGCCCTACCCCCATATCCCGACATATCTTACCTACTAATCTCTCTAACCTACGCATCTCAGGACGCTAAGGGGCAATTGTTTTAGCAGGATTTTTTCAATTCAGTCGTGGGACATGGGCATCGCTGTCTGGCCAGCATTTATTGCCCATCCCTAGTTGTCTGAGGGCAGTTGAGAGTCAACCATATTGCTTTTGGCTCTGGAGTCTCATGTAGGCCAGGCCGGGTAAGGGCGGCAGATTTCCTTCCCTAAAGGACATCAGCGAACCATACGGGTTTTCCCGACAATCGACAATGGTTTCACAGTCATCAGCAGATTCTTAATTTCAGATTTGTTTTTAATTCGAATTGCAACATCTGCCTTGGCGGGATTCAAACCCGTGTCCAGAGAATATTCGTTTCCAGAATAATAATCTGGCAATAATACCACGAGGACTTGGCCTCCCGCTCATTGGAATTTAGAAGAATGAGAGGTGATCTCATTGAAACATATATGATTCTCCAGAGCCTTTACAGGGTGAATGCTGAGAGGATATTCCCCCCGCGCCGCCACACCCCCCCCCCTCCCAACCCCTCCATGGGAGAGTCTCGGACCAGAGGGCATAGTGTCAGAATAAAGGGGCACCAGTTTAAGACTGAAATGAGGAGGAATTTCTCCTTTCAGAGGGCTGTGAGTCTTTGGAACTCCTTGTCACAGAGAGCAGTGGGGGGCAGAATTCTTGGAAACATTTGCAGCTGAGATTGATAGATGTTTGATCAGTAAGGGGATCAAAGGTTACAGGGAAAGAACAGGAAAGTGAGGAGTGTCGGAACAGGCATGATCCTATTAAATAGTGGAGCAGGTTTGAGGGGCCGAATGGCCTACTTCTGTTCCTATTTCTTATGGTCTCTAACCCCTGCTCCATGTTTTTTTAGCTAAATTCATCTTAAATTTGCACCTTGTTCGAATTTGCCTTTCTTACTACAAGTTGGCTTTGTGCAAGCTTATCAAACCATCGAGGCTGCATCGACTCCCTGACAGAGTTCCTTAACTAAGCCCGCTGCCCTGCCCTATCCCTGTATGAAGTTTAACAACACCAGGTCAAAGTCCAACAGGTTTATTTGGTCACAATTTTATTCACAATATTTTATCTCCACATCATGACTATCCCTGTATCCCAAACATTTAACATAGCAAATCAATCCAACACATCTTTGGATACGAAGGGGCAAATTAACATGACCAATCCACTGAACCTGCACATCTTCGGACACTAAGAGGGCATTTAGCACGACCAATCCACCGAACCAGCAGATCTTTGGACAGTAAGGGGCAATTTAGCATGGCCGATCCACCTAACCGACACAACTTTGCTCACTAAGGGGCAACCTAGCGTGGCCAATCCACCTAACCCGCACATCTCTGGACACGAAGGAGCAATTTAGCATGGCCAATCCACCTCACCTGCACATCTTTGGACACTAAGTGGCAATTTAGCATGGCCAATCCACCTAACCTACACATCTTTGGACACTAAGTGGCAATTTAGCATGGCCAATCCACCTAACCTGGACATCTTTGGACACTAAGGGGCAATTTAGCATTGCCAATCCACCTAACGTGCACATCTTTGAGATGTGGGAGGAAACTGGAGCACCCGGAGGAAACCCAAGCAGACATGGGGAGAATGTGCAGACTCCGCGCAGACGATGGCTTAAGCCAGGAAGTGAAAGCGGGTCCCTGTTGCTGTGAGGCAGTAGTGCTAACCACTGTGCCACCGTGCCACCCACAATTTAATGATATAAATTCAAAGAACAACTCAATTTAGACACCATCCAACCACCACGTGTGATTTTCACAGTGTTGGGTCAGTGACTGGCCTGGTAAGGCCTCCGAGCAGGCGAGTTGGACCATTGAAATATTTTACATTATGTTACGCTCTCTGACTTAATGGTCACAATTGAAATGTCCGTTGACAACGGGCAGGATTTTACAGCATTGGAACAAGCAAGACTGTAAAATCCCGAACATATTTACAGGTTAAAGTTTGACTGACCTAATTTCCCCATTAGATACCAGATAGCTAAAAATGCCACACTGAATTGGGGTACGGCGGTGGGGGGGGGGGAGGTGGGGGGTGCTTAAGGGCTTTGCTTTTGAATCCTCTCCCCCACATTGGGGATTGGATCACCCCCCACCTTAACCCCCGAATCTGAGCCACATAGAAAAGCACTCAACCTCCATCCGAGCTATCCAAGAACCTCACTACCAGAGCAGACCAGAACCCCCTCCCCAAGTTTGGGTACACCTCAAGATCAAATACCCCTTAAATCAAAAACGCCCCTCCCACTTTGGACTTTTCAGGATTCTTATCGATACACAAAACAAACCTTCGGGTTTTGCCCCCGCGCCGCCCCCCCCATCTCCCCCCGCCGTGGATTAGACCTTCCCTCCAGAATCAATAACCTCCCTGGGGCGGCATGGTGGCACAGTGGTAAGCAATGCAGCCTCATAGCGCCAGGGACCCGGGTTCAACTCTGGGCTTGGGTCACTGTCTGAGCGGAGTCTGCACAGTTTCCCCCGTGTATGCGTGGTTTTCCTCCAGGTGCTCCGTTTTCCTCCCACAGTCTGAAAGATGTGCTGGTTAGATGCATTGGCCATGCTAAATTCTCCATCAGTGTACCCGAACAGGTGCCGGAGTGTGGCGAATATGGGATTTTTGCAGTAACTTCATTGCAGTGTTAATGTAAACCTACTTGTGATACTAATAAATAAAACTTTTAAAACGTCATTGCCGAACCATTGATATTGGCTCTAAACGCATGCCCATGCTGTGTGGGTTATGCATGCAGAGTATTTAATCGGGCTCTCTCTACCTTCCCTCTTTTACAGTTAACATAGTGGCGATTGTGATCCTGTCCAGGGGAAAATGCGGACTCTCCAATTGCACCACTCACTATCTGGTGGCCATGGCAACAGCGGATCTCCTGGTCATTATTTTTGAGATTGTACTGTTTCGGATCAAGTACTATTATTTTCCTATGTCTTTTCTGGACATCACCCCTGTCTGTAGTGTTATGATTGTCCTGTTCCGTGCAGCCACTGATTGTTCTGTCTGGTTCACTGTCACTTTCTCTTTCGACCGCTTTGTGGCCATTTGTTGCCAGAAGCTATCAACAAAATATTGCAATGAGAAAACTGCGGCTGTGGTTCTCGCAACAACAGGCATTCTGCTCTGTTCGAAAAACATTCCCTTTTATTTTTCAAATGCACCTGGGGAGATAATCGATAAAGTACCGTGGTTCTGTACTGCACGTCCGAGCTACTATACTGAGCCTGGGTGGGTGGGATTTGATTGGCTTGATACGGTTTTAACCCCATTGCTCCCATTCGCTTTAATTCTACTGCTCAATGCTCTGACAGTCAGACACATTGTTGTGGTCAGTCAAGTCCGTAAGGGACTCAGGGGTCAGAACAGTGGAGGGAATTGCAGTGACCCAGAGATGCAGGGCAGACGGAAGTCTATGATTTTACTCTTCAGCATATCCGGCACTTTCATACTTCTGTGGACGGTCTATGTTATGGAATTCCTATATTACAGTATTAGAGGAGAAAGTCCAGAGGGTTATAATGAATCTGAAGGGCTATTTTTGCAAGTTGGATATCTGCTGGTGAATGTAAATTGCTGCACAAACACATTTATTTATGGGGTAACTCAGTCCAAATTTAGGCAGCAGGTCAAAAGTGCGATGAAATATCCAGTTGCCTCAATTATTCAACTAATTAATAAACAAGTGTGATGCTACTGTGCTTTTAAGGAATGTAGTTTAACCCTGTTTCTCTGAATTTTTTTGTAGCGTTGCCATGATGTCTGTTGGAGGCATATAATGGGCCATTTGGTTTATTTTTAATTTGGGCCTGATGTAATGTCCTGGAGTTTTGGGAGTTTTACGACCCTTTTGACTTGTTGTGGGGAGATTGCTTGAGAGGTCAAGGTCAGGTGGCTCGTTCACAGAGGAATCCAAGGCTTCACTTTTAGTTTTAGTGAGTAGCTGTTGGACTCCAAACTGAAATGCAGTGTGTTTCTGTGTCTCCCCCTGACATTAGACATTCTGCTGGCTAGGTGGAAGTAGTCTTTCTTCCTCTCTGGAGAGAACATTTTGCTGTTGGTTGTTTGCTCGCTGGAGGCAAGCAGTGGTTCTATCTCTGCCTGAAGGTGGACTGGGAGCTACAGGACAGGGGAGTCAGAGTTTCAATTCTGCATCCAAAGGACTAATTCACAGCAGGTATTGCAGAGCTGAAAAATCACATGAATGTATGTATTTTCTGTGCTAAACTGAAACGGGGTGGGGGAGTGGGGTGGTGGGTTGTCAGAATGTTTGCTTGGTTGGAAAAGAAAATTGAACTGTTAAGGTTTGTATAATACCACAATTGGTTTTTCTCTTGTTTGTAATTGATAAACGTTCTTGCTAATTTTCTTACTATACGTGTTAACTGTATTCTGAAATAAACGTTGTTTGGTAAAAGCTCCCTAGTGGGTCAAAGAAGAAACAACAGTACAGTACAAAAACAGGCCCTTCAGCCTACCAAGCCAGTACCGATCTCGTTGACCAAACACCTGTATCCTTCGATACCCCGCCTGTTCATGTGCCTATCCAGATCAGTCTTAAATGTCACTAAGTGTCTGCCTCAACCACCTCACTTGACAGTGCATTCCAGGTCCCTACCAACCTCTGTGTAAAAAGAATTCCCCACCGATTTCTACTGAACCTTCTCCTACTCCCCCCCCCCCCCCCCGCCCCGCGGCCTTACGTTGAACTTGCACTCCCTTGCAATTGCCATTTCTGCCCTGGGAAACAGCTTCCAACTGTTCACCTTATCTACGCCCCTCATAATTTTACAAACTTCGCCCCTCAGCCTCCGTCTTTCCAGAGAGAACAATCCCAGTTCATTCAATCTCACCTCATAGCGAAGACCCTCCATACCAGGCAACATCCTAGTAAACATTTCCTGCACTCTCTCCAAAGCCTCCACGTCCTCTGGTCGTGTGGTGACCAGAATTGGACACAGTATTCCAAATGTGGCATTACCAACGTTTTATACAACTGTAACATAATTTGCCAACTTTTATACTGGATGCTCTGGCCGATGAAGGAAAGCATGTATATGCTTTCTTCACCACCTGGGTCTTTTGAATCAAAGCTGTCGTGAAACATCTCACGCTTACCTGTGCCAAAATTTATGGTCCAGGCTGACTTCATAAAACACTTGGAGCTTCTGACCTAGATTCTGAGACAAGGGAAATATGGGCATCTCACACAATAGCTAACCGCTGAAGTGCAACAGAGCAGGACATATCAGACCAAGAGGTGACAAGCAGAACATTAGAGAAGTGGATTCCAAGAGAGTCATTACGCTTCCTCGAGGCCAGGAGGGGAGATGACATCCAGAATCTCTGCACCATCTTCACTGACTCAATCCTTACATCTTCACATCTGACCAGGAATGTGTCTGTACAAAAGCTAACGTGTGGCAGTTGTTGGAAAATGTCTTGTTTGATTAACTTATTTTTTTAAAGTACCACAAATGAAGTCTCTTCAATGAGTCAGGTTTACCAAACTGATTCCGGGGATGGCGGGACGGATGTATGAGGGGAGATTGACGAGGTTAGGATTGTTTTCACTGGAGTTCAGACGAATGAGGGGGGTGGATCTCATAGAGACATATAAAATTCTAACAGGACTAGACAGAGTAGATGCAGGGAGGCTGTTCCCAATGGCGGGGGAGTCCAGAACCAGGGGTCGCAGTCTGAGGATTCAGGGTAGACCATTTAGAACATAGAAACGCTACAGCACAAACAGGCCCTTCGGCCCACAAGTTGCACCGAACATGTCCCAACCTACCAGGCTTACCTATATCCCTCTATCTTACTAACTTCCATGAACTAATCCAAAAGTCTCTTAAAAGACCCTATCGAATCCATCTCCACCACCACTACCGGCAGCTGATTCCACGCACCCACCACCCTCTGAGTGAAAAACGTACCCCGAACATCTCCTCTGTTCCTACTCCCCAGCACCCTAAACCTGTGACCTCTTGTGGCAACCATTTCAGCCCTGGGTAAAAGCCTCTGAGAATCCACTCTATCAATACCCCTCAACATCTTATACACCTCTATCAGGTCACCTCTCATCCTTCGCCTCTCCAAGGAGAAAATACCTAGCTCTCTCAAACTATCTTCATAAGGCATGCCACCTAATCCAGGCAACATCCTTGTGAATCTCCTCTGCACCCTTTCTATGGCTTCCACAGCCTTTCTGTAATGAGGCGACCAGAACTGGGCACAGTACTCCAGGTGGGGTCTGACCAGGGTCCAATACAGTTGCGGCATTTCCTCCCGATTTCTAAACTCAATTCCTCTTTTGATGAAGGCCAGTATTCCATACGCCTTCTTAATCACAGCCTCTACGTGCGACGCTGCTTTGAGCATCCTATGAACCCGGACCCCAAGATCCTTCTGATCTTCCACACTGCCAAGCGTCTTACCCTTAATATTATATTCTTTCATCCTATTCGACCTGCCAAAATGAACCACCACACACTTATCTGGCTTGAAGTCCACCTGCCACTTCTCCGGCCAGTCTTGCATGTTATCTATGACTCGTTGCTGACATCCCTCTACACTATCCACAACACCACCAACATTTGTGTCATCAGCAAACTTGCCAACCCATCCTTCCAATTCTTCATCCAGGTCATTGATAAAAATCACAAAGAGCTCGGGTCCCAGAACAGATTCCTATTGCACTCCACTGGTGACCGACCTCCATGCTGAAAAGACCCATCTCCAACCACACTTTGCCTTCTGTGGGTAAGTCAGTTCTGAATCCACAAAGCAATGTCCCCTTGTATCCCATGCCCCTTCACGTTCTCAATGAGCCTTGTGTGGGGCATCTTATCAAACGCGTTGCTGAAATCCAAATAAACTACACCTACTGCTCTTCCCTCGTCTATATGTCTAGTTACATCTTCAAAAATCCAATTGAGCTCGTCAGGCATGATTTGCCTTTGACAAAGCCGTGTTGGCTATTTCTGATCATACTATTCCTCTCCAGATGTTCATAAATCCTGCCTCTCAGGTTCTGCTCCATCAACTTACCAACCACTGAGGTTAGCTCACCGGTCTATAATTTCCCGGGCAATCACTTCTCCCTTTCTTGAATAACGGAACCACATCCGCAATCCTCCAATCTATCCGCAATCCTCCAATTTAGGACAGATTTGAGGAGACATTTCTTCACCCAAAGAGTGGTGAGCCTGTGGAATTCATTACCACAGGAAGTAGTTGATGCCAAAATATTGAACGTATTCAAGAGGCGGCTAGATACAGCACTTGGGGCGAATGGGATCATAGGATATGGGGAGAAAGGAGGATTAGGCTATTGAGTTGGACGTTCAGCCATGATCATGATGAATGGCAGAACAGGCTTGAAGGGCCGAATAGCCTCCTCCTCCTCTTATCTTCTATGTTTCTCTGAGTCCGCCCAGCATTCATTGCTCCACCTGATTGCTGCACCCTGTTTTCTCTTTGACACATGGTGAATATCGGATGGTGATTTAGTTTGAATAAGACCAGTTGAGGGGCTCGGGATACCGGAAGGAATGGCCTTCTGGTATTGTCGCTGGTCTAATAATCCAAAAACTCAATTAATATCCTGGGGACCGTGTTCGAATCCCGCCATGGCGGAATTTGAATTTAATTTTAAAAATCTGGGATTACTAATATGCTGATGAAACCATTGCTGATTGTCGGAAAACCCCATCACTCGTGCCCTTTAGGGAAGGAAATCTGATGTCCTTATCTGGTCTGTCCTAAATATGAGAGGCCCAGATCGAGTGGGCGTGGAGAGGATGTTTCCCCGAGTGGGAGAGACAAGAACTCGAGGGTCCAACCTCAGAGTGACGGGATGCTCCTCTAAAACTGAGATGAGGAGGAACTTCTTCAGCAAGAGGGTGGTGAATCTGAGGAACACTTTGCTGCAGAAGGCTGTGGAGACCGGGTCATTGAGTATCTTTAGGACAGAGATAGATAGGTTCTTGATCAACAAGGGGATCAAGGGTTACGGGAAGAAGGCAGGAGAATGGGGATGAGAATCATATCAGCAATGATTGATGGGCCGAATGATCTAATTCTGCTCCTATATATTCTGGACTTATGGTTTCAATGTGACTCCAGGGCCACATCAATGTGGTTCAATCCCAACTGCCCTCGGGCAACGTTGGATGGGCAATCAATGCTGGCCAGCCATTGGCACCCATGTCCCACGAATGAATAAAACAAAGTATGAGATGAGAACAAGGACCCAGGCACGGCATGGTATCAGACAATAGAGTTGACAACCTCGGTGTCTCAGCCTGGCGGCGACTGGGATGGGCAAAGTGGAGACCCTAATTGATCATGCATTGGATCTAGCTCCTCAATCTCTTTTGGTCTTCCATTTAAATCCTGGAATGCGATATCATGTCCATTGTAGAACACTATGTTTGTGTTCCTGCAATTGGCTTCCCATCCATGCTAAATAACACCATTGCCATGAGCAAACTCACACTTTATATCTTATATGTTATAACACGACGAATCTGTGCTTGGGACATTTACATTGCTCGCAGATCACACTGAGTCTTCAAGTAAACCTCAGCTTATCTGCTGCTCACCTATAACATCATACTATTTATTTATTACATATTTATTTAATTATTGATTGATTTATTGATTGATTGTCACAAGTAGGCTTACATTAACACTGCAATGAAGTTACTGTGAAAATTCTCTAGTCGCCACACTCGGCGCCTGTTCGGGTACGCTGAGGGAGAATTTAGCACCCTAACCAGCACGTCTTTCGGACTGTGGGAGGAAACCAGAGCACCTGTGGAAACCCAAGGAGACACGGGAGAACGTGTCAGACAGTGACCTGAGCCAGGAATCGAACCCGGGTCCCTGACACTTTGAGGACCACTACCAACTGGGCAGCAGATATATGAGAACACCCCCAGCTTGAAGTTCCCCCACTCACTTAATGGTAGGGTGTTGGGGAGCGTGAGAGAACAAAGTGATCTAGGGGTACGGTTCATCGCTCCTTGAAAGTGGAGTAACGTGTGAACAGGTTGGTGAAGAAGGCATTCGGCATGCTTGGTTTCATTGGTCAGAACATTGAACACAGGAGATGGGACGTCTTGTTGAAGTTGTACAAGACATTAGGAAGGCCACACTTGGAATACTTTGTGCAGTTCTTGTCACCCTATTATCGAAAGGATATTATTAAACTGGAAAGAGTGCAGAAAAGATTTACTAGGATGCTATAGGGACTTGATGGTTTGAGCTATAAGGAGAGGCTGGATAGACTGGGACTTTTTCCCTGGAGTGTTTGAGATTTAGGGGTGATCTTGTAGAGGTCTATAAAATAATGAGGGGCACAGATCAGCTCGATAGTCAACATCTTTTCTCAAAAGTAGGGGAGTCAAAAACTCGAGGGCATAGGTTTAAGGCGAGAGGGGAGAGACACAAAAGGGTCCAGAGGAGCATTTTTTTCACACAGAGGGTAGTGAGTGTTTGGAACAAGCTGCCAGAGGCTGGAGCAGAAGCAGGTACAATTTTGTCTTTTAAAAAGCATTTAGATAGTTACATGGCTAAGATGGGTATAGAGGGATATGGGCCAAACGCAGGCAACTGGGACGAGCTCAGTGGTTAAAAAAAGGGCCATGTGGACAAGTTGGGCTGAAGGGCCTGTTTCCATGCTGTAAATTCCTATCACTCTATGCCTGTAAGTCACTCACCATCCTGTCTTATAAATACTTCGGTGTTCCTTCGTTGTTGATGAGTTAAAATCCTGGAAATCCCTCGCTAACAGCATACTTACAGCACGTGGACTGCAATGGTTCAAGAAGGAAGTTTGCCAAGAACTTCCAAAGGCAATCAGGAATGAGCAATAAATGCTGTTCTAGCCAACAAAGCCCAGATCCTTTGAATGAACAATAATAAATGATAGCTCGAGTGCTTACTGACCTACATTTGTTTCCAGGCAATTGACTCATCGGAGAATCCGAAGAAGGAGGCCAGTTGGCCCATCGAGTCTGCACCGACTCTCTGACTGAAATCATAGAAACCCTACAGTTCAGAATGAGGCCATTCGGCCCATCGAGTCTGCACCGACCACAATCCCACCCAGGCCCGACCCCCACATATTTACCTGCTTATCCCTCTAACCTACGCATCTCAGGACTCTAAGGTGCAATTTTTAACCTGGCCAACCAACCTAACCCGCGCATCTTTGGACAGGGGGAGGAAACCAGAGCACCCGGAGGAAACCCACGCAGACACGAGGAGAATGTGCAAACTCCTCACAGACAGTGACCCAAGCCAAGAATCGAACCTGGGAACCTGGAGCTGCGAAGCAGCAGTGCTAACCACTGTGCTACCGTGCCGCCCCACTCCCCACCCTATCCCCGCTAATCCCCGCTATCCCCACTAATCCACTCCCCGCCCTATCCCCGTTAATCCCTTAACCTATGCATCTCAGCACACTGTGGGCAATTTGGAATGGCCAATCCATATCATTAGGGTGTGGGAGGAAACAGGAGCACTCGGAGGAAACCCACGCAGCCACGGGGAGAACATGCAGACTCCACACGGCGGCACGGTAGCACAGTGGTTAGCACTGCTGCTTCACAGTTCCAGGGTCCCGGGTTCGATTCCCGGCTCGGGTCACTGTCTGTGTGGAGTTTGCACATTCTCCTCGTGTCTGCGTGGGTTTACTCCGGGTGCTCCGGTTTCCTCCCACAGTCCAAAGATGTGCGGGTTAGGTTGATTGGCCAGGTTAAAAATTGCCCCTTAGAGTCCTGGGATGCGTAGGTTAGAGGGATTAGCGGGTAAAATATGTGGGGGTAGGGCCTGGGTGGGATTGTGGTCGGTGCAGACTCGATGGGCCGAATGGCCTCCTTCTGCACTGTCGGATTTCTATGATCACACAGTCACCTGAGGCCAGAATCGAACACGAGTCCCTGGCGCTGTGAGTGCCGCTGTGCCACCGTGTCACCCTGCTCGATGTTAAAATGTCCATCCATATTTTGAACTCCTTCCATGGATTCCATGCACCCTTTGCCTGTAAGTGACTCTAAACAGAGGAATAATCTCTCAATATCTCTTCAAGTCCATCGCTAGGCCTTCAGATCACCTCTTCAACCTTATCCCTCAATCGGATTTGGCTATCTCGCCCTGTAGCACGATGCATTGGTGGTGTCAAACATGGCTGCGTAATGGGGCGGCATGGTGGCACTGTGGTTAGCACTGCCCTCTCACAGCGCCAGGAACCCGGGTTCGATCCCCGGCTTGGGTCACTGTTTGTGTGGAGTTTGTACGTTTTCCCCGTGTCAGCGTGGGTTTCCTCCGGGTGTTCCGGTTTCCTCCCACATGCCAAAGATGTGCGGGTTAGGTGGATTGGCCATGCTAAATTGCCCCTTAGTGTCCAAAGATGTGCAGGTTAGGTGGATTGGCCATGCGAAATTGTTCCTTAGTGTCAGGGGACAAGTTAAGGTAAATGTATGGGATTACGGGGATAGGGCCTGGGTGGGATTCTGGCCGGTGCAAACTCGATGGGCCAAATGGCCTCCTTCTGCACTGTAGGATTTTATGATTCTACGATAATGTTCCTCTGTAGTCTCTTGAGATTTAAATTCTAACAATCTCAAGCCTGACTCCAACACTACCTCAAATCCTAAACCTAACCCGCAGCTGAACAAAAATCCTGGCCTTGGAATTCACTCTGAGAGTTAGCTCAACCTTCAACAAGAAATCTCAAGTGCTGCACAAATTTAAATACCAAATAGCCTGAACCCGGTTCTGGTTTCAATCCAGACCTCAAGCTGAAAATTCAAGGATCTGGGGAGAATGGTGGAAAATGGGATTCGTGCGACATAGGGTGGAACGGTGGCACAGTGATTCGCACTGCTGCCTCACGGCACCAAAGACCCGGGTTCAATTCCGGCTTGGGAATTAAGTGAGGATTAATTACTACAGGGATAATGTTGTGAATCTTTGGAATCCTCTATTCGAAAGGATCATGGATACTTAATCAACGAATATGTTTCATGCTGGAATGGAGCGGCACGGTGGCACAGTGGTTAGCACTGCTGCCTCACAACACGAGGACCTGGGTTTGATTCCCGGCTTGGGTCACTGTCTGTGTGGAGTCTGCACATTCTCCCCGTGTGGGTTTCCTCCGGGTGCTCCGGTTTCCTCCCAAACTCCAAAGATGTGCAGGTTAGGTGGATTGGCCATGCTAAATGCTCCCTCAGTGTATCCAAACAGGCGCCCGAGTGTGGCGACTAATTTTCACAGTAACTTCATTGCAGCGTTCATGTAACCCTTCTTGTGACAATAATAAATAAACTTTCAAACATTATTCACAACAAAAGCAGAAAATGCTGGAAAATCTCAGCCGATCTGACAGCATCTGTGGGGAGAGAATAGAGCCAATTTTTTAAGTCAGGCTCTGAAGAAGGGTCTTCTCGACTCGAAACAATGGCTATATTCTCTCCCCACAGATGCTGTCGGACCTGCTGACATTTTCCAGCATTTTTTGTTCTTGCTTCAGATTCCAGTATCTGCAGTATTCTGCATTTATTTCAAACTTTATTTACCTGTTACAATTACATAATAACCTTTTGTGATTCAGTATCTGGACACTGAGATCCCTCAGTCCCTCTGAGTTGCCAATCATTCACATTTTAAGTAATATATTGCTCTGCTATTCTCCCTGCCAAAGTGGATGTGTTTCACATTTTCTGATATTATACTCCGTCTGCCAAAGTGTTGCACGCTCACTTAAACTGTCAATGTCCCTTTGCACACTCTCTCCTCGTGATAACTGACTTTCCTACCTCGCTTGGCAGATTTAGTCACCATACAAATAACAAAGAACAAAGAAAATTACAGCACAAGAACAGGCCCTTCGGCCCTCCAATCCTGCACCGACCATGCTGCCCGACTGAACTGAAATCCCCTATTCCTTCGGGGACCATATCTCTCTATTCCCATCCTATTCATGTATTTCTCAAGATGTCCCTTAAAAGCCATTACCGTATCCGCTTCCACTACCTCCCCCGGCAGCGAGTTCCAGGCACCCACAACCCTCTGTGTAAAAAACCTGCCTCGTACATCTCCTTTAAACCTTGCCCCTCGCACCTTAAACCTATGCCCCCTAGTTACTGACTCTTCCACCCTGGGAAAAAGTTTCTGACTATCCAATCTGTCCGTGCCCCTCATAATCTTGTAGACTCCTCAGGTCGCCCCTCAACCTCCATCATTCCAGTGAGAACAAACCAAGTTTCTCCAACCTCCCCTCATAGCTAATGCCCCCCATACCAGGCAACATCCTGGTAAACCTTTTCTGTACCGTACCCTCTCCAAAACCATCACTTCCTTCTGGTAGTGTGGTGACCAGAATTGAAAACTAGATTCCAAGTGTGGTCTAACTAAAGTTCTATAAAGCTGCAACATGATTTGCCAATTTTTAAACGCAATACCCCGGCCGATGAAGGCAAGCATGTCATATGCTTTTTTGACTACCTTCTCCACCGGCGTTGCCACTTTCAGTAACCTGTGTATCTGTACATCCATATCCCTCTGCCTATCAGTACTCTGAAGGGTTCTGCCTTTTAATGTGTATATTTCCCATCTGTATTGGACCTTCCAAAATGCATTACCTCACATTTGTCTGGATTAAACCCCATCTGCCACCTCTCCGCCCAAGTCTCCAACTGATCTATATCCTACATTTGGTTCTTTCATCCAAGTCATTGATGTGGATTGTAACATCAATCCAGCCCCGATACATACGATGTTCAACTAGTTACAGCTTTCCAACTCAAGAAAGGACCATTTTATCCTTACTCTCCCCTTCCTGCTAGCAAACCAATCATTTACCCATGCTGATTCATTATCCTGTACACTGTATAATCTTCTCTTCTGTAATTGCCTTATCAAATGCTTTTGGGAGATTCAAACCTACAGGTCCCCCTTATCCAACTCTCCTGTCTCTAATTACAGGATTTCCATGGGTATGCTGCATTCTTGTCCAAGAGGATCTCGGGACATTAGAATTGGGCAATTGTGGTTCCTGGCCAAGCAGAACCTGTAAGAAGATAACAAAGTAAGTAGATTCATTTCCCTGTCTACATCAATGGGGATGAAGTCAAAATCGTCAAAGGCTTCAGGATTTCTGGTGTCCAGGTCATCAACAACCTGTCCTGTTCCCCCATGCCCACACTATAGTTAAGAAAGCCCACCAACACCTCTCGTTTCTCAGAAGACGAAGGAAATTCAGCATGTCAGCAACGACTCCCACCAACTTTTACAGATGCACCATAGAAAGCATTCTTTCTGGTTGTATCACAGCTTGGTATGGCTCCTGCTCTGCCCAAGACTGCAATAAACTACAAAAGGTCATGAATGTAGCCCAATCCATCACTCAAACCAGCCTCCCATCCATTGACTCTGTCTACACTTTCCGCTGCCAGGGCAAAGCAGCCAGCATAATTGAGGACCCCATGAACCCCGGACATTCTCTCCGCCACCGTCTTCCGTCGGGAAAAAGATACAAAAGCCTGAGATCACTTACCAACTGACTCAAAAGCAGCTTCTTCTCTCCTGCCGTCAGACTTTTGAAAGGACTCACCTTATATTAAGTTGATCTTTCTCCATACCCTAGCTATGACTATAACACTATATTCTGCACTCTCTCCTTTCCTTCTCTATGAACGGTATGCTTTGTCTGTATAGTGCGCAAGAAACAATACTTTTCGTTGTATTCCAATACATGTGACAATAATAAATCAAATCAAAAGTATCAAAGAAGAAAGAGTAGGCCATTCGGCCCGTCAAGCCTCAAAACTGCAGATGCAAGACCAGGTCATATCCTTCAGGCCGACTGAATCCAGCAAAACGGACTTGTACTTAACGAGTGTGCTACTTCGTTATGGTACTGAGGACAACAACAACAATTATGCTGGCTGCTTTGCCCTGGCAGCGGAAAGTGTAGACAGAGTCAATGGATGGGAGGCTGGTTTGAGCGATGGATTGGGCTACATTCACGACCTTTTGTAGTTTATTGTAGTCTTGGACAGAGCAGGAGCCATACCAAGGTGTGATGCAACCAGAAAGAATGCTTTCTGTGGTGCATCTGTAAAAGTTGGTGAGAGACGTTGCTGACATGCTGAATTTCCTTCGTCTTCTGAGAAATGAGGGGTGTTGGTGGGCTTTCTTAACTATAGTGTGGGCATGGGGGTCCAGGACAGGTTGTTGGTGATATGGACACCTAAAATCTTGAAGCCTTTGACGATTTTGACGATAAGCACACATACATTTGAAGCCATACCAAGCTGTGATAAATCTGGAAAGGATGCTTTCTCTGGTGCATCTGTAGAAATTGGTGAGAGTCGTCGGGGACATCCCAAATTTTCTTCGCCTCCTGAGAAAGTACAGGCGTCGGTTGCCTTTCTTAACTATAGCATCAGCGTTGTCAATATATTGTATTACATCTCATGCTCACAACTCCCAGTTGCTCATTGCATGTTGCGCATCAAGCTACTGGTACCAGTTCATGTGACTCACCGATTCCATTATCGCCTTAACTGTTATCTAATCATTTAAACATGTATGTGTGAGAAAATTATCGTGAATCAGATCATAAAACCACCCAATATGAAGTGAAGGTGGGTGATGCTAAAAATATATATATATATTTAGCGAATGCAAACTCTCTAAGCCAAGCAGATTGGTCAGGTGGTTAACAGTGTGGTTGAGTGTCTTCAGCTCCAGGAAGATATAGACGGAATGTCCAAACATGCAGATGGAACTTAACACTGTAAAGTGTGAGGTGATGCACTTTGGAAGGGGTAATTAGACAATGAAGCATTCACTGGGAACGTCTGTGGAAAAGAAGGGACTTTGTTCTGTGGAACAAAGGGACCATGACGTGTTTGTCCATGAATGTCTGAAGGCAGGACATGTTAGTACGGTGGTGAAAAAGGCATCTGGGAGACTTGCTTTTATCAATCGAGGCATAGATGTTGGAGTTGTATAGAACTCGACTGTGACTCTCACCAATTTTTCCAGATGCAACATAGAAAGCATTCTTTCTGGTTGTATCACAGCTTGGTGTGGCTCCTGCTCTGCCCAAGACCACAAGAAACTGCAAAGGGTCGCAAACGAAGCCCAGTACATCACGCAAACCAACCTCCCAAACTCTCATTGACACTGTCCCGCTGCCTTGAGAAAAGCAGCCAGCATAATCAAGGACCCCACGCACCCCGAACATTCTCTCTTCCACCTTCTTCCGTCAAGAAAAAGATACAAAAATCTGAGATCACGCACCAACCGACTCAAGAACAGCTCCTTCCTGCTGCCATCAGACTTTTGAAGGGACATACCTTGTTTGAAGTTGGTATTTCTCCACACCCTAGCTATGACTGTAACACTACATTCTGCACCCTCTCCTTTCCTTCGCCATGAACAACATGCTTAGTCTGTATAGCTCGCAAGAAACAATACATTTCATCGCAGACCAAAACATGTGACAATAATAAATCAAATCAAATCAAAAATAAAAATAAAAATCATTGGTGTAGCCACAGCTGGAGTACTGTGTGCAGTTCTGGTCGCCACATTATAGGTAAGATGTGATTGCACTGGAGGGGGTGCAGAGGATATTCACCAGGATGCTGCCTGGGATGGAACATTTAAGTTATGAAAAGAGGTTGGGTAAGCTTGGGTTCTTTTCGGTGGAGCAGGGAAGACTAAGGGGTGACCTGATCGAGGTGTACAAGATTATGAGGGACATAGACAGAGTGAATAAGGAGCAGCTGTTCCCCTTAGTTGAAGGGTCAGTCACGAGGGGACATAGGTTCAAGGTGAAGGGCAGAAGGTTTAGGGGGAATGTGAGGAAAAGTGGAGAGAGTCTGGAATGCGCTGACTGGGAGGATGATGGAGGCCGGATGCCTCACATCCTTTAAAAAGTACCTGGATGAGCATTTGGCAGATCATAGCTTTGAAGGCTATGGGCTAAGTGCTGGTAAATGGGATTAGGTGGGAGGTCAGGTGTTTCTAATGTGTCAGAACAGATTCGATGGGCCGAAGGGCTTCCTCCGCACTGAGTGATTCTGCGATTCGGTGAGGTTATTCCGGTTCTGTTTGTTGAGTGAAGATAGGACCTTTGCTGAGTCTATGGATTGGACACTCTCCCATGATGTGTGGGGCCCAGTTTGCTCTCTCCCACAGGCACATAGGTCATGACATTAATGCCCACTCCAGAGTGGTTGGTCATGCAGGGGCCATGGCTAATCTGAAATCTGTTGAGGGTTGACCACTCGTTCCAGGGAGGGTTGTAAACAGGCAGCTGTTGGGTTAAGTTTGAATCCAGTACTTGCTGTCGTGTCCAATAATTCCCATTCATTTGCCCAGGTGGAATTTGCGTTCGAATACTTACTGGGCGGGTAGTTCCTTGGAGGGCAGGATAGATCAGCATGATGTCCAATTTTGTGCGTTGTAGACAGTCGATGGAAATGTGGAGGAGTGCTGTTTCCCAGGACAGGGAGCCGGGGTGCGGCACAGTGGTTAGCACTGCTGCTTCACAGCGCCAGGGACCCGGATTCAACTCGCGCTGGGGTCACTGTCTGTGTGCAGTCTGCACGTTCTCCCCGTGTCTGTGTGGATTTCCTCCAGGTGCTTTGTTTCCTCCCACAGTCCGAAAGACCTGCTGGTTCGGTGCATTGGCCATGTTAAATTCTCCCTTCATGTACCCGAACAGGAGTGGCGACTAGAGGATTTTCACAGTAACTTAATTGCAGTGTTAAGGTAAGCCTACTTGTGACCCGAATAAACTTAAACTCGAAACTTAACCAGAGGAGTGTGTTGACCGCTGAGTTCCTTGCCGTAGTGTTAAAATGAGGAGTGAATAATCCTTGAATAGTGAATTCCAATTTTATTTTTAATTCATTCGTGGGACATGGGCATTACTGGCTGGTCAGCATTTATTGCCCATCCCTCGCTGCGTTTGAGAAGATGGTGGTGAGCTGCCTTCTTGAATCGCTGCAGTCCACGTGCTGTGGGTTGACCCACAATGCCGTTGGGGAGAGAATGACAGGATCTTTGACCCAGTGACTGTGAAGGAATGGCGAAATATTTCCAAGTCAGGACAGTGAGTGGCTTGGAGGGGAACTTGCAGGTGGTGGTGTTCCCATTTATCTACTGCCCTTGTCCTTCTAGATGGAAGTGGTTGTGTGTTTGGCAGCTGTTGTCTAAGGATCTTTGCTGAATTGGTGCATGCATCTTGGAGATGGTGCACACTGCTGCTACTGAATGTCGGTGGTGGAGGGATTCAGACAGCCATAGAGTCAGAGAGATTTACAGCATTGAAACAGGCCCTTCGGCCGAACTCGTCGATGCCCACTTGTGCAATACCAAGTTAAATGCAAAATACCAGAAGGCCCACTCCTGCTCCTAGTTCTTATTTTCTTATGCCACCTCTTTTTTTAACCGTTAAGCCTGTCTCAATTGCCCACGTTTGGACCATATCCCTCTCTCCCCATCTTACCTGTGCAACTGTCTAAACACTTTTTAAAAGACAAAGTTGTGCCCGTCTCCAGTACTACCTCTGGCAGCTTGTTCCAGACACTCACCACCCTCTGTGTGAAAAAAATTGCCACACTGGACTCTTTCGTATCTCTCCCCCCTCCCCTCTCAGCTTAAACATTTGCCTTCTAGTTTTAAACTAAATTTGGGAAAATACATTGACTATCTAGCTGATCTATGCCCCTCATTATTTCATAGACCTCTATAAGATCACCTTTAAGCCTCCAACGCTCCAGAGAAAAACAACCCCAGTCTATGCAGCCTCCCCGTGTAACTCAAGCCTTGAGAGAATGTTTGTGGATGTGGTGCCAATTGCCCCCAGAAATCCTGCTACGTTTCGCCTGTAGATTGTACCTGATCACTATTTAGAAGACACAATGACAGTGAATGCTGTATTTTCTCTCCTGTTTGTATTTATTAAAGTCATGTCTCATTTTAACCGTGATTACTTTTAGATCTGTGCAATACCAAGTTAACTGCACCTTATCAAAAGGAACCAGGGTGAAAGGAGTTAAGTCTTTCTGTTTGTTTCATCACCGTGAGTAATTCCAGCCCCCTTGGTAGCAAAGCATTTCAGAAGCCTGCTCACTTCATTACAAATTAGGGGCTCCAGTCTATACAGACTCAGTAAGAGGCAGAGTGGCATTAAGCTCAAACAGTAATCAAGGATTAACACAGGAAGATGCATGGGGACCAACCAGTGGAGCAAAAACCTGCAGTCCCACTGGAGGTTCGGGTACTAAAATCACTGTATAAGATTCAAGAGGCGTACTATCCTCTCCTTGCTGTGTTTGGTGTTTATTGTAAGTCTGTGCATTATTTGTTATTCAAATACATTATGAGTTAATGTCCCTTCGAATTTATTGCTCTTATGAAGGACTGGTCTCTGAATGTCATATCAAATTAATTCAACAATGTTTTAATTTAACACTGTTCTGATTTTCTTTTGCCAGTGTCCCGTGTAGGTCATTATCTCCACATTGCAAACCTTTATATGTTGCGAGTTACAATATCAAATTTAACGTATTGATTTGATTTGATTTTAATTTGGTTTATTATTGTCACATGCATTAGCATACAGTGAAAAGTATTGTTTCTTGCGCGCTATACAAACAAAGCAGACCATTCATCGAGAAGGAAATGAGAGGTGGTGGTGGATGGAAAATTTTCGGACTGGAGGCAGGTTGCGAGCGGAGTGCCACAGGGATCAGTGCTTGGTCCTCTGCTCTTTGTGATTTTTATTAATGACTTAGAGGAGGGGGCTGAAGGGTGGATCAGTAAATTTGCTGCTGACACCAAGATTGGTGGAGGAGTGGATGAGGTGGAGGGCTGTTGTAGGCTGAAAAGAGACATAGATAGGATGAAAAGCTGGGCTGAAAAATGGCAAATGGAGTTTAACCCTGATAAATGTCAGGTGATTCATTTTGGTAGGACTAATTTAAATGTGGATTACAGGGTCAAAGGTAGGGTTCTGAAGACTGTGGAGGAACAGAGAGATCTTGGGGTCGATATGCACAGATCTCTAAAGGTTGCCACTCAAGTGGATAGAGCTGTGAAGAAAGCCTATAGTGTGTTAGCTTTTATTAACAGGGGGTTGGAGTTTAAGAGCCGTGGGGTTATGCTGCAACTGTACAGGACCTTGGTGAGACCACATTTGGAATATTGTGTGCATTTTCGGTCACCTCACTATAAGAAGGATGTGGAAGCGCTGGAACGAGTGCAGAGGAGATTTACCAGGATGCTGCCTGGTTTGGAGGGTAGGTCGTATGAGGAAAGGTTGAGGGAGCTCGGGCTGTTCTCTCTGGAGCGGAGGAGGCTGAGTGGAGACTTAATAGAGGTTTATAAAATGATGAAGGGGATAGAGTGAACGTTCAAAGACTATTTCCTCGGGTGAACATAGAACATAGAACAGTACAGCACAGAACAGGCCCTTCGGCCCACGATGTTGTGCCGAGCTTTATCTGAAACCAAGATCAAGCTATCCCACTCCCTATCATCCTGGTGTGCTCCATGTGCCTATCCAATAACCGCTTAAATGTTTCTAAAGTGTCTGACTCCACTATCACGGCAGGCAGTCCATTCCACACCCCAACCACTCTCTGCGTAAAGAACCTACCTCTGATATCCATCCTGTATCTCCCACCACGAACCCTATAGTTATGCCCCCTTGTAATAGCTCCATCCACCCGAGGAAATCGTCTTTATGGATGGAGCTATTACAAGGGGGCATAACTATAGGGTTCATGGTGGGAGATATAGGAAGGATATCAGAGGTAGGTTCTTTACGCAGAGAGTGGTTGGGGTGTGGAATGGACTGCCTGCAGTGATAGTGGAGTCAGACACTTTAGGAACATTTAAGCGGTTATTGGATAGGCACATGGAGCACACCAGGATGATAGGGAGTGGGATAGCTTGATCTTGGTTTCAGATAAAGCTCGGCACAACATCGTGGGCCGGAGGGCCTGTTCTGTGCTGTACTGTTCTCTGTTCATGCAGAGTCCATTGTTACAGCCATATCTAGGGTGTAGTGAAAAATCAACTTAATACAACGTCGGTCCTTTCAAAAGTCTGAGGGCAGCAGGGAAGAAGCTGTTCTTCCATAGCTGTTCTTCTGTTCATACAGGACATAAATAAGGAAGCCATGATGTGGATTTGTTGGCATTGGACTGGGGTAGGCACAGTAAGTAGTCCAACAGGTTTATTTGGTAGCACGAGCTTTCGGTGGGTTGCCCCTTCATGAAGAGTTTGGTTCTCAAACGGGCATATATAGACACAAACACAATTAGAAGATAATGATTGGAATGCGAGTCTTTACGGGGAATCAAGTCGTTACAGGTGCAGACAATATGAGTGGAGAGAGGGTTAAGCACAGGTTAGAGATGTGTGAATTGTCTCCAGCCAGGACAGTTAGTGAGATTTTGCAAGCCCAGGCAAGTCGTGCGGGTAACCGATAGTGTGACCTGAACCCAAGATCCCGGTTGAAACCGTCCTTATGTGTGCGGAACGTGGCTATCAGTTTCTGCTCAGCGATTTTGTGTTGTCGTGTGTCGTGAAGGCCGCCTTGGAGAACGCTTACCCGAAGATCAGAGGCTGAATGCCCTTGACTGCTGAAGCTTTCCCCAACAGGAAGGGAGCTCTCCTGCCTGGTGATTGTCGAGCGGTGTCCATTCATCCATTGTCGTAGTGTCTGCACGGGCTCCCCAATGTACCATGCCTCGGGACATCCTCTCCTGCAGCGTATCAGGTAGATAATGTTGGCCGAGCCATAAGATTATGTACCGTATACCTAGTGGATGGTGTTTTCATGTGAGATGATGGCATCCGTGTCGATGATCCGACAGGTCTTGCAGAGGTTGCTGTGGCAGGGTTGTGTGGTGCTGTGGTCACTGTTCTCCTGAAGACTGGGTAGTTTGCTGCGGACAATGGTCTGTTTGAGATTGCACGGTTGTTTGAAGGCAAGAAGTGGAGGTGTCGGGATGGCCCTGGCGAGATGTTCGTTTTCATTGATGACATGTTGAAGGCTCCAGAGAAGATGTCGCAGCTTCTCTGCTCTCGGGAAGTACTGGACGACAAAGGGTACTCTGTCCGTCGTGTCCCGTATTTGACTTCTGAGGAGGACTTGCGGCTTTTCACTGTGATGCGTCAGAACTGACGATTGATGAGTTGAGCGCCATATCCTGTTCCTACGAGGGCGTCTTTCAGCATCTGTAGGTGTCTGTTGCAATCCTCCACATCTGAGCAGATCCTGTGTATACGGAGGGCTTGTCCAAAGAGTATGGCTTCTTTAACGTGTTTAGGGTGGAAGCTGGAGAAGTGGAGCATCATGAGGTTATCCTTGCCTTAAGAACATTCAACGAGGTAGCCTCAACTGCTTCACTGGGCAGGTACAGTGAGGTGCTGAGGTGACCGTCCTTAATGGAGATGCGTGTGTCCAAGAATGCAACCGATTCCAGAGAGAAGTCCATGGTGAGTCTGATGGTGGGATGGAACTTGTTGGTGTCATCAAGTTGTTGTTTCAGTGATTACTCGCCATGAATCCAAAAGAAGAAAATGTCATCAATGTATCGAGTGTATAGCGTCAGTTGAAGGTCCTGTGCGGTGAAGAAGTCTTGTTTGAACCTGTGCATGACGATGTTGGCATATTAAGGTGCGAATTTGGTCCCCATGGCTGTTTCGTGTGTCTGGATGAAGAACTGGTTGCTGAAGGTGAATACATTGTGGTCCAGGATGAAGTGGATGAGTTGTAGAATCGCATCTAGAGATTGGCAGTTGCAGCAATGCCGTCGTCGTGGGGGAAGCTGGTGTAGAGTGCCGAGACATCCATTGTGACGAGGAGTGTTCCTGCTTCAACTGCTCCAAGGGTGTTGAGTTAATGTAAGAAGTCTGTAGTGTCGCGACAGAAGCTGGGGGTTCTTTGTACAATGGGTTTCAGGATGCCCTCGACGGAGCCGGAGAGGTTCTCACACAGGGTCCCATTGCCTGATACGATGGGACGGCCGGGTGTGTTGGCCTTGTGTATCTTCACGAGGCACTAGAGATGCCCAATGCGAGGAGTACATGGGTTGAGAGCACGGAGGGTGTTCTCAAGGTCCGGATCAAAGGTCTTGATCAGTCTATTGAGTTGTCGGGTGTGTTCTTTGGTCGAATCTTCGGGTAACTGTCTGTAGAACATTAGAACATAAGAACTAGAAGCAGGAGTAGGCCATCTGGCCCCTCGAGCCTGCTCCGACATTCAATAAGATCATGGCTCATCTTTTTGTGGACTCAGCTCCACTTACCCGCCCGCTCACCATAACCCTTAATTCCTTTACTGTTCAAAAAATTATCTATCCTTGCCTTAAGAACATTCAACGAGGTAGCCTCAACTGCTTCACTGGGCAGGGAATTCCACAGATTCACAACCCTTTGTGTGAAGAAGTTCCACCTCAACTCAGTCCTAAATCTGCTTCCCCTTATTTTGAGGCTATGCCCCCCAGTTCCAGTTTCACCCGCCGGTGGAAACAACTTCCCTGCTTCTACCTTATCTATTCCATTCATAATCTGATCTGTTTCTATATGATCTCCCCTCATTCTTCTGAATTCCAATGAGTATCGCCCCAGTCTACTCAGTCTCTCCTCATAAGCCAACCCTCTCAACTCCGGAATCAACCTAGTGAATCTCCTCTGCATCCCCTCCAGTGCCAATATATCCTTCCTCAAGTAAGGAGACCAAAACTGTACACAATACTCCAGGTGTGGCCTCACCAGCACCTTCGACAGCTGCAACATAACCTCGCTGTTTTTAAACTCCATCCCTCTCGCAATAAATAGTGTTCCTCGTTGTCCAGTTGTCGGCAGACTTCTTTACAGTAATCCGTTCTGTTCAGTATGACGGTGGCCCCTCTTTTGTCTGCTGGTTTGATGACAATGTTGCGGTTGGTCTTGAGAGCGCGGATGGCATTGCATTGTGCTTGGGTGACGTTTGGGGCTGTCGTGTGAGTGTGGCTGATGAATCTGGCATTGACGCACCTCCTGACGGCTTGCGCATATATGTCGAGTCGAGGGCAGCACCTTCCGGAGGAGTCCAATTCGACTCTTTCCTCTTTGGTCGCTGCACCGTGGATCTCTCTGTCGGCTGTACTGGTTCATTGGCTGTCTCATCGGGTTTGCTGTTGGCCTCTTGGGTTTGTGGAAGAACTTCCGGAGCCTCATTCGCCAGATGAATTCCTCCATGTTTGCTGCGAGGCCGATGGGGACCATTTTGGTGTTGAGGCCAAAATTGAGCCCTCGGCTGAGAACTTCGATTTCGTCTGGTTGAAGTGTGTAGTCCGACAAGTTGACAATGGACTTCCCTGCAGTGGTACTGTTTTCTACTGTGGTACCAGGGAAGGCTTGGTTGCTGCTGGTGATGATGCCGAGTTTCTCAAGTTTCTTGTACTTGGTGTGCATGATTATGGTGTAGTTCCGTTGTCTCGCCACACTATCATCCCCTCATCCTTCCAAACCCCTGCCATGCTGTCTGCTTTTCTGAGGCAGCAGTAAATGTAAACAGAGTCAATGGACGGGAGGCTGGTTTGAGTGATGGACTGGGCTTCATTCACGACCCTTTGTCATTGCTTGCGATCTTGGTCGGAGCAGGAGCTATACCAAGCTCTGGTACATCTGGAAAGAATGCTTTCTTTGGTGAATCTATAAAAATTGGTGAAAGTCGTAACAGACATGCCGAATATCCTTAGCCTCCTGAGAAAGCACAGGCGTTGGTGGGCTTTCTTAACTATAGCGTCAGCGTGGGGAGACCAGGACAGGTTTCGCTGATCTGGACGCCTAAGCACTTAGGCTCTCGACCATTTCCACTTTATTCCGGTGATATAGACAGGGGCATGTCCTCCGCTACATTTCCTGTGTTTGATGATTATCTCCTTTTTTTACATTGAACCATTGAACTGGTCCCAATATCTTTCTTTATCTCTCTCTAACCTAGGACTGCGGCATTCCAACACATCTCAGCAAACTGACACAGTAGTTAGCACTGCTGCCTCAGAGTGCCAGGGACCCAGGTTCGATTCCAGCCTTGGGTCACTGTCTGTGCGGAGTCTGCAAGGGTCTGCATGGGTTTCCTCCAGGTGCTCCGGTTTCGTCCCACAGTCCGAAAGACCTGCTGGTTAGATGCATTGGCCATGCTAAATTCTCCCTCAGTGTACCCGAACAAGCGCCGGAGTGTGGCAACTCGGGGATTTCCACACTAACTTAATTGCCGTGTTAATGTAAGCCTACTTGTGACACTAATGAATAAACTAAACTAAAGCTAACGATTAGGAATATGAATCTGCTAATTCCAGTCTCTCAGAGAAGAAGCCAGGTTTCTCGCAAAGGGACCTGTATCAGAAAAGTGTAGCAATCCTTTACTAACACCAGTCTGATGAAGGGCAATCGAACTGAAGGGTTTTCTTTATTTTTCTCCTCGGTTGCTTCATGATCAGTAGAGTATGTTGTAACTTTTCTTTAAGTCGACAGCATCAAGAGCAGTAAATTGAACTGAACCCTCTCTTTGACCCAACATTGGTATATAAAATTCGGAACAGAACTCTGTGCACAGTCGGCAGTCCAGTCCAAGCTGAGATCGCAGTATTCAAGCACAGCAACCTCTGCTGATCTGGGGCAGTAAGGTGGCACAGTGGTTAGCACAGTTGCCTTATTGCGCCAGGGACCTGGGTTCGATTCCCGGTCGGGTCTCTGTCTGTGCGGAGTCTGCACATTCTCCCTGTGTCTGCATGGGTTCCCTCCAGGTACTCCAGTTTCCTCCCACAGTCCGAAAGACGTGCTGGTGAGGTGGATTGGCCATGCTAAATTCTCCCTCAGTCTACCCAAACAGGCACCAGAGTGTGGCAACGAGGGGATTTTCACAGTAACTTCATTGCAGTGTTAATGTAAGCCCACTTGTGACACTAATAACTAAACTGCGAAAGAACAACATGGTTTCCTGCTCCTAATCACCGTACAATCATATTTACATAATAATAATTTACATGATAACTTTATTCTTCTGTCTCACCCAGAATCACTGCACAACGGTTAAAAACAGCTCCGTTCATTGCTGACCCTTCGTAGCAAATATAATATTAATTTCTCTCCAGCTGTCTGTGGCATTGAATTCCACAGATTCACCCACCCACTGGCTGGAGAGTTTCCTCCTCATCTCGGCTCTACAGGGCCGTCCCTTTACTCTGAGGCCGTTGCCTCGGATCCCAGTCTCTCCGACTAATGGAAACATCTTCCTCATGTCCACTCTATCGAGGCCTTTCAGTTTTCTGTAAGTTTCAATGAGATGCCCCCTCATCTTTCTAAACACCATCGAGTACAGACCCAGAGTCCTCAAACGCTCCTCATGCATCAAGACTTTCATTCCCGGGATCGTTCTGGTGAACCTCCTCTGGACCCTCTCCAGGGCTGGCACGTCCTTCCTTAAGTGCGGGGCCCAAAATTGCTGACAACATTCCAAATGTGGTCTGACCAGAGCCTGATAAAACCTCAGCAGCACATCCCTGCCTCTTGTATTTTCGTCCTCTTGAAATGAATGCTGCCATTGCATTTGCCTTCCCAACTACCAACTCAGCCTGCAAGTTAACTTTGAGACAATCCTGAACTAGGACTCCCAAGTTCCTTGGCGCTTCCGATTTCTGAATTCTATCCTATTTGTAAAAGTGCATAACCTCACACTTTCCCATATTATATTCAATTTGCCACTTCTTTGCCCACTCTCCTAACCTGTCCAAGTCCTTCTGTCACCTCCCCACCTCCTCAGTGCTCCCTGTCCCCCCACCTTTCTTTGTATCATCTTCAAACTTAGCCACAATGCCTTCAGTTCCTCCTTTATTCTGAACTCTTGCTTAGCTAGCTTGGTGACTATCTTCCATTGACGGCCTCTGGTTATTCATAAGTTCATAAGATGTTGGAGTAGAATTAGGCCATTCAGCCCATCAAGTCCACTCCACCATTCGATCATGGCTGATACGCTCCTCATATCCAATTCCCTGCCTTCTCCCCATAACCCTTCAACCCATTACCAATTTAAAATTTGTCTAACTCCTCCTTAAATTTACTCACTGTCCCAGCATCCACCGCACTTTGGGGTAGCGAGTTCCACAGATTCACAACCCTTTGGGAGAAGTAGTTTCTCCTCAACTCTTTTTTAAATTTGCTGTCCTTTTATCCGAAGACTCTGACCTCTCGTTCCAGAGTGCCCCACAACAGGAAGCATCCGCTCCACGTCTACTTTACCCAGACCTATTATCACTTTATATACCTCAATTTGATCTCCCCTCATTCTTCTAAATTCCAGAGAGTATCGGCCTAAACTGTTCAAACTCTCTCCATACGACAAACCCCTCTTCTCTGGAATCAATCTAGTGAACCTCCTCTGAACTGCATTCAATGCCACTACATCTTTCCTCAAATAAGGGGACCAAAACTGTGCACAATACTCCAGGTGTGGCCTCACCAATGCCTTGTATAGTTACAACAACACTTTCCTTACCTTTATATTCTATTCCTTTAGCTATAAATGCCCACATTCCATTCACTTTCTTTATTACCTGCATGCTAGTTATAATATTTACCATAAAAGTAAACATCCATTCTGTGTCCACTGTCGGAAATTGTTTTATAATGTTTACATATTACTTCACCTGGCAGCCTTATTTGCATCAATTACAAAGATATCTGGCCACTCTACATTTCCCTACTATCTATATGCACACATTTTTGATATCCTGGTAGATCTTCTCTGCTCACTCTCTGGTGTCTCTGTGTTTTACAATTTGTGGACCAGAGCTGCACACTCAAAATGATGTCGAACCAATTTTTGATACCGTTTTAGGATAACGGTCCTATTATCCTGCTAGGAATAGAGCCTAACCATTAGTTATCTTATTTTCTTGCTCACTGAGGGCACAGACTCTAGTTACTGATGTGTTTGTACCGTGAGGCATCTACGGCACGTGTGGGTTCCAGAGACTTCACTCAATGAATCATAGAATCATAGAATCTCGACAGTGCAGACAGCCCAATGGCCCATTGAGCCAACACCGACAACAACCCTACCCAGGCCGCAGCCCCGTAACCCCACACATTTATCCAGCTAATCCCCCTGACACGAGGTTTTAATTTATGGTCAATCAACCTAACCAGCACTTATTTGGATATTAAGGAGCAATTTAGACCAGCCAATCAACCTAACCTGCACATTTGTGGTCACTCAGTGGCAATTTTGCATGGCCAATCCAGCTAACCTGCACATCTTTGGACACTAAGAGGCAGTTTAGCATGGCCAATCCCCCTAACCTGCACATCTTTGGACGCTAAGGGGCAATTTAGCATGGCCAATCCACCTAAACTGCACATCTTTAGACACTAAGGGACAACTTAGCATGGCCAATCCACCTAACCCGCACATCATTGGACACTCAGGGGCAATTTAGCACGGCCAATCAACCTAACCTGTGCATCTTTGGACACTAAGGGGTAATTTAGCATGGCCAATCCACCTAACCAGCATATCTTTGGACACTAAGGGGTAATTTAGCAGGGTCAACCTACATAGCCCGCACATTTTTATCACTAACGGGCAATTTATGCATGGCCAACCCACCTAACTCACACATCTTTTGACAATGGGAGGAAACTGGAGCAGCTGGAGAAAACTCCACACAGACAAGGGGAGAATGTGCAAAGTCCACATAGACAGTAAGCTAATGTCGGAATTGAACCTGGGTCCCTGCCGCTGTGAGGGAGCAGTGATAACTGCTGTGCCACCGTGCCCCCGGTGGTCACCATATTCTTCATTTCAGGAGGTAATCCCTCATCATTATCTGTCTGAGTTTCATTTGCAAATTAAATATTTGCCTTTTTCTTAGTCCTAAATGTAGGAGGGTTCATCAGGAAGTTCGCAGATGATATGAAAATTGACAAGGTGGTAAATAATGAGGAGGATAGTGTTAGATAACAGGAGCATAGCTTTGGAGAGAGTGCTAAGAATCTTCACCACGATGTTGCCTGCTCTCGAGGGCGTCGGCTATGAGGAGAAGTTGAATAAACGAGGATTGTTTTCACTGGAAAGACGGAGGCTGAGGGGAGACCTGATAAAGGTCTACAAAATGATCAGAGGTGTAGACAGGGTCGATAGTCAGAGGCTTTTCCCCCAGGGTGGAAGTGTCAATTACAAGAGGCACAGATTCAAGCTGAGAGGGGGGAAAGTTTAAGGGAGATGTGCGGGGGGAGTCTTTCACACAGAGAGTGGTGGGTGCCTGGAACACGCTGTCAGATGAGATGGTGGAAGCAGGCACATGAGCAACATTTAAGAGGCATCTGGAAGGGTACATGAATAGGGAGGGAATAGAGAGATGCGGACCGAGTCAGGGCAGATGTTCTTTTTATGTCATTAGGGCATCACGACAGGCATGAGCTTGGAGGGCCGAAGGGCCTGTTCCTGTGCTGTGGTTTTCGTTGTTCTTTGATAGAAAGAGGATGGTCAGATGAGCAGAACAGTGCCAAATAGAATTCAATCTGGATAACTGTAAGCTGATGCACTTGGGCAGGACAAACAGGATAGGGGAATGCATGATGAACGGCAGGACCCTGGGAGGTTTGGAGGATCAGAGGGACCTTGGTGCGCATGTACACGAGTCCCATAAGTATCAGGACAGGTGGATAAAGTGGTTCAGAACATGAACCAACCCAGCCCTACTCCCTACCTATGGCACAACACAGCCTGTCATCCCTCCAATCTCACTCACTTACCTTACATACTTACCTTCTCCTGACTTTTGAGAACATTTAACCATGTTAGTTCTTGAAAGCTAGCTGCTTTAGCTAAGCCAGGTCTGGAGGAATACAGCTTCCTACATTCCACTGAACAGCTCTTGGCACTGGGCCCCGAGGACATTGCTACAGTGCGCAGATCTCCCCCGGCCTGAGTCAGATTGTTGGGCATCATACATTCGCCTGAATTTCAAGGGAAGAATTCTCGACTGTCGAGGTAACCGCTTTAATTACCAATCCACTGGAACTTAAAGCTCAATGATTTGGGCGGGATATTCCAGCCGCGCTCGCTCCAAGACTGCAAAATCCCGCCCAAGTTCAACAGACTTTTCCATGGTCCACCCCTTGCCCACTACGATTCTCGTGATGGGAGGAACGGTAAAATTTACCCCTTTGTTATTTATCAGTGACAGATTTATGATCGAGCTGTTATTTCGTATTTATCTCCTCATAGCCAACACCCTCGAGACCAGGCAACATCCTGGTAAACTTGCTTTGCACTCTCTCCAAAGCTATCCTCCTGTTATCTCCTCCACACTATTTACCACCCTGCCAATCTTCGTTCTATTATTTTGTTCTATTTTTTCTTGACGGCGATTCGATTGCTCACATGCTGTGTCTGTATTGTTGACTGCTTTAGTGTAATAGCCTGCAGGATCTTAAAGCCCTGTCATAAATATAATCACGAGAACTCTCAGTGAATTCTGTCACAAATATAAACATTCTATAAACAACTAGTTTAAAGTGTTGCTTCACTGAAAAGTGCTTCGCCGAATCATGTATACGAGGACATTGCCAGGACTACCGGGACTTGATGGTTTGAGTTATAAGGAGAGGTTGGATGGACTGGGACTTATTTCCCTGGAACGTAGGAGGCTGAGGGGTGATCTTACAGAGGTCTATAAAATAATGAGGGACATGGATCAGCTGGATAGTCAATATCTTTTCCCAAAGGTAGGGGAGTCTAAAACTAGAGGGCATAGGTTCAAGGTGAGAGGGGAGAAATACAAATGGGTCCAGAGGGGCAATTCTTTCACACAGAGGGTGGCGAGTGTCTGGAACGAGCTGCCAGAGGTAGTAGTAAGGGCGGGTACAATTCTGTCTTTAAAAAAGCATTTAGGCAATTACAGGGTAAGTTGGGGATAGAGAGATATGGGCCAAACACGGGCAATTGGGACTTGCTCAGTGGTTAAAAAAAGGGACGGCATGGACAAGTTGGGTCTGTTTCCATGCTGTAAACGTCTATGACTCTATAACTCTGTGACCAATGGGCCTGAGTTATAGAGAAAAGTTGGCCAGGCGAGGACGTCATTCCTTGGAACATCGGAGAATGAGGGCTTGAACTCACTGAGGCGAATAAAATCGTGATCAGCATAGATAGGATGAATGCACATAGGACAGAATTTACCTGTCTCGTCCGCCACAGGAATCGGACCGGGCGAGGGGTGAACCATGAAAAGGTCCATTGACCTCGAGCTGGATTCTACGTTTTCAGTTACGGCGAGTGACGTCGTGAAATCCCGTCCATCGTCTTTTTCCCAGGCAAGGGGGATTGAAAACTAGAGGGCGTAGGTTTATGATGAGAGGAGAAAGATTTCAAAGTGACCTGAGGGGGCAACTTCTTCATGCAGGGGGCGGTGCGTATATGGTGCTGGAGAAATTATTTGAGGCAGGTTCAATCGCAACATTTTAATCAAGCATATGGGCAAGTACACGTTTGGGAACCGATTAGAAGGATAAGGGCCAAACACGGGCAGTTGGAGCTAGATGGGAGGGCACCATGGTCAACATGGTCCGGTTGCGCTGAAGGGTCTCTTTCTGTTCTGTATCTGATCTATTGATCTTATAGAAACATATAAAAGTCTGAAGGGGATAGATAAGACTAGGTTGATTCCGGAGTTGAAAGGATTGGCTCATGAGGAGAGACTGAGTAGACTGGGGCTATACTCATTGGAATTCAGAAAAATTAGGGAAGATCTTAGATAAACATATAAGATTATGAAAGAAATAGATAGCAGGGAAGTTGTTTCCACTGGTGGGTGAAACTAGAACGAGAGGGCATAGTCTCAAAATAAGGGGAAGCAGATTTAGGACTGAGTTGAAGAGGAACTTCTTCACACAAAGGGTTGTGAATCCGTGGAGTTCCATGGCCAGCGAAACAGTTAAGACTACATCATTAAATGCTTTTCAGGCAAGGATTGATAAATTTTTGAATGGTCAAGATATTAAGGATTATGGTGAGTGGGCGGGTAAGTGGAGCTGAAGTGATCAGCCATGATCATATAAGACCATAAGACATAGGAGCGGAAGTAAGGCCATTCGGCCCATCGAGTCCACTCCACCATTCAATCATGGTTGATTTCAACTCCATTTACCCGCTCTCTCCCCATAGCCCTTAATTCCTCGAGAAATCAAGAATTTATCAATTTCTGTCTTGAAGACGCTCAACGTCTCGGCCTCCACAGCCCTCTGTGGCAATGAATTCCACAGACCCACCACGCTCTGGCTGAAGAAATTTCTCCTCATCTCTGTTCTAAAGTGACTCCCTTTTATTCTAAGGCTGTGCCCCCGCGTCCTAGTCTCCCCTGTTAATGGAAACAACTTCCCTACGTCCATCCTATCTAAGCCGTTCATTATCTTGTAAGTTTCTATCAGATCTCCCCTCAACCTCCTAAACTCCAATGAATATAATCCCACGATCCTCAGACGTTCATCGTATGTCAGGCCTACCATTCCTGGGATCATCCGTGTGAATCTCCGCTGGACCCGCTCCAGTGCCAGTATGTCCTTCCTGAGGTGTGGGGCCCAAAATTGCTCACAGTACTCCAAATGGGGCCTAACCAGTGCTTTATAAAGCCCCAGAAGTACATCCCTGCTTTTGTATTCCAAGCCTCTTGAGATAAATGACAACATTACATTTGCTTTCTTAATTACGGACTCAACCTGCAAGTTTACCTTTAGAGAATCCTGGACTAGGACTCCCAAGTCCCTTTGCACTTTAGCATTATGAATTTTGTCACCGTTTAGAAAATAGTCCATGCCTCTATTCTTTTTTCCAAAGTGTACGACCTCGCACTTGCCCACGTTGAATTTCATCAGCCACTTCTTGGACCACTCTCCTAAACTGTCTAAATCTTTCTGCAGCCTCCCCACCTCCTCAATACTACCTGCCCCTCCACCTATCTTTGTATCATCGGCAAACTTGGCCAGAATGCTCCCAGTCCCGTCCTCTAGATCGTTAATATATAAAGAGAACAGCTGTGGCCCCAACACTGAACCCTGCGGGACACCACTTGTCACCGGTTGCCATTCTGAGAAAGAACCTTTTATCCCAACTCTCTGCCTTCTGTCTGACAGCCAATCGTCAATCCATGTTAGTACCTTGCCTCGAATACCATGGGCCCTTATTTTACTCAGCAGTCTCCCGTGAGGCACCTTGTCAAAGGCCTTTTGGAAGTCAAGATAGATAACATCCATTGGCTCTCCTTGGTCTAACCTATTTGTTATCTCTTCAAAGAACTCTAACAGGTTTGTCAGGCACGACCTCCCCTTACTAAATCCATGCTGACTTGTCTTAATCCGACCCTGCACTTCCAAGAATTTAGAAATCTCATCCTTAACGATGGATCCTAGAATTTTGCCAACAACTGAGGTTAGGCTAATTGGCCTATAATTTTCCATCTTTTTTCTTGTTCCCTTCTTGAACAGTGGGGTTACAACAGCGATTTTCCAATCCTCTGGGACTTTCCCTGACTCCAGTGACTTTTGAAAGATCATAACTAACGCCTCCACTATTTCTTCAGCTATCTCCTTTCGAACTCTAGGATGTAGCCCATCTGGGCCCGGAGATTTATCAATTTTCAGACCTTTTAGTTTCTCTAGCACTTTCTCCTTTGTGATGGCGGAACAGGCTCGAGGGGCCAGATGGCCTACTCCTGCTCCTAGTTCTTATGTTCAATGACTCCACGATTCTATGAGCGGGATTTTCCGGACACGATCGCCCCAAACCCAGGAAACCCTGCGCAAGGTCAACGGACCTTTACATGATGCGCTCGTCCCGCCCGTTCCGATTCCCATGGCGGGCGTGACGAGAAAATTTCCCACTCGGACTCTAATTGGCATTCTTGTCCTTGATCCCTACAGTTAACGTCGTGGCTATTTTGATCCTGTCTCGGGGCAAGTGTGGGCTCTCCAAATGTATTACTCGCTACCTGTTGGCCATGGCATCAGCGGATTTACTCGTGGTTATCCTCGACTTGATACTGAGACAGCTGCCTGTACGTTATTCTATTTACTTTGTGTTGTCGATTAAAACATGCAATATCCATGCCATCCTTCTGTATGCAGCCACTGACTGTTCCGTGTGGTTCACTGTCACCTTCACTTTTGACAGATTTGTTGTGATTTGTTGCCAGAATCTGAAAAGTAAATATTGCAACGAGAAAATCGCAGCTGCAGTAATAGGAACAATTTCTGTGCTGAGCTGTTTGAAGAATGTTATTTGGTACTTTTTATACACAAGTAAGTACAGGCTTTTCAATGACCCTTGGTTTTGTGTTGTGGAAGCAAGTGTTCGTCATTCTCAGCTTTGGAGAGTAATTGAACTGGTACATTATGCTTTCACCCCATGCGTACCATTTGTACTGGTTTTACTGTTCAACGTATTAACTGTGAGACAAATCTTAGCCGCAAGCATCGTCCGTCAACGACTGCGGTCACACCAAAGTAGGGAGAAGGAAAATGATCCAGAGATGGAGAACCGGAAAAAATCTATTGTCTTAATGTTTGTTATATCGGGAAATTTCATCGCATTCTGGGTGCTTTTCCTGACATATTCCGTCTATTACCAAATTATATGGTTGACGAATGGGACTGTGGGACGCCACTACATTGTTAGGGAATTGGGCTTTATGCTTCAGCTTCTGAACTGCTGCACTAACACCTTCATTTATGCAATGACGCAGGCCAAATTCAGGACACATTTGAGGCAAATACTGAAATACCCATTGGTAGCATTTGTTAGGTTACTCGTGAGATGCATTCTTGTATTAGACAAATCACTCAACTGAACTACGAGAAGCACAAAAGAACATTCTGCCTACACTGCCAAAAATATTACACCTGATATCTACATTTTAAAATAGATTAACTTCCGGGTTCTTGAGAACTGATGAGTCAACACACCTGCACACGCATGTCAGGAATGCGCCAACTTAAATTGCAATTGTGATGTACGGATTGCGGCTGGAATAGCCGTGTGTTGAGAACTTGTGGAAGTCTGGGGAGAGAGGTTAAATGACGGAAAGTCTGTCAAGAGGAATAGCACTTCTGAAAATGTCCAGCTCCTGAAACTGCTGAACCAAAGAGTGGGTGAAAAGTGAAGCCATTGATGGTCAAAATTGACTTGTGAAATGCCTATTGGCACAATGGTTAGCGCTGCTGCCTCTGCGCTAGGGATATTTGCACGATTCTGGCCTTGGCTGACTGCCCATGTGGAATTTGCATATTCTCCCCATATCTGTGTAGGTGCGTAGCCAAGCTAAATTGCCCATTGGTGTCCAAAGATCAGAGAATCCCTACAGTGCAGAAGGAGGCCATTTGGCCCATCGAGTCTGCACTGACAACAATCCCATCCAGCCCCTATCCCACAAACCTACATATTTACCTCTCTGATCCCTCTAAGCTACACATCCTGGGACACTAAGGGGCAAATTAGCATGGCCAATCAACCTAACCCACAAATCTTTAAACCATGGGAGGAAACTGGAGCACCTGGAGGAAACCCAGGCAGACACAGGGAGATTGTACAAACTCCACATAGACAGTGACCCAAGCCGGGAATTGAACCCGGGACCCTAATGCTGTGTGGCAGCCCTGCTAACCACTGCACCACCGTGCTGCCTAAGATGTGAAGGTTAAGCAGATTGGCCATGCAAAATTGTCCATTAATGTCCAACGATCTGCAGGTTATGTGGATTGGCCATGCAAAATTGCCCCTTAGTGTCGAAAAATGTACAGGTTAGGTGGATTGGCCATGCTCAATTACCTCTTAGTGTCCAAAGATATGCAGGTTAGATTAATTGGCCATGCTAAATTGCCCCTGAGTGTCCATAGATGTGCAGCTTAAGTGGATCGGCTGTGGCAAATTGACCCTCAGTGCCCCTTAGGAGCTTGGCCATGGTAAATGCACGGGTTTACAGGGATGGAGGTTGGACGTGGGTATGTGATGCTCGTTCGGAGAGTTGGTGAAGAACCGATAAGCCAAATGGCCTGCGCTACACTGACAGAATTCGACAGCGATCCAGTGGATACAGACAAGAAATGGTCTACGTTCGAGAATGGATTGCAGACCAATGAGGTTGAAAGTGAGCATGAGATAAACATCCAAGCGGACAAATATTTAAGGAGATGCAGATTTGGACCAGTGCAGTGTGGCTGCAACTGTTGAGAGAGAAACATGACATGCAAAATTTGCTCTTGTGACCTGTTCTCCAATCTTGCTCGTTCAAAACTCAATAGTTTTCAACGTGATCCAGTGGAATGTGAGGGAATGTTACAAAAGGGAAGGAATGTGATACAGCAGAGAAGCTACACGGGGAAGCGTTGGTGGGACAAAGCAAACGAATAGCTCAGGGACACATAAATAAGCAAACTTTTTCTCTGAAGAAATGAGAAAGGTGAGGAAACACACCTCTGCCATCGAAAACGCAAACTCGAAACCAAAAAAAACACATATTGCGGTCATTGATTGCAAAGAAAATTACACAAAAGGGAATATAAAGATTGCCATCTGAAATTGCAGAGGGATGGCACAGTGGTTAGCTGCCTCACAGCGCCAGGGTCCCGGGTTCAATCCAAGTTAATATCCCAAGGTGTGTGAGTTATGGAACTATATGAGGTTATGAAGGTAGGGTCTGGGTGGGGTGCTCTGTGGGACAGTCGATGCAGACTTCATGGGCCGAATGGCCTCCTTCTGTAATGTAGGGATTCGATGGTTTCATGATTTTATGAACAGAATCTGGGCTGTACAAACAGCTTCATTTAAATTCATACACCGGTCAAATGGAAATCACAAGTGTCAGTGAAATAGTTGCCTCTGAGATGGTATCGGGGAGTATCCTTATTGAAGATGGCCCAATGGAGTGGACTCAATGGTTGTAAAGGATACAAGTGGAATGAAAGGGGATATCAAAGCAGAGGGTGTTATTCCGAAACGGTACTGGCTGTTAATACATCATGGGGGAAGGGGTGGAATTGTCATCGTAAATCAGTGAGAGTGCTCTGAGACCGCTTCACTGGAGAAATACCACTCTCAAGTGGTCTCAGAGTACAGAGAAGCCGCCATAGATAGAAACATGGAAACATTGACTGGAACTCTACCACCTTGCCTGTCCTGAATCGGAGCAGTGACGCACAATGAATAATAAAAAAATGGCTCTTCCTGGGACATTTACCTTCACTGACAGGCTCTACACTTACTTTCTCCAATGTATTTTGATAACAATTTATCATCGTTGCTTCACTGATTCCTGGTGTGAAACGTTGCAGACGAGGGTCCAACAACGCAAATCTCCACTGACCTCAGGCAGGAATTTCTGGTCTCACTGGAGCAAGCCTTAAAATCCCACCCATAGAAAACATGAGCAGTAGAAAGCCATCCTGCCCTGTGAGTCCGCTCCGCTATTCATTATGATCATGGACGATCATCCAACTCAGCAGCCTGATCCCGCCTCCTCGCATATCAGAGAATCTTTACAGTGCTGAAGGAGGCCATTCAGCCCATCGATTCTGCACTGACCACAATTCCACCCAGGCCCTATCCTCATAACCCCATGCACCTACCTTAGCCAGTCCCCCTGACACTCAGGGGTAATTTAGCATGGCCAATCCACCTAACCTGCACATCTTTGGACTGTAGGAGGAAACCGGAGCACCCGGAGGAAACCCACGCAAACACGGGGAAAATGTGCAAATTCCACATAGACAGTGAACCAAGTCGGGAATCGAACCCGGGTCCCTGGCGCTGTGAGGTAGCAGTGCTAATCACTGTGATACCGTGCCGCTCCCTTGTTCCAGTTTCATGTTTCTATAGCTCTTGTGGCTAAAGGGATCAAGGGATATGGGGGGATGGGGGAAGGGGGATCAGGATATTGAATTTGATGATCAGCCATGATCATAATGAATGGCAAAGCAGTCTCAAAGGGCCGAATGGCCTACTCCTTCTTCTGGTTTCTATGTTCCCCTTTGCCTCAAGTGCTATCTCCAATTCCTTCTTGAAAACATTCAATGTTTTGGCCTCAACTTAACAGCTGAAGTTAAAGTCTATTTATCAGTCACAAGTCGGCTCACATTAATACTGCAATTAAGTTACTGTGAGAATTCCCCAGTCGCCAAACTCCAGCGCCTGTTCAAGTACACTGAGGGGGAATTTAGCATGACCAATGCACCTAACCCGCACATCCTTTGGACTGTGGGAGGAAACTGGAGCCCAACTTCTTACTGTGGGAGTGAATTCCACAGGCTGACCCATCTCTGGTGAATAAATTCCTCCTCATCTCTGTCTTGAATGATTGACGCTGTTTCCCCAGAGTGATACCTCTGGTTCTGGACTCCCCCACCAATGAAACATCCCTCTTGCCTGTACCTTGTCTAGTCCTGTCAGAATTGTAAAGATTTCTATGAGATACCCAACCCTCCCCCCCCCCCAACTCCCCCCTACCTCCCAATTCTTCTGAACACCAGCGAATACAACCCTAACTGACTCAGTCTCTCCTCATACATCAATCCTGCCATCCAAGGAATCAGTGAAGCAAAAGAGGATAAATGGGTGATCAAAATACACTGCAGAAAGTAAGAGCAGAACCTGTCAGTGAAGGTAAATTACCCAGGAAGTGCCAATTTCTTTTTATTCATTGGGTATCATTGGCTGGCCAGCATTTATTGCCCTTCCCTAGTTGCCCTTGGTCTGAGGGCAGTTGAGAGTCAACCACATTCTGTGGCTCTGGAGCCACATGTAGGGACAGTAGATTTCCTTCCCTAAAGGCCATTAGTAAACGAGATGGGTTTTTCCAACAATGGTTCCATGGTCATCAATAGATTCTTAATTCCAGATGCTTTTCATTGAATTCAAATTCCACAAACTGCCATGGCAGGATTCGAACCCACGCCCCCCAGAACGTTAGCTGAGTTTCTGGATTAATAGTCGAGCAATAATACCACGAGGCCACCGCCTCTCCTAACAGGAAAATGGACGTTTACAGTGATTCGAGAAGGCAAAGGTTCGAGAGTGACTTCTCCCTAAAAGCAAAGGTGTTTTGGCATTGACATAATTTAAATATAATCATCGAATTAGAAGTATCTGAACAGATAATATGCTGCAAATTGACGTCGAGGAATGAAGAAACGTAATATTTCACAATATACAGAAACGTACACTTCCTGCAACATACACAAATGACCCCAATAATTAATGCATGATCTTAATATCTATTTAAGTAACACAGATTAACATGCACTGAAATTCAGCACAATTAATGTCATCAACACCCTTGTAAATAATGCAAATACTTGCATTTGTAGTCATAATTGTGGAGATGCCGGTGTTGGACTGGGGTGGGCACCGTAAGAAGTCTCACAACACCCACATTCCTACCATTATCTTGCAATTGTGTCTCTGTCTATATATGCTGTGTTTCTGAAACCTATCTCTCCACTCACCTGATGAAGGAGCAGTGCTCCGAAAGTTCGTGATTCCAGATAAATCTGTTGGAATTTAACCTGGTGTTGTGAGACTTCTTACTGCAGTCATAATTGTCACAGCGATACATAATCCCCAAAAAGAAATACTTTAAAATAGCATTTGTGTATGGAGGAGTCATAGAGTTATCGAGAAATACAGCAGGGAAACAGGCCTTCGGCCCAACCGATCCATGCCGACCATGGTGCCCTCCCAGCTAGTCCCATTTGCCTGCATTTGGTCCCTATCCCTCTAATCCTTTCCCATCCAGGTGCTTATCCAAATGCTTTTTAAATGTTGCTATTGAACCTGCCTCAACCATTTTCTCTGGCAGCTCATTACATAGACGCACCACTCTCTGCATGAAGAAGTTGCCTTTCAGGTCCCTTTTAAATCTTTCCCCTGTCACCTTAAACGTATACCCTCTAGTTTTCAACCCCCCTTCCCTGGGAAAAAGACTATGGCCGGAACACTACCACCCAGAATCAGATCAGGCGAGGGCTTGACAACGGAAATCTCCACTGACCTTGGGCGGGGTTGTGCCTACTGCACAGTCTGTTTTAGCCCTGAAACGGTAGACAAAGAATGCGAGTAGATTTCTTGTTAGTGCAACAATATTTATTTACACACACAATCAGTAATCACCCACCCAACTAACAATAAGTTATCTTACAGAAATACTAAAGCTCAAGTCCAATACTAGACCTTAACTTAACTTTGCGTGACTGGCAAGTAGCCAGGCAGATATTGGCCTTTATCTGTGCGCTGGTCTCTGTAGCCCTCTGCGTAGTCTGGTCCTTTGGTCTCGCCTGGCACTCTGGCTCTGGTCTTCCTTCCTTCTCGGGTGTGGTGGCTCTCCTCGTGCTGGTCGTCGCTGGCGATAGTCACCGTTGTTGTAACTTGTTCGTGAGGTCAGAGAGAGAGAGAGCTTCTTCTGTCATGCAGTACCTTTTATCCCTCTTGGTTTTGTCTCCTTTTGGGCGGTCTCCTGATTCTTGTCAATCAATCGATCAGGACTTGACCACCCTGATCGATAAGAGTCCAATCAGGTGCTGCCACACCGATCTCTGGGTGTACCCAACGGCCCTGCCTGTAGGAGCTGGAGGCACATACGTCACAGACCTCCCTCCCAAATAAGGGGTTAAGGCCCCCCTTTGTCTGGTAAACAAGTATGTTTGACCAGAGAGTGCTCGTGGTCTTTGGGATGGCCTATTTCCTGTGTATTCAGCCGTCTGAACTGCAGCCTGTTTATCTCTGTCTTTTAAGCTGCAGCCTCCTGTTTTAGTTCTTGCCCAATTGTCCCAGAGCTCTTTGGGGCGGCACGGTGGCACAGTGGTTAGCACTGCTGCTTCACAGCTCCAGGGTCCTGGGTTCGATTCCCGGCTTGGGTCACTGTCTGTGTGAAGTTTGCACATTCTCCTCATGTCTGCGTGGGTTTCCTCCGGGTGCTCCGGTTTCCTCCCACAGTCCAAAGATGTGCGGGTTAGGTTGATTGGCCATTCTAAAAATTGCCCCTTAGAGTCCTGAGATGTGTCGGTTAGAGGGATTAGCGGGTAAATATGTGGGGGTAGGGCCTGGGTGGGATTGTGGTCGGTGCAGACTTGATGGGCCGAATGGCCTCCTTCTGCACTGTAGGGTTTCTATGATTCTTTTATAAAATCGCCATTTTCGATGGCCCATTTGGCCACAGTGGGAATTTCCGGTCTCGCCCAAGCGAAGCTGTAAAATCACACCCATTGTGCGTTTTTCCGATCGATGCCCCTCATGATTTTATACTCCTCAATAAGGTCACTCCTCATTCTCCTGCATTCCAAGAAATAAAGCCCTAGTCTGGCCAACCGCACCCGATAACTCAGGCCCACTAGTGCTGGCAACATATGCGTAAATCTTCTTTGGACTCTTTCCAGTTTATCGATGTCTTTCCTCTGACAGATGGAATACAATGTGGAAAAGTGTGAGATTATGCACTTTGGAAGGAGGAATTGAGGCATAGACCATTTTCTAAGTGGGAAAATGCTCAGGAAATCAGAAACACAAAGGGACTTGGAAATCATTGTTCAAGATTATTTTAAGGTTAACGTGAGGTTCTGTCGGCAGTTAGGAAGGCGAATGCAATAAGAACATAAGAACTCGGAGCTGGAGGAGGCCATCTGGCCCCTCGAGCCTGCTTCGCCATTCAATAAGATCTTGCCTGATCTTTTTGTGGACTCTGCTCCACTTACCCGTCTGCTCACCATAACCCTTAATTCCTTTACTGTTCAAAGTTTTATCTATCCTTGCCTTAAAAACATTCAATGAGGTCGCCTCAACTGCTTCACTGGGCAGGGAATTCCAATGAGTCACAGCCCTTTGGGTGAAGAAGTTCCTCCTCAACTCAGTCCTAAATCTACTCCCCCTTATTTTGAGGCGATGTCCCCTAGTTTTGGTTACACCCGCCAGTGGAAACAACTTCCCTGCTTCTATCTTATCTATTCCCTTCATAATCTTATATGTTTCTATAAGTTCTCCCCTCATTCTTCTGAATTCCAATGAGTATAGCCCCAGTCTACTCAGCGTCTCCTCATTAGCTAATCCTCTCAACTCCAGAATCGACCTAGTGAATCTCCTCTGCACACCCTCCAGTGCTAGTATACTGGTCGCAAGTAAGGAGACCAAAACTGTACACATTACTCCAGGCGTGGCCTCAGCAGCACGTTATCCAGATGCAACTTCACCTCGTTGTTTTTAAACTCCATCCCTCTCACAATGAAGGACAAAATTCCATTTGCCTTCTTAATTACCTGCGGCACCTGCAAACCAACTCCTTGTGATTCTTGCACAAGGACACCCAGGTCCCTCTGCGCAGCAGCATGCTGCAATTCTTTACCACTTTGCTGTTATTCCTACCAAAAAGGATGACTTCACATTTACCAACATTGTACTCCATCCGTCAGTCCCTCGCCCACTCGCTTAGATTATCTATATCCCTTTGCAGACTTTCAGCATCCTCTGCACACTTTGCTCTGCCATTCATCTTAGTGTCCTCTGTGAACTTTGACAGACTACACTTGGTCCCCGAATCCAAATCATCGACGTCAATCGTAAACAACTGCGGTCGGGACACTGATCCACAAGGCACATCACTAGTCACTGATCGCTATCCGGAAAAACACCCATTTACCTCCAATCTTTGCTTTCTGTTAGTTAACCAATCCTCTATCCATGCTAATACATTACCAGTAACATCGTGCACCTTTATCTTATGCAGCAGTCTTTGGTCAAATTGTCAAATGCCTTCTGAAAATCCAGGTACACCACATCCAAAGGTTCCCCATTGTCCACTGCGCATGTAATGTTTTCAAAGATTTCCACCAAATTAGTCAAACATGACCTGCCCGTCATGAACCCATCCTTCATCTTACTAATGGGACAATTTATATCCAGGTGTCTTGCTATTTCTTCCTTGATGATAGACTCAAGCATTTGCCCTACTACAGAAGTTAAACTAACCGGTCTATAGTTACCCACTTTTTGTCCACCTCCTTTTTTAAACAGATTTAAGCCAGATTTGCTGTTTTCCAATCTGCGGGAACCACCTCTGAGTCAGCATTCATATCGAGAGGGCTAGAATACAAGAGCAGGCATGTACTTCAGAGGCTGTATAAGGCTTTGGTGGAACCCCATTTTGAGTACTGTGAGCAGTTTTGGGCCCCATATCTAATGAAGGATGTCCTGGCCTTGGGAAGGGTCCAGAAGAGGTTCACAAGAATGATCACTGGAATGAACAGCTTGTTGTATGATGAACGCTTCAGGACTCTGTGTCTGTACTCATTGGAATCTGGAAGGATGACCGGGGATCTTATTGAAACGTAGAGGACACTGCAAGGCCTGGATAGAGTGGATGTGGAGAAGATGTTTCCACTCGTAAGAAAATCTAGAACCAGCGGGCACAAACTCAGGCGAAAGGGACGATCCTTTCAAACAGATATGAGGAGGAATTTCTTCAGCCAGAGAGTGGTGAATCTGTGGAACTCTTTGCCGCAGAAGGCTGTGGAGGCCAGGTCATTGAGTGTCTTTAAGACAGAGATAGATAGGTTCTTGATTAATAAGGGGATCAGGGG